>NC_139534.1:40345885-42949211 GCF_965153285.1 Podarcis tiliguerta
AGTTCATTCGGGTGCTAGAGGTCTTCTTCCATTGTGATAAGACACTGAGATACTTAAAATTGACTTCCTAAGGATGTCTTGCAAGACTTTGTATAAAATGCTCAAATATGACAGAGAGCAACATAACCTGCAGTACCATCGAACGGGATGTTCTGTGGCTCAGTTTCACAGAATGTCACACCCCTTCCTCCGACACGCCCCAAGCTAATGTGCATTACAGCAGCTGCACACTCAGGGAAGAAAACTGCATCTATCAGGTCTCCATTATCAGGTGCCAGCAGTCAGTCAGGTTGGGCATTGGCTGGGGCCCTGAGCAGTAAGAAGGGTTCCTCACTGCACTGCCAGTCACTGCCCTCCCAGCAGACCCTTGGGTGCCAATTGTAGTTACAGGCAGGCAGTGGGGCTGCTTCCATCCACAGGGGAAATGTGCCATTTTCATTCATCCAAAATGGAACGGTCTGGGCCACAGATCTATGGAATCTATAGATTTCGTACAGCTATAGATTGGTGCTATCTATTTGTGCTGAGACACCGTTCAGCAGCAAGTGCATTGCTGCTGCCACCAATCAGAGCCCTTGGCCAATACATGGCTTACCACACAAGCCATTACTCAGTGTTAAGCACCCAGGGCAAGGTGCTAATTTTTTTCTAAATAATAAAAAGTTACCTTTGTGGCCAAATAGCACTCTCCTAAGCCTCCTCTCCCAGAATGTCTTGCTCTGAGAAAAGCCCACCTTTGCATCCTCAGAGCAAGGTAGAGGGTACAGGGCAAAGAGAGGGAGGCACAATACCTCCAAGTTAACAGGAGGAAAACATTTGGAAGTAAACAGGGAGCGAGAAGGGGGAGCCATGGCGGAGAAGTGGGAGAGTGGTGACTCCCCTTGGCTCAAACATCGACATGTCTTGCGCTGGCCCTATTATGCATTGCTGTTGAATCATTTTGAAACATTTATGGTTACTACCTGCTGGTTTCGGTTTGTTTTCCAGTCCTTATCATACAAAATGTTATCGCTTTAAATTCTATGAATTGATATTCCCATGCTGAAAACAATCTCTCATCTGCTGTAAGGTTGTCAGGTATCCTGTTTTTTTTCCTCCCTACTGAGCCCTTGTCTTTTTTTTCCTTTTAAAAAAAAGGGGGCGAGATGAAATCATGTGAAGAAGATTCGTATTTGACAAAGACTGTTTAGCAAAGCTTTTTATCTTGGCTGCTAGTAAATGTATTTTTATTGCTATATCAATCAACTAAATGAGTTTTAGATGATGCAAAACTGTGCAACGGCAAGCAGAGCAAGAAAGGCAGTAGGTAACATTTGCTTAATTCTTGGACCCTGCTAGGATTCATGAGACAGTTGAGGCAATTACTGTAATTTTCTATGCAAAAGCTGAGGTGTGGGGTGTGGAGTCATGGGCCGAAGGGTGCAGGGCAAGCTGCTTTTCATGCACGGATTTAAACAGAAGCCAAGCTACAATCTGAAGAACATCTGGGCCCTCACCGCATGAGGGTTCTGAGGCCAGGTAGAGAAGACTGCAGGTTTGGCTCCGGGGCCTGGGGTTCTCCACCCCAATATAACAGAAAAGCTCTGGGGGTTTTTCAGATGGAAATATAGCAACTATTCCCTTAGTTATTCCCCATGACGGGAGTCAAAATAGCCTCCAGCACACAGATTTCTTTACATAATATTTTAAAAAATGCTCTCAGAAGCAACTAAATATTGATCTCTGCTTACACCTTGCAGTCTGAGGAAGCAATCCAAATCCAAGGTCCACTGGGACGAGCAAATTAAGACCCAGCAGCTCTCCAGCTCAGCAGACTGCTTCCTGGTACAGCTTGCAAAAAACAACAACCCAAAAACCCACATCCCAGCTCAGCCAGAGATATGCCAGTGTAAGTCCCTCCCCTGGGCTCAGCCTGGATTTAGCCAGCTGAGCTGAGTCCGCTGGATCTTACGCTGGCGTAAGCTCTGAAAAATGGGTGTTCTAGGGGAGCGGAAGGGGCAGGCAGCAACCTGGCAGAACTCTCACCAGCAAAAAAGGTAAACCAATCGCTATTTTAACAGCTTGCTTTCCCTCTGCTGCACTTAGGCTGGCTAAGCTAACAGGAACCCTGCTCCTGAATGGAGTTTGGAACAGGGCTAGTTTATGATGTTGGAAATTAAGCTGGCATAAATTGCGCAGGCTTCGTATACTTGGGATTGCTCCATGCCAGAGCCCACCCCATTCAGCAGTGACCTACAGACTGCTGGAGAGAGTTTGGGGGCCACTGGGGGGTGAAAGGGGGAAGAAGGGTGGGGGAGCCCGTTTCTAACAGGACTTTCCTTTTGATCCAACACAGCACTAAATGTCAAATCAAACTAAGCTGTTTATGGGCATGAGGGACAGTAGGAAGGAATGCTAAGAAGTTGCAATTTTTCTAAACTTCTTTTTTTAAAAGAAACAGACAAAAAAAGACACAAGCAGATAAGATAAATGAGAGGGAAATGAACAAACCCGAGACGTGAAAGATACACATATACAGGAGGAGGGAGAGGGCCTTAGTGATGATTTATGGCTTGCCATAAAACTACTGAGTTGTATAGATTGCTTCTCTCTCTCTCTCTGATCCTGTGCTAGTTGTTTTCTCCCCCTATACATCTGACTGTTCAGTCATATTTAATAGAGGTTTGTGAACAACTACTAAATTAAACTGCAAAGAAATGATGATTTTAAGTTAATCATCCCTGACATTTATTTTGCCCAACTCTCAAGATGTGACATTCCCAAGAGGTGGACTTTTCAGCCTTCGATTTCAACTCAAGAATGGTTGCCTTTAAAATAAATTGGGTGATTTTTTATTTAAAATCATTTACATGATATGGAAACACAATTAGGTCTTCACGATTCTATACAGCCACTGTCACTCCCAAATACTATTTTGAAAAACGACTCAAGCTAAGCAAAACAAAAAGCAGCACACAGAGCCTAAACTGGACTTTGGTGTGTGTGTTTTTTCTGCAAACCATTCCTATTAACATAGACTCACTGAAATGTTGCAGTTCAGAAAAACAGCTTAAAAATGGAAACTCAGGTGCATTTCTTTAATAAACATAATTATGCAAAGCACTGAATTCATGAATGTGCTAACGAAATCACCATTTTCAAGCAGATGGGTCATTATTTACAACTGTTTGATACAGATGGGATGCCAATGCAAAGTATTCGCCACATTAGGTAGTGATCAAAACATGCCAGACATAAAACATCTCTCATTTCCCACTATTTTCAATATGCTGCTTTTAGAAAAAGTTAAACATTTCTGCATTTGTGCATTCCTGAACTTAAGAAAGTTGACTGAATTTTTTAGAGAGAGTTAATTCCATAATGCTAGTATTTATAATTTCACCTCCCACAGATGCTCACCGCACTTCACATATAGCAATCCTGGAAAGTAAACCAGTGTCATTAGTCTCACAAGTGATGCCATCAAACTCGTACTTCCAGGCTTGGAATGAGTGAAGTAGCAATACCCATCTCACTGGCCAAACAACATCCTCAGTTCCATTCAATTCTACCTATCTTTCATGCTCTGGTTGCCTGGGAAAGCAACAAAGAGAGGAGATGAAGATCTCTCCCCCCTCCCATATCTAGTGCACCATATACTAGTGTACTAGGCTGCCCATAACTCCTGGGAAATGTAGCTTTTGCAAGGAATATAGACACTGGAATTTGAGGACTGACCAGTTATGTAGGGTGTCAGGTTTGAGAGACATAAGGAGACAGATTTCCTTCTGCTCCCTACAGTTTGAGAATCAGAGCACCCTAATAAAGTAAGGCAGTAGGTAGAAAAGAAAGAGAGGATTGGAGATTTGGGGGTAAGGGTATGAGATTTGGAGCCAATCCAACATGAGCCAAAGGAGCTCACCCATCACAAATGGTCATATTCCAATATGTAGCTTATAAATACTGATTTTTCTGAGGACCTTAATGAATAAGATCATGGCTAAGATTCAAAATGGAGACTTGCAGCTCTTTCTCTTAAACACTATGCTATATCTGTTTTCTTCTGCGGTTCCACAGACCTCAGTTCTCTAAACCTTTCCCAACTCACTCTAAACTTGTGACCTACAAACAACTGCAGGTATGTATTGCTGTTGGGATCCCTTGAGGTCAATAGGAACAACTGCGGTGCAGAATGGGACCAATTCTGGAATATTTCAAATGCAGCTCTAGGATGGGCCAAGAAATTTAACAGGTGTAGAAGAGGGACCCCTGAATGCTAGGAAAATTCTGCAGGTGTGTATACATGCATGCAGGCTAGAAATGTAATGATTTTAATTTGCTCTTGCTTTTGTCCAGTCACACGCTGTGATCAAGGGAACCTGACAGCTGACAGAAGGAGTGTGGCCACCCCCCACATTAACAGATCATAATCAAAACCGCCCCCAAGGCTCAAAGCTGCGGGACAGGGGAGAGATACAAAGTCAAACCAACTGTTTTTGGCAGCTTTTCAGTTTATCAATTTATGAATCCCTTCACAGAGCGGAAAGTCCCAAAGCGATTCACAAGGATAAAATGCAGTGATGCAGTATATAAAAAACATATTAAAAACATAATCGGAGTAGAGTAATAGCAACTAATCAGTGATGCTCCCTAAGTGCTTCCCAAAATGAAAAACGTTTTTGTGTGGTATCAAAACAATGACAAAGTTGGCATCCAATGGGCCTCCCTGGAAAAAGTATTCCATAGATGGGCCTCAAGAGCACCTGGCAAGTCACAATACAGGGACTGTAGGTAGTGTTCAGCCAGGATGGTCAGGCACCTAGACCTGCATAATTTTTTACAAAGTGTATCACTCCTTGTTTACAGCCCTGCAATGGAATGATGGGTTTGTGTTAACTGAGCAAAGTCAGTTTAAACTATAACTTGAGCAAAGTTTGCTTTCTTTTTTAAAGTTCTGTAAAATTAATGTGTTGCTAGCAACACTTTCTTGGCTGCAGTTCAATAGTAACAGCCACAGCGGGATCAACTGATTACATCCAAAAAAAGGTGTCCCATTCGTGCAAGGGTGTGCCCCCCCTCAAAAAACAACAACAGCAGAACAGATTTGGAGGGCGCATAAGAGGAGGATGGGAAAGGGAAGTTGCATTATCCAAATGGAAGTCCTTGAGTGGAAAGGACAACTTCATTGAATACACAGCTCAATACATTTTTAAAAAAAGAAAGCAAACGTTGTCCAAAATCCATGTAAAGTCACAACTTAAAATATAGTGTAATTATTCGCAAGTTGGTGGCTCCAAGTTTCAACTGAAGTTAGCAATGTAATCCTCTACATGCCTACTCAGCAGTAAGTCCCATTGAGTTTACTGGGGCTCAATCCACAGCTTTACCACAGCATGCTAGACACTAACATTGATTTACACTGTAGACAATATAAAATTGATGCCTTCCCCATGCTATGATGGAGAAAATTAGTCAGCTGAAGTCAAACTGCAGACAAGAATATTTGGGCTATTCCAAATATTTAACTAGATAGACTATTTTTTTTTAAAAAAGAGTATTCCAAATGATTAATCAGGATTAAGCTGTCCTTTTAAAGCACACACAGAAAGGGACTGAAATAGGAATCAGCATGTAAAATATAGCAGCTAGATAATCCTCTCCCTTTTGCAGGGAGGCTATAATTTACTTGGACAACTCCATCCAACACCAGCCCATCTCATTTGTACTAATCTGTATGCAGGAAGAATAAAGTGCCTGAAATATTTCCTTCCAACGTCTAAAATTTTCCTTCTAATGGTTCTCAAAACTGCTATGAGCCCTTTCTAGAGCTTCCCGTCTAACTCCAGGAGTGTGTCTTACGAAGTTAACTTGAGGGCCTCTTCACATAAGAGCACAATTTTAGGACTACATCAATTGTTATTGCAAATGCATGCCCCCCCCCCCCAAAAAAAACAGACCCTGCGATGCCAGCTCTACACTGCAGACACAATTGCCACAGATTCGTTAGCATTTCAGTTATGTTCTCCCTATCAAAATCAAAGTACGGCTCACACACTTGCATCTTTAAACACCTGCATAGTATAGATGAATGTCACTCATACTGTTTGCTGCCAAACATCCATGTAACATTACTGTACCAGCAGAGTCATACCTGGCGCATGTAGATGGAATTGTTCTGAAACTTCCAGGTGGGAGTTTGGAAACATATAACATATGTATGTCCTTTAGACGGCTGGGACTAGTTGTGGCTTTTTGAGGGTACTAAATGCATGAATGAACTGGCAAGGATAACTGGCTAGGCATTCCCATCCCTGCAGAGATCCCTATGTGAGTACATATGGCCTCTTCAGACTGAGACTGACAAGACATTGGCCAGAGGGTACAGTCAGAGCAAACATTGGCATCTAGAAGGGCAGGCCCCCACATTCATGCTGCTATTTAATTTCTGAGTAGGGGTCCTGCTGAAAGAAAAATTGGTAGCAAGACCAGATGTGCTGCTGCGTGTTACTCAACGTGAGCTATAGAAAAGAACTAGTATTTCTACTAGCTTCAAAGATTATTATTTTTTAAAATCAGAACTCTCTGGAATAAGCTATAAAAAATTGCTTAAGCTTTGCCACACAGACAGGTACTTGCAAACTTCCTGGCACAATTGGAATAATTTGTTTATGCAGTCATAAAGATGTGAAGTTATCCATGTTCAAATTTGAAATAACGTAAGCAATAAATTTGATGCCTACTAGCAAATGAAAGCCTGTTCTATTATTCTGCACACTCCATTAGCCGCTATACCTAAATAAAAGTCTTGATAATGGTGTGTCTCTCATTCTATGAATTTTTATAGTTGTTGTATATTTCAGCCAATAATAATGTGGTGATTATAAAAGCATTCAATGCAAATAAGTGCCAGTGTTGCAAAATACAAGTTAATGAATTTACAAGCAGCTAGCTAACAATTCTAGGTGACAATTCTTGATCACCAGTTTTTGCAAGTGTTCATATCAATTGTCATGCAATTTGTGGAAGCCCTTTCTCAAATATACTCTTACTAAGTTCAAATAGGAGTTTCTGCAAGTTTCCTTCCTGATTTAATAATTTCTTTTCAAATGCATTATTAGACATTTCTTTTCAAACTGTATTTTATCAGGAATGTGCACCCTTCAGTTCTGAAATTATCAGTCTTCACCTTTTTCTGTTTTTTACAATGAAATTTAAACTTCTATCTTAAAGTAAAACTTGGAAAAATAAGACATGCTCCAGGAAATGCTCCACATTTATAAACTACAATTCAATCTTCATCATTCTAACCTCATGCCTTGGAAGGCAAATGACTTTGAATAATCATGCTCCATGTTGACCCCTTGCTGGTAAAATAATAGCTTCCCATTCATGACATTCCCAGTGCATGAGGAACACAGAAAGTTAGACTAGGCAGGGCATAGGGAATCTTCAAAATTCAAACTAGGGTTTCAAAGAAGCTCATTACCATTTAAACAAGACTGGCAAGATTATATGTGTCATGAACTGGCAGGACAGTGGGGAGGAGGAAGAGGGGTGCAGCCATGACTGGGACAAAAAGGCAGGCTGAGGACTGAGTAGAAGTTGATGTAGAAAATACTCACGGGACAACAGAGGATGATGGTCAGTGCACAGGAACCAGAACAGCAGGACCCATCACCATAGCCAGAGAAGCCCCTGTCTCCTCAAACACAAAGGGCTCTGAGGTGTAAGGTAGTAACACTCTGGGAGGCTGAGGCAAGCAAGAGTCCACAGCTGGCCAGGTGGGACTCGTTAGCTCTAGGAGGAGATGTGTGATTCCTCAGCTGGAGTAGGCTTGGAGCAGGTGAGAGTGACATGCCTCATCAAGCCCAGATGCTGCAATCAGCAGGCAAGGGAAAGCAGAGCTGAGGTGCTGTGGGCAGTTAGTTGAAACACAGCTCAGGTGTTCTAGAGAGCTCTTTGGGACTGTGTTTGTGTGAGAATGACCTTCAGGTGCCTTGACCCCTGGATCAACTGCAGAGCCAGGAACTTGAGTTCATGAGGTCTTATGCCCAGGTGTACTGGTCAGCTCTGGACTTTTATACTAAGTGTAGCTTACTGAGTTTCATTTAAAATGACAGGCACAACCTATGGAGCTGTCAAAACACACACAACATAGCAGTGGCATATGGCTTTCATCGCTGAGTGATTTTCAGATGTGGATGGTGACTTCCTTTAATATAGTTAGTGACAGCAATGTCACAGATAGCAGTAGTTGAACAGGGCACAATGCCACCTGTAATGGAGACACCGGTTTTATAGCCATCATGAGATATTCAGGCTGCAATGCTTTGCACACCCACTGGAGAGTAGATCCCACTGAAATCAATTGGGCATGCCTCTAAGTAGACAAGACATATGGTTGCAGTGCTGGCTTTCTGTTTTAAACTCCATTAGTATTTCAGTATGCTAAATAGTCAAATACAAACACCTACTGACCTTTCAGAGTTTAATGTTTCAGAGATTTTACAACTGTGAACCAGTAGTGACAGAACTGGATGGAGTAGCTGGAGAGGGGTCTGGGCAATTGGGAGGAAAGGAACATTTGCTGATTTAAAGAGATCTGTGCCTTTCAGACAAACCGAATAAAACAGAGAAACCATCTGTTTTGCAGACTTAAATGATTAATTTTTGGGTAGTCTTCTAAAAAAAACTATGTTATTTTGGCATACATTTTATTTATAAGATGCTATAACTGGCAGCCCAGCATTTTTCATAACAGGGTTATAACTACATTATCCTGTTATCCATCTGGGCCTTTTTCAATTCAGTGCTTTAATTAAAACTCAATGGTATTATCAATCTGTTGCATTTTTCATTTTGATGGTTATTACATTTATAGTACAGCAGGAGTGCAAATTAAAAGAAATACCATGATAAATGTACTTCTAAAAAATCATTTCTGTATTTTCAGAAATGTACACTGCTGTTATATTTTCAAAACTTGTTTGGGTTTATATTATTATTTTTCTGCTCTTTCATACTGAAATAAAACAAAGCAGAAAAAATAGCTTTAGTTGTGTTCATTATAACTTTATTTTTAATCATTGACTCCATCAATACAACCACTGGTCATGTGCCAAAAGAAAAAGCAAATTTTAAACCATTATTCTCTCTATTTACTCAACCCCCCCACCCCCCCAAAAAAGAGTAGAAACAGTAGAATAATAAGATGAAACACTCCTTGCAGAGAAGGAAGTGTACAAGTATACAGTGGTACCTCGGGTTAATTCATTCCGGAGGTCTGTTCTTAACCTGAAACTGTTCTTAACCTGAAGCACCACTTTAGCTAATGGGGCCTCCTGCTGCTGCTGCGCCGCTGGAGCACGATTTCTGTTCTTATCCTGAAGCAAAGTTCTTAAGCTGAAGCACTATTTCTGGGTTAGCGGAGTCTGTAACCTGAAGCATATGTAACCTGAAGCGTATGTAACCCAAGGTACCACTGTATTGCATATTGATACAATCAGAGAATTGAATGAATTGTGTTAGCTGCAATTGCAACATTTGCTCGGCAAGAATTAAACCCAGCTGAAGAGCCTAAAGAGGGTATAAATAATTTCAAAATGCTGGAGAGATTTTTAAGTGAATGAAAAGTTCAAGAAACTTGCCCAGAGCATTTGGTATGGGACATACAATTTTTACCGGAGCTATGAAATGCCTGTAATCACATAACCAAGCAGTAGAGCTGCCGTCTCCATTTGAAACATATGAGGAAGCCTCCACACTCAGGAGATCCATGGGCACATGGTGTTCTGAGTCAAAATGAGTGCCTGGAAGTTAATTTACTCAGTTAGTTAAAACAGAAACAAAAGCAGTTTTACGAAGAGCCTGCATCATTATTAGAAAAATTCAGTAACTACCCAGCTGTAAATAGCTGACAGGCTTCATTTTCTTATTTTAGTTGGATTTCTTTTCCTATATTAACATCCACGGAATACAGCAGAAACAGCTCTTACATGGGGAGTAGGTTCTAAATGCAGCAAATAAAGCGAAAAACACGAATAGTAAAAATCACAGTATGCTTGAAAATTCCGCATATGAATGCCCTGTGGTTGGGGAAGGGGCCCTGGGCTACAAGGGGTCTTCTAGCTCACTCTCACTTCCCTGTCTATCTTGAGGGCACCAACTGTTTGTTTACACAGAGGCCATGCCTCCACCTATTCCTCCCTCAGTCACTGTGCCTTCCTGAGGCCAGCAAGCAAGAGCTAGGTGAACTGGTGGACCGGGAGACAGCTCGGGAGCTGGTGGGGCCATGGTAGGCAGTGGCTACCACTTGGCAAGCTGGGGGAAAGCCCTGCAGGGATGCCTAAAGGCTGACCTAACCACCACCATATTCGATGGGCAACTGCTGGACCTTCCAGCACTTGTGGGGGGTGAATCCTAAAATTGGAGGGTGGGATCCTAGTTAGAGGGAAGGAGAAACAAGGAAAACAAAAGATTCCCAGATGCCTTTGCAGGAACTGCTGCAGTAGGCTTCCTATTGCAGAGCCCTTTTTTGCCAAGTACTGTACATATAGCTGAATTTGCCTGAGTTAACTGCACATATGACGTGTTTCTATACACAGTGGAGATTATGGGTAGTATCTAATTAACACATCATGTCAGCACAAGAATTTGTGCTCGTACAACAGAACATTTCCCCCTCTCCTCTTCCTGTGCATCCCCACACCCTCCCCTAATCTGCTCCAGAAGGTTGGGATAACCTCTAGAACAGATTTAGGGATCGTGGAGGGCAGAGCAGTGATTTTTTACACAAGCACAAGTCTTTGTACTTATGGAATGTGTTAGTTGGATGCCTCATGTCAGGGGCTGGCAAGATTCTGATGAGTGTGCACCGGGGGAAGGGAGGCTAGAGTCTGAATCAAGAGAGGGGGCCAGTGATTTGTAAGGAACTGTACTAGCCAGGAGGCAAGAGTGAGAGGCAAGGGAAGCTTCAGAGCTGGAGGTAGGAGCACAGAACGGGGTCAAACGATGAGAAAGAGACAGGCCAAGCAAGTGAAGGGTTAGATGCTTCCACACCACTGCAGGAGGAGATTGAAGAGAGATGAGTAGAGGCAACTGTGTGCAAACAGCCCATGTGGGGTACATAAACTGATGGAGGGGAGTGTGGCCCCCTGTTGCTGCAACTGTTCCATAGAGTGCAGACCTGGGAATAGTTGCCTAGATGCTAGCCTGGGTGGGTATTCAGAGCCATAGAAACTACTGTATCAGTTTTCACAATAAAGAGTTAACTGTGTGTGCATTCCTTTGGCTGGGAAGTGCCCCCAACACTGCCATGGGTATATGCCGCAGCCCAAAAGCATTGATCTGGCACCTGGTTGATTTTATTTCAACCCAAATAACAAGTGAACTATCTTACAGGCCCAAACAAGTTTTGAAAGTATTACAACACGGCAAATTATGTATCCCACAGCACATCCTTCAACCTCATTATGGCTAGGAGTTGTGGGAATAACTAACCCTCCTTTTCTTGCCTGCTTAGAGGTAATCGGTTTACAACAGAAAACTACTTCTTGCGGGTTATATGCTCACCCAGGGGCTTGCGCACACACTGTGGATTTATTATCCCACCACATTCGAAAGTAGATTGCAAAGCAGCACAGAAGAATTATACCGAGGACTGCCTGGAAATTTGCCTTCACACTTCTCTGATTGTTTATTGAGCAAGGAGAAGGAGACAAAGGGAAGAAAAGGGAGTATGTACTAGAAGCTTCTTAATGTGCCACAGGCCAAGTGGTCTGCTGACTAGATAACAAAGTTGTCAACAATGCATTGCATCTCAACATACTGCTTCCCCCACCCTCAACAAAAAGTATGGATCTATATATGTTTTAGCTTAATTTCCTTTTTGATGATATTGGGGGAAATTAAATGTTGAATGCATAGTTGGTTGCTTTACCAGATGAGATTTGCCAATGACCTTTTGAGCATCCAGATAAATGCCTGTTCTTAGGTCTGATTCTCTATCTTCTCCCTTTCCAGGACAGCACTTGTGTGGAACATTAGAACGACATATATTACTACCTGATTATTTTACTTATGAGAAATTGAAAATGAGACGTTTTGTATTTATCCATTCATTTAAGAAATTCACACACCCCACTTTTCACTATGTCTCAAAATGACTTACAGAAGGGAAGCAACAAAACCACACAATGTGCAAGGTTCAAAACATATGCTAAAACATCAGAAAATAGAAACATTAGAGCAATGTTCAAAATGCAAAGGCCTACTGAAATAAAACCTTCTATACCTGAAACTCAGCAGCCTGATTTCTGATGGGAGGGGATTCCACAGAGTTGGGCCCACTATACACGCAAGTCCAAACTCCTTGTTGATATGAGGTGCACTTCTGGTTCATTTGTGGTGCTAAAGAATGGGACAAACCTCTGTATCTCTTTGAAATACCACAAAATATTTAAACATTTACAGTTGCTATCATTTCAATTTTTCTGTTTCAGTCATTCCATTGTGGAAGAATCTGGCACTATGATTTGAAGACTCAACAATAGCCAAAAGAACACCCCCCACATCTCAAAAATGCTGCACACAACACAAAAATAAACAATTCCAACTTTAATCAAACTACAGCATAAACATGAACTAGATATATCCTCTCTTTTAAATTTTGAAGGTGGAGAGGAATAAGACCACGTACTTATAAGTGTTCAGCATAGGGAAGGACAAATGCATTTTGCAATTTGCACTTTATGTGTTCAGAAAATGAGCAATCTGTAGTTTATTAAATTTATGATAGCGTAATTATACAGACATCACAGCATTATTGCCTAGGGACTTAATAGAGCTCTTAGAGTATAGTAATGGCCTTGGAAACAAAGATTTTGGTCCAAGACAAAAGAATGAAACTTATAGTGACAAAAAAAAACCAACCTATGAGAACACAGTGTTCTTAGCAATTAACTGGTTTACTGTGGCATGAATATATTTATGGCCAGAGCCCATGTCGCCAGTCGCATCTGATGAAGGTGGCTCTTACTCAAAAGAGCTCATTACACAGAAATGGGAAATGGTACTGAATGCCTTTAAACCACCACTGATTACACCTGTCAGATTTATCAGATCTGGACAATTTCGTGTATAATAACTTAGTACCAAAGAAGAGTGAAAGTTGATTTAATTAATCTGTGTTACTTATTTATTGTCTTAGTTCCAGCCAATTTCCAAAGGCAGAAAGAAATCATCTACTGGAATTACAGGCTCCACGAAGACCAGAATGTAGAAGTCACAACTAAAAGAAACCTTGTGGAGGTGACTCACTGAGTAGTTGAACTGACCCAGTTGAAGTGAATGCAAGAGAACTAGCAAATTTGCACTCCCAACATCCATTGACTCACCAAGGCAAAACTGAGGGTGAAAGCCAGATTGGAATGAATGTTAATAATCAGTGTGCTCCAAGAATAAGTAAATGTTTGACCACAATCACACTGGCAGACCTCATTTCCTGCTGGAAATTCATGCAAGCCAGGCAGGGAAAGGCCATAGCTCTGTGGTAGAGCACATGCTGTGCATGCAAAAGGTCCAGGTTCAATCCCTGACATTTCCAGGTACAGCTGGGAAAGGTTCCTGTCAGAAACCCTGGAGAGCCAACTGCCAGTCACTACAGACAATGCCAATATAGATGTACCAAAGGTCTGATTAGGTCTAGGGCACCTTTACATGTTCCTAATGGTCCCTTGAGCCCATGCCTTTGACAACACACAAATTGGCCCCAGCTGTAGTTAAGGTTTTTCTAGCTACCTCCCAAGTGTACTTTTAGATATATCAAATATCAGAGATTCTGCCATCTCCTTTGGGAAAATGCTCTTCAGCCTAATAGATCTCACTGAAATAAGCCTTTGGCTCTGAAAATGCCAGGTCACAAGGGGATATTCCATGTAATTAAGATTCACTAAGCCAAAGTCAAGAGGGGTTTTTCCTTTCACTTATTTTCCAGCTTTAACTCTACACTATACAGTTAGAATCACATGGAAAATTTCTGTGAAAAAAGCAGAGCACGATTGCTTCAGGAGACATATACACCACCCACCCAAAAGGGTATGTCGTTTAAACACAACTACTGCTATTTCCTTACTGAAAGAAAATCCAGATAATCAGTGTTAGGGGTGGCCTGCACAAGAAAGGTATGCCAGAACGCCATCTCTTTAAAAACATACAAAAGATACCACTGTACCTTGTCAGGGCTGGCAGAGGCTTGGAGACAGAGGCAGGGAAACAGAGAAATCTCCAAGACTGCTATTGGGAAAATGCTGGATCACAGGCTACGCTACTGGGCTTGAGGAATTGAGACTGGGTTTACTGGAACACTCTGCTTTTTTTACCAGAAAAAAGAAAGAAAAATGAGCCAGTCTCCTTAAAGCCATAGAGGCAGGTAGAAGTGAGTTCTGCAGTATCCCAAGAAGGAATTGCTAGGC
The DNA here is from genome assembly GCF_965153285.1 of Podarcis tiliguerta. Lineage (NCBI taxonomy): Eukaryota > Metazoa > Chordata > Lepidosauria > Squamata > Lacertidae > Podarcis > Podarcis tiliguerta. Next base: position 40,360,336 of record NC_139534.1, read on the forward strand.
GCAGTGGGACCTGTTTGCCTGAAACTACACTTCCTCCTATGTTTATCCCATTATCCAATATGAACTATAACTATTCCTGGACAGGAATAGCTTTGACATGGTGATCAATATATCTATAACCTCACAGTTAGGCTACTGTCGTGTGCTACCCTTCTGCCTGGTTCAGAAGCTTCATAACCCAGTTACTATGATGCTTTGTGGGACACTATACACATATTACACCATGTTGGAAGATTTCACAATCTGCCTATTAGCTACCGACCAGGTTAAACACATCACACAATAGTGACAGAATGTATGGGCAATTGGCTTATCTGAGAAACTGACAAAGAGGGTGCCTGCCTTGAACAACATGTATGATGTAGATGGTTTTATCAAAATATTTATAAAATATCCAAAGGAACACTGTGATGACTGGCAACCACCAACTTTGCAAGCGGGCTTATGGCAAAATCTGGCAGGTTCATCTTCTGTTCCAGAAACAGGGGGGTGAAACTGGAAGAAACTTAATGCTCTGTTCATATTTTGTTGAAAAATCAATATAATCTTTTATTAGAAAGAAAACAACCACCATTGACTGGCAGCACATCAGGAGTCCTTCCCAACACTACGTGAAGACACAGAGGATAGAAAACAACAATAAAAATAACAACCTGGGGCCTTCTTTATGCAGAGAATGTGCTTTGCCGCTGAGCTACAGCCCTTTCCTGTGTAGTTCATTCATAAACACTTCTATATTTTGCTTTAACTAAAGGAAAATCTGTTGGAAGCAGGCAGTCATTTAAAATATGCAATACACAATACACAGATGTAAAAATAACAGGGTATTTGTATGCCTAGACTCTTCAGGTGGTATTTTCCAACTTATTTACGGTTTAACCTTTAACTCAGTATTTTCTCCAGGTTCTTATTCACTGAAGCTAATCACTTTATAAGAACTATTGATCCATTGGCTTTATTGTTGTATAAGCCAACAGTTGAATGGATTCCAAAAATTATTGTACATGACGAAACCATGTATCACCCAACAATTTTTTGCTAAAATAGTTCAGCAGGACCATTGGGCTACTAAGGTCAAACTGGCTCCTGATCAATGTGCAAAAAAATAAAAATACATGCAAATGCTAGATAGCATAAAGGAAATGCTTTTTCACAGCTTAACACTTAGGAAAAAAGAGAAAATGAGTGGGGGAGGAGTAAAAGTGCAGCAGCGTTGGTCCAAAAGAGGATCCTTGTCATGTCAGTAACTCAAGCTTCTGAAAGCCCTTGCACAACTGCTTGTGAAACTAAAATAACATATTTGGATTTGGGTTCACTTGTCTCACACAGCTTTCTAGTGCAGGTGTAAACAGCCCTTCAATGTGCAAAAACACCCCCTTCGTGTGAATGAGCATTCCTCTTGTGTTTAGAAACTCTGGCTTCTGCTCATGGGATAATTGTCTCTCTGATAACCTGCACCGGAGATAGTGGGTGGGTGGGGGTGCTTCAGAACATTATGAGAAGTGGTGCTGGAGGCTTGCAGGAAGGAGGTGAACTCAGCAAAAAAATAATAATAATAATCCCTCCACATACACACTTTCACCATTGGGAACTGCTGTTGGATCCAACCCTGTCACTTAACAGAGATGGCTTGCTTGCATTCATGGAACAGCACAATCCACAGTATTGTGCTCTGCACTACACAGACCCACAGAAGTTATACATCCCCTGCTCAGTAGCTTTTCAAAAAGGAAGATTATTTTCCATGACCTACTGCCAACCTGAAGTACTCAAACACTGGAGAAAAAACACTTACGAGAAGCAAAAAATAGGAAATAAAATGTAGTGAGAATTGGGATCATGAACTGAAGCATAAAGCTGCACGTATGTTTTCCAGTAGGGACAGTGTGGTGTGAACAGTATAAAAGTTAATGAGGTTTTTAAAAATGAATGAATAAATAAATAAATAAATAAAGGGGCAGAAGGATGAAACACACACACACACACACACACACACACACACACACAAATATCTGGCTTGTTTCTATCTAAATGAAGGTTTCTGTGGCCAGGATATCTCTGCAGATACAGAATACATTACCTTGTACAGCTATGGCATCAGTGACACAAATATCAAAGAGAGCAACTACCCAAAGAAGGAAAATCCTTGACAAATAAATTGGTACTTTTAAATGATTCTGCCTTTGACTTTCGGTCTAATATTTTTAGAACTAGTAAAGCGTTATAGAAATCTATGGCTTGGATGCAGAGAAGCACCAGCACAAGGGGGTTGGTAGAATGTCACCTTCTCTCACCATCCCACCCCTTACTGTCCCCCTGCCCCTCCAAAAAAGAAACAAACACCCTCTACTGTGGGTGGAGGGAGAAGGAAGAAGCTCCTTTTCCTGAAAGTGCAATCCCACCTTCAAAGTGTGCCTGGCCATAGAAGGAAGCTTGGGGGCTTCTAGAGGGGATATTATCTTTACCACCCCTCTTCCATCAACATTTTTCTGGCTCTAAGGCTATATGACTTCCTTTAACTAAGACTACTACAGAATGAGCTTTTGGATTCTAACATTTTAACTATATATTAGTTCCCAATAGCAGTTCCTTCCTGTATTTTAATATCTCATTGATTATTCTTATGCCCACCTGATGCCACCTGGCACTTGATTTTGTCATCTTTTTGATGCCAGATCAAGACGTTTCAGGGATTTGATGCAATGTTTGCTTTTGTGGCTTTTTAAACTGATCATCCCTGTTTTGTTTTGTTGTTTGTTTGTTTGTTTGTTGAGGTTATATTATTATTAATAATAATAATTTTATTATCTATGTCCCACCCATCTGGCTGGGTTTCCCCAGCCACTCTGGGGAATATTGTTAATACTGCTTTGTATCATTTTGTTTTAATTTTGTATACTATAATCTTCTGCAAGACACCTTGGTCTTTTAAAGAAATAGCTGTTTAAGGAATGTAATAAAACAAAATTATGCATGGAAAACGTACATACAACCTCAGTATAGTTTTAAGATTGGATGTAACACAGAATGAAGGACAGATGGGGCATCTAAACTTAATTTGTACTTTAATTATATTGCAACTTAATTGGCAGAAAGTTGTGCGAGCTTAGTCACTGACAACACAGATTCTAAGCCAGACACAATTTGAGCATTCACCTGGGAATTATTTGATAAAATAAGGACAGCATCTTCTGCTGAGGTACATATACCTGCCTCATTTGTGGCTCTTGCTGTGTATGCATTCTGGTTTCAGTATCTTTTCCAGGCACCAGAATCAGCAAATGCTACATTTGAGGATACACTTAGTGTACACATTTCTTTCACAGAATCATAGAACAGGAAGGGAACTTGGATTTCAACTAGCTCACCCCTGCTCAGTGCAGAATCTGCAATATAGGATGCAGCTATGGCATCCCTGATGGATGTTGATTTAGTCTCTGCAGAAATGCCTCCAATTCAGGAAAGCCTATCACCTCCCAAGGTGCCCTGTTCTATTACTGGACAACACTTACCACTACAACATTTGGCTGAAAACTACTTCCCTGCAATTTACATCCATTGGTTCTTGTCTTTCCCTCTGCAGCAAGAGAATAAATCTGTTCAGATATATAAAGATGGCTACCACACCTCCCCTTAATCTTCTGTTCTTCAAGCTAAACATGCCCAGCTCTTTCAAGCATTTCTCACAGGCCTTGGTTTTCATACTCCTCACCATGCTGGCCACCCTCCTCTAGATACTTTCCTTTCTTAAAATGTGAAACCCAGAACTGGACGCAATACTCCAGATACAGTCTGTCACAATAATAATTTGGGCACTTACTATTGTAATTAAAAGGAACTGCTTCACAGCTCTTCCTAGTTGTTAACAGCAAAGAAATTATACAGAAGGTTGGACTGGGTGACTTGGTGGTCTATTCTTACTTTTGGTCACTGGGCAAGAAACCATTGCTGAGAGCACTGGTATACAACTTAATGAATGTTCTGCCTGTTGTAGCAATTGTAATGTGCCGTGCATTGCTGGGGGTTGGACTAGATGAACCTTGGAGTCCCTTCCAACTCTACAATTTCTACAATTCAGCCCCCCTGAATGAACCCTATGAACCACTGGTGGTCTGTGGACCACAATTTGAGAACACCTGCTATAATGAATTCACAGAAGTAAGTGGTCCCCCCTCCACATGTAGTATATGCCCAACCAAATCCTGTATTTCACTTTTCGTCTTGAAATGACCTGGGCATTGCCTAGAGTTACTAAGATGAGTAGACTACTCTGTAAGCTTAGCCAGAAAACTAGTATTACAAAAATCCAAAGAAGGTGAAAGAAGAAGAAGGGACATTGAAAGTTACTTTACTGGCATCTTGAAAGAGGTATAAAGGACAATGAATTCTCTTCTTTTATAAGAGTATAAGGAAACCAGGAATAAGCATAACATACATGTGCACGTGTTTAGAAAGAATTCTTGTTTTTCCCCAGGTCTTCCATATGTCACTGGATGACCATGAAAGTTATATGCTAAACAAAGTAAATTTTACTTGTTTTCACACCAATAAGTAAATCTGATTTCCTGTTTTTCACCCCAGTAAATTATCTTGACTCGTATCAGAAAAATGATGTGCTCTTCATACTATTCTCACACAGGTCAATAACTCACTACCATGAGCTAACATCTTCAGTTATTTCTTTACAACCGGCAACTGAAATTACTTCTTTCACAGTACTAAATGAATTGCTGAAAAGGAACATGATGTTTCTCACAACCATTTCCTCCCCATGGCTATTTAGCATCAGAGGGTAATAAGTAAGCCCTATGAGAGTCTTATTCTGAAGGAGGAAAAAAAAATCCCTAGGAAGTATCACCTACATGGAACTGAATCCTTGGGCTATTCTTTGATTATAAACATGAATTACTCGCAGCAGTGTAGCATCATACATCAAAGGCTTGCTAAAGAGCACTTTGTGATCCAGACATTTCATCCAAAAGCTACCCAACTGCACACGTTACCCAGGACAGAAATTACATGATATGGGCCTCCTTGCCAATTTATTAATTAATATCAATAATTGAGATATCAATATCAAAAAAAGCAAGTACATCTTCAACATAACTCTGTCACTGATGAGTACACCAGGAAACACTGTGCAAAAAAGCTCAAGGGTGATACCCAACACCAACAGGATAGACACTATTTGAGGGTCCCCCTCCTTCTATGGCCAAAGTGCAATTCCCAAATTGTCTCCAGAGGTTTGGGGATCCTGCAGAGCAGATGGAGGGCTGCTGAAGGAAGAATAAGGAGAGGAAGACCTGTTACACAAGGGGACATTCATTTTCATGTCATTGGATATCACCCCAAGGGACTTAAAAGCAATAATTAGCAAGTGTAGCAGAAACCATTACGCAAGTCCTAACAACGTGATTTCTTGAGCCCGAAAGAGCTGAAAATAAGCTTAGACAGTTTAAGTTATATTAGCCTTAGACTTTTCAGCACATTCAATATTCATGACCAGAAAGCTTCACTTGAGAACGCAGTCAGAGTTACTTGGGATACTAAGAGGTCACTTTGAGGCATCGTAGTTCACTGCACTTATCTGATCCCCTCCCCAGCTGCTTCTCAGAAGCCCCATCCCCAAAAGACGACAAATCTAATGTGCCTTTTGGAACACCTGGTCTGTAAAACATATTTACAGCTGCAACTGGAATACCCAGCTCCAGCATATGCCTGGAAACTGCAGGCAACAGATTTGCAGTTTGACAAGAGATGGCTTCTGTATTTGGCATTTCTCCAAATCTTGGAAATTGTGGTGTGGAAGGTGGAGAAAGGCCACTTCACAGTGAAAGCACAACACACAGAAAGGCTGGGTATCTTCAGAACTACGTAACCTGACATCATGTTGTTAGAAGCAGAAATTCTACTGAAAAACATAAATCAGACAGAAGGTTTACATGAGCCTTCCAGCAGCAGTCAGCCAATGGGACTGCTACGGGGAAATGTATGTCTGATTGTTGAGCTTTCGTGCTTTTGTACTTTCTACATTTCTGTGCAGGCAAATCATAGTAATAATGGCACAGAAGGGAAACCTTGTGAAGCCAGAATAAATACTATATAAAGAGGGGTTGGGGGGATTACATTTCTGTATTCTTTCTCGGTTGGACAAATCCTTGATGCTAGCATGCTATTCCAAGGACTAGGCTGAGCATTGTGCACCACCGCATGATGAACAAGCTATAGACATAGGACAGCTGAAATCATTAAATCAGTACCGTATTTTGCGTCCCATTGGACGCACCAGCCCATAGGACGCACCTAGTTTTTTGGGGGGGAAATAAAGAAAAAAAATTATTTTCCCCCCCCAGGTGCGGGGCTGGAAGAACCAGGTCGGGGAACAGCGGGAAGGCGCGCTCCACCTCCCCGCTGTCCCCCGAGCTTGTGGGGCTGGCGATGGGGAGAAGTGCGCTGAGCCCGGGACTGGAGGCAGCTCTGCGCAGCCATCGGGAGCCGGGCGGGACTTCGCGCCCCGCTCCCGATGGCCGCGCAGAGATGTGCTGAGCCCGGGACTGCAGGCAGCTCTGCGCAGCCACCGGGAGCCAGGTGGGACTTCGCGCCCCGCTCCCGCTGGCCGCGCAGAGCTGCGCTGAGCCCGGGACTGCAGGCAGCTCTGCGCAGCCATCGGGAGCCGGTCTCCTGAGGGTTGCGCAGAGCTTCCTGAAGCCTGGAGAGCGAGAGGGGTCAGTGCACACTGACCCCTCTCACTCTCCAGGCTTCAGCGAAAGCCTGCATTCACCCCATAGGAGGCACACACATTTCCCCTTCATTTTTAGAGGGGAAAATGTGCGTCCTATAGGGCGAAAAATACGGTAATTAAGCTGTGCCTACAGGTGCTACTGAAGGGTGTGGGGGTCCCCTCCTCAGATAAACTATTCCTTTCTATGGGCTGAAAAAATCACTTCATTCACGATTCTGAAATTGTCTGGAAAAAAGCCAGCACAGACTTTTGGTCTTATGAAGAATATATGGGCAAATCTCCAAATGACTTCAGAAAGGTGGCAACCCTGAAGTACAAATGAATTAATGTGCCCTAAGGCAGGAATGGGGAACAGATGTTGCTAGACTGGAACAACTTCTAGCAGGTCCAGCCAGCATGGTCATTGGTGAGGGATGAAGGGATTTGTACCCCAACAATATCTGGATGTCCACAAGTTCCCTATCCCTGTCTTAAAGGAATAAATTCTGAAGAGTACAGAGAGCTGCAAATGCTAAGAAGTATACTGTTGTGTTTCTGAAGCCTTAAAGCTGGGATTAAGTCTGCAATTCCGTATTCCCTGAGCGGAAGCCTCTTGAATTTACTTGTACTTCTTTCCAAGTAAGTATGCATGGGATTCTGTCATAGGACTGCCAACTTAAAAACACTTATCCAGGAATAAGCCACACGGAACACAGTGGAACACAGAAGATTGTACTCTGGTACAATCTGGTAAGACTTGGGGGGGGGGCAGAGACACAAAAAAAGAAAACAATTATGTTGGTCTTTAGAAAGGATATTTATTTTATTAAATTCTTGCTTTGGTATGTGGCGATAAGAGTTCCATTTACTCTACAGGACTTGTGAGGCAGGACCAGCTGGTCAGGCAACATTTTTACAGTCTCAAATAGGCTGCTGTCCACTGCAAGGGAGAATGGTTAGCTGCTGGCTTAGCAGCAAGAACCAAGCATAAACTATGTGCTACAAGTGCCAGATGGGCATATCATCCAACTGACCTCCATCTTCTTGAGTCCTCTCACTTCTTCAAGGAAACTCAGCTGCCCAGTGCTTCCCCACAGATTCCCTGTGTTTGGATATACTTCTGTCGTGAGGAGTCTTTTCTGCTTATGGAGCTTCCATGTATGATTCAGAGTCCTTGGGGTTCTTCAGATTCAACACAGGATGCTGCCTTCTACCAAGTCAGATCACTGGTCCATATAGCTTGGCACTGTATGCAATGCTCGGGAGCAGCTCTTCTGGGTTTCAGGGGAAGAATACCACGTGGAAGCAGAAGAATGACACCAGACGAGAACAAATCCCCACAAACCCTTGAGCAGTGTTTTGATATGTTGCCCTTGTTACATTAAGTACTCCTGAAGAGTGATCATAAATAAGTCGACAGCATCACATCTCTTGTAAATGGCTCACTAAGAAGGAATATATGAATGCAAATGCACATGCACACAAAAGAAATGCCCATCAAAACTCCCAAGTCTCTCCCACTTTTATTCCAAATCAGAGTGAATTAATGTACTCAGTGACAACCCTTTGGCTTTGCTATTAGCTACGGAGGCAAACTAAAGACTGACAAATCTGTGTTATAAGGATAAGGGGTACTATTTAGCAGAGTTTTCTATTCTTCCTGATAGGCAATTACGGAATGTGGTCCTGGGTGATTTACGGTTGAGGCTTCAGCCTTTAGTGTTGCACAGGATTGCACCTCACCCTTATCACATGCTGCTTAACATTTGCATGCACCTGTAGGAAGCTATCAGATTGAGAGATGGTGTTTTGCTGTCATCAGCATGCATATGTTATGCAACACTGGTTCTCTTTCCCAACGCTATTTAGGAAAAGTTATGAACTGCTGTCTGAGAATGGTAATGGACCAAATGTGGGCTAACAATCCACACTTAATCTGGATGACACAGTTCTCTTGGCCAGTATGCCTGCTGATAGAAACTTCACCTGTTTGGGACAGGATTGCACTCCCTTTCAAGGGTCAGGGCTGCTCCTACACTTGGCCTTGCTCCTACGTTCTCAAATGCTGGCAGTGTTGACCAAGGGTGCTTATCCCACTTAAAATGGAGCACACAATTCCACCTCTTTATTTGTCACCCATCACCAACTGATGACCTCAGGCTGATTTCCTCTTGTACTGGTATTCTTCTAAGTCATGCTGCCTCTTCTTTTGTGAATTGTTTTGAAATGAATGTTGGTCACTACTTTGAGGATTCTTCAGGGAGTGAATTGGCTGGTTGATTAAATTAAAAACTAGGTCACATGAACACGGCATATATTGCCCCTTGGGTTTTTCAATGGAAGCTTTCATGCACTGGTTTCTTGCTTATACACCATATACCAGTACAAAATTCACCATCTCTGGAAGTCTAAAGCATCTGGTTTAAATTTCAACTGGAGATTGCTAACTGCTGTGCCCAAAGTATCCCTGGAGGAATTCTAGTGAAATGAATGGCAGTTATGGGAGACTCCCACGTTGATGTTAGATGGTCCTTAAATGTGCAGCAACAGCTTGAGGCATACTGGACGTTTCCACACTCTAAACAGACGAGCCCATAGCCATTACCTGTGGCTCCAGTTACACATATCCTGTATCTTCAATAATTGATATGATGTGAGCATTTCAATTCAAAGAACAGACTGCGCTGAAATGAGATCTGTCTCACTCTGTACGCTAATTGGTATTCTAAGACTAGGAAAGGTGGACAGAGCCCATTAGTCAGGAAAAGGTCTCCCAGGGACTTGAAACTTAAGCACTGAACAGCTGTTTGGTCCTATTAAAAATATCTTATACAACAAAGTGTAAGTTGAAGAGGAACCACAAAGATCTCTTCAGCTAATTGACTTAAAAAAAAAACCCAGAACAAATCTACAACCCATGAAAAACTAAGTTGACTAACTGCTGTACTGTATAATTAGCTCAGTACGCACAGTATACATTAACCAAAGCTTTGTGTACAACCCTGCTAAGACAGGGGCTAAGTCAGTTTTGAGGATTTGTCTCTTGATCACTTGCCATGGTCTTGAACAAAAAAAATTTAAAGACTTGCAAAGCATCTGTGCACAATTGTTTTAACATCACATCCATATATAAAAGTACAGTTTGAGTTTACACCAATACCTAGCTATGTTATGCAAGGAAACCTTTCCTGAGGGTTAACTGGCATCATTTCTACTCACCCAGTTGGAGTTTTTGCTTGTTTCTTTTATGATTGTGTGACTTTTCATTTACACACACACACACACACACACACACACACACACATTGTATTTACATTTTAATTGTTTCATTCTTTTTGTAAATTGCCATGTGAATATGATTGAAAGATAGTATAAAGGAAAACTTAGAACAGGTAAATAAAATCTATTTTGCTGATTATACTAAAAGCTGACCTCACATTGTTAGGTAGGATATAACTCATGATTATACCATACAATACACCAGTACAATTTAGAAAACAAAATACCCACAATCGTGAGGAATCGATCATAGCCAAATTTAGAGATTATCAGTTAAAATTATGTTGCAAATTTTTCTCCTATCATGCTTTTAGTCTTCAATGCCCATAAAGCTCCAAACTTCCAAAATGCCCTTGTCTATCCATTTTTCTTTCCATTCAGCAATCCATAGCACATTCTATACTTATACCTATTGTGATTTTTCCACAGGCCCTCTTTCCACCCAGACTTCCTTTGTGTGGCAAATTGCTGTCTCCACCAATTGCAGCTTCAGCTCTCAGTTTTTCACTCTACACCCCAAGTCTGCACTGCATCTTTCAGTCAAGTCTGATCTGTATTCTTCCCACTCACCTTGCAAAACCTGTCAGCCTTGAACTCTACACAATGACTTGAATCTTCATGCAAATCTAAACCATCACGGATCACACAAGAACACAACTGGATGTGAACACATGTGGGCAAGTATGAATAGGCTAAACACTGTGTTGTGTTCCCTCCCTGCCTACTGGAAAACACAATTATAAGACGTAGCATTCTCTTTCCTATCCCCACCGTGAAGACCTGATATGAATGTCTTTTGCACTAACATCAACATCCGTCGGCAATCTAGTCCAGGATCAACAGCAAACCAATACATTCAAGGCATCCAAAGATAAAGTTCAGCTACTAAACCACTGAGCAAGAGATATCATCATACTGCCATCATACTGCTCATCCCAACTTTCCATATCTGGATCCATGATTGTTTGTACAGATGAAAACATATAGCAACTTAGCTTCTCAATAGTGTAAGTAAGTGAATGCCTTAGAGCTATCACAGAGGACAAATAAAATGCTGATTATATGAACAAGGAAGGCTCCACACAATACAAAAAGTATCTCAGTAAAACTGCTTTGGATTGAAAGAGGTAAACCAGTTTAGCGATAGAATGGTAATTTTTCCACTCTATCGGCAGGCCACATCACAAACCAGTTTAAAAAGTGTCCTAAGTCTCTAAATCATTTTTCCATGTAGCATGAATTATTATGCTGTTCAAGAATAACAAGTCAAAAGTTGCCTTTGCTTCATTCTGAAACTGGCTGTGTAGGATGTTGTTTTCTACTCCTGATCTATAAATCTGAACAGCCACAAAGCTGAAACACAGCCATCACAGAAAAGTTTAGGGATTAAAACCTGTAAAAACCCTGTGTCTTAACAGGAAGGTTATTCTCCTGGATATATATGTATTTGGATACCCAAGTAAATTGTCCATTCCACAGCATAATCCTAAAAACCAAGCAGCCCTGAAAAGACTCAAACAATACAGCTACGAAATAGGCTCATTCTCATGCTCACTTGTCCTTTCAGTTTTTATGCTAAAATTAAAAAGCCAGAGAGAAAGCCATGCAGACTTTTGCAAATAAATCTTGCTGCTGACCAAAATAATCAGTCCTAAGTACATTTTAATGGGTTGGTCATTACATTTTCCAGAATGGGAGTGTATAATGGGAACACTAAACAGGCCTATAACTTCCATATGCATTATAGCATTTGTCTCAATGTGTTATTATCACCAAGGCATAATAATACAAAGCTAAAATGGCATCAAAAAGTATAGGGTAGATGTAAAGCTGAAAGACATACATTCTCTAAATATACACAAATTGAGAGTTTATATTCTGCGCTGTCCACAACTACAAAGATGGCATATGCATTCATAGACAAATGTCACCTTCAGTCACCTTTCCCAGTACTTCCCACATTTGTGCTCCTCGGTGGATAATAAGATAGAGCTTTAAGACAATTTCAGATTGTAACCAGTATCTGTGTGCAGCGGATGAATAGACATGGTAGACAACAAACCTTATTTTGGCAAAGGAAATTCTGATTATCATTAAATGCTACCTATATAATGGCAGAGATGCTGCACATCTGAAAGGCATTCTCTTTCTTGTTCTCCACATTCCAAGTTGGCAATGTTCTTGATCATACAGCTCAATTGCAGAAGGTAGTCCAGCATCTGTCCTTTGATGCCAACATTTCAGCTTTCTATTTGAGGCACCAGTAGACAATGGGAGGTTCCCTATATCTGCTGTGAAGACAACTGGGTATCAATTCAGCCTTTACATGAATACCAAAAGACTTTTAAGGATCTGAATGCAATTAATGAGTGCCCACAAATTTACGAAAATGCAGGAGCTTCCTAAGAAGGCTGGAGAATGACTCGCAAACAGAAGATTAATCTGACTCAATAAAACTGAGACCTTGTTTTAAAGGGACTATTTGAACATATGCATATTAAATTCTTAACTTTTTCTTCAAGTTCACTGTTTTCTACGAGTAGAGATCTCACTTTAGTAGATAAATAAGGACCCAAGAAATCACTCCTCAAGCAGACCAAAGTTTTATCTTGTCCAGCATCCATTTTCACAGAAGGTAGAGAGAGAAAACAACCTCAGGTGCTACTTCTTATAGTAACAAACTTCTTATAAGGACCAGCTGGGATGGAACACAGCCAAAGGAGAGGAGGAGCCAAAAGTTGCTAACAGTTTGGTCAGTGGAGTGGCCTTTCACTTTCTCCCTTTGATTTCCCTGAAAATAGAGGAACCTGGTGTGGCTGGTTTTTCAGCTAAGTAGTTGAGAGGGGCAAGACGGGAAGAATTTTTAAATGGCAGCAGGCAAATAAAAACTTGATTTTAAAACCTAAATAATATTTCTAAGCAGCAGCAGAAGTGGAAACATCAATGCTCTTGGATATTATTGCACTGCCATGATCACTGCAAAGAAATTTGGGCTGGAGTCTAGAGTACATTTGTTTTCTTTGCCTGTTTTGGTAAAGCCAGTGGCATTGACCCTCTCATGATGCCTTTATCTTTCTACCTTTATGGCATCGAGCGATTGCCAGAGTTCCATTTTCATTACTCCCATCTTTCCATGATTGATACTGATGTCAGCAGGAGGTATAGAAGCCCTTAGGGAGGAGAAGGAAAGCATTAAGTCTGGCCTGCTACAAAAGACCTTTAAATAGCACTGGTTATCCCATGCCATCTGCTTTTGTGACATCTGAACAGGACCTGGGATTAATATGCCATACATGATAGTGTTCTCTGTTTTGTTCACCGCATACGATACGAGACATTTTACAACCCAAATGTGCACAGATAAATCTCAGCTACAGAACTCTGAAATGCTCTGGCAGCTGCAGGGCTGACTAAGTCCAATGCCTCAAAAAGACAAAACACCTTGCATACAGCAAGGGCATGTGGAACTGTTATCAAGCAATAAGTGGATTCTGCGGTTTACAGGCACTTTATAATCTTGCAAACAATGAGACGCATACCTTCTTCTCCGCCAACTTGGGGGCATCCCAAACCCTGGCTGTTGTCTGTCAAGGCTTTACAGAGTAGCAGGGCCTCAAACAGGTCCAATGCCATCACACAACAGCAGCAGATGCAACTTGAGATCCAACAGATCCTAGACTACTCAGCCCCTCCTTAGCTCCAGAGCATCATGTTTGGGATCTTCCGGTGACTGCTGCCAACAGGGATTCCAACAGTGGCACTTCCACCTGCCCACAGCAGGTGGAAGGATAAACTCTGTACCAGCCAAATGGCACTTGCATCACTCCACTGGTGGTTACCAGTGGGAGGCTGCCCAAACTAAATCTTACAACCCACCACCAGGGAGGGGGTTGAATCTGTCTTTTATTCAGCTTTGTAACTAACCTCCCTCATCCCAGCAGAAAGGAAAGTGAACATACATTAAACATTCATGGCACACACACAAAAGGCCTGGTCAAAAGACTCAAAATGTGATATATTTGCACAACAGGTGGTTCCCCCCACATTTTTTATGGAGTCCATAAACTATGTAGTCTGGTTTTCTAGTTGCTTTCATTTTATTTATACAGTCCCAGGCAAGCCAACAAGAAAGACTGTTACCAAGCCAAAAGACATGCTTGGTGGCTCACCTATAGCATGGAGGCTACATATTGTGTAAACCTATTATATATGAAAATAGATTTAAGCTGCCTCAAACTTACTTTGTTGAACAGTCCACTCTTCCCCCCACACACACACCCCGAGGAGCCCAGGAGGCAAACAACATGTGATAAAACAATAAAATCCATCTTAAAAACAATTACAATACTGATACAAATTAGGAAATGTCTTAACTTAAAAGACAACCAAGATAACAGCTAATATTCAAGGGGAGGGATCCCAAAGTTGCTACAACACTAAAGGCCCAATTCCTACATTATGTGGAACCAGCTACAGTGGTGCCCCGCAAGACGAATGCCTCGCAAGACGGAAAACCCGCAAGACGAAAGGGTTTTCCGTTTTCAGAGGTGCTTCGCAGGACGAATTTCTCTATGGGCTTGCTTCGCAAGACGAAAATGTCTTGCGATTCTTGAGGGTTTTTTTCCGCTCCCCACCCCCTTATCTAAAGCGCTAAGCTGCTAATAGCCTTTTAGCAGCTAATCCGCCAATCCCTTAAGCCTTTAATAGCCGTTAATAGCCCTTAAACTGCTAATAGCGCTAATAGCACTAATCCGCTAATGGGCTTGCTTCGCAAGATGAAAAAAACGCAAGACGAAGAGACTCGCGGAACGGATTCTTTTCGTCTTGCGAGGCACCACTGTACTTGATACAATGGTAGCTGCAGAAGGCCTTTACCTACAGAGTGTGGAGGTTGGTTGGGTATATAAGGAGTGAAACTATCTTTCAGGCACCTTGGTCCCAAGTTGTATAAGGATTTAAACACCAAAATCAGCACTTTGAACATAGCCTAGTAGCTAACTGGCAGTGCAAATCTTTCAAGAATGAGGTGATGCATTGGCAATATCCTGCCCCAGTGAGCAGTCCAGCTGCCGCATTTTGCACCAGCTACAGCTTCTGCACCAACCTCAAGGGCAACCCAAAATGCAGCACACCCAAATACAGATGGATGTTACCAGAGCATGGATGACAGCGGTCCAGCTACCCTGGTGCAGATATGGTGGTAGCTGTCTTCCCAGCTGTAGCTGGCAGAAGGCTCTCATAGCCACTGAGGTCATCTGGGTCTCTAGTGATAAAGATGGATCCAGGAGAAGCCCTGGACTATGAACCTGCTCTTTCAAGGGAAGGATGACCCCCATCCAAAGCAGGAAATTGACCAATTACCTGGACTAGGGAACCACCCACAATCCCACCATCTTGCCAAGATTCAGAGTCAGTTTATTGTCCCCCATCCAGGTCACTGCTGAATTCAGGCACCAGTCCAGAGCTTGCACAGCCTCTCCTGATTCAGATATTACAGGAAAGCAGAACTGGATATCAACAACAACTAAGAGCACCTCACGCCATTTTCTTCTACATAGCAAGATTTCTTAATCTGCCTTTTCTACTTTGGATGGCTGTTTCAGGACAGTCGTACAGGCTTGAAAATCCACCCAATCAGCGCTGTGTGGTGTAACTAATTTCTTAGGATACAACAGAGCAAAATGATCAGTGATTGTCCCTTTTCTTTTCTTTTTTTCATAAAAAGGAAAAAGAAAAGCATGTCTAAACTTCCCATCCTTCTTTTCCTTAATGAAACTGTTATTGATTTTTCATCCCTGCAAATCAGTGCCTTAGAGCAATTTCTTTTAGCTGCAGGTTCTCACATTTAATTTGTAATGTATGCCTTAAAGGAGAGGACATCAATAGCATCTCCAGGGAAGCAATGGAAGGGTGTTTTTTTATTATTAGAAGTGGATGAAATTGTACATGAAATTTCAGCCATCAGAGTAAAAAAACAGATCAAAACAAGTAATTAATTAAAGTAATATTTTCCACATAACCCCCCCCCCCAAGAATTTGAAGAGAGAATTGGGTCAGATACACACCACAGTTTGAAATGCATAAAAATGTTAAAGCAAACAGAGCATCAAATGATTTCCTCCATTTACATTTTTTGCATAAGATGTCACTGTATGAAACTGCACAAATGATCAGCTTCAAGAATTTAGCAACATACACTGAGAGGAGAAAAACATTCTTTTCCCAAGTTTCCAAGAGCTGCAATCCTAACCCCATTTATTAGGGGGTAGGTCCCCATTTAATTAAATAGGACCTACTTCTGAGTAGACACGGTTAGGCGTGAGCTGTTGCACACTAAAGAAAAAACCCTGTTGGTGATTTTTTTTTTATGTTCGTTTGACAGCTCATCTATAAGTACATGAGATTTATTTAGCCCCTGGACACTGTGAGCCATTTTGCATGAATGGGAATGGTGAAAAGACAGGAGACTCAGCTAGACTGGTAAAGAAAAAGCAATTTATACGCATTGTATATGCGATATAACATTGTGCCACCAGATGGCGATGTGGAGTCCTCATTTTCTCTACTTGTTTTTCCTGTTTAAATTTACAACACTTTAAACTGAAATGCTCCTTTCCAGCCAGGGTTTAAAAAAAAAAAAAACCACACACACAAAACAAGTTTCTCCATGTTATTACATAGTGGCAGATGAAATTGACTTATTATGTTTCAATTAGAATGTTCTGCTAAGGCTCACATAGTTAACCATGGGTCACTGGTGTTAATACTGAAACTGCCGCTTAAGTTAAAAGTGCTTTTATTTAATTATTCTCTTACTAGTTCTAAATAGAGAGTGCAGTCAGTTCAGCTGACCAGAGAACAAGCTAAGATTTAGGACTTTCAAAAAATAAAAAAGTAGTACAGGACACAGTGGAGTTCCAACAACCTTGTTGTGAAGGCAAAGGTCAACTGGAAAAAGAAGCATTTTTTAATAATCCTTCCTGCCTAGGAGGAGGCAATCTGGATGAGGGGAACCATGCCAGATCTGGAAGGCTCTTCCCTGAGAGGCTGCAGTTACACAGTTCCCCAAAGGGGAAGAAGTCAGTAGATCTTGAGAGGAGTCCTTTTATTTTATTTTCTACCAAGAGGCTTAAGTTATGCAGCTCAAAGCATGGGACATTTAAGAGCTTCTCCTGATACATACATATACACGTGTACAAATAATGTGTAACACAAGTACAAAGAAAATGATTTAGTATTATTGTTTTCATAAAAGATGAAAAGAAAAAGGGGATTGTTTTCTAGTGTCTATGAGTATTTAATTATTGCTATGATATAGCAACATTTTTATATTGTAGTATATATTTGCATATATTCACATATATACATTTTTATATTGTATATATCTGCATATGTTTGCAGATACACACACACACACAGGTGTATTGCATATATTCTACATTTATTCTTATATGCAAAACCATGGTTTAGCAAGAAGAAGAAGAAAAAAGCCTTGGTGAATCTTGCTCTTTCACATGGTACTGTAAGCATATAGCACCTGTGTGCACACAGGTATCTGTGAATAAAGCCCCAGATATTTTGCAGAGGAAATAGCGCTTTTACTTTCATTCCTATGATCTTTCAGAGAAGGCCTGGAGGGAATCCATTAGTAACAGGCCAGTTGGGTGCTATCAGTTATCAGCCACCTCATATGCGCTGCAGCTGTTCACTAGTCCCCCCCCACACACACACACTTATAAATGTACCTCAAATCTGATTTGGGACCTTGTGTGCTGTAATGATTAAATCATTGTGAGGGCTCCAAAAGCTGGTCTACCCCTCCCGGAATCAATCAAGGACAAACTAATGAGAATATCAGCAAAGGTGAAGATATTCACCTGGCAACTTTTTAATTTGCGGTACATACATCCTTTTGCTGTTTCCACAGCAAATATAAGGATAAATGCTGATGGAGATGACATTAAAAGTAGAAAAATCCCAAGATTAGCTTTTATTATTTATGGTAATAGTGCAAAATTCATGTACAGGTGTGGCAACACCATCCCTTGAGACTTTAAGAAGTACGTACAGATGCTGTTTTTCAGAAAGATCCATTTGCAGGGGACAGCTTTAATCCCTTATCTTCCTCAAAAGCCCAATTTATTCCAGTGTCATAGGCTTGTTATCCTCAAATATCATTCATCCACCGTCTGTGCATTTTCAGAAGGTATTCTAGTAAAGGTCAGCAGTCAAACGCCCATCAATACACACTAAAGAGGTGAAAATGTTAAGTACTGGAGCTACCCTAGTACACCTTCATTGCTAAACTTCCTAAATTGTATTTTGATTTCACATAACTTTTTAGGAGGGAAAAACTAGGCCCCGCTTGAGAGCCACCAGGCCAAACACAGGGCACCAAAGCACTAAATAGTTGCATTGGAGGGAGCAAGCACAATGAGCCCCACTAGTGCAATGGAACTTTCTCTCATCTCCTCCCCTGGTGTGTGTCCCGCTCCTTCCAAATCAGCTGGGGGGGAGGGAGGTTCTGAAGAACCCCCAGAGCAGCATGCAGGGTGGGGAGACAGGGTCTATCATTCTGTCTGGCAAGCAGAAATGCTTGTGCTGATGGAGCAATCATAATAGCATTATGTTGGATTACACTCTATATATCATCGTCTGACAGATAACCCCCGTTTCACTAGTCCCAGGCAGACATTAAAATGGGAGGGAGCCTAAATTTCTGGTGAGACTCATTTCATGGATAGTGGGTTGAAATGTGCTTGCTGGCTGATTAGTTATGCAGACCTGCAGTATAGCAGTGGTAAATGTGGAAAGAATAGAACTAATCCTGAAGATGCTGACATAATTTGACTAGCTGGGAAGCATAGGGGTATATTAAAGCAAGCTCCTCATATTTTTTTCCCCTCTTCTCTCCCATCACCATGTCCCCCTTTTTGCCCAACCTCTCTCTTTCGCCTACAGTCCAATATCATTACCTCTCTGGCTACATTCTTCCTGCTTTGCTCAATTGTTCACACTCATGCAGATTTAATCTCCTGTTGTGCCCTGGCTGAACCAAAGGTTGTTGTTTTTCCTACTTTTATGGCCTACATTTAGATGCCAAGGGTTTCTCCAGCTGCCATGTCTAACATTTTTGTTTTGTACCTTCATTCATCCTGCTAATCTACATGAAGCATTTTCTTTTTCTGTTGCAGGTTGAAAGACAGCAGGGTGTGGGATTTTTCCAGTATACTGCCGAGACTGTCACAAGTATGACTCTCTGCCTACTGGACAGAAATTGTGAATTTGTATTTGGTGCAATGAGCTCTTGGGTCATTCCCTCATGGCCAAGGTGGCTGAGAGAGGCAGAGAGGCTGGCAGACAAGACCTCTGGGGGTGTGATAACTGCATTCCAATACCAGGATGATAGTTCCCCTCTTGCCATGGAGTATGAGGGTCTAGGGGGAGGTAGTCAGACAGAAGCAAAGGAAGACGAAAGAGTTTTTCGTTTTCTGAGCTGCTTTGCAAGACGGATTTCCCTATGGGCTTGCTTCGCAAGACGAAACATCTTGCGCCTTTTTTTTTTTAAACCGCCAATGCATTCCTATGGGAAATACACATTGGTGCTTCGCAAGACGAAAAAACTCGTAGAACAAAAAAACTTGCAGAACGAATTAATTTCGTCTTGCGAGGCACCACTGTATAAGGAATTGAAAATGATGTTGAGATATACATTTGTTAGAAAACCAGAAGCCTTCTTACTAGGATTGGTAGGTAATGAAATTAATAGAAAAGATTGTAAACTTTTCCAATACGCTGTAACAGCTGCAAGAATACTTCTGGCGCAAAGATGGAAGCAGGAAGAAATTCCAACTGTGGAAGAATGGAGAATGAAACTGACTGAATATGCGGAATTGGATAAACTGACTGGGAAGATTCGATATCAGAAAGACCAAAAGTTTATCGAGGACTGGGGGAAATTTACAGATTATCTGAAAAGCATATGTGATGCACAGACAACGCTTGTTGGTTTTGAAGAGTCTCTGTGAAAAATTAAGAAATATTGTAAAAAAGAAAGTAGGAGAAAGGAAGAGGAATGGTTAAAGGCAATAATAAGTTCAGAAATGCGTTAACAATAGAAATTTTAACAAAAGATTGGCAGAGAAACTGAGGGAAGTCAAAAATTGATGAATGTGAGAGTTAATATGAGTTGATTGTATAAAAATGTTTGGGAAATGAATAAAAAATTATTATTAAAAAAAAGAGAGAGCCAAAACATTTGAGTCACAAGGTGTTCGAGAACCAAGGTACAACTGTAGAATGGAAATAACCAGTGTGGCATGTTTCTCTCTACAGAAAGGACAGGGAAGGCTGGAGGTGGCCTTGCTCTGTACATCAAAAGGAGAAACACAGAAATACCCAAGGGGAAAGACTCCCCCTACCTCCCACTGGAAAGTTATTCATGAGGAAATGCAGCCCTTAGGCTGAAAAAGGTTCCCTATCCTTGTTCTAGAAAAAGAAGTCTAAAGCCCCACCAGGGCTTGTTTCATGATTGCATGGGTCCTTTCCCAACCGTGTAGAAGCACTGTTTCACTTTCCCAAGCAGGGTTGAAAACAGTGATAGTGTCTTTTCCCTATTGTGGACTTTAATAATACATTTGTTATAAGATTAAACCCAAATGTTGTTTGTAAAAATGTGGTGCAAAATACTGCGTATCTGACCCTTGAGTTAGGAAATAGACGTAAGATGGATTCAAACCAGTAAGGTGCCTATTACATGTATGCTCTCAAGCCAACAAGGTGCCCCCAAGTTTAAGCGCAATCTAACCTTTGTTGCCTTTGGTAGGGCAAATTATACAGTAACCTGGTGAAAATTGTAGCCTGAATAATTTTCTTTTGTTATTTAATTAAGAGCATCTTATATTTAACATTCCCAAAATGTCCCCTTTAGAATAATATATTATATACCCTGACAGATTAATTAGTTAAAAGCAAGACAGTTAATTGATAAAAAATAAACCTTAATCAGTCCCACTGAAAATCAATTTGTGCTCCATCAGCTGCTGCTAAGAGACTGTGGAGAATACAAAGATCCAGAAAAAACCCCACATCTTATCTATGAACCACAGTAGCCCTGCCGCTCAGGCCTCAAATCATATCAATGGAGTTGGAACAGAACAGTTTGAAAATTGACTGGACGGTGTCAAGAACATGAGCTGCTTGGATTTGGAAATGGTACAAATAACAACATGCATTTTGTCATGAGTTCAGAAATTATACACAGGAAAAAAACACCTAAAATGCATTGCTCACCAATTTCTGTGTAATACCACACACCCCAGTAAAGCTTAACAGATGGAAAGCTGGTTAGAATAGTTTTTAAAGATTTTAATTACCTCTCTATATTTTTAAATTTTCTGATGGTATTCTGCCATTTTCTAATAGAGCCAACAGCACAGACAACTACTATGGAAAGAAATGTATAATTAATGCACATTACTAATTTAATTATGGAATCTTCCATACGCATAAAATGTCATAACTAAAGACAGTGATGTCTCAGGGCTTCCAAGGGACTAGAAGCAAAAATGATTTGCCCTATTAAGAAGGCATATAAAATGACACATAGAACCATTTCTGAAGGATCAAAAGAGAATGGACTTTAACCTTGTTACTGGTCTGGAATTTAATGTTGCCTGACATTAACTTCACACTGAGGAAAGTTGAGAATGTTTCTTGACTAGGCTAGACTTGGGGAAAATAATAATGGATTTTGGAAACTTATGTGAGGATTATGGTTCCATAATGTATTCCAGATAAATGAAATTGTCAGGCAAAATATAGATTAGATTACTAGTAATATATGATAAGCTATCGTGAGAAGATGCAGTTTAACGGCAAGATTATCACCAGCCACTGCTATCTAGATGCCTTAGCTTGCTGAAACTAATCAATTTTTTTCTCATTATGCAAAAATATGACTAATAAAATCTAAAAAGGAAATATGAAAACATACTATTTGGGCTGATAATCTAAGACTGTGTGTTATTCTGGTGAGGCAGAAGGGCACAGATGAAGGCAAAGAGCAAAGGCAGTCCAAAGACAGAGAGGGGTCTATTGATAAGCTCCCAATTTGCTACCTGCTTAGGTTCAAGGTTCCTGTGCTTAATTCTAAACAACTTGGGCCCAAAGTACATGGGCCTGATTGCTTATCGTCTATCCTTGATAACTGACATCTTCTTACGGGGCACTTTCAGTGATTCCCCCATGATGTTGAATTGCAGCTGGCCTTCACCAAGAACCAAGCTTTCGGTGTGGCAGGCCCTGCCCTGTGGAGCTCCTTGCCAACAGAAGTCCTTCAGGATTTACTTTCTGCCTCCTTTCAGATACCTTTTAAAATCTGTACCATTCAGGCAGGCCTTTGGGATGTTTTTTTTTTAATGCAATCAGTCTTTATTGATGTCATAGTAGGGTTTTTTTTAATATGTTGTATACTGCCTTGTTATTTTTGTTTATGAAAGCACAGTAAATATATACTTAAATACAAAAAGTAATAGGCCATTGAATGATTTGCAGGGGTTTCTTTTTTAAACCAGAAATTAAAAAAAAAAAATACCGAAAAAAGTAAAAGTGGGTTGTTGAAGAATCTGCAATAACTAAAGCTGAGGTGAGTATCCCTGGTCCCTTTCACAGAACCCATTTGTTGCCCACAGAAGTTGGCAGGATATTCAGTAAAATTGCTGGGAGTGGGGACAAATTCTAAGCATTTAGAGGTGGGGCTTACCATTCCAGACCACATAGCTAAGGATTTCTCTTTTAACGCATACACACAAAGCTTAGTTGCTGTGTGAACAGTCCAGCACGTTCCTTCCTACTTCCTACTTCAGGGGTAGTGAACCTTTTTTTACCTCAAGGGCCACATTCCTCCTGGGCAATATTCCAAGGACCATTTGGCAGTGGTGGTGGGAACGACCACAGGCAAAAGTGAACAGAGTGACAAATGTTGTTGTTTTTTATCTTTGTCCAGTAGCCTATTTTTTTATTCACCCTCACATGCCCCCCTCTGTTCTCCACCCAGATAAGCAAGCAATATCAGAATTCAAGGACACATTCTAGTCAAAAAAGCTGGGTTGCAAAGCAGGACCAACGAAGGAGGTTTCCCAGGGCCAGACAGATGTTTGAAGGACCATATTTGGGTGGCCCAAACATCTGATTTATTGTACTGTTAAAACTAGAATTTGGGCGAGAAGGTACTGGAGAAAAGCTAGGTTTTACTCTGCCTGGTTCAATGGTACAAGCTGACACAACTAAACTGTAGCACAGAATGATGCTGGGCTGCCTCCCTCCCTCCAAAACATCATCCTTACAAGAATGCTGATTCACAGGCATTTCAACTGATCTTCAGACACAGCAATATTATTGAGCAATTAGCCTTGGGTTATCCATATAAATCATTCAACAAATATACTTCAATGCTTAGGTCAGCTCTGAAGGCACTCACTCTAGTTTCGCTGGCAGTTTCCAGTACAGCAGAACCTCTATTGTGTTGTGGTGTGTTGTGTGTGTGTGTGTTTTAGAATGATTCAGCATAAACTCACGAAACAACTACCACCCAGAAATGAAACCTCTCTCATTGTTGAGTAGGCAAAAGCTAAACGTTTCATATGTTGACTTGATGAATAATATTTGTGTGCGGATCCTTTTCCCGAGAAACAGTCGGGGAGCAAGTTGTGTTAAGCTTTCTTGCTGCAAGGATGTCAGCACCCTTTTCGTGGTGTTCCGATTGGATTCTCTTTGAACATATGCCCTTTCAAGTGAAATTAATCAATCTCTTTATCGCTCCCGCAGCATCTGGAGCTATAATCATTACCCAACTGCTGAGAAAGAAATGAAACCACTAATCGCATAGGGAGTAGGGCTTACTGTTCGGAGCAGGAAAGTTTTTTATTAAGTTCTAATTTGAAAAGTGATTTTTCATGACCAGCCTTCCAAGACACAGGGCATAAAAGGAAACTCTGCTTCAGCAAAGCCTGCGAGTTTCTGCCCAGTATACATATTCCGAACTGCAATAAAGTGAAACACTTTTAATTATGCTTTTTTAAAAAGAAAAAAAAATGTACATTTGAATGTAATAATCATACATTATAATCCAGTGAAAGTGAATCATCTTTCTTTCTTTCTTTCTTTCTTTCTTGCATCCCATTGAATTCAGTGGGAGAGATTTCAGGGCATTCTTACAAATCAGTTCTATTGAAGTCAAAAAGCTTAACTTTGGTTGAATCGCACTGCAGTGGCACACAGAGGGATGCTGTGGAAAATTAGCCCTACTAAAATCACCCATCGCTGCTGCTATCTATAATTTTGTTTAAAATGCTGAGCAGGGGCATTTTGAATTGTGGGGGGGAAATGTGTATATGGATCTGTTCAGTTGCAATCAATCTGGACATATTAAGATATTAAGCCATTAATGAATGTCTGTCAGGTGCTGTGCTCTGAATATCTATAACTGTGGAAATATTAAACACACACACACAGTAAAATAAATATCATAAAACCTCACAGTGAAGAATAAGTTTAGAAGTGCAAAGATGTACTGTTAAGAGCCATGGTGGCTAACACAGAAGGCTGGGAGACCATCAGTAGGTGGAGACAGGGCCAATGACTGACAAAGCTCACACTGTGAGTAGAGGAGCAGCCAGGGGAGGACTAAGTGCAGACTGAAGTTGGTGGGACATTGCCTCCATTTGCCCTAATGGACCAGTTTCCAGTGGGGAAGAACATGTTAAGAGCTAGGTGGGTACAGAATTTCTGTTAGCTGGTGACTTTAGAGGTATGGCAGGAGTGGGTGAGGAACCTGTGGCCTTTCAGATTTTGCCAGACTACAACCCATGGTGGCTGGGGTTGGTGAGATTTGGGGTCCAACAATGCCACGTGTTACCCTATCCCTGATGACTGCAATACATTTCAGATGTCCAAAAATTGTTGTTGATGTTGTTTTTCTTTTAAGACCATGACCAGATGGTGTATTGCCCTTTGGAAACTGTATGAATTGTAAGACATAATTAACACCAAATGTTGGGTCACAGATAGAAGGGAAAGGACAGCAGTTTCAAGATGTGGCAGATGTGATCAGGTTAAGATATACTAGAAGGAACAAAGGCATGCAACAGAAAAGAAAACTATAAACATTGACAATGCTACTTTTATTAATCAATAGATATATTTTTTTACCAAAACAATATAACAACACGATCCCATAGTCACTGCAGCAATACATTATGCTAAATGCCGGGAGAGCATTTCTCACATCAACTTTGGTGGAAAAACAGAGTAAGTGAATATTCGGTTTAATTTGGCTACCTATATTAGAATTAAATGAGGAAGGCAAGTCATAGCCACAAAAAATGGATAAACAAGGCTCACTCACCATAAATTAATGCATTTATTTAATGATAAGCAAGAAAAATAACACTTCTGTAAGATTTCTAATATTAAATTGATTTTTTCAACTTTTGGAAATAATGGATTTTAATGTTGACAAAAAAGTGGGAAAATCTGAATAATAAAGCCACATAAGCAATGAATGTAAAAACTAAAAAAAAAAATGCAGTGAAAGTTGCAACAGTACAGACAAAATCAGTTTTTAAAAGCTCCAGAAAATAAAACTTTTGCTGGTACTGTTGTTTTTCCTATTCTTATTTGTATTGTTGTTATTGCTGCCTGCTCTTGGACAGGACTTCCACTGGCGGGGCTCATTAGGTGAATCCTTCCCAAAGTATTTATTTTGGCATCGCTCTAAGCAACATGGTGAAGCGCTCGTAATCAGAGACAGCTCCAGCATTATTCAGAGGAAGCTTAACCCCAGTATCATTTATCTAAGGAAAGCCCCAGTGGTTCACACCGAAGATCATCCCCAGAGTGGCTGCTGCATAAGGTAATTTCTCACAATAACTGATATGCATAATGGATCATGTAACTGCAAGTCTAATCAGTCCCTGGAATATGTGCTCCATCTATTGCAAGTAGATGCCCTTCTTTCACAGAAATTAAGGCGCAGCCTCCAGCAAGCATGTTCTCCTGTAATTGGATTAAGTCTAAATTTATAGTTTCTAGGATAGTACCACTACCTTTCCTGCCGTGGACACTGATTGGCTCAGAGATCTCTTGTGATCCCCCAGCGAAAAAATCCTATTGTGGTGTTTCATGGCAGTTCACTGCCTCTGCCCTTTGTCATGTCTTGTCCCTCAACCGTGCCTGTCCTGAATGAGATTACTCTGTGTGTCAGATCCCATGTTCATCAGGAAGCTCTGTGGTCCTCATATGCTGATCCACACCACTCTTTTCATGAATGGCTTCGGGGAAAAGATTTCTTTTCCTTAGCTAGATTCCTCACCCTTACCCTGCTTTCACCCTTTCCCTGCTTCTAAACTATATCTAGCTGGGATCCTTGCAGAAAAATGCAGATCATTATCTCCCCAAAATAAAAGCATTTAGTACTCTCAAACTTTATTGGCGATTTCTGGGAAACATATTGGGTGGGTGGGTGTGTTTATTATGTATTTTGTGTTTTATTTTGTATTTTTATGTAGTGAAGTGTGGTATACAAATTTAATACACAATAAAAAATAACAATAACAAAATAACAATTAAAAAAAACCATGTCACTCTTTGTTGAGCATTTTGTGTAAATAAATATTCAAAGCATAGGAAAATCCTCCAAGCAAGCTTCTGTTAATTTATCCTAAAATAAGGATAGTACTTACAAAATAATTATGTCCAGTACAATAACATTTGTTAATAATAATAATAATAATAATAATAATAATAATAATAATAAATTTTATTTATATCCCGCCCTCCCCAGCCGAAGCCGGGCTCAGGGCAACCATATCCATTAAAGACCTGCAAAATAATGTCTGTCCTTATTATCTATAATTCAATTATCAGTGAGGAAAAGGAACCAAATGCTATATTCTGTTTTGTTTCCCTCAACATACTTTTCCATGTTTACCCCGATACTTCATCTATTTAGAAATCAGAAACCGGCATGTTCCTCACAAGTGTTTTGATCACAAATATCACAAACAGAAATAGCGATTAGCTCATTTTCAATGGCATTTTAAGAATCTTTAAAACTCCTGAGGTATTTCATATAATCAATGAAGGCATACCTGCAAAGGTCAAAATATTTCCAGGAGAAGCACCCAAAGAGGGTGTTCACTTTCTTATGAACAAAAATGCACATCTCTAAACACTTTCAGTTCACAATAGAAATGTAACAATGAACATGAGAAACTTCACTTACTCTGAAATTATATCTAGAAACATTCCCCACCCCCCAGCTACTTCATGAGATCAGCACTCTATATCTCTGCTGAATGTGCTATGCTCTGAGAAAAATATGTAACATAGCTATTTTTCTTTCTTAAAATTTTCACTAAGTGAATATAAGTGACAATAATATCTATTTTTAGAATGCTCCAAATTGCATTAGGTTACTTCTTATGTAATCTAATTTCAACATCTTCCAAGTTTTAAAATTTATCACAATGTGCTTACAATGCTTCTGTTTAACTGTGATATAAAGTCAAGGCTACAAACCTAAGCATGCTTACTTATTGCTTGTTGCATTCCAGGGTGCTCATTACAGCCTGAGTGCAAGAAAGCAGCTGCAGAGCCTGAATCTTTGTATTTTCCACAGGGAAAAGGAAACTACCAATTCAAAACAGAGCATGGAAATCAGGAACCAAATAATAACAATCATGTTAATAATTGTCTCATTCACATGACTGAAAGTGACATTAAGGAAAACAGGCAGATGATTCCTATTTTCTACTGCATATTGCTATATGTATATATTAGAATTGAATCAATTGGCCCACAAGATAGTTAAACTTTGGCCCCATGCATTCTCCTTTCTGTGCAATAAAAATACACGGAGTAAACCTGATTAGGTGGAATTGACCATTCTTCTCAACATAAAAAGGTGATGGTTTGGACTTTCAGCTATGATGCTGCCAAAATGAACTCTGTGACGGGCTTCCCTTGAAGATGTTCTGGAAACTGCAACTGGTGCAGAATATGCAGCCTTTAGAAAATTGACCTGTGTGCACTGGCACAGGAAGAGGAGTGCGGGGGGGGGGAGTGCACAGCCCCCAGCAGTGCGATCCCGGTGGGGTGCCATCGTGGCTGCCCCCCCCGCCCGCGCTTGGTGCCACTCCCCTGCAAGCAGCATGCCATGCCCCAGGACATGCGCAATGCCCCCAAGACGCATGCCAGCCCCGCCCTTGCCTGCTCTCCGCCCCCCACCCCCCTGGTGCCAGAGCATGAAGCTCCGTCACTGCCTGTGTGTCTACACAGTCATGTAACGTCTAGTTTGTGGAGCCTGCACTGGCTGTTTCTATGCCACCAGGACAAATTTATGGTGTTGGTATTGACTTCATTGTCTTGAACCCTGGTATTTGACAGAACACTTTCCCCATATCAGCTGACCTGGGCTCTGGGGTCAGAAGAGGGATCTTTCTCACTCTCTGGTTTGGCCCCCCCAGGTAGGGACATGGGGTCAGGAATCCTATGTAATTTGCAGTGTGGAATTCTCTCCCACTCGAGGCAACCAGTGCTCCAAATCTGCAAAGGTTTGGACTCTGGATTAAACATGCTTGTTGGAATTTCACTTAAGCTAGTCAAGTTTTTTTTGGGGGGTGTTATGTAGGAACTGCTACTATTGGTTGTGATTGTTCTATCATATTTTTATGATTTTAGTGGTATTTTATTCTTGTGTTATTGAGCTGTATCTGCTTATGTCATACTCGGAGAAGACATAATTATATATAAACATACCCTTGGGGAAGGCTCAGGCAAAGTTTTCTTCTTCTTCTAAACCAACCAGTGATGAACTTATTGTTTAAATTGTCAGAGGTAAGCAAAGAAAGGTGGCCTTGAGAAATCCCAATATGACTGCTTTTGCATTTGCTACTTGTTGGACAAGACAGGCAGGGTTAGTGAAATATACGTTATGCCTTTTTTGAATAAAAAAAGAATGAGATGCATAGTCTGTTACACATATTTATCTTTAAGACATCTTTTAGGTGTGATATAATTTGGGACATTAAGTTAAGATACTACAGTAAAAAAGAATAGTGGTCAGTCTTACATCTCTTTAAGATTTTGTTGGATACATTTGTTCCCCTTGCCTCCAGGCCCTTGAAATTTTTTGAATGAAGTCCCAGGGATGGTGAACATGTGGCACTCCAGATATAACAAGACATTTGGACCTACAGAAGCCCATACTTGGGGGTGGAGGGAGAAAGAAACCACCACTTTGTCTTGGCATAAACCCAGAATGACTTTGAAGAGCTATGCTTGATTAACTACTAAAACTCAAATTATGGGCTGATTGCTTCAGGGAATGACCACTTCCCCTTGTACAACTTGCAGATGTAGACTAATTCCTGCTCTGTTCATGTGCAAAAATCGGTCACTCTGCCAAAGAAATGCATGATTTTAAATTTGTCCAAAGTTCTCTCCTCTGGTCTTTCTTCAAGTTGTACATACAAGCAAATAGGAACAGTACTTAACTACTGTAGGCCCAGCTAGCAGGTTAAATTTGAAAGTTTTCTTCTTCTTCTTATCTTATGCAGCTTTGAAACTATTCATCTTTTTTTTATATAAAAAAAGGACTAACGACTTCTCTACAGCTTCAAGAAAAATGTGCAGTACAGCCCCCTGGAATTATACCAGAATACAGGTGGGGAAAATGTGTAGAGGTATCTTCATACTCTCGTGCCACATTTAAAAAAAATGTAGAAAGCTAGTCTATCAAGAAGATGGCATCTAGCCCCACACTTACTAATTTGTTTTTACATGAAGAAAGATTTATACTCAGAAGAGTCAACTTCACCTATGTTCTGAAGAGCTTGAACCACCTGATATTCTGAAAAGGCAGTTTGGCTCAATGTATCTAAGTTAGGGATTCCCAAACCGTGATCCACAAGCTTCATTCAGGTGCTCTGCTGCACACCCGTGAAGAACAGCAGGTGCATTGTCACCTGGAAGGTGAACAGAATAAATTGGAAGTGACAAGAGGAAGAGGCACTTGAAAGCGGAGGAAAGGATTAGCAGCAAAGTTAACGGGGAGCTAAAATTAAGACGTTTGGTCTTAAAAAACATACAGTACATTATAATTGCTACAACAGATAGGTAAAATCATTAAGTGGACCTCCAAGAACTGCAGCCATTTTCCAGTGGACCATGGAGGTACAGGTTTGAGAACCACCAGCCTAAACTCACGCAGAACCACAGTCACAGTAAGGAAGAATATGTGCATCCCTACCTGTTTTCCAGACAAATGGATGCGATTTCCTGCCTTCCAAATCAGATGTGTGTAATAATAAGAGAGCAAGCACAACCAAGCACCTTCTTGTGCTCTGCCATGCCCAGTGAGCGCAAAGCCAGCTATCCCTTAGAACCATACTTCATGAAGTTCAATCCAGATCACTTCACTATTCCTAAAATAAAGAGAAGGGAGGTGGGAAATAGAGAAAGAGTTAGTTAAAGAGGAGCAGAGTCACCAGCTAACCCTTTAAATATGCCACTTGTACAGATTTTATGAAGGAATGTAGCAATCTTGTAGCCTATGGTATGGGTCAGTATAATACTATGTTCATAAGAACATTCACCTCTAAGTGGTGTCTCATATTTTCATACACATATTGCCACTTACATGTCAAAAACAAACATGTGCAGTGGTACCTCAGGTTAAAGACGCTTCAGGTTACAGACCTCGGGTTAAGAACTTTGCTTCAGGATGAGAACAAAAATCATGCTCCGGCGGCGTGGCAGCAGCGGGAGGCCCCATTAGCTAAAGTGGTGCTTCAGGTTAAGAACAGTTTCAGGTTAAGAATGGACCTCCGGAACGAATTAAGTACTTAACCCGAGGTACCACTGTATATGTTAAGAAGCTGGAATTGGCTGTATATACAACAAGACAAACATGGGTGGCACTCACTACAGCAGAAAATGTATGTGGTTTCCCCTATGCAGAAGTGACAGCCAACTTGAAGCGGGCCCTAATATTCCACTAAGGTATTTTATACAGAAATAAGTCTTACACTACATGGTTGAACTACTTATTACACACACAAAAGCACATATATCACTGGACCCTGTTAGCCCTTTTCCCTTCAAAGAAAGAGAGTTTTAACGAGGAAGCGACTGGAGAAATGGAAGAGATTCTTATTCCCTGTCTGCTTGCCACCGCCACTCTCCACTTTCACAGAATTTCTGCAAAGGCCCTTTGAGGTTTGATACTATTATTTCTTGTTTACCTTACTAGGATATTTAATATAATCCACCCCTCTAGTGGAAATATACCACTTTGCAATAGCAAAATTAATATGACTTGGGATACGAGGTGGCATCAAATGTCACTTACAGTGACATTTTGAGGAGAATATGAAGATCTCTGCAAAGCAGAAGTGATCCAGGTTGCTAACAGGGTTTTCTGGGTCCAGTACACTACATGTGCATTTGACCCTCTACCACGTCTACAAAAGAGGACACACACAAACTTACATGACAGCTGTGTATGCTTTGTGCCATTCTCAAAGTTAGGTAAATTTGGGGCAGAGAGCACCAAAATAAATCAGGGTGATGTTTGATAGACAGAATGTCAACAAGTGCAGCTTTTCCCAGATTTACATTTCCTTACAAGATATAGCTAAATCTGTTGAATTTCTGCCTGCCACACAGCTGATAAAGGCACAAGGTTCTTCCAGTAGTCTTGTGCCATCCCTAAACCATGTAAAAATTGAGTTTCATGAGCTGCAAACCAGCTGTTTTGCTTTATTTATATTTGCCTAGAAAAGATAACAAGGGAGTTACACACACACAAAATACTATGAGGATAATCTTGCATAGGGATACAGTGGCCATATCCACTAGAGCAATAGCAGCATATCTTCTCTCCCTGTGACAGAATAATTATAGAGTACAGGATTGCTATGTCGGTATGTTAGGACCCATATTTGTAATAGGAAAGCATACTGCCAACTTGCAGGATGTTTCACAAAGCTGAAATACAAATGGTAGCATCTCAAACACCAAAATAAATGCATCAACAAAAGTCAATTGCTTTGTTACCAAGAACAAATTTATAAAACATTGAACTCCCTTTCCCGTTCCATGCATTTATTCTGCCTGCCAGGCATTTATCTCAGATTCTAACATTTTACATTTGCTACTGGTCATTTCCCTCATGTTTTGTAGCGTGAAGCTTCATATCTCATAATACGAAGAGGCAAATATTAGGAACAGGTTTCGTTCCACAAAAGGTTAGTTGCATCATTTTTGGTGCTTTTCTTTATAGTTATCAGTTATTAAAAGTTTCTTTCCAAACTATTACATTTGTAACCTTATAAAATGAACTATTATTACTATACACAATACATGGTGTGCAGATAAGGCAAAGATAAGCCTGAAAATACCACACTAAGTAGATGTACAAAATAAAAAAACCCTTTTTTAAAAAAGATAGTTTTATTTAAATTACTCTGAAACAGTCTCTATCATGATAAACGTATGCAATTATATTTATCAGATAGAGGCTACCCAAAATGGAAGTGAAATGACATTTTTATCTAACTTCATTCACGTATATAGCTTAGCCAACAGCAAATGGCAATAATTTAGAAGCTATAGAGATGGTCTTGCTGGAAAAGAAGAAGCAACGTAAGTTAGTTTAGCCATTCAATGGAGCTTCTCTGTGAAAACAGTAAACACTCATTCAGCTTGAATTAGATTCCAGGGCCTGTGCTGGCGCAGGAAAATAATTGCTACTATTATTTAAAACCTCTCCTGCACCTCCTGAAGCAGCTACATCATTGGATGGATCATTGAGAACTTTGGAATACTAACCCATTCAGAATTTCCCGGCTAATTACAATCTGAGCCCCAGCCTTACTGCAATTCAGACTCAGCCCGTACTTAGCTCAGCCCTAGTCACCCTCCCCCTTTTCTTGCAGATGCAAGTGAAAATGTATCCCACTGCCCAGGATCCTGCTGGAGATGAATATACTACTAAACTGTTCTTCCCTGGGTTGAGCAGGTTCCTAAACTGCAAATCCCAGATTTTATTGCAGAACCCAAATCCAGTAAGAACATTCGTATTTTGCTTTGTTCTCGTTTCTGCATGTTATTGAAAAACCACACTCATGCTACAATACTGGCATGCCTACTGAACACAGTGGAGGTGGCTTATGAGTAAACTTCCAACAAGCATAAAACAACACACACCCCCGGTAGTGCCACAAATCCAACTCAATAGTGTAACATTAGAAAGTATTGATCACTTCTCATACCCAGGCAGTTACCTTTCCACAAGGGCTGACACTGGTGCCAAAATCCAGCATCGCCTGAGCTCAGTGAGTGCAGCTTTCTCCCGACTGAAGTGCAGAGTGTTTGGGAAACCAAAATGCTTGTTTACAAAGCATTTTGTAAAGTACTACCAACCTTACAGTATGCTTGTGAAACACGGACCACTTATAAACACCATTCTCCAACTCCTCGAAATATTCCATAAATGATGTCTCCGAAAAATTTTACGCATCACTTGGAAATACAGGCAAACTACTGCCAGTGTACTGGAAGAAGCAAAGATCACTAGTGTCGAAGCAATGATTCTCTCAAGGTAAATCTTAAAAAAATGTAGTATAAGCACCAACAATTGGGAAACACTGGCTTGTGAGCACCCTAATTGTAGAACAACCTTTACAAAAGGTGTCATGGGCTTTGAAGACACTCGAAGTTGGGACGAAAGGAAGAAACGTGCTAAGAGAAAGGCACACTTGGCAAACCCTCACCATGATCAACTACCACCCAGAAACCTATGTCCCCACTGTGGAAAGACGTGGGGATCCAGAATTGGCCTCCACAGTCACTTATGAACGCACTGTTAAGACCGTGTTCATAGAAGACAATGGCTGGAAGGAAATCTGTGTATATTATGAGGCTGTTGCTTCTAAGTCTCAGCATATTGTAATTTCTTAAGAAAGGCAGCAAAAACAGGCTGGCGCTTTCTCTGACATGAATGTAGAGGTTATATCAATTCAGGGAAAACAGGAATAAATTAGAGCAGGCTGAGCCAGATTCTCATCTCTCATATGCCAGGCTAACTACTTGGTTCCAATAATTTGCACCCAAGTAAAATAGCAAGATCAGAATCACATGCAAGGTTTCCATAACACAATCTGACACACTAAATTTTTTGTCAAGGTGATAAAATAAAAATGTACAGACACCATATGCCAATCCACAGCACCATGAATAAATTGCATTAGGGGGGCCTCCAATTTTCAGATTAAAATTAAGTTACTGTGTATCTCAGCTTCCACATGCAGTAGTATGGCTGATGAAGCAGGGAATGCTTGTGTATTTTCCATTCAGCATTCAGCAGGGGATATATATGACTTAAATCCAAACAGGTAGTATACCCTGCCATTTCAAATTCCTTTCATGCATTCTGCCAATTGATTCACTCCTTTTGTAGATGAAAATCATTAAGAATAAATGAAAATTTTAAGCTGAAGCTGTGCTATTGAAACTGCTTCTTCTTTCTTCTTCTTCTTCTTCTTCTTCTTCTTCTTCTTATTATTATTTCCACTTAACATTTCTTAACTGCAGACTGATTACAGAACAAAAAGAGGCTGGTCTGTGAAGGGTTGAGCTGCTGCTGGAAGGGGGGAAATCAGAAGGGAAAAGGCAAAGATTGTTTCTTTTTTTCTAAGGCCTATGGATCAGTGGTAGAGCATCTACTTTGAATGCAAAAGGTCCTAGGTTCCATCTCCAGCTAGGACTGGGACAGTCCCTTCCTGAAACCCCAGAGCCCTGCTGCCAGTCAGTGTAGGTAATCCAGAGCTAGGTGGAGCAATGATCTGACTTACTATAATGCAATTTCCTGTGTTAAGTAGGAAATGCTTGCGAGTTTATGTTGTATCACAAATAGAAGTCCTTTGGGTACAAAGAGCAGAGAGCTCACCTAAGGCAAGGGAGTTAAGAGGGCATTTTGACTGTGTAGAGTAGGAGTGTGCATTTGCCCAGATACTGAAGTGATGCAGCAAACTTTGAAGATATTCAGACAATAGATATAGATATAGATATAGATATAGATATAGATATAGATATAGATACTATTTGCTCACAAATAACTGTAGTTCAACATCCATCCCTGGCTTGTATTCCAGCATCTAGGAATACCAACACATTGTGCATCATTCCTCATTATGCAAGAACTATCAGTGTGTACAGAAAACCTTAAAACAACCACTCCACAATGTGTGTCTGCAATGGATTGTATTAGGTAGATACCATAGCAGGGGTGGGGAGGTCATTTGATGTTGAGATAAATTGCTTTGCAGTCAAAGACCTGACTCATTAAAATCTAGCAAGCAGGTTTTGGAGTCTTTTTCTTTTAGTTTTTAGTAAGATTGTGCCCCCACCTTACATCATTAGTTGACACCACCCCGGCAGAGTTATGAAGAACTCTTTAACAATGTGATCTTCTACATTTACTTTCAGAAGAAAACCCCAAGGAGTACAAGAAGCCTTGTCTCCGGGTATATAGGGTTGCAATGTACAGAGGAGTGAAGGCTGTTGTAATAAATATATATATCTTTCATTCTGTTGATATAATTAGAAAGAGAAAAGAAACCCACACATTTCCTACTTTAGTACCACAAACCTTGATTTTCAGTGTACGACCTGGAAATTTAATGAAGGAAGCTTTGCATTTAGAAGTTTAATTATGAACTCGGTTAAGTGGATTATAATGAAAGATATCTCTAGCAAGGGAGTCCAAACAGATGCATTACAAATACATTAAGGAAAACACCAGAGAATGAACTTTCCATCAGCAAAAAGGTTTTTAATTAAAAGAATCATAGAACAGAACTCTTCTGTGAAGTGATATTACTCTTATACTCCATTCTATCATTAGGTACTTCCAGCACATGCAAAGAAATGACTCCCAAGTTTGGATACTTTCTGAAAGCACTGCATTGTTTTTTCCATATTTCCTGATGGTGTAGATTGAGCAGGTCATTCAAAAAGATGCAAGTGAAGCCAGGCTTGTTTCATCTGTATGCAAATATATCACATTACACCGCTGCCCATATGCCTGCACTTACATAATAAAACCGTAACCAAAAGATTGGGACAGATTCCTTAGACTACAGAAAATTGAAAGGCAGCACGCATAAGTGAAAATATTTGGGGAAGCGTAAATATGATACAAGCAATGCTCAGAAATAATGCCTAAATAGCGCTGGAAGTGAAACTGTTCTGCACCTTGTACCTGCTATGCAAATGAGCAGAGAACAGGGAGTAACAAGGAGACAGTGGGAGAAGCATCAATAACACTGTTCGCAATATTTATTTTGCGTGTTTAGAGAGTACCCCACCTCTCGACACAAGTGATCGTGTGTCACACTAGCAAAAAAAATACAAGCAGTAAAATAACACTGAAAATAAAATGCTAGTTAAAATTATGGGGAAATGGAAGTAAATGGTTAATAAGTGGGTAAAATAAAAAGCATACACACATACACAAACACATGTGCAATATATAAAAATTAATTTGCAGATTACAAAAGTTTTTTTTCAATTTAATTATCACCAGTGTTTCTATAAAAATACAATCATGTTTAAAATAAAATCTTACGCTTGTATTTAGCGTACGATTGTGGCCTAATCTCTTAAAGCTCAGCAACAGATTGGTCTGCTTCAGATGTAATATCAGACTATGGTTCACTGTTACATGAACGCGCCTCGCAGGATCCTCTGGCCAAGCATTTCCAACTTCCAGCAAGCATCACAATGTCTTGCTTCCCTTCTTCATTTAAGGCAAACCACAAATGGACACATTATCTGAGCTGGCAAACTCTGACCTTTGAGTCCCCAGCAAACCAAATTCAAAACGACTTCCACACAGTGGTGGAGCTTCATGCTCCGGCACTGGGGGGGGGGCAGAGAGCAGGCGGGGGCGGGGCTGGCACGCGTCCCGGGGCTGTAGTCACGTCCTGGGGGCGTGGTGTGCCGCCCATAGTGGTGTGGTGCCCAGTGCGAGCAGGGGGGCAGCCAAGATGGCACCTGGCCGGGATCACGCTGCCGGGCGCGGTGCAATCCCCCCGCATGCCTCTTCCTCTGCCAGTGCTTCCACAGTGTGTCTAGTTCTCAAATTATGAATCTTTATGACTGTCAGCCAAACAGCATGGCTATTTGCTTTCTGTTTTCAGGAACACTACTTTGCCGAGTAACCCTGTTGCTTCTAGACAATTCTAGAAGCATGGATAGGAAGTGTGCATCCCAAGTATTTGTTGTTTTTGCTGAAACAGAGTCTTGCAGCACCATAAAGACAAACAGATTTATTGTGACATAAGCTTTCGTGTAAGCTCTCTAGTCCACGAAATCTTTATGCCACCATCAATCTGTTAGTCTTTAACATGCCACAGTACTTTTTGCTGCTTAGCGTTACAGCCTTAGCTTTCAATATGTATCCTTGCTTAGAATCCTTGCATGCAGAGAGAACGTGTCAAGTGGAAATCAGTCTCTGGGTCTCTAAATAAAGTCAGCGTATGATGGCTGCATGACCAAAGGACAATATCAATTATTTAAATTGCCTTGATTTAAAAATCAATCCACCACACACACTCACACACACACACACACATCCAAAAGCCAGCCTCCCATGTTGTTGGCTCTGTGGTTTAGTACTTAAACAAAAAAATGCATCAAGATGGTTTGGAAGAGGCACGCATCTTTAACCATTGGATATTAGCAGCAGAGCAATGCCCATCTGTCAGGATATAGCTGGCCACTGATGCTTCCATGCTCAATCCATGACCAACGTGGGCATTCAGGTGCATCATCAGGTCTCACAACAGTAACACAAAGCACCTATATAGAGCATTACTTTTTTAGGGATTTCCATCTCTGAAAAAGAAATATGTTCCCAAAATATTGTTGCCCAGAGTAACCATATGGCTTAGATGTGCAATCAAGTTGTCACCAGATACCCCCATATTATTATTCTTTCATTTGTAAGCAAAATAAAAAATAAAAATGGCTACTCCTGGAAAACTCCATCCTTTTAAACATGTTTATTGTTTGCTAAATATTCTTGCTTGAGAAGAACCACTTATTTACCAACAACATGCCTTGCTCTCAAACAATTCAATAATTACTACTGCAAATGAGAAAACAGATCCTATAGTTGTATTGTGCTCACTTACGGTAACAAGCCTTGAAAACAATTGGGTTGTCCTTAAATTCAAGCCTGTGACCACTGCTTTTTGCAGCACTTTTACCTTTCACCCTCTACAATGACCGTTTCTGTAGTTTCAGAGTAAAAACTACCGGCCCATGTGCAAGGTTGACCTTGTTCTTACCAAGATGACTAGTATAACTATGGCACACAAAGAGGAACACTGCAGATTCTCCAAAGAAAACTTTTGCAAAACCATACCCTGGCAAGGGCAATTATCTCTTCAGTTTGTAGGAGACCAGAGTTCATGTTATATTATCACTGGTCCTATCATTTTTGACCTTCCCTGCTGTCATACCCATTATAGTTCAATTAACAGAGGAGCCCTGCAGTGGCTTGATGAGCATCTGCTGGCAATACCTGGCAATAATTCAATAAGAACGCACCATAGGAAGAAATAATGAGAAGTCAACTCGGTTGTTCCTTTTCCCCTTGAGAATGCAGAGCAGCTTGGCTTATGGGAAGGAGCACGACCTACAGAAAATGATCCACTCATTTCACATTTCGGATTTTAAACATGCTATTACCACCTGAAAAGATGAAGGCTTTTGTTTATTCTACCTGTACTGAAGTCAAGATGTTCCTTAGTCCTGTGACAAAAAAATCCTGTCACATAAGCATTGCTAGTATATGCTTTGTAAAATGGAAAGCTTAATTCTTAAGAATTTTACAAGCCTAGCTATACCCATTAAATGACTAGCAGCAGAACTTCTCACTGCAGATAAAATGACCAGGCTCACTTCACTCAATACACATATGCAGAGCAAAGAGAGCATGTGTATGGATTCCTCATTAGACTTCCATACTCAGTGGGTGGATGTCACAGGCAGATTTAGGCTGGGCAAGTGACATGAGGGTAAGGCACAGTCCTGTTCCTTCCTCTATGTACAGACCCACTTAATGTGTGTCTGATTTTCACTCAATCCCATGAACTGCTCAGGAAAATACAGGGTTATGTATGAGTGCCTCTACTGGTTGGAACGCAGCAAGATTTGCTAAGCAGACAGGAGACTGCTCCACATTTCTTGCTAAGGATAGGTGTTCAACAGCAGTGGCAGAGCTATTATGTAGCGCGTGGAATCCTAACACAGTAGTAATAGCACTACCTGGGACAGCTTCTATGGCTGTATAGCTTCTTCTTTGGCAATCACTTGTAGCCGAGTAAGATTGTCTTCCATTAACACGGGTTTAACAGTGAGTTCGTAAGTGACTGTGGAGGCCAATTCTGGATCCACATGTCCTTCCACATTGGGGACATGGGTTTCTGGGCAGGAGTTGATTATCGTGAGGGTTTGCCAAACATGCCTTCCTCTTAGCATGTTTCTTCCTTTCCTCCTCAGTTCAAGCATCTTTAAAGTCCATGACACCTTTGGTAAAGGCTGTTCTCCAATTGGAGGCCAGTGTTTCCCAATTGTTGGTGTTTATCCTACTTTTTTTAGATTTACCTTGAGAGAGTCTTTAAACCTCTTTTGTTGACCACCAGCATTATGCTTTCCATTTTTAAGTTCAGAATAGAGTAGTTGCTTTGGAAGACGATAATCAGGCATCCGAACAACATGACCAGTCCAACAAAGTTGATGTTGAAGAATCATCGCTTCAACACTAGTTATCTTAATGCCAGTACACTGGCATTAATTCACCCATCTTCCCAAGTGATATGTAGAATTTTTTGGAGACACTGTTGATGGAATCTTTCAAGGAGTTGAAGATGGCGTTTATAAATGGCTGTATAGCACATCTGACCTCAGCCCACTCAGACCCCTCTGCTGCCACAGCCATTTTCTTCCCCCATCACTCCGCCCACATGAAACCTTTCCTAAAATCCCTACACTGGTTTCCTCTTCTCATTAGGATGCAACACAGATTCCTTGTCCATTATCTCCAATGCCCTCCATGGCCTTTTACCCACTCTTATCTGTCCACACTTAAATCCCAGTATACCAATGACTCCTGCTTCTCTAGCTCCATGCTATCCTCAGTTGCCTGAAGGCCTGCTGCTCATGCAGAACAATTCCATCCTTTCTCTCTTGCCATCCCCTCTGCCTGGAAGTGCCATGCAGTTCTTTCCCAGTTGAGCACCATTTCCATTAACCTTTCCTGTTTCTTCCACTATTTTGTCTCTCACATATTAAAATGTTGATTGTAGACTCCTGGCAGCAGCAAGTGGTCATCTTGTGCTTCACAAAATGAATACAGATTGATGGCAACGATTATGAGTCAAAACTCTCCTTCCTTGGAGGTTTCTAAGCAGAGGGTGGATGGCCATCTGTCATTGATGCTTAAGCTGAGTTTCCTACTTACAGGAGGTTTCACTAGAAAGATGGCCCTTGGGGTCCCTTCCAGCTCCATGATTCTATGTTTTTCTGCTTCAACAATATTTCATTATGTTCCTATTATTTTATGTAATTGTATTTTGCATAAATTATAAAAATAAAATAAAACATGTTCTATTTTCATGGTTTACATTTAAACAAAACATTTAAATAGCTACCTTTCTGCTGGTAGGGTGGGGGGCATGGGCATAGCCGGGATTTTTGTTAGGGGGCAGGCTTTTGTTAGGGTAGCAGAACCTCAGATTTGTATTGATTTTTACTTATTTGGGGCCCCCCTTGGCTATGGCTCTGGAGGACCACAGGAAGGAAACAAGGTTGGAAGGGGACCACGGTCAGGAAGAGTTTGAGAAACACATGATTCTCCCACTCCCCAATTCATTCTCACAGCAACCGTGTGAGGTAGGTCAGCCTGAGAGCTGGTGGCTGGCCCAAGGTCACACAGTGAGCTTCATGGCTGAGTGGGGACTAGAACCCAAGTTTTCCAGGTCTTATTCTAACACAGACGAGAAGAAGAAAGATGGCTGTGAAGAATAACTATGAATTGCCAACACTGCACAGAATTGAAAAATAAGTCCAATAGCCATATAACATTCCAAACACTTTTCTGGTATGATTATTCAACTTGGCCAGTTACTGTTTAATCATTATGTACGTTGATACATCGTTGGTGGCGTACTTATTATATTGTCATAATTTAGTGAGATGCTAAAATAATAATTGAAGATGGGAGTTTAGATTTCATTAAATTCACTGGAACAGGGAGTGCATTCTTTAGTTTAATTTGATTTAAATGTATGGCAAATTAATTTCCAATCAATTCTGTAATAGCATTTTAATATTTATAAGAAATGTTCATTCTTGTTTTAAAGGCCAGTTTGATTTTGTCTTATTTAATTTGGCCTATCATCGGAACAAGACATTCAGTTTCCTGCTCCAACGTAAAACCTAGAGTTGATGCAATATGAAGCAATAACAGCACCTGTCATTTACACCATGTTCTAACACAGCTTTTCATCAGCAGGATCCAAAAGTGAACTCATTACAATGAACCTGCAGAACAAAAATCACACAAAACCACAATAGAGAGAAGGATTAAACCTTTCCTTTCCTTTCCTGCTTTATCAGCCTTCCCATCTGCTCAGAATATCAGCCTTCCTTCATCTTCTGACAACATGTGCCCTTTTTTAAAAGTTCTGCGAGGCTTTTCTACAGCCTGTTTCCATTTGCAAATATGTTGGTGGAGTTCAGAATTTGTAAGAATTCTCACTTTGAAAATCCCTGCTTGTTGACATTGGCCAGAAACTTTCACTATACTCTTTCCAGCACCTCTTTAAAGCATTTTGATTTTAGTTAGTCTACCAAGTTGCACAGGTGCTGATGCGTTTTCATTTTTTATTCTTAATTTTAATTACCTTTTAAAATGTTTTTAATTATTTCTTTTTAACTGCTTTATATTGATAATTTTTATTATTTCTTGCAAACCACCTAGAGGTTTTATTACTATCAAGCAGTATAGAAGTTTTGCTAAATAAATAAAATAAAAAGACTTCCCCAACTCAACAAAGCAGTAGCAGGGGCTTCTGCATCCTCCTCCTAATAAAGTGAGGGCCATGTTCATTTTTGAATGCATCCGACTGGGAAACAATGTGTGTGAGTGCACAGCCAGTTCGGAAAGGATAGTAGCAATCTTACATCTGTTAAAGACATTTTTGTTCAAAGCCTCAAAATAGTACGGAATCATATGCTATTGAATGAGTTAGAGCTATATTTGTTACATGATTTTTCTTCAATACATGAACCTCAAAGAGCATTTTAGAAGTGGGCTGCAATTGCTCAGGGTTGAAGGGAGAGAGATTGATTCTTAAGAAATGGCAAATCTATCGCGTCCCACTTTTAAAAGATGAGGATGTCGCCATGCCAGAAATTGCTTCATGTGAGCACCTTATTTGTAAGATTAATGTCCAAACGGAAGATTTTCTCTTACATACAGAGAAGCAGACATGCTGAAGAGGTTTCGCTTGCTTGCCAATCTTCACCTTTCTCCTTTAACAGGAGTCCTTGTGTTCTGTTGCCTTTTCAAAGATTGGGGTTTATACAGAAGTATCAGGTGAAGAAAGAATAGTCTTTCTAAAGATTCAGATGTTAAACTGTGATGCTTTCCTAACTAGCAGTTTTGAGAGTCTTTGACAGCCAGCTATTCACATTTTCATCTCTTGCCATTAGAGATAGTGGGAAATAGTGTCTATGGGAATGGGCCTCAGCTCAGTGACAGAACTAATGAAGCATCTCTCTCCAAGACCTGGAAAGCCAGTGCCATTCTGAATCACTAATAATGGTCTAAATGGACACAAGACAAATTTCTGCGCTCCCTAAATCAACTAACCTAACTAAGTTAAGAGAACTATGTAGGAGCTGTACACTTTTATAAAACTGCTTTTGCTATGTCTTAGATCAGGGATAGCTAACCCTCCACCCAATGGACAATGATGCAGGTTGCAATCCAATAATATCTGGAGGTTGCCTACTCTATCTTATATTATTTTCCTCTCTCCCTTTTCTTCATGTTCCACATTTCCTTTATTTGTATCCTATTTATATGGACAATCTTAAATAAATAAGTAGCTATATGGGGGGGGGGGGTTAAAAAAAAGTTCAAAATGGTACTTAAACCTGTTTCATAAGAAATAGAAATGGGAGTTATCTAAAGGTGTTAATGGTGTGTACATATGGAGCCTTTTTGCCTGACGCTTTGTGCCCCAGGCTTTTTAGACTCATCTACCAATGTATTTGAAACCCAAGGGGCACGTTGGTTGCCAGATGTGATTTTTTTCAGCTCTCCTACCCCACTACAGCTGCAGTGAAACAGGGGTGGGGAACCTGTGGACTTTCAGCTGTTGTTAGACTCCAACCCCTGATCCAGCTAGGATGATAATGGCAATAGTCTGCAAAATCATGAATCAGGGATGATGGAGATTGAACTCCAATAGAATCCAGAGAGCCACAGTTCACTATGCCTGCAATAGGAGGATACTATCTCATTGCCAGGGTTGGAATAAGATTCAACTGCCAGTCTTGTTGGCTTCTGTACAAAGTGTGGGAATGCTGCCT
The DNA here is from genome assembly GCF_965153285.1 of Podarcis tiliguerta. Taxonomy (NCBI): domain Eukaryota; kingdom Metazoa; phylum Chordata; class Lepidosauria; order Squamata; family Lacertidae; genus Podarcis; species Podarcis tiliguerta. The sequence goes on from NC_139534.1 coordinate 40,404,071, forward strand.
TGACCTTCATCTCAGGCAGCAAAATGTCTTGGGCCAGCCCTGATGCTACAGCTACTAACTTTTTATTCACCCCGTTTCTGATACATTATGCAAACCACAATACATTGTGTAACTGCACTGCAAGAAGTCTTCAGCAAGAGTTCACAGATCAGTATAAATATATGTATTTTCTCTTCCTGCTTTCAGTTCTTTAGATCCAAACCATTGTTCCCAGTGCTGCCAACCAAGTGTTGAGGAAGATGAAAGAGAGAAAAAAATGCCAAACAAATAGTCTGCTCTATTCTTTCACAGCAGTCTGATCTGCAGAAGACATCAAGTAAAGGTTTTCAGGGCAAATGAAGGTTTCCATAGCATGGAGATCAGCATTGTTACCTAGAGTCCATAGAATAAGGAACTTTTAAAGACCAAAAAGTGGAATAAATGAAAAAGGCAGCCCTAATTGTTCCTATTTAAAATGCTTCATGAACAAAGTTGCATTTAGCCAAAGCAAAGCAAGCAACAGAACTCATTATCTGCTCATTAAGTTTGAAGAAGTTGTTCAATTGTTAACTTTTCGAAAAAACAGGCCATACTTACTCATAGTAGAATCACTCCTGTACCCACTATTAACTTTGGTGCGTATAACATCAAAAGGGGGGGGTGGGAAACATTTCAGAGAATTGTGTTGCTTTTATTTTATAGCACTTTAAACCTATTGTTTTAATTATGCTATATTAGATTTTGTTTTTTCATTTTATACCTGAATATTGTTTTCATTCATTTTACATGATGCCTCAAGGCTTGGAGAAGGTAAAGAAAGAATATATAAATAAAAATACACAGCATATCCATTCAGAAAGGCACATCTGTTAAGCACTGCACTTGGGATGGTAAAGCTGCAGAGAGCATTCATATTTTGCCAAGACTTCAGACTCACAACAGTCAACTTTGCTAACATATGAAGCTGCTGCACACTCAGTCTATCAAGACTGTTTGGCCTATCAGGTCCTGTACTGCTGCCTAGCTAAAGCTCTCCAAAATCTCAAGAGAGATTTTAATTGGAAGATTTAAACGGAGACCTTCTGCAGTGGTTGCATGTGCTCTACCACTAAGCAATGACCCTAATTTTCCAAGGGTTCACCATGGAGGCACCATGGAGATTTGATGCAACTCAAAAAGCATAAAGCTTCCCTACCAAACTACACATTGTTGGACTAGTTACATGCAACTAGTGGCCCCAAATGGGGATAGGTCTTGAACTCTGCACTGGGTTCATCAATTACATTCACAGGAGATGGTATAAGCATCACAATGCATATCTACATCAGGAGCACGCATGGATATATTGGTGGATAAGGGTAATAGTCTTTGAAATCATGACGCTTTCAGTGATACAGTGAGTGACAGGGGGAAAGAATAAGATATAAGAGAAGAGCTTGCTTTTCACATTATGTCTCCAATCCATGCACAATATGCATACCCAACAGCCATGCCTGCATACATAGAGCCCTTTTAGAACAATGTTCAGTGACAAAGAGGGGAAAGGGTGTAACCCCATCCTATCTAAACGTCTCTCCTGAATGTCTGTTCAGCACAATTACTGTTTTTTCTAGGGGAAATTCAAGAACACAGCCCCAGCAGCTAGATTGGGAAGATGAACTTTAAACACTGGCTCTATCCAGCTAGTTTTTTAAAAAAAAACAAAGATTACATTTAACAGCCAGTCAGCCCATCTGTCACTATAGTCCAGACAACATATAAGGCTTCAGCTGGAGTTATGTACTTGCAGAACTAAGCAGTTGTAAAGCTAACACACAAAGATGCTTGGAGCTCTCCAAGGTCCTGCAGTGTTCTGGACACTCTGAACTCCTGATGGGCTTCTGACTGGCTTCCACTGTAAGCCTAGGGTTCTCACAGAACAGGACACCAAGACAACATATCTAGAGTTCCTAGATGATCCATGGCCAAACATCCTTCGCTTCAACACGGCTGCTGCATCATATGCTATCAGACCAAGCTACAGGATACACACACAAAAACCCTTCTCCCAAATACTTATCAAGGTAAAACCTCTATCTGTATAACAGTTTCTTAAAAACTAACTGACTCCTGGGTTTAAAAAGAAAGAAAAGCATTCTTGCCACAAATGTAAAATAAAAATCTAAAGACACAGCCAGCCACACATAATCTATTACTTAATTATAAACTCAGATAATTACTGGGCAACAACACCTCATCCTTAAGAGTCACTTGATATCCTTTCATGTTTTACTCCTTTCATTTTTTTCTCCATCCCAATTTAAGTTCCAAGGCAACTCACACTAGAAGCTTCATCAAATCATTCTGGGACACAAAGCAGCTTTTTCTTCTCCTAGCAGGACAGCCTTCTACTGAGTTAACATATCGCATGGCAATCCAAGAAATGAGGATGCAGGACACCAATAGAACATCTGTACCAGCCCAGTGGCCGTAGATATGTTGAGGCTGAAGCACCAGGATTATTAACCCTCAAACAATGGACATACCACATGGGTTCTGTAGGAAAACTCAGCAAGCATTTTTAAAAGTCATGCAGGTCACTTTCGATCTTAACCCTTATACAATGTACTTGTATCACCAGTGCTTGTGGCAAGATTTTAAGGGGCCCTCAGTGTTAAGCCAGGGGTGAGGAACCTGTTGCCTTCCAAACATTGGTGGACTACATCTCCCATGATTCCTGATGATTGGGCATGGTGGCTGGGGCAGATGGGAGTTGGGACCGAACAACAGAGGGGCCACAGGGGCTCCCCAGCCTTGTTTTAAGCTGAAAGAACTATTCAAAGTAAGAATACTCCCTGATCTTCTAGGGCGATCCGTGCAGTAATGGAGGCCCTACTGGGGTGGTGCAGGAGCTCATCCAATGGACACCTAATTCCCACCCACCCACCCTGATGAAGCCAATCCTTAAGTGCCATGTTTACATTCTAGTTTAGATCCTTCCCTCTTCCATGCATGAAGCAGCAAACACTAGTTGCTTCAGACACCTTGTGAAGACTTATCTTTTTGCCCTGGCTCTTCCTAATCGCTGGGATTGGACCATGTTTGCATCTTCTGGATTTCTGTTCGATCTGCCTTCATATCCATTTTATGTGCTTTGTGTTTTACTGGTTTTAGGTTGTGTTTTTGTTTTAGTGTTTTATGATATATACCTGCTTGGAGATTTTTGATATATTAAGTGGCATATAAATGCAAATAAATAAATAAATTCTCCATATATTTTTAAAAGAGTAAAGACCATCAAGGTTATCCTCTCAAGGAAGGACTGGCCTTACATGAACCCATAACATATCTGATCATCAGTGAGTTGGCATCACCAGTCATGTATTATGGCCTGCCAGTTACTTTTCTCATCTACCCACCCAACCTGTTTTTGCCATCCCAGGCAGGCAACAAAGCAAAAAACAAAAACAAAACAAAAAAACCCTCAAGGCTTACTAAGGACCTGATAAGACAGAGTATATACGGGGCTTGGTGAATCACTAACTCTTAACAGTTCTAGTTAGAGCAGATCTTGTTGGACTCCCATCAGCCTCTGTCAAGCATGCTCGAGTGTCATGGAAGATGGGACTTGTAGTCCAGCAACATCACTCCTGTCAGCCCCAGTTAATGGTCAGGGATGATGGAATTTGGTCCAGCAACATCTGGAGGGCCACAAGCTCCCCATCGCTGTGTTATAGTTACTATAGTGCAGTGCAAAGAGAGAGATGAACTGCAGAGGTGGGTTCTGCAGATGTCTTGAGAAAGCAAACCCAACCACATGCCACAGAGGAGGCTCGGCTTAGCTATAGAGCCACTGCTTCTGATTGTGCATATAAGAGATCAAAATAAAACTCTCAATTCATTTTGTTCCACTTATTTTCAGGAATCTCTGCTGCTTTTGCTGCAAAACAGAACTCCGGGCAGCATTCTGACAGGGCTGACAAGTGGAGTACTCCACTCCGGTGGCGCTCAACCTCCCACCCAGGCTCATGGGGACATAAATCACCTCTTTCCACTGCAGTCCCCGTGGGACTGTACATATGCATCTTTTTCATGTATTTATTATCAGGATGCTGGGGTTATTTATCACTTCAGCCTGAAGACCTGCCCTGAATTGCAGAACTGCTACACATGCCATAAGGTAAGCCATAATGCTGAAAAATGACTGTTAATATTATGGATGGTTCTAGAGATCTCCCAGTTTTCAGTTTTAATTTCAGTAACACATTTAAGAGGATTCTACTTAAGGGACACAAGTTCTCAAGCTGACACGCAAGCCAAAACAAATAAGAGGAAAAAGTTCTCTAGCAGCTCAATTGTTTCCCTCTAAATGGACAATTGCAAGGGGATGGGGGAATGACTAAGGCAGAAATGATTTAGAAATGCCAATTCCATCCACAACTACATACCATTTCGGGGGGTGGGGAGGGCAAACCCCACACATTTTTTTTAGCTATTCCAATCAACTGCAGACTTTCGTCCTGTGCATTCTGAAATGTTTGTCCAGGGGAAGGGATAAATTTATGTGCACATATATTTCCTTCAGTTCTCCTGATAAGAGCTTGATTGATCCAATGCAGACGGTGGGAGCTTTATTGACAACCTCAGGTCTAGAACTTGCCATGCCATTCATACTGCCATGGAACAGAAGGAGAGAAGAAATCTGATTGATCATCAAGCAAGCCTACTTTAAAAAAATAAAATAAAATGACACAGAGCAAGGCAGCTGACTCAGACAGGTGACTTGAATTATTCTAGCAGATGATGTGGGGTGTCAGAAAAGGACAACAAATTGGTCAGTTGTTTGATTTATTATTGATGCATTTTGAGGGCAGATTTTCTACTGCTGGTTTCAAAATGATTCAACTGACTTTAGATAGTATGTACCTTGACTGGGGTAGGGGGGGCATTTGCTGCTCTGCCAGTCAGCCATGAATTTTTAAAAAGCAAAACAGAAATGTTACAAATGAAAAAATAATCTGCAGGAAACCACTTCCCATTGACTAGCACATCATCAGGGTACTGTCCAAGAGATGATTCTGTAATGATCGTCATCTCTCAGTCAACAGTTTACAGTTTGCTTAGTTTATTGTCTTGACCATAGGTCGCAGCCTCCCTTCGACGGGGGGGGGGGGGGCACACATAAAAACATTTAAAACCACACCACAAGCTATCCATGGCAACCTAAGGTATATGCCTTATCGCTGGTGTAATCTGTTAAGTGCAGGAGTTCAACATGACAGCCCTCAGAGCCACATTCCCAATGAGAGTTCAAAAATGAAGGCCACAGTGTTGATCCATTATTACACTTACCGGTATACACACACACACACACACACAGAGAGAGAGAGAGAGAGAGAGTGCAAACAGCAGAAGTACATAGCAAAATACTCAGTTTATTAATACTGCATGACTACAAGCTTGTGCAGTTATTTGAGGTTAAGCATTACTGAACTCAGTGGCGCTTACTTCTGACTGCATAGGATTAATTTATAAAACACACCAAAATTCAGCAAAAGATTAGTGCAAATAAACTGGTGAATAAGTGTCATACTTAAATTGCCAGCATGAAGTAAGAACCCCATCAAAGGAAAGGAGAGAAGTATCCAGCTTCTGTTTGAATATTTACCTCCTAGGTCCAGTTTGCACATATCAGTAAGCCAAATTGTGGCTTAGCACGAGCAAAGGTGTGGGCTCTAAGGGAGAAGGCTGTTGCTGCTTTGCTCCTCCTGCAGTGCTGCTGGTGCTGAACTGATGTGAGTTAAGCCATGGTTTTGACAGTGTTATGTCCAACCTGGGCTCCTGGTTTATATCCCCCAGACAAGCCATGAGTAGTAAGCCACAGAAGAAACTCTGGCTACAGCTCATTGTTTGTCTGGAGTGAGAAAAACCAAGACCCCAGGTTCAGATGTAATGCAAAGCCAAGCAATACTTACGGTAGTGTGACAGCCAGGATTCTGAGGAGGAACAAAGACACTCTCAAAGTTCTGAGAATAAAATGAAAACCTACAAAGTTATCCAGTTACAAGCTTTGGGTCAATCCCTTCATTCCCTCCATATCTGCACAATTCAAGAAGACATATTTAAGACTGTGCTTTGCTGGCCCTACACACTGGTGCAACTGAAACAACTCCCCCTGTTTGTTGCTCACAAATTTGATTGCAGTGAGCGTGCAAAAGCGCCACACACACACACACACACACAGCTAAGATGACCAAAACAGAAGCTCTACCTGTCCAATTAACCAATGGTCAAGGGAGTTAATGGGATGAAACTAATGGTATGCTAGACTTTGATTGCAATCTATCGTCTGGCACATGTTTACTGAGTAACATGTGGAAGTCCTTCAGCCTTCAATTATCCCCTTTGCCGAGAGCATGTATGGGGGAAAAATATTCCCACAGGACTGCTAAGAGCACGAATGATACACAACGGAGACTCACCTTTCTCATTAAAGAGTGTGCATCCTTGTTCCCATTCTTATACTTTTGTCAGCTCCCTTTTCTTCTGAGCTTCAGCCCTAACTCAGAACCACTTCCCTCCAAAGAGATGCATATTAAATGTGTTCTAAAGATGCATGCAAATGTTACTTGGGAAGGATGTAACATAGCATGTATATTATTATACACATGTATCACAGCAAAGGTACATACATTATATATTATGGGTGAATTTTACTGAATAAAGGCTTCCACTGGCTAATTAGAGGCTATGCCCCATCACCTTCTTACTGGGACCAAGCCCAAAGAAGAAAAGTCTTAAGAGGATGAAAACCCCTGGGCCTATATGGATCAAAATGAGTACCTTTCGGCTGGCTTATGAGCCACTCAAACAGTTTCTCCTGAGGCTCTGGAACAGTCCAGAATATGCCACAGAGGACTGCAGTTGTGAAAACTGGGACCTTTACCTTGCACATGCAAAAGTACTTTTTGCTAGAGCTAATTTCCCATTAGATACAAGCCAAAGAAACAAAAAAGTAAGCCTAACACCATAACACATTTGAAAAGAAGGATTAGTTGGATTCAGGGTGGAATTTTCCAAAGCCTACAGCTGATACCAAGTTAGACCTCCATAACATTCTGCCATTCAAATCCATTAAGAGGCTAACATTATGTTGCTAGCTTGTATAAAAGCAGAACTTCTCATAAACTTGCAAATGGTCATACAACATTAACTCCAGCAGATGCAACCATATGTTCTGCTGATAAAACAGAACAATACCAACAACCAAATGAAAGAATGCCAGCCATTAATTTTATTTGGAATCACTGGATATTTTCCTGATAAGACTAAACTTCACTTCATAGGCTTAGTGGCAAACATCAACAGTGGATTAAGACAGGGTTCGATATTCTTTCAAATTTATCTATAAAAAACCCTCCCAAAGAGAAGTAGGACATTAAATGTTCTTGTAAAATATATGGGAAAAGGATACTAATCCTTTTGAAAATTGATAAAGTTAGTTTATTTTTAGTTTCTATTTTTTATAAAGGAAATAATACCGGCGTCAATTCATCTTTCTATCCAATTATGTTATACAGCACAGTCACTCTTCATATAAAATTATTATAATCCTCCACTAGACACCGTGGATTTTTTATTTTTTTTAGATATATAGAAATAATATTGCTGTATATTACAGCATTCTCCAGGATCAAAGATTTTTCTATAAATACATATTGTTTTAATCCTACTTAAACTCTACAGAATCTCTCCCTGTGGATTTGGTCTAGCAATTATATGTGGGAACCAGGTTCATTTTCAGTGGACTCCATTTGCCTCTACAGCAATACACTTAATGGTTTCAATTAAATAAGATCAAAATAGGGTGGTAGCTAGCTAGCAAACTTTTATTATTTAATGATTTTCCCTTTATATCTTTGAATCTTGGTTGCTATGGAAAGATAATATCTCAAAGTATGATGCAATTTCTTTGTAAACAGGCTACCAAGCATGCAGCAGATGACCTGAGAACCAATAAAAGATTCACCTCTATCACTGAAATCTTCTGATGGGATATTTTTGGTGCCTGCATATGCCCCTTGAGGCATTGTCCTTTAGAGGGGAAAACCCTGTCCTGCTGAACTTCTTGCCAAGAGAGATTTGGCATGAGCCATTCCTGCTTTTTTTTTAGGCTGGCCTCATCAGATGATCCAGCTGGATCCACTGCAGCAGGCATCCCCAACCTTCGGCCCTCCAGATGTTTTGGACTACAGTTCCCATCATCCCTGACCACTGGCCCTGTTAGCTAATGATGATGGGAGTTGTAGGCCAAAACATCTGGAGCGGAGGGCTGCAGGTTGGGGGTGCCTGCACTACAGCTCAACCATAAAAGTAAATAGTGGATGTGGTGGTGGGGGAATGGTGAGCTAAGGGCATTTTAAGACAGTTTGAAAGAAAGGTTACATAATTCCTTCACAACACATCACTTTGAGAGATCATCTAAGGTTTCTACTCAGCTTTTACTGATTTCCAAAACCAGAATTGTTCAGGTGTACAACAAAATTTTTGCTCAACCATAATTCTTTCATATTTCTGGAGTTGCGCCTTCTTAAAATAAGAAACAAATTGCATACAGCAAAAATCACCAGCAAAAGCATACATCTGCATAAGCTGATTTCCATTCTCCTATTAAAATTAACCTGCATTTGACCCTCCTAATGGGACCAGGTTGATATGGCTAAGATTAATGAGTCAATTATTTTTGGACAAGGTACAAGGCACACAAACTGCTTTACTATTTAATATATAGTAAGTATGCACCTTTTACAGCATTTGACACCCATAAAATAATCTGAGGCTATTTTTCAATAAGACATCATAAGTGGAAGGCTTATCCTGAAAATACAGGAACCACTGAGATGAAAAGGCTAAAGGATAATGGTATAGTTTGAGCAATCCTTAAAATGATTGCTTTTAAAGGTTTTTCCCTGGCAAACTCTAGCATACACTAGTTTATGTGCAACAAGGTATAATAAAAATATTCATAGTGCCATGAGACATGGGGCTCACCTACATGTCTTAATGGCTCTGAGGGACATGACAGCCATAGCCTATAATATAAAGGAGGGGTGGAATTAAGAAACAACTCCTTAACCAAAACAGATAACATTTCAGAATGCACAGATATTTCAGAGTTGCTCGCCAAATATTTTTAGCTGCAGCAAAAGAACAGGGCTCTTGTACAGTTCTGGGTCTCAGCAGGCATCCCTCTGAGAGCTCTTAGATCTATCACTGAGCCAGCTGATATAGACAAATAACTGCCGGTGCAAGTTGTCTACTCATATAAACAGTGTGGCACAGGAGATACTTACATTGCCCGTAGCTGTTTCACAGTGATGGTGCCCTGCGATCCCTTTTCAGGAAAGTAGGCGAAAGGAAACATCTGTACTTCTGCTAATGGGGAAGGTGGGGAACCTCAAGCCTAGAAGCCAAATGCTCTCTTTATCCTCCCTAAGCCACAACTTGAACCATCCACATTAGTGCTGCGCTACGCACTCCTCAAATGTCTTGCCTCATTGGAATGTGTCCTTGAATTGTCATCATGCCTCTCGCTTGCCTGGACAGAGAGACAGACACCCCTGACTTTTGCATGGTATAAAGGCAAGAGGCCCATCTGTTGCTCCTCTGATCTTTGCATCTGGTCCCACACACCAGACAGCACCTCCATGATGGGATGCACTGCTCAGGCTGAAAATGTGCCCCTCCTCAACTGTAATACCACACCATCTGGCAACTTGATTGTGTATTGTTAAGCACCAGGATACATGAAAGGGAATTCAGGCAGCTTGGCCCAAGAAGCTTGCACACCAAAGGCATTACTTGATCTTTCCTACATTGCAGTACAAGCCATATAAAAAGGACAGAGAGCATGCTGCTTCTGATCAGTCCAGCAAGGCCAGGTAACCTAAGAAACCAAGAGGGCAGTGGTGGCTAATATGTGGATCTCCAGATACTGCAGGACTACAAGTTCCATAATCCTTGACCAATTGCCATACTATCTAGGGCTGATAGGAGTTAGGAATCCAATAACATCTGGAGAGTCACAAGTTCCCCACCACAATAGGGGCATGGCTGTCTCCATTGACACAGCTGCTCCAGGACTGGTTCCTCATCTTGTCCCATGGAATATGCCCCCATCTCACCTCACCCTTCTTGCCTACTGGATACAAAACCCGACAGCCTTTATTTGACTGTACTATGTGTCTCTGGCCCTTGATCTGCATGTACAAGAATCAAACCCCCAATCAGATCAAGGCCTAAGTCTCCCCCTAAGAATCCCGGGAAATGTAGTCTGTTAAGGATACTGAGAGTTGTCAGCAGACCCCCATTCCTCACCAATATTCCAAATCAGCAGCTCTGCATTTTCTTACTATAACTGGTTATTGCCATTAAACTTATAAAAAATCACAAGCTATCAGATATTTTAAAGCAAATAGTCAAATCAAAAGATTCCCGATACCATTTTTTAAAATATACATATAAGAACATCACTCTTGCTGAACTGGAATAGAAAATAAAAACTGATCTGTAGTAAGTCTTGCAATAGTGAGTCTTGCAAGCCCCAGGTGTTTTTCCTATTTTTTAATTATTATATTAGGTATACACATAGTCTGTGCTCACTCACCATGTAAACCCAGAATCCCCAAAGGGCAAAGCTCTAATCATTCTCAATCGTCCCAGGAATTCACAGCGCAGACACAACATTTCTATTTTAGCCACTCTTACAACAGGTTTGTTTTAATTAGCTGCTTCTTAAAGAAGAAAAATAAGGTGTTAAAAGTCTGGCAAAATTATTCTGTGAAGCCTTCAACACATTCTGGAAGACAATAAAACAATCTTTCTGCATTTCCAGACTTGTCTTAGATCAGCAGTTTTTTAAAATACACATTTGAGTATGGAAATGGAAAATAAAAAAGATATTTCAAACAAAGATCCTGTTAAGCCCTTTTGAACCACTTAACCTATGCTTGAACCTCAATAAACTCACACAGCATAGACATACTTCAACAATTCCCTTAATCCTGTTTAAAAAAGAACTAAGCAATGAATCACATAGAAAGTACCAACTTTAACAATAAATAGCGTGATCCTAAGACTTGCTGTGCCAACAGAACATAACAAATTATGTTGGTGCTACAGACATGATGTATTAGCATCACAAAACCAACACACCAAACACTATGCGTGGGGTCCTTCAGTACACTTGCAGTTCAAGTTGTATTTGTGCATTTATAAATGGTGCCTGTCCTCACTTGGCAAACAAACAGAATTCGAAACATAACAGTTGTGTGCTTCTTGACTACTGATTTAATCTCTCTGCACCCACTGGTGATGTAACAGGATGCTCTGATAAAGCTCTGAAGGAGAGGCCCGCAGCAAGTGTTTCTCCAGATTCAAGCAAAGAGGGCTGGGGGGGTGGGGAGTCTGGAGGCTGAAGTTAAGGAGAGAGTGCACATTTAATTCATTGTGACACATGACACAATAAGTTATTTTTTTGCAGGTGATAAGTTTTTGGGGCAAGATCTAAAGGCCCACTCTGAAGATAAACAAGGTTCGGTCAGCTCACACATGTGAGACTGCTTGGGAACCCTCCACAAGCTGACCTGCCCCCAGGAAGATCAATAAATTAAGTCCTCTCTTTGGCAACAAACATGGAACCTTTTGATTTCAACTGTTTCCAAAACAACCTTGGTTGCCTCTCCAATTATGTAGCCGGTGTCACATATATACAGCATAAGCTATAGGTATTCATATGGTTTGGACATTTATGCCACAATAAAACAGTTTTTATTAACACTTTTATTACAGGTTTTTTTATATTGAACAGATCCGTTTTACAACCTTTACATGCCTCTACAGAACTAGCAGTACTTACTAACACTTCAAGTATCTTCCGTAATCAGTTACCCTCCAGCGTCTACCACATCCAGTTGTTTGACAACATATCCCACAACATGCCCTCACTGATCCCAAGGCAGAGGTATGGAGCTGGCTAGTGAACTTACACACCAATTCCCTGACAGCTCAAAGCTAAGTAGGCTTGCCTGGATGTAAGCTCTGCTGACTTCAATGTTATTTCCGAATGCACAGGATGATGGTGTTTTTGGCTATCACACGGTTCCAAGAAATCACTGAGCTTGGGTTTACCTTGTTTTGTGAATTATACTCTATAACCATTTGAAAGCTGGCGTCAGGAGAGATGAGGCCACCTAGCTGAGTAAAGGCTACCTTGACTGGCAGTGACCCTCCAGGGTTTCAGTTAGGAAGTCTCTCCCACCCCTACTTGAAGATGCTAGGGACTGAGCAGGAGACCTTGGACTGGAAGGCTGATGCTCCACTCTTGAGCTACAGCCCCTCTCCGAGTGCTGACCAGTGTCCAAACGCAACATGACTGTTTGTATGAATTTACTTGACCGTCATTATTTTAATTTATTTTAAATGCTTACCTTGAAGCTTGACATAGCTGTCATTTAACTGAATCTGCACCAACTGGTTTACATACCAAATCTAATTTATCAAATAATAGCATCTGCACAGCCCTTCTCCTCATTTCCAATTTTGTAAGATACCAGATGTTGCTCTTTTTTCTGGGTTTATTAACTTAATATACTGGAAGAGATTGCTGTGCTGTTCCTCTTTGCTTTTTAAACAAAGCTCTGGAAAACTGCAGAGCTTTTGGGAAAACCCACAGTCAGAAACCATTAGGAATAATAACTATCAATGTAATGCTTCAGCAGAAGAACCATTTTCTTCATTTCAATCATCCTTGAGCACTCTTCAGAATATGCAAATTAATGTATGCTGTTATTCTTGCATTTTATGAACTCTCAAATCACTTGCAACACGTCTAAGAAAGCAGGAGCAGAAAACCCCTGAAGAGCACTACGCTGGCTTGAATAAACAAAGCTAAACACTTAGAGCTGATTCACATGACAAAGTGGCCACTTGAAATCAGTGTATAGGTTACCTCCTTGTTCATAGCAAACTGGCAAATCCACAAGTGCCACTGCATAGGATAGATCTTTTAGCGTAAAGCCTTCCTGTAATGTATGGTGGTGCCCAAGCATAATGGTCACCACACATGGAACCAACGTTTGAGATTATATCAAACAGCCTCCAAGTTCAAGGTGAAACTGGTCCCAGAGCTGAGACGCTTGAGAGGGAAAATCTCCAATGCTAAGTGCAGCAGTGCCCAAGTATGAACAGCAAGAGAAACCCGCTCAAAACCCTAGCTTACAGAAATGATGTTTTGCCAGTATTGAGGATCCAGAACCATTCTAAAGGCCCTCTGGATTTCACACATCCCCACTCTACTCTGAAAAAAGCATTTGACATAGTACATCCAAAAGTTTCTGCTCTAGGGATGCCAGCGATAGAACTGTCATTTTGCACAACCTGTAGGGCTGAACAAATGTCTTAGGACCATCAGCGCTAACTACCAGGTCAGAAAACTTAAGCATGCAGGGAATTAAACTAGTACATGAGCTGACCCAAGGTGTTTTGGTGAAACCATTCCTGCTCAAGGGACACAATAATACAATCTGTAGATCTCTCAACATCATTTTGAGCCTTGCACCTTCCCCCCACTCCTTCTCTCATATTTGATACCCTCTTTTTTTCTCTTGAAATTTTAACTAGATCAGTCCTAGTAGGAAAGGAGAATTTTGACTGCAGATGAGCAAAGCCATTTATCTCCTCCATGTTCCTTATACCTAATTTTAAAATTCTCAAGAGTGGCATACTATTTAAAGTGCTTGGGAACAGCAAAACATAAAGATTTACATTCTCTTAACCATAAGCCCTGGCAAAGAGACTTTGAAATATGTAGCCGAAGAAAAAATGTACATCAAATATTAATGTGACAATTTTTTAAGCCGCTGCTGTTGTTTCTGGTTATGATCAAATTTGCATACTGAAAAGCTGATCGTCACTCTCCCTTTGTAACATTGCATTTCAGGAGTCAATCAATCAGAAATAAATGTAAATTCCCCATATCTATTACCGTCATGAAAGATATGGTTAAACAGACACAATCTTCACATTAGGTGAACATAAAACTAGCTACAAGATATACTGACATGCATATCTTGTCAGCGCTTTAGTAAATGGAAGTTTACCACCACCAATAATTCATAGCTGCCTGTTACAGGCAGTCCATGTGCCTATCACTAAACGTATGGGAAGTTAATGAGATGCTGCATCAAGGATTTAACATGCATCCTACAGCACTGATTTTGCATATGAATCGTGACTGATCCTCATCTCATCTCCTTATCCATTTTGACAGAAATATCTTATCAGAGAAAACAGAAGGGGGACGTATATTAAATATCTTTTTCCCCCCAATGACTTTTTGCTATCAGCAACAAGACAGGAAGCACTATATTAGACGTTCCCAAACATAATAAAATAGGTGGCAGGTACCATATGTAATAAGGTGAAAAAATGACTGTGTTTGGTGCAGCCAGAAGCCAGAAGGCTGCTTCATCAGTGCCTTACTGTGCATTAATCAATCTTGATTTTACCTGTGGCATCTTAAATAGGCACAGCTGGGAAATAGGAAAGTCCCTGAGTTATTGTACAAAAACTAGTTTGGTCCAAAATGGGATTTCTTATGCGCTAGCTTCAATTTACAGCACAGTTAGAAGTCCCACAGAAACAACCCCCTTGGATGTGATGGCTGAACCATGTGAGCCAGTGATGTCCTCATGACCTCTATTGCTTCCACACTGACTCCATTCATCTATTTCTCCCAGCCCCACATAAACTCGTACCTACCCCAATTTTGCACTTGGCTCAATCAAAATATACTAAGGGTGTTTGGGGGAATGGGATATGAGAAAAACCTGGGCCATGTAACGCTGCATAATCTCACTCCAACAGGTATATCACAAAAAAGAAAATGGCTACAACAAGAACCAAGGACTAAAGAAATGGTCTTCTAAGGTGAATGTCGTATGAGAAATGTAATTCAAAGCCACACAAAAATGGCACCATAAAATTCTTCACAGAGCCAGTGTGGTGTAGTGGTTAAGAGCGGTAGTCTCATAATCTGGGGAACCCGGTTCGCGTCTCCGCTCCTCCACATGCAGCTGCTGGGTGACCTTGGGCCAGTCACACTTCTTTGAAGTCTCTCAGCCCCACTCACCTCACAGAGTGTTTGTTGTGGGGGAGGAAGGGAAAGGAGAATGTTAGCCACTTTGAGACTCCTTAAAGGGAGTGAAAGGCGGGATATCAAATCCAAACTCTTCTTGCAGACAACAATTTACAAAATGATTCCCATACACAAAGTTGTCAATCACAGAGGAAGAAATTTTCAGAATGAATATTATTAATCCTCCTTTCCTATAGCAACTAAAATATTGCCTGTTTTTTAAAAAATGTCTATAGTCTGTTGCTTAGGAGATATAGAAAGGTGAGAAGAAAAGGAACAAATAGCTGGATTTGGTCATCCGCCTTTCCCCAAACTGGATGATCAAAATAACTTCTGTAAAATTTGTGTGACTCTTATACAATTAGGGTGTATGTGAGAGACAACATTTAATTTTTGTTTTAGTTATACTGCCACCTTACTGACTAGTACATCTTCAGGGGGAAAAGGCTACCGTTCCTTAAACTTCATGACCATTATAACCATCCTTTGTTAAAGAAAAACAAATGTCCACACCTCTGAGTTTTAATTATTCCTAATTCAGCACCATAGACAGGCTACCACTTCAGTTGTAGGGAAGTTTTTCTCTGAGTTGTGTTCTTTATTGTCCCCAATGCAGTTGCCAAACGATGCAAGAAAAGACATACAAATTGATCTTGTATTTATGTTAGTGTTGTATGTGTAATGCGGGCATCCTTTAAATACATCTATATATTCTGAAGCCAAAGATCTTATCAATGCTTGCCATAACTTTCTCAATCTGCCAATACTCTCCTGACTTAATCGTATAGCAGCTTCTCCAATTTCTCTGCATACACATTAAGAAAACCACAGGGAATTTGGGTGCATGGTGTTAATAATGCAGCTTCTTTGAGGACTTCATTTGAAGTAGAGAGTCTAAAATGAGTAAAGAATGTCTTTTTCCCATTCATTAAACTTTCCTCCATTGATGCATAAACTGAATTCTCCTCTGTACTTTCTTAGAATATATGAAGCTCATCAGAAAAGACACAATACTTTCAACTTACTTTTAAATCCTGCAATTTGCATTTGCCACTGAGGATCTCACCATTTCTATTGCAGCATACTAAAGACTTCTGTGATTATTCTCTGGTAACAAGCACATCATGGAATATTCACAAATGTTCAAACAGCTCAGAGAAGGAAGGTATCAACAACATGATTATCTTACTCCTTCCAATGAGGGAAGAGTAAGTTCCTAGTTTGGCTGAGATGTTAAAAATGGAAAATGGAAAGGGGGGCGCTGTGCAGAAAAAGGCTAAAGGCCTTAAGTGTCTCATAAGGTAGAGAAGGTTGGGAACAAAGCATACAGAACTCTGCAATTCTGTGAAAATTCTATGAAGCCTGATGGAAATACATGATAAAAGAGACTCCAGGGAAAATGCCTGGGTGGCAGGAGTGGCTGGCTAGGATTCAGTGTGGCTGAAGGAAACAGAAGAATGCAAAAATCCTGTTGAAGTGCAAGATCCAAAGGAAGCAATGGTGAAAGCTAGATGGACTCAGCAACTTGCTGTGGTTTCAAATGGGAAATTAAAAGGGAAGAGATTTTCAGCATCACACGCATCTGGTCTTAAATAGAGTAGATCAATTATTTCCCCCCTCTCGAGGATTGCATTACACTTCCCACTAAAAGCTCACCACACTCCTGACATGGCCAACATACAGGTGATTCCAGCAGTATTTTAGTCTGACACTAAACAATGCTTGTTTTCGATTTCTAAGATTGTTTAGATCAGTTTGGCCACTTGACATGCATTTTAAAAATTCTCAGTTTACCATTTAAATAATGGACAGGTAAGAATAATCCTTTAGCGTTTCTAAAGTGCATGTCAAGTGTTCAAAGCACTCTGCAAAGAGCATTAATTCAATAGAACCATAATTTCAGCTAATCACAACAAAATTACTTAAATGATCTGAAATATGAAAAAGTAGATTCTGAACTGTTGTGATCAACTATTATTCACACCTGACAATTTAGGCAAATAAATTAAGTTGCATCAGTGTTACCTGTTGTTTCTGGCTTTTATTTGGGGGGGGAAATAAGCAGTTACAAAATATAACATGAAAAACTATGTTTTAGGCTCAGTCAAATCCTATGTGAATACAGCATGCACACACGAAGTGATTCCCTTTTGATGTAAGAAAATATTTCTGCCTGTTCTCCTGGGGAAAAAAAGATAAGGTAAAGGACACCTGGGTGGTTAAGTCCAGTCAAAATCGACTATGGTGTGCAACATTTGTCTCACTTCAGACCGAGGGAGCTGGTGTTTGTCCACAGACAGCTTTCAGGGTCATGTGGCCAGCATGACTAAACCACTTCTGGTGCAACGGGACACTGTGACGGAAGCCGGAGTGCATGGAAATGCCTTTTACCTTCCCTCCACAGCGGTACCGGTTTATCTACTCATGCTGGTACGCCTTTGAGCTGCTAGGTTGGCAGAAGCTGGGACAAAGCAACAGGAGCTCACCCCATCATGCAGATTCAAACTGCCGACCTTACGATCGGCAAGCCCAAGAGGCTCAGTGGTTTAGACCACAGTGCCACCCGTGTCCTCCCTTCTCCTGTGGCAAACTGGCATATATGGCTACTCAGCACCACAAGATTACAGGGAATGAGAAGCTTCTGCAGCATAGAATCTGCACATCTGCCTCATCATTACCGAGCCTCTCTCCTTGATTGTGTTCAAAGGAAATGGGCTTACACCCACACAGTGGGCTTTGTTATTCTCCAACAGACCTACATATGGGCATCTGAATACAGGTACCTCAAATGTAGGGCTGCCATATTTCAAGAGACACAAAAAGTTGTTGAGCTCTTTTAGGGCAATCGCCCAACATCCCCTCTGCCACTGCCAAGACTGAGCCGCCTACGCCAGAGCCAGTGCCACCTGCACACAATTATTTTTAAAACAACAACAACCCCAAATCTATGACACTTGCTTTAAAATGTAAAAATCGCCCCGGATGGGCATGTAGGACCCCCAAAAGAGGACATGTCTGGGAATTCCTGGCCGTATGGCAACCGTACTCAAATGTAGATATTGGCTACTATCAAGCCTACACAACTTTGTGCCACTGGCTTATCCGCATGACAAGTAGCTCTTCTTTCTTGCTGCAATAATTGTTTGGGAACCTGTTGCTACAATTGAGGCACTTATCTGCAGCTGCCAATATGCAATTTTCATTCACTGAAATATAAATCACTGATGCATGTTGCACCATTAATGGACACGTCCACATGCTTCCACAAGTTTAACATTCCCTAGCTAGCATGGGGGGAAGGAAGGGACAACAGTCCTGAGAACTCTGGGATCAAGAGCAGATATGGATGAGCACCATTTTAATATTTTGATGGGATGCTAAGTGTCATAAGCCTGCACAAATCTCCGTTTTATGACAAACTGTGGCAATGTAAATAACGGCAATGTAAATAACTAACGTTTTAGAAAGTGACAGATTTTTTATGCATGTATTCTGCTAAGCCCAATTTCCAGCATAATCCACAAAGCTGATGGACACAAAAAGCTAACCACAATAAACATAAATGCAATAATGAAAGTGGCAGTACATAGTGATGCAAATAAAAAAAAAGTACCCAAAAGGTACTGGAAAAATTACTGCATATGTCAAAGAGTTTCCTCACCTCCAATTGACATTCAGAACTTAGAAGCTAAAAACCAGAACAGCAGAAATATTAAATGTCAGGAATCAGGTGTACTGGCAGAATCACAGTATGTCAGGAAATTGGCAAAGCACCCTGGAGCAATCTACTAGCTATTTTCTAAGTTTTAATCCTTTGCATTTATGGACACGGAATCCATACAATTTTTAACAATGTGCTTCTGCTGCATTTCCAGTAAAAGCTGGTCTGTCGCTAAACCCATTTACAAAACAAAATTAACCCCAATAGTACAAAGAACGGATTTGGTTGGGTTTTTGCAAGAACATTTGGACATTTTGAAAACATTTCAGTTCTTCTCTAGAATCATCTCAATGAATAAAGATTCATTTTTATAAGCGTGGAGAGTTAGCCATTATTTCCCACCTCCTTTCACTGGTTTCACTGAAAGGCATGGTGAAAATATGAAGCTATTTCAGTAATCAGAAGACAAAAGGCTATTCAAGGAGGGGATGGCTGACCTATGAACTAGTGGCCATTACCAAATTTACAGCACAATCCTATACATGTAAGGCACTCACCAAACAAGTGCCAAACAGGCCTAAGTCTCTTAATATAAAAAGGAATATATTAGAAGATGAAATGTGTAAAAAATCGGGAAATGTGCCTGTAACTACAGAGGGAACAAATAGTTTCACTGAATTTGAACCAGAATTGGATACATTCATAGATGATACATTGCAATGTTTGTTCTGGTATCTTAATCAAAATTCAGGAAATTCTAGAAGTTAGAATTCTTGCAGTATAATTTTGGGGTCCCATCTCCACAGTGGTTTTGAGGACTGCAACAACTAGAGACAATGTTGGGCCCAGTGCTGGCTCAAGCTTGCTACTGAGCTCAACTGACAGAGGCAAATCTGTGTGCATAGTGAAAGTGATCACCCCAGAAGCTATGGAAAGAAATGAAACAAACTTTGGTCAATGAGACTTTAGCTAATGGCTTAAGCAGGCCTGAATATCTGTCTTAGGGGCAGAACTGTCTCTGCCTGACTGGACCTTGCTGGGGCGTGAGAAATAGAAGGATATACAATGCTTTAGTCAAGCTACAATCATGCACCAGAGTATACAAGACTCTTTAGCAGCTCTGAGTGACCTTCATCAGACCTCCTCTACCACATTGACCCCCTAATACAATGGAAAACTGTTTCTGCAGGTGTTTACCCTTGGACCTATATGGAAAAAAATTAATATGTGAGCAAAGAGGGAATTAATGGAGCCATTCAATGAGCAGGAACAATTTCTGGGATGTATGGGTTGCTTGACTGAGGCAACTGGGGCTGTTTTCTTGCTACTTGTAATCTGGAATATACTAAGGTATCAGAACAGATATCATAATAATATATATCCTTTGTAACTTTGCTTCTATAGGAAACCTGTAGATAGATAACCTTGCTTGATGGCTAGAGGTAGAACAGGTCAATGGATTAGAATGCAAATCTCTGAAGCATGAAATCTGCTCATTCTACTGCTTAAGCCAAGTTTTCCTTGATATTGTGTCTGGATGGAAACTACCCAAGGATCATATGGTTTAAGTTCATTTGAGGAGGAGTAACATAATAAAAAATCTAATTGGACTCTGAAACTACCCATGGAAAATTACTGAGCAAGGAGAGTGCCTATACTGGTCTTTCTATATTCTGTTTATTGAAACAGAAGTATTGCTATTCTTTCTGCATTATTTAAGATGTGGAATGGCAATTAATGGAAATTTCCAAGTACATTAAAGAATGCGGAAAACTTACTACTTTTTGGAATAGGAAGCATCTCCAAGAGAATATTTGTATGGCAGGCTCAATCTGTAGTATTGTTTCCAAATTAGTCCTTGGTGAATAACCTAATTGTACATTTAACACTGCCAACATAATGATCAACTATGCCTTGATTGATTTTTCTTATTTTCTTTTTTTCCATGAACTCATTTCCAACATAGCCTTATAGGTTTTTTTTAAAAGATCCATTTGCCTTTTATAGGCTGATGTATTAGCAATTTGTATATCGGGAAATATGAATACATTTTTCAATTAAAAAAAAGAAAATCTTTAATCCCTCCCCTGCCAACAAATCTTTGAAATGGAAAAGAGAGATCTGAACATAGGTCATGTATTTCTAGATACAGCAGCTTTATAAAAGTCAATTCATGCTGCATGGTGCAAGAGAAGTGCACTGCATTATTATAGTATTTTTAGGCATTTAACTACTGCTTGGTGAAATTAAACTGTTTAGACAAGCTAACACAAACAGAAGCTAAAGACAAATATTATATATTTCATCATTACTCATAATATACCTGGCCAATTAAATATTTATCACACAAAAACCTTTAATATTTAATGAGAGACAACAGAAATTAGTTTTGCCCTTCCTTGGGAGAAAACATGTGTCAGCTGTACATGAATACTAACCAGTACATCCTGGTTGCAATTTAAAATACTAAGAATATTTATCATTATTTAGTGTCATGACGCCTGACCCTAGGGTCTTACAGGGCACAGGGAGGAAGATGAGGTTCAGACAGCTTGTAGAAGGAGGAGGTTCAGAGAGCTGTACCCAATGGGGATCACTGAGGACCCTACTTTATGTCCTCCTGGTCAGAAGGACCCTACTTTATGTCCTCTGCTCAGACTCAAAGGATAGGCCAGCAGCTGCACAGAGCTCTCCTCAGATCTGCAGAAGCTTGGAACAAGAAAACAGACCAGGCCCTTCAAACAGTATAGCCAGCTCTTTTCAGAGGGTGAGTCCTGGAACAAAACAGGCTCCAAATCTTCACAGTGGCAACTTCACCCTATGTCCTATTCTGAGGGGAAAGTTCCAGGCAGGCCCATTCCAATGGGAGCTTTCCAAGGTGCTGAACAATTTATCTGACCTTGTAAGCTCTGTGATTAACCTTGATGAAACTATACCTAAGCAGTAAGGATCCTGAGCAAGAGGATCTAGCCACCGACCTATCATTCAGCTAATGTAACTATGATTTCAAATGATTGAACTTCAAAGGAAACGTAAGTGCCCTTTCCGTTATTCCTTTCTTCCATTGTAGCCCAGCTTGAGTTAAAGACATTTCTACAAAGGAATACTCTTCCCATGTTCTCCATGTCTCACTCCCACCATATCCATCCATTTATACAGCCCAACAGCCCATCCACTCACATACACACAAATAAACCAATTCCATTAACCCTTACAGCAGGATGCTGTGCTGCTCTAGTTGCCATGCTCCATGTTTCACCATACAAATTTGGAAGGTGCACCTGCCAGTCTATCTTCTTGCAGCAGAGCCTGGACCACTGCAGGCTAGATGAGCAAAAAGGAAGCCGGTAATAATAATAATAATTTTATTATTTGTACCCTTACCATCCGACTAGGGACGCGGGTGGCGCTGTGGGTTAAACCACAGAGCCTAGGACTTGCCGATCAGAAGGTCGGCGGTTCGAATCCCCACGACGGGGTGAGCTCCCGTTGCTCCGTCCCAGCTCCTGCCAACCTAGCAGTTCAAAAGCACGTCAAAGTGCAAGTAGATAAATAGGTACCGCTCAGGCTGGAAGGTAAGCGGTGTTTCCGTGCACTGCTCCGGTTCGCCAGAAGTGGCTTAGTCATGCTGGCCACATGACCCAGAAGCTGCACACCGGCTCCCTAGGCCAATAAAGCAAGCTGAGCGCTGCAACCCCAGAGTCAGTCACAACTGGACCTAATGGTCAGGGGTACCTTTAGCTTTACCATCTGACTGGGTTGCCCCAGCCACTGTGGGCAGCTTTCAACATGTTTAAAAACATTTTTTTTTTAATTAAACATTTAAAAACTTCCCTATACAGGGCTGCCTTCAGATATTTTCTAAAGGTTGTATAGTTACTTATCTCCTTGACATCTGATGGGAGGGCATTTCATGGGGTGAACACCACTACTGAGAAGGCCCTCATGCCTGGTTCCTTGTAAGCTCATACATGAGCTTAGAGGCTCAGTCATGGAGCATGGTGGCTAGATTGCCTTTCTGAAGAATACTTTACATCACACTCAGTGGTTGGACCTCCAAGCATTTGTGCATGTCTGCCTGTCTGCTTCTGTCTCTCTCTCTGCCTCACTAAAATGCAGAAAATGGGAAGGGACAAGAGGTAACAGGGCCATATCTGACAAGGCAAATAGTCACACACAGGCTACATGCTGATACAACTCTATCTGCCCCAACTCACTGAACAGGATTTACAATTTAAGGATTTACATCAGGCAATTCTCAGATTATAAAACCAACCGAATGTAGTGAAAAACCTCTGTTCATGTTTACAAAAGTATCTGTTTCTTATCTACTTGCTCCATTGCAAAAATAGTGCAATCAGAACAGGTTGTGGCAAACGCACACAGCCATGACACTCAGATCCAGACTAGCAGTCACTGGTGGACTAGAAATCCACTAATCCTGCTTCTGTGGGTAAATCCCCCATATATTTAAAGGTAAAATTCTAATCATGTCACTAGCAAATTGAACGTTCACTTCTGCTCCTCACAATATGACCCTGTTGTAGGACCTAAAATGACCTATCACCAATCATCCCTCAAATTAGTAGGTTCTCCCAAGCCTTTACCCTAAAGGGAACCTGGCACAGATATGTTGGGGACTCAGTTGTATTCTGGTACAAATGATCTAACTCCAGTCCAACTTGCATGTGACTAGATATATATGTGTAAGTTTCTGATGCCTTTAAAAACCATATCCTCTAGTTCAATGAACTTTATAACAGAGTTAGATATGCACATCTGCATCAGATACATGCTGCTTCTACAAGAAGATCTTAGTCTATTGTTTTTATCTGCAACCAGCATAAAATTGCTGCAATGTAGGTAAAATGCTGCATTTTGCCACCCTGTGGATATGTAAGCTGTTTGTATTCAAGATCTTAAATCATTTTAGCACCAGTAAACTATCACATATTTCTAACAACCCTCAAAGATCTTTTCTTTCTCCAAATAATCCTATTTAGAAGGAGGAGACACTGAAGTGTCCACCATTTTGTAGTATTTGAAAGACATTTTTCCCCTTTCATCATTTGTCTGCCCTACTTAGAAACCAGAATGCAAGTCTGATCTGCAACAGCCCAAATTATTCTAAAGGAAAGGATGAAACCACCGTTTAAGATAAAGGACCCTTTACTTCTTTATTTTCCAGGTTTTACAGCATAAATTTAGATGTTGACTCAAACCAGCTGTTAAATTTTATTTTTAATGATGAGAAGCATGGTGTCATGTAAGTTAAGATGCTCGATGCTAAAACTCAGTTCATTTTTTTTTCTGTTCTATCTAAACATCTTAATAAATAGATACAATAAATGTCATACTGAGCCACACAAATGATCTATTTAGCCCAAGTATAATCTCCAACTGTGGCCAGTAATTAATGTTTCAGAAAGCACAACCATACAATTAGGAAAACATTCAAGCCTAGTTATTCACTCTCAGGAGTGATTAGGGGGCAATATGGCATAACATCATATCCCCTGGTCATCTACATCAGCCTTGCTCTTTGTAATAGCCACCGACAGGCCATTCCTGACTGAATGTTCAAGCTTATTTGTTTTGCTGTAAGATTTAAAGAACAGACAGCATGTGTCCATACAGTTTTACAGGTACAAATGCCCCTATAAAATGCACACTTCCAGGGTTTTTTTTAAAGGGCTATCCTATAAAATCTTTCAAGAATTGCCTCATAAAACATTAAGATGCTTTAAAGTAAAGGGCAGAGGACTTTAAAACACACTTTAATAGTCATTTAATTTTTATAGGATATTTCATTCACAAAAGAGCTGGAAAGATACAACCCCAGTGAAAGCAGAAATAAAGGAAAGGTGATTAGTCCTGGCCACGAAAACCCCTTCTTCTTAAAACATGCAAGAACAGTATATATCAGCTAGAACAAGCGAGAAGATGGG
Source organism: Podarcis tiliguerta (assembly GCF_965153285.1). NCBI lineage: Eukaryota > Metazoa > Chordata > Lepidosauria > Squamata > Lacertidae > Podarcis > Podarcis tiliguerta. The sequence continues at coordinate 40,428,834 of NC_139534.1, forward strand.
AGACTGCCTTGCTATTCATCTGGCCTGTATTTCAGGTACTGAATGACAGAGGTACTGAAGATGCACTTTAAGTAGCATACAAACCAGCAGTAAAAATGTCTATAGCCTTATGATGATGGTGGCGGCGGCGATGCAAATACAGTATGTGACCATCCCTAATTAAGTGTTTCCATATGGCGACCTCCACAGTACGCAATGTATGGAGCAGCCACGTGGTAAGTTCCCATACAACCACCACAGTTGCTGAAAGTTGTATTGCAGGAGTCAACAACTGTTTTGGACACATTTTGGAATTTGAGAGAGTGCTGGGGTTCTAGTCACAAAATGGCTGCCAAGGAGGAGTTGAAACATAACACAAAATTAAGAGACACCCCTGACCGCCTTATGCTTAGCATGGGAGATCAACTATGTCCTGCTGGTCCCAATTATGGAGATCAAACATGCATGCACACACTGGTGCTATCTAATAACAAAAACATTCCTTAGTACAAGGAAAATATATAAAAGGTAGCCACACCACTCTCACGTCACAGAAATCTCATAGAAGATACCTGCACTTCCAGATCCAGAAGTACCCCCAAAACTATGTACCTGCCTATGTTAGAAACTGAGATGTGAAAGGTAGGAGCTAAATGGCACCTTAAACCTAGATTATAGGCGCAACAATGGAATGCCTAGGCACACATGCAGCTGAAAATGCAGCTAAAATATTATGTTCATTTTTCACATGGTCTAGTCCTTCCCCTGCCCACCCTCCCAATATTCTTAAGAGGGTTTCTTCTCCAGTCTACGGAGAGTAGCTGGAAGTGGGGCGGCAGAAAAAGGTCCTCCTTTCCTTCCACTCTGCAGTTTTAATCTGAAATCTTAGGCGCAGTAATGCGCCCAGAGCTCAGAAACTGCTTGTGCTAATGAAATTCCCTGTCGCAAAATGTGCCTAGAACAATGGGAGTTTCAAACACTGGTACCTGCTCCTTAGAAGGGAATGTAAGAGCAGGCAACCTCCCATCCATCCGGTCTAAGGAACAAAGATAAAATAAGATAAAAAATAAAATAAAATAAAATAAAATACTGTATTATATTATTTAGTAACCCGGTCCTTCCTGTGTTCTTTCCTTATTTTATTTCCAATTGGAAGCTATAATTGGAAATACAGTCTTCACACATAAACAGAAACTGTCTGTAATGATAATTCATTCTCCACCCACAGTAGCCAAAAAAGAAAAAAAGTCAACTGAAATGGAGGCACTTTCAAAACAAAAAGAAATCATAGGCCAATAGGAAGCAAAAAAGATGGGATGAAAGTCTCAGCTTGCATTTGATTTATAATAAGTATCCTTTTAGTGCCATCTGCCTCAAGAAAAGAGATATTTTATCATTTTAAAATTATGTTTAATTCCAATCTAACTTTTACAGTCGGACTTTAAAAAAAATAATTAAAAGGGTGCTAGCTCTTTAATTTTTTCCTTTTTTATCAAAGTATTATGTTGAAAGGTCTAGTAGCTTCAGAGTCCGGGAATTTACTGTAGTTGCAATCATTTTAATGAACTAGAAACTGTGTAATATGCCAAAATATTGAATATATTAACAGTACATTCTAAATACCTGTGAACTGCATAAACATTTTTTCCACACTCTTTCTAGTATAGAGTTTGGAGGGGAAATGGACCAATCATTTTTTAAAAGTCCAAATTTAATCCAGTGATGACTAGTACTATTTTGCTCATGCAAACCACTCAAACACCTTTTCAATGAAGCCATCATCTGTGCATGGACTGTCATCTGCATATGTGCAGTGGATGTCTCAAAAGCACATATCTCACCTTAACTACAGCATACATTTTCAAAATGGATAGGAGTTGGTTTGAGGGAAAACTCATCAAACAGCAGTATTTCTTGAGAAACTATAGAATGCGGATGAATTAGTGCCTAACATCATTTGTACTTAGCTTCAAACAACAGCTGTGGGACTGCACTAGAACCGGAATAAGTGATAATGCTTATGCAGCATATATCCAGAGCATGAAGAAGGTTGAGGTTTCTCTAAAACACAGTATCTCTCAGCCCTCTAGAGTGGAAAAAGAGGTACAGAAACAGTAATTTACTTTTTCTTCTGCAAGGTTAATGGCAGATTTTGGAAGATTAAACACAACCTGCTCCAGCACAATTCCGACAATGAAATTAAGTGTCCCCTGTGCCAGTTATAAAAATTGGAAGAGTCATTCATAGATCTCATTCAGTACATGTGCTTTGGCCCCTAGAAATCCCCACCCCAAACTAACAGAGCTAGGGGGAGGGTGGGAATTGAGCTAAGGTTAGAAAACAGAAGAAAGTCATAAATGGGCCGGACATGTACAAGTGAGCATGCAGCTGTGTGTTCAATCCACCAGACAACGCTACCTCACATTTAACAAGGAAAGGAAGTTTCAGAATGCTAAAGAACAGAACTGGCCATTGATTGACTGGTGGAGGAAGTAATGATTTATAATGTGTCTCAACCAACCCACAGTAAGTGACAGTCTTGATTGGAACTCAGGAATAAAGGTCAGTGAATCTAAAGATTAAGCTGTGCTTCGAGTACAAGCAGAAGAGGGGTGTTTTCCATAAACAAGAAGGAATTTCTGAAGAAGCTGCAACTCTAGGTCACAGCAGCCAAAAACAAAGAACAATGACAGAAGAAGCAGTGCATATGGAAACTGATAAACAGCTTTTCAGACATGATTTCTCAAGGGAAAGTTTAGACAAGTCCAGCAAAAATAGTGAAACTTGCTGCAAAATAAGAACCCTCCATTTCCCCCCCATGTCTAAACCTTGATTTCTAGTCACTGCTGCTTTTAAAAAGTTGTTAGTCATCAGTGGCTTTAAAACTTTCTGAAATCACAAACCTATATTTCTAAAAAGAATCTGAAAACCTTACAAGAGCTTTCGTACAAGAGGAATTTCACTCTCCATTTCAACAGCTTATATATCTACAGCTCTAGGAACAGACTGATCTGTAAAATGATTAATGTGACCTGGGGATAGGAGAGCTTTAACCAAACAAGAATGATGGGTTTGCCTGGTGAGGGCACAGGACCCATTAAAGGTGTGGGAGGGGATGTCCCTACAGTTTTCAACAATAACCCAATCAGAATCATATCTCAAGAGCTGTACCTTCTGACCAAAGAGCATGCCAGATACACTTTCTGATCTCCATGACAAAGCTTGGCGAATTTATTAACAGTTATTTTGCATGCAATTTGGCGTTAAAAGAATTTAATTACTGTGAAACAGCCATGCGTCTAACCTCTTGGGGCTATGGAGGAAAGCTTTTTTTAAAAAAAAATGTCTTCTAGAGTTTGTTTTGTGTGTGTAATTAAAGATGGAGGGAAGTGTTCCTGTAGGAATCTTCATACCGTTTCGTGATTTACGTATTTGTTCTTGGGGACGTTAAACCCCTGCCATTATGGTCCACCACTTCCTTCCCAAAAGCAGCCAAGATTGTTATAATAGTACAGTACATATGATTTAGCATTATAAGGAATTCAAGCAAAGTACACAGAGACAACGGTTGTGGCTTCAGAGAGTGTGGGGCCTGCTGGGAATCAAAGCTTATAATGGTCAGGAGGTGGGTCTCTATATCCCATGTGTATCTTTCTTCCCCACAACATTTTATTAGGCCCCAGACCCCAGACCTCATTCTGGAATTTCACATCCAATTTAAAGCTGCAATTCTTAGCACCGAATTCAGCAGCATTTACCTTGATGAGACTGCTCTAATGCCAGGCAAGGGAACCAAGTGTTGCCCTCTCTAAGCCCTCCAGTCCTCTCTACCAGGTCTTCAGGACTGTTGCCACCTCCTCTGGCCATGCCCTTCACATGCTTCACAACGGCCTCAAGTGCTTTTGCCTGGCTGTGAATGTGTTCATGAGCTGTGGTGATGCCTCTTTCTTGCCTAGATGGTGAAGGGAGAGGTAGGTGTGGGTGTGCAGAAAACTCTTGACTTTTGTGAGGCCAGAATGCAGGTGAACGGGACAAAGGGTAATAGGCACATCCATTACTCTGTCCACTTTTGCCTCTGGCTTCACCCACTTATCTGAAAATGATTCTCCACCCGCTGCTCCAAATCATCAGGTTGCCTTTTCAAAGGCAGCCAATAACCTTTTCACAAACAGGGATATTGAAGATTGAGCTGCTATTTGAGTGGGTTCATCTGGCATTGCTCTGTACACAAGGAAGCTGAACCCACGGTGATCTTCCTAGTTTGTGAGTGAATTTTTTGGCTTAGTTTTCCACACCTGCAAAAGTTATTGCACACAGATATCTGTCTCCTTGCTGCCCATCTTCAACCGTCTTTTGACTTGGCACACTTCTTTCCATTGTTAGTGCTCCTTGCCTCTGTGTTTGCACCTCTGCCATTTATTTGTGTTATAATAGACGGTTTGAAATTCTAGCTTTGCAGTGTAATATTGATTCATTGCTTTACATGTCTGTCATAGCCTTTGATTGAATAACAACAGTTTACCTGGTGAGGTTAGCACTCCATCTATTTCCAGTGATCAGGAGGGACTGCCCTTGCTGATGTAGACAAACAGAACCATCCATGCACAAGATGGCAATATCAGTAGGTTGCTGGGTGGGGCACAGGGGTCTGAGGTTTTCAGAATACAAAAGTTCTTCAAAGGAGAAAAAAAACATAAGGAGGAATCACCAAAATTAGACCCAGAGAATGCTGACTAGCAGATGGAGTGGACAAAGAAGCAGAGAGAAATAATGGAAAGCTGAGCGAGATGGGAGACGGTACTGAGTATTCTGAACTGGAGCACTCCCTTTGTTGCATGTCCCACTTGCAGCTTCTGACTGGTTGTTCTTTTGTTAATAGCACATAATAATCTTCTGATAGGAGCTAATGCCTGGGATATCATTGGCACTCTCTCAGTGTTTGAATGAAAGAATAATTGGACCGATCTCTCTCACACACAGACACACAGTTAAAGGGTGAGGCTGATGAAACTCTTTATGTTTGCCTGTGACTTCATAACAGCAATTTTGGCTCAAAGTGAGACAAAGGCATAGAAAACTGTGGGTTAACAGTTTGGGGGTACAGGGCCTATTTCTTGTGCTTTTGTGTGGGGCCAACCTGATGTCTTCTAGGGTTGAATGCTTGTGCTAGGGTTTAAAGCTTGCAACTTGTATAGTTGCAAGAATATTACAAAAAAGTCTCCAGTGTTCTGTATACAGGAAGGAAACCACTCTCTCCCCAGCAAGCAGGTACCATTCAAAACATCTCATGACTTGGAACACCCTTTAAATACACTTAAATTATTATTCTTTAGCATCCTATGCATCCTCTTTAACATTTTATTTAAGATAATCATTTGACTTCTCAAAAGGCTTCCTGCCATTCTATCATTTCTTTCAAGGAGGAGGAATTGCATTTGAATTAGCACCTAGTGAAGGATCCTAAACATAATCTCAATTAACTTGTGAAAAAATATGTACATGAACTATTCATTTATAGTAATCTGTTTTATAACTTCTGGGCTTCATTATAAGAGCTTATGTAGTTGCCAAGTAACCAGGCTTCCGTTTGAATTGTAAAAACAGCATTCCAAACAGAGGGGGGCAAGATCTGCATGTGCTTGCAGGTCTATTTTTGCCAATTAAAAGTTGATCTAAAAGGCTGGGTTTCAATTAGCAGTTAGAGAACCAAATCTCTCTTTTCCAGTTGCAAGCACTGATAAATGTACTCAAGCCTCCTTCCATGTGAAACATGGTGGCCGCAGGAGCAGATAGGTTTCCAGTACATAAAAAAATATTTAATCCAGGTAAAGCTTGAAATACTAAGCATCTAATTTATTCATCTGTATACAGTATGACCGAATCCTGCCACAGAAGGCTTAGAGGGCAGGCCAGTCAGGAAGCAAACAATAACTTTTCTGTCTCTTAAAACAAGAAAGACAAACACACCATGGCACACCTGACTCCACCCAGATATAACTGAGCCCCGCGCCACTGGGGACTCAGCTATACATCTGCAAATAAAATGTTTTAAGTGTATGGTAGAGTGCATTATACAAATGTGACGCTAGATGGTGATGGTGAGCTATGCCAAATTCAATATTTTTCAAAACTTTATAAAAAAACATTTTCACAGCATTTTCAATGTGTGTCTAGATTCCACCCTAGTGTCTGAACTATATGATGGCACTATTCACATAGGCTCAAAGCCAAAATAAACTCTCCAGCTAGCATATGTTTCCATTTGCTAAGTTTACTGAAGGGTGAATGCATTCTGTCTTCAGAACATGCACTCATCTGTTCTTAAAACAATAAGCAAAAAGCCAAACAATGCTTTCTAACATTAAGTAACAGACAATGTGTCATTTTGCAATTTATATGCATGACATCATCAGATGTGTTTTTTCGCAACACTGATGCAGAAACTCAAACAGCCTCCTCAAGGCACCGAGTTGAAAAATATCAGACAATAGATATAATTATAGACAATAGATATAATTACCACCAAGGCCAAGTTAACAACACTGGAGAACCAGATCACTTCTACAAACAGAAAGGCATACCATTCAAGGATTATAGCTATCGTAATCATACATAAAACAAAGGCAGCTCCAACCAATGTTGATACAAAAGGTCAACTTTCTTCTTTTTGATCAAAGAATATGTATGAAATTAACATCTCTACTAGAAAAGTAAGAGATGCTAAGTAATTGACATGGATCAAGGAAATATACATCATAATGCCAAGCTTTTTGTGAACATCTGAGGCATCAATAAAATGAAGATTATCTAATAAAAATAAGAGGTCATGAGGGATACATGTCTGTGCTGCTCATCAACCCTGACATCTACGTTAGCATACCCTCCAACTGCCTCGAAAATGCCGAGACAGTCGTGAAAACCCTTATCACAGCTTCTCACTTGGCCATTCAGAATCCCAAATTCCCTTGGCCAGCGGACAGAAGCAGCTCCTAAGGCGGCAAGGGAGACACTGGAAGGAGACATGAGGGCTCCTGCCCAAAACCTAGTTAGGGCTTACTGGGCTTTGGGAAGAAGGCAAGTGGACTCCGGGACCCTGTCAAAGCCCTCACATCTCCTTCCAGAAGCCAGACCTTTGGCATCCATTACAAGCCCTTCCTCAGGGCTTGCTTTTTTGTTTCATTGCCAGTGCTGGCTGGAAGGCAGCAGAGAACTCTGCCCACTGAGGTTCTTCCACATGGGGCTCCCTCTCAGCCAGGGAAGGAAGGGCGCCTGCCCAGTTATGCCTGTGCGTCTCACCGCCTCCTTAAGTCCTTTCACCCGGCAAGGAAGGCAGCCTTTGTTCAATGGACTCTGTTCCTCCCAGGGATCCATCCACATTCTCATTCTCTGCTTTGGTGGCACTGTGGGTTAAACCACAGAGCCTAGGACTTGCCGATCAGAAGGTCGGTGGTTCGAATCCCCGCGACGGGGTGAGCTCCCATTGCTCGGTCCCACCTCCTGCCCACCTAGAAGTTCGAAAGCATGTCAAAGTGCAAGTAGATAAATAGGTACCACTCTGGTGGGAAGATAAACGGCGTTTCTGTGCACTGCTCTGGTTCGCCAGAAGCGGCTTAGTCATGCTGGCCACATGACCCAGAAGCTGTACGCCGGCTCCCTCAGCCAATGAAGCGAGATGAGCGCCACAACCTCAGAGTCAGTCACAACTGGACCTAATGGTCAGGGGTCCCTTTACCTTTACCCACATGCAGAGGCATAGCGAGGCTCCCTTGGCAAGGAGCTGTATTGACTCCCTTCATCACATTCCTTTACCTGAGAGTCAATTCCACTGAACGAGGCAGAGCTTACTTATGAGCAGGCATGTATAAGAGTAATGTTATTCATGAGTTAGGGTTGTGCAGGGCTAGGGAGGTGAAGTAATTACTCCCACCGAGCTCAATGAAATCTTATTCAGAGTAATTGTGTGAAAGGTCCTATTGCACCCAAACACAGACATGGGATCAAGTGGACTTACTTCTGAGGCACCAGGATGCAATCTTCCACATACGCGTCATGAGGGTAAGCACTCCTAAACATAATGGGACCTACACTTGAGTAAATAGGTGCTGAATCAGGTTATTAGACTGTGACCCACAGTCCGTATGCGCTGACCTTACATGTGCCTACTCATAAGCAAAAGCCATTAAGTTTACTGATACTTACTCCCAGGTAAATGTATAAAGTACAGGGCTTCAGCCTGAAATATATACGCAGAGGTATCCTGTTTTCCAATACCAGTGGGAGAAATAATTCTCTCACATTAATACATTATTATTATTGCTATGATTATTTTGTTGCTAGGTATATATACACAGAGGGACGCGGGTGGCGCTGTGGGTTAAAGCCTCAGCACCTAGGGCTTGCCAATTGAAAGGTCGGCGGTTCGAATCCCCGCGGCGGGGTACGCTCCCGTTGTTCGGTCCCAGCGTCTGCCAACCTAGCAGTTCGAAAGCACTCTCGGGTGCAAGTAGATAAATAGGGACCGCTTACTAGTGGGAAGGTAAACGGCGTTTCCGTGTGCGGCTCTGGCTCGCCAGAGCAGCGATGTCACGCTGGCCACGTGACCCAGAAGTATCTTCGGACAGCGCTGGCCCCCGACCTCTTGAGTGAGATGGGCGCACAACCCTAGAGTCTGTCAAGACTGGCCCGTACGGGCAGGGGTACCTTTACCTTTTTATATATACACAGAGCGGCACTGGAATAATTAGGTCCCTGCCTGCAGGAATTTACATTTACATTCAAAAAGTACGTCACAACTGAAGGTGCGATCCTACACACGTCTCCCATTTTCCTGTGAGCAAAATCCTTAGCACTCTGTGGGGTTTACTTCCAAGGAGATAAACATCCAGGCTTGCACCATGAGAGTAAAATAAGAGGAGGAGCAATATATGTAGAATGAATGTATGAATATATATATATATATATATATATATACACACACACACATACATACATTATTTAGGCCCCGTACACATCTAATGCACAAATCCTGGGTTTCAAGAATAGAAACAGATTTATTGCAACAAAATTAATTTATTGCAACAAAATAAATTGTGCGGAATATTTTGATGCTCTGGGATGAGCTGTAACATTAACAAGGAGGGATGTTTCACCTCCACAGCCTCCTCTCATTTGAGCGCGCCAGCTCCCTTTTGCTGTCTTGTAACAGTGTGGGAAGGGGGGGGGGGAACCCTCTCTTTCCCTTTGGCATGCAGATGGAAGTACCAGGGGTAACCACACACACATCTCCTCCCTGCTCACAGCATGCTGGAGGGGTGGGTGGGAGGATGCTGGAGATGGAGACAGAGGCGAGAATTGGGGGCAAAGGGGGTGCCTATTACCAATGTAGAATAGAATGTCCCAGTTTTCATCTGAAGAATGTTGGAGGCCACAGGTTAGACTATAGATCAGGGGTCAGCAAACTTTTTCAGCAGGGGGCCGGTCCACTGTCCCTCAGACCTTGTGGGGGGCCAGACTATATTTGGAGGGGGAATGAATGAATTCCTATGCCCCACAAATAACCCAGAGATGCATTTTAAATAAAAGCACACATTCTACTCATGTAAAAACACGCTGATTCCCATCTGCAGGCCGGATTTAGAAGGCGATTGGGCGGAATCCGGCCCCTGGACCTTAGTTTGCCTACACATGCTATAGATAATGGTATCTCTAGTAGCCTATATGTGCAGATCACTACTTGGACCAGCTCAATAATAGACCTGCCTTTGCTTTACCCCAAAACCAAGACTCAGTGATCAGCAATTTTTTAATGTTGTAGAATAACTTGACTTCAGCGTGGCAATAACCACTGCATTATTAGCTACTGCCTGTGGTTATAGGTATCTAAAGTTCAAAAAGCCTTCTGTTTCCACACCATTAAGTCCTCATTTAAGGAGTGTATTACATTTGGTAGCAAAGAATGGATTGGAATTGCTTATTACCCTTAGTGGTGAGGGGGCAGGAGGAAAACAACTCTCTCAGTACCTTCCTGATCATCCAACCAACCCAGCAACTGCAATTAGTGGCATTTATCTTGGGTAGAAGCCACTCTGAAATAATCAAATACTTAACATTATTCCTGGGTTCAAAGTGGAGACAATCACCTGAATTTCTGCCCTGGAATAAACCTAAGGCATTATTGGTCACATCATTAGAGCATCGAAATATTTTCTCCTCAATGAAATCACCAAACAAATGAAACAGGAGGACTTATGAGATGCCTAACATTGCTGTTATTATACTACGGAAGCTGCAATCCGGTGCATGCTTACCTGGAAGTAAACCTCAATATGCTCAGTGGGGCTTACTTCTTTTTCTTTTTCCTTTTTTTTAGTGGGGCTTACTTCTGAGTAAATAGACAGGACTCACTGTAACTTAGGTGTGTAATTTTAAGGAAGCATTTGTTATGTTGCAATGAGCCTGCTTTCTTTGTTTTTGTTTTTTTCCCTTTAAAAAATTGATGTTTGGAACTCGGTATTAAACATTGACATGTTAACTACATCTCCAGCGACTGCACTTTAACTACAGGTAATCTGTTAAACAGCACATTCCCAACTGGGGAGTTTAATTAGGGTGCAAACTGCTATACAATCCGCTTGCCAGATTGATGAACGAAACCTCTTGCAAGGTGATCCAGAAGGCAGTGTTGGTGCTATTAATCATGTATCTTTTAGAGGGAATAACGCATTCCACCCCCCGCAAAAAAAAAACCCTTTCATTAAAAGCATTCCTCTATCAAATATTTTTTTGAAAATACTTTTTCTCCATCCTTCCACAACAACAACAACAGATAATTAAAAATCAGAATGAATCTTGATGTTGTTGTTTAATCTAGTTGAGGAAGAATGACTCCTATGTTTAGAGAAAATCCTGTGTAGTACCTTCCACAATGGGTGTCTCATTATACTTGCCCTGGTCCAGAAAGGCATTTAGCTGAGAAAGAAAGTGCAGCACTCAATTGACTTCAGGGATCAAACAGGTGAACAGCTGCCAGACAGATTCTGTATTGCTTTTTGCCAGGTTGCCACCCTAAAGATCAAATCAACGCATGTCAAAGCTAAACACAGGGGGCTTTATAGTCCAATCTAAAGGTACACACACAATCTCGATTATGTCTACAACACTTCCAATACTCTCAGTGTTACTCCATGTAGCATTTCCATGGAGAATAAGAAGTGAGAAACACTAATCATAGAGTCACAGTACCAAGATGCCAACAACTTGAAGCAGCTTTCAGGAGTAGGGATGGGGAACCTATCTGGGATGGGGAACCTGTGACCCTTCAAATCATGAAACCATAGAGTTGGAAAGGGATCCAAGAGTCATCTAGTCCAACCCCCTGCAATGCAGGAATCTTAGCTAAAGCATCCATGACAGATGGACATCCAACCTCTACTTAAAAACCTCCAAGGATCACACTGTTGACTCATGTTACACTTGTAGTCCACCCCTAGATGGACTAGTCCACCAGGTGCCCCCCCCCATCTTTATTTGTGCATCTGGTTCTTCCTGCCTAAGTGCAGATCCTTACTTTTTGTTTCTGGACTACAACTCTCTGCACCCCATCCCTGTCCAGCGGCCATTCTGGCTGAAGCTGATGGAAGTTGGAACCCAGCTACACCTGGAAGGCCACAGACTCCATATCCTTACCCTAGTGTGAACTGGCATTATGCACTTTTCTTCTTTTTCGTGAGCAACACTGATCTGGATTCTTAGTAAGCTAATACAGTATGTCAGACAATACTGTGTTTGAAGATGTTGTGGATTAGTACATAATAAACCCTTCTTGCCTTAGGTCCCAGATTTCAATGCTTTGGTACTTTCCAAAGGGCTTGTTTTAGTCCATCCGACTCAAGCTCCCTTTCCTAGTATGAAGTGGTTGCAAAGGAAAGACTCTCTGCTGTAGTCTTGCTGGACTTTCGTTCTCTAAATAAGATGTGCATTGTGGGTAGTGAGGATCCCCTCCCCACCAAGTGTGGCCTTGCACTTCTCACATTCCAACACGGTCAAGATAACATAAAAGTAATGCGAGCACAACTATAGTTCATATTTAGCTCAGAAGAAAACACTTGAAACATGTGTATGTTAGTACTATAATGCATTCAAATGACAAGACTCTGGAGGAATAAAATGCATACCAGTGCTCAGCAAGCACTTGGTATAATTCACTTGCTACATTTATTAAGTTTGACCTATTGAGAACAGCTCAGTGTCAGAGCAGATGCACAAGTATAGAGATGCACAAGTAGCTAAATCTTTTTTAATGATTAATAAAGGCATCTTGAGCGGAAATGGTGTCCAGTGGAAGAATTACATGTTTGCCTATCAGTGGAAGGCATTTTCAGGAGATAATTAGAAATATTTAATCCAACCATCTCATACATTAAAGGTTTGATGTGGGTTTTTAATAATAATAATTAATAATAATAATAATAATAATAATAATAATAATAATAAAAGGTTACATACAAATCTGTCAAATGGGTTAACAAAGTTCTGCATCCTCCAGGGAGACTCAGTAGGTAGCCTTCATTAGCCGCAGATTACAAACTGCCTCAGTCTGTCAGTTCACCTCTGACTGTGTAGAAACAGTCCTGTTATGACTTGTGCCCGTATAGGCAGATATCCTCACATCAGGGATTACTTCTTTATGATTCGCCATCACAACATTAAATCATTTGCTGTTTTAAAATTATTCCCATGAGAGCTGTATTTCTGACTTCAGGAAATTCATCTCAAGGAGGCCACTCTGCTTTTACATTGCAAGTTTAGCAGGAAACAGAAAAAGAACATGTCCTTATTAAAAAAAATAAAATGAAGACCAATCACAATCACACCAATTCTCACATAAATCTCCTTGGCACAGAAGTGGTTGCTTGCACCCAGAAACAAACACATATTCTGTACCCTACCAGTCCTCCTCTCTTGCGCTGCCACTTGTGTTTCTGAACATGCAGAGTTTTCCCAAAGCAACAAGAAATATTGTGAAGCAACCACTGGAGGATACCTCCAGCCTCTTGAAGGTAGAGCTTTTCTCCGACAGTGCTTTATTTACCCAAGAAATCGTGGCTAGCTTTATTCTGTTATTTTAGTAAAGCAAAGAAGTTGAAGCAAAGTCTGTAACATGATGGAAGCACCAAGTATGTTTGATGAAGCAGCAGGTCCTCCTGGCCACAAGCCAAGAGGGAGTTAGGATGCTTAAAACCACTGAAATCAAAAGGCTTAAAGCATAGCTATCTCCATGCTGGACTGGGTCGGAAACTTTCTGGTTTCTGCTATCCAGCCTATCCTCACTTCCACCTGCCATAACTACACCAAACCTGTAGTTGTTTGCAGATGTAGGAAATCAGGTTGGCATAAAAGGGGTTCCCACATCCACAAAAGGTCAACCCATTCAGATGAATAGAGGCGGTTCTGCACAAAGTGAATGGGAGTTTTTGCAGGGGCTCCATGTGCTCCTCAGTGCTCTAGAAAAGAGGCAGCACATTTACATGAATGCGTTCATATTCCGAATCTTTCTTCCTGTTCCAAACTGGCAGCTCATGCCATAGTCCCGCTAACATCATATCATAATAAATGTTTCTACTACTTTGTAACTTTTCTGCATGTGCTCTCGATTAAGCTGCCTTACTCATGTTAAAGGTTTGAATACAGAAGAATTGGGTGCATCCAGTGACTTTTTCATTTGCCAAAAGTCACTGCCCCCGTTATTTTTCCCTGGGGGCGGGCGGGGAAGTGCATTCCAAATCACTCCAGGGGTACAGCGGCTGTGTAGGAAGGATTCCTACTGTTACTTGCAAGTCACACACTGACAAGCTGTGCTGAGTCTTATGCATGCAGCAAACTACTCCTAACGAAATTCTGTAATGAAACAGAGCCCCCAAACTCTTCAGCCTACAGGGCCATCTAACCCATAGGCACTAGGGGTGCAGGGCACCCAGGCACCAGGCTCTCAGGGGCGCCAGGCCGAGAGCCTGGGGCCCAAGAGTTGAGTCCAGGGAAGAGCCTGCCCATTGGTAGAAGTGCTGTGGTGGGCTCTTCTGCTCTTCTGTGCTGCGAGTTCGGGGGCGACTGAGCCAGTGAGATGCTGAGGTGGCCAGCCGGCTCCGCCCTCCTGCGCGCCTGGGACTGGGCAACCGGGGGGGGGGCACCAGGCAGATCTTTGCACCCCGGAACCGCATATGTTTAAGACAGCCCTGTTTATAGGAATCCTCCCATCGCAAAAGCCAAACTGTCTGCCATGCCATTTCCTTCCACACCTTCCTTGCAAATTCACGCTCCTTTCCTCTCTCTTTCTCCTTATCTCCTATTCAAGTCATGATCCGATTGGCATACACACTCATCTCCCCCCCCCCCCGCTCATTCTGCTTCAACATCACTTAATACCGTGTCTTTTTCTGTGCCTTTTCTCCCACCCTCCTTGTTCATGCATTCACTGTCCCAATCAGTTTGATATTACCTTGCCTCTTTGTTCCACCCCACCCCCACCGCCTCTCCTGCCTCCCACAACTTCTATTTTCATTCAGCAGAACTCTTTCTTGTCACATATCATTTCTGTTCAGGGTGGCCAGCACCTTTTCCTTTGTCACTCCAGCATCTCAGTCTTTGTTCACATACCATACTTCCAATCATTTTTCCCAAGCCTCCCTTCACACATATGGTTTTTGTTAACTCTCTTAAACACAGCTCCTGCTTTCTGCTGGACCCATTTCCCTTACAGCAGCTGACCTACAAAAGAGCCTCCCCCCCTTTTCTCTACCTGTCTAAGCAGCCAGTTTGGACCCTTTTGCTACAAACCATTCAACAGAAAGGGTTCTGCCAACAGTTTGGCTCGCAAAAACTAAATAGTTTATTAATGTGATCTGATTATCTTTCTCTGCCAGGTTTTTATTATTATTTATTATTATTACATATATACTCTCCTTCCCCCCACACCCCCAGGATCTCAAGGTGGAGAACATGGTTCTCCCCACACTCCCTCCCAATTTCATTTTAACAACGACCCAGTAAGGTAGGTTAGGCAGACAGACTGAAACTGGCCCAGTGAGTTTCCATCACATACCAGAAAGGTGGGTTGCACAATTGTTATGTACTGAGTTGAATAGGATCCAAACTGCAGCAGTCTGATTGGCCCTAGAACAATAGGATCCAAAATGCAGCAGTCTGATTGGTCCTAGAACAATAGGATTCAAAATGCAGCAGTCTGATTGGTCCTAGAACAATGCAGCAGTATGATTGGTTGGCAGGAACCACCCAATCATGCTCCAGATAGAAGTGAATCCACAACCTGATTGGCTTATAGTAGAATTCCGGAATTAGCCAATCATGTGCAGCCCATTGTGTAAATAATGTATATAAAGCAGATACTGTGAGGGGACTTTCATTCATTCCTCCTCACCACTATGAGCTGAATAAAGAGCATGAAATCCCTTTGCGACTCTGAGTATATTTCAACAATATAGTGGATGGGGAGGTCTTGAACGACAACCCCACTTCCCTCCCAAATTCAGATCTGATGCTGCCTGAATTAATGTTATTCATTTGTGTGTCACCCGCACCAATGCCTCTAGGTGATGTGTAATACAGTATATTAAATGGGAAACGCAATTAAAAATCCATAAATACAATTATTTATACTGGGCACTGATGTAACTATCAATAAAGCAATATATAAAAAGCTTCTCCATCCTAAATACCACCTGGATTCTAATGCAATACAATTTTGGGGTCTTCCTAAAAAAAAAACCTGAACAACTTTCAGGGTTTTCTGTTTTTTACTTTTTGAAATATGGCAACCCTAGACAACAGTAGCAGGGGGTATATGAATACTATAGTATATACTGAAATACATAGCAACATAAGACTGTTTTGATACTACTGAACTAACCCATTTAAATAATTTTTCCTTAGAAAACCAGATGGCAACAATGTTGGAGGCCACTTAGCTGAAAATAATTACCCAGAAGATTTCATGACCTCATTCTTAGAATAATTTCTCAGGTTATCCAACTAATTATGCTACTGGTCTGTTGGATATCAACCGGGAAACTCGTCTCTCACCACTTCTCAGAACATCTGCCAGTTACAAAGCATTTATAAAACTCTTTCCCACACATGCCCTTCCTTTTTCCCAGTTTACCCTTGTTCTGAAAGAGCTGCCCAAGTTTTCTCACTATAGTTATTGCAGTTGATTGCCATTCTTGTTTGCATCTTTCAATAGACCTCACTAAGAAGTGTGAAGATGAGAATCCTCAAATGTGGAAATAGAGAAGATATGCAAATATGACTGCCTAAGGAAGTGCTATGTAAACAGTAAATACATGCAGACACTAGGATATGCAGTTGCTCCTGAAGGAGAAGTGTGAGTGCTTGAATATTTGCAATCACATGCAATGGAATACATGCATACTAATTCATATATATATATTTCTTGCAGAAGATCAGAAGCATATCTGAGTCTCCTCATACGGCCTGGGTTGCCTATTCACAAATCCCTGAGGCGTGTGGCATGCCTGGCCCACAACCTTGTCACAGGATGAGAAGGGCTATAGCTGCAATCTGCCATGCAGAGAAGGAAAACAAATCCTGGCTATGTTTAAGTAGCATGCAAAGAAGGAAAAGGAAGCTGAAATGGCAGTTATTATGTAACACTGGCTGGTTCACCCCTACTTTAGTGCAGGGGAGGTGAACCTTTTTCAGACTGAAGGCCACATTCACTCCTGGACATGTCAGTGCTAGGTGGGGCCAGAGTGGGTGCAGCAATGATTGCAAATTTTACTTTTGAACAGGAGGCAGGTTTCTACACACACTCACCCAGCCCTCCTTATCCTCCATCTAGGCAAGGAAGGGTCACCATCAGAGTTCAAGGGCACATTCCAACCAGGCAAACGCCCTGTGGTCTGGGGAACAAGAGTGTGGCCAAGAAGAATCTCAAGAGCTTCTCACCTGTGCTCTAAAGGGAGAGGGAGCTATCATTATTACATCTGCTGTTGCTGATACCTCCAATACTCCCCCACCTTCACAACACAAGCTAAACATTAGTCTAATATTTATTTTACACTTTCTAAAATTCTGTCAGTTTCTAAGAACCCTTAAGGAGCATGGGTTGTTTCGTATCATACAATACTTCGTAAACTACCCTTATCCTTTAGCACAGGGTGCGATAGCCCCAAAAATTAGGCAAAAAGAAGCCCAGACAGTCCTTGAAAAACAATGTACCGTAAGTAAAGGACTCCTACATATGCCTCATACAAAGTAGCACGTTGATCAAGAAATCTAGGGAAAAAGTTTCCAGATTTCATATAGCATAACATAGCACTTCGTATAAGCTGCAGTTGCCAACACAGAAAATATGCTTCACAATGATCTAGGCAGCCTATTGGAAAAAGAAATGCAGCTCAGAAGCCAGAATTAAAAACCAGCTATATAACTTCTTGGAAACAATAGCTACAAGACACAGAGCTTGTTTGAATGTCCTTGCTCAAACAGAAGTAATGAAGTAGGAAGGAACATGACCCTAGGGCACAAGTCAACAGCCTACCATAATGCATACATATGGAGCACAGCAGCTAGCATCTGTCTAGTCCTCTATGTACAGCACAGTGAAAGATGAGCACTAAAATGATATGCCAAAAATACAAACTGAGGTTGCAATCCTGTGCACAACTAAGCCTCTTAAATCCTAGCAGCCCCGATAGGGATTTTAATCAGCCTACAAGCAACATTGCAGCCTGAGACCACAATCTTAAGGTACTTCGAAAAGGTATTCTTGAATTATCAGCACAGTTCCACTTAGGAAGACCCATTTGTCAAAGTTTGCAGTCATACTGCGATGTTTATACACACTTATGTACTTCTGCAATCCTTTACTTGCTTACCTACTTCTGAGCTGACAGGTAGATATATATAGGATGTCATTGTCGGAGTACTTTGTTGCATACTGAGAGTATTACACAGCAAACTCTGAAACAAAATTACATAGATGCTCATATGATAACTTCCTAATGTAGATTTTCTTACGTCTTGCACATCCTCGGTATCAAGGATAAAAGAGAAAGTGCAATCAAGTAGAGCACAGTGTCAGCTACAAAGCCTCCCTGTTTCTGATCAATCTATTATACTTTATTGATTGGGAGCTGCTCTGAGAGTTTTTACTCAAGGGCACGGTATAAATTTTCTAAATAAATAAATAAAAATAGCAGCCAGGCTTGAAGACATGTAACAACCTGTCCTAAGAACTTGTGCGTTGCAAACCAGTTCTTCAGCTGGTCGATTACCTCTCCCACTATCATTCAGATGTGGACATTACAGTCTCCACACCACCTGACACACTTCTTCTGGGCAAATATATGGCATATTTCCCATAAGGAGAGTTTATTTCCCCCCTCTTTTTAAAGGGGACAGGTGGAATTCAAAAACAGGCAGGACAGAAAGTTCAGCATCCTGAATGCTATCTGCATTCCATATAAAGTCTCCTATACGAAAGTCACACACACAAAATGTCCTGCTGAGTGTGTACAGACTAATCAATTAAGAAGTGACCACAACACAACTGACTTGCACAAGTGATGCTAACTTGAACAAAGCACCACATATTTTAAAAAGTGAGCCCAAACTATTTTTAAAGCAGAAATATTGGCATCCTGTTTAACAGATGACTGGAGGTTTCTAAGATTTAGTAATATTCAGTAGTTTCTCATATAGGTTGAAATCAGTGTGGTATGACTGCCTTTCTCCCAATTTACCAGCAATTTCTATAAAACATCTCATTTAGCACAATCCTAAACACATTTATATGGAAGCATACCTCAATCACTCCAGTTGAAAGTGTCTTCTAAGTAACTTTGGTTGGGTGTGCAGAATTCACATGTAAAATGAACTCACTTTCCTGACACCAGCAGAAGCACACCACAGGCTAACTGAATGTTATACTATTAATTACCACGGTACTTCATGAATACTTTGATATTAAAATCTATTAATATTAGAGGAAGACTCATGTGTCTGCTGGTTTCATCTTTGCAGTGCAATTCTATAGATGTCCACTCAGAAGTAAGCCTCACAGAGTTCAGCTAAGCTTAGTGACTACAAGATGACCGTATTCTTAATTGTGTAAATTGATTTTATTATTTTTAGGAACATCCAACTTTTTCAAATAGCGTCTACACAATAAGAGAATGATCCTACAGCAAGGGCAAGATTACTCCTGGAGTTATGAAGTATAAAGGGGGGAAGGGAGACTTGGAATCAAAAACCTATTGCTGCCAATTGCTCTTTATCAAAGAACAAATTTCTACATGGCTTGACCTTGGTGCATTTATCAGAACACTGGGGGAAGAAACTGAAATGTGAAGATGACCTGATCGACCCCAAGAGTAATGGCTTTTCAATAGCTGACCCAAACCAAAAGGTTATGCAGGTAAGAAGAACAGTGAAATCCATTGACTCAAAGGGTCAATTTCAGTCTTTCAAAGAAAGCAGAAAAGACAAATAAAAAGGGTTATGATGCAGGTTTAATGTGCAGGAAACAACTTCAGGGGTGAGTGTATTTTACTGGGAAAGAGAAGTGTAGCATAGTATGAAAAATATATTTAAAAAATGACAGCTCAATAAGAATAAAGTGATAGCTACTTTTGAAAAAAAAGAAACCTTCAATTTATGCAGGGGGTTTTTTTCTTCCCAAGACTATATATTTCTTGCTACACATGAAAAAATTAATCACATTCACAATGAAGAGCTTGCAGTCTTAATAAAAGGCTTTGCCTTTATTAGAAAGGGAAAAAGTTTCCTACCCCCCTCTTCCATGGAACAACCTTAAAGCAGCTATTAGATTCATGTACCAGAAAGCACAAAAGGGATGTCCCTGAAGATTAGCTGCCTTCTAGTTACCCAACAAACCTGTGCTATCCTTGACACTACATCTGAAACATAAATTCATCATCTTGACATTCAGCAACTGCCTGGAAACACACATACACACACCAGGAAACGTTTTACCACACGCATTGTACCAGGCATGGTTAATAAAACACAGTGAAAATATTGAGGCACACTTAAAGGAGCGAGGGAGGGGGAAACTACTTGGATCCCCCCCAAAAAAATTTTAATCATACACAGTATCAAAAAATATAGCATGCATT
Organism: Podarcis tiliguerta; assembly: GCF_965153285.1. Taxonomy (NCBI): domain Eukaryota; kingdom Metazoa; phylum Chordata; class Lepidosauria; order Squamata; family Lacertidae; genus Podarcis; species Podarcis tiliguerta. The sequence continues at coordinate 40,448,987 of NC_139534.1, forward strand.
CAGAAATGCCATGACAGCATCTATCACTTTCCCAATAAAATACATCTCTCCCCGCCCCCCTGCCCCCATGAAATACAACCGAGACACATACTAAAGAGTAAACCTGCAAGGCATTTTAACCACGTTGATAAGAGACTATCTGTTCCAAGGAAATGATAAGCAACTGATCCCATTCTTAAGATCTCTAGAAAAGTGTTACAAGGAAAATGAATGTACTTGAAGCGGTAGGAAGATAGTTGATGGGGTTGTGTGTTTTTTAGGCGAGTGTGTTTATAATTCCCAAGATACTGAAACTCCTTTTATACAGCGACATGCTTGAAATTAAGATAGGGAGACAGAATGACTGAACTAAGCAGTTTCACTTTAAAGGCACATTCACACCCAACCTAATCGCGTTACCCAAGAATAAGCCTCACGGAGTTCAGCGATGATTTACTGCCTAGCAAGCTTGTTTGGGATCAAAGTCCTTCAAACACCCTGGTCAAAAGGTGTGCAACCAAATCCTGTGTATGTCTGCTAAGAGTTAAATCCCACTGAATTAAAGGAGGGCTTGGTTTCCAATTAATACCTCGGATTGCTCTGTTGCAATCTTGCGCTGGTTTACTGAGCAGTTCCGTGTCATTGGACTCTAGGAACTGCTTCTGGCTAAAACATACCTAAGGACCGCGCTGCCAGTTTCTCCTGATGCTGCAGCGACTCCTTTGCAACTCCCGTTCGCTGTCGTTTTTTCCTCGCCAAAGTGAAGACTACGGAACAGACTACATGATCTCATGTAGGGATCAGCTGCTATCACGTTCCCTTCCGCAGACGCCCGCAAACTTCTTTCCTGTATTGGGGGCTGCAGATCTGAACAATCGCAATGCAGATTGACGGCCGCCCCCCCCCCCAAAAAAAAAGAGTCAGAAACGAAAATGAACGGTCCTGGGAGCTCGCTGGATCACTCCCGAGAGCGCAGCCCTTTGGATCAATTGTGCACGGACAGTTCACTACAAAGGCAATACAGATTTTACACCTTCCCTGAACATTCCGAGGACGCGCGCTGAAAACAAAGCAAAAGAAATGAAAGCAATGATATACCACCCCCACCCCCCCAAAAAAGTCAGCAGTACGGGGAGCGCAAACCTCCTCGCAGTTATTAGCATGCAGACGAATAGCGCGATCCTATCTGCCTGCCTACTCCGAAGTAAGTCCTGCCGAGTTCAATGGAGCCTACGCGCAGGTAAGCGAGACCCGGACTGCAGCCTCTGGAGGTCCAAGGGCTTGCCCCGCCCGATCCCTTCGCGATCCTAAAGAAAAGACGGCCGGGAAACTAACAGGTCGAGGGGGAGAGCCCGCGCCCTCCTGCTCCCAAGTTGGCATCCCGCACGGGCGCAGCGAGAAGAGGCGGCGCCGAGGAGGAGGCTGCTGCGGCTGCCTCCCCGCTCGTGGCTGCGAAGCAGCTCCGTACTTACCGGGCTCGCCTGGGTCTGGCCAAGTGGGCGTCGGCGTCGGCGGCGCACTTCCCCGGGCAGAGGAAGATGGTGGCTCGGCAGCAGCGCACCCATAGCCCGGCGCCCGTGTGCAACAGCCGCCCGGCGCTCGGCCGCTTCGCAGGGGAACAGCGAGGAGCGAAAGGCGCGCCGGCCCAACGCGCCAGCTGCTCCACGGCGCCGCCACCCGATTGGCTGCGCAGAGGCTCCCGCCGGCAGCCAGCCAGCCAACCCTGCCCAGCCCAGCCCGTCCACCTGCCTCCGCCAAGGAAGGGCGAGAGGAATCAATGGCAGGGGGGACGCTCAGCTCAGGAGGAGGGGCGGAGGGAGAGAGGGAAGGCGGGGGCCCCGCAGACAGGGAGGCTGCTGCTGCTGCCGCCCAAGGGAGCTCTTTGGTTTTGCCCCAGAACACAGGCCAAGGGAAGAAAGGGCAAGTTCTGGAACTTGAAGAAAGACTCTCGGGGCTCCTTCGGGGGGAGGAGGGCCATTTGCCCCGCCCCCCGCAGCGTCACCACAATGCTCTTCACCTGGAGCCCCGTGAGGGGAGCAAATTAGTGGGCTGAGGTAATAAGTTGGGCCCCCGGCCGTGCAGCCCCACCGGTGCCACTTGCTCGCCGGCAGCTGCAGAGGCAGCCTTGGGAGCGAAGAGCAACAGCGACCCTTCCTTGAAACCTTTATTTATTTGTTGGTTTACTTAAAAAAACAGACAAACATTTGTATGCCCCTGTGCATCGAATCAAATGCAGCAATAAAAAGAAATGATACCATGCAATGAAAAGCATTAAAAAGCTTAAAGCCATTCTTTTGCCCACTCCGAGGCGTCCAAGGAAGACTGGTCCATTAAGGCAAAGGGGGCACAGCCCTCCCGACCCTCAGCCAACCTGGGTTCTGACTTACTTCCAAACCAGAAGGGGGCCCTGGCTGCCAGCTTCCTCCTCAGTGATCCATTTTGCCTGTGTGGAACTAGCAGGGAACAGGAGGGGCACCAAGCTAGGATGTGCTGACTCCGCCTGTCATTGGCTCTGCAGATTGTTAGCCTTCCTGCCTATGCCCTGCACTACCAGAGTCCGAGGGGGACGAGATATTGTTGCTGGGCAGAGCACAGACCAGGTCCCCATCCACCCAACAAGACTGGCTAGCAGTTACTCCAGGGTGTCGCTTCCTGACGCCCACCTGCCTGTATAAAGTCATAATGAGGAGGAAAATGGGGTCTCTGTGCATATGGCGCACCTGTACTCAGGATGGACCTACACAACAGGGTAAATGAAGTGGTAGAGCTCAGAGGTATGGATTGTACCACAGCAATACTGTAAGTGAGGGGTACCACTTTTTACCTCCCGTTGTTGTTTTTGTTGTTGTTTTTTTGTAAAAAAATCCTGTTGGAATAAAAGCAACAACACAATAGCATACAAGAATGTTGTAACACAACTCTTTTCCTCCTGTGCTTTTTTGTATTGGGAAGGAGTACAAACTGTATCTGAAATGGTATAGTCCATTGTGCCACCTCATTTGTTTGCGTACTCCCAGCTCTGAATAAACCTAGTACCATTATTTTTCGTCTGTAGCTAATAGAGGCGCTTCTGAATCAGAGAAGTTTTCAGCAATTAAGGGGGGCAATTTTTCAGTCAGCCCCCATGTCAGATTTCTTGATACTTATGTGGGTGATGTGTGATGATAGACAGACAGCTGTTTCTTTACTGATATCCACACTTATTATACTTAGGTGAGGGTTTTTTATGTGTAACGCTGGAACTTGCATAACAGACATTGTTTCTTTTGTTGTGACTTATAGTGAATACAAAAAGAAATTACAGCCGATACTACTGCTTCTAGCTTTTTGCCAAAGCTTGATTCTGGCAATTAGGTGCCTGCTTTGCTGACCTCCATATCTATTCGTGAAAACCTTTTCTCTGCTAATTTATACAGACTGTGCCACTGTTTAAGACACAGCTACAAATGCCAGTTGAAAAAATTGGCACCCCAACTATCCATAGCAGTTGCTTGCCAGAGATCAACCCAACCAGTTACACCCACATTGTACAACAAAGAGACAGTAGGAGCAGTAGTCAGGTAACATATTTCAGCAGCCCTGAAAAATCTTGGAAAGGGTGTTCAGATACACATCCAAAGCATCACAAATGACCAAACAGCTGCAAGCTTGTTGCCCACATGACTTCTCCAATTTGCCTTCTTACAAATGAAACCTTTCCAATTCAGTCAATAACAGCCCTTCTCTTTCCAAAATTAGTGTTAATGGTGGTTAACAACAGTGTAAAACATCGTGATGATGAGCTTTGTAAAAACATATGTTTATTAAGATCTTGGAAGAGGAGGAAATGGCCCATACACAGGTACAGTAATAGCAAGCCACACGGTTTGTAAGCAGGAAATGGTAATCTTTATCCCATTGCTTCTATAGATTTCTGACCTCAGCTGTTGCATGCAGTCTTGGGTTGCATCTGTCCATTGGCCAGAAGTACTAATGGCAGAAGTGTCTTGGTGTGCTCTGAAGGGAAGGGTTGACTGATTGTCTGCCTTAGGAGGCATTCTAAAGGAGGGAAGCTGTAGAACACACAGCAAGAGATTCTCACTGTCTTGGCTGTTTGGTTAAGCAAAAAGGAAGACAAATAACCTGCCTTGAGATAAGGAACGCATGAACCTTTGCAAAAGGCCTACCTCTTGTTACTGAGAATTAAGGTCATGTCTTAAGAATAAGAAAAGGCCTTGCATAAGAGTGCTAAAAACTAAGAAACTATGTGTTATGACAATACCATGGATGTACAATCAACTAGATCAGTCGCTTTCCATAGTGATCCTGTTTAAGTGACAGCAGGTGATTATGTATCATATTCAGGAAGATAAACTAGTTGCGTGAATGATGTCATATCTGAGTGTGTCAACACTACACAGGTTAAAGAGTGTTATTACCCACCACCAAGTACGCCTAGCCATATTCATGCAAAACAAACGCATGAGGGTTAAAATCAGGAAAGATGAGTGGGGGTGCCTCTCCAGTCCAATAAAGGAGGCTTAGAATCATAGAGCTGGAAGGGACCCTGAAGATCATCTAGTTTAAACCCCTGCAATGCAGGAATATGCAGCTGTCCCATATGGGGATCAAACCTGCAACCTTGGTGTTATCAGCGCCATGCTCTAACCAACTGAGCTATCCCGGCTTATAAGCACATCCTGCATTATTGGAGTCCTGATCACAAGGAGACTTTGTAAGCACATTTGGCTGAAACTCTTCCAAGTCCCTTTCTGCTCAAACACCCTGTGTACACAGGAACATTAGGAGCAATCAGCTCCCATATTCCAGTAGATGTTTGCGGAAGACTGTGACCAGATCCATGCATACAGATTTAATGTCCTATATAACACAGATAAAGCATCCAAGAAGATAATGCATCAAAGTTGCGAAACAGGCAACAGTAGCCATTAAAAACAACCCAAAGTACACAAAAGTTATCAGCTTTTCAATACCTTGATTTTATGGCTTTTCCCTTTTTCACAACTTTGATGCATGATTTTCTTGGATGATTTATCCATGTCGCATGGATCTGGTCACAGCCTCTCACATGCATGTCACTCACTGAATGAGCACTGGTGTTGTGCATCCCTCTCCCCATTAAATTAAAAACAAAAGCAATAATTAATACAGCGATGGCCACGTGATGACCAGTATCACCAGCTTTACACCTGAAAATGAACTGTTTTGTACTTTTTGTTCCAGCTGTTAAGAGAACACTCAAGTAGATTATTCATGACAGGCACCCTCCCGAAACCAAGCACATACACACACTCACTTGGGTGGCTCCTCCTAAATTTAAGCATGCCTGCCGATTTCCACAGATTATGTTGCTGTTGAAAGACAAAGACTGTATTTTTTTTTTTTGTCTGTTTTGGTTTATTCTGAATGGTTGAGAACCCTACTTGGAGAATGTTCAGGTCTCAGGTATTCACTTATTAAGATAAGTAAGTCACTGATATATCAAGTTGAATATGGTTTGAATTTTATACATTACTCTCTTCCTTTGAAGAATTCTGTTGGCTTCCCCCCACCCTGCTTTTAAAAAATATTTTCTGCTTTCCCATTGTTTGCCTTGTTTTGTACTTTGATTTTGAAGAAGTCATGTTTTCCCCTCAGGTTCCACTTTGTAGTAATTTATGATTATTGTGTTCCAGATGGAGTCAAAACACTTTTTGTTTTTGAAGTCAATGAAGCAAGCAATTTTTCCTTCTCCACTTTTGAATCTTACAGATTGTTAATTGGTGTCTACAAGGTAAAAATGTGGTTGTTCTTTTTTCTTTCTTTTTTTTCCTAAGAAGGAAACCAATTTATCTTTCACAGATTATTTTGTGGTTTGTTAAATAATATAGAAAAAGCTTTGCTGACGGTGGCTGTACAGCAGTTTATGGAGGCTGCTGTCACAATTGCCTCTGTAGTTGCCAGGGTGGAAAGGGCAAGGAGGGAAGTTTGGTGATCACTGTCCCTTTCAGTGTGAAGCATCCAAAAGGGACTGCCAGCTTTTGAACTGCCCCTGTAGCTTTAATGGCAGGTTGATGTGCAGACATCAGAAGGTGACAATAGAGTTATGATGAATGTCGCTGTCTATTATCTCTTGTTAAGCAAATTACTAGGATGGCTGTTCATGTTTTCTCTGTGGGAGCAAAGGTTAGAGGACCTTACAGAGATAATTGCTGAAATGTGAAACCCTTTGGAACATAGGTAGGCAAACTAAGGCCCGGGGCCGGATCCGGCCCAATCGCCTTCTAAATCTGGCCCGTGGACATTCCGGGAATCAACATGTTTTTACATGAGTAGAATGTGTCCTTTTATTTAAAATGCATCTCTGGGTTATTTGTGGGGCATAGGAATTTGTTCATTTCCCCCCAAAAAATATAGTTCGTCCCCCCACAAGGTCTGAGGGACAGTGGACCGGCCCCCTGCTGGAAAAGCTTGCTGACCCCTGCTTTTGAAGAAGATGGAACCATCCTTTCTCACCCATCCTCACCAGCTGCTGTTCCTAGAATTTAACGGTCTGTGTGTGGATAAGGGCAGTAGCTAACTAGTAAAGCACCTTCTTTGCAAACAAAAGGTCCCTAATTTAATCCCCAGCATCTTGAGGTACGGCTGAGTGAGAACCCACCCAAAATCCCATAGAAAACTACTGCCTGTCAGTGTAGACAATATTGAGCTACATGGAACAAGGATCTGACTCAACCTTAGGCAGATTTATATGTTCTTAAGAAACTGTAGTTTGGAGAAAAGGACAAAGAGGCAAAGAGGTAGCTACAGCTCAAAGCATCTGAGGCAAAGGGGTGGCTTGCTGTGGAGAGCTGCATTATGGGACAGCTTCATAATTGTAACTAACCCAAATATTGGGGGGCGGGGATAAAAACGGCTTGATTGTTTTTATTCCAGCTAGTGGTATAAATGTTTTGTTAAATAATATAAAACCAGTAAATAAGCCTCCAGTGATCTCTTTTATGAACGGAAGACTGGGTAGAGCAGATATTTATACTTTATACTTCACCAGCTGCAGATTAAAGCTGCTATTAGGAACAACAGAAGCTGCCTTATTCAAGGCTATCTGTTTGTTTATCCACACCAGTAGCGAATACATGGACTAGAAGCAGCAACAGCATTCCAGTATTTCAGGAAGAGGGTTTTCACACTGCCTACTACCTAACTTGGTGTGTGTGTTTTTTTGTACCTAGAGATTCCAGGCAAGATGAAACTAAGCTGCAGTATGCAACATATTAAAGGAAGGGGGGTAAGTCAGTGGTAGAGCACATTCTTTACATGCAAAAGGTGCAATATTCAATTGTCATCACCTCTGGGAAAGAGGCCTGTCTACAACCCTGGAAAGCTCTTACCAGTCTGACAATCTAGATGGATCAGTTGTCTGACTTGGTTTAAAGACTTCCTTTATTCCTATGCCTGTCCTACTACAGGCAGCGACAACATCTTTCCTTTGAAAAGCCACTTCAAATTTACACCCTTTTGATATGCAAGTTTATACACAAGTGAAATCCAGTCACTATTTATTTCCAAGTAAGTGTGGCTAAGGGTGCACCTAAATGAAGCTATTCCATGTAAATTGTGGGCACCATAGGAGTGGGCTTGGATTGATTAGGGTGATCGCTTTGCAATGTGTTTTGGTGTTCAGCTTCTTTATCTGTATTTGGGGTAGCAGAGATTGACTTGGGGCAATGAATCAACACATCCGCTGAGCACCAGCAGCATCTCCCACTCCAAATCTGCCTTTAGATTAACATTTCTTAGCACTGCAGAAGGATCTGTTTGGGGGTTTTTTGTTATTGCTGCTTTGCTTTTCCCTTCTCTCTAATGGGATCTCCACAAAGGAGAGTGGGCTGGAACAAGACTCTTAAGAGATCTTTTAAAGTATACTACTATTGGAAGATATTGACCTAGGAAATTATTTATTTCTCTTAATACTGACTCCCAAAATAATTTTAAAACTTGGGCATTCCAAAATTATATAATAAATGTTTGTGTTTGGACTTTTCTGAATCTTGGGCATTGATTATTTTAGTCAGTCTAGCTGGAGTCAGATACCAACAAGTCATGATTTTACAGAAATTTTATTTTAAGATCCTACAAAGTTTGAAAACATTTCCCCCCAAATCTATGTCGATATTTCGCAGAGATATGTTGCTAGACATATCTGCATCCCATTTTGATCAATAGATTTGTTGTGATGATTCCAGTTCTGTAATTATTTTATAGATTTCTCCTAAATTTACTTTGGACCTGTCACGTTTTGAAATTAATACTTCAGATCTTATGCTGTTTCTGAGGGAGCACACTCCTATGTACAAGAAGCTGGCATAAAGTTACATGAGATACAAACGCCATTCAGCAGCAGCAGCAGCAGCCCACCAAACCCAAAGCCCAGCAGAAGAAAAGCAAGCATTTAAAACAGTGTTGTACGCTTGGTTGCCAGCTCATATGACTGAGCTGAACAGGATTAAAATGTAGCCCAAGTCCTGCCTCTCTTGTTCCCTGCCACATCACACTTCCAGAATCCCCTGGTTGGGGGACATAAACTGCTTGAGCTCTCACTAAACTGGGATGAGCAAGTGATATTGGTGTCTCTTGGGAGATCTGCTGCATCTTAAGGCTCATCCTGGCAGACTGTGCCATTGGATTGCTTTCTTAGTGCAGCAAATAATCTTAATAAATCTGTTATGATGTGCTGTATTTGCAAATACTAGTTGATGGGTGCCTGCTCCAGTGGCAAAGCTGCATGCTCCGCTACTGGGGGCAGTGAGCAGGCAGGGGGACTGGCGCCCCCCCCCGGGGGGGCATGGTGTGTGCCCCAGGGGTGTGGCATACATCCTGGGGGTGTGGCACGTCGCCTGCGAGGGCATGGCGCACCGCCCGCAGTCCGGGGGGGGCCCGCTGCAATGGCACCCTACTGGAATTGGGTGCTGGGGGGCGGACCGCTCCCTCTGCACTCCCGTTCCTCCGCCAGTGGCTGGCTCCTGCCCCATTTCCTACATTACTGTCTTCAAAGACAGCAGTGAATTCAGAAGTTAACAGCCAGGCCACCTCTGTCCTGAAGAAGTCACAGCTGGTGCACCAATCTAAGCTGATGAGAGGCACTCCTTATGAAGCAGGCCTCCTAAACCACAAGTGACAAAGCTGGAGCTAGGATTTTGGGAGTGGGGCAACCCCAGATAGAGCACGACAACCACCATTTTATAAACAAAGCTTTGTTGATCATGATATGCCCTCTTTTGGAAACCGTCTGTTTACCCAGGAAGAGGAAAAGGGACCTACTTTCATTCACATTCTGAAGTGGCAGCAATACCTCTGAAGAATGACTCTTTCTTTGAGCTTACCAGCTAGAAGTGACATTAAACCCCGATGAACTATGTCTTCCAGAAGAAGAATCTACAAACAAAAAGACAAAAGATTATTCTCTAGCTTTCCTTCTGTGGGCCATCCTTTTTCCTTGCTTATTTTTCAGTGGAAAAGCAGCCGAGAGAGGAAGCACTAATTCCTCTAGAAAGCAGCGCTTAACACCTATGTGGTAGGTGATAAATGCTGCAGTCCTGAAGGGATTAGCACACAAGCTCTTGCAAAACTGTAGCAACACAGAAATCTCCAAGGCTGTCACTTCTCTAAAGCCAAATCTAGGCTAATAGGTGTTCTCCTCCTGCTTCTAGCCCACTGTAGACTTCAAACTACATTGCACTTTCAGATTCTCCAAGTAGAGTGAATGACCTGAGTGTCAACTAAGCACAAAAAATGAGGCAAGAACAAAGTGAAAAGGTTTAAAAATGTGAACAGCTGCAGCCCCCAGGAGCCACAATTGAACCCAAAAAGTGCCTTGGGTGGGATTCAGAGGATACCTTTCATGAATGGAAGTGCTCTTTCCATTTGCCAAAAGCCTTGTAATCACATAGAGACTGCTGCTACTGGCAGAGAGAGGAAAGGACATTTTTACTAATGACTGCTTTTCACTGCAGATTCCCCGTACCATTTATCCATAAGTCCTCTATCTCTCAGCAAGTTCTGAGTGGGAACTTGCTGATGACTTCCTCCCCTCTCCTTCCAAGGCTAGGAGTTTCCATGAGCACAACTTCACTCACAAGATCCCTGGATTCAACCCAGGTAGTATGCTGTCCTAAAGCATGCCTGCTTGAGATTTCATTCCTTTAAACTGAACTAACAGGTTTAGGGATCAGACAGCAAACAGGTAAAGTTACCACATGTTAGTGGAATAACTTCTGCTGGCAAGAATTTGCCAGATGTGGAGGCCAAAGTTTGTGACTTCTTGCCAACCAAAGCTTATCTGATGAAGCTTATCAGTTCTATTTAGCTGATTGCAGCCTCTGGGAGCTTGTGACCAGACTTGTGAACAGGAGCCTTTGTGAGGGCATTTTGAAGGGGGGGGGGCAAGAGTGCTGTCTCACAGTGTACATAGAACCAAGAAACATAGACGGCAAGTGACCTGCACCACTTGTGCCATGTTTGCCTTCCTGCCTGAGAATGTGCAAAACTACACCTGCAGAAAGTGCAAGCTGTATTTATTCCAGCCTTATCTATTCCTGCCACTGCCCAGAGGAGAAAGACACATGTGGTGGTGGTGGTAGGTGACTCCCTACACAAAACGTCCACCATGTTTACCTAAAATGAGCAATCTGAATAGGCAGGCAAGCTTAACAAATTTCCATTTTTTGTACACAATGCCTATGCAACATAAAAACCTGTTGTGTGCATCAGGAAAACCCAGCAAAGTCTTTCACCCAGGAAAAGAGTTTATATGGAATGGTTGTTGTGCAGATAGGATGCCACAAGATGGCAGTGAGAATCTGTATGGATTTGGGGGACGGGGAGGAGCTTGATGGACCACATACTGTTATTGCATCTTCCTGTTCTATACTATATCATCTACTGATCTACTGTATTTTAAAGATATACTCCTTGAGTAAATCTTTAAGATGTGCATTCCTTCCAAAGTTCATCAAAGGCATTTGGGGGATTAGAATTGCAAAGCAGAGGATCAGTGAAAGAAAAAGGAATGTCTAACCTGGTGCAAGCAGCGAGAAGCAGGAGTTTGAACCCACAGGATTCCTCCAGCTATCCTCCTGCCTCATCTAGCATTCAGGTGCTTCTTCTTTTCATCGCTGTCCCTGTTGCTTAAATGGATCTTGCAAGTCCTCCTATGTGATGCTCAGGTAAAGGAGGATGGCACCTGGAAGTGAGAATGGAAACGCTAAGAGACGATTCCCTTTCATGGATGAGTAGTGCAAACCTGTATGGGAATAACAAAGCAACGTGAATGACAGCTTGGATCAAATTCATAATGACCTGGTTTGTATAGGCCAGGTGTTATGTAGATTGGAGCTTGTTATTGTGCATCATTTTGGCAACCCTGCTGCTCAACTGATAGTTCCAAGAAAGCTGGGCACAAAGCCATTTGCTCAAGCAAGTCCTATACTAAACCAGGAAGACAAGGGGTGCTCCCTTTTTTTTGCCTGTGTCCCATGGGCATGGGGAGCCTGCTGCTGTATCTTCGGTTCTTTTGAAGAGCTTCTAGGAGAGCACACAAGCTGAATCTCAAAAGGCAAAGGAAGCCTGAATTTAGCACCATGTATTTAACAAATGTATCACTGTGATGATTCTTCTCACAAAACCCCCTTGGATTATAACAAGCAATATGGAAAGTTCCCATTTTATAACTGATACATAGGGTCACTGTCTTCTTCCTTTTCCTGTCTTAGAAGCAGTCAGCCTGACTCATTGCAAATACCAGCTCATTTTGAAAGAAATACTCCTGGTTCATTTCTGGATGGAAATAATTATTTGCTGACATACCTGGAAAAGTTTGAACAAGCACCTCTTGAGCATGTGGCTGGTTCCTGAAATATTTGCTTTAATTATTTCCTGCTGCATGTTTATTTTGTGGAGTTCATCACCCTAGGCGTACAGAATGGCTTCTGGAGGAGGTGCAATAAATAATAACACATAAACAAAGCATTACTGGGATAAGTCTGCGATCAAATTTAAAATTAAATCTTTTCCATAAAATTTTAGTACTTGTCTATAGTCTCTTAGGTGGTGATGGGGAGATAACTCCAGAAATGAACAGAAGCTGGTGACACAAAATCCCTCCCCCTAAAAAAATTGTTGAAGGAAGGATCCTTGTCTGCAGTGAATGTTCACTTCATGATTGCCTCTGTTTACAGACTTTGCAGACATTTTGACTACCAGAAAATCCCGCAAAAACATATGGTCAGACACAAGAGCGAGCAAAATAAATATTTGCATATTCCAGAGGGAACACGTCTCCTTTATGCCATTTCAATTTGCTCCAGAACTGTTGGGTGTGATCCAGTAAACATTATGGACTTTAAAGCCTCACTGATTTCAATACAAGTGGTTTGCTTAATTTTCCCACTGCAATCCATTGGACTTCAAGGTGATTAACTTGATCTGTAAATGCTGCTTGTTGTTCTCTGGCTTTAGACAATTGCAAAACACTTGGGACTGTGTTTTATGGCAAGAAGACAGGAAGGAACACAACTGACTCTCCTATCTGAAACACATCTAATTAGAAGCAAAATCTTGTTATTCCCATCAGACCTCTGTCTGGATAGGAATGGTTAAGACGATCCTTGAGCCTAAGAGAACACACACCATTATTTATACTGGCATATCTCAACCACAGCAACTCTGTACTCTTTTATCACCTAATTTCTCCTGTGATAACTATTCCAGTAGTGGAAGCAAACAGCCAAGCAGATAATAGGTCTAAAATCCCAAAGGACTATGCAATATAATGGCCCAGATGGTGGTACATGCTACAGAGGGGTCAGCAAGAATGGAGAAGTATCAGCTGGGGGCATGAAACTACTCAAGGAGAGCTGTTGTGCTGGGCATGAAACTACCTATGGAAAGGCCTTGTTTTAAAAGTATTGTTTTGTATTGGTCAACCAGCTGTTTTCTTAGTTATCATAGATATATTTTTAGATCGGAGCTCCTGTGCTGGTTTAGGAGGCCTGGAAAAGGAAAGGAATAAAGAACTCCCCATCTCATCCCTAGGGATGGTTGCTCAGCAGCATCAATGCTAATGAACAGAGAGTAGCAACGGGAAGCCGGTGTCTCCTCTGCTCTATCAGTGCCAGAGATTCACAGGGGCCCCTCTGAGTGTTGTCATGTGCAATTAGAAGAGCAGAGGAGATAGGCAGGAAGTCATTCATCCATGGTTTACACAGGGTATTATCTCCTTGCCTGGCAGCTTGAGCACAGATTGATTAACAAAACATTCCATTTAATAATATTCCTGTGTAGTGGGGGAGGAGGAGAGACGAGGAGAGAAACCCCAGCAAAAACAGAATGAAATAATGAAGAAGCAAAAAAGAAAAGAAAGCACCTCATTTTGTGGCAACAACAACTTTTCAAGATAGGATAGGTCAGCAGATCCCCAGAGCATATGAAAAAAATGCAGATAGACAGAATATTTAGCTAGACTATTACTAGTGGTGGTGGATCAGATAATGACTGAATGCGGATGCTATGGAGATGTTTCCCAGTCCAATCAGGCTCCTCATTATCTGCAGGTACCACACTGGTTACCAAATAGCTTCTATCGCACCCAAAATATCAGGCAAAGCAAGATTAGGGCATAAAGCCACTGCTTTTTTGCCACTTCTGTGCAAGTAAACAGAACATTTATTTCACAAGCCAATCACAGCTACTTTATTTGGGGATGGAAAGACAGAGATACTGAGAGGCAAGTGGTTGTGGAGGTGAATCCCAATGCTATTTCTATTAGGAAGTTTGTTAGAAGAGAAAACTGCAGCCCAAACTTCTGCAAGTGTTATATTACTATACTTCACCGCATATTTGTGTAGGTACAGAAAATACATTATTTCATAATGATTTCTCTGGCTTAGGAGGATAAAGGCCCCCCCCCCCTCCACACATACACACTTTTACATGCACTTGGGTGAAAACCTAGCTACAGTGCACACAAAGGAACTTCTAAGTAATCTTCCACTATGCCGGTGCTTTGAATACTGCCTTGCTCCTCCTATAGCTGATGTAGTAGCTGACTTGCAAAGAATAATGTTAGACGTGGTTGGAAGCAAAGTTGGCCCAAGACTTTTGGTGCCTGAGGCAGCATGGCATCCTTCCCAACTCCATTCCACGAAGAGAAGCTGACTGGACTGGCAGTTAAATCTTAGTTCAGCACTGGTGATGGGACAGTGTCCTCCACTTGGCACACGTTGCTCCAACACCTTGCCACCACTCACTGCATCTGTCACTCAAGGCGGTATCTTTACTCTGCTTCATGTAAGGGCCAGTCCTCTTAGAAAGCTAAGTATATATTTTTTCTTGGCTATATATTGAAAGCATGGAAGCATTCTGCCGATTAAACATTATTTACCCATGATATCACACTGGCTTGTCCTTCTACCAGTGGAGGTTGATCCAAATCAGACACAGCCCCACCAGCCTCAGCCAGCTGCCTGCCTGCCTTCCTATCTATGACCATTCCAAAAGGATGGCATTGTCAGCTTGCTTCTCCTTGGTCTCAGTGTTGCCCTTGCAGAATTCACCAAGGACGACGACAAGAGCAAAGCTGGATTTAATTGGCTCTGCCTCTCATTGTCTCTGGCTCTGTCTACCATCGGCTCTGGCTCCACCTGTTGTTGGCCTTCCACCCTACCATAGCAATGGGCATCAGCTGCCACACCAGTTCCCTTGACTGGTGAGTGATTTGCCAGTGAAGAGTGTGGACGTAACAAAAAGATTGTATTACAAGGTTATGAGTCAAAACTTGAGTTATCAGTGACAAGAGAGGAGAGATAAATATTTGGGAAGCCTATTGCTATGAGTTGTTTTTTTTAATATATAGCAAGTATTACAACACTTGAAAAGGACAAGTAGAAAGTACAGTGGTCAACACTGTCTCCCTGATGGGCTATGTATCAAAGATGCTGGGGAAAGGAGGAAATGAAATTTTAGTAAAGTGTAGCCTAAAGCAATGTATTTCCCCTCCCCAATTGTTCAACCATTTTAAGAGGGCAGGAATTTTACCTGTCATGCAAAACAAGAGAAGCCTGGCAAAGAAATTCACAAGCTATTAACCTTTCCTGATTGGAGTCTTGAACATACAGCTAGAGAAGGTGGCTGCATGCTACCTGTTGTCAAGCTCAGATTTGCTTCTCAAGTATATTCTTCCTCTGATTTATTACTGTTCTGATAAGATGGAATAATATTGCATCATGTAAGCTGCTCCAGGACATTGGTATCCATTGTCAGAAGGGCCAACCACATTCCTGGCCTCTCTCGCCAAAGCAATCATTGCTACAGCTTCTTCTGGCTTTTGCAGTTCCACTTCCTCTCCTCATGCTTTCTTATCAATATTGTGCATAAACATGGATGCCTGCAAGTACCACCAGATTTATTTACATCCAGTGATTCATAGTTCATACCATATTTAAGGGCGCATGAAGCAGCATTATAAAGTTTGACCACAGTGGTGGTGGCGGTAGGCAAAGGAAGGAAGAGCAATTGGAAGAAAATTGGAAGTTCCTCAGAGAAGTTCCCTGGAGAAGTTGAATCAGCTTCACCTGACCCACAGCTCACCTATTTCAAAGCAGGGCTCCATTATGAATGGAGACAAAATTAAAAATCATTATCAACCTCAGAAACTAGTTTTTGAACCTGACATTGTGCATGGCGCATGATGGAACATTAATGATATAACCGAAGATCTCTGGAAACTGCTTTATTTTCACCTGCCCTGCATACACTTTTAGTAGCATCGTGCATGGTGGTTTGCTGTTTGGAAAGTCAACTCTGACCCCATAAAAATGTTCCCAGGAATGAAAGAGTTTATTGATTTAACCAAATATAGAGTTGCCATATTTCAAAAAGTGGATATCTGGACACAAACGTTGTTGAGCTTTTTTTTAGCTTTGCTTCAAGTTTTCCATCCAGACACTGCTTTCAACTATGTCCTAGAAATTCTGGATGTATGGCAGCCTAAATAGTCAGGATACTCACCCAACAAAAAGCTGCTTATCTGAGTGATCCTGACATGTATTCACAGCAATTACTGAAAGCTTACTGAAGGCTTAATTGAGAATAAGTGGTTAACATTAAAGAGTATCACCACTCTAATTCTCTTGGTCTAAATGCACATAATCTGTTTTAATATCAGAGAAGATGTTTCTGGGAACATAATAGCTGAGCGTTACGAGCCAAATAAATTAAATTATACATACCAAGCTAATTATGGGTATTGGCAACACCACTAGGGAAAATGAGTTTTGCCATTTGCCAATTCACTGGGAAAGTTTGTGGTATAAAATTCAGAATGAGGGGTGCCTGTGATGTTTTGAATCTATGCTCCCAGTCCAGAGAACTTTTTCCAAAGTTTTTAAAAAGATGTTTGAGAGGGTTTGTTTTAAAATAACTTTCATTTGCATAAACATACAAGTGGTGCTTTTAATCAAAAAGAAAAAAGCAGGAAACCTCCTTCCTCACAAGCATGGTGGAGTGGCACAACTGAGGATTAGATCAACATTTCAATCAGTGGCAACAAAGTCTGTTGATTGCAGTGCAAAGACAAAGAGGGAAATGAGGTCAACCCTACTTCTTCAAACTGAAAGGGAAAAGGACAGGTGTTTTGCAGCCACTCCCTGTGCTCTAAGGGAATCATTGGGATTCCCTGTCTCATCCTTGATGCCTTATGGCTGTTCTGACAAGACTGTCCCTGAAAAGCAAGTTATGGTTCAGGGGAAAACTTTTTTCTTTTTCTTTTTTACTGCCAAGACATTAGCAGACTTTAAAATATCTTCAGACCTTCTCCATAAACCAGAAGGTCTAGAAACTTGTTTTCTTTTTCAAAGGCAGTGCAAGATTCCTATGTGCATGTACATAAACTTGGTTTCTGGTCACTTGAGTACTCAGCTCTTGATGATTAACAGCTGGTGTTTCTCATGATGTGAGCTTATATTGAAAACAGAGCTTAATCTGATAGCTCATCCACACATGCCGATCATGTGTATGTGTGAACCAACCCTAAAATTCTAATGTAATTCTTCCAAAGCAGAGATATCACCTTGCCAACAAAGGTCCGTATAGTTAAAGCCATGGTTCTCCCTGTCGTGATGTATGGAAGTGAGAGCTGGACCATAAAGAAGGCTGATCGCCAAAGAATTGATGCTTTTGAATTATGGTGCTGGAGGAGACTCTTGAGAGTCCCATGGACTGCAAGAAGATCAAACGTATCCATTCTTAAGGAAATCAGCCCTGAGTGCTCACTGGAAGGACAGATCCTGAAGCTGAGGCTCCAATACTTTGGCCACCTCATGAGAAGAGAAGATTCCCTGGAAAAGACCCTGATGTTGGGAAAGATGGAGGGCACAAGAAGAAGGGGACGACAGAGGATGAGATGGTTGGACAGTGTTCGCGAAGTGCCTGGCGTGCTCTGGTCCATGGGGTCACGAAGAGTTGGACACGACTAAACGACTAAACAACAACAATTCTTCCAAAGAGTTTTCTGCATGGCATTTCATGACCCTGATTATGCAGACTTCTTGACAGCAGTGCAATTTAATCTTTTCTAGTTTTGAAGGCCTTTTGGAGTCTAATACTGAAATTGCCAGCAATTGTATAATTGTAAACCAGGCTCCCTACATGTGCCTTTGTGTGACAATTTTAGATAGAGCAGTCAGAATAACCTTGCATTGAAAACTCAAATCTGTTATGGAAAGAGGGAATGGCTGATATAAGAGGGTAGGCACAGCTGACTTTGGAATTATATGGATCATATAAGAAAATGGTATTTAAAATATTTACATCAGACCTGCACAGTCTGAAAACCACGAAGTCAAACACAGCACACCAGCCATGCATGACAGCTTCATAAACACCATGTTTCTCCTGCTAGTCTGGGCAGTTCTACTGCTGTTGAACTATATTTATTTGACATGATGTCTTGCAGATTGGGCAGGCTTGCCTTTGCATGAATATCTGAGCACTGATACAATAATTTAATAAATAGGGATGCCAAATGCTTCAAAGAGGTTGTTTTTATTTTTTAAAAAACATTGTAACTAGTATTTCTTAAAAATAGAATCATACACCCATAGAATTGTAGGGAGGGATCCTGAGGGTCATCTAGTCCAGCCACTTGCAATACAGGAATCTCACTACTAATTTAATAACATGTAGAATAAAGCCTTTAGGTTGGGATTCAAAGAGCGCCTCCTAAGGTATATGGATTAAGAGAAAGAACACAGAACTTGTGTTTGGGAGCTGTCCATGGTACTGTGAAGACAGCATTAATTGTTAGGAAGCCAGGCTGATCTTTATGAGGGAAATATGCAAGAGTGGAATTCAAGCATCTTTGGATCATTACAGCCAGTGATACTCAAACTGGGGTGTATAGGAGACCTAACAGAGGGCACAAATTACGTGGGGAGGGGGGAATAAGGTTCTACAGCATGTGGGGACTTGCTTCCCATATCCATCTCACTTGGTTGAGTAGCCCTGGCAGTGGACCCTTCCTGATTCGCTTTGAATTAGTGGAGATGACTGCACCTCCAGTGCGCTCATGAACCCAAACTGATTTTGGGGTAAAGAAGCTCAGGAAGAGCTGTTTCTTTATTCTGCTGATGATTCCTTCCTGATTTGCTATTTCAATAAAGAATCAGATATGTCCTGTGATCTCTCTCTTCTAATACTCCTCTTGCTGTTTACCTCTAATTTATATGATCCTTGCATGCAGTAGCAGGCTGGATGCAACTGAAGATGAGTCTCTCCACATGCTTATCTATGCAGCAGATTACTAATATTAGGTTAGGAGGAGATAAAAAAAGGAGCCAAATTCAGAAAGTCTGGCCAACATTGTATAGAAGCCTCAAGGTGCTATGCAAGCCCTCTCCTCTTATGGCTCTGTGGGGATTAACAGTGCTCAACTTCTCACAAAGGAGTGGTAATTAATAAAGCATTGTTCCTGTGATTAGTAAGACTAAAATCCACTAAAGAATATACACAAAGCTCCACAAATCCTTTTACCAGCTCTTAGATAGCAAGAGACCTCCTCCTTGGGTGAACACCTTTCATTTGAATTCTCTGAGAATTAGAGAATAAGAGTGAACAGACTGCTATCATACATGATTGCCTTCAGGTTTTAGCTAGAATCCCAAGATCATCAGCCCAGTTTTAGTGAAGCATAGTGGTTCATGGAGCAGGCATAAACTTAGAATTAAGAAATGGATAACTCTGAGCAATGCTTAGCCCAGGGAGTTTGTTTTCAGTAACAGAACACAGCTTGTATTTCTGTCACCCACAAACCCAGACTGGGTTCATCTTCCTAAGCATCCTTAATTTCAACAGCAAAATTTGAGTCGGAGCCCCTTTTTCATTTATTGCTATTGTCAAATCATTGGGAGTCAGAAATCTTTGTAAACCTACTGCAAATCACCCAGAGATCTACCAGTAGAATCTGTTCTACTTTCTGCCCACCTCTGTTATAGATAATATGAGGAAGCAGAAGGGTCTGATCTGTCTCTTTGCAAATGGAGTCCAAGAAGATCCATGAACCTTCTGCTTGTATTGTGCAACAGCCGTCCTGGAAATTAAATGGTGACCAGTCCCTCATCCCACATGATGGCATGGGCACAGTCCT
This sequence comes from Podarcis tiliguerta, assembly GCF_965153285.1. Taxonomy (NCBI): domain Eukaryota; kingdom Metazoa; phylum Chordata; class Lepidosauria; order Squamata; family Lacertidae; genus Podarcis; species Podarcis tiliguerta. The sequence goes on from NC_139534.1 coordinate 40,468,644, forward strand.
CTGAGACGGGGCAGGGTTTTTATTCAGCTGCTGTGGTTATTTGAATAAAGCAAGACATAGATAAGTCTCTTTCCCAACTTCGATTCTTGAAAAACCTCCACAGGCATTTAGATCTAAACAACCAGTTCCTTTCTTACATTCTTGATTTTCTGAGTACTAGAGACCAATCATCTGATATATTTACTAAGCAAATTATACTTCAGTTTTGAATCTGAAGCAAGTGAAATTATTTTAGGCAAAAAATAAAATAAATCACTTTTCCCCCTTGAGGATATAACCAACTGCTGGCAGAGCTCTCTGTTCTTATTAGTCTGTGTTGAAGTGCTGCAGGATTACTTATAATTAACTGTCATTGTGTCATTTCCCCCCTAACTACTCAGATTAATAATTTTATATACATATACATATAAAGATCAGCAGCAAGCATGATTAAAACATCTCTATTCTGTTCTCGTACAGTTCTATTACCTTGGTCTAAAACATTCCCCATCTTGGCTTATTTTTACTTCACAATATACATAACAGTGTTTCTGACAATAACAAACTGTGCAGGGGGATGGGCTATGTTTGAAGATTAACATTCAGAATAAAAATGGCAGCTTCTTTATCTAGTCCTTGAACTTACAGGCTCTCGGTATGTAGTAGCCTAAGGCTTAGCCACTTATTTTTAGAACTGCTAAAGTAGTCAATTGATTAGCTATCTATTTTTTCAAGGTAGCCACTGTCGATTGTATATACAAAAATAATGAAATCCACATTTGTGATGTCACTTATGAAGCTGTAATTCACTAGTTGCGCAAAACCAATTGTACAGAACTCCCTCAGGGTGTTTCGTGTGAATCAAGAACACCTAGGTTTATATAGTGCTGAAGTAGAGCTAATCTTGATCCTATGCCAGAAGTGCAATGTTTTGTTCCCAAACAATGGAAAGAGTTAGGCTTGCAACAAAGAAATTGCATGATAGCTGCTTTTTAACAAGAAGAAGAAGAAGAAGAAGAAGAAGAAGAAGAAGAAGAAGAAGAAGAAGAAGAAGAAGTGTGCATTTACTGCATTTATCTAGTTTTTGCATTTGGCTTCTCTAGATTGTGCATTCAGTTGCACACATTGCACGGGGCTCTATAGTTCTAGAGTCTACAATTACAGAAAGTTGTTCATGCAGGGCTGCATAGCCTGATCCACAAAGGCTAAATGCAGGTAATCAATCATATACTGAGACTTACCAAGAGCTAGATAACCCAGGCAGACAGCAAGGGAGTATGTCAAATCCTGCTAGTCACCACCAGTAGCAGATGGTGTGGTGGTGCAGAGGCAATTACCTGACCATGCAGAAGGTGAGTTACTGCTGCTTAGGCAGTGAGGGTGATACAGTGCAAACACATTGGCAGGAGTGCCAGATTGGTTCTGCTGATACATTTCCACTGCCTCTGCCCCACCATGCCATCTGCAACTGGTGACCATACAAGGTTAATGGGCTGCATTTAGTTTTGTGAGATCTTGTACAATAAAACATTGTGAAAAGATAGCAGACTTGGATGAGCTCATCAGCTTTCTAAAAACCATCTTTAGGTTGCAGTCCTGTACACACTTGCATAGGAATAGGCCCCAGTGAACACAGCAGTACATATGCATAGGGTTAGACAACCTGCCCACCATCCTGTTGGTTATTTATATATCGCGCCTCACAAACAGATGTATTGTGAAGGGCTTCAAATATTATCCTGCCTCAAACTCAGCTGTGGGTGGAGAAAGTGTTGACTCCCTCTTCCTGCTGCTGCTGTGAGGCAGCCCAGAAGGGCAGCAAAAAACAGCCCTAGCCTCAGCAGAGCCCTGCGCCCAGCCCAAGGCTGCAGCCCCCACCCCATGTACAAGGGATGGAGTGCAAAGGCTTTGCTGGAGCAGCGAACCCAGAGTGCAGGGGTGCAAAGCTGGGGAGGAGATCCAGAGACCTCCGGGGGAGAAGGACCAAAGAGGCCATCAAGGAGGGGAGATGACCCCCATCGAAGAGGGGAGATTTCCATCCCCAGAACCCAGAGAGAGAGAGGTGCTCAAGGAAGGGATACACTCCATGCCCGGCAGACCCTCCCTGCCGAATGCTTTGCCTCATCCATGCCTGCGTTCATCCATCACTCTCTCTTGCCTCCAAAGGCAGTGGCAATATGGTGGTGGAGCCAGAGCAGTGGGCCAAGTAGACGTGCCAGGAGGCAGAGGACAGGGCCAAAAGGGAAGCAGACAGTGGCCGAAGCAAGACAGAAAGCTTCGGTGGCACACACATACACACAAAAAGAAAACCAAAAAAAACCTGGGTTTCCATACATGCAGGAAATTCCGGACATCTCTTAAAATTCAAAAATTTCCTGCCAGCCACCATTTTAGACATCTGATTTCCATACATGTCCAGAATTTTTCAGATGTATGGCAAGCCTATGGACTGCAGAACTGAGCAAAATGTTCCTGCTCTTATTTCTTGCTTGCTTCCGCCGCCCCCCAATGAATTTGAAAAATGAAAAGTTTGGGCTCTATGCCTGTCTGGGTGTCACTCTGATTGATTCTACATCCTTCATCAAACCTTGAAGATATTCTTCCTAATCTCAGACAAAAGAGGTTGATTATGATTACTTCAGTGTGATATACTCTGCACCCGAACATATATTATTACTTCACATTTTCATGACTGAGCCATGCACTGTAAATACATTCTGATGCGCTCTGATGTGCCCTGGCTCAAATGAAGCAATCATTGTTTTCTCTGTTGGTTGGAATACTTGATTCAAATTTAAAGGGTGGAAAATGTTTTGGAAAATGAAAAGTTACATTTACTTTAGGGGCAAGGAAAACTGCATGCACCTGGAAGCAAATGTTTCTTACTTCTTCTATTTTTAAAGCATTTTGTGCTTGTTTAGCATTTTTGGCCATGGATGTTAGGTGTAATCAATACAGAAATTGAAAAACATGCCATATGATATGGCTTGATTTCTAAATAAGAGGTATGGAGTCTGATTATCATACTTGGATCTTCTTAAGCAAAATCTCCTCCTGTGTCCATAGATGTGCAGAGAATGATTGACATTTTGTTTAGTGAGAGGGCAATGGAATTCTGCATATGTTTAATGGCACACTTTCCTAAATAAGTGGTGTGCAAGTCCTGGATTTAATTTTTTGAATGTTTAATGGTTCTTGCTCATAACTCTTATTGTTTCATTCCTTTTGTAAACCACTTTGAGTGGTGCATAAATTTCATGGGCTGAAAAAAATAAATAAATATTGTAAGGTTAAAACTTGCAGCCCTACCAAGTAAAAATCTTACCAGCCACCACGATCAACTGTCATAGAGTAAGGGAGCTGTTTCGCTTTTGTCCTAACTTAGCAAAGTTGGTGCTGAGGAGACATTTGTGGGGAAGGATTTCCTCTCACTAAACAGAAAAGGTTCTGTGTGTTCCATTCCTGCTCCCCATCCATTTCACCTCCAAAACACATCTCTGAGGGAGGGATTTTTATTTAATTTTTTTCATTTTGTGTGATAAGGTTTTTATTCTCAGAAGTTATAGTCAGGGCAGAACACTCTGAAATTTTGTTGGAGTCAGACTAGAACCCTGCTTTCCAACCCTTTTTAGGAATTCATGTGCTAATTGCTACTTATTGTTTGCCACCCTGGGCTCCTTTAGGAGAAACGGCAGGATATAAATTCAATAAATAACATACTATCTTCTAGGCTATGTATGTTCCAACCTGATTCATTAAACATGATGGCTGAAACAAAGACAATAAAATGAACTTTTTAAAAGTATGCAAAGTATCACCATTCCATGTTTTGATTTTTTTAAAAGAGTTTTATCTCTGTGCTCCATTTGGAAAGATTGGGTGTTCATGCAGTTTTCCAGTCTGTAATATTTCCAAGTCACTGGACAGATTTCTAGTCGTTTATTAACTATTTGAGCAGCCAGCAAAAAGGTGCATTAGCACCAGGTTAACCTAGCTAGGGACGCGGGTGGCACTGTGGGTAAAAGCCTCAGCGCCTAGGGCTTGCCGATCGAAAGGTCAGTGGTTCGAATCCCCGCAGCGGGGTGCGCTCCCGTTGTTCGGTCCCAGCGCCTGCCAACCTAGCAGTTCGAAAGCACTCCCGGGTGCAAGTAGATAAATAGGGACCGCTTACTAGCGGGAAGGTAAACGGCATTTCCGTGTGCGGCTCTGGCTCGCCAGAGCAGCGATGTCACACTGGCCACGTGACCCGGAAGTGTCTCCGGACAGCGCTGGCCCCCGGCCTCTTTAGTGAGATGGGCGCACAACCCTAGAGTCTGTCAAGACTGGCCCGTACGGGCAGGGGTACCTTTACCTTTAACCTAGCTATATAACTCGGATTTCAGGTGTCTACATAGATAACGTTTCTATAAGCTTTAGGAGTGATTAAAAAAACAATCACTTCTGTGATATGTTGTACAACAGTGGCTAGTTTCCAAAAGAATCGGCAACAATTATTTTAACAGCTAGGCAACATAGTACTAAATTGTTCAAAGTCTCCCCCATTTTCATTTCATTCTTGATGTACATTTTGCTACACAAACAGTCCCCTATTTTTAAAGGTAATGTGAGGCTCTGCTCTGCAAACCCGTAAGAAAATATGCAGCATGTACTGGAAAAACAAAACTGAGAAAGATGACTAGTATCCTAAGAGGAAACAAATGCACAAGCCAAGCGCTTGAGGCAGTGACCTTGGCTGGTTGCATTTCTATTGGGAGAAGGTTTTGATTTAAGAGCTGTTTATGTGAAGCATAAATGGTTGCAACCTGAGCAAAGTTGTTACTGATGGTTCATATTTCAGAAGCTCCATCCATAAGAAGTGGAGAACTTTTTAGGGAGTTTGCTCCTATGCTTTGTGAGGGCAGAGCTATGCATCTGAACAAACTTACGAGCAGCTTTGTAAGTCTGCGTTAAGCCTTAGGCCAGGGACTGTCTTTTCATTTTTATTTGTAAGCTGCTCCAGGTCCCTGTTTTTGGCTGAAGAACAGGATAAAAATGTGTTAAATAAATCAATACAATGTTAGGGAAGGCGACAGCAGAAAACATCAGAAAGTGTGTTTCAAAAAGAAAGGAAAGGATGATGGTTAGTTGTTGTTATATAGAATAATTATCAGCCGTAATATTTGTATTTTTGTTATTTTAAACATGTTACACATACTCAAATGATTTTAGCAGATAATGAGAGAATATAGTAGTGTTTTGCAAAATCTGTATCTAGGAATGAGCACAGCAGTCTGGAAATGACCTACCACATGTGGAAGGTGTCTTTCACTCCCACGAGGGCAACTTTACATGCTGGCAACAGGATAGGGCAAGAAGACCAAAACTCTGATGTACATCTGCTTGTTCAACATAGGTAGTGCGATATATTACACAATCTCTTGCACAAGTAGATGTATGAACTGCTAATATAGCACTGTGTGAACTCAGGAATCTATGTGTCATCCGCTAATAATTCACTCAGAGAAGGACCATAGCTCAGGAGAACATCTGTTTTGCAAGCAAAAAGTCTTAGTTTCAATCCCCAGGGCCTCTGGGTAGCCTTGGGAGAGACCCCATCACTTCTGCCGGTCAGTATAGACAATACTGAGCCATTTGGACTTGTTATAAGGCAATTTCTATGTTTCACAGAAATATTTCAAGGGTGATTCATAAGAAACTCTTCTGTCGGGCTCAGAGCTCATTTCCAGGTCTGTTCCACAGGTGAAAACTGACAGCATTTTCTTTTTATACCTATTGATACCTGACCTAATTTAGAATGCCTGGTGGTCAGATCAGCAGTAAGGCTTTTCAGTCTGTCTCAGTACCTTGTACAAGGCCATGTTGTCTGGGTTGGTCATAATCACAGCATCAAATGGCACATTCACATATGAGGCTGCAGTAGTCTGAAGCATCTTGCATCATTTACATTAACCCCGAGTGCTGCTTGTATAGATGTGATGCACATGAACACTTTGGACAAATAGATTTTACATTCACAGAAGAACCCTAATGAATGAAAGGGCTTGTTTAGGTCTTAGAAGTGAAAGTACTATGTGTTGGAATGGTTCCTACTACTGCCTCTTGTTGGAAGAGCTGTGTTTTAAGATAAGGTCCAGGTGAGTCCACCAGCAGTAAAATAATCCACAACAAAGACGTGTAAACCTGCTGGAAGTTAGATGTCTACTGGCAGATCTCTGGATCATTTGATCATCTTTCAGCGACACATTGCATCCTGGACCTGTTGCCAAAAATTGCTTTTTGCATAAGACTTTGTAAACACAAACATAATACTTTCAGCAAGTTCGTGCCCACAGTTGTCCATAGATTTCTACATGATGGATGAGATCTTGGATGCCAGGACAAAGAGTTTTAGTGTTGATGAGCTTTAGAAGATTGCTTTTATAGCTCCATTCATAATCAAAATCTAAAATCAAATGAAAGGAGCACAGAGGGAGAGCAGAGGAGACTCTTGATGAACAATGTATATACCCTCAGAAATTGACCATAAATAAACTGCTGTCTGTTTCAAATCATGCTGATGAGAGAACCCAATTTTTTCGCCACAAATGATTTATTAGGAATGCAATAACATGGAAATAGGAATTCATGCAATCTTAGCCTATCTTCCATTTTATGTAAAGTTGCTGTCTTAAGCTGCCAAACAAAATCAAATGCAAAAATGTAATAAAGGGAATGGAAACTTCCCTTGGACTAAAAGTTACTGCTTGCCTTTAAAATACACTTAAGAAATAAGTGCCGAGGCTCATTAATCTTGTTACCTATACTGCACAGGACTCATTTTCTATTTGACAGAGGGTAAAATACATTTTCCATTGGGAAACGGAATGGAAAATGTATTATACATGCAATTCATTTTTAAAAATCAGCTTTTGGGGAGGGGATGGATCTGGTAGATTTCAAAAGCAGATGGGAAGTTTAGAAAAAGGCTACTTAGCACAGCCCACATTTTGCAAGGCTGAGATTGCTTGCAAATCCCCAAGACTGGAGATGGAAGACAGCTATAGTTGTAGCTGATGTGCAATAATTTCGTACCGACAAGCCAAGAAGTAATGCAATATTCATATGAAATGAGGTGAAGCTAGCTCCTGTAGCACAGAGGCGTGACACAATAAATATTCTAATTGGTTAAGTTGAGAAGTACTCTGAAGTCACATTGACATCAGTGGGATTATTTGCTTAAGAGAGTGCCACTCATGCAAAATGAGAATTGCTGTGTTATATTCCATCCATAATTGGCATCTTTCTGAAGCAGTTGGTGGGGGGAAAGCTGTTTTTTTCCATGATAACCATGGCATCTCCTTTCTGTTCCTATCAGGAGGCATCCCATGTTCTCCCCATTCTGGCACACTGTGAGCCCACACTAGGGACGACCCAGGTTCAAACTGGCTGCACCTTCCAAACACAGAGCTCCATTTGTTCACATTCCCTTACTGTTTCCCATGTTTCTTTTAGACCTCTTCTTCAGTTGTCAGCCCCACTGTCTACATACTGACTGCAGAGAAACCTGGAGCAAAGTTCTGCTTTTTTGCTTATGTTACTCTGTAAAATGCTGCACAGTGCACGTGTTTTAGTATGTATGTATGTATGTATGTATGTACAAATAATGTCACCATAATACCATATAAACATCTATCCTATTTTTTGGTATAGAGCAATGGAAAATGCATCATTTTCATCCAGTCCAATTGTTGGCACAAGTCTTCCATAGTTTTCATGCCTCGTTCATGCTGCCAAACAGAATATTAAAAAGTGCCTTGGACTTTAAAACAATGTACGAAGTACTTTATGATCTCCATCTAATCAATATTTACAACAGACCTGAAAGTTATTGTGGGTTTTAAAAATAAATAAAAAGAAAGAAAGAAAGAAAGAAAGAAAGAAAGAAAGTGTCAATTATTAATTTGAGTGTGGCAACATTCACAGCAAGGCTCAAAGGCCCGTTATTGAATACACTGAAGGTTATTTTACCACTACTACTACTACTACTACTACTACCATATTATGTGTGAAAGCATAGCTACCATCCTTTGTTGGATCAGAAATTAACTGACCAACATTTCATCAGTAAGTGCAAATGACAGCTATTATTCTGGAATCTCTAAAGGCATTAAACAGACAGTTACCAAACAGTCTCCCATCCAGAAACCAGCCAAGTCCAAACCTGTTTCATTTCAACATCATTTCTTGTTCACTTATCTTGCTACAGCACTAACACCTTTTGTGGAGGGTCACACTATATTTGTAGTCTCATACGGATTTTTCCTACCTAAACCAATTCTCAACTGCATTGCAGTGTACAGGGAGGGAGGTTTTCCCCCCGTCCCTCCCTGGCCACGAACCAGACAAAAAAAACACCCCACCACCCCACTCTAAAAGGGTGTAGCACAATGGGTGGCCAAAATTGACCTGAGTGTAACATTTTAGATTACTTTTATCCTTGTCTTTAATGACAATGTTAGTTTAACAGGAGGCTCTCTTAGTGTTCCACTTTGCAAATGAGTGGTTTCTCAGCACTTTTCCTGGGACTGAGTCACAGAATTGTATAGAAATGTTGTATCGGAAGCAGTCAGCTTTGTGTAATCCAGTTCCATTATTATTCAACTTTAAAAACAAGCCTTTCTTTAATTTTAATGTAGTCTGCTAAGTGCCTGCACTCATCTGCAGCTGTCAAAACAGAGAATATCCAAGCATAATATTTATCTCATTAGTGTAAGTAAAGAGGTTGTAATTAGGTGGATGTGATTCAAAATTATCTTGCAATTTGTCACCAGAATTCTTGACATAAAGCAGATAATGTGACTTTTTATTGGACTAATTTCTCTTAGTAGAAGAGAAGGCAAGAGTCTGAGCATGCTTCTGCAGGAGAACTTTCAAAATCTGCAGATACAGATTCTTTGTGAGGCAGAAAAAAATTAATTCCTTGGCTAGTCTCCCTCTCCACACCAAACTGGCAATGGTCCCCCAAATAATTGAGCTATTTAATGTGACTTGCGATGAGAAGGAAGGGAAAAACCCATTTACTTGTCATTTACAAAGAATGATGTTAATTTGCAATTAGATAACTGAAAGCATTAACCTCTCAACGTATCTCTTTCTTCAAGCTGTGCAGTATGCTAGAATTATGATCATCAGCCCTCAGAACTGCTAACTTAGCACAGTCAATAAAATCAATGTGTTTTGGGTGCAAAAAGTCAGCAAAGAAAACTCTTTAGAATGGTGCAACAGTCTTTGGTGATGGAAATCTTTCTAAATATCTGCACCTAAGACCCAAAATAAGTGGTCTAGAATATTAATAATTATCTACTAATGCACTTATAATCAAGTGAAATCATATGTGCATACAAGGAACTGACCTCATTCACACATGCCCATAAATCCTTTGATGATGGGCAGAAGTGGACCATTCAAAGCAGGGGTGACTAACCTGTGGCAGACCTGGTGTTGTTGGGCTCAAACTCCCATCAGTCCCAGCCAGCATGTCCAGTGGTCAGGGATGATGGGAGTTGTAGCCCAACAACAGACTCCAGAAGTAAACATGTTGCCAGGAACATCCACATATTTAAGGCTGAAGCCATTTGATGACAGCTCTCAGCACATCTGATTTACTGCATTGTGAAGAAACCTTCACAGTGATGGTGACAACTGATGTCTGATAAAAATGAACATATGATTCTCAGAATCATATAAGTTGGTAGGCCCACCACCTGCCTCCTTGATCCGTGCCCATCTTGGCTAATTAGGGAGTGTCCAGATGTTGTGCGTACCCCCCCCCCCGGTTGAAATTATCAATTTGTCCCTTGACATGGGGACATTCCCAGGGGAACTGAAGGAAGCAGTAGTGTGTCCACTCTTAAAGAAAACTTCATTAGATCCCTTCATTAGATCAAGGCGGGTCAGGACTGGTGATCCTTTTAGATTTGTCAGCAGCCTTTGACATGGTCGATCATGATCTTCTGGACCACCGCCTCGCAGACGTGGGGATACAGGGCATAGCCCGTAACTGGCTGTGCTCTTTTATCTCTGGTCGGGGACAGAGGGTGGCACTAGGGAGGGAAATGTCGTCACGCCATTCCTTGGTGTGTGGAGTGCCGCAGGGCGCAATTCTCTCCCCGATGCTTTTTAACATCTTTATGCGCCCCCTTGCCCATATTATCCGGAGCTTTGGGCTGGGCTGTCACCAATATGCTGATGACACTCAGCTCTATCTGCTGATGGATGGCCACACCGACTCGGCCCCGAACACACTCACCAGATGCTTGGAAGCTGTGGCTGGATGGTTTCATGGGAGCCGATTGAAACTAAATCCTTCGAAGACAGAGGTCCTATGGCTGGGTCGGGATGGCATGGGGATGAGGGACCAACTCCCTTCTCTTGCGGGGGCCCAATTAGTGCCATTGCCTTCTGTTAAGAGTTTGGGTGTAATCCTTGACGCCTCCCTTTCCATGGAGGTGCAAGTTACAGCAACAGCCAAGGCGACATTTTTCCACCTTCGCCGCATCAAGCAGTTGGTCCCTTACCTTTCCCTCCCTGACCTGGCCACAGTGATCCATGCGACGGTCATCTTCAGGCTTGACTACTGTAATTCGCTCTATGCGGGGCTGCCCTTGAAGCTGACCCAGAAACTCCAGAGGGTCAGAATGCTGCAGCGAGGCTCCTCACGGGGTCTCTGCCATGGGAGCATATTCACCCAGTGCTTTTCAAACTGCACTGGCTCCAGGTAGAGTACAGGGTCAGATTTAAGGTGCTGCTTTTGACCTTTAAAGCCCTTCACAGCCTAGGACCCTCGTACCTACAGGACCGCCTCTCTTGGTATGCCCCACGGAGAGCCTTAAGGTCCATAAATAGCAACACCCTAGTGGTCCCGAGCCCTAAGGAAGTTAGATTGGCTTCAACCAGAGCCAGGGCCTTTTCAACTCTGGCTCCGGCTTGGTGGAACGCTCTGCCTCATGAGACCAGGGCCCTGCAGGATCTGATTTCTTTCTGCAGGACCTGTAAGACAGAGTTGTTCCGCCTGGCCTTTGGCTTGGAGCCAATTTGATTCCCTCCCTCTCTTTCTTTTTTCCTTTCCTTCTCCTCCTGCAATGAGGCTACATTTTAATATTTTAATGTTGTATTTTAATTTTGTTTTTAAGTTGTAATCATTCAACTTGTTTTTATTATTGCTTGTAAGCCGCTCTGAGCCCGGCCTTGGCTGGGGAGTGCGGGGTATAAATAAAAATTATTATTATTATTATTATTATTATTATTATTATTATTGATCTTGTTTGAGAGGCTCCTTCCGTGTGGGAATAGTGCACTCAGTTAAGAAAAAAATTGCACTACACTTGGGAAGATGAGGCTGTCATATCTGTTTCGGTTTTGAATTGTTTTTATGTTACTGTTTTAACTGTTTACATATATGGAATTGTTCTTGCAGGCAGAATTGTTGATTTTTTCAGTGTGAAATCTCTTGATATCCTATAGATATATATATTATGAGAAGCAATTTGTAAATGAAATAAAATAAATAAATATGCATTTTACATTGGACATTGTGTGTATGAGCAGGTATGTGTGTGTGTACATAAAAATGAAGCCAAAGAGGCACATGGGATCTTAACATGCCATTTGATCATGGCTATTGATCATTAGGTTTAGTGTCAAGAGTCAGGTTTTTTTATTGTGAATCCTGTGTCAGGTTGAAGACATCCTTTTCATATCCCCTTAGCAGGGTGGAATCATTGCTCTGCATTCTGATATTATACATGCTGGCTTAGAAGTAAATATTAGTTTATGTGGCCTCAAAAGTTCAGATCCTCAGGCATTTAAGAGAAATGTGTGTTCTATCACCTTTTGGCCAGTGAGAGATTATGTTTTTCATTGGCAAAGGAAGATGTGTAGAAGCAGGTCAAGTAGTCCCTTGAAAAGCTGAACTTGCAAATGGTGGGCTCTGTTTTCCTTCTCAGTTTCTCTGGTGACTTTCTAATGGCAGGTACTTCATGTGTCTGGAGGATTCCTTTCCGGAGATTGCTCCAAGGGTTTTCTCACCTCAGCACACATTTGGATATCTTTACTGGCCACCTATGACAGCCTTGAGGTTAAGGACAAGTTTGCCTTGAAAGGTTAACAAACAATTGCACGTCAATGAAAAGTCATATAAGAAAGATGATGAGCGCTGACCATCAAGACAGCTCAGAGTTCAATTCCGTAGATGCCTACTCAGAAGTAAGTTGTTCATTTGCCCCTCCCCTGAGCAAAGTGTGTATAAGGACTGCAGCATTACAGTCAAATAACAATCAAAGAGTAATATGAAAAACCAAAGCAGTAAGAAAAAGTAAGTGAAATGAAAGCTAAAAGCAATAATTTAGGAAGGCTTGGAAAAATAAAAAGGTGTTTTTGCCAGTTACCAGAAAGACATCAGAATGGGTTCCAGATGTGAATTCAGAGCAGGGCCTCCCAAGTTTATCTTAATGGACTGGGCAAGCTGATGTGGTAGAAAGCTTAAATATATATTTAAGTACTATAGATTTAAGTATTTCTCATGGCCTTTAAAATTTGAGCCTAGATGAATAGATTATTCTCACCTCTTATTGGCGTCTGTATAGGTAAGTCACATCTTATGTGAGGGTTCAGTTTGGGGGCCCACATGTAAACACAAAACCCAATAAAGCCCGGAACCCCAGGAACCAGTCCCCACCACATAAGGTGGAGGGCTGCTTATCGAGCTCTAGGAAGGCTTCACAAGGGCTCTAGGATGCTGCCAGAGCCCTTCCACCTTTCCCCCAAAACCTGGCAAGCCCACAACTGCAGTTAGCACAAAGGGTGGGAAATAAATAAATGGAGAGTAGAAAATGGTGGGGTTCCTCTGCTCTCTATTTATTTATTACCCACCAACCCATGTAAAGCTATGATCGCATAAATATAACAAGTGTAAGCTGTGAGTTACCTGTATTTATTTATTTATAAAAGGGCTGACATACTGGCCCTTCATACAGCTACGAGTTCCCCAGGAAGTGTTATTGTTAAACAACTCTAAAAATTGTAGGTCTGTGATCGCACATATATTTAATACTTGCTAATTTTTATTTTTATGTATCTCCCCCACTTTATTTGCCAGATAGAGAATAAATAGTAAAAGCACATTGGGCAAATATCCAATAGGTGGGTAATAAAAATGCTGTGCTCCATATTTTTGGTACAGATTTAGCCCTTCTGAGATAATACCTAAAGAGTGTTTTGTTGCCTAAATGATGCAGACCTTGGCAGTTTGATGGTGACCTGTGTGACTTGATACATCTTGATTAGCATAGTTATTTGCTAGTCTTTTTTCAAAAGGTGAGGTAATCAATTTTAGGTCAAAACAAAAATGCCACATATTACACTGACTGTCCAACAGTGGTGACATCTGTCATCAAGAGTTACTGCAGCAGATGGCACTATGCCCTGATTGTTTGTGCCAGGCTACTCTGGGGGATAATTGTTCCAAGACCTGTCCATCAGCCAAGCTTGACACCACTAAGACTGCAATCCTGTGAACACTTTCTTTGGAGTCAGCTCCACAGAGTTCAGTGGGACTTCCTCTCAGGTAAGTATGCCTAGGATTGCAGCCTAAGGCTTCTTTAGTGCAACAATAGCAATGGCAACTAACCCGGGGGCCATTTGGGGTATACATTGCTGAATGAATAAATGACAACAACTTCAAAGACAAATTTCAATTTACATACCACAACATAATGGGCAGGTTCTGAAACTATTTTCACATATGAAACTTTTATATGTGGATTTTTTATATATGGAATTGTTATTTTATATATGGAATTGTTATTTTATATATGGAATTGTTTTTGAAATCACTTTCTGATATTATATGGGGCAAATTAATCAAATAAATATGTTTAGTGTCTATGGATACATATTTTTGTTACCACAACACCATTGTGTATGTTATCCATGTGTTGACCCTTGATGTGGTACACTGCTGTCTTTTACTATGCAATCCTATTTATGTCAACTCAGATGTAACCCCTACTGAGTTAAACAGGACTTGCGATCCTGAAAAAATATGGCAAATAGAAGGGTGTTTTGCACCCTTACTGTTTGCTGTGCTGGAGAATGCTCTTTGCCCCTCGAAATTGCAAGGAGAGGGAAGGGTTAAACCTCCCTTCCCTCTCTATTGTGATCTCCGTCTGGATTTCTATCCAGGCACTTACTTTCATTTTTAAAAAAAAAATAGTTTCAAGCTACACATTTAAAGTTGCATGAAATTAGGCCCTAAGATATGCATCTCTGTTCTAAAGCCTTTAAAATACGAGTTGCTCCTTATGTGTTGATGACTAGGGGAGGCAAGCATGGCAAGAGATTTCTGGGCTTTTGGATTATACCACATGGCAAGAAAACTGCTTCTGAGAATCTGCCCTGCAAGGGAGATCTTGATTGATCATGACTGGTTGCTACCGAGTGCTTTTGGAAAGGTAAGTTTTGTTCTGACCTGAAAATAAAACTGTGCCTATAAACTCCAGTTACTTTCCCTGAATGTTGACACCCAGGCTACATAAAAGTGGATGAGCAATATGACAGCTGCCAAGGTCAATAAGAGTTATGGTGACTTGCTGAGTAAGTCCCGGTTGCATAAATTAAAGCAGCTTAAGGGCAGCCTCAACATGCACAAATATGCAGCTTATCCAAAATGCTTTTGAACTTTCAAGAATTAACCTGTGGGTGATTTATCTCTTGCTACCTGTAGATAAGTTATGTGAAGCAAATGTTATTAAATCAAAGGCGACTCACTGAACCCTACGGTTATGCCTCACATGCCGCCTTACTGAGAAGAGGATAGGATAGAAATACAATTGTTTTATTTATTTATTTATTTATTTATTTATAAATAACCTGCCTCAGGAAAAGCCATGGGATGGGTGGTGGAATTGAAATGAATCAAAACCACCCGGGTAGTTTAATGCACTTGTACAAAGGAGACAAAGAGTCTTCTTGATGGGCTCACAAAACGGTCGCCTCCAATGCATTTGCAATGTCCCAAATAGGAGTTTTGATAGGGATTGCTGTGTACATCAGAGATAGTGGCTGCTTCCAGACTGTCAGTATTTTGGGTAAGGGATTTGATGGTATCCCTTTGGGACAATTAAAGTGGATTAAAGGGCCTGTCACCCTGGTGCAACAAAGCTCCCCCCCCCCAAAAAAAACCACTTTAAAAAAAATCCCAGTTGCACTTTTTTTAATTTGGAGAGTGCTCTGAAAAACGTGGGGTGAATGGATGGTTAACAAGAAGAAATGTAAACAAATCAGAATGAATACTCAATAAAGTCAATAAAGGAAGAGACACATAGAAATGGGAAAGAGCACCATCGAATTGTCAATAAAGTCATGGCTTCCCCTGAACAATCCTAGGAGTTGTTGAGAGTTGTTAAGAGATGCCTACTCCCCTCACATTAGAGTTCCCAGAGGGATTGATTGTTAAACCACTCTGAGAACTGTAGCTCTAGGAGGGGGAATAGAGGTACCCTTGCGACTCTTAAACTGCAGCTCCTAGGATTGCTTTAAATGTGTGGTGTGCAAATGCAGCCCCAGTCTAACTTTGCACAAGCAAATGAAAATGAATTCTCAATAAACAGATCATCTGGAAAAGTCCAATGGCTGGGATACATCCTAGCTCCTCAGATTCTGATGAGCCCAACCTCTCCTTCCACAAATCCACAGTCTACCTAAGGTTGAACTTGGAATTCATCTGGCCTCAGTTCATTCTTGAGCAAAAGTCAGTGGTAACTCTCTTATTAACAGTATCTTTTTCAAAGAGTTAGCTCCAGACCTGCTCATTCGCAGAAGCGAGAGCAGATTTCAGGGGACACTGGGGGCTGGCAAGGGAGAGGGGTTGTCTCTCCCCTTCCTCCCTTGGGAGCATGCAGTTGGAAGAATTCTGTTCCATACAACTCTGGAGCCAAGCCAATGTTTTAAAACGTTTGACTCATGTTGTCACCCCCCTGTTCCCATACTGCAGCCTACCTAATTAAGGGCAGCAATGAATGACACCAGGTAGCATGAATCGTATTTCACATCCAATCTCTTCATTTCAGTCCTGTAGGGGAAGCTTATTCCACAAGCCAGTTAAACAAGACCTCTCAGATTTAAGCTGATTAATGGCCACTTCACACAGCTTGAGTTAACAGCATGCCTCGCCAGTATGCCGTTTGTTCATAGTAAATGGGATTATGGGATGATGACTTTACAGCCACAGCTACACCATACATTTCAAGCATGTTTAAAGCACATGGCTTCCCCGAAAGAATCCTGGGAACTGTAGTTT
Source organism: Podarcis tiliguerta (assembly GCF_965153285.1). Lineage (NCBI taxonomy): Eukaryota > Metazoa > Chordata > Lepidosauria > Squamata > Lacertidae > Podarcis > Podarcis tiliguerta. The sequence goes on from NC_139534.1 coordinate 40,484,959, forward strand.
ACCCCATCGCAGAGCTACAGTTCCCAGCACCATTAACAAACTAGTGCCCAGGAATCTTCAGGAATTTTAAATGTGCTTCAAACATTTGCTGTTGATGTGACCTACCACATACTTTGTTATTGTACTGCGTCACTTAGCCACCTGTTTTCAGAACTTCCTCCAAGTTCAGAAACTGTGTATGTCAGGGCACAAAAGAAATCAGATGGCCATACCTGCTCAGTGGCTGCATGAATCAGACCTGACGAGGGTACTATGGCTTAACAGATATATGTTCAGCTTGCCTCGTTTCCTTCTCTCTTTTTAAGTGATATTCATGTAATTTAGATAAACAGTCTCTCTCACACACACACAAATGTTTCACAATACAAGATTGTTCACAGTCTCCTCCTGAGCCAAATTCTTAGGCCCTGTAAATAGATCTTTCATAATGAAAGTGCTGACACACTCTTAACTGAGGTGCTGGGAGCAGTAACAGTAGAATAATTACAGTGAAATAAGTGTTACGGATGGTGGGGCGGGGGGAAATGAGTAGACAGATATCTCTCGTCCTCCTTCACATATTAGCTTACACTGCACAGGTTTAGAATTGCCAAAGAAATATTGCAAGTAGCTGTGCTCCGTGGTGGGTTGCCCCCTCCACATTCCAAAAATTGGTAATTGACCCTCTGAGGAGAGGGATAGCCCTTTTAAATGTGCTATTGACACTAATGAAGCCTCCAGAAAGCCCTGGCAATATCTTACATGTACTGAATGGCTCATAATCATTTTGCTGCCTGAGGCAGAGGAGAAAATGGCTGCCCAACTCAAGCCAAGGTGCTGAGCACCAGAGACGGATTTAGGGCAGCGTAGTTTGTTCCACCACACTGGGCATTGAACAGAAGGCAAGAGGCGTGTACCTGCCAATGAGGCCCAGAGGAAAAGTGGAATGCGTGTCTCTGGGGACCGTGATCTCGCAGGAGCCTGGTGACTCGCACAAGAGCACAGCACCATAAAACACACGTCTTTCAGAGCTGTGATCTTCCGAGAACCAGATGACTCGTGAAAGCACGGTCCGCCAAAACAAGATGCCATGCTTAAATCAAGACAGCTGAGGGGTATGGCTCTGCCTGCCACTGCCTCTGGCTCCATTTCCTGTCTGGGCTCCCTGCCTTCCACTGCATCAGTCGCCACGGGCACCAGGTATGACGGCCCATCTCTGTGAACAAGAGAGATCAGAGTCTTTACAGAGCTAGGAGAGCTTATGCAGTAGAGGCCTTGTAAAGATTTCTAAGGAAGCCTAATTGAGCATAACCCTGACAGACAAAGCTGCAAATCCAGAATCTCCCAGAACAGAAACATATATTGGGAGCAGAGCTGCCATCTAATTCTACTGCTTCCCAGTGGTGAAGCCTAATCTGTAGGGATTTGAGGAAAAGAAGACCCGCTACTATTAAGTTGTTTGTGGGGTTCTAAGTATTTGATAGCCTGGTGAACAATCTAAACCTTCCTTGATTTCTCATCTCTTTCCAACAGTTATAAATAAACCAAAGTCACTTTTTACTTCTTCTGGATTAAAATCTTATTTCTTCCCCTGGTTGGTGGTGAGCCACACTATTGAGGCTGTTGCTCAGCCTGAAGGTACCTCAGCAATAGATGCCGTACATTTATACTTGCTTGGGATCATATTTATGATCCAGCTCACTGTGCAGAAATCATAGGGAACAAGCAGACATCTGCAAAGAAACCACCATCAAATCCCAGTGGTGATTTGATGAGAATCAAAACCTACAGAGGGTTTGCCTACTCGACAGAGGTTCTAATATAAAGTTATTGTTACATTAGGTGATTACCTTGCTATACAGTATACTTTGATTCATGCTAATGGAAACCTATGTGCACCACTGTGAGGTTTGAATTCAGATAAAGCAGGACATCATTTTTAAGTGAACTAATGAACAGTTACTACGTTGAGATTCATAAGATATGAGACCTTAGCCTCCATTGCCCATTGTAACTAACAGCACAACCATAATCACATCCACTCAGAAGTCAGTCCTATTGAATTCAGTGGGACTTACTCACAGGCAAATGGGTCTAGGATTGGCGTCCAAGTCTCTAATTCAGCCTTTCTCAACTTTGGGTCCCCAGATGTTGTTGGCATAAAAGCAGTACAAAGTGAATGTGAGTTATGTTTTCTCGTCAGATCAGACTGAAGGTGCTTTGAGGAAATAAAACACATCAAAAAGCAATATTTGTCAAGAAACTACAGAATCAACATGGAATGTGGCTAAAATTCTGTGAATAGAAGTTATGGGTGCCTTTGCATCCCCAAACTCCACTACCCCAGATCTGTAACAATACCCAGAAATTGCAGGGGAAACTAGAGGTTGCCATAGCATTAATATTGAAATAAGCCATAAACAGTCAGCAAGGAAAGCGTGCCAATTTATCACAGACCACAGCACTGTGGTATTGCAAAACAGATGCATAAAATCCATCTTTGTTTTGATCATACCAGATAGTAAGATATCTTAAAACAGCAGAGATCCTAAAACGGTAAACCAGTAAATTATACATCATGCTGGCAGCCTCCTCACTGACTAATGTGCTATTTTTATTGAGAGGCCATAACCAGCAGCAGGCAATCATTTTGTTAAAAATCATTTTAACAAACATCAGCCATCTTAAAATTTAAAAGCAATGCAACTGGCTAAACAAGTAAAATAGACAAATGTTTCAATTTATTTTGGAGTCCCCACACCAACATTTAGGTGAGATCGAAAGCACTGTTATCTCAAAGTACATTTTCATCGCTCCCTAGGACATAGATGGTTATCCTACAAGTATTCTGCTTAAATGCAATGAAAAGAATATTTTATATGTTCCCTAAATAGCCCACTGAGCTTCATTGATTTCTTTTAATGCTATATGTACCTAAACCTAGTGATGAAATGGTAGGCCAAAAAAGCTTGGAATAGGATGGTATTCAACTAAGTTTTACTCAGAGTAAACCCAATGAAAGTAATGGACCTAACTTAGTCATGTTCATTCATTTCAGGGAGTCAGTTCTGAGTAAAATGTAGTTGAATACCACCCATAATCTCTGAAAAGTCAACAAACCTAATTGCACTGCCTTTTTCGCCATATTGTAGAAACCTTTTGGGTTTGGTGGAATGTGGGTTAAGATGATATCTCAAATTCATTTACAAATAGGCTCCTCAATACTCCTAATTGGCTTGAGCTTAATGCATCAAGAAAGCTGCCTCCTCCTTTATGCTATCTTACGTTTTGTGGTGGATGGGACTGTGCCCCCCTCTTGCATCGCTTATGATGCACGTACTTGTGAGCAGCCATTGCCACCAGCCTGGAGCTCCTCTGTCCTCACTGTTGCCCTTCCCCAGCAAATGTAGCACCTCTGCTGCTGGGAGGGGACTTTCACTGCACCACTGCCACCCATGCCCTGGTACTAGAGCCAATGCTGGTCCCTCAGCAAAGGTGCTATCTGATGACACAAATCAGCAGTCAAGCCACAATGATACACAGCAGCTGCAGCTTCTAGGCCAACCTTAAGGGCAGCCTCTAACAGAGCACATTGCAATAAACTAATCTTGAAGGCACCAATATAGCTCAGCCAGTGGACCATGAGATTCTTAATCTCAGGGTCATGCGTTGGAGCACCACGTTGGGCAAAAGAGTCCTCCACTGCAGAGGGTTGGACTAGATTACTCTTGTGGTATCTTCCAACTCTATAATTCTATTATTCTAATGCATGGACAACTGAGGTCATGCTGTTTCTGTTCAGGAATGGTCATAGCTGCCCTACTAGCCAGATACTGGTTAAAGGTATTCCTGGGTACTTCTCTTGCTTGCTTGCTTGCTTTATTTTGCCTAGCTTTCCTCCTATACATTGGTTGTTGGAAATAGTTTTTCCCCGTACCTCCCTCCTTTGTATTGATATGCCCTTATTTAATTCTGTTGCCTTATTGTTGTAAGACAGTGAAGGAAAGTTCTTGCTTATGGCAGAGTAAACGGCTTTAAAATGTAAAACCATCCCATTGGAAAATAGAAATATTGGCAAAATTCTTGCTGCCGGAGTGCTAAAAATTTAGCTTTTGCAAATGCTTCCATTTAGTAGCAATGAAAGCAGAACAAATAGCAGCACTGGCATCCTCCGCATTTTATTTAGATTGGCACATAGTTAAAGAGATCTGATAGCTGCAATGGTTTTCCTTTATCCCACATGCCCCTCACCCTGGAGATGAATGCCCTTGCAGTGAGAGAACACCAGTTTTGGTAGACTTATTTGGCTGAGGCAAGAGTTATTAGCTTGGGGCTTCAGTGCTGCCCAAGGCCATATGAATGCCTGTGTTTTTCAAGCTTCAGCTGGTTTATTCAGGAGTGAACAGGCTAGTTTATTTTGAAATCAATAAAATAAGCAATCTTTTATTAAGGCATAAAATTGTTCTCTTTTACCTTTACCAAAGCCAGGCTTTTTTGCTCAGCCTTACATTTTGTTTTCCTTTGGGTTCTTATTTCTCCCTCTCCTCTCTCTAACTGCCACTTGATCAGTCTACAATATCCCCCTGCTGTGTTATACCTCAAAACATGTTCTAGTTCTTTAGGGTTTTGCTTTTCCATCTCTCTCTCCTTTTTATGTTGCTCTGTCAGTTCTTAAAAGGCCATAAAAGTGAATTTAGCATTAAAAGGAAGCTTCGGTTTAGCAGATTCAGGTTTCTTTGTCCTTTGTCCGAAACAGCAAGATTTAGCAAACAAGAACCAGCCAAATAGAATACATGAGTTCCATTATGGGGTTGGATGTGGACTTGTGTTGTAACCTGAAAGATTGCCCTATTTTCTGTTACAGCTTTTAATGTGTTAATACTGTGCTCTTGTGTTACCCTTCAAAGGCTACATTTGAAAAGTACTGCTGTGAGTTGGGGGGGGGAGGGGTATGTTGTATGCCCGAGTTCCTTCTAATCCTTCTAACAAGAATCCAGTAGCTGGAATAGCCAGACAAGTGTCTTGATAATGCCCCTCCATAGTATGAGTTGTTAAGGCAGCAATGCCAACTTGGCCCCACGACCATGGGTGCCCAGGGCCATGGGTGCCAAGCAGTGTACATGGCCTTGACACTGAAATTTATGGGTGCCCGACCCCTTCATGCGGAATTTTGTGGCAGCTCAGGCACCCAGGGCTACAATGAGTTGGAACCTATGCATTAAGGCAACAAAGTAAGTGGCTCTGTGCCAGATGACAAATGGAAGCAATCCTTCCCTCTCAGCTGCCTGCTAGTTAGAAAGATGAAAGCCAGAGTTGAGGTGTGTGAACTAGAAGCTAGAGGCTAGGAGCAGGCAAAAGCTTGAGAGAGAGAGAGAGAGAGAGAGAGAGAGAGCCATGCTTGATGACCGCTAGAATACAAAGCTGGAGCTCTGTGAAAAGCAAGACCCTCTTGAGGTCTCAATGCTGTGAGTCTCTCAATTGCAGGCTCAGGCTGCATATATGTGTAAATAAACCATATATCCTAAGGACACCACAGTCTTCACTGTACCTCATTCTGAAGGAAACTGAACCCTGGTTAAGCACCTGGAACCCCTGGAATCTCACACGGCCTGGAGATTGAGGTGGTGTGCAACCGGTTTACTGTATATCTCAAGCACACACGCTATTTTCTTTCTTTTCTTCTTTCTCTTTTGGTAGAATTAACAATCATTCATTGTACCAGCCAAATGAGCAAGCCATTTCTATGAGATCCAGAGAAATGCCCTTCCTAATACAGTGGTACCTCTGGTTATGTACTTAAATCGTTCCGGAGGTCCGTTCTTAACCTGAAACTGTTCTTAACCTGAAGCACCACTTTAGCTAATGGGGCCTCCTGCTGCTGCCACGCCACTGCCGTGTGTGATTTCTGTTCTCATTCTGGAGCAAAGTTCTTAACCCGAGGTACTATTTCTGGGTTAGCAGAGTCTGTAACCTGCAGAGTCTGTAACCTGAAGCGTATGTAACCCGAGGTACCACTGTACTGGAATGGTAAAATTCCAAGAACCTTGGCCTTCAGCAGGTGCCATGTGAGAGAGGTAGTGATTGTTGAAAATGTGGGATATTCTGACAAATTTTTAAAATGTTGTCATAATAAGGAAAACAAAAGCCCAGGAAACAAAAGAGTATGACTCTACTCAGAGTAGACCCACTACTCAGAGTAGGCTCATTGTTTCAATGAGTCTATTCAGATTACTAGCATTGGATACAGCCAAATAGGTTTTAAACATGCCCTCTTAAGGTTTATTGTGGTCGTTAATGCCAACTACATTTAGAAAAAGTTTTCCTTCTTCAGAGGAACATGCAAAACCACCAAATAATACATTAAAAAGAATTTGGAAGATATCTAAAGAACAAAACCCTTTGAAAACATCCTAAGAAATTCACTTTAGAACAACCCACTAATTGGGAACCACAGGCTTAAGGGTATCTTGTGTATGCAGCCTGATCCTGGATGAATTACTATAGGCCCACTGGCCCTGTCCAAACTTAGCCATTCCACAGCCATTTCTACCATGGATACAGTTTCGGGGGGGGGGTGTATCACTGCAACAATAAACCAGTGGGCCTTTAAGGCGCCACAGAACACACACACACACACACACACACACACACACAGTTGCTTTCTCTCTCATTCGCTTAGGGAAGACAGGCTCTCTTCAACTTTTGCTTTTCTGGGATATCACATTTCCCACACACATTTGCATTTTTTGAAAAAGCAAGGTCACCAAGGTAATTCAAAAGATTTTCTTCTTGTGATGCTTTATCTCAGTGACTTACAGAAGTATCATGTCACATGAAGGCTAAAGAAAGATAAAGGATCGCATGCTGTTTCAAAGAGCTTCAAAGTGCTTTGCATGAAATAAGATGAGATTGCCACATTTTGTGCAGATTTTTCCATACATATATTCTTATTTTCCTTCCCTCAACAACTCCTGAAAAGTCTGACAGAGCAAGCGATTGGGACTCCCCGTTCTGCCTACATCTAGATGACATCACCCTGACTTTGCTTCTTCCTAGTGAAATGAAAACTGTTATTGTTATATCATCATCATCATCATCATCTAGATTCTTATCTTGATGATCTGGATACAGATGCACCAAATTTGGATTGTCAGGCATTCCTTGGTACCTAGCTTGCACTTGGCTCATTTTCCCCAAATGTAGTCATGGTTTAGCCCTGTGGCTAAACCTTGTAGCACCGCTGCATTTGGACACTGCACCTTCTACCCTCTGGAGGCTGTATGCATTTTGTCATGCTAGAGTCATCACCTTAATGTGGCAGAACCTACCAATGATTATTCAGTTCCTGGTAGCATTCAAGAAAGACTGGTTTTAACAGCTCACTCCAAATTTCAGCAAGAAAAAGGCAAATATACTCAATGAGATTGAAAAGCATGCTCTAGTCTAGGTAAGACTATGGCACATACTATGGCAAATTACACCTCATAATAAGGTATATTATCATAGACCTCCATGTCCTCTGCCTTCTGAAGGAAGGTGGGTGGTCTTTTCCATTGCAAAGTTCTGCAACTGAAATTCCATCATGTAAAAAGCATTTAATTTAGTCAAACATTTTTTGATATTTTAACATATAGATATTTTATGATGTGATCTGTTTCATTATGAGGGGGTGCAGACCCTCCCGTCCTTATTTTCCAGGGATGTCCCTGATTTAGAGAAGCTGTCCCGCTTTCTGACTTTATCCTGAAATGTCCCACTTTCCCTTAAGACATCCCTATTTTCATTGGAGAAATGTTGGAGGGTATGAGGTTATCCAACCCCTGAGCCATCTGAAGGTAACTCATGTATAGGGAATTTTTCTTTCTTTCTAATGTTTTATTGAGGGACGCGGGTGGTGCTGTGGGTTAAACCACAGAGCCTAGGACTTGCCGATCAGAAGGTTGGTGGTTCGAATCCCCGTGACGGGGTGAGCTCCCATTGCTCGGTCCCTGCTTCTGCCAACCTAGCAGATCGAAAGCACGTCAAAGTGCAAGTAGATAAATAGGTACCAATCCAGCAGGAAGGTAAATGGTTTTCCGTGCACTGCTCTGGTTCACCAGAACTTGGTCATGCTGGCCACATGACCCGGAAGCTGTACGCCGGCTCCCTCAGCCAATAAAGCGAGATGAGCACTGCAATCCCAGAGTCGGACATGACTGGACCTAATAGTCAGGGGTCCCTTTACCCTTTACCTAATGTTTTATTATGTTTTTATATATGTTGGAAGCTACTCAGAGTGGCTGGGGCAACCTAGTAAGATGTGTTGGGTATAAATAGTAAAATTATCACTATGGAATGGGATGTCCCTATTTTCATCAGAGAAATGTTGGAAGCTTTGTGGGGTGAGGAAGCTGTGGCCCTCCATACTCCGATGGCCAACAGTCAGCATGGCCAATGAAAAGTGAGGGATGAGAGGAGCTGTATCAACAGCTAGAGAAGAACAGCTGGAGAATCACAGCTTCTCCAGCCCAGCAGTATGGTTTTATTTGATTAAAAAAATGGGGGGAAAGTTTAATGCTTTGATTTTGTAAGCTACTTTGAAGAATGCAATTAGCATTGAAAATAACAAACTATGCTACCAGAATTAATTACCACAGATCGAATTGTCTCTCAATCTCCTCTCCCCTCTCCCCCCCCCGTACTCACACACACAAACACTTTGATTAGTACCTTTGCTGTGTAGCACAGTTATTTTTAATACCTTTGACACTGTACAAGGTGGTAGCAGCTGGAGACCCTTGGGAGAAATATGGCCCCTTGAAAGCGCTACCTTTCTCCCCAGTAGAGTATGTTGGAAGTGTATATGTGGCAAAAAAAAAAAAAAGCCTTGTTGGTAGATTTCTTTAGGAGATGTAGATACAGCACTTGCCCCTTTCTTTAGAGTGGTTCTTCAAAGGTCATAGGGCCATTTCATTGTTTATAACAATACTTACTCATTGCACAAAATCAGTGAATTAGCAGGGGGGGGGGAGGTGTTCCTGACCAGCAATTGTAGGTAGCACATCTCCTACATGAATAGCTTTGTAGCTGCCGTGGTTCAGTTGGGTCATTCGGGATTCCGAACTTACAGTGATAATGTGCATATTACTTAGTTCAAAGTGTGATATGCCAGCTTCTGCTGAATGGGGCCTGAAGTTTTTTTTGGAAAAGCGATTCTGACGGCCAGAAACAAGGCACTCACGCCATGAAAATGTAGGTAGATCCAACTAGCGGGCTCTACAGACCCTGATCATAGGGGAAGAATTATTTTGGGTTTCCATAGCATCTGCAGTTAATAGCAATAAAACAATTTAGTTCTTGTGTGCACTGCAAGCAGCAATCCATAGAGATGGATGGTGGCAGGAAGTTCTGACAGAAAACCAAAGTCTGCTCCTCCAAATTCTCAAAGGGAACCTAACCGTTTTATTGCACCATCACTGCCTCTGTCTGTATTAGTCCATAAAAACAATCTAATAAAATTCTACTTAGACACACAGCCCTGGCATTTAAAGTGAACGGATAAAAACAATTACTTCATCACACTCGCATATCATGGCATGGAGTAGGAAACTAGATGTGTTTGGTGTGAGTATGAGTGTGCTTCCCCCTAGCACTAGTAAGCTCATGTGATTTCTCAAAGCTGTTATGATGGATACAGGGAGACCCTGAATGCAAATGTGCTGCACTTGAATCATTCAAGACATACAATAGGATAACTGTGGTTCTCATGATATCACTTAATTCACCCCAGGAATTAACAGGCTTGTCAATTTTGCTATGTAAAATATGAAAGAATCTCTAGATGTGTGCTTGAATATATAGCAGGGGATCTAAATTAATGTTGTTAAAGCAGCACACAAGAAAAGGGGGTTTATCTCTTCAGAACTCAACCAGGATTGGAATGGAAGTGTCTGTCATGGTCTCATTGCTAAGCCACAATGTGCAGAGCTCAGTGGAGCCAACCCAAAGAGTGTCTGAGGTGTACTTGCTTGGAGACAGAGTCAGTGTCCAAAGTTAGGTCGAGTCCAAGAGTCGGGTGAAGAGCAATCCACATTGTCAGACAGTCCAGGGCTCAGGGAATCCGATGAACAGGGGATCAAGGGTCAAGATGAGCAGGAAGCAACAAGACAGGGGCCAGGAACTACAAGCATTGTTATCAGCATCTGACTGCAGCTGGAAGCTCTGCTTAAGAAGGCTAAAGCTAGCTGGTTCTCATAAGTCCCTTTTCCTCTGTGTCCTTGAAGGCTGATCAGCTGCAGGTGGAGTCACTCTGCCCTATCCCCTCTTTAGGCTGATGTTCAGCAGGTGAAGATGACTCCTGGCCCATGACAGTGTCCCCACACCACACTATCCACTGTTGGGCTAGAAGTCTTAGGAGAGAAGTCCCATTGCTGCCAACGGGGACCTTCTTTTAAGGCTCCCCCATGGGCAGTGAACAATGACAAGGGACATGTTGTTCCAGGCTCAGTGTGGGAGTGAATAGATAAGCCCTTCCTTCCCACATGCTGCCTTCGCAGTGAGAATCAGACTTCCCCACTTGTTCTGTAGTTGCCTGCTATGTGATTATCTCTTGTTCAGTTTGACCCACAGAATTCAGCCTACCAGATCAAACGCTTAGTCTTTTTTTTTGCCAGGATTCTCTACTTTGTCTCTAGTCCTTCCCATCACCTATCTGAGACACTTCCTAATCAGAGATACTGGGGGTTGAACCTGTGATGTTCTGCATGCAAAAACCTCAGCTATGGTCCCCTCCCAAGCTCTGCTTAAGTGGCGGGTCCAGCTGTGAGAAGGGGGTTCTGCTTGGCTCCTAGAAGAGCACACTGGAAAATCGATAGGAAAAGAAAAATCTCACTGGAAACGATGAACAGAATTTTATTAGCGATTTCCTTTGCTAAACTAATCTGTCTTTGCACATTTTGAAATGTCGTCATGAATGTTTTTCCCAAATAAACATTGATGCAGCCTCCGGGGCATATTTTAGATGCCAGAGAAGGAATGGATGGAGAAGTTAAAAGGCCCAGGGTAAGCTTGTCATTCACTGTTTTGTTAAAAAAAGAAAGAAAGAAACAACGCCAGAAAATCCACTATGACTGTTCAAAATTATATTAGGAATGATGGTGTGATTTTTTAAAAACCTGCTGAAATATAAAAGATTTATAAGCACATTAATACATCTCTACAGCCACTGTGAAGTTATAATGCAGGCCACAGTGTGAAACATCAGTTATATTCTATTAAGACAGGAGAAGGAAGGAGGGGAAGAGCGGGGTGGGAAACCGCAAATGGATTATAACAGTTATTTGCTATGGTTCGTAATTTAGAGTTCAGCCGCTTCTCTGTTCTTTATCTGTCAGATAATTCCCAGTTTTCTTTCTAACCTGTAATAAAATAGTCCGTAGTAAATATTAAAAGAAAATATATTGTAGAGATAAAGGGGGAAGCACAAAAGTTTATTGGTGCTTATAGACTCTGTGGATTCAGTTTATGATAAAACAGTCAACAAAATCAGAAGATTCCTTCCTTGGCAAAGCCCAGTGGAAAGATTCATTTATAATCAGGGCTTAATATGAGCTAGGGCTTAGGCTGGAACTGACAAAAATCAGACAAAGAAGAATGTGTCTAAGCATGTGCAAAGTGTTTGTCGCTTGGCACTAAAATAAGTGTCTCTCATTGTGGATTTCGGCTTCCCGGGGAAATGTGATATGCCCAGGCAGGCTTTAAGGACTTTTCATTTTAGATATTAATGTAGTTTATAACAAACGCTCACTTAATAAAACCTGGACATGTAGAAAAGTTCTGCGCATATACAGTGGAGGCTTCCCATCAATGGCTTCATTTGTGTGCAGGCAATGTTTTCTCTAATTAGCTGACTGGTCACACACACTTCACTCCCAATTGGCCACCATGGTCTACAGAAGATGTCAGCAGGAAGCCGTTAGTGTCTGTTCAGAGTGACAGCTACCAGCTTGTACTCCAGATCACAGTGCAAGGCTGCAACTTGGCTTCTGGGTCCTTGGCATTCAATATCCAGTCCAAGGTCTGGGCAAAGGCCCAGCTGCAAGGTGACAATTCTAAACAGCGACTGCTGAAAATCTATCCCAGCTGTCAACTACAAGGGCACCACTCCTTCACCTTGGAATCAGCGTATCAGTGCCCAGGAAACACAGCCAAGACCATCCAATTAAAGCAGGAATCCTGCCAGTTTTGAATTAGATAATGAGACCCAGAGGAGGAGAGAGAAAGGAAGATGTCATTACGGTGAAAATGGATAAATGCACAATGACAGCCATGAAAGAAAGTTACAATAAATAACATTTTGATCAACATATCTAGTCTGAAACAATTCAAAGGAGTGATTCCCAGCTGACATCCCCAAACCAAAGACTCTTGAGTAAGCTGAGCAGTCATGAAATAAGAGGAGAGGGTCCTCTTGTGGACTAGGAAACAGCAGGAATAAAGGGATGGTTCCCTGAATGGATGCATAGAGGGATATGTTGCTTTTTAACTAGTTCATAAATGATCTAGAGTTGTGGGTGAGCAGCGAAGTGGCCCAATTTTCTGATGATACTAAACTGTTCAGGATAGTTAAAAAGAGATTCTAAAATGCTCTAAAGAGACTGAGTGCATAGGCGGTAAAATGGCAAAGGCAATTCAGTGTAAACAAGTGTACAGTAATGCAGTAATCATCATTTCACTTGTGAAAAGGGCAAATTCCATGCAAGGGATCATTAGGAAAGGAAAACAAAATTGTCAATGTAAATGCCATGTAGCCGCATTTGAAATCCTGTGCACCTGTCTGGTCTTCTCACTTCAAAATGGACGTTGGAGTCGGAAGAGGTTTGGAAAAGGGCAACCAAAATGATATGGGGACAGAGAAAGGTTTGTAGGATTTTTTTAGTTGCAGGATTTTTTTTAGTTTAGAGAAAAATCGAATAAAAGGTGACATGATAGAACTGCAAAAAAAAAAAATGCATGGCATGGAGAAAGCTCTAGTTTCTCATAAAACTAGAAATTGTGGACATCCAATGAAGCTGAATGTTGGAAGCATCCAGAAAGGTGATAGAAAGCCAAATTGGATAGCTTTAAAAGAGGATTAGGCAGATTCATGGAAGATAAGGCTATTGATGGCTACCAGCCATGGTGGCTGTGCTCTGCCTCCATAGGAAGGCAGCATGCTTCTGAATAGGAGATTCTGTAAACCGCAGGAGAGGAGACTGCTTGCTTGCGTACCAATTGCAGGTTTTCCACAGACATTTGTTCAGCCACGGTGGGGATGCTGAACTAAATGGGCCATTGGCCTGATCCAGCAGGCTCTTTTTATGTCCGTATGGAGTCATTGAAGCCCTGTGAATATGTTGTTATGCTGTCTACAACAAGGTACGGGAATACTATTCTGGGGGATGAGTATGTTGTGTGTGTGTGTGAGAGAGAGAGAGTGAGAGAGAGAGAGAGAGTCACATATGGGTAAAAAAAGAGCTTCTATGGCCCTTCTGCCCCAGGACAGAAACTTCCATTCAGACCACTTTACTAGGGTACCATGAGAAAACACCTGCCTGAGGTCAGGCCGAAGCCCCAAATCACCCTGGACCCAGAAACCAGACTAAGGATTACCCAATGCTTTATTCACCGAAAGATGTGACAATAGCTGTGAGGAAGGCAGAAACCCCAAACAGGTCCAATGTGTTTGAAGGCAAATTCCTTCCTGGCTCCAAATATGGCAACCATTTTTAAACCACAGCAAGGTCATTATACCAATCAACTAAAAGCAACATGTGAGGCAGGCAGGTTGCTTTTCCGCCAACTGTGTTGACAGTCTTCCCCACAGCAGGCATTTATTCTCCAACAGCAGACCGGAATGAAGTGGGCCTGGGTGATCCCAGAACCCATTGTGTCCTGTTGTGAAGACGTCCAATGGCTAGTTGTGAGGGGAAGGATTTTCTGCTCCTGGGGTGGGGGGTGGGGTGAAACCAGCACCCACCCCAAACCAGGTAAGAGTCACTTACCATGAGCTCAGCTAAGAAAACACATGTTGAACAGCTGTGGTTTTACAACGAAGTATTGGTTTTATTATAGTGACACATAGTTCAGAAAATACACTGGGATATTTAAATAACAGATAAGATTTCAACACTACATCTAAATCCTTTCTGTTTAAGTGGTTATTCATTGTTGTTGCCCCTGTAAATATATTTGGGATTCTTTTTGTATGAAGTCATATATAAACTGAATAAAACTACTTCAGATGGGTTGGAATCAATATTGGGTTCTGCCCCCAACATATTTGTGAAGCATTTACAAAACGTTTGTAGTTTATCTGAAAGCTTTGTTTAAGAGCAAAATTATTTTGGGCTGTGGGTGCTTCTTTAAAGCACTATAGAAACAAAAATTGTTGTTACGCTTAAGGTTCAGTCCATAGCTTTGTATAGCAGCATGTTGCAGTCTAGGGTCTAAAATCAACCTGCCACTACTATTCAGTTGTTCCACCCTGCAGGACTCCCTCCCAAAGAGAACAAAAGTGCCCCCCAAATCACAATCATTTGTCAAAGACAATAAGACAGAATGACAATGATCAAGAACATTTCATAGATGCTACTTAAAGTCCTATCTCTGAGTTCGTATCGAGAGACCAAAAAAAAAAAACTTGCAGGAAAAAGCTCAGAATAGTTGACTTAGGGCAACACTACGGCTTTAATGGTTTACTTGACTTTCTTCCCCTGTCGCTACCCCCCCAACTTAATTAGCAAGAACTGCAGTATAATGGAGACTTGCATTTCATGTTCACAGGTTAAAGGCAGAAACTGTCATTATAATCTAAACCCTATTTTTAGACCCCTGTAATTTTGGCCAGGGGGAAAAAATGACACAAATTGGTTTGGCCTGAAAATTGCCAGGTTTGCTGTGAAGTCAAACGAGATTTGCCTGCAAAATTTGAAGAAAATTGCTCTTGCTATTGTCTGAGTTTCTGGCCACTAAAATTATTCTAATTTGAAGCCCTGACTTCTCTAGCTCAATCAAAGAGTACGAGGGCTTGGCTGCTTCTTCTGTACCCTGCTTTTTAATGCAGAGTGTTAAAAAAGAAAACAAATTTAAACAAAGATTCAGAATGTTATTGTTAAGTAAGAGAACTTTTTGCGACTAAGGCTCATTTACGCAGGTTAACCAAAAGGGGATATTGTGCAGCTATTCTGGCTTTGGGACAGCTAATCACGCTGTATTACCTTGAAATTCCTGCCAGCACGAGACTTCTGTAGCACATTCTTAGAGTTGATTGTAAGAAACCAATCACAGGGTGTCCACCCCTTTGCCAGCCCTCTTTGAATTTTGCTCAGCAGTACTCTCTCACACACCCCTCACATAGCAAAGGCAGCGTAGGAACAGTTGGTTGCTTCTGGGTCAAATAGGGGTGGTGATAGGTT
Organism: Podarcis tiliguerta; assembly: GCF_965153285.1. NCBI lineage: Eukaryota > Metazoa > Chordata > Lepidosauria > Squamata > Lacertidae > Podarcis > Podarcis tiliguerta. Next base: position 40,500,372 of record NC_139534.1, read on the forward strand.
TGTTTGTTTGTTTGTTTGTTTGTGTGTTTGGCCAGTCAACAAAATTGATCAAGAGAAGCAGGTTTTTTCACTTCCCCAACACTGTTCCTACAATAATAGAAGCTTTTCTATTGGGTTGGGTTACATTTTATAATTAAGTAGGGCAGGGCAGATGAGGAAAGCACCGTATTTTTCGCTCTATAAGACGCACCAGACCACAAGACGCACCTAGTTTTTGGAGGAGGAAAACAAGAACAAATATATTCTGAATCTCAGAAGCCAGAACAGCAAGAGGGATCGCTACGCAGTGAAAGCAGCAATCCCTCTTGCTGTTCTGGCTTCTGGGATAGCTACGCAGCCTGCATTCGCTCCATAAGACGCACACACATTTCCCCTTACTTTTTAGGAGGGAAAAAGTGAGTCTTATAGAGCAAAAAATACAGTAATTCCCTGGCAGTCACTGGGAAGCATTCTAGAGTGCAGAGGGATGGGTTTGCTCAGTTTGCATCATAATGGGAATCTACCGAATCGATATTGAGGAACTTTCCTAGCTATGAGGAGTCAGGAGAGAGAGAGAGAGAGAGAGAGAGAGAGAGAGAGAGAGAGAGAGAGAGAAAAGAGAGAGAGAGATGAAACAAGAACTTGCAGTTTGGAACAGACAGACAGTCAGAGAGAGAGGACTTCTTGCTGTTATGGGTCTCTTGGAGGGGTGTATGTTGCTTGCCTATGCTTTGCATATTTGTAGGTAACTACTGAAATGCTACAAAAAAATGTAATGAACCAGACTAGTGTGCATGCTCTCTGTGTCTCTCTCTCCCTCTCTCTCCTTCAAAGGAAGCCAAACCCAGGTAGTACTTACGTTGGAACCACTCATCACTCAAGGAAGTGGGTAGCATACAGCAGGTTTTTCTTGTACCTTTCATAGTATAGGCCTAGACACGAAGAAGTGTTGCAGTATCTCTCACAACCCCCTTTCTGCATTGCCTACTAAGGGAGTCATAGGTGCAAAGCAATCAAGGCTCAATAAGGAACTCTGCAGCATTTCTGCTAAAATAAAATGTAGTATAGTGATCATTGTAATTTACAGTGACTGGGGAGTTACATGCCAATTCCATTCCCATCATCCAGCCCAAAAGATTATGCAATAACCTTCACTTTTTACACAAATTTTTGGGAATGATTTAGTGGGCACTCAACACTCCAGTTTCATTATTATTTTTAATTTTCATCTCCATGCCATTTTCCTCTTGAGCTACGTTTTTGTTCCACTCTAACGGATTTCAAATCATTTCTATATTATGTGAACACTTTCCCTCTCCTTATTTCCATTTTGGAGAATAACTCTACTATATCAAAATGAGTACTAATAGGATCAGACATAAAGAAAGCCCTAGTGCAAGCTCACTCTGATCTTGGGTGCTGTATTGACAAGAAAGGAAGCAGAGAGAGGAATCACCAAGGTAATGTAGCTGACAAATTGGGCATGTCATGCTTTCATTGAACTGATTTTCATTGAACTGTATCAGATAATCTAAGCACAATAAACACAAAAAGGAGAAGCAGGATTACCAATTAGAGTGTGGATAAAATCCCACAAGTTTCTCAAAAGCCGCCCCTGGGAGCAGATCATGAGTCAATTTACACCCATATAGAAAGCATCATGGGAGCAAAAATGAAGACATAACACCTCCATTCCCAGGCATATAAAGGTGTATATTCTCTATTTTGAAGAGAATATTAGAAACACTCTCACTTTACCTTTGTGAGCATGGCTTGGAATCACACACAGAAGAGCCTTGAGTGATGTCATGAGTTCCAAAACAGTAGCCACGTTCTCATGCAGCAAAAGTAGCAACAGCATCTAACAGACAAAGAGAGAAGTCCTAAACATTCAGACCCACTAAGTTCAATGAAAGTCATTTCCCAGCCTATGGATTCAATGAACATGTGAAGGGATAGAAGGATCTCATCCATGGATGATGCAGCCTGATGGCCACATATTCAGTGGTAGCCTGTAGGGGGCTGCCATATAAACAGATGCATGAAGGCCACCTCCAATGAAGTGGAAACCATAGCATCTATATGCATATCGGCCACCTTCACCCAACTGTGAACATGGAGCATGAGTAGTGAGTAAAATCTCACTACCATTCCCATACATTCACTGAAATGATTGGAGGAGTTCTGAAGGTGGCTTATCATAAGAACATAAGAAAAACCTGCTAGATCAGGCCAATGGTCCATCTAGTCCAGCATCCTGTTCTGGTAGAGGCCAGAAAGATGCTTGTGGGAAGGATGCAAGCAGGACCCAAGGACAAGAGCACGCTGTCCTGCCATGGTTCTCAGCAACTGGCATTCAGAAACACTACTGCCTCTGACTGTGGAGGCAGAACACAGCCATCATGGCTTGTAGCCACTGATTGAACGCTCCTTGAATTTGTCGACTTCTCCATTAAAGCTATCTAGATTGCTGGCCATGACTATGTCCTGTGAGAGCCAACTGTGTAGTTAAACTATGCACCATGTAAAGACGTACTTTCATTTATATGTCCTAAAACTTCCAACGTTCAGCTTCATTGGATGTCCCCGAGTCCTAGCATTATGAGAGGGAGGAGAAGAATCTTTCTCTAGCCACTTTCTCCATGCCATGCATAACTTTATAAACTTCTGTCATGTCACCTCTTACTCACCTTTTCTCTAAACTAAAAAGTCCCAAATGCTGCAACCTTTCCTCATAGGGAAAATGCACACAGTACGTATCAAATGTTCTATGGCACAAGCTATAGTGCACTAACGCTACTTTGTCAAGTACATGATAAAACTGATTATGTTGAAGCTTATTATGCACATCAGGGCACACACCATCCCTTCACGGGCATGCATAATGAAAACAGTTTCATTTCTGAAACAATATTTAAATTGTACAATGTTTGAATTGTACCATTTCATTTCATTTTTAAAAAAATTAGAGCACAGTGCTTTCATTAGCCACTCTTCTCCCCAGTGCTAGCTCTTCAGGATACATTTCTGCATTTAACTTTAAAGCAAATGAAGGGGCAGAACACTAAGAAAGGGATTTCAATATCTGGGCACCACTCAGAGCCTGACCACATGCCCTTGCAGGTTAAAGTTCAGTAGAGGAGCAGAGGGCAACCTCTAACCATGCAAACCACAAGTTTCCCCAATCCATGGCCACCTGCTCCACACCCAATAACTGTGGAGTAGACTCAGTACAGCAAGGCAATATGCATAGATCTTAAAAAGCCGGAGGAACCAGGCATGAGGATGTAGTCCCTGTGATGATCATAACTCAAGTTGTCTAGGTGATTTAAATTAAGTTCTGTTGTATTTTAAACAGGGATGGACAGATACTATTTGCAGTACTGGAGTTTCACACATTTGCACCATGAATCCATTCGCATCTCCACTTGGATCTGCATTGGGATTTTAAATTAGATATATCTGCATTGGATTATTTAAATATCTATCTTTTCTTTCTAAGAATCATGTTGCAACATTCAGAAAAAGTGCAGAATCTCATGGAGAGCTGTTATCTGATCCACACATGATGCTGGGAAGTGAAAATTTCAGAAATCACAATAGGTCCAATTTCAGAAATCACAATAGGTCCAATTCCCAAGGCATCTCTTCTCTTGGGGGCTGGGAGCAAGAAGGCAAAAGAATCCAGAAGAAATGAATAAATAATTGCAACAGAGGGGAATTACTCCTGTGCATCTGTATGCAGAGAAGTGGTGCCATCTATTGTGGATGTATTGGCAGCAGGACAGGACACATTATGCTCACAATGCATCAGAGGGGGAAAAGAGAGGGATGCTCATCCATGAGGAATAGCCAAACCTATCTAGACTGTCATGCAAGCTTCCCATTCTATAAGAAACTGTGTGTGACTAAGAAGTACTACAGTTGATCAGATGTTCAGAGACATGGACCTGGGTGTTGTACAAAAGCCAGGAGTGAAGGGAACAGAGAACAGAGGAAAACAACATGCCACAGAAATAACAGCAAATTCCTATGCTGTTGTGACATGTCCCTGACTCCTAGCTGTGAACAGAGTCAATTTTTGCAAAGGGTTTTATAAAGATATCATGACTCTTATGTGCAGGATTTTTATCTATCTATTTTTACAGATGCTATGGACCATGAGTACTCTCTGGCTATAGACAGAAGCATCTTTTCTTAGAAGTGTCACATAACTCAGTGGAGGTTGTTTGTTTTTTTAGTAAAAGACAGATAGGATTCCGCTGTCCAAGGGCAGATAATTTAAGTCACACAAGGGCATTATGGCAAAGGGAGATGGTGACCAAAAGACCCTAACCTAAACAGAAAAAGAAAGAGTCCTGAGCAAGTATGACAGACTACTTTTCATTTGTTATATTTTTAAAATGCCCTTCAACTAAAGCAATAAAAGAGATATATAGGAGGTATGCAAGGGATACAATAAATACAACATAAGATTGACACTAAAAATCATCCAATTTACAGTTTGGAAATAAGCTACAAATTGCATGCTGTACTTAAGGAGTATTTCCCAGTGCAATCATAGATGCATAGTTGGAAGGAGCTTCAAAAGTCGTCTAGTCCAGCACCCACCTAGGCAGAAAAGCCACCCACCACTACTAAATCACCGAGAGGCGGCCATCAGTGGTCTGCTTAAAAAGCTCTGTCTCCTTTTGACACAGATTGCTTCACTGTTAAACAGCTCATACCATCCTAATATTTAGCTGAAATCTCCTTTCTTATCATTTGAACTTGTTGGAATGGGTCCTACTCTGCACAAACAGAAAGCAAATGTGCTCCACCACATGTGCATCTTCAAAATTAATAAGCATGTAGGGGAGTGGGCAGTAAGCATCTGTACACGAACCAGTAAGTCATACTGCATAAACAGGCATTGCTTCCAGTTTGTCCAGTCCGGCTGCCTCTCCACAGCTGCCATAATGATCAAAACTAGTTTCATATTCAGGAAGCATTGTCTGAATGCACTTTGTTTGCCTTCAGTGACATTGCAAATAGTTGTGGCACCATCCTACTACGTGTATGATTTCCAGTTGGCTGCATAGGACTGATCCAGGAAGCACTGCCATCATTCATGGTGGACTTTATTTGCCACCAGTCTCATCACACAACCAAATCTGGCTAGCCAGCTACATGGCACTGTGTTGTTATCTTATTTACAATGTTGTCATTAATGGGCTAAAATAGTGCTAAAGCAGATGCAGGAGACAATGACACAGAACAGGATTGGACATAGGTGAAATCTCTCTCCATTTAGGCTTCTCTCTCCTCTCCCCCCCCCCTCCCCGGGAAATAACTTCTGTCCCCTTGAAAGCAAGACTTTTGATCCAAATATCAAAGTGCTATCTATCTGGCCAGAGAACAGTGGGCACATCCCTTCTTCACAAGTGCTCTGTTGCTCCATTGTCTTAGTGAGCGAGCAAAGGCATTAGCTTCTACTGGACCACAGGGACAAACTGGCATGGAACAAATCAGGAGCAACCTTTGTTGACCTTTCATCTCTTCTCTCACAGCCTTAATTCAAGGTGCTGCTTGCATCAAAGAAGAAGCCACATTGAACAGGGTCTATTAGTTATTATTGAGAAAACTGGGTCAGTGAACCTGAAGGCACCTGGGAAAGAATTTGGTGTAACAAAACACAGATGAAGGAGACAACAGAAGTCTTAACATGCTATGAGTAATAACTGCAAGCCCAAACATGTTGGGACTGGTTTACTTTGCTGACTGTATGAGTAGCTTATTTGATTGATTATTGTTATGAGTTTGGGTGGTGGGAGTAGGCTGTAGGCCAAGACCCTTCTAATGCCTCCACCACCACCCCCTCCTAATTCTTGGAATAGCCAGGCTAGCTTCCTGTTGAGGTGATGGCCTGGGTGGTGGGCCATTAAGGGAACAAAGGAAGCGGATCTGGGTGAGACAGCTGGTACCACCATCACCTTCAACTGGCTGATAGTTAGAAAAAGAGAAAGGTGAGAGTTGAGTGTTTACAGTGATGTTACCTAGGTAAAGCAGCAATCTGGAGAGAGAGTCAAAGCAACATTTGAGAGCAATGTTTGATTTCCATTTGAATCCAAAGCTGTGGCCATGGGAGAAGCAAGACCCTCTTGGGGTGTTAATGCTGTGAATCCCGCCATTGCAGGTTCAGGTTGTATATATGTGTAAACCATATATCATTAAGACACCACAGTCTCTGCTCTGCCTCATTCCCAAAGGAAATGTAAACCCTGGGTATGTCCCTGGAACATTGCGTCATTCTGAGATTGGTGTGATGTGCAACATAAACTGACACAGTTTACCTATTGGCTTCCTGTTGTATGAGTTATTTAATAACTTGACTCAATGTTTGTTACTAGGTTGACTGCTTGATTAAAATAAAAAGTGCCACGATTTCCAGCCTTATTAAAAACATTGGGTGATAGACAATGTAAGTATTACTTACTCTGATATTACCTATTCCATTGGAAGCAGACACCACCATGCTTAAGGTAGACCCACTGAAATCAATGGGACCTAACCATTATAGGCTATGGAAAATACATTTCAGTTCACATTAAAAGAGAACCTACCTTATTTGCACATCATGAAATAATACGGGAACCAAAACACAGCCACCCTTTGAAATATATGCACTTCTTCAAATTATGCAGTCTAGTTCTCCGGAGATTTCCTGTGTACAAAAATGGATACATTAGGACAACGTTTGAATAATAATGCATATGTTGGAGAAAATAACATTTAAAAGATGTATTGTATAGGGGGAAATTTCTTTGAAAATTTACATTTGTTAGGCAAAACTGCATACAAAAATGTGAATATTAGGAGGAATTCAAACACTTAAGAATTTTTATGAGAAAGCATTGCAAACTGATGAGGAAATGTGGAGGAATGAACTGAAGATTGGGGCGGGGGGACGAGAAGTTCAAAGAACTGACAGATTTGCCCATTCCTAATCATTACATGCCCAGTTCATTTCAATGTGTCTATCCTAAGCATGACTAAGGCTGGAATCCTAACAACATAAACTCAGAAGTAAGTTCCACTCATTTCAGCTGGGTTTACTCCCAGGTAAATGAGAATAAAATTGCAACCTAAGTCTGGATCCAGCCTGCTAGCTCTGCCTCCTCTCTGAGCAAAAAGCTGTTAGCTGCCTCATTTGGTCTTTGACACAGTATACACCACAAGCCCCTAGGGCAGGTTCATGGCAATTCTGGATTCACCAGCTATAGTTTTTGGGCCATGAATAATGTGGCCATTTGAGCTTTGCTTCCAAGAAACCTCTTGCTGTATTCTCAAGGCAATTCATCTGTCTTTCAGTTTAAAATATAATGAAGCTGGCAGCGGCTAAAAATAGTTTCTGAGATTCCTTCCCTTTTAAAGGTACAGTTGTGAAACTGGTCTGTAAACATCCATTGTGCATCCCTCCCACCCTAGAGCCTCATAATAAGCAATACTAGGCTGTACGGAAGGCCATTCTCACACTGCCTGAAAAACTGCCTATTGTACCTTTTCTATGCTTATAGCATTTCAGCACTTTGCTCAACAGAGCATTTGCAAGATCCATCTGTCCCTGAAATATCATAGCAAAGTATTCTGTAATTCTAGCAAGGACAGTTACCAAAGGCATCTGAAATATGGTTTTCCTCTCACATCAAACAATAATAGTAACATACGTGAAGCAGGACAGCTTCCTCAGGACATGTTTTGTCAGGTCCAGCCCCACCGTTTAGGCAGAATGAGGCTGCTGCCTCAGGTGACAAATGCTGTGATGTCGGAAGTGGTAGTAAATATGGAGTAGTGTCTGCTGTTATAGGGACACGGGTGGCGCTGTGGGTAAAAGCCTCAGCGCCTAGGGCTTGCCGATCAAAAGGTCGGTGGTTCGAATCCCCACGGCGGGGTGCGCTCCCGTCGTTCGTTCCCAGCGCCTGCCAACCTAGCAGTTCGAAAGCACTCCCGGGTGCAAGTAGATAAATAGGGACCGCTTACTAGCGGGAAGGTAAACGGCGTTTCCGTGTGCCACTCTGGCTTGCCAGAGCAGCGATGTCACGCTGGCCACGTGACCCGGAAGTGTCTCCGGACAGCGCTGGCCCCCGGCCTCTTGAGTGAGATGGGCGCACAACCCTAGAGTCTGTCAAGACTGGCCCGTACGGGCAGGGGTACCTTTACCTTTAGTGTCTGCTGTGGGACCGCCTGAGCTAGCCTCCTGCCCACAAGTTCTGAAGAGGTCATGTCCCATCGCCAGTTTTTATGTATGGTAATATTTAGCAGCCAGGTTAGCTTCTGTACCTGTCCAGCAAAACAATCTTCAGCCACCCCCTGAATTTTATGAGATCAAGTTATTAACCCCCTTTAGGTCCATTAAAAAGAAAATGGAGATGCACAAAGCTAGGAAGCCAACTAAATCCACTGGGATGAAGTTCTTCTTAAGTCTTTTAAGACAGGCTATAATCAAGCATTCAGAACCAAACATAAGATGTCCTTGCACATCCCTTCTCCTTTCACCCAATTAAACCTCAGATGCCCTTTCCCTTATGTATAGATCAAGTGGGGGTCTAATAAGCAAGAGCTTATGTTAAGAGCTACCAATTAACTTCTTATACTCCCACATCCCAAACCTTCAGTTAGCATCATATCCGTTAGAATGGCACTATAATCTCTCTCTCTCTCTCCCCCTCTGTCTCCCTCTGTCTCCCAACCTTCAATTTGTGCAAATTAAACACATTTAGGCTGTAAGCACACTATGGCTGTTGTGGACTGAGCTTGGGGCATTTGGAAGATAAGAACCTATCTATATTTCAGGACTTCTACACTGTGTGGTATGAAGTGTGCTGCCTCTTACCAATTTGAAACTCAGCCTAGATTTTTATTGCAATCATGATCTTCTGTCAGATCCAGGTCTTAAAAAATGAAATAAATGTCTGCAATGATGAAGGGTGGAACAAAACTAAAATGTCATGCATCCAAAGCAAGAGATGAACTACTATTCAAACCTGAGTAATTTATACCCAGACCTGTGGAACTCCTGAGACTTGATGATATGCTACTGAGACTTGATGATACATACTGTCCTATGTATTGCTATTTAAATTCCATGTACAATGTTACATTTTTAAAACTATTTGCTCTGACAACTTTGTTCTGATTTTTTGCTAGCTTTCCCATTAGGATTCACATATTAAATGTTTATAGCTGCTGTTTCATTTGCAAGAAACTGGCAACATAATGATAGAGAGAATGTTGCATACATATACACATATACACATACACACACACAAACAAACACCGTAACTGCCAACTTGGAAACAGCAACATTTTAATCAGAGCATCTGATGAAGGCAGAAGCAAAAATGTTTTGCTGCAAGAATTTAAAAGTTCTGCTATGTTAGTCACTGAAATATATATTTCTTTGATAATGTAGATCCTGTATGTCTGCATACAATCATCTTATAGATTTACACTTATGCCCCATGTTGTGTTTCTATTGCTTTAAATAAAAATATGGAAGCCCTCTAGTGGTCAAAAAACTTAGTTCCCGTGAATATTCAGCAGAGGTCTATGACACCTTGTTGAGCACAATGGTCCAGCGTGAACAAATCACGGTCACTTGCATGTTGCATTTGAAATGAATTGGAATTGCTTTGAATTATTATGCTGCTCTCACCTTTCTTCCCAGCATAGAAAAATGCTTATGCAGCTGCGATCTTTAATATTCCATTACATAAACAGTGTGATTCATAACACGGGGGTAGGGAATCTGTGCCCCTCCAGGTGCTATTGATTTCCAGCACCTATCAGTCCCAGTCATCACTGCCAATGATCAGGGATGATGGGAAGTGTAGTCCAAAAATGGCCAGAATAACCATAATAGCGATAATAGTGGCAAACCTTGTTTCAGATCTTGAGTGGAGTCTATCCTTATCACGTACTCTGACTGCAAATGAGTGCACATGAATACCTCACCAGATGGAAACAGCAGGGAACTAAAATAGCCTCCCTTTGTTGGGTATTTTGTGCACAATGCTATAATATGAAGCGATGAGGTCAGTCTGGAACCATGGTTTCCTTTTTGCAGCTCTGAGACCATTTGGATGGCCATCTCTGAGGTTGGATGGACATCTGACATGGATGCTTTAGTTTAGATTCCTGCATTGCAGGGGGTTGGACCAGATGACCCTTCAGGTCACTCCCAACTCTACATTTCTACAATTCTATGAGTTTGCCTTGGTACCTTCAAAACAACTACATCTCTGACAAAGGGGGGGGGGGCATAGACAATAATTATAAGAAAGAAAGAAAATAACAAATCAAGAAAAATAGGGAGCAAAAATTCCAAAACATAATATTATGCTCACTCCTTTAACTTGATGTTTTTATTGTGGTAGTCTTAAAAAAAATTAATCCTGAGAACTACTTTTAACTTCCCTTCTCTTAAAAATATGTAAACAGAGAGACAAAAAAGGTTGGTATGAATAGTCTGACTTTACATTACAATGTGATTCAGTTGTGGAATATGGCTCATCTATTGAAGACCAGGTGTTTATTGTATAATTTTGCATCTCACGTCACCATACTTTCCCATTTGCTCTTCACAAACATCCAACAGATTATCTCTCTTTGCTTTGTATCTTTTCATTGTACCATTTGGTATCAATCCCCCCTCTTTTATTTTATTTTCTTATGTTTTTGAATACCCCTCCCCCCCCCAAAAAAAACCCTGCTCTGCTTTCAATTCCTTGAACTCTCTCAAGGTAAGCTCTTTTATCATAGGCTGAAAGATTTAGTCGAAAATGAAGCCATTGTGTGCACAAAAATGATCTTTAACTGACCTCACAGACACTCAGTACTCATTACCACTCTTTTGTACCACCCTCATTAATTAAGCACACACACCCCAAAAGGAAGGCTGAGCTAAATTACATACTTGTCCATTTGTTCAGCTGCTGGGCCTTGTCAGCTGTGTTTTGTGCTGCTGGTTTATTCAGGCTCTTTCTGTAAAGGGCAGCTGACTTCCAGGCCAAACACTGTGATACTGGCAGCAAATGAGTCTTTTCTAGACTCCCCCTCCTTTTGCTGGCCTTCTACTGGTAAAGACAACTGCAACTTCATGGGCCTTGCTGAGGATCCACCAATTACCTTGCATTATGGGGAAAACTCTTTAAATACTTTGTTTGCCCAGCAATGTGCAACTAGTACATTGATTTGAAATGAGAATTTAATGATGGCACTTAAAAGCTGGGAGCACAGTCTGAACTGTAGAAGCGCATTAAGAAATTAAGCAAATTATTGTGTCAAAGCTGGGCAAAACGATTTACCAGCAAAGTGAAATGGCCATTTCTGTCTCCCCATTTAATCAAGTATGGAGATGTCCCCCAGCTTAATGTCTTCAATAAGATCGTGCTAAAAGAGTTTCTGCTTAGGTTGTGATAGGCAAGGCAATGAGGCATTCCTTTCAAAGTATATACAGGTAATATATACATGCTTTCTGAAGCAAATAGTGTAGCAGTGGAAAACCTGTGCTGCCCCCCCCCTCCCCAATGTTGTTGGAATCAAAACCCCTCCAGCCCTAGCTAGCATGGCCAATGGTCAGACATTATGGGAGTTGGGGTCCAATAACTTCTGGAAGGCCCCAGGTTTCCCAACACTGACACCATGGGTGTAGCCAAGGGGGGCAGGGAGGGACAGCTGCCCCCCAATAAATAAATAAATACAAAGCTAACTGAGGTTCTGCCCCCACAACAAAAGGCATGCCCCCCACAAAAATCCTGGCTACACCCATGACAGACACAGCAATGCTTTCTGGTCAGAAATGACAAATAATAGATACTTGCCACCAATTGTTACCATTTCCATTTGTTTTGAAGCTGCTTCAGTGTTTCTTCCATATTCTAACACAGACTTAAGAGCACCATTCTAGTATGTCTACTCAGAGGTGTGGTGTCCCACTGAATTCAGTAGGACATACTCCCAGAAAAGTCAGGAGGGTCAAATCTCACCAGAATGCTTAGGGGTCATTAAAACCGTAACAGAAAAAGATCAGATACAACAGAGCAGAAAGGTCTAACAGGATGTCATTAAGGAGCAGAATCAAGGAAGCATCTGGAGGCAAGAAGGCTTCTTTCGGAAAATGGAAATCTTGCCCAAATGTGGAGGACAAAAAGGAAGACAAAAGAAATGCAAGTGGACAATGAGGGATCGGTGAGGGGGATAATTCAAGACAAGGAACATATTGCTAAAAGCATTAGGACCAATTACAATAATAACAAAAAGTATTTAAATAAATCAGAAGCAGAAAACTGGCTGGGGAGTAGGTTGAACCTTTAGATGACAAGGGACTGAAAGGAAAGGTGTGCTAAAGGAGGAAAAGGAGATTGCAGAGAAACTAATTTAATTTTTTGTGTCTGTTTGTAGCTCTAGGTGTTGAATAGACAGGCTATAATGCAGGGGTAGCCACCCGGATACCCTCCAGATATTGTTGGACTCTGCTTCCTATTATTTTTCACTATTTGCTATGCTGGGGCTAATGAAATTGTAGTCCAACAACACTTGGAATGTTCAAAGTCCAGACAGCAGTGCTAGCAATATAACCAGAAAAACTAATGCGACAAACCCCATGCCTGAATGCCACCAATGTGGTAGCATTGGGAAAGCATCACAGAACAAACTAAAGCAGAAGAAATCCATCACTAATGCACCATTAGGGTGTCAAAGAGCAGACACCTATAATAAAACACCCATCTGGAGGGCCCCAGGGTAATTTCACCCGGGTTCTCTGTTCACTACCACTCTATAGTGGTAAAAAGGTAAAAATAATAATTAAAATGCAACTTTCTCCCACCGTCTTTTTAACTGCCATGATTGTGTATTCAGAATGGTTACTGTATATTAAGTGATAAACAGTCCTTGTTAAATGATCCTTAAGAATTCATTTTTAGAGACTATCAGAGCACAGCGATACCGCGTGAAGGCTGTGACTTTTTACACTGATTGATCCTTTCCTGTGGATTGCTTTAAGGAGTGTTTGCACTCTGGTGTTAATGTTCCATCGGCTTTGCCTGACTGTAAGCTTCATTAGAAGTTGGATGAAATAACTACGTTATAATTACTGTTCTGAAACCCAATAATAAACTCATCCTTAGCCTAGTTCGTGTAAATATACAAAGCAAACACAATGGGGGTATATAGTATAATTTGAAAGTATAATTGCATCAAATTACGTTTGTAATAATTCAGTGGAAGATATAATGCTTCCTAAGAGGTGATATTTTTCTGAACAGAGATTCAGTAAACATGCTGTTTTGGGGGTCCAATGCATTACTTGTTAAAGCCATAAGCAGAACACTGCTGGAACAGCACTCTGATTGAACAGCTATTTGTGTACAATAATCACATTTTTTTTAAAAAGAACATATTTGTTTCACACAATTGATACCAAGTGAGTAACCCTTGAAGAGTTACCTGTACCCCAAAGAGTTACCTGTTGATCCCTTTCTTTATACCACTCTCCCACTGACAACTGATAGTGTGGCAGGAGTTGGTATAATGGTGCTGGAAGAACAGGAGAGATGGTTAGGCTGGGGGAGGCAAACACATGGGCTGCATTGTCCAATAGGGAAGAGGCAGAGAGCAGGCTACTCAAGCCAGCTCTGCCCTGCCACCACTTTCCTTTGGTTGGCACCCACCATCTCACCCTTTGCAATGTAAGCATTGCTATTCACCCTTTTGGAGGGGGGCTGAGTATGAATTTGGAGGAGAGCTCCTCATTGGCCCTGGGTCTCCTCTTTTTCACCTGTGCTCCACACTGTTTGGTGTCATCTGTGTGACCAGAGGCATGTTCTTTAATTTGACCCAAATAGCATTTTGTCTGGGCAGGTGAGGGAATTTAAATAGGATTTGCAATAATTCCTATGGTAGTTTGGGATGGCTACAGGGTGAACATGGTGCATGTCAGATTCATACTTAAGGGGCAAGTAGGGAAGAGTGTAACAAACCTTGCTGTGTGGCCACAGCATGTGGCTTTAATTTGTCCAGCAGATGAGAGGGATGGAATTCTGCCCTCCCCCCCAGTTATTACTATTTACCAGAAAGCTCAACCACATAATCAAAAGCATGAAACCATCTTGGGTAGTTCTGAGAATGCTTCCACCATCTTCAGGAGGTCAATGCCTCCTGAATATATAAATTGTTAGGGATCAGGACAAATAATTAGTTCACCTGGTCCTCTCTTTCCAAGCAGATACGTTGTAAATGATCCATGCGCCATGGGTGCCAACCAACACCCATCTATAGCAAATAGGGAGATCACTATGGGTGCTGGTTGGTACCTATGAAGTAGCTTGAATCACCCTTTGATTTTTCTGTGATTGACACCTATATTAGGGCCACCGTTTTTTAAAAAAACCTCATATCCTGCTTTTTTTCTTCTTTTTTTTGAGAATTCAAGGCACCATAAAATATCAAACAACCCAATACAAAACCACAAAATGCATCAAACCACCATCATAATAAAACAGCAATAAACATAGGAAGCAAGAATCCCAGCAAGGGACGCTCTAAAAAACCAAAAACTAAATTGAGGTAAACAAAAACAGCACTGATATGCCCATACAAGAAAGATTATTTAACATGGTGTGTTAGAAAACCCAGCTCATTACTGACATCTTCTCCAATAGAGTACAAATTATGTCGCTCAGGATCCAGCCTCAGAGCTCCTAAAAGCAGTCACCCTGGGTTAGAAAGTAGATTTTTAAATAGCTATCTTACAACTTCCATCCCTATTAATAACTGTCACAAGCATGACATCCCAAACTACAAGGTACTTTTGAGAGTTCTATTTAGTCTCGAGCACAGCAGCCTGTCATGGTCCTGTCCCCAAACTGCTCAACCCTTATTACCAACTGTTCAGAAGAACTCCTCCAGAAGGTGACCTTTCTGTCCCTTGTTCCTACACTCAGTGAAATCTCTATTATGTGTGGGCACTTAAGTGAAACCAGCAGAAAAGACAAAGACCAACGTCTACCACCCCCTGATCACCCATGATATCTTGCAGAGCCACTTGGACCTTACTGCTCAACTGAACTGAAATAAGCTTTAATAAGTCTTGTTAAATGGTGACCCGTTTCAGATTAGGCCTTTGTGGTAGCATATGGAAAAGTTTCTAACACAGCTATCCTTAAAAACTGTTTTAAAGTCCCCCCGCCTTGAAGTTAATTTAGATGTGTGATACGTGTTACTGAGGCCGCTAATATATGATAGTTTGGTATGTCGATATTTTACTTTTCGATTATGTTACGTTTGAAAATCTAAAGATTTTTTTTAAAAAAACTTGACACCGATACAAATTGCAAATATTATCCTGCTTAAAATAAAGTGTTACTTAAAAATAATAATCATTCAATTGCAAACTTTTTCCTGCTTAAGGTAAAGGGACCCCTGACCATTAGGTCCGGTTGTGACCGACTCTGGGGTTGCAGCGCTCATCTTGCTTTATTGGCCGAGGGAGCCGGCGTACAGCTTCCGGGTCATGTGGCCAGTATGACTAAGCCGCTTCTGGCGAACCAGAGCAGTACACGGAAACGCCGTTTACCTTCCCGCCGGAGTGGTACCTATGTATCTACTTGCAATTTGACGTGCTTTCGAACTGCTATGTTGGCTGGAGATGGGACCGAACAATGGGAACTCACCCCGTTGCGGGGATTCGAACCGCCGACCTTCTGATCAGCAAGTCCTAGGCTCTGTGGTTTAACCCACAGCACCACCCATGTCCCTTTTTTTTTCCTGCTTAAAAGAAAGTAAATACTTTTTTTAAAAAAAAAATCCATTTGCATACTAGAATTCAATATACAGTATGGAAGGTCAGTTTAAAAAAATAGGATGAAGGGAAAAAAATAGCAATATCCCACTGTCTCCACCAAAAGTGCTTATCATCTTTGTCACTCTGCAGCATCCCAACTGAGAGAAGAAACACAAAAGTTCAGCCTGCTTGGCAGGATGAAACAGCATCACAGCTCTGATATTCATTTATACTACATGGATTCATAGCCCACTTGAAGGAAAAGCTAGTAAAATAATTTATGTCACCATTAAATGACCTCCATGCTGGATGCATTGCAGCCTCAGCACATTAACCGTATTTACCACTGGGAGATACAGAAATGAGCCTGACCTTTTTGACAAGGAAGAAATAAAATCATACTGAAATTGAAGTAAATCACAGGTTGCTTAAAAAAAATATTGCATGACCACAATTTCCTAGCCTATGTTCCTATCACATTTTATGCACATTTGATATATTTCTCGTTTAGCAGGCTAAATAAATTTTGGTATGTCGATCAATAGAATTTATCAGATAGCTCACAGGTTTGTTAAATGCTCTAAATATTCAATTTTTAAAGGCAACAATGTGGTTCTGAGGATGTCTGTGCTCAAATGCATGCCTTTTCACTTTGCTAGGAGGAGAAAAGTATAGATGTGAGAAATAAATGGCCTGCTTTTAATCTTCTCTAGCAGTGATGAAGTGGATGGTACTTGTTGAAAAGCTAACTGGATATGTAGTGGAAGCACTTTGTGCTTCAGGCTGAACAAAACAGAATGAGAAGTTATAAAACCGACTTAGGTTGCAATGCTAGACACCAGGGTTGGGGAACCTGTGGCCCCCTGAAGGACATTGGACTCCAACTCCCATCAACCCCAGCCAACATAATCAAGGGTCATGTACAGTATTATAATAGTTGTAGTACAATGGCACAGGTCCTAGGTTCCCCATCCCACTGTGCACATTTCCTTTGTGTATATCTCACTGAACACAGTGTGGTTTACTTCAAAAGAGGAATGCTTATTATTGTTTCAATACCTTTGAAACAGTATTATTTAGGCAAAAAAATTATCTGATGATAGCTTCAGAGGTGTCCAAATCAGTGCAGTTTGGAATAGTCTGGTACCCCATCATGATTCAAAATGGCACCTGACAGTGTCTAAACCAAAGCCTGTTCCTTCATATCGGGAACTATAATGTCAAACTGGATGATGATATCTCCAGAGGCATCCCAATCAGTGCAGTTTGGAATATTTTGGCCTGCCATCATGATTGAAAATGGCACCCAATAGTCTCCAGATTATAGATTAAAATATCTTTCTCAATCTCAGGAACAACCACGCTAAATTGTGTGACGATATCATCTGAAGTGTCCAAATCAGTGCAGTTTGGAATAGTTTGGATCAACATCTTGACTCAAAATGGTGCCCAATGGTATCCAAACACAGATGAAAACCAGCTCCTCTATCTCAGGAACCATCATGCCAAGTTTGGTGATGATATCTCAATAGGCATTTGGTCACATAGAGAACAGATGGACAATGGACTTTCCAAAACATAACAGCAGATCAGTGCTTTTATGCCCACTTCTTCATTTTTTACAGTGCAGTACAGTTATTCCTTACTGGGTCACAGGAATACAGGAAGTTTTCTTATACCAGGTCAGACTATTGGCTCATCTAGCCAGGCAGGATTGTAGATTAAAGAGTTTCCCAACCTTGAGGTGCGAGAAATTGTGTCTGGGAACTTTTGCATGCATCTATGGGGGACTGCCAAAGTCCTAGCCTAGAAGAGAGCAGAGGAAGTGGACATTTCTCTAGGAGATTTAAATTGTTAGAGATAAAAATCTGTAAAAGAGAGCAGAGGAGGACATTTCTCTTGGAGATGTAAATTGCTACAGGGATTAAAAAAAAGAAACACCCACACATTTCCATCCCTCGACTTGTCAGGAATGAGATCTACTTTCTAGCCCAGGTAGCTGACTTACACAGGTATCCAGTCAGCAGTGGCCCATCTCTATTAATACCCAGCCGACTTATGTCTACCATGGCTAGAAAGGCCTTGTAATGTTAACTGAGTGCTCAGTCATAGGAGACAAACTTGTAATATATTGCTAGTCTTTATCCTTTGTAACAATACAGTTGTACCTTGGATCCTGAATGCCCTGGATCACGGACGTTTTGGCTCCCGAACACCACAAACCCAGAAGTGATTGTTCCGGTTTGTGAATGTTCTTTTGGAACCCGAATGTCCGATGGGGCTTCCTAGGCTTCTGATTTTCTGCAGTGGCCTCAAACATTTTGGAAGTCGAACAGATTTCCAGAACGGATTCCGTTCGACTTCCAAGGTACAACTGTACATTATTAGAAGATGAGTCCTTTGTTGGTTCCAGTCAAGATTCAGGCTCCATCTGAAGTATACATTTAAAGCATCATCACACCACTTTGAAAAGTCATGGCTTCTCCCAAAGAATCCTGGAAACGGTAGTTTGTTAAGAGTGCTGAGAATTGTGCCCTCACAGAGTAACTATTCTCGGAATCGTTTAACAGTCAATCTGTCTTCCTAGGGAACTCTGGGAATTATAGTTCTGAAAAGGAAATGAAGGTGTCCCAACAACCCTCAGCACACTTAATAAACTACAGTTCCCAAGATTCTTTTGGGGAACCCATGGCTGTACAAAGTGCTGTGATACTGCTATAAATGTATAGTGCAGATGGGGCCTCAGGGCTTAGCAGGCCTGCTGAGGTAGCTCTTGACAACTACCTGGGTCAGTTTTATGATGAGAACAACGAATCCTTGTCATTCAATCTGAGATCTCCACATGTGCTTTAATGCTTGTGCATTCACTTTACAGAATGGGGGGGGGGGCAGCTCTGTGCATATTTCTTAGCATGGGAAAGCTCTTAAGGACTGGGATGTGGCTCCTACACTCCAGTGAAATTCCCAAATTGAGTGTGTTAGGGGCACATATGCTTGCTCTGCTTACTGACCCTACATACCTTCCCCACGCCTGATCAACCCCTGCTCTCTTTACACCTCACCCATCCCTTTACATCTTGCCCAAACCTTCTGTCTCAGCTTACCTAATCTCCCTCCCCTCTCAGCTTATCTCTTCCCTCACCACTCACCTCAACCCACAACCCCTTTTAAAGGAGTGTCAGGTGCTTCAGAGAGCAGTTAGCCAAACTGCTCTCTGTTGTACCTCCCAACCTCCATTAAATAGCCCGCCTGGGCCGCCTGCCACCTGTGCTGCTTGATTTCTCATCTGCCTGTTCTGTCATCACACTGGAGTTGCTATGGGTGACTGTGTGAACTGCAGGGTGATGGCAGCTTACTGATTTTACAGCCTTGGAAACCACATTTGACCTTCCCTGTCTAGCTATTCACATAAAGTCAAGAACTAGAAGGACCAATGAGCAAAGAATTCTTAAACACTGTAGAAACGTGCTCCTGTGTGATACTGACACAGGATGATCAAAAAGAGCAATTCCTCCTTGGTTTTCTTAGTCCACCCTTTTCTTTTCCCCCTCCCTTCCTGCAGTATATATATAAAAACAAACAAACAAGGAAATAAACTCATCGGCTTAACTGTATTACTTTAAAATCCATCTTTGATCTGTTTATATATTTCTACACAGGATGAATAACAGGAATCAGTAAAAATTGCATCACTGGGACATAAAAGATAACAAAACGCGATCAAACATTCTCTGGATGCAATCCACTTTCTGGCAGCTAAGCTAAGCATCATTGTTACTCAGCCTGACAGTAATAGGCAGGTTACATTCCCCCACTTCCTCATAATTACTTGTCTACTAGCATACAAAATATTCTTCACTAATCTTCACAAGACTTAAATAAGCTTCTTTGCTTCCTATTGAGACAGCTAGGCGTTAGCCTCTTATTTTGGGCCCATGATTACAACTCAATGCACACCACATAGACTTCTGAATTCATTGGCCTATGACATTAATTCTCCCCTCACGTAGACATTCATAAGGATGTTGCCATATTGCAACCAGAACAGTTATGCTGAACTCAAGGGAAAGCAGTTGTGGATATAAGCTCTTGTGTAACTCTTTTTCAAATACTGGTTCTTAATCTATAAATCATCAAACATAATTAAGGAAGGGAAATTTTATTTTCTCATAAACTGGACCCCGATGAAGAAATAACTGGACAGTGGGGAGAGAAAAAAGGCAAACAAATAAATGGACGGAAGAGGGGGACAAAGCTGACAAATACACACTGTCTGGATGCTTCCACAGTTTCAGGCTCTGGTTGTTGTTTTTTTGTTCCTCCAAGAGTGTCGGTGTGCCTGCATGTAAGGAAAGGAACCCTAACTTCTCATTGTTGATTTCTCCCATTCATCCTCATTTTAGCTTTCCTTTTTCCAATTTACCCTTTCACCCAGTATGTCTGGTGAATTGTGAAGGAGGGAACTCCCATAACATGCATCTGACTCCAGAGCCTCCATGTGCCCCTATTTTCCAGGGACGGTCATGGATTTACAGAAGCCGCCCTGGTTTCTGATTTGATCCTGGAATGTACCGCTTTTCCTCAGAACGTCCCTATTTTCACTGGAGGAATGCTGGAGGGTATGGAGGACACCCCTATTTTCATTGGGAAAATTCAGGAGGGTATTCCAAGATCCAAATAACTTTATTGTACTAGCCATTGGCCATGACAAATCTGAATCAAAAATAAATCCACAGGAGGGTATGTAACTCTCCCCCAAAGAACCCACTACCATCTTCCCTACACCCTGAGGGTTTGTTCTAGGCCTTCTGCAGTGTCTGGGACATAAAACGTTGGAGGGGGGCAGGGAAGCAACTGAGCTTGAGGCCATTATGAACTGCAAATGTTGCTTACTCACCCAGTGCTGAGTTATGACACACAGATCCCCAAGCTTCCTTTGTTTTTACTTGCCGCATTAAATGCTGATCAGTCAGTTTTCTTCAATAGAGTAACTGCTGACCTTTGTCTAAGCAAGGTCTACAGTGTACACAGGAGCTGGGAACAATTTGTTCAACTCATTGCTTTCCCCCATTGGAATACAATCACGTTAAACTGAACCCTAAATCAGCTGGAGAAAGAATAGGAAACACGTTGACATGAAGCAGAGCTGGCTCTCCTTTTGTGAAATGCGCCTCTTTTCAGCAAGAAAGAACCACGTCTTTCGGAGTCCGTGATACCAGATGATGCACCCAGCTAAGGTACACAGCAGGAACTAAGCCTGGCGCAGCGATCCATTTGTTCATGCTTCCACAAATACATTATCTCCTGGAGAGAAGGGGCCAATACAGAAAACATCACACAAGTGTATTTTCTCATCTCCACCCGTTTCTTGCCAAAGAAACCAAGGAAAGGAATATTTTTAACAGTCAGTAAGTTCTCCCTGCCCATCACAAGCAGACTGTCATACACTGTTATTTAGATTACTGTTATTTAGATGGCTGGCTTCCTTTTGAAATTCTCCACTGTTTTGAAATGTCCCCCCCCCCCCCCAATTTTACTCCGAAAAGGGAAGGGGAGATTGGTGTTTAGAAATGAACACTACTGTACTGCACGCTTACATATTTGATTTAATTTAATATCAGGGTTGCTTGCCTTTTACACCCCAATCCTTAGCATATTGGCATGGCAATAAGGCCCACTGATTTAAAAGGGACTTATTTCCAAGTCAGTATATGCCTAGTTGATTGAAGTGTTGTGCTTCTGTTTGAATAGTGAACTCATTTAAATTACTACTGTAGTTACTAAATACAGATAATTTCTTTGGATATTTAATTAATAGCATTTTTTATTTTTAAAAAACCAGTAACACAGCAGTTGAGGAAAAATTACCTACGGTGAATTGTTGCCGTGACATGAGTTACATAGATTTTAACAATAATGGAATGATCACATGCATTTTCATGGGTGACAGCTCCGCTTACAATCATATTAAGATCCGGTTTTGTAATCTATAATTAATTTTTGAGTTCTTCATTATTCTCAATTAATGCTTTCAGCTCTGCTTGGGATATTACAGTACAGAAAGGAAAATGTGCAGGCACACAAGAGGGGGGGAATATGTGTAGGCATAAAATACTTAATAGGGGGTTAGTGGTGACAAATATTGGACCAAAAAATGCCAGGGTCTTTGTGTGCATGTGTGTGTAGTTTTTTACAGCCACTTCCTTTTATATTAGGCTCCTGAAAGTAGTTGCAATAGCAGTCCATGTTCAATAACTCTCCAGCTGAAAGATTGCCTTTATGTTTACATATCATTATCATAAATGAATATATGTTGCATCGTCCAGCCAATTTAGTCAAAGTGAGCCTGGCCATTCATTTAAACAGGAGCAGGGCAAGGCTCTTAATTTTTAAAAAGCTGCTCCCTCGTAATTCCTCCAGTAATTGCTACTTAGCTCATTCATAATGGAAAAGCTTCCAAAACTGGCAGCGGGAACATACATAATAGTGATTTGCACTTTGGCAGTACTTCCAGCTATTCCCTATTTTGAGGCATATAGTAATAAAAAGATATGCCTTCTCATTAAGTGATTATTTTTTAATAATGGTGCATTATTTATTTTTTTATATAATTTTTTATATAATAAAAAAGCACAGAGAAGTACACATCAAAAAGAGCGGAAATACAATATGAGGCCAAGGAACATAAAGGTACTATCCAGTGCTGGTCCTATTCAGAGTAGACCCACTGAAATTAACAGCGATGACTAATTTAGGTCCATGAATTTCAATAGGTCTGCATCCTTAAATGTGTTCATGGCTTTAATGGCTCACGTTCTAATTTAATTAAGCTTAATGCCACAACTTGTTGGAAGTCCATTAAGTGATGTGAAAGCTTATATGAGGAATCAGGTTATGAGGTCAACAGGAGTTGGACTTACTGACCTTTGAGGTCTCTTGTGCGAACTATGATTTTGAGTTGCTGCATCTCTAGAGAAAAATATTATGGGAGCCCAAAGGGTCAATTCAGTTTTATATACCACAACAGGTGCCTCCTCTGTGACCCTTTGTCCTGCTTGTACTTCATCCATTCAATGAGCGAGGTCCGTTCTGGAATGGGAAGAATGGGGAGGAGGAAACAATGGGCCTGAATGGATGTCTTTTAAACAAAATGCACATACATTTGTACCACATCCTTTCTCCAAGTTGTTCAGGCCACATCTAGTTATCATATTTTATATTCATGGCAACTGAACCAGCTTGCATACTGGCTGTCCATGCCTTCAGAGCAAGAGGTCAAAGTGCCCTTCTGCAGACGCTGGCTTCCAACTTCTGTCCAATCTCCATTCCTGGCTCAAGAAAGAGACTGCTGTCATAGCTACCATAGAAGTGAGATAGAGGAGAGAGAAGACATAAATAGCCTGTGCTCATTCCAAAGTAACCGTCCAATCCTCAACCACTTACACAGGCCGGCATCCAACTTGGTCCCCTCCAGTTGTTGTTGGACTACAATTCCCATCATCCCTGAAGGGAGCTGTAGTCCACCAACACAAGAGGGTACAAGCTCGGCCACCCTGCAGCACTCACCTCCACTGCTACTTCCTAGCACCCAAAGGAAACAGTGGGAAGGGTCCTCCAACATCTGCCACAATGGTGTGGCAGCCTGAGAACCACCTCACCCACTGGCACTGTAGTGGCCATGTAATTTTCCTGAAGCAATGATACACAAGGACCCATTTGGCTCTGGGTATATCAATGGAAGGCTTGCCCTTCAACATTTCTCCAATTAAAAAAGGGACATCTGATTCAATGATGACGATGATTTCCCCCCGCCCATTGGACTGGGTTACCCCAGCCACTGTAGTTGGCTTCCAACATATATGAAAACATAATAAAAGTGTACAGGGCTGCCTTCAGATGTCTTATAAAGGTTGCATAGTTACTTATCTCCTTGGTTTGGGGGTCACATAACTCCACACCATCCAACATTTCTCCAATGAAAACAGGAACGTTCTAAAGCAAGGGAGAAACTCTGGGATCAACTGGGATGGCTTCTGGTACTGGGTACTGAGAACACTAGAACACTCCTGAATGAACTGGGCAAGTGGCGTCATGTACCACTTCTTTTTTTTAAAGAAACAGATAAGCAATCTTCAAAGCACTCCCCACTTGCCATGCTTTAGGCTCTCTGTTTGGTGATTCCCTTTGGACCACTAGAGCTAAAGTGGTTTCTTAGGCCTGGGTGACTCACCGGGTTATGAATCCGATGGACAAGCTTTGCCAAATGCCCTCCTGTGGACTCACAGACTTTGCAGCATGTTTCCCCTTCAGACCACTCCCTCACAGGAGTACAAAACAAGAACTCTTATTATGGAGAGCTTCTGAGCCAAGTGTATAAAAATAGGTCCTTTGTGTGTTTCTTTGCAGATAACTAGCAGTTTGAATGTGTCAGGGGAGAAAAAAAATTACACCTTCCTACACGAGCTGTCAAATTACCTGTCATCTGTTAAAAATAAATAAATAAATAACCCAAACTATAAGGGACTGATAACCCACAAAGGGCTAATTATTTCAGCTTTGTAAGTAAGATGTGAAAAATGATTTCTAATGGCCATTCAATTTATTTTTCCAACTCCTTTGCTTCAGCACCACTATTTCCCTCTTTATTTTCAGAGTAGCATCCTACTTTCAAACAGAACACTTCTCATATATCAAACTTGCCATAATCTCATATTCTCTCTTGTCATACATCTATTGGAAACCAAGCTGATTCTGTGGTACTACCTAAGCAAATCTCTCTTTTTTTGCCGGGGGGGAAGGCTATGCATTTTCACAGTCAGATGGCATCATTTGAGCATTTTCAGCTCTGTACATACAAGGGCTGAATTTCATATTACACGCAAATAAACACATCAAACTGTCCTCAACTGTCAGCCCAGTATTGTCCAGCACAGACATAGCCATTGTGGTGACTGTGGACTACAGCTCCCATCATCCTTGACCATTGGCCATGCTGCCTGAGGCTGATGGGGACTGTAGTCCGAAACATCTGAAAGGTGCCACATTGCCTACCTCTGCGCTAGCAGCAATTCGCCAAGGAGCCAGATAGAGGCTGTGTACACGCCACACATTTAAAGTATGCAACCTCCCCACCAAGAATCCTGAGAACTGTCATTTGTTAAGGGCACTGGAAACTGTAGCTCTGTGAGGGGTAAGCTACAGTTCCTGGGGTTCTTTGAGAGAAGCAATGTGCTTCAAATGTATGGTATGTATGCAGCTTTAAATGTATGGTATGTATGCAGGCGGGGACACGGGTGGCGCTGTGGGTAAAAGCCTCAGCGCCTAGGGCTTGCCGATCAAAAGGTCAGCGGTTCGAATCCCCGCGGCGGGGTGCGCTCCCGTTGTTCGGTCCCAGCGCCTGCCAACCTAGCAGTTCGA
Source organism: Podarcis tiliguerta (assembly GCF_965153285.1). Taxonomy (NCBI): domain Eukaryota; kingdom Metazoa; phylum Chordata; class Lepidosauria; order Squamata; family Lacertidae; genus Podarcis; species Podarcis tiliguerta. Next base: position 40,525,591 of record NC_139534.1, read on the forward strand.
AAGCACTCCCGGGTGCAAGTAGATAAATAGGGACCGCTTACTAGCGGGAAGGTAAACAGCGTTTCCGTGTGCGGCTCTGGCTCGCCAGAGCAGCGATGTCACACTGGCCACATGACCCGGAAGTGTCTCTGGACAGCGCTGGCCCCTGGCCTCTTGAGTGAGATGGGCACACAACCCCAGAGTCTGTCAAGACTGGCCCGTACGGGCAGGGGTACCTTTACCTTTACCTTATGTATGCAGGCAGAGTTAAGATACTTTCAGATGGAGATGCAAGGCACTTAGCTACTGGAACTTGACCACTGCTTGTCATAACGCAGGCCTTGATGTCAAAGGTGAAGCTGGCCTGAGCTTGGGGAACTGAACCAGTCTCCTGATGCTGAGGCTGGAGGGCGGGAGCCTGCAGAGCTGAATCCAGGATCCTTACTCAGCCTAAGGAGGAATTGCATGGCCCCCGCATGCCAGGTGTGAAGCCCAAGAAAGACAAGTAAGCACTTATCCTGAAGCAGTAGAGTTGTGGAAAGGATGGGCTGAAATAAATTACTTTTTTAATATTAAAAAACCCCTCAGTTTATCTCTAGCATTTACAGGGCAAGTTGCTCACTCAGAATTGTCCAAAATGCTGCCACCTGAGTATGTTCAAATCAGAACTTTATTTTGCTTTGCCTTACTAAAAGCTGGATTTGAACTTCTACTACTTGATCTTGTCTTGCTTTGCTTGCTAGAACCTGAACTTTCCAGATTCCATTAAGGCAAACAAAAAACAGGCAAAGCAGCATTCTGACTTGTACACATCAGGTGATGGGGGAAAGGTGGGCTATAAATCTAATTTATAATTATGATTATGACAATGACAATGATGATGATGTCTACCTTGGAAAAACAGTACAATCATTGCAACAATACTTGCTACTGAAGGAAGCTGCGCTGGAATTTTCTTAAGTTTCTCTCCAGCCTGCTCTATGAGTTATCCTGTTGGATGGAGTAGATTGTCTTCCAAACCCAGGTATGCTCCCACTATATATCACCAAAAGCCATTGGGAGTCCTGGCTCCATATGAGTCCTAGCTCCCTTTTCACAAAGCACATGAGATACAAGAACATGGCCAGCTCTAGCAATTATTAGGGCAGAAAGCCTGGTGTTCATTACAATAACTGTCTGTGCTCCCAATTGCTTTTATTGATAAACAGTGGGAGCCTCCCTGGGGTTGGAGGAAAAATCTCTCCCACCCAGCAGGGTATCTCTTGGACACGACAGGATCACTCTGTTTAGTATGCACTTAAGTTTGCACAGTTTTATTTTAGCGTAATTTATGAGTCAATTATTTTTTTTAAGAAACAATGGTTTCCTGGCCACAAGCTTTTCAGATGGGGAAATGGAAAGCAAAACAAACATACCAGTATAATACCTGTACCCCATGCATTGTGTAGCGAGTTCCGACCCCACCCAGTGGAAATAAAGACACATGACACAATTATTAAGATTAATGGGCTAAATAAGACCACAACTTTATTGGTTACAGGTGATGAGTGGTATTGGCTTGGGCATTGGTCCTATATACGGCTTCAGCCCGTCCGCTTGAAGGGTTAACCACCAGTAGGGGGAGTCCTGCTGATGCACATCAACTAGGAACTCCCCTGGGTCACTGCTTGGGGCATGCCTTAGGCCCTCACCTCCATAGGCTTCGGACAGGGCCACACTCCCCGAAATCCTTTATTGGACTACCCTTCAATATGCGGGGCATGTGATGGCGCTTCCTCCCCTCTTCCATCTACAAAACAATACCAATACCAATGCCTAACCACCAATACCAAGAAAGTTGTGACGATTTGCTATGAGGTAGGCTAAAACTAAGTGGCTGATGCCAATTTACCAACTGGAAAAATTCCTACCAGGCCCCTCAACGTTGACCAACCAAGGTCCATAGCAAGGTCAAGGAATGAAAACCTTAAAGGGCAGGAGGGTGGGAAACAGGAACAGCTGATAGGTGGGAAAAGAGGGAGATCTCCAGCCGCACCTGCGTTAAATAGGCCACGCCCTCAGAGCTGGCAGATTGGCTGGCCAGGGGGTGAAGTGGTTGGGGATTCCAGCCACTGCATGCGTGGTGGGGCTGTGACGCCCACAATCCCACCTCCTCTGCAGCTTAAGTATGTTTACTCATAAGAACATATGAAGAGCCTGCTGGTCAGACCAATAGCCCATTTAGTCCAGCATCCTGTTCTCAGCTAGATGCCTATGGGAAACCCACAAGCAGGATTTGAGCGCAAGAGCCATCTCCTCTCCTGAGGTTTCTAGCAACTGGTATTCAGAAGCATTCCTGTGTAGGCAGAATATAGTCATCATGGCTAGTAGCCATAGGTAGTCCTCTCATCTTAGTCAGATGTAAGACCCAGTATGCTCAGTAGGGCTTACTCCCAGGAGAGTAAAGGATTGCAGCTGTAATTGATTACCTCAACAGAGACTAGCATGTTTTTTCAAGTCAGACTTTTGCAGACCCATTACCAGCCTACCAAAGTCAGGGTGTGGGGGGAGGCAAGAAAATTTGTCAGGTTTGCCAGAATTATTGATTTTGTCTCTTTCAAAACTAGCAGATTCAATTCCACAAAGGCTTGCTGTTTTAATAGAGTTTACTTGGGAAATGCATATGCAAGGAACTTCCATCCATCATCGTTCTGACATCCAAGCTAAAGTCACTTTTAATCTGTATATAATGCTTGGGATTACATATTCATTTAATATAATCTTGCCTCCCTGGTTCACAGTAGGAGGCTAATATACAAAGCTGTCGTGATCAGCAGCCTGTTTGCTCATTCTTCCAGCAAAATGCACTGTATTTGGCTAACCTTTTGTTATATGACTGGCTTAGAAGTTTGACTGGCAGTAGTCAACATGGCAGAAATCTTCTCTTTTGAGGCTCATGGTTGATCATTGCTGAGCAATCTTTTGGGCATTAACTGATATAGTGAGGGAAGAGAGCAAGGAAGCTGGAGGATGTCAAGAAAATTCATAAGGTTTAAAGAAGCTGTCAGAAAGGAATGAAGGCCACCAAATGAAACCGTGAGGTACCTTTCTGTGTCATGAAAATCATAAAAACGGCTTCTGCTACAGCTGCCCCTCCACATGTATTTAGAATTAACATTTGCTGAATGCTAGGCAGAATGTATAAGGAGAGCTTTTGCCCACATAAACTGCCCTATGTATTAATATATTCAAAAGCAGCTGCATTCTGCCTCAGAAGCGTGCCTTCATTTTGCAATGTTAGAAAATATTAACTGGATGGGGGCACTGGGTTCCGTTTTCATTCATTCTGAAGAGAATGCCATGAGTAATGAAAGCATCCATTGCTCACATTTCATGCCTGTTCATACCCATTTTGGAAGGGGAGGTCTAACCTGGTGCTCCCTGGTGGCAGCAATGGGGCTGATATTGGCAGCCATTTAATTTTCCAAGAATGTTGTATCGTTTGGGGGCCATTTGTGGCACAAAAAGGATGCACACTAATCCGAGTTCCCCTTTTCGGTGGGTGAAGCCACTGTTTCCCTTTCACTCATGCCCAGGAAGAATGCAAGATGGTAGCCAATAGGAATGCCCACTAGTATCAGTTCCCCTGCCGCTCAGAATGGTGCCCCCCCCAAAAAAAAGAGTTGAGGTAAGAAAACATACAATGGAAATAATGATAGGTGCACGACTAATGAATGAATAGTGAAAGAAATATGGTTTTAACAAATGAGTACCAAAATGTTTTATAATGAAAATGAACAGTATATTGAAATGATAACAAATGTGTGCCTTTATTCTGCAAAGCTGATGGCTACAAGAAAGGTCTTTGAAGAATTCCCTCCCTAAAAAGGCCCACCCCTTCTTTTCTCATGTGTGTGTGTGTGTGTGTGTGTGTGTGAACAACTACTGCCTAGTATGTATTTTAAGATCTGCTGGGGCTGCCCTACTTGTTAATCTAACCTTGGCTTTAGCTGGGTGGGTGACAGCATGAGGCAGGGTGTTCTTGGGGGGAGGGCTGATTCTGGGATCCCCAAAGAATTTGGTTGACCTACACAATGGCTTTATTTAAGCAAAAGGTGAAATGGAATGTAACTAACCTTCTTGCTGACACTACTACTTTCTATAGGTTGCTATGATGTTGAGTTAATGCTGTCATTTTTAAGAAGGGTGGGATATAAGTATGAGGAAGGAAGCAAACAAAGCAGCAGTTAATGACAATATGCTCCAACAGATGCTTTGGAATGAGTAATGGAAAGAAAAAGTTCACCCGGCGAATATTTACACTACAGTGGTACCTCGGGTTGCATATGCTTCAGGTTACATACAGACTCCGCTAACCCAGAAATAGTACCTCGGGTTAAGAACTTTGCTTCAGGATGAGAACAGAAGTCGTGCTCTGGCAGCGCAGCGGCAGCGGGAGGCCCCATTAGCTAAAGTGTTGCTTCAGGTTAAGAACAGTTTCAGATTAAGAACGGACCTCCAGAATGAATTAAGTACATAACCAGAGGTACTACTGTACTTACAATTTTTAATTTGTTTTTAAACAATCTTGAATTTTCTGGGAGGCACAGGGAGGTATGTAAACAGGATAGCTTTATTTCAAAATTCAAGAATAGGGGCATGAACAATGAGGGTGGGGTGAATCCTCACTGCTCCCCCCTCTCTCTTTCCTACCCAACATTGCCTCTCTCCTTCCATCACTGTTCCCTTTTCATGAGGCACAGGACCAGTTCTCTGGAAGGAGAGGTAGACAAAAAAAGACAACATTAATAGTAACGCTGCATGCCGACCATTTTAATTAATTAAAAAACAAACATAAGATCCTGATATGGTAAGCAATATTATTTATTCCTGTCCTAGTAAATGGGAGAAGACACTTAGTCTGATCTTTAATCATGTAATTGAGGTAAGGAGGTGTCACAAGGGGGTAAATATTAGATTTTTAAATACAATGCTAGTTACACCTAAGCATCACTCATTCGATTGAGACACTTCCCTATTTACTCAGTTGGCTCCAACAAATAAATTACATGTCTCTGCTTCTTCAATTTGTTTCAATAACACAGGCATATGCTGAAAGCACAGTAAATCATTACTTAGCAGATTTCATCTCAGGTTCACACACCACATACACACAAACGATGGAGCTAGCCGCTCTATAGCATCGTTAGGTCTGGCAAAAGTCAATAGCAAGGATTGCAGGCTATGATGTTGCCTCTTTGTAATGTTAGAGGCATCATCTAAAAATCTTGTGCAAGAGAGGTTATTTTTTCTAATTAGGTAGCCATGATAAGTTATGGAAACTCTTGAGCATTCCTTTGCCTTGAAGTTACAGTGGGTGAATAATTTCAAGACAAAACGAAAGGACCATTCTCCTGTGATTCTAAGCATGGAAAGAGAGCAAAGACCTAACATCTATTTTGTTTGATTTTTCTCTAGGTTTGTACGTTCCAAAAGAAAAAGTGACATTTTTTTTCTTCCTCTGATATGTTCAATATGGGAATGGTATTTTGATCCCTTTCAGTACCTTTAATACCATGATGTATACAATTTATTAAAAACAGATTAGTGACAAGTTCTTGTTCTTTAATTTAAAAGTAATAATAAAATAAAATCCAAGGTAAGTATAGCAAAAAATTGTATAAATTAAGTTTCCAACATGCAGTCTATGAACGTTACCTTTTAAAAAAAAAGCATATAGAGCGGACTTGAAAGTTCTCAATAGTGAAATTATGTTAGCAGATGCAGTGTTTAAAAGGAAAAGCTTAGGGAAGCTTACTAAATATGTCATATCCTAATCGCCAAAGATCTGCTGAACCTTTGGGGCAGAATTAGCTATCTACACAACTTCCAGCAGAAATGACGGCATTCTTGTGCCAGTTTGGGCATGTTCACATCAGTTTAATTTGTAATGACATTTTACATAATTCCATCTCCCTTTCATCAATCACCAGGGCCACTGGTACCAGGAAGAGCAGGGAGCTTCAGACAGTCCAGCTATCTGGACAAAAAAAACACAGAAGACTGCAAATATCCAGTGCTACTTGACCTTAGTTTCTAAGTAGTCCACTTCTAGTAGAGGGAACTATTTCCTCCATGGCTGATGCAGACTTGTTAAAGAATAGCAATAGCAACTTCTAAGGGCAGGGGGAGCTCATTTTATATCGTCATTTCCTGTCCTCACTCCTAATGCCTTTGTTAATCAACACAGAAAGAGATTATGGTGCTCTGCTGGCAAGGAGAAAACCTATGAACTAGAGATGGGATAATCCAGTGCTATTAGAAGCATCCTGGTAGAAGCACACTTCTCAAGTGCCATTTCTCATTTGCCTAGAACTTGCAGGCCACCTCCAAAGGGTTAATCCCTTTGAGGTCCTCGCTTCAGGTTTGGGACTAAAGCAGTGTTGTCACCTTTCCTATTTAACTTTAGTTAGTGGGAAATTCATAGACTGGGTAGCATCATCTTTCTCTAACTCCTCTAATGGGAACGGGAGGGGTGTGTCAGTGACAGCTGGACACATTAGAAGATAATGGATGGAAATGCTTCTCTCGTTGAAACCTGATACTGGTTGTAGATAGGGTAGGGTCTTCTTTCTAATTTCTGTTGTGTTTTTATTGTTGAATTCATTTGCTGTTTGCATATCTCATGCTTTGGTGGGGCATTTTAGCATCTCCTCTTATAAGCATTGCTTACATTTATTGTGTTTTAATTTTATCTTATTTTTATGCACCATTGAAGCCTATCGTTGAGCAGAAGGCTAGCACATACACATATAAATACACAATTGTAATAAATAAAATTTCACGTGGTGAAGATTTTGGCAAGCATTATTCCCATGAAGAAAAAAAGAGGGAAGTTGGAGTGCTCATTGTTTGACTTTTGGCTTAATATAAATGATCATTCGATATATGTTTTGTGACTGTTTGAATCATTTTTGTTTCAGATCACTAAAGGGGCATGAGGGGGGGAAAGCTAAAAATTGATCACATCTTGTGGGACCTGCACCACATTATCCTCACAATAATCCTGTTATTTTTATTCTTATTCAGCAATTGGGTAGAATGATGCCAGTCTGTGGCTGACTGGATCATGGCTGATTCTTCCTTTCTCCTAGGGATGAAGAATGTGTGGACCTCCAGAAGATGATGCAGTACAGCTACTGTCATCCATGACCACTGGTCATGTTGGCTGAGGCTGATGAGAGCTGAAGCACAACAACATCTGAAGGGCTTTATGCATGTTTCCCATCCCTGCTGTATCCACTACAGCATCTTGGCATTAATGTCAATGGTAATACTGTGAAGTCTGGGAGCTGAGGCTTAGGAATGTGGATGGCATGAAGTCATTTGAAAACACCAACCTGAATAATTGAAGAACAGCCCAATCTTTTAAAAGGAGCTAAGGTCTAGGAATGCAGGTACCTTGAATTCATTCGGAAACTCCAACCTAAATAAATGTGGAGCAGCCTGATTTTTTTTTAAAGTAAAACTGCTTGATAAAGGAGGAAGTAGTGGTGATGCATCTTGATGCTTGTAGCATATTTTTAATGAACAATGGATTAAAAATAGAGGAATGATCAAATGACCTACAGAAACGCCACAGGCTTACTTTGAAAAACCAACCTTAAATTTCTCAACATGTGAATACATGTTGAAAAAAGCAAATGTTTCTGAATCCACCTGAAAGCAAATGTTTCTGAATCCACCTATTCCTTCAGCATGTCCTCTTGACATAAAGCAACAATAACAAACAAACAAAAACCTTCTGCGCCTTGTTGTGAGATCACCCCTTAGTTATAATCCCCAGAGGTTCCCCAAGATTTGAAACCCAGATGGACATGTTGCTGCAGTCAGAACCACCATGCACGGGGCCAGAAAGCATAGATACATTGGTACAGTTGAATAATTTTAGGCTCTGAACATAATAGTCTTCTGGGGCCGTTCTTTAGATGATGATGTGTATCGGTGCCCTGAAGGTTTCATAATAACGGCCTTCATAAAGTCTGGCCTGGCTAAGGGGAAGCAGCAGCTGTTCCTCTTGAGTTCCCCACTATTTTGCCCTGTTGCCACATGGTCTCTCCTGGGCTACTTCTCCTACCCTGCCACCTCATGTGTGGAAGTAAGATTCAGTTGCCAGTACATTCAGCATTTGTGCATTGGACAAAGAATGGTCATCATCTTGTCCCTCTCAGGCAGCATAATGATTTGGGATGACACCTGCTGACATCCATTATTAACATGCCTTTTACAATGACTTCGCAAAATCTAATTGGGCTGCTATGGCTTTAGTCACACACTGGGGATTCTATTTTACAAAGCTTGCATGTCTGCATGCACAGCTGTATACCATACATCTGCCTATAATACAGAAGTGGACTTCTGATCTTGCATATTTACAATACGGTGCAGAGGTCAAAAACTTTGGGCGGTATACAACTAATGTATCCTATCAACACAAGGATTTACATTTGTGCAATGGAACTTTATTCCTTCTCCTCCCCCTATGCGTGCACCCCACCCACCCACAATCTGCTCCAGGGGATTGATTATGTGGGGTAGGGCGTACTTGCCTCCCCCTAATATTTTATTTAAGTTGACATCCCTGGTCCTGTTGATCTAGTGATAATACTTGTCCTGACGGAGGTTAATAGTGGGGCATGATAGTACTGAAAATTGCTAAAATCCTTAAATGTCATTTAAAACAATCACAGATCTATCAAGCACAAGAGCTTGAACTGTCTTCTTTAATGCTGATGAAACTAGTTACATCACAAGCGTAACAGACTTTTGGAATGTGTGGTCCTTATTTTAATGGATGTTGCGTACTGCCAGAGATTCCTGTGGGGTGATTGTGTATGTTTGTGTTCATGTGTGTATTTTGTGTACACATACACACTAATGAATGGTAGGTGTTTTGTATGATTTTTTAAATGGTATAATGCATTTATGTCTACATTTTTTAATGCATTTAAGTTGCTTGGAGGGCTTTGGGTAGCAATGGCTAACAGGTCTAATAAACAACAACAACAACAATGCAATATGATCTGCCGCCTCCAGCAGTCTACCTTCACAATTCTTTCCTAGTCTGTAAGGGTTACTGGAACTTTTGTTGCTATCTTGCGGCGAAAGGGATGTCATGAGAGGAATTACCATTTCTCCGTATTCCTTTGCTCTTTCTGTACTATGTAATTATGCTGTATATAATGCGATGCTTCCCAAGAAGATGGGACGCATCTATATTACATGTAAGAGTGGAGCAGGGGGAGGAGGTGGTCTAGCTTCAGTCTGCTGCATTTCATAAATGACACTGGAGAATTAAAATGCACAAATCCAAAAGATAAATGGAGTTGTGCAGCTGGAATCCTTTGTGCAATTCAGAAGTGTGTGCTATAATTATTTGAAGGTTGTTCGAGAAGTTTTAGAATTGTCCGTGTGGGGAGGGATGTTTGTGAAATGGCATCATTCCCATTGCAAGCAAAGACTTTATTTTCTGGCCATGCTGGCTTCAAAGATTTTGTTGTCTGCAGTGGAACAAGGCTTCTAAAAGCTTTGCTGCACCATTCAGAGACCAAATCCCTGTCCCTATCTATTTCTCCCTACCCCCTGATTCCACTGAAGCAATTTGCTTCACTGTGCTGGATAGTAGAACCAGCCCTGTTTCTAAGTGACTGGGGCTGGGGCGACTCCAAACCAAGAATTGCCAGTTTTTCAATTGGCCTGTATTGGTTGATACTCAAGCAAGGTAGCAGGCAAAGCTTTCCAATGCACAGAGATCCTTTTCACCACCTCTAATTGCTGCTGGCAATTCCACAACTAAGGAGGCAAACTGAAAAGACTCATCAGTCATACGGAAAAATGACTTGCAAATGCAGGCTCTTGCTCTTGCAAGGGACTTTTAACCGTTATATGCTTAGCCATAATTGGGCAAACATAAATCATTCCTGGGATTAAGATTATGATTAAGCTGCTTTTACTTAACACAAGCTGGTATGATTAGGTGGCATATAGGATGGCTGGGCTTTGGCATCAGATTGTCCTGGATAGCTTCCCCAAACCAGCTCAAAAGATAGATATTCGGACGCAGGCTTCTAGACATGTAAAACTGTCTCAGGGCATAAATCAGATGCTCTCATCTATATGTCTGTTGGAATGTTCATCTGAGCATGTTGCTGCTTGCTCTCTCCACTGCATTGTTTTCAATGAGACGTGCATTTTAATGCATGTTACAAAGTGTGCCTCTTGGCCATGGAAAAACTCATGGTGCCAAAACAAAAACAAAATAATTACTAAGCACAGCTAGGGTGGGATGATCACTGGCTGCTCATATGCTACCAGGCTCATTTCCACATATTAATTCACAAGGCCCTTAACAACATGGGTCTGGGAAACAACACAGACCTAATCCCTTATGTCCCTGCTCAATCGCTGAGGTCTTCAGGGAAGTCACTGTTAGTGGTCCCCCATTGCACAGGCATATGCCTCAAATCTAGCAGGAGCTGTGCATTAAGTATTGTGAACCCAATTCTGTGGAACTCCCTCCCAGCTGAGATCAGACATGTCCCATCCCTGTTGAACTTCAGGCATCTGGTGAAGACTTTGTTATATATATAAAAAATCAGTAAGCATTTTACATAGGTTTTCTGATTTTATCGTTCATCTTAACTATTTTATCTCTGTTACATACACTCTATTAGTAAATCTTCCTCTTTCTCTTCCTCTTCTTTACTAAACTCTAAACAATTCTCTAAACAATAGAAACATGGCTCTTACCTGCTCAATTTCAGCAAGTAATGCTTATTTTACATAATCTTCTACCTGTTTATCCCATGCACATCTGCTCTGGTGTGGCCTAAAAGCAGTCCAAGAAGTACTTTCTAAGTGGAACAGCTGAGTACCCATTTAAATCCGCATTTACATGAGATCAAAAGTTAAGGTAGGCAGGATAGAGCAGTAAGAGAGTATGCTGTACTCTTTGTGGTTTAGAATTTCCTTTGAAACTACTATCTCTTGTCAGAGACTGCACTGAGAACATAATTGCTATGTGCAAAATTGTCCTATTTTCCATTGTAGGTGGGCCAAGTTAGTCAGCAGTGTGATTTCCATTAAACAGAAGTGGCTCTTCTCATGCATGAGTTTGTCGCCAGGTTTGTACGAGCATAAAGAGTGAGTCACTATTTTGGTACTTGTGACTTACTCATTAGCGTTTATTCAGAGACTTATTCCTTGCTGTAGCAGAGAATTAAATTATTCATGGACAAAGTCTAGAGGTGTGTGGTGTGTGATAAGCTGTGGAAAGGGTCAACAATCTCTCCCCCTGCTGTTTCTTCAGATTGTCTCCCACCCAAAATGGCTATTCCTGATCTAAATGGCCCTTCAGATTACCATTACATACATTTGAGGCCATGTTTGAGACAAAGGTGTTTGAAAACATGTGGCATCATTCTCCCTGTTGACTATTTACTCAAGCCCTATTAAGGTGTTCATATGTGACTTAAATGAACTCACAGTGTGGTTAGAGGGGGAAAAAACCTTGGTGGGTGGCTCTTACAGAGGCAATGTCAATCAAGAGAATAAATATGGAGGCAAAATGGCCAACATATAGAGACTTACTGACAGAAAGAGAAGGGAAATTAAAATTTAAAAAGTATGAAGAAATCAAGGATGAGGATAGTGATTGGCTGCAACATCAACAATTAAATGAGATTTTTAAGGAAGATAATAAGAAAGGATTTAGTTATACTGTTTCTAGATTTCAAAAATAAATAATAGAAGAGAATAATAAACTGTTAAAGAAAACTGACAGCTATTATTAGAATGGGAGACAAAAGATGAAGAGATGAAATCAGTCATTATTAAATGGGCATAAGACCTAGGACATAATATACATTTGGATGAATGGGAAAAGCTATGGAAGAGCAATTTGAAATTCACAAACTGTGTACTGTTGAAAGAGAATTATATGAAAATGATGCATAGATGGTATATTACACCAGTGAAAATGGCAAAAAATGTACAAAATGAGCTCTAATAAGTGTTGGAAATGCAAAGAAAAGGAAGGTACTTTTTATCATATGTGGTGGAATTGCAAACTAATTAAAAATTATTGGGACATGATTTATAATGAAATGAAAAAAAATGTTTAAGATAACCTTTGTTAAAAATCCAGAAGCTTTTTTATTAGGTATTATAGGTCAAGATATACCAAAAGACAATAATTTAATTATGTGTGTGACAACAGCGGCAAGAATGCTATTAGCTCAAAGATGGAAAAGCGATGAAATACCAATGAAAGAACAATGACAAGAAAAGTTAATGGAATACACGGAAATGGCAAAGCTAACTGAGAGACTTAAAGATAAAGATAATAATGACTTTAAAAAGAATTGGGAACCTTTTAAGATATATATACAAAAGCAATACATTGAAATGAACTCACTTGCAGGATTTGAGTAATACACTTACAACCGACAAATACAAATAGTAAATACAAATAAGGACTAAGAGACTAAGTACAGATTAAGAAATAAGTTTATTTTATCATAGAAGGGATACAAAACTATATGCAAAACAAAAATAATACACTCTAAACCAGAAAGGGAAGTTGGGGGAAGTCATGGGGGGTATATTGAGTATGTAAAATGTAATTTGAGTTTCTTGAATATGTTAAAATTTGTTTTAAAAACTTTAATAAAAATATTTTTTTAAAAAAATGAACTCACAATGTGGGGAGAGTAGGCATGTGCACATTAGCACATCGCCAGTTGCTGTTCTAGTCATCTACCATGAGTTGGAGTGTGACTGTCTGAAGCAGGGATTCACAGAGAATGTTGGAAAAGGGGTCTTAAATATATGTATTGTATTCCATTTGTATTGTATTCCATTTGTATTGTATTCCATTTGTACCCTCCTCAACTCATGGAGGTCAACTACCATGGGGGAGGGCAGAACCAGTGCATTCCCACCTCCTTGCATGTTCAGTGAAGCCACTTATGAGCACCAGACTAGGATTCCAGTTGCAAACCAGGGCTTGTCATTGTGTCATGTGAAATGGCCCCAGGAAGCAGCACTTGTGATACTAACTCATGGGGGGGGGGCGGGGAGATCTTGAGGGGGGGGGGGAGGAAAGTGGGAAGACAACTGCAGAAAAGGCCATAGGTTTTCGCAATGAACAAACTTCACTTCAATAGTTTTTTGAAGCTTGTAATGATCACCCGGAAATTGATTAAATTTTGCTGAGAATAACCAAACTCTTGCCAAGATGATGCTTAGAATGAGACTAGCCCCGCAAAGGGATGAAAGAAGTACATTGACCTTTGCTTTGCCATTTGATTGTGTTCTTTTTCATCTCTAATTAATTTTAGGATACATTTTACATTTTATATTGAAAAAATACAAATAGGTGGAAATTGTATTAAGACAAACACATTTTTTAAACACACACACACACAATTTAAATCAAATACTCAGAAACATCATTATGAAACTGATATAGAAGCATTCCAACATAACATAACCAATGCACGCTCTTTAACATCACTGCAACTAAATGTATTAGTCCAAAAACAGTTTCCTGATCTAGCAATTCTTGTGTTAAAGGGTCAAGCCAGCTGTGATAATTATCACACCATTTGCAAGCTTTTTCTTTATCGGCACTGGGTGGGGTACTGTCCTCTGACAGCTCCCCACATCATGCCTGCGATTGGCATTGAAGGAAAGCTCCCACTTGCTCCAATGGTAGTTTCTCTCCCCCCTCCCCAATGCAAATTGCAGGCACTGGAGGGTGTGGATACCTCAAAGCATCAAAATATTCCTTCTGAACCCCCAGGTTAAGGTGCGTAGCAGAAAACCTCACAAACACCTTTCTCCCTACCTGGCAGAAAAAACAAAACAATAAATTGAGTAACAACAATTTGCTGGCTTTTCATGATAGTCTAAATCTAAGGCCTGCGGTAACTTCCTCACTCTCCCTAGTAGGAAAGACAGCCCTGTAGCCTATGTTGGGGCTACAGTGGGAGGCTATGGTTAAAGTCTTCTTACCCTCATGTATATCAGGGTGCTGATGTAGATTGACCTCCTACCACCACCCCACAGGCAATCTATGAAAGAATCACCTGTGGCCTGTCCTGCGAGCACTGGGGTAAAACCAGACAGATCAAGATGCAAGTTGAGAGAAAACCAAGAAAGTAGTTCAGATGAAAAAACTTGGGAGATAGCAAAAAGCTTCTGTGTGTGCATGCAAGGGTTTGTTCAGTTCAAGATTCCCAGTGCGTTTCCAACTCAAAAGAGTTCATCTTCAGGGCAACAGCTATTAGATGTAAGAAAGGTCTTTCTTGTGTTCTGAAAGGTTCAGTTAGCCAAACACGTTCAAAGGGTTTTCTTACACACCAGGAACATTGGACTGAAGAGACTTAGAAAACACTCAAAGAAATTCTCTTGCTGTTTTCTGTTGTGCCACTGTAGTTCTTTTTTTCTTCAAAAAATAAAACAAATATAGGCTCATATGCATGTAAGAATTTCCAGTTGGAATCTAGATGAGAAAGATGGTAAGGATTATCTGAGCCAGCTGCAAGGCAAAGGGTCATAATGTGATTCCAACTGAAGAATAAGAGCAGAGCATGACTACAGACTACAGACAAGAGGAAGGTAGGGAGGTAGCTTAAGACTGAATCCATGTGGCGGCTGCCCTTGAAGAGCTGTTTGAGTACAGTCACTCACTAAGGGCTTACCCAAACTTACCTTTTGCCCCACTCTTTCCAGCCAGAGATGTCTGAGCATCGTTGTTGGGTTTTTGTTTGGTTTTTGCCCTGGATCTTTCCCCGCAAACCCTCACTCTTTAAAGCTGAATCCGAGCAAACACCCATTTGGGTTTTCCGCAGATTGATATTTCCTCCAATTGAGCTTTAAAGAATGCATTTTCATGGAGAAAGTTCTGGAGCAAAAGAAGAGGGGTGTTCAGACACAAAGCTTTAAATTGTGGACTGTGTCTGGAAAGAGCAGAGGAAAGTAAGCGTGGATAAGCCCATAGCTGCTATTTCAGTTCTGCCAATGATATTTTGGGAGTGGAGGGCTGATTGATCTAGTCTGTTCCATTGATAAGAAAATGACACATGCTGAAGAAGGAAAGCAGTCTGATCTCCCCAAGAAACTGGAGAATTATGGCGGTGACTCATTTTCACTGCCAACAAAGCGGAGAGTTTGAACGGATTGTAAAGGTTTGCACTACTGAATTGGAACATCCTTGAGACCTTGGTGACACCAAATAAACTTGTTACAGGACTGGGGGGGGGGGGAATCTAGGAAGTGAAAGAGGATAATCTTGGAGTTACAGCACATTCATCCTGAAGGCAATAACCACCAGCTTGGGAGTGTTTACTATCAAAAGGGTATCTGAAATCCTCTCTGCTTAAAGTTACTCTTAAAACTGCTTTACTCATCTCATTTTTTAGTGCTTTATTTTTATAGAAAGCCATTTTCTACTCAACTTTTACCACTGTTGAACAAGTTCCTTCCCCAAGGATTTTATCTCTTTTGAGAAAGTGGTATAAAACTTACAAGGGTGCCAGTTCTTAACATTTTTATGGGTTGCAGTTGCACCCCAGATGCATAAGGACACGGGAATGGCAACTGTTCCTTTAATATATATTTAGTCGTAAAAAGAGGGGGAAAGGAGAAATATGAGGTCAAAGGAAAAGAATTAAGCTAATAAAAAGAAGGAATCAAACTGTCAGAAAGAGAGAGTCAAAACCTATTATAACAAACAGGAAACAATCCAAAAGGGTACTATTGATAAGCAGAGTAATATTGATTGTATTGCCTAAGACAAAAGTTAAACATGCAGTAAAGGCAATTAAGTCTCAGGCATTGCACAAATAATAAAACATTTAAAAATTGCATTTGAATATGTGCAGAATGATAGAATGACATTCTCAGCACCAATCAGCTGATTTGCCATGATAGCATGCATTCACTACAATTGCCAATCAGCTGATTGGCAGTGATCTCCTTTGAAGTTGTCACTTCAAGAGGTCATAGTGATGTGAGATGATTGGCAGATGCATGCTCTCACCAGGAGTGGGGAAGGTAAGGATGTGGCCAGATCTAGTTGTCCACCCCAATATACAGTCCATGCACACTGCGAGGAGATACTGTGTGAAGTTTCTTCATATTTTTAGAGAGATGTCTACATTTTAATGAAGTAATAATATTCAACCTGTCTATTTATAGTATTCTTTTGTGTAATGATGACCTATAGATTTAGAAAGAAGCTGAGCCTAAGGTAACTTTCTAGACATCTGGCAATCATTGCCCTTTGCCCAAGGCCAATCCAGTACATGATTAGTTCATAAGTTTGCACACTCAGGCAATCTTGCTGTGCCTTTTCCACTGCAGATTTTAGGAAGAAGGAACATCTGCTGGACTTTCTCCCTTGTGAAAGGCATGAAGTTTCTCAAACACAGCTTATTATCTTACCTTTAATTTTCCCAGCATTAACTTTCCTGCCTATGCCAGCAAAACAGTTTGGAATCTAATATGCAAGCAGACTTATGAATATGAAATATTAGAGAGATCACAATTCAAAGCAAGAAATGTGACATGCATACCTCATTTTGCACATTTTCTTCATTACTGAAAGACGGCAGCAAGAAATCATAAGTTGCATGTGCAGAAAGATCACTGCTGAAAATCAGATCTTACATATCACATAACAGTAGACACAGATTGCCTTACATAGGCAGCTATTATGTCATTAAGTGATAAGCTCTGGAAGGATTCACATCTTGCAGACAGCATCAGCCCATGAAATCAGTAATGATCCACAATCCCTAAGACACCATTCAATGTCTCCTCACTAATCTTGAAGATAACTGGGTGAGCAGCTCCAACTGAAAACTGGTGATTTTTGAGATGTTGAGAGGTAATATGAATGCTCTGCCTGTGATATCTGATCTGTCATAGTTACATTATTCGTGTTTTAGGCTTGTAAGTAATATGTAAATATAAAATGCTTCCATAATTTTTATTTTTCCAAGAGCCTGAGGCCTGATATAAACAAGCTTGACATACCATATACTCTGGATCCACTCTGGAGTGGCTAGTTTACTTAGTTATATTTGCCACTGAAGAAAGCTATATGGTTGAAACCTGTTTGGCACCTGGAAGTGTTGTTTACCCTCATGTGTTAAATTCTCTTCTGTCTCTCAGTCCACATTGAATTTTAGTATTTTATTGTGTTCAAAGGCTCTATAATGATTTGCATACAATAATATATTGAGTGAAACTTTCAGTTCATTTGATGGTCCTGCCTTTTACATTCTGTCTCAGAAGTTGGGTTCAAATAATAATTCATATATCTGATTTTTATCCACTATCCTATGTAAGTGTCACAGTTCTACTTGCGTAGAACATCCAAGGCAAACTGTTCACCATGTTGACCTTTTTGCACAATGAGTCACAGATTTAACAATGAAAATGACCTCAGCATGATGGCTTCTCTTTAAGGAATGTTCTCCCCAAAGAGACTCACGTGCAGGTCGAATTAACATCTTCTCAGTGCCATGCAAGGACTCTCCTTTTCCACCACCTCTATGACTGTTAATTCCCAGTCACCCCCCCCCCAATGTTCTGTAGGCCATTTGGTAGCTAGTTCGTTTTACTGGTGATAATGTTTTCAGAGAAGGGGTTTCATTATTGTTTTGAGAAGTAGCATATGATCGTGTGTTTTTCATCTTCCATGTAATTTTTGTCCATTGCCTTTTACTGTATGTCACACTGAGCCTTTTTGAATCAGGCGGTGAATAAATGAAATAGAAAAATAACAGGACTGGCTTTGAGTTTGTTCTGGTCCAGCGAAGACAGAAGCCAGTGGCATCATCCAGAGAAGACATTGAGTTGATTATTAAATTCCACAGCAGTCAAACAGAGGTGAAAGATGCAGGTGATATGATTAAATGATGTCCGGATTCTGGTCAGAGGCAGGTGATATGGTCCAAGACAGACAGATGGTTGGGTTGCAGGAAGCAGCAGAAGCTAGACACAGGTATCAATATGATGCCTCTGTCAATATGTTGTTCAGACTGGGGAGCCAGGCCTGGGGCAGAAGGGCCCTGATGGAAGCATTCACTTGAACTTTGGAGAAATATCCCTTGGAGTTCTCCTAGGTCCTGAAAAATCTTAGCCTCAAACTGCTTTCTAGGTTGCTTTCTGCCTGTCCCTTGCAATTAGTGCTGGTCACTCTTCCAGCCAGGTAATTTCCTCTGGGATCTTACCCAGAACACAACAGGCCTTCAGCCAGTTGGAACAGGAAGCTTCACACAGAATCAATAAAAATGTTGCTACATAAAGAAATACAATGAATTTATAAACCTATGACAGTTGAGATTCTCATTGGGAATTGTTCTTTTCTTTTCTCCGTTTAAAAAATGGAAATAATTACAGACTGAGAATCTACAAGAGAAGGAAATGAGATCGACAAAAAAAATCAAAACAATATTTACAAGAAATTTTACAAAGAAAGCACCTCATTTTCTAAAAATAAATAAATGCATTTGCTCATTAGAGAAATGGGAACATTAATGTGCTGCTGAGGTAAGTAACAGCATAGATGATGCTCCTATGCCAGTAACAAGAGAATGATAATCCTTTCCCGTTTCAATTCCTTCATCTTATTAGTTTTCCCTTTTCAGTGAAACACGCAGACCTTTCCTTTCCCCCCAGGATGGTAGGCCATTCGCAAAATGCATGACTAGAATTAACAGATGATTTAGGGCATAAACTCCTTGCAGACTTCAAGGAACATGTCCTCAAAAGAGATTTAAGTAGCATATGCATATATTAACTGACCTGATCCTCCTCATGAGCGTAAAAATGTCAAGCATCAAAGAATATGTCTATGCTGTAATAAACTTTGCCTTGCTGCAATTCCTTTTCACAGAAAACTGACAATCCCACAGGTAACAGACAAAAATGACTCTGTCCATGTAACATCCCAATTGCTTTAAAAGAGCACATTTTATGGGTTATGCAGGGTTGAGAGCCATATCACAGCAGGACACAAGATGACCATGCTTACCCTGTCATAGTCAAGAGAAAAACTAAAATGGAAAAAGAGGAAGGTAAGATGAGAGATGGAAAAGTTGGTTGCCAGTATGTTCACAATCACTTATATAGTCATATAAGCAAAAGTGTTTATTCCCATAATGCCTAATTAACTCAATGAACTCACGCAGCATGTGCCGATCACCACTCTTTTATATGACAAAGGATTAGATAAATTCACAGAGGGTAATCTGTCAATGGCTATTAAGCACAGGGATCCAAAAGAGGCAGTCTACCCCGAGATTACCAGATGTGAGGCCTGAACAATAGGGAACAGTTATCTCCATCATTATCCTATAAGTTTTCCAGGACACATCACACCACTGCTTGGTTCAATGAACCTTGCTTCTTATGCTCCTATGCTTTCAGTAGGAATAAGGCACACTGACCTTTATCTGGAAACTGTAATCCAACACAGAGTTAATCATGCTTAAGTCCATTAAAACCAAAGAGAGGAAGTGTGCAGGACTGTACAGGGTTGCAGCCATAGTCTTTGTAAGGATCAAGTGATAAGGTATTTGTAAGATTGAGAACAATACACTTTATCTGAGAACAAGAAGGAGAATGCCTATAGTGCCTCAACAATGAAAAACACTTTTCCCTCCCCAAAACTACATGTTGCTGTGCAGTGTGCTCCTATATACACAGGGTACTTCCAGCCAGCCATGCCACTGATGGCATTCCCTCTCCCATCCAGTTTTACATTCCCCTCTGCCCAACAGTTAATCAGCATTCAACTGCCTCTTAGGACACCAGGGCTCATAGGGCTGGTTGGAGAGTTTGCCCCTTAAAGCTATTCTTTGTAGTTCTGGAAACCTCAGAGCCCGAATACCTCCCTCTTCTCCATTTAGTCTATATAAGCATTAGCATTCACACATCAACATAAAAAGGCTTATCACACATCCGTTTGCCCTGTTGCTTTCCCCAGGGGAAACCCAATCTTCAGCTCTGCATCAGAACAAACAGCAACGGGGGTTTCCACAGATTGCCACTTTTTTGATCTATTGGGTTTTCTGGAGGAAAGCCATAGGTGAAACACAAAAAAAGTACACACACTTGGATCTATGCCTCAAAAGTGTGGGACAAGAGGAAAACCACTTGAACCTGAGCTTTCCGGGTGGAGGATAAGAGGAAGTGTGAATGAACCCAAATAAGGGGCAATTTGATCACATGACTTTCTCCTGTCTCACATGACTTTCACCAGCATATAAACCAGCCCTGCTCTTGTTTCTGTTGGGGAACAGAATCCTCAGCTCTCAGACAACTTCCGAGCAACAAAACACAACCCGCCATTTCCTTAGTCCATTGAAGGGAGCAGATACCAGCTGGTTTGTTTCAATATGGCTTGTTTCAATTCACACACAGAGAGAGAGCCAGATTCTATGATTAGCTTTCTGGGACTGAGATTGGCTTTCTGGGACTGTGGTTTTCAGACATCCACAACCTCATTAGGAGATTTCTCGTTTACTCTGATGATCATGCCCTCCCCAGGAAGGCTCACTGAGCACCAACATTTTAGTCTTGCACTTAATATGGCTCTTTAGGAAGACTGAGGTTTGAGTGATTAGTGTTTCTCCTTTCCTTCCTTTTTTGCTTTGCAACGATCTCTCCTCTCCCCTGCAGTCCCTAAACCCACCTCCCATTCTGTTCTGAAGGGACCGCCCTTTAGCTTTTTAGGAAGCACAGGGGGTAGCAGGTGGAAGGAAGAAATTACTTTCCAGCCCTGGCCACTTCCAAAGAAAGTATCCCAAGTGGAGTTCTGCTTACAGAACTTCCAGACCCAAACCAATGACTTCCAAACATGCAACAGCATTGATGTCTCAGTGTATCTTCAAAGTGCCGTTATTTACTTGTCCCTGTGATGATGTTGACAGGGAAGGAGGAGAGACTACATAGTTCATTTCCTGACGTGTTCTTTTCTCTCTCTTTTTTTCCCTTTCTGGCAGACAGCTGGAAACATTCATGACAGATAATGAACCACATTTCATATTTGAGAAATGATGTCTGAAGAGGGGAGGGAGAAATGGAACAGTGACATTCATTAGATTTGCTTTGTTGCAACCTCACAGCATGGCAGAGAGAGAGAGGAAGATTTCCATCCTTGTTGCTTCTATTTGTTTTCAACATTTCCCTTTTGCCTTTGCCACCCACCAGCCTCCCTCTGGGCTGACCTCATTACTGGACACTCCTTTGGAGGCCTATCCTCATCCTAGATTGCCCATGTTTATTTAAACTTATTTTCTCTCCAGCTTCCCAAATAATCACCCTGCTTCCCTCTCATATTATGACTCTGGAAAGGGAGTATATCTAGTTGGTCTACACTTTTCATAACCAGAGTGATTAGAATGAGAATTTGTGAGTTTTACAGCCAAAGATATGAAACTGTATCCACAAAGGCAGGGTATGCAGTTGAGCTGTATTTTATCAAACAAAATAACCCCCTTTCTGGTTTTCTTTGCCTGCATCAACTCCTTGCTTATGGGAAAGCAGAACAAACATATCCTGGCAAGCATTTAGTAGGATAATTTCACTTCATTCTGTTTGTCTTGTTGGGGAAAGAGCTTGCTTTTATCCCCCGTTTCCTTGCTTTCTTACTTAATTCCATTCCTCATGGAGCCATAGATTAGCATGGGAGATGTGCTCACTTCAGAGAAGTAAAATTATGTGATACTAAGAGATGCTAAATTATTAGGATGCTCACTCTCACAGACAGCTGCTCACGTGAGTGGCATTCTTTGAAGTTAGTGGCATGTTATTTCCCCTGTTGTAGAATAAAGTAAAGGGATTCAGAGTTGAAGACCAGTTACATAGAGCACCTGAGTGTGGTGTAGGGCAATTTTGAAAGTAACCAATTCCCGCTTATGCACTTCTGAAATGGTAAAAATAAAGCCATGCAGAATGTCTCCCTCCCTCTCTTTTGTTTTTGCATTTATATCCCACTTTTCTTCCATCACGGAACCCAAGGTGGCTCCCAGGAGGGCTTCCATCCAAACACTGACCATCCCCATATCTGCTTAGCTTCAGCAAAATGGTGGTCTCATATTACTTGTGACCTATCCTCCCTGTGGATTTGTATCAGCTCCAAAACCTAAATATGTCATTGATTCAGTGACAGAATTATAGGATGCCATAAGGGGACTTCCCTCTCCCCTTACCATTTGTGCTCTGCCATCTTGAGCTACTGCTTTTAGGTAGAGAATGGGAAGAACTTGGCTAAAACTGATGAGAATCAGGTGGAGGGGCTTGTTGATTTCATGGAGGGACCCCTTATCTTTCCCCCATATTTCAGGCCCTTTGCTGATTGTTCCAAATCAGTGGGCTTCTAACAAGAGCCTGTAGGGGTAGCAGGATAGTCCTAAAACATGCAGAATAAGAAATGAACCCTTCTTCTATGGCCGGGGTGAAGAACCCATGGCCCTCCAGATGTTGCTGGAATCCCAACTCCCACCGGCCCCAGCTAGCATGGTCAGCAGTTAGAAATTATGAGAGATGTTTTATGTTAAGGGGGAAACTTGCCAAAGAAGGGATCCCACAATGTTTCACTTCCAGCATTCACATCTGCAGAGAACTTCCTCTTCTACTGGCAAGCAGGGTCAAGACAACTTGTTATCAGGAACATTTAGAACTATCCTTCTGTTTTCAGGGTGAATAGGTTACGATTAATTCTTCCTGCACTCTTCTTAAGCAAATTATTATATAATCATGCCATTTTTCATTCTCCAAACAACCTTGTGAAATGAATAGAAAAGCAGTGACCTGTCACACACGTGGGAGACCGAGGCTGAGGAATGTATTCAGTGCTGCTCAGCAAGTTCATAGCTCAAATCCAGTTTGCTCCCAGGTCAGAGAGTGACACCCATTCTCTCATGGTTAGTTGGCCATACAGATCAGATTTCACATTAATTATATACTTCTTTTCTCTGTTCTGTTCTTCAAATTGAAAGAGCTTTAAAGATACCCCCCTCCCCATAAAAAGACTGATTGGCCTAAGTATACTGAAGTTACTTATTCTGCTTTCTCCAGCAAATTTGATCCAGTCCTGTGAGATTCTTTCCCCTCAAGAAGGAAGAGAGATCATGCAAAACTGAGGCACATGGGTATCATTTCTGCATGGAGAGCCTCTTAGGAACAAACACATTTAAAGAGAAGAATGAAACCTTTCTTTTTTTTCTAGAGAAGCAATTCAAATAATCCTTTTCAAACATTTGGTTGGTATTTGCTAGACTTCATGCTGAACAGTCAATTGTTATAAATCCAGGGATGGGAACCCGTGACTCTATGGGTGTTGCTGGACTCTAACTCCCATCAGCCCTATTCAAGCCAACTCAGCATGGCCAATGTTTACGAATTATGGGAACTGTAGTCCAACAGCATCTGCAGGACCACGGGGTCCCCATCTCTGCTCTACAACCTGATGAAGCTGAGAGAGGAAGAAAAAGCAGTTCACTGCGATGCAAATTTGCACTTTTCTCTTTCTGATCCATTATTGATATAATTTATTATCATGACTAATTAGCAGAGGGAGAAGACAACCCCGGCCCTGCCCCCCCCCATCTTTGACTTTTGTATTTAAACCCAAGAAATCCTATAGAAGCAAATTGGTTCGCTCTGAAATTGATTATATTTCGTATCATGTATAGCTGCGGCAATTTACCCCCAAACAAAAACAGAAGCTTTAAATAATACTGCTTTCTTCTTTTTGATTTGCATTAAGCTGTTTCTCCTTTCTGTGATATAACTAGACAGTTTACACTCTGGAATGGGATGCCTGACACATAGATGGACAGGCACCAACTCAGAGTCTATTATTTATTCAGTGACTGCTTCATTTATTCCTCATCTCCTTCTAAAATTTACATTTCAGAGACATTTCATAACTTAAATGCTTTCGCTGAGAAGTGCAATTGAGAAACATGTGCTGAATTGGGATGCTATGTGTCAGAACCAAGGTATGTGTGGCGTGATGTGGGGTGTGTGTGTAATGGAGAAGGCTGGAAGGGAGAGCAGAATGGTGAAAAGGCAAAGGTTTAATCAGAAGCCAAGGAGGTCACCTACTTCAAGAGTGAGGCTATACAATACCAGCCACAATGCAATTGACCATAATTGGAGGCAAGTCAAAAAATGCCAAGGTAAGGAAAAGGATGAACAACAAGAGAAAGGCTAAGAATAAGAATAAAGTGCCAAGCAAAAACAGACACTAAAGACTGATAGAGCAATCTATTTCCACTCTATGTAAGTTTCACATGTGTTGGCTCATATTTCCATACCAATCTGCATTAAAAAAAAACCCACCCACCATACAGACAAAAATTGACATTGATTTTAACATTTTGGGAGCAAAATATACATCATTGTATGCATTATTCTAAAATATGCACTTTTGTACCCATTTTAAACAACAAACATGCAGTTTTAGGAGAAATCTATCACATAATTTGGAGAAGTGCAAAAAATGAAGGATAATTGCGTTCAAATCTGCATATTAATTCAGGAAGTGCAAATGAAGCATCCTTAGTGGACTGATTGGAACAAGGTTTCCTGCTTGGCAGGGGGTTGGACTCGATGGCCCTTGTGGTCTCTTCCAACTCTATGATTCTATGATTCTATGATTCTAAGGTGTTGTTGTTGTTGTTGTTGTTGTTTAAAATGTATTGATACTGTATATATCATTTTTGCCTGTAGAACTCAGCTCTTGAATTATAAAAAGCCCTTAAAAAATAGGGCAGGAACTGAAGAAAAGCTACTCAAACTTCCATGGTGGAGACATATCCTCCCAAGAACATAAGGTGAACCTACTGGCTCATGCCAACAACCCACCTAGTCCAGCCTTCTGATCTCACTGTGGCCAACCAAATACCTGTGGGAAACCCACAAGCAGGACCCAAGCCCAAGAGCAACTCTCCTCTCTTGCGGTTTCCCAGCAACTGGCATTCAGAAGAATTACTGCCTCCAATCATGGCAGTATTATAACTATAGTTTTGATGGCTGAAGTCTGAGGTGCACTTCCTGAAGGGTGGCCATCTCAGTTTAGCCTGATTTATGAAGAGTCTCCACATAATTTCTTCGTAAAAATGGAGAGATCTACCCCAAGTTTGTTTTCACATGAACATTGCAGTTTTCACTTAGGAAGCAGCCATATACCAGGTCAGGCTATTTAAATCATCTATCCCATTAGTCGTCTCCAGCAGGCAGCATCTCTCCAGGGTCTCAGGCTGAGGCCCTTCATATCACCCTACCTGATTCTGTCAACCAGCAATGCCTGGGATTGGACCCAGGACTCTCTGCATGCAAAGCATATACTCTGTTGTGCTATGACTCCCTTTCACCTAATGCCTTTACCCCCAGCCTAAATCATCCTGATTTGGGATCTGATGTTCAGATCATCAGGCTGGCTCCTACTGCTGCAATCAGTGCCAACCTCAGTGCCAAACCAGCTGGCTGCAGTCATCCCTGTAGAAGCCACACATTAGTAGAAGCAAAAGGTATTATTTATAAGCTGCCTTTAGTTTACCGTAAAAGAATAAATAGATTATACGCATGCCTATCTCTTCCTCGCTATTTGATCGCTTGCCATGCGAAGACACTGGCATTAAGTAGCTCAAACAGATTTCCAGTTTTCAGGCTCTTTTCAAACTCCATTACTCTCTCCCACATAAACTTTATCTACGTCATGGTTGCTGCTACTGCTGCCACAGTGGCATCTTAAGAAATGTATTTCATGCCTAGCCTCAAAATAAAGAAGTGATACAACAAAATGCTGCTGGCGCTAGAAGCAATTTGAATCCACTGATGGAAAATATAGCCCTGGCAGGCACAGTAATATAGTCCTGCTAGGATGGTTTTTTAAAAACTTTACAAGAGTTCTCATGCCACATTTTTCACACACACACACACTAATAATAAATCTGTAATTTTGCCTGCATGCACACTGCCATCAGGGTGGATTGCAAATGTTTTATGGTTTTATACTGATTTGTTTTCTTTGCTGTGCTTTATAATGTTATTTTGTTCACTGCTATATATATCGCTTTATATTACTATGTAAAAAAAGTAGTAAATAACTATTGTGCTCTCATTACAGACAAAAGTGTGGCTAGAAACAGAAGCTGTGGCACCATTTGCTAACCAGTGGACCAAGGTGAGGGCATGGACAGCAGGCACCATGATGGACAGACCTTGGGTTATTTTCCTAGAGACCTTGCAGACAACCATGAGAGGGTGGAGAAACAAACCATCAAGCAGGAGTTGACTGTTTTTGTTTTTTTAAAAAAAGTAGAATTTGACAGTTTAACTGCCAGAAAAGGCCTGGCTAGAGAAGTTAGGAGTTTGTTAGGCAAGAGAAACTGGTTTAATTTCCTGAGGGAAAGGAAGAGATACTAGAAAGGGGCTAGAGGCATTTTACAGGCAGGGTAAAACAGATTCTAGGAGGAATTGGATTTATTAGAAACAGACTTATGGATGAAAGTTATAAGTAAAGTTCTTAATTACATCTGTAAAAGAAGTTTTGATTGAAGTACTATGCGTTTACTAGAGAAACCACAAAGCTTTATCTCACACTGAATGCTTGTTAATAAAATTCTAGTCTTTTCCCCATCGTGCCTCATCTTTAATTTATTCCCAGTTCAAGAAATAAGTGGTCACAGGACCTCCACAACAACAGTAAGAGTCCTTGTTTGCTGAATTATAGTATTATACACACTCTACCACAAACACAGAATCTCTGGATTCATAGTTGCTTCTGACAGGGCAAGTCTAAGTTTAATTCACTCACATTACTTTGCTCCCATATTTTCTGAGGAAGTTTGCCATGGACAGTTTTGCTCCCCCTCCCCCCGCCAATGCATTCACTGAGCACACTCATTCTGGGAAGAGTTTTCCTTCCTAAAAAGATGAATTGGCTGAGGAAGAGTCCTCCAGAGTTCCAGGCAGGATCTGATCTAGCAACAGCACCATCCTTCGGGTGTGGGATAAAGCACTCAATCGTCGGTTCTACATCTTTGCTTCCTTCACATTTGGATATACACCACTCAATGGTGATGTGCATATTTCAAAGAGCAATCACAGATCAAACACCACAGAGTGCTTTTGTTTCATCTGACATGATCATGAACACAATATTCCTCAGCAAAGGCAGTTCACACCACCAGCTGTGAGACATCAAGTACCAAGTACTTGAATGATAAGTCGTCAAGCAAGGCACAATTGTCAATCAGCCCTATGATTTCCCCAGTCATTTACACAAAGAAAGAAGGTGAGCAAATATTGGCAAAATAGTATAAAATAGATCCATTCTGCTATTAGTACCCCACAATCCTGTGCATATTAACTCTGAAGTCCCATCATATTTACGGGTATTCCTCTCAGGTAAGTGTGTTTAAGACTGAAGCCTGAGAATCTTTCTATATCTTCAACTGCAGCAGAAGCTAAACCACCTCTTATCTTAGAAAATTTTCTGGAGATCACAATCTCTTTCGTTAAAAGCATTCTCACACTGGCACAATGGAACATAGGAAACTGCCTCACACTAAGTCAGATCATTGGTCCATCTGTTTTGGTGCTGTCTAAATGGACCAGCAGCTGCTCCCCAGGTTTTCAGACATTTCTCCCAGTCCAACCTGGAGTTGTCAGAGATTGACCTGCAACTTTCTTTATGCAAACCAGCTCAGCCCTACCGCTGAGCTACGGCCCTTCCCCTCAAATGCTCAGCCAGAGTACTAGAAACAAACTGATTACTGCTTCCCACTGCAGAGAAGGATAGATTTTCTCCCTACTGCTGCTGAACATAACAAAGCAAGAAAGTACCCCAGGGGTCTATAGAAACGTAGGCTATTATTTCTGTGTAATTTCCATTTAATATATAGCTAACTTTAATGTGCTACAATGCTACTGTTCTGCCAGCCTAATCACCCCAGCATTCCGGATGGGGGAGGAGATTATTCATGTTATGGTTTGAGGGCACCCCGACTATTTTGATTTCCAATTGTTCCCAACCAATTGTTGCTACATCGGAAAAAGGCATCGCAAGCGAGGCATTTTAAAACAAAGAATTAAAATGTAATAAGTGGAAATTAGTTTTCCTGCATCTGGGTTTATTTCTGCGAGCATGTTGTGAGCCACAGGGAACGTGTAGCAGGAGCGCCATAGGAGAAGAGCTGTGAGCTTACATAATCAGCTATTAATGGAAACGTAATGCTCGTAGTAGGCAAGCCTGAAGATCTGTGAGCCGGTTCCATCATGGGTATTTGCTCTCTTTAACAGGGGCTTTGCATCCCTACTGAGCAATGACTAATTCATTCCAGGAGTTGGTGGTGTGGTTTAGAAGAGTAGAAGAGCAGTAGATGCCTTAATGCATTGATGGTTTTGATGTTGACTGCTCTCAATAGGGTGCACAACTCTTGGCCTGAGCTATCTCTAATATAGGGATGGGGAATATTTTGCACTCCCGAGGTTGCTGGACTATCATATTATGTAGTTTGCTAAAAAATTATGGGGATCGCAGCTCTGTGAGGGTTAATCATCAGTTCCCAGGATTCTTTTGGGGAAGCCACATGCTTTCAATATGCATTAGATGTGCTTTAAATGTATGTTGTATCTTTGCAGTTATTTATGCATACTTGTTTGGAAAGTGTTGCAGGCACTCTCTATGTTCAACTGACAATTGCTCTATATCTTTTAATGGTTTTTAGCAGTTAAATAGAATGGAAGCTTTAGTTTTGCAGTCCCACCACCACCAGCCTTTTTCTGTCTCATTGACAAGGATAGCTTCAGATTCTAAGCCTACATTGTGCGGGGTGGTTTCTCATGGCTGCCTCATTCAGGAGAGAGACAGACAGACAGACAGACAGACAGAGATGAAAAGGATGGTGTGGAGCTTGGGAGTTTGGCAGGAAACCACAAAGTGTATATTTCCCCTGCCTGTTAGCTTCAACCCTTCCCCTGCTGACTGGAGGCATGCAAAATTTCTTATACCCAACACTATGCACACTTCTGGTTTTTTAAAAAAAAATAGTTTCTACTGATTTTAACTGTGGTTTGTTTTACCATGTATTTACTTTCTCCTAATCCCTGATGGGCTCATCTTCCAGCGTCATAACTTTTATATGCCTGGTAAGGACCTAACAGAAACAGAAGACATCAAGAAGAGGTGGCAAGAATACACAGAGGAATTATACCAGAAAGATACTGATGTCTCGTACACCCCAGGTAGTATGGTTGCTGACCTTGAGCCCGACATCCTGGAGAGTGAAGTCAAATGGGCCTTAGAAAGCATTACAAATAACAAGGGCAGTGGAAGTGATGGTATTCCAGCTGAACTATTTAAAATTTTAAGAGATGATGCTGTTAAGGTGCTACACTCAATATGCCAGCAAGTTTGGAAAACTCAGCAGTGGCCAGAGGATTGGAGAAGATCAGTCTACATCCCAATCCCAAAGAAGGGCAGTGCCAAAGAATGCTCCAACTACCGCACAATTGCACTCATTTCACACGCTAGCAAGGTTATGCTTAAAACTCTACAAGGCAGGCTTAAGCACTATGTGGACCGAGAACTCCCAGAAGTGCAAGCTGGATTTCGAAGGGGCAGAGGAACCAGAGACCAAATTGCAAACATGCGCTGGATTATGGAGAAAGCTAGAGAGTTCCAGAAAGACATCTACTTCTGCTTCACTGACTATGCAAAAGCCTTTGACTGTGTCGACCACAGCAAACTATGGCAAGTTCTTAAAGAAATGAGAGTGCCTGATCATCTCATCTGTCTCCTGAGAAATCTCTATGTGGGACAAGAAGCTACAGTTAGAACTGGATATGGAACAACTGATTGGTTCAAAATTGGGAAAGGAGTACGACAAGGCTGTATATTGTCTCCCTGCTTATTTAACTTATATGCAGAATTCATCATGCGAAAGGCTGGGCTGGATGAATCCCAAGCCGGAATTAAGATTGTCAGAAGAAATATCCACAACCTCAGATATGCAGATGACACAACCTTAATGGCAGAAAGTGAGGAGGAATTAAAGAACCTTTTAATGAGGGTGAAAGAGGAGAGCGCAAAATATGTTCTGAAGCTCAACATCAAAAAAACGAAGATCATGGCCACTGGGCCCATCACCTCCTGGCAAATAGAAGGGGAAGAAATGGAGGCTGTGAGAGATTTTACTTTCTTGGGCTCCATGATCACTGCAGATGGTGACAGCAGTCACGAAATTAAAAGACGCCTGCTTCTTGGAAGAAAAGCAATGACAAACCTAGACAGCATCTTAAAAAGCAGAGACATCACCTTGCCAACAAAGGTCCGTATAGTTAAAGCCATGGTTTTCCCAGTAGTGATGTATGGAACTGAGAGCTGGACCATAAAGAAGGCTGATCGCTGAAGAATTGATGCTTTTGAATTATGGTGCTGGAGGAGACCCTTGAGAGTCCCATGGACAGCAAGAAGATCAAACCTGGAAGGACAGATCCTGAAGCTGAGGCTGCAATACTTTGGCCACCTCATGAGAAGAGAAGACTCCCTGGAAAAGACCCTGATGTTGGGAAAGATTGAGGGCACAAGGAGAAGGGGATGACAGAGGACAAGATGGTTGGACAGTGTTCTCGAAGCTACCAGCATGAGTTTGACCAAACTGTGAGAGGCAGTGGAAGACAGGAGTGCCTGGCGTGCTCTGGCCCATGGGGTCACAAAGAGTCGGACACGACTAAATGACTAAACAACAACAACAAATTCCCTGATGAGCCAGATGGGTCTACAAATAAAATGTTGATGTCCCAGGACTGTCAAGCAATTCCCAGCCATTTCTAGTAGGGCATTTTCAAGAACTTTCCACTATGTCATTTTACATGATGAGACTAGAATTCAGCCCCACAATTCAGCACACTATTTGTTTAAGTCATTTCTCACATTATGTGAAGAAAGAACTCAGTGTAATTCCTTGAGGCAGCTGTAAAACCGTCTGTGGTTCAATAACTTCTTGGCTGTCGTGGCCAACTCTTTTTATTTCCACGGGCTGTGTTGCAGTTAATTCTGAACTCATCAAGATGTATGATTAAAGCAAATTATTCTTTCAGGGTGCATTACCTTCCAGACTGAGAACATAATGGCAACTAGCCCAGCTTGGTTGTAGCTTGCTTCAAACCCACAAAGTCTTCTCTTCAACCACCCACCAAAGATAGTTAGCAAACTGCGGGTCTCTACCATTATCCCTAGTATTTTCCAGAGCATTAATACCATTCAAAATATAGGCCCTTCAGTCCAGAAGCTATTCTCCTTATTCCATATTTATTGATTTCTTTAAACAGCTCCTAGTCTATTAAGAAAAATCTAATACACTGGCAAAACACTATGTTCTGCTGTTATAATTGTTTGGTCAGCAGCTGTTTGAATACTTGGGTAAATAGATTGCTACGTCATTTCAAATTCCCTGCAAGTTGCCATAATTATTTTTATGTCACCTGCATTGCACAATCTCTTGTTTATTCACTGAAGTTAGAACTGCATAATAATCTCATGATCTCTCTTCAGTGTTATATAAATTAACCATGTACATCACTTCTCTCTCTCTCTCTCTCTCTCTTTATCTATCTATCTTTCTCCTCTCATCTCTTCTCTTCCTCTCCCTACCTCATAGAAAGAAAAGGAAGGAAGGAAGGGAGGGAGGGAGGAAGACTTTCATAACAACTCTTATTTTCTCTCTTTATCCTAAGCAAAATCTTCTTTGCTAATATTATGAGCTTTTCCAGACCAGACTGTCACTGCTGCCAGTGCCACATGGAGTGCAATCGCAAACCAACAATTCAGGATGAGCAATTAAAGTTTATTGGAAGACATTATGCAATAAACCTGCTTCCACAAAAGATAGTCCCTTTTCTGATAAGGAAAGTGACAGGAAAATGCAATGGAAAGTGTGAAATAACACCAGAACCAGCCCAAGACATTGTGGCACCTGAGGCGAACCAGAAAATGCACACACACAAACCTGGCTAGGAAAGTAGGGTTGAATGAAGATCTACATTGGGAACAAGCATGGGAGGAGACCACCGCACCTCCTATTCATTGGCTGCAGAGGTAGCATCAGGGGACAGAGTTGCCAAGGAGGAGGCAGATCTGGCATCCAAGGAGTGTCCTGCTACCATGGTGGCAGCAGGAGCTGTCAGTATATGGAAACATCACCGCTGCAGACAGCCAGATTGTTGACATCACATGATGCGCCTATCTGTGGGAAAGAAGAATTTCCCAGGATGTTCACAGGCTGGATGAGTCTTTGTGAAGAGTGTAATTTGAAACCTTCCGTGTGCGCATGTTCAGGAAGTTTGTCAGATGTGCTAGAAGAACTGAACTGAAAGGACGTGGTTTTTCTCTAGTGCTGTAATGTCAGAAATAAACATCATGTAAATAGATTTCGGACTTATTTTCTTTCCCCTGCGGAAGCAGGAGAGAGGGGTTGTGCATTTTACCCACGCTTGGGAAAATGTCGCCTATCAAAATCTCCCTGGTCTGTCTGGATATCAGCCAGAGGAGGTTACCGGTAAGCAAGGGGCCAGCCTCTATGGAGGGGGCTTGCAAACCGACAGGAGCAGGAGCAGGTAATGCATTCCTTGGAGGCTGGGTCTACTGCCCCTGTGGATCCTAAGGTGGTCACCTCACCTTGCCTCATGGGTGGGCCAGTCCTGGATAACACTTGCTTGACACAGTATCATTTAGCCTCGCTGCAAGCAACTCAGGACAAACGCTATCTGTCTCATGCAACCCAACAAGTTCTGCAGTGCCTAGCACAGCAAAGTCTTGAAGCACTCAGTGTAATGTCAGTCACCACCATGGCCATGTTAATGACAGCTCTCTTGTTCAACAGGTTATGTGTTGAAAGGTTTGTAATGGACCAGCTGGCCACAGTATCATAAGCAATCCTAGCTTGCAGGAGAAGACTTGTGGATTGATTCCATCTTGCGCCTGCCACCTCTGCTTTGCTACCATTCACATTAACTCTTCCCTCACATATCACTTGTATCCAATCTGTTTTCAATAGCTTTATATAAAGGGTACTTCTAGCCAGCCACGGTTTAATTATGCTCCGTTATTAATTAGGCCCCTGGGCTAATGTGAAAGCTAGTGCCACTTGACAGAAATGCAATAGATGTGAAGCCAATTCTGGGCAGCTGCTTTTGAAAAATGTGGAACAGTTTCCTAGATGGGCTCATTTGGATGCAGCATAGCTGTGAAGGAGCAATAGCTTTCAGCTAGCTATGCAGCCAGTGCTGAATTTTGTACATTTAAAACTGACCTATACATAAGTACCTCTTAGTGAAGGACTTGTTTCCATGTTGGCAGTTTTCACGGGAGGGAGGGAACTTCTAGATGATACTGCAAAAGATACTAACTACATCTGTTACAATAAAGTCACTCAGCAATTCAATTGGATGGTTCCACCTTTTGGCATTTCTTTATGTCAGTACAATGCTTCTGTTCTGATGCAAGCTCAAGTAAAGAAGGAATGGTCATATAGATGACCACAGATGCAGCAAACTGATTTTGTATGCACTGAAAGAATATTTAAACTGGCCTTTGAGGCTAAGTTGTAAAACAGTGGGGACACCTCAAAGACCTAGATCAGGAGTGGGGAACCTGAGACCCAAGGGGCCATATAGGCCCTCAGCCAAATTTCATGCCGCCTAACTTCACACAGCTGAGAGGTATTGGGAAGGAGAGTGGGGGAAATCAAGGAAGCCAACATGACTAGAATGATGGAGGAAGGGACGGGGAAGCTCTCTACAAGTGTTCTTCTTCCAACCAGGGCTGTTCCTGGGAAACTAGATACAACATTGTTGTATGGAGAGTGGATAGAGAAAAGTTTTTCTCCCTGTCTCATAACACTAGACCTTGTGGACATACAATGAAGCAGAATAATGAGAGATGCAGGACTGATAAAAGAAAGCACTACTTCCTGCAGTACATAAACTATGAAACTTGCTCCCTCAGGAGGCAGTGATGGCAACCAACACCTCCCTCCAGATGCTTCTGGATTCCAGCTCCAATCATCTCTAGTCATTGGCCGGGCTCCATGCTGGAGCTGATAGGAGTTGACCTCCAACAACATCTGGAAAGCCACAGGTTCTCATCCCTGAGATAGGTAGGTAAATCTGTCCTCTGGGACTACAGGTAGTAAAATTCCTTCTTGTTAGTAAATACAACTGAGATTTTTAGAGCAGTTCCTGATTTTAGGGCACTTGCTCACGAGAACATACCTGCAAGTCTCAGCCAGGATGAAAATTATAACATCAGAAGGATTTATACTGGCACACTCCTTGGATTCTCCTTGTACCTGTGTTGGACTCAAGAGTAAGCACAGTTATAAGTCCTTGTGATGGACTTATTTTACGGACTTACCATTTTTATCACTGGAGAGCCATCGATAACTCAAAGAGCATTAGGCTTTGCTTCCGGCCATGCAGGCAAACCAGAGTGCACATGAACACCGTCTCTTAGAAACATGCCGTTGTGGCTATAAAGAAAAATATCTGCCTGACAGCAACAATTGTAAGAATGCTTCATGAAACAGAAAAACCTTTTAAGGTTTGTGAATGTGAGAAGTATACAAAAAAAAAAAAAAAATCTGTTAAGCAGTGACACTTGTGAGTTTTATTGGCTAATCTACTCCCTGGCTCAGGGTTAAGATGAATTGGTTTCCTTTGTACCATTCTTATGGAACACAGCACTTTCCTGTTGTATACATTTTGCTTTTGGCTATTCTTGGGAAAACAATAGCGATCAAGCAGAGACAAAATAAAGTCAGATAAAATTAAAGTACCGCACTGCAGGATATTGGGAGTCATCCAGCAGGTAAAATTGTTAGCCTATAAGGATAGGCTTCAAACTATCACTTTCTGGGGTGGGAAAATCAATTTAAAACAAATATAAGTGAAAGCATAACTACACCTTATAGTTGATAGCAATTGTCTAGATGACATGGCACTTTCATTGTCAGAGACTCTCTTTCATTCTTAGGTGCAGTTTCTATCACTGCCTCATGCCCTTCTCAGATATAAAGATTTATATATATTTCCAGGAAATGCTAAAATCCATGAATTCCTCAGTTAGCAAATGTTTCAGTCATAAAAAACAATTGCTCTGTACTTGTTAACAAATGATTTCTTCCTGAGCTGTTTTGCAACAGTTTCAATTCACAAGTTGAAACCCAGGTTTTGCCCCAAGTTTTGTCAGCCCAAAAATGGAGAGGGAGGTCCCAGGCAAAGAGGACTGGCAACTTGAGATGGTAGAATATGCAGAGCTCGCAGGCTTAACATATAGAATAAGAGCGCAAGAAGAACACACACTCAAAGAAGAGCGGAAAATATTTAGTGAGTATATGGAAAATAACTGTACACAACTGAAAATGCTGGCAGCATTAAGATAAAATCAACAGTGTAATTAATGTTCAAGTGATGTAAAAGTGGAGAACTGATTAATATGGTCAGAGTAAAATATGCAGGAATGAAAGATTAATAAAATGAACCAAGGAAAGAGAAGGAGGGAAGTCGTTGGATATTTAATAGCATGTAAAATGTTTATTTTAAGATGTAAAAGTGAAAACTTAATAAAAATTATTTAATAAAAGAGGGGGGAAAGAAACCCAAGTTTTGCTGCAATCCTGCAATAAGAAGGCTACATTCCTGTGCATATTTACTGGGGAACAAGTACCATTTCAACTTAATTCCAAGTAAACATAGAGGCATACAGCAAGATGTATACAGGGTAGTACCTACAGGGTGACCTGTAGGCTTCCCAGGGCTATGCATATTAGGGGAAAGAAGGATCAAATAGCTTGCTGCTGATAACAGTTGACTGAGCACTGACTTTCCCACCATCTTTGATGCTGATCTCATTATGCACATAAGAGGATTAAAAATGTCCTACATTGAGATACATGAATGGTGAGGATTGGAAGAGAAGGATCAGTGAGTTGCAAAGTAGGATAGCTGCTGGGCAATCAAGTTATGGTATGGTTGAAGTGACAAACGTTACATTCCTATGCATGTTTACATAGAAATCAGCTTCACTCTGTTCAGTGAGTGTTACTAGGATGAGCCCCAAAACATTTGAAGACCGGCCGTATCAGACTGGAATAAGGGAAGGCTGTTTCAACAGTTAACATAGTCTGTTCTGACATTTAATGATATTGGAAACGCCATAGCTCAGCAGGAGAACAGTTGCTTTGCATGCAGAAAGTTCCAGGTTCGATTCCTGGTAATTCCAGGTAGGGCAGGGAGAGACCTCTGTCAGAAACCTCTGTCAGAAACCTTCTCTGTTAGTCGGTGCAGACAATGCTAACTTAGATAGACCAGTAGTCTTGACGTTCTAATGCATATTCCACTGCTCCTGTGACCATAGGTAAAGGTAAAGGGACCCCTGACCATTAGGTCCAGTTGTGATCGACTTCGGGGTTGCGGCGCTAATCTCGCTTTATTGCCCGAGGGAGCCGGCGTACAGCTTCCGGGTCATGTGGCCAGGATGACTAAGCCGCTTCTGGTGAAGCAGAGCAGCGCATGAAAACACCGTTTACTTTCCTGCCGGAGCGGTACCTATTTATCTACTTATACTTTGACGTGCTTTCGAACTGCTAGGTTGGCAGGAGCAGGGATCGAACAAAGGGAGCTCACCCCGTTGCGGGGATTCAAACTGCCGACCTTCTGATCAGCAAGTCCTAGGCTCTGTGGTTTAACCCACTGTGCCACCCGCGTCCTGTGACCATAGCCTGGGTTAAACTGGGCACTGGTGGAAAGCTCCAGGGGTCAGAATGTCTCCTCACCAGCCTCACTCAGCTGCATTGCCACTCTCCACCTTTCCATCCAGGCCCCTGGATGGCTATTTTAGTAGCAGATGGCTATGCCACCTTTGAATGTATTTTAGGAGAAGGCTGCCCTGGCTCTCAGTCACTGAAGAACGTCTACTCGGATGTTATCCCCCCCCCCCAAAAAAAAAACCTTTAATGCTCAAATCAGTGCAATACAGATGCAAAACGCAATTCAAAGAC
Organism: Podarcis tiliguerta; assembly: GCF_965153285.1. Classification (NCBI taxonomy): domain Eukaryota; kingdom Metazoa; phylum Chordata; class Lepidosauria; order Squamata; family Lacertidae; genus Podarcis; species Podarcis tiliguerta. The sequence continues at coordinate 40,562,700 of NC_139534.1, forward strand.
ACAGCAGGCAATACACATATCTACTCAAAGGCACAGTTACACTTCTTTCTCTACTTTCTCCCCAGTCTCTCCCCACCTCTCTTTCCCTCTCAACCCCACATTGTCTACAAGAAATGTCTCAAACTGACTGTAATTGATTTGTATGAAGGATGCTATGATTTAAAAACAGAGACACTGAATGCACTTTTGTTACTTATGAAAAATCTTTCAGTAGAAACATAATTTAAAAAAAATTAAAGGCACCACATGTGATGAAGCTACTCAAGCAAAGATGTTGATCCAAAACTGACACACACACACACACACCCCTTGATATCCCATTATAAAGGAATGGACTGAGCACAACTGATCATGGCAAGTGGTTGTGTTAGATGGCAAGCAATCTAACACTCCACCAGGGGGGGCTGAATCTTCTCCATCTGTTCATGCCTCCATCAGAGTCTCTAGGACCTAGGTGATGGGGAAGGTGTCACTGCTTCCTGCAAGACACACAGGGCAGACTGAACATCTGCCTCCTGGGCTATCGGAGCAATGGTTAAAATTCCCATAATCCCCCAAAAGTTATCAGAACAAATATCAACATTTAACATCACACAATTGGCACAACAAGGTGGACAAATAACCCATTTTAGTTGCAGACCACTAACCATAGCCTCCAATTAGTGTAATGGCAGATGGGATCTGGTAATCAAACAAGAGGAAGAACATGCAAGCATGTGACTAGGAATGCCAACAGCCAGACATACCTCTGCAGGGAGGAAATTCCACAGCAAATGCCCTCTCCCAGGCAAATTTGACCAAGGACTTAGAACATTGGTTTCCCAGATCAAAAAGTCTAGTCCCCACTGTATAAGAAATTTGATAGAAGCAGAGGAAAAACATATGCAAAGTCCACATGTTAAGAAAAGTTTGCTTGCTACCCATTCAGGACAGCTATGTGTAAGATCCAGAAGCTGTCCCACTTATTAATTATAGAGATGTTACACATAAGCTATTCTATTAATTCATTGATTTAGAAGTAGTACACAATGCACAGCTTGGCTCAAAGATACAGCGATGGTTACATAAAACACTTGTTCAATTACTCTGGCTGCTTATTTTCCTTGAAGGTTCCCCATTGTTGTTGCCTGTAAGAAACCTCCTCTTCTCCAGGCTTAACTGGGATCTAGTTGTGCAATCACTCAACTGGACAGCTCCCTCATACAATGCAACCTAACAAAAGGTACCTCCTGGTGCCAGAAGTTGTTTGCTTCAGGAAAACAGCATTTTCCTTTCATACGTTTTAAAGCATTTTATATGACTTTGTGCTAACACTGTGCCATGGCACCGCTGTGTAAATGAATAGGCCTAGCCATTTTCCCATCTTCCTTTCTTCCTGACCTATTATGTATTAACCATTTCCTGTTTGCTTTCAGGTAGCCCAGTTCCCAAACCTGTTTGTGTCACAACACATTGTAAATCCGATGAAATCTATGTTAGAAATTTTGTGGTGGTGGGCTCTACATGAACTCAACTGTATATTAGCACAACAGAGCCCCCACTCCACCGCACCCCACTGCAAACTACCAGAGAATTGTGTCTGAGTGTGTATGGAGGATAAAATAACTTTGAAAAATAGGCTGAAGTGGAGTTTAAAATGGCTACAAAATTTATTGGTTACAGAAAGTTTGGTATGCCCAACAGAAAGTCATCTGGCAGCCCAGTGTTTGGCTGACACCACCTTCCCAGCACGAATGCTGGGATAAATTTGATGGAAGTTCCATGAACCTCAGCCCCATCATGCCACAAATAACTAACATGGGCTTATTATTATGCAATTTGGGAGTGTGGCAGCCTTGCCAGTAACAACCCCCCCCCCCCAAAAAAAGTGGTGGCTGAGGTCTAGAAGTGGTACCCCAAGATGCCTTATCTGAACAAACTAGAGAACAAGCTGCCATCCAATCTCATTTTCCCCTGCTATGGACCTGGCCCAGTGTCTCCACAGCCTGATAGGATAAGTTGTGACAAAATAAGGTACAGTGGTACCTCGGGTTAAGAACTTAATTCGTTCTGGAGGTCCGTTCTTAACCTGAAACTGTTCTTAACCTGAAGCACACTTTAGCTAATGGGGCCTCCCGCTGCCGCCGCTGCGCAATTTCTGTACTCATCCTGAAGCAAAGTTCTTTACTCGAGGTACTATTTCTGGGTTAGCAGAGTCTGTAACCTGAAGCGTCTGTAACCCAAGGTACCACTGTAGAATGTAAGCAATGTTACTATGAGGAAGTGGGGAAACCCCACAAAGCTAAGCCCAGTTACTCAAGTAGACTTGAGTAAGTTTTCTTCTCAGGCCCCAACAGGTGCCATCTGCAGTTTTAAACAGGCATCAGATTATCCCCTTCAACCAGTGATAAAATATTCTTTTCAATTATAATAACAGTGAAAGTGCAGTAGACATCTGCATTGCATGCTCCAATATCCTGTCTTAAGCAATGTACAAAATAAATGTGTGTATCACCTATTCAAGGGATATATGAATATCGGTCCAAGCAACAGGAAAATGAGTTCTTACTTGCCAGTTATGACAGATGGCTAACAGGAAAAATGACCTCATTTACCTTTCTGACAGTAAAATGACATCAAAGTTATTTTGATATATCTGTAAGATTACAATCAGCATAATTGAATTTCTACTGTTATTTTTATTAATAAAAATCCATTTTTTAGCTATGACATGAGTACAATTGGCCATAATTTTGTGCGTATTTGATTTTTTAAAGATTCAGAGACGGCATTAAAAAAAATACTTTTGATGTATTTGCTATTGTCAAGACTAATTAAAATGTGGTGAAGCTGATGATTAAGTGTGAATTTGATGTTGAAATTTGACAAGCTAGAGCAGGTGTTGCCAACATGGTTACCTCCAGATATTGCTAGACTCCAGCTCCCATTGACCATGATGGTGGGACTGATGAGAGTTGCAATCCAATAAAATTCGGAAGGCACCATATTCATTATATCTCAATAATTTCTTTATCTGTGTCCAAGCTTCACCATTTAGCAAAGTTTATACTTTACCCAGGCCAGCATTTTCGGTGAAAGGCAACTCAATACGCAGCAGTTAAAAACTGTTCACAAATGATGCATAACATCTTCTGATGACCAACAGGGAAAACCTGGAACTGATCCACTGTTAGAGATTAGGGCTGTGCCCGAGCCAAATCAAGCTTATTCAGAGGAATTTGGGCATCGGCCCAAGTCAAGCTGAGACAGCCACATATTGTCATGGGTCATATTGATGGCCCAGAGCTGTCAAGGAACAGGATATCAGGAAAGAAGGAGAGGCAAGCATTGCATAGAAAAATCATGTAAAAAGGCCAAGACCTACCAGACTGCGTCTTTCCAGGGGAAGGTAAGAGCCCTATGACTCTCCTTCCAGCCAAATGCCCCATCCTTAAAGCAGCAACCCACAGGACTGATGCCTCCATGCATCATCTGTTGCATGGAGGCATCAATCCTGTGGGTTGCAGAGTGCTTCTTCCCAAATGGCTTTCCTACAGGAAAGCTGCCTGCGACACAGTTTCCCACAGGTGCTTCCACTTAACAGCTGCTCAGAAGAGGCATAGAATCAGCACGGTGCAGGGTACTCCTTTGCAAGTTGCTTCCCAGCTGAGAAGCTGCTTGCAAAGGAGCACACCATGGTCGTGAATCCTCTGCTCTTGGTTTCATTTGGGTTTTTAAAAACCTTAACATCAGCCCATCCCCTGGAACTAATTCAGGACTAACAGCTGGTTCCCAGGTTGGCCCTGGATCACTTGATTCTTCTGTGCTTGATTTATTCCTCCCCGTTTAATGACTGCAAACTGAATGCATCAACTGAACAGCATTAGCCCCATTCATGCCTTTGATGGGTATACACTATAAACTTGTTGGGAGGAAGTGTGATTTAAGGGAAGATGCCTAACACCGACTCATGCTCATACATTTGAAGATACAAACATAGTTTATGTGCATATGCTCTTTTGTGTGATTGGGAATCTGAAAAGTAGGTATCCTGATTGTATGGAGGGAACTGTATATACACAAGTTAACACCTTCAAATACACATAGGTTAGGGATAGGGCTTGCAACCAGAAACCTCTTCATTCCCATTATCCCAATTCAGATGGATATCTGAAAAAGGCTTATATGCCTGTGAGCCTACAGTAAAATGAAAGTTCTCTTGGATATAGAGCTGCAAAGACCCCATCACAGACAAAAGACATTAATGGATGTTGCAGTCCCCAAGTGATGAAAACATGCACATGTGAGTTTCACAGGCTTTGAGGATCAACTCTAGAAATCAAGATGGAACTAGCCATATATCCAGTAATTTTTGACATCTCTAATCAAATGACTGTGGCAGAACCATCTTTGAAATAATGGCCCACTTGAGACTGGAAGGATGTTTGCCCTTAACACAGCTGATCCTCAGTACCCATAGAAACCAAATAATTGCTGCGGCATCTTGGGATTTCTTCAGAATCAGACACAAATTAAAAGACACATTGCCCTCAATTATTCGGCTTCACATTATTTTCTACTCCTCCTGTCTTTGTCAGCTATGTAAGAATGGCATATTCAAAATGTGTGAATGACAAATTTCTTAAAGAGTGTACCCTGCAGGGAGAAAAATCTTAATTTCTGGATTCAATGTATGATTTCTGTCATAGCAAAACAAGAGATAATTTAGCAAACTCCAACATAAAGGGAGGGAATTAAAATATGTTAGCTGGAAGCCAGTCAAAGATGATACCTGGGTGCCACCAGAAGACACAGTGTTTGGCTCTCACAGTGGCATGTCAGCTATTCAGTTGATTGCAAGCCATTCATCCTGTGAAAGTCTGCTTAATCGTATTTTTGAAGCTTTAGTTTATTTTTCTCCTCTGCTTTGAGGTGCCATGCAAACGTCTGTTGGAATGATCTTAACAGTGGCCCTTGCTATGTTTGTAAGGGTAGTGCTTCCTGAGAGCTCAGAAGAGCATCAGCAGTTAGGTCTGCATATTGGAGGTGAGGTGGGGAGAGGGTTGAAAGCTGCAAAGCTGTTGCTCTCTCCCAGGATTCAGTTGGTTAAGCCAGAACAGATTGACAACAAGCGATGAGCATTTAAATGATTGCCACAGCCAAATCATGGATTGTGTTAGTAGCCTGACTGAAGCTCAAAGAGCCCCCTTGGTTGCAGCCAGCTGACAAAGCTGTAGAATTAGCTCTCTGCAGCCAACTCAATGGTTTCTATTCAAACACCTTTTCCACTGTCTGCCTCCCTCTACTCTTGCCAAGTCCCTCAGCCATCAAGTACATGAACGGATTTGGCTAGGACTGAATTAACAGGTTCCAAATAAGCAGTCATGGTTAGACTAATGACTGGGGGAAATGACAGCTCTCCACCCTTACCAGTATGTGTTTACATGTGAAACCTCTACTAGCAGATCGCATAAAGTCTTTTACCAAAAAGCAGTGATGTCGTTTTTGTCAAGAAAACTCTATTTAGCATTAGGATTACATTTAATTAACAGCTAATGCTCAGATCATGTGGTAGCGAAGATCAGCTTTAACGGTTTGTGGGAGGAGCACATTATCTCAACTCTTTTCAGTTCAAATCCATATGGGCCATCCTGCTCAACCCTCACCCCAGAAAGTATGACTCTATTAGTTATTATGGATGACTGGCAGTTTTGATTCTCCCATTTAATTGAGTCACCTAGAAAATTCAATCCATAGGCACAAATGGGGTTGTATCCAGTGGGTCTCCTGGTTTTTGCCAATTCCCCCTTCTGCAATGCACATGAGTCTCTGGAAAGCTGCTCTTGACTGGTAGAGCACACCATGGCACAGTGTGGGATACGGCAACAAGGACTGCAAAAGGCAAGAGGAGACAATCTAGTGTGAGTTGTGAGGTTTCTTCATACATTGACAGCTGGGACAGCTCAGTCAATAGATCATGAGGCTTTTAATTTCAGGGTTGAGGGCTTGAGCCCCTCATTGGGCAAAAGATTCCTGTATTGGGTTTGACTGGACTAGATGGTCCCTTGCAACTTGTATGATTCTATGATTCCATGCAAGTTCTCATCTGCAGCCTTGCAGTTTTGTAACATGCAGTTGCAGAAACCTATGACTCATAGGTTCCAATAGAATTGTTTTCCTATTGGACCCCTGAGTTAGAAAGCTATGTGTTGTATAATGCAAGCATTTCCTATACTAACATGTCTTACACTATAATGTACCACATGTCAAGCTTGTGGACTTACTATAGGCATCTGGTTGGCCACTGCAGAAAAACAGAATACAGGACTAGATAAGCCCTGGTCTAATCTAGTACGGCTCTTATTATTTCCTTACATCAACCCCTTTTCCTAGAAAGGATTAGCTTGGACAGCAGGAAGCGAGATGGGAAAGCACTTGTAGTGAGCATAGGCCTAATGAGAGGATAGGAAACATTTAAATATGCCTTTAATTATCACAGAATTGTTTAACTCATGAAACACACCCCTTTACACAATGAATAAACATTGAAAATTCGGAATATGCTGTGCAGCAAAATCCATTTTCTTCTGGGCACTTTCCCAAGCAGCCTTCCCCAGTGGTGGACAAGGAAATAAGCTTTCATTTTACATATTTATATAATTTAAAAGCAACTTGCAAGGAATTGTCATGCTAAGTCAGCTCATTAACGAGCTGAAACAACCTCTGCGGGACACCCTTTCCTGCCTTTTAAGAATTCCCAGGAGGCTCTCTCTAGTGCGTGTACTTTGGCTTCATTTATATGTCTCTCAAACCCTATGAAACATTGTTCACATGCCAAGATAGATCGGTGTATGTTTGCCTGTGTATTATTACCTGAATTTTCATACCGTCTTCAAGCCTGTAGCTTGTGAAAGTAATTAGTAAACTTCAAAATAATGCAGTAGAGACTGTTTAGCTGGTGTATAGTTCTGCAAGATCTAATTAGGTTTTGTAAGTTGCATTAATAAAGCCAGCTTGTCAAAAAAAAGGTCATCTGTATATGGTGTTTAGAAATGGCTGATGGGGTGGAGGGGGAAAATAAACAGTTTCAGTGAAAAGTACTACATTTAATGAAAATGTTCCACATGGCAGCTTCGAGATGTTTCATAGGAAGCAATTTATAAACAAAGAATGAAAAGAATGCCATTAAAGGCAGTGGGATGACCAGGTATAAAATTATGCAATTTCATATGTGTAGATCTCACTCATCTCATCATAGCTGAATATGTGATTTGCTTCCATGGAAAATTCTTCCATTCAGTAATGTCAGGTGACATGACTACTCCAGCAGTGCAATTTGATCTCTGATGGCTGTTTTACACATTCAGGTCAACATATCATGTTTCAATCATGTATGAACTCACCCTCATTCTGATCATAGAATCATAAGTGCTGGATTGCTCACATGCAGAGGGCAGACATGTTGAAAGGAACTCGCAGTAGTGCATTTATCCCTGTCCTGAAAGTCACACTACTTTTCCTGCCCACACCATTGTCCTCATTGCATTGAAGATCATGTCTGCAATAGGCAGCCTTGACTGTGTCTGAAGATCCCCTGCCTCATTTATAATCTGATTGGAACAGATTTGTTTGCCAGTTTGGCACATAAAATATAGTAGTGCCAGCACCAACCTTACTTGTATGATAAAGGTAAAAGGTAAAGGACCCCTGGATGGTTAAGTCCAGTCAAAGGTCACTATGGGGTGCTGCACTCATCTCACTTTTCAGGCCGAGGGAGCCGGCGTTTGTCCACAGACAGCTTTCCGGGTCATGTGGCCAGCATGACTAAACTGCTTCTGGCACAACGGAACACTGCAATGGAAACCAGAACACACCCGGAAACACTGTTTACCTTCCTGCCGCAGTGGTACCTATTGATTTACTTGCACTGGTATGCTTTTGAACTGCTAGGTTGGCAGAAGCTGCAACAGAGCAACGGGAGCTCACCATATCACACAGATTCAAACAGCCAACTTTCTGATCGGTAAGCCCAAGAAGCTTAGTGGTTTAGACCACAATACCACCCTCGTCCCCACTTGTAGGATACGAGCATTCCATAAACAGGTATGACTACCTTAAATTGATCCTGCCAGTAGGAGAGCAAAGGGAAATAAGCAGCATTTTTTTCAAGGAAAACACTTTCTTGCCTAGAATTCCACCAAGGGGAAATTGTGGATATGGCATACTGGATGCCTTAGAAACCCATTGGATAGTTAGAAAAGCTGTGGGTCAGAAGTGCAGCTAGTTCATTGTCAACACAGTCCATAGTAAGAGAGCATGAGTGAAAAGAATGGATAAGTAGAACTATCATACCATTTAAAAATATTTAATAAGCAGAAATAATAATAAGAGAAAATAAGCTGGAATATAGCTGGGACACCAAAAGATAATGAGGTGAGAAGATCTGGAGCCCTGTGTTCCTTTCAATGCGTGAATGAATCTCTGCTATTTGGTTCTGCTTCTGTGCCTGAACCGTCTATATACAAAGATCTGTGATACAGGAACAGTGTAACAATACAAAGCTCTGAGAAGAGAAGGGGCAAATGCAAGCCAAGGAGCCAAAGAGAGATCTCCAACCCAAACAGAAATTCACAGAAATCTGGAGATTTCAAAAAATATCAAAACAGGGTTATATAAGTCAAGGTCCAGGAGAGATAGGTCGGGATAAAAGCTATCTTATTGTGCATATTACTGGAATGATTATTACCATAATTTAAGATTGTAGTTGTAGAAAAATCCCATCAACCAGGAAGACTATGGAATATGCAGACCTGTAATAAGGTTTATATAAGGAATGGAGAATCTGTGTCCCTTCAGATGTTGTTGGACTCCAACTCCCATCAACCCAAGCCAGCTATCAGGAATGAAGGGAGTTACAGTCTTAACAACATTCAGAAGGCCACAGGTTACAATGTCTGGAGCAATGATTGAAGAGTACAGAATTATGCATGGGGTGGATGGGCAGATATTTTAATAATACTAGAACCTGGAGTCATCCAATGAAGTTGATTATTGGAATATTCAGGACAGACAAAAGTATTTCTTCATACCAAGCGTAGTTATTTAACTATGGAATTTGCTACTACAAGATGCAGTTATGGCAACCAAAGCAGATGGCTTTAAAAGGAGACTGAACAAACCCATGGAGGATAAGGCTATCAATGATTACATCTGAACACTAGTTGCCAGAGAATATGAGCACAAGAGGGCTCTTGCCCCCATTTGTTCCTTGTGGGCTTCCCAAAGGCATGTGATTGGTCACTGTAGGACCATTCTTCTTCTTCAGCGATCACTCGTAGTCGAGTAAGATTGTCTTCCATTAAAACGGTCTTAACAGTGAGTCCGTAAGTGATTGTGGAGGCCAATTCTGGGTCCACACGTCCTTCCACAGTGGGGACATAGGCTTCTGGGCAGGAATTGATCATGGTGAGGGTTTGCCAAACATGCCTTCCTCTTAGCATGTTTCTCCCTTTCGTCCTGAGTTTGAGCACCTTCAGAGTCCATGACACCTTTAGTAAAGGCTGTTCTCCAATTGGAACACTCACAGGCCAGTGTTTCCCAATTGTCAGAACCAAATCAGACCACAGTCTTTGGTCTGATTCAGCAGGGCTATTGGTGTATTTTGTCCCTGGTTTATATGGACTGAGAACAAGGGAAGCAAATGGGAAGATGTGGTCTCTGCTCTGGTGACAAATGCCACAGAATGAGCATTTTGTAAAATAGGAAGGACAGAGGAGAGAGGAGAAAAGTACCGTAGCAGGCTTCTTTCTTTCAAATGCTTCATGATATCAAGGCAGATGGCATGAAGTCAGCTATACGTTTTTGCCCCCCAGGCAGGTACGTGCCAAGAGCTGGCCTTTAAGAATGACAAATGGAGAAGTTGACTGATCTGTGAGGAAGATATCATGTCAAGGGGTGGGACTTTGAGCATTGCCTACTGTCAACCAAAATGCTCATTAGCGACCATCAGCCAGAATGACTGACATAAGAGCAACAGCCTTAGCCCTCGAGATGCTCATGACTTGGCTGATTTACCAGATACACCTGCTATTGCTTTCCACTTCAAGAACTCTGTTCATATATAGACTGGATGTTCACGTGCATTTTCACAGAACAGTGGGTAGGAAGTGGCTTCTTCTGTTCCTGTGAGGTGCCCTTCTTGTCACAAGGATGGGGCAGGAGGACATAGGGGATCTCTATATAGAGGGAAAGGCAGCAGAAGACAAATAGCCAAGGTGGCAAATGCCACATCATAGCAATCATAGAACAATTAGTTGGCAGCCCTTTAAAATCTAGGGTAAGAAGAGTGTGTGCTGTTTAAATGTAATTAAAGGGCACTTAAATTCACAATAGATTACCTACTTGGAGTGTCTCCGACTGAGGCCATGAAATAATTCATGCTTCTTGAAAAAAAGGAAACCCATTGTTTCCTCTGCTGCCATTGTAAAATGCATGCACATGGGAAAGACTGCTGCAGGAGTGTGGGGGATCCAGCATTTTGTTAGACAAATTAATGGAACCTTTCCTACCCCATACATCAGGGATGAGGCAACTCCAGCCCCCTAAACACTGTTGGCCATGGTTTCTGGGGCTGATGGGAGCTGGGAAGAATATCTGGGGAACCACTAGTTCCTGATCCATGTCCTAAAAAAATAATGGATTCATGCTGCATTGGACCAATGGTAATACAGTGACAGAACAAGAAAGAAGATTCCACCTAAACATTAGAAAGAACTTCCTGACAGTAAGAGCTGTTCGACAGTGGAATTTGCTGCCAAGGAGTGTGGTGGAGTCTCCTTCTTTGGAGGTCTTTAAGCAGAGGCTTGACAACCATATGTCAGGAGTGCTCTGATGGTGTTTCCTGCTTGGCAGGGGGTTGGACTCGATGGCCCTTGTGGTCTCTTCCAACTCTATGATTCTATGATTCTAAGTGAGAGCTCATACCCCAGTCTCCTGCTCAAAAAGCTACCTGTCCCTTTGTAAACATGCAGAGTTGTGGTGCACTGGGTAGAGTAGTAGACACCAACTAGCATAGTGGTATGTGCATTAAGCAGGTGGTAGTTATTAAGTATGTTAATTGGCCAGATTGTCAGGGAGATGTAGGAAGTTATGAGCTTGTTAAGGTTTGGTAAGCGCCCTTAGGACCCTTTAAAGAAGGAGGGTGTAGTCCTGAGACCTGCCTTCAGGGCTGTAGGATCCCATGGCATGATTAGGGAGCACCTTTGGGGACAACTTGTTGGACCTGCCCAGAATTGTGGGGCCCAGGGAGGGAGTGGAACAGGAAGTTCTCCTTGCTCATCCAAAAGGATGGGGCTTAAGGAAAGGGATAGAAAATGGGCTACCCCTGGCCCTTGGCAGGTTTAACTCACCCAGAGTTTGGCTTCTGGTTAATCCCACATTTTACCTATGCAAATCAGTTTGGGGTTTAAATATTTAATTAAATGTGGCCCAGTTCACCCAACCTTTTGAAGCTTGCCTTTTTAGTTCCCTTTTTAGATACTTATGCAGAAAGTATCTTCCCTTTCTACTATCTCACCGGTACAAATCAAGCAAGTATTATTTGTTTATTGAACGAATTTCTATTCTGCTTTTTGTTTTCCAAAAATAAATCCCGAAGCTATACACTATAAAGCACAACAAAATGCAATTTAAAAACAACCAATGGTCATGAGAAGTCTGAGGAAACAGTTAAAACTTTCCTCCACTCTAAGCTATTTGGTGGCATGTTATGGGCTGCTTTGATAATTAATATTCTGTTTATTTTTAGCTAATTCTATATACTACCAGTTTTTGTTTTATTAATTGTATGGAGTGCATAAAATAGTCTATGGATTCATTGTTTCATTGTTTGGGTCGTATTGAGAAAAGTGATTAAGAAATTTAACAACAACAGTTTAATATTATTTAGTTGATTATGGAAACACCTCAATGCTGGTGTCCCTATTCTCAACAGAGAACAAAATTCCACAAAGGAAAATATCCCAGTCAAATGGGTCTTCACCAAATGAACATTCACAGGTTGAAGTACAGTCTGCAGGGCCGCATCCACAGACCATAGTTACTGAGGGGTATTGGCAGTTGTGCAGGGAATGCTAATCACAAAGCAATGTTCAGTTCTGGCTACGCTACGCACTTCACCAGTTAAAAGCAAAATACCCTAGCAATACTCTAACACACTAAAGAAGACACCCTGGAGCTGAATGTGTGTGTCTACTGCAATTGTTTTATCACAAAGCAAACTGAGTAACTCTGCTTATGAAAAGGCCCCTTTTGAAGTAGGTCCAAGAATGGATATAGTCTGTTCCCAACACAGCATCCATGAGAAGGAATTTTGAAAGGTACTCTACACCAGCCTAATATAGGTAAAGAACACATTGAAGTCCCTCAGTTAAATAAAATGGATCTCTCTTGAAAACAAAAGATTGGCTGGTCACTTTTTAGGAAAGCCTTATAGAGAACATGTTCTGGATATAACTTTACACACACACACACACACACACACACACACACATATATATTCATACATTCTGACATGGATACTGAGGCTGTCATAATTTGCAAATGAAATTATTTAATGCAAGCAGCACCAAGCATCCCTAGGTATAAACTAAGCTCTCTTTTATACCCACTGAAAGAAAGGCTCTTGCAATAATAGCTATAATTTACAGAAAACATTTTTAGTAAATTACCATAGACAATGGCACAATTTCCCACATTCCACGCACTGGCTGCCAACATTAATTTGTTTGTGTTTGAGAAACGTCCTCCTTTCTTGCATTCATTCTTCCCATTCCAGTACTGGCTTGAGAGACCCATCAGCTTGATTGACACCTTCTTTCAAATAGCTGCCACCTGCTTTTTTTATTTAAAAAAAAAACCAAGCAAAGGCCAGATGTCCAATTTCCTCTCTCACTGTGCCACTGAAAGCTTTATAAATGCAACTAATTTTTGTAAAGTGTTAAAGCTGCCATACTACTTTGGGCTATTGTAGGAGATCTCCCTTAAGGGAGATATGCTAAAGCCAGTTCATATGTCTGATAGTTGTTTATGTGTGGGTGTAGGTGGGTGTGGGTTGAGAAAGAGGGGGACTGGCTATACAGTGGTACCTCGGGTTACATACGCTTCAGGTTACATACGCTTCAGGTTACAGACTCCGCTAACCCAGAAATATTACCTCGGGTTAAGAACTCTGCTTCAGGATGAGAACAGAAACCATGCTCCGCCAGCGCAGCGGCGGCAGGAGGCCCTATTAGCTAAAGTGGTGCTTCGGGTTAAGAACAGTTTCAGGTTAAGAACGGACCTCCGGAACGAATTAAGTACTTAACCCGAGGTACCACTGTATGAGGAAGAGCAGTGGGTGCTGCACTCCCAAAAGCCCCCCAGAAGAAAAATTAGACCCCAGATTGTGGTGGTAGGATACTGGGAAGCAGTCTGGATGAAAGGACCAGCTGAGAGGTGCTAGAAGCAGGGGGTTTGAGCAATCAAGGGGAGTCAGGAAAAGCAGTGCCTTCCAGGACAGGTCTGGAGGCTGAGTCTCAGTGTGAGTGCAGACTCAGACAGAAGGGAGTCAGAGGTTGCACCTAATACCCAGCAGCATGACAGTCCCAGTCCTGCTGGCTCTTTTCCCCCCTGACACCCCACCTGAAGAGAGTCCTGCATGTTGCAGAGCAATGGGCCAGACAGGCCTAGAGGAGGAGCTCCCCCCCCTCCATGTTCATACCAGAGGTGGGTCTTCAATCCAGGTCCCTCAAATTCAAATTCAGTTCACTGATCATGCTCATTCTTGTGCTAAGACCATTGGTCCAATTTGCACACTCCTCCAGCCTCAAGAAGAAGAAAACCAAACCCCCACAAGCCTTCTCTGGATCCAAGTCCTCAAATCACCCTTTTTTAGTATGGATTGACCAGCACTTGGGCAGCACAAATTAGCTCCCCTTTAGTATTCCATGCTCCCCTTATCTGCTCATTTAATCCAGTAGCAGCATGCAGGTCTGATCACTCCCTTTGAAAGTTGTGTTCTTCACAAAAGCCTTAGTGTAGATAGCGGAGATCAGAGAGGATGTGCCAAAGAAGCATCTCAAAAGTCCTTTGAAGGAAAAGTCAAATGGTAAACGCTTTACTGCATTGTAATGAACCTGACTCTTCATATGTGGTATATTCGCCAGGTCACGCCTTAAATTGTATAATGTCGTTCAGAAACAGAATGATTTGATCAGCCGGTGCTTTCAAGCACTATAAAAAGATTTGCATCCTCTATTCATTTTGCACTATTGCTGTTCTTCCTGCCCTTTAGTCACAAGGTGAACCAGTCCTTTAAAAAAAAACACAAGACCACTTCTGGTTCTGAACTTTCTTTGGCTCAGTTAACAAGATCTTACTCGCTGATGTCAATAGAATTAGGGCTTATCTCTTAGTAAATAACATCACTGGGTCAGGGAAGAATGAAATCAAAGCAACCCTTGATGAATTTGAGAAAGATATGGAATAAGTGGCTGGCCCCCTTTATTGCGCCTGCTTTTACATCTCATGGTGTTATTATGTCTGTCCTCTTCTTAGGAAGACAACAACAACAACAACAACAACAACAACAGGATTTTGTGGTTATTGTCATTAACCTACTTTTTCTGTATGCTTTTCTTGGTTTTTTTCATTTTTTATGTTGCTGCACACCATCCTGATGTTTTGTGAAACGTTCATAAATAAATTCATTTTTAAAACTGTTATCAATAAACTCTATTGATACAAGAGCAGCATACAGAATATAAAAGAAACAATCCATACAATACTCTACCGTGTAGCAGTAATAAAACACATTACTCCCCCCCCCAAAAAATAAAGACACTTAAAGCAATGGATCAAATTGATCCGACAACAAACTTAACATCCTTGAAATGCAATCTCTTGTCAACAAATGTTCCTCCCGTACTTTGACTCCCCACCCCCCGACACATTATCAATAGACTGTAATAATAAAATTTAAGGTCTTATATATATAATAAATGTTCATAAATGTACCAACCAAGCATGTACATAGATCAGCACAGGAAGACCGACCTGAAACCATTTTGACTCCCAAACTGACCAAATGTTTTCTCTGTAAGGAGGGAGGGGGTCAGGGAGCCTTCTCATTGTTACAGGAATTTAGTAATCACCATTTCAAAGTGTGACAGACTACCAGGAAACCCTTCTTTGATGTGTCCAGATCCAGCCCAGTATTCAAGTTACTTAAGTCTCATCCTACGTGTAGCTTTGCCTGCATGGTATTTGGCAAAATTGGCCTCTTTGTTTTAGTGAGACTAGCAAAAGAATGACCCAGCAAACATCAGGCCTTTTAAGACCCATTAAATGCAATGGCAGATATTTAAGCAAGTGCTTGTTGTGGGAATGAAGGAAGCTGCCAGATCCTGACTCAGACCATTGATCCATTGACACTGACTGGCAGCAGCTCTCCAAGATTTCAGGCAGGGAGTCTCTCCCAACCCTACTTGGAGACACTGGGCATTGAATCTGGAACCCCCCACATCAAAACAGATGCTCTACCACAGAATTATGCCCCTTCCCCTCATCTCTTCTGTTGGAATCAGTGGGACTTTATGGTGATTTCTTTTAGCCAATAACTCTGCCCATAACTCACCAGATACAACAGCTTAATGAGTTTGCACATCACCGCCAGAGAAGCTGATAGTATAAATAATTTGTTAATGAAAGGATTAATTAATGCATAAATTTCACGAAAGGCAATAGCCTTGTGGCACTCAGTTCATTCAGTCAGAATCCATTAATTCGCATCACAGGGTGGGGGGAACCCCTTAATAATGAGTATAATTAGGTAGCTAGGGGCACACATTGCCACTCACTCACGCCCAGCCCAGTTAGAAATCATGAGCAACAATGGGCTGTAACCAGACATCGTGCTGAGGGGGGACTAGATTGACTTTTTCAGAAGATCATGGATCTTAAAAAGGAACTGCATGAAAGCTCAAACATCAATGTTTCTAACCTTGCCTATGAATACAGATAGATTAAGAGAGCAATAGATCATCAAAAAGTGCAAGGAAGCTTTAATTCGAAAAGCAGCCATCCTTATGACTCAAGGTAAGGCAATACAGCAATCAAGAAGAGTTTGGAGGCAACCATAGGAAGCAGTCACTCTTCCCTTTCCTTCTGTATAGTTCTTTTCTTTGAGAGAACACACTGCTTTTCTGCCAGAAATTTTCAATGGCAGGTTTCATCCTTTCAGCTGTGAGCTCGGTTGGGATGTGATTGTTCGCTCAGGAAAGTGCTGTTATTATAGACTATCGGGATAACAGAATCTCAGTAATAATTCACTATTATTTGGAGAAAGTGACAGTTTTAGAGATTTACATTTTGTTTCCTGAAGTGAGATGGGCATGGTATAGAATAAGTCCATAAAGGAAGAAAAATAAGATATCTCAGCTTGTTATGCTCACGGTGGGGGCTGGCTGCAGTTTTATTCTGGTATTGTAAGATGTGGAAACCTAAAACCTCTAGTTTTGGAGTGCCTCAGGAACAGGGGTGGCCCATAATTATGAATGCTCAGTCTTCTGAAAGCCTAGCCCTCCTTCCTGCCGAGCTATAAAGCACCTTGCTAGGTGTCTACAGCCTCCAAAACCACCCCCACTGCCACTTTCCCAGAGATCCATCTGATCTACCCAACGTTATTTGGTCACTTTCAGATGCCCTGTTTATTGAGCATTCATTCTGATTGGTTTGCGTGGAGATTAGGTGAAGTTGGCTATTAAAAACTATTCATTTTTATTTGTTTGCAGGGAGGTTAGACAATATTGTGCCAAGCAAATGTTATCCCACACTTTCCAGGATATTTTCCTGTCACCTTTCTAATGACAAAATGTCTGATTTGGGCACCAGGTTGTGTGTGTTGAACAAGAGCTTGTAATCAATTCTCATAGTGCAACCAGAAATTGACGGTATTGGATTGAATCCAACCAAAAAATAATAGCAGTCTGGAAGTGTTCCATGACTCCCTCCAAAGCACTGGCTGACTGAACCATACTTTCTCACTGCCTCCATACAACTCTAGCAACTTGTCCAAGCAAACTCATTTATTCATTATTTATAATAGGGAATGATGAACATGTCTGTGGGTTGTTGGGGTTTTTTTTGGGGGGGTGTTGCAAGAAATTCCCCCAAATACAATGTATTGTGTTTTTATATGTCACTTTCACCAGCATATGCATTTTTGTTCACATTCATTTCGTTGGACAACGACATTGCAAGATTTGGAGAAGTGAGAATTTTGAATCAGTTCGGGAGTACCAGTTTGGGAATTGCAAATAAATGTCAACTGAACAAATTACTTTCCAAACTATAAACTTCAGTACCAGGTGTGCAGCAAATTCAGTGTACTGGATATACAGCAAACCAGTTGTTTGATTGTTCCACTGCCTGCAATCTTTGCATTTTTGATAGAAACAGGAATCAGCTATTAGGCTACTGGTACTGTAGAAGAGAGTAATTAGATGTCCTCTTTGCCATTCTTAAGTGGCCAATAACATGTATTATACTTCTCACATCAATAGTGGACCTTGGTATCTCAAATTTCAGTGGGTTCCTGTACAATGCCAGAATTCTGTGTACACCCCCACCTCTCACCTTCCATTCTACATCATGGTAGATGGCCCCCTATGGTGCCCACACAAGGCTCTACGCACAGTGTGACTGAACCAGTCCCCCCCCCAACCATCCACCTCTGCTCAGATCCATACACAGCCTCATAGAATGACACATTAGCCCATAATACTCCCCTTCACATATCTACACCTAATGACTGAGCAACAAATGACCTAACCAACGTACCAAGACATTCTCTGTTATTTGCTAATGGACTGAATGTTGCAACACATCATGGTATGCTGAGATCTATAAGTGTAACTCTCAAATATCCTTTCCTCTGAAGGAGAATTTTCTTTACTTCAGAAAACAAAACTATAATCCCATTCCCAGTGCTTTTGGGGGGGGGCGCAAAGAGGACACATACCCCTAAACATTTTGTGAATCTTTGTACTTTTGTCCATTTACTGCATTTATTTTCCCCGATTTGAACAATAAAACTGTGATTTTCTTGAGTCAAAATGAGAGTACCCCTAAACTTTTTTTTTTTAAGGAAAAAAGCATCATTCCTATGGCATTACAGAATTTTGCCTTTGACTACCTTTCAGTTCCTAGGCTATGTATGCATGGCAGGTGAAGATGCTACCGCCTGAGGAGCAGGTGCTCCCCTATTGCTTACAGTGCTCTTGAATATGGACATCTCCTTCTCATGTTCTCACATATTAGCAATCTGGACATATTCTTAAGAAACCAAGTTGTCCCTAGCAATACACAGGACCTGGGTTTTGTCATCATCACTGTTCCTCCAAAGCATGGAGCAAAGCTACCAGCCACAATACGTTCTGCTTCCACTGTCAGAGGCAGTATGCCTCTAAATACCAATTGCTGAGAATCCTAGTTGGATGGAGTTGTTACAGAGTGCTGCTTATGAGCTTCCCACGGGCATCTGGTAGGCCACTGTGAGAACAAGATGCTGGATTAGATGGGCCATTGGCCTGATTCAGAAGTCTTTTCTTACGTTCAGCATTGACAAACTACTCACATGCTCTGCTTCTTCCAGGGTTCCTATTATGGCTGCATATAAACACAGAGAGACACCTTATTTTTGATCCTCTCACTTCTCAGGGGGACTATCTGGGCTGATCTAGGAAATCTGTGCAGTTGCGCAAGGACAATTGATATTCTCACACACCACAAAGCTTATCTTTTGAACTAGGGAAGAGGCAAAGGAAGATGAGAAGTCCATAATCAGGCTCCACAGTCATGGTAGCTAAAGCCAGTTTGGTCATGTTATGACCCCACCTTGGAGACCATTTTGTTTTTAATCTTGGTTCAAAACATGTTTATAACAACCCCACCCTGTCAGATGTTTATCAATGAGCTTCGAGCACCTGAGTGTGATGTTGTGTTTTCGTCTTAGGGTATCTGGAACTCAATCCCTTCTCCTACCCAAAAGGTGATTTTGGTGGTGTCGGAGTCAGTAAATGCATATCTTCCTTGCAATAATGAAATTATCCTGTCCAGTCATCAGTGAGAGTTCACTTATATATCTTTTAATAAACTCTGGATTGGAAGATAATAGAAAATGAGTTTAGTGGTTTGGCATCATTTTCCATTTGAATGCATCACTCAGAAAATTCAACTTGACTAACAATCTGAGCTCAAGGGCAGCCTAGACTTACATAGAACATAGATGGAGCAAAGTTAACTTTGGAGCAAAGTTTAAACATTAAAATTGTTCTTACATAAAATTAATAATCAATAGGGCACTTATGTATTGTTCTCGGCATTAAAAAAAAATCACTCAAGGCACATCGTGATCCATCCAGTTTTTCATCTCTTTGCTCCTGGTTTATGTGACTATTTCTTGTAAATAAAACTGTTGGTTTGTTTTGAGAAGGTGTATTTTAAATCAGTCATCTTGGCAACTTCGGAGTGGGGCTTCCAAAAGTATAACAAATGCCATGATCTCTAAAACACTGAGACATTGGGCGTGGCTTCTACCAGCAGCTATCCAAATGCAATATAATAGACCCTGATGTACACTGTCCACCTCCTGATCCAAATGCAAGTGTATAGCCTGCCACCTAGTGCAAGCTATAAGTAAAGCTTGCTGAGTTGGGAGACTATTAACAGCCTATTCAAATCTTAAATTCTTGTCACAATTGCTTGTCTCCACCTGGAAGGAGACAGACTGGCACAAACAAGCACATGGCACAAGTGAGCGTAAAGGCTAAGCAATGCCCCTACCAATATCAGAAAGGGCAAAGTGTAAGCTCCTAAGGCCAGGGACCTGTCCTTTCTGCTTGCTTCTGTTTCCATCAAACATGCTCACGTTACATGATACACATTGATGGAACTCTATAAAATATGCAGTCCTGTTGTATGTATGTTTACTCAGAGGTTCGTTGGGGCTAACACTCAGGTAAGTACACACAGGAGTGAAGCCTTAGTCCAGGGACAGGGTACCTGTGACCTTCCAGGTGTTGCTGGACTCCAGCTCCTATCAGCCCAGCCAGCAAAGCCAGTGTTCAGGGATGATGGGAGTTGGAGCGACACAGGTGCCCCACCGTGTCTGAGTCAATTGCAGATGTTATACCAAAACTGGTGCATTGTCTCAGAAATCAGTTGGCTCCTTATATCAATAACTTTTGTAATTAGCAACTGATTATTAGACAGGATTGATATGTGATGGGTATATTTCTATATTTGGGGGCGGGGAAATAGTAAGGGAGAAAAACCTTTTTTTAAAAGAGAAGTGGAACAAAAGGTCTGCCTCTCCCCATATGAACCAACCCGGATCCTGCAATAATCATCTGAGACCTTTCTTCATTTGCCTTCCTTGTGAGAGGTCTGGAAGGCAACAACACAAGAAGGGGCCTTTTCTGTGGTGGCTCCCCATTTGCAGAATGCTCTCCTCAGGGAAGCTCACCTGGTACTTATGCTACATATCTTTAGGTGACAGGCATAAACATCCCAGGCCTTTGGCTAATTCAACATTCTATGGCCTTTTAAACTTGGGGCGGGGGGGGGGGGACAGAATATTGTCTTTGTTTGTTACTATGGTATGTATTTTTGTTTTTTTACATTGTAAAATACCCTGTGATCCTTGGATGAAGGGTGGTATAGAATTTAATTAACAACAGTCAAGAGGATAATAAACTATATTCTGGCTGATAGAACAATAAACAGTAACTCACTGGGCTTTTATAGCACCCTATATACTTGCCAAAATGGATAATAATTATTTTTCAAATAACTGACTTGCTTACTTACTTAAAAAATCCACCTTCCACCACATTGGCCTTCAAGGTCTACAAATCTGATTCAAATCAATATAGTTAAAAAAGTAAAACAGCATAAATAAGTGAGCAGTTTAAAGCAGAAATTTATTCATTGGCCATCAGTAGCTCAGGTGAACAGGACAGTTTTAGCCTGAACATTTAAAGATGCATATGTCAATGTCAGGCCAATGTACTAGGGATGGTAGTTCAAGAATGGGTCATTGCTATGGAGAAAGAACTGTCTCAGGTACCAGGCTGCCTCCTCTGAAGACAGGAACATTCATCCTGACAGAGGCCTCAGATGAAGCACTCTTCTGTCAGGCAGGTTCATATGGAAGACATTAATGCTTCTTCAAAGCCTGAGGCAGGCAGTTAATGCCTTTCTAGCATGTTAACTCTTCTAAAATGTGATGGGTTTCCAAAGTCTTCATAGCTAATGAACGTCAAAAAAACAGTCAATGGCGAGTATTAGACTCAAAATGGAAACGTCAATAAACTCCTAAGTGAAGTTATATTACAGCTGTCTAATCCTGCCTGCAGATGTCAAAGTTGCCCATCATGTCTTGTGATTGATACTTAAGATTAAGATGTTGATCCAGAAATACACATTGAAAGAAGATGCCAAGGCTGAGGCAGCAGTCTTTGAACTATTGTCTTATCAATGCTGCTGTTATAATATTATTTATGGTTGCTATTATTAGTATTATTACTCTACATAGCAATATTGTTTAATAACCTGGAACATACCAATAGCTAAAAGCACCTGAAATCCATCATCTCAATGATGGAGAACAGTAAACTTCAAGTACTCCTACATTGAAATGGAGGCATGAGAGTTTCTAAAACATTGTGCTTGACACAACACCTACAAGGTCACAGATAACTATGAAAATGCCTGCAATGGACATTGTACTGTCCAACTCAGTGACTCCAACACTGCAAGCACTACTTGGTCCCTCTTCCTTGAAGGGGACACACAGATACACAGCTTCTGTCTGGTAACTCATTTTTCACCTCATGGAGATATTTGAGGAATCCTCTAGCTCTGGTTTATTCTGGGGCCATGAGACACTCTAGACAGATTTCCCTGATTGAAGGTCATTATCAGAAATGTCACAATCATATATTAGTACATCCATCTAATTGCTTGCTTTTATCTTCAGTTTGACATCATCATACCTCTTGAACCTACATACTGTCACACATCTTGGGCTTAATTATTTCTGCTGCTCTGCTGCCAAGTGACTTTTTAATTGGTCATGTTTGTGGCTTTATGACACTTTATATGCCATAAATTTATATTTTAATGGAAGCTGCTTTGAAATTCCAGGAAATGCTAGTAATTGAAAATAAAAGTTAAAATGAATCGAGGGATGTATGGATGAATAGCAATCCTTTCATATCACTGGACTTTGAAATCAGTACTCACCCAGTCAGAGTAACCTCTAGGGTTTTTTTTTAAAAGAAAAACTCGCTGTGGGGTGCATCTTCATTTTAAAAAATATGAAGGAATTGGGGATTTGGTCACTTTCCTCTTCCCCACTGCCATTTTTCAAAGCAGGAGAGAGGAAATACTGGGAATAAACAGCTAGAAGAATGTGGAAAGAAATCAGGAAAACTGCCAGCAAACAGTATAGAAGTAGAATCCTGCAATATTCTATTGTACTCAACAATTTTGTATTTTAAGTGCTCATCTTCCCTAAGAAAAAAATAGGCATCAGAAATATCAGAGTAAGGATAATATATTCTTTGCCATGTCTCATATTCAATTGCCATCCATTTCAAATGCACCTGAAATCAAAGACTGCATTGTAGAAAGACAGCTTGCAGGTGTACATGAATCTATCATTTTAGCTCAACATGGTTTATACCTAGGAAAATTGTACAAAAATCCAAATTTTTGTGCCAGTTGCTGCCATTGTCTTTAGTTCCATCTGTCTGATTTGTTAAAGGGATCATCCTAGGCTGCTTGGTCAGCTTTCAGAAGGAATAACTGTTTTTCAATAATGCCATGTTCAAAAAATATGGGTAAATCCAATCCTTACATACTCCAAGCCAAAAAGCAGTGGTGTGCCTCTGCCCCACATTATATGGGGTGCTGGTGCTTTGATAACTTAAGAGCATCCCTTAGGCTTTGAAGTGATGCCTAAGGCTGGTTTGGAGCTTGCAGGCACCAAGATGGCTACTGTCTCATCAGGGACTCCAAGGTAGTGTCACCCTCTTCAAAGCTTTCGAGATCATGGCCAGGTAAACCTATGACTCAGCAACAAAGCTGCTAACTCCCCTGTCATGTAAAGTCCCATCCACTGCCATGATCCTCGGCAAACAAGCAAGCAACCTGTAGGCCATTTTTAAATAAAAGAATAGTAGGGATAATGATGGTAAGGGATCACTAAGTCTGGAGACAGACCAGTTTCTTTTCTCCCTCAGACAAAGTGGTATGAACACCCACACAACTTGCCGTACATGAAGGTAATCTTCAGAGACCCTTCTCCAGATGTCCCACTGCCTGAGGTGAGTCAAGCAGCAACTGGAGAGAGGCCGTTTGTTTTGGACATTGTGCCCTGTCTTTAGAATGCTTTCTCTAGGAAGAACCACCTGGTGCCTCCTCTTAAAGTCCTCCACAGTGGCTGAACTTCTGCAAGGGAGCAGCTGCCCTATCACGCATTGTTTAGAACCCTGCAAGATCAGAGTGTTCTAAAATTGTGCAGGAAAACATGTGTAGAGAATGCTCCGCTGAGCGAGTTCAGAACCCCCAACACATAGAGGGAGAGCAGCAATGACAAATGAGGAAGGGAGTGGGGTGCGGGACACACACACACACACACACACACACACACACACACCATTCTGTCCTCTCATTCATGGCTGAAGAGGGCTAGAGAGAATGTGGGAGACCCACAATCTGTATATTAGGGAGTAGTGAAGGACAAAACCTACCCTAATTTCCAAGTCTAGGATGGTTATAGGCCATCTTTCCACAACCTGATGCCCTCCAGATATTTTGAACTACAACTCCCATCATTCCTGCCTATTGGCTATGCAGGCTGGAGCAGTTCAAAGAGAGCCAGGTTGTGGAAGGCTGTCCTAGGCTGTTGCAAGAGTGTCTCCACTTCATATGCCTGCCACTCTCTCCTATGGGCAGCTGTCCCGTTGGTATCTGGAATAGGAAACCAGGATTCCCGGTTCTAACAGGGCTGTTGGTTTATGCCCTGCAAGGGCTGACCAACGTCTAAGAGTAAAACAAATTGTTGTTTATAATGGAACATACTGCTTCAGGATATAAATCAAGTATTTTTAGTTTTTATTATCTGCGTGCCCTTCACACAATGTGAAATGTGAGGCCTCGCTTCTGTTCCCTTCTGGAAAACTACAGGCAGTGATTTTAGTTTTGAAGTGGTTTTGCAGTTGTCAGCATGGTTTACGTAATTCTTGTGGGCAATGTCTTAATGAGGCACTGAAAGCTTTTGAAGAGGCCACAGCCCTCATCACAGACACCTTGGGTGACCCTGCAGGCATCCTATAATGACCTAAACTCAAGGTATTACTTACACAATCAAAGCATTTAGAAACCCTGGGTTTGCAATTTCAACCGCACCATCCTAAACATTTAAGTGCCTCTCTAGATGAATTAACAAAATAGCACTCAGCCTTGTATTCTTTTCTGCCTGAAGATGCTGACTTGAAAATTTTCTTCTCCCATTCTATGTTGTTTAGCGCAGTAGTGCCCAAGCAATGTGCCTCAGCTAAGCTGTCACCTTTGCCCTCTAGTAAAATTGTAATTAATTTCATATTGTCCTTCCAGGACATTTCTTTGCTACCTATCAAGCATTGGATGTTTCAGTTGTAAGTAGAACAGAAGCTCTCTTTAGTTCTATTCCTACCTTTTATTTATTCATCTCTGAAAGCTAACGCACCCACCCACCCCAACTCAATATTCATTCTCACATCTCTTTATCACTGACAATTCCTTCAGTCAGGGATGGTCACCTTGTAGCCCATATTGGTTTCATCTGGCCAGTACTGGCTCCCTTTTCATATCTCTTCTTTTCTAGCTCCAGAAGCTGGGCCAGCCCTACCACTGGACAGAATGAGGCAGCTGCTTCAGGGGGCAGATACCAGAAAATGGGTGGCCTCCTCACCACCGCCATTCCCCATGAGTCCCCTAAGTTAGCTCGTTCTGCACTTCCTAACCTAGCAAGCTGTCCTCTAGTACAGTGGAGGAGCCAATCCGATTCTCACACTGCTGCACCGATACTGTGTTAACCTCCCCACTCACCCACCAATGTTGCCCCATTGCCAATGCTGTAGAAAGATTTAACTGATAAATCTGGTCAAATTCTGTGTGTAGAATCTGGGGGCATCATTGGGTCCTTTGCCTGTAAAGGTAAAGGTAAAGGTAAAGGGACCCCTGACCATTAGGTCCAGTCGTGACCGACTCTGGGGTTGCGGCACTCATCTCGCTTTATTGGCCGAGGGAACCAGCATACAGCTTCTGGGTCATGTGGCCAGCATGACTAAGCTGCTTCTGGCAAACCAGGACAGTGCACAAAAATGCCGTTTACCTTCCCGCCGGAGCGGTACCTATTTATCTACTTGCACCTTGATGTGCTTTCGAACTGCTAAGTTGGCAGGAACAGGGACTGAGCAACGGGAGCTCACTCCGTCGGGGGGATTCGAATCACCGACCTTCTGATCGGCAAGTCCTAGGCTCTGTGGTTTAACCCACAGCACTGCCTGAGTCTTAGCCTAAACCTACTTCTCCTGAGCATCTGGGAAAGACATCCATCCTCTTCATCTCTGCTGCCACCTTTCTTGTTCAGCTCAAGAGCTCTTCTGTTTGCTACATTCCCATTTAACAGCTTCAGCAACCAAAGTACTGAGCACCTCCTTCAGCCTGTGTGTATCAGTGTCTGCTTTGCCAGCTGCAGCAAACTGAATGGGCGCAGATGCTCAACACCTAGCTTCTGGCACTGCAGATCTCTCCCTAGATCAGCCTACTGAAGTTGGCAGATGCAGCCACAAAAGGCAGGTTGAAGGAGATGCTCAGAACTGCTACGGGGAATGCAGTAAAGCAGAACAGATTGAACAGAGGGAGTCTGAGGGGAAGACTGCAAAACGCAAGAACCAGAGGTGTGAAAGAGATTGCTCTTTCAGGGCAAACTCAAAGGGAAGGAAGGAAAGAAATAAAGAAGTCCTTAGACAGAGATGCAGACGTTGGCCACATGGCTGCAGAGTAAAATGGAAAACAGGAGGTCACATCCTGCTATCTGTTCATGAATCAGATGAGCATAGGTGTTGCTCCCAATATGAGATTTTGTCTCCCTTCACAGATCATCGAAACCTCCTCAGTGGAACATCTCCAGGCCCTATGTTCCTCTCTGCAAATATAGTTTCCTATTTTCCCTACCTTCTCTAAACCAGGGCTTTTCAAGCTGTTTTGTATTTTATGAATTTATACGTCACTTTGAGATATTTTCTTGTGGGAAGCAATAAAAAAAATGCAATGAATACAAAATAAATCATATCTAACCAGCCCCCATTCTAAAAACAGCAGACAAAATAACACTAGAAAGGAAAGTGGCAAGGGTGGGGGGAATTGAGCCACCAGTCTATCTAAATTACATAATGCCTTCTGATATTTCTTAGGGGTAACTTTCCACGTTACATTTAGATGCTGCTCTTTATTCCCACACCTATCTTTATTTTAGTTAGATATAGATATATCATGCATCCTGAAGTTACAGAACCATGTGACAAGATAGTTAACTAGCCTATCACTCTACCTGCTGCCTCCTGAATGAGGTTGAAATAAGCAAAGACCCTTCTCATTTTCTTTATTTCTCTCTGTCTGTCTTTGTCACACTCTCGTTCAGTCTCCTGCTGTCTCCCAAGAAGAAGGCTGGCATAAAATGAGGAGAAGAAGAACACGCACACGAATTCATGCATATGAACACCTCTCTTGGATGGACCACGGATAATGCTCCACAAATCTGTCTCTCCATTGTTTGAATGACAAGATGTCTACCAGCTGATGACATTGTCCTCCTCAAACATCTCTACAGTGGTACCTCCGCTTATGAACTTAATTCGTTCTGGAGGTCCGTTCTTAACCTGAAACCATTCTTAACCAGAGGCACGCTTTTTACTAATGGGGCCTCCTGCTGCCAGCGCACTGCTGGCGCACAACTTCCGCTTGCATCCTGGGGCAAAGTTCGCTATTGGGAGACCTGCTTCCGGGTTAGCGGAGCTTATAACCCAAAGCGTTCACAAGGAGGACGGTATGTAACCAGAGGTTCCACTGTATTACATAGTTTGCTTCGTGATTTTCTCCAAATAGATATAGAAGAATGTTGGCCCAAAATAATCTACCACCAGAAGGACAAGATGATACGAAGGCAAAATGGCGCTTCCCCCTTTCATTCCATGTGCATAGCCAACAGCTCTGTCTTCTAACAATTGAATTCCCACAGCAGGGGATGCCAAGCCAATGTGGTGCTTTCCCAATTATGTATCATTATGTATCATTTACAGACTGAAAACAACCACAGCAAATACCGATTGTATTCCCTAGATTGATTTCTGTTCTGGACATGGGAGGAATGAGTGAACATCAGCCGTCTCCAGTCCTGTTTCTGTGTCCTTTGGAAATCTCCAGCTACCCTTGCCTCAGAGCCAACAGCCAACGGCCACCACAAGCCATTTGCACAGTGAGTCACTTAGAGCCAGAGCTCTAGCTATGAAGAAAAACCTACAACCTGGCTTAGCTATTGTGAAGTCCTAATAACATTCACTGTGTATTTCACGGGGGGGGGGGGATCTTCCCTCACTGACTGTACTGTAGAGCGTGTCTGGCTAGCTCTTTGTAGTGCAGAAGAAAATAACACTTTATGAATGTGCACACTGTGAGGGAAAGCATTCTTGTCCAATACTGAAATCTTAGCGTTCACAAAATGTTCCTAAAAGAAGCATCGTGTGCACATTTTATTTTTATTCAATATGTAAAAAAAAAAAAAAGCAGTGCCGTGTGTGAATTTTTAAAATCAATATCAACCCTATGAAGAAGAAGAAAAAAGCTGATGAAAAAATAATCTATTTCTCTTTCGAAATTACTACCAAGCATGCTGATACTCTGCCAGATATTGGTAAAGCTTTTCAGAGCAGTAAATATTGTTGACATACTTTCTCTGACTTATGAATGCAGGAGAATACAGCTAGTTCATAGCCCATTTGCTTGAAATACACCACAGCATGAAGAGCCCTCGGAAGCTGGAAATAAAACAAGAGCTTATCAAACTCCTCACCTGAACCTCTAGATCAGTAGAAGAAGAAAGTGACTGAAACTGTGGTAAATTGTTTTAAAGCATGGGGGAAGGACTGCCATCTCTTAACATGAGGTCAAATGTATAAAAGGGAAAGAGAAAAGTTGCTTCTCCTGTGAACAAGGCAGGCATAAATATTGATTACATGTCATGAAAAAGGCCTGACAATGAAATTATTTTAAAATTAGAAGGATACATTATTTATTTAATGTGTTGTGCAGCCTCCAGAATATTAAGATGGCCAAGGGGTAGCACGTGAAGATGGTACAAAAATGGAAGACTGCAGGAAGCCTGTGCAATTTTGCAGTTTTATATAATTTTATCAAGTTTTGCTCTCCACAGCAGTGATTTCCACATTTTATGAAGCAGGTCAACACATTTGATCCAACAGGAGACAGGACCAAACGCTATCTCTCTGGGCAGTACCGAATCCACTTGTTCTGTTCTGTTATACTTGGTTACTGAAGAGAACCTTCCAGCCTTTCCTTCCACTCACCCCCTGCCCTGAGACCTCCACAAATCAGCTTTAGGGGGTTGGGGGAACCCCTAGAACAGATCTAGGGAGTGTACAGGGGGCCAATAGATGCCATTCCATTATGCAAGCAGAAATCCTTGTGATGATGGAATGAGTCCCTTAATTCTACTTTGGGTATATACCTAAGTGCCCTGTTTGTGGCCCACTTGAATCAGCTGACACCCACAGAACACCAGATAATATTTGTGCATGAAAAGACTTCAGTGATGATTGGCTGTTATGTTTCTTTTGCTTGCCTGTTGGTGTATTATTGTACTATAACTCTTCTTGAAGACCTCTTGTCAAAGAGAAAGATAGGATATACAGTCATACTTCGGGCTGAGCATTTTCGAGTTGTGCTCTGCGGCGACCCGGAAGTAACGGAACGCGTTACTTCCGGGTTTTGCTGCTCGTGCATGTGCAGAGGCTCAAAACGATGTCACGCGCATGCGCGGAAGCGGAGAATCGCAACCCGCGCAGACGCAGATTGCGTTTGCTTCAGGATGCGAATGGGGCTCTGGAACGGATCCCGTTCGCATCCAGAGGTACCACTGTAATTCCAGCTATGTCTGGTTTGCCATTTACGGTTGTTCCTAGATGGAGAAAGTGTGGCTACAGTAGTCCATGCTCTAAATCCTCCCATTTAAAGTACTCCAGTTCACTCAGTTTTGGGCTTGAAGACAGTTCGGAAATTGCTACTAGTGAAAATTCAACCATCAGGATTTTGATGGGTCTGATGGCTCACGATCATGTAACAGCAGTCCTCAAAGGTTCTGGGAGAGGGGAATGCTTTCTAAAGACACTGTGTCCATTAGCTGTCGCCCCCCTGCTGCTGCTTCCTCTGCCACCTCCTCCTCTCCCATTATTTCCCAACTTTTCCCCTCATCTGCCTCTGAGCTGTGACCTCCCTCAAACCCCTGTTGTAAATCTAAACTGTCTCCCTCTTCTCTGGAAGGGTCAGGCTGGGGAGGCCGTTTCCACCATTCCTCCTCTGCCCAGTCCCAGACACTGAATATTTTTGGACCTGGCTACGTGAAGGAGAGCCTCTCTCAATATTCTCTTGCCTGTGGCATAAGATCTTCTAGGGAGACCCTTTAACTAGTTCCATCATTCAGTGGAATCAGGGGAGGGGGCGTCTAGGACCTGCCGGAGGGCCTTCTCGGCAATAATGCCGCTGTTATGGAACATGCTCCCCACAGAGTTCCATCGGGCTGCTTTATTGCTTTATGATTAATTCATATTCTAATATTGAAACCTGCCCTGAGGTCATGTGACCAAGGGTAGGATATAAAATGTAAAAGATAAAATAAAAACAGACAAATCAAATATAAATATTTTAAACCAACAGAAAGTACCTGGTACCGCGCAGGAATTCTTAACAAACAAAATATGCTGAGGTTTATAAATACAGCAGGTAATGCAGTTGGTTAGTTCCTAGGGATGAACATGCACACACACGCACCACGGCCCAGGAAACATCTTATCTTGATCCTTCCCCAGGGGCTGGGCTAATGCTAAACTGGGATTTTTAAAGGAGATGTTGTGCTCCTTTCTTGCTCTCCCACCCACACTGCAGAGAGTGGAAAGGTCCAGTCCTGCTAGGTGCTGCTTCACCTCTGCTTGCTGCTGATGTCCATTATTTTTTAGAAAAGGGAGATCTATTTTATAATTAAATAAGCATCTCTCATCATGGGCATGCCTGGCCAGCTTCCCTCTGACTAAAAATGTCATGGTTTTTTGTTTCATATTTTCCAAATAGGAAAAAATGTGGGATGCTGCAAAACCAGGAGCAGCTCTGGTGAAGCCTGGCATGCCTGTGCTGCCCCTGATACTGACATGATGCCTGTTTACTGCTGCCTGCATCTTCTTCCAGTCTCTGGGTAGTCATTTGGGCTGTAGGGCCCTGGCCGGCTAGTTGTGCCATTGGCTCCTGTCACTCTACTGCCACAGTGTGGCACCCTGAGGGAAAGGCACTAGAGCTTCCCCTTTGCTGTGCAGTAGGGCTCAGGAGTGGCCTCCAATGAGCTGCTCCACAAGCAGATGCTGCCTGCCACTCTAGTGGGAAATGATCCTGCTTTCTTCCAGGGCACTTCTGCTTCGTTCTTTATATTAGCTACTAAAGACCAAGCCATGACTTGAGCAACTCATAAGTCAGTTACAGCTCATTTCTGAATGCACTATATATCAGGGTATAAGTAAAGATGAAATCTTGCCCTTGCACATACGCACTCATACAAAGCTTTCCAAAGTGCTGACAGTGCCTCATCTCTCATTTTATCCATTTTCCCCTCCAAAATGCATCTCTCTTCCATACCCTTTCCTGTAAATAGGCGGTCTGGTATATCAAATGTTTGTTTGTTGTATCTAGTGATGTAGCTGTGAGACTGGCACCTGCGGTCCTGAAACTCCCCAGAGTGTTCAGTGCAAGGAAACTTTGAGACCTCCCCAGAAGATTATTTGTTGTGTTTACATTTAAATATATTGTTGGTATCCGTCTGTCTCGAGAGACAATGGAGTGCGCCTCCAGGGGTGAAGTCAAACCGCTGTGTTAGCAGCACCAAAGTGACTTCCCTGGAGCCCAGGCCTGGGCAGTGTGTAGGGAGATCTTGGGCTGCCCAGACAACAAGACTCTGTTCTCAGCCTTGTTGATGTGGTCCAAAGGAAAGCAGAGCATTATGTTTGGCTGCAGGCGTTGCTGGAAGGAGGTGTACAAGGCGCCATCCAACCATCTTAGGGATTCTACTCCTGATCTGTGTAGGGTTTACTCCTTAGCCTGCTACT
Source organism: Podarcis tiliguerta (assembly GCF_965153285.1). NCBI lineage: Eukaryota > Metazoa > Chordata > Lepidosauria > Squamata > Lacertidae > Podarcis > Podarcis tiliguerta. The sequence goes on from NC_139534.1 coordinate 40,594,211, forward strand.
TAGTTGCTACTTTTCTGTCTTTTATTGTTGCTCTATTGATTCATTATATCATCGTGCTTTTATTGTCTGTTTTGTCATATTAATATGCTGTTCACTCCTTCCGGAGGCCTTTGGGCCAAAAAGTGGCAGATAAATCACCAACCAGAACAGCAGCAGCAGCAGCAGCAGTACTAACACATACCCTCATAGAGGTACAAAAAGAAGTGACCCTTCCCAAACTAAAGGTTTGAAGAGGGGTGTGCAAAAGGATGAACCTTTTGTTGGTTGGTTGGTTTTTTATTTGTGGGGTATAAAGCGAGATGAGTGCTGCAACCCCAGAGTCGGTCACGACTGGACCTAATGGTCAGGGGTCTCTTTACCTTTTTACTGTCCTCAAAGCAATTTACACAGTCCATTTTCAAACAATGTTTCATTGCCGTTGACTACTATTTTGGCAGTCAACATGCAAATATTCCACCCTTAAATGACAGGAGCAGACTCACTCGCTTCAAGGCCTGATGTCTTCCCAGGTTCTGTCTGCCTTGGCAAAGGGCCAAAACACAACCTATCACCACAAGCATTTACCCAGTGAATATCAATGCCAGGTCAGGAGATCATCAGTTCTCCTCCCACGTAGTTTTTCTCACAATCAGTAGTTTCCTTTGGAATTAGAGATACATAGAGCTATGAGTTGGCTGAAAACACCTTAATGGTGCAGCATCCCTCTCTAGGAACCTGGCATGAAGTAGCAGTCTTTCTGCTTTGCTCTTTGCCACCAGTTATGGTCTGCTGGTATATTTGTAAATAAAGGAAATATTTAAAAATTACTGTAACTCTCCAATATTTTCTCTCTCATCATCATCATCACCCCAAGGAAATTAAGCTCTTTAGTGTTACCCCTAGAATCTCTTACCACTCAGGGAAATGGGAAAACATGGAACCATTTTAACAATTTTTAAGGTCTTATCAGTAGGGCAGGAGAATGAGAAATAATACATTGCCTAAATATGCTTTCCCACTTTCCCACTGACAATACTAGAGATGTTTGGCTTGGGAAAGAAAATTAGGCAGAAAAATATAAATGCAAACTTGCAAGAAGCTTGTCTGACTCTGTTCCTACATTTAGAAAAGTGAAGAAATGTAGAGTTGAAAGGAACCATGTTGATGGAGAAAATCCTGCATCCCTGCTAGATGGCCATCTGAGCTTCTGCTTAAAAACCTATAATGAAGGTGAATCGACCACCGTCCAAGGCAGCATGTTTCCCTACTGAATACCTCATACTATTTGGTCATTCTTCCTAATGCTTTATTTAAAATAAACCCTTTCTTGTCCTTTGATTCTGCTGGTTTGGATCCTACCCTTTAGAGAAGCTTCTCCCAACCTGGTGCCCTCTACAACTCTCATCAGCCTAGAACTGAATTAGCTTTTAAACTGCCACACCACAATGCTGAGTTGCGTTTAGCTCATGGTCTACTAAAACCTCTAGGTCCTTTTGACATGTGCTGCTGTCAGGCCAGAAAGTCACCCACTCCACTATGGACTTCACAATTAAAAGCAAGCACATCACACCCTCAATAATAAGGTCTCTTGCTTCCTGTGAGTCGTAGAGACTTCAGCAAAGTTAGGTATACCCATCTGTTTTGACATTTGCTGCTTCGTAAACCTTGATTTATTTGCCATTAATATGTTTGGTGAGAGCATCTACCCCCCCAACCTTAAAAACAGTTTTAATCATCAAGCCAGATGAACCCAGCAGCAAATCAAACTGAATTTGTCATTACAATCGCCATGCATGGAGCTCAGTGAGGTAACCACAGATTAGAATATTAATGCTTGTTTATTTCAAGCTTCACATAAACATAACAATTGAAAAGGAATGCCAGCATTTGCAGTCATTAATCATGAGTGATTTTCCGCTGTCATGAACCTTTGCAAATAACTTACTCTTAAGATTATTACTGGTGGGCGGGGGGTGCAGTAGATTAAGGTATTGTTGAAGTCTGGCCACATTGCAAGTCCACTGGTAGCATTTTCCTCCCTTTCAGTTACCAGACATCCAGAAAGGGTGATCTTCCTTGTGGCTGTTGTGATGCTGTGGTCAGTTTTCAGCCCTTCCTCCTCTGAGTGAAGGGAGAAAGAACATATGGACATAAATGGAGGCTGCGTGCCTAAAGTGATCAAAAACAAGGACGACAGGGTTCTTATTCCTTCAACCATTACACAAAAGGAGGAATTTTGGCAGGTGCAGCTTGTCAAGCAGAGATGAAAATCTGCAACAGCCAAAACCGTCTCTTCTGCACAGTTGGCGAAGGTACAAGACCACCGTCTTGCTCCACAACAGATCACCTCACTCATGCATAAAGCTTCTTGGGTTGAAGAGCTCTTTAGGAAACAGGAGATCTGTCTGAATAAGCCCTGTAAATTCTAGGGTCCCCACCCTCATTCTGCATCAAAGGCATTTTCTGAAGTGCAACTTGCTGTGAGTGCAGCAATAGAATCTTCACAGGCACCTGCTGTCAGCATGTGGGGCAGGCTTCTCTAGGGAGAAAACTGTCAGGTGCATGGGTCACAAAATCTTGATTCCTCCATAGGGATGGGTGCGAAATACAATCCTGTTTGCATTTAAAGGCATACATACCTAATTTGCATTTGCCAAAACATCATGCGAACCAAAGGCAGCCACCTTTTGAAATCTACACTTCTCCAAATTTTCCAGTGCAGCTCTCCAGTCAAGTGACGTGTACAGAAATATGTGTACTAGGGTAAGGTCTGCATATTCGTGCATACGTTAGCACAGGGAAATCGCTTTGCAAAAAAATGGGCATATTAGGAAAATTTGCATACAACAGTGTGCATATTGAGAGAAATTCATGCTATAATGCTGATGAGGACTTTAACAAACGAGAAAATGGTATGAAAATGTCGTGACCTGAACTCAAGATTTTGAAAAATGAGAAAAATCAAAATCGGCACATTTGCCCATCCTTCATCCTCAGTGTCTCAGTATTAGCTACATTAAGCTCAATTAAATCCTATGTGTTAAAAACAACAGTTTATTCCCTTTTCCTACAGCTCAGTTTTTTTGCTATCCTGAAAACACTGATTAATTAATGGAATGTTGATAATATCTGAAGGCTCTCTTAGCAGAATTCAGCAAGCCTGAGGGTCAAATTCTCGCCCTCTGTTCATGCCAGCCACGGTTTTTGACAGCTTATCTATGTTGCCCATCGACAATATTTTCTGGTTAGCCCCTTAGAATGAACATTGACACCCAAGCCAGCTATAATGCCACACCATCTTTCAAATATAATGCATAGTTTTGCAAATATGACAAGGATTTCATCTCTCCCTGCATGAAAGCAAGGGAAATGTGAGCTTCTCAGGTCTGGTATTACCCACTAACTCGTCTACATCGTGTATAATTTGCATGACCAAGAGGTGGCAGCACTCCATCAGTCTTAAGTGTAACAATCACTACACTAGCTCACCATGCAGAGAAGCTCTCTCCAACCTGATGCCACCCAGATGGATTAGACTACAACGTCCATCAGTTCTGACCCATTGGCCATGCTGGCTGGGGCTGATGGGAGTTGTAGTCCAAAGCATATGCAGGATACCTGTTTGGTGAAGGCTGACAGTTCATTGGGAGTGCTAAAGAAAGAATGGCACTAGGAGAATTTTTATTAAAAATGTATCAGCAACAGTATCAATTTATTACTCTGTTGTGCCCAAATGGCTATCTAAAGCTTAGTTCAAGCAAACACGTTCCATTATACATTCTTCAAGAGTCAGTTAACTGACCTTAAAGTGAGCATACTAGAACAAAGGAATTTCAAAGGCAGTCTACCATGGGAAACCACTGAACTGCAGTTCATCAAATGGTTGAGTGCTATTGCTTGTGGATCAAATCGGGACAATGGACTTCTATCGCACTACATGAGTTCTCGGTTTTCTAATGCCAGGATGCCAGTGTTATCAAGACCTTGTGTATGTGTGAATGGCCACTGTTAAGAATGTAATTATCACCATCTGCAGTTTTCTGCGTTTTATCTCCTTCTGACCTCAATGTTTACAATTCTGCACTCATCCAGCAAAATGAACTGCAATGAGCTGAAAGCTTTGTAATAAGTACATTTATTAAATAACACATTTGCAAAACTTCTTATCTTTACTGCAATGGACTTAGAATCAGAGAGTTGGAAGGGAATCCCAAGGATTATCGAGTCCAACCTCCTGCAATGCAGGAATTACGTACACGGCTACTGAATCTGGAAATCATGATGTATCTGTCCACCTTACCATCCAGTTGATAAAGAGTTAGGGTAAGTTGAGGAGAAACCATAACTCAGAGACAGAGCACATGGTTTGTAAGCAGAAGGTACTAGGTTCATTCTCTGGCATCTCCAGTTAAAAGGGCCTCCGGTTAGGTACTGAGACTGACCTCCCTTAGGTGGCTGACAAGAGTGACGCCACGGATTGAAACAACTTTTGCATTACACAACCACACTCAGAAGAACTGAGTTTGGGATCTTAGTGGTCGAAAGCATAATACCAACTTTATTTTGGCCTGAGCTGAACTTTGTTTCTCATGTGAAAGTTGTCACTGGAAATCATTGTGTTGCAGAATCAGAGTTGTGATTGGGATTACCACAACTTTCAGCCACAAGCTTGAGATGGTTTGCAAGTAAGCCTTATCTAGGAGCCAAGTTATCTCCAGCTAGTTGATACCCAAAACCAGAAATTCTGCTGCAGAAACTGATGGGAAAACAAACTCATATTCTCTGAATTTTGTCTGTGCTCATGGGAAGGGGGGGGGGAGAAAACTGAAAATGAAATGCAGAAATAGCATGAAACAAAAACCAAGTTTCCCACGATGAACTAAGCTGAATAAAGACTTATTACTAATCTAATCCTAAAGCAATAAACTGTAAGCCAATACACTTGACATTTGAGACCTTGAACTTTGTCTGGTATCATATCTACTTTCCGTGTTGTTTCAGAATTGAGAAATATTCCTGTGGCTACATGCAGAAAAAGCCTCCAGCCCCTGAAAGATACCCAGCATCATAATTAATTTCCAGGCAATGACATTTAACTGCCATCTCTGCTTTTTTGGCTTCACTGCTTGGCTGGTGAGGGAATATAAATCTGCCTTTGGGCTTTGGGAAATTGGCTGTTACATGAATGCAGCATTATGCTCATCCCACAATATTTGTCTTTGCTTCCACAGGTTTATCCTGTTGTAGTCTGTCCTATTGTGATCTTCTATAGACCTTATTACAGGACCAAATTGAGCACTTCCCAGAAGTGTCTGGGTGACAAGACTTGGAAATTATGGCATATGGTTCTTTCTCAGCTCTGTCCCTTTCTCCCACAGAAGACATCATTTGGGGATTGTTGGGGGTTTTTTAATCACTGTATATTTTAAAATGATTTTCATCCATTGCAACAACAGTAGGCAGGCACACATTGGTCTCTGAGCCTGTTGCATTACACTGCTGCAAGAGCAGCTGTATAGTTAAGGCAACTGGGTTTTTCAGTGTTGTACCAGTCTAGTGGCTGAAAATTCATAAAATCAAGACAATTTGTTCTGCCGGTTTAACATTTGCCAAGGAGGCAAGTCTGCATGACAAGGAAATGATCTGGCCAACTGCCAGGAAATAACTGGAAAAGAACTGCCAAGTTCACTTCCAATATTTTGCACCAAAGGCAATTTTTCTTTATTTACAAACCATATTCTGCCCACCTTTACTTTTCTCTTTTTGCTGGTTAAGATACCATCAAAACTTCAAGAGTATTGCAAGGGTTTCCGTTTTACTGGTTTGCAGGAAATCTACTGTGGATACCAACATTTTTCAATGCTAAGTGATCTACTGGAAAAAACTGGAATGCCAGTCAAGTGGGATTTTGAGAGGAAAAAGAGAAAATACTGACAAGAAGTAGCACAGCTCCAGTGGCTTAGCTAGCTGCTCAGGTGCCTAGTGCAGGGTGGGGGGTGTCCTGCAGCCGGGGGCAAGGCAAGCCTCTCTGACGCTTGTAGCCTCTCTGCCACCTCCCCCTCAGCTGTAGGGCAACTGAGGGAGGTGCAGTAGGCAGATTCAGGCAGCGCGGAACCTGCAGGCACCTAAGCCACCACATCACTCCTAAAAAGTTTCGAGAGCCCAATTTTTAAAAAACCCTCATTTTGTCACCCACCCTCAGTGATGACACCTGGGGCGGGGTGCACCCCCTGCACCCCCTTCCTCCACCACTGCACAGCTCTGATTGGCAAGCTGTGGAGATAATGATAAAGACCAGAGCTAATAACCTACTAAACAGCCTAATTTGCAAAATTGATGTAAAGATTACCACTTAAGAGATTTTTAAAATATTACATGGTTTTTGGCTTGTATCCAGTTAAATTTTACTCAAAAGAGACCCAATGAAATTAACAGATGTAAGTTAGTCATGCTCATGGGTATAACCCTATAAATGCTTTTAATTACACACATACTATGAGATAAGATATGTAAAAGATAAACTAGCACATTAGCAGCACAATCCTATGCATGTTTACTCAGAAGTAAGTCCCTATGTGCTCAGTGGGCTTACTCCCAGGAAAGTGTGTGACTGCTTAAACTGCAGCATGCATTCTAACAATTATACAGCAGCAGTAAAGTTACAAATTGCCCCTGTCCCACACAACCCCACTACAAGAGAACTCATGTAATGCACTGAATTCTCTTTTCAAAAGAGCAGAAGTTACACCAACCAAAGGCAGTGGATTTTCCCAGCACTGCTAGATTAGAATCTAAACAACGACCACAACTGGAGATTCCAGGGATTTTGCTAGGGGCTGTTTGCATGTATTCTGCCATAAAGCCTGGTCATTTCCTCTAGTATTCTCAGCCCCCAGCCAGAGTAGTTCTGAGAAGCATTTGCATTGCAAGCTGCAACACTGGTATACCAACGTTATTTGAGAGTCCACTCTTTTCCCCCAAAGCTCTGGAAAGTTACTGCCAAGCACTTCTCGAACATTGCAATCCCAAGGTGCTATTGGACTCAAACTCCCATCATCCCTGACCACTGGCCATTCTGGCCAGGGCTGATGGAAGTTATAGAGGGCACCACATTAGGGAAGGCTTGTGTTGACAACGCTCAACTAGATGGACCAATGGTTTAATTTGGTATAAGGCAGCTTCCTATGTCCTTATGTTCCTAAATATTATAGCCTTAGCTTTAGCCATTCTGTACAACAGGAATAAACTATCATCCTCTACTTCACAGGAAGGGGCAGATGATGTGGTGGGGCTGCCCCACTCACTTGACCTCCCTTCAGGGGATGGACCCAACTGGGTGTGTCTGCTCTGTGTTGACCTCGACCTTGCCACTCTCCATCACAATATGCAGCTGTGCAGCAGAAGAGACACAGCAGGAAGGAGGTTAGGTGCATAGCACAGCCTCCCTGCACTGTCTGCTACTGCTTGTGGGGCTACTGTGAAGGCAAATTAAATGAGGCACTAAATGCCCAGTGCTATAGAGAAATGATAATAATAGCATATGGGGGGAAGGCATACATTTCAAAGTAAAGCCACAAGAAGTGACTTCAAAACAGTGTGTGTGTGTTCACACAGTTTGTCTGCAAGATGAAATAGACATGCACACCCCACTTAAGTAGCAACCTACACACACACCCTAGAAGCAAACACAGCAGGTTGTAGCTTTGTGAACAACTACACAATGTGCTTATTGTTGCTCATAATGAAAAAATCTCTCCTGGCTAACAAAACACACACACTGTGCTATGTTGGTTTACTGCAAGATTTAGGATATCCCAGGTAAACTAGACATCCGTCATGAGCCCTGAGAGGTGACTCAGTGCCTACTATTTTCTTTGTTGAATTTTGTTTACTGCAGTGCATGGTGTTTCACAGGAGACGAGAAGAACGGCTCTCATTTTGTTCTTTCTCTCCCTCGCCCTTTCTTCAGCGAGCAAACTAAACTTTAAACCAATCTTCTTTATTGTTCTTTACTTACATAAACAAAATTAAGCTGCAGGGAGTCGATTAATAAAATTCCTGCTTAACACACACACGCTTTCAGGAAAGCTTCCCCCGCTGCCCAACACACATACTGCCAATCTTCAAGGCAAGTTTTAATCTCCCAGGAAAATCAATGTTACTTTGAATAAAATACCCGAGAACAGAGATTACTTAAGGGAATCAGGCTCCAAAGTATGATTGAAAAATATAGATTTCCCTCCCCCTCCTTACTGCAGGAGTACTATGCTGCAGTGCATATAAAAATGTGGTGTAATAATTATATGAACACATAGAGAAACTCCAGGTGTTATCCCCTGAAGGTTTCTTCCATACAAACATTTGAAAAGGAGGCAAAAATAAATAACAAAATGAGAAAGACCCTATAAGCTGCAGGAGGCAAAGAGAAGGAACAGGCAGGCATCTAAGCTTTGCACTTACATATGCCAGGTCTGTTCTGCTGCAAGTTTTCTTATCATCAGGTCAGGTTCACTTTACACTAAGGACTGACATTACAGTGGTCTATGTCGTGGTTTCTTGCCTGGATTTTAATTTTTTTTGGGGGGGGTTGCAGGATGATGGTGATGAGGGTTAATAATACATTGTTGGTGATTATTTTGGCACCACCAGCATCATGACACTTTTCAGAGCTATACAGGCAACATTTACAGGTCCTAGCTAGGGCCACGTTACACGTAAGAGTTTGAAGTAGATGTGTGCATGCTTTTTGAGTCATCCGCACAAAATCATCCAAAGGGCAGCTTGTACTTTCTTTCCATTTATTTGGATTGGCGGAGAAATCCAGCATAAAACTGCATATGATCTTAGTGTGGGTGCACTGAAGAACAATGTGTGTGTTGGGTGGTTATGGTTTTGCATATGTGGTGGCACTTTGCTGGGTGCCCACTATTGCACCACACCACCTACATTCATCTGTTCGGCACCAGAGCAAAACCTAGCCATTTTACTCTATCAGCCCAAAGGAAAGAATGTGGTGTGCCTATTTCCACTGGTTGTTGCTGAAGGCACATTCACAACATTATATATATATATATATATAGCTGTTCTGTGCAGAACTGCTCTTGTGCAAAACAACTGCATTAAATTGCTCTCCACACCCCAACTTGGCTGTCTGTGCTTGTATGTGAAATGCCGGGTGCTTCTAGACAACCATTTGTCCTGATTGTTTGAGAGGAGGCTAGACAGCATTGGCTATTTAATGAGCATTCATTCTGATTTGTTTGTTGTGACACTGCATCAAAACAACTGTTATTCTATCCAGTGCATTTTCATGCCACTTTCCTTATTGCAATATATATGATCTTTTGGGAAGCAGATTTGTTGCTCAAGATTTCCCCATCCACTATAACTGGGGACACTCCTGAATTAGCCAGTATGTGACTGAGTCCCAACCGAAAACAGAAAAGTCAGGAAGCATCCAGTGTGCTTATGTTTTTCTCTAAGTCTGGAGATCCGAGGAGCTCATACCTCCCCCGGGGAGGTGCTCCTTAGGAGACTGCTGGCTTTCCACCTGGCAAGGCCAGGTGCAGCACAAAATTTATTTATTTTTAAACTGTTTTGCACAAATCTGGTAAATCAAAAGCATTTATTTCTACATGCTTTTTAAGATGTGTGCATTTTTCCATACACAATGTACAATACATCTTATTCAACCCATCCTTCATTCTTCATTGTGTTCTCTTCCATTCAGAAGCCACTTCTATTCTATCTATTTCTTGTCTCCTTTTAGGGACCAAACCTTCAGATGTTGGTGTTATTGTTAACTCACATATAGTCCTTCTCCAAGGGCAGGATTCACCTAATTAACCTCGTCAGATGAAGCCCTGCACAAAGCCTTCCACTTGCACAGTGGGGTTTTCCCTCTCCTCTTCTCAACCTGTACACCCCTGCACCCCCCAAAAAAATAGCTCTGGGGAGAACCCCAGAACAGCATACAGTGGAGAGAGGTGATTGTTCCATCTGGCAAGTTGACATGCTTACACAGAGAGATTTTTTGTAATAGGGCGACACTGAATTCCACCCTCAGTTTCAATAGTCTCTCTCCAAAACCACTGAATATGTGAAAATCGTTTCCTCTTGATGCAGCACACCTCCAGCAGGCATGACATTCCGCGTTATTTATTTTACTTAATTTTAATGGATTGTACTATCAGTTACAGGTTTCTTTGTTCTAACTGGTCCAGTTGCGGTGGTACTTCTACTAAGCAGATTTTTCTTATTTAGAATACGAACAGATTGCATCTGGGGAAGCAAGAATTGGCTGGGAAGCCTATTTTAATAGAATTGGCTGGTGCTTTCCTTCATACCCCTGAAGCTGAGCAAAAGGTTCTTATGCCACGATGATGCCAAAGCCTCATGGCTGTTCCATTCTGCTTCCCTTTGCCAGCCGACAGGTTCTGCTGCAGGAAATAACAACAGAAGCAACAGCAGTGCCTCTGCTCCTTCTTGGTAAATACTCTTTGCTCGCATCTGCTACAATCACAATGATATAAGTTGTGCAGTCTGCTCAGATGGAAATGCAATAGGGACATTTGCATATTGGCTAGGAAAAACAACAACAAGCAAGAGAAGGAGCACATAATGTACCTGCGCCTTTCTCTGAACAAAATTCTTATGGATACTTCTCCCAGGAAACCACATTATGTTATTAGGTGAAAAGTTATTTAGAAATGTATACCCAGCTCTTCTTGATAAGAGAAATTCAATGCATCTTACCAAAAAAAAGCTCATAAATATACACGGCACAGTAATCTGTGGAATAGACGTTCGCATGACTCAGGCAGCGGAATGACACAGCAATAATGCATATCTCTACACAGAAGTAGTCCCAGCTGGGTTTTCTTCAAGGTGGGTTGGCTAATGTGATGCCTTCCAAATGTTGTCTGAGTGCAGATCCCATCACTCCAGGCTACTGGCCACGCGGGCTGGGACTGAGCAGCATTCCAACAGTATCTGAATGTTGGTTACTCCTAAATTTAGGATTGTAACCTTACAGTGCAATCATATAAATCCCATTGCAGGCAAAAGGTTCCAGGTTCGATCCCAGGTGTCTCCAGGTAGGGATGGCAGAGATTCCTGTCTGAAACCCTGCACAGCTGCTGCCAGTGAGTGTTCACAATGCTGAGCTAAAAGGGAGAATGGTCTGACTTGATAAAAGGCAGCCTCCAATGTCCCTATTATTAAGCTATCAGCATGACTTGGCACATGACCAAAGTGTCGGCTTATAGTGTGACATGCAAAATTCTTAATCCACTGCATGGTGGTCTTTGTCTGAAACCCTGGATATCTACTGCCAGTTAATATACCGGTACACAATACCGAGTTAGATCAACCAATGGGCAGACATGAAAGAAGGCAGCTTCCTAGGTTCCTGTGTCACAGAATATCACATATCTGGCTACAACCAAGTAGCTGACTTGTGCAGAACTATCAAACTGCTACTATGAACCTTATAGGCATAGGGTTGTGCATGTACTCTGACACGGTTGCCAGTGTACTCACTGTTTCTTAAGTGGAATCTACACACATATAAAAAAACGCTGCGAAAATGCTTTTTAAAAAAACATTTTGGAAAATATATTGAATTTGCCATAGCTCACTGTCACCATCTACTGTCACATTGTATATTGCACTTTACAACACACTTAAAATGTTGCAGCTGTGTAGCTGAGTCCTTAATCTCAAGCAGCTTTTCTTTATTCATTTAAATACCAAAGTGTAACTATTTTGACAGTGCTGGAATCAAAGCCCAACAGAGCTCACTAAAGAAGATGTAGGAAAACTGAGCTTAAATTGGGCAATGATAGAATCTTATATTTCAGAAGTTAACAAAACCCTTGTTTTCAAACACTGAATTGGATGAGGAAATGCCACTCATCTTGCCCATCAGTCTTTTCTGTGCTTTGTATGTGTTTTATAACTGCTATCTAAATGGTACTTGTTCTGGCCAAGCTGTTTTTCTGCTTTGAGGTGTTTTTATATTGTTGAGTATCCTAAGTTGCTTTGAAGACCCCCGCAGTTCAAAAAGCAGCAGCAGTTTACTAAACAAATAATAGTTCTTTTCTTGCATTGCAAACTGACCCCCCCCCCCCTTCAGCCAACTTTTCAGCAAGGAACAACAATCCTCAAGAAGTAAAATAGGCTGAGTTCAAATTTGTTTTATCCCCAGTTCAGGTTTTTAAATCTTTCTGGTTCAGAACATGAAGAATAGACCTGGGGATTGCAAGGGGGGGGGGATGCGCTATTGCAGTGTAATTGATTCCTCTTGCCATCATTCACACTAACTAGTAAATAGAACAGATCTAAAGATCTTAGCAATTTCCTTGCCAAATGGCTAGGTGGAAATGAAGATGCCTGGAGAGTCCCATTAAAAACAAGCTGGAAGCTTTTTTTTGTTTGTTTTAACAACGGAACCTGAAACTGGGTTGCTGGGGCATTGGAGTCCAAGAGAAATACAGCACAATGTTCCCTTCCATTAGGGACTGACATTGATAGAAAATGTCATTTCGTTCTGATGGTGCTGATAGTTGATATGATCCTAATGGCCAACACAAAGGATGCAATCAACTTCCTATTGAAACCGCTGGCACTAACAGCACTCCACCACATCCAAAGCCATCAACCAGAAACTTTCCTTCTCTCAACTGAGTCACCCAACCTTTCTCTTCACTTCCTACAAAAATTGTTCATTGTGAATAATCAGCAGTGGTTGGCTGGGCAAGGTGAGGCCATATGTTTAACTCAACTATGTAATTGTTTTTCATAAGCAATAGCATCATTTGAAGCCAAGATATCCAAATGAAATTAGAAACACACATTTCGGGAAGGACTGACATTGTTGGGTAATCTCCTGGGCCCCACACACCCTGGAACCCACAGCTAACTCCCAGATCTCTCTGGTCCTCCTCATTCTTTTTCCTACTGCTGTTGGTTGACCACCCTGTGTGAGCAGCAGCAATGACAGCACAGAAAAGGACAGCAACCTCCATTTGCCTTGACCTCTGCCAACCAGCCTAGAGAAGGAAGGCAAGTGAATGGGCAACAGTGGCAGCTGGTGTCCCCCAAAGCTGAGATGATGGACTGTGGCCAGTTGTTCTGTTTTCCTCCCCATCCTCCTCCATTGCAAAGATAATGTGGACACTTAAGCACTGCAGTTGTACAAATACTTAGCACCTAACTAAACGGGGGAGGTCTTACTTTGGTTCAGATGAAACCCCTGCTGTCACAGTTGCTTCTCTGTTGGGAGAAAAGTCGCATAGCCTCCACCTGTTCTGGTTCTCTCCATATCTTCATCCTTTTCAAAGAAACAGTGGACACTTTCACTTTGCCCTTGTATAAATACTTAACACCTGTCTTATATTGGTTAAGAACTGCTGTCACATTTTCCAGTGTGGGTCAATGCATTACTGAGAAGTAAGCCCCCAATGAATTCTATGTGGAATTCTCTCTAATAAGCAATGTATAGTATTGCAGCTGAATTGCTTGGCATTTCACTGGGCAACACTGAGCCCTGGTTGCTCTAAATAGACCAGCTTCAGAGCACAATTCTGTGTTTCAAATTAAGTGCCAGATGAACTTCTATCTCCATTTGTCAAAGGGGAAGAAAAATGTACAATGTGACATTAAAAGAGCCAACGTCTCCCTCAAAGATGGAAATCATCAGGTGTTGGACAATCTCCTGCATATCAGGTACAAGCCCCAGACTGACACTCATACCCAGGTTCAAGAGGTCTAGGGGTGACTGAGGTCTGCTTTGTATTTGTCTAGCAGTGCTGCAACAAACAGAGATAGAAGACTTTACATGCAGCAGTGTCACATCAGCAGAAAATCAATTCTGTTTGCTTACATGACACATTCAGCAGACACTTCTCCATCCTGTGATGAAGACCGTGTTTGGTACAGATAGGACAGATAACCTTAGACACCCTTGCATTTCAAGCACCCAGCTTACACAAACTGTTGCTTCCTCTTTTCTTTGTAATTTATTCTTGAACCAGACAGATCCTGACATTTTAGTGTCTCAGATCAGTCTCCATACACACTGTGCGCACCTTTCAGATCTTTCAAGATATTTATTCATTGCTATGGATTTCTGCTGATAAAGCCAGAAACCTAAGACTACGGTGGTGAATATAAAAAATACTATATGTGATTTTTAACACTTTATGTTCTGTGCTTATGTTCTTCCTATTTCCATGCACTTACCATTAATATTTAATATTTTATTCAACCAAAATTTAAAGTAGTCGCTGTACTGAAATATGGGGTGGAGTGGGGGGAAGGAGACCAGACTTTTATCTGATCATGGTAACGCTCCTATATTCTTACCTGCAAAAATTCAAAGCTAAAGGATTTGTTTATTTTGTCTGGCAATGGAGGGACTTCACTCAAATACAGGGTTTGGCATTTACCTCTGCACCCATAAGAAACAGATTCCAGCAATTCTCAGAGGGCTTTAGTCATAACCTCCCAACATATTTATACCGCCACTTTCTTCTCTCTTCTTCTCTCTTTAGTCATAACCTCCCAACATATTTATACCGCCACTTTCTTCTCTCTGCTCCACTCTTTCTCCTCAGACACTGGGTGCTGCTTAGAACAAACTTCTTAAAAGCCAAACACATAATTAACAGAACAGAACACCTGAGTTGACTCTCCATCCTATAGCCATCCCTTGCAAGCATCCCTCACGGCACACAGCAATATCCCCAAACAATGCTGGGCACTGGAGTCTAACCACATTTTAATATCTCATAGTGCCCTGGAGCAACAGTGTTGGTAGCTAGACCCAACTCTCAGGGGATGTTTGGAGTACAATACTATGCTGGATTTTAAAAGGAGGTGGCAATGCAGGTAGGTTCTGATGGAGTGTAGGGCCAGGTATTTATGCCAGCCCCACACAAATATATGCAAGCCGGGTAGATCCTAAACACACATACAAGCCTTGCCTTTAAAAGAAAAAGGATGGAAATTTATAAATAATTTTATAAATTCTTACCCAATGTAGCTTGTTATGAATACTACTGTAGGTATGTAGCCTAACAGATTGCTAATTGACTATTATCTTACTAGGGTCTTGCAACTGTATCGTGATTTAATCTGGGGGTGGCTAATCTGTGGCCCTCCAAATAGTTTGGAATCCAGCTCCCATCAGCATTGCCAATAATCTTGGATGATAGGAGTTGTAATCCAACAACACCTGGAGGGCCATAAGTCAGCAACCCCAATTCAGAGCTAACTAAAAACGATGCTCAAAAACCACTGTGTTCTTAGGACCCCTCTGTCCTGTTTGGTGGTCTGGGAGTATATTTTGCAACATAATCTAATGGTGCCATTTAGCAATAAGGATGCAGGCACAGCATTTCATAATAATAATAATGGTAATAATTTATTATTTATACCCCGCCCATCTGGCTGAGTTTCCCCAGCCACTCAGGGTGGCTCCCAATCGAATATTAAAAACAATACAGCATTCAACATTAAAAACTTCTCTAAACAGGGCTGCCTTCAGAAATATTTATACTTCCTAAACATGTCACAGATGAAAATAAGGCCATACTTGTATACTTGGCCTGGGAATGTGTTACGAATGTTGTTCGGTCCCTGCTCCTGCTAACCTAGCAGTTCAAAAGTATGTGAAAGTGCAAGTAGATAAATAGGTATCACTCTGGTGGAAAGGTAAACAGCATTTCCGTCCGCTGCTCTGGTTTTGCCGGAAGCGGCTTAGTCATGCTGGCCACATGACCTGGAAGCTGTCTGAGGACAAATGCCGGCTCCCCGGCCAATAAAGTGAGATGAGCGCTGCAACCCCAGAGTCATCTGTGACTGGACTTAACGGTCAGGGTTCCCTTTACCTTTTAAGTCTGTACAAGCTTTAAGATCTGCATCAGAGACCCTGCTTTCTAGCCCACCACTGATTGATGGTAGATTATAACCAGTGTAGCAGGGACTTTTTGGTGGTGACTTTTAGAACTCTCTGCCTAGGAAAATATGCAAGAATCCATCAACACTGGTCATCAAGAAGTACATAAAGGCTTTTTTCCATTCCAATCAGTGTCTGACTGATTACTATTTCATGCTCTTAAGACATGTTATTGCTACTCCTTCTAAATTAGTGGGACTGATGAGGAACTTTATTAGTGTGTGTAATTAAAACATTTTGTAAACCACTTTGTGAGGCCAATATGCCCTGAATTTTGGGTCAGAACTATTTCAAATAATTAAGAAAATGGTTTAGCGAGGGCAGATGCCAGAAGATAGGGGCTATGCCTGGTCAATAAGGAATCATTTGAATATGTGCTTTTACCTAAAGCACATCTGTTGTCACTCTTTCTGATTTTGCATGTAATAAATGGATTCCACTCCATCCACCCACCCCGCTTAAACCTTGAAGGTAGGTTTTCCCCCCCTTTAGGAATGAAACTATGGACAATCTTTTTACCATACCATTTTGGAGGGACTGCCAGGAAGGAACCAGAAATAATTACTGCAGAGGCGGCAGAGACAAGGTGCTGGGGTGGGGGGAAGATCTACTAAAGCTGCCTTCACTTGTCCATAAATGCCTTTGGATACAATTAATAGGCCCACTTATAAATAAGTGGTTTTGAGACGCTGCTTCATGCATATCCTGACTTCCAGGGCCGACAAGTCAATCCTATTAGCTCTCTGGATTGCCCCAAGGTACCGTCGTTGCTAAACAAAATATTGTGTCCAACTAGAAATAAGACTTCTGCTTTATTCTACAACTCCACATTTATGCCTAGCCACGGCAAAAATACACAATAGTATTTGCAGCAGATGTAACGAAAAGTAAATCCGATTCTTTTAAGAATACTTCAGCATGAACTTACAGATGAGAGTGGGCGGCAGAATAAACGTTGATGGTTATATTCTACTACCACTTTTGTGGCAATACGCTTCTGAATACCAGCTGCTGGAAACCACAGAAAGGGAGAGTGTTGTGGTCAGATCCTGTTTGCGAGTTTCCCAGAGGCATGTGGTTGGCCACTGTGGGAACAGGTTGGTGGACTAAACAGGCTACTGCCCCGATCCAGCAGGCTATTCTTATTTTTATGGTAGGTTTGCCAGGTTCTGACTAGATGTTTCAGGGGGCTTGTGGTAGCTAAGCCTTCTTGACTGGATCTCCAGGGAAAGCAGTTAAATTTCAGAGCAAGAACCTGGAAGTCTTCTGCTTCCTGCCTCCACAAGCATCTCATTTGAGTTTTCAAACTCACACCCCAACTGGTCATCCCAAAGTTTCAACAAGAGGCCAAGCATTGCAAAAGATATTGGTTTAAATAAGCATCTAAAGTCTGTATATCAGAACCGCTGCAGGCAGAAGATAGCATGGCCTGAAGGCTAGAGACAATTTGGTGAATGGAGAATTTTATAACTAGACAGTAAGAATGCAAAAACACAAATATTCCATGGGAGAGTTTTGTCCCAGCTTTTGTTGTGCTATAGTGTAAGAGTGTCTCTCCAGACAGCAATAATGCAGTAATGCTGGGGAAGCATTGCAAAACACTCAACAAGGCAGAATGATGTTTGGATGGTCCAGAATGAATCCACCAGTAATGCACTATGATTGCATCGGTGTCATGTTACAGAATTTTTAAAAAAGCCAGTCTGGAAAGATATCCAATTCCTATGGTCATTCAGTCCTTGATATTGTCTTCTTTCTGAGAATAACTGTTATTTGAAACAGTAAAATAATAATTAAAATCAGCCACATTGGCAGCTGAAAACACATAATCCTTTGTATACTTCACAACTAAAACAGAATTCACTGCCGTAAGATATAGCAATGGCTAGTAGGCTGGATGGCTTTTTAAAAGGATGAGATGCATTTGTGTTGCTCAGGTTTATAAGTTGCTATTAGCCATCATGGTTAAATGGAACTTGCATGTCCAGAGGCAGTTAAAGGAGATGTAGGAGAAGAACTGGAGTGTCTCATTCCCCCTTAGCTACTTTGCTTTCTTGCCAGCTACCACTGTTCCTGCCTCAGTAACTAAAACAGCCTCCACAGGCCTGGGACTGCTTGATCTATATTACGGCTCAAAAAAGCTTTGTGAAAACAAGAAATATAACTGCTATCTGGGCACAGGCCCAGAAGCTGGCCTTGCTCCCAGAGAGCTGCTGTCAATGGGGTGTGAGAAGTCATATGGTTTTGAAATTAGGACTCCACTAACACCTTTCTTTACACTTCAATTATTTCCATTTCCTCTTCCGCTCTTGTTTTCTCTCAGGTGGTGGCACTGCTGCGCCACATCTCAGAGCCTTTCTGTGAGGCATCCAAGCCTTTTCTTCACTATTCCAAGCACTATTAGAAACACCTTCCATCAGCCACCTTACCTGCTTCTTAGCCTTCTGAATACTGACAGAAAGTGTTGTCTTTTTGAGACTGACTCATTTGCTGTCACATTGTGCTTCTTTATAATAATAAAAATATGAGGGAGATATTTAACTATCTTTTCTTATAGGTAATATCTCTTGGCTCTGGGAATCCCATTCTCATTCAAGCAGCATCACTTCATCATTTCTATCCCCAGCACCACCACACACTAGGGAACATTAATCTCTTGCGAGGAAAGGGGAAAAACCAATTTAGCCCACTGGAGTTTGTAAGACAAGGCCAGGGCATTTGAATCTTTTTTTTCCTTTTCCCAATCAAGCAAAGAAGTCACAGGTTAGCTGATACAAAACACTTGTCTTACCACTTGATGGACTCCTTATTTGAGGGGAACTCCCCTCGGGCCTCTCAGCCTGTCAGGCTTCTGGAACGGACTCACTAAAACGAGTGTCCTGTGCCTTGTATTTAGCGTGACAACAGGGATCGAGCTTACGGGCTACTTCAGGTGCCTGAAATGCCAAAGGGAAACCTTATGATGCCCACGTTTTAATTAATTTGAAATGTTATAGAAGTCCATTGTCAATCAGCATTTATTAATTTGTTGAATGTCAGTAATTTTAAAGCTGAATTAATTTGTTTGCATTTTAGTAACTTTTAAAAAAAAGAAGTGTTCGCTGCCAAGCCCTGAGTAAAGTTGAAGGGAAAAAACATATGTCAGATGGCCCCCTGAAGCAGTTGTCCAAATGGTTTTGAGGTTGTATTTCATTCTCTTAGTTATTCATTTGTCCCCTTGCAGACTATTGTTCTGATATGGTGAAAGCATTTACTGGTTAAATAATAAGTGCCTCTCACAGCCCATTAAAGGATAAGTGCCTTCCAAACCCAGTGATAGACTCAGATAGAGGACACCGGGTCTATGTCAGCAACTTTTTGAAGGTGTGATGGTAACTCTAGAGTGAAATACTGGTACTGGGTGGACCATCAGATTTTGATTAGGGGGTGCAGCCTGTCCTGGGTGGGATTGCACTCTCCCTAAGAGATCAAGTCTTTAGTTTGAGGAGCCTCATGTTGGGACTCCTGCTGGGTGGACAAGTGTTATAGGTGGTGAGAAGCATATTTTTCCAGCTGGTACGTCAGCTGTGACCTTACTTGAATGAAAGATGACCTCATCACAGACATCCATACCCTCATTACCTCTAGATTAGACTACTGTAATGAACAGTGGAGTTGCTCTTGAAAAGTGATCAGAAACTGCAACTAGTACAACATACTGCTATGAGGATATTGACTGGAATGAGGCTATCAGAACACATTACATTCATTTTGTTTGAT
Source organism: Podarcis tiliguerta (assembly GCF_965153285.1). Classification (NCBI taxonomy): domain Eukaryota; kingdom Metazoa; phylum Chordata; class Lepidosauria; order Squamata; family Lacertidae; genus Podarcis; species Podarcis tiliguerta. The sequence continues at coordinate 40,613,910 of NC_139534.1, forward strand.
CTACATTGGTTGCCAGTTTATTTCCAGGCTCAATTCAAGGTGGTTATTAAGATTTAAACAGCTTGGATCCCTTAAGGAATTTCTTTTCCCCTACGTTCCCCTTTGTTTGCTCTGTTCATCATCAGAGGACCTGCTCCAGATTCCAGGTAGCAGTGGTGGCATCTAGGAAGTGGAAGGCCTCAGGACTTTATGACTTTAGGCATTTGGCCAAAGGTTTTACTATTATTTATTAAATTTGTATGCCACCCTTTATCCGGAGGTCTCAGGGAAGTTCGCAGCATAAAAATACAAGATAAAAACATCAAATACATAATAAAAGCAAGGACAAAACAAAGCAATAAGCCCCCTCCCCACACCCTCTCCCACAAACACATTTAAAAGGCTATCGAATGTTAATCAGCCAAAGGCCTGGTTGAAGAGGAATGTTATTGCCTGGTGCCTAATGGGGTATATTGAAGGCACCAATCAAATATCCCCGGGGGGAGCATTCCACAAATAGGGAGCTACTGCAGAAAAGGCCCTTTCTCATGTAGCCACCCTCTGGACCTCTCATGGAGGAGGCACACAAAGAAGGGCCTCAGATGATGATGATCTCAGGATCCAGGTAGGTTCATATGGAGAGAGGAAGTCCTTGAGGTATTGCAGTCCTATGCCGTTTAAGGCTTTATAGGTCAAACCCAGTGCTTTGCATTGGGCCCGGAACTAATTGGCGCACCTGCAGATGTAGAGGAGAAGTAGAGCTGTGTGTCATCCGCTGTCATCAGCTTCCACAGTAGCACCTGTATCAGGAAGCCTTGATATTGCAGCACCGCCCTACCAGAAGTCTTCCACTAGTTCTTAAGCAAGAGTTCACAGAACAGTAGAAATGCATGTTCCCTTTCCACTTCTTGTCCTTTGGAAGCAATAGAATCTATATCTCATTGATGTTGTTCACAGGGACCGTCCAATAGGTACTCATAATTTTCACACAATAGCAGAGCCATCTCTTGTCATCACCAGATTCCTAAAGGTCCTAAGGGAAGTGTCAGATTTTAGCAGGTTCCTCCCCTCCGCATATATTCAGAAATCAAAGGGGAACAGGACAGTATGCATGTGAAAGAAATGAAACAAAAAACATTAGCGTGTGTTATTATCACGTGCTGCAAGTATTTATGTGCCTCAGAAAATGAGTCATCTGTCTGTGTCCTTTAAACTCTATTTGGAAAGTGATAAGCAGTATTTTACAAATAGGACTACACACCCAGCAGATTACTGACTAAACTGCTATTACCAGCAATACTCTGAATTTACATAGTGTTTTGCATCTTCAAAGAACTGTGCAAATATTACCTAATTGATCTAGCCTGGAAAACAAGTCCTGGAAATCTAATATCAATCTTATATGTAGAAGAGAACAAATCATTAACTGAAAGGAGCACATTCTGTGGAATCCTATTACCATAAATTACACACAGCTTTCCCCCTCCTCCTCCAAGTTATTCCCTTAGCCATCTGATTAATGACTGGATTGAAGCAGATTAATTTACTTGTGGTTTCTGGAAACTTAATAGGTGGAAACGTAATAGAAGCTTGATAGAATTGTCAGAGATAATTGATGCTTTAAGGGGCATGAAATCAGAAAAAGCATCCAGTCAAGATAGATTCACAATGGGATTTTTTTAAAAAAAGAAAAAGAAAAAAGCATGAAAGGTGAGATTCTCTGGTTTTGATTTGTTTTTAAGTGAGGTTAAGAAATGATGTTTTTATGTGGAAATGCATGTTCTCTTCACCTATGAGACAACATCAATCCAGTGTCAATAGATTGCTGCTTATGTTAAGCTTTGTTATGGGTACATATTAATGGGTATTTTAACTGATTGGATAACAAATAATTCTGCTTCAAAGGAACAATACCAAAAGGAGCTATGTAAAATATTATGAATTATTGCACCATACAATAACACATCAGTAAAGGAATATAAGGACAGTATGGGAAGGATCCGACCCCTTACAACTTCCTTCTTTCTGTCCTCCCTGCATATATACTAAACATGTGATGTAATGGGTGGGATTCCCCAGATAATGAACCCAATTTCCCCAGTTCCCCATTGCATGAACTACTGTGCTAAGCATGAGGGCTGTGCACATGTGCTGCTGACACCCACTGGACATAAGTGGAATCACACTTCTGACTCAATAAGACCAATACAGTCATACCTCGGGTTGTGAACGTGATCCTTGCGGGAGGCATGTTCGCAAACCGCAGAGTTCGCAACCTGAAGTGCCGTTCCTGTGCACACGCGTGATGCGATTCAGTGCTTCTGTGCATGCACGTGATGCGATTCAGCGCTTCTGCGCATGCGCCGAAACCCAGAAGTAACCCGTTCTGGGTTCGGCACGGTCCGCAACCCACAGCGTTCGTAACCCAAGGTATGACTGTAATACATTATTCAGAGCATAATTGTATCACAATTTGAGAAGGAACCTGAACAGTTGTCCTTCAGTGTTCATTCACTGATGGTAGTAGGCATTTATATGGCATGTGTCACTGCTGGGGTGGGGTGGGGGACCTGTGGCCCTCCAGGTATTGTTGCACTCTAACTCTCATCAGCCCTAACCAGCATGTTCAGTGGTCAGGGATGCTGGGACTTGTAGTCCAGCAACATCTGGAGGGCCAGAGGTTCCCTATCCTTTGTACTGTGCCTTAGTATATTCACTTCCAAACAGAATCATACAGAAAGGCTGTACACATATTACATCGGGGTGCCCAAACTTTTTTCAAAGAGGGCCAGATTTGATGAAGTCAACATGTGTGAGGGCCGACCAAAGTTGTTGAGCTTTTTTTTAGGATTTGACCCATATAAATAAACTGGCCGAGGGGCCGAATTAGGCCCCCAAAACAGACTTTGGACATACCTGTATTACGTATACTGTAAACGTGTGTAATTTTCTCATATATGTGTGTTGAGTGCCGTAGTCAACCAGTGAAAGAGACACATGTGCAATTTTCATACATTTTTTCATGCTTTCCATGTTAGAAAATGGTCACATCTGAAGCATCGCTTTGTGACTTTATATCAGAAAGAGAGAGTGGGTGGAAGTGTGAAGTCTACTAAAACAGACTTCATCGGCTTCCTCTGTAAAATGCCCAGCCAGATCCATGAGAGAAGCGGCATATTTTCTTTGAGAGTCCAATCTGCTCTCCATCATCGCTTTCTCTTAATACCGGGAAGTTCTGGCTGCAGTACTCGCTCCCCCGCCCATCTCCCCAGGAACTTGTTCACAAGCCAATAAGTAGAAGCCATTGTAATGCTGCCTGGTTTGTAAATGCATTGAACAATGATGGCGTGCTTGAGCCTGACAGCCAGCCGTCCATGGCGATTATGAAGAAAAGGAGCTGGGTTTTGTTGTGTCCCTTATTGCTGTTATTGTTATTCAGAGAAGGGCCATCCATCAAGACATGACGTGCTTGCAGAGGTCAGTCAGCCATGCCAAGTGACAATAGGAAAATCCCTAGAAATTCAAAGCTTTAAAAATCTCTGGAATGCTCCTTTTAATCTTTCGCTACCTTATGCTGCACATATATTCTGGGGCTAGAGATCAACAAATTCAGCAACCTTTAAACACTGCAGTCGTTTTAAAGTGATCTGCCACTTGCATGAAATGTTAGAGCTCAATCCCTAACCATGGATTAGAGAGATTACTGTCTAATTTACTTCATAATGCTGAGGACTAAAATATAGTGTCCCTCCCTGATCCCATGAATCTCAAAACATTTAAAAAGAAGCAGTTATGTTAATTGCAACGGACCACCCGCTGATATATGCTTTGAAAAATGGAATTTGAACAGCAGAGTTTAAGGTCTGGTGCAGACATTAACAACTGGCTTATCTCCCAACCTTGTCTAACTGTGTTCCTGGCATCTCCAGGTAGGTCTGGGAGAGCTTTGACTAAATCTAGCCATAGTAAGCTAGATGGACCAATGGCAGCTTCCTACACAATCAAGACAGCCTTGTGGACTCACATGTTCCCTATCCTTCCCTTCCATCATCCATTCCCTTCTACAACTATTTGTAGTTTAGCCCTGAGTCATACTGTTAACTCTGGCTAACACAGAAATAATCCTCCTTCTTCTCTGTTGAGCCAAGTCTGACCAGATGCAATATAAACCTGACAAGCCATGGATCTGTGCTGATGGATAAATGCATAAATATACGAGGTGTAGGTCAATATTCCAGCTCACCCAAGCCAAATGCCTGACAGCTTCAGGCTTCAGCCATTGGGCTGCTCAATATGAATTAGCACTTAGCCAGAAGCACATATCTCATTGGAATTTCTGACAACAAATAATGGCAATTCATGCCATCCAGTGGCGGCTGTGCTACTTGAGTATTGGTATGTATTGGATAGCTCTAATAATTTCTAGTCAATTTAGCGCATCCCATTTGGTAAAGGTTATTTCACAGACCACAAATTTCATTGGCGTGCTTGATTCGTTCATGAGAAAGCTATTGATCACTGAGGTGCCAAGTGGTTTGCAGAGAAAGGAATGGAAATTACATGGTTAAGTAATTATGGTGTAAACAGATAGTTCTGTCTCCTGTATTGTACACAGCCCACGCACTGAGTTACTGATAGGGATATCAAATGTGTGAGACAGCTTGCTGATGAGCCCTGAAATTTGGCACCTGCATAGTCCAGTAACTAGAAAAATATTTGAAAACAGGCAATATTTACCCTTCCCTCTCAAGGTGGATACCCCAATATGGTTAAGGCATTCCCAGGGAACGCAGAAGGCTTAAAATGACACTTGGGTGGGACAAAAATGAGTCATTTTTACATCAAGTAGTAAAAATCTGGGGCATAACATTTAACAAAGAAGCAGCAGTGAACATCCTGGAGCCAAACAGTTACTCCTGCTGTCGCTTGGCTTCCTACATATTAAAGAAATCCAGAGAGGTGTGTGAATGCTACTTAGGGAAGAAGTCACATTCTTCACCTAGAGATGCTCCACTGCAAACTGATTCCTAGGGATTTGAAATAAGTGTTCTGACATTGGGTTGTCAAGAATATGCATGAATCAGAATTTGCTCCTATGTGACTTCTAATTGACAACAGCCCAAGTGGTTTTCAAATAGCCAGAGATACTTATAAGGCAAAGCATGGTTTTATTTGTTACTTAATGAATAATTGAACTCTTAAATAAAAGCAAATGCCTGAAGGGGCCCCAAATGAACTTATTGACCAGATATTAAAACTGTGAGCATGCACACACAAACACACAAACACATGTGCAACAACCGCGTATTCCCAATTGATCTCCTGGCCAAGATTGAAATTGAAGTGCACATTTACATACACAATGTCAAAAGAACATTGTTGTATGCCATATTTTGAGATTTATTGGAAAGCACCTTGGAATATAATTGAATAAATGAATATTCAGTTATGTCTCCTGGGCTGCAGTACAATGTTTGGATAATATGAACCAGGGTTAGGAAGCACATGGACAACACAAGACATATCCCAGAATGAATGTCTCCTGCCAGGGGATATGTTAGTGACCTCATTCGCAAACATGTCTCTGGGTTGTCATTGCAGGTGAGGTATTTCATTTCCAATTTTAAATTCCCTGCACAAAGAAAACTTGATGTCAATTAGGGTTAAAAATAAAACTGCCAATTTTATAATGCCATTATACAAATCTATGGTGTGACCACCTTTGGAATACCATGTACAGTTCTGATTCCTTCATCTCAAAAAGGATATTGTAGAGCCAGGAAAGGTGCCCTAAAGGCCAACCAAAATAATCAAGGGACTGGAGCAACTCCCTTTTGACGAAAGGTCTCTTGAGAATGGAAAAAGCCAAGTAAGGAGGGAGACATGATAGAGCTGCATTAAAATTATGCATGAGTGGGAGGAGAGACAGAAACATTTTATCCATCTCTCATTATACTACAGCCATGGGCCATCTAATGAAGCTGAACTGAAGCAAAATTCAGGAAACACAAAAGGAAATACTTATTTATACAGTGTATAGGTAAGCTATAGAATCTGCTTCTACTAGATGTGGTGATGGCCACCAGATTCGGCAGCTTCAAAAGGCGGTTAGACAAATTCATGGAAGACAGAGCTATCAATGACTAATAGCCACAATGGCTGTCTCCTACTTCCAGTGTACTGGAGGCAGTATGCTTCCAAATAACAGTACTAGGGTTCACAAGCAGGAGAGCGGTACTGTGCTCATACCTTCCTTGCAGGCTTCCCACAGTCCTTTGGTCAAGTGCTGTGTGAATAGGATGCTGGACTAGATATGGTTTTGGTCTGATCCAGCAAGGGCCATCTTATGTTCTTACAATGACTATTCCCCTAAAACAAAAGGCGTTCCACTTAATAGGGAGCAAAAGAGCCCACCACAGCTAACAAGGAGCAGACATTGCAACCAATCAAAAAACCTTTCGCCTTGTAAGCACACAACGCACTCAGTACCTGCAATGTGCAACCCCAGCACCTACTCCTCAAAATAAAAGTCTGTATGGTGAAGTAACGAGTTTCTGTATTGCAGTCCTTGGTCCTTCCCTTGTAATAAGAAGCCGCTCTGTGACAATCAGGACAAATGCAGACCCAGTTTGCCATTTAAAAGAAGGACTGTCAATAACACTCCACAGCTGTCACTTTTATTACCCGTCTCCCTCCCCCACCCCTCTCTCAATGCATTATTGCACTGGTAACCATGGCAAGAGACCAAATTGCTTCGCCTCCAAAGTGTATGGCTACACGAGAAAAGAAAAAGCATCCACCGTGTATGATACCTTTCACTGTGCTGACTTGTTTATGTTGCTGGGGCACGCACAGATTCTCTTGGCCATTTTGCGCAGCACCTCCTTTTGCAGAAAGCGAATGCTCTCCAGGTCTATATATCAAAGTTATGGCATTCCGTTTTTCAGCGAAATAAATAAATAAACCTGTAAATAAGGTCAACAGGATGGGGATGTTCCGGGTGACAGAACCCTTAATGGTTTTTGAGGAACAGCTTGTTTCTCTCTTCAAAAAAACTCACTTCAATTTACTTTGAGCCTATGACTCTTAAACACATTTTGCCTAAGCACAGGGAAAGCACAAATACAGCCATTTTCATGGCCTTAGTTAAACACCACAAGGCCACCACAAGCAGCTCAACGTCAGCATAGCTACGCAGTTGTAAAAATGAAGTCTGTGGGTGATCGTAGAGAGGTATAGTGCAAAGTTTGCCCTTTTTAAAAATAGAATATTAAGCCCAATGAAATATACTTCATGAACAATAAGGAACATTCCAAATTCTGGGCATTTGTAAATTACTTTAATCGAGGTCATTTATTTTGCATAAAATTAGAGTTGAAGATAAACTTCTTTCATTATTACGGCCATATAGGGATTCCCCTGGGTTTGTCCAGCTTCATGGAGACAGAGTGAACCTTTTGTTTTTACAGCCAAAAGATTTACAGTTCTATTCTTCTGCCTTTCTATATGTCAGGTGCAAAACAAAGCTCATCACAGAGAAAATGATTGTCAAAGGCTGGAAGTCTCTCCAGGTCCTGAGACTGAAAACCATGGCCGCCTGACTCCTGTGAGGTGACTTGTGAAAAACAGAGCAGTAAGCAGGACCTAATACATGCTAGACAACTGTCCTGATTCACAGATAATTCACCACAATAATGGAAGAGATTGCTATGGGGGGTTATAGACAAGGATAAGGAGAGCTGAGGAAGCAAAACTGAGGTGAATACAAACATAAAGGGGAGGGCAGGGAAAAAGAATTTGAATGGAGAGCATTAAAAAGCTAAATTATCTCAAATTCTGCAGCTGCAGAATTCAATTTTGTGACAAGAATAAAACCATGGAAGGTTCATGAATATACAGTTAGACTGAGTCAAATTGCTGGTCCGTTTAGTGTTGTGCTGCATACAGTGAGGAGCAGTAATTCTCAAAGGTCTTAGCTAGGCAAGCTTCACCTGGTGGCACTGGATTGGAACTTCTGCACACAAATCATGTGCTCTATGACCTAGGAACACTCCCCATTCTATGTTGTGTCAGCTTGCTTATTTCCCAGCCTTTGTGCACTCAAATGAACCTGGCAACAGCACTCCAAACCAAAAATGGTGTTAGGTTCTTACGCTTTGGAAAAGTCAATGTGCAGGAATTTGAGAAGCAGCGGTGCTTGCATTGGGAGAGAGGTGAGCAGCCAGCTGACATCTATAAATAATTGTAATCCGCTTTTACACAGAAGTGTGTGGTTTGGGAAGGACAGCTTTGAACCACACGCCATGTTAACAATAAAAACAGCAGGTTGTCAGCCAGCCTCTTTAGATGGCTCTTGGCTTTCCTTTCTTCCAGATGGATTCACAACCCTCCTCCTTTTAAATCGCCACATAAATTTATCTCTTCTGTTTGCAACTCCCAAGTAAAACACAGACAATTCCCTTTGTTCTTCTAGTCAGCCTTATGTTCTCAGAGATCACTCTGATAAGACACCCACCAGATGAGATCTTGGAAGAAGATCAAGGCAATCACTTTGTCATTTCAACAGCACCCACGCTGCTCCTAAAAGAACCTTTTCCACTTAAGAGACTCTCACATGCCCAGCCAATGCAGCATCCTCCGTATCTTGTGGGACCACAAATACCATCAGACCCAGTCAGTATGGCCAATGCACAGGGATGATGGGATTTGCAGATAACCCAGCAACATCTGGCACGGGAAGCACTGTGTTGTCTATCCCTGGCTGAATGGGTCAGTGGCCATCCCAAGCAGCACAGGGGTTGCTAGGTTCTTAAGACACTTAATGCATAGGCTTATGTCTCAAATTTGCAGGTGCCAATTTATGTCTGTGAGGAAACTGAGGTGGTGGGTGGGCTCCCACTGACACACTGCATTTTGCAGCATGCCCAGCATATGTGTAAACAAAGTTTTTGAAAGTATTTTTAAAGCAAGGAAGGGGAAAGAGATCTGGGCTCAAGGTCCCTGGGCTGCTCCTTAATAACATCCATGGACAGGGGCATCATAGGGGGGCAGGAGACTGAGGGCTCCCCCAAAATGTTCAGTTGCGGGGGCAAGCCGTTGCCCTTGCCCCGGAGGAAGGGTTTGCAGTGGGTGTAACATTCTGTTCAATATTAGATGCAGAAAGTCTATTATGTGAAATAAGAGGTTGTCCGTTTATGCTTTGCCTTTCGCACTGGACCACTAATAAACATTACCACTAGTTATTCTGGCACAGATTAGAAGCAGATATGCAGGCATATATTGATGCGCTTCTGGATGAAAAGAATCCATTGCAGAGTCTGAATCGGGTGCAGCTTTCCCCACCATTTTATAATACATATGTACCTCCATTGTCTGCCTCAAACCACTAGTCTGGTGCACGGATATAACGACTTTGGTGTCGAGTTTGTAAAGAACATTGGAGCTGTACAGATGAGGAATGATGAGGAATGATAAGGGATGCTTCATTCTGAAAATGTCCTGCTTAATCCATCCCCTCTTTAAATCATTCTGTGAAAGGAGCAAGTAAAGTGAAAATGAACCCCTAAAAATGTCTAATATTTAACTGAGACAGAATTCTGAAATGCACTCCATCTACATCTCCGTACATAGGGCGGGGAGTCCCACTTCTGTTGTACAGCTTGGACCGCTAAAGACAGAAGAGAGAATGTTTTTCACGATCATATCTCCATCCTAGACAGCAGCTCACATGCTATATATTACAAACTAGTAATGTATCCCTTAGCCTTTTCAATTAAAACAGCAAAAGTGTGCCTATTACTCTTTTAACACTGCTCTCTGAAGTCACACATGATGAGTTTAAATCAGCTTTTAGACTGAAATATTATAAGGAGCCAAATGGTCTAGAGATTCTGCCCCCATCTGCCATGGCCATCTTCTCAAAAAACCTCACCAGAAAAGTGATATACTTTTAAAATTAAAAGTAAACTCCTCAAACCCAGCAGGGTCTCTGCTTAGCAAGCAACCAAACGAAAACTGCTAAACTGAGCATTTATTCTGAGGTTTGCAGGAGGGAGGGCCATAGCTGGGTACATGGACACAACACAAAATCCACCACACTGCCACTTGCCTTCTGTTGGATTTCATTTTCGCGGCAGCACCCCAGAAGCTCTGTGCCTGGTCGTCCTCCCCTAGATCAGCCTTTGCTATGCATTGAATTGTTATGTTGCAAGTGTAGGGTCCCTAAACAGTTCATTATAGGGGATGGGCAGAACTGGCCACTGGATTCTAAGTTGCTCCATTCCCCTGAGAGGAGGTTGATCTGGGCTAGAGTTTGCATTGCTAATTTTCCACCTTGCATTCAATTATTATTATTATTTGTATTTATATACTGCTTCATGCCAAAAATAGGCTTCTAAGCCAATTGCAAGTATATAAACTAATTTCACAAACATTAAAATCTAAACATCTTTGATTAAAACATGCAATAAATCTCTAAAATAGATTTTCATAGCAAATAAAAAATGTAGAGATCTTCTGGGCTGAAGCAGCTCCTCACAAATGTGATGTATAGCTCTGTTGGTAGCGAATGAGAGTCTTAATCTCAGGATAGTGAGTTCCAAAATCATACTGGGTAAAAGATTGCAGAGGGTTGGACTAGATAAGCCTTGTGGTCCCTTCCAACTCTACAGTTCTCTGATTCTACACCTTTCATCCTGTCCGGCACATAATATATGATGTGCCAGAAGGGATAGGGCTTGGCTGCACTCTCTCTTCATCAAATACCCTTTCCAGCATTACAATGGCAGCTTTGCATAGTTAATAAACCAAGAGAAAGAGAAATCACGAGGAAACATAAGTACAGATTTAAGCTGCTGTCATTTCTTCTATTTCCTGATCACGACTGCTTTAGGCAGGATTGGCAATTTCATCAATGACAGTCTAACTAATTTGTTAGTTCTCTGATCTTGATCCTTCTTGAAGTGTGGACAGCAGTGGAAATGGATTTTGTCACTGCACTGGGTTTGAAGACAGAATGGGACCAACATGTCTTTTTCCTTTATTTTCTTCATCTGTTGGGAGCAAAGGATTGGGACAGCAACTAGGCTCAACATGCATCAGCAGTCAGCATGGCCAGGCATGAAGTGGTCCATGGGCTGACATGGGCCTCTTCCATTCAATGATACCTGTCTCTTGTATGTGAAAAGTGTCGTTGTGGCTACATAAAGATAGCTAAAGGGAAACTACTCATAGATTTGAGACTACAAGCAGTATGAATGGTAAAATTATTCCATACAATAGGATGGTGGGGAGAAATACAAAAAAAGCCCATTAAGAATACATCTTTTCATTGTTAAAAAAAATGCAAACAACCAGTACCATTGCCAATTCTGCAAAAGTTGCTTATGAATCTTACGGTGATACTTTAAAAGTACAAAGTTTGCAACTGATCCAGGTACATGCGACTTTGTATCCATGAAGAGGAAGGAATTATAACCAGAAAGATAAGTATTATTCCTCTGCAGCTTTTAGCGATATATCACACACACATTACAATGATGAAAGAAACCATCGGAAACTGATCTGCAATGCAAAACTTATGTTTTAAATACCAGATTTTTACATTCCGAAAAGGGTTGCACCTTCTAACAAACAGATGAACTAATCCGTGGCTTTCTTTGAGAGGCATCCCTGGAAAACGTGTCTAAAGGGTGGTATTTATATCACAGGCTATCCCATTTGCAGAGAAGAAAAGGATTACCTTTGAAGTGTAAAGATCAAAAGCTATTTTTGCAGGTAATAAGATCTCTCTCAGATGGATTTCAGTAATAGAAACTGGCTCATCTAGAGCAAAGTAATAAAAATGTAAGCAAAGTGTAATAAAAGAAAAATGGAAAGTAACTCACTCACACAGCATTCCACAAAACAATGTTTACCAGAACTAATGCGGTACTTAACACATAATGGAAATTCTGTAATATACTGGTTTTCTGAGGTTTGAAACAATTTGATTGTGGTAACACTATCATAAACAAACTATTTCAAGTAAACGGTGATAGCAGTCAGAGTGAAGGATCAATGAGTGGACCTTTACCCAATGGATGCATTCAGACGAAACACTAAACCACAAGCCTCACCTTCTCTGGCACAGTTGTGAGGACTAACCACAGGTCATTACATTGTCCAGACCTTTCAAACTGTGGTTAAACTTAACTATGCTTTGCTTGAAATCTCAACTTTGAACCATAGTTTAAGAAACTGACTTATTTTCATGGACTGTAGTTCAGATTAGCCACAGTTTAGGGTTTCAACGTAATGTTCTAATTCTCACTATGCTAAGCTAGGACTTAGTGCAAGGGTCACGAACCTGAGGCCCATGGGTCCTAGTGTGCCTGCCAGTACATAATATGGCAGCCATGAAAGGTCTTAGCAAATAACTGCTCAGAAAACCACAGTGCACGAGATTAGGGATGAGCATGTCTACACCATTTTGTATATCTTTCTCTTTTTCTGCTCTGTTATATGTGGCAGCCATTTTGTATTATGCCACACCCCTGAAGCTGCCATTTTGTGGCCTGCATTGATGATACTTCCTCAGAATTCCAAATGTGCTCACTACCCAAAAAGGTTTGTGATTCCTTTTTTAGTGTGTTATCCAAAGGTAGCTAAGATCCCTTTTTCAATACAAAGGTCACTTTATGTTTTACAAAATAAACATGCACAGAGTTAAATGTGAGCCCACAATGTGAACAGTGGATTTCTCCAACAGAAGAAGAAAAAACACTTTAGGAACTATCAGGAAAGCCAATGAGTTATTTATCGAGAGCTCCCAGCATGCAGTGTTTCTTTTGCAGTGCTGAATTGGTCTTCTTGTATCTTAACCATTCCTGTTCAAACTGTGTTTATTGCTGACTGGTTTCTTGAACTGCTGCCTACTTAATTGTTGCTTATCTGTCTGGCCCTTTCTTCCAGGAACACAGCAGTAAACAAACCAACAAAAGGTTATTTGGGTCACAGTTGTTGTAAGCCTCCTGCATTTAAGGAGCACCTTTGAGCTAGCCTTCCAGAGTCTTGAAAAGCCTTGCAAAAAGAAAGACTTCAAAACAAATCAGTTTTTTTAATAAGGTAGTCATGGGTGATTTGACTCGTGGAAAATGACGGCAAACAACATGTGGCCTTCCAGCAGCCGAATAGGAAGGCAGATGTGCCTCAACAATGGCTGAGTCAAGCTGTTGTTCTGTGAGAGAAATACATTGGCATCTACTGGGGGTGGGGGAGAGAAGGAGCCAGTTCCCCTCACCCCAATGAATTATATTCTCTGGATTCCCAACTTTAATTAAAAAAACAAACAAACTTCTAGCACTTGTAAAACACAATATAGGAGGCAAAATGTACAAGTACTATTTATATTCATTGGTTTGTAAGAAACGAGCCTCTTCCCATCTTTCAGTGCTTCTAGTCTATGAATTAAGTCATATTAATTATTAGCATTCAGGAAAGTAGATCTAGCCTGGACTCTGACTGCTAATTTTTAATTTTTCATCTGTTCACTGTTGAGTTTCATTCATGGTATACAGTTGCATTTGTTGAACTATGCACACATTCTCGCCCTTTCTGCATCCGGTGCAGCCCAATGTTGATTTGGACAGCAGTGGAGACACAATGTTAGTCACAATCCATATTTATCTAGTCATTTCTTGTGAAACATTGCATTTTGCTGCATTTCCCCACAAACCAGCTCCAATATGAATTGGGTTGGGGGAGAATGACCTTGCTGCATTTTAAGCTGGCGACATGTACACAACCTTGATCGAAACCAAATTAAAATGTATCAGTCTGGAGAATTAGTTCAATGAGGTGTTCTGAAATCTCCACTTTCAGATAGCCCCAGGCCTAACCATCAGTAGTGCAACTTTGGGAGTAATATTAGGGGGAAATGAATGTTCAAGGCCTTAAGCCACAAATACTCGTCTGTGCCATTTATCAAGGATGCTAGCTTTAAAGCTTCCCTCGCAGCTTCCACTTTGCACTTTTTGTTAAGAGACCAAGTGAAAAGTGGAGCTGTGATGAGCCATGTGCTTCTCACAGCTGGGCTGGCAAGGGTGATCTATAGAATGCAAGGGGAAAACCTATAACTGATTTATGTAATATCACACCTGTGATGAGATCCATGGTGGTACCATTTCTCACACAGACCCCAACCAACCATTTTAAACTACTCTTATTTATTACGGTAGTAACAGGTTCATTCCACTGTAAATCTTCCCGAGAATTATAAAGTGATCCAATAATATAAGCCCAGAAGGTATTGCAGCAGCAGCAACTAGCACACAAAAAAACACCCAAACCCTTGATTCATCCAGCTCTATGATGGGTAAGGGGACCTCTTTGTCTAGGCAACCAGTTAGAAAAAAATAAACACACACATGTATGCAAAACAAATTGAAATACTGTACCGTAAACCTTGGTGTCCTGTAGAGGAGGGAGGGAGAGAGAGAGAGAGAGAGAGAGAGAGAGACTTCCCTGTGTTTTGACTCTGATCTAACTTCTCTTTTTGGATTTCTCCTGTGAGCGGTCATGAGGCTGCTGGATTTGGTTTCATATGGAACAGGATCATAATCAAATTTTGCATAATTGTTCCTGAGATCTAGAAGCAGTTTTTCTCTTTGTTTGGATGCCTATTTTGAATGAAGATGATGCAAAACTGCACTGATTTTAACAAAATTTGGAAGGAAACTAACAAATTACATTATTCATTTATAAATCTAAGTTTTTATTGGCTACTTGGAATTCCAAAGTAACTCCAGGTACAAGGCTGCGTGTAATATAGGATTTCATACCTGCCCTTCACCATAAAAGTCCCAGGCTGGATGACAACAATCCAATGCAACCGTTACAATTAGCAGAACTCTTGAGCTTGCTGGAAGCCACCGCTGCTAGTTCTCATTGTTTCTCCAGTGGTGGCAGCAGGAACGGGGCACCTGTGGGGAATGCCACCCCATGGGATTCTGCCACCCAAGGCAGCTGCCTCAGTCTGCCTCATGGCCGGACCGGCCATGTACTTGGGTTCTCCCCCTCCTCCCAAATAGTTGCAAAAGACAGTAGTTTTAGGCAGCTGGCTGAGGACTTTGCCTACAGTCCTCAAGTTCCTGCCTGCCTTTTCTGCTCTTGGGTCACACTGCAGTGACAAGGTGGGGTCCAAGGTCCAGCTTAGAGTTCAGGCAACCTTTGTGGAGTCATCTGATGCTACCATTGGCAGGTTCAGGTCCTAAGGCTCTTCAGGAACAGAGGTTTCTTCAGGATAGCCAGCAATGTGGGGAGTCTACTAGGAGGAACCTACTCTCCCTGCACCTCCTCATCCAAAGATCTTTGGTTCCGGGTCTTGGCACTTCTGACAAATGTGGGGTTCCCCTATAGTCTCCTGTTCAGAAGCCAATTGTCATTAACAAGGGACTCACAAGTATTAATCCAGTCCATAGTCTCTTCTTTCTTTCTTTCTTTCTTTCTTTCTTTCTTTCTTTCTTTCTTTCTTTCTCTTTCTTTCTTTTTTTCTTTTTATTTTTATTGCAAAGTAAATACCTCAATACCAAACTGTTAAGTTGTGGGTAGACCTGGATCGTGTCCCATGGTGTTGCCTGGACTGCTTCAGGCGCAACCAATGCTCGGGCCGTCTCAAATACCTCAGGCCCACAGAGGCTGAGGAATAGGCCCCGCTTCCGTTCCTTTGATACTGCTGTCAGCTCGTTGGCTTGGAGGTAGCAGTCGAACTGAGCGAGGTAGGAGTCCCATGATTCAGAGGCTGGCGCAAACAGTGGTAGAGGCACAAGTGAAGCCATGATTCCGATGCCGACGTGAAGGGCGATAGATGGAACACAGTGCTCTAGCCAGAACAGTCAGCTCTGAATTGGTTCTGTTCAGTGATTTCGCTCAGTGATTCAGCTCAGTTCAGAGGATGGCCGCATCTGGCTGTGCTCTGATGTCCATAGATCCCATCCTCGTCGCCAGTGTTAAGTTGTGGGTAGACACAGTGGCGTAGCGTGGGTTGTCAGCCCCCGGGGCAAGACAAGTAATATGCGCCCCTTCTTGACATTTATTCATTGGCTTTAGTCATATTGTATCCATCAATTAAGCCAGTTCCAATATTCACATAATTTATATAACCATTCCTCTTTGGTCGGTACCTGGTTACCCTTCCAATATTTAGCCACCAGGATTCTCGCTGATGATGTTGTATACAGTAAGAATTTTGTATTTTCTCTTGGAATATCACTATTCAATATTCCCAAAAGATTTGTTTCTGGTCTTTTGCTATGTGAAGTTCTTAGTAACTTTTTTATTTCTTCATGGATCATGTCCCAGAACTTTCTGATCTCTGGACATGTCCGCCACATATGGTAGAAGATTCCAATCTGCTTTGTGCATCTCCAACACTTATTACTAAGCAATTTGTTCATTTTAGCCAATCTCTCCGGTGTTAAATACCACCTATGGTGCATTTCAGATAGTTTTCTCTTATTAAATAACATGCTGTAATTTATAATTTTTGTCCACAGTTTGTTCCACTCTTTATATTCAATTACATAACCTAAATCCTGCTCCCATCTTATTATGGCCTTTCCCTTTTCCTCTTTTTCTATTTGAGCATTTTGTAACAGCTTATACATTTTGGAGAGAGTCTTTCGGTTGTTCTGTCAAACCTCCTTCTCTAAGGTCGATGCTTTATTATCAAACCCTTTTAACGTCTTATCTTTTTGAAAGGTCACCCTAAGCTGGTAGTATTCTAGCCAACTTACCCCTAGTTGTTTGAGTTCTTCAAACCTTTTCAGTGAAAAGGCATAGCCTCTACTTTCATAAACGGAAAAACACTGAGTGTCTCCATATCATTTAATCATGGACCCATTTGGTAGGTGCACGTTCTCAATATCCCTTGATGGTTAAGGTTGCCCTTGATGTTTAATGGTAATTTGCAGCATATCAACTCAGATCAAACCACTTTCCCAGTTGGGGGTGGGGACAAAGAGTCTCTCCTTTTTACTTACTTGTTCTGGTCAACAAGATGACTCAGGCCAAAGAGGTGCAAGTGACTTGTGTCATGCCCCAGAATGAATCAGTGTCTCATGGTCCAAGGTCATTCGCTTTTTCCAACTCTCTGACTGACTGACTGACTGACTGACAGGCTGTCTGCTTCATTTGTTTTTAACTTTAAGGAAGTTTGGTCCAGAAATTGGCCTAAGTACAATTTCCATCTCACCACAAGTTTCCTGTGGTCAGTTCTGGAATTATATTTAAAACTTTCAGAAATCACACTGTACCATCTCAAGTCTGAGGCATGCCCACTTTGACAAGTTATCTGTCTCATTTCTCATTTGTAGTTCCCCATGAAATGTCAAGAGATCATCTCTAGTTCCTTTATTTCTGAACTGAAAACCATGACGTGAGGGAGGCATAATATAGTGTTATGAGTTCGTGAGTGCTAGACACCCTAAATTTCCAGGTTCAGTAGGTGTTATAATTTAAACAAGGCTTAGTGTGATAAAATTGTGCTAGACCAGTGTGTATTTAAACCTGTGTATTAGACGTTCCTAAATCCAGCATGTGTTAAGGGCTAATTAAGCTAGACTAAGCTTCCTATGTTTAGGTAGTCACCTGAGGGATGGGCCAATAGGAGTACAAAGTACGTCTGTTAGAGGTGGCAAAGAAGTGGGGCCCTGTTCATTCGAGAGAGAAAACCAATAGATTAGAGAAGGAAGGGGGAAACAATGTGGACCAGAAGCTTAGAGAGTAGGAGTTATGTGACAAGCAGAAAGCAGGAAGAAGATAAATGGCTGAGGACTGTTCGGATCTAGAGCTGCAACTATGGAAGAAGCAGGACTATTTTGGGGTGTTGATGCTGTGAACCCCTCCACCGTAGGATCAGGATGTAGAAATGTGTAAATAAAACATATATCATAAAAGCACCACAGTCTCCACTGCGCCCCATTTACAAAAGGAAACACAAACACTGGGTAAGCACACTTGGAACCCCTGAATTCTTGCACTGATTAGAGATTGGGGGTGGCATGAAATAATAGCTATAAAGTATTATCTAAACCGCAGAGCCTAGGGCTTGCCGATCAGAAGGTTGGTGGTTCGAATCCCCACAACGGGGTGAGCTCCTGTTGCTCGGTCCCTGCTCCTGCCAACCTAGCCATTTGAAAGGACGTCAAAGTGCAAGTAGATAAATAGGTACCGCTCCAGCGGGAAGGTAAATGGCGTTTCCGTGCACTGCTCTGGTTCACCAGAAGGGGCTTAGTCATGCTGGCCACATGACCTGGAAGCTGTACGCCGGCTACCTCAGCCAATAAAGCAAGATGAGCGCCGCAACCCCAGAGTCATCCACGACTGGACCTAAACAGTCAGGGGTCCCTTTACCTTTATCTACTTCATCAGCAAACAGCAGGAAGAACTTTCTGACACTAAGAGCTGGAACAGACTCCCACGAGAGGTGGTGGATTCTCCTTCCTTGGGGGTTTCTAAGCAGAGGTTTGTTGCAGGAACCCCCCCCCCCCCCCAGTTGGATGGCTATCTGTCATGGATGCTTTAGCTGAGATCCCTACATTGCAAACGGGTTGGACTAGATGACCATCAGTACCCCTTCCAACTCTACACTTCTAAGTTTTTGTGACACTTTCACAAACTGACCAAGACTTGAATTCTAGGCCACATATTAGAAAAGCTCTGTTATGTGAATGGACTGCTTAATATATTTCTACAGTGAGTTTAATCTAGTGTCTGCTCATTCTTAATGCTCACAACCAGAGTAATACGGGAGATGATATTTGTTATGATAACAAAATGGGTCCAGCACACTAAACTGGGGCAGAGCCACATTTAGATCAAACACTTTTAAACCTCAGGGTTCTTTCTTTGGGAGGGGGAAAGAACCCCTTTCATTCCCTTTTTTCAACAGAAATTTGATAAAAATAGATTATCTTATTTTGTCTGCCACCAACACAGCAATAGCTCTTTCTGACAAGCTAATCATATTTGATAGACATCACAAAAATTGCAAAATTGGTCATAGATTGGCTCAGCCGAGGCCATCCTACAAGGAGGAATTGTGTGACATTTAAAATGACTAAACGTAATACAGGATACAGATTACATCGTTTGAACAAGTAGTTCAGCTTGCTGTTGACAGTTTCATTGTGAGCTTAGCTATTTGCTATGTTTCCTTATACTGATAATTTAGACATCTAAATTTTTTTGGGGGGGGGGGGAGCAGAGAAGCAGAGTTTGTTTTCACCTCAATCTGTGGCTGCAGCCCTGGGTTTCAGAAAGCCTGAAATGAGTTGTAGTGCTGGCAAAACAATCGTGTGCATGTTGTCACCAGATGCTGAACTCCACATCTTTTCAAGACACACCAACACAAACTGTCAAAAACAATAACACTTAAAACCTTCTCTCCCTTTTTAGCTGATCCACTGTTTTAACACCTTAACATATGCACTGTAACAGATCCACTGCAAACACATTCAATGAAACGTGTTAAGAACTGGGCAAACATTGTATGTTGCAGGAAATCTCTGGACCATGGGCCCAATGTGAGCCAGCCCGGGTCCCATTTTAGCCCAGAAGGCCATTTCCCCCATGCCATGCCTACCTGCCTGCCCCTCTCCTGATGTCATGTACTATGTCAGGTATGGGGCAGGTAAAAATGCAGCTGTAAAGTACAATCAGGAGCCTTGAAATGCATTCTTGAGTGTTCCTTGGCAAGTGTGGCTTGTGTGACCTTTTAAATTTGGCTGTGTTCACTTCCACTATGGGAGTCCAGGTGAAAGGAAAATGTCATCCAGGAGGTAGATGAATAGCATTCCCCCACTGCATATCCTCTTTTGGTCATTAAATCCACCCCTCAGCTCCACTTTCCTTATCACCAGGGCAGATCTGAGTTTCAACATATGGGACTACCATTGTTAAATGTAGTCTGAGCCTAAGAGCCATACTAGATGGGGCAGAGGAGGTGCATTCATGTCTAATTTGGCTCTTAATCAAGAGGTCTAGGGGTATTCCCTAGTGATTTGTTAAAGCCCTACTAGAGTGTCTAGAGAAATACAAAGTTGACCTTTGAACATGCAGAACAACAATGGAATAATATTGCATGGTGATTCAAAGGTCAGGAAATGTATAATTCATATTAATTTGGAATAAACCTTAATTAGCCTTATTATTTTTAAGTGGCAACAGCCTACCAGTCTTTGAACCTGCAATAAATAATGTGCCACCCTTTGCGATATTGCTATAGTTGCCTGGAGGTAATGAAAAATGAGAGCGAGAGAACTATTTAAATGTTGAGGAAATATGGTGCTGTGCAATTAGGCCCTTCGTTTTCTAGTGAGAATGCTGTGTTATATCTGGAGGGTTGGGATGCACACAAACCCAATTCAGCTAAAGGGGAGAAAGGGGGAAATCTTTTGTGAATGCCAGCAATTAGTCAAAACCCTGTCTGATGAGTTAGTACTCCTTACACTATGGGATTCTCGTTGAAATTCTCCCCTCGTTTGGTTCTGTGTAAATGCCATTTGTCCTCTTGGTACTTAAAGGCCAAACTACTTTTCAGTTGAGAAAACTTGTATGCAGGGAAAGTACAGTTCAGGCTCCCAGTGCCCTGGAATTTGCAACACAAAAAGGGCTCCAATAGTATACACCTACGCATGTCTACTCAGAAGTAAGGCTCCTTGAATTAAATGGGGTTTATTCACAGGTAAGTAGATCTAAGATTGCAGTCTTCATCTATGCAAAGCCTACTTCCTAAACTTAAGCATGTGTTGGCAGGCGCTCTTCAGGATTAATTCACATACCCAGGACTAAGCCCTAATATTCCCTGGTTCCATTGTCTTGTTTTGGAAATATTCACTTTCTGATCAGACTGCAATAGAAGTGTAGCTTCTAGCTTCAGAAGTACGGTAAGCTTATAGTGCCAGAACACAGCATGGCTGTACTTCACAAAGCAGCTTTGCTGGAATTAAGTAGAGTTGGGTTGGCTCTATGTTTGGACAGGAATCCACTTTGGAACCCTGAGTATTCCACCTTGCATTCTATCCAGTGCCCCAGCCACTGGATAGTCTATCATGGAATAAAAACAGGGTGAAAATGATTTTATTTTATTTTATTATTTTTAAAAGGATCACAACTGATGCTAAGAACAGAATTTGAATACAAACTTGAACAAAAATGTATCTGAAAATGCTGTGTGGGTGTACCTAAAAGCAGTAGTGGATGGTGTAGGAAGAGACCACCACTCACCTGCTCACATTGCTGTTGCTTACCAGGAAGTACAGGGGGGGCAGTGGTGAAGTCACTGTGGTGCAAACGCACCACCATATTTGTTTCTGCCAGTGAATATGCACCATGCCTGCCTTCTTCCTCTTCTACATCCTGGTCAGCAGCAGCAATCCAACTGACATGAGTGTGTAGCAAATGGAAATCGAATGTACAGAATCACAATTCTACCACCATGGAATTGCCAAATGTGATCACCTTAAAAAGAAAAAATTAATCTGCTTCCACCTGATGGTGGACAAGCACTGCCTCAATAACACCCAGAGCTGAAGCAAACATCAATATCCAGTAGAAACATAAACTGGGCTGTGAGTCTAATATGAATCACTTCTCTGCATTCTGTGAATTTCTTTGTTTTTCAAAGCAGGCAGATAAGACATTCATCTTGCACATTACGGCGGTCAGCACACTATTTTTGCTTGTTTCCTTAAGCTTGATAAGTCCACTTTATACTGATTTGCCTCAAGGTCATCTATAGCCCTGTAATTTCCACTAGTGTCACACAAATTCTGAGGACAGCATTCTCTTTGACAGCCTGAATTCATCAAAATCTATGTTGCAAGCTATGGCACATTCTGATTTATACTGTTCTGGATTGTAAAGGGCTGGAACACTGAAAACGGGAGCTTTACTACCCCCTAGTCTCAATTAATTGCAAAGTGTTTTCATTAGTTCAGTAATCTTCAGCATTTTGAAACCTGGTAAAGGGTTTCACTCCAAACTTGCAGCACAATGCCCTCTTCTTCTTCTTCTTCTTCTACCACAGATATATTCAGATGTCATAATAAACCATAGTTTATTGGGGCAGCAATGCAACTAGCCTCCCTACTCCTCCTTCAGTGCAGTGCAGAAGTGGACAGTGTGGTGATGCAGCATCTCGTCGGCCACACTACTCTTGTTGAGGGGTGGGGGGAGGTCAGCATAGTACAAACACGCTGGTGGGAGCATCAGATTGGTTCCACCAGCATGTTTCCACCACACCAACACCAACAGCACGTCACCTTAAATCTGACAAACTCTGGATAATCTTAACAATGGTTTGTTTGAACCAAACCAGCTTCAAACTATGAGTTATGAGTCCGACTTGTATCAACAAGCCATAGTTGAGAGTAAACACATTTTAGGATTTTCAACTCCTCACAGTTCATGACATTATTTAAAAGTGACTACTAAATATTTTATTTTGAAATAAAGGATGTGCAGATAAATAAGAACCATTTAAATTATAATAGTAAAAAAGAAAGAAGAAACTCTGTTGTCTTCCGCTGCTTACACAGAAACCCACTGCAAACTGAGCTAACAGTCATTCTTGATGAGGTCTGGGAAACTGCTGGGGTTGTAAAAACTTTCCAAGCCACACTCTAAGCCAACTCTCCAGGAGCTGGCCTCCTGTGTCATAGCTGCTCCTATTAAAGGAGTCACATGCCAGATATTTAGTTGATAATGCATACATTACAGAAATAATAATGTCATGTTTATCTTCCTAGCCATTTACAGACTTAAGATTTCCATAAAATCAACCCAGTGCTATCTATAAAAAAAAACAAAAACAGGACCCCAATGGAAATTCCCATTTGGGAGAACAGATTAGTAATTTCACTTTCAGCTCCTCTGGGACAGCTTGAATCCTGTCTGACAAATTTAGCAAATTGCAATGTGTACCAACATTCCTGATCTTAATAAATATGGAAGAATGTTTATTTGTATGTGTAGATAAAAATACACACACACAAACACCGCTTTGAATCAAGAATCCATAAGACAAATCGCAGCATTATTAAAATCACAAAAATTAAAAGCAATAATCCAAATAGCAGCTAAAACTAACAGATCACCAGCACCAAAATGATCCATCAGGAGCAAAAGGCAGTCACAGCTTAATACCATTAGGAAATCCCAAGAACACTCCAGAAGAGTACCGGCTTGGAGGGATGGTGAAAGGTCAAAAGGGAAGGAGCAAGATTAATTACATAATGGAGAAAAATCCAAAGATTTGGCACCATTGAGAAAGCACCATTCCCAGGAGTCATCAGCCATATGTCTGGTTGGGCCTCCCACAACCAGGGACCTCGAAGAAAAAAGTCATGTGCTACCTGGGGTATTAAGATGGGAGAAGGAACTTCTACAAAATATGCTAGAGCCAGACTGTTTAGGACCTTTAAGGTAAAAGTTGGCACTTTGAATTGGGACCAGAAACCAACTCACAGTCAAAACAGTTGTTGGAGAACTGACATTATGTTCTCCAAGCTACATGCCCCAGTTAATACATTGGCAGCTACATCCAACACCAGTTTTATTTTCCAAACAGCCCTCAAAGGCACTCCCACATAGTATTATAGTTTTATGAGTTTGAGGGTGCATATGCTTACATCTTCACATGGTTTTTATTGTGTAGAGATAATTGTTAACTGCTTTGGTCATTTTTAAAGAAATTGGGGGAGGGGGTGTATGTGTGTGGGTAATAAATATTCTCCAGCGTAGCAAATATTCCACCACTGCTTCCAGCAAAATGTTTAGAATCCATGCTCTATAGGCAGCTAAGAAAATTCCCCACTGAGATGCAAACTTGTAAATAAGGACTTGCTTGACAAATTGGGTGCATACAGCTGATATCTGGCATCCTACATTAAGGAAGCCTCCTCTTCGGGCACCCTCTGGAGAAAGCGGCTCTCTTATATCACTTATAGAAGAGTCTGGCAGGACTCTTCCCCGGGCAACAGAAATATGTATCATTGTTGACCAGTTTCCATGCTTGATTAGTATCAGATTTCAAAACAGGAAGCTCCAGCTGTTACACCAAATGACCCAGGCGGCCACAGACAACTAAGCTGAAAGATAGGAAACCAAAGTTCATGCCTCAGACACAAACAACACAATGGTCATAATGTTTGCCCACATGACTCACGTATCAGTGTCAAAAGTCACTGAGGGATCAACTCTAGAAGAGCTGAACTCTGAATAAACAAAGGTGGTTGGGCAGATTCTGTTGATATGCTCATCACTGATCAAAACAGTTTTTAAATTTGTTGTTACTTTTTAAAGGGTTTAAAAAGAAAGAAACTAGGTGAGATTATCATCAGAACTAGACCTACCAATAGACAGCGTGGGGCAGTTGCCTTGGGCAGCGGACAATGCAGGGCAGGGAGTGGCAGTGCAGTGCTGGGAGGCCTGCCTTGTGCCCCCTAAGTAAGGCTGCTGTCCTCAGAAGGATGTTGCGCTGTCAGTAGGCTTGGGGGGGAAACTGCCACTGATCAGTTTCTATATGTGAGATCAGTGGACACCATTTCCCTCAGGCAACAAAATGTATTGAGACTAGACCTGATGATCAGACAAGCATTTCCTTTTGACCCCTCACAAGAAATCTGAATGTGCAGGTAATGCTTAGGCACAGACTGGTCACCTCCTTTGATAGCATTGCTGGGAAATGGCAAAAACTCAGCAAGTGCACATGTGTGCATAAAAAACACACTGGGGTTTCTTTTTGCTTTGAGAGACAGTTTCCTCTCAGCCTTTTTTCCAGTTGTGAATGAATGCACACAAATCAGATTTTTAAAAATATTGAAATATATACAGGCATCCCCCAATTTGTGCAGGGGTTGTGTTTCAGGTCAGCACACACAATGGCAGAGGGCTCATAAGGCAGCTCTGCCTCATTATGTCCACTCCCCGTTTTGCCCTTTTCTGGCCGCTTCCATGTCGCTGTGATTTGTGCATGTGCAGTTGTGCATGAATTGGACATGTGTAAATCAGTCATTTCATTCTCCAAACTTGGCCCTCTAGCTGTTTTGGGACTACAACTCCTATCCTCCCTAGCTAACAGGACCAGTGGTCAGGGATGATGGGAAATGTAGTCCCAAAACAGCTGGAGAGCCGAGTTTGGCAGCCACTGCCCTAGATATTTTATCATTTACCTTAAAAAATTTTTGTAATAATACAAAAAAATGTGCTCCATCTGGCATTAGATAATATTTAAGTGTTTACTACACTGACAAATGCAAAGCATATGCTGCTTCCTTGTCTCACAACATTTATCATGACATGCTATTTGCACTTCAGGACTTCTGACATTGTTAAGGTGTTGTTTTCCCTTTGCTCCTTCTCAACCAGGATGTGTTTATAGCTACAGAGTTCAATATCCACAATCCTTCTTGGTCTACCTTCATTCATCAGATGAACCAGTTCTTGCCTACTTTGTCTTTAAGTAACACAAGACAAATTAATACTTTGGCTGAATCCTGACGTTATACAAAGACTAACCTCTCTATGCACTTGCAAGTTCCCATTTCACCTTTTCTGGCATGCCCATGAAGAGTTCAGAAATTTCTCCTTCCATTTTAGATTAACCAGTTTACTGTGCCATGGTTTACTGTGGTTAATCTGAACTATGGTTTACGGAAACAAGCCAACTTCATACACCATGTTTTGAAGGTGGATTGTTTCCATTAACAATCAGTTAAATAAACCAGAGTTGGCTGCTTACACATGGCACTATATTCTAGAGTCAATGGAATCTGAGTACTTGTGTTTTCTCCACACACAATCTAGATCTATCGCTTATTTTTTTGCCACTGAAAAGCACTTCTTGAGAAATTGGGTTCATTGGAAAGAAAAGCTCATTGCAGATTTATTCTGCACTTCCCTACAGTGTGTCCATTTGAAAATAGATGTAGGCGGTCTCGTCAAGGGGCCAAGTCATCATTTCCACTTCTTTTGAGTCTAAGGACAATAACCCCAATCTACTGCCTCACTTCACTTAGACAATGTGTATTACAATATGATCTTACAATTAGGCTTAATTAACTACAAACTGCTCTGTAAAGTTCAGCGGAGCTGGTATGAGAAAACAACTGCCTGATTATTTCAGAGCTGCAAACCTCTTGTTCAAACATGTACGTAGCTTAATTTATTGGTGTCATTTCAGAGGTGCATATTGTACAAGGGGAAGTTTGATATCCAGAGGAAGGGGAAGAAAATAAAAAGAATATTTGAAGACAATTCAAGCAAGATAAAGCTAGGCAGGGGGGAGGGTGAATTGTTAGTCTAATTGACCACATTACAAAAGCTGCTTTGCATCATCAAAGGAACTAGCTTTATAGCACTTAGGGGCCAAACTCATTGGACAGCATTCACTTAATGTACCCCTTGATTTCTGTGATACTACATGGAATAAACTCAACCACCATTTCCCCACTGTTTTATGCAGTCACTCTGCAGAAGGAGCTTACATGGAGGTGATTTGTCTGAATGGATCTGTTGTGTGATGGATGACCCCAATACTTTCATCAAGGAAAATGTTGTGAGGCTGTCGGACATATGGCAGTGGCCCTGGAGGCTATTACAAACAAGGGCTTAACCAACCACATTTCTAATCCTGAAATGTGTGGTGTGCTGCTGCCTGCATGTGAGAACAAATTCCAATGAAATGTACAGTATTTCAGCTGGTATGTATTTTTTTTCTACAGCATTTGCAAATGACTTATATGCACACACATCATCAGTCTCCACCCCCCGCCCCAGAAAAAAACAACAACTTGTGTGTGTTTTGCAGCCTTGGGCTTAGTCTACATAGGCAACAGAGAATGAAGTGTGCCATTTCAAACTACAGGTGGCAGGAATAATACTTTCATATATTCCTCACACTAAAAACAAAGAAAATGTAAAAAGAAAGCTTAACACACAAAAGAATGAGGTTCTAGCCTGGCCCTTTGTCTGTGGTGATGGCTTTCTTTTGCAGTGCAGGTTTAATTTAGGAGATTTCCTATATCACTGGTGCAGCCTTGGGTCAGCAGGTGAAAGCGGTTGAATCCTGAAGCGATAGAACAGACTGTACCACCTCAGGCAACGTGTAGGGGGTGTCACATTTTAACATGTTTCTCTGCATTGAAAAAATCCCTGTAAGTAGAAAATTCACTCAGCAGACAGCAGGCAAAACACTTGTCAGAGGTGTGGAATTGCAGGTTTTCCTCGTAGGGTAACAATAAATTCGGATGTTCCTAACCTGCAGCCCCGAGTGAAAAGGTCAGCTTTGTCATCTGAAGATGCTACATTTCGTTGTCCTGCATCATGCATGTGTAGATCTGGCCTTGATCATTTCACATTTGTTGACTAGAAACTCAAAATGAGAAATGGCTCCACTAAAAAGTCTTTCATTTGTTTTTGTAGCATTGTCTGTGCATCCAACTAAGCAATAAGACTAGATCCATTGAAATTAATGGACCCAAGTTAATCATACACATTAATTTTAACATTGGACCAACATTAGACACAACCCAGCATATTATATTTGTTATCCGTGAACAGGATATGGATTTTCCTATTGTTTTATTTGATATTTATGTTTGATGTTTTATTATGTCCTGTATATGATGGAAGCCACCTAGAGTGGCTGGGACAACCCAGTCAAATGGGTAAAAGGTAAAGGTAAAGGTACCACTGCCCGTATGGGCCAGTCGTGTCCGACTCTAGGGTTGTGTGCCCATCTCACTTAAGAGGCCGGGGGCCAGCGCTGTCCGGAGACACTTCCGGGTCATGTGGCCAGCGTGACGAAGCTGCTCTCGTGAGCCAGCACCAGTGCAGCACACGGAAATGCCATTTACCTTCCCGCTATAAAGAGGTACCTATTTATCTACTTACACTTAAGGGCACTTTCGAACTGCTAGGTGGGCAGAAGCTGGGACCGAGCAACGGGAGCGCACCCCGCCGCGGGGATTCGAACCACCGACCATGCGATCGGCAAGCCCTAGGCACTGAGGTTTTACCCACAGCGCCACCCGCGTCCCACAGTCAAATGGGTAGGGTACAAATAATAAAATTGTTGTTATTATTATATTTATGCAATCAGTTAAAATTATCTTTGCATTTTGCTGTCTGAAACCCATGCTCCTTTCAGGAGAAGACAGCGAAGCAGGTGAAATGTGCTGTATTTTTTAAACTGCACACTTTTTAATTTCAAAGTAAAAGTAAAATCAAAATACATAGATATGTCCAGGCTGATGGATTCTATTCAGGCAGAATCCACTGTTATTTTGAATAAAAAGAGGTCACAGCAGGCCACATTCATTAGTTTGCAGACCGATAAGTCTTGTTCAGGGCAATGGCTGAGGGGTCTGATTTCTCAAGCTTTAAGAGGAGCAGATTTAAAAAATGAGCAGTAAGTGAAAATATAATGATCAGACACCAGTGCCCCTCTCCATCTCCATCTTGATCTCTATATGTCCTTGATAAAGGAGAAGAATGCAGTAATTTACAGGAGCAAATCATACAACTAATATAGGAAACACTCAAGACAAACAGAACCTAATTGTATTACCGAATGTTTGGCAACATACCAGTCATATTACAAAACAACCTACTTTGAAAATGTACAGGACAGGTCTTCCTGCACTTTAATTGCCTCCATATTAACAAGAGGGGTCCAGCCTCGTAGGCTAGAACTAAAATGGTGAGAAGATGATACTGGCCAGTGTCAAATTCCTGGAGGCTTCCTGTTGTTCATGCATAGAAAAGATACCTGATCACACTAACCATCACTTCCAGTTGTTTTGCTTACTTCCTCCTTAACATCACCTCCCCTGTGACACAATCCTGTAGCACAAATGTCAGATGATAATATAGCAGTACCAACTGCCTATCAGAAAAGCCCATCAAACTTCTAAAGCAGGAAGGCATTTGGCAGACTTTCCCAATCAACGGTTGGCAGTGAATAGTGGCTGATCTAATGCTTCACTTTACAGCATAGAAGGCTGTTGTTTTCCACAGAATGTGTCTCAGAGGGTTTCCTCCCCAAGTCTCTCTTTTACCCTCATTAATTTCCTCTGATTTCTAATGTATTAAAGCTCGATGTTTGGACCCATCTTGTCTTTTCAGAGTTCCTCGTATTTTTAGTCAGGATGTACAAACATCATATATATATATATATATATGGGAAGCCATTCACAACAGCATAAATGCCGTTTTCTAGTCAAGTAAAATGTTAGCTCTTTAGTACTCCAGAATTCCTCTTTGGTTTGAATAACAGCAAAGCAACGAAGGTGGAGGAGAAAAAAGGCTTGGAATGCTGATGAAGGACTGGGCTGTGCAGTTTTTAACACTCCAAAATTGGGGTACAAGAGATGCAATCTAGACTTAATTGGATTAGGTTCTCCTAGATGCAAAACAGATTTCATGTTGCCCCAAAGGCTTCTGGGACAAATAAACAGGAATCGCTATCCCCCCCTCTCCCCCCCTTTTTTTTGAAAGCAGTTACTCAGAATAAGATTTCATTCTTTTTGGTATTTTGATGTTTTCATTCTGATGACTGCTTTGTAATTATGATTGTGGTCTTGGGTTTTGTTTTGTTTTTGCTAATATTTTGGTTTATGAAAAGGTTGAATTTTATACATTGTTGATGTTCTTGTTTTTTATTGTTAGCCACCTTGAATTTCTTCTGAAAAGAAGAAAAAATAGGTAGCATATGAGATTTAAAAATAATTCATAAGCAAAACTGGGATAGCTTAGTCAGTAGGACTCTTAGTCAGTAAGACTCTTAATCTCAGGGTCATGGGTTCAAGCCTCATATTTGGCAAAAGATTCCTGCATTTCAGAGGGTTGGATTAGATGACTCTCATGGTCCCTTCCAACTCTACCATTCTATGATTATACGAAACAGAAGTTGAACAAACAGGTCCCTTCTGAGACAGTACAGTAAAAAAAAATGGTAGTACTCACATTAGCAAAGTTGGAGAATAATTTTAGGTAGCGCATCAGGTGAAAAGTCAAAAGAAGCCAAGCTGGGTAGCATTACATAGTTGCTAGAGAGCATGTAACCCTCAAGTCTTATCTTTAGGTACTAAAAAGTCATTTTCTGTTATTGCATTCCTTGGCTGATCAATTTTGTATTCTCCAAATATAGGTAGCTCTTGTTGATTTATTAGGGAAAAAAACCCAAAACCACAATATAGAATAATGCCTCCATTAGAACCCTCTAAAATATCAGAATAAGCCTTCTTGATGTCAGAGCAAGGTAGCTGAGCTCTCCAAGTAATATTACAATATAAATATTGCATTATATTTCCCTCTTTCCTGAGCTATGAAATATTCACCCCAATCCTTGCAATGTCCATTTATGAAAAGAAAGTGCTAAAGTTTTTCCATGTCTGTTACAGATTATTTTTGTTTGCAAAGTTACAAACTGCTCACAGCTCACATGCTGCTCACAGCTTCTTCAAAGGAACTTTTAGGATCAAAGTGACACCATGACATGAACACCTCTATCCTTAGTGTCAGACTACCCCCCTCCCACTCCCCATAGATCTATAGCATTACTGCTGCATTTATCAGGGAAAGCAACTTTCTGGACACTTTACAGGCTGTGTGCCTTGCACAACTTCACAGTTACCTACAGAAAATGCTCACACGCTAGAGCCCCATTTGGATATTCAGATAACACATGGGAGCCACGCATGCCAAACCCAGCCCTCAACTTTCCTTCTGGCTCCATCCCATATCTTCCCACATTGACCAGGAAACTCTGAAGAAGAAGGTAGAAGCATGTTCAGCTAAACCCACTTTAAGCCCCCTTTCAAATCTTCCACCCAATGTACAAATATCTGGGCCTGTAGTTGGAAGGGACTGGGATGTTTGGAGAAAACCCAGCATTCTCAGCTTCCTCCCCCTAAACACAGTTTCAGACAAACACCTGGTTAGGACTAAGATGTCTACCTCATTCAGATCAACAGAGGGGGCAGTTTCACATAGGCACAGAATGGCCACCTTTGTTGAAAAGAATGCATAAACCTCTACTTTTTTTATTAAAAAAAACCTCTGAGGTGTCAGTACTCGTATATTGATGAAATGGCTGCCATAGGCCAAAGAAAAAAGAAAAGAGGTGACAGTCCACCTCGCTGTTGAGCACCATCACAAAAAAAGCTCTGGTGAACCATACAAAGTTGAGGGTACTCTAGAGGTTGCAAAACCCTAGATTGGAGGAAAATATTTGGATCCTAATTTTGTGTGTTAACACTATTTTTTCATATTAAACACTGCATTGGATCCTTGCTTTCATAGTGACATTTTCTGGGAATTCTGAATACAGTGGTACCTCTAGTTATGAATTTAATTTGTTCCGGAGGTCCATTCTTATCCTGAAACTGTTCTTAACTAGAGGTGTGCTTTCGCTAATGGGGCCTCTTGCTGCCGCTGCGCCGCCAGCACACGATTTCCGTTCTCATCCTGGGGCAAAGCTCTCAACTCGAGGTAACTCTTCCAGGTTAGCGGAGTTTGTAACCTGAAGCATTTGTAACCTGAGGAATTTGTAACTCGAGGTACCACTGTGTGTATAACAATTTTTTGTCAGATTAAATTGATAGTAACTCCCACATCTAATATGTTATCTTTTTTTTTCTCTCAGCCATCCCTAGATCAAGTATCAAGGCATCTTTTGTTTTTATCTCTGAGGGAAGTTAGCCAATCGCTGAGACCTGGCTTCCTTCATCCACCCACCTCTCACCCTTCTGTAACTATCATCTTATTAAAAACAACCCAAAGGGAAGTTCTCCTCTATGCCAGTTGAATGACAACACGTTCACTTTGTGCTTTTTGCCAAGGGATTTCCACAATTCCTTGGATTCCATTTCATTTTGCTAAGGCCAAAACATAAATCTGAAAGTGAACGAGCTTCATGCAAGACAATACATTACCTCTTGTCTTCATTTTTTTTGCTCCTTCATTTGCTTTCCCAACCCCTTTTTATTTTATCTCACAGCCTGAATGGCGACACAGTGCCAGCTTCCTTCCACACTTGCAATATTCAAGCAGAACTGCTGTTTCGCAACATCACAGTTTTAATTAGTTGCTTCTTCCCTTGCTCCCCTCATCTGCAGTCTTTTGCTTTCTTGCACTCAAGAGGCAGTTACGAAATCTTTCAGATATGCTTTTCAAAGCGTCTCGGATAATATCAGCGAAAACTCATACACAGCTTTCTGCCATAAGTCAATTGACAGAAGTAGGTTAGAAAAAGTTTGGTCCAACAAAAAATATTTCCCCCTGTGGTGTACTGGATATTCTTAATAGAAGAAGAAGAAGAAGAAGAGTTTGGATTTGATATCCTGCCTTTCACTCCCTTTAAGGAGTCTCAAAGCGGCTAACATTCTCCTTTCCCTTCCTCCCCCACAACAAACACTCTGTGAGGTGAGTGGGGCTGAGATACTTCAAAGAAGCGTGACTGGCCCAAGGTCACCCAGCAGCTGCATGTGGAGGAGCGGAGACGCGAACCCAGTTCCCCAGATTATGAGACTACCACTCTTAACCACTACACCACACTGGCTCTCAATAATGCAGTATGATAAGGCACTATAGAAAATATGTGTAATATTCTACCACAATTACTCCCATCACCCCGATCACTGGTCCTGCTAGCTAGGAATGATGGGAGTTGTAGTCCAACAACATCTGAAGACCCAAGATTCAGAAAGACTGGCCTAGAGGGTCACAGGTCATATACATTAGCTTGGATCCTAAGTTAAAAGTTCATGGAAGGAGATTGTCCTGCCCCCCTGTGCCCCACAAGAGGCCTCTCTGGAGGACCTCCGGAACAAAGTGGGATGAGGTGCAAGGGGCTACATTCTGGGGTGATTCTCTCCTCTCTCAGCAGCTTCCCCATAAGACATCCCACATTAGGAGTTTAGGTGGCTG
Organism: Podarcis tiliguerta; assembly: GCF_965153285.1. Lineage (NCBI taxonomy): Eukaryota > Metazoa > Chordata > Lepidosauria > Squamata > Lacertidae > Podarcis > Podarcis tiliguerta. The sequence goes on from NC_139534.1 coordinate 40,646,859, forward strand.
CCATATACTAAGTCAGGCCATTGGTCCATCTAGCTCAGTAGCAGAATTTGAGCTGCAGACTGTGCTCCTTTGGCAGATTTACAGCCCAAAGCACACTTCGCAAGTGCGCTTGAATTTCTGTGTGCAATAACTGTGAAAGTGGACAAATTGGTTGGTGTGAAAACTGCATTCAAGAGAACCTAAAGAAGAATAGCATAAGTGTGTCAACTCCTTTTCGGTTGTCGTTGTGAGACAAACATTGGGAGGAGTTTGACACTGGCGCTTCTGGCAGCCATTCCGTAGCCTGATAAAATCTGAAGATGCAACCAAGGCCTAACAAGAGGAGAAGATTGTCAAGGGTGTTTGACAACTCTCTTCCTTTCACACCCACAACCATCACAGGAAGAAGGTTCTCTTCATGAGAGGGACAAATGCTTCATATGGAGTAACAGGATCCTCCACATCTTGCAAAGGTGTCAGATAAACCAAAGGAGCAGGTGAGAGAGGTGACAAGCAGGGAGTTGTTGCTTATATTTGAAAGGTGAAAGTGAGAGAGGTGAAGATAAAATGAATTCATTTCTCTCAGGGTCCATTCTCATGACACATTCTGCTGCTCATGTTTTGAGGGAAACAAGCAAAGAGGTTTTTCCAGAAGAGGCGCCATGCCAGTATCTCGCAGCAAAAACAAAAAATTGTTTTGTAGCACTTTGAAGACTAACAAATTGATTATGGAAGAAGTAAGGAAGTAGTGAAAGACTCAGTAACAGGCTTGTGGGCTTCAGCTTGTGCAACCATGTCAGCGCTCAAAACTCTTGCGCTAATGTGATGTTGCTTCTCGCTCTTTGTATATTTCAATGTCAGCCCACAGGAAGGCTCTGCTGTCTTCAGTCCAATGTTTTATATTGGACAGAGCCTTGTTTTTTACATATCTAGGAAATAATAATATAATCAAGTAATAACCAATGTTTCCTGGTTTATTCCCCCCACACATTTGTTTTTCTAATCGTGATTGAAGCATGTGTAGAACAACATGTGAAAAACCCACAGGCAGTTTGCAATGTAGCATCTCACACACGTCTTTTATGTCATGTGTGAATGGTGTATGAATACTGGGAAGCTGTGTTCAACCACAGAACCTGGGAACTATGAATGTATGGCATTTTCATGTATTTTCCCATGCATAAGTGCTTTTCATGTAGGAATACAGTAACGGGCAAAGGAAGTCTCAAAGATAGGTGCGTATTTCTCTCTAGCCAAACCCAGCAAGTAACAGGCCATGTTGTGATACATCCCGTCAGCACCCTGATGCCACATGAGCCCTGCTGTTCCCCAAATCACCACAAACAATCATCTCCTTTTCTGCACTCCCAGGCATCAAATACCTTCAACCTCAACTCTTCGAATACTGTATACCTGCATACAGTGGCGTAGCGTGGGGGGTGCAGGGGGGGCCGGGCGCACCGGGTGCAACATCTGGGGGGGGCACTCGCGCTCGCAGCTCTCTGCCCCTACCTGGCTCACTCACTCTCTCTCACTGCAGTGCTGGCTGTGCGAATCCGATCCGAGCCGCCGGGTCGCCGCCCACTGTGGAGGGGAGGGTGCCAGGCGTGCGGTGCGGTGCGGAAAGAGAGCGAGGGACTATCTGGGGGAGGGACAGTGCAGCGGGGGGGCGCAAATTACTTGCCTTGCCCCGGGTGCTGACAACCCACGCTACGCCACTGCCTGCATAGCCTTTGCTATGGGAATTCATAGTACTACACTGCCTGCTCCAAATCCAATGTGCTCCAGAGTGTATGAGAGGAATTAAAATTGAATTCATGCATTTCCTTCCAAACATTTTCTTATTGCAATGGGATAAACTAGATGTTTCAGACAAAGGTGTGCATTTCTACAGTCACATCTGCTTCTCATAGTGAAAAACAGCTTTACTTGACGCTTTCTCTTCTGGCTTCAAATTTGTCCCCCCACCCGGTAGCCACTTTTCTCCACACAGAGTTCTGGATACAAGTTAATATCAGTGGTGCAGATAATGCCAAGGTTGCAGGTTCGATCCCAGGACAGTGGCATGTTTCTGCATTGCAGGGGTTTGGACTAGATGATCTTTGGGGTCCCTTCCAACTCTACAGTTCTATGGTTGAGTTTTCAAGGGCAAACATACATCTGGACCTTCAGTTCTCCAATGAAATTCACCCCAGTGGCAGAGCTTCATGCTCCGGCACCGGGGGGGGGAGCAGGCGGGGGCGGGGCTGGCACGGATCCCTGGGGCATGGCAGGGCGTGTCACACGTCCTGGGGGCATGGTACCCAGCACGGGAAGGGGAGCAGCCATGACGGCACCCCACTGGGATCGCGCTGCCAGGGGTGGTGTGCTCTCCCCGCACTCCTCTTCCTCCACCACTGATTCACCCTCCCTTGAAACTATTTTTCATTTCAAGAAGCAGCCACCAAGTTTTAAATACATATTTGAATAATGTGAGAAGGATCAAAGAAACATGTGAGAGTTCACAGGACCTTCTTTGCTATCACAGATTTGTGTATGCCTGTTCCTGCATTACAACTTGTAGTCTGTTTTCTAGGCACGATTCTTCATTTGGAAACAAATGCAATAAAATATAGCAGGAAAAGTGGTCCTCAGAACAAAGGACATGCACTTAGATTATAGCAGTGATCCTATAACTAATTACCTAGGAGTAAATCCCATTAAAATCAACAGGACTTACTTTATGTAGACATGTATGGGATTGCTCTGTATCTCTTATAAATTGTACTTTTTCCACAACTAAGAAACCTAAGCTAAGAACAGATAGTACGTTTCAAACTCTGGGATTTTAAAGTGCAAGAACGGAGGCCTCAGTAACAAGATTTCAATAATTTAATTAAACACACTGGACCAAAAGGATTATTCATTTATCAGTTTCATTCCACCCCCAGCTCGTCAGGCACCAGCTCACTATTGATCACCCCAGAAAACCCTTTTTTTCTGGGCTTTTTTATTGAATAGAATGAAATATGCAACTAATTTTATGCAAAAATAATTACAAAAGCAGACAGCTATAGCAGGAGTATGGAATGATGAAATACTGAACCCAGGGATAGCTGGGAGAGTAATAAAATGGGATAGTGATCCATATTGATCTGAAGAATGCTTTTTGAATGAATGGAACCTATAGGTTGCTCGCCCTTGAGCATTTATAATTATTTTCAGGAACTGAGCCTTTAAACAAATTAACAATAGCAGGCTCATCATTCTGCTTACTTATGTGGAAAGAATTCAGAATTCAAAGATGTCCAATAAAATAGCTGTTCTGAGCAATATAAAATGCAGAATATACGTGCACCTGTCACATGGACATGTAATTTTCTAGGGCAATAATTCCCAAATGATAGGACTCATCGGGACATTTCAGAAGGCTTACAGGGGCTTTGCCAACGCTGGGTTAGCACTAGGTGCTGGGCATAATGCAGCAGAATAGCTCAGTGAGAATAGCTTTTGAGCCAGAAGTAGAGTGGGCAGAAAAGCGATTGGTAGGCAACTACTTTATAATACGATCATGGGACATCCAGAAAGTATAAAACAATGCAGATAGATAAGAACATAAATCATTCCCAAAATATAACTACAAACAAGCCTCAACTCAATGAAGTGTGAGTTTGCTGAGTCATATTTAGTCTAATTTGAGACAAACTCTCATCTCCTCATCAACACAAAGAAGCCCTTCTCTTTTCTGATCTTTCATATTTGTCAGAGTTGAAAATTCCTGTTCACGATATTATGTTGTGGAGAACTGTAGAATATCCAATAGTTTTGAAGAGAGACGTGGATACTGTTTCTAGTTGTATATCCATGCATTGGCTTCCAGGGTTCTTGGCCCTCAACCAGGATCTGTGCCCCTTTTGGAGAATTAAAGATGCGGTAGATGCTGACATAGCTTTAAGAAATCTGATTTTATTTACACCCTCAGTCTGCATGGAGGGAGTGCAGATCTTACAGCATGGTCACCACAAGAGAGGCTAGTTCCCCACAGCAGTGTAACCAAGCTCGAGCCCAAGGCATCTCTCCCAGCCTGCCTATAATGGATCTCTGTTGCTTTTCTCCCCTTTCTTCTTCCCAGCACCCTTTGCTAAAGACACCTAGTTACCCTGGCAACCTTCCAAATCTGCAGTCTCTGTTCACATCTTAGGGCAGGGGTAAGGAGTGGGGGAGGACAGTTCTCCTGCATTGCCAATGGCCCTATATTGTTTCTTAAGGGTCCTAGCTTGGCCAGGTCATTGGCCAGGTTATTGGTTGTACGATAATTAATATTTATTGAAACACCTTTAGCCAAAAATCTTGTGCAACTGGACATAGCCATCACATATGAGAATAACTCCCTCATCAGTTGCAACCACATCAGCACTTTGTTGAAAGCAACGCATCAATGTGTTTTAACTTGGCTAGCGTATACAGTGGTACCTCGGGGTTAAGTACTTAATTCATTCCGGAAGTCCATTCTTAACCTGAAACTGTTCTTAACCTGTAGCACCACTTTAGCTAATGGGGCCTCCCGCTGCCGCCACGCCGCCGGAGCACAATTTCTGTTCTCATCCTGAAGCAAAGTTCTTAACCCGAGGTACTATTTCTGGGTTAGCGGAGTTTGCAACCTGAAGCGTATGTAACCTGAAGCATATGTAGCCCGAGGTACCACTGTAATATCATCTACATACTAATGTAATCATTGTTTATCTTACCCTAGAAGATATATTCTTCAGAAGGAGTTTAGACCAAATAGAGCTCCAAACATTCTCTACAATGGTGTTTTCAGGATCTTTTTTTCCAGAAGGCTTTTTGAAACCAGTCAGCATACCCCATGAGTTCAATGTAAGCACCGTATTTTGTAAATATTTGAAACGACTCCTTTTAAAGTGCATTTACTTTTAGAATACACCAGCCTTTGACAACCCTCCAGATATTTTAGACTAGAGGTCCAATCAGCACCAGCCAGCATGACTGGGGTTGATGGGAGTCGTAGTCCCAAAACATATGAAGAGCTGGGTGGAGAAAGGTGACAGACACAGAAGCAGCAGACAAGTGGGCAGTGGGTCCTTGCTTGTAAGTACAGGCAATGGCTGGTTTAAGCATGACGTGCAACCATGCACAAGTGGATGGCGCAGACCCCAAAAATGGCTGAAAAGGGGGGCATAACAGGGTGAGGTGGGCTTAAATGCACTCCACCAACACACACGGTGGTGAGGAACACAATGCCTATGCAAAACAGTCACTGCCTGTATTTAAAGGATCATGGATCGAATGTGCATACGTGTTGAATTTGGGTAATGATACAGGAGTACAAAAGATAAAGTTGACTCAGCCTTAAAAACTGTTGTTTTGAAATAACTTACAGCATAAGCAAGGAGATTTATCTTTGCAACTTCTGATAACAACCATGTTCCTATTTTGGCATGCACAGTATGTATGAATGAGGGCAGAATGTAGTTTCTGTGTTATCTGTTTTAAAAAATACAAGATTAGGGAGGCAGTAGATTGGTTTGCACAAGAAATAAAAATCTACAGGAAAATATTGTCCACAATAACTGAACTACCCATTCCATGTGGTTAAGGGTGTTGCCACTTTTAAACTCATTGGGCAAACCGCACTACTAAAGCTAAAGATCATGAATATTGACAGTATATGGTTATCAGAACAGCAAAAAATTAAATTCTGTGTTTCAGTTTTTAAGTTTGTATTTTTAATGAAAATTTTAGTTGTTAATTAAAAAAAATAACTTTGGTTAAGTTTTAGTTTGCTTGATGACTAAAATAATGTTCTTTGTGATTGCGTTCAATAACTGGCATTCTGTGTTTCTTTTCCATCCATAGTTCACATCACTGTCCTCAACATGGAACAACAATATTTGTAGCTCAAGGCAAGGCAGAATAAACGTTTTTATTTTACCCTAACGAGAACCCTGTGAGGTAGGTTACGCTGGAAAGAAAGAAAGAAAGAAAGAAAGAAAGAAAGAAAGAAAGAAAGAAGTCTAAAGTCACCAAGTAAGCTTCATAGTCATGAAGTGAGGAACCTCTTCAGACGCCAGACACATAACACACTCTCTGGTATCATTGACTGTTCTTAAACTCTTTATGATGCACTTTAAATCTGTCCATGGGGATTTTCAACTGTCAGGAATAAAGGAAGGCTATCTTTCCTCTCCTCGCTCAGGCCTAGATATTTTGCTACTCGCTATTTAGACATTATCCTAACAAGCTACTCCTATGTAATGTTTGCACCAAAGATAACAGTAATCTCCTCTGGGGTTTCCAGACTTTAAATAAGATGCTGTTGTAACTATAAGAGGTGCATGTTTGATGACAGCTAGAGATATCACAGGATAATAGTACTGATGAGACAGTGTTAATTGGAACAGAGTGGGGAAGTGTCTGAAAAGAATAAACCACTAATTAACTTTTAATCATTAAGAGCTGTGTGTGTGTGTGTGTGAGAGAGAGAGAGAGAGAGAGAGAGAGAGAGAGAGAGATGAAGGAAGGAAGGAAGGAAGGAAGGAAGGAAGGAAGGAAGGAAGGAAGGAAGGAAGGAAGGGTTTCCTTCTATATTTTCTCCAAGGTAATAAGATTATGGTACTGGCAAATAGCCGATGCAGAAAAAAAAGCTAACAAAGAACTTGTGTATGTTGAGAATACCTTAATAATTTCCTCAAGACTTAATATGCATGGGGCCTACTCCATTCCCAAATACACAGTCACCAGAAACACACACACCTTCTCTCATGCACACATATATTTAGATTCAGGTAGGTAGCCGTGTCAGTCTGATGCAGTCGAAATATATTAAAAAATAAATACTGTCCAGTAGCACCTTAGAGACCAACTAAGTTTGTTCTTGGTATAAGCTTCCGCGTGCATGCACACTTCTTAAGATATATTTCCATATATTTGTTTAACTATTTTGTGGATTTTAGCTGTCTTTCACTAACAATCTTATTACTTACATTGCTTAGAGAGCTTTTTGATTAAGCAGTTTATAAATCTTCCTGAATACATAAATGACATAAGAAACATACTGTATCCAATATCCACCAACACTTTCAAGAATGCATATCCATAGCAGACACAAGGAACAAACATTGTTCCTCAAACCACAAGGTTGGCAGTGGAGGAGCAGGAGATGCACCTGTTTGACCAGAGCCCCTTCATGCATATGGGGATGCTGGGACAATCAGGTTCTCCCCTCATGTGAAAATTCACTATGCCCATAGTGCTGACACACACATGAGGCCACTTCACAAGATGACTGAGTGGTCGGCAGCAGCATAGCTGACATGTGCACTGGCAGCAGGAGGGTATAACTGCTTAGGTGCAACCTCATCCCCCCCCCAACCCCAACATAGCAATACATACATATCCATGGCAGCCCCACACATGCAAGGGACAAGATCCAGAAGCATGTTTTCAGACCCCACCCAAATACATACACACAATGGTCCCAAGTGGTAGCATCAGAAAAGAATAGGCAGCCATCAAATCCAAGTGGGAATACAAAGCTGAAGATGGTAACACCATGTATATCTTGTGTGAGGAGGAAGGAAGCTGCCAAGAGACCACCAAGCAGACATCTAATCACCCTAAACATTATGCAGCTTGAGGTGAAGGACAAGATGGTGCCCTGCTCCATTGTGTGTAAAGAAGATGACTAGGCTAGAAGTTGAATCTTACTTCCACACCTTGCAGAGTACAGGGAAGGTTATGTGGCGCACATAGCTTTGCCTTCCAACAGAGAGGAATGGATTGTGGTTGCCGCTGCTACTTGAGGAGGGTCACCACACTCTGCTTAAGTGTAGCTGGCCTTGCCATGCCCCTTGCAAGGTGGTGGCTGGAGGGCACCATTGCGGAACTGCACTTTCCAGCTTTGTGTACAACCAGAATACTGCCATATCACCTCACTTTTCAGAGTTTGCTCCTCGGGAAAGGAGCTGGATGGATGTGATAGGTTTCCAAGGTCTCTGCCCAACAGGAAGGGAATAGAAGAGCCACACAACAGTGTTTTCAAGCTGGAGACAGTATCCCCCCCCCCCCCCCCGTGACCTAACATGTACTCGATTCCAGGCCATGCCTGGCAATTTTGATAATGGCACAGTGGCAGGGGTTTATTGCCACATCGTATGTGTGCGTCATATTAGTGCATGGGCTGTGCGATCAGGTGAACAAAGTAAAGCCTATACTGCAAGAGAACAATAGGTGATAGATGGATAGATACATCTCCATTTCATGTACTAATACAGCATTTCACATTCTAGAAACTTGTCCAATTTCAAATGAATACAACCTTTCTGTGAGATTAATACCAACATTAGAATTCAGACATGTACCTCTTTTTGGTCTGATCTTGCTGGGCAATGTAATTGCTATAATAAAATCACTTCTTTTTCTTTTCTGCCGGTTTACTGTTAGTTTTCTTTCTTCTTCACAGAATCACGGAATTGTAAGTTGCAAGGGACCCAGAGGGTCATCTAGTGCAGCCCCCTGCAATGCAAGAATACTGCCCACTGCTATCCTGGGGTGAGCTTGAATCACCAACCTTCTGGTTAACACCAAGACACAATGACCCATTGCAACACAGTGGCTACTATCCACTATTCTTCCTTCCTAGCTAGTATGTTTACAGCAGCAAAGTGTGGATAATTTTGTCTATAACAAACCACAAAGCAGGTGATATAAAATACCTTCTCTGCCCAAGACCTTAGAGAGTGGCTGCCAGGCAGAATAGACAATACTGAAATATATGGATAAATGGTCCAACTTAAGACAGTTTCCTGTGTGTATCTATGATCATTCAGATTTTGTCATCCATTCTATTGGTTATGTGGAGAAGGAAGGGGAGCACAGTTGCTGATTGAATAAGGGGCAATCATTTTTTCTCTGGGGACTATGTTGTTCCACCATAAAACATAAGCCCTTGAACATCTGCAATCCTAACTGAAAATAAGGAATGGAGAAACACCATTTTGGACACAGGGATACTTAACAAGTAAGCAGAAATTCTTGCATTATTTCCCTGAGAATACCTCTTTGGTTGTGAAACCCTGCAGTGTAAATATGATGATGGAACGTGCTTTTGTAACTCTGTTTGATTCTGCAACATTTGCAGTCAGCAAGACTGGAGATTTCAGAGTTCCTAAGGATCTAACACTCCAGTTGCTTGCTGACTAATTATTATTCCAATTATGCAGTTGCTCCAGTGGTTTCCTATTAGGTCATGTTTTCATTTTAATAATTCCGAGGCCTCATTACTATATCACTTACTATGGAGGCCCTTGGTTCAGCAGTAATCCTAGGGGTCCTAGCAGCAAAGATGATAATGTAGATGAAGTACCTTGAGCACTTAAGAAAAGCTTCACAGAAACACCAAATGCATTATTATAAATCATATTTGTATCCCACCCTCCCTCCAAGGAGTTCAGGCCCATCATTGTGTCTATGGCAAATATCCCAGTTTCTCTAATGTTCTGTGTTGCTATTTTTTCGTTCCATTCCTAGACTGACTGAAAGACCTTAAGCTGCCAGTGCTTTTCTTCAAGTTGGTTTTCCCAGAGTCACATGGCAATTTTTTCACTATGGACACAGCATTTTCTGGAGAAGTATTTTCAGCAATAGTTGGCTTTTCTTCTCCTTACTTAAAAGAAAACCTGTGGCTGCCAGCCCAGGGGTTTTCCAAGCCACTTTTATTCCAGCCTAGTCTTATCTTACTGTCCTACTATAATCCCACTAGAAAACAGACTGAACATTTCTTAAGTCTGTCAACAGTTTGAGCCAGAATATAAAGTCAAAAAAGACTTCTAATTATTACCCCCAAAATGTACTTTTTCAGAAATGATCTGTCCACGGTGATGGTGATGATATTCATCATCATCATCCTTCTCAAAGATGGTCCCTTTATAAAACAGTAGCTAACATGAGAAGAGAAGACTCCCTGGAAAAGACCCTGATATTGGGAAAGATTGAGGGCACAAGGAGAAGGGGATGACAGAGGACGAGATGGTTGGGCAGAAGCTACTAACATGAGTTTGACCAAACTGCGGGAGGCAGTGAAAGACAGGAGTGCCTGGCATGCTCTTGTCCATGGGGTCACAAAGAGTCGGACACGACTAAATGACTAAACAACAACAACAGCTAACTAGAGAACCGCTTTTCTTCTTCATTTATATTTATGCCAAGGTAAATTCAAACAAGGGACGTGGGTAACGCTGTGGGTTAAACCACAGAGCCTAGGACTTGCTGATCAGAAGGTCAGCAGTTCGAATCCCCACGACGGGGTGAGCTCCCGTTGCTCGGTCCCTGCTCCTGCTAACCTAGCAGTTTGAAAGCACGTCAACGTGCAAGTAGATAAATAGGTACCGCTCTAGCAGGAAGGTAAACGGCATTTCCGTGCACTGCTCTGGTTCGCCAGAAGCGGCTTAGTCATGCTGGCCACATGACCCGGAAGCTGTACGCCGGCTCCCTCGGCCAATAAAGTGAGATGAGCGCTGCAACCCCAGAGTCGGTCACGACTGGACCTAATCGTCCGGGGTCCCTTTACCTTTACCTAAATTCAAACAAACATGTTTATTGTTCGATCCCTGCAACATTCAATGGCCAATATCATGTGTAAGACAGTTATTATGAAACAGAAAAAGACTACACAGAGACCTTACACATCGCTTCAAAAGTAATGCTTTCCTATTTAGAGGTTGATTACATAGTGAGGGCTGGTCTACATATGCCACATCTGGGAGCATGTTGCCCTTCAAATATCATTGGACTTCAGCTCCCATCAATCCCAGTCAGCATGGCCAATGGTTAGGGCTGATGGAAGTTGCAGTCCAAGGGTGAAAAGTGCATTGCATTGGCTTTCTGCATTGCACTGCATTGGCTTTCTGTTCAATGAACCAGGTACCAGGTGAGGTCCCTGAATCACAGAGTTTTCTCCAGCTGAAAACAGATAATTGTTGCATTTCTGTATCTTTAAAAAATAAACTGGACTCCAACTTCCCCTCTGTCTATGTAACTTGACCATTTCTTTATTTAAACATGCGGAATTGCCAGCAGTGGAGCTAGTTAAACAAAAAACCAAAATCAGTGTTTGCATTACTCTCATGAAATTACAACAATAGTAATTTCATGAGGAACAAATTTCTTAGCACTGGCTTGGCAAGTAATAAAAACATGTATACTCAGAAATCTCACTGGTTGGGCCATTGACTCTTAGCGAGCCCAGCCATGCCATGTATGTTTCTTTCCCTTGTCAGTAGGGTTCACTTCCTGGACCTTAGTTCAGCATAATTTACTTCATACAAACTTATGGCAGAGCTAATGGAATTAATCTATGCTTTGCATATAAGACCATGGGAAGTTGTTGATGACACAATGCATTCATATCAGTATATTTGTCAAGAGCATACTATGGGATTGTATCCAAAACAGTACCAGCTGGAGTTGCTCTTCCATTTCCTCTCCTTTACCCAAAATCTTCTCCAGAATGTCCCACAATCCTCCAGAGCTTATTCTGAGGGTGCACAGAGGGTTGCAAAGGGAGATAGAGTTCCATTCCACTACTACAAGCCACTTGCACTAGTAGAACAGGAACACTGAATACCACCCGATATAAAAACATGACTTGATACATTCTCAACATGGCCTTAGGATATGTACACATACAGCCATAAAGTTTCTTAGCTGCCTTCCACAGACACATTGTATTTAGTTTGATCACACAAATTAAAATTTCTTAAGAAAAAAGAAAAAGAAAAAAAGGAAAGAATTTCAAATTAGTTTGGTCAGTCTAAGCAGAAACAAGTCCAGGGAAAATATTGCTGTGGCAGAGCGAAAGGAAATGTGGTTCTGATTCCTTGCTATAAAGGAGGTTAGGATCAACTCGCCCCCTCCCCTTCTTATTTTCACCCATCTCAAGAACCTCACAACATGCCTGGCAAAGTATCAGGCACAATAAGATAGCACCATGATGTAAAGCCCCGAGGGAACAGTAGACCTTTTGTACTGAATTTGCTTGGGAAAAACTTGGGAAACAAAGCCTCACTTCGGAGCTCTTACAAGTTAAACTCACAGCACACCATTTTAAAAATACCTTTGCAATCTATCCCAACGCTTTCTGTTTGGGTTTTAATCCAACAGCTAACTGCTTAGCCTCATGCCTTACAGCTTGAAAATAAAAGCCTGTACGAGTCTCATTAGCTATACTGTCCTTTGAGAACTAACAGCTCATATAATAATAAGTAGAGAGTGTGGTAAATCCTGCAAAAAAGAGCAATAATCTGAAAAATGAGTCATGCTTTCACATATGTATTATAAAGTAAGGCTTGCCAAGGTCTCTGCCCCCTCCCTCAGAAAATGCTTTTCTCCAGTTTTCTTCTGAAATAGTCAGCCTGTTACTATCATTGCATAGAATGAGAAAGTTGCAAACTTATCAAGTTCAACCTCCTGCTAATTGTAGAAAGCCCACCTCTGCAGCATCGCACATGGCAGCACATGGGCCAGAGGCATAGCCTTGGCAATTCGGATTAGCTCACAGGCCTGATTGCCTAACCCAGTGCAGTCACCAATCCCCTACCGTCTACAGTACATGAAAGTGCAATACAAATAACAGTTGTAGCACTTATGCAATCCGAAATACACTTATTTGGCAGTTAAACCCAACTGAACTTGACTTCTTAGTAAATACGCATATGATTGCATCTGCATCTTCACTTTCATCTGCCCCAGCTGTGACAAAGCATGCCTCTCCCATATCTACAACCACAGCAGGCGCTGTAATTCTCCAACAGTTTGACTTCACCCCCAAAGGTACACATTTCCATTGTCTCCCAAGACAGATGCCAACCATGCTTTGGACAAGTATGCACTCTAAGCCAGAAAAAAATTATTTATTATTATTTATGAATTTATATACCACTAAATGCTTGGTTTTCTGCAGGGTAAACGTGTGTGTGTGTGTGTGTGTGTGTGTGTGAGAGAGAGAGAGAGAGAGAGAGAGAGAGAGAGAGAGAGAGAGAGAGAGTTCCCTGTTTTTTTAAAGTGGGTAAAAAAGTTTCACTGCATTGCAGAGTTTGAAAAAATATTAACCACATTACTTTTTAATGAACACAAAGGAAAAAGTGCAGTACAGTGGTACCTCGGGTTAAGAACTTAATTCGTTCTGGAGGTCTGTTCTTAACCTGAAACTGTTCTTAACCTGAAGTACCACTTTAGCTAATGGGGCCTCCTGCTGCCTCCGCGCCGCCACAGCACAATTTCTGTTCTCATCCTGAAGCAAAGTTCTTAACCCGAGGTAATATTTCTGAGTTAGCAGAGTTTGTAACCTGAAGCGTATGTAACCCGAGGCACCACTGTATTCTAATACCACCACAACAAACCTTTCCTATGACGGATACTTCTTTAATCATTTGTAGATGTTACTGTCGAAAGGACAATTTGGTGTGCTTTACCATGAAGACATTTAGGCGGGAGCTTATTTTGGGCTGGATGGGTGTTGGGTTTGATTCAGCCAGATCTAACAGCAGCACGTATGTTACTTTGTAAAGTTTCTTGCAAGTTAAAGCACCAGAAAGGGAGTTACCCACGCTCATTACTTCACTTTCATTACATAACAGTTGTTAAAGAATCCCAGCAGTGGACTGTAGCTTTTTGAGATGTTTTAAAGAAAAGTTAAGAACAATTCCAGCTGGTAACAGATAAAAGCTTTCAGTTGAAGGCACAGATATATTGTAATGTGTTTAGAAAAGAAAAGAAGAGAAAAGAAAAGGTTAAAACAGCCCTACAAATTAACCCTCTTCAAAGCCTGGGGCTATAAAGATCTTGATTGGGCCAGCAAAGTTTCAAAGCCTGCATCCTGTTCCTCTTTCCTGCCCTGGGGATCCTTTGTATGAAACTCATTGTTAAGCAATGCAGCAAAGGAACCATTTTAACAATTTGAACATTATACAGAAAGATTAAGGGGAGGGGATATTGAATTTTATTTGAAAGTTACCTAGATGATGTTCATCGTATTCACTTACATTCTTTGGAACTCCTTTCATACATGCCAAGGTCTTTTACATTGAATTACATATTGGACACTCAACTGAATGTGTTTCATTCAGGCCCTGTCCCTGCCTCTCACCACCTGGCCCAGGGCGGGGCCTGCCCAGGAGAACGCAGAACAGCGCAGAGTTCTTTCTAAAATGTTTTTAAATTTTCTTTTTTACCTTTTTTTAATTCTTTTTGGTGTGGGGGTGGGATGGATGTTTAGTCGGGTTTGGGAATTTGTTTAATTTTGGTACGCTTGTAATTTTTACTGTTTTTGGTTTTTATTGTTTTTTTGTGGTTTTTTTGTTTTTGTTTTTATATAGGTTTTATTTTGTTTTAAGGGGAGGTGTCAGGGCTGCCTGGGAGTGGGTCCCAGCCAACAAAATGGCTGGGGCAGGTTCCACAGGAGGGGATGCACTGGGACAACCGATCTGGTCTGGCCTTGTCCGGATGGATACTGGAATCAGCAAGGGATACCCACATGACCTGAAGGTGCTGCTGTGCAATGCCAGGTCAATGATTCATAAGACCACTGCCATCCATGACTTGATCATGGATGGAGGACTTGACCTGGCATGTGTAACAGAGACTTGGTTGGATGAAGCAGATGGGTCTGTCCTTGCCACTACTTGTCCACCAGGTTTCTCTTATGCACAGCAACCCAGGCCTTGTGGCTGGGGAGGGGGGGTTGCAGTGATTTTTAGGAAGTCATTAGTTTGCACCAGGCGTCCTATTGGGAAGGCCCAGTTCTCTGAGTGCATGTTCTGGAAGTTGGGCAATAGCGGCAGTACAGGATTCCTGTACCAACCTTCCCACTGCACCAAGGATTCCCTGCCTGAGCTGCTTCAGGTCGTGGTGGATGTTCTCCTGGAGACACCTAGTTTGGTTGTCTTAGGGGATTTTAACATCCACGCTGACACAACCTTACAAGGGGCCGCTTGGGACTTCATGGAAAGCATGGCCTCCATGGGGCTGTCCCTGAATAAGTCTGGCCCAACTCATAGGTGCAGACATGCCTTAGACCTGGTGTTCACCTCTATGGATGTTGGTGATCTGACACTAAGTAAAAGTGAAACTAAAGAAGTGCCATTGTCAGATCACTTCCTGGTGCAACTGGACTTCTCCGCAACAGGGGACTCTGCAGGGAGGTGGGACTGATTTGGATGGTCCACCCCCACCACTTAATAGATCCAAATGGTTTCCAAAGAGTGGTAGGGGATGCTTTATCCCATGTTGGTGGCCTTTCAGCTGATTCCCTGGTGGCCCGCTGGAATGTGGAGTTAACCAGGGCTATTGACTGTTTGCCTCCAAAGCACCCTCTCCAGTTCCATGGAGCCCAGACAGCCCCGTGGTTTTCCACAGATCTGAGGGCAATGAAACAATCGCTGAGACGGCTAGAGCGCCGGTGGCGAATAACTCATTCTGAAGCTGACCGGACACAGGTTAGAGCTCAATGTTGAGCCTACCAAGTGGCGATAGCGATGACGAAGAGGACTTTCTTCACCACCTCTATTGCATCTGCAGAAAACAGAAGAAGGAGACCCTTTCAGGTGGTTCGCAATTTAGCAGAACCACCTGCTCCATCGGGGTCCAGTATGGGCCACATGATCTCCTGCAATGATTTTGCAGTTTTTTTCAGATAAAGTTGCTCAGGTTCGGGAAGAGGTAGACTCTACCGTGGGAGCAGGGCCAAGGTGGGAGAGAGTCCTGTCTAGTCAAGTTGCATGGGATCAATTCCAATCTGTTACCTCCAAGGATGTGGACAGGCTGCTTGGATGAGTGAAACCAACCACCTGTCTCCTTGATCCTTGCCCATCCTAGCTTATAAAAGCTAGCCGGGAAGGGCTGGGTGATGGGCTTCGCGGGGTGGTGAATGCTTCTCTCTGTGAGGGAGCCTTCCCAGACCTGCTGAAAGACGCAGTCATTAAACCCCTTCTTTAAAAAACATCTCTAGACCCGGCCAATATGGCCAACTATCGCCCAGTCTCAAATCTTCCATTCTTGGGCAAGGTGATTGAGCGAGTGTTTGCTGAACAACTCCTGGCACACCTGGAAGAAGTGGACCATTTGGATGCCTTCCATTCGGGATTCAGGCCTCATCATGGGACTAAAACTGCCTTGGTCACACTGGTCGGTGATCTCCGGCAGGCTAGGGACAAAGGTGAGAGCTGTTTCCTAGTTCTGCTGGATCTCTCAGCGGCTTTTGATACCATCAACAATAACATCCTTCTGGACTGTCTAGGGGGGCTGGGAGCTGGAGGCACTGTTATACAGTGGTTCTGCTCCTTCTTCCAGGCTGTGTTCAGAAACTGGGGGGGGGGGGATGAGTGTTCAGAGCCCTGGGCTCTCACTTGTGGGGTGCCTCAGGGTTCTGTCCTCTCCCCCATGCTTTTCAACATCTACATGCAGCCACTGGGAGAGATCATCAGGGGGTTTGGGTTGGGTGTTCATCAATATGCGGATGATACCCAGCTCTACCTCTCTTTCAAATCAGAACCAGTGAAGGCGGTGAAGGTCCTGTGTGAGTGTCTGGAGGTGGTTGGAGGATGGATAGTGGCTAACAGATTGAGGTTGAATCCTGACAAGACAGAAGTACTGTTTTGGGGGGACAGGAGGCGGGCAGGTGTGGAGGACTCCCTGGTCCTGAATGGGGTAACTGTGCCCCTGAAGGACCAGGTGCACAGCCTGAGAGTCATTTTGGACTCACAGCTGTCCATCGAGGCGCAGGTCAATTCTGTGTCCAGGGCAGCTGTTTACCAGCTCCATCTGGTACGCAGGCTGAGACCCTATCTGCCCGTGGACTGTCTCACCAGAGTGCTGTATGCTCTAGTTATCTCTCGCTTGGATTACTGCAATGCGCTCTATGTGGGGATACCTTTGAAGGTGACCCGGAAACTACAACTAATCCAGAATGCGGCAGCTAGACTGGTGACTGGGAGCGGCTGCCGAGACCACATAACACCGGTCTTGAAAGATCTACATTGGCTCCCAGTACATTTCCGAGCAAAAATTGAAAGTGTTGGTGCTGACCTTTAAAGGCCTAAACGGCATCGGTCCAGTATATCTGAAGGAGTGTCTCCACCCCCATCTTTCTGCCCGGACACTGAGGTCCAACACCGAGGGCCTTCTGGAGGTTCCCTCACTGCAAGAAACCAAGTTACAGGGAACCAGGCAGAGGGCCTTTTCGGTAGTGGCACCTACCCTGTGGAACGCCTTCCCACCAGAGAAGAACAACTACCAGACTTTTAGAAGACATCTGAAGGCAGCCCTGTTTAGGGAAGCTTTTAATGTTTAACAGACCACTGTATTTTAATATTTTGTTGGAAGCCGCCCAGAGTGGCTGGGGAAACCCAGCCAGATGCCCGGGGTATAAATGATGATGATGATGATTATGATTATTACAGTTCTCAGTAAACTCTGCATTTGATCACTAAGCACTGGGGCATACATATATGTCCATCATTTAAGACTCACAGCTGAGCTTGGCAACCGCCTCCCTCCAAAGCACTGTGTCTGAGGTGTTGTCAATAGACAGACAAGCTCTGTGGTGTTAAATAGATTAGAAGGGACTTTACATCAACTACTCCAATGAAGGACCTACAATGCATGATGCAGCTATCCACAGAATGCCTGACAGATAGCTATCCAACCTCAAGCAGGAATGGGAAGCCTTCCATTGTCCCTGATCTTTGGCCATGCTAACAGCATCTTGAGACACACAGGTTCTCCTACAATGGCTTGAATACATCAAGCAAAGAAAGCGCACCGCTTACTTTCCAGGGAATAATGTTCCACTCTCAAACAGCTCGTACTCTTGGAAAGTTGTCTGAAACTGGTTTAGCTAAAATCTGCTTTCTTACCATTTCCACCCACTGGTTCGAGTCCTGTGTGGACACAGGTCTATCTTGACTCCAGTGCCTGAGACATCTGGCTTACCCTGTTCTATATTTAGGACAGGGATGAGGAACCTCACCCCAGGGGCCCAAGTGCAGCCCTCTATCAAGTCTGGATGGAAGATACAGAAGGTTGTGAAAGAGTATGTAGAAAGTAGCCTACTGCACAGTGGTAAAAGTCAATTTTGTTGCTCTTCCTACCACTGGCATGTAGCCCCTGGAAGATTGTCCAGAAGGGAATGTAGCCCTTGGGCTGAAAAAAGTTCCACATCCCTAACCTAGATGATGCAAAATGGTTATAGAAGCTTGTTTTTTAAGATGCTTCATACTGTTGTGTTCATTCAGACCAAACATGCAGGACCGATAAGATAGTAAAATTTAGTTGCTGGCAACAAACTACAAAGTAGTAGGCTCAATAATACATGGCAATAATAAGTCTTTTCTTTATCTCAATCGCCCTCCTTTGGATAATTAAAACGGAAGAGGATGATGGGCTATTTTCACTTGCCAATTGAGTATGCTACCAGCAGGAAATTGGCTCAATGACATCAAGAAGGGCAGACGCTGTTCAGGCAGAGTACAGTTTGGACTCGGTGTTTCAGTGGCTTATGTACTACATCAGTCCCAAATTCTTAAATGGGCATGCAGATGTTAAATCATTGGGTTTGCCTCTAACCACAAACCCCACAGACTTTCACAACACCACTGCAATCAGCCAGTTGGGGACATTTTTAAGGCTTGTTGAATGCAAGGGAGCACCAGAGAGGGCCGGAAAGGCAGCAGAAACAAAGTCAGGGAGAGCCCAGAAGACAATGGCTTCAATCAAAGGGCCACTGCAATAGTTTTGCTGTAATAACTGGCTTTCCAGAAGATGTTGTGACTTCATGGAAAGGATTATGGCTCATCGCAGAAAAAGATGGAGGTTCCTTAACCTCCAGACATTGTGATATATCCAAGAAACTGCAATGTGTTTGTGTGTGTCCCTCCCCCACAAATTTTACATTTTACCATCAGTCTAGGGATGTAAGGGCTGGAATCAAAATTGCATTCAAACATAGACTGCACTGATTTCATCACAAAGCAATTCCATTTTATTTTTCTTATTTCAATTTCCTTTTCATTTTGACTCAGAGGCTGGGGATTGGTTGTGAGTACATTTGGCTTGCTCCCTTTCTCCTAATTATATGAAGTGCAGAATAGCCGTGGAAGACCATTTACCCTTAGTTTATAAATGTATAGTATGAGAAGGAACAACTAAAGCTCCTCTCAACTATCCGCTTCAAGAGTTCAGTGAATACACAAGGGGTGCAGGGACAAACACACTAGTTCTGGTCCCCATCATTGGCATTCTCATCACCCTTCAGAAAAACTACCCTATTCGGATAGGGTGCCTATCTGTAGTCAGCAGTACTCATGGAGTCTTCCCATGTTAGAGCAACTCCATTGCAGTTCTAAAATTCACAGAGAAACTCCAGAGTACAAAAGAGGCTCCCAACTTCAGCTACTCTCCATTTTATGGAGCTTGACTTGAAAGGTAACATGGGATGGAGTTACCACATTCATCCTCATGGCTCCCCCACCCACATATTTCTGAACATTTAAAGTGAACAGCTGAAGAGGGCCAAAGCAGGATTGATGTAAGTCCAGAGTGCAACATTCTCAGAACACATTGGGATGCTCTCTTCTAAGCCTCTCCCATTCAACATCCAATAGAGAAGATCAACAGGCAACCAGAACTGTGAATAATCTGCTCTTGAAACAAAACAGAAATGTGTACCGAGGCAACCAATGTATGTGTAAAGGAAGCTGAATGGCGTGATCAGTAGATATTTATACAAACTGAGCAAATCAATTGTGCTATATTTATGTAGTATAATTTCCTCTGCTTTGACAAGTAATGGGGATGCAATGAATTTTGTGGGATCGTGAAGCTCAGTCTTGCTGATATTATAAATCTTCAACACTACAAGCATTTGAACTCAGAGACAGGGGGAAATCTGGAGTCACACACCAGTGTAGTCTTTATTGAAATTCCAGTCTAAAATCTGGAAATCTGGAGTCACACACCAGTGTAGTCTTTTTTGGAATTCCAGTCTAAAACTTTGCCTGTTTTGGCCCCTAATACCCAATGAAAAATATAGGGTTTTCACGATCGGCTAAGGGATAGAGCAACATTTACCAGACATTCAGGCTATGTATCACTCTATCCGCTTTCAGTCTCTATGCTTGGTGCCTCCCACAGCCTAATCTAGCGCAACATCAACTACACTATATTGAACTTCATTAGCTTTCAAAGCTTACCTAGCTGCAACTGACCGACTTTCTGTGACTGGTACCCTTTTCCCCCCTAGTCTTTTGCTGTCACTGTGCTGCAAAAGTTCATGTTTTGTGAATGATGCTCTATGAAGCCCTTGATTTGTACACAGAACTCCCTTGGAGATCATTAGTTGCTCAAGGCCCTAGATTAAGGGCATGGCAGAATAATAGAAAATAACTTGGAACATTTTTGTCATCTTTCATTTGAGGATTTCCAATGTGTGGTATCAGATCCAAAATTAAGTCCTGAAGCACCTCTGTGAGGCAGATATCATTATCTGCTTTTTACAGGTGGATACACTAATGTAGAGGATGGTTAAATGACTTGCCTAAAGCCGCACAGGCTGCAATTGCAAAAAGCAAGTCTTACACCCTACAGCTTTGGCTGATAAATCCAACCTCCTAACCACTTGGTCATGGCCTTACCTTTGTCAGAATAACTATAGCGTGTCACCTACCCCACAAAGCACTTTCTGAAATTTCAAAAACACTGTACTTATTGATGTTGTTCACTTTCAAATTCCAAAATAAGGCATACAGAAACTCAGTATACTTGCAACTGTTTACATTTGCATGGCTTATCCATACTCTCCTGCAAAGTGTGGCCTACTGCATTTTCTTTTCCTTTAATGCAATCCTTCCAAAAGTTCCTCTCACAGCACTTTATCAATATAAATGAGGGGTAATCTTGCTTTGGAGTTTTGTCAAGTTTACCAAGTTGGGTTGCAAGGCTCTTTTGATCAACGCTGTGCTAGAAAGGGAGGTAAACTTGGCAAAACTGGCATGAAGAAAGTGACTTGCTTTGTAATAACTTTGTCAGTATTCCAAGGAAGACAGCTGAAACTGACAAAACTCTTGCTCTTAAAAGATTCAAGGAGGATCAGGGCCAAAGTACACGTACACCTATAGAAGCAAAGAATTGTTTAAACCTGGATCTGTCCCAATATAAAGAGGGAGGAGTGGGAAGGGGCTCCAGTTTTCAAGAGTAAAATGCTGTATCAACAACAAAATCTCAAGCTTCCCCATGATTGCCAATTCCTTCTCTGTACCTTGTACCCCACCTGTAATGGTTCTAGGGGTTGCTCGTGCGTAAGCCAGTGCAAACACCTGGCTGGGTTGCCTGCGTGAACCTTTTCTGTCCGGACAGCCACTCACCTGTGGCTGTCTCAATCGCTGGCAGAATCCGTCAGTGGGCGTTTCTTAAACTTCTTCCAGCAAAGAAGCTCTTTGACGCCTAGTCTCTTCCTACTCTCTCTGCGCGAAAGCCTTCTGCGCAAGGAGGGCGTAGGCAGCAGAGGACCTCTACTCTCCCCGCTGGTCCCCAAGGGGTCATGGGACTGCCTCGCCGCTTCCCCCATCTGCCCCCCTTCTCCACTGCTGCTACACTGATTCTCTTCCCCAGAAGATGGGCTGCCTCTCCCAATCCCGGGACGCTCTCTGGAATCCCTCTGGATTTTGCTCTCTCCCTCCAGCACTGATGGCAGTTCCCTGACACCACCCAAGGACTTTTTCCAGTGCAGCTGGAAATCCTGGTATGAGAACTCCAGTTAAATATATATGCTAAATATATATTAGTACAGGATTTAAGTTCATTGATTTCAATAGGTCTACACCATGTATGACTAACGTTAGATATCACTCTATGTGCTTCCTGTTTTATTTGTGTTGTATGCTATGCATTTTATTGGTTGTGTACCTATTGGTTGTGTCAACTATTTGTTGACTAACATCTGCCTTCCAAGTCAGTCAGCTAGTTTCCTTGGTTCGCTGGACTCAGCTAGATTGGTAAAGAAAAAGCGATTTATATGCATTGTATATGCGATATAACATTGTGCCACCAGACGGCGCTGTGGAGTCTGGTTTTTCTCTACCTGTTTTCCCTGTTGAAATTTACAACGAGTTTAACTGAAACACCTCTTTTATGTGTCTAGATCCAGCCCGTTTCACCAAATTCAACAGTACTGAGCAAAACCTTCATAAGAGTGCATGTTATGTTCTTGACCATGCTCATAAAATGCTACCAGTTATCATGCCTGCTGCTAGCCTTTTGTGGAATTCTCCCTACCCCTTGTAGTAAAACCCTCCTGTGTCCCTACTGATAGCTGATAGTCCCAATAGGTCCAAAATTCAGTGAGCTGCTAAATAACCTATGTAAGAGAATTCTAGTGTCTTCCTCTATCCTCTGCTAACTTAATGCTTAGGGATTCTCTCTCTTTCTCTCTCTAAGCTAAGCAAGAAGCATACAATGCTATTCACAATCGAAATAAATAAAAAAATTGTCCACCTTAGAGACCAACTAAGTTTGTTCTGGGTATAAGCTTTCGGGTGCGCGCACACTCTTCAGATACACTGAAACAGTTCTGGATCATTGGTCCAAGTGTTCAAAAAGTCACTTGGTGCTGAAAATGCTTAGCATACAGACAGATGTTTTGTTCCAATTCCTGATAGACAGTTGTCCATATCCGATGACTCCCTTTTGATTGACAGTCTAACAAAGGACTCATGTTTCAATGATACTAAAGTGCTATTCTCTTCTGGCCAGATCATTTTATGAGAGTAAGGGACTGGGTGGACTGGTAATGAATCTGTCAGGGTTTTTTCAAAAATTCTAGCAAAACAAAAGGTGAAGCATGCCACAGTACATCATGTCTTCATCAAGAAGCTACAGTTTGTTTACATGTTTAATGCTCTCCCCAAAATGTTCTTACCTCTAGCTATCTTTACTCATGCCCACATCAGCCCAGGTGCTTGACAATGGCAACCCCTCCTGTTTTTGAAGTCCCAGGCAGGCAGCAAAACAGGAAGTTCACTGAACCCTTGATGGCCCTCCATACACATAGCTGCAGAGCAGCATCCAGCTGGATAGATCTCAACATATGCAGCCCTGACATTGAGTTCTTTTTGTCATGAGCTTTTGGGGGAGGGTGTTTGGGATTTTCCAGCAGGGAAAAACACAACTCCCTTACTCTGTCGGGATTTGCTCCAAGATGTGTGTGCTGTAGCTGGGGTGCACTTCACATGGGCAAGCATCAGAAAGGCTAAACTAGAAGCAACTGGCATGATTAGAAACAGACTGGAATCAGGTAACAAAGCAAGGTACCAGGAGTCTGCTGTTGCTACTGAGTTATACAGTCTGAAGAGCTGGGGCTTTATATGTTCTGATTAACTTGTAGAATCAGCTGGAAGTACAAAAGCTGCAGAGGGCAAGAGAATCCACAAACAGAGGATGCCCTTTTACACAAGGCAAGAGTTGAGAACCTATGACTCTCCCAATGTTGTTGGACTTCCAGTCCCACCAGTGGGCCAACTGCATAGCCAATGATCAGGGATGATGAGTGCTGAAGTCCAACAGCATCCAACAGCAAGTTCCCCACCATTGCCCAAAGGCCGAGTATACCTTCCAAGGAAACAGGATGGTAGGGGTCCAGGAAGAAAGGTTCTGGAGGCTGGTTACTGGAGATCCAGGTTCGAGACCCTCTTTAGTACATGACACTCATAAACCCAACATGAGTAACTTAGGTGGTAGAAACAAGAAGGTAGAATTACCTGATGATGAACTATCGGAGCATGTTTGGCTGAAGATGTTGAATCAAAGCAGATTGCTGTTGTTGGCATCTGTCTGTCTTAGGAAACAATGCAGGAGTGCACCTTTAGAGGTGAAGTCGAACTGTTGGAAGGTTACAGCACCTGTTGTGGCTGAAGAGACCAATATGGGAGCAGCATGTCTTTTCACAGCTGGGGCAGATGAAGCATCTGGTTGTGCTGATGCAGATGTACCATAGCATTTCTTCTCTCTGCGCTCAATGGCATTAGGAAATAATAGCCATAACGTATGTGCATTCATGTCCAACATGTCTGGAAGTAAAAAATGAGAATGAGTAACATACTTTTCAAGGTTCATCTGAAAGGGGGTATATTTGCATGCTTAAGATGTTCTCTGTCAGTTCAGAATATCATCCATGATGTTATAGGTAGGACAAGACCCCGCCCGGTTCAAACTAATTATAATCCCTATATGTGCATCCCTCTCTGTTTGATTTAGAAAGAGCCTGTGATGTGTCCTGCTCAACAGCAGGAAAATCTGGTGTGTCTAGATCACGACACAAAAAAGCTAAGTTCACTTACTAGGTACATATCTCAAAGTGGTTTACAATAAAGAAAAATCAAAATAATCTAGATACATACACAGACAATAAGCATGATTTCAAATGAGTTAAGAAAAATCCAAATAACATATTATCCATATCCACAATATCAGAGAAAATCACTACACAGCACGATACAAATTCCCAACCAACATAAAAACCCACTATTCACACAGAATCTCATTCATTATCTATACTGTGAACTGGAATCAAAACCGCTGCCGTCCCCCGTCCCCCCCCCAGTCCTTGACACTTCATGATGCTAATAGAAACCTTCCGCATTCCATATCTTTGAATCAGTCATTTTAGCTACAGTGGTACCTCGGGTTAAGTACTTAATTCATTCCGGAGGTCTGTTCTTAACCTGAAGCACCACTTTAGCTAATGGGGCCTCCTGCTGCCACCGGAGCACGATTTATCCTGTTCTCATCCTGAAGCAAAGTTCTTAACCCACGGTAATATTTCTGGGTTAATGGAGTATGTAACCTGAAGCGTATGTAATCTGAAGTGTATGTAACCTAAAGCGTATGTAACCCGAGGTACCACTGTCCTCTTAAAGACAGGTTGATTCAAAAAGAAGCGCAGTCTAATGTAAGCTTCCCCCTTGGTATTTCTCCTGATAAAATGGTCGTGCAAGCCTACTGACAACATGATAAAGTTGTAAATAACACATCCAGAAAAAAGGTTTTTTCTATAACATATTCCAGGGTGAGACATGCCTTGCCATTTTATCATGTTGGGAGCCCTTTTTGCAGCTCACCATGTGAATATTTTAAGAGAAAGTCACCTTGAGACTTGCATAAAACAGCCCTGCAACAGTATTTCATAAATGGGACGGATATGCTACAGCAATGCCATCTTCCCCTTTATTGCACCTTGCAGATGAGGCCCTTCCTAATCCTTAAGGTCATCTTTCCTTTTCTCTGTCCATTGCCCTTCAGTGGCCTGGGCTCCTGCCTCTCTCCCTACCCGCAACTCCTGTTTTCTTCTTATGGGCTTATTTTTACTTTGTCTTTCTTGACTGTACTTGGTTCTCCTCATTTTTTTCCTATTTTGCCTCAAAACACACACATCCTCTCACACAACCCTTTTTATTTCAATTCCTACATTCAGAACAATGACAGGAGGCGCAGTCTCTTTATGCCCTTTAAAACTCTTCTGCATTTCTTAAAATTCCCTTTGGACAAAGCAGACACATACGTCAGATGAGTTCTCTGACATATCTTTTCTGCACAGCTATCACTTTACATACAGATAATTGAGTAACACTGACCTTTTATTCGCACTGTATGTGAGATGTTTTTAACGAGAGATGCCAGTTCATCATATTCTCTGTAA
This sequence comes from Podarcis tiliguerta, assembly GCF_965153285.1. Classification (NCBI taxonomy): domain Eukaryota; kingdom Metazoa; phylum Chordata; class Lepidosauria; order Squamata; family Lacertidae; genus Podarcis; species Podarcis tiliguerta. The sequence goes on from NC_139534.1 coordinate 40,672,579, forward strand.
ATTATTAAAGGAGCTAACATGGAAAGTTGCCTTAGACAAGGTTGGACTATTTGTACACCTAGCCCAGTACTGATGGACAATCTCTCGCCAGAGGCTCTGGCAGAAGTCTTTGGCATTATGAGATCCTTGTAACAGAAGCCACGGATGCAAAGCATGTGCTCTACCCCTAAGCTACAGTCCCTCCTGAAATATACTGAATAACAGAAGGCAGCCCTGTATAGCAAAGCTTTTTAAGGTTTAACGTTTTGCTGTGTTTTTATATAAGCTGGAAGCCGCCCAGAGTGGCTGGAGCAGTCATATAGGCGGGGTACAAATATTATTAATTGTGATTTCTTCCTCTCTTCTCTTCCCTTTCCTTCTTGATGTGCTTTTTCCTTAGGCAACATTGGACAATTACCCACATCAGAGTATAATGGGCTGGCCTTTGGTCCCATCTGCACTATACAATCAAAGCAATATTATACCACTTTAAATACCTGTGGCCGCTCCAAAAGAATCTTAGGAATTGTGGTTTATTAAAGATGCTGAAAGTTGCTAGGAGACCCCTATTCGCCTCACAGAGCTACAATTCACTGAGTTCCCTAGGAAGAGGGATCAATCGTTTAACAACTCTAAGAACTGTAGCTTTGGAAGGGGGATACGGGGTAACCTAACAATTTCCAGCATCCTTAACAAACCACAATTCCCAGGATTCTTTGGGAGCAGCCAAGACTCTTTAAAGTGATATGGTGCTGCTTTGAAATTATAGTGCAAATGGGGCTTTTATCTGCCGACATAAATCTGCATTTCTCTACGCTACATGTCAGAATTTTTTTAAATTAAGCAGCTACTATGTACTACCTATAATCCTTTTTTTAAAGTGTTGTAAAGTGCTTTCCTGATCTATCTTCCCCTGTATTTGACTATTTGCACTATTTGTACTTTTGCAGCATTGCATGGGGAAGCACTTCACACACCATATTTGTTAGGTATATTACCCCAGTGTGGGATACCACTTAGAAGTACTGAATGAGGAACGCTGAGAGCCAGATCTAAATCCTTGGTCAGTCATAAAACTTGGGACAATCACTATACCATACATTACACGTGAAGGGGGCCCATGTGTCCAAAGGGGCAGTGGGGCTGTGCTGCTGGTTCTGCCCCCATGCTGCATGGTGTCCTCAGGCGTGGGACCTGAGTGTGGGTGTCTCAGCAGGAGAAGCCTATACATATGAGCTTCCATGAGAGCTAGAATCCCAGTGGTACAGGGTTCCAGCACCCATGGAAGTCTACATGCAGAGGCTTCCTCCTCTGCTCAAATGCCCATGTTCCATTCATGGATGCCAAAGGAGGGAGCCAGGAAAGATGTGTGGCATCAAGGGCAGGGCCATCAGCCCCCATTTTAATGCATGGGCCCCATTCATGTAAATAACACTTTAGGGGGACTCATGTCTCAGTCTAAACTGACTCGCTGGGTTGTTTTGAGTATCAAATGGAAAGCAGGGAAAGAACATGTGTTTACAGCATTGCATTGTAGCCCATATGGGCATCTCTGCTGCTTACCTGGATAGGGATGGGGTAAGAGCAGGGCAATAGGAAGGGCAGGTCTGTGCAGACACAGCAACATAACCATTCCTGCAGAGGATCCCATGCAACCCCAATAAAGGAAGCTGTTCCACCGCCAGTGTGGTGTAGTGGTTAAGAGCGGTAGTCACGTAATCTGGGGAACCGGGTTCGTGTCTCCACTCCTCCACATGCAGCTGCTGGGTGACCTTGGGCCAGTAACACTTCTTTGAAGTCTCTCAGCCCCACTCACCTCACAGAGTGTTTGTTGTGGGGGAGGAAGGGAAAAGGAGATTGTTAGCCGCTTTGAGACTCCTGAAGGGGAGTGAAAGGCGGGATATCAAATCCAAACTCTTCACATGGGCCACTGCTTAGCATTGTCCTAAGCACCTTAAAGCAAGGGCAAGATTTAAACACAAAAATCAATATTTTTAGCAATATTTGTATTTCCGTAGAATGCAAATCAACACTAAGTCAATGCTGTTACCTCAGTCACCACCTTCACTCTTCTTCAGTTTTGCTTTCCCTACTGTCAGAAGGAGATATATCTCTTTTGTTTATGTGCCTGTGACATAAAAGGGCCAGATATACTGGTGGTGCTAAATATATCACCTGGTTGCATCCAAGGAAATGTGTGAGGCTCTTCCATTGGTTCAGCTGGGACCAACTACCCCAGGGCAATTCTCACCACATGACTGACCCCACCAAGAGCCAATCCACTTTAAATACATCAGATGGAGAAGGAGAGAGAGAAAAGCCCCTTCATCCAGCTGCCTGAGACCAATTGCCATTTGCTTACACACACAATTTGCTGGTGCCTGAATTTGCTTCTTTCTCTTTTTGTATTATACCTCCTAGACTATAAGCCCCCCCCCCCCCCGAACGATTTGCCAGAAAGGCAGTATATTATCATGCATGCAAACCAGTTTATAAGAAAAAGTACAGAGATGTTTTTTAAAAAAAATAACAGCTTAAGTCTAAGAAATGCATGGTATCAAAATACAATAAAATACTGAATCACAACACTAAGCAGATACTGAGAGAGAGAGAGTGGGGGAAATAAAACATTGGGGGAAGCCTGATTATACAAGCAAGTTTTAAAAAGGTGTTTGAAACAAGCTATGGTTGATTTGCCCTGAATCACAAGAGGGAGTGGTGGGAGGATGTGGAGAAAGCTTATTTCCATGATGTAATCACCAATATCTAAATGCTCTCATTAATATAATAAATACATTTTAAAATTGTCACCATCAACATATCCATCATAAAAAGACCAGGTGGCATTGTATCTTTTGGACCAACTGGTTGTTTACAGCTTTTACAAGCTTTTGCTAGGCGCAGGTCCATTCCATCGTGCACAGGTGTTCAGCAGCAAAACTGAAATAGATTTTGTTACAGCTCCAGATTGCCAGGGGTGCTCAGATCAGAGAACAAAGAGGACTAAAGTTCTTCAGAAGTCCCTTGGCTGCTATATACCACATGTTTTCAAACATACATTTATATGCCAAATTGTTCAGCGCTTCTTAACTGTACAATAAGTGGTTTCTTGGTTTGATTTCAGATTTTGGCCATGCCAGAGTTAATCCCTCCCTAGGGTTATTCTTCTTGATGGCATAATAGTTATCTGAGCAAATTTGTCTGTGCCATGCCTTTGACCACAAAAAAACGGTTAAAAACATTACGCCCATATGATTACCTAATACCTAAAGACCAATGTGGTTTTGAACTGGGAGTTGCGCCAATTTTTAGACAGCGGAACTCAAAGCAACAAATGAGTGAGCGTGTCCATGGTTACGTTGCCCTAAGCGACAGCAGGGGACCTTTCTAGAAGCAATGAGGCAGGTAGTCGACTTATCCTCAGGGTCCCTCAGATGTACCAGTATTTCTTCCTGTTTTGAAACGGGTATCAAAGTATCTGATAGCACACAACGTCCTGAACAGACTGTACCCAAGATATTTTTAGCATACCAACTCTACTGTTCAGTGTACTATTTTTCTAACCTTGTGTTTAGTTCTGAACAAACCACTTCAGAGATACCTCCTAGACATAACACAGATTTGACGTTTGTCAAGTCCTGGGGGACACAAGAATCAATCTCTTCCATGCTGTAGGCTCAGCTTAATTTCTCCTTAATTTCCAAACCATGGAACAGTTGGTGACCCACCAAACTCAACATAGCTCACCAACCATTGTATGGCAACCACCCAAAGCTTGCTAGACCTCTCCTGGCTATTTGGGATTACAAAAAAAAAAAGGGAAGGGGGAGTTAAGGATCTCAATGGCTACTAGCCACAATGGTTATGTTCTAACTCCACTATCAGTGGCAATATGTCTCTGAATACCAGTTGCTGGAAATCACAGGGAGGAAGGGTGCTGTTGTATTCAGGTCCTGCTTGTAGGCTTCCCATAGGCATCTGGTTGGCCACTGTGATAACAGGATGCTATATTAGACGGGCCTCTAGCCTGATTCAGCAGGGCTCTTCTTACGTTCATATGATAGCCATGGAAATTAAACTTGGTCTCCATCTACAGAGGCAGCATACGTCTGAACACCATTTGATGAAGGTATAGGATGAGGTGAGAGCTGTCACCTTTATGGCCTGGCAAGTAATGGGCTTTGTGAAAGCATCTAGTACATTGTTGGAAGTACAGAATTCTTGACCTAATCCAGCAGGGCTCCTCTTATGGGATCTTCTAAGTAGGTCATAATAACCATTCTTCAGTACAGGCAAAATCAAATTGTGCTTAGCACTAAATAAAGGCCCAAAATTAGATTTCGAAACAAGCCTATTCAACTTGTAACTTGCCATTCACATTGACCAACACCTTGAAGAGTTTTCATGGAACTTTCACATCAGGAGGAAAGCCAGAGTCACGTCTGCTTAAGCAAGTCTGAGCCAAGAGGGCCTGTTGCTCAAGGTGAAGCAATGACACAACTCAGGTAATAATGCCTATCATTTTGACTGTCTTCCTAATCCTGATCTGATGTCAGATCTGGAAACGTCCTGGAAATGCATCCTGCATTGCCCTGCTATGTAATCCTCAGAGATAAAACTGTCAGCTTGTGCTGGCACACAAATGGAGACGTGTTTGCTAGAAAGATTAACTGAGTTGCTCAAAAGCATTTTGTCAGGGTCAGTTCAGTCTTAGCAAGCAGTAAACTATCCCACAGGAGAGCAGATTTTTCTTCCTCTTGAACATAACACCCTACCCAATGGAAGAAAATAAGACCACGGCCTTCTTTGGGGTTCCCTTCTGAGTTCTGTTTGGGACTCTGAAATACAGCTCTGTCCATTTACGAGGTGATTTCCAGGCATCAAATTAGCTCACACAATACCCCTCTGAGGCACTTAAAACAGCATTATCCCATTTTACAGATGGATGAGTTAAGGCATAGGGGTTAAGTGCTTTGCTGGAGGCCACAAAGGGAGCCATAGAGAAAATAGTCTTGCTTCTGCTACACAGCACACAGCATGCCTTCATTGCACAGGCCATTAGACAGTAGTCACTCAGTAACAAGCACGTGGTTTGGATGAGCAAAATGGAAGAATCGCAATCAAAAGTAGGAATAGTTGGGTGACAATAGTGGTGCATACCTCCCTTGGTACAGTGTCATGGTTGGAATGGGGCAGGCACAGGCAAACTCAACCCTCCAGATGTTTTGGGACTACAACTCCCATCATCCCTGACCACTGGTCGTTAGCTAGGGATGATGGGAGTTGTAGTCCCAAAACATCTGGACCGTCAAGTTTGCCTATGTCTGGAATAGGGGATACCTTTTCCATTCCATTTGTCTGCCGCAGAAAGAGAGGTGTAACAGAACATTTGTTTTTCATTATCCCAGGGCCCACCCCCATCCTCCTCAGCAGTGAAAACAGGCCCCTTTGGCTCCTCCTTCCTCTCTGTTGCCAGCTATTAGTAACCATTCCATCTGGCTGCAGCAACAGGGGTGACACAGCTGAAACATATAGGACCATAGGATGCTGCTTGATGCCTCCTGTGTGAGTGGAAGTGCTCTTTCTGTTCACGGCAAGGACACGGATGCAACAAAGACTCCTGCTGCCATAAGCTTGGCTCTTATATCTATAGAATAATGTGACTAAAGACGCTTTTAGTTCATCTTTTCAAAAGCTAGTCAACCATTTCAGCAGTTACATTTAAGTGTCACACTTCGTTCATCAGCGAATGTCATAAACATTTTGTAATCATTCAACAAGTGTGTGCTAATGATTCACAGATGCCTGATATGCTATTATTGTAAAGGCACTTAAGGTTCCACACTGTAAATTGCACATTTTCAAAAACTTCTAACAAGTAGACTTGATTTTAATTTTCACAACCTATTCCATGGTAGCAGAGCATTTAATGCAATCAACAAATGAGGAGAAGTGCTGTTTTTTTTCCAGAAAAGATTTGTTGCACACACAGAGAATGAGATGCTTTTGCTGACATAGCCACCTCTTTTATTGCTTTGGAAATCATTAATCACAGACTTCTACTCCTTTTCAAAAGAAGCTTTTCAGACAATTCCCCCCATCCCTTAAATATAGTTTGAGTAACAACAGGGACTATACATTTTTTAAAAGCCAACTCCAAAAGACCATAATCCCAAAACTACTAACTGTGGAGGAATTCCAGTGAAATTAATGCCAAACAAATGAGTTGTGGACTCCAGTCCAAGGCTGCAGTACTAAGCCATTGACTGGTAAGTAAGGTTTGCTTCAAACACGACATGTTTTCTACACAGAAGCAAACACATTGATATCATAAAAAGCATGGAACTCATGCATGGATTTGACTTCTTATGAGAAGCCACAACCACAACCAATCACCTTTTCCCTACATGTGCACACTCAGTGAAATGGTTGTGCATTGTTATCTGCATGTTGGTTTGGGCGGGGAGGGAGGTGGTTCCCCTGTTCTGTCCTCGAAGAAAACGCCTAATACTTCAAGCAACCCTAAGTTTCATCAAAAGCAGCAGAGCACAGTTCCGATTCCCAAATAAATGAATGATCGATCTTATAGTCATTGACATTTGAAAACTCTGTTCTTGAAGACCCTTGCCTTCAAGGGAGTTTTTCATCGAACCAATAAAGTCACCTTTGACCTTCTTTTGACTGCTGAATGAGCTTAATTTGTGAACCAGCAAAGTAGAATAGGAGGGGACAACCAGCCTCTGTGCCAATTCAATGTAGCAAACCTTGACTTTATTGCTGGACCTGTAAGTAAATACTCTAGTCTAGAGTAAATAGTAGAGTTTAGAGAAAAGTCTGTAGACCAGGCATAGGCAAACTCCGGCCCTCCAGATGTTTGGGACTACAATTTCCATCAATTGTAGTCCCAAACATCTGGAGGGCTGGAGTTTGCCTATGCCGGCTGTAAACAGTTGCCTCTGGCCCACCTGCTAAAGGGTGAGCTTCAAGGCCAGGAGATTCAAGTTGTGTCCCAACATGCCCATTTGCTGCAAAGCAAGTTCTTTGGTTTCCATTTCCAGTTATAAACATGGGACTGGGGTGGGAGAGACAGGAATACTGATTATTATGATGCTGGTTTTTGGATGGGGAAAGTCTTTTTCAGCCTGACAGACCATTCATTCCCTCACAGGGAACTTTCCAAGAGCTGCATGCCAGTGCTGGATGAGGCCCAAAAGCAAGAAGTGAGCAAAGTTGGAAAGAAACTGGGAGAAGCAAGAGATTTGTGTATTTATCTATCTATCCCTCATACAGTCATACCTCAGGTTATAGATGCTTCAGGTTGCGTTTTTTCAGGTTATGGACCGCCAAAACCCGGAAGTACCGAACACGTTACTTCCGGGTTTCGGTGGTCGCTCATGCGCAGAACTGCTAAATCATGCTTTGCACATGCACAGAACTGCCGAATCGCAACCCGCGTGGCTCACGTTGGCAACCCGAGGGTCCACTGTATATTGTTCTTTGTTGAGAACGCCCCAGGATGGTTTACCGCAATAAACATATCAAAACAATACAGTAAAATACTGTCAGGTGGAACTAAGGCTCCCCACACCTGTTTTAGAGTGGTTTGTACGTCCTACAGAAAATCTGTAAATGAAGTCATCTGTCATTCTATCAGATCAGTAGAATTCTATCAAAGATGTCCTTATCACTGAAATTCATAAGACAGGTTCAAATTGGATGGTGAAACATTTCTGCTTCAGTCCTTGGGCTCTTCAAAACATTTAGCTAAACCAGCAGTGTAGGACCCAATTTAATGATTTGACTTTTTTCCCATTTTTTCACGTTGTCACCTTTCCCCATCCTTACCTACACTGCTAACAGTCCTGCCTAGAAAACCTTCAGTATTGCAGTATGGGAACTGCAATTCCCAAGAGCTGGGGAGGCCTGTGTAAAACTTCCTTCTCCATATTTTTCCACTTCTATTTTAAAAAAAGGAAATGAAATGCCACAGGTGCAACCCACCTTAAGTCACTTGTGCAACCTACTTATTGGCCCAGTCAACAATCATGTAGATCAGTGTAGATCTGTGCTCCTGAAGCAGCGACACACCAAGATCCTATAGAGCTATGCCCCCCGACTGAAGAACTGCAGGTTATACAGAAAGGGGGAGCAACAAAAATTATCAGAAGTCCAGAAGTTCATATGAAAAAAGGCTTACGAGGTTAGGTTCAGGGAGAAAAAAAACAATGTCTAAAGGAAGGCGAGTGTGGCAATTGTTTCTCTCTGAAAACACTGGAAAGGCAGTAAGAACAGCTAAACGACTTTTTCACACAGCTCATAGTAGTTAATGTATGAAATCCTTTGCCACAAGGTATAGTGATGGTTGCAAAAAAATTGCACAACAAATTGTGGCAGCAATAACAAACTTATGCATGGAAAGTGCCGCAAACAAGTGCAGACACCAGTGATTCTGCATTAGTTTCCAACTGTTAAGCAGTGTGTGTGTGTGTGCGTGTGTGTGCGTGTAACACACCAAACTAGCAGTACACACCGGGATTATGACCACAGTTGTGACAAAGACTTCTTTGCTAGAATTGTACAAATGAAAAGCATACATGACCCTTGCCTGTTCAAGGCAAACAAAGGCTTCACCAGTGCTAGTTAATGCGGTATTTTACATCTCTCCGGTATTGTGGGTGTTGATAAATAGTTTTCTAGTTGGATCTTCCTTAATTTGGCACTATGTTGTTAATTATTATTATTATTATTATTTTATGTTTTTATTATTATCAACATCATTATCCTTGCTTACTCTTCTTGCAACCCATTCTTATGTATGCAACTGTCATTTGAGTTCAACAGACTAATCGAAAATAAACATGTACAGGATTGCAGTTTTGGCAACTTTTATAGATTACGAATCAAGTTTAGATGGTGTGGGTGGGTGGGTGTTTGTACATATATATATATATATATATATGGAACAACACCTCCATGTTCACTGAGTACCAAACAACGGAGAAAGAGCAAACTATGACTATGTAAATTTAGCCTGTCGCTTTCGGAGACCTCTCCTTAAAACGAACATGATCTGCATCTTCTAAGGATGGCTTTTTCTTCTCGTTGCTAACAATATTTCTCTGGGGTCTGATTTGGGTTGCTTCCCTCTTTTAGTATACGTGGAATCCCTGGCGACACGAACTCAGTCCTCAGCCTTGGATTCTGGAAAACGAATCCCTCTTAAGCGGAGCTGTAGACTCAGTGGGCAAACGCAAGTGAAAGGATTTGCATCCCTTGCAAATCCATTAGGGACTTCCCTCCCCCCAGGCATGTAGTCCGCGGCGACGACCTCATGCAAGAAAAGCTCGGCGGTGTCCCTTGGCGCATGCTCAGGAACCACGCGGAGTACCTCCTTTGCACGCTCTGCCGATCGCTCGCTTGCTCGCCCTCCTACTCTTAACCGCGATCCCCACCCTACCCCTCCCTTACGGACTTGGAAGGAGGCGCCTGCTGCCTTGCGGGCTGGCTCCGAGGGGAGGGCGCCTTTATAAGGAGCGCGGGTGGCGCCGGCGCGAGAACTTTAGTTTGTTTGTGTTTGGTTCGGCAGCTGCAAGTGGCGAGGCGAGGCTGTGCCGAGAGAGCACGGGAGCCATGGATCGGAGCGCGGGTGTAAGTGTGGCGCGACGACGGAGGGGTGGAATGACTGAATGAATGAGAAAGAGTGTTCGGACTGGAGGGCTGTGGAGATGCCGCTTTCCAGTGGCGCGCGTTGCCTAACTGAGCGGGATGTCGCGGGAAATAAGGGAGAGCCCAAGCACAGCCATGCGGCTGTTTCGGTGGTAATAATCACAATAGTAATCGTGTTGGACGTGGGTGACGCCTCCGCTTCTCCAAGAGGCGAAGAGATGGGAGCGCGCTCATTCCTCTTTGCAAGCAAATCTGCTTCTGAGCTTCTAAGGCTCCTAGGGACTCTTACAATAAAGCAGATTCTCGCCCTTTGGCAGTAGATCGGGACTGCACCTTGCAATAATAGCCGGCGCAGTAGCCTTGCAAGAGACTGTAGAAAAGTCGCCCCCGGACTTTGCCCTCTTTTTTAAGGCTGGGGGGTCGAGGCGGCCGTGGAGCGCGTGCTCGTGCACCCTTCCGTGCGTCCTTTTTTTCAGTTTCCCTTAGGGAGAAATTACATGGACAGGAACGCGACTTGCTTGCACGTAAATGTGCGCGAGTTGGGGTTGGCGGTTTGAGATCTTCCCCACAACGCAATAATAAGTAGAATCCTAGATGGACCTCTGGCGGGGTGCGCGCGTGGTTTGCAGCCCGAGGAACCTGTTGCGGGGGGGAGGGCATGAATCACTTAACTAAAACGGCAGCTTGCCCTTAAAAAAAGTCTCATGTTTACATACTGCCCCCCAAAAAACCAAACTTTTTTTGGGCATGCCTTCTGTCTCTGTTAGGCTTGAGAGCCAGTTACGGGAGAAAGCAGCTCACCACCACCCCTTTGCTTGTTTATAGCTGCATCCTATTGAATTCCGAAGGATTATTCTGCGGCGAAACTTTGGCGGTGGCTCTCCCATCTTCCCTGCGCGCGGTTAGAAACGCGGTGACTTCGCTTTGGCTGCACAAAGCGAGGAAAAGTTAGAAGGTGGATTGAGCGCGTTTGAGCACTCTTGAAGCCGTCTTGCCTTTCCAGTTCTCTTCAGTCCTAAGCTTGCATTGCTACAAAACCAGAGGAATGGTGCAGAACTCGCTGAAGACAGTGGGAACTCATATTTAGAAATGGGCTATGTCTACTCATAAGTGAGCCCTGCCTTAATTCAGTGGAGTTCACTCCCAGATTAGAGGATTTAGGACTGCAGCCTTTCGTCATTATGAGCAGTAACGATTTCTTCTTAAGTTTACCTGTCCCAAGTTAAACACGCAGCGGGATCTGTGTGATGGATCCGTTTAAGATTGGGGAGGTGGAGCCAAAGGGTGGCGGAGGTTAGCTAGAGGAATATTGTGATTTGTGTAAGTTTGCTTGGAGGGTATATCACACCAGGTGGTCAATGGCTGTTTAGAATCATCAAATTGTAGAGTTGGAAGGGACCCCAAGGGTCATCTAGTCCAACCCCCTGCAATGCAGGAATCTCAACTAAATCGTACATGACAGAATAATACCAACTTCAGTTGTTAGCTAAATGGGTAACAGATTTGGTTCCAAAGATTACTTAACATTCAGCAAAGGATTTCTAGACCTCAACAAAAATTCCTGATTAAGTTTTTGAGCCCTTGCATGCTTGGAGATGTGAAGATCTAAAGGGTCCTAGTTCATTTGCAGTTTGAATATCTGTGTTCAGCCTGGGGAAGAGATTTCTCTGTTGGAAAGCAATGTTGGCGCTTCAGGTTTGATCCAGGATGGCCTCCTTTTTAAAAGTTGTTAAAAATAAATAAATCTGTGGCCCAAATAAAAATAGATGTGCTTTGAATTGGCCTACAAAGTTGCTTGAGTTCTGTTGAAGTGTGAGGGCAAAGATTGTGCAAGAGATGCAGAGGGTGGAGGGAATCTCAAAAGTCTTGGGTAGCAGCAGCTGTGCCCAGGTAGCCACTCCCTCCCTTGGCTGTTATTCGCTGTCTGAGTGTTCAAACGGCTGGTGGTTTCCTGAGATGCCCTTCTCATGTCACAAGCTTGTGCAAGAGACTGGGGGAAAAACCTCAATGCCTGAGGGGGCAGGGGCTGTACCTAGATGGCCACGCCCTCCCCTTGCTTTTCTTTCCCTGTCCGCTTGGCTGGTGGTTTCCTAAGATGCCCTTTCTCTTGCTACTTCTTTTTTTTTTCTTCTGTTGGCGGGCAAAATTGAAAAATGTCCTTTCCCTCCTACTGACACGCAGTCCTATGCAACAACCACGGGGGAACGGTAATCTAATGAGGACTTAGGCTTGTCCATTTTGCCCAACATCCTCATTATTCTCTGCCCCATCCTCTAGTGTGTGTGTGTGTGTTTGCTCAACATCCAACCCAGTGAGTTTCCATTAAGTCACAGGTTTCCCCACTTCATTGTAACTTGTTAGTAGGCCCTAATAAAGGTCCTTTGAGTTGGCCCTATGGATGTTCTTGGATTTTCCTCTTAATGGATCAGTAATCCATTATCCCTTTCCTAGACTGCTCCAGGTCATATTATGTGAAACTGTATAGCACAGTGCTCTGCATGGCTAATGAAAACTTTGTATAAAAACTTTGCTTCAGGTTCATAAACAAATTTTCTGACCAGCATTTTATTCCATAGAGGAAATACTGAAGGCAGTCTGGATGTTTGCTTTCATATCCCAAGTTGAAGCTCTAGTGGGTGGCTTTTGTAAATCCATTATAATGCCTACTTCTGTTTCAAAATTAGTTTCTTGTCATTAAGATAAATAGGGAACTAATGTTCATTTTTCTACTGTACATCTGGGAATCACTTCAGTCATGATGACTTGACTTCATAGATAGCACTTCCATCTAGAAAAAACCCTGCAGACCACATGTGATCCCCATTGTGTATTATTTTGTTCATAGCCTACACATAGATGCAATGGAAAGCAGTGATTGACAGTATTGCAAGTATATCACATGTGCTCTGATCTAACTTGCCTGTAACAGTTGTCACCTGTTGCACTATGTGCACATGATTTGCAAGATTTTATCTAGTGATCCATGAAGGAAATTCCTTGTGTTTGAAGAACAGCGGGGAAAGAAATTGAAAAATTCCAAATTAGTCTGGAACTAATTTGCGCAGCTAGTTTCCATTTCTTATCTTGAAAGATTCATGTTTTCTTCCTAGTTTTTGGTTAGGTCACTGACCGTTCTTGGAAACTAAAATATGTGGTCTATATGTTAAGAAAAATTGAAAGTTTACAAAAAGGAACTAGGCTGTTATTGTTTATAGTTGCAGAATTAGGAGCTTTAAAGGCAGAATGACAGAACCCTTGGGTACACTACAGTAGCAAAGCATAAACAATTAAAAGAGAACCTTCCTTGTCTGTTGCAACTAATAAAAGTATAATAAATGTTCTCAAAAGCACTGCTTCCATCACTCTAATTTCCCTAAGAGTCATAGAAGAAAAGACTGACAGTTAGTGGCTTAAGGTCACCTCGAGGTACTCTTGAGGATTTGAATCCTGGTTGCCAAATCTAAGGTGCTATCTGCTATACAACATTGACGCTTGCTGCTAGTGAGTGTACACTAACTCGTAAGCTCTCTCGCTGTCATCTAACTAGTTTTCTTTTAATTCTTCTACAGATGTCTTCTGCATACTTTTTTGACCTTTCTGACAATAGTACCGATGAGACCGGCTCTGGTGACGATGGCAACTACCAAGGAGAAGCATGTTTTGGACAGGAGAATGCCGATTTCAACCGGATCTTCTTGCCCACAATCTTCTCCATCATTTTCTTGACAGGAATCATTGGCAATGGCTTGGTTATTGTTGTCATGGGCTATCAGAAGAAGCTGAAGAGCATGACTGACAAGTATCGAGTACATCTCTCAGTGGCTGACCTCCTGTTTGTAATCACTTTGCCCTTCTGGTCTGTGGATGCCGTGATCGGCTGGTACTTCGGCAACTTCTTGTGCAAAGTAGTCCATTGCATTTATACGGTCAACCTCTATAGCAGTGTCCTGATCTTGGCCTTCATAAGCTTAGATCGATACTTGGCAATTGTGCATGCAACCAACAGCCAGAGACCCAGGAAGTTGCTGGCGGAAAGGATCGTCTACATTGGTGTCTGGCTGCCAGCTCTGCTTCTGACTGTGCCCGATATCATCTTTGCTAGCACAAAGGTCACTGGTGAGCCGGGTGTAAAATACGTATGCCAGCGATTTTACCCTCACGAAACCTGGACAATTTCCTTCAGGTTTCAGCATATTATAGTAGGCCTCATCCTGCCTGGTCTTATAATCCTGACTTGCTACTGCATTATCATTTCCAAGTTGTCACAGTCAAAAGGCCAACAGAAGCGCAAAGCTTTGAAGACCACAGTCATCCTCATTGTTGCCTTCTTTGCCTGCTGGCTACCATACTACATTGGCATCAGCATAGACACCTTTGTCTTCCTTGGAGTCATCCAGAACGGCTGTTACTTTGAGGAGGTTGTGCACAAATGGATCGCCATTACTGAAGCGCTGGCATATTTCCATTGTTGCCTGAATCCCATCCTTTATGCTTTCCTGGGTGCCAAATTCAAGACATCTGCCCAAAATGCTTTGACCTCTGTTAGCAGAGGCTCAAGCCTTAAGATTCTCTCCAAAGGCAAGCGAGGGGGACATTCTTCTGTTTCGACAGAGTCTGAGTCTTCGAGTTTCCATTCCAGCTAACAATATATTTCATTTTCTCTCAATATTTGTAAAATTGGGACTCTATATATATATATTTGTTCTACGTGATTTTGGAGGTTGAACTCCTTCAAGATAATGTACAAGTTTATTCCCAGACGGAATGTTGTATTTGCTTTTAGTTTTCTGTGGGATTTAATGGACTTATTTATAAAATTAAAAACTGTACATCTTGGTGAGTGTGTGTGTCTAGGAGGCAGGGCCTGAGTATGTGGCTAGGAGATAAAAGTTTTACTGCTTGTCTGTCTAGTTGTGCAGATGTTGAATAACGGTTGCGTTTGAGTTTTTTGTATATAAAAGACGTATTTTCAGTGTACTGGTTGAAAGAAGGCATAATATTTTATACAGATATTTAGGCCTCTGGCCCAGATTGCATAAGCTGTTTTGGTTTACACTAGTTTTATTGCATTGCAGAAAGTGGGTGCAATCCACATCCTACAGGAGGCAAATATCAAAATGCATAAAATTGAATGCAGCTGGATTGCACCCAGTGACACTTACAACCAAAGTATCTTCTTGTCAAGTGCTCTTTTGATAGCAAATTGGTTTGCAAATCTTTTGCCATTGTAAAGTTGTAAATAAAAGTTTGTGATAAAAGAAAACTACTTGGGATTGTGTTTTCATTTTGGAGCTTCTTATTTATTTCCTTTTGTCTTGCTTGGAATTTCAGTTAGTAATTATAGGGTATTTTAAATTCTAGAAAACCTGGTGCCCACCAGAAGTTAAGCTACAGGTCTAGTCATCCCTGACCATACTGTCTGGGGCTGATGGAAGTTGTATTGTATTAACATCTGGAAGGTACAACATGATTCTAGACAAACTATCATTCTTGAGAGTATTGCTAGGGATGGGGGATACCTGTGATGCCATATTATATGTCCATTCCTTAATATTGAGTAAAACAGTCCAAACTTTGCTTTTCTGACTTGCACCAAAACATTTTGCATGTCTACACAAGCCACTCTGCCCTGTACTAAGAAATAGCCCCTAGTCTTTGAAATCAACTATTGTTCTTCCTTCTCAAGGTTAGATTCTGATTTGTGGTCTTGAGTTTGGGGGTCATTGACACCAAACCCAATTTCTCTGTGTGTGTGTTTTCCCTAGGATGCTGGTGATTTGTTTATTGTTTACACAGCCTTGCAGCAGTAAAACAACCTACTTTCCCCTTGCCCTGTTTGCTCTCTCCCATCCATTGCCTCGTTCTGTTTATGTTGGGGGTGGTAAATGTAGTTCTTCAGATTCAGTTGGGCTGCCAACTTCCATTACTCCCAGCCAGCAAGGCCAATGGTTGGGAATTATGGGAGTTGTAGACCAACAAAGTTGGGAGAGCTACTGATGTCTCAAAACCACCTCTTTCTAACCAAAGCTCCTTATTTCTGAATGCACAGAGCCAGAAAGAATACAACGATTTCTTTTTTTCAGAGCCGAGAATGCTATTCTGGCACAATTTCAAAGTTATTGAATTATTTTCTCACCCTTAGAAGGCATTGCAAAAGTCAAGAGGAGTTGAGTGCTCCCATAATTTTGGGACAGCAAGTAGCTAATATCACCTCTTAAATTAAGGCTAGAATTTTAATTTTTAACCATATCCTGTATGTGTAAACTTGTCTCTGCCTCCATTAAATCAATTTGGGACTAAATGGAGAAGAAACTTGTCTATATTTGTAATAGGCCTACACTCAGGAAGCGGGGTGGGGACACCCTTTAAGCCCCCCTGGCCTATACAGTGATCTTTTGGGGATGAGACATTAATGGCTTTGGGTGAACTTGCATTCTCCACTGAGCACTTTTGCAGGTGTCGTTTCATAGAGCACAACAAATGTAACTGTCAAGTAGGGCTTTTTTGACAGGAAACCGCAGATAATATGATTGTACAAGATGTGGATGCAGGCACATGTTTCTCCCTCATAATTCTAGAACACAGACTTGTTCAATGAAGCAAGACTTGCTTGTAGTTTCCAGAAAAAGGGAGTTGGTAGCTAACTTGAGGAATTCGCTGAACAAAGGTTTGGGGATGTGGTTCACTTTAAGTGACACTAGGAAGGGACTAAGCAAATAAGCAGGAATGGGAAACCTGTGGCTCTCCACATAAGGAGTTATGGGAGTTTGTGAGTCCAACAGCTGAAGACCCACAACTTCCCCATCTTTCACAGGATGAATGTTAGCTGTGATCACTGCAGAGATTGTATACCTCTGAATGCCAGTTCCTGTGGACAAAGAAGGGGGACCCTGGTGCCTTCAGGACCTACTTACGAACTTTCTGGAACTACTGTTGAAAGCAGATATTATTTTGATCCATACCAGCAGTGCTTGCTTACTGACATTCTTATTTTTTGCATTTATTGGCTATCCATATAACTTGGTTTTCTGGGCAGCTGACCAACCTTTTCAGAATTCCAAGAGCAATGCAAAGTTTAAACAGTAAAAACTAGTCATAAATACTGCAAAATTGTAACAAACAACAGCAACATAAGCGCAGCAGCTAACTACAAAATCATAACAAGGGGAACAATTTGGTAGAAGAACCTAGAATCCCAAGAGAACTATACAAAACTGCAATTAAAAGGACTCTGGGAACAAAAAGGCATTTACCTGGTACCTAAAATGATCATAAATTAAACACACTGCTTCAGTGGGGATATGTGACTGACATGACATTGGGTCAAAGCAAGAGGAAGCATGATCACGAAAAGGGAGAGATGTCAATTATTTAGACAGCCTTTCACAGCAGGAGGACCCTAACCCTAACCCTCACATTCACTAAAAGTATGCACCATATAACTGGCACAATGACACCATTTGACATGGTTGCAATGTTTTTTCAGGAAATCTCAGCCTTCATGCACAACCTGAAGGGTTGAGAGAGACCCCCATGAGCCCGTAGTTTCTTCCTGAGATGAGAAACTTGGAATGTGCTGAGATTTCTTTAGAAGAAACTGACATATAAGATTGGGGGGAAATATGGCTGGGAGAGTTATCAAACATGGTGTGGGTCTGTGCACATATGACATAACTCATGTACTTGGGGTGTTAAGGAAAATTGGAAGCTGTCTTGTACTGAGCCAAACCACTGGTCCATCTAGCTCAGTATTAGCTGTGCTGACTGGCACAACTCCAATGTTTTAGACACATCTATCCTAACACTACCTGGAGATGCCAAGGATCAAACCTTTGACTATCTGAACATAAAGCTAATACTCTACCTCTAAGCCTGAACCCTGTTCACAAGGGAAGTTGGCCCACTGAAAGTTGCTAAAAGTTTGGAAGCGTAATTTCTCCCAGCACAGCTGGCTGGGTGGCTCTGCTCCCAAACAGAGATTGCCTCTGGAAATGTAGTGTAGTGGAAAAGAGAAGTTTGCTGCATGCTTTCTGTTTGCACAGAGAAGAGAGAGATTAAACTTGCATGATGCTTGTGGCATAGCAGACATGCCTTCAGTTGTGCCACCAGAAGCAACTGCACAGCCTGTCGTGGTAGAGTATATGCTGGGCAGTCAGGAACGGAGCTTAAAAAAGCAACTCTAGATCCTGACTGTTTAGTTTAACTCATGCACTGAAGAAGGATCTGCTAAGCAAAGCTCTCTATTCATTACAACGATGCATCAAAGTAAGACAACGTGAGTGAGCAAGCTTTCTCACACTGGCCTTGTGGCTCTCATTATCTGGAGCTTCACTATCTCTTCCCTTAGTCCATGGCTGGGGAGCATTTTTCAAGAGCTGTGTTACCTGAGCAACCTTTCCAGGGCAGCATGTCAGCGTTGGGTGGAGCCAGAGGTGAAAGTGGGTGGAGCAATGGATGCCATCCTTCCCTTTGTGTAGTAAACTAGTTGCTGCATACACACAGCCCTCTATCCTTCATCCAGGCAAGCAATAAACATTCAGTTCAAAGACATGTTCCATCCAGGCAAGAGCACTCAGAGAGAGAGAGTAAAGCAAGGCTGGTCAAGAGTGTAGCCTGGAAAGAATAATGTTGGTCCGATAAGAGAAGCTCGGAAGGCTACTTTTTGCCTCTGGAGCCAAGAGTCCCCACTCCGGCTTTACTTTTAAGAGACACATTTTTCCCAGGGAGTACAATAGTGCATTTCTATTTCCTCTGTGAAAGGAGTAGCTTGGCTCCCACAACCCTTCATTTTAGAGCATCTCAGATCTTTGAAACAATTCAAATTTACTGAGAAAAATCTAAACACTGTGCTGGCGTTGAAATGGTTTATTGTTTCCGCACTCATGTTTAAACCATTTTTCTGAAGCGAGGTTCCTTAGAAGGTCAGCACTCTGGTTCTATTTGCATAGAGTCCAATGCAAGTCACTCAAATTAAATCACATGCACCGCTTCTAATAAACCAGATTGTAATATATTCCAAAAGCTGAGTGAACACAACACACTCATAGTTCCATTATATTAGAATGACAAAAGCAAGACTCTCATTTTCAGTCATTTATACTGGAGGGTGGTATGCATGGTTTGCTAGTGTGGCCTCTTTTAGCAACTGTTTTCTCATGCTTGCAACGTATGCATTTTTAGCAATATATGCTCAACCCTTAAAAAATAACCAAGAGCAGGGAGAGTGGTGTTTTTGCACATGTATGTAAATGGACAAAAGATCTCCCTAAGGATGCATACTCCATTTCAAGAGCTGCTGTACACGAGAAATCAACTTGCAAATTAGACAAGATGGGCCAGTGCAGGATGTGTACAGACCACAAAGTATGAGATCCGGCACTGATTTCAGTACAGTGAGAATAGTTATGTGACACCCACCCACATCCATGCCAAGGAGATAAGTATAAAACCTTTAGAAGACATTTGAAGGCAGCCCTATATAGGGGAGGAAAATTCAGTGTTTAATGTTTTATTATGTTTTAAATATCTGGGAAGCCACCCAGAGTGGCTGGGGCAACCCAGTCAGATAGGTGGGGCATAAGTATTTATTTATTATTATTATTATTACTATTATTAAATAGGATGTCCCTATTTTCATCAGAGAAATGTTGGAGGGTATGCTGTAGCAGGATATAAAGGGTTAATCCAGCCCAACCCTAATCAAGGGGTCTCACAGTTACTGCTTGCGGGGGTGAGGAGTTTAATACAGCTCCAAGTACCTTGTGGTTTGGCTGACATTGGAAGGAATGAGGAAATCACAGTGTGAAAATCAAATGTGGAAGTCAAACAAATAATGTACAGTGGTACCTCAGGTTAAGTACTTAATTCGTTCCGGAAGTCCGTACTTAACCTGAAACTGTTCTTAACCTGAAGCACCACTTTAGCCAATGGTGCCTCCCGCTGCCGCTGCACTGCCAGAGCACGATTTCTGTTCTCATCCTGAAGCAAAGTTCTTAACCCGAGGTACTATTTCTGGGTTAGCGGAGTCTGTAACCTGAAGCATATGTAACCTGAGGTACCACTGTAGTGGTCTAACAAAGCATGTCTTTTCTAGAGTAAATTGAACATCACAAGGATGTGTGTGAATGTAATTTCACATGAAGAACAAAACTGCTGTGTTTTTTTTTTGTTGTTGCTCTTATTTAAAATGCAAGCCTGATGTTTCCTCCTTCAATTCTGACCTCATCTTTCTCTCCCATCTGATGTCATGTAATCCTCAATTAAATTCCCAGGGGAATTAATAGCAATAACAAAACAAACTCCCAAAAGAAAATATAGTCTGAAGTGCTCCTATTGAAGATAAAACAACAGTACCAGATAATTAATTGGTTCAATATTGCAACCAATCTAGAAATAAGATACCTGCCCACCTCCAGGTCTTCTTGTTGAGATGCTATCGGCTCATTTTAATTCCACCCCTAACAATGGATTCTGTGTGGTTTGTCTAATTTATATAGAGCAAACAGCTAGCAAATGCTCACAAGACTCCAGTATTAACTTCGGCCACTCCTTTACACTTTGCAGTCAGCCAGCCTTTATATTTCACATGAAACTAATGCAAGAGACTGTATAACAGAATAAAAAACAACAGACCTTTACCAGCAAGAGAAGCTATGAAAAGGAAACCTCAGGAAGAGTTTGCATGCCGGTGATTTAAACCTCCGGAGGCCAGATCCAAAAGTCCTTGAAGACCAGCTTGCCATTTGTTAGAACACAAAAAACACATTGATCCACCCGGATGATTTATGGAAGTAAAGTATTCAGGATTAGCAACATTTGTAATCAGTGGGAATTTTATGGAGCCGAGACTTTCTTTCAGGAAAGAAAAACAAAACCTGTCAACAGTCAGGCAACTGCATTCTGCCCTAACTGAAGCTTCTCCTGTCAGACTGGGAATATCCCCTCACTCACCCAAGTTTAGGAAATTCATTATTCTTCAGCAGAGTTTCTTGTCTTTCAGCAAAGTAAGCAGCTCACGTATATGTCAAACAAAGCTTTAAGTAAACAGTAACTCAATAACATACTGTCTGAGGGAAACTAAAACAACAACACCATGAGCAAGAAGCAAGAATGACAGTAGGCCTCTCTGACTGACCATCCAAAGGGAGAGGCCAATTCCAGAGCACAACACAAAGGCCCCGCCCACCAGGTGCCAGGTATTTTGCTAATCAAACTAGGCCCCAGTGTTTTCCTTACATTCTGCACTAATTGAAGCTTCTAAACCATTTTCAAAGACAGCCCCGTTCTGAACCCTTGGCCTACCTGGTGGCAAGTCAGTATGTCAAGTCCAAAGTTCAAAGTCCAGGGTCAAGCCATGTGCCCAAAGGTCAGGAAACACAGTCCAGGATCAATCCAAGTAAGCCAAGTCTAAAGTCCAGCAGTCAGGATATAGTCCAAAGTCAAACCCAAAGCAGAGTCCAAAAGAGGTCCAGGAGCATCCAAGCCAAGGTCCATCAACATGGGCAGTTGAGCAGAAACAGCACCTCAGCTCTGCTTTCCTTTTAGATTTCCTTTTATGCATGCTGGTTACAGCATCTGGGCTTGATGAGCCATGTGACCCTCACTTGTTCTGAGCCCGCTCCAGCTGAGGAATCACCTCCTCCCACAGCTTGCAGGCCCCACCTGGCCAGCTAGGGAGTTGGGCTATGGGCCCTTACCTGCCTCAGCCTCCCTAGAGCAGGCATAGGCAAACTCCGGCTCTTCAGATGTTTGGGACTACAATTCCCATCATCCCTGACCACTGGTCCTTTTAGCTAGGGGTGATGGGAACTGTAGTCCCAAATATCTGGTGGGCCGGGGTTTGCCTATGCGTGCCCTAGAGCGTTCCTTCCTCTGTTACCTACGCCTCGGAGCCCACTGTGTTTGTGAGGACAAAGGGTCCTTTGGCTCTGGTGATGAGTCCTGCTGCTCTGGTTCCTGTACACTGACCCCCATACCTTCGCCATCCTCCATCACCCTATGAGTAGGTACTCATAGGGTACTTCCTTCCCATTCCCCAACTTGCCCCGGTGTGTCCCAGTCCCAGCTACGCTCCTCACCAGGAGCCTGGGACCAATCCTTCTTGAACTGAGACATTGTTTATCTCCATGGCTATCCCCTCCTTCCAGATAAGTCATGATAGGCGAGGATCCAAGGCAAAAGTGGTTGCACAAACCCAGTCAAGTACATGGTCCATGACCTCAGGCTCACACAAACAGTATATTGGGAAGCCTGCTAGACTCTTACAAACACAATTTACATGCACACACCCCTATGCAAATATTCTACTGTATGGTTGGATATCAGGGATGCAGAAGACGTAACACCTGTGCTATGAACACTATCCCCTTTTCCATGACTAGAGAAAAATGTCACTGAATGTCTATCCAGCACTAATGTATATGCAATGTACTTATTTAGGAAGATTTTGGCTAACCCATTCTCCAAGGAGTTCAGGGTTGCACACATGGTTATCACCTTCTCACTCATTTTTATTCTACTCTAGGTTAAACTAAGAGAGAGTATCTGAGCAAAAGATCCCCATTGTGCTTCATAGTTCAAGACAGATTTGAACCTGGGTCTCCCTGCTGCAACTCTTGACACTCTAACCACTACACAACACTGCTGGTGTGCAAGGTATGTGTTTTAATGGTGTAAACACAGAGATAGGCAAATGCTACTTCTCCCAGGGGCCAAAAACCCAAACATCAACATATGTCACAAAATACATGATTTGTCCTGCACAAAAGAATAATCATTCTGTGGGAGAAATAGCATATATGATGAAGCCATTAAATAATTGCATCTGTATTATCTGTATTGTACTTCAATGGTAGTGCTGGTGTTTGCTAATTAAATGAATGAGCCCTTCACATTCATTCAAAAGCAACATTTAAAAAAAAATGTTTGGGAAAGGAAGTACCATAAGGATGAAAGGAAGGATTTCCTCAAACCAGATGTATTGCTGTAGCAACACAACAATGGTACATTCTCTCACAGAACCAAGAATTAAAACTTAGGAAACGTTTGAGCTTAAGTCTCTTAAAGGATGCCACTCCTTCACTTATGCATTCAATGGGCCTTTGGCACCAAAACAGAAATGCAGCTGTAATGTACTTGTTGACGGAAAAGTCAATCTCCTTTGAAATAACACCCTTCATTATGTGACTTAGCAGTGCTTCTTCTTCTTGCATAATGAATTTTCTAGATTAATGTCAGATCTGTTGGAAACGATATCCAATGCACATGCATAGGAACTCAAGATTTATAAACAGAGCCAGCTCTTCCATTAGGAGTCTGGGGTGGTTGCCTCAGGCAGCAGATTTTGGGTGGCACTGAAGTGTAGCCAACAGTTCATTATTTCATTCATTATTGTTGTATTTTTACTGCTAGAGGAAGAATCAGTGTTTGTGGTATTTTCTGCTCCAGGGGCTAAAACAACTTGGTTGACCTTGGGTACTATACACACTGATTTGGCTAGGGTGTGTGTTGTGGGGGGGGGTCCCATTTACTGTTCCACCTCAGGCAGCAAAATGTATTGGGCCAGACCTGTGCAGAAACATCAACAATGCCAAATGCCAGTGAGTAAGTCAGGCATGTTTCATTGTTGTCGGTGGCAGCAGCACTGGCGGGGGAAATAGGGGCATTTCAGGATCAAATCATTCCCATACTGTTCCTGGAAAATCTGGACACTTGGAGGGTATGAAAACTGTGTAGCACCTAGGAGAGACTAGCTAGCTCTCCTAAGGAGTTTCAGTTGCAGCTCAAAATCAAACCAAGTGCATCCATTCTCCCTGGCTAGCATTCTTCCCCACATGCTGCTGTTTCCTTTTAAACTCAGTTTTCAAACAGGATTACACAGCAATGCGTAAGAAAGAGGCAAGTAAAAGTATGACAAGAAATCTTCTACCTCTCGTGATGTGATGCTTTCACAGTGTGCACAGCTATATTTGCCTAAAAACAGCTAAATGTGTCATGTGAAAGGCTTCTATGATGTGACACCACTTTTGTTGCTGTTCTGATTTTTATTTTCATCCCTCCAGGGAGCAAACGTTATTCAGGCTTGTTTGATTTGGAAACTGTTATCTAATGCTCCATAAACCAATCAGATCTTCCCGTGATTACTCTGATTGGTCTAAGTGAGAGAGGAGTTCTTCTGATGGAGGCCTTTATCTCTGTGTCAGTTCCATCAGTGACATCACTGAAGACAAAGAGCTGCCCGTTTGCTTCTGTTCCTATTTACTCCCTGAATGGCTTTACCAGAGAAGGAGAAACAGCATGGTGCAATGTCTGAAATCGCCCTGCTGCCAAGAACTCAGTTGGTTAAGCGAGCCATCCTGCTTCAGCCTTATCTGCAATGTCAGCAAAGAAATTATGACCTGCCTTAAGAAGTCATTGCTATTGCTTAAAATAAATGGGAAGTGCTTTGAACATAAGAGTAGGAATATAGGAATCTATTTATAAAGAGTTGGGCTCTTCGTCCATGTAGCTTAGTACTGCTGACACTGACTGGCAACAGCAATCCCGGATTTCAGGCAGCCCTGCCTGGAGATGCCAGGATTGAACCTGCAGCTTTCTGCATGCAAAGCAAGAGCCTATTTACTCAAGAGAAATTCTCACTGAGATCAATTGGACTTACTCCCCAATTAGTAAGTGTGCTTAGGATTGCAGCCTAGGATCTTACTGCTAAACATTACTACTAATAATAATAATACAAATTCACAATTTGTATTCATTGTGCCTCTTAGGTTGTTTCTTTAATTCCTTCAATATACAGAATGCATTTTTAAAAATCACAATACAGCGTAAGACTAAAACAGGCAACAGCAAAGATGAAATATATTGCAGCGTGATGGGATCACTGGTCTTATTTTTAAACAGTGGGCGCCCGTGACGTGTGCAGCACACCCACAAAGAGAAAGAACATGCTCACAAGCCGTTCCGCCTCTGCTGTTCACTGACTTTTCCCTGCCTTTGAAGCCTGTTCCCACGGTTGTCTTTGCCCATCTTCTTCCATGCTGTTCTATACACTGGGATTCCTTTTCCCTCTCCTAGAGCACCAAAGATCACTTCAGTCATTTCCCTATTGAAAAGACACTCCTTCTGGCAAGCATGTCACCATTAATCCACTACAGAAAGAAGTCTTGTTGCGACCAGTAACATCAAGCCAAATTGTGCCCCACTATTAATTACTCTGGTCTGGTATGATTCTTGTATTAAAGGCACTGGATACAGTACCATGGAAACTACAAGCAGAATTTTGCTTATATTTGTTTCGACACTAGGTGAATGCACCCTGTTTTGGAATATACTATTTAAATGGTACACGCTCTGGGGACACAACTGCTTTGCTATGCTATGTAATGGTCTGACCTACAAAGTTTGTATATCTAAGAAAAGAGTAGGGCAGGGGTATTGTTATGACAGAGAGATTTCCAGTGAAACCACAAAGAGGTTCCAAAATAAGTGATTTTTACTAGAAACTTTTCATTTTACAATATACAGGAGAAGAAGGAAAGTATAATCAGGGGAACCACACCACACAAATTTCATTTTGCAAAAGAAAGTTCTATAACATGTTGAATGCGCACAACACCTAAGTACAAAAGCCACCTGAACAGAAGGTCACTGTTCAAAACATAGTGAACATCAAAAGCAGCATTTCCAAATTTCTCAATGGCTGTTCCAAGTTAAACATGTCAAATCCTTAAAAAGCAACTTGTCAAGCGTGACCTTACACTACACAATTTAAATTGCCCCAAAGTAAATTTGGGTTGTTGTTAAGGTTCATTTTTTAAAATGTTTAGAAGCATGAATTACCAAATTATTATAAGCTGGTTCTTGGTTCTCAGATTCTTATTCAGCACAGACCAACCAAAAGTCAGTAACTACATCTAAAAATAATTCCTGCATCGCTCAAAAATGCTGGGTCATCTTGAAGGAAGCAGTCTTCTTGTCAAGAAGGGAGCGAGTTGGCCGAAAGCTTTGTTTATTCATTTGATTTTTGTTTATTACATTTATATCCCACCTTTCCTCCAGGGGTCCAAGATGGTGTACATAGTTCTATTCCTCCCCATTTTATCATCCCAACAACCTTGTGAGGTAGGCTAG
The DNA here is from genome assembly GCF_965153285.1 of Podarcis tiliguerta. Classification (NCBI taxonomy): domain Eukaryota; kingdom Metazoa; phylum Chordata; class Lepidosauria; order Squamata; family Lacertidae; genus Podarcis; species Podarcis tiliguerta. The sequence goes on from NC_139534.1 coordinate 40,698,352, forward strand.
GCTATGAGACAGTGACTGGCTCAAGGTCACCCAGTGAGCTTCATGGTTGAGTGGGGATTTGACTCATGGTGTCTCAGGTCCTAGTGCAACGTTCTTCTAACTAACTACACCATTCTGGCTCTCTTGTGATGTAGCAGTGTATAAATGTCACTACCTTATCTAGGCCACTCATGCAGCTTTCTGTTGGATATGAAACTGGGAGCTAGAACCAATTTCAGCCTTGTGCCTGGCTCTGTTCCTGTGCCTTATCAGCAGTTCACACACACAAATTTAGCACAGGAAGCTAACTTTCCCTGGAAATTTCCTCTAAATTTCCATATTAAATTAATTAATATGAAATGATTCCTCTGCTAAATTTGTGTGTATGAGTCAGCTTTAAAAAGCACAAGAGTTGCACTAAAAACAACTAGTACTGTAATCCGAAAGGCATAGTCTGCTGCTTTACAACTGGGTTGTAGCCCATGGTTGTTTTGTCTTAGCAAAGATCACTTCTGCTAGGGCAAGCTCGGCAGCACCATTTTTACCAACGCCCCCCCCCCATTCCCTGCAAAAATCAGACACCCCAACTTCTGTCAGTGCTTTCCCTTAAAGCAGGCTTCCTCAGCCTCGGCCCTCCAGACATTTTTGGCCTACAACTCCCATGATCCCTAGGTAGAAGTACCAGGGGTCAGGGATGATGGGAATTGTAGTCTCAAAACATCTGGAGAGCCGAGGTTGAGGAAGCCTGCCTTAAACCAAAGTTACCTTCAGAAGCAATCCACCATCTCTCATTTAACTTGTAAGAGTTTCCAGATTGGGGGAAACCAACACTTATTTGCCAGCTTCTTTTTTCATACACTGATGAACACCCACAATTCCACGCATACTCTTCTAAGGCTCTTTGTGCCCACCTCAATCAGGACATGTGCCCAAGGCAGCGAAAGTTACATGATTGCTATCAGCATGCCCCAAAATGCCGAATACAGCACTTTTTGCCATTCTTAAATAAAGTATTTTAGGAGCAAAGCTCACTGGACGGTTGATGTTAACAAGCTCTACAACCACAGTGACTTTGTAAACCTGAATCAGCAAACCCTGAAAAAGGCATCTCAGCTGCTGCAAATGAAATTATCCACTAAAGAGTGGAGTTAATCTAACCAAAGGTCAGTCAGCTCGGGACATTAATAATGGGACCCTACCTTCATTCTGCCATTACATCTACAGCTGCCTAGGAGGTCATGTCATGGCTAATGCCTCCCAGTTGTATGAAGGCAACCACAAGTCCCTTTTAAATCAAATTAGTGCTGATTATTACATCACTAAATCATGGACAAGACTCTCCAAGCACTCTCATTCGAAAGGCTAATTTCATTTGAACTGCGCTTCTATCGAAAGGTAATGGTTCTATTTTTCTTGGGGTATGGTTGCCAATAAATATTCAGAGATTCTATCCAGTGTGATGGCAGAGAAACTCCTAATCATTTATCACTTAAAATAGCTAGGTACAGTTCATCTAGTATTTGGTAGTGGCTGTTGTGGTTTATGATGCTTTTTATTTGCTACACAGTTATATATATGATTCCTTCCATATGTAAAGGAATTCTTTGGAAGCTGTGAGGATCATGCAGGAGCAAGGTGATAATGTTTGCCCAACAGAACCAGCTATGGATTTTCTGCCGGCTTCGTTATAATCCTTTTACAAATAGTGAGCTGGAGAAAAAACCTAACTAAAAGTAAAAGCTAAATTCTGATTCTATGCAGGTTTACACTGAAGTAAAAAATAATAATTGTAATTTCCAGGTCTGCTAGCAAGGAGGGGTTAGGGTGGGGCAGGTTCCTTTTTACTAGCTGGAGGGGCATGTCTGCCAAGAGACCTCATTACACTCACTGAAAGCTTCACAGGCATAGATTTACAGTCAACTGTGCTGGCAGTTCAACCCAAAATGCGGTGCTTAAGATGAGCTGGGCAGAGGCAGTCTCAGATCCACTGGATGCACACCCCCTGAGAGTCCCCAGGATCGGGTCCCTTGCCATTTCCCTTCCCACATAGAAAACAAAAGAGGGTATGATTTAAAAAACAACAACAACAAACTATTGGGAGAAAAAGAGGGACACATTGGCTTTGGAGTTCAAATGCCTCCATGATTATGAACTCAGTAAGTTCTGCTTTGGATGGCATGCGCAAGCAAGACTTTGGAAGTGGTGATCATCCAGCACTTCAGTCTTCATCGCAGTTAAGATTATGCTGTTCTACACAGAATTTACTGCTTAACCTAAGCCTCATTTACTGCCTATCCTAAGCCTCATTTCTGAGTTGTCTGTTTAGGGCATGGGTAGGCAAACTAAGGCCCGGGGGCTAGATCCGGCCCAATCGCCTTCTAAATCCGGCCCACAGATGGTTGGGGAATCAGTGTGCTTTTACATGAGTAGAAAATGTGCCTCTATTTAAAATGCATCCCTGGGTTATTTGTGGGGCATAGGAATTCATTCATATATTTTTTTCAAAATACAGTCCGGCCCCCCACAAGGTCTGAGGGACCGTGGACCGGCCCCCCCTGAAAAAGTTTGCTGACCCCTGGTTTAGGGTCAACACAACCACTGTAGCATTTTTAACAACTATATTTGAACTTCCTTCAAGTAGTGGAGCATACACACATAGGTAGATGAGCCTGAGAGACAGTAACTGCCCCAAACCACCTACTGAGTTCATTACCAAGGAGGCATTTGAACTCAGGTTGAAATACTCTTATCACCCTAATCCCATGCACATTTAGTCAGAACTTAGCAGCACTTTGTTTAAAGGAACTTACTTCCAAGTAAGTGTTGCAAAGAATTGCAGCTAACCATGGCATCACACTGCTTGCCTGCTTGCCTGCCTGCCTGCCCTCCCTCTCAGAAAGCAGCAAGGGCAAAGCACAACCACTGAAGGCATATGACAGAAGAGAAAGCCAAGCAATTTTCTTGACTATTAAGATAATTCATTGGGCAGTAGTGGCCTTGGAGCAGCTACACACATTTGCTGCAAGTGTCCCAGTGCAGGACTGGTGTTTGCTGGTAAATACAAAGTCTGAAAGACACACACCTTTAAAGTTTAATATATGCAACCCTGATTAGAGAAGGACCAATATGTCAATTTTGGTTTCTCTCATTTTTCCAGTCTTAAATTATTATTCCCAAATTGATACCCATTTGGGTTTTTTTTAAAAATCCATCTGAAAATTCATATGCATTTTTTCTGTGCATTTTACCTAAAATACACATTGTGTTTGCATTTTTTGGCCTAATATATGCATTTTTGCACATTATTTCACTAATATAAGCCTTTTTGTGTGCAATTCTCCCCAACATTTTTTGGATACACACTTTTTTTGTTAGAGAACTACATTACAAAATTCTCAGAAGCATGAATGTCAAAGGATGGCTGCATGTTGCTGCTTTTTAGCATATTGGTTCAGAAAATGTGGGTTCACATAATATGAACCAAACAGTTTCTCCCCCTTCACTATCCCTAATTGGGCCTAGGTACACACACAACTGAACTCAAAATGAATATTCCATATTCTAGTAAATGAAAAGAATAGATAGATATATAGATGATAGATAGATAGATATAGATGATAGATAGATAGATAGATAGATAACAGCCCATCACTTACTAAGAAACCTTTAAACTCATTTTCCTCCGTGAGCAGAGTTCCATTTCAGTTTTAAATTATATAGAAATAAGTATAGATGTCTATGAAGAAAACACACAGATCAAGACTCCCTGGAGGCTCGTTCATTTTAAACTGAACAGATGTCTTCAATGAACAATCAGCAAGGGACAATCAAATGACAAGGGCTGAAAACATCTTCAGGAGTCAGTGCCCACCCATCTGAACATGAGATACAGATGACCCTTAAGCAACCTGCAGAACAATAAGTGTGAATAAGGATGCATTTCAGCCTTAAAACTAGCAAAATATTTATTTAGGCTTCAAAGGTGTTAAATATAAAGCAAATAGTCATCAGTGTGAACATTTCAGCTAAATACTCATGCAACAATGCATTCATTAAGACTAATGCTTGAGTAATTAGTCTTCCAAACCTTGTCCACACAATCAGAATAGGAAGGGGTATTAGTAAGAAACTCTACATTGATGCTGTCCAAAACCATACCGTTTTCTAAACTGCATTTTCTCATCCCGGGTTGACTTAGGCCTTCCAAAAAATAATTTCCTCACACAATTGATATGTACAGTTGCTCTTCATTTGTTAGAATTGATATATATAGACATCTTTATTCAAGGCTGGGTTTCAGTTGAGCACCTAGGTAGTGAATAAAAATGACACCTGGTTTACTGAAAGTCAATGGTGCTTCTTGTCCTGACAGATAGTGAAATCCTTGATGTAATTCAAACAAGGGATTTGTTTTGTTTTAAAATCCTGCTTGACCAGAGCGACAAAGAAGCAGTGTGCTATACACCATGAGTGTGTAAAGCCTCTCTCAAACCGTTACTTAAGATACGACATCCTGCAAGAGCAGGAACATAGGCATGCACGGCACATTTAATTAGGGTTTGCACCCAGGCATTTATTTATTTAAATGAAGAAGGGAGGGGGAGGACAACAAGGGAAACAAATATAAACAAGGAAGAGGTAAAAAGTTAACAAAACAACTACATCAAAAATGGTCAAGAAGCCAAAACAGCAATTTTTCCCTGCAGATGAAAAGGTCTGTGCCAAGCTGCCCAGAGACAGGGCAGATCCGGAGAACCACGGGTGGGACAACTCCTCCTTGCTTGTTTGTTTGCTTGCATACATGCATGCATGCCACAAAAGATTCCCTGACATAAAGGTAGAAGCAGTGCTGGAATGAACTACAACCAGAGCATTCTTGTTTAAGGGATTGTTAGACTTGCCCCGCCCCCGCCCCCGTCTGAACAGTTTTCCCACCCATGACACAAAATGCTCTTGTGCCTGAAAACCTGTAAGAAAGCAGAGAAAGAGGCACAGACCAGTCACATGAGTGGCTGTCTATGGTGACACGCAGGCTGTGGTACCACAGAAAACCTGGCTTGCTTTGAATCAGCCTGAAAGCGCCTATTGCTTGAGAGAAAGGCCTTTCAGAGCAGCCTGCACGTTTGCAAACATCTTTTGATAATGGCTGGTGTGATTCTCACTTCCTAGTTATTCACTGGCTCCTGTAAATGGGACTCTTTCATGCTCTGTAGTTTAGCCTAAGGAAATCCTGAGAGAACAATGTGTGAATCAAAGGCTTGTAGTTTCCCAACTGGTCTCAAGACCTATCAATGCGGCTGGTGCCAACAGAAAAGCCCTATCTTTAAGGCACTGGTCACAATCCAGTGCAGAGTCGGGCAAACTTGAGCCTGATAAAATCAATCGTCTTTAAGTGTGCTTTATTCTCTGCTGGAGATCCCCTGGGTTTCCTTGCTTCTTCTTCTTTGTTTCTCTCTATCTCTTTAGGAACCAAAGGAGATGCAGCCCTGTACAACTTCTGTGCTTTATTCTGTTTTGCTTCTGCTTTCAAAGGATTTCAGTTCCAGCATCCCTTCTGGATATATACCCCCAAAAGAGATTCAATTATCTCGCCCAGAGCTTGATCAAAAGTTAATAGGAGTCAGTGGAAAGATTGTCCTTGGCTTGGATCAGACTTCTAAAACAGAGCCAGTTCAATAGCCTTCCAGTTTCCTTTAGCCCCAATGCAGCTACCTGACGGATTTTGATTTGTGTTGATTTCCCGAATACTGGGTCTTTTCAGAAGACACCCTTTGCCCTGCACACTGATCAGATCTGAAGTATCTGCCTAGGAAAACCGCAAACAGTGAGTTATTCAGGAAACCACTGCTGTAAACCAGTCTACATCTGTTCTTCTGCACGGAGGCTTCTGAATGTGATCGCTCAATGTTTAAAATATTATTTAGCCAGCCATCAGGATTTCAGAATCAACACGTCTCCTGCTAGCCCCATTTCGCCAATATTTGTTCACAAATCAGGCTTTTCTGAGCAAATCTTTGTCTTTATCTAATAGCCAAGCTATTTGTCTGAATTTCTTAAAAATGACATCTGTATGTAATCTCCATGCTAACTTGGCACCACCACCACCTTTTGATGACAGAGTACACTGTTTCCCATTCCCCCTTCTACTGTCCCCAGCTGCAGGACCCAGATGTCACCTCAGAAATGCGGGTCTCCCCCGGCAGCAATGCCTGGCTTGCTGTTGGCACCTTTAGGCTAACAGGGAGGTTGCCCGTGACAGAGCGAACGAAGCAGTAGACTGAAGGCAAGCATTCTTGTCTTGATTTTAAATTCCTTTTCGTTACACAAGGAACACAACTAAACTACACATTGAACAGACCCATGTTATACTCAACCCTTTTGCTTCTTGCAGTTCCGTTACCTTTCTCATTGGCATCTAAGATCAGAAATCATCTTATGGCTGGCAGTGCAGATCAGCTTTAGCTGTAGCAGCAAATAGAATAATTTGTTTGCTACAGTTCAATCCAAAGTGTGAGAAATGGGGCGCAACCAGTCAGCTCTTCCATGCAGGTTGAGCAATGCCTACTTGCACTGTTCCGAACACGCCGCATGTCAGCATGAGCATGTTTCTTAGAACGGCCTGATCCTTCAGAAGGAGAGGACAAACATCGGATATCGGGACTGATATTCGTTGCTGCCTCACCTATGGTGCAAGGGGTACTCTGTGGCATCAGAATGAAGCTCCTGAACTGAACCAAGCAACTGAATGGCAAAGTGACATTTTGCAGAAGATGAGGTCAAAATGTGATGGAAGTAAGAAGTGTTCAGCTGAGGGTTGGAGTGTATGTTCTGTTCACCACAGGGATACTGTGAAAAAACAGCATTCCTGTGGAGACAGAGAGAGAGAGAGAGTCTACACGTGCTCTAAATACTTGATGGTGGAGGCAAATGAAGAGAGAAGGCCATCACTTGTATATCCTGATTGTGTGTGCCTGGATGAAATTGGCTGCAGAAACAGATGTAGGACCAGGGCTGTCTTTCAGACGGAACTTGCTGGAACTCAGTTCTGGTACCTCTCGGGTGGGCACCATTGCCATGATAGCAGAACAAAAGAGACGTTCATGGTGAGTTCTGGCACCTTTTTTTTCTAAAAAAAAAATAGCACTGTGCAGGACTAGATGCATAACAACACTTAAGAGATTTTTTAAAAATAATAAGTGGTTTACAAATAATAAATGGATGGGCCTGTTAGGGCACATCCACACTGTTAAATTGACAGTGCTCTTATATCACTTCAACAGTCATGGCTTCCCCCAGAGAATTCTGGGAACTTAGTTTGTTAAGGATGCTGGGAAACTGTAGCTCTGTGAGGGGATCTCCAAACAGCATCCTTAACAGAATACAGTTCCCACAATTCTTGGGGGGAAGCCATGGCTGTTAAAATGCAAAACGTTTTGAAGGTAGAATGTGAATGTGATTCTAATAAAGTTATAAGCTATAACATTCAATTAGATGTACGTACGAATAAAGAAAGAATGAAATCTATGAACCAGCAATTAATCACAGTAAAAATTATGGGAACTATTAAAGACATCAATCATCCTTGACTACAACAGCATTTTTTTTAACCTAATCCTCCCCGGGGAGGGGGTAGACTCCTGGCCACTCTAATGGAGGATTCCACAAATCACTTGTGCCCTGTGTGAAGAAGTATTTCCTTTCATCTGCTCTGAATCTGAATCTTCTGCCAATCTTCCTAGGATGATCCAAATACCCCCCCCCCCCAAGATATGGTACTTACAGTAGTAGTAGTAGTAGTAGTAGTAGTAGTAGTAGGATCAAAGTCTTTTTAGCTGTCTTTATTGTCATAGAATCATAGAGTTGGAAGGGACCCCGAGGACCATGTACCCCAACCCCCTTGCAATGCAGGAATCAGATGACCATCTAACCTCTGCTTAAAAATGTCAATGTGTAGCTTTGTCTAAAAGCCCATTTTACATGGTTTGCATGCATCCTGACTTGCGAATTATACCCTACCCTACAATTCTAATAAGATGAAATGAGCCAGCTAAAAATATGCCAAATAAATGAGAGGGAGAAAAACATTTCTCTATCCACTTTATCCTCACAGTGCATGTTTTCATAAACCTGTAGCACATCCCCTCATACCTGCCTTGTTCCTAAACTAAAAAAACCCAAATCTCTTTCTCATAGGGGAGGTGCTTTTTGTCCACTAAATAAATAAAATAAATATTTAGCTCTCCTGGTTCCTTTGTAGTTTATGTAATTTTCTCTTAGGTGCACCAGTGAAGACAGATGTCAAAGTAACTCAGTGTAATATAACTTCCTTTATTTCACGAGATAGCTGTTTTAATAGTTATTTTCACGGGGGCCTGTAGTTGTATTAGCCGCCTCTGCCAGGCTGTGACTCCATGCCCTCCCCACTTACTGAAAGTCAGGGGTTTCCCTCCAAAATATGATAGTCCCCTTAAAGAGATACCACCACAAGTTAGGTGCAACATTTGAACTTGTTGACAAACTGTTGGTTGGCTCAACGGCTATGAGCAAACTATAAACTTACTCATCGGTCACAGGATGTCTGGGAGGTCTATGTTAGCCAGACAGTTGACATCTGCTCTCAAACCACAAAGCCAGCACCTGCATGCAGAGTCTTAGTCAACCGAGTGTCTTCCTGCAAGGCTACCATGAGGACCACATTTCCCTCACCTCCTGAATGGCCATGCAAACAAAAGTGCTGCATTTTCAGATAACATTCACTCAGATCCATGGCCAGAATTGTTACAGTGGGAAGGGGAGCTATGGATATACTGGGATAGACTTTATAAATCAATGTGAAATATTGAAAAGATGCTAGGTAAATAAAAATAGCCTGATATGGTTAAAATTTGGCCACCATCCTGCTGCCTTTCCCTGCAGGAAAGCTATCCAATTTTTGCCTCTTTCATCATCACACAGTTTAATTAATTAATGAAAGGGGAAACACACAGATAAAAGAATTAAATTTTGAAATACTGTATTTTGCCCTAGCTTTTCTTAATGAGACTTATTTTTTAAAAATCAAGAGAGGGCATAAACTAGTGACACATGCTAGGTGAGGGCCTGTGTGTTCTTGCAGAGTGGGAATAAAAGGATTGATACTGCACTCCTCTCCATATCTGTTCAGAAATATGTACCATTAAGTTCAGTGGCACATCTTCCCAGATTAAGTAGGTATGAGACTGCACTGCAGCCAACCTAGAAGAAAACCCTTTTGAACTCAAAGGGACTTACTTTTGAGTAGATATGTATAGGGCTGTGCTGTAGAAGGCTGACAGCTGCAACTGGATCATCAGGACTGTTTTATACATATAGGAAATCTTCTGTAAATAACAGGATTCTTCTTTGGTAATATGAAGTTGTGGGGGCTTAGAGCCCTTTAAAATTATGAGAGGCTCTGTAACTAGCTTAGAAATAATGAAATTCAAGGGCTGGGGGAATCTGAGAGAATTACCATTTATCAGTATTCAAAAGAAAACTGTTGCCCAGCACTAACAAGGAGATTACAGACTTTGGGGGTGTACGTTGATTCAGGAGGAAACACTTTCCTGGCACAGGATCCATCAAAATCTGTTTTTCTGAAGCTCCTTGCGCACGCTAAGTTCCTTTGGGATTATTGCTTCAGATGCAGTTGTTATGAAAGAGAGAGAGAAAGTGGTAGATGTTGCCCAACATGTTCTTGAAAGGATTAGATAATGGCATCTTCAAAAACTTCTGTAAAGGGTAAGAGACGTGACTATCAAGTTTTTGGACACCACCAAATCAGAACTTTTGGCACAAAGCTGTAAACAACACATGCAAAGTGTCTTTTTTGCTCTGCAATGGGAACAGAATCAGAGAGATAGGGACACTCCAACTACAAAACAGCAAACACCATTTGTTTTCAGTGGAACTACTGCTGGGATTCGCAGTTTAAATGAAGCCTGTTTATCACTTGTCACTTGATTAGAGACAATGCTTTGCAAACTCTTTCAGTGTGCCCTGGTCTCTTATCAACAAAAACAAAACAAGCTTGAGAAAACACTGAAACAAAGCAGAACTAATGAAGTTGCTTTTGCATGTAAATATGAAGAGGAAGTCATTAGAGGACAGTCACAGCTCCTGGCTGTTTAAAGAATGGAAATAAACTGTGCTGTGTATCAGTTAGTCATATCTCCTAAAATTAAAAACTAACTTGTGCCTGATCCTTGCTCACTACAAATCTGCAAAATTCCCCTTTGACCAGCACTGATAGTGATTAAAAAACTGCAGAATTGTAATACAAGGAACCCAGTCAAAATGTATTTAAAGGGCTCAATTTACCTATGAATCAGGACATGTATACCCAGCTCTTCTGGTGTAACAAGGCATGAACAGCATTTGCAGGGTCAAGGTATTAGCACCTGGCAGCGGCTTAATAATCATTATCATAAGTTATTTATACCCCCCACACACACACACACACTCCAGGAAGCCACCCACCAATGCTACATTTCCCACAGCGCCTGGAGCACTTGGCAGAGTGTCGCCACAGGCTATTGTGAGAAATAAATATAATGAGAGGCTTTCCAGACCCAGCTGCTGACACCAGGTAAACCCACAGGGAAACATGAGGCCTTCTCAAACCTTGTGCCTATCCTGAATGTGTTTTATTAGGCTTCTGGGATTCCCATACACCTGTCAGGTATAGCCTGGAATGCATCAGCATCACCACCATATACCTTTGCTTGGGTGATGTCGCTGCTCATATACAGTGGTACCTTGGATTACAAACACTTTGGGTTACAAACTCCACTAACCTGGAAGTAGTACCTCGGGTTGAGAACTCTGCGATGCGGCAACAGCAGGAGGCCCCATTAGCGAAAGCACACCTCAGGTTAAGAACAGTTTCAGGTTAAGAATGGAATTCCAGTACGAATTAAGTTCGTAACCCGAGGTACCACTCTACTGGTATGGCGAGAAAGGGTGCAACACCACAGGGGGCTTCCTTACTCCAAGGAGCAAGTCCAAAGTGGCGGCTTAATTTTTGAAGGTACGTTCTCCTTTCTCATTGCACCCTACTATGTCCATAGTTTGGGAATAGTTTGGGCTTAAAAGGTATCATCATTCCTGATCAATATTTTCATGTGTTTCAGGGTGGGGAGGGGTGTTTGTAGAAAGATGTACTAGTTAAATCTGCTAAAAGACAAAACCCCTGGAAGTAGTATTTACTTTTCAAAACGCCCATCTGATCTGATAAATATAGCAATAATGCACACAGACCAGTGTTTTAAGGTGACATTGCAGAAAGTTGGGCAATAAAGCTTTGAATGATACAAAATATATTCTTTCGCCCAAGTCTGCCAAACTTTAATGTGCTTCTCTGCAGCAGCATATGGTATAGCCATTATTTAAAGGCTGCTTGTACGCGGTACACATCTTTCACATCTAAGCCAGAGCAGGGATTAGATTGGGGACCCATCTGCTTGCTTCTGCTGACTCCTCCACAGAGTCTCCGACTCTTTGATAACTGCTGACATTCTAAATATCACAGGTGCTTTTGTTTGCCTATCTCGTGGCACACAACAGGAAGATGATTTCACTTTGTCCAAATCGATCTTAAAATTCTTGTCAGTAAGAAGAATCAAAGGAATAAACAGCTGTGGTCCGGCATCATTCACAACGCAATGATGCTGATGCAGTGTAATGCAGGCTTTTCCGTAAAGGGCTTTCTTTCTTTATATTTTATTTAGAGCAGCATTTCTATTCATCCCACGGGGGGGGGGGGGCAATTTAAAAAGCCCAGGCCATCAGCATGTGTAGATGATCCCTTTTATTAGCCTGCATTACCACCTTGCTCCTGATAACTGCTTTCTTTCCCCCCAATCCAAATAAAGAGGATTCTTTGAGTTTTTTAATTTTTTAAAATAGCTTTATCTAACCGTATAAGCTGTAAAGGGAGAAATCAAAGGGTTGCGCTGTATGGTGCCTCTTGGTAAAATAATCAGCTTTGATTTTCATCTTTTGATAGGCCTCCGCATTTTAGGCAGCTCCTTAGCATTTGTTGCCATTTGACATGGGCCACTCAACAATTATTGACCTATATCTTTGTTGAATAGCAATTATAAACTTTTTGCAGATATATTAGCAAATAGGCTGAAAATGGTATTAAAAGAGGTTATCCATTATGACCAGGCCAGATTCTTGCCAAGAAGAGAAATGAAGGGCAATATTAGGAATATAATTCATATAATAGAATATTTACAAGTAAGAAATGAAAAGCAGGTGGCTTTAATGTTTTTAGACGCAGATAAAGCATTTGACAATGTTTCCTGGGATTTTATGTTTAAAGTTTTGGAATATATGAGCTGTGGAGACACAGAGTCAGGGTAATATATACTAAACAGTCAGCTAAACTGATAATAAATAATGTCATGACTGCGAACTGCAAAATAATTAAAGGAATGAGACAAGGCTGCGTGTTGTCACCCTTGTTGTTTATATTAGTTTTAGAAGTATTGGCACAAACAATAAGATGTAATCAAGAAATTAAAGGTATAAGAGTGGGACAGAGACAATATAAATTAAAAGCATTCACAGATGACATGGTGATATCTGTAAAAGAACCAATAGAGTCAATCTGGAAATTATTACAAGAGATAAAAAATAATGGAGATGTAGCAGGTCTTAAGATTAATAAAAACAAACCAAACTCTTGGTAAAAAATATGAATGATGAGAGTAAAAATAAATTATAAGATGCATCAAGTCTAAAGATTGAAAGGAAGATCAAGTATCTATATGTATGGTTAACAGCAAATAATATAATTCTCTATAAAGATAATTTTTTAAAAACCTGAGAAGATATTAAAAGAAATGGGTAAATTTGGGCAGAATGAAACTTTCACTGTTAGGTAGAATGTTGACTATAAAAATGAATGTATTACCAAGAATGTTATTTTTGTTTCAATCAATTCCGGTGATTGGCAAGACAGATTGTTTCAATGTATGGGAAAAACATATTTCTAAATATATCTGTCAAGGGGAAAAACAGAGAATATTGATAGATGCAAAAGAGAGAGGAGGTTTCTCCCTGCTGGATATGAGATTATATTATGAAGCATCTTGTCTTTGTTGGTTGAAGGAATGGATGAAATCGGAGAGTCCACATATCTGCAAACAAATCCGGCTCCCTCAGTCTTAAAGTGGAGATGAGTGCTGCATCTCATAATAGAATTCAACTGAACTTAACCATCCAGGGGTCCTGTACCTTTACCTTTCATTGAGTATTCATTCTGATATGTTTGCCAGGACATTTTATGACAATGAGCATTTGGCCTGATCAATCAACTGTTTATCCCACAGTTCATGCTTTCCTAACCCCCCCCCCAAAAAAAAAATCCTTTAACTGAGCAGATCTGGTTTCAGTTGATGCCTGGATGGTGGCTTGGGTTGAAAGGTAGGGTGTAAATGTAAAAAAGAAAACAGAAAACATGATCGTCCCAGTTTGCAATGCAACACAATTTAAGAATCACTGGTGGCAATTCGTTTCTATATTAAGAATTCTACATTCTAACTCCCTTCAGCTGAGCAACGTCCACCACAATACTAGCTATAGCTTTTGCACTAGGATTATCCATGTTTATTTGTTTTAATTTGTGAGCCACCTTGCATCCTGATTCTGGGGGGAAAGGCGGAATATAAGTAATTAAATAACCAAGTATTATGAAGCAAGCCACTATGCAAACGAATCTTGTTGAGCACTTGAGAAAATATTGGCAATAATTACTTTGTCACTTCCACACAATAAGATGACTGTACTTTGGGAAGAGACCCGGCTTAGTGCAACTCCAGCTGCAAGTCTATGCACCTGTGAGTTGGCCATACTGAACTATGTGGGGCTTTGGGGAACTGAATGTAGCCCCTTGCAGAGCTACAATTCCCTGGGTTCTTTGGGGGAATCTGTGTGCTCTAAATCTCCTTTTAATGTATGAGGGTGTGACTTATCTAAGCATGCCTGGTACTGAGCTGTAAGCTCCCCGATTCCTCGTTAACTAGCACACCACCCAGCAGACCTGAAAGGCATGAGTGAAAACCTTTAATTCAGAATTTCCTTCTTTTGTGAATGCTTGCCTTCATCTTATAGTTATTCCAACATTGTTGTTTTGTGTGTGGCATGCCTGGCAAAGCTGATAAGAAAACTGTAAAGGTCAAGCCTAGATTAAGAAAGTGAAATGAATTTTCTCAGGCGTAAGAATTGCTGGGGTGTTCCTATATCCTGGAAATATAGGAAAAATCCACCAGATAGATAGATAGATACACACACACACACACACATATATATTCATGAGACGCAGGATGCTGACCTTCATATGTGTTCTCCCCAATGGGCAACTTGTGTGGCTCATTTTCTGGGCATTGCAAGAAAACCGGGGGCAGGTGGGGGCGGGGAGATGCACAAGCCACTGAACTTGCAGAGAAGTGAAATGATATGCCGGTTGAGTACATCCTCGAATAGCTAAGAAATTTTAATCCAGTTTTGAATTAACCTACACTATGTCATATGTTCAGAGGTTCATTTAAGCCCCAAATGATTTGCTTCTCTAACCTGCCTAATAGATTATATCTGTAATGGTTGCATTCTTCAAATAGCTCCATTTTGTCCAGCAGTTCTGAATCTGGTCGTCTTCTGGGGTTTATTAAAAAAAAAAAGCCATTGTGGTGCAGTGGTTAGAGGGCTGGACTAGCTAGAACCTGGGAGACCTGGGTTCAAATCCCCACTCAGCCATTAGTCTCACTGAGTGACCTTTCACCAGTCACTGTCGCTTAGCCCAACCTACAGTACATTAAAGGGTTGTTGTGTGGATCAAATCTGGGCAGAACCATGTTCACTCGACTGAAGCCCTTGGAGGAGCAGTAGAATATACTGTACATGTCGCTGTTGATAATGATGATGCTAACAATTTCCAAACATGCAGCACATTTAACCTTAGGCTACTCTTATCGTTACAATGCACTGAGATTGTCGTGCTGTGTATGTGGTCCTGTGATCATCTGAATCAACTACAATACAAACCACGATGGCTGTGCTCTGCTGCCACAGACTGAGGCAGCAATGCTTCAGAATACTATTTGCTGGAAACCACAGGAGAGAGTGCTTGAATCCTGATGGCAGGTTTCCCACTGGTTGACCACTCTGAGAACTGGATGCTGGACTAGATGGGTCACTGGCCCAATCCAGCAGGCTTTTCTTACATTCTTATGACCTTCATTCAGATTATGATTGTTCGCATTTCTATTATGCCAAATGTGCAAACTGAGTAATAGTTGTCTCTGGCACCACTATAACTAAGTCCCGCTGTGCTCAGTAGTCTCTCAGATAAAGGTGGATAGAATTGCAGTCTAATAACACATGCTGTGCATTTGCCTGGAAGAAATTCCTACTGTGTTCAATGGGGTTAACTGCCTAATAAGTGTGTTTATGACTGGAGCTGTTGTGTATTAAAGGGATGAGAATTTCTTACAATATTTCCTGTCTTCTAGAAATTGCACGCAGCGCTTGTTCCCGGTGTCTTCTTTACATGCACACAAAGTTTTCCCATTATGACTGACAAGAAAGACAACACAGTGTTTTGATATTTGAAGCCTCAGGGCAGGTAACAATGAGAAACAAAAATCCTCATCAAGGCACTGTTCATTGCCTGCCCTATCCCTAAATCTGCCCTCCCTCCAAGCCCACGATGCCACTTTGATTGACTTAACTCATTTCCATTCCTCAAGCTCTCATGTTCGAAAGTACCTATCAGCCGCTAAATCTGAAGCAGAAACACATACGCTTATAAGGCATATTGTCATTCTCAAGTCACCCAGCTTTCTCTTAGCAGGAGCCAATCTCCCCACAGAGGCCATTTCCTCTTTTATTCTCAAGGGGGGGGGATGGTAGTGGACCAACATAGCTGCTCCCAGCTTCTTATATCTATCCTCCCTTCTCTAGGTCTTCCTGTCTTCTTAAACATGGAGGGCAGGCCCTCGTCTCAGTCTTCTAAAGCACAATGCAGCCATCGGATTGACAGCCGTGTACATCTACTATGACACATGTGAGAATGAGTGCCTATGTCTGCATAGCTGCATTGCTAATTATTTACCCTTCCATTCAGCTTTCCCCATTTTTTAAATGCCTGCCAACCCAGTTTGAATAGGTGAGCTCATTTTCTCCCTCCCTCCTCTTTTCTTTGCCTCTGTTCCTCTCTTTCCCCCCTCTGATATTTTCAATGGGCTTCGGCAGTTGCTCAGGCGGACAGCATTCCGTTGCCAGGCAACTCTCCAAAAAGGGCAGCAAAATGCTGCTGGCATCGACAGAGCAGGCCAGTCTGCTCCAGGGATGCTGAGGTGCCATGGGCTAATTTTTGCCTCTCTGAATTTGGGTACGAAAGGGGACCCTTCTTCAGTATGGCTGGTGAGGAACGCGGAATTATCGGGAACATTATTTTGTTGTTTGACTTGGGCTTGCCCTCCGTCCTCCTGTTGATCGGTACTTCTCATTCTACCCCAGGGCCCCTTGAAGTCACGCACACCCAATCCACTTGCCAGAGTTTGGAATAGCTCACTGTCTTATGAATTACTGCCAATTTTGTAGCAGCATTTGGCTGAAGGCGCCAGTCAGTGTAAGCTTGTCGACAATACCGAGCTGGATTGCGCGCCAGTGGTATGACTCCATGTAAAAGGCAACTTCCCATGAAGTGATGAGATCCATCCTTAAACTTTCTTGTAACCCTTCATAAGGAGATATCTATTTGTGAATTATAGTTTTGTTAGATTTTAAGTAAGAAAAGAAAACACTACCTGCTGCTTCTGTTTTCTGTTACAGTAATATCAGAATGTTCTAAAGTAAAGCCTCTTCCATGAAACCACTGCTGCAGAATCTTCTTAGGATCTTTTCCCAGTCTTTCACCATCTATTTAAGAACATAAGCCCTAATGGATCAAATCTAAGGCCTATCTGTTCTACTAGCCTGTACTTCACAATGGCCAACCAGTTGCCTTTGGGAAACCCATGAGCAAGACTTGAGCACAACAGCCCTCTCCTGCTGTTTGTCTCCAGTGACTGGTATTTAGAGATGCGCTATAGGATCCTGAGGACCACAGTTGGATCCAAATTTTGAAAAAGGTAGGGATGAATTGCTGTTAGTTTTCTGTTTTCAGCACCATAGCTGGGGAGGCTGTGATTGATTACCCATAGTCTGATTTCCTGCTTCTTTTAATATAGATAGATTTAAAAGCATCTCCACGTGCCCTCAATTTGGAATCAGACCACTGTGCTGGAGGAAGTCTATCTCTTCTCCTCCCCCTATGAGTTACCCAATGTGATGTCCCCCAAATGTTGTTGGATTACAGTTCCCATCACTTCTGATCATTGGCTAGGGCTCTACCACATCTCCACAGCAGGTCACTGTGGCGCTCTCTCCTTCTCCCTGTGCCAAGGTTGGGGAACCGGTAGCCCTCAAGATGTCCCTGGACTGTAGCTCCAATCATGCCTGACTACTGGCCAGGTTGGCTGAGGCTGATGCGACTTGAAGTCCAACAACCTCTGGAGTGCCACAGATTCCCCATCTCGGCCCTGTGTCTTTATCTCACCTAAATGGCTTTGCCCCAGCAACCAGCAGAGAGGAGGGCAGGGGGGGCAGCTGCCCCACTTAGGTCAAGTAAAACAATAGAAATACTTAACTAACTGACCAATCATGTTGGTTCTACCCTCCCTAACAACAGTCCTCCACCCCCTAACAAAAATCCTGGCTACGCCCATGCCAGCAGCTATTTGCCTCCATGCAGCCTATACAAAAAGCTGGTGGAGATTCTTGAGACTTGGAAAACAGCACAAACGGAAGGTCCCTTCCTCCATGGTGCCATGGGTCCCAAAATCCATACACACTCATACCCATCCCATTGACTTTTTAAATAAAGGAGATGGTGGATCCCATCAGAACACCGTATCTGGTTTGGCTCTAATTCCCGATAACAATGAAGCACACAGAGGCAGGAAAGAGATTCAGTTACATTTTACAATCCCAAAGTGGGCAACCCCCTCACCACCACCACACCCCGTCCATAGTTGCAGCTGGTGCTGTTGCAAGATTATTCCGGTGCTTCTCTATTTAACAGTTTCATGTTAAGCTTTGCTCACAAAAACAGGAAAAAAGAGAGAGAGGCCACCGGAGCAGCCCTCTGGGCAGATGCCGCAACAGGACGTTGGTTCCACCCCCAGTTAAAGATGACATTGCAAGTTGAGGCTGCTGCCAGCCAGCAAGGAACAAAATAATACTCCAGTTCTGTGCGCTGTGTACACACAGCTGTCTTCAAAGGGAAATGGGCTAATCCTACTGCATTTCCTTTCTTCAGCTGGTGTGCAAAGAAGGGCCTCGGGGCTTAGAGGGAAAGACTGACTGGCGTTTGTTCATTTCCCTCCATCTCCAGGCTCATTGCTACTGGAAAAGGAAGAGGACTAAGAGGGCAGGATTCCTGTCCATTTCCTTTTGCCCAACAGACCGGCTATAGGCTATGTTGAGTCCTCTGCCACACCTGTGCCCGTTCTTAAAGGACATGACTTTCTGTGTAAACCAAAACATCACCCTACTTGTTGTGGCTGGAGTGCTCACAGATGTTTGTGTGCATGAGAATTCAGATGGGAAATGTCATTCGACAGGACTTGCAGCACCTCCTGTTGGTTCCCTGCAAGTTATCAAAACTAACATAGGCAAAATGGCAGAAAGGCAATACAAGGACATTATGGGTGACAGCAAAAACCAAAGTTAAGTTCAAGTTCTGGTGTATGCCATCTGGGTGGAAACAGGCACAGAAGCTACATAGGTGAAGGCCAGAACCTGACATGATCTCAGCAAATGCATGGACCAAATGGCACAAGTACCAATATACTGGGCATGCAGAGGCAGGGTGAGCTTGCAGGGAAGAATTTGTGGCCAGGAGAAAGAGGAGGTACGTATACACACACACACACACACACCCCTACACCTTGAGCATCCCCCTTCTTGCTTGCAAGTACTTGCTTGTTTTGCCCCATTCTTAGTCATTTCTGGTCTCTCAGTCTAGCAGGAAGGGGGGAAATATGCTACAGAATTATGCCCTGTTCTATCTTACGTTCATGTCCCTACATGACTATCATGATGTTGAGAACTCTGTATTTTAATCCTTACTATATTGCTCTGTCTTGATGCCACGGGGAGAATGGTTTGGTTACTGAATCACCATCATGACTCTTTGCTGCCTCTGAGATATGATGGGCGAATCCAAAAGCAAGTAGTGGAAATCCCTGAAGAATCTGAAGCCCTTAACTCTGTATTTATGTTTAAGTGAGCCAAAGCATACCGGTATGTGACTTTCCTTAGGCTTTTCCACCAATGAAGACAACCCGTAGTGCTCACACCTAATGCCAAGCAGGTTGAGCTTATAACTTGTAACTGCTGCCTCCCTCATTGCTTTTGCTGCAACTTCTCTGGGGTGCAAGCCCGGGCAGTGTGTCTGGAGGTCCTGGGCTGGCAAATGACAAGACCCAGTTCTCGGCCTTGCTGACGTGGTCCAAGGTAAAGCAGTTTCCTAAGCAGTTGAAATATGAGCCACACGCAAACCTCCCCCTTGTTTGGCTTAGTATTAATTATTATCATGACTTTTTCTTGTACCATAAAACACAGATCTTCATATTCCAACAGCTTGGACGATGCAATACAGTAAAGTGGTTCCTATGCTGAAAAGACAGGGTAGCACAGTGACGGTTAAGGGGGAAGCAGGCCATCATGTTTTTTCTACACCCACAGCATTAGCATAAAAGTGGAAAGGTGAAAAGACCGGGGGGGGGGGGGGCAAGCCACAAAAGTGCAGGCATTCCACCCAAATTACAGAAAGCTAGCGTATTTTAAGGTTTTATTTTATTTTATTTAAAAAACCTACTATATTCTATTCTTCTTCTTTCTGGGTGTATGTTATCAGGTATGGCTAGATCCCTCATCTGGAGATAGTAAGGTTACCAGATTTTTTTCAATGAATCTGGGGACACTTTTCAACTTCAATGGATTTTGTATGGGGACTGCTTTGTAAATACGGGGACTGTCCCCAGGAAACAGGGATGTCTGGTAACCTCAAGTTATGGCTCACATTATGGTGAGAACCAAAGCCCAGACTCCCATGTCAAAACCTGGTATCTTGCAAGCTGATTGGCATCCAAGAATATTATTCTCTGTCTGAGGTAGACACATGCATTGAGACATTTCTGGCTGGACTATAAAGCCATTCAGTCTGCTACAGAAGCCCATGTCCCTGAATAGGCAGGAGAGATAAGGAAGGCAAGGAAAGGGCAGGGAGCAATCCATGCCCTTTGCATTTTGGAATCAAACCGTCAAAAGGCTCTCAGGTCCCAGCCTTTCCTTTTGCTGCAGTAAATGTGCGCCCTACAGGAAGAAATCGCTCAACACTCATAGATAGTATCAAAAAACAAATAAGCGCAAGAAACAAAGGCATCTTACAATGCAGACTTCCATGGCCATAGCAGGGTTAGTAAAGGTCACCAATAGCATGCAGGGGTTTAAGTTATTTTAACTTGCCACATACATAGGGTTGGATCCAGACTAACACCATAACACCAACCATGTTTACTTACAACTAAGCCATACTTAATTTTATTGGGCTTTACACCCAAATGCATGGAGTTGGTACTGCAGCCCTAGTTAGTAAAGATTAGCTGCAACAAGTTAGTTGAGCTCAGCTGAGCTTAGTTGGGACAAATTAGCTCACATCTGTACCATACATTTGAAGTACTCATGTGCTTTAAATGTAAAGTGAGGATGCAACCTTAGTCATGTATTAATTTAAATTCCCATTGGTTTCAATGAGAACAAAGTTTTTTTGCATTTTGACACTTTAGTCAAGCGCTGTGGTCATTTTTCCCCTGTTAACTGGGAAGGGACTTCCAACAACCCAGTGATCCATGGAACCAAAACAACCACAACTCCAGCACAGCAATGTCTCTCTCACATACATGTATTCATTTTACCTCACATCACCATCCTGAGGAAGCAGCCTTCCTCAAACATGCTGGCTGGGGCTAGTGGGAGCTGCAGTCCAAAGCAGCTGGATGGCACCAAATCTGGAAAGTCTGGCTTAAAGTGTGAAACAAGATGAGCAGGGGCATAAGAGAAGACTTGGCTTGGGTTTGCTGAAAAGCAGTGGCATAGTGGTAAATTTTGAAGCACAGTAACTCACCATGATAGCCCCCCCCCCCGAGATAAAAAAAAAAGGAAGGGAGCTGTGTTAATTACAGATAAATAATCGGGGACGGTCATTGAATAGGAAGCTAGCCTCATTGTCTTACTTCCTCTATGCTAATATGTCACAAATAATAGTAAAACCTGAAAGCCTCATTATCACCTCCTTTGCCATAGCAAGGAGAGCCCATCACTTACCCTCCTAAAGGTGACACCATTGCTCCTCTAGAGCTATACTCCCTGGCATTTCCTCTGTGCAACACCACTGCTCAAGAGGAAATCATTTGCCCTGTGAACTTTTCACCACATGTGCAAGAACATAGGAACATAAGAAGAACCTGTTGGATCAGGCCAATGGCCCATCTAGTCCAGCGTCCTGTTCTCAACAGTGGCCAGCCAGGTGCCTACGGGAAGCCCAGAAGCAGTATACTTGAGTCACAAGAGCACTTTCCCCACTTGTGATTCCCAGCAACTGGTGGTTAATAATAATAATAATAATAATAATAATAATGAATTTTATTTATACCCTGCCCTCCCCAGCCAAGACTGGGCTACACCAGGTAAAAACAATTGATTAAAACAATTGATTAAAAACAATTGATTAAAAACAATTGATTAAAAACAATTCCTTATCTGTCCTGCCTATTCAGGGACATGGGCTTCTGTAGCAGACTGAATGGCTTTATAGTCCAGCCAGAAATGTCTCAATGCATGTGTCTACCTCAGACAGAGAATAATATTCTTGGATGCCAATCAGCTTGCAAGATACCAGGTTTTGACATGGGAGTCTGGGCTTTGGTTCTCACCATAATGTGAGCCATAACTTGAGGTTAAAAACAATTGATTAAAATACAACTTAAAAACAAGATTAAGCACAGCATTAAAATGCAGCCTCATTTCAGTAGAAACTCAAATCAAAAACTTTTGGGAGATGAAAACGTCAAATCTTTGCCAAGGCCAATTATCCAGACTGGTCCTACGCAGGCCAGAAAAAAGCCAGGGAAGTCCCCAAATAGGAGTTCCATCACAGAAGGAGAAAGGAAAAAGGAAAGAGGGGGAAGGGATCAAGTTGATTCCAAGCCAAAGGCCAGGCGGAAAGAAATCAGGGCCCTGGTCTCATGAGACAGAGCGTTCCACCAGGCCGGAGCCAGTGTTGAAAAGGCCCTGGCTCTGGTTGAGGCTAATCTGACTTCCTTAGGGCCCGGGACCTCTAGTGTGTTGCTATTTATGGACCTTAAGGTCCTTCGCGGGGCATACAGGGAGAGGCGGTCCCATAAATACGAGGGTCCTAGGCCTACTGCCTGCTACAGTGGAGGTTGAACATAGCCATTGTGGCTAGTAGCTCTGAACTCAAGTGGGAGAATTTCTACTCAAGCTGATAATCATGAATGAAGAGTCAAGTCCCTGCTTTGCCCTAAAGTATGCATTCGCCTCTCTCCTTTCATTACTGTTAGTACATCAGAGTGGGCAAAGGATTACTGGACCATGGTAAGTGATGTAAAGTATTTGGCCCTGGACATGTGAACTTCGGGTTTAAAAGAAAGAGAGTTTTGCAGGCGAGGAAGGGATAACTGAAGATGTGATCAGTCACCAACAGAACCTTATAAAAAGAGTTAATAACAAAGCAGCAGCCAGTGCATTAAAAAACTTAAGTGCCAACGGCATGAATCAGATTCCCAGTTCTCAGTCTTGTATAACAAATGCAGCAATTGTAAGAAGTGACTGAATGGCAGGTGGGAAGATGAGAACAACCACGAGGAGCATCTCTTTTAATGCATCTCTTCCTCCGTCACACGTTTTTAGAGACATAGTGAGCTAAAGGTCACCCTTTAAAAAAAAACAACAACCTTGAATCCTTTCCAAAGGGTAAGGTGCTAAAGAGGCCTTTCAAATGACATTTCGCCAGCCTTTGCCATTTGGGAAAACAAAACGAGCCAATGCTGTTCATGTAGCTCAGTGAATTACTGAACCTCATAAATCTGGTTTGTATTTGATGCTTCTTTCAGGAACTGCAAGATAATGTGGTTCCTTTAAATACTACACACCCTTACATAAAGCAGTGCTTGACTGACACAGCAGGGCAAAAAGAACCTGATACTATATTGTGGTATCCTTTTGTGATGACCCCCTCCACAGAGGTTTACAGGGACTGCCACAATCAGACAAAACTGGGAGGAGGTGGGTAAGGCTCGCAGATTTTCTGAAAGGCTGGCCCTACCGTTAGGCAAAGTGAGGCAACCACCTGTGACAGAGGATACAGGGGAACAGGGAGTGAGTGGTGGCAAGGTACTGGAGTGTGTGTTTTACATGGCCTTCCCTGTGCCCCCTAAACTAGCCTGCTGTCCTTGGGTGCAGCGGAAGATGTTGTCCCGTGGCCAGCACTGAAATAGATTCAGCTGTCAGTCTGGGAACCTCATGGAAATCAATAGGATTGAATTCTATAGGGAAATGCATGCTGAATTAGGCTTTTTTCCCATTGTATCACTCTTTTTAAAAAACCTTCTGTTGTCACAATGTTGAGCCTTACACGCAGCATTTACACCTCCAATGCGTTTTATGTTGTGCTTAAAGCACAGGAATACAGGACAATATAGCTGCTTCCTCTTTAAAAAAAACAAAGCCAGCCTTTTGGACGTCACTTCATAATGTACTTGCTGGACAATGTGGGATTCTCAGTGAACCCTTTTGGCCAACTTCTGTCCTTTCTTAAGAGCTTCTGCAGCTTCCTTGTGTTTGTGTGGTTTTTTTTTTAGTTTTCTTTGACGATGCCTGTTTATAATGTTACAGGGAGGAAGAAACAAAGCAATTGTGAAGCTTGTTGAGAAGTAATTCGTGTGCTATTAAAAGTGACCTTGGCACTTCCAGTTCTATTTATTCCGTTTCCTTCCCATAGTGAGCCAAACCACGTCAAGGAAAGTGTAATCTCTCCTGAGGAGCAACAAGGCTAGTATCAAAGTGCAGGTGTCCCAAAATCCAGTACAGGCTAAAAGCCCATCAGCATGTAAGATAAAGAAAAGCCTCCCTTATGACTATAAAACCTTATGGTGACTTTGAGTTCATGAGTTAGCTTCTCCAAGAAAACCATATCCCTAGTGTTTTCTGTGCATTCACAGCACTTCAGGTAGATTCTACTCACACAATGGGTTGTCTCATTACAGCCCAGTATGATTTTGTTTGGGGAAATTATTGAATTTATTTGGCCCTTTGTCTCCTCCTCATGCCCTTCAAACTCCCTCCCCCCCCCCCGTCCCACTGGTGTTAGTTGTAGGTACCCTTATAGTAATTTTGCTTCTTACTCATTTTGTGATCTGTGTTTTTGTATGGTTCTTCTTCAGGGTGTACTTTTTTTGTCCTGTTGCCCTTTTACACACACACACACACACACACACACACACACACGTTAAATGTAAGGTATGCTTTTAGCAGTTCCTGACCTGTAACAAGCTAATTCAAAATGCATATGCAAATAGCACTCTGCCGTTCAATAGACCCTAGGGAGCATGATATTCAGAAGTAGACATTTGTGCAGCATGTACTTTTTACATCAAGTCTCCTGGACCATTTCCCCCCCACCTGTTTTTCTAATTTTTGTCCCATCTTCCACAAACTTCATCAAGCTGTTCAGGTAATGAGGCTGGAATGATCATTTATCCTGGGCATATGCATTTCATAATTGTGTGAACTGAGGAGATGGAACTCTTCCCCTTGCCAAAAGCTACAGAAATACTTCCAAAATCCTAATGGCTCGGGAGCTATGAACCCAACACCACCAGAGGAAGTGCTGACATCTCACAGGAAGAAGTCAAGCTCCTTCATAAGCACAAAGCGCTCCAAGCACTTAGAATGGAAAGTGTTTTGATGACTGCACAGTGACCTTTGCAATACAGTAGAATTTAAGTTCAAGGAATTAAATCCTTCCTGAGATCACAGTGGACTACCATCTGAATAATTCTACATCTCTCTGGTTCACGTTTCTCTGGTTCAGTTGCACTGGTCTTCTGGTCTGTGAACAAATTATATGAATAATAAGCATTACTAGCTAATAGTTAAGTTTCCTTAATAGGTTTTTAAGCCTAATGTACTCATGGGATCAGTTCCACTTATGCTTTTCTAGATGCTTTGGGCAACGTCAGAAAGCTAATTCAAATTCAGTATTCAAAATACTTTGGGAAAAAATCTGCATTCAGCCTGCTTTAAATAGCAAAGAAATGTGAATATCTCAATACTGCAGAGACTGACAGCCTAATACCAAATATACTTCACTACTGATAAGCATAAGTACAAACTGGCCCTTAGCATGTACACCTAAAAATGCAATGTCTGAATGCAACCAGTGTATATTTTGCAAACACTTTTAACATATGTGGACGCTTTCCAACAGCGAGTTGGGACAGTTCCCTGTTGATTGCGTAGTCAGTGGCAACTTTTAACCATACCCTCAAACATTTCTCTGATGAAAATAGGGACGTCCTATTCCATAATAATAAAAAATACTATTTACACCCCACCCATCTGACAGGGTTGCCCCAGCCACTCTGGGCAGCTTCCAACATATACAAAAACATTTTTTTAAAAAAACAGTAAACATAAAAACCCCTTCCCTATACAGGGCTGACTTCAGATGGCTCGGGAGTCGGATAACTCCATACTCTCCAACATTTCTCTGAGGAAAATAGGGGCATCCTAATGAAAAGTTGGTCATTCCAGGATCAAATCAGAAACTGGGATGGCCACTGTAAATCTGGGACTGTCCCTGGAAAATAGGGACACTTGGAAGGTCCACTTTAACCCAGCTCACATCCACACCATACATTTAAAGCACATTTTTGTTGTTTAGTCGTATGTTTGAGGGTATGGTTAAAAGTTGCCACTGACTATGTAATCAACAGGGAACTGTCCCAACTTGCTGTTGGAAAGTGTCCACATATGTTAAAAGTGTTTGCAAAATATACACTGGTTGCATTCAGACATTGCATTTTTAGGTGTACATGGACCAGAGCACGCCAGGCATTCCTGACTTCCACTGCCTCCCGCAGTTTGGTCAAACTCATGTTAGTAGCTTCTGTCCAACCATCTCGACCCTTGTCGTCTCCTTCTCCTTGTGCCCTCAATCTGTCCCAACATGAGGTGGCCAAAGTATTGGAGCCTCAGCTTCAGGATCTGTCCTTCCAGTGAGCACCCAGGGCTATTTTCCTTAAGAATGGATAGGTTTGATCTTCTTGCAGTCCATGGGACTCTCAAGCACCATAATTCAAAAGCATCAATTCTTCATAAATCAGCCTTCTTTATGGTCCAGCTCTCACTTCCATACATCACTACAGTGGTACCTCGGGTTACATACGCTTCAGGTTACAGACACTTCAGGTTACAGACTCTGCTAAGCCAGAAATAGTACTTTGGGTTAAGAACTTTGCTTCAGGATGAGAACAGAAATCGAGCGGCGGCAGCAGGAGGCCCCATTAGCTAAAGTGGTGCTTCAGGTTAAGAACAGTTTCAGGTTAAGAACAGACCTCCAGAACGAATTAAGTACGTAACCAGAGGTACCACTGTACTGGGAAAACCACAGCTTTAACTATATGGACCTTTGCCAGCAAGGTGATGTCTCTGCTTTTTATAGTTTCTGCCAAGGAATTCTGGGCATTGCAGTTTACCTCTCACAGTACCTTTAACAAATCACAGTGCTGGTGTGGGCATGGGGAGAAATGCTGCCTTTTGCTGTCAAAGAGCAGGCAGACAGAGGGCTGGTGCCTCTGCGTGTCTCCATAGCAGTGACCAGAGGAGGAATGACCACTGAGAGGAGCGAAAAGAGAAGAAATGCCATAGTGCATCTGCATTAGCACAACCAGATGCCTTCTATGGCCCCAGCTGCAACAAAACATGTCTGTCCCATGTTGGTCTCTACAGCCACAGAAGGTGCTGCAACCTCCCAACAGTTAATGCTTATCATTAAGATCAGAGATAAAAGATTCTTCTGCCACCTTTTACTATCATAGAGGGCTTATTGTCTGTCCTAATGCTTAGTTCAGAAATACAAGATCCCTTTAATTGTCTCCTGCCTAACATTGTATAACATCAGGTGATTGGCAGGTGGGTGTAGTTTGCCTCAAGCAGGGCTAATTTAGATGGTTCTTTTCCCTTTATTTTGGCTAATGCCTGACAATGACAGTGTGGGTAATTACAGTGGGTAATGGCATGGCCAGAAAGGGCACATCAAAGTACAAGTAGATAAATAGGTACCACTCCAGTGGGAAGGTAAACAACGTTTCCGTATGCTGATCTGGTTCGCCAGAAGCTGCTTAGTCATGCTGGCCACACGACCCGGAAGCAGTCTGCGGACAAATGCCAGCTCCCTCGGCCTATAGAGCAAGATGAGCGCGCAACCCCAGAGTCGTCCGTGACTGGACCTAACAGTCAGGGGGACCCTTTACCTTTAATGGCATGGCCAGCAATGGCCAAAGTGTTACATGAAGTTACAACCTTGGATCTGAGGGAAAACGAGGGACAAATACTTCTCAAGCACTGACAAGATATTGGCAATGGGGGAGGGGGGGCTTTTAAGAAGAAGTTTGAGAAGAAAATTGTATTGTTTAATAAACTCATTTGGTATGGCAGCCTAGATTATGCTTTAAATCATATCATCCTTTCATGTTGCTGTTTATTGGTCTAGGGAGTTGTGGGAAATTAAAATGGGACCTGGGCCCAACTGCTGGATCATTGCTCAAACCACTGAGTAGTGTGGGTTTTTTTAAGTGGGGCCCCAGGCAATGGCTCCTGATGGGGTGCTGTGGCCCCAGCACCTTCCCAAAGATGCCAGGTGATGGGGCCAGACAGTCCTGAGAAAGTGGGTAAAACAATTTTATTCCTCAGCCAAAGTAGAAACAAAAAAGAAAGTGTACCCTGATCTATAGTTGCACTGGAGAGAGAAAAGGCATACCCAAATTTAAAATAACAACTTTTAAAACATCCTAATTTAGGCATACCCTAAAATTATTCAGATATTGAGCTCAGAATTAAATAGCCCTTCTTATAGTTTTGCCTGTCCTGAACACTGGGATTAATTTTCTGGTGCTCATGATCGTGAAAGAAATTGCTCATTATATCCCTCAATTTGACACTAACAACTTCTGGCTCCAACATTACTTTTGCACTAAGACAGAATGTAAAATTAGGGAAACTGCCTATTGGCTAATTCTAGACATTTATCGTCTCTCGATTGCAGGGGTGGCTTTTCTTATTAATACAAACCATAGTTTTTATGTATGGATCATGCCAAACTCAACCCCTTAAAAAGAAAGCAGCCTATAGCAGGTGCACAGAGCTGTCAGACCTTGAAATTTGTTTTGAAACCAGCCACCTGTTAGTGTAATTGTGTAGCTGTTTTTCCTGGCTTATGGGATTTTGGTTCAGCTGTTGTTCTCAGGATAACGTTTATTTCCTCCAGGAATCGCTCAGTTCTCTTGCTGCGAGACTTTTGTGTGTGACTGTCATCCCATAGTCTAATACAATGTGAGCACACACAAAAAGACCCCTTAGGTTTGCTTTGGTAACAACAGCAGCCCCCTTCTTTTTGCACAATTATTCCAGTATATTGCAAATGTGATAACCTACCGGTACATCTTAGATATTGCTTCTTACCTCTCTGCATCGCCACTTTTAGTATTTATCGTTCTGTGCTTGAGCACCTGCTTTGCATGCAAAAGCTTCCTAGTTTAACCCCTAGCATCTTCAGATAGGGCTGGGATGTCTCCTCTCTGAAAGAGCCACCAACATGACTTATTTATTATTATTATTAGTTGATGCATACACTTCCAAAGAATTTGTGCATACATAGAATTAAGGAACAGGATGGTATCACTATGGACCCTTCCAGACTGCTGGGTGGTTTCGTTTTGGTAATGTCATTGATGCAATAATAGTAGGGCTGTTACCTTTGTTGGGGGACACATCATGCTCCTTCGGAGGCAGTTTGTCCACCTTTGGTCCCCATTCTGTGGCTCCTGGAAGCCGTCCGCATGCGATATCGGCAACATCCCAGGAAACAGCTTTGGCTGGCCAGTTAAACCAGGTAAGGGTAGCCAATGAGTCTCAACCTGCTCCCCCACCCCCCACCCCGTGAGTTAGGGACTTCCCCTGCATGTGAAGACAGGCTCCAGCAGATTGAACGGATGAGACCAATAGTGGGCTCAAAGGTCAAGAAGGTGGTTTCTGCATGAGCTGTAGAGGAAAGTGAGGGGCAGATGGGGCTCTTCAAACTGGGAAGGTAGTACATCCAGGAGAAGTAAAACTCTGATCCTAAATCTCCGCTGCTTTGTGAGATATCTTCAGAAGAAGAAAACGCTAAGGAGTAAACCCCACACAAATCTGGAGTGGAGTCCCTAAGACGGTTGGATGGCGACTTGTACGCCTCCTTCTGGCAATTCCTGCAGCCAAGCTGATGCTAGATGTATTGCTCTGCTTCCCTCTGGACCACATCAGCAAGGCTGAGAGGGGGGTCTTGTTGTCTTGGCAGCCCAAGATCTCCCTACACACTGCCCAGGCTTGGGCTCCAGGAAAGTCTCTCAAGGCAGATGGAGGCCAACAACAATATAACCACCTTGTCACCATCATTAATGAAAAACAAAAAGACATATGGAGTAGTTATATTGTTGTTGGCTTCCATCTGCCTTGAAAGGCAATGGAGTATGCCTCCAGGGGTGAAGTCAGACTGCTGCATTAGCAGTGCCAATGTGATGCAGAAATGAAATTAGGAGCAAGGGTGCAGACCACTATCAGGCTTCAGAAGCATCCAGGATCTCAGTTCCTTCAAGATGCAATCTCTCCTTGAATATTCCAGCATTCAGCTTCATTGCATGCCCATGAGTTTTAGTGTTATAAAAGAAAGAAATTATTTTTTTCTATCCATTTTGTTCATGCCATGCATAATTTTATAACTTGGCTTTTCTCCAAGCTGAAAAGTCCCAAAGGCTGAAACCTTTCTTCACAGGAGAGTTGCTCCATCCCCTTTATCATTTTAGTTGCCCTTTTTTTGAACCTTTTCCAACTCTACAATATCCTTTTTGAGGTGAGGCAACCAGAACTGTATACATGTTCACATATGACTTATCACAAGTCAGAAAAACTTTGGGGGATGTGTTGTAAGTGAAACTGAAGAACACATATTACATTTTCTTGGAGATTAAGATGAATTGGTCAATTTATTAGTAGGATAAAATATTTCCAGCATTTTACAAAAGGGGAACCGCCTGGTATTATAGAAAGAATATGGGGAACATTTCAAAACATCTCAAGCTGTACATATTTCTGACACACACACACACACACATATTCAAGTAATGATTGCTAGGTTTAACTCTGCTCTTCCAAATATAAGATGGGAGTCCCCCGCTCCCAATTCTGTTAAAAAGACCTTGAGATTCATAGCAACCAAAAGTGTTGATGAGATTGGTTTTCTCCAATTTAAATGCACCGCTCATCTCAGCTTAGCACAAAATGTGGTTTGCTTCTTATCAGAATAGCCCTTCAGAACCGTGATTTTTAAACCTCCGTTGTTATCAACCTTTTAATTGAAAAAGGATGCCTCTTTGTGTGAAGTCCTTTTGGAAAAGAAATACTCTTTGCCTCTTATCACAGGCATGCACTTCCTCAAAGTTCCTGTTTTAGAAATGTATTAGAAAACGCTGTTTGTCAGAGGAAAAGACTTCTGACTGAAGTTGTAAAACAAAGAGAATAGCCATCTCATTTAATCCTTTGAATAAGGTTTTGTTTCCCATTGAAGGAGGGGGAAAAACATCCGGAGGGTAGCAACTTCCTAAATGAAAATCCAGGATGGATTTGGATTTTCCTGCAAATTCTATTCCTACACCATTTTGGAAGGATTCATTATTTGCTTTGTTTATTTTTATGGGAGCTTTAGTCAAAAATTGATAAATTTGTTACATACCTGCCAACAGCTGCGTTTTCCCTCATAGTTACAGGATTTAATTAAATTAATCCTCTTCATTCCACCTGTTATGTTGTTATATGCAAAACAGAAATAAACTTCCTTTTCCCCCCATCAAAGGGCAACAGAATAATAACAATGAAGTATTTTTTTTACTACAGGTAGCACTACCAATTTATCAATCACTTCCTTTTTTGTCTACAAAGCATTTCATGATTTGAAGGTGAAAAACCGACGTGATGGAAATTAGGAGATGCACATGCTTAAGAATGAAAAATTGCATCGATTCGTAGAACAATGAGTAGGCAGTGCAGAAGCACCCATAGCTGAATTCAAAAATAAGAGTTCAAAAGAGCACAACTATGATAGTTTTATTAAAATACAGCATAGGCCTTATTTTGGCACAACTTGTCAAGCATTTATTGGACTTAGACCCAAAGAGACTCTAATTCATCCACTTAGTTTATTTTTTATTTTTTGCACTGCACTTGCCTGCTTTCTCTCCCCCTCTTTTTTTTGGGGGGGGGGATGGGGGAGGGAGAATAGAATTAGTTTTGTTTTAAATCCCAAGCTGCCAAAATGTCTTCAGTTTGGCTTTGTGGTATACTGTACATAGCCTGAAGTATAAATTATTTAGCACTCACACATGGTCTGTCATGTCTTGTTACTTAAGTGCAATACAGCTTTCATCTGTGTATACCCAAGGGGGCCGTCCAATTGACAGCTGGTGATGTCACCCCCATTTGGCAATCCCCTTATGAATGGAGAGGGAGGGTGTTAAAGCTTTTTCAACAGGGCTTAGCGTGCTCCTCCGCCTAGTTTAACTCTGTGTAACAGATTTATTTGGACTCATCACTGTTAAGTTCACGGCAGGTAGCACCCCTATTAATTGGGTTTTTAAACAAAATATGGCTCAAAGGGCAACTGTTTCCACTTAACAGAAGGCACAGCAGATGAACTCTGCTGCCTCCATCCATTTCCATTCCAGATTGAGCTAGTTTGAGTAAAGATCCTTGCCAGTCCCATTACTAGAAGGACTGGAGATGTTGCTTACATCATTGATTAGCTATTAAAAATGGGAAATAATGGGTGATATCCTACTAAGTTGCACTCAGAGTAAGCCCATTGAAATGAATGGACTTAAATGACTTAACCTTGCGGATTTCACTTCACCCAATCAAAATAATAGTGTGTGTGTGTGTGTGTGTGTGTGTGTGTGTATCATCTCCTGAAAGTTGAAGTTAATATTTTGTGGTTTGGTTTTCAGGGTGTTGGCTGTAGAATCGCATTGCAATTAACACCAAAATGCATGTTTATTTGGATAGTGGGGGGAGAGAGAAGTAAAAAACTCATCAATAGGAGATATTGTGGAGGTGTGGCATTGGCACTGTGAAGGTCTATGGAAAGAAAAATGTGTTGTGTCCCATGGAGTTACGTTCTTCTAGAAACAAAGATTGCTCCATTCAAATACAGGACATCTGGGAATCATAAACATGTTTTGTTTTTGGTCAAATGAGTAAGGAACAATTAAAACAGTGGCTCCTGGGAAAAACCTGAGGCATTATTTATAGCCATGGGGGGGGGGCAGTATTCTGCAGATGTGAGTTTCAGGACTAAAAAAGGGGGTTTCGGTACACAGCACACATGTGCAGAATCTCACAAAACTAAACAGAGTTCTGGTTTCCTTATTTCCTTTCCAATGAGTGCAAAGGTGGGATACTACAGTGAATGGCAACAGGGAAAGCGGGTACTTGTGCTGGTGGAAGGCAGTCTTAGCTCTGTGGGACTCAAAGCATGGGCACTTTGTCTGCCATTGTTTGACTAGATCGAGCCCCAGATGTTCAGTTTTAATTTAATTTACCCTTCACTGAGGTTCTATTTGACTCGAGTTTTTATGCAATTACCAAGGATTGGAAAAAAGAGTCCCCACAGCAAAAGAGACAGGACTCAGCAGATAATGGCAAATTATTTAACAACCGAATCTTGTGCTGCTGCTTTTGCTAGAATCAAGATTGTGTGTCAGCCGCAAAAGGCAATAATATCCCCTTATCCCAGGCAAGTGGAGCGAAGTCATTCATTCAAACTATATTAAATAGTTAGATAGTTATTCAAAGCAGTAATATTAGAGAAAAGTGGCCTCTTCAAAAGCTCTTAGGATGAGGTGGCCATCATCTCTTATCGCCACCAGCAGCTCATTTGGTAGCGCAGACACTCTAAGTAAGGTTTCCTCCACAGAACTGGTGTCTGCGTCTGTATGCGTGAGTCTGAGGGGCTGAGCTATACCAGATCCTATGGCCCATTGCTGCCCTGCAGGCCCATGACTAAGTCTGTTGATTTAGTAGGACTACTCTAAATACAACTAATGTTGGATCTAACCCTTGGGTTTTATGAAATGGGTAGGGAACCTCCAGCCCAGGAGTGGATGGGGAGAGGCTCTGCCCCTGCCTTGCTTGTATTCATTGGCACCTCTCCATGCATACAAGTATACATGGATAGGCACACTGTAGAGTTGTTATTGTCTGTTTATTCAGCTGGAGGTGAAGCCTGCCCTTGTGATGCTGCCCCCCTTGCCCTCACTTAGTCCAAATTAATGGAACATAGGAGCAGCCCAAACACTAAAGAAGGACTGGCAGATTACCAAAGGGGCTGAACCCTTACCTCAGGCTGACTCAGTAATCTATATATCCTGCTATATATCATCCTGGTAAGGAGAGTTTTACCACAATGGCAGGTGTGTAAGTGTTGCTGAAATTAATGGGCATTCATATCCATCTTTTAGTTTCACTTTTAAAGATATATATATACACACACATATGTCTGTCTTGTAGTTGCATGTTTAATTTCTTCCTGTCTTGCAGCTCTTTCAGATTCACAGCTCAATCCTACCCCTAACCCAATTCAGAAGTAAGGCCTATTTAATTCAGTGGGTCTTACTCCAAGGTAAGTGGGGTTATGATTGCATAGTGGTATCAAATATTACTCTTAGAGCGGACCTGTTAAAATAAATGGACCTCAGTGGGTCTACTCTGAGTATGACTATCAGTGCAGGTTATACTGTATATGCCTATACACTACAAATATATGCATGCCAACTCAGAAGAAAGTCATGTTGAATTCTAGGCTCCAATCCTGTAGTTACTTTTACTTGGGAATAAGACTCATTGAAAAAGTGGCATTTACTTCTGGGTGGGTACGTTTATCTTAGTTCACAAAATTTATATACTGTTTTGATTGCAAAACAACAACAAATAAACAAAGCAGTTTACAGTAAGAATAACATATACGTCATTGTAAGTCATTTGTGGCGGCATACTGTATGTTTTTGTGGAGAAATAAAAAAGGTAAAGGACCCCTGGACGGTTAAGTCCAGTCAAACGCAACTCCGGGTTGCAGCACTCATCTTCCTTTCAGGCTGAGGAAGCCGGCATTTCTCCACAGACAGCTTTCCAGGTCATGTGGCCAGCAGGACTGAATCGCTTCTGGAGCAATGGGAACACAGTGACAGAACTGCATGGAAACGCTTTTTACCTTCCCGTTGTAGTGGTACCTATTTATCTACTTGCGCTGCCATACTTTTGAACTGCTAGGTTGGCAGGAGCTGGGACAGAGCAACAGGAACTCACCCCATCATAGCTGTCAACGTTTCATTTTTTAAAAGGGAAATTCCCTTTTAAAATTCCTCGCAATTAATGGGAAATGTTGGCAGCTATGCACCCCATAACAGGGATTCAAACCACTGACCTTCTGATTGGCAGCCCAAGAGGCTCAGTGGTTTAGATCACAGCGCCACCCGCAACCATGTCCCATTGTTGGATCAGGCCAACAGCCCAGCATCCTGTTTTCAAAGCAGCCAACTGCATAGCTCATGCATAGCATAAGACTCTTAAATCCCAGCGTCGTGTGTTCGAGCCACACGTTGGGTAGAAAGATTCCTGCATTGCAAGGTGCTGGACTGGATGACCCTCGTGCCCCCTTCCAACTCTTCCGATTTATAGGATTCTGACAAGAAGCCAAGCACAAGCGCTCCTTTACCGGCAGAGGGAAAACAATTGCTTCTGGAGCAATGGGAACACAGTGACAGAATTGCATGGAAACGCTGTTTACCTTCCCGTCGTAGTGAATACAAATCAATAGCCGGCTTATCCTGCATTGATCTGCACAGCTCTCTTTTAAAAGCCACCCAAGTTTGCTGCCTTCACTGCCTCCCGCGGGAGAGAGAGAGAGCAATGCAAACCCCCCCCCCCCGTTTTTTTATCTAGGCGCCCTTTATCCTATTTTTCCCTGAATTTCCCGCGCCTGCCTGCCCGCCTTTCACCCTGCGACAGGCGACTACTTCTAAGACAAGGGAGAAGCGGGAGGACACGTTGAGCGGAGGAACTCGGGAAAGCTCGCGAGAACTAGGCCGCTTCCCGCGATGCGTCGCCCCGAGAGGGGAGGGAGGGGTTGAGTGAGCAAAGAGCGGCCGGGAGCGCTCTCGCGTGACGTAGCCGCCGTGTCCTCCTGTGCGTGCTTTACGTGCCCGGAAGCAGCGTGAACGGACACGCGGAGGGACTCTGGGGAGAGCAAGTATCGGAAAGGAAAAAAGCGGTGTCGGGGGGGGGGGTAGAAAAAGAGAAAGAAAGGGTGGTAGGGAAGCCCGTAGGGGACAAAGAAAAGAAATAAAGCGGCTCTGGCCAACTTTATTGCCGGAGGTGGCAAAATGCCCGGCGTTGCCGCCCGTAAGAACCAGGAACGGAACCGAGACAGCGCCATGGAGCAGCCGCCGGCTGATGTGGGTCTCCGAAGAGGGCGGAGGCGGGGTGGGGTGGGGTCTCCTACTGCTTTATTGGGAGGGGATGGGCACTGAGAGAGGGGGGGTTTCAAGGGGGCGGACTGCAAACTTCAAAGGCCCACTGCCTGGTCAGAAGTCTCTCTCTCTCTCCCCCCCCCCCCCCGTTTTCGTTTTCTCTCCGCCCCCCTATCCCATTTCTTCACTGGGAAGGGCTTGGAAGGTGCCATGTTATACCTATGCACGCAACTCCCCCCCCACCTGCCCCATGAAGACGCTGTCAGGTCACACAGGTCTTCATAGCTCCCGTTACGCGTTTCTCTCAAACTCCCCATCCCCCACTCATTGTGTTGTGCAAGATGAGAGCAGCAACTTGGGGGGGGGGGGGGTTGGAGTTTCGTCACGCACACAGTGGGAGCGTACCTACTTTAAAAAAAAAAGCACTCATCCAGGCATTTTTTAAACAGAAAAGACTTGTTTGCTAGAAGCAGCAGCACAATGAGTTTGTGTGTGAGCACTGTGTCTCCAAACCTTAAATGAAACTGCTGTCAGTGGGGTGTGTGCGTGGCTATTATTGTCCGCCTTCAGGTTAAGGGGCGTCCTACGGAAAGGTGAATGGAGGGGCTGTGCAATTGTTGGCACGTTCCTCAGGGTTAGGTGTGGATAGATTTCAGCTGATGAGCTGGGAGGACATCCTGCTAGGAACAGAGTTGGACAACGGATGCAGGATTCAACCCTGCCCTCCTGCCCACCGCCAACAGTGATGTCAGTTGATGGGCAGGTGGTGTGGTCTGGGGGAAATGGCCTCATAGGCCAAGGTGCAAGCCCTGGGAGGCCAAGGTTGGCCCCTAGGCCATAGCTTCTCCACCCATGCTCTGTGGTGTCAAAACCACTATTCTGCTCACTGAATGGGCATTTGGGCCTATTACAGGAGGCTTGCATCATAGAACAGGGTGGATACATACACTGTACTAAAGTCCTAACAAGTTGAAACATGATTAGCTCCTTGTACTCTTTATCAAGGGTAATCTATTCTGTTCTGAGCACCTATATTTATTATGACTATATCATTTTTATTAAGAAGACCTTTGAACATGATCTTGTTCAGAATCCTCCTTAGCAGAAAATATGCATTATATAATTTGTGTTATGCGCAAACTATCTTTAGTGTCTTCCGCTTTCCTAAGTATATATTATTTATACTTGTTTTCATTGTAATTATTAATTCTTGGAGCAGGCAACTGTCTCCACAGTTGATTTAACAGCACAGTCCTAACTGTGTCCTGTTGAATTCAGTGGGTAAGTGGGATTAGTCTTGCTGCCTAAACTACTTAGTTCAAGCTCATCTGCTCAAAAATTATTCCCAATAATGATGAGCAGCCCCTGAGAATCAGCTGCTGCATTACCTCTGTTCATGCAAATAGACTTTGAGTATCACAGCCATAAAGGGCAGCTGTATGTTGCAGCTTGAATCAGCTCTTTGGTTTGTGGAAGGGTTGGCGATCCAGTGCATGCTGACACTCATGAAAGAGGGAGGGGATTTTTGTTGATTCCCTTTGCAATTTGATGTTCCACCTCCCATGGTGTTCCAGAGGGTCCTCCAGTGATCTGGAGCAGGTTTTTGGGCTGTACAGGACAAAAATCAACCCCTTTCCTTCGGTTAATAGAAAATTCCTTGTACATGATCTCTGGAGCAATTGTAGCTTGAGAAAATAAAATATATTCCATTCTTGAGTAAACTTAGCTGATAGAGTGATTGGGTAGCATTTGTAATTACATTTTATGTTCATGTCAGTGTTAGGAAAATTGGAATTGCCTAATTCAATAACCAGTTCTATATATTTCCCAAGATGAGGCCATCCTAATATTTCTCTAGTGGAACTATCTTAGGTCCTCCCCCCCCCCCCCAATTGTTATTCTGTCTTGCCTATTATTGCCCACTGCGGCTGGCAATAGAAACCACAAAGAGGCTTGTGGCTTCCTAAAGATTAACAAATGTTTTTAATTCATTCCTATTGTACAAATTTATAAACAGGTTCACAATCTGAGACCATCAAAGTGATCTACAACAGGGCAAAAATAAGATCAAATATAAATTCTAATAACACTTAAACCATTCCTACAGATGCACAGTTAATGTTTCATAATCAATTAGGTCACACCTTAGGGGAAACCATCTTAAACAGAAATGTATTCAGTAGGTGCCTGAACGTCATGATGTTGGGTGTCTTAACTAATTTCAGCTGGTAATTGATTCCAGAGGGCTGGAACTGCAACACTAAAAGTCCAGTTTCTAGTGTAACCTGCACATACCTCTGGGGCATGCAGTACTCTCAGCAGCAGCCCATCTGAGAAGCGCAGTTGCTGGGCAGGGGCAATAGGGGGGGTTTGATCCTTTAGGTAACCTTTCTTAGCATAACCTTTTATGAACTTGAGTCTTGTTTCCTGAGATACCAAGGATAGAAATTAGGATCATTTATTTATTACACAGATGGAGCCTCAAATAGTATATTGAAACATAATGAGGTTGCAGCTTTAATATTTAGTTACTGGAGTGTTTTCTTAGTCTCACATTATTAATCTGAAACTACACTAGAGTAAATGGGATGAAAAAGTTTGGAAATATAGTCTAAATTCTGGGAACATTGCATTCCTTGTATTCCCATTTGTGCACCTGTTAGGCACAAGCCTGAGTAAATAATGAACTCTGTTCCATGTCTTGAAGTCTGGGTCTGGCAGATCAACTGGGATATTGAATGCCATAGTCCAATTCCTCCACGAAAAGCAATCTATTCCCATAGGTTTATAGCTGGTGGTTGCAGCTGAGTTATTTGAGCTTATATCTGTTATGGCGATGATGCATGGGAAGCATGGTGATTTCACAGTTGTCAAGGCTCAACTCATTCTGTGATAAAAGCGTAGTTTGAGAAAGTTGATCCCTAGGCTGATGTCACTCACATGATGTTTTCCCGTGTGTGTGGAATGATCAGTACTAAAGGCAATGTCACGTAGCATATAGTGCTGAATTTAGCTTGTGGTGTACATTTTAAAGTAACTTGATAAAAGATGAATGCAAACTTGATGAGATGTACATATTCTAAACTACCAAAAGCAAAGTGAAAATTGGCTCTTATTTGGAGATTCCAGTCTGTGTTTAGCACTTGACTTCTTATATAGAACATTGCCATCCATTAAGAGCTAGCAATGCTCAAATGAAGTGTGTCATTTCAGATTTGTGCACACAACATGCAGGGTTTTGTTTTTTGTTTTTTGTCTTATTTGGACTCTGGCTTGGCGTAAAAGCTTTTAGCATAACACACTGTTCTTCCCTTTTATAGGATTATGCCAAGGAAAGGTATGGAGTATTGCCGCTGATCCAGTCTCAGGAGAAACCAGGTCAGTTTCAAAATTCTAGAAAGCATACAAAAACCTATTGGGTTGTAAATACCACAATCTGCAAGATAGTGCTGATAGTTGTGTCAGGTCCAATATACAGATAACCATTTCTAGCTGTAGTGGAGCCAGTCTGTCTGAGGGAAAAAAGGTAAGAGGTTGTTTCACTTCATGCTTGCAGTTAACAAAATACTGTGGAACTTCAGCTAAATTTAACACATGACAAAAAAAAACCCAACCCCAATCACACTTGCTATGTGCTAAAAATCTGAGAGAACAATTGGCACGTATTAAGACAAAAATCATAGAGGCCCCTTTCTCTTTGTGAGCTAAGGAATCCTGCTTGCAGAATGCCTGTGCAAGGACTTCTGCTTGCGCAGATGGGGCTCCCCCTTTCTCCCTCTCTCCCTGCACCCCCAAAATCTGCTTTGAGGGGATCAGGAGAAGCCCTGGAACAGCACACGGGAGGAGGAGAGGTGGGATTGCGGAGTATAGCAAGCCAGAATGCTTGCCATGACGGAACGATTGCCTTAGCACAACATTAGATTCCTTCTTGAAACTTTGCTTACAGATGTAAATTTCAATGAATACAATTGGACTGACTTCTACACATTCATAGGATTGCAGCCATGGTTTCTTGTAATCATACATCAAGTATGGGGAAGCCATCCAAAAGTTGTTTAACTCCCCTTGGCCATAGTGGCCAACGGTCAAGGATGATGGGATTTGAAGTCCATCAACTTCTGGAGGGCTACACCTCCACTTGTTGGCATTTGTCTATCTTGAGAGACAGTGGTGTGTGCCTCTGGCATCAAACTGACACCCTAAGACACAAGGCTGGGCAGTGCATATGGAGGTCCTGTGCTGCCCCTACGACAAGACTTCCCTCTCAGCCTTGCAGATATGGTCGAAAGGAGAACAGAGCAATACATTGGGCACCATTTTAACTGCAGGAGTTGCCAGAGGGAGGTGTACAAGGCCCCATCCAACCATCTTAGGGACTCCATTCCGGATTTGCATAGGGTTCACTCCCTAGCCTTTTCGTCTCTTTAATATATCTCACAAGGTATCAGAGGTTTAGGTTCAGAGTTTTCCTTCTCCTAGATGGGCTCCCTTCCCAGCTTGACGAGCCCAATCTGCCCCTCACTTCCCTCTACAGCTCATGCAGAAACCATCTTCTTGACCATTGGACCTACTATTGGTCTCATCCGCTCAATCCGCTGCGGCCTGTCTTCACATGCAGGGGAAGTCCCTAACTCACTGAGGGTTTGAGAGCCATCAGATACCCTCACCTCGTTTAGCTGGCCAGTCGAAGCTGTTTCCTGGGGTTTGAGTGCTGTCACATGCTGACGGCTTCTAGGAGCCACAGGTGAGAGATGAGTGCAGGGTGAGGACCAAAGATGGGACAAACTATCCCAGAAAGAGGATGATGTGTCCCCTACCAGGGGTACTACCCCTCGCCTAACACTCCACACCCCTCCTCTTACGTAATTATAAAAGGAGCATTAGATATGCACAAAACCTAGCTAATAATGGCCTTTTTCAATTGTTGGGTGTGGCCCAGCAACTCACTTGGGCTAAGACAGTTTATGTGTACAGTGGTACGTCGGGTTACATTCGCTTCAGGTTACATATGCTTCAGGTTACAGACTCCGCTAACCCAGAAATAGTACCTCGGGTTAAGAACTTTGCTTCAGGATGAGAACAGAAATCATGCTCCGGCGGCAGCAGGAGGCCCCATTAGCTAAAGTGTTGCTTCAGGTTAAGAACAGTTTCAGGTTAAGAACAGACCTCCGGAACGAATTAAGTACGTAACCCAAGGTACTACTATATGTCTACAAATACATCAAGCCACTCCTGTGCACTTGCCTGTTTCCCGGGTAGGCATGCTTATGGCTTCAGTTCAGCCTTGCAGATAAATCCATAATAGATATTACACTACATGAATTTGTATTTGGACATAATGCCAGCCTTTGAGAAGTCATGTTCTGTGTGCGAGCTGGGAGTAATCCAAGCACATATGTGTTGGGATGTATATTGTGCTGCTTTTGCAAAATGCAGCTTTGAAGAAGAAACAAATTGAGAGGTTTGGTTCTCATTTTTGAGAGAGAAAGAGAAACATGAGGGGGGAAATTGGGCAGTGGTTCACTGCATCATGTAAAGAAGGAGTTGGAAGGAATAGAAAGCGCTTTAAAAAGGTTGATTAAGTTGCCATTGTGGATTGGAGAAAAGGAAAGCGTTCAGATTCAATGTTTAAAGAAACAAGTTATTAGAATTTTCTTCTTTTTTTAAAAAAAAAAACCATTAAGGAAAAGCAGCAGATTACTTCACCTACTTGTGCAAAAATAGTTTTCTGCAGTATGTTTCTCTTTAGCAGTTGCTTTCTGATTTTTTTATAGAAGCAGTGCAATAGTTGAAAATAATTATTTGGACCTTGTCAGAACATGTAGTCAAATGTGTTTGCCATCTGGTTTTAATGAAAGTTGGGCCATTATGTCTACAGTAATTTTTTAAAAAGTTAATCTAATGCACATTTTGGGTGATGCCTTGAACATTAGGGACTTATGAAAAGGGTGATACCTCATTTTGTCCTTTTTATTCATGTCTGGAAAATGTTGCAGCTTTGTAATAATTTTAAATCGTTGATGTAATTCTGTCTGACTAAGGCTTAGCAGATCTGTTTCAGTTTTCGTTAGCATTGGTGAAACTTGAAATTGGATTAGAACTTGTTACTCCGTTTCATCGTTTTTCTGTTTTTCCGCCTCAAGTGTTTCAAGAGTGTAGTGGTGTATCCCTTTTACCACAGATCCCTGTTTCAGAGTAATTTGTTTTCAACAGCTTAATCCAATGCATGTTTGCTAGAAAGTAAGTCACAATGTGTTCAGTGAGGCTGACACTATCTGTTAAGTGTGTTTAGGATTTTCTGTCTAAACTACTTAGAGAAGACAACATCTCCCCTTCATGGAAGAGCAGTGGTTACCTCTAACCATTCCCAAACTTATTCATATCAACAGAATTACCTCTGAGATTCATGGTAATCTTCACATAGAACTTCCTTAGAGTCATCTTATCCTTTTAAAAGCTTAAATGAATCTGCAGAACCTAAAAGAATTATTCTGAAGAGAGTCCAACCTCAGCGTATAATATGGTAGTTGTATAGCTGTGAAGATATTCAGAAAGTGAAAAATTAACAAAACAGACACAGCCTGGAATAGGAAGACACTAAGGAAGGAGACAGAGAGAGAGAGAGAGAAAGAAAGAGAAAACCTTAGTGTGAAAAGAGCAGACATCTACGGTACTACACAAGGTAGTTGTGCTTCCAAACAGAAAGAACCAACTCCAGTACCTGAAGCAGTGGTTTTCAACTAACACAGATATTAATAGTTTACAAGATTGCTTGCCTTATTAAAAAGGCAACATTATTTATTATTTATAAAATGTGCATACCACTTAGCATAAAGAGAAATCTCTAAGCGGCTATCGTAAAATGTAATTTAAAAAGTCAATATAAATTCATATAAAATGCAGGAATCAAATAAAATCTTAAAAGCTAAGGAAAAATGGAATAAAACTGAGCAGCGCGGACCATGGCATGGGGGATGAGTTGGGCTTTCGTTGTGAAACGGAGCAGCATTCACAAACGGCATCCCTAGGGCAGAGAGTGGGATGGCTTGTAGCCATCTGGGTTTCCCCACCACTCTAATGGATATCCCCTCCTCTCATTTTCTGACCACGACATGCAATCTTTGTATGCACAGTACTTCATATTCTCTCTATCCCCCACCACAGACTCCTTAACTTGCGTACCTTATATAAAACAATACAGTACTCAACTCACCATTCATTCATCCTGCTCCACCTATTCTATTCCCTCCTCTAAAGC
This sequence comes from Podarcis tiliguerta, assembly GCF_965153285.1. Classification (NCBI taxonomy): domain Eukaryota; kingdom Metazoa; phylum Chordata; class Lepidosauria; order Squamata; family Lacertidae; genus Podarcis; species Podarcis tiliguerta. Next base: position 40,741,576 of record NC_139534.1, read on the forward strand.
ACTGGTCAGATTATTCAAAGGGGTAGAACTATGTGTGTGTGTGTATGTGTGTGAAACAGTAAACCCTCATACCCAGGGAGAGGTACCATGCATAATGTATTGCTGTCATCCAAATGGGAGGTTAAGAAAACATGCGCCCAGACTTCATATCCAGTACCAAGTCAGAGACGGTGAACTGACTGAAGCTGGGAAAAGGCATTCCTTGCCACCAAGGCCACCAAGGTTTCATTTCTGCCACGAATGCTTTGTAAATAGCTTTCCTTGTAAATGTACATAAAATCTACAGAGTAGCTTTGTTGCATCAAAATGGCTATTGTTCCCCCTTCCCATGAATAGAATAGCTAACCAAGTAATGTATTGCCTGCAGATCGTGTGTTGATTCGAATAAAGGACTTGACAGCAGAGAAAGCCGATGACGTCGTCTGGGTTCGTGGGAGGATTCATACCAGCAGAGCAAAAGGTAAGCTTAGCTCTTCCAAGATTGCCATAGATAAGCCTTTCTCAACTGGGTGCCATCCAGATGTTGCTGGACCACAACTCCATCAACCCTGATCATTGGCCACGGTGGCTGGGATTGATGGGAGTTGTGGTCCAAAATTATATTGAGGGCACCAGGTTGGGGAAGGCTGTCCTAGACTGTTTATGCACCATTTATTTATTTAGATGGTTTATGTACTGCCCACAGCTTACGACAAATCAAACTATCTGTGGATCTGTCCTTATTAAAGGTCCATGAAAATAACACTGTTCTTTAAAAACATTTTTTTATGGGTCAGGAAGGGTCAAGTTTTCTCCCCTTGTCCTGATGAACTACAGTGGTACCTCGGGTTACATACGCTTCAGGTTTATGCGCTTCAGGTTACAGACTCCGCTAACCCAGAAATAGTACCTTGGATTAAGAACTTTGCTTCAGGATGAGAACAGAAATTGTGCTCCGGCGGCGTGGCAGCAGCAGGAGGCCCCATTAGCTTAAGTGGTGCTTCAGGTTAAGAACAGTTTCAGGTTAAGAATGGACCTCTGGAACGAATTAAGTACGTAACCAGAGGTGGCACTGTACTCTGAATAGCACTTAGGGATTTTGCAAGAAAATATTCCAGCCTGCTACGTCAATGATATCTGTGTCAAGGATATCTAGATATCTCCCTGGCAGGAAAATGGGGTGGAAGGGTACCCAGCAACAAGCTGAAGGCCTTCACTTAGTTCTCTCAGTTTGCAGCCTGAAATGATAGCTAGGCTGTTTACTCAGGAGTAGATTGCTAGGAGATGGCCCCAGACTGCTTGCTTGGAAATAGTTGCATGTGTTTAAAGGTGCTCTATATTCTCGCTGTCTGTGTCTTTCCCTCCTGGATTTTTATGGAATGTTAACACTCTTGAGAACGGTTTGCCACAAATGCAGTAGCCAAAACTTTTTATTTCTCTTTTCCATATTGCAAAATACATGTGCCTGTCTTTCTGCGTTAGTTCTTTTTCTATAGTTAAACATGGTAGAAAAAGACCTACAGGTAAATACAGTGCTTTAAAGAAGGCTGTATAATGAAATACTTACTTTTAAATGCCTCTAAAGTTATAAAGCACTATTCTGAAGTAAAATTTTAAACCATTGCCGAAGTATCAGTCATCAGGCATACTAGAATTTCTCTTTTCAAGTTGGATAATCGGAATAAAGCTAGTTTGTGTTACTTCCTAAGTTTTAAAGGAAATGGGAAACCCTGGAACGAATTGGCCTTTCATGTAGCCCCAAACAAAATATGCCAGCTCATTATTTTTTTAAAAAAAATTTGTTCTTACAGTGGCCTCAAAGAAATCCTTATCTAAGCTTGAGCTCCATGGCATGGCTTGTTCAGACAGAACCACCTGCCTGTCATTTTTCTTCACTGTGGGAGCACCACTTCTCTTGGGGATCACTTTCCATTGCACAAGTTTAAATATGCTTTGACCTCTTCAGGTGACGTGCAAGTCTGACAGATGTTCCATTTGTTTGAACTTCACTCACCTCATAGTTGAGAAACTGTACATTTAAAGAAAAAAGGCTTTCCGGAACAAAATATGACAATAGCTTGAGGAACTGGAGTTGAACTCTGCTCCCCAAAATCTTTGACATGCTTGATAGAAATGCTTCTTGTATTGGGCATAAATAGGGAGAAAAGAAAGGTTAGTTACTAAATCGGGTCAGTTACCTATTTCACTATAGTTTCATTCTTGTTCTGGGGGCATAAACGTTAAACGTTTATTTTAACGGTCCCAGGGATTTTTGGGTCTGTGTGTGTGATTTTCATAATAATAACAATAATAATAATATACAGTCGTACCTTGGTTTTCGAACAGCTTGGTTCTCGAACGTTTTGGCTCCCGAACGCTGCAAACCCGGAAGTGACTGTTCCGGTATGCAAATTATTTTGGGAAGCTGAATGTCCAGTGGGGCTTACGTGGCTTGCAATTGGCTGCAGGAGCTACCTGCAGCCAATCAGAAGCTGCACTTTGGTTTCCAAACGTTTTGGAAGTCGAACCGACTGTACTAGCAAATGTTGATAGTGGCCTGAACGGGTGTGCCAGCTTTAACTTGCATATATGTGTTTGAAAAATGGGAAAATATGTAATCTTATGCAGCCATGAAGCTCATCTGGGGTGGTTGGCATGCACACACAGGTGCCAACATTCACTCAGAGTTAGATAGTTGAAAGAGCTGCACTGGCTAGTTTATGGTTTTAGTATACAAAGCCCTAAGCAGCTCAGGACCAAGTTATCCAAGGGAGCATATAGACCACCCTTTCTCGTGTACAGACCAGCCTTTCTCCTGTACAGACCAGCCTATTTGCTGTGATCTGCGGAGGGGGTCTGTTAACAGTACCATGGCCTGTAGAAGTGCACCTTACACTGGTGCAGGGAAGATCTCTCTTCAGCAGGACACCTCCTTTGTGGAATGACCTGCCCATAGAGACCAGGTAGGCTTCAACTCTGTGATGTTTTTGCTGACAAATGAAAACATACCTGTTCATCTGGGTAATTCCCTGACCATTAATTCCTGTTCCTCAACATTCCTGGCCTCTGTGATTCATACTTTTAACTTTACAGTGGTACCTCAGGTTACATACGCTTCAGGTTACATACGCTTCAGGTTACAGACTCCGCTAACCCAGAAATAGTACCTCGGGTTAAGAACTTTGTTTCAGGATGAGAACAGAAATCGGGCAGTTGCAGCGTGGCAGCAGGAGGCCCCATTAGCTAAAGTGATGCTTCAGGTTAAGAACAGTTTCAGGTTAAGAACGGACCTCCGGAACGAATAAAGTACGTAACCAGAGGTACCACTGTATTTTATTGATCTGGTTTTAGTGCTGCATATTGCTGTTTCACTTGTTTGCGAACCACCTTGATAATTCTCAAAATGAAGGTTGGTATAGAAGAAAGGAATAAATATATTTCTTAAAAAGGTGACCTTATTTTATTTCAGAATTACCCCCCCCCCCTTCTACTTCAAAATGAGATTCCTGCATTGCAGGCGGTTGGACTATATGATCTTCATGGTCCCTCCCAACTATGATTCTATAATTCTCAGTAGAATTAAGAACAAGCCAACAACTTGGACAGTGACCCGTGTTCATATGCCGGGCTAAACCAGGAGTGGGTAGCCTCCCCAGCCCCACTTGAGGGACCATAATCCCACACCAGTGGTAGGCAGAGCCAGAGCAGATGGTGGGTGGAGCTAGGGACAAGTTTCTAGATTAACTAATCCAGAGTAAAGTCCACCCTGCTTCAATTTTCACCGTGGTTACCTTACATTAGAATTCTTGCTCCTGTGTGGTTAACTTGGAAGTAAAGCCTACTGAGTTTGATTCAGTTGCACTCAAATATACAGAGCATTTTATCTTTAGAACAACAGACCAATAAACCCCCTGTTGTGGAAAGCAAATGAAAGTAACGCCTTTCTGACTTTAGTGTGCTGCACACAGGTGCATATATGACAGAAGCATACAAATTTGATCTTGGAAAGTTGAGGGGGAAAAGTTCTATAGGGAAGAAGCAGGGAGAGGGAGTTTATTTTTTATAAAATGAACTACTTCCAATTATACTAAAACTGCATGAAGGAAGGGGAAACACAGTAAGTAGCCAGGAAAAAATAAGTAGGAAACAAACACAAATGAAGGAACTCTATGGGGATGGAAGGATGGGAGCAGCACAAGGCATCTTCAGGAGGCTATAGGGGCTGCCTAAAATGAGACGGGATTCAGATTTCCCTCCTGTGCGCTGATGTGAAAAGTTTAGTTTCATATGAATGAGACCAGGCAAGCTTCAGGTTTGTGGTCTCCCCCACTTTTGCGTCATGATTGTAAGGAGGGAGTTTTCAAAAGCTTTCGCTTCTACTTTTGCCTAACCACAGCCTGCCACGTTATCCAAACCGTGGTTAATTTTAATTTGTTTCAGACAAATTAACTCTTGCACAGTTGTAGAAATGCATAATACCGCATGGTGCGTTCAGATTCTCCTAAAAAGCCAGAGATCTTTCTGAGAATTCTCCCAAAGTTTGGAAAGACCCAACTGCCCCAGCCCCTTTGTATTTGTTTCCCTCTCGCACCCCTCCCTCGCCAGATTTGCAAATTGTGACAGGAGGGATTCAAAATGTACAACACCAATGCTGCCTAAATTTCCAGATCATTTTTGGGCCTGCTTGAAACCACCATTGTCCAGAGGAGCACTGGTAAATTCATTGTTAAAATAAAATTTAAAAACCCACCAGAGAAATGAATCCGAGTGAATAAAGTGCTACACTTCACAGCGTCACATGCTCTGAGCACAGTCTGGAGTCATTGGTATGGCTCAGAAGGAACAGATCCCCCCTTAACTATGCAAATGAGGGTTTTTTTCCCCTACTGGTCAGTGAATTATATATATATTTATATTTATATTTTATATATATATATATATATATATATATATATATATATATATATATATATATATGTGTGTGTGTGTGTGTGTGTGTGTGTGTAGTGGGAAATTAGTATGCTGGAACAGTTTAACCAGCCTTCAGCTTTAGGCTGGACTACCGGTCTCCCTTATTTCCATTCTCTTTCAGATTTATATGTTTGTAAAAGGGTGGGAAATGGGCAGGTGAGAAGACTGGTGCTGAGGGCTTGTCTTGGGATGGGTAGAAAATTTCTGAATGGGCAAGTTGGTTTCCTTATGCCCCTTTCTGAAAATCTTTCTATCCCTCGTACCGCGTCATGATAAAAGAATCACTCAAGAGTTTGAAAATGTATTAACGTATACAGCTGAGAGCCTTTCTGCAAGCTTGAGCATAACAAGATATCATACTGTGCAATAATAATACTTGTTGGGGAGCCATGGGTTAGTTGCTATCTCTCAGGTTAACTGTGAGAAAATATGGAGATAAACTCATTTGTACTTCTCCGAGGTGCTTGGTATAAGGTTGGGATTAGAAAGTGACACGTCTGATTAGGAGTTGTACTGCGTAAGGCAGAGAGATGACGAATTTCCCTGTCTGCCTTATGTTAGCCGCAATATTTGGCCCAAACCGCTAACTTGTAGGAATCCAAGCTGTCAAACTAAAAGTGAGATGTGTGATTCAGGTTCCGTTGGTGGCAAGCATTGGAGGAACTGATATGAGTCTCGGTAGAAGCCCACTCGCCAGTTCATTGCAACATTAATGTTATGAGTCAGAAAGCTGTTTCAAAAGGTGTTGAGCTGCATATGGAAAATTCATCTTGTCTGTTTTGCAGAATCGCAAAAGAGTGAGAGTGTGTTTTAAACAATAGTCATTTTAATCAGGAATGGCCATGATCTCTGACACAGATACTTGGCAGAATACCACATATATATTTCTGAGTTAAATAAACAGAGGTATTTAACCAGGTTTCATAATAGGTTTCCTTCCATTCCCCCCCCCCCCCGAAAAGAGAAAATGTGAACAATCCTGAGAGACAGAAAAAGAACACATTCTCAGCCAGTGGAGGAGTGGAGCATACAGGCAAGGACTAACTTCTCCTGAAATAGGTGTCAAAAACACTTCTTGGAAAAACCAATTAGTGGATCCTGGAAGGGGAGGTAAAGGTAAAGGGACCCCTGACCATTAGGTCCAGTCGTGGCCGACTCTGGGGTTGCGGCACTCATCTCGCTTTATTGGCCGAGGGAGCCGGCGTACAGCTTCCGGGTCATGTGGCCAGCATGACTAAGCTGCTTCTGGCGAACCAGAGCAGCGCACGGGAACACCGTTTACCTTCCCGTCGGAGCAGTACCTATTTATCTACTTGCACTTTGACGTGCTTTTGAACTGCTAGGTGCGCAGGAGCAGGGACCGAGCAACGGGAGCTCACCCCGTCATGGGGCTTCGAACCGCCGACCTTCTGATCAGCAAGTCCTAGGCTCTGTGGTTTAACCCACAGCGCCACCCGCGTCCCATAAGGGGAGGTAGCCTCCTTATAAGGGGAGTCAAACCTCCAGCCTTGACTCTAGCAAGCAAGCCTAAGACCCTTTAGTCTGTATCTTACACAGGAGCTAGAGTGCATCCTCCTTCTCCTAGTAGGCTCTAATATCCAAGGGGGAAGCACCACATTCAGAGGGCAAGCGACTGATCCCATTCTTCCTGGAATCACTCAGATTGCATCTGCAGCAGTGAGACACAGAAGGGACCAGTGATGTAGCTCCCAACTACCTCTGTGTCACAGTGCCTTCAGGCTCCAATGCTCTCTCTTTCTCTCCCATTCCCCCCCACTAGTCACTGACAGGCAGGAGCAATCAGAGTAAAAGGCTGAATAAGACCTTCCAGGGGAAGATAACAGGAGAAAGGTGGTGAGGCATCCTGAGACGGATGAAAGCAAGTTTTGCAATACGGATGCTGGAGGCATCCTGAGAAGGATGAAAGCAAGTTTTGCAATAAGTCCTCTCAATCTTTTTATCCATCTGTTGCAGAGAGTTGGGGGAACCCCCAGAGCAGATTTGGGAGTGGGGTGGGAGGAAGTGAGGAAGCAGAATCCTGCTGCTGTGAGCAAAAGCCATTCCGCCAGTGCAGTTACCCTTTAATTTACAGCGCAATCCTTTGCATGTCTACTCAAAAGGAAATACCATTGAGTTAAGTGGCATTTACGTCTTGGGTATATGTGTATAGGATTGCAGCCATAGAGATGCCCACAAAATTTTATTTATATTTGCACCCACTTCACAAAGACAACTGTTATAAAATAAGGATAAGTTGTTTGATCATTTCAAGTTTCCTAAATACATAGGCTGCAATCCAAAGAGCTTATTTGGTGGTGGTGTTTTTTTAAAAAAATTAAATTATTTGGATCTATGAAAAGGTTATTGTGAGTAAAAAAATCTGTGCCAAAGGATGCACATGTCTGCCTGTAGGCTTTGCTTTGTGAGTGTTTAAAAGTCTGGCTTAATTTTAAAGTAGTAGAACATATTTTTGTATTCATTCAGAACGATCCCAAGTAACTTGCCCTGAATACACCTGCATTGTTCCTTCCTCTTTCTTTTCAGGAAAACAGTGTTTCTTAGTCCTACGTCAGCAGCAGTTTAATGTCCAGGCTCTGGTGGCTGTGGGAGACCATGCAAGTAAGCAGATGGTAAAGTTTGCTGCCAAGTAAGTAAGCAATTATATCCTGTTGTCACAGTAAACAATGGTGGGAACCCAGGCTCCCAGTGGTTGGGACCATTTTCGCACATTAACATCAATGCCACGTTTGTTTTTAAAATGTAGTTATTTAAATTGTCAGCTCACTATAGTGTTGAATGCATTACACTTACAAAGACAAAATGGAACACAGCCTTGAAATTCATTCTGAACTGCTGGGGGAGCATTCTGTCTCTGCAGACAGCTCCTATTTACTTTCAAGCTGGCTAACAAAAAGGTTGGCAGGCTGAACTTGGACACATTATTTTGTCGGATGTTTGTGTGTGCATGTGAACACAGGCTCGATCTTTTTTTATTTTATTTTACTTAAGCATGAGATCTTTACTGTGTAACGTATTCTGCCTCATTTAAATGCAAAGTGCAAATTGAAGGTATTTAGAAGTTCAGCAGTGCATTTTTTCTCTCTCCAAAAGACAGAAAGGGTTAGGAACCTAATTTGCACTCTTGTAATCTTCATTACTGGAACGAAAACTTGTTCTGTGTAGCATTCCCGCCCCCCCTTCCTCCCCCGATTGTAATTGGCTCTGTTTCTATTTTAGCAAGAAGCATTATGGTCAAGGCAAGGGTTTGCCTTCTCTCCACAGGCGCCTTTAAGATTGTGGCCTGAGTTGATGGGTGCCTGGGTTACCAAAGCAATTTGGGAATGAGGGCAGAAAGGAAGGTACCCTGGAAACAAGCTAGGCAACAGAACTAGATTGTGGCACCAGAGCAGGCTTCCAGTTCTGATCTTAGAACTCTCTCTACGTCTGGGCCTTGCATTGTGTATAAAGTTACACTACTGAGAGTGGGTGGCTTATCCTTTACACCTTTTAGTTTTGAGACCACTGATTGGTTTGATCCCTTACACACCTATGTGGCAAAGTGGCCTTTACAAGAACGGAACATGCTTCTGTGTCTAGCTTTTGACTTGGTACATCCAGGCTTTAAATTATGAGTCTACCTTAGTATGGAGAACTCAAGATACTTCTGTTCTGTTTCTCGACATAGCTTTCGTGGCTCAGGGGTGGGCCCTAAATGCATGCCAGAAGGTGTAGACAGTTCTGATGGGGTGGAGAGGAAAGTGATGCATTGTTCTCCTTAGAAAAGTTTTTAAAAGGGCCAAACAGTTCTGGAAATTAAGTTCAAGGCCATAGGGAGCAGCACAGTCAGTATCACATTAGCTTAATAGTATTTAGAGCATGTGTAACATGTTCTGTAATTATTTTAGTGTCTTTGAGATTCAATTTTTTTCCTAGTTCCTGGAGAACATAATTAGAGAAATGTGGGTTTTCTCTTTATTTGGTCTTCCTAAATGGTGCCCTCGCTTTGGCTCCAACTGTGTCATGAGTCCTTGATTGACCTTCCTAATGGTTTCAGCTCTGCTCTGCACCAGGCATATCCTATTGTATCCTCTGTTCATGCCTTCATACTGAAGGTTTTTTCCCCTAACAAAGCCATGCATTTTGCCTCTAATTGTCAATTTGTCATCTCCGTCTCCCTTAGACAACTGCTCCCTAGGCAACTGGTTGCGCTCCCCAGTTCTTTTTTGGCCTTAATTTGGAGTGTTCCCCACTTAACACTATACACTTTGAATTAGCCAGTGTAAAGAATCAAATCAAATCAAAATCCTACTGACTTGTAGTGATTACCAAAAAAAGTTGATGCCAATCTTGATTGCTCACTCTAACCTCTCACCACCTTTTGTAAAAGAAAAAGAAGCTTGAATCAAAAGGAGTCTGTCCAAAGAGGAAGGCATGCTAATGAACCCAAACCCCCTTCACATCACATCTGGCTGCTTCACCCTTTTATTTCTTTACAGCTTTCTATAAAATAGAGGAGAAAATAGTAATGTATACAACTCTGCATTTGGAGTGGATTTAAGCATTTATCCCTGTTCGAATGCTGCCGATATTTCTTTTGTGTATATGAACGAATGACCTTGCCTTCATTTCACATGATCTGGCTCTCCTACCCATTTCATGGGATCTATCCGAACACAGTTTTGAACACCTGGCTGTATATGAGAGGCATCTGCAGTTTTCGAGCATCTTAGGTTCATACTGCTTCTGCTTCTTCTTGTACATAGCCAAACAAGTATAGTTCTCCTTTTCTCAGTGTTAGCACAGAGCTGAGAACTTTCGTAATGGGGAGAACTATTGATATGAAATGTTTACCTGAAAATACTCCAGCTTTCATGCCAGAAGCTCTTACTCTGAGCGATGCGTTTCTGCTACTTAGTCATTAGAAGAAACATTTTCTTGATCAAGCTGAAAACATTTAACATGCTACTATTGACTTTGAAGTGCCAGCAGAGTGACACTGCTTAACTCAGTGATGGCCAGACTTGGCCCTCTAGCTGTTTTGGGACTACAATTCCCATCATCCCTGACCACTGGTCCTGTTAGCTGAGGATGATGGGAGTTGTAGTCCCCAAACAGCTGGAGGGCCAAGTTTGGCCATCACTGGAATGTAATGTGTAAGGAACAGTGCAGAACCTAGCCATGCTTAAACCCAAGACACTGAGATCTAGTGAGCATGTGGCAAAACATGTTACATTTGTTTTTCCACCAAACCTGTGCAAGAAGGGAAGATTTCATTTCAGAATAATCTCTCCTCTCCTCCCACCACATGCTGTTCTGTGCATAACATCCCATATAGTTTAGCAAGCTGAGAAATGAGTCGGGTTGGTGCCTCCCCAAGCCTCTTTTTTACTCCTGCTTCAGTGAGCTGGTTCTGGTTAGTGTAAACTACAGCTCATTTTAACCCTGAAAAGATTTTGAACCGGTTTTGAACGCACTACATGATCCTCATTAGTAAACGCACATTAAAACGGCAATGCTTTATTTTGGACATAACAGGGAGTTGTAGTTTAAACCAACGGAGATTGATGTGCCGAAGCAGACGCACATGGTTGTGAATGCTACATATGAAAGGGCCCACTAGAGGAAAGCTTCCTGCAGAGCTCCACTTTCTTGCCAGTCAAGCTGAGCTCTTCTGTATCAGTGACCATGGAGCAGTCATGTCAAAGCCACTCCCCGCCCGCCCCCCGCAACCTTCACTGAATTTACTGGCACAGTTAAAATGTTGAAGGTTTAGTGCTACCTTTCTTAAGAGGTGGCATCAATCGATTGCTCTCTTTGTTAGCCTTGCTACTGCTGAGTTACAGTAAATAGGATATTGGGGAAGGGAGCAAAGGATTGCCAATTGTAGCTCGATATATAAGGTAGCAGGAACTGATCTCAAGTAGCAAAAGTTGACATGTTCATTTAGCATGGATTAGTTTCCTAGAGTTTTTACTGTTAACCAGCCTATTGGGTTGGATAGTAAATAACATTCAGCATAGCCTAATAGAACTGTCCTTCCAGTAACTGCAAAATAGACCTTTGTTGTATATTTTTAAATAGTAAGCAAGTTAACTTGTCGTGAAATGGGTCGCCAGTACTACAGTTTCTTTATACATATATTAGTAAATTTTTTCATTGTTCATTGCAAATGAAACTATAAACTCAAACAACAATATTGGAACTTGAGTCATGTAAAAGTGTGTTCAGCTTCAGCAAATAGAGCTCAAATTCATGAATACCAAGGTGTTTTATGAGACTTGACTCAAGCAATGGGTACTTTTGAATAAAAGGATTGAGGGGAAAAAACCAAGAAAACTATTGTTGTAAAAGTCTTTGGCCATAAGCAGTTAGTTACATGGCATAAACTAGCCATTGATTTAAATTACTGACCCATGAAACTTGTTTGATAGGCCTGCATGAGCTCACTTAGAAGTGGTAAGTTCTTGTCATGATTGAAGTTCTGTTCTTGTCATGATTGAAGAGGTCCTCCCTGGAGCATCAATAATAGATCTTAGTGTCTCATTTTGAAAAGAATATATGCTCATCAGTTTGCAATTATGTCGTATTTCAGAGCCCTAAATAAGTTAATGTCAGATTTTGGATAGAACGTAGCCCAGAACCAAATCATTAAATGAAAATGGACAGATGAGGACAAACTGAAATTAATATGGTGGTGCACTTTAGGTCAAAAATTGGTAACCTACATATGACTAAAGCCCAATTACGGGATGCCACATCTTGCATGTGCCCTTGGAGTTGACCACATTTGAGAGCAAAAGGAGGCAATATGGTCAGAACAGATCTTTTTGTTGAATCAGGCTCAGGGATGCTGTTATTGTTTAATTCAAAACAACTAAAAAAGCACTTAAGTGTCAGCTAAAGAAAAATAACCTTCGTGAACTTTCTGCAGTATGGAAAGCTTTCTATCAAGAAACCTGATTGAAAGTGATTCATTACTAAGCGGTGGCTGTGGGTTTGATCTTGCAATACAAAGTTGTTGAAAGAAGTTTGCTCAAATGCAACCAGACTGCACAATCAATGTGGTTAAAGCAGAAAGTCTTGACTAATACTTGGATAGCTGAGCTTGAACGTTGCCATGTGCAGAAACTGAGTGTTGTTGGCTTTGATGACATAAAACTGTTTACCAGTGGAAATTTAGGTTATCCAGTTTAAGTTCCTGAAAGGGATGCAATGCAAGCACACTTGCGTATTTATTCAGCCTCATGACCTAAATAATTTGACCACTTGGAATAACGTGCCTTCATGGTCTAGTTTGAAATCAAGTGATAGGTTGCTCCTCATAACTTTTTTTTTTTAAAAAAAAATCTAATTTGGACAAATCCCACATTGAAGCAGGCTTCTTTCGGCAGATTTGGGGCTTGTTTTAGATAAAGTACCCAAAGCAAGAACCTCTAGTGGGACTGGGCTGTTTCAGGAGTGTTAAAAGAATACTGCAGACAGTGTGCCTGGAAAAATTGAATCCCCCATCTCGCTCCACTTGCCATATACAAAAAACACCAAGGTGGGGAGAAGGAAGAAAGGGAGCTCGTGTGATTGGCATGTCTAACTTCTCTTGGATGGAATGATTTCCCCAGGGATCTCCAATCACAGGGCTTAGGGGTGTTAATATATATTTTTAAAATCCACATTAATCGTAAATGGAGGAGACGCAAACCTTTATTTTTCTGAGTTGGAATTTAACTTTGGACCCTGATAAGCCTCTAAATTGTTTCAGTCCAGTCTAGGGGTCTGCACAACCACTTGATTTGGTTCAGAAGCCAATTTGGAGTGTTGGAGAAGAGCCCATTTGAAATGGGCTCTTCTCTAAAACACCAAATTATGTTCTAAACCAAATCATGTGGTTGTGCAGGCCCCTAGTACCTACAGACAGTGATAGAGTGGGATAAAAATGCATGCTCTGTTTTGAGTGGAGTAGATCAAATAGGTATGAACCAGGGGACACATTGCATGTAAACCTTTTCCTATGACACTATAGGTGACTATATAGAATAGCCATACATGCAGATTTTATACTATTTTCTTCTTCAAAAGATATTTCAGAGGTAGGAAAAACACATGGTGTGACTGCTTCCCACACTACATAATAGTAGTAGTAGTAGTAGTAATAATAATAATAATAATAATAAATTTATTATTTATACCCCGCCCATCTGGCTGGGTTTCCCCCAGCCACTCTGGGTGGCTGCCAACAAAATACTAAAATACAATAATTCACTAGACACTCTTGTATGCTGTTGACATATAGTTTTTGAGCAGTCAGCTGGAAACAATGATATTAATGCCTGTCCCCGGGTGCAAAGATTCCCGTATATATTTACTTGGAAGTAAGCTGCGTTCAGCCAAAGTTCCACTTTTCTTTGCTACTGACCTTTGTAGTTCCTCTGTGCTTCTTTGTTTTCTGTTTGCTCAGGGGCATTCCTAAACTGACTCTTAAATCATTAGTTCCTGGTACACAATCGTTCCTAATTTCCTTTGAGTCCAGAACAGTTATTTCTTGGAGTTTTTTAAAAAAGAAAAAAGATCACAGTTGTGATCTTGCTTTTCTGACTGCCCTGATTCTTGGGCAGGTTTGGGTTGACTTATGTTGTCTACTTTTATGTTTATTAGTTTTCCCACAGCCTACCAGTGTATCTTAAATTTACAAAGCAGAAGTGCATTCTTAAGATCTCTTTAGGGTAGGCGTAATAGTTCTTTGTTAAGTGATCCTAAGTATATATTGTGGTTTAGAATATATAGAAGAAGTGCCATGTTATACTGTATATGCTAGCCAAGTTAAAACACATTGATGTGTTGCCACTGTATAAGGTTGAGGTTTACATGTTCCACCATTCTTTGAAGGAGTTTAGGCAGCCCGTTGGAAACTGACAAGTGACCTGCAGTTCACTTTCTACTTACCTCTATTCTTTCCTATCCCTGCATGGAGACACAGACTGACTTCTTAATTCTGACCCTAGGTGGGAGTTGGTTGACACTGGATTTTTTATACTTGTTTTTGTAATCCTGGTTATCCTGTTTTGACTTTTCATTGACACATTACTAAGTGCTACAAAGTATGCATGGGAGAATACACAAATTCAACCAAGGCCCTCGTGTACCATAGATTTGAAGCAAATGATAAGATGTAGGTAATCATTTTGTCACTATTACTATACCTATTCTGGCATGTTAATGTTCATGACCATGAGCTGCTAGAAGTGCCCTGTTCAAATCTTCCCACAGTCCTAAATTCCCCAGGAAGATTTAGAGCAAACCACACAGTCTCCTAAGCCTTTAACAAAAGTTTAATTTCCCAGAATTAGGGAAGATCCTATGTTCAAACAAGCATGGAATCTCCCAGTTTGGAATCTGGCTTCTACCTGTGGTAAAGGAAGAAAGCTTTCGCTTGATAATTTCCCATTGAGAATCATGGGTGGGTAAATAGCAGCAGGGCAGACCCTCAAGACCCCCCAGATTCTGAGTACAGATGACCATGAGATTATGAGAGACCACGTATTAGCTCTAAAATACTTTTCATTGATTTATACAGCTCTGCTTTTAAAAACCAGTCAAGTGTGCTTTTTCTGACTACTGGAGAAGCAGAATTTTATACTTTTTGTTCATCTATATAGCACTTACAAACTATTAACTCCTGTACAATAAGACCCTGGCCTCTGTTGATACTCTGATCTGTGTTCTTAGGCTTCTTGTTCAGAGTTGTAGTCTGCCCATTAGTGCTCTTTTACGTTCTCTCATTCTTGCTAGATCATTACTGGGGTTGGACGAGCCAACAGCTGGCAACGCTGTACAGTTCAACCTTTCTCTCCCTCTTCCTCGTGACCTCTGTCTGTCTTGACAATGGTTGGGCCTATACAAACATTAACTACCATGAAACCTTTCAGCCACCACTATTTTCAGCCATAGGCTTGTTGGTATGAAACATTGAAGACAACAGCTGGAGTAAATGGTATGAGGGGTAGGGAAAGGGCACTTCACCAGGATTGGATTTTTTCTCTTGATGCTCCTGATAAGTATATAAGTACCTTCTTAAGGGTTCCGTTGCTTCAGTTTGGCAACTACTGGGCTTGGGAAAACTACTGCACCTCTGCTGAGAAATCATCACCTTATAATATAAGCAGTTTGAGAGAAACCTTGACCTTTACAAAAATCAAGGTTTTTGATTTTAGTATGCCAACACCTACCATCACAAATGGGAAACAGAGGATCAGTGAGTCGCTTGTAGGGACTGCTTGAATGAGTAAAGGAGAGGAGGGTGGAATTAAAATCAGCAGACTCTATTATTTCAAATCCTTTCGATGTCCTTATTAGGAGCAGGCATTAATGGCTTTGACAGAAACCTTCTGTTTCAGTGAGGCTTGGCAGATCAAGAAATGACAATGATCTTTAACAGTCTTCATGGGAAGTTTTAATTTGCATGGTGTGATTTAATGGTTGACCAGAGAACTCAGATTTAAACATCTCATTCTCGTTTCCTGATGTTGCTGACATACCACTGGGTCGAGTGTTTGCCTTTTAAAGTAGGTGGGATTAAAGAATTTGGAACCTCATCAAGGCTTATTTACTTGAATATTGTGCGGTGTCTGTTTCCTCTTAATCTGTTATTTGAGTCTCTGCAGTCTTGGGTTTTCTTCTACACCCTCCCTGGCTCCTGGACAAACAGCTAGCTATTATAGCCAGATGTGTGTTAATGTCAGGTCCATCTGACACCATGGCTGTGTCCCTTCCTGATCTTATTAAAGTCATCCCATTGCAAACTTGAAGAACAGTTATGTGGTATGGATCTGTCTGTGAAAACTGTTTGGAAGCTTTGTCTGGTACAGGATACTATCGCCTACCCCTGTAGAGAAATAGTGAGGTGGGCGCATAGTCGATTGATGTGGTTAGCATGCAATCTACCTACATTGCCTCTCTCCAATTTCCACTGATCCCCCCTGCCCTCAGGAGAAGCATTTCAGGGAGCTCTGGATGTTGCAGTTCATAATGTACCTACATAAATGTTGGAGACAAGCCAGTAGGTTGGACTGAGACATCACAGTTAAGATTCAGATAAACCATAGTCTGGTATAACAGGAATGAGCATGCCATACTCCAGGCTCGTGCACTCCCTTCTATTCTGGTGCAGGCATGATGATTTGTTTGGAAATCTTTCCTTCTTTTCTAGATCAACTGATCTAGAAAAACAAGCTAGCTTGTTTTTGTGAGCATAGTTAATATTAACCACAGTATATATTTTTCGGATGACACATTGATGTATTTTTGCTCAAAATTCAAAGCAGAAACTTCCAATCTCATGCCAGAGGAGAAGGGAAATGTCTGTGAAGCAGTGGCCAGGGGGTGGGGGAGAAAAGGGTAGGATATTTATTGTAACACTAAACCAAACATAGCCCAAAGAGGCGCCTGGTTCAGAAGCACAGACATCCACCAGTGCAGTGTATTGGGCTTTGAGTTTGATCATGGAAGGGTCAAATCCTTACTCGGCCATGATGTTCACAAAGAACTTGAGTAAATCTGTCCACTGGATTTTTTCAGCCAATAGTGGTTAAAGCAAAAGAAATATAAATACACCCCTTTTCGTTGGAAAAGTGCTGTCAGAATGAAATGCATCTAAAAATATGAGATGCTAGGGTAAAATATATTAATGCACTGGTAATTTTATCTTTCAATCCCCTTTTTAAAATGAAGCTTCTGACTTTTTTGACTGAAGAGAAGCCTTGTGTCTCTACCCTACAGATAACTTTGAGATTTTTTTGTTACTAAGAAGAAAAGCAGCCTTAGCATTTTTCTACTATTGCTTTCCCATGCAATGACTTTACCAACAAAATCAAAATATTCCACTTTTAAGTTTATCTTTTGTCCCGTCTTTATCTGCACCTTCCTTTAAAGTGCATGCTTTAAAAATACACCTGACAATCTGGAAGAACTGTAGCCTTGCTCATTTGCACTAAGAGTATTATTTCTGCTTAATGCTTCCCAGACAGATGATGTAATGATTGGATCTGAAATGCTGACAAAAAATCTCTTTAGGGCTATCCTCCGTTTCAGCCATCAACCCTGTTGTTAATTTATCACAGCTGAGAAATAATTTCACCAATGTCCCTTGCTTCCTGATGATGTGTTCTAAATCACTTTCTAAATCTCTTTACAGTGGCCCAACATTTAATTTAAAAATAAGAATAAGAATAATAATTCCACATTGTGGCCATCAAAAATGCAAATGAATACTCCCAACTGTGACGCAATTATCATACCGACTTTTTTTTTTAATTGGCAGCATCAACAAAGAGAGCATTGTTGACATCGAAGGTGTTGTGAGGAAAGTACCGCATAAAATTGGAGGCTGCACTCAGCAAGATATTGAACTGCATGTTCAGAGGGTAATATTTTTAGAAGGAAACTAAAAAATGCTATTGTGTGATGTTGTTTTAAGATTTCTGGTGATACTCTTAAGTACTGTTCTTCTTGGTGGAGAGTTAGGCAAGCAAATAGCAAAAAGAAGAAATAAAATGATTTATCCAGCATATGCAATTAAAATAGCAACATGAGGTAACTATAAAGCCATTTTATTTGTATATTAAAGGAAATATTCATTTCCATGTGTTCCTTAAATGGTATCTTCTAGATTGTGTTTAAAAATCTGTTTTTCTCAAAAGAAAAATATGCAGACAGACCTGGGGTTTTTTTGTAGGAATGACCAGTTCACATTTTCCCCAGAAACTTATTCAGAAATAGATGGATAACCCAGCGTACATAAACATCTGCTTCTAAAGTGTAACACAGCACAAGACACTTAAATTGTATGTGTCTTCCAGGCAATCCTAAAAGGTGGAACCACTTACCATTTCTGTATTAGTAGTGGAAATGGAGAAAATTCAGAACACCGAAACTTTTAAATGTTAATCCCCATGTTGTGGGGAGGGTTGCATGAAGTCAGTAAACATTATTGAACACACTAGAGTGTTGGCCATATTTTTTGTCCCTCTTTTCTGGGAGGCTGATGACTTGCAGATCTGTTTCATAGCTTGAGTACGACTTCAACCCGTGCTGTAAATGTTTGACACAACTTAAATTCAGTCACCTGCAGCTGGAGGACAAAAGTCAATTTTGAGAACATGGAATGTGAGTTACAGAAGGAGGTGTTTAAGCCAAAGATGACAGACTCCAGGCTCAGCTTTCCATGAATTGCTGATCATGGAAGGCTTTTGATCCAGGAGTAGCGGTGGGGAGAAGTCATTTGCTTATTTCACCCTTCCCCTGCACCCACCTGCTCCCAGCTCTCCAAAGCAGAGTTTAGGAAGGTGCAAATGTTTGCAGGAAGAAGGGGCAGCTGGCCAGAATCCCCCTGCCCAGCTTCAGTCCCACCGTTGGAAGTTTGGATCCAGTCAACTGAAACAGCTCCCTTAGAAATCACATGTTTACTCACACTGTTGATAAAACACCTATTTCCCCTCTCTAAAATATCTCTCGGGTATTATGGATGTTCTGTCGGCGTGCTAATTTTGGGGGTGCTTTTTCACCTTTTAAAAATACAAGCATTAAGTTGCAATCCTGTTCTGAACATCAGCTGCCTCCTTACCCATGTTACTGCAGTGATATATGCCTTTAGACTTCTGTCAGTGTAGCCACGAAGAATATTGGTAATTAACATACTTAATCTAGCATCAGAATATGAGTTTTCAGAAAGATCAGCTATTTCAGGCCTAATAGCTAGATCATTAAATCGGCTTTGAGATGGTGGTTGGTTTATATGTCTCGCTACACCAAACTTTGGCTTAGTGTGAATGTACGAGTGTGTGGATTTTGGGAGAAGAGATCATGACCACTTTGTTCCTCCTTGGTCTTTCTGTTGCACTGAGCTAAGCCATTGTTTGGTGTGTAATCTCAACCCGTGTTTGTGGTTTAGCTCTCTCCAGCCTAACCATGAGTTTGTCTATGGCAGGGGTCAGCAACCTTTTTCAGCTGTGGGCCAGTCCACCGTCCCTCAGACCATGTGGTGGGGCGGACTATATTTTTTTTTTGGGGGGGGGGGTTAAAAATGAACGAATTCTTATGCCCCACAAATAATCCAGAGTCTAAAGAGATGCATTTTAAATAAAAGCACACATTCTACTCATGTAAAAACACCAGGCGGGCCCCACAAATAACCCAGGGATGCATTTTAAATAAAAGGACACATTCTATTCATGTAAAAACATGCTGATTCCAGGACCGCCGGCAAGCCGGATTGAGAAGGCGATTGGGCCACATCCGGCCCCCGGGCCTTAGGTTGCCTACCTCTGGTCTGTGGTTTGGGGTGCATGGTTTGACCAGGAGAAACAGACCATGATCCTGGGTTCAAACAACATGCTTCATGCTTGGCCTAGTGCAGTGTATCAGCAGAATGACCTGGGAGGAGGAATGTGCAAACCAAATCAGTATCACTGTAATCAACTTTCATAGAATGCAAGATAACAAAGTTCTTATTAAGTGTCTTTGATATTGCACTGAAAGTAAAACCAAACAAATGTCTCTCTTTACTTTTCCCCCTTGACTTATTCTATATTCTTCCAGAAAATAATTATGCAAAGCTTGTTTCATATTTCTGCCAAAAATATACTTCTGTAAATCACACTGTTTCTCAGTACTTTTATGCTTCTTTTTTTAAAAAAATGTTTCTTTCAGATCTATGTGATCAGTTTGGCTGAACCTCGACTGCCCTTGCAGCTGGATGATGCTATTCGGCCAGAGGTGGAAGGAGAAGAGGTGAAAATAACTTTTTAAAAAGTTAATGATTAAACAAGGGCTTGAAATCTCAGTAGCTACTATTCATAATTTATTTTTTAAAGCCTTGAATTTTGTTATCATCCAGCATTAATGTTGTTATTATTATTGTTGTTGTTGTTATTTACACCCCACCCATCTGGGTTTCCCCAGCCACTCTGGGCGGCTCCCAACAGAATATTAAAAGCAAAACAAAACATCAAACATTAAAAACTTCCCTAAACAGGGCTTAACTGCTCTTTTACTCAAGAGAACAAGGTTGGTACCTATAGTAATTACTCCTATTTCAACATTTTGTACACAGATACTTAACAAGCAGATAGATAGACCTGAAGTTTTGTATGAAGAAATTATTTCGCAAGCATAGCAGGTTTTGGATAAGATGCCCTGCATTCATTGTCAGCCTGTCTAGATTTCCCTCTCCAAAGATAGACATCCTGAAGGAAAATCATTCTTTAAAAGTCACTAGGAAAGCTTGTCACAGGCCAAACATGTCAGATGTTCCAAAACTTTATTTGGTCCTTTGAGAACAGTCTCTGAAAAGGACTTCTCCAGGTAGCCTGCTGACAGAATCAGCCAGATGGGATGGCCTGTCCTGATCTCCCTTCTGTAGCCAAGGATGGTGATGGAACCAGCATACACCTGCTATTTGAATTATGTTCACCTTACACGTCTGGCTTTGTACTTAAGCATCATGCCAGGAGCACAGGAAGCTCCCGTTCGGAAACATCCTTAGTGAAGGCAATATGATCCATGCAGACCACACAGCTGCTCCCTCTTGGTGCAGAAGTGGTTCACTCAAGCTGTGCTAGACACTTGGCAGGTGTCTTTATCTCAGGCACTGAAAATCTTAGGTGTGAGCAGCTTACGGAGTTTCCCTCTGAATGTGCAACGAACCAAAAGATTTCTTATGTTACAAAACATGCATTGTTTGTCTCTCCCCCCCCCCCCTGCACGTGTGGTTTTCAGTGTGTTTTTCTTTTGCAACCCTTCAGGAAGGAAGAGCTACTGTAAACCAGGATACAAGATTGGACAACAGAGTGATTGACTTAAGGGTAAGAACCCCTTGTGTTGGCCTTGAAACTAAGCAAATGGTTTAGAAGGTGGGAAGATTATTTCTCAGGACTCAGAATTCTGGGGGGTTTGTATGACCCATTTGCTGCGAACTTGTTTCACTCCAGCAAAAGTCAGTGATAATGGTGGTGCTAAAAGTGACCACTTACTTGTATTCCTGGGATGTGTAACATGAAAAACCTGCCAATGGAAAGATGCTTCAAATGCCTTTGAGTTTGTTACATCAGTGGCAAACACATACACCTGCATTATACACAGTGGCCTCTTTAGCCCAGTTTTTTTAAGAGTCACAGTGAATTTTTGCCATCAAAACATTTCAAGGGGTGTGAGAAGCCCTCCCGGAAAAAATAGTATCAACTTTCTCATGCTTCTTTGCAACCACTGTTCCGGTAATCTGCTGCTGCCTAGATACCATTTCTATCAGGCTGTCGTTTTGGTACTTTGCTATGCGATCCTGGTTGCCCAACCGAATTGCATAGTAATGTGATGACATCGGGGATGTTTGGAGCCAGCTAAGAGCCGGCTGCATGATGACACCTGAGAGTTGCATTGCCCTTCCCTTGAAGCTCTGTTTATAGTAGAACATGGATACCTTTTGAGAGAAATAAAACATGCCATGTCACTAGTCACTCTACGAGTCACATTCTCCTGTGCACCAAATGCTCACCTGGGTCAGCACCATGTGCTTCAACTAGGGAGTGTTGGCCCAGAACACAGAAAACATACATGAAACTTGTCCCCGCTGTTGGGAGTTCAACTTGGCCATTCTTTGCTCCTTGTTATTTGAGTCTCAGTGACTAGTTGCCTACCGAGACTTGAGGCGAAGGAACGATTCAAATGCAAAATGTATTCCATTCCCATGCATGTTTTCTCAGAAGCAAGATCCATCAAATTCCATGGGTTTTATTCCAAGTTAGCATGCTTGTCTGTGATTACAGACTTTGTTATGCTAAGGCAGCAGTTCCCAAGCATGCTTACCAGTGAATATTACAGGAGTGTCACGACTAAAAATCTGCTGTGAGGCATTTCATGGTACACAGAAATAAATACCTGACTGTGGCCTGTAAATTACTGCATAATCCTAAATCATATTTAATATAAAGCAAATATTCTTGTCCTGGGTGGGAGGTGGGTGGAGAAGTTGCTTTAGCACCTTCAAGACAAAACACTTGTTCATTTTTTTTCTTTTTAGTTGTATTATTTTTATTGATGCTTATAGCTTTAATAATGTTATGTGAACTGTTTTATCATGTTCACTTGAAAAAGGGTATAGGAATACCTTTAACAATGCCAGAAGAAGGACTAAATATACATATATTACATTTCACTAGTCTGGGCATTTCCGTCCCATGGCTGAGAACACCTCCCCCCCCCCAAACATTTGATGGACAGATGGCTTCCTTCCTTATTTAAAACATCTGGTACAGTTTATTTTGCTGGTGCTTTTCCATGATGTGTTTGCTCCCTGTGACACACCCTTGGGAAACCGGGTGATATGATGTCTGGTAGGTTGATAGATTTTGTCTTTTGGCAAGGATGGACTCTTCACATGTTCTTGCTCTGAACCACTCACTTTGCAAATACACATAGTGTGTGTGTGTGTGTGTGTGTGTGTGTGTGTGTGTGTTTACATGGATACTGTTGCAGAACCCTCTTTTCTTCATGAATAATTATAATTACCGTATTTTTTGCTCTATAAGACTCACTTTTTCCCTCCTAAAAAGTAAGGGGAAATGTGTGTGCGTCTTATGGAGCGAATGCAGGCTGCGCAGCTATCCCAGAAGCCAGAACAGCAAGAGGGATCGCTGCTTTCACTGTGCAGCGATCCCTCTTGCTGTTCTGGCTTCTGAGATTCAGAATATTTTTTTTCTTGTTTTCCTCCTCCAAAAACTAGGTGCGTCTTATGGTCTGGTGCGTCTTATAGAGCGAAAAATACGGTAGTTTTTAGCCTAAAGTGCGTGATCCTGCACATCATAATGGTTATCGTACTACATGGTTAGAAACTAGGCAAACAGCTGGCTGGCCATGTAAATTTGATCAACCACAGTGTTTGAATCCACTCCACATTGTAATACAGTAAGGGACAGGGCGACTTCTGCCGTTGTTTGCACATTAAATAGTGTATGGAAAACTATTAGTACAAATAATTGCCCCAGAGTTGTTGTCTTCTGTGTTTGTGTAGCAGGATCAGCCTAACTTTCTCAGTCCACCTCTGATTCCATTAGCAATACCATCATCAGGGTCATAAGTAAAGGCTGCAGCTTGAAGTGATTTGCCTGCCCACAAATAATGAGCCCAAGCATCTAGTGCCAAATAAATGGAACATTTGTAGGCTGTAGCTCTTTTTGCTGCAAAAGTATATATGTTAGAGAGGATAAAAATGCATCTTAAACCACCTGTCAGAGCAACCTTATCCATGATTGCTCTTGATATTTCTGGAAGTGTCATCTCTCTTAAAAATCATTGTGTGCATTCTGTGAAGAAATACAGGAGAAGAAAAAAACCTGCTGATGCTGGTGGTTCTGCTTCATTGCTCCCCTCAAATATCTGTGTTCTTAAGAAGCGTTGAGCTCTTTTTAATGAAAGAAATACAATTTTGGGGAAAGGCCACTGGAAGATGAGTTGGGCAGTGTGGATTGCTGGCTTCAGCATAGTGGAAGCTGCTTATTCAGTTTTAGATCTCATAATGTTGAAAACTTCTGTCTAAGCTTGAATGTCCGCAGCAATCGCAGATAGACATAGGAGGGGATATTTTATTTTCTCACATTGCCAGTCAGCTGTACATACCTTTTTTTAAAGTGACTTCTATCAGGCATGGGGCTTTTGCTTGTTTCATTTCTTGCTTGAATTTATAAAATTAGAGGTGACTGTGCCCAGGTATGTGCTAAAATTATGTACATCATCTTGAAAGCCCTTTCTCAGATATCCTTGCAGGCAGGCAGCATTGCTCTGTGTAGAGTCAGAGAGCATTCTGAACAACCCCAGAGGTACTTTTGTACCTCTTTGGTACTTCAGGTTTGAATTCTAGATCTCTAGGTACTGGGCCTAAAGCTTTGAGTCAGATTAAGACCTGGAAAATGCTTCAATACATAAAGTATTTGGTGTCATTATTAGCTGTGCAGTGGGTGATAGGTTGTTGTTTTAAAGCTGTTCTCAGCTTTTAAAAAGAAGGTTGTTTTTTTAAAAAGGTAGACCTGGTTTTAATTGTATTCTATTATTGACCCATCTCATTTCGGAGACGGAGCAGACTGTAGATCTAAGAAATAAATAAATCCCCATATTTCTAGACCGATCCCTGATGTTTTAAAAAGGACTCACAACTAAGCCTTAGCGATCCCTCGCTTGGGGTGGATGGGAATGGGACCACCTGAAAAGTGAAATGTAAACAGAACTGTTAGATATAGATAAAACATGTAACTGGGAGAAGAAGAAAATAGCAAAGAAATACGGTATTTTTCGCCCCATAGGGCGCACCTAGTTTTTTTTGGGGGGGGGAATAAAGAAAAAAAAATCCACCCACCCCCGGGCACGGGGCTGGGGCGGGGGAAACCCGAGCTTCCCCGACCCCAGCTCCCAGAACAGGCTGCTATCCGCAACCCTTGGGAGACCGGCACGACTCCAAGGGTTGCGGAGAGCTGTCCAAAGCCCGGGGTGCACTGTTCAGCGCGCCCCAGGCTTTATGATGCAGGCAGCTCTCCACAACCCTTGGGAGACCGGCGCAAATTCGCGCCAGGCTGCAGCCAAGACACAGGCATACCACTTTGGTGAGAACAAGAGTTTAGCCTTAATGCATGTATCTACAATCTGACAGCACAAGAAGGTTGTGGTGTTTTTCCTTAAGCTTAAACAAAGCATTTGTCTCCGCATGGATATGTGTGTTCACATACAACAGAGATGTATGTGAACAGAAAGATAAAATATTGCCTCCGGCATCCCAAAAGCAATATTCATTTTCACATTTTATGAGCAATAGTATATAACATTGACACTAGAGTCTCGCACATTATTTAAGACTTGTTTTTGAAGCTTAAAGTTCAGGAATGTGTTTAAGATATTCTTTATTGCTTTAGCACAGTCTCCAGTTCCTTATTGTACTACTGTACATAGACTGTGGAAGAATTTAAGACTTTCAGAATAAGATAAGTTTTCTCCTTCTCCCTTCAATCCGTTAATCCTTACACTTCTTTGATTGCAGAGTCAGTTAACTGCATGAGGAAGAAAGAGTAAATGCACAGGAATGACTTTTGTCAAATATGGTTTCCTGGTGTCGTGTTTTCCTCGTTTGAAAGTCAGGTGGTTGAAATGGAAATTATATGTAATCCCATATCCAGTCTATAGCTCTCTTCTTTAGATTCAGAGTAACTGACAGAAGCTTTGCAGAATGATATCAATAAAATCACTCAGATTTAAAATGAAAATCCCAAGTCCTGCTGTGACAATTGATTCTAGAGGACTGATAGGAATACACATGGATACATGTGCAATTTTGTAGATGGGTTTTTGTTTAATTTCCCAGTGTTGACACCTCATTTGTCCTCACATTTGCCTCTACTGACATACAGGCATATCTTCTGTCAAACTCTTGACCTCAACACTTCCATCTGGTCCAGGCATCTCCCCACCCCCACCTCCGCTTTTTAAAGTAACATTCCAATTTCTCAGAAGTTTAATCATTCAATAAAACAGCAGCAGCTGTGTTAGTCAGTTAGCTCTCCTTTCAGTTGGACATGAGCCTACACTTATAAATTAGGTGGCCTTACTTTGTTTCTGATTTCTTTGTATTTGTTATCTTTTATAGCTTACATTGACAGCGTCTACTGTTGTTGCTGCAGCAGCAGCAGTAGTTGAATTCTATGCAAGCATTCAATAAACACAGTTGTATATACATATAGCCAGATCTCTTAAATCCAATTGTTAGAAAGGTTTAGGAGACTACATCCTGTGTTTTGTCTGAGGAAGTTGAATGGAGGCTCTCGTATTGTATTTATCAGATTGGGGTTGGGGGGCTGGCAAAATCCCCATTGGCTTGCTGCACTACATTTGCTGTGCTTTAATACAATACTTTAGACCCAGTGTGGTTTAGTGAATAGAGTGCTGGACCTGTGGTTGACATCCTCACTCAGTCATGAAGCTCACTGGCTGATCTCAATGTGGTGTATACAGTTATCCTCCATTTTATCCACACAGTAACTGTGTGAGGTAGGTTAGCCTGAGAGCAAGTGACTGGCCAAAGATGGAGAGAAGGTAGGATATGAATGTAGTACATTTTAAAATAAAAATAGATGTCTCTGTGCAATCATAAGCACATTAGTATACCATGTAAACTTGGCTTTAAGTCCATAAATAGGTAGCTATGCCTGTTATAGCTAATTAGAAAGTTTAAGATAAGCTGATCCAGGTGACTTGGAAGCATGGTTCTCATCAAGCTAGTAAGATTTGAATCCTTCTGCAGGTAGAAAAGAGCATTACATTTGATATGTTTCATTTTTAATGCGCTTGCTACTATTGTAGATTTTATACAAATTCAACACTTGTAGTAAACATCGTAGAGCTTCAGCCTGAATAACTGGCCACTGTCAACACAAGTAAAAATAAATTTATTTTAAAAAGTGACTTTGTAATTCCAAGAAACAGTAAACTTAAAGAGATTCCTGTATCTAGACAAAAGAAATGAAGTGAAATTTTTCTAGTTTCTGACATGCCGTAAGTAGTGGACAATGGAATGAAAAGGCAAATTGATATCAGAGTCTTGTAGCCTGTGATTCAGAGATTCCTATGCTATTTCTTGAAAGTGGACTTCTGTTAGCACATGAAGCTCAGTCTTTAGCCACCGTCAACAAGGGAGAACCAAAATTGTTCCCTTTTTTTATTATTATCTAAGGCTTCATTGTGACACTGTGAAACAAACAAACAAAAAGGTTTTGCCCCAGTTGAGTTGACGTAAATGTTTTGGTTACATATCTAATCTAATCTGGGAATTACTCAGTAATAAATTAAGTAACAGAAACAAGTTCAGCCTTTGTTTATTGTCTGTTCCCTAATCTGCATCTTCACTTCAAGGTCAAAACCTGCTTAAGGTTCAACTTCCAGTCTTGGGGATCTTGCAGTATATTTTCTTAAGCAGTGATTATTTCTCTCCATCAAATTGCTTTTCCACAGCTTTTGTTGTAGGGTCCCGTATCAAGAATTTTAGTTTTAGGGCCTGTGGCAGCACATTGTGCTACTTTGCTAGATATGTCAGCTGAATTTGAAGATTAGATAGTAACTCAAGGTTCCTTTTCTTTCCTAGTTAAAGATAGAGCTCTGCTGTACTAAAACTTAGCCCCTGGATTAGAATTCATTGGCCAGGGTTTGGTCAATGGAGGTTAGTTTGCTATTTAAGGGTCTCATTGTTAGAAGTCACCTAAAAATATATATTTAACATGATTTGCTTTCCTTAAACTTCGAGTAAGGAGGAAGAAATAAAAGAACATCCAAATGCTGCTTATTGACAGAAATCTGTTAGTTCTCTGGGTTTGGCCTTATATAGGGACAGACCATTCATGCATCTAACCTAATATTGTTGACATTGGTCTTGTTCACATGTGACAGTGAGCCAAACTATGGCTTAATGAGATATGAGAATGTGAGGGCTCATGTGCCCCTCGCTTTTCTCCACCGGGTCTGCGAGAGAGAGATTGAAAGCATCTGCTTCTGTTTTTAGCCCTAGAAATTTGCCAAAGCCTAGTTGCTTGTGAAGATGTTAATTTTTTAAAAAAATTGTTAATTTTTTTTACAGCAGAACTATTTTTGATGGTAAACTAAAATGCAGTGTAGATCTGGCAGCGCTTAGTAATAATAATTTATACCCTGCCCATCTGGCAGGGTTTCCCCATATACTGTACTATACTGTACTGTACTAATCATATACTGTACTAGCCTAGTTAACAAAATAGCTCATCAGATTGTATAATACATTCAGGCTGTTGTAATGAACCCAAAAGCCAAACTCTATATTCAGTCCATTGCTCTTATTATTTAGCAAGACAGCAAACCAAGTGCTCTCCAACAAGCATGTTGTGCAAGCATTTGTATATATTTTTAAATGTAGGCTAAATATATTATGGGGTGGTTGTGGTGAGACGAAGCCGCTGGTGGTTGCTTAGTTTTCACTCTCTTCTACGAGTCTTTTTGTTTTGTTTGTGCGGAACACAGTCGTGTGTGCGTCACATAAAGCACGTCTCATGCTGTACTTCCTTGCAGCTATGCCTCCTGTACTTTGCACAGCTTTGTTAGAGATGAGCCTGTATGTTTGTTAGAGATGAGCCTCTGCACTTCAAGCCAGACTTTATTTCCACCAATCAGCTGAAAACAAAGTCAGGTTGCGCTGAACCCTCTACTTTAGGAACACAGTGTGACTGTGGTTAAGATCTCACGTGGCTAAAAACAAAACAGAGGGGGGTGGGAAACCAAACCAGAAAGATGGTACCAGCCACTTTCTCGCACTATTTTAATTAACTAGAATCTGTAACTTTCCAGTGAAGAAATGAAAGCAAGCTTTGGTTTAAAAAATGCAGTCCGTTGTGTTTAAAACAAAAACGAAAAAGCAACTTTATTTGAAAACAAAAAAACCCTGACAGATGTATCACATTTGTATTCGTTTCTGCACATCTGTGGCTTGGTGTCATGCCATGTGAAAAACCACACATCTCAACCGAACTGAAAAGGTAGGCATCTTGAAAAAGTTGCAGTAAACAGAACAGTGACGCACATCCTTATTTAGGAGGCATGGATGGTGGGGGAAGGGGAGGATAAAAAATGCCATTACTGTATAGACACATGCAGCTGTATGTTGCCAACGCAGTTGTGGGTTTGCTTTTAACTATTCTTTATTTTTTCTTCACAATAAACCTCAGGGTTCTTGATTTGCATAGCATGCTGGTATGTTAACTGTTTTGCAAGCAAGCAATCTCTGTGATCTCTGAGGAGTATCAAGCTTGTCTCTGTTTTGGAAGAAGAACTATTGTATTGGAGGGGAGAAATGGCAGAAGGTTCCCCCCCCACACACCCATCACTGCATTAGATTTTACCTTCAACTCTGTATTGAGCTGACTTTTCTTTGCTGTGTGTGGGTGACGGGAGTGAGTGACTTTGCATAGCCTCTCTCAATATATTTTATCAATTTGGTTTTTTCATCTAGTTTACATTAAGCATTATTTTTACTTCTATATATTCATTATGGATGAGTGCAACGACTACTGTAGAGCGGATTCAGCTATTGGTAGCAGAATGCTATAATGTCGTTCTATAGAAGACAGTTGTACCTTTGTAACTTTTGTCTAAACGCCTTACCTATATATCTATATGATGAATAAAAGTTAATCAACCCCTTTGTCTCAACTGTTGGTACAGATTTTTAGCAGCTTCGCTTGCTCTTTTTGTGCAAACCTATCAGAAAGTTTCCTCTGCAGGCCTTTGGGTAATAAAAATTTCTCTTAAGAGAACTGTTTAATGATATCCGTTGTCCTGATAAAATTCAAACAGTGTCCAGCAGCTGAAATAAAGCTAGAAATCTTAGTGTAATATCTTCTCTTTAACAGACCTCCACTAGCCAAGCTGTCTTTCGCCTGCAGTCTGGCATTTGCCAGCTTTTTCGAGAAACACTCATTCACAAGGGGTTTGTGGAAATTCAGACTCCAAAGATTATTTCTGGTATGTACTGGTTATTTGTAATGGATTCAAATAAATTCGCAATTTTGGAGGCAGTACACTATTGTGTAGGTGGGGGGAGGGGGAAATATATCATTGAACCAGAAAGTATTAATTGATTTTTAAGTAATCAATTGCACATTAAAACCTTTTCTTTAAAAATAAATAAATGCTGCTATATCCTTTGGAAAAACAGAAGTTGGTGCACTCGCCAGTAATCTCAGGGTAGAGAAACAGGATTATTCCTTAGCATTTTGTGTAGTTTTTCCATCTGTTTAACCAGTCTTGAAGCCCAGAAAAATGAGCTAGCCTGCAGAAAGGCTTCCTAGGCTGCTTGGGGCTGGCAGAAGAGAGACAGAGAGATCTATCTTTCCCACAGCAGCTAACTTTTGCGTTTATGTATTTGGTTCATATGGGGGGGGGGCGCTTCTCCTGTTCCTTTCTTGGTTTGTTTGCTGGACACAGGGTGGATATACTGCTTCATTTCTCCTTTGCCAGCCTGTTCACTCCTCCACACAGAGCTCCTTGTCACCGGTGGCTACTAGGCTACTGCTTAAATGCAAGGCTGCTTTAAACCAAAGGCTATATAACAAGCATAGAAAACAAACCATATTGTGTAGTGGCTGGCAACAGCCAATTCGTGTGCTCACTGGGACCTACAGACAAGCCACCCACCTGCCCCCTCTCACTGCCATTGGCTGTGTGAAGCCAAAATCCATAGTCTGGAAAGGAATGGAAATAGTAAAATATGGATTGCAACGCCACATTCTTACTGCAGTTCCTCCCTTTCCCTATAAAACCCCACCTGAATGCCTCATGCCACATTCCTCCTCTTCTGGAGCAGGCATTTTAGCTTGCCTTGGTTTTAAGTCCACTTTAGCGCCATAGAAAGGGAAAGAAGGTGAGAATTGGGGTTGAAAGGTTGCAGAAGGCTTGGGCCTGTCAACCCTAACAACACAGACCTAGGTGGTACCAAATGTGTCAGGCATTATTACTATGGCCAGCCCTTTTTTAGGTAGTGTGTTGCAGTTGCTTCAGGTGCTGGGGCGGTGGCAGCAGTCCCTACAGCCTCCCCCTGAGGCCATTCACCTTTGCTGGACATTAGAGCTGTGTATACCCTCCCTAGAATGCTGCTGTTGGGTCTGTCTGATGCTATCCTATTGACCATGTCAAAGTAAGATTCATTTGCCAGGCAGCTTCTATATGTGGAGTGGTGGTAGTGTTGGAGGGGAAGAGCCTTCTTGTATTTTACCTCAGTCAGCAAAATGGCGCTGGCTGGTGTCTTTTGACCCTGGGAGAAAGTGTTTAAACACTCCATTTTCATCTCTGAAAGTGTACTTGCTGAATTGTCAGCTGCATGCAATAATTGAAGGAATCAAGAAAAATACATCACTTAAGTTTGCTCCTGCTTTATAGATAAATGCATTTATTTTTCAGCTGCCAGCGAAGGTGGTGCCAATGTGTTTACTGTTTCTTACTTCAAAAGCAGTGCCTACCTTGCACAGTCCCCACAGCTTTATAAGCAAATGTGTATCTGTGCTGACTTTGACAAGGTTTTCTGCATTGGGCCAGGTGAGGAAAGCTCTTTTGTTTTTCCCCCTTTCTTACTAATGCAACAGTCATGTCTCTGGAGCCAGCGTGCACTAAATGTTCAGGTTATGCACGTACTGAGCATTGCGAGGCCTTTTCCTTTCTAATCTGCAAACCAAACAAAAGTTTCATGCAAAGGCTGCTAATCCATATGGCAGTTTGACAGGGTTTGCAGGCGGAACAAATGTAATATTTTCAGCTGACGTGTGATCAGAGCTATGGTGTTCTCTAGTGGTTGTTGGAAGTATCATACAGCTGTTTCCTGGCAGAGAAAAAGATGACTGCAAATGTAATGGTTAATCTCTCGATGAACTTAATAGAAGCCTACAAGCTTGGCAGCCCTAGAGGTTTTATTAATGTAGGCTTGCTGAAAATCAATACATCCTAAATTAGACGGTGCAAAATATTTTCATGTTCTGGTTTTTCACAATATATCAGTTTGGATTATCATCATAGATAGCATGTGCTTATCTTCCCTCTCCCCTTCCCTGAGCTATAAATTACAGGGGAGTACTGTACTCATTTTTGTATTGTAGAGCAATCCGTGCACCTCATATCCCCAAACATATTCTTGAATATAAGAACCGAGTGCTGCACACCAACGCTGCACTACTTTCGCTCCTGCCCCCTCCTATTTCTTTTTGATGGAGAGAAATTGCACAAAATATTGGTTGACACAGAGACCCTGGATCATAGGTACCATAATATAAAATCTGGGTGGAGATAGAGATAAAAGCTACTTTTCCATGGCAGGAGAAATACCACCCTGTGTAATATATGAACTGGGGAAATATTCTGAGATAATACAAAAATATTTGTAAGTCTCACTGACTTCATTGTTGGCTTAAATTGTTTCTTGATGGTGTTCAAAGGACCTAGATGCACACTGGTGTGTGTTACTGTGCTAAATCTTCACAAGTTTGGGAATAGCACAGACTGCCGTTTTCAGATAGGAGCTGCACTCTCAAGTCACAAAAAGAGCCCTGTATTTGTCCTGATCTAGTGGTTTAGCTCCCAACTCAGAGCATGGACAGCTGTTGTTGAACTGTTATCTCCCAGGGGAGCCAACAGCACCTCCTTGCCAGGATTCAGAGTCACTTGCAGAAATTTTACTACCACAATGACCATTTTGGTGTTTAACAGGGGTCTCTCTGGCAGGAGATTAGAGTCCTGTTTCAGATAAGAGCTATTGTTCTGTCTATTTAAAATAGTAATTTGGTGCTAGAGTGTCTGTCTGAAGCTAGTCTCTACTGAGACCCATTTGTTCGGGATCTTAAAGTAATTTAAAACGTTCTCCCCCTTTGTATAGTGTTTAGGGCAGAAGACTCTAATACTCATAGACACCTGACAGAGTTTGTTGGTCTGGATATTGAAATGGCCTTTAATTACCATTATCATGAGGTGGTGGATGAGATCGCAGACACCATGGTGCAGATATTCAAAGGACTCCAAGAAAGGTAAGAAGTAAATTACATGCTATAGAAACCATAGAAAATGAGAGGCTATTTAATGTTGTCTGGAGTGCCAAAGCTAATATGAGAAAGAGAGTTTGTATCATGTCTTACAGGCAACAGTCATAAAAGTACCCTGTTGCCAGATGGATCTGTAATCAGGATAACTTTTGACTATCTGTACACCAAATCTCAGCTTTTTCTATCTTGCAAGAAGTACAGTTTTTGATACTGAAGTCTGCTAGCAGGGCACAAGCATGATCTTGCATACGAGGAACCACATGAGTAGAGAGAAATCTCTCTTTCTTTCTACTGATGGACCATAAGTCAGTGAAATAATAGAATGGCAGCAGGTTAAAGACGAGCATAAAAGCATTTCATGTTTCTCTAATGCAGTATGAACTGCTGGAATTCATTGCCGTGATGGCTTCTTAAAAGGATTAAATAGATTCATGAATAGGCCTTTCTTGGTTATAATAGCTAAGAAGGAGCCTCTGTGTTCATAGGTGTTATGCCGCTGAACAACATAGGTGACTCTCTCAATTCATTGCCCTGTTTGTGAGCATCAAACTAGTCAGTGTTGGATACAGAGTGCTGGGCTGTGTGGTCCTTTAGTCTGATACAGCTTGTGAATACTTGTTCTTGCCCTGCTGAACTGCCTTTCAGATTTCTTCTCATACCTACACGTATCATCCTTTTTGGCCCCTAATATTCTTTTTTTATAGACCAGGGGTGGGCAGAGAATACGCTTACAATTAAGGAACAAGTGCATCTTCGTCCAGGAATCTGTTTTCAGGGACAAAACTGAGCACTCAGCTCTTTCACACACAAACCCATTCTAGACCAGGGGTGGGCAGAGAATAGATCTACTGGGAGATCTCTGGAAGATCTGAAGTACATTTGATATTTTATTCTGAGTTGTGTAACAATAGCAGCAACTTTTGTTTCCAAGCTAGGCTGCTGAAACAAATATAATTGGGGCTGGGGGGGGCGGTTTTGCAGGAATGGGTTGGGGTGAAAGAACTGAGTGCTCAAGTTTTGGCCCTGAAAATAAATTCCTGGACGAAGATGCACTCATTCCTTAACTGGAAGCATCGAGCCCTCTTTCTAAACTATTATTTACACTTGAATTTTGCTGGTGGAATTCAGATTTCTGGGGAAAAGCCAAACAGATCCCTTTGGCATGAAATCCATTCGCTCCCTATTGTAGACTACAGAACGGTAAGGATATATATGCCATGGGAATGATGTACAGCCACTTGGCCCACTTTAGGATTAGGTTGTAGGCCATGAACTGTTTCCTTTTGCTGTCTTCTTCCCGACAACAGCTCCCTGGGCTATGTCGAAGGGCAACCCACAGGTTTTGTGGATGGATTAGTAAGGCCATAAGGCTGCTCTCGTATGTACATGGCTGCCACATAGCCATGTAGATTACAGTTAGTATTGTTGTTACAAAAACTTAGCGTGGTTTCCCACTTTGGCCTCACACCTCATACAGGACAGTTTCATAACATTCTGGAGGATACTTAGGCTTGCAGCTACAGAATTCTCTTGGACCACAGTCCCCTTCTATATGCCCAGCTTGAAACTGTGGCCAGGAGCAGCAACAACTTTTTGCAGCTTTTTGTGGAAAATAGCAATATGAATACAGTAGAACATTTACTGATAACCCCTACAGTTGGCTACCATAATGCCCTCAAGACAGGGGGTGGCTGCCTGGAAACAGCAACTGGTTCAGAATACAGCAGCCAAATTAATTTTCCATTATAACCTGTTTTATATGAGATTCGTGGTTGCAGGTTGTTTCCAGGCTAAATTCAATGCCAATGCTTGCCTTTAGGACCCTTCATAGTTTAGGCCCAGGATACCTGAGGGTCTTGCATGTGCTCCTTCTTACTCCCTGAGATCTGATGATGAAAATCTCCTCGCATTTCATCCAATCTTTTTTGTTGGAGAAGGAAGTCAGAAAAACATAGATCATAAATGTTGCATGGTGTCAGAGTGAGCTCTTGTGGCGAAGAAGGGTAGTGCCTTTTCTCTTCTGTGTTTTTGCTTTTGTTGAAAATGGCATTCTTTTTTACGTGAAGGTTTCAAACGGAGATCCAGACTGTGAGCAAACAATTTCCATGCGAACCATTCAAGTTCTTGGAGCCGACGTTGAGGCTGGAGTACCGAGAAGCTCTGGCCATGCTTCGGGAAGCTGGAGTAGAGATGGGGGATGAAGATGATCTCAGGTACATTCATGTTGGTGGGAAAGATTAGTGCCATATCTATTGGTGTTGCAGATGTAACCATTTTGGGACTACATTTGGATTACATGTCGCTGTGAAAACAGTTCATACATTTGCTGGAATGCCAACACAAGCCTGTCACACTTTTCAAGCTATAGGAATTGCCACCATTATGCACTCATGTACAAAACAGAGAGACGCCCTATTAAAATAAATCTCCTTGTGAAGAATGTGATGTGTGAAGAGCACCTTAAATGTTCGTTTCTCACCATTCCAGGTAGTATAAAACATCTGTTCCAGAATCCAAGCTCTTAAGTGGAGGGAACAAACCTGGTGGTGCAGTATAGCCGGGAGCTGTCTATAAACAGGTCAACCCAAATCTGTGTGGCCCTGAAGTCTCTCTATTGTCCCTTAATTCATCCTAGACCACCCAGAGCAGTGTAACAGATTCTTCTTTCTTAAACAGTGGTCTGTTTTAAAACAAACAAACAAACAAACAAACTGAAAATCCTCGGTCCTGGGATTACAATAGTTCATTCTGGAACATAAAATTAATTTAATGGAGAAAAGTTGGTGTGATTATTTACCAAAACAAATAGTTGACCTGTCCAGTTAATCAACAGATGATGCAAAGCCTTCTGATTAAATTTGTCTTCTGCACAAAATAAGTCTGGCTTCCCAGTTTGTGAACTACGTTCCTTATAGAGGCTTGAACATCCTAACAGTTTGGTTGTATGTATGCTTGTTCAGAAATGCATCCATTGGAGTCAATGGGTCTTATTTCCATATAAGCTTCCCTAGGAAATATTACTTAGACTTAACATAGTTTCTGTGTAATGAAGACACACGATTCTGTAAAGCAGTGACAGCTTACTTTCTGTCTGCTTCTCCAGATGGTTGTGTGTCTCTTTATAGGCTCACAATATCTCAGGAGTAAACAAATGTCCCGACCACCCTACTGCAAAAGAAAAACGTGTAGCGTTGGGCCTTTTGCTATAAATATTATACTAGTTTCATTTTTTTAAAAAAATCTCTGTGGCGCTTTGAATTGCCTGAAGCTAGCAACCGGTGATCCTAGGTGGAGTGTGCCTAAAGATGCCAGTTGTGTACTGGAGAATGGAAAGCATACAAGGAGGGCACTCCCACTGCAGGAAACAAAGTGTACTATACCAGTGCCAATCATGGTTCTCACAGACACATTTAGCGAAACAATTAATTGTGTAGGCACTACTTTGAATGCAATATATGGAAGTGGAGTATACAAATAGTGACTGCATAGCCACCTCTGCATAACATATTGCAGAGTCTGGTCTGGTCCCTGTTAGTCATGTGGCCAAGCAGAGACCAGCGGGGAATAAAGCCCACTGCAGGCTTGGGTGGTAAACAATAAAACCAGCCACTCCTGATGCAACATTTGGAGCTTGTCTGGCTCCCAGGACCAATAATACAGTATCACATTCATCCAGAGTTGGCCTAAAACAATTGAATGGCATGAATGGATCTACACACGCATTTTCTCATTTGTGGGATTTGTACAGCTTTTCAAAGATCAGTGCATAAAGACTCAGAAACACAAACTATAAAAAAGCTGCTTTAACCTGAACCTTAAAATATCTTTGCTTTCAGTACACCAAGTGAAAAGCTCTTGGGTCGACTGGTGAAGGAAAAGGTAAACCTTTTAAAAATTATTTTGAGTCCCTAATATAGCAGTAAAGTATATTTTTGGAACAAGTTTGAACAGGTATGCTTGACACAGGAAATTGTTAACATTTGTAGCAGGTCATTCATATAGAATTTTATAGTGTTTTTAATATGCTGTATTAGAACCTGTGTGATACTCTCAAATTTAAATTCCTTAAACTTGTTGGAATTAACTGAGTAGCAAAATCATGTGTTGTGAAACTCCTCAGATTTTGAGATATGTATTATTTAGTTGTTGTTTTTTAAAACCTCTTTCCTTCAAAAAAAATTTATCTTAATTTTATTTATACCTGGTCTTTTACAGTATGACACAGACTTCTATATTCTTGACAAATACCCTCTGGCTGTAAGACCTTTCTACACAATGCCAGATCCAGCAAATCCTGTAAGTAAATTGTTGCATGCTTATCAGTGTTTTGATTGCTGTGAAATATGATGGAACATTGCAGGCCACTTTCAGGTGTCAATAGGGGACTGGTCTAGCCTGGAGTTTGTCCCACAGTTATACCATATTCATGTAGTAAGTTTAAAGTCAGGTGTTGAGTAGGTATGGATCTCATAATCTGAACTGATCTGTGAATGTTCTAGGCTTTATCTGTGCTTAACAACGGCCAAGTTTTGCATACCATTTAACTGCTAGTTACTAAAATGCAACCTTTTTTTAAAGAAAACATCCAACTCCTATGATATGTTCATGAGGGGAGAAGAAATTTTGTCTGGGGCTCAGCGAGTTCACGATCCTCAGCTGCTGACTGAGAGAGCTTTGCATCATGGCATTGGTAATATTTCAGATATATATATATATATTCCTGTCTTTCACTTTCAAATCAATGCATGCAACAAGGATATGAAGAGGAGAGATTAGAGCAGGAAACGGAAGCCTTATTCTTTGTATATAAATACAATGGTTAGATCCAAATTTAAGTTACTTCCCATTGAAATTAAGCAGTATCTAACTTACTATGTTGATTTTGATGGGCCCTAAGTGTAGGATCTTAGTCTGAATACAGCCAAGTGTCTTAGCAACAAATAACAAATGTGTCCAACAAGTTTTCAGCCACAAACAACTTTTCTAAGGGTACCTGTTCCAGGGAACTTCCCCCAGGTCACGAGTTTCTATTCTGTACAATATTTGTCAGTCTCGCTACAATTATATTTCAGTTCCATCCATCCAAAAGCTCAGGGGACCATCAAATATGTTGAATTGCCAGGTGGACCTAAATGCAGGGGATGCACAAAAGTGGATTTGGATACCTGCAGGTGTTTCAGGGTAATCATTTTATCATTTGGTAAATGTGCAGCTGTTAGTTGCTGAAGGGAAATCAAAGAATATTGTCCCCAGGTAGGATGTCAGTTACAGAAAGGACAGGTGGGCCTGGGGGCTAGTGGACCTGGTGCCTTTCCCTGTACTATATTAAAGCCAAAAGCAATATCCTGCTGTTCTGTGGATTTACTTTTTTGGGTGGGGGTGTAACCCCTTAAACAGAGCTGCTGCTCATATCTTCTGCTCAGTTTTTAAACAGCAACAACAGGATCAGCACAGCTTTGGCTACTAAGCACACTGGATTTGTGCAAAACAATAATAGTCTGTTGGGGGGGGGGGGAGCTGTCCAGAAACTGAACTACTTTGGATTAATGTGTATTCTTTCTATTTATGCTGCATGCTTTTGCTGTGCTGCTAACGAGAATTGGACGTGAAGCAAAATAATCTATTTCTTTTACAGATTTAGAGAAAATTAAGTCTTACATTGATTCCTTCCGTTTTGGTGCACCTCCCCATGCTGGTGGTGGCATAGGTAACGTAGCTTATTTTATTTTCATTGTATTCTGGCCCTGGATTATCATCATATGGAAGGACAGTTTTACAACAAAGATGATCATAGCATTTGAGCTTAATTCGGAAAGCTAACCTGGATTTACCGGGGATGTGTATGTTTGAGAAACATCCTAAGCTTCTTATCTCTGAGATTTATAAAACAATCCATGCTTTAAGCTTTGCTTTCCTTTTTGCAAGACAACTATCAAAGGAAATGATCGGACAAGATTCAAAAGCCCACAATCAAAGGAGAAACTCCTACTGCTTGTTAGCAGTGGTGTTTCCTTCCCAGCCCCCCTTCCCACTAGTGGGGCATTGAATGATGAAGAAAGAAAGCAGTTGTTTATTTCATGGAGATTTATCCCTACTGTTAATAGAGGTAATGATATAAAGTCTAGAATACTCAGTGCGTTTTGACGAAACTCATTTAATTCTCCCCCACCTCCACTGGTTGTATTTGGACCAAACTTGAACATTTTTTTCCCCCCAAGAACAAAGCTGGCGATTTATTTAACACTTTTTCATTTACAGGTTATGCCACTTGCTTTATATGGCAAAACTTTGCTGATTTTACAAGAACAATTTTGCAGGCAGTAATTAGCACATGACAAACATAAAATAGTACAGTCATACCTCGGGTTACAGATGCTTCGGGTTGCGCAGTTTCAGGTTGTGCACCGTGCCGAACCCGGAAGTACCAGAATGGTTACTTCCTGGTTTCGGCGCATGCGCAAAAGCACTCAATTGCACTTTGCGCTTGCGTAGAAGCGCCGAATCGAGACCCGAGTGTGTGCAGATGCACGGGTTGTGAACGCTGCGGGTTGTGAACGTGTCTCCCGCACAGATCATGTTCACAACCCGAGCATCCACTGTACAACCATGTTGCGCTACTCAAATACAGCAAGCAATGGGATACTATTATTGCTAACTGTTCTGGTGTGGCTTCAGCTGAGAAGGAAAACTGTTCCAGGCTCTAGCCCCACCAGCCTCACAGACTTTCACATTTTGAAGGGAAATGCAAAGGGATTTGGGATTTGGGAGGGATTTGAAGGGAAATCCCAAACCCATCTTTCCCTCATATTGCTAATTGAGGGGACGACCAGGGAAGCATTTGCAGAATAAGAGAAGGTGGGATTAACCTACCTCACCTCTGCTTCCTATCCTCTTTTTATCTCAGCCAAGCTCTGAAACCAGGCTAAAGGCAAAACAGCTAGGGGTAGATTTACGGAGAAGAATCTGTGAGCCTGGGAAAGGTTAATCAGTATATCCTGTAAGTGCCTCCTGCATTCTTTTCTTGGTAAAAACGGTGCTGGATCCCATCTTTGCCAAACTAAAAAACCAAACAATTTCAGATATCAGGCTTTCAGATTGGTGGTACTTTTTGCATAAGGCTGCTTTAAATATTAATAGAAATAGAAATTACATATTTTGAAGAATTTGTAGCACTGATCCACACAGTGGGTTTTGAGCTTAACCCGCTACGATGCAATGGTTTGTGCTGCAAATCTAATGAGCATGTGGTAGTGTTTAAGGGATGAGAACTCTCTCAGCAGAAGCTAATGGGGCAGCCTTCTGTGCATATGAGGCTTTGGGGTGTGGTGATGCCCTCCAACAAAATTCTTCTTAGCAAGTGTGGCTGTTCAAACTGTGTTTACATCTGATTGTGATGAACTGCAAGCTTGGTGTTCCATCCAAACCCAACAAGCTGCCTTCCATCCATGGGTTCGTTTGTTTCAATTAACCACGGATTTGGGTTTGGATGACATGTTAAATTACATTGAATTAAAAACTAAAGTGAAAACTTTCTATCCCCTCATGGCTGTACAGCAGAGGAGCACATTGAGTACAAAGCTTGATGCGACTCATGAACCACTCTGTTGGTTCATGTATATCTGTATATGTATACACCACTTGGTCTTCTAGCTGATGAGACTGGATTTAATTTTACAGGGTTGGAAAGAGTCACCATGCTGTTCCTTGGACTGAGCAATGTCAGGCAAACGTCCATGTTCCCTCGTGATCCTAAACGTCTGACGCCTTAAGGAGACCAGAGCGAGTTTGAAAGTTTGCTCCCTGCTCTGAACAATATAGCATAAATGCAGTATGCAACGGATGTACATCTAACCTACTAAAGTGCCACAATAACAAATGTTCCACTAATTTATTACTAATAATGAAGGCAACCATTTTAACAGATCTGGGTCGTGTTGCAGAAAACGTAATCTTTTTATGAAACATATTTGAAGTTAAGGGTACTGTTATCATCTTGTACTTTACAGCTTTCTATGCACTTGAATTTTTAAAAAATTCATAGTTGTGTAATAAGGGGAGGACATTGTTGTTTTTTTAAAAATATGGCAGCAGAGTAGAATTTGATCAACAGTAGTAAGAGAAATTGACTAAATAGTGAGTTGGAAACGGATTATTTTGAGAATTAACATGGGAAATACTGAACTCTGATCTTACATACTTATAAATGCAGGTTGCAATAAAACTCCCTATTTTGTGTGTGTCTCTTTTTTTCTACATTGCAGAATTTGTCTGTATTTTTTTGTAAGTGTTCTGTCTTGGTTTTCAATACTAGAAAATAACTTTAAGCAGGGCATCATTATCTTGATCCCTGCTGAACAATGAACTATGCTA
Source organism: Podarcis tiliguerta (assembly GCF_965153285.1). NCBI lineage: Eukaryota > Metazoa > Chordata > Lepidosauria > Squamata > Lacertidae > Podarcis > Podarcis tiliguerta. The sequence continues at coordinate 40,782,516 of NC_139534.1, forward strand.
GGAGCCTTAATAACTGGCTTGCCTCTCAACCTCCGTATCTCACAGGACTGTTGAGGATAAAAAGAGATGATCATGTATGTAAGCCTTAAGAGAATGTGCTTAAAACAGGTGCGAGGAACCTCAGGGCCACAGCGTGGCAGGGGCACTCTTGCTGAACTACAACTCATAATATTTGACCATTGGGCTTGGGGGCTGAAGCCGGTGGGAACTAGAGTTCAGTGACATTACCCATATTTTCTGAGATTGTAAATCCTGGAACCTGAGATTGCTGAGATTGTAAGACTGGAACCTGCTCTCTTGTAAAGTGCCATGCACACTGATGCTGCTGTAAAATACAATAATTTGGTCTTGTGTTTTGAAATTGCAACTAAAAGAGCTAATAGTTACAGTTCTGTGTTTTTTTATTTATTCAGGCGTGAGATATTTAAAAAATATTATTATTATTATTATTATTAAATTGCTGGCCATATTTTTAAGTGTTTCCAAGCAATTAAGCCGCAATGTGAGATTTGACGGTGGGTTGTACCAATGTATGTACAGAATTATGGTATCCTAATTTTCAGGGGCATTGCCATTAATTAAAGGTCTTGATGCAGGAATCAGTGTGTGCAAATTGCAGACACTTAAATAGACTCAGCCAAATGACACACTGATATTTTGTTTCATACCTTTTTTTGAGGATTATCACTCAAATGAAAGGTGTGGGCAAAAAATGGAAAGTGCAGAAAATGAGGACTATGAAGACACCCAGTTGAGAAACCAGGTTAGGCAGCTTAGCTAATGGGCCAGCTCTGAGTACTAAGCACTGGCATATTCCCAGAAACATTTTTAAAAATGGGTTTGCCTGTGTGTGCACGTTCCCAGCTGTATTTGTTTGCTAAGTGGATTATAAATAACTACTTATTACCACAATTTTATTGCTGTTAAATCTGGTTCCAGAAAGAGTTGTTTGTTCAGCTAATCCAACTGGAATCGATCAAATTCAATTACCTTTTCCCATGCAGAGCTAGTAGTATCTCTGGATAATAGGCTTTATTGGATGCTTCATCCTAATAAATAACAGAGTCGCTCACTGATTCATGCTGAAAGGTTTGGAAAATGATGTTTTAGGACAAATGAATTTATTGCAGATTTCTGTTTGTTTTCTCACAGATCATCCCTTATGCCTTCATCCCATGTGTGTGGAAATGTCTGCTCCATATTGCTATGCTTAGTATGTTCATTTGAGTAACTCACACAGATGACAGTAGTTCTTAAACAGTGGTACCTGGTGCCCTGACAGTAGGTAAAAGGTAAAGGTACCCCTGCCCGTACGGGCCAGTCTTGCCAGACTCTAGGGTTGTGCGCTCATCTCACTCTATAGGCCGGGAGCCAGCGCTGTCCGCAGACACTTCCGGGTCACGTGGCCAGTGTGACAAGCTGCATCTGGAGAGCCAGCGCAGCACACGGAACGCCATTTACCTTCCCGCTGGTAAGCGGTCCCTATTTATCTACTTGCACCCGGGGGTGCTTTCGAACTGCTATGTTGGCAGGCGCTGGGACCGAACGATGGGAGCGCACCCCGCCGCGGGGATTCGAACTGCCGACCATGCGATCGGCAAGTCCTAGGCGCTGAGGTTTTACCCACAGTGCCACCCGTGTCCCCCCTGACAGTAGACAACCTATGAATCGGAGCACATTACACCCATTAAGGGGGATACTGCAAAAAATGGCATCTCTGTATCAAGGTCTTCACTCCCTCTTTACTGAATAGATTAGCCCGCTGTAAGGATGGCTGCCACATGTTGTTTGTCTTAGTGGTCCTAGTTAATATTCCTAGTAACTGTATGCAAATACTTCTGCAGAAATCAACTCTAAACATGACACTCGGGGCAATTCCACTTCCATCCTCATGTTGAATGTCATGTGCCATCATAGAATCATATACAGTGGTACCTCGGGTTACAGACACTTCAGGTTACAGATGCTTCAGGTTACAGACTCTGCTAACCCAGAAATAGTACCTTGGGTTAAGAACTTTGCTTCAGGATGAGAACAGAAATCGGGCAGTGGCAGCAGGAGGCCCCATTAGCTAAAGTGATGCTTCAGGTTAAGAACAGTTTCAGGTTAAGAACGGACCTCTGGAACGAATTAAGTACTTAACCCGAGGTAGCATTGTAACATGAAAAAATACATAACTACAACTTAACAAAAGTAGTCATAGACAATAAACATTAAAAATACACAACCAAACCAATTTCCACATCAAGCACAACAAAATCTAAAATAAATTGAAGCATACAATTGATAGGTACTACGGTAATTCTATATGTACCTATTTGTGACATTAATAAAATACATTAGTTTCTACTTAAATTCATTTGAGGATTACTTCAAATGTTTCCACTTGGAAATAAATAAATTTGTATTTACTTCAGTTTGATTAGTAGGGTTGTTGACCATTGGGTATTCTGAGGAAATAATGCATTTACAAATCTTTCATACCTTTTTGAATTGGCTAATTGGGTTGATCAATGTGTTTGTTATGGAAATAAATGAATTTAGATTCATGAAGGAATAAAATTATATTTAATATGCTTTGCAACTGGGTTGTTGGGTGCTGGGTATATTGGGAATATATGTAAATAAATGAATTTTGCTGCTTTTTTTGACTGAGGTAGTCTGGGGCAAAGGGCCTCGTACTTTTAAAGGCTGATAATAAGTAGTCCATAGGAAAGCCTTAGCCTCATGTTGGCTAGATACCTCCAGGCTGACTCGAGACAAAAACGAAAGGAAACCAGCAGGTGGCTCAAAACAACTGCATTGCAGATCTGAAGAGCGCGGCTGTGTGGCGCTCGCGTCCTTCTTTCGTGCCTCCCACAGGGCTTGAGCCTCTGCAAGAAGAGTAAGCCGGGTCAGATGCGCCACTGGTCCGATCCAGCGTGCACTTTTGTCTACAGTCCTACGCACAACTGCCTGGGAGTAAGTGTCCTTGGAAACAAGCAGCACTTCTGAGTAGGCACGTTTAAGAATTCGAGGCCTTGCATTCATAAGGGTTGGAAAGGGACCTCATGTGTCATCTAGTCCAACCCCATAGAATGCAGGAATCCCCGCCAAAGCCTCTATGGCAGGTGGCCAGGAGATTCCCCTTCTGCCAATACCGACCAAAATTTCCTGCGGGAAGAACCTCTGCCACTTCACAGTGCAAGAAAACACACATGTGTGTGTGTATACATATATAATATATATGTATGTTTGTTTTCTTGCACTGAGAAACACACACATATACACACACACATATACATATGTGTATATATGTATATATATATATGTGTGTGTGTGTGTTGCACTGAAACACACACACACACACACATCAAACTAGTCAGAGATCTTAACCACAGTCACACTGCGTTCCTAAAGTAGAGGGTTCAGCGCAACCTGACTTTGTTTTCTGCTGATTGGTGGAAATAAAGTCTGGCTTGAAGTGCAGAGGCTCATCTCTAACAAACATACAGGCGCGCGCGCGCGCGCGCACACACACACACACACACACACACACACACACATATGTATACATATACATACATACATACACACGTGTGTGTATGTATATGTATACGTGTGTGTGTGTGTGTGTCACACAGAAGTGGCAGAGGTTGTTCCCGCAAAGTTGTGCGCGCGCGCACAACTTTACGCCCACTTCTTACGTATTCAGAACGCCCCCGCCGCTCGCTCTCCCCGTTTCCCGCGCCGTCAGGTTTGGCGCGAAAAGTTTTCCCGGGCGGATGTTCCGGTGGGGCGTGGCCTCGGCCTCCGAGCGCTTCTGGTTGGCGGGCGCTGTCACGAGGGCGTCGCTAGTGGCGCGAATTCTCCCCTCTGTCCGAGCCGGAGAGAAAGAAAGAAAGAGAACTTGTCCGCCATGGATTTAGCCGCTGCGGGGGATGCTGGGCTGGCGGCGGCGGCCGCGCCGCTCAAGCAAATCCGCGACGAGGTGGCCGAGAAGTGCCAGAAGCTGTTCCAGGACTTCCTCGAAGCGTGAGTCGTAGGAGCTGCAGGGGGGGGAAACGGGGGGGGGGAGGGGAGCGAAGTTGGGCGCTTGGAGGTGGTCGTGCGCTGGGCTTTGCTGGACTAGGAGGCCTAGATAGCCACCCTCCACCTGGGAGCAAGTCCGGCGCTCATCCGCTCCTCGTAGCTTTTGCGCTTGTGCTTTCCCTTGGCGCGCGGGGGAGGGGGGGAGAGTGTATAGTATTTATCCCCTGACATCGTGCTTCTCCTAGCCCTAAGACGCTGTTGTTTTTGTTTTGTTTTGTTTGGGCAAGTGTGTTTGATTGCTGGGATTGCGCCTCATTCCCAAATGTCAACAGGTGTGCCCTATTTATTTGGGGGGGGGGGCGCAGTTGCCCGCCCTAAATCAATCAAACAAACAAACAAATAAAACTTAACTACATAAATCCTGGCCACGCCCATGGAGAGAGGGAAAAATATTTAACTCTGCTTTAGTTTTGTGCCGGTTTTAATTGTACGTGTTACTGTATTTATTTACTGCTGTAAGTCGCCTTGAGTTAGGGTTTTTTTTGGGGGGGGGAGGGACTAATAAGTTTAATAAACAAGGCTAGTAGTAGGGGTTTTCCTTTGCAGTATTCAGCATCTGCTGTTGTCTCTTCCTGAATAACCTTAACCTTTTGAAGTGCTGTAAAACACTTTTCAATAGCCCCACCTTGTCTTTGCTCAAATGTAAATCCGCTGCTGCACCTTAAACTCTTTTGAGGCTTACTTCTGAGGAAGCATACATAGGCTCACTCTGCATAGCTGCAATCCTATGCACACTGTCAATTATTTACTACATTTCTATTCGAGGACCTCAAGGTGTTACGCATGGTTCTGTTCCTGCCCCATATCTTCACAACAACCCAGTGGGGTTGGGTGTGCTGAGAGTCAGTGACTGGCCCAAGGTCACCTAAATGAGTTTAGTGGTTAAGTGGAGATTTGAACCCTAGTTTCTCAGGTCCTAGTCTAACACTAGGCACTAGGCACTAACCACTACACTATTACAAATCAGTAAAATCCAATAGAGCTAAATGATTCTTGCATCTGAGTAAACTTGCATAGGACTAAAAAGCTTATAAGGGGCTGTACTGTGGGACTCCTTGATAAAAGGCAGCTATTTTTTCCTCATTTTTTCACTGATTGCATCAACCCTCCTAACTGTAATCATTATTTCTTGTAATCTGATGACCACACCACTGGGGTCGGTGTATTTTTTTCTCATATTTAGATGCTTCCTTCCTTTTCATGTGGCATAATTAGTGAAATGACAGGGCTCTTCAGTATTCTGTGTGCAGTTTATACAAAATGAACATTTTTACTCTCAGCGATAGCTCAGCTTTTCATTAGGTGTTCAGTAGCAGCAGGGGTTCCCTCCTGTCAAGTGATGGTTTCTCATTATTAGCTTCTAAGCCTTTCTCTTCATAGTCTTAGCACAGAGTGTAGCATGTGCGGAGACTCACTATTTAGGAAACAATTCCTGCAAACTGTCCCTTAAAATATTGCTATTTTCAGATTTCAGAACAGTGATGGAGAAGTTAAATACTTGCGAGATGCAGAGGAATTGATTCGCCCAGAGAGAAACACGTTAATTGTGAGCTTTGAGGATCTGGAGCAGTTTAATCAGCAGCTTGCTACCACAATCCAAGAAGAGTTCTATAGGTAAGAAGGCTCCAGTAAACATGCTTTATTGAATAGTTGGCTCCATCACAACTATTTTACCCATCCTGGGTTTTATTAGAGGAGTTCTAAGTCAAGGCTGGGGAACCTGTGGACCTCTGGATGATGTTGGGCTCCAGCTCGTGCCCCATAGCCAGCATGGACTTTGGCTAGGGATGATGGAAGATGTAGTTCAAAAACATACGGATGGTCACAGGTGCCCCATTTCTGCTCTAAGTAACATTAAGAAAGAAGGGAATATGTTTTCACAGTTAAAGGTGCTTGTCATTCACAGCCCTCTGGTGGTGGTTTTTTAAAGTATAGTCAGGCATACTAAATAACGTTTGCAAAGTTGTTACTTGAACAAAAAGCCAAACAGATTTGTCAGACCACAGTTTTATATTTTTCACTTGTTTTAATATTACTGTATTTTACCAATGTACTTTTCAAGATACTTTACAGGATAGAAATTCATGATGTATGCTGCTACTTTGATCCAAAGGGTATAAAATAAAGATTTGCATCACTAAAACTTGTTTTTCTGTTTTAGAGTCTATCCTTTCTTGTGTCGAGCTGTAAAAACCTTTGCTAGAGACCATGGAAATGTTCCCCCCAATAAGGACTTCTATGTTGCTTTCCAGGACCTACCTACCAGACACAAGTAAGATACATTGATACTGTAAAGATGTAAGCATACAATTTAGTAAGGTAAATTCAAATAAGCTCCTTCTTTGTAGGATGTTATTTACAATTCAGGAGCATTCAAATGGCCTCCATTAACTTGTGAGTCATAGGCTACCCATGCCAATTATACCATCATTTCAGCTATCAGAATATACTGATAGCCAACATGGTTTATCAAGAAGAGTGATGCTGATGCACTCAACCATACTCCCATCAAATTTTTTCTTTTTTATACAGTTAAAAGAAAATGTGCAGGAGATTGCCATGTGGCTATGCTTCAGAAATATGGGGAGAAGTTTTTTTTCAGACTGATGATGTTTTGCATGAAGACATGGATAGCGATTTTGCAGATATGAGGCCTACTACCTGTGCTTTAGCCCCTTTCCCGTCCTAAGAAAAGTTGCCCAATAAGAACTAGCTGTGTGGGTTAGTGTTGTGGCAAATGCTTCTTTCCATTAAAGTATGAAACCCATTGAGTCTCAAGGCGGCATCTTAGCTCCAGGTTTCCCTTAATGAAATGGGCCTAGAAAATCAGTTTCAGCCTGATCATGAAATGACCTTGCTAGCCTTTGTAGGTGGTGACCTTTGCCAAAAATAAAATGGGGGAGTGTGTCCTGTTGATTCTGCTGGACCTTTATGTGGTGTTAGACACTGTCAACCATGGTGTCTTGTCTGTTTACAGTATTTCAACAAGGTATTTTTAAAAGTTACAGAGAACAAGATTGAAAGTCAGCAGTTCAGGTTCCTAAACTTCTAAAGGTTTGATTACGTCCTCTGCTTAAATGTCAGAGAAATCATCCCACCATATTCAGGTGGCTTGCACATAACTGCTGTGAGCAGAACAGGTACTTCTAAGTTCTTAGTTACAGAACAGTTTGTACTTGTCAGTTCTGGTTCTCTTTGGACAACAATGGACCATAATAGGCCATGCACTTGCTATCTGATTTTCCGAAATGTATTTTAAAACAGATGAGCTTTTGAATGTGACTTTGTTCTTTAAACAGAATTCGTGAAATGACATCAGCTCGAATTGGATCGCTAATGCGCATTAGCGGGCAAGTGGTCCGCACCCACCCGGTTCACCCAGAGCTCGTAAGCGGAACATTCCTGTGCCTGGATTGCCAGACAGTGATAAAAGATGTTGAGCAGCAGTTCAAGTACACACAACCCAACATCTGCAGAAACCCAGTTTGTGCCAATAGGAAACGGTTCCTTCTGGACACCAACAAATCCAGATTTGTTGACTTTCAAAAGGTAATTCAGCAATTGTCAGAATTTGCGCTGGGTTTGAAAACATGTTGTGATGTCAGGTTAGTCTTCTATACTTGACTGGTTCAGCTGTAAAGTTAAATAAACCATGGTTTGGCACCACATGAACTGTAAGTTCCTCCCTGCTTTCACGGGTTTGTGGCAAACCATTGTATGCCGTTTAGTCTAAATTGACAAACTAAAGTTTATGCTTGCCTTGGAATCCAGAATCAAAACATGGTTTAATGTCTTGGTTTGCAGGTCACAAATCTTAGTTTGCTGGTTTTGGACAAAATAGTAAACTATAGTGAAAGGATGGGAGTCTTGACATGCAGGAAGGAGAAGGAATTCAGGTGCCTGACAGTATAGACCTGTTGATGTAGGATTAAACAATGATTTAGCATTATGTCCTGTGTCTCTTAAGTGTAAACTTTTGCTCTTACTACAAGTGGCGAACATTTTGCACAGGAGATCCATTCCTGGCCCTTGTACACATCAGTGGAGCACGCACAAGTCCACTGTGCCCTGTTCCACTCCCGTCTTGCCTTTTTCTGGGTCCGACCTGTGCATCAGCAGTCACATGTCAGTCGGATGTACAGAAAACGGTCACCACCTGCACTTGAATAAAATGTAGCAATTTTTGTGTTTTGCCTGTGTGTAAGTGAAAATCCTTCAACTGAGGATACAGTGGATGCATCTTACAAAATGCATTCTAGCTTATGCCATATTAAATTAGTTTGTCTTTAAGGTGCCACAAGGCTGCATTGGTTTCGTTACAGCAGGATAACACAGCAGTCCCTCTGGAATATCTTATGGGCAGCTCTTGTAAATTACTGCCATTTGTCTTCCAGAATGCTGTATTCAGACCTGGAAGTTGTCTTGTCTTCATAATTGAAGTGAATAGAGTTCACTCATGTCATGCTACCACTGGAGGGAGGGGATGAAGTCAGATTTCCCCAGTAACTTCTCCCTGCAACTGCCTGCATAGCCAGAAAAGCTGCTTTAGCAGGGTGCAGGGCCCTCTACAATTAGCATGAGAGGTCAGGTACACACACACACACACACACACCTTGCACAAATGGAAGGGGCCTGGCCTTCCTTTCACAGGAGGTAAGCTCACAATCGAAACTAAAGTGTGCATATATTCAACCTATTAAGAATAATTTTCTGTAGTGAAATATGTATTGTATTATCAGGTGTTTTTCAGAACCCAAAGAGCAAGATGCACCTTGTAAATTTAGGAATCTGTCTCAGCTGCTGTAGAGATCAGCAATGGCGCTGAGAAGTGATCTCATTGTGCAGCCTATAGGGACCGCCTATCTCTAGATATTTTTTCACAATATTAGAAACATTCTTGACTTTACCATTTTGAACCACTTGTGTTTTGTTGCTGTACAGACCTGTCACATTTGTAAAGTGCTTTCCACTTGAGAAGAAGAAAGGTGTATCAACAAAAATCTGCTTTGAATGCGGGCTTTGACATTTGTCATTGATGGAAGACTAAGAGCTATATTTGACAGAATCTTTTGCTGCTGGTGTATTGCTTCTTTGGTGGTTGTCTTCTGTTGCTTTGATTGGTACTTGTCCAGTCTCTGTCCTAGAGGTTGTGGATTTGTGTCTCGTCTTCTCCACCTTCATGCTGTTGGACTGTAGGTCCCATAACCCCTGAGCATTTACTATGCTGACTGAGGCTTATGGGAGTCAGAGTCCCAACAACATCTGTAAGCCCACTGGTTCCTCACTCTCTTCTTACCCCATCTCAGTTTTTCCCACAGCCATCAGCATGGTAGAAACAACCTTGCACTTCTGACAGAGCTCCCTGTGAGATTTGCCCTTTGCCTACTGAGGGTGATCTAGACATTTAAGGGAACCTGCTTAATAGCTGTGCTGTTACTTTTGTTTTGATGCTCCATGATAGCTATCAGAAAGAGCCTGAAAATTAATCAGGTACTGTATTTGTAACCGTTACCAGGGCTCCTAGAAACTTGATGTTGGTAATTAGAAATTTCAAAAATTCTGGGTTCTTAAAAATGTGAGGCACTTCATTAGGAATGCAGCATCATTCCCCCCCCCCCCCCCCGGTAGTCTTCATGCTGGAAACATTTGGGTTCAGTTTTGTGACATTTTCAGGTAAACTAGTAATGATAAAATAACTTCCTGCCTCTTGACAGCTTGCTTTTCCTATCTCACCAGGTGCGTATTCAGGAGACACAAGCCGAGCTGCCCCGGGGAAGCATTCCTCGCAGTGTTGAGGTGATACTGCGGGCTGAAGCTGTGGAATCGGCCCAGGCTGGTGACAAGTGTGACTTCACAGGTTCCCTCATTGTTGTGCCTGATGTGTCCCAGCTGTCTACCCCAGGTTGGTTGACCCTGAGCAGAGCAGAGCAGAGCAGTGTGAGGGACTCCTTCCTTGTTAAGAAGGGGCATGTGTGGGACAACCTTCCTGAAACTCTGCAGCTTCTGTATACTTCAAGCAAAAGGCTAGGCTCAAATTATTTTCTCTGTGGTGGGAGCTTGTTTGGTGCAGGCTTTGCTATTACCACCTACATCCCAAAGTGAAGAGTTGTGCCTTTCTGCCTTTTTCAAATGTGTTATTATTATTATTATTATTATTTATTTATGTCCCGCACTCCCCAGCCAAAGCCGGACTCAGAGTGGCTAACAGTAAAAATAGCACAGTTTGCATAAAATCACAGTCAATTGAAATACATTCTAAAATCAGTTCAGAATCAAATTAATGGCAACCATTGGTCTAGAGTTCTATGAAGATTACAGAAGGAGAGAGGGGGTCAGACTGTGCCTTGGCCAAAGGCCACACAGAACAGCTCTGTCTTGCAGGCCCTGTGAAAAGATGTCAAGTCCACCAGATCGGGGCCACGACCGAAAAAACTCTGGCTCTGGTTGAGGCCAGCCTAACTTCCCTGTGGCCCGGGATCTCCAAGATGTTTTTATTTGAAGACCGTAAGGTCCTCTGTGGGACGTACCAGGAGAGGCGGTCCTGTAGGTACAAGGGTCCTAGGCCTTATAGGGCTTTAAAGGTTAAAACCAGCACCTTAAACCTGATCCTGTACTCCACCGGGAGCCAGTGCAGCTGGTATAGCACCAAGTGAATGTGATCCCTTGGCAAGGAGCCTCCATGAGGAGCCTCGCTGCGGCATTCTGCACCCGCTGGAGTTTCTGGGTCAGTCTCAAGGGCAGCCCCACATAGAATGTAGGCTGAAAATGACCACATGTTCCTGGAGCAGAACTTAAAAAAGGTCTTGCTCTTATAGGTGTCCGCGCAGAAACTGGCTCTCGTGTGAGTGGAAAAGAAGGCTACGAAACTGAAGGTGTCAGAGGACTTCGTGCACTTGGAGTCAGAGAGTTATCCTATAAATTGGTCTTTCTAGCATGTTACGTTGCACCAACGAACCCAAGGGTAAGCCTTACTCAGGAAGAGGAGCTTCCAGAATATTTTTCTTGAAGATATTAATGGTGGGATTTGGTTCTCTTGTCCCCAGGAAAAGTGAGCGCCTTCTGTGCCCTTTCAGTGTATCATTACGCCAAGCAATAGAGCAGCCTTTCTCAACCTGTGGGTCCCCAGATGTTGTTGAACTACAACTCCCATCACCCCTAGCTAGCAAGGCCAGAGCTCAGGGATGATGGGAGTTGTGCTCCAACAACATATGGGGACCCACAGGTTGAGAACCACTGCAATAGAGTAAACTGGTAGATTGGACACTTTTTAGATACTCTTATTCAAGAACTAGAACAGTGGAGCAAATTCTGGGCTAGAACCTTCTAACCTCATACGCTTGGGGGAGTATTCTCCCACCTGTAACCTGAAATATTTTATTGCATTCTGCTGCCACATGTTGAATGTTTAGATCCATCCCTAAGTGGTCTCATTTTGGAGATATTTAAATTGAAGTCCTCTTGTGACATACTTCCCACCTTTGCCTTAAGGCAGGGATAGGAAACCTGTGCCCATCCAGATGTTGCTTAATTACATTCCCCGTCACCCCTGAGCATTGGGCCATGCTGGTTGGGGCTGGTGGGGGTTAAGAGTTCAACAGCATTTGGAGCCCCCCAGCGTCCCCTTCCCTGACTTAAGACACAAGTTATTTTCTAGTCTCTCCAATATTTTTGCATTTTTATATATTTCCCCTCAACCCTCTTTGTTTTAGTTTGGTGGCAAAGAGCTGCGAGATGAAGAACAGACTGCAGAAAGCATTAAAAACCAGATGTCGGTAAAGGAGTGGGAGAAAGTATTTGAAATGAGCCAGGATAAAAACCTTTATCACAACCTTTGTACCAGCCTCTTTCCAACCATACATGGTAAGATCTAATTGTGGAGCCATAGTAATGTTTGCTATCGTTGACTAATTTTCTAGGTCAGCTGGAAGCTTTCAAATTAAATTCCTATTGTCTAATATGTATTCATGTCAATAAAAAATGTCTTTCTTTGTTTTATCCCTTCTGAACAGGGGGTATTAAAACAGTGAATTTTGTTTCCTGTATGTCATTTGTGGCATTGTACCCAAAGAGTAAGATAGGAATACAGCAATTGAGAGTTGCATGCAGTCATTTTAAGATTATTGCCTGTTTCCTGGCCGTTTTTGCAAATACATAATGCTGCTTTTCTGTGCATTCTTTTTTCATGGGACCATGGAAAGAAGAGCCCCTAGTTTTGTTTTACCTTCTAGTTCAAACCTTGCTGTGAGAACATGATCCTGTAATTGTGGGTTTTAATCTGTACAGATAACTTCTCTGGCTTTTAATCTGTACAGATAACTTCTCTGGCTTTTCCTTATTCAGTAACCTCTGTGCTCTAAAAGATGATTATAACCTTGGACTCTGATTTATAGACCGTTTAAGATAGCTTATTCCTATTGACTGCTGTGTTATCTTGGTAATCACTCTGTCTATCACAAATAAATTCGAACTGTAATATTTAAGTATGTTTCGCGATCACGTCCCTTGTTTGCATTTTAATGCCATATCGGGGAGAAATGACGAAGCAGCTATGATTTTGAGACTTTCCTGTGGCTATCCACCAGGCTTGTCAGAGATTTAACCAGTCCCTGAAGAAACTTGTTTGAATTTTGAATTACTGTCTGAAGCCAGCCCATAACAGCAACATAACATAACAGCAACTAGAATCCAAGCTTTTCTCCTGCGTTGTGTTCTTAGAATTGACTCTAAATGTGAGCATCCCCAAAACTAACTGTTAGTTATTGTGATGCAGGTAATGATGAAGTTAAGCGAGGGGTTTTACTCATGCTGTTTGGTGGCGTTCCTAAGACAACAGCAGAAAGCACTTCACTTCGTGGTGACATCAACGTTTGTATTGTTGGTGATCCGAGTACTGCCAAGAGTCAATTTCTAAAGTAAGTTTCTTGCGAACTAGCGTACGGTTAACTTGCATTGTCAATAGGTAGCTGGTTACAAGTACTTGTTCTTGTATGTTGTGTTCAGGAGATTTAGTCTTTGGTAAGAGGATATAGGATTGCTGCCTCTGTAAAACAGTGGCTTTATGCTGATTTCTGTGTTGGTCTTTTCTATCTCTTTACCAGTTATTCTGGTTTTGGATTGTAGTTGTATTTTGTTGTCTTTTAAATTTGTGATGCACCAAGAAGACATTGTTAATTGGGTTGTAGAGACTTTCAAAAATAAAAAAAAATGACTAGAATATATATATATATATATATGCTTTCGTAGATTTTCACGGGTACAGGAATGCAGGTTTTGGTGTCCTCGGGTGTCTTCCCGTGTAAAAGTTGGGGTGTCTAGGCGACGTTTCGACGAGGTCTCACTCGTCATCTTCAGGCTGGTGCTTTCGGCTTCTTGTTACTGGAACAGAGCAGGCCTGGGAACCTCCTCTCTGCCCAGAACATTGGAGGCTATACACCACACCTCCTCAACAGTATTTATAGGAACTCAAACACTGAGATCCTGCTCTGTTCCAGTAACAAGAAGCCGAAAGCACCAGCCTGAAGATGACGAGTGAGACCTCGTCGAAACGTCGCCTAGACACCCCAACTTTTACACGGGAAGACACCCGAGGACACCAAAACCTGCATATATATATATATATATACACATACACACACACACATATAATAATTCTTTATTGATTAAAAATTTACGTATCTATACAAACATGTGATATCTCTTTTCATATGAAAAAAAGAAAATTAGGTAGTAAACAGAAAATTTATAAAGTAATAAAAAAGGAAAAGGAAAAAATAAAGAAATTACAAAGATATGAAATAAAAAAAAATCAAAAGAAGAAAAGACAAGAGAAGACAACACTATTTACACAATAAAAGTGTTCATCGACACAATCCTTCCCATTCTTCTCATTATACTGTCATATAAACATTTTTCTAACACAGATTTGTGTTGTATAATATCATTTATTTCTGCTTTGTATATATTCCTCTAATCGTTTTCTTTACAAATATCGCTCAATTTCTGCTAATATGACTAGAATATATTAAAACGCCTAGGTGAAAAAGACTGCTCTTAACCCGGCACTGAAATGGTAACAGTTTTGATGCCAGGCAACCTCCTTGTGGGGAGAGTGCCCTCCATTATGACTGCTGAGAAAGCCCCCCACCCCACCCCCAGTAGATGCCCTCCATTCTCCTGATGGAACGAATACAGGGAGAAGGGCCTCTGCAGGAGATCTTAAACACTGAGCAGGGTGCTGCTACTTTTTGGAACAAAAACTACTTTCTTGAAGTAATAAACATTGTAATTACTAAATAGGCTTGCTTTCCCCCCTTGCTCATGGCTATCGAATAATCAGCTAGGTAATTTAGAGCCCTGCAGCCTGCAAAACTTTAAAGCCAACTGTAGTGTTTGTGTCGCCCTTTCTGATGCAAATTGCTGAGTAGCCTGCCAATTTGAACCAACAGGCACGTGGAGGAGTTCAGCCCCCGAGCTGTCTACACCAGTGGAAAGGCCTCTAGCGCTGCTGGCTTAACGGCTGCTGTTGTGAAAGACGAAGAGTCCTATGAATTTGTCATTGAAGCTGGAGCTCTAATGTTGGCAGATAATGTAAGTTACCCAATGCATAGTATTTAGTAGCTCTGAAAGGAGGGAGCCCCTTTTGTTTTCAAGTGCGGAAGTACAGTTGTTGAATCTGCACTCTCTTTTAGGGAGTCTGTTGCATTGATGAATTTGACAAAATGGATATAAGGGATCAAGTTGCCATTCACGAAGCTATGGAGCAACAGACTATATCCATTACTAAAGCAGGAGTGAAGGTAAGTGGCTGTGTGTTGCTTGAACTTTGTGTATCCTTTGCTCAGATGGTATTGGGAGAGAGATTTCTTTGCTTCTCCAGTGACCTTTCAGCCAGATCTTCTTTCCATCCTTCCCATTTTCTGTCAAATAGTTTCATTCCATTAGAAGACCTAAGGAACTTTTCTTACAACTGAATCCTTCTAGAAGAGGGTGGCAGTCTGTAGTCCATATCCAGAACAGGATATCTTCCTCTTCCACAACCCTACGTCAAAATTAAGCCTGGCAGCAGCAGCAGCAGCAGTATTGCTGCTTACCTGGACCAGTGCAGGGGCCCAGAGGATGGTAGGAAGTTAGTGGCTATGAGAGTCCTGCAGTAGTCCCAACCTCATGGTTTTTCTGCGCCACCTCATCCAGGAAAGCAGCAGAAGCACTACATCTGCACAACACCCAACTTTCCATGCTGGTCACTCCTGCTAAACATTTCTTCCAGAAATCTGTCCCACTGTGAAAAACTGGATAATTGGGCTATAATCCTTTGCAGGCTTTTGGGGGGAGCAAGCTCCATTCAACCCAGTAGGACATGATTCTAAGCAAGAAAGTTAACAATTGGGCTGCAATATACATCAAGTTAGGGACGCGGGTGGCGCTGTGGGTTAAACCACAGAGCCTAGGACTTGCCGATCAGAAGGTCGGCGGTTCGAATCCCCATGACGGGGTGAGCTCCCGTTGCTCGGTCCCTGCTCCTGTCAACCTAGCAGTTTGAAAGCACATCAAAGTGCAAGTAGATAAATAGGTACCGCTCTGGTGGGAAGGTAAACGGCGTTTCTGTGTGCTGCTTTGGTTTGCCATAAGCAGCTTAGTCATGCTGGCCACATGACCCCGAAGATATACGCCGGCTCCCTTGGCCAATAAAGCGAGATGAGCACCGCAACCCCAGAGTCGGTCACGACTGGACCTAATGGTCAGGGGTCCCTTTACCTTTACTTTATACATCAAGTTACGTGTCCATAATTTCATGAAATTATTGGCTTAAGCATCTGATAATTAGGGGCATGTTGATGGCCTTAAACAGCAGTAGAATGTATTCTTTTTAAAAAGCCTATCCACATATACAATGAAGAAAGAAGCCTGCAATGAAATATGCTGATTCTCGCCTTTGTTATAAATGTTGCAGGGAAAATATAATAAATGCTTTACTGTCTTACACAGTGTTCCTGGAAATCATTTTCCTGTTGATGTATTTTGGTAGGGTGGAGGATATATTTTTACATGATTGATCAAACTGGCGCCCAGGCACCATTGAAACTGCTATGTTTTCTTCCCCAACACTTTTTCTTTATGTAATTTGTTAACTACACTGCTTAGGAAAAGCAAACAAACATGTTCTTGTTTTAACAGGCTACTCTGAATGCCAGGACCTCTATTTTGGCTGCAGCTAACCCAGTTGGTGGGCGTTATGATAGAGCAAAGTCTCTGAAACAGAACATAAACCTATCAGCCCCAATCATGTCTCGATTTGATCTGTTCTTTATTCTTGTGGATGAATGCAATGAGGTAATGTGTAACCTACATACTGTATATTATGCATTTTAGATTCATAAATATCTATGAATATCTATGTCTATGAATTCTCTTTTTTTGCCCATTCATACTCTTCCCATTGCTGCATTTTAATCCCTTCCATTGCCATATGTGTGTCTTTGCTTCCCCCACAACCACTGCTACATTTCTGTCTTAGTCTGCCCATTGCTTACACAGTGGCACATATGGGGTGGGAGTGGCGTAACCTGAACATCTTACAACAATGTGGCAGATGCAATTTCATCTTGGAATCCAAGACATTAACTCATGGGTAGGCAATGTAAGGCCCGGGGGCTGGATCCACCCATCTTCTCAATCTGGCCCTCGGACGGTCCGGGAATCAGCATGTTTCTATATGAGTAGAATGTGTGCTTTTATTTAAAATGCATCTCTGGGTTATTTGTGGGGCCTGCCTGGTGTTTTTACATGAGTAGAATGTGTGCTTTTATTTAAAATGCATCTCTGGGTTATTTGTGGGGCATAGGAATTTGTTCATATTTCCCCCCCAAAAATATAGTCCGGCCTACCACATGGTCTGAGGGACGGTGGACCGGCTGAAAATGTTGCTGACCCCTGCATTAACCCAATAACAGAGTTAGCTGCATGGACACCCATGCCGTGCATGGGGGGGGGCACTATGGCATCAGCAGCGGAGCAGGCAATCCCCTGCACACTGCAGCGTCGGGCAAGCGATCCCCTGAGTGCTTTGGCGGCAGGGCGGGCAATCCCCCCTGTGTGTGATGATATGCCTTTTTGTCACACACCCCTCAGGAATGACATCCAGGGCGAGCAACCCCCACCACACACACCCCTTTCCTACGCCCCTGCATCAACCTCAAGGAAGTTGTGGAAGGAAAGTTCCCCATCTCTCTTGTGTCCACCTGACTAAAAATCCTCTTTAGAGTGTTGGGGGGCATTATTGAATAATGTAGGATGATGTGCAGGAGATTGCTGGAGGAAGGGAGAAACATCCCAGTGTATTTTTGTATATTCTCTCCTCTCACACAAAAACACACCTCAGGGTAGCAGGCAGGTAGTGGGGGCACTGGTGGCTGTGATGCAGGAGAGGGAAAACTTTCCTTCTATGAACTCTCTTAGGATCCAAGCTGATGGAATTATTTGGAAGCTTGTGCATAATAGAATATTTAGTCCTTTTAAAAAGTGTGTAAAACAGATTGCTTCTACAACAGATGGTAGATTTTTTAAAAAAAAATAATAATCCTGTTTTAGTGTTCTCTTTTTACCTCTAAAGACCCAAATGAACTCACTGACTGGACTAATTTGGTATCTATTCATGTATTGGACAGCTCAGTTTCATTTGAGCTGCTTGCATTACCTAAACAACCATTGAGATATCCTCAAACGTTTTGGAAGTTGTTGGGTGCATCGTTGTTATTCTGTTGTTTTGTTAATGATTAGTTATAACTTTAGCTCACGTATTCTGACCAAAACCTACCCCCTTCAGGTTACAGATTATGCCATTGCAAGACGCATTGTGGATCTTCATTCTAGGATAGACGAATCGATTGATCGCCTGTATTCACTAGATGACATCCGAAGGTATCTTCTCTTTGCCAGGCAGTTTAAACCCAAGGTAATGAGACAGACTTCAGCATTAGGTTGGGATAGCTCAGTCAATAGAGCATGAGACTCTTAATCTCAGGGTCATGGGGATTAGACTCAATGACTCTTGTGGTCCCTTCCAAGAGATCTGTGATTCCAGAGAGTTTGAGCACAGCATGGCGTGAGAAACCTGAAATGATACCGAATGTATAGTGGTTACTTTGACTTCGACATAGATGTTGCTAATGCTCAGGCTCACGTATGAGCATGCCTGGTTAATTAGGATGTAGTGTAACTGGTATCTACTTCTGTGGCAGCGATTTGGAGCCAGTTGGGTTTGCCTAAAGTTTAGTGTGTCTGTTGTTTGATGCAGCAAGAAGTGTTCAGGTGAGCCATTGTGGTGAAGTGGTTTGAGTGCTGGGCAAGAGAGGCCAGAGTAGGAATCCCCACTCAGCCATGAAGCTCACAGGGTGACCTTGGGCCAGTCACTCACAGGGTTGCTGTGAAGATAAAAAGGGGATAAAAAGGGGATGGGGAACAGATTATGCATGCCACCTTGAGCCCCTTGGAGGAGAGATGGCATAAATACAATAAATAAATAATTTGGTACTGTATTTTTGTGCCGCTTTTGTCAATGACAGTAGACAGGCACGTTTTAATTACGCAATAATTTTTTTTAGACTGATTCTTTCTTGTTGTTCATTGCAAATAAATGTCGAATCCATATCCAGCTGTTGATCTAGTTTGTAATGGAAGTTTGACTCTCCCGCCCCAATGAATATATGAAGTTTATAAATGGGAAGTGGTGCACAGTTTCACATTTTCCATTCATTTCCACATTTTCCCTTCATTCGTTCTCCAATAGATTTCTAAGGAGTCGGAGGATTTTATAGTTGAACAATATAAGCGCCTTCGCCAGAGGGATGGTTCCGGCATTACAAAATCGTCATGGAGAATCACAGTGCGGCAGCTGGAAAGCATGATTCGGCTGTCGGAAGCAATGGCACGGATGCATTGCTGCGACGAGGTAGCTAAACTTAATGGGGCAGCATGGAGCAGGACAGAGCTTTGACCAATGCAGCTGTTCTTAACATTTTTGTTCTGTTTAAACATATAGCTAAAAATGCCCATGGTTCATTCTCATCATTTTAAGCATACATTTTGGGATTACTGTCGCTTGAAATGAAAACCTTTTATATGAATGTTACATGTTCAGTTTGTAAATAGTCCAGTGCTAGCTTATGTTTCTACATAGGGGTGGAAATGCTTATCCCTCAGAAGTTTTTAGCTGAAATTTTAGACCAGCTGCAAGTTTTTGTGTGGCCCACAAGCCTTCAGTCTTTAAGAGAGAGAAAGAGAGTTAAGTAAAATACAACAACTTTATGAACTGTATCTTTAGCTTTCTTCATTTATAGAAGTTGGTGGTGTCTGGCATTTGACTGTGAATCCAGTGTTGGTGGAGCCTTCCTCCTTGGCACAGGGAAGGGGGATAAGTTGGAAAGTACTCTTGTCGCTTCTATGGCCAAGAGATGTTTTGGAGCCCATCAATTGTATTGTGTGTAAATTGTTCCACGTGTATATTTTGCTGTACATGGCCTTGGATTTTTTTTATATACAAGTTCATGGCATGTAATTTTTTTTATAAATAAATAATGTGTGTTTGGACAGGTATTTCTTTATTCATCTTGACTCTTCTTAAACATTTGTAAAGGTCCATCCAAAACATGTGAAGGAAGCCTTCAGGTTATTGAACAAATCCATCATCAGAGTTGAAACTCCAGATATCAATTTAGACCAAGATGAAGAACAAGCCATTGATGAGCCTGAGGCCCAGGATGGAGTTCAGAGTGAGTAATTTGCTGATGAACTATAGACTATATCAGACTTCCACAACCTGTGATGCCCTCTAGAATGTTTTATAATACAGCTCCTATTGTCACTGGTCATTGGTCATGCCGGCTGGGGCTGTTGGAAGCTGTGATCCAGAACATTCAGAAGGCACCAGGTTGGGGAACACCTGACAAATGTTTTTACCTGATAGCCTCATTGAAAGCTGTTATGATAAAGGTGGCAAAATAAATCTCTTAATAATAAAATAATTCTTGGAACTTGTTTGTTTCTGGGTCCAGTTCAGGTTCTAGTTTTGTCCTTTGAAGCCTTGCACAGCCTAGGGTTCTGCCTATCTGAAGGATATATACACACACACACATATATATATATAAAATACACAGACACACACACACACACACACACAAATATATATATATATATATATTCTCCAGTACTCCTCTTGAAGCATAGTTAAAAACAAGCTATGGTTTAGCGTGTAGAAAACCAAAGTTTCTTCCTGGCTTTATTGCTCATGGTTTGTTTTGAAGGAGAAAAACTAAACGCCCAGGTTCAGACTTCATGACAAGTCAGGCTCTGGCTTGTTTTCTTGGCGGTGCAGCAGCAACAGGAGGCAGAGTGGAGCAGAGCATCTTTTAGCAGTGTGTGCTACCACGCTGTGCATTTGCTTTAAGCCAGTAGGTTTAAGATCTCAAGTGGAACCTTTTTAGTGGTGGAGCTCTTGCTTGGCATTCCCTGCTTGGCATCTTCTCAACAAGTATTTAGTCCACCAAAAAGCTTTTAAATGAATTGGATTTTTATTTGAAACCTGTTTTGCTTTTTATATGTGGTGGACTTAGTGTGGACTACTAAGAGAACCCAATTTGGACCCAATATATAAGCTTTAACCACAATCATGTAATCTGTTACCAAGGAGTAACTCCCATTGAAGTCAGTAGGGCTTAACTCTGAGTAGATATGTGTCTTATGGAGCTGTAAATCAGTCAATAATGTGCATTGGTCTAATCAAGATAATAGACATTGTATCGTTCATATTTATTGTTTTGAAAATAAGAACTATGCTCTGAAATCTTTATGGCTACAGAACTGAAAATGATAAGGTATCTGTTTGGAAGACTCCATAGAATCTCAGCTACCTAGAATATATAGATAACATCATTTGATATGATAAGAGAAATGCAAGTGCTACACTTTCAAAATGTTTGTTCTGGGTAGAGGGGGAAAACAGGCAATTAAGTCATTCATGATGTGCTTCTATTGCTGCCTCTGTCCCCACCTTGGCATAATGTGAACAAAAACTTTCTGTGCTCAGGAGATGGAGACACTGCAGTCGTTAATGGCTTGGTGAATGGCATCAATGGACATGCAGATGATCTGAGCAAGGATGTGGCACCAAAGGCTTCCCTAAGGCTTAGTTTCCCTGAATATCGCAGAATCTCAAACCTCATTGTAATGCATCTGAGAAAATCGGAAGAAGGTAAGAAATCGTTGTCTTGGTGCGTGCGGAATTAAGTACATGCTTAGTAATCACATTTCATGTTCTTTGAAATCCAAGTGCAAGCCACTGGGAAGGTCTCAGATTTGGAGCGTGTGGGGTTATGTGGTTTAAGCCATCCCACCCCAGCTACAGTCCCCATGAAATCATCTCCTCCCACCCTCCGACTTACCATTACAAGATGATTTCCTCCTAATGCTAACTGTAGCAAGAGTTGGGGGAGGAAGTAGGGTTGTGGACAGCCTGCCAAATTTGATTTGGGGCTCAATTCAGCAATTTGGATCAGCAAGTTCTGCTCTCCCCCCCCTCCCCCCGAAAAAATATAAATCCTGGATTGGAAGGTCTTAGCTGTAAATAATAAACAAAGTCCAGCTCCCCTTCTATCCTGCCAGCAAGCGTTTTCCTTATATGGTGTCTTGACTTCCTGAATCATTTTTGAGGCAGTCAGTCTGGGATTTCAGAGTGTTTTATCATCATCATCATCATCATCTTGCTTTCTTTCCTTCCTGCAGAAGATGATGACACCTCCTTAAAAAAGAGTGAACTTATCAACTGGTATTTAAAGGAAATTGAATCAGAAATAGATTCTGAAGAAGAACTGATAAATAAGAAGATGATAATAGAAAAAGTGATCCACCGTCTTACACACTATGTACGTACACCTATACCTGAAATTGTAAGGTTTTTTTGAAGTAAAAATCCTGCTTTAAATTCCTTGAAGGATGTGATGATAAAAATAATGTGGTCTTTGATTAGCTCAGTGCCCCATCCTATATGCATGTTTACCTTGTGACACATGGCACTGTGTTAAATCCGTCTTGCTTCCAAGCAAGTATATATAGAATTGCATGTCCTGTTGTGTTTAGTGGAGCTTAGTTCCAGGTAGGTGTGCATATGATTGTAATCTAAGGTTGCAATACTGCACATACTTGGATGCGAGTTCACTGAATCAGAAGTACATTCTTCCAAGTAGATATGCAGAAGAATGCACTTGATGGGCTGTTGGTGGTAGCCTTTAATTCTGGCGCACATAAGTTTTGTGAGAAATGGAGATGAAGAGGGCATGATACTAATTGCTGAATTGGAAGTACAGTGGTACCACTGGTTACATACTTAATTCATTCTGGAGGTCCGTTCTTAACCTGAAACTGTTCTTAAGCTGAAGCACCACTTTGGCTAATGGCATTTTCATTTGAAGTAAGTATGCTTGTGACTGGGGTGCCTTACAATGTGTGACCTAGGACTCTTCAGAACATGGCCTGACTGAGGCTCTCTGTATTTCAGGACCACATTCTAATTGAGCTCACACAGACAGGGCTGAAAGATTCCGTGGAAGGACAGAGCATGGATGAAGAAGACCCTTACCTTGTAGTTAATCCTAACTACTTGTTGGAAGACTAGGGATTATGAAACAATTCTACAGTCACAACATATCCATTCCCTATTGGAGACCAGCACTCAACTGGCTAATTTTATATCTTATCTATCACTGTTGTACATAGTTGGATACCCAAAAAAAGCTTTGTCACATAATTCACCCATCTTCTCTTTTTAATTCTCTTTTATTAAGGGAAAAGCTGCTCCATTCCTTTCCAGAAAAAGGGCCCTGCAACCTAACAGGGCAGCTGTTTAGAACAAAACTTCCATATCCTCAGCTCCTTTTATGCTTTTTACATACTTTTTTTCTGCATCTCTGTAGCATAATCTTATGTTGTAGGTCCCCTTGACTCCTATCTTAATTTGTGAAAAATAAAGTATTCCTTATATTACAAAATGATTTCTTTTTCTTTTTCGCTACGGAAATAGGCCCAAACGCCACTTTAAATAGGATTCTATAAAGCTGTGGCTCCAAACCAGATTTGGGATCTGTTGTTCAATGCTTGAATTAGAGGCTTAAATGTTTTGGACTTGGTATGAATATGATGATTTCACCCTCACACAGAAACACATTAAGACCATGAGTAGATGATACATTTGGCACGTGAGGCTCTATCCCAGGCCTGCACTTGGTTTTATTCAAAGAAAGAGGAGTGATACAGGGATGGGAATGCAGGCCATGGCATGCAAGGGCAGGTCTGACTTCCCACACATGCTGTTTTCCTGACCACAATCCTCACCCCCAGCTATTTGCTCCCAAAGTATCTGGGTGGCAGTAACTTGGGGTGAGAAAAAGGCACAGGAGGAAGGGTCCCTTGTCGTCATCCCCCCCCCCCCGCCCCACCAGTGCCAGTTCCTGTTCTTAATTTAAAATGGAAGACAAGCCCACACTATAATCATAGTTGACATGCTGTCTATTCTGTGTTTAAGAGTTTCTGCATCCTGTTTTTTACTATTTTCTTATTCTGATCTCGGAATAAACTTTGGGTAGAAAACAAGTTTTTTTTATGGAGGGGGACGTTAACTATTTTCCTTCCAATTCTCTGCACTTGTGTTAGCAGCTTAGATTTGGGAGCCCTGCATTTTAGTATCTTCTGGTTAACTAAATGGACTTTTCCAATATCTGCATTCAATATCTGTATTGTTAAGCCCAGCAACTTCATTTCTTCAATACTCTGCATATGATTCATTAATAATAGCACCTTCAGTGGGACTTAAACCTTTGATTGTCTTATCTTTGTGTACGTTGAAGTTAGGGAACTTTGCATCTTCGTGATTGCACAAGTTGTTAATTATATTATCTCTGATGTAGTATAAGAGTGGCACAAGTTCTTCCACCATTGCATTAGCAGATATGGCACTGGTGTACAAGGTGTGTTTGGTTTTTCTGTTTCCTTTGCTTTGCTTTGGAGTAGGCTGGGATCTTACTCAGAAATTTATTTTAGTCGCCGGCCCTCTCAGCGATGACTTAGTAAGTAATTTAAACTTCCAAAGTGGACTTCTAAGAGAACCTCTCAATTCTGCAACGGGACAGTCAAACTATCTTTGCGATGGGCCTTCCTTCCCTTCTCTGCCGCCGTACTTCGCTGAGCTCCGTGCAAGTGGCGTGACCCATTTTAAAGTCTTCTTGCCTTGGACTCGCATCCTTCCAGAGGCAAATGCCCGAAACCCCAACCGGACGAACGTTGAATGCTACAAACAACTTCTGAGAACTATCAAAGCGGCTGACATCGAACCGGTTTTAATTCTACATCAGAAACGTATGCCGAAGTCTTTGGAGACCCGGCTTGCTTTGAGCAAATCTGTGACTTTCACCGACCTTTTCGTGGAATATGCAGAATTTTCCTTTGCATCTTTTGGTGACTTGGTGGACACCTGGCTCACTTTTGGCAGCCTGCCTGAGGACGTGGAGCGCTTGCCTCATGGAGATCCGCTGGCCCTCCCTTTGCAGGTGCTAGCTTCAGCACATGAGAAAGCTTATGAAATCTACCATGAAAAATACGCAGCAGAAGGTAAAGAAAAGGGTAGGGAGGAGGGAACATGAGATGTGGCTCCTCTGGATAATGTAACATGCACTATGCGTATGGGGTGTGCATGAGAATTAAGTGCATATGGAAGACTGACTTCTATGCACGTACTGATACTGCACAGGCCTTGGAAGTTCTGATCGCTATCTTGCACTCCAACAACATAACTGGGAGGGGAGGGACGTCTTTCACTTAAGAAAAAAAATCCTTTGACTTCTTCTGTCTTGCCCACCAGGCCTCTTAGATGGGCCCAGTCATTGTCCTGCGCTATCTTTCTAAGACTCCTGCCAAAATTATTTCTTGTCTGCTGAACAAATGGGCCAAGGAGCCTTATAATATTTAAGAATGACGCGGAGAGATCACAGCTAAAATCAGAACAATATCTTCATTCAAATCTCTCAGCCCACACTTTTTCCATTAAGGCTTAAGTGCAAAGAACTTCTTGTCCTCCTCATGATAATAAACAGAAGTTCATTCAGATTAACACACATTACTTGGATATATTACATGCAGCATACTCCACCAACCTTAGAATGTAAGCTTCTTGGGGCAGAGATCAGTTTGTAAAGCACATGAATGTTGATGTCACTACCGCATTGGCCCGAATATAAGCCACACTCAAGGAAAAAAGATAATACCTGAATATAAGCCTCTCCCTTAAAATTCCGCAGGCACTCATGCCCATACCGTTTTACCGTATGTCTGTTTCAGCAGCGATATCGTAAAAGCTCATTTTTGTAAGGTCGTGAATTTAAGCCGCACTTTTCACAGTCAGAATTTGGGGGGAAAGTGAGGCTTGTATTCAGGCCAATACAGTATATAATGAGAAAACTATAAAGGAATTCCTGGAGATTGCTTCTAGTGAAAGTATTCCCTTTCCTTCCCCCCCCCCCTCCTTGCATTGAAATTTTGAAAATAAAATTGACAACATATTTTTTCTCTCATTTACAGATGGGAAAGTGTCCATTTCACTAGATGTTAGTGATGCTGGGCTGGTGTCAGCAAGATCTTTATTGACTTCAATTCTGGTGATGCCTTTTATTTTCTTGGGAGTCTTACAACAGCATATCCAGTAAATCCAGAG
Organism: Podarcis tiliguerta; assembly: GCF_965153285.1. Taxonomy (NCBI): domain Eukaryota; kingdom Metazoa; phylum Chordata; class Lepidosauria; order Squamata; family Lacertidae; genus Podarcis; species Podarcis tiliguerta. The sequence goes on from NC_139534.1 coordinate 40,808,338, forward strand.
GAAAGAAATTATTTCAATGTGTAATTCTTTTGTGAAACCCATTGCCTCTTAGATGGTTATAAAAGGGGGTTAGACAAATGAATGAAGGGTAGGCATATCAGTGGCTTGTTTATTTGCTTGTTTTATAAGATATCTTAACTGTTCTTCCCCATAAGCTCCCTGGGCAAGTTACAACTCTCTGGAAGTTATTTGCCAAAGCAGAGTTGCCTCTTTCTAGATAGATACATAGTTGTCACTTTCTCATAATTAGGGGGTGTGAGTGCTGCTGTGGCCTAAACTACTAAGCCTCTTGGGTTTGCTAATCAGAAAGTAAGTGGTTCAAATCTGCCCAACAGGGTGAACTCCCATTGCTCTATCCCAGTTTTTGCCAACCCAGCAGTTTGAAAGCATACCAGTGCAAGCAGATAAGTAGGTAGCACTGCGGTGGGAAGGTAAGCGGCATTTCCGTATGCTCTGGTCTCCACCACGGTGTTCCGTTGCGCCAGTAGCGGTTTAGTCATGCTGGCCACATGACCCAGAAAGCTGTCTGTGGACAAACGCTGGCTCCCTCGGCCTGAAAAGTGAGATGAGCGCTGCACTCCATAGTCGCCTTTGACTGGACTTAACCGTCCAGCGATCCTTTATTTACATTTTTACCTCATAATAACCAGAGGTATTCCCTGAAAATATCAACCCACAGACCCATTCTTCATTTTCATATATCGTGAAAATATATCTGTTTTAACTATTTTCATATATAGTTAAAATATATCTATTTTAACTATTTTAATCTATCGCTCTTAAAGATCATTTACCAACCTTTCATTATTTTTCAAAATGGCATTTTACATGTGAAAAACCAGAAGCATGACATGCACGATGATTCAGAATTTCTCTTATCCCTCACCCCATGAAACTTCAGTTAAAGAGCTCTCCAAGAAAATTGGTGATACATCAATGATTCTTTATTTGAGAATGAGGCGGAGTTAATTGTTATGTAATTTATGGCGCACTATGTCAGTCATTCCGTTAGGGAGAGCATTTCGGGTAGTCAGATGGAATGACCCCCCCCTACTCTTGTGTGCTTTTCTGGGTGTCCTCGCAACACCCTCCCCTGAGCAGATTTTAGGGACTTGGGGAGAGGAGGTAGGAGCCCCATTGTGCTAGCCAAACTCTTGCCCAATTGAATCCCACCTAGAAAATAAGGAAGAATGTCAATAGAGGAACTCTGGTTCCAAGTATAAAGTAATAATAATAGATGTTGCTGCTGTCTAAAGTGTAACTTCAGTTATTATAAATGCTATATCTCTCTGTGACAATGCTCTGTTTTGATTCCAGGACTCTCTAGACTTTCTCTCTCTCAACCTTCAGTACAACTGTGAAAGTGAAGCAGCTTTCCAAAAGTTCCTGCATGAGCTACAGGTAATTCTTAGCAATTGTACCAAGTGTTCTATATGGGTGCTATCTGTTATAGATGGACATAGGAGGTGATGCCACACAGTTTTGACAGTCCTCCTTGATATAACCCATGCATTTTGCTTTGCTTTTTCTCTTATAGCATATGGGGACGAACAATATGGGTATTTTGCTCTTTAGTCTCAAGTTCCATGAGTGTTCATCCTTGCAAGAAAACCGATTTGCAACAGTGGCTTCCATTTTCAGTGGTAAGTGTCTTCTGTAGGAAGGAACTGTGGTCTTGTGGCTTGCCTGTGTGGTATTTTGGATGTGTGGGTGTGAAATACAATACAGGCTAGGCTGTGGTCCGTATATGTATGTATTTATTTCAACCCTTTATATATCACCTAATAGCATGGTCTCCAAGTGGTATACAATAAAGTTACAAAAGATTTACTGAGCATAGAATTGGTTAAAGTTAACAGTAAAATCAGAAAAGCTACTTTAAGCACCTGCTGAAATGAAAAATTTTCCTTCACCAATTTTGCCTGGGTGGGGGGAGGGGGCTGCTATCTGATCTGTTGTGAGAAAGTTCCACAGAATTGGGCCCACAATACTTTTTTTTTTTTTTAACCTTTTTATTGAGTTTTTCCATACATGTCATACATAACACAAACTTATACAAAAAAAACACACAGAACATTTATACATTCAGTCAACACCCGCACCCACAAAAAAAAAGGAAAGAAAAAAAAAGTGAAGGGGGAAAAAAAAAAGTGGTAAAGTACTTCCCTTGGGCCCACAATACTGAATGCAGAGCTCCTGGTAGAAATGAGCCAAGTCTCTCCCCACTACCGCCTGTCCCCACTCTTACTGTATGAGAGAGACCTTGTACTATTTACAGGAAGTGGGGCTTCACTGAAAAAGGACTATAGCACAGGATGTTACTGGCCTAATGTCTGCCCTTTTCCATTGTGCTGATAAACTTCTCTTCTCTTCCTTCATCCCCCTCCCCCCGCCCCTCTATTTCCAGCCATTTCTGAAGTTCAAGCATGGGCAATAGGGTATGATGTGAATTGTGTCATGAACAGCTCGTCCGTTCAAGCAATTTGGTACAAAATGTTTATTTTTAATGTTAAATTAGTTTGGTTATGAAGCTGTGCTACTTGCATAATTAAGACTGAAGTCCTTACACAGGAATATATTTGTGTGTGTATGTGTGTGTTTCTGCATGCATACGTGTGTGCATGTGTATACAAGTGTCTAATATAGAGGTAAATTCCAATGATGGTACTCTATGGTATGCTAACATTGGCAGCCATTTTGTGCTGGAACCAATGTCATTTTTATCAAGGTATGAGTCCCAGCTTTTTTTTTTTACTACAAAAAGCACTTGGTATATGAATATTTAATCAGGATATAGCAAATAAGGTTTCAGCTGTGTCATATAGATATGGAACATAGACTAGCAGGCTTTATGAATCTTGGCTTGCTGTATGTTTAGCTGAATAGTTAGAGTTTCTTTTATTCAGGGATAAGGACCACCTTCTGTCGTGAGCAACCTTCTGGGAGCCACATGGCAGTGGTGGTAGTGGGCGGGGACAGAGCTAAAATTGAGTGGAGCAATCAATGTGACTCTAATGTTGCTACGTTCCAGCTACAGAAAGCCAGAGGTTCCACCTATTTCTCTATCCAAGAAGGCAAGAGACATTATCACAGTTCAAGGACACAGTCTAGCCATGTGAAAGCCATTGAGGAGGGTGCAGAGAGCAGGGGAGAATCCTGAGGGTCACATAGAGAGGTCCAGCAGTTCACAATTAGTCCCAAAGCCTATGATTCCCCATCGCTAATCTATATACATATAGATGATAATTGTTATACAGATTTAGGCTTGCCATATTAAAAAAAACCAAAAAAACTGGATAAATTTTTGTAGGTTTGATACCCACGATATTTGAAATCTCTAATTTCAGCCTGATTTGAATGCTTATCCATCCTGAATAAAAATTTTATGATAATAAAAGTTTGATTTATTTATTTAACTTACTGCATTTCTGTTCTGCCCTTGCTCTGAAGATCACAGGGTAGTTTACAATACAAAAATACACAACATAGTAACAAATAAAACAATGACCCCCTCCCCTATTTTGAAAGGCCATATATTGTTTAATTAGCCAGAGGCCTGGGAGAAGAGGAATGTTTATGCCTGGTGCCTAAATTCTTGACATATTCTCTCTTTCCTTTTTTTTAGCTTGTACACAGGAAATCCGGCCGGCCAACCAAAGGCAAAGGAAACCCTGATACCTACTACTGCTCCACTTTCATCCTATCAAGCAGTTTGGGAAAGATTTGCCAGCCAACCTGAGCTGGAGAGAGACTCCTTTTTGCTTGACCTTTTCCCTAACAGTTTTCTCTGGGGCACATCGACAGGTTCCTTCAATGTGGAAGGAGCCTGGAGAGAGGGTGGGAAAGGAGAGAGCATTTGGGACCAATACGGGCACCAGGGCCATGCCCACATGAATCAAACAGCCGATGTCGCATGCGATAGCTACCACAAGCTAGATTATGACGTTTATCTCCTTAGAGGCCTTCGCCCAAATATTTATAAATTTTCTATATCCTGGCCTAGGGTTTTTGCCAATGGGAGTAAGAGCAGCTTGAACCCTCAAGGCGTAGATTACTACAACAAACTGATAGACAGCTTGCTGGATTCAAATATTGAGCCCGTGGTGACCTTGTTCCACTGGGACCTGCCACGAGCTCTGCAGGATCTTGGTGGCTGGCAAAACGAGAGCATCGTCACTGCCTTTGCAGAATATGCAGAGTTCTGCTTTGCTACTTTTGGGGATCGTGTTAAATTCTGGATTACCTTCCACGAACCCTGGGTCATTAGCTACGCTGGCTATGGCACTGGGCAGCATCCTCCAGGAATTACTGATGCAGCTGTGGCATCCTATCAGGTACTGACAACAAGTGCAGCAGCTTGGGCCTAATTTTATGGGTTGTGTTGACTCTCCAAATAGAAAAGGTGGACCGTTGCCTCCTAGTCTGTGGCTAGTTCTTCTCTTACCAGACTTAGCCCCATATCTGATTTTGCCAGAGGGCATGAATGGAGTCAATGGGCAGATGAGTCTTTTAAGTCTGGTCAAGCTACCGTGTTCTTAACCTATAATAGCAACAATCTTGCAGCAAGTGTGTGAGCATGCAGTTGACTCTTCAGTTGGTCACTGTTCTTGTTCAGAGGATGGCTATGTACCCCCAGATGTTTTGACCTAAACATCAGATTGAAATTGGCTGGATTTGTGCCCTTTTCATTCTGAAATGGCTCTCTTTGGCTTTCTTGCCTACCTTAATGGTATTGACATGATACATTCCAGAGAAGCGTCTCTGCCAATGGAACTGTGGTGGCACGGAAGCTGTACTCTCATGGCTTTTATGCCATTTGGCTTCTTCCCATGTCAGAGAATTGTCCCTCCCAGGGCTTGGAACAATACTGACAGGGAAAGGTGTCACAGCATAGAACAAACTCCTTGCATGTTACTTCTGGCACTACAGAGTAGTATTGGAAGTGGCCGCAGTGTGGTTAGAGAGACACTGGTTGTGTAACATTGGAAGGGACCCTCAGAAGCATTTTCATGCACTGTGAAAGAACAACAACCCATTATCTCGCTCCTGATAGGGGCCACTGTATATTTGGCATCCTATATATTCAGAAGTGGGACACGGGTGGTGCTGTGGGTTAAACCACAGAGCCTAGGACTTGCTGATCAGAAGGTCAGCGGTTCGAATCCCCGCGACAGGGTGAGCTCCGGTTGCTCAGTCCCTTCTCCTGCCCACCTAGCAGTTTGAAAGCACGTCAAAGTGCAAGTAGATAAATAGGTACCGCTCTTGCGGGAAGGTAAACGGCGTTTCCGTGCGCTGCTCTGGTTCGCCAGAAGCGGCTTAGTCATGCTGGCCACATGACCCGGAAGCTGTACGCCGGCTCCCTGGTCCAAGAAAGCAAGATGAACGCCGCAACCCCAGAGTTGTCCATGACTGGACTTAATGGTCAGGGGGCCTTTTACCTTTATATTCAGAAGTGGTTGTCCAAACAAGCATCTTTAAACCCATATCTGCAAGTAGACTAGGAATCTCTTGGATCAGCAGAAGTAATTTTTCTCTGCATCCACACCTGACAGCATAGTGCAGTTGAGCAGTGTATCAGAATGTTTGTGCACCACTTAGGTATAAGGAGGAAGAAAAGAGTTTTATTAGGGTATTGGGCTTCAAGGGGTTTTAAAAGATTAAAAGGGGTTGGCAAAGATTTCCAAATATCTGGTATCTTATAATGAACTTCTAAAACAAATGTATAAGCAGGTAGTACAATGAGAACAACTGGCACATTTGATATTTCCTGGCAGATTTGTGAGGATTTCGTAACCATACCTCAAAACAGATAATTGGGTAGATGTCAGGACATCTTCAGGGAAGAATCCCAGGGATTTTTCAGTTGCCTTACAAATACCACACAGCTATCCATCATGTGGCTGTCCTGCCATGAGACTGGCTGATGGACAGTTTCTGAATACTTGCAGCACATGTATCAGCCTGTAGACAGACCTGGATTAGCCTGCTCTGGGAATAGTTTCTGCCACATGAGCGTATATTATGTTACCAGTTACTTGGAATATAGGCTAATTTAGATTTAGTTGTTGTAACGCTTTGGCTTCCAAAAGAAAGGAGTTGGGGGAAGAAATGGAATCCTTAGCGGACTGGAATTGAAACCAGTTTAGGACAGATACTTTTATTGATACTACAATGCTATATGCTACAGCCATGTTTTCAGATGTTGGGGACTGGAAATGTTTCAGCACAAGCAAATGAGTGAGAAGGTAGTTCTCTTGCTTTTGAAGGAACTGTTTCCTGCATTGCAAACTGTAGTAAGTGTTCCTTATAACGTGGTGCAAACTTGATTTTGAGCTCAGGTATGACAAAAAGCTGCTATAATTATCTGATCTCTATAAGCCTTGAGGTGTGGGGTTTGGAGCCTGGGCCCCTCAAATTTAATTTGAATGTTATGAGGAAATGTACTGGGCTGCAAATATCAATGGTGTTTAGGTATAAACCTGTCTTTCTACTTGGTCCAGCGAGCCGAGGCATAGTCCAATGTTGTACCTTCAGATGTTGTTGAGCTACAACTCCACCTCCCCATTCCTGACCTTTGGCCATGCTGACTGGGCCTATTGGGAGTCCAACAACATCTGGAGGGAATCCACATTGGCTACCCTTCTCTGCTGCAGTTGAAACCAGTTCTCCAAAGTCTCAAGCAGAGGCCTTCCCTAGCATTTACAGTGGTACCTCGGGTTAAGTACTTAATTCGTTCCGGAGGTCCATTCTTAACCTGAAGCACCACTTTAGCTAATGGGGCCTCCTGCTGCTGCTGCGCCACTGGAGCACGATTTCTGTTCTCATCCTGAAGCAAAGTTCTTAACCCAAGGTACTATTTTTGGGTTAGCAGAGTCTGTAACCTGAAGCGTATGTAACCCGAGATACCACTGTATATAGATCATGTAAAGGATGAGATGTGGGGGCTGAACTTGGCACTTGCTTCATGAAAATGGTGTGCTCTACCAGTGAGTTATACTCAGTGGAATAATACTTTTTCCTTCCTTCTCATAAAAAAAGGTGGCTCATGTTATTCTCAAAGCTCATTCTCGAGCCTGGCATGTTTATGATACCCAGTACCGCCCTGAACAGCATGGGAAGGTGGGAATAGTATTGAATTCAGACTGGGCTGAACCCAAGACCCCAAGCAGTGCTGAGGATGTGAGAGCGGCAGAACGCTACTTGCACTTCATGTTGGGCTGGTTTGCTCACCCGATATTCGTCAACGGCGATTACCCAGAAGTCCTGAAATCGCATATCCAGGAGAAGAACCAGCAGTGCTCAACTCCCGTTGCCAAGCTCCCCGGGTTCACCGATGAGGAGAAGCAGCAAGTGAAGGGGACGGCTGACTTCTTTGGCCTTTCCCACTACACTTCCAGGCTCATCAGTGCTCCAGTGAATCATAGCTGCGCTCCAACCTATGAGGATATCGGAGACTTTTCCCAACATGTAGATCCTTCTTGGCCGCAGACAGCCGCACCTTGGCTCTATGCCGTGCCTTGGGGGCTGAGGAGACTGCTGCTGTTTGTGTCCAAAGAATATACTGGGACAACAAGGGTTCCGATTTATATAGCAGACAATGGCGCGCCGACAGATGAGGGAGGCGATCTTGTTAACGACACCGTGAGAGTGGATTACTACCGGCTTTATATCAACGAGGCTTTGAAAGGTACAAGGGGCTGTTATGAATTGGGGAGGGGAACAGGCATGCAAAAGGGAATTGAAAGTAAACCTGTAAGGATGAAGTCAAGTTTATTGACTTAGCCCCCTGTTCCCTTTCAACACAATATCCTCCAAGATCTTATCACATTCCTGTCAATCTCCAGCATACGGTAAATATCATGCCCTGTCCCAGTGGGGAAAGGAATGGAATGAGTAGATATGTTCACCGTGTGAAAATGGCATGCAAACATCACTTTTTAAATGTGATGGTTTTCGTTTGTTTAAAAATGGTTTGAGACACTGACCTAACTAATCGGAAGCAAATTTAATACTTTAATTAAATGTCCTCAAAATAACAGTTTTGCCGGGTAATAGGCATACAGTGTTAAAAAACAGCTTAAATGCAGTATATGAAATACACAGGTTGCTTACCTAGGTTGGCTTGGAGGACAGCACCTGAGACTTGCTTAGCTATCACGTTTTGTCCTGCCTGCTTAGAAGATGCAGAACTGTTTTGCTCTGCACCTCCAAACAGGTCTGGATGCTCTTATGAGTTGAGCCTGGTGGGAAAACGATGTAATTAATGCATTCATCCCAGCCAGAGTATATTTTGTCACCCCACGATAAAGGACATCAAGGAATGCCTAGTTTGTAACCCCTGAATGCCTGAACATGAGAACACTAGTTGACACCTTGCATCTTCATTACTTTTTGGTCACTCCTGTATTAATTTACTGATAGGAGTGAGCCGTCAAAGATTGCATGCCACAGACAGAATTTTCACATTGCTTCACTCACAAGGCTTTTCAAGAGTCAGGCTCCTTCAACCTTGGACATTTACTGTGGAATTTACATGTACTTATGTCATCTGCATGACATAGTGATCAATACACCCTCTTCCCACATTTCCCATTACCTTCCTTTTGTGTGTGTGTGTGTGTGTGTGTGTGTGTTGTTGTTGTTGTTGTTGTTATTGTTTTTTGCTTTCAGAGCTCAGAAAATCTGGCCAGTAGTTGTTGTTTTTTAACACACTGGAACAGTTGCACAATTTCCCCAAGATATAGATAGATGACCTATCGCGCAGCTGTTAGCAAATTGTTTGGCCAATTATGTGCTATTTAGATTGTTGTAGCCTCTGTGGTTCATCTCTTCCCCCTAGGAACCAGTTTTGTCGCTTCAACCCTTTCCCCTCCAAAAAGAATTGTCTTATATCTGGTTCTTTTCTCTCTCTCACTCCTTCCCCTGCCATTAAATTGCAGGTGTGGTGGCTGGGAAAGAATACACAATCTGCAGTGCTGTAAGTGAGGAGGGAATATATAAACATGATCCTAATGTAGAGCTGGGATGCGGGTGGCGCGGTGGTCTAAACCACTGAGCCTTGGGCTTGCTGATAGGAAGGTCGGCAGTTCGAATCCCCGCGACAGGGTGAGCTCCTGTTGCTCGGTCCCAGCTCCTGCCCACCTAGCAGTTCGAAAGCACGTCAGAATGCAAGTAGATAAATAGGTACTGCTCCAGCGGCAATGTAAACGGTGTTTCCGGCGCTGCTCTGGTTTCGCCAGAGCAACTTAGTCATGTTGGCCACATGACCCAGAAAAACTTTCTGCGGACAAACATCGGCTCCCTCGGCCAGTAAAGTGAGATGAGAGCTACAACCCCTACGACTGGACTTAACTGTCAGGGGTCCTTTACCTTTACCTTTTAATGTAGAGCTGGGGAAAAGAACTGCACACCTGGCTACAGAATGCCACGTAGATTCCAGACGTCTGGAAAAGATTTGCTGCTCCACTTGCTGCTCAAAGCCAAATAGAAATGATTGTCTGCTAATTTATACATCTGGAAGTATTCTTCCAGGTACTGTATAGCCAAGTACTGTATAGTTGAGTAAAAATGAGGATGCATGTGTGAACCGGCCAAAGTCCTTGAACTGCTTAAGTGCATTATCACTTCCCTATGCCATTTTGTATATTGTCTCTTACATGCAAATGACTTTAAAAGGAAATTTAAATGTGCAGATGAATAGCAATAATAGTTTGCACTGACCTGGGACTATATGGGCTACCCTCTGAAAATTCATGCCGTTGCTGCAATGCTGAGAGAAGAGGGTAGTTGTGGTTGTGCTATGTATTTAAACAAATGATTAAAAATCTTAACTAAATTCTATCTCCTTCATTGACAGCTATAAAGCAAGATGAAGTTGATGTTCAAGCATACATTGCCCGATCATTGATTGATGGCTTTGAAGGCCCAGCAGGCTACAGTCAAAGGTTCGGCTTACACCAAGTGAATTTTGAAGATGCAAACAGACAAAGGACACCCAAAGAATCTGCCTATTTCTTCTCCACCGTTATTGAAAATAATGGATTTCCTAGCACGGTCTCAAGAAAATTTATCCAGCCGCTCAGAAAGGATGTTTCCATACCTCCACGGCTGCCTAGTTTACCAGCTTCTGAAGTTCCTTCAAAGGCAAAGGTGGTTTGGGAGAAATTTTCAAAACAGACTGATTTGGAAAGAGACACGTATTTTTATGGCACCTTCCCAGAAGATTTTCTGTGGGGTGTTTCTTCTGCTGCCTACCAAACTGAAGGAGGTTGGGATGCAGATGGGAAGGGACCTAGCGTCTGGGATAATTTTACCCACGTCCCAGGGAATGTTAAGAACAATGATACAGGAGATATAGCTTGCGACAGCTACAATAAAGTAGATGAAGATCTTTATCTGCTGAGAGCCTTAAGGGTAAACACCTATCGCTTCTCCCTGGCGTGGCCTCGGATCTTTCCAAATGGAAGAAACCATTCTATAAATAACTATGGTGTCGATTATTACAACCGGCTGATTGATGGTTTGCTGGCCCGGAATATCACACCAATGGTCACTCTCCACCACTGGGATCTGCCCCAAGCTCTACAAGACATTGGTGGCTGGGAAAACCCTGTGATGGTTGAACTGTTTGATAGTTTTGCAGACTTTTGTTTTCAGGCATTTGGAGACAGGGTCAAGTTCTGGATTACTTTCAACGAACCTATTGCCATCTCTGTGCTAGGCTACGATACGGGATTATTCCCACCAAATGTAAAAGATAACCCGGGCAATGCATCCTACAGTGTTACTCATGCAATACTAAAGGCCCATGCAAGAGTTTACCACACATATGACCAGAAATACAGAGAGAGTCAGAAAGGTGTGATTTCTCTGAGTCTCAACATGGATTGGGTTGAGCCAAAGACACTAGACGATCCTCGGGATGTAGAAGCTGCTGATCGCTACCTGCAGTTCATGGGAGGGTGGTTTGCACACCCAATTTTTAAAAACGGCGATTACCCAGATGCAATGAAGTGGAAAGTAGGGAACAGGAGTGAACTACAGAAACTACCATCTTCCCGGCTTCCAGGTTTCACACAAGAAGAAAAAGATTATATCAGGGGCACAGCCGATGTCTTCTGCCTGAATTATTACACTGCCGGAATTATAAAGCACAGCACCACCAGGCTGAAACCATATTCTTACGAGTATGATCAAGAACGAGTATTGGAGATTGACCCTTCTTGGCCTAGCTCAGCAATGGAAAATATGCGGGCAGTGCCCTGGGGGCTGCGTAGGCTGCTAAACTGGATCAAAGAGGAATATAGCAATCCTCCCATTTACATTACTGAGAACGGGGTTGGGCTAAAAGCCAAGTCTGATGTTGATGACACCAGCAGGATCTTCTATTACAAAACACACATTGATGAAGTTTTGAAAGGTAAAGATGTTGTAATAACCCAATAGGTTGAGGTGGTCTAGTTTTAAGATAAGTAAAGGTAAAGGGACCCCTGACCATTAGGTCCAGTTGTGACTGACTCTGGGGTTGCGGCGTTCATCTTGCTTTATTGGCCAAGGGAGTCGGCGTACAGCTTCTGGGTCATGTGGCCAGGATGACAAAGCCGCTTCTGGCGAACCAGAGCAGTGCACGGAAATGCCGTTTACCTTCCCGCCAGAGCAGTACCTATTTATCTACTTGCACTTTGACATGCTTTCGAACTGCTAGGTTGGCAGGAGCAGGGACCAAGCAACTGGAGCTCACCCCGTTGCGGGGATTTGAACTGCCAACCTTCTGATTGGCAAGTCCTAGGCTCTTTGGTTTAACCCACAGCGCCACCCGTGTCCCTAGTTTTAAGTTTTAAGATACTGGGTAAAAATAGAAGTTTGCTCAATGTAATCAGCTAAATAATCAGTTAGAGGTCTGTGTAGACTAGTTTTAGTTTTAGATTCTAGATCAGTCGTTCCCAAACTGTGCAGAGTCAGCACAAAATGCTTATACGCCACAAGGCATCATTAAAAGAACTCTGTGAGTGCCAAATTAGACAACACACTGGTCACACCATTACCAGTTATGTGATTGGGTTTTTTAAAGTATATTGCTAGATCAAGGGTATTGATCCAGAGTACAAGAGAAGGTGGGTGGTAAAAAGGGTTATAGCCCTTCATGCTAGAGTCTGGATCAATCAAGGTTGTGCTCCTTCTGAAATTTACTTTACACGCCCATGTTTTTACACTGAACCCAATTAAATAGCTTTAAACATATTAGGCTACTTGTATTTATATTCTGATTGCTCTGAAACTATTCTGGACCCCTCAGGCCTCCCTCTTTTCTCTACAAAATGTCTGGCTACAGGCCTCAAACCGTGGATTATCCAAACAGCTACACGTGAGGGTTGTTTCTGCTACATGCATTAAATAGTCTGGTCATCCTCAGCCTTTGTGTCACAGTCAATAGCGTTTTAATAAGTACAAAATGTCAGTAAAGTATGCAGAAGTCCTTTTTTCTTTCCTTTCTTGATAATGGTTTTAAATTATAGTTATAATAAATATATTTTTTTATCTTTCCTAAAGTATATAATTCATAAGGTTTTTAGTAAAGCCTGGTTTGGGGATTTGCTATCCTTGAAAATGCATGAGTATGAAGTAAGAGCTGAAACGAAATACAGTGGTACCTTGGGTTAAGTACTTAATTCGTTCCAGAGGTCCGTTCTTAACCTGAAACTGTTCTTAACCTGAAGCAGCACTTTAGCTAATGGGGCCTCCTGCTGCCACCGTCGCGCCGCCGCAGCACGATTTCTGTTCTCATCTTGAGGTAAAGTTCTTAACCTGAGGTACTATTTCTGGGTTAGCGGAGTCTGTAACCTGAAGCGTATTTAACCTGAAGCGTATGCAACCCGAGGTACCACTGTATTGTACAAATTCTTTACATTTATTATTACTATTATTATTATTATTTTGCTTGTCAGCACCCATCTCCTGCTCTTGTACTGGGAGGAAAAGGTGGTATGTGATTTTAATAAATAAATAATGCTTGTGGAAAGGGAGTAAGTCAGTGGGACTTGTGAATTGGCAAGGATTGGCTGTTAATATGCATGTGAACATACAATGGGCAATTAGTGTATTTTCCCACCAATTCTGCTGTCTTGCTCATCGTTACATTGTTAAGCAAGTGTTTCTTTCTCTTTTAGCCTACAAGCTGGACGGCGTGAACGTTCGTGGCTATGTTGCTTGGTCTTTCATGGATAATTTTGAATGGTTAAATGGTTACGAGCCAAGATTCGGCCTTCACCAGGTTGATTTTGAAAATCCGAACAGGCCAAGAACTCCAAAACGTTCAGCGATATATTATGCTGGAATCATACGTCAGAATGGAATCCCTCTGCCAAAAGAGGAAGAATTCCTTTATGGAGAATTTCCGGAGAACTTTTATTGGAGTGTGGCATCATCAGCATATCAGGTTAGGCCAGTTGGTCCCCACCAACCAGACCACTTGAAAATCACAGAGCAGCTTAATGATTTTTCTGCTTCTGGTGGCAATTGCAATGCACTGTGCTAGATGCTGTATGATACTTAATTGCAGTTTAATTGCTTCTTTTGTTCCTTACCTGTCATATTTTATTGTACTGAAATTTGAATTCTGTAATCTATAAATATAGAGGGACGTGGGTGGCGTTGTGGGTTAAACCACAGAGCCTAGGACCCGTTGCTCGGTCCCTGCTCCTGCCAACCTAGCAATTCAAAAGCACGTCAAAGCGCAAGTAGATAAATAGGTACCGCTCCGGCGGGAAGGTAAACAGCGGTTCCATGCGCTGCTCTGATTCGCCAGAAGCGGCTTAGTCATGCTGGCCACATGCAAATAAGGATTTAATGGCATGGATGTGCTAGTCTTCAACCACAGATTTGCCGTCATGCCACAGACCACATGAATGAAACTCCAGGTTTAGGTAGTCTATTGCTAGACTGTTGCTTGTTTGTGGAAGCTATTCTAAACCTTCATTTTGTGAATAATATGCCAACTAAGCAAGCTGAATGCTGTCAGGCTTGGGGACTTTGATCATGGTGAATCACTAAGGTGAGAGCCAGGGTGCTGTAGTGGTTAGAGCTGCCTCCTCTCCCCCAGCTGTTGCCCTCCAGATGTTTTGGTCTACAATTCCCAGCATCCCTGACCATTGGCCAGTCAGCTTGTGGCTGAGGATGTTGTAGTCCAAAACATCTGGAGGGCACCCTGTTGGGGAAGCCTGGATTAAAATGGTGGACTAAGGTTGGCGAGACCCTGGTTCAGATTCCTACTCAGCCGTGAAGCTCACTGGGCAACCTTTGCCTAGTCGCTCTCAGCCCAACCTACTTCCACAAGGTTGTTGTGAGGATAAAAACTGAGGCTGGGGCATGTATGTTGCCTTGAACTGGGATACAAATGTGAGAATTGTTTGTTTCCTTAAAGATTGAAGGGGCATGGAGAGCGGATGGGAAAGGTCTCAGCATTTGGGACCAGTTTGCACATACGCCTTTGAAAATCAGCAACGATGAAAATGGAGATGTAGCTTGCGACAGCTACCACAAGATGGAGGCAGACTTGGCTATTCTGAAGGACCTCCAGGTGACTCATTATCGCTTTTCCATCTCCTGGACGCGCATTCTTCCCGATGGGACCACCAAGTACATAAATGAAGCTGGCCTGAAATACTATGAAAGGCTTGTGGATGCTCTCCTTGCAGCCAATATCCAGCCTCAGGTAAATGATTGGAGTTCTGCACGCAGGGGAACAGGTGTAACATACGTTATCAGTCTGATTTTTAATTAGATTATGTTTATCAGTGTTCACTGTAGAACCTGGCAATATCTTCAATTCTCAGACATCTTCAATTAGCTTGTGTTAAATGGTCAGAGACCATTTCATAGAGGCTGACACAAATGCATGCTGCCATATTCTAATCAGAGGAGTCACTTATAAGCTCTACATATTTTAAACTTGTGCAGAAGATAATGTGGGCTCAGGGTATTTATATAGGACTTAACAATTATGAAATCTGCCATGGTTTCTAAGAGAGCAGAGAATGCAGCGTCTTTGCTCCAGAAATCTAAGTTTCTGCATTGGATTTCTTCCAAGTATCCACAAGGAAGTAGAATAAACTTTTATCAGGAATTCATTGTCCGCTCCCAGACTGTAGCCTTTTTCTGGACACCATTAGGCATGGCAGGTCCCATCTGTGTTACACCTTCCAGGTCATGCCGCAAGAACTTTTGAAAGTACATCCCATATTGTTCTCCTTTCTTGATTCTCACTTTCTTTGACTGAATGAGGGTTCAGGGAAAGGTGGAAAAGGGAGAACTGAAAATGCTACATTCAAAGTCTTGATAGCCTTGTAAAAGGTGTTGTTAATCCTCACGTGTTTTCTGGAACTAGTTTGCTTTCTGACCATCACAATCCAGGAATTGTTGTCGAGTTACATGTGGTAGATCTACATAAAATGGCTGACTGTGCCTAATAGTTAAATAATGGACAAACTTCACATTTAGCTTTACTTTTGCATGCCCCCCCCCAATTGCATTGCCCCTGTTTCCTACTACAATCAAGTGGTTGGTTATTTTGACAAAATGGCAGGTGTTTGTGAATGTCTTGTCTCCATCTCTAGGTAACTATATACCACTGGGACCTCCCTCAGGCCCTTCAAGATGTTGGAGGGTGGGAAAATGAGACTATAATCCAGAAATTTAAAGATTACGCAGAGATCCTTTTCCAAAGATTTGGAGAGAAGGTGAAATTCTGGATAACCCTGAATGAGCCCTATGCCATTGCTAACATTGGTTACGGTTATGGAGTCTCAGCTCCAGGTAAGGTGTAGGTTCTTGTTGGCAAGAGCAATGCTCTGCAGAACCAAAGGACACTGATGATCTGACCTTGTGTGGTTATTTGTGAGAACACAGCTTTGTGATAGATGCCCAGTGAAAGTGGGAGACAATCTGATGCCTTTCTTGAAGGTGTCTCCTGGTTGAAAGCAAATTGCCTAGAACTATTGAGAAACGCTATCAAAATGCACCATTAATTGCTGCTTCAGCTGAGTCCAGTGCTGCAGAGTAACGCACTTCCAATTATCTTGTCTTCTTAGGCATCTCTGCCAGACCAGGCCGAGCCCCTTACATAGTGGGCCACAACTTGATCAAGGCCCACGCAGAAGTCTGGCATCTTTACAATGAAACATACCGCCCAAAGCAAGGAGGATTGATCTCTCTTTCCATCAGTGTAGAGTGGGCTGAACCCAAGAACCCCGCCAAGCAAGAGGACCTTGACGCTGCCAGGAGATATGTCCAGGTAATGTGATGACTCCACAGTAAACTTCTGTGTACCAGTTGCTGGGAAGAGTGCTGTTGCCCTCAGGTTCTGCTCACAGGTTTCCCTTTGGGGCTTCTATGGGGACAGAGTGCTGGACTAGGTGGGCCTTTAGCCTCCTCAAGTAGGCTCTTGTATTATGCCCTTAAGTCTGCTTCAGAGACTCAGCAAAACAGGATGTCAATCCTTCTAAAGGACACAAGGTGTTGATCCTTGGGCACCATATTTCATCTGAACACTCAAATCATAATGTTCGCCACGATCCTGACCAGTCAGCTGCCATTGTTTGGATACCTTGGGGGGTGTTGCACTACCCTTTAAAAACAGACACTTGGAGACAGGGATGAGACTTTGCCTTTTGGATCAGTCTGACGAACTGGTAACTATTGGTTCAGCCAAGAGACCTGGAGAGCCAGTGTGGTGTAGTGGCTAAGAGTGGTAGTCTCACAATCTGGGGAACCGGGTTTGCGTCTCCGCTCCTCCACATGCAGCTGTTGGGTGACCTTGGGCTAGTCACACTTCTCTGAAATCTCTCAGCCCCACTCACCTCACAGAGTGTTTGTTGTGGGGGAGGAAGGGAAAGGAGAATGTTAGCCGCTTTGAGACTCCTTCAGGTAGTGATAAAGCAGGATATCAAATCCAAACTCCTCTTCTTCTGTTGCCAAAGCGTTGCTTAATAAGCATCCCTTTTTATTTCCCTGTTGTAGTTCTTTGCTGGTTGGTTTGCTCACCCTATCTTCAGAAACGGTGATTATAGCGAGGTGATGAAAAGGAGGATACAAGAGAGAAGTGCCGGCCAATCAAGGTAAGTCTCTGGCAGGACTAAGTGCAGCAGCTGGACCACAACCACGGGCGGTCCATACTGTTGGCTCATGTCACTTAGAAGCAATTCTATCTAAATTGTTGAAATAAAAATAAACTACACATTTTGAAGGGCCACCCTGGCTGTGTCCAAGAACAAATCTACCCTCCCCAAAGTAGTTTTCCTCTGCTGCTGTTTTCCTCCTGATGTGCACTGCCCTCTTCACTTAATGCCGCAGGCAATCAGCAGCTAAAGCACAGTTGTGGGTAAACTCCCCTTGAAACAGAACCACCCTATCTTGAAGGTTCCTTCTCCTCCATCCAGGGTATGTTCAGAGCCTGTAATACTGTAGTACAGCAAGGGAGCAGGAAAGGGTGATGATTGAGACAAAGCAGGGAACTAGTCTTTTAGAGTACCTGCTCTTTGAATAAGGTGAAGTACATGTGGACATCATTACTGTTCATGTTAAAATTTCCAGCTACCAGCTGTTGCTTTTAAAAACAATACTTTTGCTCTGAATGACAGTGCCCTATTCTTTGAAAAAGTAAGTATAATGATAATTGAAGCTTTCCCTTTTGTTAAATGCATCTATGTGAGCCTCTCTCCCATTTTGTGTGTGTTGCAGACTCCCTGAATTTACTGAAAGTGAAAAGCAGAGGATTAAAGGCACCTTTGACTTCTTTGGTTTGAACCACTATACAACAGTATTGGCATCCAACTTAAACTATTCTTCTCTCTTTACATCCTACGATGCTGATAGGTAAGGTGTGAGCATGACTTCATACTGCATCAAAGCATGCATACTTTTCTGGAATCTGTGCTTTCACTCTGTGCCTAATAATCTTGGTTGGGCTGGCTGCAGGTGATGGAAATTGTATACCAAAACATCTGGAGGGCATAAAGTTGGTGATCTACTAGAAAGTTTTAAGGCTGAGCACCCATTTTCCTCTCTAAACCCAGTGCATTGCACACTGCATCACACTTAAGCCCCCAACAAAAGAGGTTACTGCTGACCAGTCTTCATGATTGATGTCTAGCTGACTTTAATGGATCAATACAAATAACCTTTTCCCACATTATTATCATGTTCTTTTTTGCAGGGGTGTTGCCTCTATAACAGACCGCAGCTGGCTGGGCTCTGGTTCCTTTTGGTTGAAGGTGACCCCTTTCGGCTTCAGGAGGCTCCTGAAGTGGATCAAGGAAGAATACAATGACCCACCTATTTATGTGACCGAGAATGGGATTTCAGAGCGTATAGACGGGGGCTTCAATGATACTTGGAGAATACACTACTTAAGGAGCTACATCAATGAAGCTTTAAAAGGTACGTGGTTTCCCCTCCGCATGGTTCCAAATCACCCTCCAAATGTTTGTGACCCATGGATTTAAATTGATCTGTGATCCTCTGCCCTGCCCTGCATTCCTTGCAACAGAGTTGGTGGTAAGGCCCTTCTGTGGCTGTATCTGCATAGGGCTAGGCAGAAAGCAAGACTGGTTTCTAGTGTGGGAGTTAACATGTCTTCTGGAGCTGCCCCAGGACTTCCACTTTCTATTGACTTCAGGGGTGAAAGACTAGTCTGCAGAATCAAGGCAGAATATGTTGCTTAATTCCCATTGACACAAGAGCATATTCTTACTCCGGTTTAAGTCCTCTAAAATGGTTACCACTATCTGGTTTCATTATTGTCATCGCCAGTAAATATGAAGATGTGAGAGAAAATCCATTGACGACTTTTTGATCATCCAGATTGTGGATACAAAAGGAATTTGGGATTTTTAAGGTGCAGCCAATCTTTGTTAGGAATGCATACTTTGTAAAGCACCTAGTGTTAATAAGGGGTCTTTGGTTTTCACTCCCTGTTGATCATTAAAGTAGAGTGTAAGCATATATAGGGCTGCATTTTAAAACTCTTCCCCCCCCACCACCCTAACAGGAATTGTACTTGATGGTGTTGATCTGCGAGGCTACACTGTATGGAGCCTGATGGATAATTTTGAATGGGCAGTGGGCTTTGCTGAAAGATTTGGGTTGTATTACACCAACTATACAGACCCAAATCTATCCAGAATTCCAAAGGCGTCTTCAAAATATTATTCATCTATCATCCGGTGTAATGGCTTTCCAGATCCAGCCACAGGGCCTCATTTGTGCCTTGAGTCACAATCTGGAGGTAGGTAAATTACTAATTGAGGAGTTAGGAAAATCCATGAAGTGGTACAGTAAAAAGAACCTAAATGTTTAAAACTTTTAACTTCGCTTTTATAGAAAACTTGCATATCGTGTTAATGACATCCGATTCTGGAAAGTAAGGTGGTATATGGTAACAGAAGTTGGCTGTGTAAAAAAAAAATCTTTGGTGTAATGTCCTTAAATGATTTAGTCTAGATTTTTACAGAAAAGTTGCCCATATGACCTGATGTATCTTGGAAGGCTGGAGCAGCAAGTAAAAAAGATTTAAATGAGGGGTGATCAGAAGGTACTCCATGCTCATAGTGTCATTCATGTGATTTTCACTTACATTTCCAGGTACTACTATGGCGCCAATGAGCAGCACTGCTTGGCCTATCGACAATTCAGCCATGAAGGTGCAGTTTTTGGGACTGGACTTGACTTTGTCTAATGCAGAAGTAGGCCTTTATGTGCTCTTTTCCCTATTCTTAATGTCTGTGCTAGGCCTTGCTCTTTTTTCATATCTATACATAAAAATGACCAAAAAAGCCAGCCAAAAAAGGTTTTAAATATTGCTGTTTGCATTTAATTAGTTTATCATGGGCTAGTTTTTTCTCCTGCCCATGTTTAGAACAGGCACACAATTATTTTAATCAGTGCTTTTTTTCTAGCAAAAATAAGTGCCGGTACTCAGCATGAAGTTGTTACAATAAGTGCTATACTTTTTAAACAAGAAGAGGAAGAGGAGGTGCTGGTTCTGCGTACCCTTGAATACTCCCTGAAAAAAAGCACTGATTTTAATACCTATTGTTGACTTTAATATTTTTATTGCTTGAATTGTTATGTGCAGTTCACCCTGGGAATGGTGGGGACAATTTTAAAATAAATGAACAAGTTGATAACATATTGCATAGTGTCAAGTTGGTTTCAGAGAACTTCTAAATAAGGAACATACAGACGACTTCTTTTTTTGAAAACCTTTATTGAATGCTCTGAGATTAAAAACTACCAGTATAGTCTTGTAGTTGCAGAAGCACTAAAGGGGGAAAAAATAAGTTATCCAATTTGCAAGGTATTATGCTTCTGCTAGTCAGACTCTCTTGTTTTAATCTGGGCTTCCGATTTGTTCCAAGATTTAGATAGATTAAAAAGTGCCTTCAGATGACAACAGGGCTAGTTAGTATGAAATTCTGAAAGCTGATGGAAGATGGGAATTTTTTTACATTCTTTGAGCTTTTGGCAGTAGTTACAGTTGCAGTATCCAGCTACACAATTAACACCTTATTCCATGTGCTATGACAGGAATATGGCATAATGCAGGCAGCATACTCATACAAGCCCACTTGTGCAGCAGAAGGATTAAACTAAATCAAAGGGAAAAATCAATGATTACTATGCACAGTTTACTCATAAAAACTACATCTGTTGGGTTGAATTTCCATTCCAAGTATTGTTATCATCTTCTCCATCATCCTGAGTTCTCAGTCTATAGATTTTGCCTTCTTTTTTGAATTCTTCACCCCGCTTTTCCAATACTCGTTTCCTGGCTGCTTGTCTAAATAAAGAAGAAATGCAGTTCGAGATTAAATCCTTACAGTGGCAATGTTTTCTAGACATCAGAAGGTACCATTCATTCAGCTCCTGATTCAATTCTAGCACCTCTCCACCCAATTTGATTCAGTTCACATTAATACCCCTTTCAATGTACAAAAGGTAGTTGTTATTTCTTTCAAAATGCACCCTAGAGTGGATTCAGCTGAAGAACAGAGGGAATGTCACCTACGAATGACTATAGTGCACTGACATGCCTGCTGCCGGTTCCAGGCCATCACCTCCTGGCTCATGGTGATATTAATTTGGCACATTCACAAAATGTAATCTTAAATGCTCCTGGATGCATTTCAGAAGCTATCTTTCTGGCAGCAGCTGGCATGGAAATCCAAACTGCTGTTACAGAAAGAAACCTTACCAAGTGAAGATGGCCAGGGAGCATGCAACACATTGTGTATTCTTATTGCTTACTCCTACACTGCTATTTGTAATCTCCCATCAAAAAGTAGATTTGGATTAGAACATACCGTATTTTTCGTCCCATAGGACGCACCTAGTTTTTTGGGGGGGAAATAAAGGAAAAAAAATTTTCCTTTATTTCCCCCCCAAAAGCAGGTCAGGGAAACCGAAGCAGGTCGAGGAGCAGCGGGGTGGCGGCGCTGCGCCTCCCTGCTGTCCCCCGAGCTTGTGGGGCTGGCCGATGTCTGCCCCGTGCGAGGGGCGCTCTGCTTCAGGGCGCCCCTCGCGCCAGGCAGCAGGCTGCTATCCGCAGCGTGGGGAGCGCTGCGGGGAACTCCTGGAGGGCTCCCGACGCTGCGGATGTCTGCCCGGCGCGAGGGGCGCTCTGCTTCAGGGCGCCCCTCGCGCCAGGCAGCAGGCTGCTATCCGCAGCGTGGGGAGCCCTGTGGGGACCTCCTGCAGGGCTCCCCACGCTGCGGATGTGTTCCCAAAGCGCTGGGCACTCTGCTTTCAGGGTGCCCGACGCTCCGGGAAGCAGGCTGCTATCCGCAGCCTAGACAGCCCTGCAGGACCTCCTGCAGGACCTCTCCACGCTTCAGCGAAAGCCTGCATTCGCCCCATAGGACGCACCCAGATTTCCCCTTCATTTTTGGAGGGGGAAAAGTGCGTCTTATAGGGCGAAAAATACGGTAGTATCCTGTCCATAGAAGCCAGTTTGAGCCACTGACACGTTAGTTATTCATGTAGAGTTTCTCTGTATCCCAGCCCTAAACAAGGGAAAACCCTGTCTTTCTCCCAAGCCCTTGCATCTACCAGAGGACTCCTGAGAAAAGGGAGTGAAAAACAGTAATTTAAGAACACATGTCAGTCCTACCTGTTTGATTCTGCAGTGTTCGATGCTGAAGGGTTTGAGTGATCCTGCTGATGAGGTCTTGCAGTAGGCTGGGAAGGAGGAGGATTTGTAAACAGGAAGTTGCTAATAAATCGCCAAACAGCTATGAGTGGATAAAGGATAGTACCCAGGAATCTCCAAAAATCTCCACTGGAAGACTGGACAACTGCTGTTGCTGGCCTTCCTGCCTGTTTGAAGATACAAAACAAACAGGACTGAAAACTGGACTCTAGAAGAAACTCCATAAATACACAAGGTTATTCCAAGAAGTAATATTGAATGGTTGTAAAACAGTTCATGGCACAATTTGAATACCTCAATAATCTTTTCCATAAAGCACACTTACCGGCAACAATACTACGGAAGCACTTGGGGCAAGTTCCAGGTCCACTATTTTTTTCCCATAATCATCTTTGGTAAATTCCCTCCTGGGGAACATTGTCGCCAATGAGAAATTGCCATATGTGTTGCCAACTGTCTGTAGTAGAACAAATCAGGTAAGTACTTTGTATTTAGAAATAAAAATGGGAAGGACCTTTAACCATGAAATGCAGAGCTTCATCTCAAAATAAGTTATTTCAAAGGGGGGAAACAACACTCTTAATTTACACATGGTATCTGTGCCCAACACCTACTATTTTTGTCTTCTGAAGACACATGACCCAAAAATCATGAAAGAGGCATGCCAGTTGGGGCAAGTTTGAGGACACCTGGAAGCATCCTATTTTGTGGCCAGACCAAAACGAGTAGTGACATGTATAAGGTTGTAAAACTTTCATCATTTAGTTTAACAAATATTCTCAGAACAGTTTACAATTGTTCAGATATTAGGGTAGTTAGCTTGTGTACAGGATGCAAATTGGTGCACACAGAATACCCATTTCTCAATTGCCCTTACCACAGTGGAAAACAAACTGAAGACCAGCTCACTTAGCTGCTTGTGGTTTGTAGTTCTGTTAATGCAACTGACCCGCATTATTTATGGTCAATGTTACGCACTAACAAGATCAATAACTGGCATCTTTAAAACCCTCCCAAGCATTGAGACAAAGAGCAAAAGCTGCCACCTGTTTCCCCCCTAAAATGTTTCATCTTTCTCTCAAAAATCCTGAAGGGAATATGGTAACTATACATACATGCTCTTCTTTAACTTAGAAATAAAACAGATCCTCATTTACCTGTGCAGCAAATTGTCTGGCTTCTTCCAACGGGGCATCCGAAGGGAAACTATTGGTAAAAGAGGATCCATCTGGAAGGCGAAACTGAATTCTTGCCATAGCACTAGGGAAAATATATCAGTTTAAGAATGAATTTTAAGAACAGCCTCCATCACTTAAGTTCCTTTAAGTGCTTCACTCATATACCAGGGGATATTAGAGAGGCAGAGTTCATCAACTGCACTTATTTTTAAGTTAGATCAAATTATTATTTGACATCTCTTTAACAGCAGTAGCACACTAAGAGAATATACAGAATAGTGAAGAAGCATGTTCTCGGCTGAGGGTTTTATCGTTTTACCAAGAGATAGAGGGCAAAGAAGGTTAATTGTATGGGCTGATAAAGGAGTGAGACAACAAAGCAAAAAATGCATGGTGCTACAATAAATGAGGAAGGTGGTGTGTACAAGGTGAAGGGAATGGGAAGAGTTGGATGAAGGGATGAAAAAGAATTCACCTTCTTTCCCTCTGTGATGCTTCCCTCCTGGCTTGCTTTTCCATCAGCTTAGCGTAGATAGCAGCAGCTTTTGCAGCTTCTGCTTCTTCCTTGGACCTTGCAAAACGAGCTGCTCTTTCAGCACGATCCTTCATAAGAGGACAAAGACATTCACTACATGTTACCATGGCCCAGTCGAGGCAATTTTAATCAATGCAGTCTCATGGAAAGAAATTACTACCAACCAACTTGTGTGTGGACACAATTTGTTCTCATTTATTATATTCAGTGAACACTTAACCTTCACATGCCATCTTCATGCTAAACCACACTTTACCATGCCATGAACAAGCCTAGGTGAGTGAGTCTTAGCTTTGTCCTCTCCCTCCTCCCTGTGTGCAACTGGGAATAGGAGTTTGGAAGCCTTGCTTATCCATTGTGTTTGAAGTGACAAACTTCAAACTCGGCTTCGGCAAGGTGTGCAATTGGCAGCGGTGGCCAGGCAGATAAGTGATTGTCGGCAACCCCCCCCCCCCCAAAAGCTCAACAACTCT
This sequence comes from Podarcis tiliguerta, assembly GCF_965153285.1. Taxonomy (NCBI): domain Eukaryota; kingdom Metazoa; phylum Chordata; class Lepidosauria; order Squamata; family Lacertidae; genus Podarcis; species Podarcis tiliguerta. Next base: position 40,832,725 of record NC_139534.1, read on the forward strand.
GACAATCTCCCCATTTCCTTAATTTGAAGTCCCAAAGAATAGGGGTTGTCTTATACATGGGAGCATTATACACAGGAAAATACAGTATATTGAAGGTCAATTTGCTAAGAATTTACTTTTTTCCAAGAAGCTCACCTCATAAATCATATATACTGTACAGTGGTACCTCGGGTTACATACGCTTCAGGTTACAGACTCCACTAACCCAGACATAGTGCTTCAGCTTAAGAACTTTGCTTCAGGATGAGAACAGAAATTGGGCTCCGGCAGCAGCAGGAGGCCCCATTAGCTAAAGTGGTGCTTCAGGTTAAGAACCGTTTCAGGTTTAAGAACGGACCTCCGGAACGAATTAAGTACTTAACCCGAGGTACCAATGTACTAATAGAGATTTCAGTTATTTGAGTGATGATCCATATTCAACACACAAAGGAGTAGCAGAAAAATGAGTGAGAGTGAAATGCTGACTGGCCAGCGGGGGGGGGGGGGGGGGGTAGGAAACTGGAGAGAGGGGAAGACGGTGGACAGGAATGGAGCGGCTGACATCCTGAACAGAGAGCACTCCACTACGCAACACTTTGTTGAAGGCCCCCTTGTAACAGATGACTTACCATTTGAATCTGCTGTCTGATGCGCTCCCTAGCAGCTCTGTCTTCAGCCTTTTCTCTGTTCCTTTCTTCCAGTATTCGCTTTGTAAGTTCTTCTTCTTGTTTCCTTTTGTACTCCAACATATCTTTTCCACTTTTTCTTCTTTCTACTTCTTTCTTGATTTCCTTCTGAATGAAAAGAGAATACACCTTTCCTAAGCTTTTAAAGGGATGCGGGTGGTGCTGTAGTCTAAACCACAGAGCCTAGGGCTTGCCGGTCAGAAGGTCGGCGGTTCGAATTCCTGCAATGGGGTGAGCTCCCGTTGTTCGGTCTCAGCTCCTGCCCACCTAGCAGTTTGAAAGCACGTCAAGTGCAAGTAGATAAATAGGTACCGCTCTGGCGGGAAGGTAAACGGCGTTTCCGTGTGCTGCTCTGGCTCGCCAGAAGTGGCTTAGTCATGCTGGCCACATGACCTGGAAGCTGTCTGCGGACAAACGCCAGCTCCCTCAGCCTATAGAGCTAGATAAGCGTGCAGCCCCAGAGTCATCCGCGACTGGACCTAATGGTCAGGGGTCCTTTTACATTTGCCTATCATATAAATACACAACTACCGTATTTTTCGCTCTATAAGACGCACCAGACCACAAGACGCACCTAGTTTTTGGAGGAGGAAAACATGAAAAAAATATTCTGAATCTCAGAAGCCAGAACAGCAAGAGGGATCGCTGCACAGTGAAAGCAGCAATCCCTCTTGCTGTTCTGGCTTCTGTGATAGCTGTGCAGCCTGCATTCGCTCCATAAGACACACACACATTTCCCCTTACTTTTTAGGAGGGAAAAAGTGCGTCTTATAGAGCAAAAAATACAGTAATTTAAAATTTTCCTGAAAATTAGTTTGATAGAAAATTCCCAGACATCAAAAGAGAATAAAACTGCTGCTTTAGCCACCTCGTAATTGTTATTCCAGCAAGCCTATCCCTATATTTTAATTAAATATTATTTGTGGGGGATTTATGTATTATTGATACTAATATTATTTTATGTACACTATTTTATTAAGCAGCTCATACGTTTTTTCAAAATAAAAATAAAATGCAACATTATAAATTCAGTTACGCTATACCTGTTCTTCTTCTTTCTTTTTCTCTTCTCTTCTTTCTTCAAGTTTTTTTGTCACTCTAAATTTAGAAGAATACAAACACAAGGTGAAACCTTATTTCATTGTGGGGAAGTGCACATCAAAGTGTTATACAAGACTCTGCCAAAAAACAAAACCACTCAAAACTGAAAGGCAGTATATTATAATACAGCAATTCTGCTTTCCAACAGCAGTTCTATTACCATTATTAATTTTATATTTATTAAATTTCTATACTTCCCTTTATCCAAAAAGAACAGGGCAGTTTACAATATAAAAACACAAAAATATGTATCATAATAACAAGCAAAAACAATAACTCAGTATTATCATTTATTAAATTTTCACTTGCATAAAATACTTCCTTGCCTGCACTGCCAAATGCACAGGCCTGGCGAATTAACTTTAGTATGACAGAAAAGGGGTAAGAACTTTGCCATGAAGATGCAGACTAGAAAACTGTGGGTAAAAGACAACACCTTCATTCTGTGCTGTTGCAAAGCTGGAGAAGGGTTGGCTGGTAGCAAATAACGAAGCATGAGAGCCTGTCATAGACCCAGAAGACATTCTGCCAAAGAACAGGTTTCAAAAGGCGCTTAAAAAGATCTGGACTGTTTCGATGGGTAATATAAACTGCATTGTAGCTCTGCGCTACAGTTGAGAAGTGCAATCCAGATGACAGATCAGTGTAATTTTGCCCTCCTGTGCTTTTCACATTCTCTTGAAATGGCTTCTTCTCACACTATCTGCCTTTTAAGCCTTGGCTTGATGATTTGGCCCTTAAGTCACTAGAAATAATAAGTAATGATAAATGGTGGCAATCTCCTCTTGATTTGATGCAGCCTGATGCAGTTATTACAGGCAGTCTTGTGCTTGCCACACAGTCCCATCTTTTCTTTGTGTGTGTTTGTATGTTGGAAAAACGAATGAGAGTGCATGCACGTGTGTGGCTGGCTCTGACCATGGAAACTGCCAGACAATCCTCAACTGCTTTCCCACTGCTGCATGCAGCCCTCAGGGCTCAAGGTTGCCTAGCCCTGCTTTCTAGAATAACCAGAAAGTCTGCAAAAACCATACCTTTCTACTTTGGCTGTAAGGTCATCTGTAGTCTGCGATTCCCCCCTTCCGTCACTTTCCACATTTGTCTGGTCCAAATTTACTTCACCTTCAGTAGTTTAGAAATAACAGGTAAGGGAAAAGAAGGAGAAGGGAAAGGGAAAAGTATCAACATTTTACCATCGTAAGCAATTGCTGTATAAACTCTTACAAAATATTGTTATCGTGCCACCATGAATATTAATGATCCAAACTAGCTCACTATTTAGAATCAAGAACATATTCAGCTGCTTCTGCACAAAGTTGATACTCTGAATACTTCAACTTTGGATCCAGGTTCTTCACAACAGTTAAGCAATTAACATAGTTTCATATATCCTTTGCCTAATTAATGCACTGAATTGTTTATTCTCAGCAAGGCCAGTAGTGTACCTGACAGCACTACAACCTCTACTTCACCTGTTCCTTGTGTCAGAATGAGCAAGGCATGGCTGGCCCTGTCCTGTTCTTGATGCAGCCCTGAAGAAACAACTGCAGATGAGAAAGAGCGTGGCAGGGACGAGCAGCAGTTATGGAGGGAATGAAAAAAGACTTAAAAGGTGGCAGCATAATGAGGCACACACAAAAATGGTAATCACTCAAAGGAGGTCTTTCCCATCCTTTACTTTTGAAAGACTACCATTTTAACTCCATATGTAAATACTAATCTTGAATGTAGGCAGCTACACATACTTACCAGCTGAGGATACACTTAGCCTTTCAGGCTGTGCTTCAGCAAGCTCAGCTGTTTGGGACTGAGAGTCCTCTGTGATGCCATTTAAAGATGAGGAACACGGCGCAGAACTTTCCATTGCTTCATTTTTTAATGTGTGCATCTAAGGAAGAAAGAAGTGTAGATATCAGTAAATGGCTGTAATTCCAGAACATTTGATTTTAAAGCCATTTTCTAAATCAAAGTGAAAACAACTGCTAGGCTTCAAAGTACAAAACTGATGCTCATGTAGCCTAATCTACAAATAGTAAGCTTAAGAGTGCACTTTGTATGATACTAATACATGGTGAAAAGAGCAGAACCATGGCTGTCAAAGGCCCTGTTTGACTGCAGGAAGAAAAAGCAACTATTATTTTATGGATGACTTCACTTTCAAGAGTAGTGTGTAGCTAAAGATCTCCTGAAATGAGTACAATAACCCTTCTATTGACATATGGCAGAGGGAGAAGGAAGCAAAATATGTCATATATTACTATTTCTTAATGTGAGAACAAGTTGTTTTGTTTGCACTGCTTTTCTCTGATGTTGTTTTATATCTCCTGAAAATTGCACAGCTCTGTCCCCTCTTTTAGCAGTTGTAGAATGAGAAGAGAGTTCTATAACAAAATTCCAGCCCACTTAACTATAGAAGAAGAAGAAGAGTTTGGATTTGATATCCCGCTTTTCACTCCCTTTAAGGAGTCTCAAAGCGGCTAACATTCTCCTTTCCCTTCCTCCCCCACAACAAACACTCTGTGAGGTGAGTGGGGCTGAGAGACTTCAAAGAAGTATGAGTGGCCCGAGTCAAGGAGCCTTGAATATAACAATCAAATTAGTATTTATTATTATCCCACAAGCAGAGGCTGAAGGCAAACTAATTTTACAGGGGTTGATAAGGAAAGATACAACATTTAGAAAAAGATGCTTGAATAGCACATGTCCTGGTACACACTTAAGAGGCAGCTAGGATTAAATAAAAAGCTTGGGTAGCCACCTGGCCTAATCTTATGGAAAACTTAATCCAGGTTACCAGTTTGTCAGTTTGCAGTAAAATAATCATCATAAAAGTGCCAGTGGGAGGTGTGAAGGGGACAATAGTTCTATGCCATGTCTCAAGACTAATTACAGTAGCACCTCTGCTTACATTACCCTCGGGTAACGTAAACTTTGGGTTGCAAAAGCGGCAAACCTGTGTTTCACCGTGCGCGCATGCGCAGATGCGCTCTACCACACTATGTACATGCACAGAAGCGGTGCCTCCGGTTGCGGAAACCTTGGGATCCGACCAGAGCTCCAGAACGGATCCCACCCACAACCGGAGGTACCACTGTATAGCCTGATCTTAAAGGGGCAAATGAGGGGAAACACATGTGACCTGACCTTTCTTGCTGCATTAAAAAAAGGGTAAGAAACAAGTACATTTCAGGAGTGATTCCCCCCCCCCCCCCAAATGATCAAGCCCATCAAGAAAAATGTCTTCTAGAAAAAGTCATTATTGCTCTATTAGTACATTTCCAACTTGGTACATAAAACTGGCTTAATTTAGCATAACTATAGTATGATTAAATATTCTTTCATCAAGCAATAACATATAGAATTCACAATTCTATAGGCATACTGACACTGACACAGTGACCTTTTCTGCCTGTAATCCATTCAACAGGAACGAGCTTTTAAACATTTATTTCACTATGCTGAAAAACCAGGTCGGTCACTATTTCTTACCTGCTTGACTTTATGAATTCTTGTAACAAGTTCCTCTGCAGAAACGCTGCCAGCAATCACTTCCAACGGGACTCCATTGTCTCCTATAAAGAAGCTGGATGGAACACACACTACAGGATCTATGCAGCAATAGTAAAGGACAACATCTCACTTGTAAGGAAGGCAAAAGTAAATTGGAAAAGAAACATAAATGCAAATGATTATAAATTATTGCAAACAGCTGAGCAAAGCATATACTGAACTAGTGCCCCTCAGTGAAATGGGGGAGACAATTGTTGACAGTTTCCTCTTCTTTCCAAATATAGGGGCCTTCTAATGCTAATTAGGGGTGTGTAAGAGGAGTAAGAGGAGTAGCTCAAAAGTGCCTGCCTTCCTGATCTGCCGACAGCACCTTTTATCAGTGATGGGACACCAACTGGATGCCACCTATAGCAAACTGATGCTACCAGTACAGAAATACCTGAATTCCCTATGGAAAATTTAAGTGATACCAAGCCCATCACTTTTCTGCTGCCTCACCCCTCTTGTCCCAGCTCTAAAGAAATGTGTCAGATTATCATGGAGACAGTTTGCACAAGAAACTTTTGAATGAAAACTGAACACAAATTAGAAGGATCAATTCTAACCTCAAAGCATACACCTCTTTTGTTTTTAAGTGGCGTCCTCAGTGAGCCACATCTTGAGATTCAATTAAATCACATGGGCAGTAGTTCATGGTCAAATATTGCTTTGGTTCTACCCTGACGGATCAGCAAAGATTTGTTCAGCCCAGCTTAGTTTTCCTAACAGCAGCCAGTCAAATCCCTCTCGCACGCTCATAAGCAGGACCATGAAGAAAACAGCTTTTCCCGTGATTTGTCTCTGTCATTGGTAACCCCTGACTATTAGGTCCAGTCGTGACAGACTCTAGGGTTGCAGCGCTCATCTCGCTTTATTGGCCGAGGGAGCAGGCATACAGCTTCTGGATCATGTGGCCAGCATGACTAAGCCGCTTCTGGCAAACCAGAGCTGCGCACGGAAACGCCCTTTACCTTCCCGCCGGAAGATCTACTTGCACTTTGACGTGCTTTCGAACTGCTAGGTTGGCAGGAGCTGGGACTGAGCAACGGGAGCTCACCCCGTCACAGGGATTCAAACCACCGACCTGCTGATCAGCAAGCCCTAGGCTCTGTGGTTTAACCCACAGTGCCACCCGCACTGTCATTGGCACTCAGAAGCAAACTGCCTCTGTACACCAAGGTTGTAGTAGATGCGATTCTACATGTCTTAGTCTAATCGTTTTGGCATCAACTAACATTCCACACACATAACATGTTTTGGTAGTGAAGCTCAAAAGTCAATAGCATGGTGGGCTTTTATTTGTTTTTCGTTACTCCTAAATTTACTGTAAACCAACTTGCTGTAAATAAAAATTGAAGAACTATCTTCAGTTTGGTCACACTGTTTTTCTGAAATGGTGCTCATGCCAGACAGTTATTCAATAAACCTTAGCCAAGATGGTTACAAGTAACACAACCATCCCAATCATTGTGCTGTTTCATGCAACCTGTTTTCTTCATGGAACAGCACCAGTTTTTCAGTATACACCATATCACTATATAAACAATTAAGAAAAGCACAGGATGAAAAACCAGAGATAAACCCCCAGTGAGGAAAGCCAGAATTGACTATGGTTTTGATGCCTCTCTGTTGAGAACAGTAATACTAAATTATTACCTATTATTATTATTTACAATATTAGGAAGTGGAGGCAAGATATACAAGGGGTGTTTCACTTTCACCTACTTAGGCTTAGTAACCAGTTACAGTAACCAGGAAACTCTGCCAAAGGCTTCAGGAAAAGGTGGGTTTGAAGATGCGTTTAGATGGAGTAAGAAAGGTGGCATCACACAGGTATTCTAGAAGGAAGTTCCAAGCATATGGAGCAGTAAAGGAGAACAGACAGAATCTCCTGAGGGAGGAGATCCTGTAGTTTGCACCATACAATAATGAAGCCCATAAATGAACATCTGACTGTGAAATGATTCAATTTATTATATTTTGTTCAAGGATACAGATTTGGGAGAACTGCAGGCAGGCTTCACTGTGTAAAAAAAAGTATCAAGTTTAGGCAATCACAATAATAATATGAAATGTCATAAAATAATCAGTTACGTTGTTATTGTATATCTCTGACTGTTCAAAAGCCTTGTAGGATCACAACAAATTATTTTTTATTTCTCTGAAACACTACATTGAAATTAACTTATATAAAACAGTATGCAGATTATACAATGGCTCAGTTCATATGTAATGTTATGCTAAACCATGGCTTAGCACAAATTATGGGCTCCAGGAAAGGAAATCATGGCTGCTTTATTCCTTCTCCAGTCCTGTGAGTTAAGCCAGGCATAGGCAAACTCGGCCCTCCAGATGTTTAGAGACTACAATTCCCATCATCCCTGATCACTGGTCCTGTTAGCTAGGGATGATGGGAGTTTTAGTCCCAAAACATCTGGAGGGCTGAGTTTGCCTATGCCTGAGTTAAGCCATGGTTTGGCTTAGGTGTCATCTGAACAATGGTTCATGGTTTGTCTCCTCCAGACTTTAAAGTCCTCCTGAAAGTATTATGGCTTTTAATTTTCAGAGTGAAAAGTATCAGTTGGATCTTATTTTAATGGAGAATGGAGTAGCACAAATATAACAAGAATAAAGTAAACTATTCAGTAAAATATACACTTAGTGTCTAGTCGGATAACAATATTCCACACACATACCAATTCAATTCCCTTCCAAAATAACTACGTATTGATTATGCAGAGGTCTCTTTAAAAGTAAATTACTACTAACAACAAAAACAACAGTAAAAGCAGTTGCCAAACCTTTGGGTATCTATTTTAATAGCTACAAAGCCATCTGTTGCTGCCTCAGTCACTTTCTCATTCTCCCAGCTGGCAGCCATCTCTATGGACTGTTCATCATCCCCTGCGAAAAACAAGAATTCTTCTTCACAGATGCAAATATAGATTAATTACAGATTACAGCATACTAGAAATGCAATGTTTATAACTTTAGGGCAAGGATGATCACACAACTACAGAGTTGGGATAGACCCAAATATAGTATAACCCACTTACCAGGTGCCAACGGCTCAACTTTAAAAAAAGACTCTAGACCCAAAAGTGTCACAAACAGACAGCAGGTGCAAGATATGCACAACCAGCAGCTCCAGATGACCCAAACGAGAAAGACAAGTGACATATAATTATGTAAAGGGGGTGCAACATCAACATGCAGTGCTCCACAAAACAAGGGTCTCTCACAGTTTGGTGTTCATTTAAAACATTTTCAGATCACGTGATCAAAAGATTGTGTTAGAAATATGACTGATAATTACATCAGGAGGTGCAATAGATCAACTTGTATTTGTTATTTTATTAATTTACATATGAAAAAATTATAACTATTCTGTTTGCAACTGCTAACTCATTATGTTCCAGCAAATAAATCTTTCACCACTCTCTAAAAGGCTAATAGCTAGTATTTATTTTATAATCTGTCAATCCTATGATTTTTAAAGGACAACAAAGCGGCCAAACAATGCACCAGCTAGAAAGTTGTAACATTTTAGAAGCAATTTAATGGATAATTTCTGCCTTTGAAACACTTATTCATATAGCGATATAAAAGCATACATATTCATGTGCAATTATTGTAAAAGCAAAGTAACAATTTTTAACAGAATAGAAAGCCTGCTGACAATCTGCAATGTTCCCTCTAATGAAATTAGGCATGAAGTGTTCATTTATATTTTCATCTATGATAATTCACAATTTCAGCAACTGAAAGAGGGCAGAATTTGAAAGAGAATAATTATTGCCAGTTCAAAGGAGCAACGGAACTATTAGTGGCTCTTCATAAGTGAAGTAATCAAATATAAGTTAAGTGGTCTGGAAGAGTCTTCTATACCTTCATTCACCCACTATCTTACATCTAAATCCATTTGTTACTGATCTAATGTTTCTTTGTGTCTGAGATCCTAATGCGTCAAGCCAGACTATATCCTAAAAGTGCAAGCTACCAATTTTATACATAGCAGTTCCTCCTACTTCCAGCAATATGATCTATGCATGAGATTACTCCTGTACTTCAGATACACACACAGACACATATATGTATTAGCTTTCAGCCTGGGCTTCCCCTGGCCCATAAGATTAGACCCTATTTTTGTTTGTTTGAATTCCCTGAATTTGTGTTTTTATATATTTTACACAAATCTGGAGTGGATTCCCTAAGGTGGTTGGATGGCATTTTGTACGCCTCCTTCCAGCAACTCCTGCAGCTGAACTGGTGCCAAATGTATTGCTCTGCTTTCCTTTAGATCACATCAGCAAGGCCAAGAGGGGGGTCTTGTCATCTGGGCAGCCCAGGCCCCCCATACACACTCCCAGGCTTGCGCCCCAGGGAGATCACTTTGGTGCTGCTAACATAGCAGTTTGACTTTACCCCTGGAGACGCACTCCATTGTCTCCTGAGACAGAGGGATGCCAACAACTTTACAGTAATGTGAAGTGTTTGAAGCAGCACCTGCATCTGGGTGAAACATTACTTAACTCTTGCTCTCCCCTTCTATTTATAACTTAAGATACTATCAGTTTAAAAATGATAATTTCTGAGGGAAACCTTCTACAGTGGTGCCCCGCAAGACGAATGCCTCGCAAGACGGAAAACCCGCAAGACGAAAGGGTTTTCCGTCTGCAGAGGCGCTTCGCAGGACGAATTTCCCTATGGGCTTGCTTCACAAGACGAAAAATGACGAAAAAAATCGAATTTTTTTTTTGCTCCAAAACCCCTTATTCTGAATCTCTAAGCTGCTAAAAGCATTTTAGCAGCAAAACCGCTAATCCCCCCCCCTAAAAAAGCCGTTTTTAGCCCTTTTTTAGCCAATAGCGCTAATAGCGCTACTCTGTCAATGGGCTTGCTTCGCAAGACGAAAAAACCGCAAGACGAAAAGACTCCCGGAATGGATTCTTTTCATCTTGCGAGGCACCACTGTATTCACTCCAGGGCCCTTCTTCCTTTATTTTCATGGTGGGGGTTCTTTCCTGCACTGTTTAGCCATTAGCATACATGAGAAGTGGGGATATGCAGGAAGAGCCCAAGCTTCCCAGTTTCCAGGAGGACTGATGAGTCGGTGCAGTGTGGACCCTTCCCATGGTATCTGCTGCTTTTCACTTCTGTAGTTGAAGAAGCAGGGTTTAAACTTTGAAAACTTATGATAGAAAGTGTGTCTGAATCCCTTATTCATACTTTTGATAGGAACACACTTCTCATTATGTTTCCCCAAGATGCTCTCCAAACTCAAGGACCAGAATTTTCAGGAACGAGTGCAAAGCTGAATACAAATACATAGAACAGAACAGAAGGGAAATGATCATAGGTATGTGATCTGATTTAATACTGTTGTTAACCCACTTGCTTTCCACTTGACTTCTGAGTAGCATACTGTATCTCATCACTATTTAATACTTAAAGAGCTTTACAACAGAAAAGTCCACCATATTTTCTGTGCCAATACTGATACTTAGTAAAGTACAGTAGTCTGAGAAAGGGAAGATTACATTTTTTTCAAATGATCTTGTCAATAGGTTAACTTGTATAATTAAACTATGCTTAAGAACAACTCTGCAGTATTGACAGAGGCAGGCAGACATAGAAAATAGCTGAGCCGAGCCAATTGCTAGCACAGCTATAATCTGTGTACTCCAGAATCACTTCCCTAGAGAGAACATGGAAAGAAAAATAAAGAGCTCAAGTGTGCTGATTTCCCACAAGGATATTCATCATGCGATGTAAAATGCAGCGGACATGCAAGAAACATACCATGCACAAGCTGAGTACTGTTAATTTACAAAATGCTATATAACTGACTTTGCAAAATTTCAATGCTTTTAAGCAATCATTCCATTGTGCCACGATCAATTCTAACAGTTCTGCACTCTTCTAGCTGTTCATGAGTTTTCATCAGTTTGATGATACTGTTTTTGCTTAAGACTGTGGGGCCTGACCATTCTAGTAATTTTCACTTCAAAGATGGCTGCAAAATTTCAGTATTTTAGCCCAGGGATGAGGGAAACTGAAGCCACAAAAATATTGCTGGACTACAGCATCCCTGACCACTAGCTATGCTGGGTGGGCTGTTTGTTTTAGCCCAGGGATGTCCAACCAGTAGACTGCGACCTACCGGTAGATCCCTGACTGATCCTGGTAGATCACAGGATCCTTATTGTGTACAAAAAGTCATGGGGGGAAAGCTAAAAAAACCAGCTCTGTGCAATCCTCCCTCAAAAAGCTCAACAATTCTGGGCACTTCCCTCCTAAAGAAAGCTTAACAACTCTGGGCAACCCACCCACCCCACGCACGCTCCTCCTCCAATGACAATCACTGCAAGTTTTTTTATACTGGGAGTACTGTATTTTTTGCTCTATAAGACTCACTTTTCCCCTCCTAAAAAGTAAGGGGAAATGTGTGTGTGTCTTATGGAGCGAATGCAGGCTGTGCAGCTATCTCAGAAGCCAGAACAGCAAGAGGGATTGCTGCTTTCACTGCGCAGTGATCCCTCTTGTTGTTCTGGCTTCTGAGATTCAGAATATTTTTCCCCCTTGTTTTCCTCCTCCAAAAACTATGTGCGTCTTATGGTCCGGTGCGTCTTATGGAGCGAAAAATACGGTAGTTCACAGTCTCTTGTTGGACATGCCTGTTTCAGCCTATCCAGTGTTGTGTTAAAATTTGGAAATACTTCAGATCATTAAATTGACACGGATGACTTCAATTCTTTTGAATTATTTACTATATTTATATCCTACCCTCTCTCTAAGCAGCTTTTTGGTGTATCCAAAAAAGCCAACTTCAGGCAGTAAGTCAAACAGTCACCATTTCCAGTTATGGACAATTTTCCAGAGCTGTAGAGCAACTTATATCAGTCTACCAACCAGAATATACATACCATTACTATCACTATTCAGAACAAAACTGGATGTCACACATTTCCACATTCCTGAAAACCCATTTACTAGAAATGTATTGGTAATAATTTTGCTGCATAATGTCCAGGAGCTGTCAACAATTGTTTCACAGATGCAGAAAAAGATTTCATTCTCTCCTGTTGCCTTGTCAATTAAGATACATCAAATACACTAAAACAGTGAGATTTCAAAATATGTGTGCATATCCTGAAGCTCCACCATTCTATGAAATGCAGGCCATCTCTGTATCAATTTTTAGTGCAACATGACTTCCACCACCTATCTCGAAGGGTGCACCCAGAATACTTTCTAATCCTGTGTCACAAGTGGAATGATTGCATACTATAGTGCAAATGAGGAAAGGATATAGGGTTGCATCCAACTATGTAGCTGTAAGCACAGAACAACTTTCGCAAGCACAATGGAACTCTGCCTCCCTTTTCTGCCCTAGGGTTTCTCCAATCCTCTAGATCAGATTTTGAGATGATATGAAGGGTGTGGAAATCATTCTGTGCATCCAGTAATTTAGTTGAATAAAACTCTTAGTGCTCTTACAATAAATAAAATTAACGCAGACTGCAGATTCTAGTGCATTCTATTTTAACATCTGTATATGGTGCACTAAACAGTTTAACAATCAATTATTTTGGATTCTAGAATAACAATGGCAAGTGCAGGCAGATATTTTGCACACTATAATAGAAGAAAAGTAATTTTTTATCAGAAGTGTCAAATATACTGGAGGAAAAAAATCCTGGCATGGACAAATGTAACAAGTGAACACCTAACATCCTATTTTAGCTAACTTAGCTTCCTGTATGCTTGTTAGTAGATCTGAGGCTACTCTGTAAACTACCAATAAGCTCTCTAGTGTTACTTAACTAGCAGAATTCTTCCAAATGATTCACACACTGGACAGGATATTCTAAATTGAAGCACTTCCTTGTCCCTTCTATTTCAGTGAGAAATCTAAAAGTTCATGCACACTGGCAATAAATCTGCATAGTTACCTGTAGTCTAGTTACTGTAAGCATATGTATTTTAAATATTATTATTATTCATGTGGGAATATTAAGAAAACAGAACTGCATCCAGAATTCATAGCATACAGTTGAAAGGCAGAACAAATTAGGCACATTCTGAGGCATTTACATGATCAGATGCCAGATTTTTCCAGTTATGGTAAAAGTACTTTCAGAACTTATGACTACACATATATTTAGGAAGGATAGGAGGAAAGAGAGGTAACAAGAGAAATTAGATACATAAAAGTATTTTTGGCAATTCCAAAAAAGGTGACAGCAGGAACGTAAGTGGAAGTTTGCATGGCACAGGCAAAAAGTTACCCTTTATAATTTGCCCTGAGTCTTAAGAAAAAAGTGGCAATAGGGACACGGTATTACGGGTCATTTTTGAGAAAATGTGAGGTAATTGTGGGAATGACAGCCCATTATTGTCCTTTTCTCTCTTCCTGAAGACAGGTCTCCAGTTGAAGAATCATGACAAATATTTACATTGTGGGGAAGAAGTCATACCAGATTCTACAGAAAACCAGTTTAATGAAAAGTATAGTGTGACAATAATCACCAGCATTTGATGCACTGGTGCAGCACTTCTAATTCCCATAGCCTACATGCACTGGAGAAAGGGCTTTTAAAGGTAGTGTCCTGGAAGAAATGTTATCTGACTTTCCCACAGGAACTTCTAGTTGTGTGCTACAGCACCAAACCAAAATATGATGACCTGAACCCAACATATTCAAACATGGATAAACTTTAAACCAACAAGTCCTCCCAGAAACTATATGCAGGATACATGGCACTAGCGTAAGTCGTAAAGCACAATGGTGAAATTGTGGCCCTCCAGATGCTGTCAGGCTACAACTCCCATCACACCAACTTCCAACAACATAGGAAGTGCTACAAATACCCCTTTCCAGGGTGTAAAAACACATGATCCAGCCAGCTTGCTGAAGCTAAGCATGTTTCGATTCGGTCAGTCCTTTCATACATATATGCTGCCTTGAGTTCCATGAAGGAATGCACATTAAAAATTCCTTCTTATCCTACGCAATGAAGGCATTTTATTTCCTGCTCAGCATGACACAGCAAGCACTGCCCCCATATAGGTCACAAGACAGGAGAGAGCACCAAATCAGTACCAAGCTCCAGGGCACACATATGGCTGCTATGGATACACTGGAATAAGAACAAGCAAGAAGCATTAGGCTGGGCGTACAAGAAATAAAGAGTGGGGGGGGGGGGGGAGAGAGAGAAGGAAGCACAAGACCTTACTGAAGGAAGCATATAGCCATGGATTTTTTTACAAGCACTGAGCTAGGGAGGCCTGTTTTGTAACAAGCACTGGAAGGAAGGGAGCCAACTGTGATTACAGGACACGGGGATGTTTCCACTAAATCGCCAGTCCCCTTCCACGCACCAGGACATCCGTAACAGAGAATTTGTAAGGTCAGAAGAGGCCACGGGGGTCATCTAGTCCAACCCCCCGCAATGCAGGAATCTTTTGGCCCAACGTGGGGCTCAAAACCAAAAATCCTGGGATTATGAGTCTTCACGCTCTGTCGACTGAGTTATTTGCACACGAGTGCGCTCACGTAGGTATTTCCAGAGAAACGCGGGCGCTCCTCATAACAACAATTTTTTATTTATACCCAGCCCATCTGGCTGGGTTTCCCCTCTTCTCCGCTACCCCCCAATCCTTCAAGAAGACACCTCCCCCTTTTTTTCTTTTATTTCGTTAAAGGGGAAAACCGACTGAACGGGCGAGCTCGGGGGGGTTCTAAGCAAAAGGCCCTCTCCTCTTCCCAAATTTGCTGGGCAGTCGCGAGGGCGAGGCGTCGGACCCAAAGGCCCTGCGGAGGGTGGGATGAAGCCCCTCCGCACGTTCAAGAGGCCTTTTCATACGCGGAGGGAGCTCGCCTGAGGCTGGGCGGGGAGCGAAAGAAGCCTGAGAAGCGAGGCAGGCACGGAGGCAGCCGAAACCTCCCCCGCCCCCGCCCATCCTCACGTTACGGAAACACGGGGGTGGGCCCGTACCTCTCACAAACACCACGAAGACGGCGCTGCGCTGTTTGGCGGCGGCAATGGCGGCCGGGATGGTGCCAGGGAACCACAGCATAATGGCGGCGGCGGCGGCCCTTCGGGCCTGGGATTATTATGCACAAGCGCTCGGCCCCGCTGCCTGCCCCTCCGCGGCCTCCCCAGCGGTCCGTTTGCCTCGACGCGGAGCGCGCATGCGCGTCACAAACGTCAGCCTCGCTTCGGACGCGATTGCGTCGCGCTTCGCCGCACCTACTACGCCCTCTCTCTCTCCGCCCACTGAGATCCGCTTCCTGGATTCCCCCGCCCGATGTAGGGGAAAAACATTGAAAGGCGCATGCGCCTTAATAATAATAAAAAAATCCCACCCACCACCAATCACCATCCTCATAACACCAAAGAGGAAGTGTTTGTGGCAGTAGGGCACGCTTGGATTCGGGAGGTAAACTGGGCCGCGATTCGCGCCTGTAGATTCCGCGGCGGGGTTTTTTCGTTTTGTTTTTTTTAGGCGGCGGCTCAGCAGCAGCCGATTCGCGAGGGAGTGACGACGGGAGCGGCGCTTTGGGGTGGGGACAGCAGCAAAAATAAGGGCATGAACTGGAAAACTGCCAAAAAAATCTGTTTTGTGGCAGGGGTACTCAAAACTGCACAGTAGTATTGGCTGAAAAGTGAACGTGTCAAATAAAAACCACTTGATTTTTATGCAACACTGAATGATTTTATTTGCTAATGCGAGCTAAACACAAATCAAGTGGCAGCTATTTAAACCTACTCCTAAGTCCTATGGGGGAAAGGCTCATCTCCAAGCCCATCTGTTGCAAGATGTAGGGTTTGTTTATACAGTATATCTATTTAAAAAATAAAACTAAGATCTGGAAAGTTACAAACGTTTAAAACAAAGCAGACTTTAAGTAATTTTATCTTGTGAGAAACAAAGCCCATAAACATTCCACTGATTTTCATGCAAGTGTGCTAGCCAAAAATGTTTCTACAAAGGCCTTTTGGTATCTCTAGAATTTAGCTTCCTTTTATGATTACAGCAGCCTTTTTATTGAAATTGTAAATGCATCTGGACAGGTGGGATAAAACTTCTAAACAATTAAGTACTTATCTCACCAACAAACATATTAGCTTCCTAATATCAAAGGCTGCAACACTCTTGTTTTTGGGGTGTGAGAGGAACTTAGGCCTTACAGAGCTTAAGAGTATTTGCTTTTGAGTAAACATGTATAAAGAGTGAGCTGCACTCATTGCTTTTTATGTAGCTGTTTTTTCCAGACACTAAAAACTCAAGTAAATGCAGATGGCAGTCTAATGAGATAGGTAAAGTGGCTTCTTGTATCCTTGATGCATTTTAGTAGTTATACTAATAGTGAAAACCAGGCACAAGACCAATCTTGGCTCTAATAAATGAGTTTGTCACTGTATGTGCAAGTGACAACTCAAACAAAAACATGCTATTGGCAGACCAGCTGTCTGAAAGATACAACCCATAATGCAATACCTGCACTTTTAAGTAGGCTAAAAATGCTGGCTGCCAATCTAAAAAATATAGCATGCTAACTCTGTACTAAAATGCTTTGTTATACTTTGAGGAAATGGCATTAACAGGCAGTATGTACTAAGAACCTGCCTCAACAAATTAAGTCCTTAATATGAGTTTAAGGACAATATCTCCTGAATATCTCCTGAATTTTCTCAGTACTTAGCCACCTAATATAAATTTCTGCCACTCTATTATCTGAATCGACAATCTGAACAATTTCCTCCTCATAACTCCACTTGTATGGGCTAATCTTGTGTAGCAGCAATGGCCACTGGACTACAGCTCCCTTGATCCGACTATTGGTCATGCTGGCTGCAGCTAACAGGAGTTCTAAATACATCTGGAAGGCACTAATTTCACCACCCATCGTACAGAATCAAAGGGATAACTGATGCACTGTGGTTGCATTTGGCTGGGCAGCTTATCATTTTACTGCTAATAATTAAATCCTACTTTCTATTTAGCAGCTTGTAACTCGTTCCTAATCAGTCTTCCATCTAGGCAGTTTCCCGGACCAAATCGACTGTAGCCAAGGTTATACTACCGTTTTGTATGCCATAAAAGTGGATTTGACAACTTTTTTTGTTCAGCACCATATTCCACCCAGTTTATCTCCATGATTCATTTAATGCCACTGTGATTTCAGGAGGAGGAAGAGTAGTGTGGAACACAGAAGCTATCAGAAAGTGGAATTAGTTGAAGAGATGCTGATTACAACAAAGGTTTTTACATTAAAAGCTGTAAACCCACCATAGATTATTCCACTAAACTTAATGTACAGTCATACCTCATGTTACGTTTGCTTCATGTTACGTTCTTTCAGCGGTGACCCGGAAGTACTGGAAAGGGTTACTTCTGGGTTTCGTCACTCGCGCATGCGCAGAAGGGCTAAATCACGCTTTGCACATAAAACACCAAATCGTGCTGTGCACCTGCGCAGACACGGCGCTTCAGGTTGCACTCTTTTCATGTTGCAAACGGGCCTCCGGAACGGATGCCGTTCACAACCAGAGGTACCACTGTAATCTAGTTCCAAGTAATTGTGCACAGAATGGGCATTGTATGACTTTGCTACTAAGATCTTACTTTCTCTATTTACAGCCAGAACTAATTCAATTTAATTGAAGTCTTACCTCATGCAGAAGTCCAATCCGGTACCCTCCATTGCTTAAGGATGCCTGCTATGACTATCTACAACTGCATTATGAAATATGAAATATGTCCATTTCTTTCAAGCTCACAAAAAAAGTACACCGGAAAACTTGTACTTGTAAACATTTATTTTTTTTCCAAACTGAAGAAAGGCTTGCATCAGCACACATTGTACAGCCTTGCAAATTATACAGAAATTGAAAAGGTGTCTCCTTTATATGTGCAATGAATCATTTGATGTCCAGTGATCCTCTACAAATGATGAAAAAACATATTTAAACCACTTAAGAAGTTTCCAGCACTTATCAAATGCGATTACTCTTACAGTAAAAAAAGAAAAAGAAAACTATATCAATGGGAACACAATTAAAGTGCAAACTTTTTTTTTTCCTTTTTTGACATTTGGGGGAGTCACATTTAATTTCCTCACTGTGTATTAAAATCTAATGGGCTCCAGTTAAAAATGTTCTGCAGTGCTCATTTCCCCCCTTTTAATACTTATCCTGATGGAACAGAAGCAAGCTGCTCAGGAATATAATTTATTGGCAGTTAAAGGTTCACATCTCTAAAGTAAATCTTGAAACGGCAGGACTGGAGAAGGTCTTCAGTAGTTATTGTTGGATTCCCTTACCCTTGGAAGAGGAACAGAGGGGAAGAGAAATATGCTACCTTCCTTGCCCTTTGGCATACTGGGCTAGAAACACAGTGAAATTCCTTATGAGCGCTTCTCTTTCCCTCCCTCCCCCAGATCACTGCCCTTAAACTGATAGAAGTGTGCTGGCTGTGTGCAAAGGGATTACAAAATACACGTAAGAATATGGTTTTTCCTTATGAACAAAAGTTCGCTGTACAACAGAGCTTTGGATCTGATACAAGAATTCAGAAATATAAAACGAAACTACTACAAAAGGGGTGTTTTCAACAGCATTCTTCAGAGAAGGCTGCCTGTCCGTTTCACATCACAGCAGTATTTTACTTTGTTTTAAGTTGTTGATGATTTAAATTGCGTGTTTATTTCTGCATCTTCTCCTGGATCACTGGGCTTATTTTCTTCAAAGGCTTTACTGTCACATGACATCCAAGGAGTCTTTTATGAAGACAACAAAAACCCATAAACATCAAGCCAATCAAGTAGAGGAGATAAGGACATGGAAGTGATAAAGGCTGAATGTTCAATGACGTAGCTGTTACTGAGAACTAGCCCTTTCCAGAATGTGAAAGTCGTAGTGCTTCTTGCTTGTTCTCAGCCTAAACTTGTTCAGTGAATTACTTTGTTTCTTCAATGCATTTTGGGCTGCAGACATGGTTGGAAACGTTGCTAGAACCGTGTACGTAGATGCCAAGTCACTAAGTTTGGAAGGTTCAGCGTTCACATTACTATCTCCACTACCACAGTAGTGATGGTGTTGCTGCTGTTGCACCTGTAGGAACTGGGGATCCCGTAGCCACCGAATCTTGGCACCAACTTTAAGAAGTTCCACAAATAATTTTTCAGCTTCTGCACGAGTTATTCCTTCTGGCAGTTCAGTAATTTCTAAGACTTTTCCTACAACTGAGGGGTGGAAAAAGACATGCAGGATTAAAAATGGCTTGCTTTGCAATGCCTATGGTATCCAGATCCAGACCCACCAACAAGTTTTTGTGCTTGGCTGGCAATCAACCCAGTTCCTTGAACTAACAATTCAATAATGCCCATTGTTATCAAGAAGAGACAAATGAGACATCAATAGCTGTGCAGCAGCTATTTTAAAAACTTTCTGAACGGAAAGGTGCAGCATATGGACATGAAATGACAAGGGCCACCACACCCTCTCAATACCTAGAGAAAAGGTAATCTATTACCTGCCAAGTTTTCTACATGGCCTGAGGCTACTAATGTCAGGATCAGTGTATCCAGTGGTGATTGTCCTTAGACAGGAGGGAATTGATTAGTGGGACTCTCTGAAGCAGATTTAAGAGGTGCTGGGAGGATCACTGAAATATCTCCTTCCCCTTTCTACTGACAGATTCCCTTCTGACAACCCAATGCCATAATTAGAGATTACCCAGTAAATTTTAAGTGGCTATGGATTTCAGTAAGTAGCAGCAATAGTCACCAACTTCAAAAATACTGATGCTTCTAAATCTGCTATTTTGCAACAAATTGAATGTGAGAACCAGCATTTCCAGCAGGAACCCAAATTATACTATTTGGCTATCCCCTCTCATGGCAAGAACCCTACAGATAAAGACACACACACACACACACCGATCTGCTGGAACAGAAATGTCCAACTCCACTTTGTGATTCTTGCAAGAGTCTTTCACAAACTCTGTCTCCATTACAGGTACGTTTTAAAAAAAAAGCTTTCCAATGAGATTTATACACATTCCAGATATGGAAGCAGTTTCAAAACCAAAAACATACTCTGGCTCTTCATCACAGAGAGGGGCACATGTACAAAGCATATAATGCAATATCAGCTTAAGATCATGAATGTGATCGTGGTGATAGGGAAATAGCAGTAGCTCACACAATCCGAGCACAGATGCAAAGCACTTTGGACAGGTAACCTATCGCACCTCTTATTGCTGTGGCATATTCTGAATCCATCTCCAGATGACATTTAGACCTAGAGAGCTGTGATAGAATGGTAACAGGCATAACATACCTTCCAGTAGTTCAGCTGCATCAAAGTTACAATAAGTCACATACCTGGTTCTCCTGCACCAAGGTCTGTTGAAGCAGCCTTTTTGGCTGGCTTTCTTCCTCGGTTCCCATGTCTGCTTCCAGGCTGACACTACCAAGGAGAGGGGTCAGACACACACAAAGAATGATCAGAGGTTGATTTTTACCTCCCACAAGGGATGGAGGGTATGACACAATTCATCTAAGTGGAGCAAATGGTAAACTACTGCTTCCTTTTCTTGAAAATGTTTTACTTGGCAATAGATGCAGTGCTGTGCCATTTGAACCCATGAAGTGGCACATCTCTCACATTGACAAAAATTATTTGCACTCCAGAAGAACTCGAATAATTGCATTGGAGTAATTGGTCAATGAACCCTCTTTGAGATCCAAACAGCACAGTGTTGGTACACCTCTACACTCTGCAAGATGGCAGTAGTTCTAGGTGAAGCCTAGATTCTTACTACCCCCAAACCTGTCTTTAACCTGTATTTCAACTTGAGACACAGAGGGCAAACATATACAGAATTCTGTAACACTATGCAGTTTAATTTTGACAATGGACATTTTTGTCTAGCCTAATTTGTAATGAAACTATCTTGCTTCTCCCCACCTCAAACTGGAGCATCACTTATGCATGTTTTTTATTTCAAAATAGCTGCTCCTACTTTTTACAAGCATTAACAATTCCTTTTTTTTAGGAAAGCAGGTAATCTCTCTTTCCCATTTATAAAATGAACCTGACTTACAAACAAGTGACATCCACATTATCAGGCTGTTTCCTACTGTTCCCTACCTGTGGACCTGCTACATGCCCATGTAGCAGAGCTGGAGGATTGTACTGCAACGGCTGACCAAGTAAGGGATATCTGGCATCTCCTGAAGAAGACATAGAAAGAAACTTAGGTTTCAGATTGTTCAATCAATTCTAAATAATTCTAAACAAATGCAATTAACTGTTTCTGTGCAATGGTATCAATATTCCAAGTCAATGATACTGCACTGACAGCAGTTAATTAGGATGGAGTCAATTCCAAATTTATGGGAAGTCAACATGCCTTAGGAGAAACATTAAAATTCAACTCTCCAAGTGAATAAAAAAAGTAAAAAATGTAATCAAGTTCTTACCTTGTCCAGGAACAAAAGGTCTAGAGAATGGGGGCACAAGAGGAAGAGGTGTTAACGTGGGACGGATGTTCTTTATGTTTGACAGCTGACTTGGCGCTGGCGACTGAGCTGGAGAGGTGACTGGACTACCTATTTGTGGACTATGCTGCAACTTTAAAAGAAAACAAAAAAGGAAAGAGAACATTATGCCTGAGTTTATGAGAATAGATGAAAGCAACCCTTTCAAGTTTGTTTGGTGGGGGCCCTTGTGAATCTCAGTTTCATAGACTGCAAGTGAATTGTAAATTTGTGCATTTTGTAATCTTCTCATTTCCCATTTCATGTAAAGAGATGATTCTCTGTTATGCAGCTATGATGCATAAAATCACAAGCCCATTACAAAGTTGTTACTACTTCCGTGACTGGCAAGATGCTTAAACGCAAGAAACAATACTCTGCCCCTCTTCCTAGATATGTACGTCAGGAAACCTTTTGGGGATACCATTTGAAGGACAGACTGTGCCCCATACTAGTGTGCTGTTCCTTTTGCTGCAGCACTGGGCCTTCCAATATTGTGATGCAAGTGGGCAAAGACACAGGAACCACTGATTATACCAAAAAAGGGGCAATTTTCTACTGGCGATCTGTACAACTTTCTTAGTCGTTTCCACAATATATAATATTTAGGTATATAAATATTTTTAAAAACCTGCTACACACTGAAAATGATGAAATGAATGCCCCCCCCCCTTTAAAACATCAAAATGGAATACCTGTGTAGAGCTGTCCAAAGCGCCAAAATCTGTTGACTTCTGCCCTCTTTGATGGTCACAATAATATTTATTTTGTTTCCACTGGGGAGGTGAATGGGGTCGAGGCTGAGGATTGTTGGGTATACTGAGTTGCATCATTACCATTCCTCCACCTGGTGGTGGTGCTACTGCTACAAAACAAAATTAGGAAAGAAGGGTGCTTAAGTTTCTAGTTACCCCAACCTTCCTAAAGATGTCTTCCAGCCATATTAACCCATCCACCTGCTAAGGCCATCAGCAAATTCTCCACTCCGTGATCCACCAATGTCAGAGATGAAGATGGGGTGAGAGACAATTCAGGGCTTTCGTACATGTTGGAAGCAATTTTGCAGCCCTCCAACCTACTTTTTATATATACTCTGTCTACTGCACAACAGTTTCCCTGAGGGGGGGGGGACTATAGCTCATAAAGAAACAGGTATTTGTGTATCTGAAAAAGTGTCCATGCACATGAAAGCTTATACCAATAACAAATTTAGTTGGTCTCTAAGGTGCTACTGGACAATTTTTTAATTTTTTTTATATATTTCCTAAAGAAACAAATCTCCAAAATCCCAACTAATAACATTTAGAAACCCAGAGCACATTGTTAAGCTATTATTCTTTTTCTTCCTCTTTTTACAGTTCCATTAAGAACACCAAGTACACAATGCAAAGTACCAATTGTCCTCTGAAATTATAAAGATTCACTAGAAACTTTTTGTGTGTGCTTTGAACACAAAAGCCAGACCTAGGATATGCTGGGCACCCACTGCTTTCCGGATCCTTATTTCATTTGTCTCCTTCCCTTCCTTGAAGGAACTGAAGGTGGCACATACAGTCTCTCCTTCTCAAGTTCATTCTTTCCATAACCTTGTGAGGTAAGTTAGGCCAGAACAGCAAAAATATTTTAGGCCAGGAGAGCAGACAGTTGACATCATTGCCCCAATGTCCACTTCACTGGTGGTGGCAGCGGCTGCCGCCAGGAAGAGGTCTGTCTAATTTTGGTGAACTCCACTTCCCCAGCAGAAGGCCTATCCCTGCCTGAGGCATGCCATCCTACACTAGATGGAATGGTGCCCCAGGCCTTCTTGATAGGCTTCTCAGGGGTCACGGGGCCTGGAGGGGTGTGGAGATAAGAAGGGTGGCAAGTCTCCATTCATGAACTTCAACAAATCTTAGAATCCAGTACTTGCACTACTCACTGTATGCAATTTCACTGGACTAGGATTGATAAGCAAATAAGGTGGTGGTTTTTATTTTAAAAAATTAGCCCCTCGATCAGAGAGTGAAAGGGCCTAATGGTCACGATTCTCTTTTCACACCTGCACACTGTTGTCCTGGGAGTTGCTGGGAGTTGCAGGGCGAGGTTGTCCTAGGGAACTGTATCTGCTCTGATCCAGGAGGCTGAAGATATGCTACTGATGAGCTGCAGAAGGCGGGCGGGGGAGAGAAGGAAGGAAGGAAAACACCATGTATCAAATGCAAACTGTAGACCTCAGCCAGGATATTTGAAATTTGTGAAAGCCGCTTGTAGCATGCGATCTGATTCTGAACAGGAGAACCAATACATAATTTACTTGTTACAGAAAGTACAGCTGCACAACCCTGCTAGTTCATACACCTGCCATCCTGGCAAAATAGGTAAAGAGGTGACAGAGGGCTGGCTAGCTGTAGCCCTCCTCCTTGGCCCCTGCAGGATGAAGAAAGCGGCCAAACCTGCGTAAGGTGGTTATCCTACAGACTGCTTGGGCACATTGTTATTCCTTCCCTTTTTGCCATTTTACAATTCATTTGTCGTTTCATAATTTGAAAAGATTTATAAGCTCTAGGGGGAGGAATGAACCCTACTTACAATTTATACTAATAAAAATTAAGATGAGAGGGTGAAACAGTTGCCATAGGGGAAAAAATTAGTGACTGTTCTCGTTTCTCTAATCTTCTTGTGAATTATTCATGGTGTGGCTTTTGGAAAGGTGACCAGGCTTTGAAGATTGCCATTAATGCAACACATTACTGCAAATTGCTGACATTAAAAAAATAAAAGCTGCTTTCAAAGCACAACACTCAAAGATCAAAGGAACCCTAAATATCAAACAGAACTGATACAAAGATAACCTACAGGCGAGATTTTTTTCGTTGTTTTGCAGGGAATATAAACGAAGTCAGAACTCTTCACCAAGGTGACCTCAAAATCTATTTAGCAGTACTTCTGCAGAATAACTGCAGATGACCAAAGAGCTGTGCAGGATACTATTGCTTCATCCTTGGAAACCCATCCATTTTACTTGATAAGGGAAAGAAATTGGCCTTAAGTGGGAAACTAATGTTGTGTTGATACTTTACTCTCTGCCCAGTGGCATATCCATGTTTGTGAAGTACAACCATAGGATACAGTCATCTCTCGGTATCCATTTGCAGGTGCTGCTTAAAACACTTTGTCTGTTTTGTCATTCGGGAGTAATTACAGGTTTATTCATTTGTGACAAATCAGATTAATTCATCCTAATACAGAAATCCATTGGATGATGTGTAGAAAGAAGTTCTGCATTATGTCTTTCATCACTATAGGAGAGGAAATGGTAGGGCGTGGGTTCCACAAACACAACTGTAGCCGGTAACAGGCTAAAATATACCTTCTGGACCAATGGAAGAATACACCACACTACTTGGGCTATAATCCTATGCATACTTACCCTGGGACTGAGCCCCTTTGAACTACGTGGGGCTTTTACCTTCAAGTAGACACGTACAGGATTGCACTTTTGAGACATCTTAGTTTGCCTCTTAGCACTCAAATAAGAATCAGATTGTTTCATCCATCCATGCAGTACCGCTAATAATAATAACTAAATGAATGCCATTAGAACAACTATGTATTTGGTAAATGCTTGAATAAATCCAATTGAACCACAAAGTGGCTAGCTGTCAGCTCCCACCGTTTAAATCACAACCTTCTTTGTGATGGTGCAAATGAAACACCACAATTAGGAGTAAAATTTGAGCCTGGCACGAGGTACTGCAAAGGTTACACAACCCCCTCACACATACACTTTGGTTGGATGCAAAGGTTCACTGGAATATGTCACATTTCCTGTGTATTTAGCCTTTTTCTGTCTTATTTGTGTTTTTGTGTTTTTATCTGTTGGCTGCCTTGAGTCCTGGTCTGGGGAAAAGGTGGGTTGTAAATAAATGTATTTATAATTTTACAAAAGCTAGAGCAGGTCACCTGCAGACTGGCATAAGTGAAACAAATAACATAGGTAATTCTCCTACTTGTCTTGGACTGCTGCCAAATTAACTCCTTCCAAGAAACCAGGATTGCACAGAGACCTAAGACAGCTTGAGTAGTCAAGACACTGAGGAAATGCACACACTATGTTATATACCAGGCATAGGCAAACTCGGCCCTCCAGATGTTTTGGGACTATATCATCCCTAGCTAACAGGACCAGTGGTCAGGGATGATGGGAGCTGCAGTCCCAAAACATCTGGAGGGCCAAGTTTGCCTATGCCTGTTATATACAGATGTATCATTCCTTTTGTCTGGGGTCTAGGTCAGAGGTAACCAGCTCAGCAGTAGAAGTTGGCTATGCACAATGCTGATCACTTCAAAACTACAAACTCAGACCCACATCTTTGAAGCAGCTTTGCTGCTCATTTTAAAGGATTATTTTTGATGCTGTGTTTTCCTGCTCTCTCACCTTTTGAAAAAGTGAGCAGCACATCTTAAGACTAGGAGGAGGAGGGGCAAGACAGACAGCCAAGAGCGGCATTTAAAATGCTGATGATAACTCCCCATTGTGTTGTGAAGCTGTGGGGAAAGCTGGGCTGTTTCTGTGCCAGAAAAAAGGGAGTAAGTACAGTTTGAAAATGTATTATCTTTTTGCATCCTAAGTAAGCACAGTTGCAATTTTCCTGCAAGGAGGAGTGTGAACAAGGCACAGAGCATACTGCCGTAAAGTCTAAGATCCACTGAGCAAAATAAGAAATTTGAGAAAAGAAATCTATGTCCAGGAAGGCAGTTTATGGTTTCTGAAGTTTCAGCAGACATAGAATCATAAGAGTTGAGAGGGACCCTGAGGATCTTCTAGTCTAACCCCCTGCAATGCAGGAATATGCAGCTGTCCTTAACAGGGATTGGAAATGCAACCTTGGCATTATCAGCACCATGCTCTAACCAACTGAGCTACATGCCCTGCACAATTACAGCATTCCTTGACTAAAATGACTACCAGACATTTCTCTTTTAATAATATAATAAAAATAAAACAGCCTCTATATAGGAAATTTCAAATCCTGTAAATACATCAGCTCAGATTACTAAAGACCAATAAGTTTTTGAATGAACTGCTTTTCCTACTGCCTTTTTTTCTTGTGGATTCTGGCTACTTTGAGCACAACCTTATGTGGGAAAGCAGCATACAAATAATATGATCCATTTTAAAAAAAACACAATAATATTAAACTCACCTTAAATTATTCTGTTGTCCAGATGGAATGACACTGTAGTAAACTGGCATTCCCGATGTGGATAGTCCTTGGTTAGACTGACTGGGAATAACAACTGGCTGTTGATATGTCTGCTGAGACATTCCTTGGGAACCCTGAGCCATTGAAACCTGAGGATTAGAAGTACATTAGGATACCTAATAAAGTTTTTAAAAAACACATTTATTATGACAACCTGGTTAGTAAACAAGGGGCGGGGAACCAGCGACCCTCCAGAAGTTGCTGGACTGCACCTCTCATAATCCCAGCGCATTGACCATGCTAGCTGGGGCTGATGGAAGAAGGGAGTCCAATATCAAATGGAGGGCCACACATTCCCCAGTCCTGCTGTAAACCAAGGTCCATAAATACCCATCCTGACAACAGCTTCACGGGTCCAAGAGAGACAGCCTAGTACTTACCAAGGAGGCATAAACCTATCACTAGGATGAAATGCTTCAAATTATAGGTAGGGGTCCAACATGAATGAGTTCTCATCCATACAAAGTAATTCCCTTCACAAAGAAAACTAGGTGTCAGGGCCGTCCAGAGCCTAACATTCATCCTGGTTCTAGTTTTCCAGCAGCCCCTACATACAATTTGAAGTGGTTTAGCTCAGAGGAAGTCTTAGGTCTCACTCTTGACCAGAGCCTGTGGAATGGCAGAGAGGATTTTCCAGAGCCTCTGGCTCTTCAAGATGCCTATGAAAACGATTTGGAACAGTGGTAGGTGAATGTCAGCTACACAAAACTAATATGCAGAAAGACAAGGTGCCGCACTGTATTCAGCCACCTTGATTGTTCTGCAAATGGGCTTAGCTGATCTCTGGAAACAGAGTAAGCAAAATTTCTCCATTGCTTAAAATCCAAACTGAGTAACTGTGAAGCTTTAGTCTACAAATAAAATGTTTGACTTCAACAAACCATTTTGCGGCAGTTAAGAATGAAGTTTGCATACATTTGAGATAACCCTGTTCCAAAAGTGACCAACCACCCTTAGTCCTGACTAGGCAAAGCTTCAGTGTTTTAAAAAAGAATCAATTATATTTCATATTTGCAATAAGAAGAAGACAACAACAGACAATAGCTTACTTGATAAGATGGCACAGGTGGGTACGGAACAAGTACACCTTGGATCTGATTTCCAATATTGTTTGGCTGGCCACTGACTAGATTTTGGTTCTGAGATTGCTGGACGCCAACTAAACCCTGGTAGTTTTGCTGCTGGTTAGGCATAACTTGGTAACCTGCAAATACAGAAATATTATTATTCATTTTGACATGTTATAACAAAACATATTTATACCCCAGTTCCCTTTAAATGCTACAGTTGTAGAACAGGAATCTGTGGGTTTATTGCACAAATATGTTGTAATGTTTAAAGGATCAGCATGAGGTTGGCAGGGATAACTGCACAGGATCTGTCAACAACTGTGCAGTAAGACCCATGTCAATAGCCCTGCTCGTATAATTGTGGGCCTTTTCAGATGTCACAGCAATAGCACTGACTGAACTCACAGGAAAATGAGCTCCCATGCCAGTGTTATAACATTCAATGGGCTCTATAGATACATGGGGCAGTTTTGTTTGGACAGTTCCTCCAACTAATCATAATTAGTTGGCATGTGGCAACTTTTGCCTACTTAAGTCCAGTGCAACTATGAGTTTGTACTTCATTTTCACTAAAATTACAGATTCTATTCAGGTATACAAAGCATTGGCTTTTTGAACTTTGATTCCTTTCTTTTTTCATTGTCTCCTTGAGTAATTTTGTTTTATTTTAATCAGTAACAACACATGCATATCAAGTTGAACAAGCTCACTGAACAACAATGCAAGACAGACAATTTATCTTACTTTTGAAGGCTGAGATGTGTGTGTTATGTGTGTGTCTGTTTACCTGGTCACAGGTCTGACTTATTTCATGAGTTGGAACAGTCCTAAGTATAAAAAGAACATGGAATATTTTGCAACAAAAGGTTCCCCCTCCTATCATCTTTTCCATTTACTGACAAGATGGTAGTTTGGAAGTCTCCCAATGGGGTTCAAAGGACAGGAACAAGGGCTAAATTCTCACTGACCTTAAGCTAAGGTACCAGCTCACTACTTAAAGGCCAAGGTGTATTATCAGATCACCTTAAAAGTATATTACCAGATCTTCTTAAACCAAATGCCTTCATACAGATTGACAGAACAGGCTCAAGTTTCTAAGTTACTTAAGAAATGAAGACTGAGCATAGTCTTATCAACGTCAGGTGCCTATTTTTTCCCCCTCTATTTTGAGAATAAGGTATATGGTCCCAGTAAAACTATGCATGGAGCTGGCAAGATTCAGCGCTGTTCCTTTGCTGGGTGAATAGAATAAGTTAATAGAAAAGATTCTCTTTCCCATCCAATTACTGGAAAATAATTTGCATGTGGAATGTCAAAAAAATGTACTATTCTTGTAAGCTTTTTTTTATACAGTGTAAAGCATTGGGTGATGAGCACAGCTTTTAAAGGCATAGGTTATTTCTCCAGTGAAAACCCAGCACTGTATCTGTAACATTCAAACATGTTTTATTTCAATAAACTGACACTGAGCCCTTGGAAACTCAAATTAAGACCTACATTCTGCAATATACACCTTTATCTGTTAAAATATGATCAGCTGCCCCTTTCTCTTTTTTCTGGACACATAATGCTATCTTTTTGCTCTTCTTCCTAATTGCTTCTTTAAAAATGTGCCTTCCGGTCTCCCTGGAAAATCATATAAATAAAGTAAAGCACACAGTGCTTGAGAGGCCTCATTTCAGCTGTTGCATTGTAATGTGTTTGGCATTTTTTTCTCCTTTGAAAACAGATGAGGGGGGCCAAGCCACTATTTGTACTTTGAAATGCTGAATGCTGTGCTGAACTTTCAGACACTGATTTCCCAGTCCTCAGTTTCAAGGGAAGTATCACATTCCATTGCACTTTGCTGTCCTGCTTTTGAAAACAAGATGTATCACCTGTGTCAGTGCTTTGCTGTTTAATAATAATCAGTTCTCCTAACTCTAAATGGAAGTGTTTCATCTGGACAGCCATGCTGCATTATTTGCATGTGTGCATTCACAATCCCAGACACACTGAATACAGTACTAAACCTTAGGGATCTCCCAAAAATAATGTACCCATTCATGATACCTTGTTTTTGTTTTTCTACATGTCTTTCCTGCAGCAAATTTATTTGATTAAGAATGAGCATGGCATAAGATGTTAAGTCTGATGAGTGGACTACATTGTTTTCTAGGCACAGGCTATCAAATATCATGTTCATTACTAGATAAAGATTCAAAAGCTCAGAATGGAGAAGTGGCTGATTTCACCCAACTTCTTGTCCTTAAGGCAGGTTTGCCTTGTACCTAAAATATTGGACCTACTATGCAAAACTACATCCTGTAGAAGCAGGATCTTTATTTCCTTATTAAGATCATATGTATGCATTAAGGAAATAAAGCATGCAATCTCTTTTAAAAGGTGAAATCAGTAGTAATCTGAAGTAATTGAGTGGGACTGCAGCTAAAACACATGTTAACAATCTACTATTAAGACATAAACTTAAAAGATGTGTACAAGCCAGATTAAATATGCATGGTCACAAAGTTACAGTTTACTTGGTATACCTCCCTCCCAATCTTGTTTAGAATCGAGAGATCCTGAGGTTTTATCATGCTCTCCTCTCAACAGTTCTATATTTTCAAATAAAATAGATGCCTGAATATATTCAGCACCTAACAAATTGTGTCCAGCAGCACTAGAACCCAGGCTACGGTACCAATGATGGCATAGAAACCTGGAAATCTACAAAAGTGCTGCAACTTCAAAAAACATTTTAAAAAAATATTTCTCAGGGACTGCAGTGTAGATGTGAAAATTATTCAGTGTCTTCTGGCACTTTCACACAGACAAAGCAAAAATCAATTTTCCATGCTGAGAGAGGAACTAGGGCAATATAAATTGCTGCTAACACACTGCCCCATGGGGTTTCAAGACACTTTCTATTTTTAGCTTCACTATTCTACCCCAGAATACCAAGTGGCATGAAAGAAATACAGCACTCAGCAGGAAAAAGAAAGGGAAGAAGCAACACCTGCTGAAATTTATTTTATAGCAGCGCTAGCAAACTGTAGTTAAAAACCTCATGCTTCCCAAAATTCAAGAGCTCTGCAAAGAACGAGAAAATACATTCTGCAATACTATCTTTTCCTTAAATAACGAAATTGCTTACAATACCACAATCTGCATCTCATGCAATTAGGAAGAGACATATTTCACTAACGAAGTGCAAACCTCAAGCATGGTGAGAAAACACACAAAGAAGACAGGACACACAAAACAGACCACAAAAAGGCAAAAAAAGCCTGTCAAAGATATTCTTGCCCAATGTCTGTTTCTGAACATCACCTTCCTGGTGCTTCCTTCTAGTGCCACCTAGGTAAGGACAGATGTTGCTGACTTTTCTTTCTTTCTTTTCTTAAAGGGAAGAACAGTGTTTGCTCCTTGATCAGAAAGCAACAATCCAAGACAGACACACCTGAGACCCCTTTAAAAAGGAAGCCAGGAAGCAGCTGAAAAAGAGACCGGTTCACTGTGAGAAATGTAACCCTCTCAGACAGTGTTACGGCCCCGAATCCAACAGCTCATGAATAAAGCCAACCTATTGCACAATCTATCACACATACCACGGCCTGGTTTGCCACAGAGACACACATAAAACCACACATTTACTACAAAATACGTAGATATTCTGAAAGTTGTTTTCAGTAATTATCTAAAATATTTAAAATGCTGCAAAGTAAAAAGCCACAGGTCACTGAAGATAGTGGTGAACAACAGGTAGCATTCAAATGGGCTTATTCTTGCTTTCACTTAAGAAAGAATGGGCTTAAACACTTCAGTCCTTTCACATTTTGCAGGGCACTTGTGCTTTTTTTCTACTTACATAGATACTATTTCCTATTGCCCTAGAAATCTTTAAACTCCCATACACACAGCAGGAAACTTTCCAGGCCATTCTTCAAACATCCTGAAACTAACTTGACATTTCCTCTAAGCTTCAGCAGCTTGGACCTAATTTACCAGCAGAGCACTGGTGGTTCCAGAAGCTTCTAAATGTGCGTATAAACTGGCACAACTCCTCAGAAACAAACCCACTCTGGCCCTTTGGCTAACGTGCAAAACCCCTTCCGCAGGAGCATACTGATGAGCAATGTCTACATCCACAATGTATTGGTCATGGCAGTCTTGCCCAGCGTGAGTTGTAAAACAGGAAGTGGGAAATACTGTTCGAGATGGAAAATATTTAGGCTGGGACCCATGCAACCAAGTTCTACATTGCAAAGGAAGTTTCTGCTTGCGTTTCATCAACAGCAATCCTCAACATTGTAAGGCAAACTTGCGTGAGAAAACAGAGGAGAATTTTAATAACTGTGCGACATGGTTGGCTAATGAGCCCTAAAATATCTCAAAGGCAGCCAAGTCAGAGACATTATCCTTTTGCAATTAGAGGAATTATCTTGGATTGGAAGGTAAATTAAGGAATTTCTAGCCCTCTCCTTCCTTCCTATAGCCACCTGTGCCCTCCCCAAAAGTTTCTTGGGGCAGGGCTTCTAAAGAATGCAAGACGGAATGCAGGGTGTTTCTGGAAGCAGGAAGAATTAGCATCCAAGCCACTGCATACATCCAACCTCTATACTTAGAAGTTACTTGCAGTCCCATTGAAATTCAATAACTCAGTGTGAAAAGCTTGTATCTATTTTTCATATTGATTTCAATAGGTCCCAACTTCATATTGATTCAAGGCAACTTGTTCAGATCTAAAATAAAGATTAAAGTAATAGCATGTGCACACAAAAAGAGGGAGGGTTCATTTTAAACCTTGCTAAGATGCACAAAATCTAACTTTAACATGGCTGTATTCCCATGTACAATCGCAAATATAAGCAAATATGATCATACAATTCTCTCTCATTCAATGTTAGTAGCCCTAAACCTACTACAGAACTACACTTTATTAGTGCAAAAATCATTGCCAAAATATAATAGATTTGAAAGGTGGTTCTTTATATATATATATATATATAATTTTCTATTGGGATTTCTTTATCATCCTTGCCCTTGTAATGTTGCAGTGCTCTGTAAATGTTTTCAAACACTGCTCAATAAGAATTAGTTATGTGATTTTAAATTTGTTTTTTAAAGTGAGAAAGCCTTAACTTTTTAATTTTTTTCTGGAATGCATGCTACCCTTCTGTCCCAAAGACATCCTCAAGGTGACTTAAAATAGCTGATATATAAAGGAATGGGTAATATTTGACTTTTCAAATGCTCAAATGCTACTTCATCCCTTCACAATGAGTCAAGGTGGCTCCTACCAATATAATCAATGCAGACTTTAAAACAGGTCTTCCTGGAGCCTTTGTGTGGGATTTGGAAGAGAGCAGACACTCTGGGTATTCTGATAACCAGCCTGATCATTTCCTATAAAAGATCTTTCCATGTGGGCCTACGTAGATACAGCATGCCTGACCCAATGGTGTAAGAGGTATTACTTTTTTCAAAACACAAAGTTTTCAAAGGCGGCATTAAAAAACCCTTATCAACATGACTAGATCAAGGCCACAATCTCATTTTTGACAGCCCTTGCACTTCTACAGCACATATTAAAAGAGAAGCCAATCCTATATTCCCTGCTATTTATTTAGCTGCTGTGGGAATGAAAACATGCTCACTGAGAACACAAGTGTTGCCAGTGGGACAAAAGCCGTAACTGTTCCTCTTCATATTCTAGAAAGCATTTCTAAGAGGCTCTCAAGTAAAGCAAAATTTCAAAAATTAAAGCAAAGCATCTGAGTCCAATTGTCAATTCTCAAAGAAGAATCCCCTTTGTACTTCTCAACAATTAATGCATGGACAAACACTAAACCATAAAGTACAAACCTTCTTGACAATAGAGCTCAATCTGTAAAAAGTAAGGGTGTCATTGTATTAAAACTACCGCCTATGACTAAACGAGGTTCAAGAAACAGCAGAAAACACAAGGAAAAGACAAAGCCGAAATGTTATAGTTTTATGCAATTTTGAGGATGAAGACCCAGAGAAACATCAAAAGCCAAGGGCAATGGGAGATAAACTTGTTCGCCGTAACTCAGGATCAGAGATATCTTATCTGAATAATTTCTGAACAAGTTTAAGGTAAAAACCTATGGAGCAATGCTACTGTTACAGTATAAACTGCACAAACTTGAAAGTGGAATATTGAGAAGAACATCAATCCATATCAATTTGGACTTTTGTTAGAAGTTCTTCACATTGCCAAAAATGGATTGAAGAGAATGAGTGTTCAAGGTTATGTTTTCCAAACAAATAATTTACTTCCCACCCTCTTTTTTAGTGAATCCTGTCACTTAGGATTTATCAGCTTGAACAATTTAAAAGAATGCATTTTCACCAAATGGGAATTCTATCAGCACTTCAAAGCCAAAAAAAACCTTACTTTATTTTTAACAGACCTTTCAGGCTTTCACAACAAAACCGCATTCCCTCCTGCATTACACAGCACCCTGAAAAAGTCCAGAAGTACATGCATTTGGGCTATAGGGGGTGGGGAGGGGGAGAGACCACCAACCTGTCTGCTGTGCAGGCTGTGGCAGTGGCTGGTTTTGCTGTGTGTTGTAATGAACAGAAGTAACTGGCCGATACTGCTGACTGGAGTGTGGATACTGGCCTGGAGCGCAGTAACAGGCTGGCATCTAAAAAGGAAGCAACATGTTGAAGATTCATTTATATGCTTCTATAATTGAGTCACGTCCAGCAGCATAAAATGATGGCAGATGAATAAGAAAGCCTATAAGCATACACATACACACACTCAGAAAAGCAAGTCTAGTGAAAAATAGGAGGAGTGGGGTTATTTAAACGTTTAGCTGCTGAACAGTATTATCTCTTGGTGAAATTTTAACATGCATTCATTGTATCCAGCTTTAGATCCAAAACAGCAGAAAGACACAATGTGGCTCCATGCTTGTCAGCCGATGTGATAACCGAAGTATTGGGTTGTATCAGGCAAGGCCAAACTTGGCTCTCCAGCTGTTTGGGGACTACAACTTCCATCATCCCTAGCTAACAGGACCAGTGGTCAGGGATGAGGGGAATTGTAGTCCCAAAACAGATGGAGAGCCATCTGTTTGGCCATGCCTGGGTGGACACAGTGAGCATGATTAATCTAAGTACACTTATTTCAATAGGTCCCCCCCACCCCCCGAATATGACTTTGTTGGATCCATTATCATAAACAGAAGAGGCTCTTGTGGAAGTCTCAACAATAACAAGACATAGGCTATAAAAAGTACAGTGGTACCTCAAGTTACAAACATCTCAGGTTACAAACGCTTCAGGTTACAAACTCCGCTAACCTGGAAGAGTTACCTCGAGTTGAGAACTTTGCCCCAGGATGAGAACGGATATCGTGTGCCAGCGGCGCAGCAGCAGCAAGAGGCCCCATTAGTGAAATCACGCCTCTAGTTAAGAACAGTTTCAGGTTAAGAACAGACGTCTGGAATGAATTAAGT
Organism: Podarcis tiliguerta; assembly: GCF_965153285.1. NCBI lineage: Eukaryota > Metazoa > Chordata > Lepidosauria > Squamata > Lacertidae > Podarcis > Podarcis tiliguerta. The sequence goes on from NC_139534.1 coordinate 40,868,389, forward strand.
TCGTAACTAGAGGTACCACTGTAGTCTCACTTAAAATACGTATTGTTTAGGTCAAAATACAGAATTACAAATATGTCAGTGGAACACCTATGAGGCATTATTTTAACTATTGTAATGCACACACAGTCCTTTTAAAGAACAGAAGACTCGAATATGTAATAAATATGCATCAACTTCTAATTCTGCTAAAATTAAGCAATAAAAAAGTTAATACTTGTTGACAGCAAGGGTCCTTTAATTCTTTCTGTGACTGAAGTATGAAGTTCAGATTGCTTCCACATAAATTAAAGGGGTGGGAGGAAGAGGAAGCCCTACACAAAGCCAGATCCAGTTTAATCAGCAGTTAATATGAACTACACCTTTGACATTGTCTGGTAATATTACAAAGCTCTCTCTACCTGTGGCATTGGTTGCTGCATATATCCCTGTTGCTGAAGAACTTGCTGGTTGACAGGGTGGCTGGATGCACTGTAATTAGGAGTAGGAACAGGTTGGCCAGGGGGTGGCGGTGGGGCTGGTGGAGGAGGTGGGGCCGTTGCTATGATGAAACCAGATTGCTGTGGGGGCTGAAGGACAACCGTGGACTGGAACATGGTGGCATGAGGATCAGCAGCTTCCCCAGATGGCTGTCGGGAGAGACTCATATGGCTAAATTGGGAGCCTAGGTTGTCTTGCTGAAATAAGCAAAACAGTAAGAGTTATTCCTCCTTCGAATGCACGAGAGGAGATAGCACTGTTTGATTAAAACAACAACAACACACAACTCAACATGAAATAGTGAAGTATCCTCACATCTAGTTATAGCAGCTTAAAAGTGAAAGCTTTAAGACAAAGGTAACATCTCATTAGCAGCAATAAGTAGAAATATGGGAAATGACACACCAAATTTTATACCTACAGCAAGAAACACAAACTTTAATGTTTGTAAAAGCTGTGTTCAGTGTGCCTGCTAATACTTTCTGGTGCTAATGTACCATGGAAATATTTGCCAACAGATACAGATGCAACAAGCTGGGGAACCTTGGGGGGAGGGGGGAGGCGCGGAGATCTGGCTATTTTGTGTATGAGAAGTTCAATTACGCAAAAGAGCAAATTTGAGAATTTGAGTTTGTAACAAAAATGACATTTAGCCAGGACAAATCACCTGTCCATTCATCGAACTTGGTTTTAAATATGTTGGGAATGGTGTGTGTGCGCATATTATATATAGAGCAGGATTCAGCTAACTAGTGCCACTAGCAGAAGTGCATACAAGGACTTCCACCCATTCAGCTGATGTTAAAGCATAATTCTCCAAGTAGAAATGGATGAGAAATTCATTCAGTTTCTTTTTAATGTAAACATACCAAATTCACACTTCCTGAATCAATACACAAACCAAAGTGCAACTTATCCTTTGAAATTCACACTTCTCCAAATTTTGCAATGCGGTTATCCAACGAACAAATGAACTGCACACAAAAAATTATATACTGGGGGGAAATGAACACAAGAATGAGTGTATTGGGAGAAATTAGCATGAAAATGCATGCAAATATTCATGCGGTCCTTTAAAAAACCCCCAAACTGATGCAGAATTGGGTGAACTGAACTTTAAGCGGAAAAAGCAAGAACTGACAGAATCTGAAATTTTCAGATTCATCCAAAAGACTGCAATGAAGGACTCCGATATGTGGAGAATCTTACCTTGAATCAGGAAGCTGGATGTCTATAATTTTGAGGAATGCAGCTAAGCTACAGCACTCAAAAAGGGGGGGGGGAGGCAAATTCTGGTACCCATCAAACATTAAAGGGTGGCAGAAAGCTTTTTATTGCAGTGGGAGATGAGAGAAAGCAAAACACCTTAGGAGGTTAGTCAAAGAAATAGGCGGGGAGGGGGGGGAGAGAAGGAAGGGCCCTAACAAAATAAAAAATATTCAAGGGGTACAAACAAATACTGTTTGGCTGAGAAAAAGTAATGTCAAAGAAGGGTTTTTTTAAAAAAAAAACAAGAATGCAATTGTTTTTGTGCACACAGCTTGTTTTTAACTTGCAGGTAAACTTCCAATGAACTCAGGGCAGGATTACTTTCTTCCTTGAACCCCTTTCTTTGCACCCCGGCCCATGCTGAATTACCTTGGATGCCACAGCCAGTCAGTATTTGTATTATTTATTATGCATGCACATCCCAACACATGAAGCTAAGTCTATAAAGATTCTGTCATGCACAGAAGAGGTGAGTAGAAGGTATTATACCACAGTGTATTGCTGGGTAGACGAGACGGGCAGGAGCGGGGGTGGATAAGTGACTGTGGAGAATTGAACAGGCTGTGAAGAAGGCTGAAGAGGTCGGATAGGCTGAAGAAGTAACAGTGGAACACACACCAGTTAACAACAGAGTAAGAAGAAATGGAAGTGGCAGTATTTCTCTTCTTTTGGGGAGGGGGATAAATTTACGCAAAATCAAGAACATCCTCCATATTAATTGTGCAACTAAAAGTAAATTTGACACAAGACTCAGATTACCTACAGTAACCCTAACGATAAGCATTCCTCCATCCATAGGTGTGACTTGCTTCATAAGGACGTCCCACACCACATTAAGCAAGACGGATTTGTAAGATTCTTAGCTCTTAAAAACTTAGGCACACACATTGCATATGTAACCACGATAGGTTGTCTCACTGCTTTAAGAAAATGCAGTTACTCGGAACAAAAAATTGTCCCCTTAAGTCATAAATAGGATAGCACCACCTTTCCCCAACTAATAGCCACAACGACCCACTGTTTTCTTCTCATCGGATGCCAAGAGCACTCAGTCAAGCATTGCATATTTTGACATGTGCACCTGTGATAGGATGTGATTGGTTGCTGGCTGTTGCTGAGGTGGTAGGGGAGGAGGTGGCTGCTGAGGAGGTCCAGGCACTTGGTTTCTAACAGGCTGCTGAGGCATAGGAGGATTATACACAACTGGAGTGCCATCTGGATTAATGAATGGCTGACCTAGAGAACCGAGATGAAACACACACACGCATTATTCAGCAAAATGCAATTTACTGGCAAAACAAAACATAGCATTACAACCACTACCTATTTTCAAGAGACAGCGCTGCTTTATAGTTTGCTCCTCAAGAGGACGAAAGGGTTTAATAGCAGGTGTCAAAGCAAGGCTTTTTTGTGGGAAGAGTAAGTGGAAAAGCGAAGGCTTTGCAGATGGTCTCCCTTTCAGACACTGTTCAGCTTTAGCAGCAGAACCGTATCACACCCCTTCACTCTCAACTGAAGGTGGCCCAATAAAGGACTACTGTACATTTATTCCTATCTACAGACCAACCTAGGTATAGAAGGTATTAACAGAAAAAAAGTAATTTAAGATCATAAACTAATTGCAGCATCTATATTTGTCAATTCCACATTATTATTATTATTATTATTATTATTATTATTATTATTTATTCATGTGCCATTTGAAAATATTGTACACACATGAGCTCCTCATAAGGCAGAAGAGCATTATCTGATGGGAAATCTTCACTATTCCTCACCGTTTGTACATCAAGGTATATAACATTACAATTTTACAAAGTCCTCTGAGGAGGTGTTAAAATACATGTTGCTGCAAAATTAGGAGAAGGGGAAATCAGGCTGGGAGGGTGAGGAGAGAAAGGCAGAAAGATCTTTGTGATCTTCAGAGGAAGGGTGGGATATACATTTAATAAATAACTGATAATAATCTTTTTTTAAATGTATTGTCTTTTACACATTATGGCAAGTTAAACGTTATTGTTAAAAGGAAGGAAAGGGGAAGGAGAGAGAGAGAGAGAGACAGAGAGACAGAGACAAGGCACAGACATCCACGGCTGGATACCAACCTGTTTGAGGGTTGATCAGAATACTTCCAGGTGGTATGCCTGCCGCTTCCAAGGGAAGCAAAAAGAAGCTACTGCTAGGAGGCGCCACTTGCCCACTTATGCCACCGTCAAAGGGAAGGGAACTACTAGTGCTGACAGTTGGATAGACGGCAGATGTGCCATGAGAAGGCTGGCTGAGAGCTGTGACTGGAAGAGGCTGCTGGGTGTGAGAAAGAGAACCCGTGGATGACCCTACACTACTAGAAGACTCTGAACCTAGGAGAGGAGTAACGAGAAATGAATTTCACCTAGAGACAGAAGAATAGTCATGCACATTTAAATAGGCAGGTTGTTATTAAATGCTTAACGCTTTTAAATGCACAGCCTGGAGCTACAGTAGCTGCCCCGTGCCGCCCCAACCCCTGCAGCTTCTCCTGGTTGTGAGTTGCATCAGCTACAAGTGCATGCCAGGAGAGCAGAGGGGCCTGCCCTAGAGCTGCCCCAAACTTCTGCACAGGTTCTTTGCCCTCATGCTGGGCATGAGAAAAATAAAGCAGAATGGCAACACACCGTGTCTTATTCCCCCCCCACACACACACCCAAAAAAAGGTTCTAATCAATGGAGCAGTAGGCTGAGAAATCTGAGGCAACCAAAGCATGCAGAAGCAGTCTTCGAAAGAGACCATGTAATGCCATTAGATTCCCCTCTATCACATACATAGCCTACAAGAGAGTCTATGTCTGTTGCATTGGGTGGGGGGACTCTGAGGCTCCTGAGCTCCAACACATCAGCCCCAACCAGCAAGGCCAGCTGTCAGGGAAATGAAAATTGTAGTGCAACAACTGGAAGGCCACAGGTTCCCCATCCTGATCTACTGCACCCTCGCATATCAGTCAGTGAATTAGGTATCAAGATGAAGCTAATCTTAAGGAGAAGTCAACACTAAGCCGTGTTGATGTCAAGAGGCAATATTAAGAACGTGTTTAACCTTTTACCAAAATGGGACTTGGCATAGCTCAACTTTAGCTTTAATATTTCAGATTCTGTAATAAATGTACACATATGAGATGTAAGAATAAGTCAGCAGCTTCTGTATAATCTTTAAGGTGATAAATATCTGAGATGAAGCCAACATCTTTCATTTTAAATGGCTCTGTTGAGCCAAGATTTGTCTTTTTTTAATGAACAATTGCTCCTCACTGGGAAGAGCTCTCACTCTGATTGCACTTTTCATCTTCACACAGCAGATCAAAATTTATGGTACTAATTTTGCTTTTCAGCTGTGGCTGAATCAGTATGCTGCAAGCATGTCTACAAGTGTGCCTTGCAACATGATGCAGCACTGATGAAACTGTGGAAAGAATGTATACTGGCTTTCGTAGCATTCTAAATCAAGCCACTTGCTAGGAAAACAATTAACTGTTTATAAAATGGTATAATCTTCAAGATTTCAAATTTGATTGACATCAGCATAATTAAAGCTAAATCTGCATCCATATTAGAATCGTTTTTCAGTATTTTAGAGGTTTATCGTTTGTTTGTGTTTGCACTCATTTGGGAGTAAGAGCAGGATAGTCTTATTATTATTACTATTACTACTACTACTACTACTAGGAATCAATAGTCCAAAATGTCTGGATAGCACCAAGTTGGCTACTCCAGATTTATACTATGGTTTGCTAGACTGAAATGGCCCTCTGTGAACTAGTATGATACATATGAAATCTGAATACCTAAAGCTTTAATGCTTTCGTTTTGGTGCATTAGATCACTGTAGGCATGGCCCACTGGTCTATTTCTGGAGGATCATTCACTGACTGTAGGCTGACTGCAAATAATCCTCGACTAGTTTATTCATTTATTTGATTTTTATGCTGCCGTTTTGCTCAACTGGGAGCCAAGTCAACATAATTAAACCATCAGCTTAAAGTATATAATTAAAACCAAGCAACATAAAATTACATTCGTAACATCAATCAAATTATATTCAAACTGCCATTTAAAATCAAGCAACAACCTAAAAGACTACAAGCTTATCCAGCAAGGCACTCGTTATGTTTTTAAGCAAGACTACAGACTCAAGACTGCTTAACACAGAATACTTGTGCCTTAACTGTGAAGAGATCCTGTGTATGTACTCTTGCCTTGGAAATTTAACACACTTTGGATGACCGCTGAGATTCCAGCAAAAAACAAAAGTTCTCCTGGGACTGAAGTTAGTGCTTTCCTAATGAATTACCCAACCTGTTTCTTATAGGGCCAACCTAACTACAGTGGTGCCTCGCAAGACGAAAAGAATCCGTTCCACGAGTCTCTTCATCTAGCGGTTTTTTCGTCTTGCAAAGCAACCCTATTAGCGGATTAGCGCTATTAGCGGCTATTAAAGGCTTAAGGGGTTAGCGGATTAGCTGCTAAAAGGCTATTAGCAGCTTAGTGCCTTAGAAAAAGGGGGTGGGGAGCGGAAAATAAATCGCAAGAATCGCAAGACATTTTCGTCTTGCGAAGCAAGCCCATAGAGAAATTCGTCCTGCGAAGCACCTCCAAAACGGAAAACCCTTTCGTCTAGCGGGTTTTCCGTCTTGCGAGGCATTCGTCTTGCGGGGCACCACTGTATAGGATTTTCTAACATGCACAGGTATGCACTCACTTCACAACAGTGAACATTTTGCACAAGTTTAAAAGTTTTGTTTTATACCTGTGGATGCCCATTAGGAAGTTCAGAGAGGGAGAAAATGAGTGTATTCTAACAACTAACACAGCAAAGAACTGGAAGGACCAATTCTGGAGAACTACCAAGGAAAATGTTACAGTACTGTAGCCTCAATACTATGGGAACATTGTTGTGAAATCCAAACATTAAACAGTGATGTCTTGCTAGACAGCAGTAATGGAAAGGGCTCTTGTGCATTGCTGTGCCCATAACCTTATTTTTTTATGTGAAGAAACTCTCCACAAGAGACTGAACACCATCACCAACAAATATCCCTATTCCTCCCACAACATGGCCTACAGATTGATATGTTGGGCTGTGTCCAAACTCAGCGTTGAATTGTAAAGCAGAGATGAGATGGACCCTGTGAAATTAAGAGAAGGTTCTGAAAGAGCTAAGTAAATGCTGGAACATTGGAAGTTCTGCAAATGCCCTGCTGTCTTTCACAGTCATATCACAAACAAGCTCTTAACAGCCTCCATCGAGTGAGGCCACAATCCATGTTTCATTGACATGTTCTGCTATAAGACCCAGAGATCAACAGCTTTTGCTAACACCAGGAGGCTAAAAAAATAAAATAAAGATAACTAAGCAAGCTGACTTTCAAGACTTGCACTTTGTGTTTCAGAAAGGACATGCACTACTACAGATTTAGGATAATTCAGAGCTTTACACTCCCAGAAACGAAAAGTTGATAACTGCTTAGCTGGCAAAGAACATAGCTCCCAGATCACCTGTATCCATAGGAAGATATATTTTAAAACTGGTTCCCATTAGCAGGACTGAGCCTCTCATAGCTCACACCTTTTGTCAAATTAAGTTATTCCTTAAATTCATGCTTAACAAAAAATTATTTCATCTTATTTACTTATTTATTTAATTTCTATAAGCGAAGCAAAACTTGATACAGAAGATAATTACCTTCAATAGGAGATAGCCTAAATGTAGACATAAAAAATAACAAACTGCTTTCATTGTCGGGGAAGGGATATAGTTCAGTGGCAGGGCAACTGCTTTGAATGAAGAAGGTCCCAGATTCAATCCCCAGTATTTCCAGGTAGGGCTGGGAAAGACCCTTATCTTAAAACCCAGAGACCTGCTGCCAGTCAAAGTAGACAATACTGAACTAGGCAGTTGCCCATGGGAGGCAACGCTGGCAGGGTTGTTCACCTGGCTTCCCAAAACTGAACATCACTACCAATTCCCAAGAGGGAAAGGGGGAACAGTGAGACAGCGGGAAAGCTCAGCTTGTCCAAGCCCAGGAGTGCAGAAGGCTATGCTTGGATTTGGGCATGGGTGGCCTGCACTCAAATCCCTGCTTTATAGACACTGGGCCACAACTGTCTCAATCTATCCTGGCTCACGTATTTGCTTCAAAGGTAAGTAGCTGCATAAGTACTTGTGTACATTAAATCCAATGTGTGCTTTATCTTACATGAAGAGTACACTTGTCATTTGAAACCTTACACACAGAAAACCTTACACCAAGAAATTCTCAGCCATTCTTATGAAACTGGCTTTTGTAGTTATTCCCCCCAATTTTTTGCCTATTTCTAGGACCCGACAATGTTATTGAAATGAAAACTTTCCAATCTAAATATGTCGGGGACATACTGTAATGTTAACTGAATTTCAATTCTTTGATTGGCACTGTATACTGTATGTCAGGCTTCAGTTTACTGCCCCCAGTAATTAATCAGGACCAGTTGGGTTAATGCTGACCCAAATGCCTTGCCTAACCAGGTAGTTCCAAATATGTTGCATAATCAATGGCTTCTAACATGTTTTTTTTTTTTGGGGGGGGGGAGTAACTGACTCAGGTGGTAAAGCGGGGTAAAGCCATTGCCTTTATTCCAGCTGCAATGGGATAACAGTGAGCCTTGCTTGTCTTTTTATAACAACACAAACTTAATCACTATATCAGGAATGGGGAACCTGTGGCCCTCCAGATGCTGCAGGACTCCCAAATCTCATCAGCCCCAGCAAGCAATGAATGACCAGTGGCAAGATACAATTGGTGTTGTTGTCCAATGACATTTGGAAAGCCACAGATTCCCAACCACCACACTACAGACTTGTTTTGCAGCAAAATGCTATTGCAATTAAGCCAAAGCAACTCTCCTCAAAATAATCTCTGATAGGGCGGAGGACTACTTTTTGCAAAAAGGGGGTAAGGTTTTCTCCTTAAGATATTTGACGCATGTACACATTAGCCGATTGTTTGTCACTCATACCTGTCTTAGATAGTCTGCCTGTGCTTTTGCTGCTTCCAGTGCTATCGCCTCTTGTCAGAACAGAGATGCCACTGAAGCTGCTGGCTTTGGTCACAGCTGGCTTCAAATTGCGAAGGGAGCTATCAGAGTCGGTGCTGCTCCATGGACGGGATTCAGAATACTTTAGCTCATTGTCTGTACTGCTTTGAAGGCTGTTGGTTGACCTCCCTGAAGCATCCTTATTGACCCTGCAATTCACCAAATTGGCTTATAAAATACAGGGATTATTTGCAAAATCAGGGACAAGAAAAAGTAAAATACGTGCAAAATACTTTGGGAATTTTTTTAAAAACCCAATTTATTCAATACCTAAAGATCTGCCGCCTTTGCTGGGTACTATTGGCTTCTTCCTCCTGGATTCTGTTGGCATGTTCAATAAAACAGTAGCTTAATATTTTATTAGAAAAAGCAAATAAGAACTTGTTTAAAAACTGATTTCTCTTACCTTTTGTCAATAATGTAATTCTCTTGGGAACACAGCGACTGAGGAAGAAACAGTGTAGAATGAAGATCACCATTGCTAACTACTGTATTATCAATCCCAATGTGACAAATAATATGACACACACGTTTAAATGTTTTTGGTCACCTGTAATAAATAGCCCATACTACCCAATAATGGTTCACAAGTTAATAGTAAGATTATAGCAAGCCATGTCACACACTAGCCTAGTCTACTCCTAATGCTAGGCCATGGTAAGGTGCTGGCTGCTTTTTTCATTATATTGTACAAAATTACAATGATACGGAAGAGTCAGAACGATTAAGAATCACCATATGTACAGGTGGATATCTGAACTCATTTTAAATAATGGTAAGATGATTTATGCTTAACGAACAGCAATACAGAGATCTTCACTCCCTCTGTAAGGGCAGATCAGGATTGTAAGGAGGTGGTAAGGGGGGCAAGGCTACCTTGACAAAAAGTAATGCAACCTACACCCTCCACATTGGCACATCCCTACTATCCCACACTCTTGTCACAGAAGTAGCATGTTATTAAAAAAAATCCACATCCCATATTATGTAAAAAGTGAACAAATGCCTCCCCACCTTCATGTCTCTACTGCAAGTTTCTCAGAAATACTAAATATTGTTGAAAACCTTAAGATTCCAAGAAATTAATATGGACATAAGTTTTATTAGAAACAAGGGAAACTGGACAGCAAGTCTTAAAACATCCAGAATTTAACAAGTCCTCAGGGGACAGCTGGCCTGATTAGTTTTTATTCCTCAGTCTGTTATCCCCCACTCCTTATTTGGCGTAAATTTTCCTTATCTAAAGGTCTAGAGGTGGAGAAGAATAGCAAGTTGCTTGCTAGTTTCCAAACCAACTGAACGCTCCCTCAACACACTGTTGAATGTTAATGTAGTCACAGCATTTTTATGAGCTTTACCCAATGCATATCAAAGTGATTTAAATATTCAAGTATTATAAACAAAGTACTGTATAACAATCTAAGGTCATGGTAGTCATACATAGTCAAAGATGCTATGAATGTTCCTTGTAATTTAATACCTACATCTTGTGCAAATATTCGTTCTCTAGCTCTCTGGTATTCTTCTTCTCGTTCTTCTATAGATTTGCTTCTTCTGTCATCTTTTAATCGTATTCGCATCTAAATTAAATAAGTTATTAATTGCCAATTTCTATTGCACAATGCAAGTGTGTAGTCAAGACAACTATATGAGTTCAACATTTACCTGGTTATCATCTTTGTCTAGACTAGAGTTTTCTCTTTTAAGGATGTACCGCTTTTGAAAATCTTCACTTTTTTCATCTTTTATATGTTCACAAAACTTCTGGTCAGGTCTTTAAAAAAAATGAGTAAGATAAAATAAATCATGACAGGTATGAAAATGTTTTAAAGTGTGTGTACCTTTAAATCTGAAGAAGGTACAACTCTGAGAACACACTTAGGATACTGCCCTGGATACAGCTTCTGTCCTAACACCTTCATGTTCTTTGATCTATTTTTTTGCAACTAGTGAAGTTTATGCGCTTGTGAGAGCACTGATGTCCCTTCATTTCATACGTTTATTTGAATAAATTGTATTGAGGCATACAGATACTAAGTAAAGCTAACAGCAGAATAAACATTTAATTTGTAAATGGGAATTCTAAACCCATTCACAAATAAGAAATTTATTTGGGGCCTTGCTAACTACACACTGTGGTACACTAGCACACATGTTTTGCAATTTTTTTCATTTATTTTCTACTCTAGAGATTTGCATAAAAGCAAGGATCAAGTTAAATTCCTGAACTGTATTATAATTAAATGAAATACTTCCCAAACTACCTAAGAGTTACTGGATGCCCAAATGTAATTAGCAGGCACTTCAGAGAACCTTTAGACTGTCTTACCTCTTTTCTCTTAAAGGTCCCTGAATTTACTGCCCTGCAATCACCACTCCACTGAGTCGTCCCAGTGTGCACTGGGTTGATGATGTCATTAACAGCACTGATCGGCACTGGAGCGGGGAATCTGCCTATGAGGAAAAGGCAAGTTGGGTTTTATTCAATATGGAGCAGACCTCCAAGGTTTTCTTTTAAAATTCTTATTTTACATCCCAAATGATTTAAAATAAGAACATTGAAAACCTTTTAAAATAATTTACATAGTCTATAGGTTATATGAAATGCCTGCTAATTATTATTGGGGCTTCCAGAAAGCAGCCTATGTTTTTTGATATCAAAAGTTATTTTCACAATGAAAGGGCTCATCTGTTACTGTAGCTCATTCTCCAACTCACTAAAGTCTTCATTAACCAGGTGTCAAAGTCATTTTACAACAGGGAAGACAACAAAGAGTATAGCAAGCAAATATATGTAATTGTTGAGCACATCTTGCATAAGCACATCTTAAATATAGGTTTTTTTAAATGTTGTATCTCTGTTTCATTTTACAGACTGAAAAGATGGAGTTACAAAGATGGGATAATTATTTCCAAACACAAAAAATAATTGTGGGAATGAAATGAAAACCCTCATAACAGCTAGTAAGTTCCACTTTTCTGCAATACCATTTTCTGAGCAAATATAGCTGCCACCCAAAGACAAAGAAAAAACTCATGGTATATCAGCAGACCACAAGGTGCTTGTGACTCTACTGTTATACAGATGACTAATTTGTGGGTGAGCAATGGAACTGTGTGTTCTCTAAACTAGCTCCTCTTCCCTAAGAGGCAAGCTATACTTTAACTCAGTAGTAAGGTGTCCCTCATCCGGCATGAGAGATGCTTCCAGAAAACCTTGAGCAATACCCATGGCCCTTACTTCTGCATAAAATGACCTTTGTGGATATTACTTGTGACTTTCTGATCAGACATCTACATGGTAAGTGAGGGTTAACCCTCCTGTATTCAAACTCTTACACAGCAGAAATATTTCTAGGGGTCTTCTACATGGGAGCAACTATATGAGAATCAACATCTCATTGAACACAATGGCTTGGTGTAAGGCTCCAAAAGGAAAAGAGGCCCACTGCCAGTTTCCCAATGAAATCAATTTATTACATATGAAGGTACTTTGTCTACTGTTCTTGCTGAACTCTTCTATTTATGCAAAACGTTGCATGCTGTCCTTTGACTTTGGCTGCCCTACTTAACCCCCAATTTGACAAAGCATTTCAGCACCTTTAACGCTATTTTTAAAAGACCAGGAAAACAACAACAAATTAACACAAAAAGGGTTGCACCAAGACCAGAAGACTTTCATGTATGATGTGAATGTAGGGAAGAAAGTTGCTGAAATTATTAAGGACAATTACTGTGTGTGAGCTGCCACCAACACCATCAAAACTGAAGACTTGGTTCCCAGGGTTGGCATTAATTATTGTTTCCTCTAAATTACTACAGCTAGAAGAGAAATGTTTCATAAATGGGGAAATATGGAAATCCCAGAGGCAAATGACTGATTGAATGATGTTTGGCATACATTGTACATGGAAAAGCTTGTGCATTTTGTTTGATTTCAAGAAGGGAGATCAAGGTTGTCAAGTTAGAACTAATCTGTTAAATATTACAATATTTGTTTTCAGGATAATACAGCAAAAGACCCTTTTTGTGGTGTAGATAGTTACTGAAGACTGTTATTTTATGAATAATGTGTGATTTGTGCATAACAATTACAGAATAACAAAGAAAAACAGGTAGTGCAACAAAAAGCTAGCTCTAATTGTCTTGCCTGCTGTAACCCTTCTACTTTCAAGATCCCAAATTTTTACAATTCAGGAATAAGAATTATTCTCACAAGACGGAGGAACAGCAGCACTGGAGAGATTTCTAGATAGTCAGAGAATGAATAGTGGCACCCTCACCCCAGACACTGAAAATAGCTTTCATTTATCATGACACCCACAAAATTAGTGATCCCTTTGATTTGAAATACAATCATGTTTTAGGGATCACCTTTAGGAAAAGAAGAATCCTTTTAAAAAAAATGAAATAAAAATAGATATTCACTAGATTCTACCTGGGTCAGTAGACTAAAACATTCCATCATCCAGACAACTGGACTGCTTGATTAATGAAGAATAAAAAAATTTCCTAACTTACATTCTGGTATTGCTGGTTTTATTTACTATAACCGACTTCCCACTCTGGTCCACATTGTGCTCCAGTCCAAAGTAAGCAGCCACTCTGTGCAATAACATTCTATGGTAAGAGGTCATGGGGGGGAATTTCTTTCGAGGGATTCTGAAAAGTAGCATCAAGTTTTAGTTTTTCTTGAGTTACTACACCGTATATAATAAAAACTTCTTCAAAACCAGCAAGTAGCACTTACTCGTTATTACCAATGAAATCTAAGATTTCCTGTTCCAATTTCAGCAGCATCATTCTGTCCCTAGAAACCAAAAAACACAGGGGTAAGACAAAGGAGGTAGTCCAACAGAAGACAATAGTGCTTCCAGATGCTGTAAGATAATAAGTGTATTAAGCAAGAATACTATTTGTTCTATTAAAAAGGATTCTATGATGCTAAATCACAAATGTATTAAAATATATTAACAAGCAGAGCTTAATAAAGCCATGGCCCAGCTCTGCCATGGATAGGGGGGTAGGTGGGGTTCAGGCAAATGGTTGGCACAACAACTGAGCCCAATGATATTGCATGATAGTTTGTCTTTGGATCCAGTGGATCCTGGACTGGCTCAGCCTTGGAAAGCCTTATTTGGCAGGTAGAACAAGGAGCCCTGCACGAGTGGAGTAATGCTGGTGTTGTTCCACCCAGGCAGAGCCTGGCAGAGTCTCTCTGCTCCCAGGCCTCCCCTCCCAAAAAAATGGTTTCTTGGTGTAAACAACAAAAGCCACATGAGTTGCAGCCGAGGCAATTGCTGTAGATAAAGGATCGCCAACATGTTTCCCTCCAGATGTTGTGGCACTACCATTTCCATCAGCCCCCGCCAGCATGCTAGCTGTGGTCCAGCAACATCTGCCGGGGTCCACATTGGCTTCCCCTGCTTTCCATCATATTAGCCATCACTTATGTAAGTTTCTGCACCGATTTCAGCAGATAATCATTCAGACAAAGCTATCTCAACATATGAGTAGAGGGAATGGAAATAATCATTTGAAGAAGTAGGCTTTGATGCAGCAGGATACAGAAATATAAATATTTTAAGGCTTTACACAAGGCATCCTAAAGCAGTGATTCCTAATTGGGGTCTGCGTAATCCACCCATGGCACCATTCCATACCCCTCAGCTGTCTGGGTCATGTGAAAAACTTATATTCAAAACTTATTTCCATAGTTATGAGCTAATTGGGAACCACTGTCCCAGAGCAATATTTGAGGCACTTACTAGTACCACAAACTAAAATGAGTAAGAAAATTTGAATTTAATAAATTTGAATTTAAAAACAACAAACTACCACCTCTTTACCTGGGATTATTTTTCAACGTATTTACTAAAAACTCATGTAGATCTATACCAGTTGAATCTGTATATTCTTGGCTAGAATCTAAAAAGAAAAAAGAAAGAAAAATCCAGGATTGGAGAAAATATATTAATTATTTTAGTAAAATATATTCCTTATATGTTAAGAGCTGTCCTTTTTACATATTAATAAACAGAACACCACATTTGAAAGTATAGTTGCACACCAACTAAGAAACGAAGGGGGGCACACTTTCTGGCAACTCCCCCCTCTATACCCCACACTATTCCCAAGGGTCACCCAAACTAAACCAGGGGCAATCCCCTTTGAAGACAGGGGGTTGGTTTGGCCAACCACATCTTGGTTTAATAGCCAATATATGAACATGTCTTGGGAGCAGACAAGAAACCCCTTTACTCCTTCCTTTGTGAAAGCCAACAAGCAAGAAAGGAAGTCTTGAGCTAACTATAAATTTCCTTTTTTGTCCAAACCAGGAAACTATGGTTAATAGTTCCAGAATAAGCCAGAAAATTAAGCCAGCTTTAAACCATGGTGTCATATCCCAGCTTGTTCCCAAGTTGAAAAACATTGTTTCCCAGTTGAGACAACTTCCTGGGTTGTTTGTTCTCATGCTCATATAAAAGGGGGGGGGGGGAGACCACAAAGCTTGTTCATATCTTGGGTTATTAAGTAGAGATGTGATTATCCAAACATGGCCACTGAAATCTTACTTCTGAACAAACATGCACAGAATCATACAATAAATTTGGCGACGGCCCAGTTTTTGTCCTTGGCCTTTCCCCACCTTCTGGCTTCTGAATGAAAGAGGGAGGAGATAAAAACGTTCTCAATCAGGTCCAGGCCACCGTCCTATTCCAGTTATACTTCTCCACCCTCACCCCACTGCCACCTCACAGCATTCCTGCTAGATTATTGAGATTTTTAAAAAGAACGATAGATAGCAAACCTCTTGATAACATTTTCCTGGGCAATTTATCAATGGACTTTTCCTTTTCTGCTTCATCTTTCAAGGGTTTCTCCTCCTTTTCAAAAGACTGTGTTAGCTGGATCTGAATTTTCTCCTGTTGAAAAGTAAAATCCGTCATTTTTTCCCCTCCCACTATGAAAAATGTGTCATTTTAAGCAATCAACCAACTGCAGCGGAGAGCCTAGTATGTTGGTTGGAATCCAGAAAGGAATCACACAGCATTGTCTTAGAACCTCTCAATCCATTTAAAAGGAAAATTGATTTATTAGCATTATTTTATTTCCCACAAACCCACTATGTGTCTTTAGTGCACAACATAGATTTCAGTGGCTGGGGACCAAACAAAACCCAAGCAGTGGTCCAGTTATAATGCTACAGCAAACACGGATTAGCACAGACAAGCAAATATATGGGCATTTGCTTTGGGTTTTGCATTGTCTCTCAGCCTGGGCTCAAGCTTTATTTCGCTAGAGAGACAAACCATGTGTTTTAACCAAGATTTGTTCTCTGGCTTACCACTCAGGGGACATAATGTCGGGTCAAAACATGGCTTTGCTCACAGCAGCACAACAGCAGTAGGACCAGAAAAAGAGCAACGCAGCCATGATTTTCTCAATGGAAACCTGGACATTTGCTTGTTTACGCTAAAACATGGGTTTGGCTTAACGTTACATGAAACTAGGTAATTATGGCTGGCCATTCGTTTCAGCATTTAGATGGCAATTCTATCCCCACTTACTTGTGAGTTAACTCCACTGAACTCAGTAGGAGTTACAAAAAAACAAAGTTGATGGTGCAGATTCCCATTCCCTGGAACTAACAAAAGACACAGAACTGGGGGGTGGGGAGAAGGAAAAATGCATTCTGTAAAGCTAACTCTTCCCTTGTAGCGATCTTTCCTTTAGTTTATTTATTAAAACAACAGCAACCCATTTTAGTGCCTGGATTCGACAGAATTTACATTGATACAGATTTTTTTAATTTTGAACAATTTGTCACATACCTTTAACATATTGCTTTAGTCTTTTTTCGTTTATCTAAATCTTTCCAAAATGACATTTGCTACAGTGGACACAACTCTATAAATCTGATTTAAGGGACGTGAAATATAGTTGCAGCTAGTGGAACAGTGCTCATTTATGCCATTGAAGACAGAGCAGCAGCAAAATAAATAAAGTATTCATTAAATTTTCAATTGTAACTCGTTTCAACATTCACCAGAGAATCTTCAAGGAACAGAAATGAATTCAAGTTGAGAACCTTGCCAGAGAATAACTACTATAGAGCACACAAAATCAGAAATTGTTGAATTATGTCATAAACTGCACAAAACACCACTGTTTCAAAAACTAGTTCAGTCTACTTTAAAAAGGAATATATACCAAACTTTCCCAAAGTATCAAAATAACACAGTTATAAATATTATGATGTGTAAACTAGTCATAAAACATTTATGGAAACATGACTTTTTGCGTTCATTCATCTTTTAAAACGAGCTTCAGATTTTGATCTCTTTACATCAATGTAGTCTTTCAGTCCAGTTCAAATTAAACCTTGCAGTAACTTTAATGTTCATGAAAGATGAATTTTTCAATGGACTCAAACACATGGGGAATGTCCCTGCTAGTGCATCACATGTTGGTGGACCTAGCCTTTTCAAAAGCATTAATCACCACAGAAACACTGTGCCATATTATTGCTCTGACTTTTTAATATCATTTGGTTCCTCATGCTGGTCAATGTCCATCTATTCTGCCATAAAGGAAAGTCCAATATATTAAGCTAAGAAAACAACAAGCTGCCAAACATCTTGAACACATCCCTGCTTTAATGTATACCATAGAAACTTTAAGTACAAACCATCCGATGGCATAACCAATTGAGGATTACAATGCAGGGGGTCAAATTTGATGACCTTCCCTTCCAACTCTACAATTCTATGACTGGACAATACTGAATTTAAGGACTGTTCAACTAAGCTTGAGAGGGGTGTCTCCTGCTTTGTGATTAGGCATTTCACTTTATATCCTTTTGGCCCCTTTCAACTGTTAAGTATACCAACTAGGGATCACGAATAGGATTTCCTGAGCTACATACTGTATTGGCCTAAATATAAGCCGCACCCAAATATAAGCTGCAACTTTAAAATTGATGGGGGGGGGAGAGAAAAAAAGAAAAAATATCCGAATATAAGCCACTCCATTCCTTGCTGCTCCTGGCTGCATACTGGGGGGGGGGGGGGAGCCACGCTGCGTTGCCAGCAGCCTTTCCCCTTCCTTGCTCTCTCCCTTCCCGGCCTTGGGGGAGAGGACGGGGGACTGCACACGGAGCGGACGCTGCTTTGCCACTGCCCTGCGCTCCTGGCTACATACCGTAAGGTCAGGAATATAAGCCGCACTTTAACTTTTCACAGTTGGAATTTGGGGAAAAGGTGAGGCTTATATTCAGGCCAATACGGTATAAAGTATACAGATTAGGCCCTCTGCTGCTGTTCTCAAAGACTCAAATTTGCATAACATCTGTGAATATTTTTAGGTCACATTCAAAATTTTACCCTTGTCTTGCAGGTGGGGGGTGGGCAGGCCTGAAATAAATCTGGAGTCACACACAGGTAATAAGTTTGACAAACAGAATGCCAACAGGTGTTTACAGCAAAATACGAACAAATGCCAGTTAGCTAACCGTGTAAACAAAAATACTCTGAGAATATGTAGTTTCACACTTTAAACTAACTTGTGATTCTTTTTGCTCCAGCCAGTCCACTAATTCTCAGCCTAAAGGGCTGGCTCCTCTAAGAATGGCAGCTCCATGAGCAGAATGAATGGGTCTCCTAACAACTCTCAGCACCCTTAATAAACAATAGTAACCGGGGTTGGGGGAGGGGGAGCCATGACTGTATAAAGTGGTATGATACTGTTTTAAATGTATAGCGAAGATGGAGCGTAAGTTCGCTTTACAGTGAATTTCTTCTAGTTGCTAGGATGGAAGAAAACTATACCAAACAGGAAATAAAAGTACAGTAAATCAGAGGGAGAAACAACAACACTTTAGGACAGCAGGTTTCAAATCTATTGCCCAGTGTCCAAACAGCTCACTTACCAAACACAGATCTCACTTCACTGATTAAAAACACAAAAAGGCAGGTGCAGGCTGGCTCATCTCAGAAAAGTCTCTGGGGGAGTGGCTCTACATAGCTTCAAAACTTTCAGAGCATACAAAAATCTGTTTTGGGGTGTGTGTTT
Organism: Podarcis tiliguerta; assembly: GCF_965153285.1. Lineage (NCBI taxonomy): Eukaryota > Metazoa > Chordata > Lepidosauria > Squamata > Lacertidae > Podarcis > Podarcis tiliguerta. Next base: position 40,887,316 of record NC_139534.1, read on the forward strand.
TTTTACTGAAAGCTAGGAGTCCAGACCCTTGGTTGGCTCTGGGCCCAGTGCACAAAGCCTAGTCCGCTCTCAGTGGCCTTGATCTCATTACTTACTCAGGGCTCAACAAAAATTAATCTAAGTTACTCTCAACACACCATACTTCCTGTGGTTTAGCAAATTGTGAAGATACAACAAAACAAGTGTACTGCAAAATCTACCAATATCATTTCAGAGAATGAAATTCATTTCGGAGAATAATTCAACCCTACATTACAATTCTGATTTGACTGATGGTTTTTTTTTGTTTGTTTGTTTGTTGTTTTTTTTACAAAAAAGTAACTCCTAACACCTCTCTTGCATTTGAGTGTAGGAATCTATTATCTTTTCCAACCCTGCTTCCATTATGCCACAGATGTCAAGGAGGCTCAGCCAACTATAATGCTAGTATCACTTCTGAATATACACAAGACAATATGACTCTCTTAACTATGGAAGCAGAAATCGGATCCTCATACTACAATGGAATGTTGTAAGGTATGAGTCATGACCCCCCCCCCACCCAAGTAGCTAGCTAATTTCCCTGATGAGGATTTGCATTCAGTAAATAACTTAGTATAAGTTCATAGCAAATAACAGAATGCATACCCTTGCTATTAAAGAGAAATAATCTTATTACTGCTAACTGACAACTAAAATGATACAGATACCACATGCCAAAGAATGTACACCAGCACACTGAAAGGAACATCTATTTTAAAAGGTAGCAACTTTCTGACTTGTGAATTCAAAAATAACAACAAAACAACAACTAAGCACTTATTTTACTTGCAAAAGGGAGGAGAAAACTATATTCCTGTCAGATATATATTTGCAGCGGGGGGGACGGGGGACCCTGCTTTCATTTCTAATCCCTGTCACCTACGTCATAATATTGAGCACCACATCATCCAACTTCTCCCATTACTTTCTATTTCTTGACTCATTTAGACCTTTTCCAGTTGTACCTTGGGCTTGCTCATACAGCACTAAATCATGGATTAGTGTTCCATGCAAACCAGGCCAATGACTATAATAAAGCCCTATGATACAACTGCATTTTCTCAGGAGTCCCTACACAGGGCAGACTTTTAAAGAGATTTACAAGACAATCCCACTATGCTGCTCTAGTAAGATGGACTCATAAGGCCACACTGGTGTCAAGGGAAGAAGTACCGTATTTCTACAGAACACGAAATTCAGGCACATTAAATATGACTGCTTCAACATCAGAAAACAAGTCTCTAAGTTACTAGTAGGTATACTGCAAATCACTTTATTGATTGCAGAGCTAAACCTTCTATAATGTATTAGTCACACACAGATATTCTAGAGTTACCAAACATTCAAAAATCAAATGACTTTGTCAGCCAGAAAGCTGGGTATGAGCCACAGGAGACACAGAGCATGTGTGCAAACTATATTCACTCAACCTAAGTACTTTCATATTATTGATCAAGGGAATGATTTAGTGTTCTATTGTGATGAATTGTTCACACACCAACATGCATCCATATGCGTACACTTTTTCTAGCTGCTCACATATTCCCCAAAAGGGCTAACTGCAACCCTACTCCCGCTCTCTTTCAAAACATTCTTTAAAGAGCAAAAAACCCAGGTTTCAGGTCTCATACTCAATTTTATTTTTACCTGGATGTCCTGTGAAATTTCAGCTGTGGGAGGTGGAGGAGATTCTTCACACACAGCCAGGCCCCGAACTAGCTTTAACTTTGTACTTGACTAAAGAAAAGTATTTATAAATTAAAAATCTACAGTTCACAGATAGTTTTCCTCAATTTAATTTACTGCCAAGCGCATAACAAAACTGCTCACATTCGTATGCTGACTATTTTCAATACACAATCATTCATTACGAGAAGGCAAAAGAACAAGCAGTTAAAGCTTTAAAGTCATCATGATTATCAGCAGAAAGCAACTTCAGTTACTGGAAAAAAAATTAAGCAAAGAGAAGCACTATTTCCTCTGTCTAGCAACAAGAAGCCACTAGAAATATACAGGCAAAGCAAAACAAAACAATTAGGCAAATCAAAAACCCAAAACAAAAATACTTTATTGCCAAAGAAAAGAACAAAACTGAAGTCAATACATATTTTCACAAAATAGCAAGGCTTCATCAAGCATGAAGACTTCCTTAGCATGCCAGCACACAAGTCTACTGTACCTTTGACCTTTTTCCTGTCTGTCCAAAAGACTGCACTGGCCGCTGAATGGTGAGCATAACAAAAGAGAGTTTGCATTAAAACTTTATGCACTGACTGTATAAAAGCATTAATCAATTCACCAGTGTGCACAGCATTATTTGCAGAATTATCCATCCTATGAGCAAATGCAAAAGGCATGGTCGCAATATCTTTGGATGGAGAAACATCAACCTTCCTTTCTAGAACAATAATTCTGTTTATACGTTGAAAAGTCTGTCAAGTTTATAACTTGCTAATGAAAAGTTAACACACCCCAGGACAAGTGCAAAAAAAAATGTCCCTGCCCGCTCTGCCCCCCACATCTGCTCAGCTCAGACTGGCAAAGGGGTTACACAACTGTCAGAAACTAAAGAAGATTATTGTTTCTAAAACAGCATTGTCGCCACTTAGCCAATACTCTTCTGCCTGGTTTACGTTCTGGAAAGTAACTACTGTTCTTACCACCTTTTACTGTATTCCTCAGAGAAAATGCCATTTTCAGTAGGCACTAATACACATATAAGCAAAAACATCCTGCTGAAAGCAATCAAACTTTATATCAACAGTAATCTGATCAGCCACTAGGTACAGCCAATTTGCCACTGCCTGCCACAAGTTGAAAATGGTCTGGAAATAACCTGCATCAAAACTACTACTTCATCCAGTATAGAAACGACACATGACTAGGCCTGGGTGATATATCAATATACCGCCAAGGACCGGTATGAGGAACAGACTGTGGTCAGCTTCACTCAGCGGAATATCACTGGTGAAACCGCCACTATTCCTGAGTCCCTCTGCTAGTGACTTCCTCCAGCAAGCATTGCTGGCAGAGAGACTTAGGAGTATTAATGTATTTAAACCCAAGTGCCGCTCATCTTTCTAAAGGTGCTACATAGAAATAGTCCAAAGCAGCCCAATTTGGACAGTTGTTTTCAGTTGTGGATCTCCGGAATTGTGTAAAGGTAAAGTAAATATGCTTGGTGATACAATTCTAAATCTGGGATCCCAAATCCTCCTTCCTTTATCGGTATTTGCATTGTTTGCATATATATTCTTGGAACTGAAGAGACCCTAAGGCATTTTCTAAACAAAGATTTAATTTTGTGAAACATTTGCTTGCAAGGTCTGAGATAAAGCTGAAGGTTCACTAGCCCTTGGAGGTAAATTAATTGCTTGCAGAAATTCTGGATGCTTTTCTTCAAGTTAAAGATAATAAGTGGTTACTGCTTAGAATGTCTTAAGCAGCATCAGGCATAGGCAAACTTGGCCCTTCAGATGTTTTGGGACTACAACTCCCATCATCCCTGACCACTGGTCTTCCTAGCTAGGGATGACGGGAGTTGTAGTCCCAAAACATCTGGAGGACCAAGTTTGCCTATGCCTGGGCTACATTTTAGAACTATTTAGTTTGAAAGCAATTCAGAAAGGGAGACATCTTAACAGATATAAAAATATACATGGTGGAGAGGAAGAGAGAGAGAGAGAGAGAGAGAGAGAGAGAAACCAGGGGTTATCAAATCAGGAGAATCAGGACAAAGGCACTACTTTTTCCGCACACTGAATGATTAAACTACAGTTTAGACAGTAGTCTTCTTCTCAATGAAAGCGATCAATCTCAGGTCAGCCAATGCTTTTAGTCACAATAGCAATATATTCCCCCCAGAATGAAAGCCTCTGATTATCAGTTGCTGGAGAACCACCGTGGGAGAGAGAAACTGTCCTCATATCCTCCTTACAGGCTTTCCACAGGCACCTGGCTGACCACTGTAAAGGAACAGGATGCCAGACTGAGTAGTCTGATACACCAAGCTCTTCTTATTACTACACAAAGGTAACGTTCCCTAGAAACATCCCTTGATGGTAGATAAAGCTACTGTAAACAACCTCTTCAGAAAAGATATAAATATCTTTTGTTTGTTCATCTAACAGTGAGCTAGACCTTTAAATACATGTATAGTTGTTTTTCAAGTGTAAGTAAGAATCTAGGGGCAAGCATAGACAACCTTGGCCCTCCAGATGTTTCGAGACTACAATTCCCATCATCCCTGACCACCGGTCCTGTTAGCTAGGGATCATGAGAGTTGTAGTCTCAAAACATCTGGAGGGCCAAGGTTGCCTATGCCTGATCTAGGGTCCAAGATCCTTCTACTAGGCCTATTGTTAGAACTTGCCCGATTTCAAGTGTGCAAACTGTGAGATGGTGGTTTTTGGTAATACGGTATGCACGTGTGAGATGCAGCTGCATTTGCACCAAATGAGAGATTAGGAGATCATGCAAAGAGTCCTGGTGGTGGAGCTGTATAATCCAAGGCTGACAAACAGTCAGATGCTTAGGATCACTGCTATAGGAGCAAGTTTTATAATTGATGCAGGCCTGAAAGGAACAAAGTTATTTACAACAGCATGCATAAAACAGTAGCATGCATAAAACAGTTGGTGCTTTTATGCATAAATTATAAATGTTGACTTCTGATAATGTATGTGGTTTACATTAAGGATAAAGTGCTGTTTTTGACAGATTTTGTCATAGATTTTTTTTTTGTCCTTTCCTATTTAGCATTGCTAGCCTTCTTGATGCATAACATCACCCTGATAAGGTAACTCTACAAAAGCACTGATGCCCCCAAACTGGAACAATGTAGGTGTGCATTGCCAGATGCAGTAGGTACCTGTAGAAGTTGTCAGCTTTAAATGTTTTCAGTCTTAGGCACCAATTCTAACCGCACTTATCTGGGAGCATGTCCCATTGAATATACAGTTAGGATTGCAGTCTTAAAATTAGAGCCTCTTGCATATATTACCATGAATAAAATTTTAAGGAAAAATGATTTGGAGACCAACTTGGAGCCCTTTCTACCACCTGTAAGTCCCTAAATCTGTTATGGATTTAGGGGTCCTCCAAATCTTCTGGAACAGATCTGGGGAGGGTGCAAGGTGCATGCAGAGATGGGAGCAGAGCAGAGTGGAGGTAGAAGTTCCACAGTGTACAGTAAGTTAGTATCCGCAGGAAGCAAAAATAAAATGTCTGAGCTTACCATAAAAAGCAAAATGGGGTAAAGGAGGAAAGGAGAACAACATGGAAGGAGAGAAAGAGCTCCACTGTGACTAATAGATCATGCTTATAACCAGAGGGAATGATTTCATATGGAAAGTGAACTCCTATAAACTTAAAGGGTGCCTAGCATTAGCACCCCTAGAGGCACTTGCTTGTAATTTGGCAGTATGCCTGCAAATTTCATCTGCTTCTGTTAAATGGAGTGTGGGAAAGGCTTTTTCTTTTCTTTTTACATTTCCTAATGGTGAATGAGGAGGAAACATGAATCACACTCTGATGGAAACAGCCTAATCTGGAAACCTATGTAGTGTCTCAGAGAAAGGTTCCAAAGTGCTAAATCATGGCCTAAACAAAATCCTGCCACCCATGCATGCCCCCTCATATATATAGATGCAGTCATTCTTTACTTAAAATTGCTAAAATCATTACAATGAAAATCAAGGCCTGTTAAAGAGAAACTTACATGTAGCAGGCTTGCATCAATGCTTAATTTGAGTAAAAGAAATCATCAACAGCACAATTTGTATTAAGTAGGTGGCATTTGGAGGAAGGATTTTTCTATCTCATTCATTTTACAAGTATCTTTTCCTAACAGATGGGCAAACCTTTTAACTGTAATCTAAAAACCAGGTGCAAATTGCTTCTTTCAGTCTACTTGCAAATAACATGAGAACTGCCTATAAAGCACTTTTTCTGAATAAGAGTGTGCAATATGATCGCATTCTTCAAGAACTAAGATTAAGGGAATAGAGATGCCAAAACAACAGGTGATGGGAAGCGGTAAGGACTCAGGAGGTTAGTAGTACCTATAACACAGAGAGTTTCTGCATGACACTCATTTCCACATAGTAGTGTTAGAAACAGATGTGAAAGCTAGGAGCTAGATGGCACTTTAAACCTAGGTTATGGGCGCAACAACGGAATATCTAGGCACGCTTTTTTATAACAAGAATACAAAGCTGGAAATGAATGAACTGCAGCTAATAATGTATTTTCACATGGTCTAGTCCTTCCCCATCCCACCCCCTAATATTCTTAAGAGGGTCTTTCCTCCACTCTTCAGAGAGTAGCTGGAAGCGGGGAGGCACGAAAAGGTCCTTATTTCCTTCCACTCTGCAGTTTTAATCTGAAATATTAGACGCAGTACTGTGCCCAGAGCTCAGAAACTGCTTGTGCTAATGAAATTCCCTGTTACAAAATGCGCCTAGAACAATGGGAGTTTCGAACACTGCCACATAGCCTCAGTTTAAAAAATAATTTCCAATGGCTTATACTGAGAACACACTTCTGCTCACAGGCCTATTGCATGTACCTATGGGGGGGGGGGGAGACATTTCTCACAGTGTCACCAGACATTCATAGCAGGAAACTCCCCATTCACATACAAGCCACTCTGAATGTTATAGCTATCACATGGAAGCTTCTTCAGGCATTATAATGCTGAAACCAGCATAAATTGTGTTAGATCTATTGCTCTTAATACTTGGGGGATCACGGTCTATCCCAAATCATAAATGAGCAACTAAGCTATAATCAAATACAATCAAGTCACATATTGTTTATAATCAGCGCCAACTGTACTATTTCTACTTTATGTAAAACAAAAATCCGACAAATGCCAATGTCAAGGAATGCAAGGTATTCAAGAACTCAAAGACCAAAAGTAATGTAGCACTGAGTATCAAATAGGTTTGTCATTAAGACCCAGTGAGGCCAATGTCTTGTACAGCAAAGGCATGCAGGGGAAAGAGTATGAGAGGTGTGTTCTTCCGCTTCATCACTGTGTTCGCCTTCTTTCAATTCCAAAACTAAAAAAAGGTCTACAATGACATGGTGTCAGTAACTTGCTTTGAGTCTAAACCACCTCCTCTTATTCACTTGCCCTCTTGGAACTGCATGTGGAGGCTGGCATTACATTAGTCTGAGCAGTGGAACGAACAACAGCAGCAGAAATGCTGAAGCCCTGCCTGGAGTACAGGCACTAGAACACTAGGTACTGGAAGCACTGTGAAGTTCCCTTATTTCCTTAGAAATATTCGCTAACAGGGCTTCTCTAATTTCCTGCAGCATTGCTTCATTCAGTTGTAAAGGCTGGTCTGTGGGGAAAAGGGTAGGCTACTCGCATGAGTTTGTATCAGTTGCTATAACCACAATACGGACCATTGACAAATCTATTGCTGGCTTTACTAAAACTACAGACCCCTGCTGACAAACTCTAGGGGATAGATTAAAACCATTCTAGTCATTACTTGAGGAAGAGGAATTCACTACCTCTGTACTTAGCTTATGAGAAGTCCCTTCTTCCTCCAAAAGCAGCTCCATTGTGCCCCTACAAATCAATGCAAGGCAGGAGAGAGATATTTGTTGACCATTTTCTGAGCGCTTCACAACTCAGCAGCAGATGGCTGCACCATAGTTGCTACCTCTGTCACTTAGATAAGTGGCAAAACAATCTATGGCAGGGCTGAAGAGGTTGAGGAACCAGACATTCCCGCCAAAACTGCTGCAGCAGTTGCACACACTATTTTGCCTGCCACCCCACCAACAACTCCCAACTGTGGGCAAAGTACTGAACTTGCATTTCGCAGGGACACCTGGCATTGTGGTGCAGTGGGGCTTCTTAAGCTTTCCCCTTTTGCCACCTTTACCTGCTAACCGCAAACTTCAGCAGACTGTCTGCCTGCACATAAACACACACAGGAAGAGGAAGTGTGGGTGTAATTTATGTGGATTAGGAGAACTGAGATGACAAAATATTGGCCAGAAGGTCCAAGTGGGTCCGTAAGGCCAGCGCAAGCCAACCTGATGGGCAGGTTTCAATCCTGTTGGGTGCTGCTTGACCAACATGACTGAATCCTCAGTCAGTAGAGCATGAAACCCTTAATCACAAGTCTGTGGGTTCGAGCCCTACATTGGGTGAAAGATTCCTGAATTGCAGGGGGTTAGACTAGATGATCCTTGTGATCCCTTCCAACCCTACAAAATTACAATCCTATGATTCTCGTCAAGCTTGTGAGGAGAGGGTTAACCTGCTGGGTGTTGTTTCGTCAGGGAACATGTTGGTGAAGCAGATCCTTCTCCTGCAGGTCAACTTTGACAGGTGGGTAGCATTCAGGCAAAGGCATTTAACCCTTTTAAGATGGCTAGACCCTCTAAGCCACCTTTACGTTTACTATTTTTAAAAAAAGATGGCTTTCCATTTTTGTTGAGTTAAGCAGAATATGAATGCTTAAGTAAGCAAAAAAACTGAAGCACTTTTGAAATGAAACAATTTATATAATTTGGAAAGACAAAACACGACCACACATACAGAGTAAAAAGAGAAACCACCACACAGCAAAATTCATGTATTCCGTTCATGGAGCGTGTTGTTTGGGCCACTGAATGGAGACAAATTGCCTGACTTTGCAATCAGGTCAAAACAACAGATATTAATTTAGGCTCGATGTGTTTTATCAAGCAGCATGCAGTCACAATATTAATAGTGAGATAATAACTCTACAATTTGGTGCAACAAAACATGTACTGCTACCAAAATACCTCCATCTCCCTATCTGGGAAAATTGGCAAACGTACCTTCATATCTATTGAGGAATAACTGAAAGCAAACTAACAAGTAAACAATAAGGGAAGGGAAATGTAAAGAAAGAGAAAAATATACATGCAGTTTCTGTTATTAAAACATCATTGAAGTTGAATGGCATCTCACAGTAGAAAATTGTGGGGTGGAACCTAAAAAGTGCAGTAGCACTAAAGAATTCATTGCTCAATATGCATTAGAGGGTGAAAATAAGGTGAAAGAAATCTCTTACCTGCACATCATTTTTATTATCGGTACACCTTTCATCCTTTTCCACTTGAATTCGCTCATGGCTTTCTGATTTTATGAAGGGTTGCACTGCAGTGTTGTCTTTTACCTCCGTTTCTGAATCTTTCATTGTTTCACCTCCCTCCTTTACAGTAACAGTATCAGTCATCCTCATTAGAAAAGGTTATTTTAAAAATCTAAAGGAAATATGGAGCCTTAAAAAGAAGAGGAGGAGCCATTATAATTTGTGTTCTCCTAGTTCACACATTATATAACATAACTGTAACAAGAACAATATCTAATCCATGCTTAAAAACAGTTTTCTCCATGAACATCCTTTCATCATGAACGACCACAATTACAGATCTCAGAACCAATTTAAGTATCAAAACTAAGTCTGAAAACCAAACAAGATTTATTAAGCTTTAACAGTAAGAACTATGAAAGTCCATTTATTAAAACTCCAGTGTGATTCCCCAACTAGAACTTTGAGCTTGATCCAAGAAAATGTCATTTTCAGTAGAATATTCTCTACCTATTATTTGTACTAAACATATAGAGTGGAAATCCAGTCATAAGATGCTCCTTTTCAGAACCCCCAAAAGCTGTTCCAGAGCACTGGATGAATTTGTGGAACAGAACAGGAGGTGATGGGGGATGCAAGTGGAAATTACCTCCCCCTTTATTCCAGTGGGAGCCTCTACTGGATCTCAAATTATTTTATAAAAAGAAGAAGTCCTTTCATTCATGGAAAGGATACTTTGGATCCAATCCACAGTATTTAAAAATCAGACAATCTGTTAAGAAAATTTAAAATAAATAAAAGCAGGATACATGAAAAGTAAAGGAAGGCCAATGACAAATATTCAAAAAATGGATTAGCCATTTATTAGGCCACGCAAAATGTCATAAGTAATGTAGTAAAAGCTTTTGTTTCCCAGAACTCCCTCTCCTCTATCTTTGCCCTCCTTTGCCATTCCCCTTGTCTTTTTAGTTTGTAAGCCTGATGGAAAGACTTCTGTCTCTCTCTTTATTTTATTTTGTTGACATCAGCCACCTTGGGAGACAATAAAAAGCAGGATAAAAATATACATAAATACACACATAGTCAACAGCTATGGGGTCCATTCTACATACTTAAGTCTTTAAGACTGTAACCCTAACAACGCAAACTATGAGCTAAGTTCCATTGGACACAGTGGGATTTTTTAGTAAACAGGCAAAGGATTTGCACTGTTAAGTAGAAAACTTAGACCTTTTTAAAAAAAATCTTATTTAAAAGAGTTACATAATCAATAGCTGCTTGGCATTACTTGCCTGGTGTATCCTGTAGATCTGCGACTGCGGTCTCCCACGAAAATAAAATAAAATAATCCAAGGATCTTTTTCACAGTCGCCAACCAAGATGTCAGTTGTGATGAACCATCTGGAATCTGGCAGGAGTCCCATGTCCTTATCACCATTGGAGACCCCTGGACGGTACTATATTGTCGGGCATCAGAAATACCATCCCTTTTAGACACCTAAAACAATTTTATATATATATATAAAAGTCAATCCAAAGTTTAGAATCTTTTAAAAACATGACATTCAATAGTATCCTCCCAGATTGCCTTTATTCTTAATAATGACCATTAGTAAAACTAGCGGTAAGAGAAGAAAACTGGGTTGCAAGACATCACAGTATAATTTCAACCATAATAAATTTGAGATTCATCAAATTAAGACAGAAACCTGAATCTTATTGCTACAGAGGTTGTTGTGTCTTCAAAATGCTTGCTTTGGCAAAAACGTGCATACTATATCCTAATGCGTTCTACCATCAGTATCAGACGCAGTACGATCAGCTCACAAAATCAGGCAGGATGGCATAAGCACTAGTGCAGGCACCCCCAAACTCAGCCCTCCAGATGTTTTGGGACTACAATTCCCATCATCCCTGACCACTGGTCCTGTTAGCTAGGGAAGATGGGAGTTGTAGTCCCAAAACATCTGGAGGGCCGAGTTTGGGGGTGCCTGCAGTAGTGTAAGGCCACAGTTGTGCCATTGTACCATCATTACAATTTGAAGCTTGTACTATGGCTCAATTAGGTGGGTGGGGGAAGCAGCCCTATTGTGCTGGTTCCCACTAGTACAATGATTCAGTCGAATCTGGCCCACTGTCTGACCAAGTTTAAGATGACTTCCCCTTGTTAGTGTGCCATACACCCAAGTATTTCTTTAGTACATTGTTGTTGTTTTAATTAGCTTTTCACGAGTCAATAACAGGCACAGACCCTGGCTATTATGCATTGACATTTCAAAAGGGCCTATGACTATGAGACAACATTATGTGCTTTCATACTGGTGATTTTCAGTGCATGCTTTTTGATGGAAAAAAAGATGCATTCATTCTGTGAGCAGGGAACAAATCTGATCAATTCCTCATTTTTATTTTAATATATTTATTTAATTTCTATACCACCCTTCGAGGGTCACAGGGTAGTTTACAATATAGGCACATAAAAAATACACAACATAGTAACAAACAAAAACAACAACCCCCCTCCCCCAGTATTTTTCATTCCTTCCCCACCTTAAGACTGCTCTACACAAATTGCACAACGAAGTCATAGACCAGTCTGCACCATTTTTAAATAAGCTCTCCAGTTAAAAGCTGCAAAAGTACAAAAACAGGCCAAAGTCTGGGCTCTCCCCTTAATAATTTAGTTTTTGGCAGGGTTGGGCAAGAATTTAAAGAAGTATCTAGCCTGAGGTAGTGCCCCATATTCTACCACCTCATTCCAATGCATCTGTACATACAGTCATGGGTCCCATTTCACATGAAAGAATACTTGTGTTGGCCCATAAGAAAAAAGCCAACATTCATATTAGGGCAATTACCTCTGTTTAAAATTGCGGCACTTTAATTATGCCTTATATGGATTTCCTGCATCCCATTCATGCACAGAAGGAAGCTGTGCACTTAAATAGGTCAAGGCCACTGGGAATTGTGATGTCTCTATGCAGTTGGAATGCAGTAAGATTTGAAATGTACTCTGTAGCAAAATGCGAAAGTGCCAACGATCGGCCAATAAGTCTATTGTTAAACATCAGGAAATTGTACGCTAAACATCTGCTAAATAAAGTAACTACTTGGGCTTGATGAAAATAACATCATAGGTCCAGAGCAGACAGGGTTTAGGCCAGGGAAATCCACTTTACGCAACTGCATAGTGTTATCTCACTTAGCTGCTAAGTACACGCGGCTTCATAAAGAATGTCTTTATGTGGCCTTCCTAGATATCAAGGCTGCTTTTGACACTGTTGACAGGGGGCTGTTATGGACCAAATTGGAGACAATGGGCCTAGAACCTAGATTACTATACTTGATCAAAAAGCTTTATACAAAGAACACCTGTCGTATAAGAACAACACCAGGGAATGTAATGACAGAGCCCTTCATTATAAACCGAGGAGTAAACCAGGGCTGTGCAATCGCTTCTCTCTCTTTTTAATCTTTTTCTTAATTACCTTGCTTCTTCACTAAAACAGGTGGATGCCCATAGCCCAAAACTCAACGCATCAAGCATTCCCATCCCCCTATACAGAGATGACATGATTTTGCTTTCACGGACAAGAATTGGCCTAAAACGATTGTTAAATTCCTGTACTGGACTATCTGTCCAGAATGAAATTGTGCATGAACTTTGATAAAAGCAAAATAATGGTTTTTGGGAATTCACGCAAGAGCTATAGCTGGGTATTTGGTAGAAAACCCATTCAGCAGGTATTTGAATTTAACTAACTGGAAATTACATTCCATCATAGGCTTCTATGGTCCTCGCACCGTGCAATGGTGGTGAATGCCAGTAAGACGTCTATGCAGTCTATGTTATGATTTTTCATAACAAGAGGTAATTCTGCCCTCACGGTCTTCAACGTGAAATAATAGCTCAATTGCTCTATGGAATTCCAGTCTGGCTACCAGGGTTTACCCAGGGCAGAATTTCTTTTTTGTGAGGGCAGCTTTCTTTTTTAAGATTTTGCTGTCCCACATTTTGTACCCAATGCAGCCTCGTGTCTAGAGGGAGGTCAACACAAGGTAGAAACCATTGCCTGGGCGAGATTTCTTCTATGTTGGTTAAACATCTACCTCACATTAGACAAAGATCCTCCCCTTAGCAAAGTCTTGTCAGACCCCTTTATTTCCCCAGGGCTACAACAGTTTTAACATAAAGGTACAGCAACTTGAACTGTCAATGGAACTTTTGTGATTGATGCCCCCACCATCTGCCAAGGCTATAATAAAAACTAGGTTGTGGGACATTGAACACCAGGAACTAACAGCAGCAGCAGAGAAAACATGTTCCCCTCTTTACTTTCAACTTTCTTGGGCATATGAAACTAATCACAATTATCTTGAATTTCTGCTTATCCCCCAAGAAAGAAGGGCATTTTCGCTGGCCAGGTTTAATTCAGACCCATCAAACCTCCTTTGGGGTAGGTTCTCAGGAATGATGGAAGGAGAAAGAATTTGCCCGTGTGAAGACCACCTGCTGGAAACTGTTACTCATATGGTTCTTAAACGTAAACTATATGCTGATCTCCACCAACAGTTTCTAGATCAACTCTGCAACCCCAAATGGAAACCAGAGTTGGAGGTCATACATTTTCTATTACTGGGGAATGAGCAGGAGCTCACCAAGTTAGTGGCTAAATATCTTTATTTGGTTTTTTGTCGCAGAAACACATTGCAGACATCTGATCTCCCTGGAGACCTAGAGATGTAACGTTAGACTTTTTTGCCTCTTTTCATTTGACAAATGTTCTGTAACATTGGGGTGGCGGTAATTCTGTATTGATTTACTATGGATTGTTTGTATGTGATGCCAATAAAAGGTTTGATTATAATGAAAGTGCCAACAAAATGGAAGAATACTTTCCGTTTGGAAATACAGAGCAACTTTATAATGTTATAATGAGATATAATGATGGATCGATGTAGAAAAACAGCTACAATTGCCATAAAAGGAAAAGCAGAGAAAAATACTGAAAGGGCAGCAGAGGGCAGTAAAACTCTTCAGCATCAATATATGGACTGACACTTGCTAATCTGAATGTTTAGGAAGCCAGAACCCTTATAATTATAAAACACCAGAACATCTACTCAATTCGAGTGTCTGACTTTCTCCTTTCAAAATAGGGATGCAGCACTGGCAACATGATCGACTGCAGAGGGCCATGCAATTGCTTCAGACATAAATTATAGTTTTTCATATTGTAACACAAGGAGATAGAGAGATGTGAAGCCCAAACTGGTGTACACTTACTTGGGAATAAATTCCATTGAACAGTAAGATTTACTTCTCAACAAATATGCATGGGGTTGGGATTTCAATGATACACGCATGCTGCACACACAATTGTGCCCATTTATTAGTTGCAAATTACTTCATGGCAGTGTAAGAAAAAAATATCACCAGGGTAGAGAAGACAATTTTGAACAATATTCCCTAAGAAATTGTAGACAGAACAGTGTCCCACTGTCAGCTTACAAACTATGTTAGTGAGCGAAGCAACAATTCTTAGCCAGTACTAAGGATGCTTATTTTTTTGAGGCTTTTTTAATATATTTTTTAATGCAATAAAAACAAAAAGGTCATTCTTCTGCAATGTATAAGAAACATACATGTTTTCTATAGATGAAGGAATTCATGAATGACATTTCATTTCTGCCAGATAACCGAATTCAATTATAAGTGGTTTTTTTCAAAGATCAGCCAAAATACAAATGCTATGTGCAGTGCAATTCTACCCATCCTTATTTATTCAGAAACAAGCGTCACTGGGTTCAATGAGACTTGCTCCCAGATAAACATATATAAGACTGCAGCACAGTTATTCATATCATAAGAAGCAGCAATCTTTAAAAAAGACGTTTAAGAAGTGAGAAGTGGACTTGATTGCATTTTAAACTCCTCCACCTGTTCTTACAAAAAGGCAGTCTTAGATGTCAATACCTCTTAACTGTAGATGACTACCATTTAAAATTTGCCAAGTTTGACTTCATTTATGGAAATATATTTACTTGGGCCAGTTGCAACCCCAACTCCTGCTTAACAGTTTGCTCCTAATCACCTTTACTCAGAATGCAAAAACTTATTTCCTAGTTAAAATTACAGTATGAACCTATGCCACTTGAATCAGAAGTTTCACTTTCTACAAATAAAACATGCATGAGTATGTATCTAAAAGAGGGTCCAACCTCACAGCCAAATTGTGTAAATTTCCTTAGAATAGCTGACAGCCAAAATAAGGTGAAATTCCCTTTTGACTCAAGACTGTCCAGAGGGTCACAGTTCTTTCTTCCCCCTCTAGCTGCTTTACTGTCCCCATGGCAGAGCTTGCTTTTATGGGCAGGCCCAAGGTAGATGTTACTTCCTTAGGCTGCCCACAGCTGTGTCCCATCCAGCTGCACTCTCTACACCCAGTGCCAAGTGCAAGAGGTTTTTTTAGTGCCCACAGAGTCTGACAAAGGTGCACAAATTTAAAGATGACAGCAGCACACCAAATTGCCCATGAATAGGTGAGCTGCAACCCAATGCATAATTGAGATTCCCTCCGTCGCAAATAATCCAGCAAGGGCCCTCAAGGGCCCCAAGGTTGTGTAGGAGTGTTTTACAAACATGATTCATTTTGCCTTCAATGCCTACATAATAAACCATGGCATTCTGTGTACTGTATGTGCTCTTTAAAATAAATCTCACATAAGCCAGAAGAGGCTGAATCACTGCCCATTGCCTTAAGTGCCACACTATTTTCAATTTGATAATTGCAGTTTACCACAGCATTTAAGAAATTATATTTCAAAGCAATATAAGCATCTGTGAGCTGTGAGTCATAATGCCAAAGGTGGGGGGAGGGAACAGTGTGCTGTTGCTATCCCTGTTCTAGAATGCATCAGAAGCAGAATATATTACACTGGGAATTTTAAACTATCCAGACACATTAAGACAGAACGGCACGCCAGCTTCCGCCAATAAGCCCTCTAACCTTAATGAAAAAGGCACACAGAGTACTAGAAGATCTTTGAAAACTCTTTTGGGGAACCACTGTCCTCTCTCTCAGGTCAGAAGCTAGGAAAGTTATGGATGAATAAGTTTTCCCTGCATCTCTACTGTGTACAGAAGGGAAACACACAGAGGTCTCTGGCACTCTCCAGTTCAATCCACATTTTGTGGTCTGCAATTGCTTTGTTTTTTTGCCACAAAAGCTAAATTTTGAAACAAACAAACAAACAAAAATAGGTTGTCCTAAGGTAAGGGGGTATATACTGTGCCAACAGCAGTTGTTTGGCTGAATTGTTGTTAGGGGAAAACAAAAGGTCATCAAATCCATCAAGGATTTTTAGAACGGATCATATTTTCAAGTTTCAAAGTAGGATCTTCAACACTGATGCAGAAACCAAGGAATCTTCCTCTGAATACCTTCTAGTCACAATAGGATACAATTCTCCTGCAAACCCCCCCCCCCCAAGCCATCTTGTTATTTCTCTCTACAGTGGTACCTCAGGTTACATATGCTTCAGGTTACAAACACTTCAGGTTACAAACTCTGCTAATCCAGAAATAGTACCTCGGGTTAAGAAATTTGCTTCAGGATGAGAACAGAAATCGTGCTCCAGCGGCGCGGCAGCAGCAGGAGGCCCCATTGGCTAAAGTGGTCTTGGGGTTAAGAACAGTTTCAGGTTAAGAGGAGACCTCCGGAACAAATTAAGTACTTAACCCGAGGTACCACTGTATGTCCCTACACAGCAGGCAATTGGGCTGACGCTCTTGCAAAGTTTGAATACAAAAATGCAGTTGCTAGTGTGTTCACCAAAAGGTACAATTAGCATGACTACATAAAAGTCAAAAGGAAGGAAACAAGTAAAAACCAGCTCTTTCAGCAGCGAAAATGCTTTCATTTTGCTTACAGTTTGATTAGTAGGTCCTTAAATACCAGTAAGACCAATCTATTCCCTAATTAGCTAGCAAGGCTTAGGTAAGATTGTCTGCTGCTCGCTCAAATGCCATACCATATTCCAAAGCAGTAACCATGGAAATGGGAACAGGAAAATGCTTTTTTTAAAAAAAAAATCTAATTATTCAGCACTATAAATAACATTTTCTAGAAAAAAGATCAAAGAGAAACATTAGTACTTAAGCATTTGTACTTGCTTTCACATAGCTATCAGCAGTCATTCCCACCTACGGAGGGATATGGTTGATCACATATCAGTTTGAAAGCTAACAGGGCCAACCCAAAATATTATGTATACATCCTGCAAGGAATCCTGTCTACGTGAACCAGTAAAGGTTCTCCAGGATCTCAAGCGGAGGTATTCCATATCACCAAGTATCCAGTTATATGTTTCCATCTCCTCACTCCCACCACCAAGCTCCACCACCAACAAGCCTGGAGAGGACAACGAATCTCCTGTTTCGGACTGACTGAAACCTTGAATAAAAGAAGACCTATTAAGGGCAGGGAAGACACCACCAAGAGGTCACTGCAGGTCTTATTCGTATCTCTTATTTTCTAACATTAACACCACCATCACCAACCTGATCTGACAAAAGAATAAGAACTGCAGTGACAACCTTTGAAAAAATGGATCCATCAGAACTAGTCAATTTTTTTTTCCCATCAGCCTTCAAAATAATTTAGCTGATAGCTACTTACATGAAGAAAACCAGTCAGAAGATTAAGAGTTAAAGATCTCATTTAGCATCTAGTCTGGCTATAGTTAAATATATCTACATCTATCTTTTAGAACAAAAAATAAAAGACATAGCTACATTAAATTGTTTTTAAAAATGAGTAAGCCCCTGGTGGGAATGCAAGGTCTTGTATTTTGCTCTGTAGTGCATGAAATGGGATCAATTCCAATATGACAGTCAAAACATATAAAGTGTTCCTAATAATCTGATAGCCCTCTTATCTCCATGTTCCCCCCCCTCTATAATTACCATGTTCCAAGCATTTCATGAACTCTTATTTTATTTGTTGTAATGAGCATTAGATACTGAGATAAGAGGGAAACACTTGCTTAATGCTATCCAGCTAAGTCTGTAGCAGAGCAAGGTTGGTAACCTGTCTCTCAGGTACTTGTAAGTAACTACAGTGGTTCAGTTTTCAGCAGCTTCCCAACTCTGGAGAGTTTTTCTCCACAGATTTTCTTAACTAGGGGTAGGTGGGGGACTTTTGATCATGAATTAAAGTTACCACGGGGGTGGGGCGGGGTGCTACCTAAGCTCCTAGCAAAACAACTTGATTTCTTGACTGAAGGTGTTATACAGGCTTCCTCAACCTCAGCCTTCCAGACTACAATTCCCATCATCCCTGACCAGTGGTCCTGCTAGCTAGGGATCATGGGAGTTGTAGGCCAAAAACATCTGGAGGGCCGAGGTTGAGGAAGCCTGGGGTTATACCTTAATTTACAGATTTCTGAATTACCTATTAACAGACTTTCGGTGGGACACCAAACGCTTAAAGAAGCTTACACATCTTCCATAGGCTCCAGTTAAAAAAACAAATTGAAAGATATTACTGACATATTCTACCCTATAAACCTATCTAATAAGGAATCTAAATCTATCAAAATGCTACTTAATGCAATATTTTAACCAACTTCTTTATTAACTCACAGAACAATTAAAATAATTTAGGTAAAATTATTAGGGACTACTGCTAGTATTCCAAGATTCAAAATAAAAAAATAAAAAATGAAGAGAGGCTGGACTGCATGTTATAAAAGAGTCTTTCCTATATACAGATAATAGTCTCACATTTATCATTCCATTATATAGCAACACATTTTAAGTTCAGATAATGTTGAGTGCAGTATTTAAAAGGTATTGCTGTAGTTATGTACATGATTTGATCTTAATATTGTTATCAAGTTCCTTTAAACAACCATGTATCAATTTAATTTGCCTATCCTAACATATAAACATGTTCCTCTCACACATTAAAATACATTTAATTTAGATATTACAGAAGTATTAAAAATGAGACATGAAAATTTAGAGTGTAAACCTACTAGCAAAATGCTTTTTTGCAATGTAAATAGGCAACACTGAGGAACTTCGTTTAATCTTTCTGCAGCCTATGACGGAAGAACGTAGTGTTCCATCATATATGCCATCATCAGTGCTAATTACTTTAACAACATTTAAACTGCTTATTATGGTGACTGATCAAAATACTATTTTCAGTAGGGAAAAATGAAAACAAAGCTATAAATAGATTCCACCACCACCCTTTCCTTATATTCTGGGTACTTCCTATTATTTTTATTCCTAAAATACAACACAAAATACACCAAAAAACAAAAGTTTTTAAACATACCTCTGACCCAACTTGAATTCTAATTTTAACTTAAATATTTTAATCTATCAGCTTTTTGTCTATCAGCTACTAAATCTGTACCAATTGTTGGAAACAAAATGGGGGGGGGGGGGAGCTATATATTGTACCATTGACACAACAATCCTGTGCCTGTCTATTCAGAAGTGAGTCCCAAAGACCTAAAAGGTCCTTACTCAGAAGTAAGGATGTATGAGAATTTAAGCCTTAAAAAACATAATAATCCTAAACAGTTTTGGTCTACATAAAATGTACTATGCTGAACTCCCTTACTGATTCTAGTATAGAACAGCAACATTTTCTAACTGGACACAACCTATGCAGTTTCAACGTTCTTTTCTACCAGCAATCAATCAACTCTTCTAGACCTGCATTTTACATTTTTTATGGAATATCAGTGCATAATTGCAATCACTTGAAATAGTTAATGTATTATTATACTGCTTCTTTACTTGCCTGCCCCCACCTGTAACTTTGCTCTATTTTAACTAGTGCAGTACAATGTTTACTAGTTAATTGCAGTGTTAATTTTGAGCAAATCTCCAGTCCTAGATATCCCAAGGAAGATCACTTTCTCACTACCAATGACTCTGCTGCACTATCATCAGAGCAAAAATTAGATGCAGGGATTTTTATGCTTAACAAAAACAGGCTTAATATTCCACGGCATGTCCAGATGGAGTCTATTCAAAGTACAGGAGGAAGTTTTATTTTAAACTATATGTAAAAACTTTCCAAGGCAACCTAGTTCCTTTAAGAATTTCATTTTTTAAAAAAACTTAATAGATTTGTCCCTTTTTTTAGTTTGTATATTATTGTGGAGGGGGCATTTTATTCAGTTGTAGTACATTAACAATAATCCATTACAATGTCTCCAAACTTCAACACAGTAGAATATGTATGCACAGGACTAAAGAAATTATGCACATCCATATTCAATACGTTTCATCAAGATATAAATTTAGCATACTATGAAGAATTTGCCCAAACACCAACCACTTCTCTAGATAGATGCAAGCTTTCACCATATTGAAACTAGATACTGAAGAATTAACATACCTGCATCATGCCGGCAATTTAGCATCATAATACAAAGCTGCTAAAGGTACTCTTTCCATAATATCCGTTTTCTAAGATTCTGGAGGACTCCTTTGAAAAAGAGCCTAGCTTTTAAACATACCCACTGTTCATTTTTCAGGCATTTGGCAGGTAGCTGCTGAAGCAGTTGGTTAAGGCACTTGCTGAAGCATCAACCATAATAGAAAATCAACAGCTGTATTATGTTGTGATGTCAGCAACACCTTAGCCAGTCTCCACAGAGAAAAAACTGAAATGCATCAAAAGCTATATTGAGCTCTTCATTAGCAATTCAGCAGCAAGCAAGGCAAATGTCCTGTGAAACTGTGAGAATACTATGAAATGGCTGTAGGGATTTTTAGTCACTTTCCACTTCACATTTAACTCACACTGTGAAACTATAACAATTATTCATCCCAAAATAACTGAGGTTACCCAAAGGTTCAACCAATTTAAGACCTAAAATTAAGGCTGTTCGACCTGCCCTCCTCCTAATAATGCATCAATAGAAAATATAAAACTAGCTTAATAAAGTTCTGTATTTGAGAAGTCATCTTTATGCCAACGGCTGACTTAATTCTGTCGGAAATCAATGTCTCATTTTGTATTTTGATTGTTTTAAATATAAAAAACAGAAAATGTATCCCACTTGGTTGGTCTTGTTAGATTTTTCTTAAAGATATATTACAATAAAAATGAGTCTTGCCTACTATAGATTTTGCGGGGGTACAACAGCATTCAACTAGTCCCCCATTTATCCCCCCCCCCACCTGCACAGCCTCTTTGTTTTCCTGTCTCCTGATATTTTTAGCTTATCTTTTTCACCAGCATACAATGATGCAGCAAATCTTATTGGCGTGCCATCGTTTAAGGTTTACACTTTTGCAGAAGCACAAGCCTTGAAAAATACTACAGCCAGCCATAACACTTGAGCAAATCAGTCTAAGTAATCAGCTAATGGCTGTTATGCTGATCCCATGGAAATGGCTTTTTGCAGTGGGGTCAAGCGTCCTGCAATCAAAACTGCAAAATACAGTGGCTGGGGGGATATTTGCCCATGAAATCTTAGAAAAATACTTTCAAAAGAAAGCATTTATGTATTTAAGAGAAATTATGGACCGCTGTTTAAAGAACCATTGAAGCAATTCAGCCTTGGAACTGACTGCCAAGGCTCAGCCCTAACCTCATCTGTACTTTGCCATACCTGGGACTCCTAAAGTACCCAAAGGTAACAGCAACCAGCAAGGTAGTAATGCCCTATCTCAGGTCTTGAATACTCAACATTTCCAGAAGCCATTCTATTAGATGTATCGGTAAATGTTTCAAATCTTGGCCATGGATACAAGAACTAGCTACAAGTTTTTAAAAACAGTATTTATTCAATTATAGAACACTGAGGAAAGCAACTTGGGGGAAAAGATTCAGCTGAATGCTTTAGAAGGTTTTGTTTCCTTCACCCCAAGGTTTATGAAACTGGAGATAAATTATCCTATTTTTTGAGTTTAAGGGTGGATTTCTTATTATTTTTAAATGTTTATTGAAACATAAGTAAGTCCACAACAGTTAGTACCTTGCAATTTTATTTTATTAACCTGCTAAAAGGCTAATTACTAGTATTTCTATGATGGCTGAAAAAGAACTAGCCAGCAGGGAAACAAGCTAATAAAAAAGGACAAACTTTCTACTATATATGTGGTTTGTTTGGTTGTTGTTGTTGTTTTGCTTTTGTTGTTTTTAAGGGATGGCATCCAATTTCGTTGCACTTGTGCAATGTTGCACTTGTGTAATGACAATAAAGAATCTATTCTATTCTATTCTATTCTATATCTATATATTTCGTGGTTTTATATTTTAATTTTGTTCTGTGAACTGCCCTGAGACCTCTGGGTATAGGGCGGTATATAAATTCAATAGATGATTATGTTGATAAGAAGCAGAAGCAGCAGACTAGAGGAAGAATGAAATTATCCATCCCTCATCCACTAGCCTGCTGCATTTCCATGGCAGTCACTGGAAGAAGTTTTCCTTCCTCTGTAGCAACCATGGAAACCATGGTGAAAGGAGGGATGCACTGGCCAGCCTGTTTACTCACTTGCATGGAATTCCAGGCAAGTTGTTTAAATAAAAGACTGGCAACAAAGGTCTCAATTTAAAAAAAACAAAAAAGGAGAACCCTTTTCTGCCTCCCCACTTCCAGCTACTCTCTGAAGACTGGAGAAGAGACCCTCTTAAGAATATTAGGGGGGTGGCCAGGTGAAGGACTAGACCATGTGAAAAATGAACACAATATTTTAGCTGCAGTTCATTCATTTTCAGCTTTGTATCCTTCTTAAAAAGCACACCTAGACATTCCGTTGTTGCTCCTATAACCTTGGTTTGAGGTGGCATTTAGCTCCTAGCTTTCATATCTCAGTTTCTAACACTGTACTGGGGTACAAATCTCCCTTAATCTGCAACAAAACTTTTTTTAAAATCTATCACTAATATCACTTGTATTTTAATAAAAACAATTTGGCACACATGGGGGTTGCAGGATTACCAATTTAGGACCTGAAGCATCAAAGAGCCATTATTAGAAACATAAAATCAGAGCCATAGAGAGATATCCAATGTTAATGATACTCTGAGGAGACCTATGTAAGTCCATTAATTTACTTTGAGTATGACCTATGTTAGACATCACACATGAGGTTTCCCAGTAAACCACACTTGGTTCTACTAGTACTATATACCCGTCAACTGCCTTAATGAACTGCACAATCCCTTCCCCAAATGGGAAAATCTTGGGACACAGCTGTAACAGAAGACTAGGAGAGCTTGCTTAGGGCTTTGTGCAATGGCCACACAACAGCCTTGAAGGCAGATGAGCTGCATCTTGCCTATGTGGTAATTCCTGTCACCACCACATCAGTCTTAAATTTACAGGCCCTGAGAAGGGAGGCCATTCTAGGGTGCTGAAGGAAGTACTAAAGCCCAGAACCCTAAGAAGGCACACCCTGCACTTCTGCCAGATCTACTCAGTCTTCTCAGAAAGCAGTGTGAGCACACAGCTCTGTATTTTCCTAGAGATCAGAGTGCTCTGCTTTTCTCTATCTACCCTACTCTTTCACTAAGTAGAATACACCCAGCAGCTAAGCATGTAGGAGATTACCAGAACACGAGTTTGGCATGCACATTTCAGACAACAGCAGCCAAATTATATGAAGGGTTTTTTAAGTACACAAAGGAAGAGAAGAGAACACAGCAACAAGTAGACCCTGCTTGCCTTGCTCTTGCAAAACAGAGGGCAAGAGACCCAGGTTTTTCTTCACATTAGCAACCATATGTGTCATACAGAGACACCTTCCTCAGGAGGCAGGTTGGGGGGAGATACCATCTCATAGGAATCTGTTCCACCAGTTCGCTAATATTCAGAGGTGTATGATAGCTATTGCTAAGTTATTGTCCTATTCTCTCAATCTTTCTCCTTGTGTCCTTGCACAGAACAGACAGAGCTCCTTTTATCATACAACTCCTGCGGATGCCAGGTGCAAGTGTTAGATGTTATATCTGCAAATACTGAAACCAGGGGATAAAATTCTGATTAGTTTGAGCCTATAAAGAAGCTTTTTGTTCTTCAAAATATCACCAAATTTAAGCATCTTTTACTCCTTCCATAACTGGAAAGTTAAGCAATGTTAGCTGGTTTGCAAATGGTGTCCAAAAAGTCTGTATTCAAGTGCATGTGAACCAGTTGCAGAAGACTGGGGAAATACAAGGAACAGGAATCTAGTATTTTTATAAATGCAGGATACATGTTTACAGGAACTTCTGTCCATACCTTTTGTGGAAATTGGATACAAATGAACTAGGTTCTCAAAGTCAGCCTTCTATTTCCTTGCAGAACTGTCCACTAAAATAGATTGAAAATTAGTATCCACTCTTGCACTCTGACTGCGGATGTATTTGAAATACATTGAATATTGAATTGAAATAATGTATTTAGATACTGAAGAAAATCATTAACTCAATTAGACCCAAGATTAATCTTGTTTCGTGTCTTTATGAAGGCTTTTGGGGGAGGCAAGGAGTGGAAGCACAAACTGTTCTAGTTGTAAGAATGTGCAAGTAACACGGCAAGAAAAAAATATATTTCCATGTCTGTGGCACAGCAATTAAATCTAAAGGCACAAAGGCTACCCATTATTTCTATTTGCACTTTCAAATATGAAGCATGAAAAAACATTTTGAAACAAACTCTAAATATATAGGCAACATGCAGGGATTTCACTGAACTGTTTGTATCCAAGCTCTTCTCACCTATCACACCAAATTAATATGGGTTTTCAATTTGCGTCTAGGCTCAGTTTTAAGTGTGAGTATTAACCTTTTAAAGCTTTAAATGACTTAAGTTACCTAAAAGCCCACCAGGGCCTTAAGATAAGTGTCAGAAGCCTTGCTCTCTGATTGAACAGTAGAGAAGATCAGATTGGTATCAGGGCGAAGGAAGTGTTCAAAATTCCCATTGTTCTAGGCGCATTTTGCAACAGGAAATTTCATTAGCTCAAGCAGTTTCTGAGCTCTGGGTGCAAATTAAAACTGCAGAGTGGAAGGAAAGGAGGACTTTTTTTCTGCCTCCCCATTTCAGCTACTCTCTGAAGACTGGAGAAGAGACCCTCTTAAGAATATTAGGACGGTGGGCAGGGGAAGGACTAGACCATATGAAAAATGAATGTAATATTTTAGCTGCAGTTCATTCATTTTCAGCTCCATATTCTTGTTTTAACAAAAGTGAGCCTACACATTCCATTGCTGTGCCCATAACCTAGGTTTAAAGTGCCATTTAGCTCCTAGCTTTCATATCGTAACACTGGGGGAAGGGCCTTTTTTGTGGAGGATCCACAGTTGTTGAACTTTTTCCTTCTGAATTTATGTCCATGTTTTTGATGGGCACTGAGGAAGTCTACTTCTAAAAAATATTTCTGCTCACTTGTATATGATTAATACTCAGAAATTTTAAAACTGCCTTATTTTGTATTATTGTTTGCATTTTATATCATTGCATAGGAAAGACTATCTATAAAGACAAAATGAAAGTGGTTTGTAATAAGTAAGAAACATACATCTGATGCAAATGATTTGCTGCATAAAGGTTTAAAAATTAAGTGCTGCAACCCTACTCCCTTTTCCTTTTCAGTTTCCACTGGAGCATTTAGTCCAGGGTTTCCCAAACTTGGGTCTCCAGCTGTTATGGGAATACAGTTCCCATCATCCCTGACCACTGGTCCTCCAAAAACAGCTGGAGACCCAAGTTTGGGAAACCCTCATCTATGCCTTCTGGCCCACTGAAGACCCAAGTATAATGAGCTGGCAGGAACTGTTGTCTAGGACTGGCCACAATGGCTGCGCTTGAAATGCAGAGTCCCAGGATCAGTATACAGGTTGATGGACTTCATTTTCAAGAAAATGGCACCCAAAGTAAAAGATCATATGGTCAGCACCAAGTCCCTGGTGTAGTGCAAGCACAGAAATTAAGCATGATTTACATATTTGGATTTGAGCATCCTGCATTAAATTTAAGCCATGTCCATCCATTATTATCACTTCAATATCCATTAGTAGCTGAACAAAGCACAGATTACACAAAGGCAGTGTTTATAGAGGACTACAGACTACAACATTAGAACAGCAGATATGCTACATTTTCCTATTTATGATTACTGTACTGTGATGTACTAATGCTAGCTAATGCTGTTCTAGTCTTTGTCCTGTGACTACAACTGCACAAATACTAGTGAAGATAGCTGCACTTAAAACTAAAGTAAAAAGCAGCAGTGAATAATGACCATGTGTTAATCATGCAGTAGTGCATCAGAATGCCTCATTAATTCTGCAACAGAGCAATCAGTCCAATTAAATTATATCAAATTGAGATGCAGAATATTCTAGCATACTTTTAAGACCTGACAGGCACTTTAAATCACTTGACGACTGTATCCGAGAACCAGAACTAACCTTCAACACAATATAGCCCTCTCCCATTGGCCCAATATCACCATTCCAGGGTGTGCTAAGGACCAATTCTCCATAAATTCATTTTGTTCCAAAGGATTTGGACATTTTAATATTAATGTAGGATTAGTATACAATTAAATATTATCCCTATGTCTAAATACATTTAATGTTTGCCTCCTAAACCACAAAATTACAATTGACTCTTCAAAAAGGAAGGAACAGAAGTTAAAATAATGGATGATATTCAACTCTACTAAGCCATACGCCAGTTCAGTGATTTAAAGAGGTCCACCCTAGGACTAACATGGGTTATCAGCCAATGTTTTCTGTGATTTTAATTTTTTTAATATTAATGTTTAATATTAAACATTTTCAATAAAGCAAATCAGAAACTGAATAATGTCGGTGGAAATTAAGAAGCAAACACACACATTTTATGCAGTGGTAGTTAAACTGGTGTTCTCCAGTTGTTGGTACTCTCAAGCCTCAGCACCAGCCAGAACGGCCAATGACCAGGGTGATGGGAGCTGAAGTCCAACAATATCTGAAGATGACTAAGGTGACTAACCCAATCTAAAGACTTGCACAAAATCAGTATGACATGTACAGTTGAGAGATTATAGGAAATATTACAAGAACCATTTAAATGCTTCAGAAGATAAAATGTTAATACATTTTACAGGATAAACACTATAGCTAGACCAGGGTTTCCCAAACTTGGGTCTCCAGTTGTTTTTGGACTATAATTCCCATAATCCCTGACCACTGGTCCCACTAGCTAGGTATTATGGGAGTTGTAGTCCCAAAAAAGCTGGAGAGCCAAGTTTGGCCATGCCGGGTACAACCCAATACTTCGGTTATCACATCGGCTGACAAAGCATGGAGCCACATTGTGTCTTTCTGCTGTTTTGGATCTAAAGCTGGATACAATGAATGCTGGAGAGTCAAGTTTGGGAAACCCTGAGTTAGGCATAATGCAGCTGACTTAAAGAATTTTGCAGCTCAAATCCTATACAGCAAAAGTCTCAATGAGTTCAAATGGGGTTCCTTTCGGGTAAGTGTGTAAAGCAGAGCTTTCCAAACTTCTTATGTTGGTGACACACTTTTTAGACATGCATCATTTCACGACATGGCAATTCAGTTTTACTAGCAAACCAAAGGTTAAACTAACCCCTTTCCAGCCTCAGGAAAAGGACGGGGAACATTCAGGTGACACACCTCTACACTGCAGCCCACACACTAATGTGTCGCGACACACAGTTTGGAAAGCTCTGATGTACAAGTTTGCATCTCCTAAAGAGGATACTTTGCCTTTGAAGGTCCTCTGCCTTTGAAGATGTGCTGTCTTTTGCAGAGAAATTTGCCAATTTCAATCAGAAAGCACATTTTATTGGAAACATTCTTCTTACATGTCTAATGAGAAGAACATTTGGCTTTTTTGAATTTCTGTTATTATAGCACTCTCTTCTCAAACACCAACATGAGCCATTTTCAAAGGGATCAAAACAAAGTCTAGATCAGTGTTTTCAATAGCTCCCTGCCTGGTGATCAGCAACACCACCAAGAGAATAGCAGATTGAATACTATAATTCACAAGGGAAAGGAAGCAGCAGTAAACAAGAATTATTATTCTGTTTGTTAACTATTCTAGGTAACAAAATTAGCACCAACATTCCACGGCAACTGTGGCAATCTTCCCTCAGATGCTTCCCCCCAAAAGGTTCATAACCTTTCCAAATCCAGGCTCCTCTCCATCCCAGCTTTGTGGAAGAAGGTATTTCCTTCAACAAAAGAAACTGAAATGACCTGTCCTCATATGTATAGTTCTGTAAATATATTTCTGTAACATACAAGTGTACAATGTGCTTCTTTTGAGCTCAGTCCCATGAAGTACACTGTGCTCAGGCAAAGGAGACTTGTCCAATATCATGTATTGAGCTTCATAGCCAAGTGCCAATTCCCACTTCCCTGCAAAGAACACAAACTTTACAAGAGGAGACTCAGGCAATCAAAGACCTGCATACAGTTATTGGGGAGCAGTGACTGCTTGTGGGTCCCTGATATGTCTTCTCGTGCATTTCTTTATGGTACTTCTTCCCTTAAGGCAACACTGGTTGAATGTCGGAAAGTATGACCTGGGATTCAGTTTCATTAACTAACTTATGCATCATGTTATGATTGTTACTAGCTATAAAGCACACAGAGAAATAAACAAAAAACCCATCATTTTAAGCTGCTGTAAACCAATGATGCTAAAGGGCAAGTGTGCCTAGAAAAAGTAAGCAATTTTAAACAGTGTAAAATTTAAGCAATTAGCTTAAGCAACTGGGATTCCAAAAAGTTCAAGGGGAAGGGGGAAATGCAACTGGCAACATATGCAAGACTCTGTACGCACATCGTTAGTTGCCAAGAGAGCCACTGCTGCTTAATTAGCAGTATACACATTTTAGAATAAGATGTGAACAGAAAGATGACAGGAGTCCACAGACATCATAAGCAAAAGAAGACTGCAATGCTATGCAATTATGAAAAATCCCATGGGGATTTACTGGTGAGGAAATGTAAAGCGCAGAATTTGAGACTCTTCAGAGATTTATGTTGCCAGTAACAAAGCCTTCCTGAAATTCAGTAGTAAAATAATCAGAACCTTAATACTTTTCACATAATGACAAATTTGTATGATGCACTGCTCTATACAATCTTACGGTCTTTATCAAAAACTCTTTGTGGTGTTAACTGTAGAAGGTCACATAGCAAAGAATTCTATATACCAAGCATACCTTCAACTTCTTGAGAAGACTGAATGTAAACACAGTTTAATTAGGAATCCTGACCACAAGTTTTTCTTGTGGACCCACTTCTTTATTCTAAAATTCGCTTCACTCAGTTTCAACACCAGCAAACATCAGGTACTGTGTGCATTGTTAAGTAAGAAACAATTACACTTGTTTCTATGTCTTAATACATTGGGTTGCATCCAACAAAGCTGTTTCGTTCACACAAGGACTTTTGCTTGGTACTTTCCCTTCCTCTCCTCGTGCCTACCCCCCACGCCAATCTGTTCCAAAGGATTGGGGGGAAACCCAGAATAGATTTGGGGAATGTGTAGTGGGGAAAAGAAGTTCTGTGACATAAGCGGAAGTCCTTGCACAAATGTGACAACTGTTGGATACATCCCATATACTTCCTCCCTCCAGAGAACAACATTCAGTGATGCTATATGGTGTGCATCTTCAACTTTTGCTTGTCACTGTTTCTTGGTTGTTGTGGCCATACAGAGGCAAACTCGGAATTAAAATGGATTCTACATCTCCAACTCTCTCTACATCTCCAACTCTCTCACCCAATAGGAGTTAAGTATTCCCGTGCTTTAAAGAAGCCCTGGTGCACCTCTTCGTTCCACATTTTTGCTTGACTTTCAATGTGAACACTACAAGAGTTCAGTACTTTCACCACAAACCACCTCCATGTATCTGGATATAACTTTCCTTATACCAAAGAATAATTTGTTACCCAGTACTGAAAACTAAGAAAAGGAACATATAGTAAGTGTGTCTACTAAACAACGCTTTGATGTGGCACTTGAAAGAAAGAAAGAGCCAAAAGTACCATTATTTAGTCTGCATACTTAAAAAATGCCAGGGTTCAGTTGTGATTTATCACAGAATTAAAAGTTCAGGGTGAAATTCAATGTAGCACTAAGGAGATTTCTACTTGTGCTGACAGAACAATCATCTCCTTCCTCCCACCGCATGCTTTTGGGGAGGTTTCCTTGACCCTCCAGAGCAGATCTGGGGAAGGCATGAGGGGTAAGGAGAGAGGGAAAGTCCCACGGTGCTAATGAGTGCTTGTGCTGGCATCCACTAGTGAGACTGGGCAGTTTAATCTGGTCTGTTGCATTCAATGTCCACTATGAAGAAGCAGTTGAATGTTTTAACAAGATAACTAATGTGCAACATGTGTATGGGGGGGTCATGTGGTGGAGGAGGGTCAGGTGCTGCTGTCCTTGTCCTAACATTAATGGTCAGATCACAGATGTCTGAAAATAAACCTCTACTTGTGAGCAGCTGTTCATGTATATGGATCCATGCGACTGGGACACACATTTTACCCAGATATCCTGATCAAGTGACACACCTTCCTAAATCCACACTCAAGTTGCAGCTGTTGAGAAGGGCTGGCCTGGAGATGAGACATCATGGTGAGCTGTGCCATGAGTGCCCTAGACTCCAATACAGTGTGAATACGCCAATGTCTCAACAAATCTCTGCTCATTTCATGGGCCCTTTCTAACCATGACATTTAATGCAAAGTCCAGGGTGAACAAAGACTAAAATAATTTCAAATGTTTTCTCTAAAACTATCACTTTCTTATCAGTTTTGAGATCAATAATGCTAGCAAGAAGAATGAATTTGTTGGCCAGCTTAGTGGAGAAAAAGGGTTTATGTCTGAAAAGCTACTTGTTGGCC
The DNA here is from genome assembly GCF_965153285.1 of Podarcis tiliguerta. Taxonomy (NCBI): domain Eukaryota; kingdom Metazoa; phylum Chordata; class Lepidosauria; order Squamata; family Lacertidae; genus Podarcis; species Podarcis tiliguerta. The sequence continues at coordinate 40,918,334 of NC_139534.1, forward strand.
TATTCTTCTTAATTATTTTATATATTCTTTTACAAACAGCTGACAACTAACATCTATGTTCAGTTTTTCTGCCATCCCTATCACCTCAGGGTCAAAGAGATTGTGGTTCACCCTTCTTTCTCAACACTTTGCCTCCATCTGTATCCTGTAGCAGTTTTTAATCAGCAAAGTAAAGAGTCTTCAGCCTAATAAAGAGAACAAGAGCTTATTTAGCATCCAAAGCTAAAAAGTTTTGTCTATCTACTACAAGGGGTGAGGCAAAGGAAAGAAGGCTCAGAGGAGCTAGGAACAACATCACTAATGATTCACCATTAAGACAAGGATAACTAACAGCAGTAATAACCTGCACAGAGCTACTGCATTTGATACTGTGGTGTTTTTTTAATTGAATTTTATTGTTTTAATTACTGGTGTAGGCTGCTTGTGGTGAAAGGAAGGACATTCTAGAAATAAGTAAAGTAACTTGCCATGGGCAAGCAAATTAATGCAAGGAAAACGCTCCAAGATTTATTCAGTGAATAAAACCACAGACTGGAAAGCACAAGGTAGATTTCAATGGAAACTATGCTAGCACAAATTGACCTTGGGTATACATAATATAGGTCTAACCATGGTTTGGTGTCTTAATCCTGGTTAAGATGTCAAATGTGGGCAATATTCACAAAAGAGGCAAAACAATGCTATGGCACCAACATTGTCCTTGAACTAGGCACTCTCTCCACCATTTGCACACAGTGGCTGAGTACTTCATTTCCAATAGCAGGCCATATACAACCCACCATTTCATCCAACATGACAAAACTATGGTTTACACAAGCCATACATTATACACTAAGATGGGTTGTAATCGTAGCATATGACACTGCATTGCAATCCTGGTGCACAAAGCAATTATGATTAACCACAGGAAAAGCTTACAGTAGTGGTATACAAAAAGGTTAGGCAAGCCATTTAGTGTTTGTTACAAGAATGAAGTTCATGCTCGTAAGATTAAAATATAGTGTTGCATTGCATCTGAATAACCTAGTGTGGGGAAATTGTGTTTTAGATTGCAAAATGACAACGGCAGTGGGGCTAGGTTGGCAAACAGAGGGGCAGAGAAACTGCTTTAACTGTGGTTTGCTCCATGCTGATGTAATATTTACCCACACAAACCACAATTTGCAGACTGACTTGATATAGATCTTGGTATGTGATCAGAACTTCATCACAGTTTAGCTGAAGAAAGGGAAACCTGCGACCCTCCACACGTTTTTGACACCACAAGAGGCCCAGAGGGTGGCAACAGGAGAACAGGCCTTTCCTGCAGTGGCTCCCCATTTGTGAAATATTCTCCCCAGGGACACGTTTGGCACTCTCACTACATATCCTTAGGTGCCAGGCAAAAACTTTCCTCTGTAAAGGGGCCTTTTCCCCTCAACCATCTGGCATTTTAGAAGTGGGCAGGATGTTGTATTTCTTTTTCCTCTTGGTTTTAATGTAGTTATGTTGGAGGGGGGTTCCCCCGTCTGTCACTCTGTTTGGTTGTGAGTCACTTTGGGTTGTCCTAGGCAAAATAAAGTGACTAACAAATTCAGTTGTTGTTGTTGTTGTTGTTAAAAAACAATTCTTATCGGACAGAGACAGCCTATGGCCACAGATAATGATTCCAGCAATATATGTTGGGCCACAGGTTCCTCATGCCCAGTTTTACGTACTTAGATGATGTTTAATCATGTAGTATATTTGCATAAGGCTACTGCAGAGGATTATGGAATTGTGGCACTATAAATTACAATATAAATTACATACCAAAAAAATTGTATGTGTTGCTGTTCATAGGAACACAAGAAACTGTCTTGTACCAAGTTAGAGTCATAAGAGTTGTAGAGTTAGAAGGGACCCCTAAAGTCATTCTTGTCAAACTCCCTGCTATGCAGAAATCTCAATAAAGCATCCATGGCAGTTGGCCATTCAACTCTGCTTAAAAATCATCAATGAAGGAGAGTCCACGATATTCTAAGGGAGCCTGTTCTACTGTTGAACGGTTTTTCCCAATGTTTAGTCAGAATCTCCTGGTAACTTGAAGCCATTGGGCTCAGGACCCACCCTCCAGAGCAGGAGAAAACAAGCTTTCTCCGTCTTCCATGTGACAGCCCTTTAGTTATTTGAAGATGGCTAGCATATCACCTCTCATTAGACATTAGATGTTAGACATTCGCTGCTACCAGCAGTGCCAGGAAAGCAAAAAAAGCATGTGTACCTGAAAAACATCCAGTGCTTCCCCCATCCTGTCCCATCCTGATCTTGGCAAGGGGCAGCATCACAACAACCTGCAGTTGAGTGCAACAGCAACACCTCACCATACATGCTACAACAGCATGAGATCAAACCACGTAATGTTTCCACGCCAGATGCACTGCTGGAGTTCAAAACACTAAGCCCACAAGAAGCACTTCTTTCACATGCTTCGATACTCTGTGTGGCCAGAATTTGGGGGAAATTGCTCTGGTCTAAACCACAGAGCCTAGGGCTTGCCGATCGGAAGGTCGGCGGTTCGAATCCCTGCGATGGGGTGAGCTCCCGTTGTTCGGTCCCAGCTCCTGCCAACCTAGCAGTTTGAAAGCACGTCAAGTGCAAGTAGATAAATAGGTACCGCTCTGGTGGGAAGGTAAATGGTGTTTCCATGCACTACTCTGGTTCACCAGAAGTGGCTTAGTCATGCTGGCCACATGACCCGGAAAAACTCTCTGTGGACAAACGCCAGCTCCCTCGCTAGTAAAGCGAGATGAGCGCCGCAACCCCAGAGTCACTGGCTCCCTCGGCCAGTAAAGCGAGATGAGCGCCGCAACCCCAGAGTCATCCACAACTGGACCTAACGATCAGGGGTACCTTTACAGTTCATTGCACGTAATGTCCTCTTGGATTCCCAGAGAGAACTCTCTAAAGGCCAAGCAAGACTCCAAAACAAAAGCATACAATTTCACCCAACAGAATCCTTCAGATACAGGAAAGAACTCACAGTATGAAAGCCAAGCATACCCTATTCACTCCTACAATCATATCTACTACTTAGATTGGTCCGATTTGGCTTAAGAAGCCTAATGTGATCATCCATACCTTGCCATTTGGCACTATAATGAGGAGTCCAACACACAGAGTTAAATTCTAGGGAAGCCTACTTATTGGTGCAGGAACAAGCAATATGTTTTCTGTAACCTCATCAAAGAAAGCAGTATAGATAGATGCCACTTGATTTCTGGAAACCAACACATACTAAACAAGCATTCACATTTCCTTTCACTATGGTCACCTTAAAGCAAAATTCTGAGATCGTAAGAGGTCATGTAACAATCCACTTTTGGTAATTTCCCCCAGATCTTAAAGCAAAAATTACTACAACGTATACCCTGGGACAGCTGGCTTCCTCTTGTCCACCTAATTAAGTCAAATAACTGAACCGAAAACCACCCCCAATGGCCCCCCAAGCAAGGTTCAAACAACAAATATATATTTGTACACATAAATAAGGGTCAAAACATTTGCCTCAGGGCATGTGGCAGGCATTCTCAGCAGGGTCACATATTCAAAACAAATTCAATTTGGCAGATTTCCACCTCACCTCCCGATGTCAAGGCCTGATGAAGAGTCCAACTGCTACTCTTCCCTCACACCAGAAGTGGGATTTCCCTCCCTTTCATACCCTGATTCATCTATTTCATTTTTACAAAACTTGAAGGAAAGGGCTTGGTGCTACTGCAGGGAGAACTAGTCAGAGATTGCTCATTTAAAATTACCACCTACAAGCATCATAGGATTTTGATCCATCATCTTTACTCCTCCACCTATATTCTGCAAACACAAAAGGAAAGGAAAAGGAACTCACAACAGCAAACTAAACTACATTTTCCATTGCACATTCTCCCAAATTATGACTAGTTTTATAAAACTCTTGAAGCAGACTGGATACATCACACAAATCTGTCTGCCAGGCATAATTAGAACTATGAACAAGAGAAACCCACAGGATGTACTGACCATCTTTCGCTGGCAAAATCCCACAACCCCCCCCCTGTAAGTCCTTACCATAGCTAAAAAGTTATTTGTTGCCTCCCCACCCCTCCCTGCGCAACACAATTCAAACGTTCTACATTGCTAGACATTACGCAGCTCCACTTTTAAGTTAAATGTCACATGAAGAGGCTGCTAAAAGCAGACAGTGATGTAGCTCATGTCCTGTTCCATCTGGACAGCAGCTCACATGGTGCCAGACACAACTAGGAACAGGAAGAGCAACATTCCCACAAAGGCAAAACCATGCTGGCCAGCTGTTTTGCAATGATGCCACAACTGACAGAAGCCATTAAAAAAAAATTAGACCAACACACAGACGCACACAAGTAAAGCCCAAGCTAAACAAATACAGCACCTTTGTGCTGTTTCTAAATCTGATGTAAGCTCCTGCAGAATAACTTATTATGAACACTAAGCAACGACGGTACAATAATTCTATTTGAATATAGTATAGAGAGAAAAATTGTAAAGACTGATTCAACCCTATACAGTGGTACCTCCGGTTAAGTACTTAATTCGTTCTGGAGGTCCGTTCTTAACCTGAAACTGTTCTTAACCTGAGGTACCGCTTTAGCTAATGGGACCTCCCGCTGCTGCCACAGTGCCGCCACCACACGATTTCTGTTCCCATCCTGAAGCAAAGTTCTTAACCCGAGGTACTATTTCTGGGTTAGTGGAGTCCGTAACCTGAAGCATCTGTAACCTGAAGCTTCTCTAACCTGAGGTACCACTGTAATGCCACTTACCATAGGAAATTGCTCAATTTCTTTAAAAATGAAACCAGAATTGCAAAGACACTAAAAATATACTTAACTTACTAGAATACAGTCGCATTTTTGCAAGTGCTACAGAGAATATTCCTATTCAAATCCAGTCCAGACAAAGTGTCAAGTTAACTACAACAGTACTTAGTTTCAAGTAAGATAAACGTAATGCAAATGTAGAATATGTACTAGGCTAGGAAACATCTAATACACATGGTACAATATACCAATAATTTAAAATGGCTTATGACGCCACAAATGCTCTTATCCTATCACTGTAATATGCAAGGTGGAGAAGATATGAATGCACCTTAACAATTCTACAAAGTCTCTCTCATACACAATGGGAAACCAGTGTATGTTGTATTATCTATTGCGGCTCTACCTTTGTTTCTCAATGCTTCATTTTTTACTGTTAACCACCCAAGACTCTCACAAGGAATGGGGGGATATATTAAATTAAATAATAAATAATATTTTGACTCCTTCTGCTTTTGAGTAAAGCAAATGAGACCAAACAGCATTACCAAATACCATTCCCTTTCTACCTCCAAAAAAGATCAAAGCATTCTAAGATACATCAACAGTTAAGCCACTTTGCAAACCTCCAATTTGCTTTCAGTATTAAAGTTTTTCCAACAGCCATGATGGTCCATACAACCTGTATGGAAGGAAGATCTCAAAATCATTTGGCTACAATCTCTAGAAGAGGAACACTGACTGCAGGCTGAAGGGGTTATTGACACCAGTCTCTTGGAAAATTTTGAACTGGAAAATTATCTGATACCCAAAAGCTATCCAATTTAACATATTATTTAAATTTAACCGATATAAATCAAAAAGGGCAAAATGTTAATTTGTATGCATAAAATATTTCAAAGAGCCAAAATATTTGATTAGGATAAAAATTCAATAAATCACAGTTAACATTATTAAAAACAAATCCAAAACTTTATTTGAATATTTGTAAATATTTTGTGACAACACAATAGCATGTGCTTTCCACACATGGTTTAAATTTTAAGGAGAAAAATGAAAACCATTAACATTATGTAAACACTTATGTCACTTTCTGGTCTTCCAAAGCAGCTCCCAAACATCATAAAACAGATTACAAATTTTAAATTACCAAATTTGACAGGCATTTTAGATTACTCCTTAATTTTGTGAAATGATGAATTTTCCACCTTACATCACAGCATGAGGGGGACCCGGCAGTTCTTTGTTACCTTGAGAACAAGAAAACATTCCTTACCTTTAAAGGTATGAGTAATTAGCTATTTTAAAAATGAACAAATCATTTCAACACAATAGCCATAACGATCAGTCAGCCCAAATACAATATTGTGTACTTCACTTTTAACCACTGGTTCTCTCAATGTTTGCTCCGGGTTGTTGTTGGTTTTTTTAGCAGCTATCAATATGCCACAAGCTATTTGAAGAGTGAACAAGCCCCTAAGTAATCACGGGGGGGGGGGGGGGAGCATTTACATTATAATATGGGCAAGTATGCAGTTTTAAAGTCCTTCCTATGAGGCAGTTACTGTGCACTATTTGAAGCTCTGGTGACCCAGTTGCACTTACAGCTCTTGAGGATGCTAGAAATCAGTCCTCAAACAGGACTAGGGAAATTAACACTACCTTGCACCCACAAACTCAATCCATGACACTTTGCTAAAGCTAACAGAACTTATTGCCTCCACCCCCCCATCAAGCCCAGGGAAGCGGGTCAAAGAGCACCAACGGGGAAATATATTGTCTCCCATTGCAGTCTTCAGAATTATATGTGCACCAGCCATTTTCTGACAAGCATATGATGCTCTACTAGTACAAGCCAAAGGATTACCTCATACAGCCTTTGGAAAGGACGCAAAGTTCAAAGCAAGCCATCGCTTCCTTGGGGGCAGTCTCCAAGCTGATAACCTACATATGTATCGCTCACGAGTCCAACGATATACAAAGCCTCACGCTCCCTACAGACCTTGTGGTGTAGTCCCTTTCACTAAAGATCTCAAGAGTACTGTCATGCCAAGTATCCCTTTGGAACAGAGAGGAATCTGCAAAGGCAGCTCTATCCACGGATTGGGATGGCAAACCCTCAAGCTTAGAACCGAAGTGACAACCACAGCTTTTAACCAGCCACTTCTTTTAACCATTTCAGGATGAATCAACACTTCACAGGGAATGAAGACGGGTTAGCCACTGCAGGTCCCAAGAGATTGTTTCTCTCTCTCTCTCTCTCTCTCTCTGTGTGTGTGTGTGTGAGAGAGAGAGAGAGAGAGATTGAGAGAGAGAGAGAGAAAGAATGAACATATATGAATGAGTGAGTGAGAGCGAGAGAATGAATATACAGTATATGAATATCAATCTATCTGCATCCATTCCTGGACCAGCTTCCCTTTCTGACAGATACTGGGAAGACATGTATCTTAGGACGGCACCCATTGGGGGGCGAAGGGGGCAGCGGCAGGGATTTCTCCCACGGCAGGCCCTCAGGTTATAATAATGCCTGCCTTTGGGAATAATATAAAAGAGTTGCCATCCGGGGCAGGAGGAGACTGGCCATGACATTATTTTGAAGCCGTCGTGTTTCCTCGCCCGAAGCAGGGAAGCCCTTCCACCGAATGCAAAGCCTAGGGGCTTGGCAGACCCCACTGCATCCACCCACCAACTTCCCCTCTCAACCTCACACTGTCCCTGCGGGGGGGGGGGGAGGGAGGGAGGTCACTCCCCCCCCCCCGACCCACCGCAAGGCCCGGGGGCGTAACTGCACCAATTGCATCCACGAGGCTGGCGCGCACTTCCGTCCAATGCAGGCCGGTCAGGGCGCGGGGGGGGGGGAGGCAGAGAGAGGGGGAGGGAGAGGGAGGGAGGCTGGCGTTGTGGTGGCGGCGCTGCAAAAGGGCAAGACCAACCTCCCCCTCGCCTGGGACGGCGGCTCTCAGGGTTCCAAGCCTTTCTGCAGAGCGCGGAGGGGGCGGAAAAGCGGGGGGGGGGAGATATATTTATAATGGAACTGGGGCGGGGGGTGAGGGAGGGAGGGGGCGAACTTACCGCAATGGCGCGAGCCTTGACGAACGGGCGGAGGGGAGGAGGAAGGGGATGAAGGCGACGGCAAGGCCGGCTCGCGAAGGGGGCTTCACACACGAGGGGGAATTAACCCCATCACCAGCCCCCAACAGCGACTCCGGCTCCTCCTGCTGCTGCCGCGGGTGCCATAGAGAACCGCCCTCTACGGGTCCCGCCGGCCAATCGCGGCGGCACATGCTGCTGACTGCCGCCCCGCCCAACCACTCAGCGCCTGGAACACGCCTCCTCAGCCCCGGAGCTCTACGCTGAGTGGGCCAGAATTCTGCCCACGCAGGAAAAAACGCCCCGGTGAAGCGAATGCTAGCCAATGGGAGGCCGCGCCTTTAAAGCCGAGCGACGGCCGGAAGCCGGCCAATTGGAGACCGGAGTGCGGTTTAGAAGACCGGCAATGCGGAAGCCCCACCCTCGGAGGTGCCTGTGACCAGTGGCGTTGCCTCTTTGAGGTGACTGACGGCCCCGAGCGCTAGTTATAGGTAGGCTTTACGGTCTGCTCCGAAATGGCACCTGGCCTTAGTTCCCCTCTGTGGCGGCGTCTTGGACGTACATGCAGCCGGGACAAGTCCTCTGGCTCAAATAGTAATTAATATTACGGAGGTGGATGGACCACAAATCCCAAGAAACGCTTCCAAATCGCCTTAGCTTCAACGAACGGGTCCATGAAGCGAGGCATTCTGGGACTTGTAGTACTTGGTGCAGAAGCTTTGCTTAGATTCCGAAGGCGCCTCCTGACAGTCTGTTGCCTTAAAATCGAAAGGTCTCCTCCTTGCAGCACTATATTTGTGGCCTTATATTTGTACCACTCGCATCATTACGTCCTCCACCCCAAGTTCTTCTGTCGCCGCGGTTAGCAGGCTCCTCCTCCAGTCACTGCATTGAGTCCTTAGGTAAAAGCAGCCTACGCATCTCCCGCCTGCCTCCATGGCGCGCTTGTCTGCCTGCCAAAAATCCCAGCGGCACTTTGCAACCTGCTTGCATTATATATTTCATTACTGCGATCTTACTGAATTCAGTGGGTCTTGTTACTAAGTAGGCACAGGATCGCCCTGCCTGTCTTAGCAACCCGAAAAAGCTACACCGGCTCCCTCTCCTCACCCCACCCCAAACAACCCTATCGCCTATCGCTGTTCTAGGTTCTTGTCTTCCGATGCAAATGCATCTTGTTTTTTATAAACTGCTCTTTATTAAATCTTAGAGGCACAGGTATGTTGGCCGGTTACAGCAAAAAACTAAAAGGAATGCCCTGTACAAAACATATTTGCTATTTCTTATTATTAGCCCGCGAAAGCTTATGCTTCAGATAGATCTGTTGTTCAAGGTGCCAAAAAAAGTTTGCTGGGTGTGTGCTTTTTTCCTAATTTTTTTCCAAGCAAATGTGTTTTATCTACTTCATTCTGCTGAAATCAACCTGACGTTTTCACAGCGTTTCACATCATGCATCCGTCATCGACCCAGTCATTCTTACTCCCGGCGGATCTCCTTCGTTACAAACTCGACGTCGGAAGCGCCCACAAATATCCATCGCTTTTTACAGGCCACCTGTTAGGACCCGGAGGCTTTTATTATTAATCGTAACAACCGCCAACCAGGATTACAATCGCACCTTGTAACCCCGAGTTTGTACTTGAAAGGGTGGCCAAACGTGCTTTACATCTTGGCCGTCACCTTTTAAAAGGCGTTGTTAGATTGCCATGCGGTTCTAACGCGCAGTTAATCCGGGGAATAACTATTTTAAGGCGGGACTGCAAATTCTTTTTTAACCTGCATAAGTACAAAACCAAGTTCGATGGGGCTTCATCCCAGCCTAAAAGCTCCTTCCTTCATAACCCATCACCCTTCCTATCTATTCAGTTTCGTCTCTGCAGCTTCCTATACCCGCCGCCCTTACACATGAACTTGTAAATCAGCCGCCCAAATTGTTTGTGATCTTCCATCGCTTCTCCTTGTTCCATGTGGCTTACATTGAAAAACGATGCATTGATAGTTGTGCTCATTGCTGTCCTGTTTCCTGGAAGAGGGGAAAGGGAGCTTGTTAGTATTCTCGTTGTTTGACCATTATGCGGCTAGGGTGTGCGAATGAACACAAATGCAGGGGAGGCCCGCCATTTTAATCTTTTTTTAAAAAGAAAAAAGAATCCATGCAGACAGGCACTTGCTAACGAAGTATCTCTGAGTCTACCGCGCTCTCGGTTTGAGGTCATTTCCGCTGCGTTTGGGCGCGAAAAAGTTGTTTGGCTGCTGCGGCAGGAGGAGGAGGAGTTGCTGCTGCTACGATTGCTGCACGGATGAAAGAGCGGGTCTCGGTGAGGAAGGCGCTTCGAGGTCTAGGAAGTGGAATAGTAATTTATAAGCAAGTTTCGTGTAGTTGGGGCAGTGCAGTTTTCTTTAAACTAGTGAGACCTATTGACTAGGAGGCCGTCAAAAACGTGGGAGTAAAATACTGCATAGTTCTGCTTGCACCCGAGAGTGATTACTTGATGCAACGTAAACGATCTTTTGACGCGTCTGAATGGCATTCCTGAACTCCTAGACTGAAGTGGTTTGAAGGGTGGCAGAAAGGCAGATATATCCACAGACACCCCTTCAATTCACTTTAGGACAGAAGTACTAGGTAAGGTGAAATGTGGTGGGTATTCCTATGTATATCTGTTCAGAAGCAAACCCCATTTAGTTCCGTGGGATTTACCCCCAGGTAAGTGAAAGATGCGGGTGGCACTGTGGGCTTGCCGATCAGAAGGTTGGTGGTTTGAATCCCTGCAACAGGGTGAGCTCCCGTTGCTTGGTCCCAGCTCCTGCCTACCTAGCAGTTCCAAAGCACGTCAAAGTGCAAGTAGATAAATAGGTACCGCTCCGGCAGGAAGGTAAACGACGTTTCCGTGCGCTGCTCTGGTTTGCCAGAAGCAGCTTAGTCATGTTGGCCACATGACCTGGAACCTGTATGCCGGCTCCCTCGGCCTATAGAGCGAGATGAATGCTGCAACCCCAGAGTCGTCCACGACTGGACCTAATGGTCAGGGGTCCTTTTACCTTTAAGTGAACATCGGGTTATGTAGTCTCAGTTAGTTTAGGGACTGTGCAAAAATGACTTGGGTTTCCATAAAGGCCATAGGTATGAAGAAGCGCTACCTAAATTTATTCTCTGTGTCTTTGCGATCCCAGTGCATGTTTTGATTAGAGCTGGAGACACTACCAAATTACCACTGGATTCTTCATTTCCACAGAGAGCAGTTCTGCTTGACATTTTTGCACCAAGCAGTAACCCAACCCCGTTAAGGCTGGAGTCTTTTGCATACTTACCATAACGAAAGTGGGGCTTACTTTCAAGTAATCGTACATATTTTTGTGCTGCCCATCTATGTAATGCCTCATTCATTCCATTTTGAGGTTGCTATAAAAAGCAGCTTTTTCATCTTGCTCAGCAACATCCTTTTATCCCACTCCCCACCACCACCATTCCTGGGTTTCCTTTGCTTAACATTTAATCAGAGGAGTTTTACTGGGCTTACTACTTTGTGTCCCAATAAAAGTGGTGTTACTTTTTGTATTTACATCCGGCCTTTCCTCAAATAAGCTCCAGGTGGTATATGCTTACCTGGCCTCTCCCTCCACATTTTATACTCGGGGAAACTGAAGTAGATTAGACTGGTGGTCTTCAGCAAAGGTTAGTGCCCATGGTCACTATTGAAATTTGCCTAATATCTCAGCGACTAACTGGGCTTTCAAAGGTATGTTGCAAATACTTCTCGCACATCTACTACTCTTCCCAATGCTTCCTTTTAAGGATAGAAATGCCCATTTGACTGGAAAAGCTCCCGTCTGGAACCCTGGAAAGTTGCTATTAGTCAGTGTTGACAGTACTGAGCTAGATGAATCGGTAATCTAACTTTGTATAAGACAGTATTTCTGTTCCTAAGTTTTCTAGAGTCATGGGTATAGCCAGGGTGTGGGGAGGAGGGCAGATCTGCCCCCCTAAATCAAGCAAATCAATAAAAATACTTAACTGACCAATTGCATAACAAATAACTCAATTCTGCCCCCCTAACATAAAACCTGCTGCCCCCCAAAATAAAACCTGGCTATGATCATGTCTGCGGGAGGCAGTGGAAGACAAGATTGCCTGGCGTGCTCTGGTCCATGGGGTCACAAAGAGTCGGACACGACTAAACAACAACAATGATCATGTCTAGAGCTGAATCTGTAAAATGAACTCAGCAAGAAATTCAGATCCTGTCACAGACCATCCATGTGATGTTACAAGCACGGGTGGCACTGTAGTCTAAATCACTGAACCTCTTGGGCTTGCTGATTGGAAGGTTGGTGGTTCAAACCCATGTGCCAGGATGAGCTCCTGTTGTTCTGTTCCAGCTTCTGCCAACCTAGCAGTTCAAAAGCATAGCAATGCAAGTAGATAAATAGGTACCGCTGCGGCAGGAAGGTAAACGGCGTTTCTGTGCGCTCTGGCTTTCATCACAGTGTCCCATTGTGCTAGAAGCAGTTTAGTCATGCTGGCCTCAGGACCCGGAAAGCTGCCTGTGGACAAATGCCAACTCCTTCGGCCTAAAAAGCGAGATGAGCAGTGCATCCCATAGTCGCCTTTGACTGGGCTTAACCGTCAAGGGGTCCTTTACCCTACTTTTACCCTTACCAACCCAATATAGCATTTCTGTGCATCAACTGCACAGTGAGCATTCATTGTTATATTGGAAGTGAAGCAATATTGCTACCTGTCCCGAGGGTTTTCCCCTAAAGATTCTAGTACCTAGAGGGTGTCACTTCATCCCATAAATGCAGCTATTCATTAGGACACAGCACAATTGCATGTAAGAAGATGAATTATTATAGGTGATAAAAGTCAATGATCCAGGCTACTGTAATATAGTTCATAGTTGTACTTCAGTTGTGATTCTGGTTCTTTTGTGCTACTTCCAGTGCCCTGTAACAGCTAAGACAATAATGCCCAGTCTTCTTTAACAATTTATCTAACCAAAATTATACCCCACTTGATTGTAGTAAAATCTGCGTGTGACAGGATTGCTGTTGTACAGTGAGAGTGGGGATTAATACCCATCCAAAATGGCTATTGATGGAGTGTGCCTTCTTTAACTTTGCATGATTTGGTTTTTTTCTGGCCTTGTTTTTTCCTAATCAGCCTTTGCTGAGGGCAGGTAGTCACTGCATTAGGTGTGGCTGGATCACTCAGTTACTCTAGGTGCAAAGGACCTGCCTTCCTGTAGAGGAGGCTGCCTGTCGCTTTTCCACTTGTGTTCTAGGCTTGCCACCTTCCAGTCAGTGAGCGATACAGAAAGAGGGTGGAGGAGTAGGCTCTTCTGAGGATAAAAACCACTTTAGCCTAAGTTAAAATCATATAATCATTCCAGTGTCATTAAAAAAAAATATTATTGAGTTGTATTCAGTGAAGCACTTGTGCAATGATGCCTCAAAAGGGGAATTTTGTCTACTGTGCTCTCTGAAGTTTCATTAACGTTATTAAGTTTCACAGCACTTTGTGTGCCAGCTATACACAAAGGGCATAGGACTCTCCTATCACCTGAACTGCACTTTTAAGTTGAATTCAAAGTACTCCAGTGATCAATTTAACATGCTTATGTGTACAAATAAACCCACGTACACATTTAACAATGTTTTAATAAAACAGCTTATAAACCAGAGTCCTTGAACTGCAACCATATCCATTTTGATACTATTTATGAAGTAAACGTGTTCAAATATGACCTATTTTGATAAGTGCTGGAGAATTCTGAGTGTGGCATTTTGAAATCAGATCTCTTATTTTTTGTCAGGTGGAACATGGCAGTGGTCATCCAAGAGACTTGTACACGTAAAACTTCTGGTTCAACTTCCGATGTCAGTGAAAGACTGTCTTACTTACCTGAAAACTTAAAAGACAAACTGCTTTCATTTCAGAAGAAAGGAATTGTGTTTGCATTGGAAAGAGGTGGCAGGTAAAACTATCTTAAACATGGATCTGTCAGTCCCTTTTAGGAGTGGGGAAACTAACCCAAGTAGTTACAATGGCTCCAATATATTTTCTGAATGTTATACTGAATTTCTAGGCCTAAATCATTAAGTAGTTGAAGCTGAACCCAAAAGCTTATGGTGTTCTTCAAGTATGTAGAATAGGAATTACTTGTGCATGTAGGGGAGGAAAAAGAATCAGGAGGTGCAGGGAATTAGGACAACACAAATCTTTATGACTGGGTGCCAATAGCATTTATAAGCAAATGTAAAATGGTTTTTTTATCCATAGGATGAAGAGTAGAAAAAGGTAACATAATGACTATTCAAGACAATCATCAATCTAGTTAAATTGCTTTGTACATGTTACAGACTACCCTTGAACATAGCCTCCTGGAATGTCAGAGAGAAGCCGCCCCTTGGCCTCTTCCCCAAATGCACTTGTCTTCTGTTAAAGGGTTTTCCAGCATGCACCCACCCCCTACACACATGCTTGCAGCTTGAAATGTGCTGTCTAGGAAATGTTTGGCCACAGTTGGCTGGCATTTCCCCCCAGCTATAATTTGCTTTTCACTGGTTAACATGTAAGGGTTAGTGTTTTGTTTAGAATTGGCTTGAGCTGGACTACAACTCCCATCATCCCTGACCACTGGTCCTCCTAGCTATGGATGGTGGGAGTTGTAGTCAAACAACATCGGAGGACCCAAGATTGAGAAAGGCTGCTCTAAAGGCTCAATAGTCATTTTTTACCATTCAACACTTTTGCCTCCTGGTGGAAGTTTGACACAGCCTTTTTGTGAATGGAAAAGTACTTCACATAATTGTCAACGCGATGCCACTCATTGGGACCATTTTAACTTAACATTCCATGCACAAGTCATCTGAGGCTCTATTTTTGGTGAAGTACCCTAATTCTTGCAAGACAAGTCATCTTTGTTACAGATACAGGACCGCACAGTTGTATTTAATGATATACACATTTTTTAAACGCACCAGGCGCACATTCCTTAAATAACCCCTATATGAGAGAGATGTTAATGCTAAAGTCTTGGCTTGTGAGTAGGATGCAAATTATATGCTAGAGTGTTACATAAAACTGATTCACATGAGTGGGTGAAAATCTGGAACTCCAAACTGAGGGGAAACAGCACTCTTCCTCAATACAGTCTGTTCTGTTAGGAAGTGTGAGTCCTGTTCGTAAAAGGAAGCAGGGGACTCTTTGGTACTAAAGCCAGTTTGCTTTTGTTATTTATTCTTTTGTTTTTTGAAAACATAAGAAAAGCCTGCTAGATCAGACCAGTTGCCCGTGTAGTCTAGCATCCTGTTTTTACAGTTGCCAACCATATGCCTATGGGAAGCCCACAAGCAGGACCAGAGTGCAGCAACACTTTCTCCCCCTGTGGTTTCCAGCAACTGGTATTCAGAAGTATAGTGGAGCTAGAACATAGGCGTTAGAGTTATTAGCTGTTGATACCTTTATCTTCCATGGATGTAGCTAATCCTCTTTCAAAGCCATTCACTGCCTCTTGTGTGAGCAAAATCCATAGTTAAATTACTCACTGCATGACAATTTACTTTCTTTCGCTTGTCCTGAATCTGCCAGCATTCAGCTGCATTGGATGTCCGTGAGTTCTAGTGTTATAGAGAGGGAGAAAAGCTATTCTCTGCCCTCTTTCTCCATACACTGCATAATTTCATGTTACCTCTTACGTTTTCCCTAAACCAAAAATCCCCAAATCTTGTAACCTTTCCTTCATAGGGCAGGTGCTTCATTCCCTTTATCATTTTGCTTGCCCTTTTTCTGAATCCTTTTCAACCCTACAATACTCTTTTTGAGAGGAGGCAACCCAAACTGTTCACTGTCCCAACTGCAGCCCCTCTGTAGGTTTGTTATAATGGAAGTATATCAGCATTTTTATTATCACTTCTTTTCTTAATGATCCCTACCATGGGATTTGCATTTTTCACAGCTGCCAGCCACTGGGTTGACATCTTTATCAAGCTGTCCACTTCAACCCCAAAGCCTTGTTCCT
This sequence comes from Podarcis tiliguerta, assembly GCF_965153285.1. Taxonomy (NCBI): domain Eukaryota; kingdom Metazoa; phylum Chordata; class Lepidosauria; order Squamata; family Lacertidae; genus Podarcis; species Podarcis tiliguerta. The sequence continues at coordinate 40,934,247 of NC_139534.1, forward strand.
GGTCAGCCACCCACAAGCGTATTTGTGAAATTAGGAGTTTTTGTCCAACCTTCATCAGTTTACGCTTGTTTATTTTGAATTGCGCTTCCCATTTTACTGCCCATTCACTCAGTTTGGAGAGATCCTTCTGGAGCTCTTTGCAGTCCTGTTTTGGTTTTAGCCACCCTGAACAATTGTGTATCAGTTTGGATAGGCTGTTGGGGGGCTGCTGTGGGGAAATAAGATTCTGCCAACCCCATTATGCACACACAACTCTACAGTCTATCCAGCACCTTGCCTGTCACTGCTCAGCTTTGTGGCCAAGTGGAGTATTGAACCAAGTTTTCCCCTTGAAAGTCTCAACGCCCAAACTTTCTTACTACATTTCCTGTGTTTCCTTTTACTCATTGCAATGCTGGTAGTGTCAATGCCACAGATGACTAGTTATGCCATATTGTAGGTGCACTTTCCATCTATTTCTGGACTAAAGCAACTTTCACCTTCTCCAAGAAGATGTTTGTGTGCCCCTCTCTGCCTTTGGTCTTATTTTACAACTGCTTATACTGTACAGTATTACTTGTTTCAAAGCGCCTAAATCGACTAGGCACTATATATAAAGCAAACTAAAATGCACTAGCTTGCCCTTAGGCTTACATTTTAAGCAAGATGAGACATGGAAGGAAAATGGTGGTAAATAGTTAAAATGATATTGAGTAAATATTGAAATTAAATGACTTTTTAAAAAGAAATTCACAGCGATGCTAAGTAGCATAATTCCGTTTATTTTATTTTTCAAAGCGTAGTAGTAGTAGTAACATTCCTATCCTGCCCATTCACTATGAAACCCTGTGGGATGGGGAGCCTATGGCTCTCCAGATGTTGCTGGACTCAAATTCCCATCTGCCACAGCCAGCGTGGCCCAATGATCAGGGGGGATGGGAGTTGTAGTCCGATGACATATGGAGGGCCAAAGCTTCCTCATCATTGAGTTAGGCTGAGCTCAAATCATTTTGTGAGCTTCATGACTGAGTGGGGATTTATAACCTTTCTATTTTAGATAGCTTACTGTAAACTAAAATAACATATATTATTTTAGTGTGGGATGGGGGAACAATTGCTTTCCCTGCCTTTACCTTGGAGTTCAGAAAGGAGAAGTATCTAATTGACTGCTGTTAGGTTACAAGAAGTGTTCGTATATTTTTACACTTACGGGTGGAATCAACTTGGGATCAGGATAGCATCTAGGGTGTTTTATTTTTATTACTTAGTCTCCAGGTAAACTATTGGCCATGGTGTTCTCTTAGCAGTTGCATTCAAGAGGGGAAGAATCTAGGACACGGAGTATTATTCTTACTCTCTTTATGACATATTTTGTCCTTGTGAGCTGAGTTTAGAGCCTGAAATGAAATGGAATGCCTTATCCCCCTCAAATTAGCGTTCTTGGATATAGCTGTCATATAGCTGTCGTGAGCAGATGGTATGTGAATGATCTAGTCTCAATTGGGTAACTACCAGTTAAAAGGAAATGACTAATTGAACTTCAAAGAACAAGTTGTCCTGCTCGCTGCAGTCAAAATATGTGACAGAAATCAGATTTGTGCCTCAAATTTTTGATCTGAAGATTGCTTCGGAAGTACATAACCTTTCTGTTGGCGTAGGCAGCATGCTCTAATTTCATTAACTCAGGAAGCAGTGAGGAAAAGCATATAACTAACAGGGCTTAGGGTGCGGGACTCTGGATTTTCTTATTAGGATAAGAAATATGATTTTTAATTACTGTATCTTAACCATAGGGAGATTTCTTTTTTGTGGCCTACGTAATCGCTTCATTCTCCCACAGTGGCAGATGGAATAGTTAAGTAGACATGATACTATCAAGTACGTGATAATTAGATGTTTCTCTATAAAGAATGTGGTAGTTTTCTTTTTAGATGTCACTATCACGGCATGGGGACACCACCTTTTTAAAAGCAGTATCTAATGGGCTAAAAATGTTATTGTACTTATAAGCAGATCTACCTCCCTGCTGGTTTTCTGGAGCCTGACTGAAACCTCAGTGTTTAGGTTCTTTTTAGAAACCCTAAAGAGGTGTAGGTGGGTGTTTGAAAGCAGTGATTATTTTTTGTTAAATTGCTGCTGGTTTTCTATGCTTTACGCTGTTGTAAGCCATGTTGACTACAGTGGTACCTCGGGTTACATACGCTTCAGGTTACAGACTCTGCTAACCCAGAAATAGTACCTTGGGTTAAGAACTTTGCTTCAGGATGAGAACAGAAATAATGCTCCGGCGGCGTGGCAGTAGCGGGAGGCCCCATTAGCTAAAGTGGTGCTTCAGGTTAAGAACAGTTTTAAGGCTAAGAACAGACCTCCGGAACGAATTAAGTACTCAACCCGAGGTACCACTGTATTTTCTACAAAAAGATGGGATGTAAACGTTTCAATTTATTACTTTATTAACAACATTTATTAACAACAATAGCACCGCTCTCTGGGCACCTTAAAGTACCAGAAAAAATTTAAAATATTTCAAGCAGCCACAAATAAATAAAATTGCATATTTAAATAGAATGTAATAGATTTTAAAAAATAAGAGATTTCGAAAGGTCACAGACACCACAAAGAAGCAGCTGGGCAAGCTTCTCTGGGGGTAGAATTCCACAACCAGGGTGCTACCACCTCTCCCTAGAAGCCAACTGATATGCCTCAAATGGCAGCGGCACTCAGAAAAGGGCATTCTAAGATGTTTTCAGGCTCCAGGTGGTTAGATATCAAAGGAGGGGGACTTTGAGGTAACCTAGTACAAGGCTTTAAATGTCAAAACCAGCGTTTCTGTTGGGCCTGGAAACAAGCAAGCAGCCAGCACAGATCATGAAACAGTGGCATACTGTGTTAAAATCATCCAGCTGCAGTGAACTAGCTAGCAGACTTATCCTGGATTTGCTGAAGTTTCCAAACCATGTTCGAGGGCAAACTCACATGCAACGCATTGGAATAATGCAGCGATGTGAATAAGTGGTTGTTATGTGAATCCTTGGTACATGTATCATTTGTGGAGTTTATTTAAATACCTTTACATCACAACAGCTGCACAACTCTTAAGCCCCCCAGCTGTCTGATCTGACAAAAAGGTAAAGGGTTTGTTATCAACAAACCAATTCTGACACTTCTCTCCAAATTTCTGCCCAATAACATCTAGTAGCCTCATGCATGTTGCACAGAGCAAAGTTGAAGGACCCATAACAGAAGTCTTGGTGGTTGTTTTTTAAGTGGTGAACAATCACCCTGTACCACTCTCTGGATTTTCATGCAAAGAGTGAGCATACGCCACCTCTATTTCATGGTATCTCAGACTAAAGTTAAATTTGCACTTCCCAAACCACCTTGAAGAAAAGCATTATTGTCCGCAACCTAGGAAACCATCCCCACAGGCAAAGTTTACGCCTTGTATTCTCTCAAAGCAGTCTGCGTTTTCTTGGCCCAACAGTTTTACAAAGCAGCATTCGTGAGACTTTCCCCCTTCTTTTCTCCCAACAGGCCCCCTTGCCATATCGGAAAAGACCAGGTGGTTTTCCCTGCAGCATAGTTATGGCTGGGACCTATTTGCTGTTCAAGAGTTTAAAGCCCGTGGAATTACTTGCATTACTTAGATCCTGGTCAATATTAGCATTAAACAGTGTTGAAGAGAAATTGTTGGGAGTTTTATATCTTGGAAAACAAATATGTGTTAGAAAACTGTATAGAATGCATGCTTTATTCAGTTAAAGTTCTGGGTTACCTTCTAATTTTTATTTTTATTTTCACCTCTAGGTGTATGATTGCAGATGAGGTAAGTGGCTCCTTAGCCATTCAGTCTATTCTGTAACTGCTTACTTTGGATTAAACTAGTGCGCAACTGTGCATATCTTTTTTCTATAACCTATTTAGATATTTGTAAATCTCTTTGAAATGTTTCATGGGGAGCAATTCGTAAATAATAAAATAATGTGTACTTAAAAGATTAATTAAAAGTATAATTTCCCCATACAGATACTTGGTGCAAATGTAAACTTTAAAGTAGTGACAATCAAAATGGGACTTACTAATCAACTTATTGAAAATGTGGAACAATGAAGTCAACCTCAAGTAACATGTTTTCATAGACTGAAGTGCCTCTCAGTTTTGCTGAGAGGTGAATTTGATATTCAGCGAATATTTTTCAGCGAGTTAGATGTAGAAAAGTGTAGCTAAACACTGCTTACACAATGTGACCTGTTCACCACTCACTCCATCCTCTTGCCCCCACCCCCAGTCCTTGGGAAAGTGCCTGTAACAGCCAGGAATGGAGTGTGAGGGCATCAGCTATAATGGGAGAGGTGAACTGGGCAGCCTTGCACAAACCTAAGTGCCTTCCCCTTACGAAAGGGAACTCCAAATCTTAGCCTATGCCATGCTATCTAAATAGCCATAATGCTAGCATTATCGTTCTTCAAACTCTGTGTATGTGTGAAAGAAAGATTTCTTAGTAAGTAACTTTAGAACTGAGTTGGGACAAACAATAACCTTATCTCCTGATTTTAATTACCGGTGTTCGTTGTTAGTTCAAGGTAACTGCCCCTTTAATTGAAAACTCCAACTGAATGGCGAAATGCTCATGAATTTATTCATTTTCAGTCAATTACCACCTTCACGATTACGTTACTTTTTAATTTGAGAGAAGCAAGTGTCTCAGTGTGAAGAAGCAACAGAACAAAGGGTAGCTATTTAAGACTACAGTCATAAGCACATTTCAGGAAAGTAAGTTTCCTTAAAGTCAGTGGGTTATATTTGCAAGGCAGGCTGCAATCTTCTGCATACTTACCTGGACACAATGGAAACAGACATAGAATTGGGCTATCTTCAGTATATTAATACTCAAAACGTACAAGTTTATTCTTGTATGTGTTATGAAGAAATGATGATAAATTCACATAAACAAGTGTTGAGTGGAACCCGAAGATAATGTGCTGGTTGCTGCTGAAACATTATCTGTATACGAATATAATGCAATTTACTATTTGGTGGAATGAATTCCAAAACTGCAACTCTTGACTCAAATTGTCCTTTGGATTTCAAAGACAGAATGTTTAATGATGGAATTTATAAGATGAAGATGAAGCCAGATTAACTTTAAACTAGCTTTAAACTAGTATATGAGTATTGGAGGGGGGGGTGTTTTATGTGTGTTGTGAAGGAGAATGAGGTATATTTTGTAGGTTTATATATCTGTGGATATGTGAGTATGGGGGCTTTATGTCTACACATCTCCTTCTAATGTCCTTAACTGAGCAGGTGTTGGAAGTGATTATCTTAGTCTCCTCAAAATGCACTTAAGTTGAGTAATACATTTTGGAGGTTCTAAGGTGGCTGCCATCTGCAAATGAAAAGTGTAAACAGCTGGTAGGACTTTTTCTAGGTAAACCACCGATAAGGATGTTCCCTGCTTTCATACAATTAAGCTTTTCTTCTTTTTATTTCAATTTGTTGTGACTTAGATGGGCTTGGGGAAGACGATTCAAGCAATAGCTATAACTTACTACTACAAAAATGAATGGCCTCTGTTAATAGTGGTACCCTCCTCTCTGAGGTACCCTTGGGTTGATGAGATGGAGAAATGGATCCCAGAACTTTCTCCAGAGGATATCGTCATTATTCAGAATAAAACTGACACCTGGTAAGTGGCATGCTATCAGTCGCATTGCTTTGCCATCCAAACAGTAGCTCTGAAGCACTTAAAACGGTGTGGTCTTTTTGCTGTACTTACAAATCTACTTCCATTGTTAAGAGCGTGCTGGTCTGGTTTGGACATCTCACTAAGCCATGATTTAGTCCAACATGCAGAAGCTGTAATGAACCTGAGCAAGCCCTCCTGCCCAAGGAGAACTTTAGCAGCCTTTTGTTTTGCTTCCACTGAATTTTGGCTTGTTGCTCACACACCAGGCATTGTGGTTTAGTTTCAAAGCAAATCAACTTCAAGCCATGCATTCTGAAGCTGCCTTGTTAAACTAGTCATTGTGTGATGTGTGAACACAACTTCTGTGTGTTTGAATATCCATAAGCACTGCTTTACTTCCTTTACTTGTCACAGCTTTTGGTTCGGTATCTACTATTATCCTCTATATTATGAGTGTAGTATCTCAACTTTCTCTGATGTTTCTTTTTCTGTATTAATTAATATAAATAAAATACTTTCAAAAGCTCAAACACTTTTGAAAGCAAAACACGTCAGGGTTAATTGAAGTACAAAACAAGAGCTGTATTAAATTCTATTGCATATTTTGCCAGTCTTCTTTTGGCAACCTAAAACTTCTGTGCTGTATCCAGCAGAGTAAATATAAACTAGATAAATATAAATTAACAGAATTTAGCTAGTTTGCCATTTACCCTTACAGCAATCCATTTATAACTTGATGAATGTATGTTTCGCTCTCTCCTTTTTCCTAGGAGAATACCTACGAGCAAAGTCACTGTTCTGGGTTATGGCTTGCTAACTTCAGATGCAAAGACTTTAACAGAAGCTCTGTACAAACAGAATTTCAAAGTGGTGGTAGTTGATGAATCGCACTACATGAAATCCAGAAATGCATCTCGTAGCAACATTTTGTTACCTATTGTACAGAACGCCACTCGGGCCATTCTCCTCACTGGAACTCCTGCGCTGGGAAGACCTGAAGAGGTTCTGAATATCACTATGTGATGCCTGGTTCACATATCACAGCCAAGCCATGCTGCTCCACTGGGAATATACTTTGAGCGTGTGTCTTTTCTATTCCCCTCGCACTGGGTTCCTTATCTCACTTTATGGTAACCCTAAGTTGCCATGATGTCTGCTTTCCAATTATATGGTTTGCAGCATCCATAGTTAGTCTGATTAGGATGACTCGGCAAACTGTAGGGGCCACAAACCAAACCAGGAAGAGGGGACAATAAATTGGGGAAAAAAGGAAGGGGAGGTAACACAGGCATCCAAAGCACATTCCTGACTTGCTATGACATCTGAACTGGGCATAAAAGTGAAATAATTTTATTTATTTTATTTAACATTATATATATATAGAGAGAGAGAGCACTTAATCATCAAAACCTCTAAGCAGTTTACAAAATGGTATAAAGTATGCATTATAAATACAAATAAAATATACATAGTTTCTTCCTTTATATTGTACAGTGTAATTCAGATTATTCTATAGTTTAATACATTTTTTGTACTGCTTACCATAAGGATTTTTGCAGAGCACATTTTTGGAACTATGGGTATGACTGGGGCTGGAGTAGATGAGCATAATACCCTCTCAATAGAGAAATGGTGGGATATTGCTGGGGTAGAAAGCATTTAAGACCACATAAGCAGTAAGGTGATAAAACAAGACGCCATTTTATTGAATTTGAAAAAATACAACCATCTGGTATAAGCTGTTAGGCAATTCCTAGACTATGCAGCTGTAGCCAGGGCAAGGCATCTAATTTTGTGCTGGTGATGTCAGAGGGGCTACTTGGAAGTTGCCCATGACTGTGATGCAATTTTCGGAATGGTGCTGGTTATGCACTTAGAAGCAGAATGAGTGTCTTTCAGATTTTGAGAAAATGGCCATCCTAATAAAGTCCGCTTACGATGGTTTTTACAGCTTTTCATGCAACTTGAAGCGATTTGCCCACGAAAATTTGGCACATGGACTGAATATGCAAAAAAGTATTGTGACGCGCATTTCAGGTACTAGTATTTCAGCAACTTTTACTTCCCTGTTGATGTTTGTTTTCCCCCTCTTGATCATTTTACTGATTGAATTGCTTGAGATTGTGATGGACAACCTTTTTCTGTAGAGGCTCTAAATCTTCAAGAAGTAAACTTTCAGGGACTATGTCACTGTGGTTGATTGGGCAAACCGCTTTTCTCTCCTTCTGCCTCTCCCCCTTTCCTCGTCTTCTCCCCTTTCTAACTGCAAGAAATTGGGCTGAGCTGTGGTTTAAGATTTCATGTCTGTGTTCTATATTTATTCTTCATGGGCTGGATTCAACTAAGCCATTGTGTGAGCAGAAGCCAGCGAAAGGACTCTCACTAGTGCATCAGTGTTCCCCACCAGCACATGGCTCCTGAACTTCCCCCAAATCCACATACCTACGGGACCACCTCTCCTGGTATGCCCCACGGAGGACCTTAAGGTCCACAAATGACAACACCTTGGAGGTCCCAAGTCGCAAGGTGGTTAGATTGGTCACCACTAGGGCCAGGGCCTTTTCAGTACTGGCCCTGACTTGGTGGAACGCTCTGTCACAAGAGACTAGGGCCCTGCGGAACTTGACATCTTTCCACAGGGCCTGCAAGACAGAGCTGTTCCGCTTGGCCTTTGGTTTGGACTCAGTCTGACCCTTATGTCTTCCCTCCCCTTACGGTTTTGATCTATGGGCTACTTTTAAAATGAGATTGCATTTTAACCTGTATTTTAAATTGGGTCCCCCCCCCATTATGTTTCTATTGTAATTTTACTGGTGTTAGCCGCCCTGAGCCCAGCTCTGGACGGGGAGGGCGGGGTATAAATAATTATTATTATAATTATTATTATTATTATTATTATTATTATTATTATTATGAGGAATGTTTTGCTTATGACAGGACTGAGAAACTCCATGAGTGCATTTTGGCTTGCCACACAGAATGACTCCTCCCGCCCACCCAAACATGCTCTTCCAATCCTGTTAGGGCCAATTTGTTGGGGCGGGGTGGAGGGCAGGGAAGGCCCTGTTGCACAAGAGGAAGGTTTTGCTCAGGGCTTCCACTGACAGGACCAATTAGTTGAACCCTCTTTTCTTGAACCAGCTTTGGCTTTGCTACAAGAACTGAATCCACACACAAAAAGGAACACATAATTTGTTTCAAACATCATACTATCATTTTGTTACCTAATTTATGAAGGAATTTGGTTCAGCATGTTTAGGGAAGTTTTAAATGTTTTATCGTGTTTTTAGTCTGTTGGGAGTCGCCCAGAGTGGCTGGGGTATAAATAATAAATTATTATTACTACTAAATTTTGTGTTTCTGCAACTTGATTAAGAGATCAGCAACATTGTGGCTGCAACAGACCACTGAGATACTCCTTTATATGGTTTGCTCTTTTTGCAGAGGTGTGGAATGCTGATCAAATAGACTTGCATGCTTCTTCTTTGTAAAATCAAATGCTAACTAATGTTGATTTAACTTAAGTGTCCTATTTTTCACTGCTCTTTAATTGCTCCAGATTCTTTGGTAAAAGACGACAGTGGGACTGCAGAGGAGCTTCAAATTTAGATGAACTGCACCAGTTGCTAAGTGATATAATGATTAGGCGTCTGAAAAATGAAGTTTTAACTCAGTTGCCGCCTAAAATCAGACAACGGATTTCTTTTGATCTTCCCCAAACTGCTGCTACGGTAAACCAGTGTACTATTAGCTGTGTGATGGTGGTGATTCATTTTTATGGTTTTAATTGTTGTGTGTAGTATACACACAGAATTACCTAGCTCTGAAAACTCTCGTTGTGTGACTTGACTACATTTTTTTAGCAGTTCTATTCAGTGCGACCCTATTCAAGAACCTCAGCCTGTGTGGTTAAAAAATTAGGTTCGACCAAGTATATAACTCAATGATTTCAGTGTCTCCCTGACAACTTTAATAAAACTTAGTACAGCTGAACTCTTCAGGAACTTAACAGTACCTTTTAGAAGTAGCGTTTAACCTCTCTTTCAGCGGTTACTGAAAGAAACGGTAACCAATAACTCCTATGAAAACAGTATCACTTTTTGCTAGTGGTGATATTCAGTTATCTATTAAAACAGGGTTTAGACGTCTTGTTTTGCATTTACTGCCATAATTCTAGGAAAACACTCTCTTCCTGCCTCGAACTTTTGTTTGAATACTTTAGCAAATTGGAAAGCATACTTTTATACACAGTTAAGTCCCAGTATGAACTTTGTGTAATATTTAGTAGTAATGGGCACTGTCCAGATAACCATGGGTGGCGTCCAGTGCAGGGCTAAGTGGGAAATGTACATGAGGACTGAGGTCCACTTACATAATGGGACTTCTCTCCATGCCCGCCTCCTCCTCCCACTGCACCTGTTCTGGGGGTTCCTTCAACCCCGCAGAGCAGATTTAGGGGCCTGGGGAGGAGGGAAGAGAGGGCGGGAAAGTCCTTCTGTGTAAGCAGACCTTGTTCCCACACAACAACAACAACAACTTAGTTGAATATTGCCGCGTGGAACTGATGCATGCTCAGTGCAGCTTTCAACACATTTTAAGAACCAAGAATCCCACCGGGTAATTTCAGAGGTACTTTGAGACACGGCACAAGGAGAATTCATGGTCTTCTCACTTGGTGCCAACAGCTACTAAAGTCAGAGTTGATTCATTTAAAATAGCGTTATGACTAATGGTCTGAAACCATGACAATTGCGGTATTTTAAATAAGTAGCACAATAAGTTGCACCGAATTAATAAGCACAACAGTGAAATGTTTCGTTATGTTTGCAAAGGCATTAAAGCAAGGTGCTGTAAAAGTATAGCCCTGAGACCAATGTGCTTCACTGTTTTTGATTTCTTCACCAGCTTTCAGTTCTTTTTGAGCCTTGAAGAAGGGGTGTTTTTAGCCATTGATATATGACTGAAACAGAATGAGCTGTAAATTCTTTTTATTTTGATATTTTTGTCCCGAGCTTGTCTTAGGCTTCTATTCTTGGCAGCAACATGTGACTGACCTACCTCTGCACTAGCGTTCCTCTGAAGAAGCTGGCATCTTTAGGGACTGTTGTTTTTCTCTTTTCTTCTCGGCAGCAAAAGTAGGGCATGATTCAGAGAAACAGTAATTGTTTTGCCCTTTCACATTTTTTGCCTCTAAATATTGCCATTCCCTCCTGTGCAGGAATTAAATGCTAGCTTTGAAGAGTGGGAGAAATTAATGAGAGCTTCAAATTTAGATTGTGCGGAAAGTGACTTTTTCCAGGTGATGAGCCTAATTACAAGCATGTTCAAGCAGACTGCCATTGCCAAGGTAATCTTGACCTGTCTTGCCATTTTTAACATTTATTTAAAGAATTGTACTGCCTTTTCCTATATATACAAATTTGTCAGTCCATTTGTTAGATTGTCTCTTCCTGTATTTTCCTGAAAATTATAGCAGCCCAGTATAAAGTGATTTTTTTTGTCACTGTATTTTGTCTTGTATCAAACTATCATGGCAGGCAGGGGGGGTGAACCTCAGGCTCAGGGCCCAAATTTGACCCTCCAGCCATCTCTGTCTGGCCCTCAGAGCTCTCTCTAGGCCCCACTCCTCACCAGCTGTGCTTTGCACTTTCCTTGTCTGGAATGTGTCCTGGAATGGTGAGGGAGCCTCTCGCTTGCCTGTATAGAGAAGTCTGGCTTCTGTGAGGCTGCAGTGTAGCCCACTGTACAGCGGAAAGGTTTGCATCCATTGCTCTGGCCAGCTGTTGCCTCTGGACTAGCTTGCCACTGGCCCATGGCCCATGAGGGAATGAGTCCCTCAGAGTGAAAGAAGTATGGTTTTGAATAGCGTGCGAGATCCAAAGACACCCTTTGGTGAACAGAATTCCTTCCATTTTTGGAAGGGCTCTGATGTATCAGGGCTTCTTCTGCAAATGGAAGTGCAAGATCATTTTTGCAGATTTTCCCTGCAGGCTGTGCACCACCTCCCATGCTGTTTCAGCGTTTTCCCCCAAATGAAGGGCTGCAGGAGCTATTAGCGAAAACAATCAAACCCCTCTCTCCCACCTTTCCCCACTTCCATTCATGGAAGCCTACACTGGGTCACACAGGTCATCTGAGAACAGAAGGACCTTGGTTCCTACCTATTGTCGTAAAGTATCTCTGAATTAATGAGCAGTATCCAGTTACACTGAAGATAAACTCTTGTCTCTAATTTGAGAATACAGGTTCAGGCTTTAGATAAGACAAGGCCACACTTTTAACTTTGTCTTTCAACTTAGTAGACAGTGTTCATGTTTTAATTATCTCACTTGGCACTGTCTTTAGCTGCAAATTTATTTTCAGTGCTAAGTTGCGTTCCTGACTGCTTTTTAAGGGGCAGGCAGTAAGTAACACAGTGTACTTGTAGTAATAACACTTTGTGCTGATTCCAGAGAACTGTAGTAGTGGCTCACTTACAGTCCTCCTCTGTGCTTCAGCTCTCATTATCCCCAATAGAAGTGCCATCTTCTAAAAAATAACATAGAGGGGGCCCAACACAATGTCCTGATGTCACACACGCAACATTGCACGACGTCCTGATGTCGCTCTGCGTTTGCTTTGAACAGTAGGGGGTCCTGGCCCACTCAAAACATTGAGGGAGGCTTGGCCCCCAGGAGTTGGCGTGCATGATTCCCCATCCTCAGGAATAGAATGGGATGTGGCCCAGCTGATAGAGCTGGGATTCAGCAGAAATAGTTATCCCCTTTGGACAAGCAGAAGTGTCTTTCCATTCTCACAGTCTGCCTTCAGATACAACCCTTAGTGGATCTACACTAATGATGATAATGTGCCAGTAAGATATATCTGTAAGATAACGTGATGCATAGATTGGCTTTTTGTTTGCTTGGCACACTTCAGATAATGGATATTGTTCAAACCATGAGAGGAAATTAACCTTGTATGCTAATGTAGTTTTCTCTTTTACATCAACACAAATTACTTTGTTTTATCCTCTTAACTGTTTTATTACAACAAAATTCCAAGGTGCTTTGTATGTTTTAGGCAGGAGCAGTAAAGGATTACATCAAAATGCTGCTTCAGAATGACAAACTGAAGTTTCTAGTCTTTGCTCATCACTTAAGCATGCTTCAGGCATGTACAGAGGCAGTGATAGAAAGCAAGGTAAGTGTGGCTTATTTTCTTCCACTGCTTTTTAAGGATCTTACTATCGAGCTCTAAACGAGTACGCATTCTTTTTGGTGCTTGCTTTAAAAAAATGCTTGCTTTTTAAAAAGTCTGCGTTTGTCACATCTTGGCTGTTCATATGCAAAGACAAGGATTTCCTTTAACTTCGGGTAATGCTTTGGTTTTCTTACTTCACAGGCTCGATATATTCGAATAGATGGAAGCGTACCTTCAGCAGAAAGAATCAGCCTTGTCAATCAATTTCAGAAGGACCCAGATACTAGGGTGGCCATTTTGAGCATTCTGGCTGCTGGCCAGGTAAGGACTAACAATATACAGGATACAACTTGTGAGTTACTGCTTATGGCATTTGAACTGTTAATCTGTATTGCCACTGACTTCTTTTTTTAAAACCCTATGGGGCACACTGTGGTCAGTGAATTGACAGGTGTCACAGAGACCACTTTGTGTGTGAGAAATTCCAGATGAAACTGCTGAATTAAAGCACTATGTAGAGTTGTACAGTAATATCACCTCTGGTCATTATGCTGATGTTACGCAACCGTTTGGGGGGGGGGGCAGCAATTAATGTAGCAAATCTGTATAACTAAGGAAAAAGTTAACTAGTTTCTCCCATGGCCTAACCTTGAACAATAACCCGTTCCTATGTTTCGTTATGGTGTCGTTTCTCACTCCATCAGCATAGGTCAAAGGAGTTCCTTAAATGTAGTATCTCATGACCTGCTCTTCAGTATATACCAACAGATGTAAGAATTTTAAGATACGGTATGGGAAAAACACGAACATTCCTATTCTGTTCCCTCAAAAGTCAGTTTCAGCATTCAGGCCTATATTTAACGAAATGGTTATATAGTTCCCAACAGCTTGTTTGCTTTTCCCAGCTTGGTCTCTGCGGTGGACAGTAGTTTGCTGTAACATGGCTGCCACCACAATAAAAGTACAAATGCATTGTCCCGACACTTGTTTAGGATACATGTCTGCGAACTAATTTTCTGTGTTCAGGGGAATAAACCCTTATGGAACCCACATGACTGGGGGGAATTTAGCTCAAGCATAAGAGGGACTGTCCCTGCTGTGGCCCTGGCTCTCTTGACAGGCTGCTGTGAATGTGTATTTACAAAAAAATATACATGCTTAATTTAAGGACGTCAGTCCAAGTAGCAGGGTGCCTGCATAAGGTACTCAGGATGGAGCAACTGAGATAAGAGGATTTCCAGAAGCCAGTTTTATTGATAAGGTAGAACAAAAGAAAAATCCATGATTACTACTGAAGGCTGTTGAGAGGAGAAGGAAGAAGTTCAGAGGAGGGATGAGAAGTGAGATGGCAGTGAGCCCAAACAGTGATGGTTTGGCATTTGCAGGGAAAGGATGAGTCCAAAGGCGGTGGGAGATGGCAGGAGAGTAAGCAAGGGTGGGAGGAAGTTACGCCTTTCCTTCCGTATGATCTACCTAAAACTTAAAGAAGCCTTAGTGTCAGGCTGTCGCAAGGTTTTGCTGGAAGGGAGGAGTGCAAGGTGGGAGGTGGGCGCCAAGTTGGCAGTTCCTAAACCCAGGCAGGCAGTGGGCGCCAGCTGTAACTGGAAATGCAGTTTGTCATAATTCCTTAAACCATGTTGGCTAACCATTTTCAGACTTAACTGAGCCTTCTGAGCCCAAGGCATTACGTGAGGACTCTCTGGCAAAAGCATTCAATACCTTTCCCTTTAGTCGACTCTGCTTTCCAAGCTGGAGCCTTCATTTTTGTCTTTATTTGTAGGGATTAACCTTTACTGCTGCCACTCATGTGGTTTTTGCTGAACTATACTGGGACCCTGGACACATAAAGCAAGCCGAAGACAGGGCGCATCGGATTGGACAGTGCAGTTCTGTGAATATCCATTACCTTATCGCAAATGGGACACTGGACCCTCTTATGTGGGGAATGTTGAATCGCAAGGTATGTTTTCGCACTTAAACGTTGGCAATCCTCACTGTCCAAAGCACGGTTCTAAGATACCGACTATAGTACCTTCCTTACATTGTGAGTGCACATACACCTAACAACCCTATTTTCTAGATTATCCCCTACCCTAATTCCTCCTTCCCTAGTCACTTCATATGACTTTTGGTTCTTGGGAGGAGGCATAGCCAGTGATGCTTTCTAAAATTCACTTTACAAAAGCCCGTTTCAACAAGTCAGCAACAGATATTATCTATAGCCTATAGTGCTCCCCTTTGATCTGTTTATGACTGACAGAAGGACTTCTAAAGCACAGTGTCTGGAAGCCTTCTAAAACCTGGAACGTGAGCTAGACCTGCTAGTCCTTCTTGTGTACAGAGCGCCATAAATACTGGGAAGGCTGTCAGCCTTGTAGCCATCTGTCCTGTACTTCAGATGAAATCCACAACAGGATTCCCTCAGGTAAACTTAAAGCAGGTGTGGGGAACCTTTGACCCTCCAGATGTTGCTCAACTACTTGGCCATGGGCAACTCCCATTGCCCCCAAGCAAGCATGGCCAATGGCAGTAAGGTAGATAGTAGTAAATAATAAAATACTATTTATTTTAAGACATGTTATTTGTTGTAATACAATTTATTTAGTCTACATAACCAGGGTGCATAGGGCATGCAGTCTGGTTGAAATCTTCACCTTTGGAAATGTAATTGCTTATTTTAGGCGTTTGATGATGAACCGAATGGGTGGGTAGCAACCCTCGTCATGTGACGGAGGCAGGAGAGCAAAGGATTCTGGGAGGCAGGCTCAGTCCCCTCAGGTTTTTTCTCTCCTGCCTGATGGAACAGATCATTTCTCAATTGCTTTTTTCCATCCAGAAGTAGAATCGATTTTGCTTCTGAGACAATGGGACTGCCTACTGCTGCCCCTGCTCTAGCATTAGAAGAGGCTTAGCAAGTTCATTGGTTTGGGGTAGGAAAGAATAGTTTCTGGACCCCAAAACTACTATGCCCCAACCCTATGCACCACCCTAGACAAGCATGGGATGAAGTTACGTTGTCAAGAGTGAAACCGTTTTTAATCTTTCTGTCTGCAGGCCAGTGTTACTGGGACCGCACTAAATGGCAAGAAAGAAAAACTGCAGGCGCAAGAAGGTGACAAAGGGAAGTGGAATTTCTTGAATTTTGCTGAAGCATGGATCCCAAATGAAAACCTAAATGAGATAAAGAATGAAGTTTTATTCACTCACGTAAGTACAAAAAGATGCGGGTGGCACTGTGGGCTTGCCGATCAGAAGGTTGGTGGTTTGAATCCCTGCAACGGGGTGAGCTCCCGTTGCTTGGTCCCAGCTCCTGCCTACCTAGCAGTTCAAAAGCACGTCAAAGTGCAAGTAGATAAATAGGTACCGCTCCGGCGGGAAAGTAAACGGTGTTTCCGTGCGCTGCTCTGGTTTGCCAGAAGTGGCATAGTCATGCTGGCCACATGACCCAGAAGCTGTACACCAACTCCCTGGGCCAGTAAAGCAAGATGAGCACCGCAACCCCAGTCGTCTGCGACTGGACCTAATGGTCAGGGGTCCCCTTACCTTTAAGTACAAAAAGAGATCGTGTGTGGTGCTTAACATGTTCATGTATTTCTGAAGTCTGGGCATTCACATGAGATGTAATTTGAATTGCCATTTTGCCAGGACTACATACTTATACTTCCTGCTTTGGTTTGCAGGCATGTTAGTACCTGAGATTCACAGGACATCCTATATGTATCTATATTCTCATGTTGTTGGACAAGTCTGGGTTGTTTCGCAATTTGATTTTTAAAAATATCTAAAAACAAATTGGACAATTGGCTGTATTCAAATAGCCTGTCCATCTATTCAAAAGACCCGAAACCATGAAACCCACCTGGGACTTCCATTGCCAATAAGCACTTTCACGTCTTATTGATTATAACAGAAATGTGTATACATGCATACACATGCCCTTCATTTTAGTTTAATTGCAGCCATTTATTTGCTTATTTTGCACATGAACGTATGTCAATCTGTATGGATACTATCCAGTTGGTACCCGTGCACTTGTCAAAACGCTTTTGATCTGGCAGAGAAATCTGCTAATACAGTACAGATATTGCCAACGTGGCACCATCATAAGCTTCAAATATCCCCTGGTGTCTACAAAGCCTTGGAGACCCACCACCCCCTTTTTCTCCCTTGCGAAATACAAAACGCTGAAGGAGGAATTTGAAAATGGTGCTCTTTCCCACTTCCTCTTTGAACTCTATGCATTTCAAGGCTCAGATTAATCATACTGGGTCTGGCTTTTACACAAACCCTTGGGAAAAGTGAAGTGTATTTGTGTGTGCCCTTTCTCTCTCTCTCTTTCTCTGAAAGGAGCTGATCTGTGGGAGGGAGGGAGAACTGAGTACATGAATCAGAAGTGAGTACATGAATCAGATCACTTCCATGGATGCTAGGGCACCAATTAGAGATACATACACGCACAAAATAGTAATTTCATGATCACGGCCACAGTCATACTTAGTGTGGCAGTCAACTAAGTTTTGCTTAGAGTAAAGACCCATTGAAATTAATGACCGTGACTAAGTTAAGTTCATTATTTATTTTTATGTACTTATTTATTAAATTTACATGCTGCCATTCATCCGAGGATCCCAGGGCACCGTATAAAAACACAAAAAAAGACATAACACAGTAGCAAACAAAGCAATAAAAAACCTATACACGGACTGTTTTAAAGGCCAAGGATTGTTTAATTAGTCTAAAGCCTAGGAAATGAGGGGTGTACTCACTTGCTGCCTAAAGATAGGTAATGAAGGTGCCAGGAGAGCCGCCCTAGGGAGAGAATTCCATAAATGAGGAGCCCCCACGGAAAAGGCCTGTCCTCATATGACCACCCTCCAGACCCCTCATGGAGGGGGAAAATAATGGCCTCTGATGATGATCACAGGGTCCAGGTTGGTTCATATGGAGAGAAATGGTCCCTTGAGGTATTAACTTTATTCTCAGTAAAACTTAGCTGAATACCGCCCTTCATAATTTTTTGTAGTAAAGAAAATTTGCTTGATTCACTTGTGAAATGTTGCTTCTGATCTCTGCTTCGTAATACAGCTACCTACCAAAATAATTTGGTGAGTGGTTGTATGAGTGCTTGGAAGTTGTTCCTTCAGTTTATATCAGCTATTGTAATTTGATTCCAAAATCTCATCAACAGTTTGTGAACTGACTAGGAGTTTGCTATAACTTTTGTGTGAATACATTCATTTCATACTTTTTAGGGTTGTTGGTTTTTTTTAAAAAAAAAACCTATGGATTTATTATGGTGCTAACTCACCTGGGATTTTGCCAGGTCACTGGTTACTACTGTGCAGCAAATGTAGTGCATCCTGCTGCCATTTATCAGTATATCATACCCGAAAAGGATCCTCAACAGATTTGGTACAGCCAAAATCCACTTCTTCAAGCAGTAGCCTCATTGTAAATATGAATAATACCCTTGGAATGACTGCAGAGCAGGTCACCGCTCTGTGCCAGACTAATTTGAGTACTCAATATGTTGTCTGTATGATACATCAATTAGCCTGTGGCTTTATAAGGCAGTTCAGTTAATCTTAAATACAGAAAGGCTGCATGTGCATACGCTGCCAGATTGGATACATATAACCTTTTGCTTTAATATGCAGAAATGGCTTTGCAGTTAGGTGGTTCATTTAAGCATAATACAAGAAGGGGGAGATTTGTTCTTAGGTTTCAGGTTCTGAGACCCAAGATGGCATGCAAATTCAAAGCAATTTAACATGATTCCAACTGTGTTATAATAACCAAAATGGCAATTAAAGTTAATATGTTTTTGACTGTGTGATTCCTTTGACCAAGCTGGGAACATTATTCATTTGCATGCAGTTGCAGTATTGTGAAGATCTATTTAGCCTATGAGTCAAGTAAGAACCGTTCGTAAACTGCAAAAGTAACTTTGGCTGGGATGGGGATATTGGCTACCATTCTGGAACAAGCACCATGCCTCTCCTCTCTTCCATGCAACCACAATTAGAAGCTTTCACCTTCACCTTTTGTTTAACCATAGCTTAGTATGTCATCCAAGCTATTATTCATCTTAACTGAGGTTTGTTGAAACAAACCAGTTTTATAAACTGGTGGCTGAAAGCTGACTTATTCCAAACAAACAAACTTGTTACATTTAACCACTGTTTGTCAGGTTTTGATGACTCGAGAAGCTGTAATTAATCCAAAAATCACACTGAAACCTTCCAAACACCTTGAAGCCATACCAGAGCAGGTGAAGGGCAACACAAGACCTCAAGGAGGGGGGAGGCTAGGCTTGTTCCCATCATAATAATCTCGAGGTTGGGAAGCTCAGGCCTCAGGATTTCTTTACATGTCCCTCAAGACTCTCGGTAGGCCATACATCTCACTGGTCCTGCCCCTCCTCAAGTGGCAATGTCTCTTACTTGTCTTGGTGGTGGGTGAAAGCTCTGGAATGTAGTCTACTGTATAAAGGTAAGCCACATTTACTGCTCAGGCCACTTTTGCTCCCATCTACCACTGGCATGGACCCCCAGCATAATGCTGTCGTTGGACTGAAAAAGCTTTTCTGCCTTTGCAATAAGTTTTACTCAGAGTAGACCCATTGACCTTAATGGGCCTAACTTATGTTTATTGATTTCTGCGTGGCTGCTATAAGTAAAATGTAGTTGAATGCCAGGCCAATCCCATGATTTTATCATGACACCAGGCTTCAACCATTGGCTTCACTGTAGCAGTTGAAACTGGTGTTGTACCTTGCTGATCTCCCATGTAGCATCCGACTTTCTCAGTAGCATGAATCAAATTAATAAAATTAAAATTCATAAACTAAATTAATTCATTTAACACATACCTGATAATGTGTCTTTCATGGGAAGCCATATCTTAGCAAGACAGAACATAAACTTTTTTGAGTGTTGCACTGACAGCTTGCCCGAAATAATAAACACAATAGGTTAGGAAGTAGTCTAGAATCCACCCGATTGGAATATTGGAATAATAATTTTCTTGATATGTCAAGTTTTTCCTCTTAAAATTTGCTGTATTAAAAGACTACCTGTTGGGGAAACGCTTCAGTTGGAAAGGTTAATAAATTAAGAAATGGAAGAATGAGACAATAGTTTGCAATGAAAGAGATGTAATGGTTGTTTTATCATCTGCCCTAGTTTGAAAAGGAAAAGCAGCATGATATTCGTGCCTTCCTTTCACCAAAACCAAATGCTGAAAAAAAGCGAAAAACTCCATCTTGCGATAAGGCTTCAGACTTCAGTCCAGCTTCTTCTCAAGCCTCCACTGAGAAGGACCAGGCAAATGGTGGCTCTTTGGACTCTGAGGAACTTGTTGAGAAGGATTTGCTTTGTAGAGAAGCAAAGAGACCAAGAGCTTTACCGCCATCGACTCCAAAGAGCTCTCCTGAGAAAAGGAGGAACTCTTCATTTGGAAAAACAAACCTTCCCGTTACAGAAGAAACCACACAAGAAGGTTTTGGCACACCAGTACCGAATTCAAGCAAAGGATGCCCTTCTGAGGCAACCTGGCGCTGCAGCCTCTGCACTTTCAGTAATAATTCACTGCTGCCTTACTGTGAAATGTGTGAATCTCCTCGGGGAAAGAACAGTAAGTAAGCCCCTGTGCTCCAATTAAGATCGCCTTTCTTTCTTTTTTTAAAAAGCCATTTTTAAAAATGGCACGAAAGAATGCTTAAAAATATGAAGTATTGGAAGAAAAACTTGAGTGACTTTTTTTCTTAAAATTTTCAGAAGAAGCTTCCAAAATTTTCACTTTGCCTATAAAGTATAACATGCCATACATTCAGTGGCAATGGGTGCCTCTGATATTACCATGGTGTAAATGTAATGCTTTGTAGTAGAAATTTCCTTGGCACCTTAACTTTTCCCAGTCCTCTTCAGGAAATAACACTTCTTTCCACAAGTCCATGAAACGCGTGTATTTTATTACTATTCTTGGTCAGGCAATGTACTGTAGCTATCTCACTTAATTACCTTATTAGAAGATGGGTTATTTTATTGGAAATTGACTTCGAAAGGATATATGGCATTTTATATTTATAAAGGATACCTAACATCCCTAAATCCAAAATTCAATTTGTATAAGGTTTTGTTCATTTTTTTAAGTTTGGATTTTATCTGCATGTGTTTGTCATATGTCCACCTTGCACACAGAGAAGCTCATTGCCTTCCTACCTTACCTCTGTTAGAGCCTCCCAAACAGGGCTGCTAAATCTTCCACACTTTACTGTTGCAGCTGCAGAATTCTCTGTCGCCCAGACTGAATTTCTTTTTCGGTATAAAGGCCTGGATCCAAAGCTCTCCCCTGCCTGCACAGGCAGAAGAGCATTTCAGCCTGTACAAGAAGACTTCATAGAATCATAGAATCATAGAGTTGGAAGAGACCACAAGGGCCATCGAGTCCAACCCCCTGCCAAGCAGGAAACACCATCAGAGCACTCCTGACATATGGTTGTCAAGCCTCTGCTTAAAGACCTCCAAAGAAGGAGACTCCACCACACTCCTTGGCAGCAAATTCCACTGTCGAACAGCTCTTACTGTCAGGAAGTTCTTCCTAATGTTTAGGTGGAATCTTCTTTCTTGTAGTTTGGATCCATTGCTCCGTGTCCGCTTCTCTGGAGCAGCAGAAAACAACCTTTCTCCCTCCTCTATGTGACATCCTTTTATATATTTGAACATGGCTATCATATCACCCCTTAACCTCCTCTTCTCCAGGCTAAACATGCCCAGCTCCCTTAGCCGTTCCTCATAAGGCATCGTTTCCAGGCCTTTGACCATTTTGGTTGCCCTCCTCTGGACACGTTCCAGTTTGTCAGTGTCCTTCTTGAACTGTGGTGCCCAGAACTGGACACAGTACTCCAGGTGAGGTCTGACCAGAGCAGAATACAGTGGCACTATAACTTCCCTTGATCTAGATGCTATACTCCTATTGATGCAGCCCAGAATTGCATTGGCTTTTTTAGCTGCCGCGTCACACTGTTGGCTCATGTCAAGTTTGTGGTCAACCAAGACTCCTAGATCCTTTTCACATGTACTGCTCTCAAGCCAGGTGTCACCCATCTTGTATTTGTGCCTCTCATTTTTTTTGCCCAAGTGCAATACTTTACATTTCTCCCTGTTAAAATTCATCTTGTTTGTTTTGGCCCAGTTCTCTAATCTGTCAAGGTCATTTTGAAGTGTGATCCTGTCCTCTGGGGTGTTAGCCACCCCTCCCAGTTTGGTGTCATCTGCAAATTTGATCAGGATGCCCTTGAGTCCATCATCCAAGTCGTTGATAAAGATGTTGAATAAGACCGGGCCCAAGACAGAACCCTGCGGCACCCCACTAGTCACTCTTCTCCAGGATGAAGAGGAACCATTGATGAGCACCCTTTGGGTCCGGTCAGTCAGCCAGTTACAAATCCATTGAGTGGTAGCAGAGTCAAGACCGCATTTTACCAGCTTCTTTACAAGAGTATCATGGGGCACCTTGTCAAATGCCTTGCTGAAATCAAGGTAGACTACATCCACTGCGTTCCCTTGGCTCCCAGTCTCCCTCTTCATGATGGCTCCCAGTCTCCCTCTTCCTGCTGCAGCCCTTATCCCATAGTATCTCCCATATCTAATTCTTCTCTTGAGGGCCTCAAATACTCAGGAGCAGGTTTCTGATGGACTAACAGTGGGAAAGAGGGGAGAAGGTCTTCATTTCAGGAATGAAGCTTGTTTCGCACACATTAGGATCAAAGCCAAGGTTGCTGTTCATGAAGCCTATGCATTGAGTTGCCAGTCATACGGCAGCAGCCAGACATAAAAGTTTTTTCTGCATTGGGTGGCTGTATAGCATCATCCTGTCTAATGCCACTCTGTACTAGGAGGGAAAGAGTCAGCATGCATGAGCTATGGCCTGCCTTCTCTGGAGAATTGTCTATATAATTGGTTGTGTTGGCAACTCTTCTTTTAAGAGCTAACTAGTGGACTTTGCTAGGAATGCACTGTAGGCTTTGCTGTTACCTATCAACCTATGTGTAAGGGAGGGTTTACTACTGTTTTTGTGGTGTTTGTTTTTAAAAAATGTACAGGTATAAAGAACGAAAGCCAGATCAGCAATTCTGTTTCTCCGGGGATTGGGGAAGAAAGCGCAGCCCGAGAGATTATAACCCTTAATGATACAGGAGGGACAGCCCATAAAAGTTGCCGGAGAAATATCCTAGAGCAACCACTGACTGGGATGTCCAGTGGAACGAAGGAAGACATAAATGAGCAATCTAACTGTTGTGAGCAAGAGCTCAGAGTGGGTAAGGAAAACTGATTTCCTTCTGGAGCATAGCTACCTTGTGGTGAGCATGTCATTTTGTGTATCAACCAAACATTTTATTGTGTATTCTCATGCTCTGGGGATCAGTACATGCAGAATATTTGCAAGAGCCCCAGAAGTGGTGATCAAAAGAGGGTATTCAACTAAGTTTTGTTCAGAGTAGACCCAGTGATATTGATAAAGGTGACTAAGTTAAGTCCATTAATTTCAGTATGTTGAATACCACCCACAACGACTTATATATACATCTCAGAGATCACGAATAATTCTGCACATGAAAAAAGCCTTGAGGGAGTTCAGAGATGGTGAAGCAGTTGCTCCCAGTAGATTTGGGGGTTCTTTACAGAATTGTGGTTTGTAATATAGCAATTTGGGCATGTTATGAACAAAATTTTTAATATGTGCTTCTTTAAGGAAAATTTTTGTAAACAAGTAAAGCTTACTTATGTTTAGCAAAGTGAGACAAAGTTAAAAAAATGTGCCATGAAACACTCTGCTGTTTAATATAGAAAACCAATCAAGGGTCCGTTTGCCCACACCCAAAGGCCACTGCTGAGACTTGGACCTGGCACAAGTTGCCTCGAGACTGCTATGCCAGTGTTTCATGTCACACTTCTGTTTGGCACAACTGTCTTACACAAAAGCGATTATGCCACGAGATTGCCATGCTGCTTCATAAAAACTAAAGTTTGACACAAACTGGTGGTGGTGGAGGAGTGAGAGCTTTCCTGCTCATTGGGTAGAGCATGCCTGTGCTATATTGTCTAATCTGCCCTAAGGAGAAGAAAGGAGAATGAGTTTTGATGAAAGTCATTTCACCTTTATTTACAGAGCATACAGAAGACTCGGAATCATTCCCAGCATATTCTGGCCTGAGGTTCTGTGCAAGTAGGAACACAGACAGAATTCATGTCTACACAGTGGTAGGGTGCTGCTGCTGCTGTTTGCTTCAATCCAACCTGGAAGATTATGCAATGGTTCCTGCCCTTTTCTCCCTTCTGTAGCCTGCTGTTCTCTCCCAAAAGACATTCCTAAGGAGTGAAGGACCCCCTGAAAGGGGATGCAGCATGGGAAGTTGTGACAGGAAGGGGGATTGGCAGTATTTGCTATAAAACACAACTCAAAACTGCATTCAGAAGAACATGGTAAAGTCTTTGCTGGTTTGATGCCTTGTTTATTTGCAGGAGTGGGATGCATTGCTTCACGGCTTCCCCTTGCTCCGTGACAAGTTGTAAGCCTGGGGAATTTTTCATGAAGCAAGGGGAAGTCATGAAGTAACGCACCCCGCACCTGCAAATAATCGAGGCATCAAACCAGCAAAAACTTTACCATATTCTTTTGAATGCAGTTTTGAGTTGTGTTTTATAGGAAGGGGGATTTGGCAGAAATCAAAGGGAGGAGAAATCACCATGAGAGGAGAGGATTGGCAGAAATTGGGGACATATCCCGTGAAAGCAAAATTGCCTTTGCGGTCATGCTGGTCCCTGTTAGATCCAAGTCATTGCATTCACTGTTGTATAGGGAGCTTCTGCCCTAACAATGGGGAAAACACACTACAAATAACTTGTTTGTTCATGGCCTGTTGTTGGGTTCTTCTCTCTCTCAGTGTAATGTATTTAATGTGGTTTAAAGTAGGCTTCTTTTCTGTAGAAATGAAAAATTATCAGTACATCCTAGAGTAGGTTAAAATAGTCTTATGCCGTAGGACCATCTGTCTCATCATCTTTGATGTAATGGGATGGTTCATAAACATTTCTACTGCTCAGGGCTAAGGTATCAGCAAACTAGAATGTTGGCAGTGCAACTGCAGTGAGGCCAATGAAAGGTCCATGAATTTTGTTGTTGGTTTATTGTAAGAAGCAGTTCTGATGAGTAATTGAAGATAAATTTATGGTAGGAAAATCACCAACTTCCTTGAAACCTTCAGATAACCGAATACCTTCCTGATTTAGGGGACTTAAAAACATTTATTTGATCCATCTAGGATGGGGAGCCCCTGAATTGTAACTTCATTCCACTGGATATAAAATTGGATAACTGGGAAGATTTACCAGCATGCTTTCAGCAAAAACAGAACCGTTCATTGGTAAGATCAATTGCTGCAGTTATAAATAATGCCCAGGGTGTATGCTTGCAGTTTTCCATTTAAGTAACAAAATGTTCTGCCTTGGTGTCAGGTTTTCAATTATTAGCTAAGTATATACAGATCTTAATTGCTTTTTTTAGTGGAATGTGTTTCTTGGTGGGGAGGGAATATCACACTTCCCTTGTCTGTGCATATACTCAAGTGCATAATTAAATTGCCCATCTGCAGAATTAGGAACTCAATTCCGTTGTCAGTCATCAGTCATTTTTTTAGAAAAATAATACTTTAGCACTGCAATATGATGGGTAGAGAAAGGGTTTAAAAATAAAACAGTAAGACTGCACAGGGTGCATGCAAATAACATTAAGAATTAACTTTTGTTCCTGTTCATTTTGGTTTTAAACTGTTAACACATTCCAGCCAGGAAAACACATCAAGATGGGTACAAAACAGGGCTATGGTGGGGTGGGGTGGGGGGGTCAGTGTTCTAAACTCCCGCTGTTCTAGGCACATTCTGCACTTCCAGCTACTCAGAGACTGGAGAATAGACCCTCTTAAGAATATTAGAGAGGTGGGCAGGGGAAGGACTAGACCATGTGAAAAATAAACATAATATTTTAGCTGCAGTTCATTCATTTTCAGCTTTGTATTCTTGTTATAAAAAAGCACGCCTAGACACATTGTTGTGCCCATAACCTAGGTTTAAGGTGCCATTTAGCTCCTAGCTAACTTTCAGTACAGTGGTATACATGTCTACTCAAAAGTAAGTTTCTTTGTGTTTGATAGGGCTTAATACCAGGTAGTTGAATAAAGGATAAAAGCTTAGGCTTTTGTTCAGTTGCTGTTGGGAGAAAAGGATTCTTGTGCCTTTAACAGCTGTATGGCAAGCACAAATTAAACAGGTTAAGTACTTTCCAGTATGGAAATACAGTTATGACAAGATGTACAGGTTCCACCTATTTGCTGCTTTATTTGATTTTGCTGCCTGCCAGCCACCTAGATCAATTGGCAAGCAGCTACTTGAGATTGGGGTTGGGGAAGAAGCATGGAAATTGTCTGTCACTCATTTTGCTGCCTGCCAGGCAGATGGAACAGGCAGCAGGCAGCTGCTTGAGGAACTTTTTGAAAATGTGAGGATGGGGAAAGAAATGTTGGGCCTTCTTTGCTGCTGTGCTTGTTTTGCTGGCAGGTGGAGCACACAGCTGCTTGAGAGAGGCCTCAATATGAGAGCAGGGGGAGGATTTGGCAAAACTTTCTTGTTTCTGCTGCATGCCCTATTTAGAGACGTTTGTAGATAACATTCAATCTCAAGCATCACACTAGTATGGGCGTATACTTTTGTGAGTTGTCTTGTATGCATTCTCTGTGTATTTTCTTATATTTATGCTCCATAAAGAAACTTTTAAAAATATATTGCCAGCCAGCATTAAATATGTCTTCTGGAATACAGCGTGTGAAGAACTCTCAAAGAGCAAGAGCTTACAGGTATCAGATTTTATTATGTTTTGTATTTTCTCCTCCAGATACTGAGGTTTGTAAGAGAATGGAGTGGTCTAACAGCCATGAAGCAGAGAATTATCAGGAAAAGTGGCCAGCTATTTTCTAGCCCCATTCTTGCTGCTGAAGAGCTGTTGTCAAAACAACAAGCCAAGCTCAGCAGTACCAAACGGTGTGTGCTAACAGCCTCTTTTTCACTCCGGTAGAGGGATGGGAAATAAATCACCTTAATGATGCAAACATGACTTAAATTACAAACTAGTTTTAACCGAGTTGGTTTGATATAGTAGGCTCTTCGTGATTTTGCATGATAAAATGTGGGGAACAGTGAGAGAAATAGGTTTAGCAAAAACAATGCCAAAGGATTCAGAACTCATGAATCCCTATGTTATTACAATAGAAAATTAAGTAATTCATCACCCTGATGATAGTTTTCATATCAATGTAATAATGGATCTTATTTAAAATAGAACAGAGAAAGCTGCTGGAAATGAGAGTTTTACAGATTGCATGTGGAAAACAGGGATTAGCTTGAGAGGGGAATTTCCTCAAGAATTCTGCATCTCAGTGTTTTGCGTTGACCCACAGACTAATAATGAAATGTTTCCTATGTTTCTAGGTACATAACAAAAGAGGATGTAGCGAAAGCTTCACTAAAGAAGGCTGACAGTATTGGGGGCAGTGTTCGTATAGTTACTAAAAAAACCCCAGTTGCCTTAAATGCCCACACTGCCCCTGCTGGGGAAAAGGACAACAATTCTACAAAGTAAGTTTCAAGTATGCAAGGTAACATTGATTTCTGTAGGTTGCATCTGCTAATGCAGTGAGACTTCCTCCCCTATCCCTCATCTAGAGGCTCTCCATACAGCTTTTTTGGAGTGCATTGGGGGGGATGCAGGCTAGAGGACGTTCCTTTGCTCAGGTCTAATGTGCAAAAGAAATGGCAACATTGGAGAAAGCCCCATGTCCCTCATTTTCAAACTGTTAGTCAGTTCTTGACAGCTGGGCACCTTTGTTAATCAAAACCGATCTTTATCTAACATTAAAGTAATTTCCCGTTACAACTCCCATTAGTCCCAGTGAGCGTCACCAACGACCAGGGATGATGGTAGTTGTCTTTGCAAATGAAGTGGTGGAAAAGTTAAATGAGCCCTTTAGTGTAGGATGAGGGCCAATAAATTGAAGCTGAATCCAAACAAAATGGAAGTATAGTGGTACCTCGGGTTACAGACGTTTCAGGTTACAGACATTTCAGGTTACAGACTCTGCTAACCCAGAAATATTACCTTGGGTTAAGAACTTTGCTTCAGGATGAGAACAGAAATCGTGCTACGGCGGCAGTGGGAGGCCCCATTAGCTAAAGTGGTGCTTCAGGTTAAGAACAGTTTCAGGTTAAGAACAGACCTCCGGAACAAATTAAGTACTTAACCCGAGGTACCACTGTACTTTTGGTGGGTGGTTCATCTGTTCAGGGTGGTGGTGTTCTGAATGGCACTGTGCTCCTCTTAAAATAGATGTCTGCAACATGAGGGTGCTTATAGACCTAGCTATTACTTGAAGTTCCAGTGGCATCTGTAACTTGAAGCATCTTTCTGCAGCTGAGTACAGTCGCTGTGGCCCCTCCTAGACAGAGAGCTTTGTGGTGGTTATCTATGCCCCGGTTAAATTACTGCAATGTGTTGTTAATGGAGCTGTCTTTGAAGACAGCCCAGCAATTGCAATTGGTAAGAAAGACAGCAGCAAAGTTAATAACTGGGACTGTTTGCCAGGAGCGTATCATGAAGGACATAGAAAACTGCTTATGCTGAGACAGGTAATTGGTCCTCTTGGCCAGTAATTTTAACATTGACTGGCAGCAGCTCTCTAGCACTTCGGACAGAGAAGTCTCCTCCAGCCTTACCTGATGATGCCAGGAATTGAATCTGGGAGTTTGTGCATCCAAAGCAGACATTCTACTACAGCGATTTTGGTGGTTTTAATTAGTATTTTGGTTAAAAGGAAAATACTTTAGTGGTATAATAAAAAGAGAATTCCTTGTGTGCCTAAGATCCATGTTTGGGGCTAGTACTTTTTAGTGATAGAGCGCCAGCAGGGATTTAAAATCACAAAACATGCAGCAAAGCATGGAAATATAAGCTGCTGTTGTTGTTGTCGTTTAGTCGTGTCCGACTCTTCGTGACCCCATGGACCAGAGCACACCAGGCACTTCTCTCTTCCACTGCCTCCCGCAGTTTGGTCAGACTCATGCTGGTAGCTTCAAGAACACCATCCAACCATCTCAACCTCTGTCGTCCCCTTCTCCTTGTGCCCTCCATCTTTCCCAACATCAGGGTCTTTTCCAAGGAGTCTTCTCTTCTCATGAGGTGGCCAAAGTATTGGAGCCTCAGCTTCACGATCTGCCCTTCCAGTGAGCACTCAGGGCTGATTTCCTTAAGAATGGATACGTTTGATCTTCTTGCAGTCCATGGGACTCTCAAGAGTCTCCACTGCCTTGCCCCTTCATGGATCACTGCCTTGCCGTGACGAAGGGGCTTGAATAACTCAGAGAAGCTATGAACTATGCTGAGCAGGGCACCCAAGGTGAACAGGTCATAGTGGAGAGTTTTGACCAAACGTGATCCACCAGGAGGAGGAACCGGCAAGCCACTCCAGTATCGCTGCCAAGAAAACTCCATGGACAAAGACAACAGGCATAAGCTGTTAGAAGGGGATATTTTAAAGGTTCAAGTTCCCACTTCCCTTAGCTTAGAAAGAGACCACGTTTGGCAAGTTAAAAGATGGTTTACTTACAAACTTCTCAAAGGTTAGATTCATGTGCTCTTCCATACAGCAGCAAGAAAAGACAGGCAAGGTTAGTTCCAAGGTGTAAATGTTTCTAAATTGTTTGTATACAAACACAAAGCTGTCTTGCTAAAGCCACATGTTCTAGGCTTGGAGCAACCAGCGCAGACATCCTTAATGGTAGGGTTCACATGGTGTAAAGTGAGAGATCAGAGAGTTTGATAGCCCTTCCATCCAAGGTGAGTGGGTGTGACCTAGCAGGACAGCTTACTTTATGGTCCTAACACTTTCATGCATTAATTGGAGTAACTATATGAGACTGGATATGTCCCAGAGTTTTGACCCTTTGCTTGCTGGTGCTTTAAGAACTCTATTGATTTATGGTCTGTTTCTGAAGTGCTGATCCTTACCTTCAAAGCGTACACAATGTGGACCTGAGGGAATGCCTACACCTATATGTGCCTGTACCATGTGTCACCTTCAAAGATCCTCTGGTTAGCTTCCCTATCTTAAGATGAAGCAGGTGGCAACTGAGAGAGCACATTCTTGCTTGTAATGCCTGAGAGACTTACCTGGCAGCATTTTTTATGTCTTCAGTGCAAGGTGACCTTTTTTATTTTCCCAGGCTTTTAACTCTGGTTATGTTAAGCTTCTTCAACTTCTTCCCCACACCCTTATATTGTATAATTGAAGTTTAATTATGGAAGGTGCCCTGAAAACTTAATGGTGGGTTACAAATTCTTTAAAATAAATAAACAAAATGGGGAAATTGTTCTTCACCAAAATAACTGACCTGTTTTATCTTTAGGTTGGCTTCAGAAGATGGGAACTGCCCAGCCCTCATATCAGGCTCTAGTCAGGCTGATTCTGTTGAGGAGCCCACCTTAGGCAAAGACTACTTGCAAGCTGTAGATAATGAAGGAAATCCACTTTGTCTTAGCTGCCAAATGCCAGCAGTCCAGATTGACCAGAAGTCCACCTCAACTGCCTGTGACACACGGTTTTGTTCTCATAAGTGCCAAGATAACTTCTTATTTCGCACTAGCCAAAGCTACTTGAGAACTAGAGTATTTGAGATAGAACATGGGGTTTGTCAGAAGTGTTCTCTGAATGCCCAGGAACTCTACCTTTGTGTCAGAGATGCCCCAAAGAATCACCGTAAAAATCTTCTGGAGAGCTCCTGGATGTCCAAGCTTCCTTTAGCTCAGGTAAAATGTGCTGTTGGATTTAGTCAGTTACCAATCAGGAATAGGGAACTGGATCCAAGCTACTTTGAACAGGTGGGTGGGATCACCCACCTGTCAGTCAACTCAGATATGACATCAGGTGATTCAACTTCAAAGGAAGAATCTTAAGCCATAGCTGTAAAGATTCCTGCCAAAAGGGAGACTTGCTTTCAGTGCTGAGCTGCAGGCCTCACTTTCTGCAAGAAAAAGTTAGGTTTGTGAGCATGTTATGTTATAAAATCACCTCCTCCTTTAGAAGATGAAGGCTTATGGCTCTTGAAGCATTTCAAAGCCAGTATTTGCATAGTCCAACTATCAGCACGCAGACCCAGCCTGTCACCTGTATTCTGCCAGCAAACTACACTGTGAAGACACAGTTTGTTGTTACAATTGTTTAAACTGTGGTTTAACACTATTTCCAAGAACCTAAAAGGCTAAATTTCAAAAGGTGTTAAAGAGTATCACTTGATCTTAACACTAACTTCATTATAACTTGTCAACTTCCTCTTCTCTAATCTAAGAACAACAGACCTGGTCCAATAGCCACCACATGTATATTTATTTACCTTTTGCTCTTTACATATGTATCTAAAACCATTAACATTTTGAACAACTTTGGTTAGATGAGACCCTATTTCATGTTCATAGAACCAAGAGTTGGGGTAGGATTCCCCCCCCCCCCAATACATGTTGATATTCTGGTAGTAAGGATGTGTGTACTAGCTACATTTAGAAGTCCATGTTCAGATCTTCTGGAGGATTGTGAACAAGCTGTGTGTGTCTATGCGCCATCATTTTACCTCATGGCTTTAGATTAACAGAACCACAGTTTAGCATTACATCTGAACTGGCAAACTGTAGTTTTTGTGATTCCTTCAACTAGGATTGTAATTGTTGTTTGGATGTTATGGCAGATTGGTTTGACTAACCAGTAAGTGTTTGATTAAGCCAGGTGTCCGCCATCGGCTCAGGGGCGAGAGAGGAAAAGCCAGATGGATTCCATAGAACCCCCAAAGAGCATGGGAAGCAGCACCTCCTCAGCGGAGGAGAGTAACCATGCCTCCAGTGGAGAAGAGCTCCAGGGCTCGGAGGAGGCGAGGCAGTGCCAGGACACCTTGCCTGGGCAAAGCGGGGAGGAGAGAGGTCCTCCGTTACCCACACCCTCCCTGGGCTGTAGGCTTCCGCACTCAGAGGGGAGGCGCAGATTGGGTGTCAAGAAACTACTCTGCTGGAGAAGGTTTAAGGACTGCCCACTCACAGATTCTGCCACTGAATGAGCCAGCCACGGGAGAGTGGCACTCTGCACAGAGAAAGATTATTTTGGCATCAAAAGCAAGGCTTCACAGCCGAGCAGGGAGGCATTTGCCTACTTGCTCTTGAGCAACCCCTTGGTACCTTAACACCAGGCATAGGCAAACTCGGCCCTCCAGATGTTTTGGGACTACAACTCCCATCATCCCTAGCTAACAGGACCAGTGGTCAGGGATGGTGGGAATTGTACTCGCAAAACATCTGGAGGGCTGAGTTTGCCTATGCCTGGATTCAGCCAAATCATGAGGAGGTAGAAAGGTATGTACAAGCTCGTTCCTAATTGGTAAAGGCTTAGTAGCTTATCTAATGTCCTATCTAATTGCAGTTAAATGAAATTATACAGAACCCAACTGAAGGTCAGTTCTGGCAAGTGGATCATATAAAGCCAGTTTATGGTGGAGGAGGACAGTGTTCCCTGGAAAATCTTCAAACATTGTGTACGGTTTGCCACAAGGAGGTGAGTACAGAATACTCTGAAACAACCCTTCAGCATTATGCATGTTGTTGTTGTTTAGTCGTGTCCAACTCTTCGTGACCCCATGAACCAGAGCATGCCAGGCACTCCTGTCTTCCACTGCCTCCAGCAGTTTGGTCAAACATTATCCTTAGACCTATTTATTCTTTGCCCTGTAGTCAGTTTCTCTACCAGTTATTCTTTCGCATTTCCTTAATTCTTAAAAGTTGGCAAATTCTCTCATTTGCCAAGCAGATAACTGCACTCCAAAGGTTATTTACTTTAGGTGCAATGCAGTTCTGTAATTCAGGTAGACAATATATGTTAGACCATCTTAAAAGTTACCACACCAACCAACATTTGCAGTCTAATCAAGATGCTGTAATCAGTGCCAATTTCTCTGTACAGTATATGTTGATATGAAATGCATTTTATCTAACTATTTTCTTTTTTTCAGAGAACAGCAAAGCAAGCCAAGGAAAGAAGTCAAATGAAAAGAAAATCTGTAGCTTTAAAGTATGGATCTGATATTACTAATTTTTTTGTGAAATTATGAAGCTCAAATAATTCAGATGTGTAGTTTATGTGTAGTTCATCAAACTGATTAATCATGCACCTTAATAAACTAATAGGTTGACTTTTAGTGGGATTGTCCTAAACCAATCACCTAGCTTTTTCTAAGGCTAGATACTGGAGTTATCATGGCAGATAAATGTTGAGAAAGGCAACATTATACATGCAGACGCATCTCTACCTACATCTTTGGCATTTTAAAGTTTTGGATTTAAAACTTTTGTACTTTCTTAGTCCAAGGTTTGGAATGTAAAATTGCATTTGACAGTGATAGACCAATAAAAATTAATGATTGTTCCCCAAACTGTATTAGTGGTTAATACAGAGAGAAATGCACCAGTTTAGCCCTTAACCATCTTCTCATATATGACAAGTAGAGTGGTGGAATAGCAGAATATGCTTTTTAAAATATCAGTACTGCTGTAACCTCTAGCTTCCTAATTGCACCATGAGGTTTGTCCTTGTAATCTGCTGCTTTGCTCAGCTGCTTATCTTGACAGCACAATCCTAACTGTGTCTATTCAGAATTAAGTCCTATTTAATTCAATGAGATTTCTGCCAGGTAAGTGAGGCTAGGATTGTAGTCTTGTATAAAAAAATGAATGAATGGTCATAAAACAGTGGCATGGCCTCAAACCTTAACATGTAGCATTCCTTTACAAGAACAGAACACATAGATCCAATGCATTAAAATAACCCTTTACTTTTTCTAACAGTATATAAACAAACAGCATGATTCTAAGAGTTGAAAGCCAGTGGTACAGAGGGTTTCAGTACAATTCATCCTGTGGCAAAAATGCTGCTGGTATATTCACTATAGTAAATTACCACTTTTAAATCACACTTTTGATGGATGGTAGTTTAAATTTTTGGTCCATCTGGTCTTTAGTAATATATACACAGCAATTTAGACCCACAAGTGAGTTGCATTTTATTATGTGTAGACTACATACAGCTTTAAACAAAGTTTATAACCCACTGATGTTGGCATTACACATTTGATGGTCAGGTTGGTCTAGATGAGCAAAGTAAACTTTCACATGAGGCTGCAGAATTCTACAAGTATCACCATATTTGCTGAGTTCTGATATTTTCATTATCACTGTAAACAGGAATGGATTGCTCCCCAACAATCCCATTCCCAGCATCCCTCCGAAGCCCTTTAACACATATATTCAGATGGAGTTTTCCAAATAAAAGTTTACTCTAAAGTTCTACCTACATCTTATGAGACAGTTGTTTGGCATTAAGCATTGCTCCTCAGTGACTAGTCTGTGAGTATTTTATTACTGATTACTAAATTTATGAAAGGATTATCCTTAGCTCTAGAGTACTGGACATGGAATGACCATTTGAACCACCGGCAGAGATGCATTGTCGGCAGGCTACACAGTGACATCAGAAGAATGTTGTATCAGATGAAAAGGCACCAGCTAGTCGGAAGTCCTCTTTTGTGAGAACACTATACATGCGCTGAGGCAGAGGTTTGGAGTAAGGGGCAGGCCGTGGGACAGTTGTGCGCAAAATAACCTCACGCCCTGCGGGCAGGGGGAAGTCTCCAGCTATTCCGGAACTGAAACGTTTCTCATCCAAAGAGCCAGACCTCTTAAGTTCTTCGTCCAGGGGCATCATTGTGGCAACCTAAAAAAATACAGAAGCCTCACTGTTGATGTGTTTTGTTAGCTCCATAATCATTTTTAAAACCAAAGAACGGCAGGATAATTCAAAAATAAGGACTACATAAACAGATAGTGAGTCTTGGCTTTGAAGAAGTTGCAATATGCAGGCACAGACGGATATGTAAGAGAAGAATGAATGAGTGTGACAATGAAAGCACCATTTGCAGTGGATTTCTAAAGTGAAGAAATGTAGGTTTTTAAGTTTGTGCTTCTACAACACGACTAATGCTGGTAAAGAAGTATTAAACACACAGCCTTGGGGGCCACACAATTGACAACACCACAGACCACTCTCGGTCAGGTTCATGAAGTGGACCTTGAACTGCTTCAGACTGGTCTCCAAAACAGAAAACATGACATTTGTTAGTTAAAAGTCAAAACAATGTAATGTTGAGGTTCCAGCAAATGATGATTAAAATTAGACTACAAGAGCTTTGCTATGAATTCTACAGTGTTTGGGTCTGTATCTAAGGAAACCAGTGTTAATCAGGGCTTGATGTATTTTCACATGACATGACCACCTAATGAGTCGGACCATTCGCCCATCTTGCAGTGATCCTTTATAGCCCTGCTACCTTAGTTTGATAAAGGATATAACTGTGCCTGGGGCCTTATACTAGCACAGCACTGCGCTATAACAACTCCCTGTTTCAGTGAGTCCTGCCACCTAAACAGGATGAGAACTATTGTAAGTCACAAATGGCCTGTCTTTCTTAGCACCAAGGAAGTAATTGGTTACTAAATGAGTCAAATTTCTTTCATAAAGCATCTCTAAGGTAAAAAATATGACTATCCTAAGTGGGTAGAGTTAGTTTACAGCTGCTCCATAACTGAGAAGCATAAATCTGTTCATGCGAGCATTTTATGAGGAAGTATTAATAAAGCAAGAGAAAATATTAAAGCAGCAAAAGCTAAACTGCTTTCTGCAATAAAAGTGGACAAATGTTCCTGCAACAGTTTATGGTGCTTAGTCCTTGCCAGCCAAAACACATGCACATCTGAAGAAGCCATAGGCAACAACTCGATTACCAAACAAGGCATGGCTCTGTGAGACCTTTAGACTTCAAATACCTTCCAGTTAGACATCCACTTAAGGCTCCAGTTTTTCAATCACAAGTTACTTCACAACCTGGTTTCAAAACTTCTGGCTTCAGAAAATCTTGTTTGAAGTTGGTAAGATGAAGTTATTTTAATGGTTTGACTATGCAAGTGATCAGTAGGAGGCAAATCAAGCAACTGCACTATGCTGCTAGAGCATTCGTTTCTATGCACCTACATGAGGTTAGGCAGATGACTAGAAAATTAGGGAAAGATCTAGTTACCTCCTCAGAAGATTCAGTCAGCTGGATAAGGAAGAGAACCAGTGATAAAAGATAAAGAAAGGCAAGTCAGAGATGACTCACATGGGGTCAAGAGAGGTTTCAGAATTGTCTGCTTTAAAAGGCAGAGTGCCCTTCAGGTATATGTTGTAGTCAAGAGAGCTACTGTGATAAACACTCAGAACATGAAACAAACATAGAACACACTGATGCAGAACTGGTACAGATAACATGGTAAATTTAAACAATATTCCAGTCTAATCAACCTCATTTTTACCCATTCAGCAGGTGCAACTTTCCATACATGTTCTAATCTAGCAACTGAGAGACAAAAGGAGTTCATTCATTTCAACAGAGGCAGTCACTACCCACTTATATTCATCTGAAATGGATGTTTAATGCTGCCATTACAATGAACAGGGCAGCCTACAGCTGCAGGAGCTTTTGTGCATCAGAATACATGCAGGGACGTGAATCACTAAACTTGCCTTATTTTTATCATGCATTTTAAAGCTGCTAAGGGGGAAAAAATCAGTCCATCCATTGGTTAAAATGAAATACTACTGGGATTAATTTTTACCAGTTAATGACCTTGCAGAAATGAATTATTAGCAAGCATTATTTTTACTGATATTCGTGTTCTAAAAGAACAAGCAGAAGATCACTTCAGCAAGGGGCTTTCCCAATCCTACCCACGGCAGCCCCTACACTAAACAGCATGGGACGCAACCTTGTGTAATTAAGTGAAAACTTCATCATGTTTTCATTATGAATGCAGAGTTGCATGGGTTTTTTTTCACCAACACAGAAAGTCTGCATGCTTCCTTCTCCAATCATATTCTTCCTTAAGTTCTTATCTTCTCACTTGCTATATTTCATCTACTGTGAGCAATTTCCCATGTGCAAGTGCTTCCTCATATTTCTCCTGTCACAGGAAATACAGAGGTTTATACATGCAATAGACCCTTCTCGCTACAGACTTCTGTGTTCCTACAAAGCCATTCCCTTGAAGGTGGAGGAACTCTCCAAAACAGCATGCAGTGCTGCAGGTAGGCTAGCGGAATGAGCAAGTGCACCCCAATGGAGTTGCAGGTGTGCTGTCTGCCCAAGCAAGGGCTTCTTTAGGTTCAGAGTAGAGAGTACAAGTTCCTGAAATACGCCAACTAGTTCTCTGCGGCCACAAATTATTTGGTTGTTTAAAAACATTCTGTACACTTCAACTTCTCTCACATTTGCAGCTCATGACCATGTGCAACCAACCCCTCTCCTTTCAGGCCTTCTCTTGCTCCTATTCCACTTCCAATCTTCTCCTAGGCCCTTCAGTAACTCCCTAAAGTCTTCTGCCTACCCAAGTCCTCCCTGAGACCACACCAGTAATCAATAGCAAAGGACTGAAATATAAACATACATTACAGCATTCCAGAAGCTGCTATTATATCACACAATGAAAAATT
This sequence comes from Podarcis tiliguerta, assembly GCF_965153285.1. NCBI lineage: Eukaryota > Metazoa > Chordata > Lepidosauria > Squamata > Lacertidae > Podarcis > Podarcis tiliguerta. The sequence goes on from NC_139534.1 coordinate 40,971,818, forward strand.
AGACCTGGAAAACACTTACTGGTAACTGTTATGAAATGCAAAGTTCATTTTGTTCTGGCAACTTAAAAACTACTACTTCATTTAATCAATCAATGTGCATTAGTACAAACGGACCTTACGTACATTAATGCACAACAAAACACCCACAATTGTTTCACAGAACTACCACCCTGGAAGGAACACACTGATCTATAATCTGTGCTTTGTTAAGTACTGCCCGTTTTTTACATTTAGCTGAATATTTAATATAGCCATAGTATTCTTATACACGGAGGCACGTTCAAAGCCTGGCATTTTGAACTGAGAGTAATCTTACATGGCCTACGTTAGAGATGTTAAAAAGTCCATCTTACCCGCTGTGAATTCACAAAAAGCTTGTGAATTATAGTACCAGCATGTCCTCTTCCAGCACCAATGACTGAGACTTCTGGCTGTTCCAGAAAAGAATTCACAAATCTGGTAGCGAAAGAGAAAGGAAAGGAAAAAGTCAGCAAAATAAACTAGTTTTTCTGTTTTGAAAGGAACAACCATATTTTTAAAATATTTTCAATATTGGTACCACAGCTGAGTGGTAGAAAGGAACTGAGCTCACATATAAAATTCCATGTATCTAGCTTAAGGCCAGTTTATGCATGGATGTACACTGCATGTATTAATTTTCCTGCTCTGGATGACTGGCAATAGAATTAGTTATTCAAATCAAATACACTCTGTGTTGAGATTTCTGCCATAGTTCTGGAAGTCATCCCGATGGACCAAGGTTTTGATCTTTCATCTATTTTCCATTACCATGCATAATGTTATCCATAAATACTTAATATTTTTCTTACTGGGAGCAGCCTGTTTCAAGATTGCCCATACTGCAGATATTAAACAGAACTTTTGTTTCAAGGGGAGAGGACCAAGGCAGTGGCAGAGAAATTAACAGTGCATAATAGACTATTAAGAGGAGTAAAATTAAAATGTAGCTTTGATAATACATGGTACCATCTAACCAGCTCATGTGTTGCAGCAAAGTGGTCAAATTCTGCCACCCAAATCACAACAGACAGTTTGGATACTATACCACAACACGACTGGTCTCCAGCTTAACCCTTCCCCATTTTTTATTATTTGTATGTACAGTGGTGCCTCGCAAGACGAAAAGAATCCGTTCCACGAGTCTCTTCGTCTTGCGGTTTTTTCGTCTTGCCAAGCAAGCCCATTAGCTGATTAGCGCTATTAGCGCTATTAGCGCTATTAGCAGTTTAAGGGCTATTAACGGCTATTAAAGGCTTAAGGGATTAGCGGATTAGCTGCTAAAAGGCTATTAGCAGCTTAGCGCTTTAGAAAAAGGGGTTGGGGAGCGGAAAAAAACCTCAAAAATCGCAAGACATTTTCGCTTTGCGAAGCAAGCCCATAGAGAAATTTGACCTGCGAAGCACCTCTGAAAACGGAAAACCCTTTCGTCTTGCGGGTTTTCCGTCTTGCGAGGCATTCGTCTTGCGGGGCACCACTGTAAATGCTTTCTAGACTAACTTTCCCCTGAATAGTGGGATAGAGAACGTAGACATAGCTTTCGTTTTGCCTTTATTTTAGTAAAGTTGTTACTCTTGTTTCTCTTGTATGGTTTGTCTAACATGCAACATTAAACTTGATAAAAAATATTACAAGGAAATAAAATACGGTGTTTGAGGGGATATGAACACACTTGACACTGCAGCCCCAGGACCAAGCACTTCCTGCGAAGTCCCTGCTCTCTCACCCACACATTCTTGCTGCCATCCTTCCCCATTATTAATAGTTACGTCAGCAAAACATTAGCCATGGTTTCTGCTCTTCAGAGAACACTCTTAACTTGACACCAGATTGACCTTATAAGAATAACCATTTATGTTGGCGGCTGCTCTGGGTGGCATGTTTCCTTCTTCCAAAATACACACAAGTGTAAATAAACCTGCCATGCTTATACTATCCAAACACCAGAATGCATGAAAAATGCAGCAGATAAGCCTGGAATGGCCTTGCGCTTTGAGGTAACAAACAAAGCAAGAAGAGGGAGTTACTATGAAACGTGACTTGCACATGCCTATGAAACAAGGAATTCAAGATTACTCACTTTTCTAGATCTTTGCGTTCATCTTCCTGTTCACATTTCTCTACCCCAAATTTGGCTTTCAGTGACCTTGCCCGAGCAATAGTGGCTTCCACATTCAAAATCTGACTAATAATTTCCTGCGTAAGAGAGAAAGCATTTTCCATTTTGTTATATGCCTTACTTTTAAAGACGTTCCTTCTCAATCTTAGTTAAGGAAACCCCTTACTTCTAATTTTTTGTCTTCTGGGTTTGGAAACCGGAGGACTTTACTGGAGTGGCTGATTATCTGCTTAATTATCTTCTTTACTGAAGAAATATCTTCCACCGATTCTGTTGTTAAAACATAAAGTATATTGTAATAATAGTTCCACCTTCACACAAAGTATACTGCATTTTTTAAACAAGTGTTATTTACCTTCTTCCTTTACCTTGAGTACAGCTGCATGGATGACACAAGGCAGAAGATGCCTTGCAAGATCTGCTGGTTTCTGACCTGCTAAATAGTGCAGCACCTGAAGGTATGGTAAAAGGATTACATCACACCAATAATGTTCTCATTCATATCTGATCATCTTGATTCTGCACAATGAATCTCACCATCTCTCCAGTATTTTAAAGTACACATATTATGGCAACTAGGGTACTAAAATAAATCTTCTACGTTAATACTTCATGGCCTTCATAAAAATGCCCATAAATTCTGGGGAAACATTTCCGAAGACTTTCCTCTGGTACTTTAGACTTGAGAAACATTTGTTCTTTGGGGAACTACAAGTTCTGTGTCTATCATAGGAGAATTCAGATGATCTGAACATGACTGAACTCAACAAAAGCAATGACTGTTTAAAGCACAAGAGCAGAAACAAAACTCCACAGCTATGTATGCATTAACAAACAGCTATGCATTAACAAACAGCTTTTGGAAGCTACTAAGAGAACATCCCAATAGGTGAGGCTATGGAGAGGTGCTTTCCACTGGTCAGGTACAATTTTTGGATGAGACAGGTGTTGGGGAACAAAGTGGCAAATGCTGGAAGGAAAAAGGGAAAGTGTCTGGAACTGATAAAGGGCAGCATGCAGACAGCTGAAAGGGAGCTCTACCACAATTACTGCTAAGTAAAAACTATGAGAGGCTTCATTCCCAAAGCGCTTACAATACCTAAGTGCTACTGATCTCCAAAGTTACTTCAAGTGCCTTTGCTGATTTTGTCTACATGTTTCCACAAACAAAATAACCGTCATTCCAGGGAATTATAATTCCAGAAGGAAACTGCATTATTCAGTCCAATGTTAAAATGTGGCCTGCATAGTCAGAGAGATTCAGGACAGCCAAGACACAAAGTTCCCATGGAAATGGGCAGTGTCTGTGCAGCCTGTCGCAAGTCCTCTTACCTTCTCTGCCTCACGAGTGTCATCAAAAAGCCGTCTCTGCCTTCTTGCCGGAATCGGCTTTGCCGTCTCCCACGCTTCAACCCACATATTACTTGGAATCTTCATTCGAGCACTCAGTTCACCCCTGATGACTACATCCCCCTTTTCATCCACAATTTCCTCTTCAATGTAATCCCGAGGTGAATACCATCTCACAAAATCCTCCAGACAACAACCAGGGTTGGCAGCCTAGGATGCAGTGTGGGTGGAGAAAGCAAAACCAGAACATTTTATTTTTTCCCCACATACTTTCCAAGCTGTATATCAGGTGAGAGAAGCACAAGTGACTTAGGGGCACCTACACTACTACATTTCAATACTTGCATTTTTTAAAAGATACATATATACATCCTAAGTTACCAACTTGTCATAAAAGTCAGACGTGAATTTTTACTATTCAGAATTCCCAGAGCAGCTTCACAAGATCCACTTCTGTTTGACTTTTGCAATGAGAGGGGAAATGTTATCTCTGGTGGCTTAGTAGCTAATCCCACTCTAATTTTTACACTGTGAATACAGAATGTAATTATATTGTAATACCTTAAGTGGCCCTACAAACTAAAACTCAGGTAAAAATACCCAAGAACAAAATGCATTATCACCACTTTCTTCTTTAAAACAGACAAAAACGAGATAGGAAGGAACCCACCCCTACCTCTGAATAGTCTGGGAGAAAAAGGAATAATTTGCACTGGTGGACAAACATTTATTTACAGCGCTTTTATACCAACCATCATTCTATTTAGAATTCCACCTACCATGATACCTTTTTTGCAACCTGATTTCTCTAGCCTATTTTAAATTGTTGTGCCGCATCTAGGAAATTGGGGTGCTTTAATATACAAGATAGATGAGAAGCTGCCCTAAGATGTAATGCCCTGATCATATATGAGGAAGTTGGAAGCTTCTAATATTAAAATATGTTTCACACCTTTTCCTCCTTCATTAATTCAGTAGTTCACAAAGATATTATAAAGCAATCCATACAAATAATTGAGAGGGGGGGGACAACTTGGACAGAGTTTATAATGGGTAACCTCTTATAGCACAGATCTGTATGCTTATGTTTGAAAAGCAAGCCTAGGCAGAATACTTATGTTGTTATACACCTAGCTCTTAAAGCTACAGGTTACAATTTCAGAGAGATCACAAAAGTAAAACAAAAACAATTAAAGCACACATTCAAATACCTCAGAAAGCTCAATGTAGTAGTCTTATTCACCATGACATGTACTAAAATTCCAAAGCTGTGAGCTTCAAAGCTAGTTAATATGTATACTGGATTGACTTCAATAAGACTAAGCTGTCCTCAGCTTGAGTAAATAGGCTTTCGTGATTTAGGGGGAAATCACAATTCTTGCTTTGAAAAGAGTAATTCCAGAAGGTATAAAGTATCTGACCAACTTACTTCTATTTCAAAACAAAAACATCAGCTGATTTTCCCTCAAATGACTGACACTGAGTCAAAATGAGTGCATTATCAGAGACAAACACCAGGCAAATTAGAGCAATATAGAAATGAACATTTTAAACTACAGTGAAGGTGATAGTTATACAAAGAACAACCAGGTAAAATGGAAGGAAAGCAATTGTGAAAGAGGTTACTGGGGGGAAATCCTGTAATTGTGCCCTTTCCGACTGACTGGAGTGTTTACACTAGTATATTCATCACTAAGACGGTCCCATGCAATATAGAATCATGCATCCACCTTGAAAGATTCCATATCAGAAAGCAAACAGGCGCTCTGCATGCGTGCTCGAAGATGAGCCCCTTCTGCTGATGTTCCCAGTTTAGCCAGTACTTCAGACTGTTCTTCCAGAAGATCCTCAGTCATAGGAGCTGGTTCCTGAAAAGTACAAAGAACAGGCATTTCTTACACGGGGAATTCCATTCAGGCTTTGTATCAACAGAACAACAATCCTTGTGGCTTTATCTATTCAAGGAGCTCTTTTTCACAGTCCACTTTAGGAAACGCTTTAATATGACCACAAACCAAGATCAAACCAGGGTTTGAAGGAGAAAAAGGATGGAGGCAGGACTACTCCAACCTGGATGTACCAATGGTCTGGCTTTAAAAGTCACCTTACTTTTGCAGGCGAAACTTGTCACCACTATGCAGGAGAAACAAAATCAACGTAGTGGTGCCAGATTTCTTCCTATGTGTCACTACCTCTAACAGGTATGACAAGTGAAACAAGTTAACAGAAATCAGAAAACCAGAAATAATTCCAGGTCTAACCTGTGTTACTGGAACATAGAGGGGGTCTCCAGGATGAAGCAAAGTCAAGTTGCCATGCTGATGTAAACGGCCTTCTGGCTTTAATGCTTCTTTTGCAGCCCCTTTCTTCCCACCTTCTTGTCCATTTCCTTTAAGTTCCTCTGTGTCACTTAGGCATTCAAAAAATTCTTCTTCACTGTCACTCCAGGAGTCCCAAGACTTTCCTACTTCTCCTTTTTCCTTATCACCCTCTTTTAAATAGTCTTTACCCACCAAGTCACTTGATTTTCCAATGTCTCCAGAAGAGCGATCAGAATTATTTCCTTTTTTCCCCTCATCCCTTGCTTTCTTTCTTTCAATACAACAATTTAACATCTGGAAATGAAAGCACATTGAAAACTTATTATGACAGATATGCACACTCTTCCACAGTGGCAATATTTCCATTAAGCTGTATAACGCAACTTATGTAAGCCAAGATTGACACCTGCGCTTGCACAGCACAAAGACACTTCTGTTCATATGTCATCACCCACATACTCAGAGCAGACCCACTGAAATTCATTAACCCAAGTTAGTATTGTCCATTATTAAAGTGGTCCTACTCTTGAGCAACAGGGACGCGGGTGGCGCTGTGGGTAAAAGCCTCAGCGCCTAGGGCTTGCCGATCGAAAGGTCGGCGGTTCGAATCCCCGCGGCGGGGTGCGCTCCCGTCGTTCAGTCCCAGCGCCTGCCAACCTAGCAGTTCGAAAGCACTCCCGGGTGCAAGTAGATAAATAGGGACCGCTTACTAGCGGGAAGGTAAACGGCGTTTCCGTGTGCGGCTCTGGCTCGCCAGAGCAGCGATGTCACGCTGGCCACGTGACCCGGAAGTGTCTCCGGACAGCGCTGGCCCCCGGCCTCTTGAGTGAGATGGGCGCACAACCCTAGAGTCTGTCAAGACTGGCCCGTACGGGCAGGGGTACCTTTACCTTTACCTTACTCTTGAGCATGGGACGCAGGTGGCACTGTGGTCTAAACCACAGAGCCTAGGGCTTGCCGATCAGAAGGTCAGCAGTTCGAATCCCCGCGACGGGGTGAGCTCCCGTTGCTCGGTCCCTGCTCCTGCCAACCTAGCAGTTTGAAAGCACGTCAAAGTGCAAGTAGATAAATAGGTACCTTCTGGTGGGAAGGTAAACGGCGTTTCTGTGCGCTGCTCTGGTTCGCCAAAAGCGGCTTAGTCATGCTGGCCAATAAAGCGAGATGAGCGTCGCAACCCCAGAGTCGTCCACGACTGGACCTAGCAGTCAGGGATCCCTTTACTTACTCTTGAGCATGACTAACAATGAATAAAACTCAACTCGCTGATTATTTCTGTAACAATCTGATATGCTACCCAACTAATATGGTAATGGCAGGATACATTTTACAATTCTTAACAATTTCTCCAACAATAAAAAAGTACCAGAGCCTATTTTATATTTTGTAAAGCATTAAAGATCATTATCTTGTATCCTAGACTGATAGATAACTTATTTTGCAATAATTACCTGGAGTTTCTGGTGCAGTAAACAACATCTCAGATCTGGAGCACCACTCGTTAACCTAATATGAAGTTACATCTGTATTATTATTACATAAAAACCATGTTGTAAACTAGTACTTGCAGCAAGATGTACAGTAAAAAATGTAGTTTTCAGAAGGAGCAGCACCAAGGTATAGCAGATTTTAATGAGGGCCTTGGGCCACAATCAAGCATATCTGCTTTAAGACCTGCTTGCAAATACACACAAGAATTCAGGGAAACAAACAACTACTGTATTTGACTTTTAAAAGACATCTGAAGGCTGTAAAGGGAAGTTTTTAATGTGTGGTGTTTTACTGTAATTTTATAATTTGCTGGAAGCAGCCCAGAGCGGCTGGGGCAACCCAGTCAGATGGGTAGCACTGGCATATATATATATAATTATTATTATTACACCTTTATCAAGCACCTGCCCCTTATGATGAATTGCAACCTAGATACACTTGGATCCATCAGGTTTTTTTTTAAATAAACTTTTAAATCTCAAAAGCTATAATACAAATAAAAACAAAAAAATAAGTAATTACAAAATATCCAACTTTTTAAAAATTAAGTAAATGAAATGAGAAGGATCCATCACAATTAATCAGACTGACCTCCCTGATAGGGTTAATCTAGAATTTAATTCTGAGCTACATGGAAGAAGAATCAACAAAAATGTAAATAGTTCCCCACTATATTTTACACAGTCAAGTTAACTGGCTGTAAACAAGAATGCCTCTGAGATGCCAGGAAAATCTGGCTCTCTCATCTTGACAGTGGAAGTTCTAAATTACAGCCTGTATTGATTAAACCGCAACTAAATGATGCTAATAAATACGAATATAATTCACCCTGGGATAAAGAAGTTGTTCTCCCATCTGTAGCGCATTTCCAAGACAAACTCCTGCCAGAGATGTGCAACTCCTTTGACACCACCATGGTAGAAGTTGATCATACAAAGACAAAGGGCCAGTTTGTAAGTTAAGCTGTCTGAAGGAGCAGATTTGAATTGGATGTAGATGTTCTATACACAGGAAGAAGCAGGGCAAACAAAGACAAAAAAGCATGAAAAAATATTTTGTGTTATTTAAAAAATAAGCAAATTATGTAAGTTCCCTTAATTTATAATACCTGCAGAATTCATCTTACTTATTTGATAACTGTGTCGCCCTTCAGAAAATGTTAATAATGTCTTTAAAAAACAGGATATACACAACTCCAGTCTCTAAAATATAGTTAGAAACAAAGCTAATAAAAACAAAGGTTTGTATATGAAAACTCATCCTTTTATAACTAAAATGGACAGATAACAAAAGCCTCCAAGCAGACCTTTAGGTTGTGTTTTCCTTTTATTAAAAGCCATTCAGATTTGGTAGATAGATTCAGGTAGGTAGCCATGCTGGTCTGACGCAGTCGAAATATATAAAAAAATTGTCCAGTAGCACCTTAAGAGACCAACTAAGTTGGTTCTGGGTATAAGCTTTCATGTGCATGCACACGAAAGCTTATACCAAGAACAAACTTAGTTGGTCTCTAAGGTGCTACTGGACAATTTTTTATTTTTTTATATATTTAGATTTGGTAAATATTATTCATGTAAGCAATTTGAACTTACATAGTCTTCATTGTCTGTGGGTAGGAGGCATCCTGCTGAAGGACTAGTTCTGGCTTCAGATCCATCTGCTGATTTGTCAGCAGCATCAGGGAATAAGTACTTGAGGGGGAAAGTACATACTGTCAGTTTTCAAATATGTTGTCTTTGCCATTTCCCACAGCTATTAAGTTCTGCAATAACTCTTTATCATATATCCTAGATACCATTTACTCCTCTACAGAGGCAAGCAAGAACTTTATAAAATTATTTGTACCCCTGCAGTGTGCACTGACACTGGGCAAAGACACTCTTGGCCGCAGGAGAATGCGAATTTAAATATTATAAAGCATCATCATTAAATGCAACAGCACAGCTAGTTTACTTACCAAAAGTATAGTATTGAGGACGTCATTATTTAATGGTGATTCATCTACACCTCTGTGTTTGCGAATCTTTTTCTTTGCTGTGTGAACCATATTTGTCACAGACAGTTTATGGATTGGGACAGGTGCTGGTTCTGTGAGCTTTGACAGTGCATGGCTTATGTCAGCATCTACAAAATATCAAGGCCACAGTTACAATTATCAATTTATTTGTCTTTATTTGCATTTACATCATCATCAGTATCCTTCTCTTTCAGTATGAAACAGCAAAACTACTTTGCTAAATACGAGTGTGCCACCTGCTGCCGAATCCAGAACTAGGCCATGCTGGATTTTTTATGTAACCAAGGCTGCTGCAAAGAAACTGAGCATGCTGCAGAGGGAAGGGGGAGACAAGATGAGGGCTTAAACCTTATAAACCATTTATGCTGGTACCTTTGACACAGAGGCTTAAAATAGACAATGATGGAGGAGGAAGAGGAGGCTTATAAATAAAGAGCTCTGAGGAAAGGGCTTTTTTTTTTTAAACACTGACGTATTTTCAACCCAGCCCCTCACATGAGATGCTACCATTAGTTCTATCAAGACCCTCCTGCTTTAGATAAAATTACAGCTGCTTTCATAGGCACAAAGGCAAAGAAAATTAACTTGACTTTTTACCTTTTCCCTCCTCTTCAAATGCTGATCTTCCAAGAATCTCATCGGTCGATTCTTTCCGACGACACAGTTTGAAAAATTCAGTGACAAAATCACCTACAAAAGGAAATTTTAAAAATTATTTATGCAGTCAGATTTCTGAATATTAGGGTTTTCCCCAAATCACATACCTAAAGCAGAGTCTAATACAGTCTAAATATATGTAATTTTAGCAAGGAAGGAATGAGAAAAATATTTTCTTTTTTACATAGCATTGTCACTGCATATAAGCACTGATCTCCCAAGCAAGCCTGAAGGCACATAATGCAGCAACCTTGCCTGAACTTACTAGTGTTTCGATGCCCAGAGACAATGAATTTCATGCCTAAGCAGAGCTCCCACATGCAAACTCAACACTGAAGATTTAAGTGAATTTACAATTAAGAAAAATATATTTCTACAAGAACTTAGTCAAAACCAATTCATATCTTCCTGAAGTAATTTTAAAGAATAATAGAAAAAGATAAGCTCTGGATTGCTTACTTAACAAACACTGTGGGTTATCAGCTTTTCTGACCCTTACAGACCACTGAGGGGCTTGAACAGGATCCAAGTCTCTTAAAAAACAAAACAGAATAGGAATGTTTTTATTTCTTCACTCATCAAATCATAAATACCATTGAAGACTGCAACCTCAGAATTTGCATGTCAATCCTCACCATATTATTACAGAATATCTTTAACACACTTGTCAGTCTAATTTTGCCTAATTTTGTTATTTTCATCATCTATGATTACAAATGGATTTTTCTGTAAATCTCAATTTTGAATTTTTCCATACAGATTTTTTTCTAATTCCCATCTCGATCATGATGTGAAACCAACAGGTTTTTTATCAGCTCCACTAAAAACACTGACAATTCTCACATATTATGCACTATTCTTGCAGGCTATTACACACAGCATATTGCCCCAAAGTAAACAATGCATACAGCAATTCATATAACGTTTTGAAATCATGTATTAATACTTTAAAAATCATGTTGCAGATTGAATCTTTTTAAAGTATTATACACATAACATGTATGCATTGTGTATGTTATATGTGCTTTTTGCATATAATTAGTCACGCTTTAAGAAACAAACAAACCTGACAATGCATGAATGGCTTGCACCAAAGCAGGTGCCCAAAAGCACAGGTGGTCTAATGCAGGCAAGGCTCGATTGGGCTGGAGCTGCCATATTCAATGTATACATCCATTTAAAACTGACGGCTTCTCCATCTCCATCTATGACTGATTTTTCCAAGGCCATTCTGTGCCTTTTTACATAAAGCCTTTTTACATAAGGCTGCCAGCATGACTCAATAGTTCCTACCTGACATTCAGAAGACATCTTAAGGCAGCCCTGTTCAGGGAAGTTTTTAATGTATGACATTTTAGTGTATTTCTGTTTCTTTGTGGAAGCCGCCCAGAGTGGCTGGGGAAACCCAGCCAGATGGGCGGGGTACAAATAAATTATTATTATTATTATTATTATTATTATTATTATTATTATTATTCCTCATATCTAACTTTATTGTGTAGTGGCCTTCTTATACATCTGGGCTTTCAATGGGTTTTATTAGTGTCTTCCTGATAGCTCTCTCACCATACAGCAATCGTGTAAGTAAATCATACTGTAGATCCAAGTCCTAACACGAAACTGACACAACTGTCCTTGAGTGCTCCAATCATTAGAATAGCAAAAATAACCACAAATGCAGGAGGAAGAAAATACATCACAGATAAATAGAAATAACACGGATTTTAAAAATCACATGCGTCCAATTAAAATAGTTTGACTCAACCATTCTAACAGCAAGACGGTATGAAAAGTGTTGGGATTAAAATAAAAATGATAGAACTTTGTTGCGTAGACACTGCAGTGCCATGGTTAGGGTGTCGGACTAGGTCCTGAGAGAGCAAGATTCAAATCTCCACTCAGTCATGGAGCTCACTGGGTGACCTTGGGCCAGTCACCACCTCTCAGCCAAGCCTACCTCACAGGATTTTTGTGAGAATAAAACATGATAGGAGGTGTGTACACCAATCTTGAGCACTTGGGAGTAAAGGTGGGATATAAATGTAATAAAAAGAATAACGGTCATAACAGCAGCTTCTTTCTTTCTTAAATTGCCTCTTAAGTAGTAGCTGTATCAAGCTTATGAGAAAATTAGAAAATAATTGTAGTAATAATAATAGTAGTAATAATAATAGTAACATGAGCAAAATTGACTTTCATACTACTACAATAGCTACCATGTTTGCTAAACCGATATTTAAGTATTTCTCAACTAGACCAGAATTCTAGATTATGTAGTGTTCTGAAAAATGAAGCTCAGATGTTTTGATTACAAAAAGAAAATGAAGTCAAAAATATACTTACGAATAAACATCGTTGTCCACAATTATACCCTCTGTTAGATGAGGCCATGTAGTTGCTAAATGAAGTTCACTGAAAGTAAAAGTGGCACACTTGGAGACAGAATTCGGAAACCACCACACAACCATAGACCACAGTCACAACGCATTGGCTTGGGTTGAACCTAACTCTAAACCGTGGTTTATTGAAGTATGGCTTAGAGTTGTACAAATCCAGTCCAGCGGCTTAACTATGGTTTAAAAATGGTTAAAAATCACTCTTTAACTAGAGCTTGTAATTGACAACCCTCAGTTAATGTTAGCCATAGCTTAGCATTCTGTATGAACTGGAACATCCCCCTTAGTTACAGTTAGGAAGCTATCAGTGCCCAGAAGTTACAGAGCTGAAAGAACAGTTCTTCCTGGCTTGTGTTTCTTATAATGTGAAAGTACACATAATAAACCAAGATGTACACAATAATCCATCAGATGCCACAAGTTTAACTACGATTAACATTAGCCACAGCTTAATGTTATATGTGAACCTGGCCATTTTGCACACAAGTTTTAGTTTAATACACTTACGTCCATTATGAATAGCACATATGTCTTTTTCACCTTTTTTAAAAATATACAGGCGAGATCCAATCTTTTCCTGGTCATTACTGCATAACTTCACACCTGTCCACAACATATACTTTATCTGTGTGCTTTCTCACTGTCTATTTGCATGCAAATAGAATGTTTATTCAAAGAAATAGTCTTGAATATTAGGACAGTCCATAAAGCAAACAGTTTAGCTCATGGATAGCAATTACATTTGAAGAGCTTTTGTCAATAGCATTATGCTACCGCTCCGGCGGGAAAGTAAACGGCGTTTCCATGCACTGCTCTGGTTCGCCAGAAGTGGCTTAGTCATGCTGGCCACATGACCCGGAACCGGCTCCCTCGGCCAATAAAGCGAGATGAGAGCCGCAACCCCAGAGTTGGTCACGACTGGACCTAATGTTCAGGGGTCCCTTTACCTTTACCTATATCATGTCAGATTACATAAGCAACATTTCTTTTGAGTAACTGTTGCAGATTTAGCTGCCCATCACAACAGGATCAATTCCATTTAACTTTACAAACTGAATATTTGATTATACCAGGTCTTACCTGATGGGATCCTCACAGGCACCAAATGGTAACTTTCCAAATTCGAGGCCTCCAACTTCACCTCCAACCAAAGCATCTATATCTATTGACAGAAAACATGTTTGATCATTACATCAGAATTAAGTAACAAAATTATGCACTGGGTGACATCTAATATGTACACCCAACTTTGCCACAGATTTCCAGTGATTATCAGTTCTCTTCTCTCTTTTCCAGTCCCCATATGCATCTACAAATTATTATCCTGAGGTTCCCTTAACAATCCAGATCAGATTTGTGGGGAACACAATGGGACCACAGGAGGAATGGAGAGGAAGGAGAAACCCTGTTGAACAAGTGGATGCTTGTTTATGCTTCGTTGGAGCTCATCCAAGATCCAAGTAAAATGGGTACAATTTTTTCTGCCATATACAATTTCCACAGAAACTATTTTTTTATGTAATGGAGTTTTGAGTTTCATTTTTACACTTGGCAAAGATGTTGATAGTCAATGCTGTTACAAAGTGATACAAGCTTGTGAAACCTTAAACACCAATTTCGAACCAAGATGTCCAAGGACTGGCAGGTCATAAATTACATATTGAATGGCAAACATTTCTAGTTATTTATTCACCGTCAATGAGAGGGCTAAGCTTTACTGGAAAAACCAAAAGTGTCATGCACTTTGAAGACACTCAAACTTAGAATGCAAGGGAGAAACATGCTAAGAGGAAGGCACGCTTGGCAAATCCACACCATGATCAACTCCCGCCCGGGAACCAATGTCCCCACTGTGGAAGGACATGTGGGTCCAGAATTGGCCTCCACAGTCACTTACAGACTCATTGTTAAAACCATGTTTATGGAAGACAATCTTACTCGGCTACGAGTGATCGCCAAAGAAGATTGAAAAAAGAAACAAGCTTGGATTGTAAGGATAATAAAGAACGGCAACAAGTGTAATACGTGTCTACACTGTCCTATAGTATATCACATACATTTCTTGGGAATAAAAAAAGACATTTGTCATGATTTGCAGAAGAATTTTATAAAACCTTTTTGTCTGTGGACAGTTGGCATGCTATATCTGAAACTATTTAAAATTCTCCTCCATTTCAAAAACGGTTTGCCACACAGCAAAAGGGCAGGGAAGGAAAGGTAACACGTCACTGCTGTCAAATAAAAAAGTCCATAGTTCCAGGGTTCTGTGGATCTCAGCCACTTTCCGTAATAAATTCTATAGAACATAACTGTAATATGCACAAGGAAGCATCATACCTGGTGGTTGTTGAGGCCAGAAATATTGCTGCCAGTCCTGAAGTACGTACGTAAGTCTAATACTTATATTGATTGGAGGTAATGGGGTTAAAGGGCAGCCCTAGGAGACATATGTAAAGAAATACAAAAAGTTAGGACCAAAGCAGATATATCTAGACATCTGCTTTAATCTAAGCAATGTGTCAGAAAGTTTCTATGAGAGATAGATTTTCAATGTTATTAGGAATTTACATCCCACCATTTTATCTGGTGGGAGGATCATTTGATCACTATCCTTCCAAAATACCCCCAAGCTCAAACTAAATGGTTTACTATTAAAATGGGTCAGATATAATAAATGTACATGACTGCTGATCTGCTGAATATATTCGGAAACTCAACAAGTTTTGGCTTCAGAAATATTGCTAGCAGCAGTAATATGGACACACAAATATTATAGTCACTTCTCTGTGCTTCATAGCAACCTACTTCTGAAGTTCACCTGAGTTCCAGATGTAGCTTGCAATTATGAAGAGGGTTGACTGCTGTTCAGAAAAGGAAAGATGCACTGCTCATGCAAATATCCCTCTGTGCTCCCTAGGAGCATGGGCTAAAGTGTCTGAAAATCAAAAGTAACAGCTGATAAAGACTGGTTCACCCATGTACTTATGTCCACTTGCGGACAGGTTACTGAGTATGTGAACTGACTTTGTTGAACAGTGTCCTATGATATGACATAAAATGATACCTGATGTGAAAGTCCTCTCTTTGGTGTTAAATATGCAATGGCCCATTCACACATGCAAGTCAACATACCATGTGGGAATTATTGCATGGATGACAATGCAAATCTGAATCCCTTATTAATTGTTTTACACATTTGTCATATAGAAAGAGCATAACTTTAAATACACTACAAAAAAGCACTGAAATATTTCATATTTCACGGACATAATGAGACCGAATAAAAACTGATTAAGATAAGTACCAATAGCATTTACTAATGGAGATGACTCCATTAGTTTTCAATGGCACTGTTACTCATTGAAGGAAAAGTCTAATATCAAAATAAGAACAGAGTCCAAGTCTTCCTGATTAAAATGGATTGATTGGCAGATATTTCCCATGAAGTCTTATCCACAGTAATTCTTTTCAAAAACCTAAAGGCTATACTGTGTTCATATGATATAATACAAACCAAAGCTTTTTCCTGTGGCTGTACCTGCCAAGTATCCATTAATCTGTCATAAGCAGATGTTTTAATCTGAACAACATATAGGTACAGAGGCAGAATTTTCAGAATTTGCCCACTTTTCTGAAGTTAATAATTCTTGGCACGTGCAAATGCGTACATGCACCCACACAAACTATACTTACAATCTTAGATTTGAAGATGTCCAATAATCCTGATAAGTGAGTATACTGATTAGGGACTTTGCGAAGATGAACCATTTCAAAATCTGTTCTAACTCCAGGACCTTGACACTCTCCGACATACATTCTTCGCCATTTGTGATGAATTTGTACAAATACTGGCACCTGGCTGCAAAATATTCAGAAGAGCTACAAAAGTGTTTTAAGTCGTCTAGAGCCTAGGAAACACAGAGCTGTTAGCCTTTACTATTCACCATGGCAAGTATCAATTCATCCTAAGCTTTTAGCAAACAGCCCAAACTGTGCTTGAGATTTATTATTTTAGAACATATAGCCAAATCAAACAACACAAAGTCTTAAACACACAAAGACTATGTAACAGTCTATTCTGTGGAATGTACACATTTGCCCAGTTCACATGCAATCCGTGGTTTCATGCTATGTGTATGAGATGAATGTGCATGATGTGAACCCTGACTTACCAGCCTGTGTTCCCCAATGCAATAGAAATTGAACTAAGAAGGAGGTTACATTTAGATTCACTAAGAACGGCATCATTGTTTGCTGCTGGTGAAATGACTACAAATTCACGCAATCCATACCTAGAACAAAAACAATAATGCTTTCAGTTAATTACAGATTACAAATATTAAAGCCTATAATAAAATGCACATATATGTCTTTCAATGTTATTCAAGGGTGCAACATCTAATCTCTCTCAAACTGCTTAGTTTATATTCACTAAAAATATGGTTGAAGCAAACTAAGATTGAAGTTTGATGTAGTTTAGTGAATAATAAACACTGAGCATATGTCAGAAGCATCAACCTTGTTCAGACATAATACTAAGCTAAGCTTTAGAATTATGTGAATAAAGTTGAATGAGCACTACTCTCACTTTTCCCCACACTTCTCCTCCAACACAGCTGCAAGGACTAAATTGGAATCGTTTGCTAAACTGCGATTAACTGAAAAGTCCAAGCTTCATAAACTATGGTTTGAAGTCAGCTTGTTTGATTAAACTACAGTTAAGACTAAGTACAGTTTGATTTCAAGTGTAACACTAAACTGTATTTACTTAAAAATAAAAGCGAAAGCTTCCTTGTCAAGGTCACACCACAGGGATGCAAAGAGTTTGAGGTTCACCCAGGCTTGTTCACATATCACTATTCTGTGTACTAGTCAGTACATCATAAATTTTATATGCTGTGACTATAATGTAGCTATATGTAATGTAATGCTTTAAAATAGCAGACATACCATCTCACTAGACAATGAGCTCTGGGAGGAAAATCATTGTTCATGCACAGAAGGTCTTGCATAGCAACTGGAATAATATCTGTAAAGCCATTCAGAATAATGAAAGAGTTCAGTCATAATACAAACTAACATCTACGCATCAAATATGGTAATCAATTTGATTATTTCATCAAAGAGAAGATATAGCCAGTCTGGATCCAAGCCACAGAAGTAAATAATAAAAACAAGAATAAAATTACCAGATACATTATTAAAGCTACCATATGCGATAAGAATAGAAAAACCGAACAGTCCGATTCAATCCATATTTACTCAAAAGTGTCACTGAGACAAACTCCTAAATGTACATATGTTATCATGAATGTGTTACAAAGTACACAAGTAATATTACTTAAGTGGAGTATTGTTTTATCACACCTGTGAGACTTGAACAACAGGAACCAGTCAGTATTTAAAGTAACATTTAGCATCATTCCCTACAGCAGGGGTCAGCAAACTTCTACCAGCAGGCCAGCTCACTGTTCCTGAAATCTTCTGGTGGGCTAGACCACGCACGCACGCACACACACACACACACACACACCAGCAGGGGGCTTCTCTCTCTCCCCCACTCCCTCCCCCTGCTTTCCTACCTCCTCCGGTGGCAGTTAGGAGCCGGCAGCGGCACCTCTCGTTTCTGGGAGAGCTTTCCCAGGCGCCAGGCGTGGAGCCAGCAGGCACACCAAGCTCTGGCTGAAGCTCTGTGAAGCACCCGCCAGCCTCTCTGTCTATGGCCACGATGCTGGCCAATCCGAAGCCTTGCCGCCCGTGTGCTGAGGAAGCCCAGCGCAGCTTCGGATTGGCCAGTGTTGCCCAGAGGTGTCCACGGCTTCAGATTGGCTGTGGGAGCTTCCTGGAGCCAATCCAAAGCTGAGCCAGGTTTCCCCAGCACATGGGTGGCAAGGCTTTGGATTGGCCAGGGTCACTGCCTGCCCAGAGGTGTCCGCAGCTTCGGATTGGCTGTGGGAGCTTCCTGGAGCCAATCCAAAGCCAATCGCACGCCCATCACGGAAGTCAGTCGCCTAGCCAGTTTAGCGTGGGGACTGGCTGAGCGGGTGGCAAGGTCCTAGGGCAAGGTCCTCACGCCGGATTAAAGAGTCCCTCGGGCCTTATCCAGCCCGCGGACCTTAGTTTGCCGACCCCCGCCCTAGGGTATATGAATTGTTTCCTCCAATGAACATTTGTTCTTAAAAAAAGTGATTTCAGAAAGCTTCCTTTTTTCATAAAATATTCTGCTCTTTATTAGAAGCAGTATTCATAGAAGGTAAGATCTTTTAATCTATCTCAACCAACTGGAAAGGAGGATTATATGCCCAAATTCAAATTGCATTATCCTATTATATCAACTTTTAAAAATAGTGAAAATTAGACAATTGATATTCTACATGTTCTAACAAAAAAGTGACCAATTCAATAACACATTATTCATCACAATATTTATAGATTAGTAATAACAAGAGGCAAATGAGGCTTGTCAATCTGGGAAGGTAGCCCATCTAAGAGAAGCAAAACTCTGAACCAAAACCTCTGCTGCCTGGCAGGCTCTCTTCGGGAGAAGAAAAGGCTAAGTAAACCCTACACAAAACTAGAGGAGAGTCGCTAAGACGATTGGATGGCACCTCGTACACCTCCTCCTGGCAATTCCTGCAGTGAAGAAGCCAAACATATTGCTCTGCTTTCCTTTGGACCACATCAGTGAGGCAGTAGGGTTCTGTCATCTGTGCAGCCCAGGACCTCCATACACAGTACCCAGGCTTGTGTCCTGGGGAGGTCACTTTGGTGCTGCTAACACATCAATTTGTTTTCACCCCTGGAAGTACACTCCATTATCTCTCTCTCTCTCTCTCTCTCTCTCTCTCAAGAAAGAGAGATGTATGCCAACAACAACATTCAGTAACAACACAATATAATATAATGCCACAAAATAAAATAGTAAAGACTCAAAAATATTTGGGTGATGGAAAACGTAACTACCTTCTACTTGTTCCTCTTTTGCATCCTTGTCACTGGAGTCTTGCACAAGATAATGATGTGTCACTGAGAATCGGAAATCGGCGAAAGCAATCTCATCGGATTTCTCCTCCCATGTTTCAGTGGTATATACACCCTGAATATCAAATAGGGCAGAAACATTAGTTATGTATGGACAAAATTATTTGCAATATAACGTTACTACACATCTCTGAATGCAATTCCACTATTACAAATAGAAAGTGTTTTAAATAAGTTTCATATAAAGGAATTCTGCAAGGTTTTACTCATATATAAATCCCTGAATAACTTGAGACCAGGATACCTAGCAGACCACCTTTTATAGGCCAAATTAACTTTTATGATAATCAAAGGAGCCTCTGCTGGAAACACTGCAACCAGCAGAAGGTCATCCAGAAACCTCTTTCAGAAACAAGCCTTTTCTGTTGTAGCACCAATCCTCTAGTCTGGATGCTTCAAATGTATCCTCTAAACTTAGCTTTTTACACAGGATATTTAGATGTTTGCAAGTATTATCATACTTAGCTGCTGACTTGGTGGTTTAAGTAGGAGGTTTATATTTATTGTATCCTGATCTTTATTTGTACTTTATTGTATTTTGATTTTATAAGTTTGTAAACTGCTGGAGGAATTCTGCCAAAATTGTTAAGTTTCTAAATAAAGATGTCATAGAATGGGACTAATGGTTTATATTTTCACCAAACAGTTCAAAAGGCAATCTTACCTTTTCCAAAACTTTGCCTGAAGAAATGCCAATAAGTTTCCAGTCATTCAAAACTTCCTCAACTCTGGAAATAAATCTAACAAGGAAAGTTATGATATAGAACTAACGTCATGCAATGCTTATATTATATAACTCATAGCCATAAAAATGAATATTAAAACATAAGGGCCTTAAAACTTTTCATGGCTGATTATTAGCACAATTTAACAGTGGTAGCTTTAAGCTACAATCTTATATCTACCTACCTGCAAGTAAGCACAGTACAATGAATTTAATAGGACTTACTTCCGAGTAGACATTATAGGATTGTGCTGTAAAACAATCCTCTCTCCCTCTCACACATATATACATACAGACACAAATCAATTTTAGTAGAGCATCACCAGCACATTCACTAGCATATTTTATATCTATATATCTATCCCTCTCTCTATATATATATATTATTATTATTATTATTATTATTATTTCATATACAACAGTTCCCAAGGTAGATCATTTTAATGGTGGAAGAGCCTTCAGAGATATTCTGGCCCAAACCCTAACAAAATGCAGGAGCTACTCTACAATACATTGATAATGAAAACACATTTTGAACAAATAGAGGAAAGTGCTCCCCAAGAGGCCATTTAGGGTTTTAAAAAAGTCAAGGTCAGCATCTTGAATTGAACAAGGAAACAGACTCGCTGCTAATGAAAAAAATCTTAAGACATGTTTTAAGTTCATGACAGCTAAAACCCATAAGCAAATTCTAAACCAGCTGAAAGTGCTTGCAGACATTTCCTGATCAGACTGTTTGACTATTATATTGTCTGTCTGGAATAAACTTCAGTTTATTCGCCTTTGTAAAGTCCATTACACATTCATGGCTTTTGTTAAGTGAGGTCAAAGCTCCACTTTCATCTGATGAAAAGGAGAAATGGAGCCAAATGTCATCAGAAACATTAATGGAACCACTCTCCAAACCTCAAGCCAACTGCACCCAGCATAGAAAGCAATACTGAAATCTGGAGAACCCCAGAGGATAATTCCCATGAAGAGAAACAACAGTCTCCTTACACTACCTGCCTGGAATCCTAAAGCACAAACCTCAGCTTCCAACACAGAATCTTGAAGAATATCAGGGCCAACAGTATCAAAAGCTGCTGAGAGGTCAACAATAAAAGAAGGCACTCTTACATATCTTTCCCTAATGCAGATAATACATCAGGATGAGCATGGCTGTTCCCAAGCTAACAGAAACCTAGGTGCTTAGAATCCAAATCTACCTAGATGCTTAGAATTAATCAAGCTCCACACATCAAGGAGAAAACTCTCTCACACACAGGTAATTAAGCCGCTGGAAGATTAGTGCTATTCGATCTGCTGCATCTATTTGTGTGTTATGGTCAGGGCTGTGGGCAGGATTGCCTTCACCCCTAAATGCCCTGTGCATACACTGGAGGCTGCTCCAATAATGTGCCCAGCCTCACTTCTTTTAAAGTTGGGGCCAACCATGAGCTGGTTGGCCAGACAGTTGTCACAAGTACCCTCTTCCTTTCCTTTCTGGCCCGCATCCCCAATACATGGGTTGTCAATGCACCCTCCCCCGCCCCAATCTCAGATTATTTTACTAGCAATGGAGGTAGTTTCCATTTTATTTTACTTTCTTATATAGGTTTGCCTACATCAATACTATTTGGTTTAATAAGTCTCTGAGCTAAGTCTGCCTGGAATCTACCTGAAGCACAGTCACACCCAGAACAACCCACAGCTTCCAATGCAAATGATCTTGATCAGATGGTCAGGGCCAACAGGATCAAAAGCTGCTGAGAGATCAACCACCATGCCATCAACCCCTTTATATTTTGGGTTTTTCGTGGGTGGGTTTGAAGTTATGCAGTTACCCATTCACCCAGGATGAACCATTTTCAGGCGTAGCTCACTTGCCATAGAAACAAGTAGCAGACAGGAAGGCAGGTTAAAAAAACAAAACCACATTGCCAGGCAAACTTGCTTTTCAGTCCATCTGTGGAACAGATTTGACAACATTCCTGGGGCCGGGGACAGGCTGCAGAAGAGCCCTTTCTGGCAACATGGAATATTATTATGGGGGGGCGTAGGGGGTTACCGACCCAGCAACCACCTTTCAGGTGCATTCTCCCTCTCCCCAATTCTTAAGATGTCCCCCACCCCAAAACAAGAGGGGGGCTCCCTCCAGGTGTCGTCACTGGGAGTCTCCCCCTGCCTCTTCCTCTCCCCAAATTCGCCCAGAGCAGCTGGACCTTGCAGCCAGCTTGTCGCCAGGTCATCCGAGAGCCAAGAAGCGAAGACAGACACAGACAGACAGACAGACACACACACACACACACACACACACACCTTCTCCTCTACTGTCAAACACACAACCCCAACGCAGCTCTGCAAAAGGCAAAGTAGGAAAAGGGACGGGAAGAGACAACTCGAGAAAGAAGGGAGGCAGTTCATTAAAAAAAGGGAGGGGGACCGGCAGCGAAGGAGGGTCTGCGAAGGAGACGGAGGCGACCCCGCCGCGAAGAGCGATACCTACCTCTCCCACTCGGAGGCGGTGGTGAAATCGGTGATTTCGAACACTTCGGACTCCGGCTGCGGGGGGGAAAGAAGACGAGTGAGGCGCTGAAGGGCGGGTGTGGACGGGGAGGGGTGAAGAGGGGCGACCCGCGGAGCGTCACCCCCCTCTTTGCTTAGAGGCGGCGGGAGGGGGTGGGGAGGGCGCTCCGAAGGAGGACTCACCTCACTGTCGGCCGCCATCTTGAGCCAGCCACCGGCCTGCAGGACGGCGCAGCTTCCTGAAAGGGATGACGGGAGCGAGGAAGAGGCACAATAACAACACACGCACGCGCACAGAGGGGGGGAAGGGAGGAACGTAGGGGAAGAGGCGAGGCGAGGAGAGGCTCCCGGGGGGGCGGAGCTTGCGCGGTGTGACTTGTCAGGACGGCCAGCAGCGAGTGGAGGTATCCCGAGCGGGGTCTCTAGTCAAAAGAGAAATGAAAAAGGGAGAGGGGTATCTTGCCTAAGGAAAGATGTCCCGTCCTCCCCCCTCGCTATGGTTCGCCACACCGACTTCAAAGCCGAAGCGCCCTGTTGTTGTTGTTGTGATTCTGGGTCTCCTGAATTTCTCCTGGCATGTTAAGATTTTTACACTGAAGGTTTCGTTCTGGCTTGGTTTGTTCTGGCTTTGGTATAGAGAACCATTTTGTCATGGATTATTGTTATTATCATCATCATCATTGGTCCCTTACCTTTCCAGCCCCGAACTGGCCACAGTGATCCATGGACGGTCATCTCCAGGCTTGACTACTGTAATTCGCTCTACGCGGGGCTGCCCTTGAAGCTGACCCAGAAACTCCAGCAGGTGCAGAATGCTGCAGTGAGGCTCCTCACGGGGTCTCTGCCATGGGAGCATATTCACCCAGTGCTTTTCAAGCTGCACTGGCTCCCAGTGGAGTACAGGGTCAGATTTAAGGTGCTGCTTTTGACCTTTAAAGCCCTTCACGGCCTAGGACCCTCATACCTACGGGACCGCCTCTCCCGGGATGCCCCACGGAGAGTCTCAAGGTCCATAAATAACAACACCCTAGTGGTCCCAGGCCCTAAGGAAGTTAGATTGGCTTCAACCAGAGCCAGGGCCTTTTCAACTCTGGCTCCGACCTGGTGGAACGCTCTGCCTCATGAGACCAGGGCCCTGCGGGATCTGATTTCTTTCCGCAGGGCCTGTAAGACAGAGTTGTTCTGCCTGGCCTTTGGCTTGGAGCCAATTTGATTCCCTCCCCCTCTTTCTTTTTTCTTTTTTCTTTCTCCTCCTGTGATGAGGCTGCATTTTAATATTTTAATGTTTCAATATTTTAATGTTGTATTTTAATCTTGTTTTTAAGTTGTATTCATTCAACTTGTTTTTATTGTTTTTATTATTGCTTGTTAGCCACCCTGAGCCTGGCCTTGGCTGGGGAGGGCAGGGTATAAATACAAATTATTATTATTATTATTATGCAGAAATTATTAAGTGCAGCCTAAACCCTGGTTAATTAAATAATAATAATCATGGGAGAGATTTGGTCATAAAGCCAGGTTTACCTTACATCCATCCCCATCCTAACAGATTGCCCGGAACCTGGGTGGTCCTTTGCTGCCGCATTTCAGCATTTGATTGTCATTTGTAAAATGAGAAGAACGGAGAGTAAGATGAGCGTGGTGCACCTCTGAAGTGCTGCAAAAAAATTTGTAGTTTACTTTGGCTCCAATCCAAAGAGTGTTTGCGCTGGTGGAGCAAATCAGTTGGAGATGTGGGTTTCTTACATTTGTTTTCCCAGCCAGCTGAGTCTGCTTGACTGGCAATTCACCATACAAAATGCCCCAAGGAGAGTTGCCTTGGCGACAGCCTGTAAACTAAACAGTCTGAATGTAGCTCTGTACATGGGATGGGGGTAGGGAGACTGAAGCAGAAATCATTCAGTGGGGTCTGCAGTCAAGGCCAGAACACTGGGAGTCCTATATACCTGGGGAACTATAAGCTAACATGCTTGGAGTGTCATTGTTGGGAGAAGCAAAGTGCAGGTAAGCCAGAACCACAGTGTTACTTCATTTTTTATTTTGTTTCCTCTTTTTCGCATATGACGTTCAGTGGGTTACAGATGATATGAGCACATTTTACTGCAGTGGTATTAGCTAATTGAATTTTGCACTTTTTGTGTTAATGACACAATTGGGAGTCCAATTTGTATATGTTGGACTAAATTCATATTATGCATCAGTTGGTGGCAGGGATTTATAAATGAGTGGAAGACCAGCATACTTTAACATAATTCTTTCTTCCTCATATTGCGCTCCACCACCAGATGAATGGGCTCTGTCCCTTTAACCTTCACTCTGGATATATGGACTTCATTCTTCATCACAAAGCTCCTCTCTTCCTTCAGTTCATGGGGCTCATGGATGCAAGTCCATGTTGTTGTGCCAGGTGTGAATCTTGAGTGAGTCCTTGCTCTTGACAAGTTAAAGACTACTGACTTAGAAGATGGATGGAAAAAAATATTTGAAAGCAGAAGTTACAGCACTGGATTTGCTACCCTAGACTTTTGCAGACAATTTAAGCAACATTAGTTGCTTTAAGGAAACAAACATATGCATGCATGAAAGACGGCAATGGAAAATATTTTAACATTCTATTTTTATAAAGCTTAATTAAAGCATCCCTCTCATGCAAAAAGGCCATAGATAATTAAAAATGAAAGTCCTGGTGAACAAGCAGTGTTTTTGCATGGCACCTAAGATATGTAAGTTTGGCACCAGGCAAGCTTCCCTGGCGACAGCCTTCCACAAATGGGGAGACACCACTAGCCCATTCTCATGTTACCACCCTCTGGACCTCCCATGGAGGGGGCACATGAAGGCCATCAGATGATGATCACAGGGTCAAGACTGGTTCATATGGAGGGGGAGGCAGTCTCTGAGGTATTGGGGTCCTGAGCCACATAAAGCTTTATAGGTGAAAACCAGCACTTTGAATTGCTCCCAGAAACCAATTAGTAGCCAGTGCAGTCAGGCCAGGATTGGTGTGGTGAGCTCACACTATTTTGCCCTGGTGAGCAGCCTGGCTGCTGAGTTCTGCACCAGCTTAAGTTGCCAAGCTATTATCAAAGGTATGTAGAAAATAATCCAATAATCTAACCTAAAGGTTACAAGAACATGGACAACAGAAGTTAGGCTATCCCTGTCCTGATAGGAGCATAGCTGGGCCACCAGCTGAAGCTGATGGTAGGCACTCTGTGCCACCAAGGGTCTCAAGCAACACCAATGGATCCAAGAAGTACCTCTAAGCTACATACCTGCACTTTCAGAGGAGGTGTGACCCCATCAACTTTACATAGTTTCCACTTCATAAAAGTGGAAGTGGTTTACCATAGGACCTAAAAAAAAAGACACTCAATAGCACCTCCCAAAACTAGATCAAAAAGATACAAACAAATCTATGTAACTATATAAACTGAACCGTGTACAAAACAATATTAAGAGTCAAAGTCCAGTAAAGTGTGGGTAACGTACAAGCTTTTAAGGAGTGGGTGAAAGTTATTACTGCCTTTGCCCAAGGAAGTGCATTCCAGAGGGTGAGCTTAGAGTTTAAAAGACCAACTTCAATATGGTCACCAAGGGACAATCTGCTGGTCATGTAATAACCAGTAGGATATCCTCAAAAAATCTTAAAGATCAGTTTAATTCAGTAGATCACATTTATAACATTTTCTGATTCAGCTGTTACAGAGAAATAGATCTGGGTGTCATCAGCATACATTACTAATGAGTGCCCCCAGCATATTGTTTTATAATTTTAAAAGATTTTTCTAAATTAAGAAATAATTGTTACCACCTGTAATCTGCAACCTCCTTTCATGTAATCATACAATTAAATGACACTGTGGGGTTAGTGGCTTTGCTCTGGAAAGAGGAGGATGCACTGCTCTGGGTAACCATAGTAATTAGAAAGCTCTTTGTGTAGTTGATCACCATATGTAGGGAAAACAGATGTCATCTGTAGACAGAGTATGGATGATGCCCCAGCCACAGTTAATACAAGTGAGAGAGCCAGATGACTTCAAATACTTTTGTAAGTAAGCATACATGTTAATTTATTTTTCTCTTTATTTAGCCAATTATTTCAATCATCTGATTGGAAGGAAGTTCCAAAGTTGGTGTTTTCTTTTTTTTAATTAGCAACATTGTGAGAGTTATCTCAAGAGAAGGGAATAGGCTAATTTCCTATACTTAATAATTTCCTGTCTCACTTCCTCTCCTCATAAAAGTGACTGAGAAAAGTAAACCCTGAGCATAGTGTGATGCTTTTGCATCTCTAAAGGGCTAGATTCAAGGAAAGTTTATGGTCTATGAAGAACCTCTATCTGTTAGGATGGATCCGCAGCAGGCAAGATAGATCAATAACTTTTCTATGGTATAACGACCCAAGTATTAAACTGCAGATTAAGTTGTACTGTTAAAGCACAAAGATAATGCTGCAGGAGGCAGCAACCCTATACGCCAGATGGCTGGCAAAGAAGACAAAAGTCAGGTCAATTCACAATACAAAGTTTTGGCTAATTATGTTCTAGCAAAATTATAATATGTAAGACAAACAATAAGACAAATACAGTTAATTTCCAGTCTTAGCAGAACATAAAAAAAAGAACATGGGAAGAAATGGTAGTACAAAACTCTTGCCACAAGCCTGCTCAGTCCTTTGGAACCCAATCCATATCACTTTGCTTTCACATACAGTATTAAGACTAAAGGGTAAAACAAAGGCAGAAAAATTGTTGAGAAAGAAAAAGAGTTTAGAATGAAGTCACCCTCTGCTCTCTCTCACTCCGTCTCTCTCCCCCTTCTCCACTGTCTGTATAGATGGGTGACTCCATTCTGTATACATGAGTGACTCCATTCTAAACTATATGTCTGATGCAAGGCTTAAGAAGTAAAACTGAGTATTAGCACTACATTATTATTATTATTATTATTATTATTATTATTATTACCCCACCCATCTGGCTTGTTTCTCCAGCCACCCTTATTGAGTGGTATCCATGCTTGAACTCATTTAAAAACTTCCTAAACAATACTGATTCATTAATAGGTGTTTTTTCTAAACTTCCAGCTCAACCTATCACCACCAGTGGCATTTCATCCTATAAGAATGGTGCAGCTTCCTCCTTTAGAAGACAAAGCCAAGAAAAATGCTGATTGTAATAATCTGTCTAATATTTTGAACCACTATTCCGTTCCTACAAAGCATACTGACCCTCAGTCTGAGGACCAGAATCACAAAATTATAACAGATGGCTTCACCGTCCTTGGAGATCCACACTCAGTCACCCTGGATAACTGTCATATGACCTTTCAATATTCCAAAGCCCAAGAAACTCAACCACAGTTTGAGTGCAGCAGATCTGGAGCAGATATAGGAAATGAAGTATCCAATGGTGAAATGCATCAGGTTTTGGCAACCTTTGAGAGTTTAAGTATTACAAGCAAAGACTGTAGTTTTGACCATCCTGATGGTTACGTCAGCCAAAGCAAAGTAGTACATACAGCAGAAAAATATGAATGTTCTCCTTTGGGACATCAAGATAGTTCCAAAGCTAAAAACTGGGGGAAATATTTTGCAAAAAGGAGTCACAGCCCCAAGCTACAGTCAAGTAAAGCAGAATCATCAGAGGTGAAACCAGATCTGAACGAATGTACAAAAAATACTATGAATATTGAACCAGGAAATACTGATATGGATTCAAGTCTGCAAAGGGAGGTTACAGAACATCATGCTTCAGTGATTACTATTCCTAATACTTTGATGGATCTTCAACAATCTGAAAGCAGTATTTGTACAGCAATCAACCTGGGAATGATGGAAAACGTCACTGTGTCTGAAGCTGCTGAAAGCAATATAATGAAAGCAACTCCCATTAGCCATATTAGAATATCTAACCATGAACCAGATCAGATCTCCCATGTTTCTAGACACTCTGCTCAAAGAAAGAGCATGCCAACTAACTTAAGCCACAGCTTCAACGTATTTGCTCATAAAGGGAGTGAAAATTTTAAAGTAAACAGCAACAGAACCACCTTGGCTCTAAAAGCTAGTGTGTGTTCCAAGATGCCTCAAGATTTTATTCTTTGGGGCAAGAGTTCTATCCAACACCACACTAACAAGGTAAAGAATCCCAGTTCTCATTCTCAAGGACTAGGATTGTCTCATGCAAAGGCTGGGATTTCCTCAAAGCTTCAGAAGAAACACCTTCAGCAGGAGAAATGCCACTTCGGTCAAAGCAGTCAGAAACCCCCAAAGCAGATGCTCCCCAGCAATTCCAAACATTTTCCTAGCTCAGGAGAAACCATCAGCCCTTTTCCTGTAAGACAAGCACAGTCTTCCGTAGACTTCGTAGACCTGAAGTACAGTGACATGTTCAAGGAAATAAATTCAAGTGACAAAGGTCCTGGCATTTATGAAATGTTTGGAACTCCAGCATATTCCAGGGAGCCTCATGGCTGTGAAAACAGTTCCTGCAGGAATGTGCACTCTGCTCCAGCTGGGAGGCGCACTGCGATGAAACATAAATATAACCATCTCAGTGCAAAGAAGAGTGGCAGAATAAGAAATGTCCAGAAGAAAACATGCCCCAAATCACACAAGAATTCCCTTGGCATTAAACAGAAGGAGAAGGATTTGGGGCAAAGAGGGGTATCTGGGTTAGAGGGTTGCTGTCAGAAGCAGAAGGAAAGTGTGATTGACCCTAAAACAGAAGGGCAAATAAAGAGTGCAGCACCATTTCATGAAGATGATGATCAGCAGCTTCCAGTTCCTACTGAGTTTACTCTACCTGCTCAACAAAATGAAGTCATTCCTAATTCAAATTTGTCAACTATTGAAGAAGTCTCATTGGATCACACTTCAGAGGCTGGCGACGCTTTCATTAGTAAAGCATTTGCTATCAATGTTCAGGAATTACTTTGGCCGAAGGTTAAAGTTCATGCAGAATATGCTCCTTTCTTAAACTATGCAAAAGATACAAATGAACATATAAATGTAGCACAGAACAAAAGTTTAATGCAGGCGAAAATTGGATCAACTGCTTGCCTTGAGGATCTGGATGCAAATCAGGTTTTGTTCTGTGACGATAATCAAAGGAACCCCGCTGCACTATGTTTTCCAAACAGAGTAAACTCACCTCCTCCACAAAGCCCACGAGTTGAAAATGTTGGTTTATCAACTGAACGGACTTGCCTTCTTGCAAACTCTGTTTCCCAGGAATATCCAAACACCCTGATCTGCAGTGAAGAAATAACTGAAGACTCGTTTTGTTGTTCTGTATCTGAGCTGCTCTCTCTCGATAGCACAGATGGCAACCGTTCTAGAATAGCTACAAAAAATGCAGATACTGTGGCTCAAAATGGAAACACTGAGAGTAAAGGAAACAGCGCAGCAAGTGTTAGAAATTGTAAGGTAATTATTGAAGTTTTTATACGTATCTTTAATAGCAATAGAACAGTGAAAGCCAGTCAAATATTTAAAATATGTTGTGCCTTCAGATCTAGGACTCAATTTCTTACCATTCAGAAATCCTTCAGGCAATCTTGGGCAACTCTTTCTTTTCAGCCTCAGCTTTCCATTTGTAAATAGCAATCAGAACAAACTAATTGTACTGCTGGATCAAACCAATGCCCATCTAGTCCAGATGTCTCTTACTTTGACAAGCACACCAAGAAGGTAATGGTTTTCCTCTTCTCTCTCCAGCATGTGGTACTCAGAGGTACAACATCTCTATAAGTGAAGGTCCATTTAAATATTCTGTGCTAACAGCACTCGGTAGATCCAACCACCAAGTTTCCTTAAATAGCAGCAATCTTTATCTCAAGACTGCTGTGATAAGAGTTTTTGTCTCTCTCTCAGGAAAGAAATAAGGTCTATTCAACATACTATATAAATGACCCTGATCTCAAGTCTCTCTTTGCATTATTTCTCATTCAACGTGTTCTGGTTTGCTCTTCTGTCCTCTTTTTACAGGATTTTTCTCCAGATTTCCTGGAATCCAATAGAGAAAATAGATTTCTAAATGTGGTTACATTTTCAGAAAACAATGTAGCTAGTGAAGGACCTATCCTGTGGACCAAAGGTGAAATCCTTGGAAAAGGAGCCTATGGCACAGTAAGTTACATGGGGAGTATATATAACACCCCTGTTATCTCAAGCTATATTCACTGTATCTCCCAAAGGACATTTTAGCATCAATAAACCTTGATCAATCCTAATTACAATTCCAGTCCTTCTAAACAAGCACACACACCCCAATATGGTGTCCTCCAAATGTTTTGCATTACAACTCCCATCAGCCCAGCAATATACTGGCTTCTAAGCAGAAAGTAATGAATGTACAATTGTGGGTGTTGTGAATCCACCACAATTGCATCCCTGATTAAAGCTGCTTTACTTTCTCTAAAGGAATTCAAGTGGGCTTTGCGTCATGGGACTAGATAGGACAAAATCTTATCTGAACAGACTTTCAAATGCAGTTGTGCATTTTGGGAAGCCATCCAAACCTCTGGGTGAACCACAAAATTGTTGAGAACTGTGAAGGAGTCTGCCAGGGCAGGTGGGAGGAGGCACTGTGGGCAGTATCCAGTGTCCTCATTCATTTAGTGCAATAATTTACATTTGGAGAATGGAACTGCTCCCTCTCTTCCACCAGACAGTGCACACCCCATACTCTCCACAAATCTGCTTGGAGGATGGTGAGGGAAACCGGAGAACAAATTTAGCAGGTGCGCAGGGAAGAAAAGGGTGTTCAGTTATGCAATGGCAACTCCTATAAAGCAAACATGGGAATTAAGCAGGCCTGAGTGTGGTCAGAGCTTAGATGGAAAGACCACCTATGAAGCCTGTGTATGCCTCACTGAATTTTATGATGGAAGAAAGGTTGGCCTTGGGTTATTTACTGCCAATGTCTTCATAGCTTTCAGATGAGGGCATTCACTAAAAGCCCTGCATGACAAACACTAGTGAGGTGGTGTGGGTTGGATTTGAAAGTGCCTCTTTTGCTCATGGGAGAACTATTATATGCTCACACAGAATATTTTTTGTGATCAGAAGGGCTTAAGTATGAACTGGGCATGTCTCTTCTTTAGCAGAAGAGTATACCAGAAGCCAGTTCTCTCAGACTTTGGAATATGATTTTTTTTTTTTTTTGGTGGGGCAACCAATTTTCATTAATATGTTGTTGATGTTTTTACTATTATTGTAGTATTTTATGTGGTACACTACCTTGTCATATTTTCTATGGAAATAAATGAATACCAGATATAACTGCAGACATAATTTAAGCAGGATGAGTTATACTGTATTTAAATCAGATGCATGAGAACAGCATGCGGGAGTACATATAAATGTGTGTGCACACAGGAATGTATCTGTAGTTCCACTACCAAAATAGGCATTTTTAATTTTTAGGTTTATTGTGGACTTACAAGCCAAGGACATTTAATAGCTGTGAAACAAGTAGCACTGAGTACCTGTGACCAAATTGGGACTGAGAAGGAATATCAGAAACTGCAATATGAAGTTGAGATTTTGAAAAATCTAACACACATCAACATTGTAGGGTACCTGGGAACAAGTTTAGAAGACAACATAGTGAGTATCTTCATGGAATTTGTTCCAGGTGGTTCCATTTCCAGTATTATTCATCGATTTGGGCCATTGCCTGAAATAGTATTTTGTAAATATACGAAACAGATTCTGCAAGGGGTTGCATATTTGCATGAAAACTGTGTGGTCCACAGAGATATTAAAGGCAACAACGTCATGCTGATGCCGAATGGTGTTATCAAGCTCATAGACTTTGGATGTGCAAAGCGCTTAGCCTATGTAAGTCTGACTGATGCCCACAGCGAACCACTGAAATCAGTGCACGGCACTCCTTATTGGATGGCACCAGAAGTGATAAAAGAATCTGGCTATGGGAGAAAATCAGACATCTGGAGCATTGGCTGCACTGTATTTGAGATGGCCACAGGAAAGCCACCACTGGCTTCCATGGACAGGATAGCAGCCATGTTTTATATTGGTGCTCACAGGGGAATCATGCCTTCCTTACCCAACCATTGCTCGACAAAAGCAGCAGATTTTGTTCATCTGTGTTTCACCAGGTAAGTAGTTATTAATATTATAGGAGATATTAAATATCTGTAAATATTAAAGAGATATCCTTTTAATCATTATCTTTTCCTTAAGTAAAATGTTTAGTTCAATGAGTTCCTTTAAAAGGTAAGGGAAATTCCACCAGGTCTATGGTGTGACACATAGATGGCAAAGAAAAGGTCCAAGGTCCAGCCTTTGGTACCTGCAGATAGGGGTTGGGAAAGAGTTCTGCTTGAAATAAGGAAAGGCTGAATATCTGCCCACATGTCTGGGACCATTTGTCCCCTGTAAAAATGGATAGGAGTATGATCTGCAACTTTTTTGTAGCAGTGTCTGAAACTTATAAACTGTCAGACTGAGGTGATGGTACCATTATTTAAGAGAAGAGGCAAATGCTTTTCTAGCTTCCCCCTTTCTTTTAATAAGAACTAAAGCCTTTTGTCCAAGGCAAAGGCCATAAAACCATTTGAGAACTGTCATGAATCAAACCCTTAAATGTCAAAATGATCAGAAAGAAGCCCCAATCATTAAAAAAGAACATAAAAGCTTCAGCACAACCTTTTGATGCTCACCTAGTCCCATGAGGTAGACAAGTTTTTCAAAAGTAGATTTATTACTAGACAAGTAATAAATCTATGTTGCTCACAGAAGCATTATCAATTACTCACAATAAATGTATTTTTTCTATTGTTTTCCAAACAGGGACCAGTATGAGCGACCTACTGCTCTACAGTTGCTGCAGCATCCCTTCATGCTTTAAAAACCTCGTGAACTTTGCAAAGGCTTCAGTAGATGACAGATTTCCCCCTTACTTATTGAAGAGGTTAAATGAAATTTAACATTTAAACTTTCGGTTTGAGAATGGCTAGGCTATAGTGTGATTGGTATGAAAGCTGTGAAAGTTACAGAGTTGTAAATTCTTGTTTTTCATTTTCAAATATAGACATGATGCAATTTCAGGACGGCAAACTTTGTATCAAAATGTTATAGCTGTAGAACACTTAATCTCATTTTAAAATTAAAATCAGACATTTTGACAGCTTTTGGCTTCCCTACCCCTGCAATTCATCTCTCCCCCCCCCCCCCCCGCCAAAGCCTGGGAGCCATGCAACACAATATGAAGTGTGGACAGCTCGAGACAGGCTGACTGTAATTGCATAAAAGGAGGCTCATCTTAACAGGCAGTGGTTAATCAGCCAGTCATTCAACCACCATGAATGGAAGGCAAAATAGTAATTCCTTTCCCCCTCTACTTCCACGCTAAATCTGCTGCAGAAGGTGGGGGGAACTTTGCAGCATTTGAAATGGTGTGGGGAGCCGCAGAGAGCATTGGTGAAAGTTGCCTCCAGTCAACCCTTATTTTTGTGGATGGAATATTCCGGATTCAACCCAAAATAATAATACTGGTACATGAATGCTCAACTCAATAAAATAATCATGCAATTCACTTTTCTGATCAAAGTAGAAAAGAATAAAAGTAACGAGAGATTTTGAAGTGTTGCTTCTCACAACAGAAATGTAAGTCATTGTCTTTTATTATTTTTTTCCACAAAAAAGAAAAGAATTTCATTTCAATTTGATGAAATAAGCCTAGGCTTGGATGACCAAATGACAATAATCACTGATATTTCCTACCTCTAGGTAGGCCATTTAGCACCATTTTAAATTGTAAATATGCATCCTAGAATAAAAACATACTTGTTTCCAGGCAATGTAACGGTATGTGCTTTTATCCGTAATATAACCTTGGGTTCAGCAGTCTCTCAGCCTAACTTGAAAGGTTGAGAGGATATAACAATATAACCCTTTACTATATTACACTATATCAACAATATTACCCAGGAGTTACTTTCCCCTCCCCCTTAGATGTTCTGACATGTGCATAGCTAGAGTTTTTTCTTAAATAAATTATGACCTTGGGTTATCCTAATAATCTTACCTGTAATGTAGGCAGATGGTTAATTCAGTACTTCAAACCAATATTGCATTATGGAAATAGGGGTGGGGATTTCACTTCGACATTTCTTTTCCCTTGAGAAAGCCCTATGAAAACATTTTTCTTGAACTTTCATCCTCAAGCCCAACTATACATACATGGCTACCTTCCCTTTGGAAGAGGTAGGTGTTCGAGAGCAAGGAATTAGTCCAAGAGACTAAGTTTCTTTCTGAGATTTGACCAGAGGAGAAAGCAGCAAGTTGTCTGAAGAGGGGGAGAAAGCACCTAAATCAGGCTTCCTCAACCTCAGCCCTCCAATGTTTTTGGTGTACAACTCCCATGATCCTTAGCTAGCAGGACCAGTGGTCAGGGATGATGGGAATTGTAGTCTTAAAACATCTGGAAGGTTGAGGTTGAGGAAGCCTTATCTAAAATATACCCACCACATATTGGTACTTTTCAGTTAGTTGCCCATACTTAAATAGAAGCCACTGAAAGGCAACTCCCAGGGGGCTAAAGTTTTTCTATGTATGGGTATTTGGGGGAACAGAATGTAAAGATACCACAAATGATATTGATGTAGTATTAGAATATAATAATTTTATAATTTATATCCCGCCCATCTGGTTAAAATCCTCAGTCTTCACACTCATCCTAAAGTTCATAAATGGTCTACAGTATCGCCATAGTTTTAAGAGTTTATAGATCTATATAAAATTAAACCACTGAGGGTAGAGGTGAATCTGTTAAGACCTAAGGCAGAGGTATAAAAGTGCAATTTACATAAATGCCAGAATTCAAAATGCAGCATTGACTAATCCCTGCAGTCAATGGCTATCTTGATAGTCCACTCAACAAATGACAGTAAACTCTATAGTGCATAGCACCACTAATGGGAAACATGACTTGAGGTCCACAAAAACTGGGGCAGCAATTCCATGTATATTTATCACGGAATAAGCACCATAGATTCAATAGGACTTGCTTCTGAGTAGACATTTATAGATAGGATTGTACGAAGAGTTCTCTTAATGCAACCATATGGGAGTGTGCTCATTTCATGGATTTAACGGAAATACTCAGATTTTCCCATTTCTCATGAGCATCTTTTTATTTTGTGGAGAGTTCCCAATTATTTATCCCATTAATCAGTTTCCTTTGCTTTGCAAAAATAGCCCAAACCACATTTTGTCAATAAGTTTGTTCACATCAGACACTACTCCTATATG
Source organism: Podarcis tiliguerta (assembly GCF_965153285.1). Lineage (NCBI taxonomy): Eukaryota > Metazoa > Chordata > Lepidosauria > Squamata > Lacertidae > Podarcis > Podarcis tiliguerta. The sequence continues at coordinate 41,007,745 of NC_139534.1, forward strand.
TGCATTCTATAATACATTCAATGTATGCTACCAAATATTATTACACTTTCAACTTTTACTCTGCCACAACGGTCATCTCCCAGTTATCTTTTCTCCCTTGTCATGCTGGAGGGCCATTGTGGCATGGATAAACTCCCATGATTTTATTTATTTTGCACCAGCTGAGTTTATCAATTTCATAAGTGTGCATTTTTTGAATGAGGGGGCATATTGAAACTTGTTTATTAAAATGCAAGATTTTCAAGTTGAGCTAGAATTTGTGTGGCATGGTCTACTAAGAGTGCTTTAGGATACATGTTGGTCTAAATGTGACAGATAAAGCAGTTTATTTACAAAAGTGCTGCATCACCTACTGCTGCCCCAAAAAGATATGTCCCAATATATTAAGCCTGACATATATGATCTGTAAACTAATTTCAATTACTTAAGAAAAATTGCAAACATCTAAGAAACCAAACCATGGTATTTTTATTATTTAAGTCTTAAATTAACTAGAGTTAATTCTACATATCTTACCAGCCCCTAGTATTGTTTGCATTTTAAGAGAATTTGAGTTCTTTGGTACTTCTGCCATTTATATTTTACAGACCTTTGTGGCAATTTGACTAGGCTCGAATCTCTTCAGCAGTTTTATCAAAACAGATCTAGAAGACATGTGCCCCTCCAGATGTTAAGAGTACACCTCCAATCATTATTAGCCATGCTGGCTGAGGTGAGACCAACTATATCTGGAAGGTCATGTTTCTTATCCAAGAATATGGCTATGAAAGGAAACACTCATTCAATCTTCAAATAGCAACATTTGCGTTTATAGTAGGACGGACCGACCAATCCTATGGTCATTTATAGAATACACAGGGTTGATTATAAGTACCTGAACAGAACCTCATTCAATTTATGGATTTCTGCAAAGGTAAGACAAGAGCTGTATGTTTATTAGGATATTTATCTGTCTTGTAACATGTATCCATTACATCCTCATGTAGTAATGGGTAAAAAGCATTCCAAGGCAAAGCTACAGGCTTGTAAGCAAATACTATGAGGCTTTGTAAATAAATTTTATTTAAAGTAAACATTTACTGTTTGTCTTCTTCCTACTGGGAATCACAATTTAAGACATTTTAATCTTGCTTACACCGTATGGCAAAAATTCTTCAGGATTTAATAGCATGGATGAGGTAGCGAATAAAGTCTAAAAAGGCTAAAAAATATGCAACAATGCAGGATCAAGTTTCACAATACAGGGTTTTAAGAAATATTCTTTCAATGTAAAAAGTTACAAGGGTGAAGAAGTTAACAGTTTTGGATGAGGCAGACTGTGAAGGGCTAAGGACTAGATTAAAATCTGAAGATACATTATTCATAGTGTCCATGTTCAAGAAGTGTTTAAAAAAGACACCCATAATTCAAATAAACGTCTTCAAGTATGTAGTACAAAGTTTTGCATTACTGGCGACTGAATATTACATAGTAATTGATGCACAAGTAGTTACATTATACTGTAACTACAAATTGGATACATGCTCAACAATTATCTAAAACACTTAGCTCAGTGTAGCGAACGGGGTTTAAACTTCAGATTTGCTGCTGAAGTGTTTATAACCAATTAGAGCATAAACTGTGCAAGAACAGATGTTTCCAAATAGTGAATCCCTCTCAGACACGAGGATAACTTAATAAAATCTTTACATTAAATACCCAGTAAGTAACACTTGCTACTGTACTGAATTTATGCTGAGGTAAATTCCATGCACTTAGGGTTAGCTGGTAAAATGGGACATCGGCTTTTAACAAAAACCCATCAACATTCACTACGGTCATCAATTGTTTAAAAAAGGCAGGTGAATGAAAACAGCAATATGACACTTACAGCCATAAAAATGTATACTAGTGGTTTAATTGGCGAGTGATTATTCAGAGCTGAAAAAACCTCCAGTTTTGTTATTACAATCACAAGTACAATTCACGTAGCATACGTGACAGTTCTTTTATTGTCTGAGATAAGGGAAAAGTTGGGATACCAATAATTGTATTTATTGCAAAGATAGTATTCCACCTGTAAAAGAAATATGGCATTTCACTCACATAACACACTTTTTTTTTAATTCAAAACGTGGCTGTCTGTATGAAATGCTAATGGAAAACAGTGATCCCTGTTCACTAATAACTTAAGTTTTTTAAAAAACTTACTAATTTCACTATACGTTTACGTATTTCAGTTCTTAAATCACGTTAATCTATATAACCATTATTAACAGCTCTGTGTCTCTATTACTGCATCAAGCCAAACATTTAAATGCACTTTCACATCAAAAAGATTATATAAACTTTATTTTTGCTTCCCCTTCTGAAAGCTACTGACATTTCAGCAGTCAACTTGGGTTTGTTTTTCTAATTAAAAAAAAAACCTACAAATGGAGGCCTGAGCAGTTTTCACATTGCCTCACCGGAGATACTGTGTTGTGGCTGACCATCCATCCACACTCGGTACATGATCCCCGATGAGTGAAGTGCTCTCAGGAAGTGGCTCCCAATAAGGCCTACAGTTTAACAGGAAGTGCCACTTTTATTTATATTTCTGATTGACTTTGATACAAGGGGGGAAAGTTATGTATATTTGTCATACTTACAAGCAGCTCCAATCCTGAGTATTTATGGTTTATCTAAACATACAAAAATGTATGTACATTTCTCTCCACTTTTGTTGTAAACATTTGTCAGTATACTTTACATATCCCTTCTTTGAAACATGCAAATCATACATACAGTATAAATACACATTAAAAAAAATACACTCATTCATAAACTAAGCAACAAAAACTGTGGCTGGCATATTCAGTTATAAATAATCAATGTGCGAGGCATTCCATACAGCTAAGAGCAGCCATTCAAACCTACTGTTCTCATCTGTGTTTGTGGAAAATACTGTGATTTTTGCACCTTCCAAGTCATTTACAGTATTTATAACACTATCGTATGTGGAGATAGGCTCATTTACTATACCTCTTCTTCTCAGAGTGAAGGATAAAGCAGCACTTACATATATTATATATATTTATATATATATATCTATATAAAGTAGGGCAGCAACTGCTGGGGTTGCGCTTATGAAGGTTTCCATTCTAATATTCTTAAATAAAAAAAGGAGAAAGGGACCAAAGCAACTGGTTACATATTCATTCCTTGGGCACTTAACAGTGAATCCAGCATGTCGAATGTGTCTTTGTAGTCCATATGCTGGCTGTTTGTACTGTACTCGTGACTGGCATCAGGACCGTTCTCCACAGGGTTCTTGTCCAGTTTCACGAGGGTGCTGAGATGTCCGTAGCCCACCTGGTATGCGACAGGGGGAGGAGGGGGTAAGGGAAGGTTAAAAACAGAGTTGAGAGAGGATACATACTGCTTAACAGAGGAAGAACTAGATGAACTACCTGAACTTTTGGAACTTTTGCTCATTTTGGAGTGATGGTTGTGAGAAGCATCATTGATGTACAGCCTCTTTCTTGAAGAGCCGGAACTAGAGGAATTGGCATCACTGCTCAAGCCAACAGGACTCCTCAGAACAGCTGGCGTTAATCCATCACTACTATGTTTAGTGCCACCACTACTACTGCCACCAGTATGGGAATGGGAATGCTTATGACTGCTACCATGATGGCGGTTTATGGAATGTTCCTTGTGCTTTTCCTTGTTAACATGGGGACTAGAGTGCTTGCTTTTCCCACTGCCCTCATCTGATGAGCTATGCCTTTCTGAGGAAGAGACTTTGATTTTCATTTTCAGGTCTTCTTTGCTAGAGTTTTTTTCTGTGGGTGGAATGGGTATCCGCAATTTGAGTGACCCGCCCTTTTCTTTTTTGTCAGGCATGTGTTTTTCAGGCTTCTCTGCATTTGTAATGGGAATTTTCATTTTAATAGGGGAGGTTACAGAACTGCTACTTGTTGCTTGGGGTTGAGTGTGCTTTTTGTATTGCTGTTCGGGGCCCATATAGTGTTCTCTTACATCCAGTTCAAGGGTTTCTAGCTTGCGTTTCTCTCTGTATTTATCCAACGACATTTTATGAGGCATTATTACAGGTGCAGATGTCACCTGCCCATGGTATTTGTTTCCCGGTTTGTGCACAGTAGAATGCTCAGAGAGTTTGTCAGCTCTGTGATGTAATCCTGAATGCAACTGCAATGAAGTGCCTGGTTGAAAGTTTATGTTGAACTGTCCACCAGGCAGTGAAGTATCTGGTTTCTGAGAATACATCTGTTCTGTCCTTGTTTGATCTTGGTGCTGAGGCCATTCTTGATGTGCTGACAGACTGTAAGAAGTACCTGGCATTCCTGTGGCCAGTATTGCCAGATTTTCTTGACTATCTTGAACAGAGATACTTCCTGAGTTCAGAGGAACTGGGGCAGGAAATGTGGATGCAGATGGTTTTTGGAAAGTTGCATTTGCAGATACACCAGCAACAGCATCTACTAAAATGGAATTCTGAACCAAAGATGAACCAAGAAGGGAGTTATCGGATGCCTGACCATCTCCTTTAGGTTTCCTTGCAGCCTGATTAGCCTACACAAGGATAAAAGTGTAAAATTAGGACATAATCTGAAGTGTAACATCTACAAATACATCTGGCAGTCAGTAGAAGCTACTCAGTTCCAAAACTGAAGAACATGATGCAACTGCAATTAGTTATTTTACTCTGAACCTTGACAAAGAACATTGAGCTCAAAAGCTCAGTGTTTTTGAACATCAGTTGGCTATATAAATAAAAAAAAAAATACTCACTTGGATTAAAATTCCCCTTATGCAAACTTCTGCTGGGGGAGATGATTAACATAAATTCCTCCTTTACTCTGCACATCCTAAACACCTGTTCGGGTTAGAAGACCCTCTAGAACAGTGTGAGGATACAACAAAAGGGAAATTGGCAAATATCACTTCCCCTCTCCTTTCCTCAAGTGGAAGCCTCATCTCGACTTAAGATGCTACCATTTGTGGTAGGGTAACTCTGGGTCTAGCTTACTACATGTCATTTTCACAACTGTTTTATAGTTGTTATAATGAAGATTTTATTGGTTAAATTACTGGAACATCAAAATTCACCTAGGAAGTGATAGGTTGGATGCTGGCTTTCAACAAAGCTGAAAGCAGATCAGCAGATGCTTACATATAGTATAGATGAGGCAGTTTCTTTACCACAAGAATCTCTTACCCTCCAATTTCGAATCCTCTTTAATCTATTGGGAGTTTTCTCCAGTATCTGAAGAAACTCATGTGTCAGCTCTGTGAATGAAAACAAAATTAAGTGAAACATCTAAATAACTAGCTCAATTCCTATTAGCAACTTTCAGCACTTTTTAATGACTAGACTTAGCAAAATTTATATAGAATACCACTTGATTGTAAACCCCACCCGAAGTGGCTATCTATTCAATCAAAAGAACCTTACGTATGCCTGAAACTAGTTTTCTAAGTCACTGCTTAAGATACTTTTTTTTTGGGGGGGGGGGGAGGGGGGATTTAAAAAGTAATGGGGGGAATACAATATATTTTAATGCCACTCCTCAGTATAAACCTCCAGCGTGATCCACACTGGTAAATACACACCCACACCCAAAACAGTAAATGCAGCATTATTTTTAAAAGTCATCATTTTTAAAAAAGTGTTAACATTCAGCATGGATGAAGCTATAATAAAAGAAACTTGCATTACATATTGAAATGGTAAAAACCTAGTCTGCAGGTAACTGCTGGATAAGTGCCTTTTTAGCCATCATGGTAAAGGTTAACAGGAATGTCACAAACAAAATAACTAGAAACACAAATTTAAATAAAAGAATAAAGGAAAACAGATTTTACTTACCATCAAGTAATTCTAAAGTAACAGAAGGATCTACATATTCCCACCAATGCTTTCCATCAGTTGATACCGGAATCTCCCAGTTGGACCACTTGCAAGCCAAATGTATACAGACACATGCTATCACAGTTGGTTTGTATTGAAGACAAAATGTAGTAAGGTGCAGACTGTAGTTGGAAATGTTTCACAATGGAAGAACAAACGTCAAACATGGAAAAGAACAAAAAACAAGAAGAGAGCACTTATCACCACAGTATTCAAGGTATATATTATTAAGCTATAAATGTTTGGGTTTTTTTAATGTACAACTTTGGGACTTTACATTAAAAAACAAAACATACAGGTATTCATACACAATAATTTAGATCTGTTTCTGCTGATAAAATGGAAGAACTACTACAGTATTCTGTTCTTCCAGCAGTACAGGAACTTAATACACAAGGAAATCAAAATTTTAGCATTCATAAATATCAATATTTCTGCAAAAATATACTCCTTCAAATTTTATGGCATTGTAATGTATGTTTCATTTTGAAAGTTAGTGAAGTAACGTGTAAAGCAACATGTAGGGAGAAAATGAAATCCCTTCCAGTCCAGCCTGCAACATAGTTTGCATTAGTCAAGTCAACCGAGTCATGATCAAGTAAAAAATTCTAGCTGGAAGCAACACAACTGTGGCAATTCCATGTTCTAGCATTGATTTGAAATTTGAGCTAATGGAAAGATAATCATTCTAACAAGTGTGTCCGCCCTAGCAAGTGCTTATTAAACAAATATTTGATTATGTGCATATTTACACTAACTATGTCCTAGATCCAGAGATTTAAGCAGAAAAACAATTCCATTTAATCAAGGCAGCCCCACCCAATTCCTCTCATTTCCTTGTCTACTGCAACCTTCAGTGGCCTATCCCAAGCTGTTTCATAGGGTCCACTGTGCCTTAGGATTGGCTTGAGGTGGTGGTGGTGGGGTGGATCCTGAAAAGCCCTGCTGCATGAGCAGAGTTCCTCTTTTATTTTCTCTGGATCCAACACAATGAGCTTAAAATCACATGCTCCTTTCTTTTCTCCACACCATAATCAGTTCATAATTAATCATTCAAACTGCAAGCCAGAATAACATAGGCATTTAGTTCCTCTTTCATCTCCTCAAACCCTCTTAACAATATCACTTTGAGGGGAGATCATTATTTCCTGTATCCTTGCCACACAATGGATCTCTTCCCAGGTCTTCAGATTTTTGCTTACATATTTTCAAAATTCATCATTTCCCCCTTCTAAACCCTCATTTATATTCTCCATTACCCTGTTTACTTTACTGTAGGCTTCTGCTCACTCTTTTTATTTCATTCAATCAAACCAATGTCTGAGTTATATCCCCAATGTCTCTCTAATGTCCTAATGTTCTCTCCATTTAAGTTTAACTCTTAGATATTATTTATAAAGTCGTCTTCTTTCACCATTCCATTTCATATCCGCTTCACATAAGTTAAACCTGTTATCCTCTCTTTTGCCTCTGGCTTTCATGCTCTCTCCAAGGCTGGAACTGTGCATCAGAATACAAATTAACCTATCTCCTTTTTTGCAGAGTCTACTTTTTTCTATAAAATTAATGACTAGGCTGGTTAACATACTGATAAAACCCCTATCACGCAGCCAGGAGAAATAATAAATCAGGATATAGTGTCACTTCCCCCAATTCCTGACTGGTCTTTATCTATGAACCATGAACTGTGAATTAAAATCTAATGATTAACAACAAAATAAGACAACTTCAAACCAGTGGTCATGACTGAAGCTTATTTTAAATCAGTTAACAAGACAGGAATTGGGGAAATAACAACGAAACACTGTTTACTCCTCCTCCCAACCATGCAGTAGTTGAGAGGAGCAGTCAAGACCAAGGCTTTGCTTAGGCCAGCAGATATTTTTTTAAACCCACAATTTTTCCATGCGAATGTCATCTGGGCACTTTCCTGAACACTTGAAATTTATTTACATCTCTCTTCCAACTATCCATTTTACTGAAAACTGAAAACCTACTGGCCAGAGGTAATTTATGACCAATTAATAGTAGAGCTTTTCCCCCACACAAATATGTTAAAGAACTAGCCAGCTTCTGCACTGCTAAATGTCTTATAGGCTAGTTCTAATGTAGCTGTAACAAAAGCTTTTTTTTTTTACTACAGCTGTGGTTTGATTTCTTTTTAGAAAAAACAATGCTATTTTATTTTCATTAAGAAAAAAATGCCATTAACTACAAGGGTAAACTAGAAACAGCTTTGTACTTACCAAGATGCTCGGATTTCTAGGTTAAGTTTATCTCTCTGTAATCTTTAGCTGCTATTCAGGCTACCATTTTTAGACTTATGCACTCACAATCGAGAAAAAGTCACCAGAAAGCACCACTACACTTCACATCGTGCATTTAACCCCTTTGTGCCATTAGGCCCTTGTACAATACACCGCACTGCAGACAGGAAGGTACCACCACAGTAGATGGCCCAGTCGCCTGTTGCAACAAGGGTTCGACACAGGTAGGGGACCCTGCAGTAAAGGAAGCTATAGTGTGCTACAACAGTGCAACAAAGAGGTTCAGGATAACAACCTGTTGGTAGCCATGAAATAGGATGTCTGTGCCAAATCCTTGCTTGCTGTAATAAAAAAAGAAACAATGAAATTAGACACCAGTATAGTTAATTCCCCAAACTAAAATGCTTTCTATGTGAAGATAATACAAGCGGCCCACTTGCAAATGAACACAATGCAAGCCATTGCCAAGGCAAAGTTTGTGTTTACTCAGCTACTCTTCAAACTAACTCTGCTGCAAGGTTTCTTGAAACATGAATTTATTTATTTAATCAAAGCAACACAACAAGCTAGCCAGCACTTCAAACTAATTCAACTAATATGTTTTGAGGTAATTCAAATTGTCTTCATAGCCTGAGCCTTACAACTCAACTACTAATAGGTTTGCTCTAAGTAAATCATAGATGACCTCCATCTTCCCAATAAAAATGAAGCTGGAGGTCAGGAAAAAAATCTGATTCTCTATAGTTTTCAGTGGTCACCACCAGTTTTTCACCCTGCCATCACCATTACTCTAGCAAAAGGAGGTGGCCCTCAGTGTCAGCCAACCTAGAAACTCAGCTTAACATTATGTTGATGATGTACAGATTTTTCCATCTTTGCTTTAGCACTGCTGACCCTTTAAGGAAGACAGCTCACAACAGCACCTGTCCACTAGACAGGTGGGCATGGTTTGGGGGAAACTGCTTACAGGCCAAACTGGATGCTCTGGCAGACCAAGACTGGCCCACAGGCTGGAGGCTCCCCACTTATATTGTAGGATGTCATTACAGTGGTACCTCAGTTTAAGAACAATTTGGTTTACAAACTCTGCAAAACCGAAAATAATGTCTTGGTTTGAGAACTCTACGTCAGTCTAAGAAGGGAATCCAAACACTGGAAGGGCACTGACGGTGGGAGTCCTCATTAGGGAAAGCACGCCTCAGTTTAAGAATGGTTCTGGTTTAAGAACGGACTTCCGGAACGGATTAAGTTCATAAACCAAGGTACCACTATAGTTCTTTTAATTTGTCAAATGTTGATGTCACAACACTAAAAGAAGATTTCTGATCATGTATTCTCCAATCCTGCCCCTTTGAAAGCTGGTGGCAGTGTTGGGATAAAGAACTGCTTGGGATAAAGAACTGCTTCTTCAAAATTCACAAGGTAAAGAGAGACTAAACTGCGCTTTCTCAAACAATTGTCTTCTTCACCTGCACTTTTTCAGATGATGAACTTTTTAAAATAATGTATGTGAAAGTAGGGAAGCAGATAAAGATCTTCTTATAGGCTATCAATTGTAAGATGGTGACCAGCAAATTCGAATAAACTGATGGATCAGAAAGACTGAGGAAACAGATGCAAAAGCCATTATATATAATGCTGTCTTGCTAAATTCTTCTAATTTAAAATAATAGTCACCTAAAAAACCAACCACCTTTTAAGGTATTACCATAGCATCTTAATTCTAGCCATTCGTTTTCAGGCAAGTACAACTTAAAAAAGAAAAAGAAAAATCAGGAGTCGGCAGCCTGGGAGTCCTTGGCTTAATTTCATGGAGCTAGAAAGGAGGACAAAATGTGGGGAGTGTGGCAGAAAGAAAAATGAGTGCCTCCTCCCACTTCTGGTACTAGGTCCATACATTTTTTACTCCAACGCTACCTACCATAGACTACTCAGAAGGAATATAGCCCCAGACAGAAAAAGGTTGCCCACAATTGTTTAAAATTCAGGGAACCTTGGCTCAGTTCTCACTATGACTGTGACACATCATTTAATCCATATGCGGTCCAGAAATTAGGCAGGTCTACCTCATTAAAAAGAAAGAATAAAAATAAAGATATTACAATTGAATAAGATGGGAGGCCTAGGAGAAAAGCATTTGCAGATCTAGAAAGGGAAAAGAGAGTCAGAACAGTTAATGCTGTGAAAACTGACCAATGCTTCAAAAGCAACTATGTATTGCAAGTACTTAATAATTTCCATCTATGGCCTGTTATCTGCCTTGCTTTGCAAAAAGAAAAATCCTTTATCCCCAATTCCATTGACTGTATATGGATGTCTACCTTATTCTCTGATCATCTTACAGCAAAATCACCCGTATCAGCAATATCTACAAAATATGTACCTGGAGGGCCAATTTTTACTTTAAAAACACACCACACAACTTATAATCTACATATCCTTTATAGATCCAGGTAAAAACAAAACCTAGTAGTGATTTACTCACAGCAGAAGTAATATTGCAGAAACAGTTTTAGTAAGTCACACCACCTTCCTACAGAGATGTAGGGAAAGAATCAGTTAAATTGTTACTGACCTCTCACTAACTGCGTACATTTCACAACATCTGTGTGTGGATGCTCAATGGTAATCTCAAAACCTGAAAAATTAAATGTGTTATTTCACAAACTTACATTATATATGTCCATAAATTTAAAAGTACCTGGGGTCATGTTTCTTTCAAGTGCGTAATAATCTCATAATGGACTACTAAAGTAAGTTTAGGGTACTTGCATTGAATGTTTTTTTTTAAAAAAAATGCAAGCAGTTATACTGCTTAGTTACTATGTGTACATTTATTGCAGTAAGTGTGGTTATACTAGATTAACTCTGAAAGGACAGGCTATAAACATGGTGAAAAGACAAGAATAAAATGGCTTCTATGATCAGATTTCTCCTAATATGTATGTTGTGTGTCCATCAATCAAATATGTAAGTATTCTATTACTGGAACTACACTATAATGTGAAGATATTACTGATATCAGTTGCTTTAAGAATATCATATATACATTTCATATACTTACCTAAAGTTTGAAGCATTATTGTTTCAAGTATAACCAGCTCTTGGGCCTGCTGAAGGTATGCCTAATAATAAAGAAAAATGCTGAAGCATCAATACAGCAACTTTAACAAGTTAATAATACCAAAGTATATACCAAATAAACTGATTGGCTATCAACACTTATTTTGGGGTACACATCACAGTCACCAAGACAGCAAGAAACTATTTTCTCTCATGCTTTTGTTTCTTTCATGATGTCTTAAAACACACAGTTCTGATTAGTCTCATCACAACAGTTGTCTCTAATATGCATAGCAATATTGGGGATGTTCAGACATTTATTTCCCTTTCTTACCTCTAAGCATAGTGAGATCAGAAATGGCTCCTGGGTTCAAACCCTCTTCTCAACATTTTTATGATCCCCTCAACTGTATGAAAAGGCAATGCTTGAACAGAGTATGTTGTTTGTATATGTCCCTAACCTGCAAAGTGCTTAAATAAATGCACAACACCCAGTTTAAGTTTTGAAAGGAGCTCAATACAGGAAGGAAGGAGGCACATTGAGACTCCTGCTCTCATTGCATGTGGAGGTGAGATGGAGAACATAATGTCTGAATAGCTTAATATTTTATGAGAAGAGATGGTCATCGGAGGGAAGTAGAAAAAATGTGTAATATGGCAAAATCTGCCAATAAAGCAAAAAACAAGCATTTTTCCCCAGTTGGAAGAAACCTTTTTTTTTCCAATTAAAAAAGTTATTTTGCTTTCAACTATTAGGACAGGCTGCATTTAATATCATTTAATATTAAGTAGAAATGTATTATCTGTGAATTCAAATATGCAATGGGAAGGAACAACGCAGCTTACAATTCTGCCAAGACTAAAGGAAAAACTGGCAGTCTTTTAAAGTGTCAGTTATGCTTTATGAAGACTAATGTGTACGTACATCACTCTTTGTGTCCAGCTCTTGATGATGAAGGCAAGCATGTGCTACTTTGATAACATGTTCGAGTTTTCGTGGCTGCTCTTCCACTTTTGCAGCCAAAAATAATGCAGTAGGAGATATAATCTGTCAGACAAAAAATGCTTCAGTCAGAACAATGTTGCAACACATCTCCCATAAGATTAGTTACCTCTAACAAATGGGTAAATCTTAAAACAAGTGTGATAAAGCCTTGTGGAAGTTGAAAATTACTCTACATTCTGCCATCTAGAAATATTAGAATGTAGCACTTTTCCTGAAATAGCCTTTATAGAATCAATGAAAGCACAAGACTTACTGAAAGTGTTTAATATCCTATGCAGCAAAGATTGCCAATATGTATTTATCTTCATTTCTACTGTTTCAATGCAACAGGTGAGAGGATGCAACTGCTTCAAGTCTTGTAGCCAACTGTTATTTGAACCAAAGTTTGAGGTATGACTATTTTTGTCACTTAGACATGGTGTTAATTGCTCAACCCATTCTCTAATTATGTTAGTCCTCCCCTCAATGGTATGCTATGATTTAAACCAAGGCAACCAGTACAACTGTGGATGATCGATATATCAAAAAGATAGGGAGCATGACCCTGCCAATTCTCATGTACTCCCTAGTACAGGAGAGCTTTCAATCATTCTAGATCACTGTTGTGGGCAAGGAGATAGTACCAAGGTAGGGTGCGATTCAGCTCCTACTGAACAAGAAGGCTCCAAATGATGGTACACAAAACTCCTGGACTGCCTCAGGTGAGTTATCTTGTGGCATTCCACAGGGTTCTATCTTATCTTTTAATATCTATAATAAATCATTAGATGAGTTCACCATGGGTTTGGGGGCATGGAGTCATTAGTTTGCTAATGGCACTCAGCTCTGTTTTCCCATTCTGTTTGCATCAGGCATGCCAATGATGTTCTTGCTTGGTTGCTTAGGCTCAGTGAGGGCCTAGATGGGTGTGAGCAACCCAGATAAGTATCACATATTGACACTGGGCAGTTTTATTGATCAGGGCTTAGGAACAATTCCAAAATTTAAGGAAGTCACACTCAAGAATTCGTCTTCACCCAACACTGCTTTTGAATGTCCACATGGAGCTGTGGCTAGGAATGTAGCACATCAGTTTTGGCTGATATGCCAGCTCTACACATTGAGACTAAGCATCTGTCACTGTCACAGTCACACAGAACATGGCAACTTATCTCAACTACTATAATGCCCTTTGAAGTGTGGCTGCCACTGGGCACTGAACAGAAACCTCAGATGGCCTAGGGTGCAGCAGCACAAAATGGTCAGTCGCTGGGAGTTGGTGATATCATTTACTCATGAATTCCAGTGTTGGTTTGTGTCCAGGCCTACATTTGCCAACTTAGTGCCAGCTAGGTGTCTGAACATCAATCCCACCCACCCCCAGCATAGTTGATGGGAATTGTTGTCCAAGCACATCTTAAGGGCACCAGGTTGTTCGAGAATATGGAAAGTACAGTTCTTGACATTTGAACCTGAGTCAAGACTGCTTTCGAAAGCACCTTCTCAAAAATACTGCCCCCTCCCTGCAAGGAGTCAAAATCAGCAGAAGAGATGTTGCCCTTGGTGCTGCCATCATATGAAGTGAACATATCTAACCTCAAACAAGCATATTTTTGGTGATGGTATCTGAACTGTACAATTCCCTCCCTTAAAGTGTCCCACCAGATGCTTTCCAGAATTTGTGAATGTATGATATATCAAGCCTTTACAAAGTTTTAATTCTGTTTCCCTTTCCCCCAAGTAGTGCTCTAAGAAACTGATTTGTCCATACTTGGATCCTAAAGTTATTTAGCTTTGAAGCAATTAGCATTCTGCCACCAATGTTTACAGTTTCTCCAAGATATTGAAGCATGGCAGCCCGCTAAAGTTCCTTGCAAAACAGTAATATCTTCTGCCCATTTACTGCATTTTCTCTTTTGTCCTAAAAAAAAGCCTTTTATAACAAAATTTAGCCACAAGTAGTATCATATCCAAACGCTTTTAAAGAATATCTAACACTAATGAATCCTTATGGGATACACTGTTTACATTACAGCTATTTATCAGAATAATCATAGAATCTATTCAGTAGCAGTGAAAAATAGGAAAAAAACAGTATTAGAATCACAGGTTCCTACTGTGTTTGTACTATTTCAACCAAACAGTCTATGTTTCTTAAAGCAAAATTTAAGTCTTCTTAATATGGCTAACACACACTATCAGCAAGAGAGAAGGATGCTACCTATAACCATCAAGCTCCATCTGCAACATCTAGCCTGTGTGAGCATCTGTCTCCAAACCATGGCCATTTCTGGCTATTACAGAAGACAGAAGTACTTTGTCTAGGTGTCCAGAAGTTTCTAAGCTACATAAGCTGCCAACAAGCTGACTAAACAAAACCTATGATTGCTGGAATAACAAAGCAAGAATAATACCAGAAACTAGACCCTTGGTCAGAGCACCATATTCAGCACCTTGGCTGCAAGCAAAGGGGGAGCTTGCTTGTAGAAATGACAAACCACATTTACAACCAGGGTTTTCTTTCTACCCTGGCAATATCAATAGCTTGTCTATGCAAGTACAGTCGTACCTTGGCTCCTCAACACCTTGGTACTCGTACATATTGGCTCCCAAACGCCAAAAACCCGGAAGTGTTCCGGTTTTCAAACCTTTTTCGGAAGCCGAATGTCCAACATGGCTTCCACTTGAATGCAGGAAGCTCCTGCAGCCAATCGGAAGCCTCGCCTTGGTTTTCAAACCATTTCAGGAGTTGAACGGACTTCCGGAACGGATTAAGCTCAAGAACCAAGGTATGACTGTATGGCCACAATAACTAAAACAAAACTGCAGCTATGCACACAACTGCTTCATGTGTATGCACTACTTTGGATCCATGTTCAACACTACAGGATTTTTATTTCTTATATCCCAGTTTCAAAAATACTGCATTTTATCACTCATTACAAAAATGTAAGCATTCATTATCCACTCCAAACGATACAAAATTAGATAAGGGGCACTTACTTACAATAAACTCCCACTGTGTTTATGCTAATTACATTTGTAAAGAAATTTCATTACTGAACTTTTTAGAAATACCTTTAAGGCTCTTGTTAGTTTCTGGAGCTTACAAGGCACATTGGCACAGGTCTATCAGGTTCCAATTTCATTATGAACCACAAACTCCACTCCAGTTTATAAGCAACTGGTGTTGTATCCAACATTCTGTAAGCAGAACTCTGTATAGCCAGACTTCCCCTTCCTCTCCTCCCCCGACACCCACAAAAATCTTCTATGGAGAGTCTTCTCAAACTTCTGGAGATTTTCGGGGGGGGGGGGCACACAGGGAAAAGTTTCACCTCAAAAGTGCACATGTCTTGTATTAAAGGGACAGGAATACTGGACACTGCCCATGGCTTCCAAGTACTGCTATTATGCATCCTTCACTGGCATTAATGCCCCCCAAATGAACTGATTGGAGCATGAATTATCCAAACTCTCTTAACTCACAGAGCTGTGAAAGAATCTCCCTAACCATGGCCATCCACTCATTGGAGAGTCTAAGCAAGACACACACTCACCTAAATCAAAATCAACACAGCATTTTTAGTTCATGAAGAGATACTAATAGTAAACAAGATTTTATAAATGAGATTCTCTTACCATAGGTGACTACTTACAAGCAGAAATAACAGACTGAGACTAACTAATGTCAAAGAAATTTTTAAATAAATGCTACATATCCCACAAATAGCACTGTTCTTATAAAGGCTTAGATGTATAAAAGCTATAAAAAAAAGGCTTAGATGTACTTACATTTCTATTAAATTTTGTGAAGGAATGATGCATATAAAACCTGTGCATGTAAACAATTGCGGTATTAATTGTAAGTTGAGATCTAAAAAGAGAGTTAAGGAAGTTTTGTTTAACTACCCAAATTAGAATTCTCTCTCCAAGTGCTTAAATTGAACCATAAGACACAACATGTAAAAGACAAGACTAATTTATTTTCATTTTATTCAGATATAACTTTCCCCTGTCAAATTAACAGGGGAACACACTTTATAACCCAAACTTCAATAGGCTGTATCTAGTCCAGGGCTCACAGATAAAGAATTGTGCCCCCATCCCCCAAAGGGTAAAACCACTCCCAAGAAAGGCTGGAATGTAGGGCAAGAAGCTTCATTGGGAGTGGTGAATTCAGAAAATCAGGAATGGTGTGTTTGAAATCACGCTGCATTGGCTGTAACTTATTCATATTTTTAAATTAATACTAATTTTTTTTTTTACTTGTACACAGCCATTCTGGGTGGTTGGTACGTTGTCATTGTTGATATATTTCAAAGATGTATACTAAAGCTTTCAAGATTTTCAGATTATTCCACATTTTAGTCTACATTATGTTTGTTGGGAAAAGCCACACAAAGTTTGTTGTTTTAGAAATGATTAACTTTCTGCAAGTATTCCTAGTGTAGGAAACTGTAAATAAGTCATCACTGTAAATCTAGAAAAGCTGTTGCTAATCAAAGCATCCAGTCACATATTCACAAGTTTAGACAATGTTTATTTGTCAAACAAGAACACACAGTCGGTTCACAAAGTTATCTACACAGGACTTACAGGAAATTTGTGATGGGTGATTAAACTTTACTGTAATAAGTTTGTTGCAGTCTGTGAACGTGGGTCTGAGGATAAAGTTAGCCTACTAGTTAATATACCCAATGGGGGGAAATGTTTGTTCAACCTATTATAGCAGATTATCCTTGCTAAAAATAATAATTAAAACATATGTGATTATGTCTAAATTCTGCAGAGAAAGAAAGTTTTTAGAATAAGCCTGTCATCATTCCTGATTTCAGACAACTGAAGGCGTTGTATAGAACACCCAATACATTTTACAGTGCCTAACTTTTCTTTTGAGATAATGGACTATTTGCAGTACTTTGACCATTTTTTATTTTATTTCAGAACAAGAATGGGGGGGGGGGGGAGCATTTGCTAGGCTGCGGAAAGGCTGCCCTGTGTGATCTCCTCAAACCACATGCTAGGAGAAGCATCAAATCTCCTCCACTTGACTGTGTGTAGGGAGGGGCAGGCTTCTGTTCTTTTTCATACCTATCTCAATTATTCTCAATTTACCAAAAAAAACCCACCAACCCACATAGCTTAAACTAACAACTTGCTAACTAAACCTGAGATTAAGAAGACGAAAGCCTATCACGTATGCACAAAGCCATCACTGAACAGTTCAGCTGAAACAAGACGGCTGCACTTCAAAAGGCCCCCTTTTGGGACGCTAGCCCATAGTTTCTCTGCGCCAAGGGGCGACTACTACAAAAAAAAGCCTCATTTTCAGCCCCGCACAGAACTCACAAGCCACACAAACACACACGAGGCAGTACAGGTCACCCCGTGCCAGCAGGATCTGGGGCCTGCAAGGCCATCGCGCGGAGCCGTTAACGCAGCCGCCGAACAAAACCCTCCCTCCCTCCCCGACTCCCGGGGGATCCTGTGGCGCCTCCCTCCCACCCACCCCCTCAGCCGGAGAAGAAGGGAAAGGCGAGCCAGGAGGAGTTGGAGGAGGAGCCAGATCAGGCGAGGCCTCCTCGGCTCCCCAAAGGGGCCGCCTGCCTGGAGGAAAAACTCCGGCTGGGGGTGGGGAGCAGCCGGAGAGGGTCTTTCCCGTCCCTTTAGGCCCGCGACCACCACTCCCCGTCCCTCTGCCCGCCGCCTTCGCCCCAGAAGGATACACGTTGAGGCGCTGGCCCATGTCCTGGATGAGGTTGGCTGCCTGCTGCCGGTACGAGAGCTCCTTGTCGGCCTCGACGCCGCAGCGGCGAGACGGCGTGTTCTCCAGCTGCTCCCGGCTGAAGAACCAGCGAGGGGTTCCCTGGCCGCCTCCGCCTCCTCCTCCGCCAGCCCCGCGCGACGCTGAACTCGCGCCAGGTCCGGAACCCGCCACAGCCGCCGCCATGACACAACCACTTCCTCCTCCTCCTCCCGCAGCGGCAACCGGCACGCCCGACTCCGCCTCCTCCTCCGTCGCGGCCTCTCTCGCGATAACTAACAATCCCGCGAGGAAGAGCCACAGGGCTTCCGCTCCTCTCCGGCTTTTTGTATGCATACATATATAAACAACAACACCCCGAAACCATAGAGTTGTCCATAGACTCTGAATGAGCCGCAGAGTCGGCAAGGGCGCGCGTTACTCTTTGGCTGTTCTCTCTCTATGATATGGTGCAGCTCGTCTTCAGATTTTACCTCAGCTTTAGAGGAATCGAATTGTAGCAGCAGTACGTGCAGTATTGAATAGCAGCAATACGTTCAGTATTGTGTCCTGCCGGCTGCTGCCTGGAGGCTTATCTTCTCGGTTCCTTTACTCCTCCTTACCCGCCTTTTCTTTCCCCCTCCAGGGAGGAAAAGGCGGATTTCAGCGCCGCTGTGAAATTTAAGGCGGTCTGATGCGAAAGGGGACAGGTCTGAGCGGCCCATGATATGCTCAATTCAGTGCAGACATTTGCTGTGTTCTGATCCCTTGAATGCTGACACGTGCCCTTTCACTACTCCGGCTGTAGCCCTATGCAGACATGGGGGTAAGCCTGACTGAACGCAGTGGGGTTTACTTACAAAGAAGCATGAATGGGCTTGTATGAATGGGGCTGTAAGTAATGGTGCTGAAGCAGGGAACCGTTCCTTCCTTCCTTGAGATATCCTCCTTCTGCCCACCCAGTTGCTAAGCAGCAGTTTGAGTAGGCAACTGTCAACTGGGCCTCAATGAAAGGAAAGCAGGAGCTTGGAGGAAGGGTTTTATTCGTGAGAATAAGAGAGGGAAAGTGAACACAACAGCTCTGCAAGAGATGTGCTTGTTAACCTAGTCTTTTCTATCCTGAGAGGAGCAGACAAGAGGTGTCCAAAATATAAGTCGAGCAGCAATGTAGTCTCTGACTGAAAGTTCTGGAGGAAGGAAAGGGCCCCTGGGGCCCAAAACCAATGTTACAACGAATCAGCACCCTCATGAAATCACACATTATGCTGGCAGATTTCCTTATCACTCATGTCTGTCCCCCTTTCCTTCCTCCAGAACCTTCAATCAGAGACTGCATTGCTGCTATCTAGGCTTGTGTTTGGGACATAATGCCTCTGGTTCAATTCTCTTTCTCTCACACCAGCCCCCAGTGACATTCATTAAATTTCTCTTAGGCTCTGTGACAGAGTAGGAATCTGATGTACCACGAACATTTGCATGCTCATCAAACCAACAAAAAATTAGATTTAGTAAAAGATATCATCTGCCCTGTTTTGCATTTCTCAGAACTAAAGTGAAAGTAGCCATCCTCCTACTCTGCAAAAGAATGTCAAAGGGAGCCTCCAGCACAAAATTGCTGAACATGATCTTATCAAAGCAAATTAGATTTTGTGTGCTTTAGCCATGACTCAAGATAGTGGCCTCCTATCACACCAAAGGTGTTAATTAACTTAGCAATGCCAGGATGATTGTATTCTCAGGATGATTGCGTTGTCAGGATGATTGTATTATTCGCTGCTGTGAATGGTTGCTTTATATTAGGCTTTATATAGAATTGTCCTGATTGTTCTTTTTACATTTAATTGCATATGATTGCCCCATTCAAAAGGTGGTCACCTTCATGTTAATAGGATCACCTACAGAACAGTATGTAAAATAAGTGCTTAAGAGCAAAGGGGTTCATGGAACAAGTTAGAAGGCATTTAATGAATGCACTGCTATGAAACAATAGACCTACATGCAAATATACTGATAGGTTTCAAATAAAGAATTTCCCCCTCTTCCATGTGTGAAAAAGAGCCATAGATACTCTATTCTATCTGCTGCATATGAATAGAACAAATGTAGCCTTTCTTCATATAGTTGAAGGAGAATGTTTAATAATTCTTCAAAGGTGGTCCTTTCTATACTATATCTTTGCTGAGGAGCTTTGCTGAGTAGGGAGACTTCTGTTACTATAAATACATCCAGCACCTTGTACTTTCATGAGCATTCCTACATGAACTGTGCTCTGTTAAGCACAGCTCAAGAGCCACAATTGTTGTACTGCAGTTCCATGTGAGGAGATGTTTCCTGAAATTCAGAACTGGCCATTTTGAATGCTGCTATAGAAAGTCCCCAAAACATCAAAAACTATAACAAACAATTGATTCTGTAGATAACAAGGGAATCTGCCAGATCTACGCAGTTGAAAGGCTCAGAATGCATACAGCTTGCATGAAGGTGCATGAAGCTTCCAGATGTAAACCATAAATATTATACATACTTTTATTTGAAATTTTCATGGGGATGCATACACGTAAGGATGTAGATACATAATTATACATAAAGACCCAACACTGCGATAAATGTTTATAGTTCTGAGGTTATTCAAACTGCTTTCTGTCAAGATTCAAGAATGCAAGAGCATTGCCAAACTTGAGCTTATCCTGCAACAAAAAGTAAGGAGGCTTTTGAGAGTCTTAACAAATGTTTTGGATACAAATACAGTAATGGCTTGAAAAGAAATTAATATATCTGCACCAGGATTCTTTCCAAACAAATGTCCAGTGGCTTGTTGTATAAAAATGAATTTGAATTATGAAATATAATAAACAGCCAGGGACAGTAGTAGCCAACCATTATTGGTGGTTGTCTCTTCTCAGGAATCTCTCAGCATATGCAGAGGACTCAAGAAAGGGATCAGCTCCTCATTTTTCACTGGGTTTTGCAAACTCCCACAAGCAGTGAAAGGGATTTCGCCCTTCATGCCAGAAGACTTAGAAAGCTGTTAATCCTGCTGGGCACAAGGTAAGCAACTCTTTCCCTCTTGAACCACAAACCCTGCTCTGATTTGGACTACAATTCCCATCAGTCCCAGCCAGTGAAGTTGTGATGGCTGGGACTGATGGAAAGTTTTTTTTAAAAAAAATGTAAGAATACCTTTAGTTCATCATCAAACTCCTCCATGGATTCAATAAGTTTTCCAGGTTCATGTTCTCCCAGTGGAAATGGATAATCTGTTCCCAGCATCACTTTGTCCTGAAAACAGAAATAAGCAGGTGGATAGCATTATTAGCAGCTAATTCAGGGAAGGAAAACCTTTAGTTTTCCAGGCATTGTTAGACTTCAGCTTCCACCACCTGTGACCACTGATCATGCTAGATGGGGCTGACAGGAGTTGGAATCCAACAATAACTTGGGGGGCCAAAAGTTATTTGTCCTTGATTTAAGAGGTGCACATTTTCCAACTTAAGAGTGTCCTATGGGGAGCATTATTATTTTTTCTATATATAAGTGAGGCACATTTTGTTTATTATATCCTAAAACTCTTTGGTTTTTCTTTGTGTGCAAATTGCTAGCCAGAAAAAGAGAGTATATAGTGGGTAAAAGACACCAGGAAGTTGAGAATTGTACAAGATTGTACTATTTACCTCAGAGGGTAAGTGTTTTTGTTGTAGGAGAAACAGTGCAATGAGGTGCACTCCCGAGTAAGTGGATATAGTATATGTGATTGCTTTAACCTATGCTGTTACTGAATGGATGATTAACGAGGAAGAAAGCA
The DNA here is from genome assembly GCF_965153285.1 of Podarcis tiliguerta. NCBI lineage: Eukaryota > Metazoa > Chordata > Lepidosauria > Squamata > Lacertidae > Podarcis > Podarcis tiliguerta. The sequence continues at coordinate 41,029,504 of NC_139534.1, forward strand.
AGATTTGGTATTTAAAGAAGGCAACCCCTTTCCTTCCTTCTCCATAGAAAGGCTGTTCTTCCTGTGCAAATTGCTTCCATTGTTATGGGTAGAGAAAGGTGGAGGTTCTGAGGTACTGAAGCTTCTGTGGTCATTTTGGCTCATTCATAAATTAATGAGCTGCCCGTACGGGCCAGTCTTGACAGACTCTAGGGTTGTGCGCCCATCTCACTCAAGAGGCCGGGGGCCAGCACTGTCCGGAGACACTTCCGGGTCACGTGGCCAGCGTGACATCGCTGCTCTGGCGAGCCAGAGCCACACATGGAAACGCCGTTTACCTTCCCACTAGTAAGCGGTCCCTATTTATCTACTTGCACCCGGGGGTGCTTTCGAACTGCTAGGTTGGCAGGCGCTGGGACCGAACAACGGGAGCGCACCCCGCCGCGGGGATTCGAACCGCCGACCTTTCGATCAGCAAACCCTAGGCGCTGAGGCTTTTACCCACAGCGCCACCCGCGTCCCATTCATAAATTATGTCCTGTGTTAAAGTAGAGGGAGGGAAAAGTAAAGTTATGACAAAAGAGGTAGGTGTATGGAGTGATCCATCATGCCATAGCCATTTGTTTCCTTCTTACTGAGAAATGAATACAAACTGACACTTAAATAAAACAAACCCTGCCTCTTTTAGATATCACATTTACTCAGTTTTCAGTTGTCTCTGTGGTGCTCCAAGTACTGCCACTGAGCCTAACCTGCCTCACAGGGTTAATAAAATGAGATTTCCTTATTTATGCAATTTTGAGTTCCTTGGAGAAAGAAAGACAGACATATGTTCTAAACACATCTTAGAAAAAAAACAATCAAACAACACAGTCACTGATATCAGAACAAATGCCCAAAGCATTGATTCTGAAGGAAATTCTGGAGGCTGTGTACAAAAATATTTTCCCCTCTGCCAAATGTCTCCAGCAGGTGTCACCATGGGGTTTCTGAAAGAAACACTTCAATCTTAACACAGTTATGTCAAAGCACAGGCCCACTGCAATCTGCCTTGTGTCTTTTGGAAGCTATTGTAAAGCATGAAGGAAGAGATGTATGCCATAGATGACAAAGGAAATATTGGGCGCAAAGGTTTTGGAAATCTGTGATTGGCCAAGATCTTTTACATGTGTCTACTATATATAGCCATGTGACTCCTCAACCATGTACAGTATAAAGTAAAAAAGTCTGTTATGTAAAGTATATGTAAAGTACATGCCCTTAGGGGATTTAGATGCTCTTTCTCTTACGATTCTAAGCTTGGAACTGTGTTTTATGGTAACATATATAATAACATATACCTTAATGCTCAGAATAACAAATCCACCAGCTGAGTCCGCTGATGTTCTAGAAATAGATATCAGAGCAAACAGGGTGCTGGAAAATATTGTTACTTTCAAAAGTCATTGCCTTACATGGTTTCTAAAAGAGTTCAGTGAAGGTCAGTAGAGAAACAAATTACACCCTGTTGGGCCAAAGGAAGAGAATATGTAACTTAGGTCTCCACAGTCTGTTGCACAGCCACTTTTCTCATAGTCTGATATCATATCCAGCATGGGGCCAAAATGCATGCTGGTAATCAGTGCCTTTTTTGAGGGGGTGAGGGTTACAAATGAGGTGCCAGTCCTCATACCTGGATAAATGTGACATGGGTGTCTGCACAAACTGGCTGGAGGGAATTCATTTCCCCTTAGCTGTGCACTATTTTTGATGTAAAACATTACCTTCACCTGGCCCTGCTTTATACATAATGGTGCTGTCCTGCCATATCTTACCAGGCCCTCTCCTTGAGCTGATAGGCCAATGTGGCCTTCCTGGACACCACCCTACGGTTGCATAGGTACCTATTTATCTACCTGCACTGGCATGCTTTCGAACTGCTGGCTTGGCAGAAGGGTTGCAGATACAGGCATGGGTGGAAGAGATGGCGGGGCCAAAGGAAATGGGTAGTGATATATGAGTTTTGTTCCTCCCCTGAGACAGGAGCAAGGGAGGAAAGACAGAATGTACCAGAAGCTGAGGGAGAAATGGTGCTGGCTGGAATCCCCTCTGTTCCCTTCCCTGCTGTCTCCCAGGACCAGGAGGGGCTTGAGGAGACAGGCACAGTGACAACTCCTGTGTTGAAGGAGTCACAGGTTGTTTGCCCTTGTGCTGTTGGAGGAGGGCACTTAAGTTTGGGGTTGAGGGCTGGCCACCCACGACTCCATCAGTCCAGTCTGGAGCATAAGCTCAGGGAGGGGCTCCAGCTGCTTAGCCACCAGAAGTGTGTGTATGCATATTTGGTGCACCAGTGGAGCTACTAGAAGTTCATGCTTTGTCAGTAAAGAATTAAACTCCCGGTCATTTGTCCTCTTTGGGCTGGGTATGCTCAGGACAGCTGATGATTTCTTTCTTTGCAATGGCCTGCATAAGTTTTGATTGTGTGCTCAGATACTGAATGTTGAAGGTATCTAATTTCATTCCAGCTAGCTGTATAAATTCATCAGTGAGAGATAGAAGTAAATGTGGAAAATTTTACAAGACAGTCCACGGTGTCTGGAGATTTTCTGAAAGTTGCATTGATTCCACTGGGGAAAAGTCTCACAAAGCTGCTGAATATTAAAATAACCTTCAAAATTAAAACAATTCAGATACAATTTGTTGGAGTGTGATTAGTGGTGCCTCAGCATCTCCTACCTGACAGTATAAAAGTCAGACAGTATCAAATCTCCAAAGAGCCTAGCGCCTAAGCAAAAATTAGCCACAGTTAAAGAGCTAGCTTAATCCATGTTGTATCAGCTTTTGTTAATATCATTGTTGATGTGTTTTATTTTTAGCATCGTTTGCTGGTAAAATACTCAGCAAGTAAAAAAGGTGGAACTGGATCAATCAAATGCATTTATTAAGTATCAACAACTAGGTTTTTATTGGTGAATAAGGACAGAACAGGTCAAAAGGCCAGGGTCTAGATCAAGTGGACTGCTGGCATGTTCAAGTATCACTTCTCATATTTGTGATCTCTGAATTAGGGAAATGAATAGGCCGGGCAACCTTGAAAAGCACCAGCAAAATGCCACCATTTTCTCTCTGGCATGCCCTAATGCTGAATCTTCCTTCTAATCCACCTTCCTTCTAATCAACCTGGAAAGTTAAAAGACTGGGGCATGTTAGAGAGAGGGTGACTGTACTTCCTTCATTATTTGTGTGTCTCAATTTGACCCTTCTCAGATATTTATTACTGTCCCTGGAGGAAGATGGGCAATACGTAATCATTTCAAGTATACCAAGAAGATGAGTTTTTATTCTCTTCCCAGGTAACCCCTGTCTCACCAGTCTTTTTGCTGCTCATTCTTCTCCTATTCCCTGGGCAAAGGAAGAGTCAATCTAAGGGTGTGCCAAAGCGTAGAGGCCCTGGCTTCTGTCTCTTCCTTTCCGTTTACAACCCAGGAGAAAGGAAGGCAAGAGAGAAGGGATGTTTAGCATCTAGGAAAGGTGGCCCCCATCCCTTTGCTTCCATGTCATGGCAAGTATTTCTCTTCTCATCCTGCTCCTTCTTGCTATCAGGGAAATTGTCTGAATGTTGTTGTTTTTAAGTGTAAATAGGAGGCGTGAGCCCCCTCATCTGATGTGTGATGGAGAAAGAGAGGCTTTAATCCTTTGCTCCCCGCCCCCTTCCTGCCATTTGCATTAGGAAGGAAATTCCCATTTGCACCAACAGGAGCTTTCCTACTAAGGCAAATATCAGATATGGGGGCCCTTTTCAAACTGGGAACACAGCAGGGCCCAAAGGATTAAAGCCTGTCCCCCCACCCCACTATCTGTCATGGTCCCAATCCATATTAGGATGGGGGGCTATGCCTACTATTTACATCACATCTAGTTTTCTCTTCAGTGTGAAAGACTCAAGTGAAGGAGAGAGAGCTTAATTGCAGTCTTTGGTTAAACACCATCTCACTCACCTTTCCTATTACATCCGTTAGCATCTTCAGTGCACATGCATCATGAACAAGTGAATCTGTGTAGAATGAACCAAGGTATTTCTTTGGATCAATGTTATTATCTACTGCACACAAGTCAGGCCGCACATTGAATCCATGGGAAATGCGCCCCACTGTATAAGGGAAAGAGCCACCTAAAAAGAAAGATGTGTTGTAAATTACTTTGCCTGAATGAATATATCTAGGAGTACCATTAAACATTATGAAATGATATAGACATTGCTGATATATTCAAGTTGGGGATTGAATCTGGGACTTTCTGCATATGGAATGCACATGCAGTGATCCCTGCCTCCCCATCCACATTCCTAACAGCTATTTCCTGTATTGACCTTGAAATGTCTAATCTGGCTCTATACCTGGAGTGCTGCCCTTGCCTCTACCATGCCTTAGCCACCCCCAGCTGAATGAACCTAAGCGTGTAATGCCCAGTAGCTTAAATGGGCTGACTTTGAGTAGGGCTAGTGTTGAATTACCACCCCATGACTAGTGTGTGTTGGGGCAAAGAGTTGTATACTGATGATTTCTGTGTGTCCTCCAGCCTTCCTGCTCTCAGATACTTACCTCCATGGGCAAAGCAAACTCTTAGCTTGGGAAACAATTCAAATACCCCTCCCATAATCATGGAGCAAATAGCGATGGTTGTTTCCGAGGGCATTCCTAATAGCAAGAAAGAGTTATTAATTATTTCTACGGTACTTATGCATAATAGTTTTTAAAGAAAGATTATCACAATTATTGTGAAATCCACTGTGTATAATTGAAGAACTGATACTCCAACTTGACTTTACCAGGTCCCTGATTCATATTTTACCAGTAACACCTAAGAAAAGATGACATATGCTATAACATGATCACACAAAGAGTTTCCTTGCTCGCTTTCCACTTTATTAGCAGCTACTTGCCAGGAAAATGAGTGTGATGGTGTCATGTCACATAGATGTTCCTGAGAGATGTGAATCAGAAACACAGATTAGGGGCCACAAGACACCCCTACATTGTTATTGTTGTTTCTTTTAATTTATATACAGCTTACATGCCTTATCAAGTGATTGATAAGTATTACAACCATTATAAAATTGTCACACATACTGTAGTTAAATACACAATAAAAAGCCTGCTAAAAGCACAACAATTAAAAAAGTTAAAAGGGCAATTAAAACAATTAGATCAGAAAGTTACAGTTCAGAGGAATACTTGTCTAAGTATGTTAGTCACACTCAAAGTAGATCTATTGAAATTGATGGGCGTGACTAATTTAAGTTCAAAGGAGGAATTCAACACCATGTTCTTCTTCTTGTTCAATCAGCATTTGGCTTGCAGATGGAGCGATCCCCCTCTCCTCTCCTCACCTGCTGTTCTAAGGGTTCTCCAACACACACCCGAGCCAATTTCAGGGGACATTGGGGAGGAAAAGGGAGGAACCCCAATTGTGGAAGTGGAAGTCCTTACAAAGGGCTTATGCTGATGGGCCTCATTAGTTGAATCCCACCCAGTGAGTCTACTCTGACTAAAACTTAGTTGGAAACAACACGACAGCTGTAATTTGATAGGGTCCCCTATCACATTGATAATGAACCCACATTGCATGGAGTCTCTCTGCACCAGAGAAGTCACTTCCAAGAATGTGCAGTGTGACAGATGTGGAACCTTCCCGTATGAAAGTCTACTCCAGTCTTTCCTTTCTGTTCTTCAGATATTTGATTCCCAACTCCCATGAGCCCCACTCAGAATAGAGATGATGGGAGTTGTAGTTCAAAATATCTGGAGGGCACTAGGTTGGGGAAGGCTTGCCTGCTCCATATGGGTGTGAGCCATTCTAATACATTGTGGTGACCATGTAGAGCTGCTGCTATACAGAAGAATGGTGCTTTGTTGCCCCTTGAGATAATTAGATAATACATTGTTGTATGAATGCATATGATGAGTTTACACAACATATGTATGTATTTTTCTGTTTTTATACTGTAAACCACTCTGTGATCCTCAGGTGAAGGGTGGTATATAAATTCAATTTAAAAAAAATCTATATGGGGAACAGAAATCTGCCTGCTTCATTGACTTCTTCCCCTCCCCTTGCCTATTCATCTCTCTCAACTTGGGATGATGTTGTAATACTGTGCAATGCTGATATTTCACCGCTAGGTACTTAAAATAAAAACAAATTAATAGGTGCAGCTATGGTGCACTGCTCAGTGCCAGTTATAAGCAAGCAAGTTAAAAGGTAGCATCATTTTCCTGATAAGGTTTTGTTACAAGTACAGCACTTAGCCTGTTTACATACACATTGCCATATCCTCAAGAGTAACACTACAGAACTTTTTTCATTTATAAAAAGTGGAAAGAATTCCCAACTGGCTTGAGAGAAGTTTTATCAGCACCTTTAGGGAACCTTGGTACCTGGGGTTATAGTCCTCTGCTTCCATCTTCAATGGTTACAACCAAGGATTTTTCCTCCCCTGAATCTTCCCTAATAGCTGGAGTGCTGTGCCATATATATGTGTCTCTCTTCCAATTAATGGGAATAAGGTTGCCCATAAGGAAGAGTGAATGGACAATATGCTTTTAATTTTTTTTTAAAGCAATCGAGCAGGCCAGGCCAGGCCAGGCCACAGGTGGCTCAGCAACTGCTCTCTCAACTCTCACTCATTCCCCTTTCCACCTCCCTTCATTTTCTGCCTGTGATACTCTTTTTCCAGCAAATCACTGGCCCTGGAAGTTGGAATCAAGCCCTGTATTGACTACCTTCACCCACAGGAAGTACAGATTATCATATCAATGACTGGCTGGTTGCAAATAATCCCCATGGAAGACAGAAAGAGAGATGACAATTCTGTTTAAAAATAGCTGATCTTCTCATCGCTACTTTTATTCTTGAAAAGAAATTTTATTTTCATTTGAGGGAGAATGAACAATGTAGTATAAACAAAGAGCTATGGCAGAGAAGGCAGATATGCTTCTGCTTCTGTAAAGATATTCAAAACATTAGGAGTATCTTAAGATGTGGCAGGAGACATTTGGTCCCATGTGGGCTTAAATAGAAAAAAATATTGAAGACCCATGTGGAGTAAAAGGGGGGAGGGAGTTTGAGATCATAGTGCTATTGAGATTGAATCTTGAGATCTGACAAAGCTAACAATTTTCTATCATGTGTTAATTACAAGCAGCTTATTCCTATCTGCAATGTCTTTTGTGACTTCCGATGGGGAAAACGGGAAGCAAAAGCGATTTATGCACCTTCATTTCATGCTTCCAAGTAGCATCCAAGGTGGTAACATACTTATTCAAGGATAATACACAATCTATGCTTCAGTTATCTCATAATGGTGGGTGTGGGGGTGTAAATTGCCACAATTTGCCACCACCCAGAGGCATGTGGCAGCAAGGCATTACATATGTGGAAATTTCTATATCCCCCCTTTCAGTAGTTCTCAGGGTGATAGTTAAAGCCATTTTAAGAGGACTGCTGTATTAGTTAAAGCCATTTTAAGAGGACTGCTGTATTAGGGAACTTAGAACAATCAACGGCATCCTGATTAAAGCCCCTTGATGCAAACTTCATGGATATGAATGAATTTAAGGAACTATAAGAAAAGTTGTGCAAATCTTCCTTGTACATTTTCAGGTGTGTCCCCTGCATTATTTCATTTATAGCCCACTTTTCCCCATCTCCATTTTATCCCTATAAAAAACCCCTGTGAGATAGGTTGGGCTCAGAGATGGCGAATAGCCAAATGTCATGCAGGGAGTTTCAGGTTGAGTGAGAATTTGAACTTGGGTCTGACACCCTGACTACTATGCCAAATTGGCTCATTGCTGTTACTCACAAACAAAATGAATGTATTTTAAGAATTGTAAGCGCTACTGACCTACGAGCCAGGGAAGCCAGTATTTAGACATCCTTCCATCTGTCTGCATGTCCCAGGGATGCACAAAGAGGCAGCAGTTTAATTGTTCAGCAGCCTTAAAATTAGAGGCAGTAGGGAAGAGTTTATTAAAAAGTCAACCAAAAATATGACATTTCAAGTAATACAATTGCCAATGTTTCAACGTAAGAGTCTGGTATTTTTATAACACAAGAGTAAAACATCTAAGAGCAATAATCATAGAATCTTATAAATGCAGAAATTTAAGGGATCCTATGGTCATCAAGTCAAACCCTCTGCAATGCAGGAATCTCAACTAAAGAATTCAGTCTCAGTTGCTCACATGAAATTCCTCACTCATGCTTCTGTGGACTGAGGACAGAAAGCACAGTCATGTTTCAGCCCAACCTACCTCACAGGGTTGTTGTGAAGATATGAAAGGGTGCTGGGGTGGGGTAGAAAGAGATATACTGTTTCCTGAGCTCCTTGGAGGAAGGTTGTGATAAAAATATAACAAATAATTGCTAGTCTTAAAAGGTAAAGGTACCCCTGCCCGTACGGGCCAGTCTTGACAGACTCTAGGGTTGTGCGCCCATCTCACTTAAGAGGCCGGGGGCCAGCGCTGTCTGGAGACACTTCCGGGTCACATGGCCAGCGTGACAAGCTGCATCTGGCGAGCCAGAGCTGCACACGGAACGCCGTTTACCTTCCCGCTAGTAAGCGGTCCCTATTTATCTACTTGCACCCGGGAGTGCTTTCGAACTGCTAGGTTGGCAGGCGCTGGGACCGCATGATGGGAGCGCACCCCGCCGCGGGGATTCGAACCGCCAACCTTTTGATCGGCAAGCCCTAGGCGCTGAGGTTTTTACCCAGGAGGATCTATAAGTCAGTTAATGGGCTTCTCCAATGGGCTGGAATCGCCATCAGCCAGTGCCTGAGTCCACTTGCAGCATTTACATGTACATACATGTACTATCCCCTTTCTCCTTTTCTTATTAATTTCCATCTTGTCTTCATTTATATTGTGACCCTTTAGGTAGGTACAGGCCCTTTTAAAAATTCTGTGTGAAGCACTTCAATTATTTTAAGTGCAAAATGAATGATTCCTTGTTATTATTAGTAGCATTAAGAATTTTATATGGGAGTAACCCTTGTTCATGATTCAGAATCATGGCATGGACTTCCATACCTGGTCTCCTGATTAAGTTGTTATGTCAGGGTACACAGCATTTACATGTACAGGAACTACCAAGTTCATAGCATCTACATACACAGGTCCACCAGCATCTGCACTTGGTCCCTGTTGTCTTCCAGGTTCAATTCACAGCACTGTGCTGGTTATCATTTTTAGAACTCCAATCGCTCTAAGCTTCAACATACGTGAGACTCTACTACTATCTCCATTTATGATCCCATTCCTACATGCTTCCCTTCTTCCTCGGTGAAAGATAAGATGATATCTGTCGTTTACAGCTCATCTAGACTTCCACATCTCCTTTAGGGAAGTTTTTAATGTTTGATGTTTTATTCTGTTTTTAATCTGTTGGTAGCTGCCCAGGGTGGCTGGGGAAACCCAGCCAGATGGACAGGGTATAAATAATAAAATTTACTATTATTATTATTATTATTATTATTATTATTATTATTATTAACAAGGGAATGTCTACTCACAGCATAGACTGGAAAGAGTTCTGGGGCATTCAGGTTCCAGTTGTTGATATGAGATCCTATCTGCACACCAGGAAATCCAAGCTCTTTCACACAACGATGCAATTCCTTCACCGCCAGGTCTGGAGCTTGCATGGGGAGGGTGCCAAGGCCAATAAACCTCTTTGGGAACTTCTTCACAGTAGTGGCTAAGTCATTATTTAAAAATTGGCACAAGTCTAGAGTATCCTTTGGTTTGGCCTGGTAAGAATCATTAAAGGAAGAAAGAATTAACATGTGGTTTTCAAATTGGGAGAGAAACTAAAGTTGGTTGTGTAAATAACCTTTAGGTGGAGTCTCAAAGAACAGTGCATATGCAGAACTCTAGAATTAAGTCCCTTTGCTTTACAGAACAACTAAACAGGATAGCTTAGCTAGGAACCTATGGTCTCTTAGCAGGACAATTAAGAAGAAAAAAGGAGCACAAACACTAGAGATGGTGAACTTTTCCTTTGATGAGGCACCAATCCACGAAAACAACCTAATGCACCATACACACAAAGTACAACCTGGAAAACACACAGATACTACAAAATTCTTTGCAACTGCTACTGTTGTGTAACACACAGCAATCATCCAGAAAATGAGATGCTTCCCTACACACAGGAATTCAACTCCTTATACACACACACACTGCTAATTAGTTAAAGGCCTGCTGGGGCAGCAATATATATATATATATATATATATATATATGCTTTCGTAGATTTTCACGGGTACAGGAATGCAGGTTTTGGTGTCCTCGGGTGTCTTCCCGTGTAAAAGTTGGGGTGTCTAGGCGACGTTTCGACGAGGTCTCACTCGTCATCTTCAGGCTGGTGCTTTCGGCTTCTTGTTACTGGAACAGAGCAGGATCTCAGTGTTTGAGTTCCTATAAATACTGTTGAGGAGGTGTGGTGTATAGCCTCCAATGTTCTGGGCAGAGAGGAGGTTCCCAGGCTAGTGTGCCTTTTCTTCTTTTGTTCCTTAATTACTTGAGGGATATCTTGAGTGATTTCTTGAGTGATTTCCTGAATCCCACTTAGGTGGGTCATTAGGTGTGGATTAGTTGCTAAAGCCTTCGTGTCTTGAACTCTTGAACTTTGTGAAGAGTTTTTCTGAGAAGATGGCTGTACTGCACTTGGTTGTGCTCTGGCTTGGCTTCGTGTATAGGGGCGAGCTGTGGTTTTGTGGCCTGTGCCAGCCAGATCTGTGTAGGGATTGCAGGGGGGTGCAGCATCCGGAGGTGCCACCCTGGTTTGGCTACTGGATGGTGTCTGTAATTTATCTGTGGAGAGGGTCTGGGTTTGGGTTTGGTGTGGTTGATTGGTGATGGCGTTCTGTGTGCCTCTGGATCTGGTGTCAGATTTTGTGGGGAGGGCTAATTTCCAGATGTCTGGCAAGCGGGATGTGTCGTCACGCTTGTTCATGTTGTGAGGGTGTTTCTCTATCTCGATGGCTTCCATGATTATTCTCTTGTGGTGATGTTCCATGTTAAAGAGCAATTTGGAATCTGCAAAATTAATTTCGTGTCCTGTTTCTTTCATGTGTTGGAAAAGAGAGGAAGTTTTTTCTTCTTTTTTGACGGCATTCTTGTGTTCTGCGATACGTGCATTTATTCGTCTGTTTGTTTGTCCAATGTACGTGGCTGGGCAGACTTTGCAGGGTGTTTCATAAACCCCTTGGTTTTCCAACTGAATTTTATCCTTGGGGTTTCTGAGGATATTGGCTATTTTTTGGTTGGTGCAAAAGGCTGTTTTGATATTGTGTTTATGGAGGATTTTGCTAATTTTATCTGTAGTGCCCTTGATATAAGGAAGGAGGGCTATGCCATTGTTTTCTTCTGTGTCTTGGTTTTTGGGGGGTGTTTCTTTTTGGATTAGCTTCGTAACCCTGTTTTGCTGGTATCCATTGGCAATTAACACATTTGAGAGATTCTGTAACTCAGTTGTCAAGTGGTCTTCGTCAGCCAGGCGTTTGGTTCTGGAGATGAGAGTCTTGGCTACGGAGTTTATTTGTGCAGGGTGGTGGTGTGATTGTGCATGTAAGTAGCGGTTGGTGTGTGTTTTTTTCCGGTAGATAGTGTGTCCTAGGGAGCCATCAGGTTTTTTGTAGATTAGGACGTCAAGGAAGGGAAGTTGGTTGTTGGCTTCTATTTCCATAGTGAATTGTATTTTGGGGTGTAGGCTGTTGAGATGTGTGAGGAAGCTATCCAGTTTTTCCTTCCCGTGTGGCCAAATTACAAAGGTGTCGTCAACATATCTGAGCCAAAGTTTGGGTTTGTGTTCTGACTTGTCTAAAGCATTGGTTTCAAAGTGTTCCATGTACAGGTTAGCGATGACCGGTGAGAGGGGTGATCCCATAGGTGCTCCTTCTATCTGTTTGTATCTTTGTCCATTGTGGATGAAGTACGTGTTGGTTAGGCAGTGGTTGGTCAGGTCCAAGATGTATTCGGGGGGATTGTATTTGTTTTGAATGGCTGTCAAGGCTTCATTAATGGGCACTTGTGTGAAGAGAGATACAACATCGAAGCTCACAAGTAGGTCATTGGGTTGTAGGTTTTGCTTCTTTATTGTTTCTATGAACTGGAAGGAGTTTGGAACGTGTGAAGAGATGGATTCTGCATAGGGCTGAAGTTGCTTGGCGAGAAATTTAGCGAGATTTTGTAGAGGTGAGCCTATGGAGCTGACTATTGGTCTGAGTGGTGTTCCTTCTTTGTGTATCTTGGGGAGGCCGTAGAGTTTGGGGCATCTGGATGATTTTTCTCTGGGGATGATTCTTAGCTGGATTTCTTCACTGATAGGAGAGGCTTTTATTTTGGATTTGGTGGTTTTTTCCAGATAGGTGGTGGGATCTGTTTTTATAGGTTGGTAGGTAGGGTCTTGGAGTAGATTTGATAGTTTTGCTTGGTAGTCCGATGTGTTCATCACAACAGTGGCATTACCTTTGTCTGCTGGGAGAATGATTATGTTGTTGTCTTTCCTCAGGTTGGTGAGTGCTTTCTGTTCTTCTTTGTGTAAATTGCTTCTGGGTGGTTTGCTGGAGCAGAGGATGTTGGTGACTTCAAGTCTGATTTTATTGGCTTCATCTGGATTGATTTTGGTTAGGCTAGCTTCGACTCCGCATATGATGTTTTCCGTGGGGATGCGTCTCGGGGCGACTGCAAAGTTGAAACCTTTGGAGAGTACTTTGGTTTCAGTTGAGGTGAGGATCCTGTCTGATATGTTATGTACTGTTTGTTTCATGGGTTGTTGTGGAGGGTGGCTGGGCTTCTGGCGTTTCTCTAGTTTGTGGAGTTTGTTGGTGTGTGTGTCTGTCTTGTGTGAGGTCTCCGTTTCAGCTCTCCAGACGGCTCCGTTTCAGCTCTCCAGCTCTCTTTAACATGGAACATCACCACAAGAGAATAATCATGGAAGCCATCGAGATAGAGAAACACCCTCACAACATGAACAAGCGTGACGACACATCCCGCTTGCCAGACATCTGGAAATTAGCCCTCCCCACAAAATCTGACACCAGATCCAGAGGCACACAGAACGCCATCACCAATCAACCACACCAGACCCAAACCCAGACCCTCTCCACAGATAAATTACAGACACCATCCAGTAGCCAAACCAGGGTGGCACCTCCGGATGCTGCACCCCCCTGCAATCCCTACACAGATCTGGCTGGCACAGGCCACAAAACCACAGCTCGCCCCTATACACGAAGCCAAGCCAGAGCACAACCAAGTGCAGTACAGCCATCTTCTCAGAAAAACTCTTCACAAAGTTCAAGAGTTCAAGACACGAAGGCTTTAGCAACTAATCCACACCTAATGACCCACCTAAGTGGGATTCAGGAAATCACTCAAGAAATCACTCAAGATATCCCTCAAGTAATTAAGGAACAAAAGAAGAAAAGGCACACTAGCCTGGGAACCTCCTCTCTGCCCAGAACATTGGAGGCTATACACCACACCTCCTCAACAGTATTTATAGGAACTCAAACACTGAGATCCTGCTCTGTTCCAGTAACAAGAAGCCGAAAGCACCAGCCTGAAGATGACGAGTGAGACCTCGTCGAAACGTCGCCTAGACACCCCAACTTTTACACGGGAAGACACCCGAGGACACCAAAACCTGCATATATATATATATATATATATATATGATAGGCCCCACCCCTTTTCAGTGCAGGAGGTCATGGGTTGAAACTCTGGATGTGATTTTCCGCTAGATGTAGTACCAAATACAAAAGCTCTTTAGCCCCCACCATAATTGGAGCAGATGCCTGCGTTTTTACTGTTGCTCTTTGATGCCTCTGAAAGCACTTTTGCACAAGTAGAACAAAAATGGAACCTGAATGGCAAATGCTAAATTCCATTCTATCACCTAGAAGCTTCAGCCCTCACTGGACACATTGCCCATCTGGCTCTAAGAATTTATTCACAATCATGTAGGTTGGGAGAAGCCAATATTAAAATGAAAGTTAAGCTTTAGTATTAGAGTAAAGCAACTAATTTTGTTGTAACGAGCAATATTCAGATATGTTATTAATAATTAACTTCCATCCATTATCAATATATCTGAGAAATAAGACAAATATATCCCGCTTTATACACAATTATTTATAATCCATCAGACCTCATCTGTACAATGACATCTGTTGACATTCTTTAGTTTCCTGAGCCTTCTCCCATTGCAAAGTATCTGATTAATCAGAAGGATTTCTGCCTTCCTTTTTGCATGTGGAGTTCATGGTTGCTTGATTTTTACGATACAAAAATGCTGTAGTTCTTTTCCTTGACTTACCCAGTAACTAAACATGACAGGAACTGTAGAAAGGGCCTGGACAGTGACTCCTGTAGAACAAAATTAGTAAAAGTTGTTTTATAAATGCCATTAAATAATTTTTTAAAAAATAAGCAAACTATTCCAGAGTAGTTTGTTTATGAGCAATGAGACTTCTCTAGGACTACTGGGGGGGGGAACAGTTTTGGGATTGTTTTCTTCACCACATAGCAATCAACTACTTTAGAAATACTGTAAACTTGAACCTGTTTTCCTGGAGGGAGGCAATTAATGAATATTTTTGAAAAATAATCCACTACAAGTGAATGGCTCTTCAAGAGGAACACTTGAACTGTTGTTACTTTGGTGCTTCCAGGTTTGAATGTAGATGGAAATTTATCGGTGCATTTCTGTAGTAATATATTTTGCAGTCTGCTTTAGCTCTTCTTACTCAACAAAAATGCAGTATATATTCTGAAAATCAATTGTTAATGCTTTGCAAAAGCATCTTTTAAGAGCTACTGTTGCCATACTGGACATCTGCATAGTACACATCCATACTGATAGTACCTGATTGGTTCATCTGTTTAATCCGAACCTCTGGATCCCAACAATTCTCTTGGATAACTCTGAAAAGTTTCCCATCTTTCATCATTTTGGCTTCCCTCTGTAAAAAATGGGGAACAGTTATTAAGGTAAATGTTATTATATTTCCTTTTAAAGGAATATTTTCATGTATTTCCTGTCTGTTATTTATTAATCTAGTACCCAACGCCTTTTGCTGACCTGATCTTTTTAACATAACAGCAGTTTACTGTGACACATAGGTAATGCTAGAAAACTGGGGCCATATGGCAGGAATCCATGCTGTATTTAATTTCCATGATTGTGATGGATCATAAGGGTGAGCTAAATGCAGGGTAGCCAATTTGACACCCTACAGATGTTGCTGGACTACAGCTCCCATCACTTGAAGTTGCGGCTGATAGAAGTTTTTAATTTATTAATTTTATATCCTGCTCTCCTTCCCAAAGGGGCCTAGACTCTTCATTTGTTTAAAAAACACACACTATTAAAACACATTTTAAAACGGTTTATAATGTAAAAAAATTTTAAGAAAAGATATAGCAAAGCCATGTGTCTGTAAATTGTAGTTCATAATATATGGACGATACTACTTCGGCTATTCTTGGACTAAATATATTTATTTATTTTAAAAAACTTCATAGCTCTTAATCAACAAAAACATCTAAGAGGTTTACATAAAAAATATAAAATACTCCATTAAAAATAAAGATAAAATCAAATGTTAAAATGTAAATAAAAACAGCAGTTTCAAACCAAATATCTGTATTATAATTACACATTATGTATTACACATTACAAATTCACGTCCAGTTAGGCTTCCTTAAACAAAGAAGTTTTAGCGGGTGTTGAAAGCAATACAGTACAGCAATTCTGCCTGCCTAAAAAGTAATCTGCACCTTCACAACTTTGTGTTTTGACCCAGTGGGTTTCTTGCAAGTTCTTAATAAAGCCATGAGACCAAGGACATTTTAAACCTTGAATATGTTACTAGCCTCATACATCATGCATAACAACTGATAAATATTTTAAAACCTCAATTCTACCCCCACCCCCCCAAATTTCATTGTGACTATATTTTGGCAGGCTCCTGGAATGACTTGGCAGCTGCGTCACAATTCAAGAAAATTGCTCCAAATATCACAAGCTATAATTACAGTGCCGCCATCTGATTCCTCTGGCAAATATAGTTCAAGAATTTATTTTCCAAAGTGCCAGGAGGGAAGAACTTAAGCATATATTCCTACAGAGTATGGATATATGAGTCCTCTGTTGACTTTTACATAACAGGCACCAAACGGTTTAGAGAAGATGGAAATGACCTGGTGGAATCAAGCATCTTGTTGTATAAAAATAGATGATGGGGATTCATTTTGTTATGATCAGTGGGAATATTTTTTTGGTATGCACAGTAAGTTGTGCGGTTCTTTGGCTGGCAGATTGTTATATGGAATCATTGCAGTACTGAAGCAATACTAAAAAGACTATAATTTCTCTAGGGGTTCTCCTTTAAACCCTCATAAATAAATGCCGACTGTAGCAAGAGAAATAATAGCCTTTCCAATGGCCTGAAGGGTTATGCTATGAGATGGAATCTCCAATGAGCAATGTCCTAATTAAAAACAGTGGCTCCCCCACTCCATCTGCATTAGTGATGTGCAGACTATAGCAAGCCCAATGCAGAATGAAAACAAATCTGCTTAGTTCAATTAGATGGACGGAGGTAGCTCTTTCCTCATTAAAAGGTGTGGGCTTAAATCACATAGTCATTCTATCATCAGCATGAACACACATGACCCAGATATATTTAATACAAGCATTTATTTGCTGGATCTGTAGTTAAAATTAATTTGGAGCTGATTCTCAGAGGCTTTGCAGTTAATTATTCGACACACATGGATCCAGAGAAAATTAGTTTTCCATTGCAAGCTACGACTGCCACACTGAGTTCTTCATAAAGTTAATCTAAGGCTTCCTTTCTTGATGCTAAATCTTTGTTTTATAACATAAACAGTGGGTTATATTACAGTGTTTCCCAACATCTATTGATATTGACTTCCATAAATTCTAGCAAAAAACAAGAAAATACAATTTTAGTCAGATGATGATGAAACTGAACCTCAATATATGCCTGTTGGGGTTTTTTTTTTTTTTTTTTCATAAAATGTTTTGAGGAAATAATACATGATATAGTAAAGCTGAAGCAAAGTGTGTTTTTCTTTTTTCATTTTAATGTTGTGTGATGGGAGATGGTAACTGCTACCTAAGGGAAAACAAGCTTCCCTTGATGTGGTAAGCCTGAGCTCTCACCACATAGCAGTGCATTCCAATGAAATAATTACTGAATGAAAAATGATGTGGTCAAGGCACCCTATGGTGGCTTTACCAAGCCAAAAAAATAAATAAAGCTAGTAACTCAAATTACCTTTAACCAAAAAAAGTAACTCTGTAATATATCAAATGGAAAACCTAAAACATAAACCTTCCCAAGGATTGAGAGTCTTGGAAGCCCTGCTCTAAGCTGCCTCACCTTCTGAAGCGACAGGAGCCAGTTGCCTGAGAAATAGGGCAAGTTGGTGCCTTCTCTTCCATGTACAGAAGTCAAGCAGACCGGTGGCTGATCACTTCAGCACTTGTGAGCGGACAGCATCCTCCACTGTACAAGCAGTATGCTTGTTTAGGGCAGTGTTTTTCAACCACTGTTCCGCGGCACACTAGTGTGCCGCAAGATGTTGCCTGGTGTGCCCACTAGGCGGGCACCGGACTGTGTCCTGGGTATGGGGGGGTTTGACCCCACCCTCGGCCAGCAGGGGCGCCGATTGGCGCTCCTCAGGGGGACACCCTCCACTTTTCTGATGTCCGGGCTGTGATTGGTCCAGACTCCAGCCTGGACCTATCACAGTAGGACATCATCTTCTGACTTCCTTCCTGCCCGAGCACAGTGTGCGCAGCAGTGGAGAGAAGAAGACGTCGCGACTCAAGTCACCAGGAGGACCGGAGAAGTTGTCATTTTATTTCTCTTCAGTCTCCACTGAATGCCTTGACTGGGTTAGGGACCCTTATAGCTCAGCATCAGTTGGTGGAAAGGACATGACTTTACAGGAGCAGGAGAAACTAACTGAAAAGAGACAAAATCGTGGTTTCAAGCTAAGATTTGCTGATCTACCTTTGGACAGTTTTTGGTTGGATACTGCCAAGGAGTTCCCCCTTCTGGCAAACAAAGCTATTTTGACATTGCTCCCATTTTCCACTACATATCTGTGTGAGATGAGCTTTTCAAGCATGATTGCTATAAAAACTAAATACAGAGAGAGACTGAGAGCTGTTGACGAAGAGCTGTTGTGTGTGTCTTTCTTCGATTCCAGCCAGAATATCAGCTTTGTGTTCAGCCAAACAGGCCCAGGTTGCGCACTGAATAAAGTATTTTATAATTTTTCATATTTCTGTTTACTTACTATTTCATAATAAAGTAATTATAAAATACTTTCTTTGTGTTTATTTGATTCCTATTCAAGAGAATTACTTTATATATAGTCAATACAGGCACAGAGTTAAATTTTTTAACATTTTCTAATGGTGGTGTGTCTCGTGATTTTTTTCATGAAACAAGTGTGCCTTTGCCCAAAAAAGGTTGAAAAACACTGGTTTAGGGTGCACAAAACCAGTTGTGAGAGCTCTTTGCCCTCATATCCCTGAAGTGAAGACTCATGATGAGACATGTGTTTGGTGTAAAATAATGACTGTAAAAATATCTGCAGCAAAGTGTCCACCACCATAAACACTAACAGGCATAGAGTTTGCACAGGAATGGGGGGGACGGGACGGACAACAACAACTCCACATGCCTTTATCTTACAGGGTTGGAGGGTCAAAGCCATCTGAGGGTGGTGCTTCCCCTATAAAGGCAGCTACTACCCTCACCCCATTGGCCACTGCAGTGGTGTGACTCCTTGCACCACTACCTTCATGCAAGGAGTGAGCCCCAGAGCCTTTCTCTGACTATGGGATGGGTGGGGCAAATGTAGCCTCCATGGTGGAGCAGCCATCTTCTAACACTGTACCTTCACTCCCCAGCATTTACCTCATGAATGCTGAATATTATGATTAACAGACAAGGTATTTTTAATTAGCAATATGTTCTTTATCCAGTACATTCTTTTAACACTTGATTGTTATGGAGATCACTAAATTGCTGTCACTGCATCTTAGGTATAAATAATAAAAAATAACATTTTTTAAAGCTGCTGTTTCAGGTGTTTAACCTTACAAAATTATTATAAGACAACTGTATCTGATTTCCAGAGAGGCAGAAATATAGGCCAGCTTTTAGGTCATGTACAATAATTTTTCATTCTACTGAGGTGATGGCAAATTTGAGATGTGATCCTTGAGCTTGTTAAAAGTTGCTTTTCAGAGGGAATGAGCTTTAGGCAGTGGTTGTTATGGAGACATGAAGAAAATGATTCAGACAAAGATTCAGAGGGCAAAAGTGAAGAAAGCAAAATTCTTAAAAGGTTTCCAGAGTTTGGGATATTGTATTTGTTCAGATCTATACAATGGTTCTTATTTTTTCCACAGTTACTTTTGGGGCAAACTGAAAAGGGCATCATTTCACTTTTTCTCTATATAATAACTCTAAATAACCATGGGTTATTTAAAAACCATGTGAGTTTTTAACTGCTCCTTAGTCCTTTGCTTTTTAGCTAAGAGCTGTGGGATTTCCCCTCTCTGTACATATTATTTAATCAGAATTTTCTCTCCGCAGGCTTCAGTTTACAGGCAGTGTAGGAATGGCCTTGAAGTAATTACTTACTCCTGGGAAGCAGAAATGAGCTAATGAGCTTGCTTGAGGCCAGATTAATTTCATTTAAAATGGGTTGGACTGAGTTCAGGACCTGGACCTCCATTAAATATTTTGTGAATGGAACAAATCAGGTATAGGAAAGGGTTTGCATGTACAGAAAGGTGTCATTGCTCATGTCATGACTTCCATTAAAATAAGGCACAGTAACATGTTATGGATGAGAGAGTTAGTTGGTCAAAGTGCCTTCCCTCCAGATATACGTATATTTTCTGTCTTTCAGGCACACTAAGTAGACAAACATATTCTTGCAATTTTCACCATTCAGTTTGCTAAGTGCCACATGGCTCGTGTCCATAACACCACCTGGTTTTGTAAATGTGTACGGTATTTGTACATATTTCTCAATATAAACAGTTTGAAAGATAACATGTGTTCGTGAACTGGTGGTCACTGACCATGACCGAGGCATTGATGTCATAGTAGATGGCTTGATGAAGATGTTTTGACCCAGTGTGCAACAGCTGTGAGAAAGGCAAATTCCATGCTTGGAAACCACCGATATCCCATTATACAAATCTATGTTGTAATCACATTTGGAATACTGTGCCCTGTTCTGACTGCCTTACCTCAAAAATAATATTATAGAGTTGGAAGATTCAGGACAGATAAAATAAAGTACCTCTTCATAGTTAAACTATGGAACTTGCTTCCACGGGAGGCAGTGATGGCCACCAGTTTGGATGACCTTAAAAGAGGATTAGACAAATTCATGGAGGATTAGGCTATTAATGGCTACTTACTGAAAAGTGCTTTTGTGTTCAGGTCCTACTTGAAGGTTTCCCACAGGCATCTGGGTGGCCACTGTGAGGTGCAGGGCTAGATGGGTCATTGCCTGATTCAGCAGACTCTTCTTATGTTCTTATGTGTGAGAGAGTGAGCTTTCAAATTTATATTTGATAAAGGACAGCCAAAAGAAGGTACACCTCCATACAGGACCTAATTAATTAATAGGATTCATTGTCACAATATGGGGTAGTCAGTATAATGGAGGATCAGTCTATTAGTTAAGTTCTGAATCAGTATCATTTTTCAATACCTCAACTGGAAGGGGCATCAGCAGTAGAGGGCTGTTGCCTTCATGTGTTGCTTGTGGGCTTCCCGGAAGCATATGGCTGGCCACTGTGAAAAATCTGAAGCTGAATTTGATGAATCTTTGGACTAATTCAGTAGGGTTTATTCATATAGATTTTTCCATAATTTTAATATGTATTCCTAGATAATTTTGTATTCATGGGTCACATAGGTGAGAAACACAGCTTACCTCACAATGTTCCTCCAGCTGAATCCATCCACCATAGCCATATCTCTAGGAGGAGAAGTATACATATGGTTAAATCCATAGCCATTGAAACAGGAGTTAAGGATATCATGTGAAGAACTATTCTGACTAGAGCCAAATTGTGACCATAGGGATGTAGGGCTATTTTGGGGGTTTCCAAAAATTTCTCTTAGCTATGGAGCGCTGTTTCGAATATATGGCTACTTAACAAATGTTAAGTCAATAATAGAGTGGTTGCACATTTATATCTGTTGTGTTCAGGCTCTGTTTATGTAGTCTAGGAGGCAGCCAGCCCTTATTAGAAATAGAGTGCTGAACTAGCTGAACATTAGACTAGACCTGATGGACTGGATCTCTTAGGACTAGTCTTCCAATGCTTAAGGTAGCTTCCAGCAGAATAAATAATTAACAAACAAAAACATGTTGAAAGCAATAATCTATGGGTTCTACCCACAGCAATTTAATTGCACTTGGGTCCCATTGCAATTGTGACTTGGGCTGCAATCCTAACCCCATTTACTTGTGACTAAAGTCCACTTCTATTGGATTCAGTACTACTTCCTTTTGATGACACATGGTTAGGATTGTGTTCTAATGGAACCTACTGCAATTGAACCTTGTTAAGGTTCTAGCACAATGAGTAAACAGTTAAGGTTATAGCACAATGAGTGCAGTAATGACCAGCACAAGAGCTGCAATGCTTTGCTCCAATGCTGGGGTCAAAAACACCAACAACCACTGACCCTGTTTTATTGATATAGAAGGTGACACGAGGACAGAGGGCCTTTTCATTACTGGATAAAAGCAGCCCATGGTGGCATAAAAGACAGGAAATCTGCACTTTTCCTCCCAGAACCTCAAGGTGGCATACATAGTTCTCCCCATCCTCATTTTATCTTCACAACAATCCTGTGAAGTAGGTGGGACTTATTCCCAAGTATGTGTGCATTTAATGCTAAGCCTTTATTATGAAACCAGGAGTAAAATCTTGGGTTTGTGATAAAAAAAATAAAAATCTGCTGAGCTGTAATTAGTTAATCATTAGTGTAGGCATATATTGATTCTCCCTTTCAGCCTCTATGCTTCAGAAGCGGGGTGAAGGTCACCTTCTTTTATTAATATTTAAAGAGCAGAGAAAAGCTTCAAATACACAAGTGAAATGTCCATTGATTCTCCCAGAGAGGTTTAAAACTCTTCTAATATCCGGGGGTTGGGGATTGCAGATGAAAGAAAGGCAGCTTTCTTTTATTTCAAAGATTATTGGGTTTGAAATATCTCATTATGAGAGACTGAAAGAGTACTCTGAAATAGCCAATAACTAGTTCACATAGAGGCAACTTTAATGCATCTGCATGAATAACCTGGCACAAAACCTGCAATTTTTGTTTTCCATTGATGTCAAACTGTACTTTGCATGGACTATCCCCCGCAACACCCCTCTGCAGAATCAAGTTCTTTTTGCAAGTGATGTGCTTATGCACTGATTACCACCAGTTTAAGATTAAGTTGGTATGTTAGTAAAAAGAGTTACCCAACTCTTAGTTCATAGTGTACCCAATCAAAGTACTGTTTTAATGTGAACTTCTCAGTTTTGCTGAAAATAACTAAAGACCAGATATAGACCCCAGAAACAGTCAAATGATAGGTTGAAATAAATAGTTTGACTGATAGATTGGAAGAGGAACAGGGGGAGTGCATCTCTATTATTCTTCCTTGATCGCTCAGTTGCTTTTAATGCCATTGACCATAGTATCCTTCTGAGCCAACTTAGTGGGCTGGGCATTTTCTAGGGGACCACAGCTATATACATCTAAGACATTCAGAAGTATGTCTTGTTGAGTTCAGTGAGGTTTACTCCCTCCCAGGTAAGTGTCATTTCCTGCAGCATTGTGTATGCTACTGGGTTGTTTAATAACCCAGTGCAAGTAGCACAAATTCTCAAACTTTTGTTTTTTTCTAATGCTGAGTGGTATCCAGTCTAAGTCACACTGTGATTAGACCAATTGACATTAATGGGCTTAGCTATTTAACTTCAGTAATATCAATGGGATTACTTCAAGTAGGACAAATACTAGATATCACCCAATATAACGATATTTGATTTATTCTGATAAATTAACTAGCTCTATGCATTTAAATACATTGGCTGCAATGCTAGATATATTTGCTAGGGAGTAAGTCCCACTGAGCCTATGAGTCCCATGCTGGCCACATGACCCGGATGCTGTACGCCGGCTCCCTCGGCCAATAAAGCGAGATGAGTGCCGCAATCCCAGAGTCGGCCACGACTGGACCTAATGGTCAGGGGTCCCTTTACCTTTATAGGTCCCACTGAATGGTAGCACTTCTGAATAAAAATGCTTAGGATTGCACCGTATACTAATAACTCAATGATGCCTTCAGTGGATGAAGAAAGATGCCAATGAGGGGTATGTTCACATTACAGCTTACTCTGCATCCAGAGTGCTCCCACTGCTAGTTTTACAAGCTGCATACACATAACTTCGGCCACAGTACCGATCGTGTAGTTTATTGAGAAACTCTTCTTTGATGCATTTCCCCCCCTCAAACCAGCTTCAATCTGACTAGAAAACATAAGCTGCATTCAGTTCATACTTAAGCAGGGTCTGTATTTGTGATACAGCCATCATGTAGGTGCAGATGGCAACTTAGTTAATTAGAATTCTGGGTTGTTGTTTTTCCAGGGTTGGGGAAACCAAAAAGGCCATGCGTGTGAAGACATCTCCATCCCCTTTCCAAAAGTGCAACACTGCAAATGTGGCTTGAAACAAGGGGTGGGGGATGGGGGGTGGGAGAAGACAACCTCACTGAACACTATCCAAACCCACTGTGTTTTGATTCACAGCAATGCAGCTGAAAACTTTATATTTTTATTAAAAGGTGAAAAAGAAAAGGGACATTTTCCTGTCAGAATTTTTTTAAAAAACAACACACAGAGAACCCTGTCTGCTTTACCCAGCAACTACCAGAACATCTTTGTTTAATGGATTCAAATTAATGGAATAGTCAAAATGCCCTCTGGCAAACGCTAGGGGGCCAGGAGCATTTGGAGCTTAAGATCAGTCATCTTCTTCTTTAAGAGTTCAGCCTAAAAAAATATACCCAGAAGGGAGTTCTCAAAGCCCAGAAGTATGAGAGATAAAGCTCAGCTGAAAACATTCATAGCAATCAGAAGCAATACTTGTACCTAGAGCTTTTGTACCAAATATCCAGTCTAGCTATTACCTGTTTTAGATCAGGCCACTCCTTAGGCAGAATGTGACTATGAATGTCAATTTTCATTTCTGTAGGTTCACCTGAAGATTAGTTTCAACAAAGGCTTGCCCCCGATAAACTTAATTGTGCTTTTGTACTGCCTGCCCTTGGAGTAGTAGTTTTTCATTAACTTAAATTGGTGTTCAAGTCCTCCCACTAACCTATCAGGCTACAGTAACCAATCAGATAGCCAGTATTTCAGGAGAGCTGAGCAGTGCAAAACTATACAACATGAATAGAGTGTACAAGCTGGATAGTGTTCAGAAAGAGTTGTGCAACAGTGAAATGACTCCTCCAGGTGCCTTTTATATTGTGCATTCATGCTGAGTTGTGCCTGTGGGGATATTAAGATCGTTATACGTGATCCAGTTTCCATACTGTTTGTGCCTGCAAAAAGTCTGGGGTGGACATATTGCCTTGTTTCCAGTCAGTGCATGTCCTATAACTTCATTCTTTAATCCTGTAACTTTTTAATACCACAAATATACCAGAGTGGGGGTTGGGGTTGGGTCACACTTTTGTTGCAGTCTAGTGCAAGGCTACCCTTCATACAGCAATCAAGAAAGCCTCGCAGAACAACTAATAAAGTGGATTGATGTCTGAACGATCCAGTATAAATCCACCACTAAAGCACTGTATCAATGACTTTTTACAGAATGCACCTGCCAAAAAACAAACAAGAAATGTGCCATTTCCATACTGTTGCTATTTTTAGGTGGGATTCAGTCACACACTGGCTAATTCAGGTTGCACAATGAAAAGTGTTTTAGAACAACAAACTCGCTTCCCCAAGACATCAGAGTTTTTACAATGAGGAAAGTATGGGGAACTGCAGTAGAAAGAGTGATAGCATGCCATCTTGCCTCCCCATGAACAAATCAGACTGAATGCTCATTAAATAGCCAACAGCGTCTAATCTCCCTTCAAACATATCAGAATGAATGCTCAAAATGGAGGGAAAGTGGCATATACATGTAATAAACAAACAAAGCAGTCCTATCATGGTGCTCCCAGTCTGCACCCCCCCATATAAATTCTGTAAGTGGGACCTGTGATAAAATAGTATTTTCAGAGACTCCATTCTATTATCCCTGTGCCCGCAGTTTTCCATTCCCACCAACAACTGTCAGCATGCTCAGTCTTCATTGCACTACTTTTTTGCGGGGTAGTGGGGAGATATTCCTCCTGTGGATTTCCTCCTGAAAGGTTTCTTTGTATGTTGGGTTTTCTCCAAGTCTACCTGTAGTGTGCGGATGATGCCATTTTGGTTACATAAGAACTGGCACTCAGAGAATTGAGATACGTACCTCTTAATGTATAAAATCTATTAGGGGAGTTTGAGAGGGCTTTGCTTGCTCATCTGTTAACAGATTTGTTTCCTAAGGATGAGTTCCTTTGTCTATGCCTATGGATAAAAACACCTCCAAAGCTCTGCTTTTAATTTTGCAAAATGAATTTAGCATTTCTGCCATTCTGTCAACAGCCAGCAGTGAGAAATTTTCATACAATAAACAATTAGGTTTAGTTCTACCAGTCTACGCATAGTGAGTGACTGTATTACTGGAAAATCTCCCTCTCCTGCAACATTTTTGTCCAATGAACCCTGTCAGGCAGTATATAATATGAGTTAGTCTAATAAGGTATATTTGCTAGTAATGAATATTTTCACAGAATCACAGAATCGTAGAGCTGAAAGGGACCCTGAGGGTCATCTAGTCCAACCCCCTGCAATGCAGGAATCTCAACTAAAGCATCCATGACATCCAAACTCTGCTTAAAAACCTCCACCCCAGCGGGCAAGCAGCTAGCTGCAGGTGGTAAGGAATCTCGAATGAAACTGCAGTAGAAAGAAATAAGTTAAATTGCCCCTGCACAAGCCATGGTCTCAAGCTGAATCATCCTCCCTGGATGCTATTTAGGAAATAAAAACCAAGTGCACAAGGTCCAATCACATGCTTAACTTAAGATCTAGTTTGCCCTTTCAATTAGCTTCAAGGATAGCAAATCCCTTTCTTTCTTTCTTTCTTTCTTTCTTTCTTTCTTTCTTTCTTTGAATGAACAAAGAGAATGGATATAAAAACTATTGGAACTCTCCAACAATCTTCGTTCAAGGCAAGCTTATTGTGGAGATAGACTAAGTGATTAAGAGAGCTACAAAATAATCTGGTGGAGAAGAGGCAATGCAAATGTTGTTGCTATGGAGAAAAAGCCAAGGAACGTGACTAGGCAGCAGAGCATGCTTGATTCTGCATGGCAGGAAAAGGTGTTTCCATGCCACCTGAGGGTAGTTTAGGGCAAAGTAACAAATCTGGATTTGTGCAACTTATGGGGGGAAAGTATCATCCACTGAACCAGCCAATTGATTATTGATTTGTTTATGCAGCTGGCATGATTGATGTGGTGGCACCAATAAGGACCCTAAACACATGCCTGTTCTGTAATGTTGCCCTTCATAGAACAGATGCTGATTTCACTGAAACAAGATTTTACCCAGTCATTGGTTGTGAGCTTTCCTTTCTCTCTCTGTATGTGTGTGTGTATAATGTGAGAATCCGTAAGAATAATGGTCTAGTCCTTTGAGCTGCTGCTGTGTGGTGTGCATGTGTATATAATTCCAGCTTTACATCATGTGTGTGCTTGTTTTGTTATTGCTATCTCATATCTTCAGTTGAAAACCTTGAATCAGGATACAGTGAAGAAGCGCATAACTTTAAAAATATATAGTCCGCTACATTTTACATTCTGTCAAGTTTAAGGTCATGACAGAAGGTATTTAATCTTTGCAGTTAATGGATGATGCCATCTAGTGGCAAAGCCCCTAAGCAAACTTTTGAGGCTGCCTTTATGTTTGATTAAATCAAGGCACCTCTAGGTGGCAGTTCCTCCAGTAACCTGAGTGGTAGCAACACAGTAAGTACATCAAATAAGTGCTTTATTGTAGAAATGGCTAGAAACTGAATGGCTGGTTAGGTACTACTGTTACTCTGGTATTTGTTTGGACTAGTAGCACCACTGTTTTTTGATAACAGCACCCATCTGGTGTGCTAATTTGTGAACATGTGGCTTGCTGAAGCACTAGGGAAATCAGTCTACTGGAAATGCAACCAATACTCCTAAGAACATATGTCTAAGAACATAAGAACAGCTCTGCAAGATCAGGTCAAAGGCCTATCTAGCTTAGCATTGTGTTTTCATATTGGCAAACCAGGTGCCTATAGGAAGCCCATAAGGATGACCTTGAGTGTGACACCACCAATCAGCAGTCTCATCAGATGCTCTAATATTTTGTGTAGAAGCAATATACCATTGTTAATTTCTCTCTCTCATAGTTTCCACTTTATATTTAAAAAGGATGTTGGCATTTCAGAAATATTTTGACCTTCAGTACCAACCAACAAACTTGAATCTCAGCAAATTTATGTTTACAAATTAATGATGAGTAGAAGACAAAATCATGTATTCAGGTTATATTTTTTTCTGACTCACCTTTAGTAGCCATCAGGGCAGAGACAGAGATTAAGTGGTATTGTTAAGGGACGTTTTTAATGTTTAATATTTTATTGTGTTTTTAATATTCTGTTGGGAGCTGCTCAGGGAACCCAGCCAGATGGGTGGGGTATACATAATAAATTGTTGTTGTTGTTGTTGTTGTTGTTGTTGTTGTTGTTGTTGTTATATCTGCACACAGTCATGTTCAGTTGTATAGACTGAAATCCTATACAGTGAAGTTGGGACCACTGAACAGAGGGGCTGTCACTTCCATGTAAATATTACATAGATTAAACTGTATCATTTGTTCCGTCTTCCATCTAGGTTAATTTAAGTGCCAATAATTCGGTTTGCCTGATGCTGTAGGTTAAGATATGAATCAAATTCACTCACTTAAGCTTTGTGCAGCAATGTAGCAGTGAAACAGTGAGAAGCCTTGAGCAGGATGCAGCCCACAAAAAGGTACACATCTGCTGTGTATTCAGCAGTAACCATTTTCTAAATTCTGAGTTTAGCTCAGCCTGTCTAGCTTGGGTGGGACATTGTCTTGTAGCAGCTTGTTTAGATTTCTAAAAGCTTGTTAATTTTTTAACTTTTAAAAATATTCTCACAGGTACATATACCACGTGCTGTTTTCACATTTAATTAAATGAAAATTAAGGGCAAGTTAATCCATTGCAAATTAGGCTTTGTGGGTGAGTGTTGCCAGCATAAGTCACACACTCAGTGTTTATGGCACTTCTGCTGTTATCCTTTTCAAATTTTAACAAGTGTGGTGCCAAGAGGAAGAGAGGAAGGAACAAGCAGCCTGACAAAACAAGAAATGGAAACTAAGAGATGCAGAATCTAAAGTAATAGGTTGAATGAATTGGAAGCTACATTTTTAAGGACAGGTGATGCACGCAGAAGAGACACTAGTTTTGTTTTTAAAGCCTAGGTCAAGAACAGGGGTAGGCAACCCAAGGATGCGGCCGAATCGCCTTCTCAATCCAGCCCGCAGATGGTCCAGGAATCAGCGTATTTTTACATGAGTAGAATGTGTCCCTTTTTAAAAAATGCAACTCTGGGTTATTTGTGGAGCCTGCCTGGTGTTTTTACATGAGTAGAATGTGTGCTTTTATTTAAAATGCAGCTCTGAGTTATTTGTGGGGCATAGGAATCCGTTCATCCCCCCCCCAAAAAAAAATAGTCCGGCCCACCACATGGTCTGAGGGACGGTGGACCAGCCCACGGCTGAAAAAGGTTGCTGACCCCTGGTCAAGAAGGTCATGATGAACAGCTAAAAGAGAAGTCTTAAAAAGCAGCAGACAGTGTAAAATGAAAATATAGCTAAGTAACAAATATAGTTACCGGTAAGTAACAACTAAGATGCACCTGTTGTGCATTGGACTGCTTCCTAGATGTCAGGCTCATCTAGCTCAGTGTCTGACTGGCAGCAATCCTGCAGGACATTAGAGAAGTGCCTCTCTTTCCCCGATGCTGAGATTTGAACCTGGTAATTTTTGCATTCAAGTCATTCCCTCTATTCATGAGTGACACCCTTCCCCCACTTATTACACAAACAGCTGTAGGAGAATTAACATACTGGTGATGTCTATATATATTTCATATTGGGGATGTCTGGATATTTCAAAGTGTTGAAATTATCCTAACTCTCCTACCTTTGTTATGTAATTTAAAGGATGCTGGACTTCACCAATGACTTCTAAATCGGCAGCTCTGAACTAGCACAGGAGACATCCTTGGTATATGAGAAGTCTTTCTTTGAACCTCAAATGCATCCCCCCCCCCCCGATTATTCAAACCAATTGCATTATTTAATTGAATTATATACCAACTTTTTTAATTAAAAAAGTACAAAGCCAACCACAGGAATATAAAATATTATAAAAATAATTTTAAAAAGCATGTCCTCATAGCCCCATTTCAATTTTAAACTTATATAATAGAGTATCAGAAATTTGGGGGGTATTAGTGGCTTGACGTTTCACGGAAACAGACAAACAGAAAGACAGATAGGCAGAGGTGACAGGCAGGAAGTATTAGTATATGGTCCAGAGGAACTGGGAATTTTTTTTAGGACATTGACATTTTCAGCAACATGAGAGCTGTAAAATACCATTCTGAAATTATAAGAAGTCTGCTATTTAATGTTATATGACTTTGCTCTATGTTGCACATTGCAAATGTACATTCATATGTAACTTTCAAGATTTGTCCATTTTGCTTTCTGAAAGCGTTCCATTGTTGGAAAGAGTCATGTGTGCAACTTATGATTAGGCCTCATAAGCAGGCATAACAATTTGGAATTTCAAGGAAGGTTGCTGCTGCTGTTTTGTAAAAAAAAAAACTTGTTATAAAACCACCACCACCAAGACCCTTGTGAGCTTAACCCAAAAACTTCCATCATAATAAGTTTGGATCGAGTAGTGGGTTTGTTGGGGAAGGAGTGGGACATGTACCTTGCAGCTGATAGGACCGGAAATGTTTTGAAAGGATCCATTCCTGACAGTGAAAAAGTAAAGGGAAGTGGCCCGTACCAAGCAGACTGCCTGTGAATCCACTGGTGGCAAAGCTCCACATAAACAGCTGGCTGCCAAAGCTGCTAGGAAAAGCACTCCCTCTACTAGTGGAGTCAAGAAACCTAATCGCTACAGGCCTGGTACTGTGGCACTGCGAGAGATTTGTCATTACCAAAAGTCCACGGAACTTTTGATTCGCAAGCTTCCATTCCAGAGGCTGGTAAGGAATGAGTGAGGCAGGGAGCTCTGAGTACCACACACTAGCACCCTGCTAGTTTGTGTTAACCACAGCTGAACATTAGCTATGGCTTAACATGAATTGTGAACACAGCCATTGAATTCAAAGCTTCATCTCTAAAAAAAAATAATTAAAGGGTTTTTCTGTGACAGCCCATTTTTCTGAGGTTCATAATGTTATGTCAAACTTTCTCAGTTATGCCACACTTGATATTTAATTTCTAGAGCTATATAATACCAACCCAGTTTCTCAAACAACGCCCAGAGCTCATGTTTGGATTTTTATTTTATTTTTTACATTTCACAGTGACCACTAAAATAAATTAAGTTGATTGCATGTGAGGTCCCTCGAGCAAAGTACTCAATTGGCCTTTGTAGTATCTGTTCATAACTGGAGATGTTTGCTCTTTAAAAGCTCTGTTGCAGTGAAAGGAGATATTGTTTCTGCATCAGGTGCTTGCACATTTCACTCTCCTTGTGTTAGATTCAGGGCTGTCTTAAGCATATGCGGCACTGGGGTGCAAAGATCCAGCTGGCGCCCCCCCTCCCAGGTTGCCCAGTCCCAGGTGTGCAGGAGGGGGGAGCTGGCCAGCCACCTCAGCGTCTTGCTGGCTCAGTCACCCCCAAACTCCCGGTGCAGAGCTGCCTGAGCAGAAGAGCCCGCCACGGCGCTCCAACTGATGGACGGGCTCTTCCCCGGACTCAACTC
Organism: Podarcis tiliguerta; assembly: GCF_965153285.1. Classification (NCBI taxonomy): domain Eukaryota; kingdom Metazoa; phylum Chordata; class Lepidosauria; order Squamata; family Lacertidae; genus Podarcis; species Podarcis tiliguerta. The sequence continues at coordinate 41,060,787 of NC_139534.1, forward strand.
TTGGGCCCCGGACTCTTGGCCTAGCGCCCCTGAGAGCCCAGCGCCCCTAGCGTAAGATGGCCCTGGTTAGATTGCAAAAAATCCTATTTCAGATGACATGGACTGCGAAACAGGAAGTGTTATTTGACTCAATATAGACCCAGTGAAGTGAATGGACTTAAATGGCTAACTGAAATCCAATGATTTTAATGGGTCCACTTGAAGTATGGCTACAATAACCTAACCTCACTTAACTGGGAGCACAGTACAGTACTTGCATTTCCTGTTACTCTAACGAAGTTTGATAACATCTTGGCTGTCTCTTAGTGCAGACCCTGGTCATCGAGCTTGAGCTTCTACAGCTGCCATGAACCACCACTGGCAGGATTGGCAGCAACAGCAGCACGTGTGTTCTATGCTTATGACAATATGTTTTCTCTTGTTACTTACCGTATGCTGGTTTAAACGTGCACTTTATATTTGACTTCTTTTAGTAATGTTTTGTTTGGAAATGTTTAAGATAATTTTTCTGTTATCTTTACTGTGTTAAATGTGCATTCTGTAGTCAACCTCCTTTGTAATGCTTTGTTTTGAAACCTTTAGGGGAATATTTTACTTTCTTTAGTAATGTTTTATCCTGGATTGTTTTATTTGATGTTCTAATGTGTTGTAAACTTTCAGATTTATTCTTAAAAATGTGAAGCAGAAATAATAACGAGAATAATAATATCTAAAATCACTATGATGAAGATTTAAAACATTTTAAAAAATAAACATAAGCTGGTAGGATGACAAACACCATATTCATTGCTTATGGCAAAAACAGAAAGTACTACACTAACATGTTGCACATTTAGCACCCTCAAATCAGGGCTGTTTCTGCTTCAGTGCCCTAAGAAATAAAGTACTGTAAATGACTAGCAATAAACTTGTTTGACCACTTAGCATCAAAATACACTAAAGTGGTAAGTGTGCTCTTAGGGAACTGAGCAATGTGGAAAGACAAACAAACCATTTTCAGGCACCTGTGATGCAACATTTGGTTTCTCTGTATTATAGTGACCTGTATAAAAATTGTCAACAGAAAACTACCTGACGCATATTCTAAAACACACCTGGGGAATTTTTTTCTGTTTTTTTTTTTTTATATAATATTTTATTTTCCGCATTCAATAAACAAAAAAAAGAACAAATCGACAAACACATCAAAAGGAAAAAAGCAAAAGAAAAACAATACATACATTATACAAAAACATAAAGAAAAATAAAAACGGTAAGAATAAAAGAGTTAAAAACAAATATTGTATCATTATATTCTTCAGCATTAACTTAGGTCTGCGACTTCCCCATGCCTTCCCACTCTGTATTCTAGGTCTTATATTCTGGTAGTAAACTCTTTCCCTCTGGCGTATCTTTGGTTCAGATTAATATTATTGTCTTATTTATCCTTACATTTCCCTATATCTTATTAAATATACTTTCTTTAACATAACAGCGCTAGAGGCTGTTATGCAAGCAAACCAGAAAAAAAAAAAAAAAAATTCCCCCCTGGGGAATTTTTTTCTGGTTTGCTTGCATAACAGCTCTAGCGCCCCCCCCCCCTCTCTTTTAATGTGCTTCTTCAAAACTCTTCCTAGGGAACAAATGAAACTCCACCGATCATAAGACTGAATCTAAATATCCAGTAAAGATAACAGATTTTTGGATAGCCCATTCCTGGAAGCTGGTAAATTCTGATGAATTTAAGAATGCACTGAGGGAATCTTCCAGCTTGGATGACATTGGCTGGTGCTGTTTTTGGAGCTCTGGTTGATTTGTGGAATACAGGGATAACTCAGGTGGTTGGCAGGATCACTCCAAAGCAGCATCTCTTGCTTAGCAGAGCCTTACTGCTCCTTGGTATGCACTTAAGCTGAGGATGTTGAAGCAAACTGGCAGTACAGGCTGGTCCATTGGGGCTAGTGGAGCATCAACCTCAGTCTTCCCTGCATCTGACTGACCAGGGGGTGTCAATGGCTATCATTGTCCTCCTTGGTCTCAGTGTTGTCCTTATAAAATTCAGCAGGGAGAAAGATGTGGACAAAACTAGAGATAGTTGAATCTGCCTGTCATTGGCTCTGGCTCCATCTACTGTTGGGCTTTCTGTCTTCCAGCCCACCAGTTCCAATGGGCACATGTCACCACTCCAAGTTGGAAACATCTGGAATCCAAGTGGAGGGAACACAACTGAACATTGGTATGAGCTCATCATTAAGATTACTCCATGGCTGTGATGATGGTTGAAGATGCATTTTTTTCTTCACAAGCCACTCAGTGTTCTCCAGCAGACCTTTTCCTGGTAAGTCAAGACTTGTTAAAATCTTGCTACTACTATGTTGTAGTCAACCCCTCAGTGGCATGCTGTGACATGTTTGCAACTGGTTTTGAGAGTAAAATTAATTGTGTCCATCACAACTTCATTGTATGACACCTCGAGAGTTTTTTTTATAGGTGTATAGTAAGTATTACATACATAGGTAAAGGTAAAGATACCCCTGCCCGTACGGGCCAGTTGTGTCCGACTCTAGGGTTGCGTGCTCATCTCGCTCTAGAGGCCGTGAGCCGGCGCCGTCCGAAGAAACTTCCGGGTCACGTGGCCAGCATGACGAAGCTGCAGCTGGCGAGCCAGCACCAGCGCAGCACACGGAAACGATTACATACATACATACATACATACATACGGATGCAATCTGTTATAGTCCTTTGTATAGACCAGGCTTCCTCAACCTCAACCCTCCAGATGTTTTGAGACTACAATTCCTATCATCCCTGACCACTGGTCCTGCTAGCTAGGGATCATGGGAGTTGTAGGCCAAAAACATCTAGAGGGCCGAGGCTGAGGAAGCCTGGTATAGGCACAGCACAGAGTGCAATCCTATACGTGTCTACTAAGAAGTAAGTCCAATTAGGTTCAGTGGGGCTTACTCCTAGGCAGTGGCAGGTGCCCATTGGGGCTGGTGGGGTGGAAGGCAACCTCCATCAGCCCCAGTCAAGTGTGGCCAATGCTCAGGAATTATGGGAGTTGTAGTCCAGCAGCTTCTGGAAAGCCACAGGCTCCCTGAACCTGCTTTAGTGTCTTCCTCCTATATGAAGGGAAATACTGCAATACTAACAGCAATACATGTAATAAAGAACACAGTCACCACATATTTACACTTGCATCCTGTCACAAGGAATATTTGTCCCACTGGTCAATCAACACCCCCCCCCCCCCGCACCAAATAAACATTTAATATGCATAGGTCTTTGAAAATTTAAAACAAATCAGCTCCTAGCTCAACCTTAATGTTTTTTTCCTCGATTCCATTTCCCTATTTAATAAACTTATATTTGAAAGCTCAGCTGAATGTATCTCAAGGATTAGTATTTAGGATTAGGAGATATTATATATATTTAAGCCATTGTTGTAATAGTCACTAACAAACGGTCCCAAATGACTGCTGTAAAAGCATTGCCGAAGTTCTGCCATTAATGAAAATTGCTGACTTTAGAAAACCATCCACAGCCTCATTCAGACAAGCTCAACAGGATGGATTTGAACTACATTTATTTTTAAACCCACTTTTCTTTATTCTTCACATCTAATAACTGCTAACAATCAAATCACAAATATTTAGTTGATGTATCAAATAATAAAATAATTGACGAGTACTTGGGACCTGATCCTGACTAGCTTCAGTTGAAGGTAAACAGAAGTCCACTTCAAACTATTTATTTTAAATATGAGTATTAGGAAGTGTGTGTGTGGATGAGATTAGCCTCCATAAGAGAGGATCTTTGAGGTTTGATTAGTCTGCACTTAGGCAGAAAACAGTACACAGATCATAGAATTGCAAAGTTGGAAGGGACTATTAGGGTTATCTAGTCTTAACTCCATGCAATACAGAAATCTTTTTGCCTAGTATGAGGCTCCTGAGATCAAGTGCTACCAATTGAGCAATCTAACCACATATTCAAGCCAGGGAAATATCTGGAAAAGGCATGAACTGGACATTTCTTAGTTTTCCCCTACCAGATGGAAGACAAAACTGACTAGAAGGGTGAGGCCTGTTGCAGCTTCAAAGGCGGATATTGCTAGGAGTAGAATTGGTATAATAGCAATAGTTGGAGTGTTGGTATTGAGGTAAATATGGCTATTATTAGGTATAGGGCTAATATTATACCCTCAGTACAGATTAGGATGGACATAAAGTGGATTCAATGGAAGGATAACCCTAAAAGGCTCAGCAGAAATTATGTATTTAATAAAAAGAGGACTGTTGACATGTCAGGGGTTCTGATGTGGTCAGAATTTACTAAGTCGAAATTAGTGGTCGTTGGTTAGACTAACCCCTTATTCAGCTCAATCAAAGCCGCCTGTGTTCGTTCATAAATAGGACCCGTAGTTAAGGCTGACTTCAGAGACAATGGACAAGAACCTTTCTCGTGTTGCTGGATAGGAGGACAGAGACTAGGGCAGTATAAATAAATTATAATTATTATAATTTTGTTATAGCAGTAGGAAATAGATTGAGAGACACATGCCTTAGCCTTTTTTTGCCAGATACAGACCCTTTAAAAGCCATTTCTGTATTCACCTAATATCCAAAACAAATATTTTATACCAGGAATTTTAAGGTGTTAAAGGGTTCATTACTAAGTTAAAGTGCATAAATCTGTGAAATAATTCCAATTGCCCTTTCCAACAATCCACATAGAATAATAAAAAAAAAAAAAATCTGAGGGGAAAACCATCCATTTCAAATGTTGAAAACATTTTATTAATCCTGGTATGTATTAAGTACCATCTAAAAATGCTAAAGAAAGAGACAGTCTCTGGAATAGTGTTTGAGCTTGTTTTGGAGGAATTACAATCTGGTGTGGGCGTGTTTGGGGCTCAGGTTTACAAATGGAAGACCAGATAGAGGATGTAGCCAGGAGCATTTGACCAGCTATGCTCATTTCTGAGGAGGCTAGAACTTTGCATGAAAAAACATGCCTTAGGTACAACTAGGTTGAATTAATTAAACACACAGTACATGGGGCTTTATTTGAAAAGTCCTGAGAAGCTTCAAATGGTCCTGTATGCAGCTGCAAGGACGCTGGTGAGTGCATACCTCTGAGATCACATTGTACTGATTACCAACTTCTTTCCTGGCACAATTCAAAGCATTGGCAATTACCTCCAAAGCCCTAAATGACATAAGTCCAGATTGCTTCCTTCCATATCACCCTGCCTGCTGAAAATTGGATGGAAAGGGTCTTCTCTGGGTTCCACTTGGGTAGAAGAATGTTTAAGTGGGATGAAACAGTCTTCTCAGTGGTTGCACCTTGATTATGGAATATTTTGTCCCATGAAGTTTGGTTGGCTCCCTTTCTTGCTGTTACTAAAAGCCCTTTTATTTTAGCAGACTTTGGTTGTATATAGGTCAGATTATCTATTTATGTTTGGTTTTGCCATAAAGTTCTCAGACTTGAGGTTTTAGCAACTATGGTAATTGTTTGATAACATTCTACCATAGTGGCTAAAACCAAACAATTAATATTTAAGGTTACACGACTTGCCGATCAGAAGGTCGGCAGTTCGAATCCCCACGACAGGGTGAGCTCCTGTTGCTTGGCCCCTGCTCCTGTCAACCTAGCAGTTCGAAAGCACGTCAAAGTGCAAGTAGATAAATAGGTACCGCTCCGGCGGGAAGGTAAACGGCATTTCCGTGCGCTGCTCTGGTTCGCCACAAGCGGCTTAGTCATGGTGGCCACATGACCCAGAAGCTGTACGCCGGCTCCGTCGGCCAATAAAACGAGATGAGCCCTGCAACCCCAGAGTCGGTCACAACTGGACCTAATGGTCAGGGGTCCCTTTACTTTATATTAATAAACAACAGCTAAGTGATGAAAAATTGGTAAGAAGTGACTGTAATATTGCATTTCCCCCCCAGTAAGGAGGAAACCTAATTTATTTCAAATGAGTCAGGTTTTAGGACTCTTAACTTTCTTCAAAAGTGTGTAACTGATTTTTTCCTGTTTTAATGCAAGCCAAAGGTCTGGAGACCCTGCTGGTCTTGCCCAACTCACCATCCTATCCTTCTACTTGTCCATCAGCAACCTTGCTTGCTTCAGTCCCTTCCAATAGCCACCTATTTTGTGGGTTTACTCACTAGTCCCTATATGTAGCCCCCCTTTTCCTATTGCCTTTGTGATGCATTTTCCTGAGTGGATAAGGCTAACCCATCACACAGGCTATAGCAAAATGTTTAGCCACCCACAAATCTAGACAGTTGGGACCATTATATGGCTGAGAACTTTTTTAACAGGTATTTTTCTGAACATCACATTAACTCACCTTAGGAAGTCCTTAACAGCATGTGGACATTTTTGCTTATGCAATGGAGCAGTAGGAATCACAGTTGTTTCTCCCCCTTCCACATGTCTAACCTCCATAACAGCTGGGGTCAGAAGGTGTGTCTCATATCCTGCAATTTAGGTGTAATCTTTTGGTCTTTTCCATGTGTCACACACCCATTATGTATATGAATTTAGAAAGGGGAACACTTGGTGCTACCCTTACAATTCCTCCCCTCTAAGTGTACTGTGAATGCTTGCAAATAGGGATCGTGTCTCAACAAAATCAGACTGTATACCACGATGAGGCCATTTTCTGGGATTGGTTTTTGCCCTATTGAGTTTTGGCCAAAGCTGTACAGCTACATATCAAATTTTCTAAGGATTACCAATCTATGAAGCAAGAGGTGTTGGGAATGGGATGGCTCAAGATTTGCGGTCCTTTCAGATTTTCAGGATTACTGGGAAGAACTGTATTCAGTGGGGCTTACACTACAATCCTAACCATCACTTCAAAGTCCTATTGAATTTAGCGGGGTTTATTCCCAGGTAGATAGGGTTAGGAGTGCAGCCTTACTCCTTGGTAAGTCTGCAACCCTAACATTAGGCAGTAAGCTCCACTGAGCTCAACCAAACCTACTTTCGAGTAAACATACTATAGATTGCGCTGCATCTCTTTAAACAAGCAAGGTCGGGCTGAGATAGTTCTTTGTTTTTATTTAAACCGCAAATGCCACACGCCCTCCTCCTCCTTTAATTTATAGCATTTTAAAAAGGGAGGCTGCGGGTTGAGCGCGTTGCTTCCCACAGCCGCGACCGAGACCTCTTTCGATAATAGGGCAGCGCACAAGTTGAATTAAACATAAACTTCCCATGATGCGGGTGGGAGCTCAGACTCGTGCTAACACGAGGTGTAGCCTCCTGCTAACTGCAGCCTAGCATTGGCTTCGGCTAACGGGAGATTTTCGGCAAGGCTTGTTGGGACTCCGAGTCTGGAGAGACGCCGCCAGCTCTTGAGCCCCTCCGACGCCGGAGCTCGGGGAGGGGAGTTTGGGCGCGCTCTCGTCCGCCTCGAGGACGGTGGGAGGAGCCGAGCGACCGGGGAGGCCGCCGGCGGGTCCCACCTGCAGTTGATGTGCGAGGAGGAGCGGCCAGGGCGAGGCGAGGCGACGGCCACTTTCGCTCGCTGCATGCCTGGCTCGTGAGAAGGAAGCCTCGGCGTCTCTTTCCCCGCGCGCGCGCGCCTTTTCCCACGGCTTGGCGTCCCCTGCCGCCTCGCCCTCTTCTTCCTTTGCTCTGCTTTCTCTGACGCCTTGCCCAACTATGGAGACGTCCGGAGACGAACTGGGCGGCGGCAGCAACAGCTTCCCCGAGCCCACCATCGTGCAGCCCCCCGGGACCACTCCCCCGCCAGCCTACCCGGCCCGGGACCCGCAGCCAGCGGAGACGCTGCGCGTCGGGGAGGACGTGCAGTTCAGTGAAGAGCTAGAGGATAGAGGTGAGTCTTTGGGGCCAGTGACGTCTCCCCACAACATGATTCTCTCTCTCCCCCCCCCCCCGCAGAAACCAGGCTCCTGTCACGCGCCCATTTCTCTTCCTTTCCCGCGCGCGCCCTGCACCTGGCCGGCTCCCGAAAGATTCCTTAAGTTGGCGTCGAAGAGGACCGACCCACCGCAAAGCTACCGCTCCCAGGCGACTCTCTAGGAAAGCCTTCCTTCAATCACCTTACCCCTATGGCCGGCTCCTTTCTACGCGCCTAGCACTTCCCTCTCTCTCTCTCTCCGCCCCGGGTCCGGCCAAGTCTCTGCAGCCCACCCGCTTCCCTCTATATCTGCTCACGGACGTCTTAGCACTTTCTAATTTACCTCGCTGACCAATAAATCGCTACTCTTAACCCCACTAAATTCTGCGATGTCGCTCTTGTAACCAGCTATATCATGCCAACACCCCCACACTTCATCCCTTTACCGCCCTTTCCTTCCTATAGATGCCGGGACCCATTTTTGCCGTGCATCCTCCATTTCTGAATCCTGCCTCCTGTATTTCACCTTCCTCAGCCACTCCTGCTTCTCATACATCATCTATGGACCTCCCGTGGTCTGTCTTCTCCACCGCTAGCTGTTCTTTCCTCATAACTCGACTGCTTGTCCATTGTCTTATCACCTGCAACAGCCATCTGAATGACCATTCTCTGCCTTCCTTGGCCCTTCTTAATAGTTGGACTGAAATCCTAACTCTGCTTACCTGGGAGTAAGTCCCATTGAATTCATTAGGACTTACTTCAGAGTAGACAAGGTTAAGCTTATGCTGTTGGTTTGTCTTTCTCATTTAATTCTTTCTCTCTATACACACACACACACACTTAACACAATCTATTTTGCCAACCATTCAGTTAAATTCTTTGCTCACTCATTCTTTTTTATTTAAAAAAAGAAATAGAGCACTGACAGCCTTAAACAAAGAAACACCCGCCTTTTCTTTAGCCTTGAACCACCCAGTCTTCAAAATGCAATTTAAAATGCATTCACTACAATGCAGACAGGCGTCCCCATTGACTGCAAAGAAAGCATGTTATTTTACCCATTCCACACCCCTTCTTAGAAAGAAGGGGCATTCAGTCTATTGTCTCCCTAACAGGCACCTGCCAAGCACGTGCCTATTCAATAGATTTGTGTGTTTTTCTTTCTCTGCACTCTTCCCATGGCATTCTGTTTCATCTAAAGCCAAATAGCTCCCTGCCTGACTTGGAGCCTGCTCTTTGCTCTTCGTTCTCTGCAACTATCCACAGCCCTTTTTCAGTTTCCAAGTTATAAAAAGGGATGATCCTATTCCCAGGCAGCATTCTGGCTACAATCTTGTTGGGTATGATGGGTCACTGTGCATTTATTTTTATTTAATTAGGAGCCGCTCTTCTAAACGAAATAGTGATATTTGAAGGCCTTTTGCAGTGGCTTAGTCACTTTATAAGGATTGGGCAGTATATGCCAAGTTGGTCTATATTCAAGAGTTTGGGCTCAGGAATAGAGGGATCTTGATTTACCTGGGAATCATCTTCCCACTAAACATCTTCTATAGATGTAAGATGATGATGGTGAGAAGGAACAAAGGACCTAGTAAAAGATAATGGATTGGGGGAAATAAGACAAAGAACCCATAAGCTCATTCCTTGTCCCTCCCTTTCCATTAATAACAAACTCACAGGTCTGAGCTATTATTCTTTCCAAGGAAATGTTAGGAATAGTTTTTATTTTTTGCTTTAATCAATCAAAATTTCAATGAATTTATTCTTTTCTTTTTGAAATGCTATGTCTGTAGGGTGTTCAGGTGCATTTTGATGGATCATGGACAAAGTATGAAGGTTTGAGCTTCAGCCTTTAGTGAAGCTTAGTCTTTTTCAGTGTCTAGTATAAAACAAAGTTGTGAGAGTCCCCTCTCTACTTTCGTTAGGATTCAGAGAATCTTTGTGTGTGACTACTGTATCTGGAATAAGAAAATGCATTAAAATTATTTCAGTTAATCTGAAAATAAAAAGTCTGTGTAAAACCAATTAAAGCAGCATATGTAAAAAAACCAACTTCATAAATGTATTGTCAGCAGAAGAGTTTCTTTGTATCAATTACAAATTATTTTTTACAGACAAATGGGAAAAAATATCAGTTTAATAAAACACATCACATCTTTCATTACATGTACTAAAATATCAAATGGCGTAATCTTCAAATGTGAACATGACTTTATAATTATAATATACCCTTTCTAGCATTGTCTGTGTATAAATTAACCCAGGTATGTGCTATAGGAAGATTTGAAGTCACATTCTGGATGGGATTTGCACTCATGATATAAGTTGCAAAGGTCTAGCATTACCTGTGAAACTATTTTCATTTTATGTGTTTGGCAGATAGATGCTTGTGTGCAATCCCCAAAGATTTTTCACACATACAAGCACAATATGTTTTAAGGGGAACAGTTTACCTGGTGACACATTCCTTTTTTCCCTGGAGGTAGTAAATTGTAAAACATTTGTCCAATTCTAATAGTATGTAAGATTCAAATATTTTAATGTAAAATGCATAAATTTTAATTCGAGTGGTGTTTAAACAATTTAGACTTGTACCATCTTTCAGAATCCAGTAGCAACCAAGAACTGGTTTTAACTATTTTAACTATAATGTTGTTATTAATTTTGCACCACAAATATGTGTTCTATTTTGGCGGGGCATAGATCCTCCTATTGCTCTTTTGGTATGGACCCCACTAATTCATTGGGGTTTTGTTAAGTCTGATCCTGTGATAGTTGGCTCATTTGTTGTCAAGAGTTAGCAAAATCCAACTGGAAATATTTATTCTATTCTTTCCAGAGATCACAGAGTGAACAAGACGAAGGGGGAGGGGAGCTTAATACATGAACACACCTGTTTTGTTTTATTTTGACTAAATTTTGCTAGAGCAAGTAAAGTCCTTAGAACTGAAATACACAAAAAACCCCAACAAGCTTGGGGAGATGGCTGCACAACAATGGCGTATGTTAACCTCTACTGCACCTGCTCTGGTTTTCAGAGATGCATCAGATCAGCACCTTTATTTTGCTCTTCTATCAAGCTGCTGCTTGGTTTGTGCATCTGTTTCACTGGCACCTTAAGCAATCTCTCCCCATGCTCTTTAAGGTTTGATCAGGAATTGAGTGTGTGAATGCAAAAATCTAAAGATGTCTGGTTATTTTATGATTGGCTCCAGGTTGCTCCAGGCAGCAATTGGTACTCTTTTTTTTTTAACCTCCTGTGAAATACAAAGACAAACCTGAACCCATGCACCTGCTTTATGGTATATAAATAAGGTGAACAGGATTTCTCCTAAACGGGAAAAATACACAAGGAATTTCTGGTTTGGTTCTGAATGGACCTAATTTATTTTTTTCTTTAAAAGGGGAATAAAACACAGCCCACACTGATTTCCTCTTCTGATTCCCTTACCAGGTTTACTAGAAAGCAGCACAAGACTAAAACCGCATGAAGCTCAAAGCTACAGAAAGAAGGCACTGTGGGTTTCATGGGCTTCCATTGTTGTCACACTGGCTCTGGCAGTTGCAGCCTTCAGTGAGTATTGAACATATTTCAAATCTTTCAGCCTTTGTCTTGGCTACCTGAATGCTTAAAAAGCCATACACGATGCTGCTGTGTGCTTTTATATAGCTCTGCTACTGAAGTGACTTAGAGAAGGCTTGCCCCGTGCTTATAAATTAATAAAACATCTGTGTGTATTCTTTTTTTCTTTTCCTTTTTCTTTTTTGCTGAAGAGGACATAATTGTTGAAGGTCAGATGAAGGAGCAGATTTTTGTTTCCTGTTAGTCTTTGCAGATATGGAAATGTATTCTTTTTTCTCAATAATATAAAAAATACAGTGAATTTAATTTAAATTGAATTAAGTTTAAACAAACCTGTATCTTTCTTGGATGCCATTTAAAAAAAAATACAGAGCAAAGGCAGAAAAATTACACACAAAACATGTAATATTTCTTTTCCTGTGGCTAATAATACATAATTAATGTTTGGAGTACAATCTCCACCATTCTGATAAGATTATATGCTCCTTGGGGTACGTTTAATGATGCCCATGTGGATCTGGCTTTTCTGCTTTAGGCTCTTTAAGTAAATATTCTAGAAAGCATCTATCTAAAGCAAATATTGCTTTAAAAATCACATGAAATTAAAGGCTGCTTGCTTCATTTAAATTGAAAGACGCTAGCTCAGCATAGTTTAAATGTTACACACTTAGTAGCAGGTTGTGCTAACCTATGAATTATGCAAAATGTACTTTATTTAACTCTGTAGAGACATCTTGTGACGCGAAGTACAAGATTTTGCAGTAGCTTAACAGAAAAGTTAGTTGGCTTTTGTTTGGTTTAATATTGTTCATCATAAAAATAGAACTCCAGTTCTCAGAGAAACACAGGACTTGCTTGTGGATTCTCAGAATATCATCTCCTGGTGTGAGAGAAGCAAAACTGGATGCCGTTGCAGCACATGTTCTTGTGCTAATCTGCAGTGATGGGCTACGGCTGAAAGCTAGTGTCAGCTCCCAAGGGGAGCTATTAGAATCTGGCCAAATGGGCTCTGCAATACTCAGCATATATTACTAGGAGTAATTTGTATGGCAAACACACACACACACCATGCGTCAATATTTAAAAAGAAAGAAGAAAAGAAAACGTGAAAGCAGGGTTTCCTCTAGTACAAAAGAAATAAAGCATAGACAAGAGAATTGTCCTGTTTCATTGGTATGATTTTACTGCCTTGGAATCAGAACAGCAACAATTATATTGTCCTCAAACAATGTTAATGATACCTTGGCATACAATTAGGGCACAAGGAAGTATTTAGGGAGACAAAATGGGTTGTGGCTTTTAAGAATTTTTCTATGATTTTAAAAGGGGAGGGCACATACTGGAGGTTTTCGATGGAACTTTGATTCTATAAATATGCCAACTTTCGCGAGTGGTGCAGTTGGTTGAAATATTATGCTGTTGAAAAAGAGTGCATTGCACACTTTGCTTTGTCTTCTTTAAACCAGTGGGGCTTAATTCGGAGTATACAATGCTGGGCTGCATGAATTAGTCAAGTTAAAGCAATTTCCCAAGTATCAGGTTATTGCTATTAAACCTCTTAGGACATAGGAACCTACATTAAAGATGGAGGGGCACATTGGCTGGTATTCAACTATGTTTTAGAGTAGACCTACTGAAATTAATGGGCTTAGCTTAGTCATGTTCATTCATTCAGTTGGTCTACTCTGAATAAAAACTGCCTTAATACCACCCATTGTATCAAGCACTGAAGTAGCATGTGGGAGACTAAACAGTTTTTTAATTGATGTCATATCTTTGCATCTACAGCCACCTCCCTTAATATTTAAAAAACATCCTAGTAATAATAGTAATTGCCTAGAAAAAAATAAAGTGCCCTTTAGAGACACCTGTGTTTTTTAATACTGGAACCCAAGATATATCAACTTGCAAGTAGCATGAACACAACATAGCATCCAGCATTTCTGTTTTATGCATGTCTACTCAGAAGTGAACTCCAATGGGACTTGGTCAAAAGAAAATTCACATAGGATTGGAACCTGAGTATCATATAGGTTTTAAACCCATAGGCATTTTAGTATAGTAAAATAGATTTATTAGGTGCATAGCAAGAAAGGAACATGTTCACTGCTGATTTAAATGGTATAGAATCAAAGGGCCCAAGCTAGATAATACGTAAGTTGGACTTCTGTGACAGAATAGCTTGCTTGCTTTTATTTCTTTTTGGAGTAGTTGCAAGGGTTTCCAAATTTGATCAGGGTTGTTGCAGTGGGGCTGTGGCAGTGGGCACTGGTACCATGTTTGTGATCTAATTTATCTCCAAAGCTGCTGTATGCACCATTAAAGAGAATATACAGACACATGTTTTCCCCACTAATAAGGCATGTAGGTCTTTGGTGGGATCCATGATAGGTAATGAGACAAAATTGGGGGGGGGTGTTGCTCACCCCTGTTCTAGTCTTGATCAGATTAAATCTCCCCCCCCCCCGATTATTCTTATTAAAATGATAATAGCAACAAGCTGGGGATTCAATCACACATCGTCTAATCTTTTGACCCTCAGATCTATATTCTGCCTGTTAAATACTTGTTTTACTTATCTGATTGCAGCAGAATGCTATGTAACAGTATAAAGTGAACAGAATATTCAAATTTTATACGTTTGCTAAATGTCTAGATAGCTTTCTAATCAATATAAGCATTTCTCTAAGAATGCTTGATTGATTTTTAGTTTGTCTTAATGTAACTTTCAACGAAGTTCCCATACCTTAGGTTTACAAAAGATTCAATACAGACACAATACATACCTTCAATGTAAAGAAATATATGTTGGCTGATATGTAATTAGCTAATATAAAAATGTGTTACAGTGTAATTCAATATATCAAGTATAGCCTGGATAAAGTTGGAGTGATTTAATTTTATGCATGATTCAGTTGTTTGATGGTTCATTACTATAACGCTGCATTTTCTCCATATTTCATATTTCCTTTCATTTGTCAGCTGTTCCCATGTTTGGCCAATCTTTCAAGCTGAGATGCTTGCCAGACAGCTTGGTGATTGCTTCCTGTGTTATATGATTGACTTCTGCTTGTCATTTGGGATAGCTAGATTGACTCTAAGAATCATTTCCAAACACCTGCTATTTATGGCACTCTGTTTCCTAGCTTCTTCCTGTTCTGCTTATTCACAGTGGCAAAGTGTTAGCATTGACGTCCAGTGATTTCTGCCCCCCTTCTCTTGAGAATGCAGACCAGCTAGCCAACACTTTCGTTGGCTGTCAGACTGTTACTGCTTTCTTTCTGTGTTCCTACATTTTCATTTCTTTTAAGATATATTCTGAAACCTCAGTTTATTTTTACATGCTATTATTCAGGGCTCATCCAGATTTGCCCTTGACCTGCTACTTTCCTCAGAAGAAACCCAATCTTTACTGCTGAATAGGAACAAGTGTCAATCGAGTTTTCTCTGGGTTGATGTTTGTGCCAATTTATCGCTAAAGAGCAGGTTTTCTGGGGGAAAGCACTGGGGCAAGTGGAAAAATGCTTGGATACATGCTTTCTAGGCATGGGACAAGCACAAGTCTGGAAGAGCCCTCAGTCTTCATAATTTCCCTTCTGCTCTTAAGCAAACTTTTGCTTTAACACAAGAGTAGGGTGCATGAGATATTCAGATATATTGATGAAGTTATTAAAAAAAGACTCTGGAATGATTTTTTCCTCATTATAGTTTAATGAGAAAGCAGAAAAATACAGTCTTAAATGTATCTGTAGTAGATTCTCCAATCTTTATTTCAGGTCTGGCTAGAACCATTTTCCTGTTTAGCATTGCCAGGTTGCAACGAATAAAAATTCATTAGATATTCTGGACAAACCAAGGATAATGAGGGATGATTGGAGCCAAGTAGAATTCAAAAAGCAGGATTATTTCCTTGTTCAACTTGAAAACCTGTTGGTTAATCTAGTTAAGGGCATGTCATTCTCTGAACTATGGAGGCGGAGATGTCTGGTGACAGTGCAGATGTCAAGAATCAGATTTAGGTGTATATATTCTCAGCTACCTGAATAGTTACTAGATGACTAATTTAATGTAGAAACTCCTTTAGAAACAGCTGTAGTGCACCAAGATAGACTAACAAGTTCTGTTCCCCATTGTTGCTATGAAGATTTGTCCCCTCCATGGAGTTTCCTTTGCTGTTGTCAGCAGAAATAATACTGTTGTAGATTTATGGGTCTATAGATTATGGCAGCTGCATGCACCGAATGAGTGCCTATCATTCATGATCAGAAGAGAATATACAGTTTGGGGTGCACTAAGAACATGTTTTGTGTGTTTCTTTTCGGTACATTTGGTACATTTCTTTTTGGTCCTCAAATTAGTCATAATAGTGATTTCTAAGACAATAGTATTCCTTAAGTCATCTTAAAATTCTCACACCTTGAATGTGCTTCTGGAGCTCAACATTCAAGAGGTTTGTTAACAGAATCCAAGAATCTGGAGGTTCACATGTAACATAGATATTATCCTAAAAATATACAACCAGGGAATGCTAATGCTTGTTTACACTTTCTCGATTCTCCCTCCTCCATGTTAAACATATTGCAATATTTACACCTGAGCCAGGGTAGTGCTCAGAACTATGAAACAGGTGGTTATTGCAGGCGGTGGGTCTGAGGCACTGAGAGTGCTCTCCTTGCCTGAGTGAGCACTAATGTTGAAGGCTAAAGAGCAGCAAGTTCCAGTGCAAACATGTAATTCCATCCTTGTTGAATTTCTGAGGAAAAGTGAGTTGGAATGATTGGGGGAGGATGTCTGGCTGCAATATGCATTTAACTTTGTGAAGTTCTGGAGAAAAAGGTAGAAGAGATGTGCCCTTTGACTTTTGAGTCTTTTTGTTTTTATGTCATCAGCAAGTTCAGCCTTTCTGAAGTTCTGGTAGCTGGTGATAGTTCATGTTTATGCTTATTCAAAATTAGGATTATAGTTAAGGATATATGTCATGGCTATTCAATTTTTGCAGTGGATTTCAAATTAAGGACAAAAATATGTGAATTATGCCAAATACTTGGAGAAATTACAGAACATTCACTTTTTAAGATCTTATTATTTTAAAAATATGAAATATATTTAAATGGAATAGGGTTTTCATTAATAACTAGCAGCATTGTACCTGGAATTGCCAAGGGATTCCAATAAATGAAAACACTGCAGTTTGAAAGGTTTATTCTGTCATCTTGATTCAAATTGGTGTCCACCTGTATCAAAACATAGATGAAGACCTGCACCTTGATCTCGGGAACTATCATGCAGAATCTGGTCACAATATCTTAAGAGGTGTCCAAATGCATAGTGAACAAAGAAACAACTTTCCAAAATGGAACAAAGAAACAATTTTCCAAAATGGCCTGGCCTGCTCAAATATTTTTTGGGGGAACCAAAGTCTTGGATCCTATGATACCTGTGCCGATTAGATTTTCTAGCATGATACTCCAATTCGCAGATAGATATTCTAACTACAATGTAGTTCTGGTGTTAAGTAAAAGATCTCAAAAGGATTTCAAAGTCAACAAATACTTGCATGGAAATAACCATATACCATTGATCATTCACTTTTCATCAGAAAAACTTAGCTGGTGAATCTTATAAGTCCAGTTAGAATGAATTCTACTTACCTGTTCTAATCTTTCTGCACATGTAGAGAACAGTTTAATAAACATCATATTTTGGTTTACCATAAACCAGAGTGTAGCTTTTAGTGGGTTTAGTGTAGCTTATGGTGTATGTATGCAATTTGTAATTAAGTTCAAATATGACTCACACTGTAATTTACATGCTTCTCAGTACCAGGTTAAAGTAGCAGCCAGCTGAGTATGGAGAGAGGAGCTTTCTACGTGTAGCTCCAGGTGTTTCATTAAAGACCAGATGGAGCAGTCTTATAATTTCATAAAAAATGACAGTAATACCCCAAAACAAATCTCAGTGGGATTGACACCTGTGCATCATAATCAGCGATTTTAAGAATATTTATAGGAGTATGAATTTTGCACACTTAGATATAGTCGGTCGCAATAAATACTTCTTTTCCATTGGAAAAGCAGAATACCACAACCATCAATTACCCTAAACATGATCTACAATTTAGCTTCCAAATGCATGTGTTTGAGTTGCAGCCTGGTAGAATCTTTCCCTAATTACTGGGTACTAGTTACGTAGAGTGACCTATCAATAAGGCTGAGCCCAGTAACGAGCTGCATTAAACCATATGGCTGAGACAGCAGATTGGGTGAGATGACAGATTATGTCTCTGCTATCTCCCTGCATGTCCAATCACCAACCAATTACAGCTCAATGGCCATTCAACAGACCTGCTTCTCCTGTCTCTTCACTCACCCACCCACCCACTCCTGCTGCTCCCTCCCTCCCTCCCTCTGCTGCTCACCCACTTACTGCAAGAGCACTGTTGCAACCAGCAATGGAGGTGGCAAATTAGTGTAAAATGCCCTTCACTTTTAAACTGTATTTTGCCATTGTTGTGGCAAAGTGGTGGCAGCTCACTGAGTGATTTTGCCCACAATTCATTGTTCTGAGGCCCATGCCAGCAGTACTGATGGCATTGCTTGTTCCCAGATTTACCCCTTCCTCAGCCCTCTGTACTACCTACCCTTCATTGCTGTTTTTGAATGTTCCTGAATATATTTTTGGAAAATGTAAAAAGGCTGCAAGAGATGTTGGAGTTGGGCATGTATGTCACAGTAGAGTACAGGAATAAATAGTCTAGTAAGACTGCTGGTTGAAAGAAGAAAGATGTTTAAGATTTATTATTCCTAGTAATAATCAAAGCCATTCTGAGGACAAGGTTACATGTTGCGATCATGGAGTCCTTAACAGAAGGAAAGTCTCTAACACTAATTGAAGGAGGAGGGCAAAAAAAGAATGAAAACCTTCACCCCACCCCCGTTTCAGATGCAGCTTTACTTCCAACAGGAGAGAGGTGGAGTTGGTTAAAAATCATGTATCCTCTTTTGCTAGCTGAGGTGTTTGTTGGATTAATAAGCATTTTGCTATTAGAAAGGCACAGTTGGATTCCACCTCATGGTTTTGTGAATCGTGGTATTTGAAATGCTTCAAAATGTAATGTTATTAATGAGGGTAAAGATCTCTTCAGAGCTAAATACAACATGATTTTAGAGCAATATTGTTTTACTAGGCCTTAAAAGACCAGTTCCCGATTCTTTGGAACAATCGACAAAAACTCTCATTGACTGAGTAGCAGGATGTTTGTTACCTTAGCAAAAACTCTACCCAATATCAGCAAGATATTATGAGCTGAATGTTTTAAGTTGACCTCAAACTCTTTATCAGATCGCAAGGAGTGGCTAAGAGGTGGTGTGGAAGAAAGGCTCACTGTATGATTGAGGATGTTAATCCTTTGAGTTAAATCAGCCCTTACTAATTAATGCTTGCTTCCTGACACGACAGACCTTACTGTTATGTGATTTACTGTGGCAGCCAACATTTATCAGACTATCATTTCCAGCTGTGTGGAACTAATAATACCCAAAGGAGCCTGTTCTATGGGTTTGATGTGTGGGGTGTTAGGTATGCAACACAAACTTATCATTTTAATTAACAAGTCTTGATATTTCAAAACATAATAGAGCATGACTAATGAATGTATTTTTAGTGAAAAAAGACCAAATTTTTTTTCAATAGTGCAGTTTTATGGTAGGATAACAATCTGCTATGAAATATAGAAAACAACTCTATAGTGTGCTGTTATGGACAGAATGAATAAATGGCATAAGCAGGTTGATTACACGGTAGGAGGCCTAATATCTAATGTGAAATGAGATGTTGTATATATTCTGGGCACGGTAGTTTAACAATTGCTGGGAAATGTAATTCAGGGTGAGGTGGCCAAATTTTTTTGAAATAATGTGCTTTGAGTGTGCTTCAAAGGTACACAGCCTTTATAGAGCTCTTCTCTTATTTTCTCATCTGTTCCATGGTCACTTATCCTTTAGAACTGCTGAGATGCATTTGATCCCACTAGCATTAAAAATGAAAAAGGCCTTCTCTGGGCATCCTTGTCATTGGAATTGAGGTAGCTTCTAGGTGCAGAGCCTTCTCAGTGATGGTGTACCAGTTGCGAAATGCTCTCCCCAGAGAGGCTCATCTAGCCCTGATTTTGCTGTCCTCCTGGATTTCCTTTTTATTTCCCCAAGCTTTTTAGTTACATAAACTACCAAAGGAAGTTGTAAAGGACCGTATAAATGTTCATCTGCCAGTCCTCCAGCTTGGATATAGGCAGTAATACCAGCCTGTCTTTAAAAGGTCGTTTTGAGGATTATTGAGTGTGTGAAACTCATTGAGCAGTGAAAAGGAATATATAAATGATAATTGTTATAATAAACCACTGAATGACTTCCAGAGCACTTAGTAACAGAAAGTAGTTGTAGCAGACATACCTTGGTTCAGTGATGCAGTTAAAAATGCCCTGGCTTCTTTAAAAAATGCACACCAAAACTTATTGTACTTTGTTTTCCAAGGAAAACAAGTTGTACCAGCTATGTATCAACACAACTACATCATTCAGATCTTTTGTCCTCTTGGTAAAATATTTTATGCAAGTAGAAATAATTATGTCGCACAAGGTGCATAAACACCTGACCTTTCATTGTAATTAATCTGTTTAACTGTCATCCAAGTGGTACCTTTTGCAGGAAATATAATTTAGGGTATGATATTGCCATCTGTGCTTTATGAACAGGTTGTCATGGGCATAGTGAATCCTACGCCAAAAGCTTAGTTTTCGACCTGTATGGTTTGATGCTGAGGAAGATGTACAACCATAGCTGTGTAATCTACAAGTTTTACTCCAGCTGGAAACAATAATAATTTTTCTATGCCTTGATACAAGTGTATGATAAATCAGCATAGCTGGATTTAGGTAAAATCTGGAATACTTTATAGTAATTTAAATCTGTGCCTGCAGGAAGCATGTGTCAATAACTGGAAATAAGATGTTATTCTTTTTCAAACACTGCCACTAGCTGTATCATGGATCTTTTTAGAAAGGTATGTTTTAAAAAGGAAGATAAAACATTAAAATGTGGATTGGATTAAAATTCATCAGTATATTTCAACACTAGTTGTTTTTAGGCAGCATCTCAAGACAGTTACAGTCTACAGACTTCTGGGCTACAACACACCCAGCTTTTTCACTCATCCTCCCCTCCACTTTTTCTTGTTGTTGTTGTTGCTTAACATCCATCTTCAAAAGAGATCTGGAGAACTCAAAAGGCTTGCTCACTGTTTCCGGGTATTAAGGTATTGCTGTATAGTACTGTGATTTCCCTCCACAATGCAGGAATGGAGGGGTAGCTGTAACATTAGGCAGGGTTAAATGATAGGGTTAAGTCCCTTGAGCTAGCCTACTATTCTGTGGAGCAGTGTGGACATTATCACATTGCTGGTTTTGCAGCTGAAACTTGGTTCCAGTCCAGATGGAAGTGGGAGAATGCCATCTCCTCCTGTAGCAAAATGATTCATGCCAGCCCTGGTAGAAGGAAGGATTTTCATTTCTTGAATTGAATGTCAGATTATTTTTGTTCATATCAGGGGTTTTTTTCCTGCATATGCAGCTTCTCTTGGGAGTGAAAAACGCAAAATGCTTTTGTATGTTCAACCGCGCCACATATTTGTATAATGCTGCTGTGTATTATTTTGATCATAATATGTTAAACAAAAATACAATCTGAAAAAGGGTATGGAAAGAAACTAAAATTGTCAAGGGTTTGGTTAAAATCCTGTATCCACTTATTTGGGTATAAGCCCAACTATAACCTAATTGGAACCTCTTTATGAGTGCACGTAGGATTGCAGTTTTAAATAAATGTTTAAAAGTTTTAAAGCTTTGCAGGGCAGTCCTATGTATGTATACTCGGAAACAAGTCTCACTGAGTTTGAGGGGGCTTAATCTCAGGCAACTGTAAGTGTATATAGGGTTCCAGCTTAAATATAGAAAACTTACTACTGTATTGGGGAGAGCAGACAAGCAATTTCTTAATTTGTACTAAAACTTTGGGACATCCAGTGAAGTCAAATTAGTGTTGATCACAAACTGACATAGCACATACCACTTAAGAGTTAAAAATTAACGTATGAAATGACAAGATATGATGGTAATTACTAGCTTTGAAGAAATGAAAGGGGAGAAAGGATTTTGTATACTAATGGAGGACAATTCTATTAAAAGCTGTGAGTCATGATTATTGAATAGAAACTCAGAGTGTTTCTTTATCCATCTCTTTTATTGGAGAGTGTTGGGTAGGAGAACTACAAATCCTCTCACCTGCTGCCCTCTATTCAATGGTTTCCCAGGAAATGTCTCTTGACTGCTCCTCTAGCTTTGCAGATTTATGCACACTCAGGCACACACACATTCAATCCTCTTGAGCATTTGATTACTGAGGGTTTTTTTTTAAAAAAAGGGCTACTAGTTTCTGAATTTAAGGCCTCTGAAGGTTCTACAGTTCAGCCTTTAATTAGGCCTGTAGCCAGGTTTGCATTATTTTTGGGCCAAGAAGTGATAAAGGAGTGGCTTATTCTGTGCCTACAGGAACTTGAGCAATAATTCAGGTAACTATTTAATCTTAATACCAGTCATCTGTTAACTCCTTTCGAAAATAACCTAGATCATAGCTTTTATATTTTTAATGTGCACTTGTGAAAGGGTTGGTATGAACTTCACAGATTAGCAGTTGATCATTCTCACTGGGAAACTGACAAGGTCACACTGAAGTTATATTTATACCTGTGAAAACAACAAATGACGTTAACATAGCATAACATTGCATAAATGTATAGATTTTCATGGGTAGCATTTGATTGCTGCTGGAGCTGCAAGTTGCTTTGGATGGTATTGATGCAGCAGCAAGAGTTTATGAATAACACTTACATTCCCATGAGAAGGTAAACTGTTTTATATGATAATTAAACAGCAGTTGTGCAAAAAAACATTGTATGAGAAAAAGGAGCTGCCACAGTAGCATTTGAAGTTTTCTATAGCATTTTATGTTTATAGTATATTTTCAGTCTTGTGCTGTCAGATTTTTCTCCAACCTAAGAAAATCACATTGCTTTGTAGCAATGCAAAACAAACTTACCTATTTCCAGCTCTAAATTGAGCTAATGGATTGGAAATACTAAGTAATGAATTTGTTCAACAATGATTTCTGAACAAATAATTTTCATCTGAGATCAAAATGATAGATTTTTGTGTGTGTGCTAGTATAAAAGTGTGGAAGCCTTAGATCAGGCAGAGGCAAACTCGGCCCTCCAGATGTTTTGAGACTACAATTCCCATCATCCCTGACCACTGGTCCTGTTAGCTAGGATGATGGGAGTGTAATCCCAAAACATCTGGAGGGCCGAGTTTGCCTATTCCTGACTTAGATATTGTCACAGAGTCAGCTGGTCAGTAAATCACAGTTCAGAGCTGGAGTTATTAGAAAAACACAACCTTTATAGACTTAGCTGGGTTTCATGCTCAGTGAGCACAGCAGCTCATGCCCTGTAGGTCCTACTCCATGAAATCAGTTGCTGAAAGTAAAGGTATCTGCCTCCCCACAGCCATCTATGTGTCCTCCTCTCCAGGGCTTCTTCCGAACAATTGGAGACAGCGCTGCATACAGCCTATCTTTGCTTTGCCCATTTCATCCCTCTACTTGTTTGGGGAGCAGGGAGGGGAGACACCCAGGAGTCTTCAATACCTTACTAATCTCTACCTCTTGACCTCCCTTCTCTCACATGTCTGCTTCAGCTTCTGCCTCTAATGTGTGACTTCTCTGCCGCATACTCTCCCAACTCATTGAGCCTTAATGCCCCTTCAGCTTCTGACAGCTTCTTTTTCCAGACTTCTCCCTGTAACCATTCACCATTGTCTCACTACCACTTCCTGGACTCTGGGCATTCTTCCCTTGATGGTTCCCCAGCTGGTTTCTCCCACCGCTCCGCTGTGTCCAACCAGTCCATGACAGATTTGCCCTTAGCAGATGGCAACCTACACATCTTTCATTTACCACTGTGTAAGGCTGTAGGATTACATAATCTGTAGAGCACATGCCAACCTATATTAGATTCTTGTAGCCATTACTTTTGTTAAGAGCTAACCTTGTGGCTTTTTTTACATCAAGACAAGACAAGACTGATCAAATTTCATAATTTTTGAATAGCTCAAGAATATATCATGTGTCGTTAATGCAATATCATTCACTAGAAAAGCTAGCTGTGAAACATAATCCATTATACAAATGCTTTTGGGTAATGCATAACTCAAATCTTATTTGGAACATGATATTATATAAAGTAGACATTGTGTTACTCATTTGGCATTCATTGGCAAGCATGTGACCAAGGTCTCCCCCCCCCTTTTTTTTTTTTTTAACAATCCAAAACCTTTCCCTCCAAGCCCTTTGCTTTTGGCCAAAGTGCTGGTCTTAGACAAAATGGGAGTGAAAATGATGCATGTAGTAGTTCCTGAAGATAATTGGTACACTTCCTTCATGGGGGGAAATGAATACGGATATCCTATTTTCTGTATCCTGTGATACCTACCCATTTTCTTCAGATCCTTCATTTCTCCAGTCATTTGTTTGTGTATTCCAGGTTGTTTTTCTGTCACTGTCTTTGCAACATAGGTGTCATTTTTAGGAATCCACACCAACACACATTAGGAGAGCAATGGTTTCACAATTAGAATAATCTATAAAACAAAACTGGCATTTCATCTGCCACATGACGCACAGGTCTTTCTTTCTTTCTTTCTTTCTTTCTTTCCTTCTTTTTTTAAAAAAGGCTTACTGTTCAGATGCCCTGTATGTGGGCTTAAAGTATATATAAAAAAGTAGCAGATAGACATGGATTTTTCAGTGGGATAGTTCACATTTGCTGCAACCCCCATGCTAATTCTTCAGGACCCTGGTGGGGGCTTCCACTAGACATGGATCAAATTGCTTTTTGAATACTGGTGTCTACAAGCAGGCTTTTCATCTGCAGCCACTATGATCGTGCAATTGCAGCAGCCTGAAAAAGACACTGAGAAATTTGCTAGCGAATCTCTAAACTGGTCCAGTTCTATGCTAAAATATACTCCTTAGCTCACTGCCTGGGCCTAGGGAGAAGATGCAGAAATAATTACACATTAGGCAGTTCTAATCTCTTCTGAAAACGTGAATCTGGAAAAAGTAAATAATTTCTGGAGAAACATATCACAAGGCATAGTAGTACAACTCATTATCATCACTGTAACAAATTTACCCTGGAGATAAATACATTTTATATGATGAAATCTTACTATAATATTTATAATGCAAGCTGCTGGGATTTTAAATGGTTTTTGATCTCCCACCCCCAAATCTGACCCTGATTTCCTGAAGAGCATCTTGTGTGAAGAGACTTGCACAAAACCACCAGTGACATGACAGAGTCTTGACCCAGACTAACTGCCCAGATTCTCATAATTTGCTTAACTCGTGTATATATGCAAACCATTTTTCAATATTGACTATTAGCATAATCCTAACTGATACGAGTAATCTGTTTTAGGAAATGTTAGTATTTACAAATAAACTGTTAGACAGCAGGGTTTTTCCCCCAGACCGAAAGACTTGAATTATTCATAGATCATGCCTGCCAATCATATACTGGTCTCTTGAGAAATCAATACTGTGCCCTATGTTAGGTTATGATCTTTGTTCTGTCAACATCCTGCTGCTAGATTAGGAATTTCTACATACCGTAATAATAATAAAGTATAGAAAAAACTGTGATGTTTTCTTCACATAACAACATTATGTTGTTTTAAATCAATCATCCTCATTAAATCCTCATTAAATTAATCATCCTCATAAGAATAAAAAGAAATAGCCCTCCCTATAGGAGCGCTACACATTTCCTATTCTCTTCCATAGTTTATATTGTAAATACTACTACTGCTAATTTTATTATTTATACCCTGCCCATCTGGCTGGGTTTCCATAGCCACTCTGGGCAGTTTACAGCCAGGTACACGATGCTTTTTCCTTCTATTAAAAAAAATACTGAGATACATTGTTTTCATTTATTTATCAAAAGATCCCAGGATGATGTACAACATTAAGAACATATTTTACAGATCACAATAATAAAAACCCTAAGAACAGACAGCATAAGGATAACATAATCACAATAGCAGTCCTCCCCGCATGGCCTTAACAGGCCACAGATTATTTAATGTGCAGAGGTCTGGGTAAAGAGGAATGGTTTTGCCTGGCACATAAAGACATGTAATAGGCTCACCTAGCGTCATCATCTAGGGAGAGCATTCCACAGGGAGAAACACCACAGAAAAAGCACGCTTTTGTGTTGCTGCCCTCCAAACCTCTCAAGCGATATAAATAAATATGACAGGACAGGTATAATTTTTTTCATTTTGTGCTGAATGATCAGAATTGGCTTTTGTTTTCAAAATCAGAAGTAAAGCAGACTAATCAGCTTGCTAGTTTATCACAATTCAAGGCACTTTATTATGAAGGTATTGTTAAGGTATTGTTTAGAAAGATTTATACTGGTGTTAAAAGTTCAGCTCAGACTTAATTTTTCTTTAATTTGTTTTTAAAGATTCCATCATAAATTAGGATTCTCAGACTGATAGGAAAGGGCTAGTTATAGGTTCCCTATCACAGCCTAATTGTCTGTAATACTGGAGTCTAATTCATCTAATTGTCAGGAAGAGAAATGATTAGCACTTTCCCCCCATTTTGTAATTAGTACTTGGTGCTTCTGAATCCCATATCAGATTAAATTCCTGCTCATATAATGAGTTTAACATGGTTTCATGGGCTGATAGATAATTATTCAGTGACAGCAATCGCTGGATAGTTAAGACCAGGCATGGACTTTCTGTTGGTTCCTGAGGATTCCAAGCTTTTTAGGTCACATCCTAAAGAGAAATGGTAGCAGTCACAAAAAAGCTGGTTGACTTCTCTATGCTTCCTTGTAGTGTGTAACAGCATTATAACGTTGTGATCATTTCCCCCTCAAAGCCTTTGTAATGGAAAATATCCATTTCTTTCCCCCTCAAAAGTGCATTTTTGCAGGAACCAATCTATGGTTTTGATAAGTGTTTGGGTGTGTGTCAATACAGTAATCTTTTTGTTACTTGTAGGTTGAACATACTGATATGCAGCTAGTATTAAGGTGCTGGATTGGATAAGATACATTGAGGGGGATTTCTAGACAGGAAAATACAACAGGAATAGCGGGTAATGCAAATGAAATAAAAATGATTACAAGAAACAGTGGAATGATAAGAAGAACAAGGGATATCACAGCAGGTAGACTATTCATTTGCTGAATGCAATTTTATTTAATTCAGTAGCATTCATTATCTGGCATGCATTACCAGGCAATGAGTGAATGAATGAATGAATGAATGAACAAACGTGCAAATGTAATCTGTGCATTTTCCCCCCTCTTGGGATTTCCTTCAGCTGACCCGCTTGTTAGTTTATATCCTATGCTCTAGATATCCTGTTTAATGGAAAGGGATTTAAGAACATCCTTTTAGCAAGACAAGGCACACACCTTGTCACAACAGTCTTTCTCTAATGCATGTCTAATACATGAGATTGGTGTTATATAGTCTTCTTCCCTAAGTGTGTCGTATTGTGGTTAAACCCAGAACTAGCACTAGGTAGCTGTTACAGCTCTGACAAATATGCCCTGCTCTAGATTAATTTGCTATACTAGAGGAGAAAGTAGGGTAGTGGATGGTGTACCTGCAGCTGGTGTGGTGAAGTGCTGACCCCCAGCCCTGATCTAGCCTCCCAAGTCTTTTCAATAAACCACTTGGCACCGTGGTTACAAATTTGCTGGTTACATAAATTGCAGTAGATGGCTCAGGAAAAGCTGGTGATCAAGGTCCCTGCCACTGCCCCACTGCTTGTTTTCTCTTTTTTCACTTATAATATTTAATTGGTTTTGTTAAAGTACAAACTTAACAAAAGGAAACAGAAAACAAAGAATCAAATGTGTTAATCACAAAGCGTCACAGCCTGGAAGGACGAAAGATACAGTGTAGCTCCAAAGCAACAATGAAGACATGTAAAAACAAAAGTACTTCCCCACTTTGAGTTTTGCCATTACTGAGCTTGAAGTTCTATAACGTCTCAGATGATCCAGACGTTTGCATATACTGGTGAAACTGAGCAACCATATATCTCAATATTCTTAAAAGAAATAAAATCATGATGAGTTTTCTTTATTTTGCTGTACATAAGAACATAAGACAAGCCTGCAGTATCAGGCCAATTGCCCATCTAGTCCAGGATCCTGTTTTCACAGTGGCTAACCAGTTGCTTGTGGGAATCCTGTAAGCTGGACATGTACTCTGCCCACTTGCAGTTTGCAGCAACTGGTATTCGGTGGCATACTGCCTCTGACAGTGGAGGCAGAACACGGTCATCACGGCTAGTAGGCATTAATAGCCTTATTATCCATGAATTTGTCTTAGTTCTCTTTTGAAGCCATGCAAGTTGATGGCAATCTCTGTCTCTTGGGCAAGCAAGTTCCATAGTTGTAAATATGCAATTTTCATAGTTTTGAATACACAGCATGGTGAAGTATTTTCTTTTCTCTGTTCCAAATCTTCCAACATTCAGCTTCATCGAATATCCTTGAGTTCTAGTGTTGTGTGAGAGGGAGACATTTACAAGTTCTGGTGTCTGTGGTGTGCTCTCTGTCCATTTTGAAATGGCAGGCAATGGTGGTGGTGACATCAAGCCCTGATATCGCTGCTCCTACAAAGCCAGCCAAAATTTCTTCCTCCTCCTCTCTGACCTGCAGCTCCCAAGGCACCCATATGCTGCTTGAAGAACTATTATTTTCCAGTCCAGTGCCACAGTGGAGAGCAAAGTTGCCATAATCCCTTTTAGACCCAAGGACATGGTTTCCTTTCTCATTGTGTCCTGGAGCTGGAAATTTTGCACAGCGCCTGCAGCAGTTTCAGCAGCTGCGACAAGATACTACTCAGTCCAGTGCCATGATGAGGAGGAAGATTGTCTCCTCTGCTGTTCATAGATAGGTCTCTGAAGAGCAGGGAGCAGTTTTATTATAGCTGAGCACTATAATAGGGAGGAAAACTCCTCCTGTACAGGTGGAGCAAGGTGGTGATTTCAAGTTGGCCAACACTCACTTTACATGTCCACCCAGTGAGAATGGGTGGTGGTGACCAAGACAGGAGCAGCTTTCTGTACTCTACAAGCAAGCAGGCAGGCAGGCAAGATCTACAGCAGCTCTGGCACACAAGGCAGAGGCTACAAACAGACTTCCCTTGAAATTCAGAGCAGGAACAAGAATCCCAACAGAGCCCTCATGAACAGAAACAGTGCTTATGTATTTCATATGTCACAAGCATCTAACAAGGGTTAGATCTGTGCATGCATGTGTGGAATGGCCACACACCCCTTGGCATGAGATTTCCAGAGGACTACAATATGGCATTGCGCTCCTTGAGCCAGTTTGCATCATACCCTAATGCTGCTTTCCTTTCTGATGGGCAGCATTGGGCTGTTGGCCATGCCGGTGGAAGTTGTAGTCCCAAACACTGGAGCGTACCAGGTTGGGGAAGCCAGCCAGTAGAAGAGTAGAAATGTTGGCTGAGGAACTAGAGGATGTTTGTGTAGCAATAGTCCACTTGCTTATTTCCATAGCAATTTTTCCATAGTAATTATGGCATGGATAGCGTTAGGTGGAACAATGGAGGCAATATTTATGCTGCTCATCATTTTGAAGCATGACCAGAAGCCATGCTGCTACAAATCTGGACAATGGATAAATGTGATTCTTCGGCACATACTTAATCCACCTGGAATATAGTGTTGACTGAACCACATTGGCTGAAGATCTCTGGAGCCAGACTGTGCTGCATATAGCACACTTGCCTTGGGGAAATTTGACAGTTTTCACTTAAGAATGCTACAGCAGAAACCAGAAGGAAGTCAGAAGAAACTGTAATTGTAAAAGACAAGAAGGAGCTAGATATGAACATAATCTAACTAACGTTTTCCTCCTGGAAGCTATTCTTGCACTTCTTTACAGCTGCTAATATCTGTTAGCATACGCTATCTTTTATTGTGTAGTCTACTGCAGGAAAGATGAATTTACAAATGTGGCACTTATAAACCTTTAATATAGTTAAGCAATCTCCCCAGACAACAATGACTTTGTCAGTTTATTCTTGATGGATTATTTTAATAGAGCAAATATTGCTTGAATAAAATTGTATTCCCTAATTCCATACACATGACTCCATTTTATTCATACTTCCTTGTCAAACATCAAACTGCTACTAGATTTTTTTTGGTGCTTATATCCCTTCTGTTTATCTATACCAGTGTCAGTCTCTTCCCACTCCTTTTTTCTTCCCTACTCTTCTGTGAGTACAGGAATATCAGGCAGGTTGTTCTAGTATGGAGGTAGGGAATCTCTGGCCGGTGGCGGCAGGGGGCTGCAGCCCTCCACAACTCTGTACCTGGCCCTCAGCTCTCTACCAAAGTGTTCTTGCATGGCTGGAATGTGTCCTTGGATCCTGACAATACCTCTTGCTTGTACTGATGGAAGACAAACGGGTGTGTAGAAATGACTGTACAAAGGTGAAGCCCACTTAGCCTCTGGTCCCACCCAACACTGGCATATGGCTCCTGAAAGATTATTCTTAAGGGAATGTGGCTCTTGGGCTGAAAAAGGTTCCCCAACCATGTACATGGATAGGGAACCTGTGGCCTTTTAGATATTGTTGGGGTCCAGCTCCCATCAGCCCCAGCCAGCATGAACAATGATCAGACATGATGGGGAGTTGTAGCTGGATATAATCTGGAGGGCTGCAGGTTCTTCTTCCATGCTTTAGGATATAGCTAGATATTTGGACAAAACTTTATTTTATGGTGCTTCCCTCATATCAAGGTTCAGAAATATCACAAGATGTTGAATTTATTTCTGTTAATATAAATTCATCTGGGAAACGATAAGCTACTGAATGTGTAGAGGATGCTTCACACAATACATTGTTTAGACATAGAATAAACCTCTGCATAAGCATGAATGTGAAGCATGCACCTGAACCGTAGATTTGAGCAATTGGCTCAAGCGTTTAATTTTTAATGCCATTTTTTTGGACAAAAATGGTCTCTTGAAGCGATTCACATCTATTGGTACAATGTAGTGCTATGATTGGTACGGTACATACGGTAAATGAAAATGAGGAAAAGACTGTGGTGTTAGGCTTGCAGAATGAAAGACTGACAAGGGAAAGGAAGTAAAGATACGAGGGAGATCAGCTTGACA
The DNA here is from genome assembly GCF_965153285.1 of Podarcis tiliguerta. Taxonomy (NCBI): domain Eukaryota; kingdom Metazoa; phylum Chordata; class Lepidosauria; order Squamata; family Lacertidae; genus Podarcis; species Podarcis tiliguerta. Next base: position 41,091,596 of record NC_139534.1, read on the forward strand.
AGCCAGAAAAAGTAGTATTGTGAATGCATTTTTATATTCAGTTGGGGCCTGGCAGATGCTTGCTGGAGATTTTGCTTGGGTAGAAACAGTGAAACTAAACAGTGGTCCTTTAGGCTGTTGGGAGAGTGTCTCATTTCTGTAGTTCAGGGCATCTGACAGTAATAGAGTTCTTTGTGGCAGACAGCAGAAAGCAAGTTTCTCCTTTGGCCAATGACTGGGGCTCTGCTGGTTTTTCTGTTGCAACAGTACTGTTCCTGGGAAGGAGAATGCACCACCCTGGTAGATCTTGCTACTTTGATGCAGTAGCCAGAATGCCTTTTTCAAATTTTTTTTTACTGTGCCTTCTATAGAAGCTAATCTACACTGAAGATTAAACTAGATTGGATGAACTTTGGTTAATTTTATTTTTATGCTGTAAGTGATATTTTATGGTGCAACACCTAGCAAACACTAGTGATCGTCTGTGATTTCAGTGATGGTTTAATCGATCATGTCTTGTATGTGATAATATAATATTGGAATAATGACTTAGAAGGCTGAGAGTCCTTGAAGTAAGTTGAGAGCTACTTCATTATAGAATAGAATAGAAGAGCCAATGGGGGGAAAAACCCAGAGCAGATGTGTGGGGGGGGGGGGGGGAAGACCCAGTTTTTTCTGTTGATGTCAGAGTGATATTTGTATCAAGTTATTGCAACCATAAACAAGGACCCTGGGTCACTGCAACTTTGTGTTGCTGCATATTCTATCATTTAGAACATAGCATTTCTTAGTATAGTAGTAAGTATCCCCTTCTGTCATGTGGGAGACTGAGTGGTACAGCAATAAAATGGCTAGCACATTTGCACAGCTAAGCAGGGTCTGGTATGTCTTCAAATTGGATGGGGAACCATGTGTTGAGATTCCTGCATCCAAGGGGGTTGGACTAGATGGCCCTTGGGGTGCCTTCCAACTCTACGATTCTGATCCATAGTGACTGATAAGGTCTAGCAAAGAGAGGTGTATAGTCAGGTGTATTGACTACCACTTTGTTTCTGGGTTCAATTCAAAGTGCTTGTGGTTTAAAAGGTCCAAATGCATAGTCCTACTACATTTGAACATGCCAGCATTAGAGCTCTAGAACCTATGAAGAATGAAATATAGTTCTGAAATGGCAACACCTGTTCTGTACTTTTACCTTGAGATAAACAACTAAGATGGGTGCCAGCTGCCAGTGCTTAATTTGGAATGTATTGCAGAAAACAAGAGAGTTGAGAGCAATATTGGGGTTCATAGTTTTTATGACATCATTACCTCTGTTTCTTATTTTTCAGGCATGAGTGCCAGTGCTTGTGTAGCTAAAAGGCACACTTGTGCACAAGAGGGAGGTTCCAAGGTTTATAGAAAAGGGGAAAGGATCCACAAAACATGTAAAAACCCAGATTTATACTGTGTGCATGTGTGTTCAATTTCAATTTATATTCACTTGCATTTACCACCTTTACTTTCTATATGTTACTAAATTATGTTTTTGATTAATTAGAAATAAATATTAAAAGATCAAATATTAAATTTTAATTTGTCCTTTAAAAAAACAAATGGGAACTGGAGCTTGTTTTCATGAACATATACAGTGCAGCGTGCCATGTGTTGGGGGGGGGGGGGGCTTAAACAGTTATTCAGTTACCATGACTGATGTGCCATGTGGGCAGATACACGTTCTCTCCCTAGCTAACAGGACCAGTCATCAGGGATGATGGGAGTTGCAGTCCCAAAACATCTGGAGGGTCGAGTTTGCCTATGCCTGGTTTAGATCTAAGCATGTTGGCTTCCCAGAGAATGTCTGGTTGCGTTCCATTTGATTTGGGGGATCTAGATAGTATTCCCAGAAAGATTTTTTGATAGGGAAGGTAGCTGCTTTTTCTTAAAGCTGAAATGGTGATTCCTTGCTGCTGGAAAAAATGCCAAACATTTTTCTGGCTTGTGTGTCAGCTGCAAATTGAACTGTGTGGAAACTGTTATGAGAGATGCATACACTTATTAGTGTCTGTCATATCCCTAAAGTCATAGCCTCCCTGTCAAAATACCTTCATCCTTCCTTACTTTCTACTTGCCTTTTGTTTGTTGGATGCTGAATGCTTCTCTGATATTTTCAGATGATGAAATGCTTATGCAGCCCTTTATAAAACAAATTACCCACCCCATGAGTTTTTCCTTTTTCTTGACTTCTGTTTTTGAGCCATTTCATGAGCCCCTTTTCTCCCCAGTTCACCTTGTTTATTTTATTTTATTTTGAATTTGGTTCTCTCTCTTCACTCTCTCTTCACAATATTGCAAACGCATTTCCTATGATTTATTAAAGGAAAAACACTGGAAATAGTTCATTTACAAAATTTATTTCTTCACTATACAGTCCCAGGTCTGCGCTCACAAAAATAAGACTATATGATTAAGAGCAATACAATTCTATAACACACAAATCTGTACCCAATTAAGCATTTAGAGTTTGAGATTCTGTTACTGCTGTTGAATTCTCCCCTCTCCCCTTGTCAAAAAAACCCCCACGCTCACATTCCTCTATTTTAGCAGTAAAAAATAAATAAGGTTTTAATTGGCTACTGGAGCTATGGAAACTTGTGAACTAACACTGAGCGCATTTGACCTGCTTTAAGTTTCACAGTATTCTCCTTTTTGTTGCAAACACTTGACCTTTGCAGGCTACAAAATGTAGCAAGCTCACAATGCCTTGTAGCCAAGCAGAATCCTTTAAGATAAAGAAAAGAAAGAGTGACTACAGTTAATAGTGTATTAATAGTCAAGATCTATATACCTGGAAGCCAGTTTGACATATAATTGAACACGAAGTCTCTCTTTTGACAAAGCTTTGCAACATCACCTTTCACCTCTCATTGCCTCCCATGTTGCTGTCTTCAGGCAGCAGCCAGTAGAAATCATCTGGAGTCTGCGGTGCTTACGTCACAGAGGGACTTTGGACCATTGTCTCATTGTCTCATCAGGCTGAGCAGGTTCAAAGCCTTTCATTCCTCAGAAATGGAAGCAGCAAATCTGGCACACTGGGAATACCAAAGAAGGTGTACAGTATTTGATTAATAAAGTACTCCAACAGAATGTCTTTTTCAGAGCTGCCAGCATAATGGTTTTTAAATCAAAATACTTCTGTCTAGCCTTAGATTCAAAGCAAGCGAAAAGTATAGGATGCTCTGAATTTTCACTATTGAGCATTCTAAATAACCAAATATTCCCATGCATTGTTGCAAATCAACATCACAACAGGTTTGGGTGCAGGATTGTGGTGGCATATTAACTAGTCAAGTGTGCAGCTGCTGACATTTAAATACAAGCAATGTTGCTTGAGCAGCCCTGAGTTCAGTTGTATTATGTCTCCATCAGATGTGATGAACAAATAAAGCAGAAAAGATCACAGGGAATTTATAAAGTGATGCCAGCTCCGAAGATCAATGAAACATGCTAAAACTCGACCTTCTTATTAATCATTAGATAAGATTTTTTCATTCATCACAGCAATGCACACACTATCCTGTGTATTTACTCTCCTTTCCAAGGCAACAACCCAAGCAGGTTTAGATGAGAAGGAAGGATTAGCAACAAGCAGAATTTGGGTAGGATGGTGGGGGCGGGAGATGGTTAAAAAAAAAAAAAGCCTACCACAGTAACAGAATGGCTAATCCCTGAACCGTCTGTTCTGAGAGATGTCCTGTATTAAAATATTCAGTAAATTTCTTGGAATTATGAATGGGAGAAACTGCTTTTTCAGTTTTGTTTGTCCTTCCACCCCCCACAACTGTGAACGGGTTTATCAAATGTTTGATTATTTTTTTTAAAGCTTGTTAAAATTATGAATTAAAGCCTGGATCCTGGAAACTGGGAGAGGAAAGTCTCTCTCCTAATTGCATATGAGTCTCTAATAGTGCTGCTCATTACTCAGCTTGTAACCAGGCCCTGTAGGCGAGTGATTCCCATGTCTAAGAAATTGGCCAATTGATTGTCCCTGAGGGAGCAGGTATCACAGTTTGGGGATCCTTCTGGATCCAACTTTGTCACTGGAGGCCTGTGAGGTCTCAGTGGCTAGGAATGCCTTTTTATCTGCTTCTGCTGGAACAATATCTATGGCCATTCTTGGACTGTGAAAGCTTGAGCACAGTAGACCCAGGCATTAGTGTCTTTAAAAATTGGATCACTGCAGTGCAATTTGTATGGGGCTTCCCTCACTTTGTTTGGAAACTGCGGTTAGAGCAGAATGCTGCAGCATGATCGGTGGGAATGAGATTCTGTCAGCATAGAACACGCATGGCCCTGGGCCAAATTCAAGGTGCTACTATTAGTAACACCCGTAACAGCTTGGGACCAGTTTACCTTGCTCATCCACTCAACAGCTTCAACCTGTGTAACTGGCAGTTTTGCAAATGCCGTATAATGAGGAGTTTCCTGCATTGCAGGGGGCTGGACTAGATTACCATTGGGGTCCCTTCCAATTCTGTTATTCTTTTGCAAGTAATTGATCCTTCAGTGTGACAGCACCTGTTGTCTGGAGCTCCCTGCAGATTAATATTAAGCAGGCACCTTTACTGTACATTTTTAAAGGCTTGCTAAAACAATAAATTGTTTAGGCAAGTCTACGCCAATGTGCTATTTTGAAGTTTGTACATTGATAAATATTATTTTGTCAACTTTTTTTTTTTAAGGTTGGTTAAAGTTTGATTTGTATTTTAATGACCATTTTATATTGTTTTTATGCAAACCAATTGTAAACTTTGCCTATTAAGAAGTTAATAAATGTTGTCAAATAAAAATAAATCCAGCGAGAGTGAAGAGATCATTTCAAAGCCACCTTAAATTTTCTAAGTCTTCTATAGTCTTTTTTAATCTCTTACGCCCTTGGCTGGTTCCATCATTTGTGATGTTGAGGTAGTCTGTCCTAGGCAAATCAGGTTGGTTGAAATATATATTATTGAGTAAAGCATGTTGCTGTAAGCTTACAGAAACTGCCTGATAACAGCTTGTATAAATGTGCTTTAAGAAAACAAACAATTCTGGTAACATTCTCCTTGCTTAATAACAAAGTGAAGGGTGAGTGTGTGCTGACTTGAGCATGCAGTCTTGAATACGTTTTTAATGGCAGTAACTGGCTATTGACTGAAGTCAATTTACATGAATATTTACATGAAGTCCACAATAAATCATGCAATTACAAACACATTTGATATGCATAATTTCTCAAGTTGTATTTAGAACTGTAGTAAACATCCATTAAGCTGCCAACTGTGCAATTTTCCTTTATGCAAAAGTTTGCAAACGATTTGAAAAGCCAACCATATAGTTGGCATTAACAACTGCTGTTCTTTCAGCAAGGATGGAAAAGGTGGAGCAATGCACTGTGGGGTAGTTATTACCCTTTTAAAAAAATAACACACACAAAAACAAAGGACTATAATGTGACTTGTTTGAAGCAAGGGATGGCGCCTTGTTGGTAGTTTACAGAAATGTAAGAATTAGCCTGCCTTCTCTGCCAACAGAAGCATACTCAAGCTATATGTGTTGTGATTCTGCAGAGTGAGTGTAGAAATTAATTAAAAAGACTGACTCCTGGGAAACTTGATATTATTATTTCCTTCTTTATTTATTTATTTCATTTAAGAAAGAAAAAGGGAAAAGGGGTTACGCTAATTTGAAACTGCTGACCTGGGTTTTATGTACTTGAAGAAAGATGGAAACACAGTGGTTGTGGGTGTTGGCTCTTGTGCCATGTGTGGCTCCTGCCTTCTTAGTGTCTTGGTAGAAGCAGAATAAATTATGCAAAGTATCGCAAATATGCACATGCAGTTTGCAGAACTCAGCATTTCTACATGTTGAATGTTGGTGTTAGCAGTAGCACAGGTTGTTGTTGTTTAGTCATTTAGTCGTGTCCGACTCTTCGTGACCTCATGGACCAGAGCACGCCAGGCACGCCTGTCTTCTACTGCCTCCCGCAGTTTGGTCAAACTCATGTAGCACACGTAGGTCTGCCTAAAGTGCAGCAGGAAATAGGATGAGAGATATCAAGGTACATTTGCTGTTCTAAAAGTAGGAATAATTCAACACTTTGAGCGCATATTGTGCATTGTGTGGCTCCTGAAGTCTTAGGTCTTTGCCCATATTAACAGGCATTCCTGGAAGACACTGATTTTATCTAGACCAGGCACCCACAACCTGTGGCCCTCCAGATGTTTTGGCCTACAACTCCCATGATCCCTAGCTAATAGGACCAGTAGTCAGGGGTTATAGGAATTGTAATCCAAAACATCTGGAGGGCCGAAGGTTGGGAATGCCTGATCTAGACCTTTTTCAGTCTGGGTTTGTGGACTGAACTGTCCTTCACTCTGGTGGATTACCTTTATTGAAAGAGAGAGGGTATGTGTGACCCTGCTTCCTCTTGTTTCATCTCTCTGTGGCTTTTGACACCATCAACATGGTATCCATATTGACTCCATGGGATGGGCATCAGGGGTGCTATACTCCAGTGGAGTCATTTTGCAAACTAGTGTTGAGGGATGCTATTCAGCTCTCTGACAATTATGTCATGGGGTGCCACAAGTAACTATATTGCCACCAAAGCTGTTTAGCATTGAGAGTGGTCATTAGGGGATTTGGAGTGAGATGCTACCAGTATCTATTTCTCCACTGCATGTGAGTCGAGTATATTTTTGCAAGCCTTGGACTGGAGAGGTCAGTTATGCATTCTGAATGTGGTCGCACTTGTCTATAGAATTAGGTGCATAGACTGGAAATACACCAGGATTCATCTTTTTCTCTAGAGGCCCAGGTGATCTCAGTTCCTAGGGATATCTTTCACCAGCTCTGACTTATAGCTACAACCATTCCTGGACAGAGATAACTTGGCCATGGTAATCCAGGCACTGGTGGCCTCAGTGATTGATTGCTGTAGCAGTGGCTCCAGTGTTCTTTTCCTGACTGAACATCTCCTGCCCTGAAGTCATCATTAGCCTCTCTGGGGAAAATACTGGTACCTGTTTTCTGCACTGTTTCCCAGCAGGGCTAATCACAGCTTCAGGTGCAGAGGAGATTTAGACCAGAAAAATAGTGCAGGGGGAAAAGGTTAAACTCCATCTCACTAGTATGCTCTTCTGATCAAAATTGGAGCCCCTGTCGCCACAGAATGCAAAAATAAATATTGTCAAGAATATTGCATTTCTGTATCATATCACAGCTCTTTGGGCTTAAGATCCATTGTAAACAATGAAAGTCTTGTAGTGTCATGCCAACATATTGTCAATCTATTTAATTGGGCTTTGCAGCTTGTCATATCTGAAGCAGAGTTTATTTCTAACTAATTAAAACCCAGGTTATTTCATATGAATAGAATGATACAAAAGAGGAGTAATTATAATAACCAAGGTATCCTGGCTCAGTCAGTCATCATGTTTTATTTATTCTAGAAGTGATTAAAATATTTAGAGAACAAATATTTAGCACGAAGCAAATAACTGTATATGAGAGAGAAATATTTTATATTCGTTGCATCCTTTCATTACTCCTTTACCTGCTCAGCAAATGATTGTGGCTAAAATAAACATAAAAAGCTGATACTAGAACTTATTTTTACTGCAGATTTCAATATAAATCCAGCATTCATCTTTGCTGTTTCTGCATGTATTTAGACTAAATTAACGATGCACCCACAGTTCATATAGCAACTCTACATCTGCTCACCAAGCACAAAATGACCTGAAGGTTGTTAACTCCTCAAAGAAAGAGATATTGGGCTGAATAAGACAACATGTTTGTTATAGCTTTTAATGCATTGCTATACCGACTAAATTGCTCACCAGTAATTCAATTAACATTTCACATGTTCAGGACTGTTTAGAAAGGAGTAGAGGGGAGAGAGAAGATGATGGCCAAGCTAGAGGATACATAAAATATCTCTGCCTTAACATACATGACTTCTAACAGAAAAAGGACTTGATCCTGCTGCCTGTCTTGTGGGAAGGGGGTATTTAGCCCCCTTTGCCCCACTCTGGTGCTAATCTGGAGAAGACCTTTGGAACCTGCAATTTGCTCAGGAAAGCATCCCATTTTCAAATCAAACTGAAGCTGGTTTGGGAAAAACTCAGGAAAACACAATATTTATCAAGCTGCGGGATAAATGTGGATTATGGCTAATGTTGTGTGTGCATGGCTTCACAAAATAGAGATGGGAGTACACTGGATGCAAATTTAAATGGGGTGTATGTACACAGCCTAAGTTAGAGCTGTTAATTTCAGTAGGTTTACTCTGAGTAAAACATAGTTGAATACCACCAGATATGTATACATATAGATATGCACTTCAGACTCATTTTAGGAACATGTCTAACTACCAACACATGCCCATTATGACTTTTTGTTTGATCTTTTTCTTGGAATGGTAACCTCCCTCTACTCTGTATTGCCATATTGCAAAGTGCTTTAAAATTTCTACAAATTTCAAAACAGGATTTGCATGTTTAATGGGAGGCTGGTTGTTTCTTAAAACCATGTGTAGCTCTGATGGCATGATAGAATTTAATTATGCAGGTTTCTGTATTGTGATATGAGCTGTGGGTACTATTTCAATGTTTGGCTTTAACATTTCAGTTTAAAAAATTGTAAAAAATTCTGTTGTGATAACTTATTTAAAAAAGAAAAACCAATAAAATATCCCATCAAAACATATGCATTTAGAATTACTCAGTTATATAAGACTACTACAAGTTCAATCTATCATTTCCTTTATGCATTCATAAATACTAATATCTGAATCTTAGGGCTTTGGCTAGCCCTAATTTGAATATTCAACTAAAATTTAGCTGCACATAATCCATGAAGTGTGCTAATGAATTAATGAATTATTAATGCTAATTGGTTTTCCCAGTGTGGTAAAAGCTTTTGGTGTGTTTTTTAAATTAAAAAAAACCCACCCAAACCCAATCTGGCAGATCTTACTCCCACCTCAGTTTAATTTAACACTGCGTGGTATGGATTACAGGCTAAGAAGCTCATTAATCCAATTGAACCAAGTAAATGAAGGCCGATTTATGATTGCCTGCCTACTTTAAACATAGTGATTAGACGGCTAAATAGCATTTTGTGGTCAGGCATGTAAACTGCAGTAGTCAGGCATAGTTAGCCGATGTTACCTGCACCAGATTACACGAACATGTTAATTGTTGGCATCTGTTTGTTTTGGGAGACAATGGAAGAGTGTGCCTTTATGGGTGAAGTCAAACCTTTGGAGAGTTAGGGCCCCTGCTGTGGCTGTAGAGACCAATACAGGAGAGACAGGTTTTGCAGCTGTGGCAGATGAAGGAGTCTGGTTTTTGCTGCTACAGGTGCGCCATGGCACTTCTTGTCTCTGCACTCCTCCCAGAGCTAATTTCTCCTTTAGTCACTGCTATGGGTAAATGACCTGACTGACTGTCTCCATTATAGGACTGTGAAATCCAACTATCCCAGGAATAGGGTTTTATCAGTTCCAGCCCCGAGGAAGCATCTGTAAATATATATGTGCCAGTGGACATGATCCTTCACTTTTAGAGAAGTGTAAGGCCTTTTATTTAAATTAGTTTTGGGGTTGAATAGTAATTAACTGTGCCTGTTTGATCTGCTGCAGTGCATATTTGTTATGACACATCATGGCTTTTCTTACTTTTGTTAAAATTTGTACGCCACCTCTGTCATTAAGAGGAAGTGTGATGAAAATCAATGAATAAATAAAATCTGTTCTAAGGAGAGTGAAACCCTGTGAAACAGCCCAGAACAGAGGGATTTGATTAATCTGGTCCGAAGGGCACATGCTGCTGATCACAGGATATAAACGACACCATATTAAGAGACAGTGCAATTAAGATATTTTGCATAGAAATTTGGAAGTATGCCTGGCTCTATGCCTTGCCAGATATGTATGTGTTTTATTGACAAAGCTTTTATGTGGTGATGAGACCTGCTGTGCTAGAGAGATGGACATGAAACATTTACTTATTCACAGCTTCACAATGCAGTGAGGATTGACATGCAGCTGAAAGGTCAAGGAGATTCTCTGAAATTAATTTTCTTCTAGGTTAGCGTACTGCTGCTATTGTTTATTTGCCTGTGCCAGTGTTGCTGTCCTTGGTACCAAAGTGCATATTTCATGCATTTAGCTGTATAATTATTTAGCTTGTACTTCATTCCTGCAAGATACAACCTTGTTGTAAGCATGATATTGGTTATTTCATTGTGCAACATAGAATCATAGGATTGTAGAGTTGGAAGGAACACCAGGGTCATCTAGTCCAACCCCCTCCAATGCAGGAATCTTCTACCCAACATGAGACTCAAATCCACGATCCTGAGAGTCTCATTCTCTGTTGACTGAGCTATCCCAGCTGCCTAACAGTTTAAATACAAAATGATACATTGTACTGAATCATCACTTCCTTTGTAATACGACCCTGCAGGTTTGTCAATCTCTAACTTGTGTATCTGGTCAATTTCCCAGAATTCTCTTGGGGAATTATTTGACTGATGGTGATTCTCTCTGCCACAATAGGAAGCTGGCCTTCACTATTGACTTTTAAATCAAGCACCTTGGTTTACTGCAGAGCAGGATGAAACTTGCAAGAAAAATTGTTCTGAATTAGATAGGACATGTTAGAAAGCCCATTTTTAGGCAATGAGGTGGTAGACTCAAGGATACAAATAAAAGCATATTTGTTAAGGGAAAATTTATGATTAAAATGCTTTGTATAGAAATGTAGATGTCTGTCACACTCTATGATGTATGCTAGCTGTGTGTGTTTTCTGAAAAAGCCAGGTTCTTTTTGACTACCATTGAATCAATGGTGTCCCATCCAATAGAATAGTTATGGGTCAAGAATGGCTTGCTACAGTTTAGGCTATCCAACTCTGATGAAGCAGTGCATTTGTTGTGATGTGGTTTTTTAAATTACTTTGATAAAATTTCATCCAGGCCTACTTGGCAGATAAAAAGGGGCTTCTGTCTAAGATGTCGATGGTACCAGGTTCTTTGTACTTGCTTTGAGTCAGTTGCACCTCAAGAACATTGGCCCATGTTTGTGTCTAAGAGAAATATCACATGTTTGCTTGCTACTGACGGATAAAGGCAAGTTGGTATTGGCTGGGGAAGTATTTGCATGAGCTTGTCAGACCTGTGTCTTTTTATGAGGGAAACTTGCTGTTTTCTCATAAGAACAGCAACTAACTTCTTGTTTAAAATGTGTCATCCCGGCACTCTCAAAGTGACCCATATTACCCTTACCTTTCCTGTGCATGTCTTCTGTCTAAGGTACATTTGGCTGGGATGTGGTCTCTGCCCTCAGACATCCATCTGGTTTCCTCATTGCTATAATTTTATCTCTTCCATACTTCTTTTAAATTCTGGAAGGCATTCCATTTGCTTGACATATTGTATGTCCAGCATTATTGATGATCTGGCACCTTGACTTAGTTCTGTGTTTTAAAGTTTTGTCCTTTTCTTTTTAAAATGTAGGGGATTTATTTTGGTCTGTTTTGTTTTGTAGATGACTTGGACTTTTCCAAGAAGAGAAGCAGAATAGAAATCCATTTGTTTTGTTTTTTTATGCTGAATTTTATTTATTTTAAATTACTGGGTAGAGACTCTAATTTGAAAACATAGACTTCCATAAATGGTGGTTTTTGTTTGAAGGAATGTGCTGAGGCTAAAATACAGGAAAGTATAAAGGGACTAGATTGCACTCAATTAAACTAATGGGGAAGCAGGAGAGACCTGTTTGGTGCTGAAACTACTGTAATATGGTCAGTGCATCTCGGTTTCATAGCATTTCTTTATTCTGAGCCTTTGCCATTTACATCTTCATAAGGGAAAGGTCAATGGCAAATTTAATCAGGCCATATGCTGGGCACAAGTTTTAGAACTGAATTCTCAGTTTCGTACCACCTTCTTGTTGTAGACATTGTGCCAGAGACAATGTGATGTGGCCTGACTGAAAGAATCAGGTGTTTGTTGTTGGTGTTTGTTTTGTGTTATGATGTTTTTTGTTACCATCTGTCAACTCACTTTTAGGGTTTGCTTATTTCAGTAGGCTCCATTATGAAGGCTGCTCAAGAGCCATGGTGCATAAATTATTCTGCTTGAAAGTCACTTTCTGCAGAGCCTTATTTTCTCTAGTACTGGGTTAGAGAATCTGCACACAATGTGTTTGAACCACGTGAAAAGAAGTTTTTATGTTACAACCAGTGTGTGGGGCACTCTCATGTGGAAGCAGTATTTAATGGTTCTCATCTAGGAAATAGTACACTAGAAATCTTTATTTCTATTTTCTTCTGAAAAGGGGGAGGGAAGAGGTTCTGAAATAACTGAGACTGTTTAACTATGCAATATCTGCATTCCATTCTTCATAGGTAAACAAGATAACAGACTGCTGCACTTACAAAAAATGAGATTTTTAAGGCTGTTAAATTCTAGCCGAGCACATATCCCATATGGAGCAGGGAACACACACAGTCCTGGGTTTAAATTTATATAATACCGCAGAACATGAAAAGAAATGCTTGTAAATAGTATTGAATGATAATGGAGCCATGAGAAAAATCAATTCATTTCTTTAAAGTGCTCTGCTTGCATCACAAATCTGAAGTGGACCTTTTAAATATTTATAAAAACTGTGTTGGCTATAAAAAGTATGTCAATCTAGCTTTGAAAAAAACAACAGCAGCAGTTTTTATATAAACAATTAAGCAACTACTCTGTTATATATTTTTAAACCTATTTTCTTTCCCCATGACCTCAATATTGCAATGCTGATCCCTCTGATAAATGGCTGGATGAATACATTTTTAGGCATGTCTTGGGAATGGAGCAACTTGTCTGTTTTGTAGATTGATAGGTAGTATATATAAATTATCCTTAACCTCTGACAACTGCAGGTGAAAACAGACTTTGATTTTGAAGTGGGTTTTAGTAGACACTCTCTGTATTCCAAGGCATTTTGTGTTTAGCTTGCAGAAGGTATGGTCTTACTGTGACTTACTGTGTCTCACTGGACATTTGGATCACATGTTTAGGTTTTTCCGCAGGCTGTGACTAGACATTACAGCGCTGAGGAATTCTGGTTTTCAGCAGCAGTGGTGAATCTCCTCCTTTAACTTGTGGCCTGGTTTGCACAGGATGTTAAACCATAGTTCCTTCCCTGCCCCTAACTGTGCCACATAGAACAAGACACAAGTCAGAATCTTATGGTTTGTTTCCTCCAGACAAACTGCGAGTTGTAAGCCAATGTTTATGCTTGTGGTTTGTTTGGAGGAACCAAACCACAAACCAGGTTCACACATCATGACGAGCCAGACGGTGACTTGTTTTGGGGTTGTTTCCTCTCCTCTATGGTCGTGTTGAGAGTTGGGAAGAGCAAATCTCTTGAATGCGTTAAACTATAGGTTATTTTCAACCAAGGTCTTAATGTTGCATCAGAATGTAGCCAGTTTCTAGTAATACAAAACATGTGATAGGACATTACTATCCTACTAGAGTGTTGACTAGTCAGCTGTGGGATAACTTTAAAAAAAATTAAACCAAATCTGGCTCATCCTTTTAAATACATTCTGTACAGCTTCCTTAATTAAAGACGGCGATGGAGTTGTTTCTCTATTCTGCCTCTATTTTTAGTTTCTGGTTGTTTCATTATTCTGTCTATGTTTTTGAAAAAGGTGTATTGAGTCTAGGGGTGGGGGAGTGTAGCCCAGTTGCAACATCAGATCAGATCTCCCTGATTCAAATTGTAATCCCCCTGCACAGTCATTTGCCCTTTTAAAAACACAGGGAAATCCTATCACAGATATCCTGATACCACAAAGCTGTACTTTTGATATGAAAATTAGTCTCCACCTCACCACCTTATATGTAATAGGGTAGGCGCATGATGAAATGGCATGATCGTCACAGTCATGTGTTTTGCCTTTAGGCAATTCCTGCTGCAGTTCCTGCAGTTCTTTAGGCAATTCCTTGTGATATCATGAGATGTGTGATAGAATCTGTAAAGTGCTCTTCCAGCAATATTTTAAAAAGGACAAAACCTACTCTACTGAACTAAAAGGTAGCAAACAGGCCAGAGATCTTATTATAGTATGATCCCAATTAAATCAACCCAAAGGCTGGATAAACTAAAATGCCTTAGCCTGGCATCTTAAAGCCAGCAGTGATAGCAGTGATTCTACCAGGTGTGCTTCCCTAGGGAGAGCATTCCACACGTCGTGTTTCTCACAATGTGACCTTCTGCACATCCCTTGGAGGGGGCACTCTGAGAAGGGTCTCTAATGAATGCAGGATCCAGGTAGGTTTATATGGACAAAGATTTTCCCTGAGGTGTTGGGGTCCTGAGCTTCATAAAGCTCTATAGGCCCAAACCAGCAGTTTAAACTGAACCTGGAAACTAAATGATTATCCTGCTTAGCAGCTTCATACTGCATACACAGTTAATACAAACTGTTTCTTTCTAAAGCTTCTGTTGCAAAGCATCCAAAAGAGGGCATTCCCTGGACTATATGCAGTGGCTACTGCCTTATACTACCTGGCTTGAGCTACTCATGAGAAACTGCCTACCTGCGGAAAATGCAAAAGTCACCATGTGCAGTTGTCCCTTGAACAAACTGGAGATACTGTTTCCTTATTCTATTTTAAAATGAGTCGTTGTTGGGAGAACCAGTGCCTTTACCATATTTGCCATCCATTGCTGTGGTCACTTTTTGTAACACACAAGCAAAATGCTCTGTTTCTGAGCAGTGGTGGTGCTGTGTTCCTCTATTTGAACTAACCCTCCAATGTTGTGAACTTTTCCATCCCTTGCATATGTGATCTTGAAAGGGTGGTCCTTTTGCTGTGCTGTAGAGTGCTTTTAAAATTGCTGTGCTAATTTTTCTGGACTGGCTTTTGTGCTGTTTCCGCAGAGACACGAGGAGTGAATTTGCCCTTTTCAAAATGGCTATTTCTCGTGTTTTTATGGGAGTAGAGCAAAGCTGTCTTCCCTCCCTAAAACTGGGTTTTTGATAAATTTGGATTGCCTTGCCATCTCTGTGGCTTTGTGAAAGGTTAAGTCCTCCATTAGCTTCACTATTCAATAAACCTCTTTGCCTAGAATCCCAAGCACTAGTCTTTCTCCCTAGTGCTCCTTTTTTATCATTATGAAATGGACATAAAACTTGCCCAAAATAGCTTTGGCTGCTTTGGTTCCTGTTGTTGGAGGTTTGCAGATAGACTAAAGATGTTGCACAGGTCTGATGTTCTGAACTGGTGTAATGCTTTTGTTGTGTTTTGGCACAGTCCCTATTACGGTCAAGAATGGGTGGGATGCAAGCATGATAAATATTCCATTAACCCCCATTATTCCTACTTTGCTCAGGAATGTTGTAATTAGGACTTGTTCTTGTTGCAGTGCTGAAAATTAAATGTTCCCTTTGGGTTAGTCCCACTGTGGAAATGCCAATGATAAAGTTGACTTTAACAATTCTTCAGAGGTTTTTAAAATTATTATTTCCCAGACAATTTCTTCCTTCCTGATAGTAGCACTTGTAAAAATCCCATGGTAAAGTGATCAACCGCATGCAGCAAAGTGGAGGTGTGATTGCCAGAATGTAGGTGGAAGAAAACTTGGAACAAAGCCAACACAGTTTGGAAATGATCAAAGTCTACTTGATGCAATCAGTGGTGCTGTGAGGGTACAACAGGAAGCTCCCCAAATGCAGCAAAGGTAGGGTATATTTTGAAGTAAGTTAATACTGCCACCTAAAGAGGCCTCTCCCTGTAAGACCCTTAAATAATGAGTCTGAAATCTCTCTAACTGCACCATTGTGTGTAGTGATGGCATCAAAATGTACATGCTGTATTTTCCCACATCATTGTCTCTGCAGTGTCAGTAAGTTGAGGTAATTTGGATAATACCTGGCTTTAATAGCTATTGAGCCATTATTTGTTAATGCTGATTATTCCATAGTTCACAATGACATGTTTGTAAAACATTCATTGGATAAATTATTTCAGAGCAGTGTACTGTATGCATTTTCTGTATCTAAGGTGTCCTGAACCCCTTGGCTATTGGTTAGAGAAGTCAGTACCTGTAGCTTGAAAATATGGATCAAGTCCTTTGAGCTGAATGGCCAGCCAGTGATCTTGACCTTTAGACTTTTGTTCTTCATAGATAAATCTAACCAGACTGCTGTCAATTGTCCCCCTTCCCCTTTAAAAAATTAAGTAGTTTTTTGGGGGAAGTGTGTCCCCATTGTTCACTTTCAAATCTTTCCTTTCTCAAGTAAGCTGTTAGAATGAGGTGGTAGCTAACCATTTCTAGGGTCTCTTTGATAAGGCTGGCGTATCTGGGTCCACTTTAATTTCAGATCTGATTTTGAGAGGGAAACCAGAAGAAATGGGAGTGTTGGCTTGCACCTGAATTTGTAGACTTATCAGTGGCATTTCCAGATAACTTATTTGGGTTGCACCTTTGCTCTGAATAAGCTCTGTTGTGAAGTTGCTTACTTCTTGAAAAGAAGTGGTGTTACCTGCATGTTTAGTTGGCTTCTGTTCCAGCCTCAAATGTTAAAAATGATTTTCATGTGCCTCTCCTAAGTGACAGATTGTTCCTCCTTTGATTTACAGAAGCTTGGTGGAGTCTCTTCCATTGCTAATGAATATATTGTAATATTTTATTTGTTTACTTCTCTTCAAACTGCAACTTTTCCTCACTTCAGTGAACAAAAAGATCAAAAGAGTATTTTTCCCCTTTTTCTTTTAGCTGTCTCCGTAATGAGGTACAGTGCTTCATCATTTGGATTTGCTGTAAGTAGTCTCTTAACTGAAATGTACATTGCACAACTCACTGGTCCTGAATGGGGTTACTGTGCCCCTGAAGGACCAGGTGCGCAACCTGGGAGTCATTTTGGACTCACACCTGTCCATGGAGGCACAGGTTAATTCTGTGTCCAGGGCGACTGTTTACCAGCTCCATTTGGTACACAGGCTGAGACCCTACCTACCCCGCAGACTGTCTCTCCTGCTTGAACTACTGCAATGCACTCTATGTGGGGCTACCTTTGAAGCTGATCCAGAAACTACAATTAATCCAGAATGTGGTAGCTAGACTGGTGACTGGGAGTGGGCGCCGGGACCATATAACACTGGTCCTGAGAGATCTACATTGGCTCCCAATATGTTTCCGAGCACAATTCAAAGTGTTGTTCTGACCTTTAAAGCCCTAAACAGCCTCGGTTCTCTATACCCAAAGAAGCGTCTCCACCCCCATTGTTCAGCCTGGACACTGAGATCCAGCGCCGAGGGCCTTCTGGCGGTTCCCTCAATGTGAGAAGTGAGGTTACAGGGAACCAGACAGAGGGCCTTATTGGTAGTGGCGCCTGCCATGTGGAACGCCCTCCCATCAGATGTCAAGGAAATAAGCAGCTATCCTATTTTTAAAAGACACCTGAAGGCAGCCCTGTTTAGGGAAGTTCTTAATATTTAATGCTGTATTGTTTTAACACTCAACTGGGAGTGTTCTCCACAAGTAGGACCATGGGCAAAGCAGCCCCCTCCTCTTCTTTCCAGTAACTGATGTTCAGAGACAAGCTGCCTCTCAATCTGGATGCAAAACGCTTCCACCATGTTTGGTATCCATATGCACCCTACCCATAAACTATCCTCTTGTGGATGCTCAAATTGTAGCCAAATTAATAAGAAGTCTACATTTACATTCCTCCTCCTTTTTACATAAATATCATCATGCTTGTCAAGCAGGATGTAGAAAGATCATTAAGCATTTAACAACTTATTTTGTGGTAGGGGTATCTTGTAGTAAACTGGTAGGGAACAACTGAATAAGTTCCTTTCACTTTCTTGACTGACACAATAAAGGCTGCATTCACACTACCCATTTAAAGCACAAACCCTCCTCCCAGGAATCCTGGGAACTGTAGTTTAAGAGTTCTGGGAATTGTTTCTCTGTGAGTGAAAACTACGTTTCCCAGGATTCTTGGGGCAGGGGAATGTGCTTTAAGAGGACTTTAGATGTGTGGTGTGCATGCAGCTGAAAGTCTGTCATGTCTTTTGTTTGTGGCACAAAGGATGAGCTTGCTCTAATCTGTGCTTATCCCTGCTTTTATTCAAATGATTTATACTTAGTTAGTCTACAGGCTTGTGTCACAGTTAGCAGTGTATTGATTTAAGCATGGCTTCCCTTAATGGCTTCTGTATCTTTTCCAGTTTGATGCCACTTTGGATGTGTTGTCATCGGTGATAGTTCTGTGGCGCTACAGCAATGCAGCTGCAGTACATTCAGCGCACAGAGAATACATGTGAGTACTTGTGGTTATTTTTAGCACTTATCAAAGTCTGAGATGATAAAGGGTGGGGGGGGGGATCTGCTTTCTCTGGGCAGTTTCCTCTTTATGTTCTCCTAGCAACATAATAGCCATACTGATATGAGCCTTCTTGCTCTTATACAGCTGACTACAAAGTCTTATTTATTTAAACCTTTTTATCCTGCCTTTCACAACGAGTTTCTAGGTGGTGTGAAACAAAATTTAAAATAGGTACACAACGCATTGAAATGATAACCCAGGGCAGGATTAATAACCCACTGGAATTAAGTATCTGTAACAACCTAGGAGCAGAAATATGTTTTCAGTAAGCTCGAGCTCAAGGGTTGTGTGCCATTCCATAGAGAGGTTGTAGATGTTAAACAGCATGGGGGATACAATTGAATTCTGTGGATCCATGGAAGTTTTTGTTTTTTTTAAAAAGGGGTGGTCTTACCACTGTCTCCTTGAGCAGGCAGGGAACATCCCCTCTCACCAGGAGTTGTTAATCACCTCCCTGGCCTAGAAGCTTGTTTTTATAAGCAGTGAGGTTCAAGTGTGCAAGTGGTTACCTAGAATGAATCAAACACATTCCAGATGTCCTCAAGCCTTATTAACTGAAACACAACATGCCTAGACAGTGCCCTGGACACCTTTTGATGCTGTAACGGTAGAGGCAAGGTCCTGGCAGAGGCAAGCAATTTTATCCTCAAAATGCTTTTCGAACAATTTTCAGCAAGCTACTATCAGTTCCACCATCTCATTTGGGCCAGACTGTAAAAGGGCCCAAACTACCTGGGAAAACTCTGAGGCATGGTACAATGAGGTTGCAATGGAGGCAGAAAAATAGGTCTCCCTTGCTGCCTTTACTGACCACTTAGGCTTGATAATGAGCACTCACCATTCATCTGTGTTCATGTCATTTCCTGGTGTGTTTCATTGCCCAAAGCTCTGGTGCATAGCAAGGAGTCAATGGGCTCCAAAAAGTGGCAGAGCAAGCTCAGGGACTACCAAGTCAATGACTTGTGCTATTTGCATATTTCACTAATCTGCCAGAGCTTCAACCGGAGTGCCAGTCATATCGGCTCTAACTCCCTGCCGGCCACCTGGAAGCCAATTGAATCCATCATAATCTAAGGGCAGATCATCCTGATAGGTCCCTCATCTTCAGAAGGGAAAAGGTGCTGAAAGCTAAAACTCAGCAGGAGGTGATCCAGCTATGACAAGGGACTGATGTCAATATCTCCCACTTTCCAATAACCCTCTTCCTGCCCAAGAAAGAAAACGGAGGCCAGAGTCTCTCCTGCCACATGTTGGCACAGCCCCATGACTTATGTTTTCGTTGTTGCAGTGCTGTGAGAGTCTAATGACAACTTAAGCACCAAATACCATATTTTTCAGTGTATAAGACTCGGTTTTTAAACCAAAAAAATAGGTTTAACATTGGGGTTTGTCTTATACACGGGTATTGCTGAGGGGTGTTTTCTTAATTTGGAGTCCCCAAAAATAAGGGGCGACTTATACATGAAAAAATACGGTACTTTTTTGAAAATAGAGTACAGAACTAATTAATACTGTTAAATCAGTCTGTAACTGAGAGCCTTGTGACACATTGAAGATTAACACACCTATTATAGCATGAACTTTTTGGATCACAGTCCACTTCATTAGATGTGCAGTGGGTTTGAGTCCATGAAAACTTATACCATAACAAATTTATTACTCTTTAAGGAGCCGCAAGGCTCTTTGTTATTTTTGTTATGATGGACTAACATGCTATGCCCTTGGAAATGAATTTTTACTGTTATTGGAAAACACATCAAAATCCCTGTCACGTATTAAATTAACTCACAGTACTCTGATAAACACAAAGAAGCATTCAGGATTTCGAAAAACAGATGATTATACAGTATGTATAAGCGTGATGACCAGCTGTTCACTGCCTTTTGCTTAATGTAGTTTACTCTATCCAAGGACATAGTAATAGAATTTTTAAAGCATGAGAACTGCACATGGGGTGAAGATCTTTTCTTGTCTACTTGATCATTGGCATTAACCAACAATTTTCAGTTTGTTTTGTAAGAAAGAAAGACAAATGCCGCATGGATATTAAATCATCCGTTATTTTTCACAATAGTTGGTGTTTCCAAATGAAAGGTGGGCTACTTGCGCTATAGAACAGATGGAAACTCCACACCTTCATGGAGGCTTACTGGTTGTTAAGCCAAAGAGATATACAAAGTGTGCAAAGATTTTGTAAGGGGTTACAACCTAATGGACATGAGTAAGACATCGGTTCCAGTAAGTGGGGATGGGCGCAGTGTTATACAAGTGTTCTACAAGGTGTCTCTTTCATGGGTGAGGAAGATGGTCACTCTTCCTCCTTCAGCTCTATGTACTTTTCAAGGGCGGAAAAAAGACAATAGCCCTCCCCACCTCATGACCAGGGGTGCAGATGTGTCAGGGCCAGAGCTGAGGCTTCATGGGCACCAGGGGAAGACCTCAGGGGCATTATTGATCCCACAGGCACCTTGTAGCACACACTTACTGGTGAGCAAGTCACTTTGGACTCAGTGGGACTTCTGAGTAGCTACACATAGGACTGTGTTGGTAAAATGATTGTTGAGCTAGAAATGTGCAGTTGTTCCCTCAACTCTGAGGAATAATTTTACCTTCCTTTTTAACAAATAAACTCCTGATTAACTTTTTATAACCACAGAAATTGCACCTGGACCTGGCTATCCTGATTTTGATGGTGACCAGGAGTACTTTTCTTAGCTGAATAATCTTCTTACAGTTTTTAAATTTGTTTCACCCATAGCTTGAAGTTTAGATTCCTGGGGTACACACAATAATGCCCCCCAAAGATGTTGAACATTTTGCGGTGAACATAAATCAAAGATACAATTCAGTCAAAAGGTTCAACAATCTAAAATCCCATTGACCTCAATGGAAATGTGAAGCACATGCTTAATTGTTGCGTGAGAATTTTGACATACTATTTTAGCTATTGCTTCGTAATAAGAATAAAAGGTTTTGTTGATTTTGTTTTTTTTAAAAAAAGGTCTTATGTTAGAAGAAAACGAGGTCTGTTTTTCTGGCAGCTTTGACAGCCAAGCTGTAAGATAAGCACAAGCTAACAAAGTCGACTAGCTAGTTATTTGACTGATATTGACAATCTTGTTTTATTTAGCAAAATGTCATCACAGTTCAGTGAATATCCTAATTAACTATGTGGAGAGCTGCTAAAATTGGTTTCAACTCCATGTGAAAGATATCTTGCTACGCAGAGTGCACTAAAGGAGGGAGGCAGCATAATATCTATGTACTGGCAAGTTTAAGTGAAAACATTTGTACAGATTGTATTTGCATGCTTCACTAATTTTTACTTAATGCTTAATTCTGTTGCCACACCTCTGCTGCTCTCAGCAGATTGAACTGAGAGTAGTAATTACCAAGGGCTTTATTATATACCCATTTAGACATATTGTTACTACATTCCGTTTGCTGGAAAGTCAGCGGGATTATAATTAGACAGGGAGATATCCCACACTGGATATTTTACAGAAGCTAAATTATATAAACTACACTTTGCTCTTCGGTTAGAGAGAGAGATGTACTGTAAAACAGCAGTTGCGACAAAAACATTGCTGAATATTCTTACATGGAACAGTGGAGTGGTGAACAATTTTCAGAGGGATGATTCAAAACAGAAAAGCCTTTGAGATTGCAAAGCCTGAGGGCTAGCCTCACAAAGAGATGCATACAACTTCACACACTGTTATAGATTCATTCTTCTCCAGTAGGTGGTCATCATGACATCACAGCTCTGCATGTAGGATGAAGGAATCATCTGAAAGAGAAGGGGATGCTACCACCACATGGGCATAAAAACACATTTAGGGTTCTATTCACTCAAAACAGAACAAATAGCAGCATCCTATACATCCCTAATCCAGAGATGGGGAACTGTGGTCCTTCAGATGTTGCTGGACTGTTAATTCCTATCATTTTGGTCTATAAGCAATGCTGGTTGGGGCTGATGGGAGTTCGGTCCAACGTAATATGGCGGGCCATAGGTTCCCTACCCCACCCCTAGTTTTGATGGCTCACCTAGACATTTCCCTATTTGAATAATTGCTTTGAAGTTACTAGTTTTGTTTTTGACATTGGGCCACTTCAGATTTATAGAATAGACAAAACATTGTTTATCTACTACAGTGGGCATAGTAATGTGTTGATGGGAGCTGCATGCTTAAAAGAGGCAAGACAAATGGCACCCAGAAATTGTGGCTAGCTGAAATTCCTGGTGCTTCTTACTGATGTATTTTCAGACATGCGGTTTGCTTCCACACATTTGTTAAATTGTAGTGGAGAGGCATCACTTATCTTACCAACAATTAACTGTTTTCTCTTTCATGAATTTCTCCCATCCATCCCCCACATTTGGTAATTTTAAAGCAATTTTATTGATTCAAGTGGAGTCAGTCAATGGAAAATGACTTTCATGAGTGTATTGCCATTATATATTATTTACAGGCCACTGTATCTTAATTTTGAGCAATAAGGAGGACATACTCATGGCCTCATTTTGGATTTTTAGGAACTTCTTCCGCAATTTCGTATTGCTTTTTGACTAGTACTCAGCACAAACCATTAAGTAGCGGCAGGTTGCCTTCCCCCCCAATGTTGTTAAGCATTGAGGTTGCCCTTTTTGTGTATCAGGGAAGAAAACCTTTCACCTCAACCTATTTAAACCTGCTGGTACTGCTCCCTATCACTTCCCACATGTAGTTTCTAAGTGTTTGTATCTCAAAGGTCAGGCAGCTCTATTCCTAGGTCTCATGAATTGGAAGCATTTTTTTCACACTGCTGAAGGAAAGCTTCCTTAAAAATATCCATTTCAAAATGACCATGTTAAGTCATGCTCACCTGTAGGCTCTGTTCCAACTCAAACAGCTACTGCAAAACACATACTATGTATTGTGTCCAGTGAACAAAGCTCTGTCATGTGTGCAGCAGTGTCTTCAAGAGGAACATGAAATTCACTGTATTGATAAAATGTGGGCAGAAAAATAATTCCAGTGGGTTGCGGCTTAACTTTACTACCCTCTTAGGCTGCATATATGCTAGCCAATTAGTGGCACAAAAACTTTATTCCCCCCCCCCCAACCAGAACCATCCATGCTTGTCCTCAACATACTGCTTCCATCCAAAAGGGTTGGTGTGGTTGGAAACTGACCCCCTGATTAGGTTATCCATGCCTTTTCTTCCCTGCACACGCTGCAGGTGAATGAAGGAGGAAGTGATGATTGCAGTCTTGGTATATGCCCACAAATAACATCATTGAGCATGTGTGGTTATACACGCACCATTCCGTTACATCAGTTTTAATCTGGTTCCCAATGGATACACTGTTAGGAAATCTGGAATCAACCTGCAATGAGCTATTATTTTTGGAATAAAACTGGTTTTCAATAAGTGCATTTCAGGAATAAAATATATGCAATAGATCTAGATTATGGGTTGACTAGACAGAAAACACACACCCAAGTACTCAGTCTTTATTGATTTTAAAATAAAATGTTGTGTGTATGTAGGCTTAGATGACTTCTGTTCAGATTCCCAGAGAACAGTTAGTGCAGTTAAGTAAATTTAGACTGTTCTTACTGGAGAAGGCAATGTATATAGCAGTTTGGGGGCTCTCTTGCTTATTCTACTCAATAGGGTCCTAAACCTCTGTGCCCTGATGGCACCAATGAGCAAGGATACCATGCATAACGGTAATAATGACATTACCTTTTACTTAAGAATGCTGTTCTGGATTGTGAAGTCAAATGCATTCTATAGATGGTTGTGCTTCAAAGGCTCCTATGAAGTTTTTATTCTCATGTGTTGTATCTTTTGGATTTGAAATGCTTTAAAGAGCCCCAGTGTTGTGATAATGTACAGGAATCTGGCCACTGGTTGGGGGGGGGGGGCGACTATGGTCCAGCAGCTCCTGATAGGATGGCTTAGGATGCCCTTCCCCACCTCTCCCTACTAAGGCCTACAGCCCAAAGATTCTTCCACCACTGGAAAGTTGTGACGATTGATATGAAGTAGGTGAAAACCCACAGGATACATCCAATCTGTCTGTGGGCAATGTTCCCTCCTGACCCTGAAAACAATGACCAACAGTTGTCCATAGCAATGTTGATAACTGAAGCCAACCTGTTTAAGATGAAACAACACAACCAGAAGTAAAGTAAGCCAGCATTTCCCAACCTTGGGCCTCCAGCTGTTTTTGGACTACAACTCCCATAATCCTCAGCTAGCAAGACCAGTGGTCAGGGATGATGGGAATTGTAATTCGAAAACAGCGGGAGGCCCAAGGTTGGGAAACACTGAAGTAAGCAATATTGGGTGGGTAAGTCCAGATGAAGACTGCAGTGGGGAGACGTCCCCTTTTAGGTCTCCGAATCAGATTAGACTGGATGAAGTCTTTTTACTCTGGTCTGCTCCTAAGCTCCACTCCTCATGAGCCCTCTGTGGATGCAGATTAACCCCCATCTGCAGTCCTAGCTTCTTGCATGGCTGCAAAGCACTTCCCTGTTGTCTGTGAAGTCTGAAGTGCTGGTTGCTCCCCCACCCCATGCTGGGCCATCAAGGCTGCCTCCCCAGAAAGTCATGGAATAGGGAATTATACATGGTGTATTGAGCAGTAATAGAGGGGATCCTTGAAAAATAAGTTGTTTTCCACTGCCTTCACCTGATTTTACAGCATCTCCCTTACATCACAGGCCACATTGTTTAGGTTACCAGACCCTAGAGAGGCTGTGTGTGTTTTGTGTAGGTGAAGAGGGGCTGGGAAAGTCAACTTGCACCCCAGATGTATCCCACAGGCTTTTCTCTAGGTATAGCTCTTTATAATTTCGGTAAAAAATGTTGTTTTCTCATTCTTATGTATCTCTTTGGGTGACTTTCTAGTTTTATCAGGTTTTTGTTTGCTAGCACTGGAACAGTATAGTGTACAATAAAGCATTCTAGCTGCAGTGCAGAGAGAAATCAGCACACTTAGAAGTGCCTCAGCCATTAAGATATTCTGCTATAGGTATAAAGACAGGCACACTCATGAATTTTGCATGACCTCGGAATTTCGCAGCAAGTATATTAAAAAAGATGCTGCCCTAGCTAAATATGATGAATGAGTGATAAATCATTCAAAAGATAATAGTGCTCCTCTCCATTTTTGTTTGAATTTTCACCCTTTCCAAGGTGTCAATGTTCTGCTAAATATAAACTGATAGCTGTTGTCTGTGGCAGCTGCCACAGAATTATTGTTATTTTAATAATCCTGAAACATAAATTTCTATTTTAGCCATAGTTTCCTGTACATATTATCCCATTTGATGTGGACACAAGCTTCTGATTTTTGATGTAATAAGCTATTCAGATTTTTATTCCTTGTATGTTTCCTCTCTGCTGGGTAGAAAAGGAGGCAACAAATTTATGTTAGAGAGTAAAACCCTTATTTTAAGCCTCCCCTTTTTGTGTGAAAATGGTAAGCCACATATGTGAAATATCATTTTCTCAAGGTCTACTGCAATGTCTGCCTTGGGGAAGCTACATTTCCACAGGCTGTTTGTGGCCTGGCATACTGCATAGTAGTATATCAGGTATGGGAGGGGAAGATGGAGAGGCCTTTCCTTTTGTGTCTGCTGCTATTGGCAGAACAGAGTTGCTACTTGCAGAAATTCTTCCCTGTTTGCTGCCACCACTGGAGAACTGCCACCCAAGAAAGTGGGGTAGAGAAGAAAGTGGGTCGAAGAATCAGTGGGTGGGTGTTGGTAGAAAGGAAGGGGTTTGGGGAGCTCTCAGTGGTGTGAACAGATAATTTCTGAATTAAGACTGGCTCAGTAATGATCAGCGCCCATTAGATTTTAAGAATATTTTTTGCATCTGTTCCTGTCTGCATCAGTGAGACTTGGCTTAGTGAAACAAATGGAAACAAGCTGGTTTGGGCTGGGAGTTAATGCAGAAGCAGAGGTTGGGCCAAGTGCTAAGGATACATTTTGGTATAGACACACTCTTGAGTGCATCAGCTTTGCCAAGGGTCCCACAGTCCCGTGACTGGCTGTGCCATCTCTGCTACAGGTAGAGGACCTTACCTTACGCAGGTTTATTTTGGATATCTGCCTTCACAAAGTGTTGAATATTTATCCTAAGATGAGTGAAGGTTTGTCCTCATTTCTCCAGTGACAGAATTCTGTAGCCTTGCTGTAACATCAGTGAGAAAATCCTGTCTGATTTTGCAGTGATCTATGCAGCCAATCTTCCTTCCTGCTCTTACAGTTGTTCCTGGGAGAGCAACACAGAGCTTTAGCATCTTGGAATCGCCAGCAAATGTGCTCTAGCATAAGGCCCCATGTCTTCATTACTGAATATGGTATGCCACAAAATGTTCTGACGATGTCACAACTTGAGCTTGCATTTCTTAAGCTTGGCAGAACCCTGCTGACTCCTTTGCAGCCTCTTTAATGAGTTTGATGTAAATTTTGCATGTTCTGCCAAACCTCCAGATTGGCTAATGTCTACAGGGTAAAAAATAGTAGCGCACTGCTGTGCTAATTATAACAGCCTCAGACTGCGCTCCCAATAGGTGACAAGACACTGAATGCCAGATGAGAATCGTTGCTTCTTTATTTCTTATAATAAAGAAAACAGATGCTGGTTACAAAAGGAATTATCATACAGCATCATTTATCAGAATAGTCTGGGAGATGTTCAAAACACCGTGGTTACCAGGAGCTCTGTTTACATAGGATTTGTTTGAGATAGAGAACTCCCTAAAAATGACTTCCTTTAGCAGTTCAGCACAGTTTCTACTTTAAATTGCAGTTTAGAAACCTCTGCATAGGTTTCTATCTTATTTACACAGTATCGTTTAAACTTCTAAACACTGGGAAATACAACAGGAAAATTGCTAAACACTTCCCAGGAAGTTTGTACACATTTACCTTGTCAAACTGCCCCCCCCCCCCCGCCTCCCAGCTCCTGGACCATGAGGCCTGAGGGTATTCAGACTCTCGTAGCTTACTAGTTGATAGGGCATGCATCATATGATCACAAAATGTCTAATTCAGACCTTGGAGTTCCTAACAGTGATTCTCTTTTATGTTCTTGTGATTAAAAGAACCCGATATTTAACCCTTGCTGTTGCACGGGGCCAGGCTGATCTTCCCCCATCAGTGATGATTTTTCTGCAAGATTGCTGTGATGTTTTCTCCCTTTGCAGTGATAATTTTTCAAGTGGGACGCAGGAGGAGCAGTTTCCCAGTGGCCTTTGGTTTCCTGTCCAATGGCAAAGGGCAGAGTGTGCTTCTCTTCATTCAGTATAGCAACCTCTAGGACTTCAGTAGACATTCATTCTCTGAACATTATGTTCATTGCAGAATCCTGTGTGCCATCAATCAATAGGCCACAAAGCTCCAAATGAGTTACAAATATTTCTTCCTTTCTTCTTTTTTTACAGCGCCTGTGTCATCTTGGGTGTGATATTTCTCCTGTCTTCGCTATGTATAGTGATCAAAGCCATCCACGACCTTGCAATTAAATTGCTTCCAGAAGTGGTAAGACCTTTTATTTTACCTTTTTAAAATGAAAAACTTAAAATCTAGCCTTAGAATAATATGGTACTGGAGGCATATGCCTGTATCCACTAATAGCTTGGTCCCTGTATAATTCAACAGAACGGCATGAAAATGTTCTATCTTTAATGTACATATTTGACCATTAACTAATATTTATCTTTTTTGAGCTCCAAATATGTTTTTTCTTTGCAATAATAACTAAAATTTATTCACTTCTAGAAATCAAAAAATCCACTGTATTTCACTCTTTAGACCAGTGTTTCCCAAACTTGGGTCTCCAGCTGTTTTTGGACTGCAACTCCCATCATCCCTAGCTAGCAAGACCAGTGGTCAGGAATGATGGGAATCATAGTCCAAAAGCAGCTGGAGACCCAAGTTTGGGAAAGCTCTTTAGACAATGGACCTAGGAATGATTAGAACAGAAAAGAGGAGGCCGTGGCCCTTCAGATATTGCTGAATTACATCTCCCTTAAACTCTGGCAATTGGTCATGTTGGCCAGGTCTGAAGGAAGTTGTAGAGTCCAACAACATAGGTTTAATCCAAAGATAGAGAATCTAGGGAAGCTTTAAGAAGAAGGTGGAATGGGTTGGATTCAGATTTACTTACATTTCCTAAACTGTAAATTTATGTTCCATAACTTGCTGCAGCCAAGAAACCATATGTCAACTTGAGGCTACAGGCATGTTGTTGCTTTGCAAAATTGGTGAAAGATACAGGCTGTGAAAGTGAACATTGAACAATATTCACAAACACTCATGGACAAACACTCATGCTGCATGTCTGGAAGTTGTCAAAATTATGCAAATCTCGTGCTGGAAAAGCACAGCATATTGGTGCTGTATCCAACTTACTATATGTGTGAAAGGAGTAATACAGTACTGTAAATAGAAACCATAAAGTGCTATGATTTTAAAGTAATATGGCAATCATCCTGCTTCCTTCTTTCCCTCATACCCTTTTCTGGCCTGCAATGGAGATCAAAACCATCTTCTTTAAAATAACCAGACATTTGTTCTATATAAAAGAGGACAGATGGACATGATAGCACAGGCTACTATATGGATAATACATGGAGATGCACATATATTAACGGGTTACTAATATGCTTGGATGTTTTCCACATACAGCTGGATTTTGTGCAAAATTTGGATTAAAGAGCCACTTCTTATTGTGAATTGGGTTACTAGAAAAATAATAATTCACGCCTACATCCCTAAAGGCTTGAAGCAGTTTAAAGTGAAAGTTTAGAGTCTTCAAAATAGTATTTTGTGCTAGAGTTCAGATTGCATTTACATAAGTGTGGAATTTTACCCAACAATGTCTGAGAATGAAGCCCATGTAGTGTATTGTAACATTGTAACATTTAAATTGACACAAAGGAGCATATTTTCCAGAGACTTTTAGAAATGTTAATTTATTTGAAAATGTCAGATTTCATGAATTAAGCTTTTTTTCAGAATAGGCTTTCTTTGGTGTAAAATTTAAGCAGCATGACTCTGTTTTTGAGTCATGCGGTTGTGGAACAACCCTTTTCCACTAGAAAATGTTGCCATTCCTTAAATGTTAAGAAAGATAACATTTAACTCTTGGTTTGGAGCAATATAATTTACATAGCAGATTAAAACATTTTCTGTCAAAGAACAAGACAAGTTTTCTTTATGCTGGGCTTCTAGTCTGCAGTTGTTTCTGGGCCGTTTTAGGGCTTAATGTTTCTCTTCCCTCTGTCTTTAAGGACTTCAGAGCGGAGTGTTTCAGTCTTACAGCAACCTAGTGAGGTAGTTTCAGACTGAAAGATGGACCATAGTGTTGCAGGGATTCAGATCAGGGTGCTCCATGTCCAGACTCAATATGCTGTAGGTATGGATTATATTGACTAATCACTCAATATAATGTGTAGTCCAGAATCAATTTTGGAAGCTGCTGCTGTAAGGTACTTTCACAATGCTCACATCAATTTTCTATTTATCAAAGGGCACCCTTTTTCACCAGGGCCAGCCCTATCATTACTAAGGGTGAGGTGGTTGCCTCAGGTGGCATAATCAAGAATGCCAACAGATGCTTGTGTCTCTGGGTGTATGCAGAGTGCACAAATATGCTAGAAGGCAGTGTTTGTGTTAGCTTCTGTGCATGGAATGGTGGAGGCACCCTTCTGTCTTTTACCTGAAGTTTTTCAGATTGCCGCAGCTTAGAAAGTCCTCTTGTGAAGTTGTGGTGCATCTTTTCGGTTCCTAACCAAAGAGGCCTGCCTGAGTTGCAAGGAAAGCCTGGAAAGTAGCAGACTGCATAAATGTTTCATTCTGGACCTCCTGGGGCCATTTTGCCATTATTTCAGTTTCAGAGTCAGGTCTTGTACCGGCAACCTGCATCTGTGCATCACACAGATGCTCCCATGATGCAAAGGTAACATTTTAAGTTTTCCTTACACCTTCATTTACTAACAGCTCATTGGCTGGAAGCCTTGTATGAACTTGAATGAGGTTTCTTTCTCCACAGTCCAGGATGGGTTGTTGATAACCTGTAGATAGCACTCTGAGATAACCTTGTTGCTGTCTTCTTTGATTGATTTGACTCTGCTTGCTGCAACTCTTGTCATCTCATCTTATATTGCTGTGGCCTGCTACTGCCCTCTGTTGCAAATTGCATCATCCAAAAAATCATTTCAGCTTTGCAATTGCGTTGGTAGTGGCATCACTCTGATACCTGGAAAAATGCTGGCCTTGGGCTCTTTACTATAGTGAGCAAGTAAAAGCTAGTAAAGCGCCTGACAAGTGTGCTTGGGGCTAATTCTAAATGATCTCTGTACTTTCTAAGAGAAGGTACCCCACTGAGAATTGGTCTAAAATAATGCTGTAACCTTACTGAATATCCTGCTTTCTGAAATATACCGGTATTGTCTTTTTTTTTTTTTTAAGTTCCTTGCACTAGAGCACTTTGCATATATCCGGAGATTATTAAGCTTGGTATAGTGGCACGAAAAACAGCCCATATTTTGAAAATAAGTTACTTATTTTTCAGTTAAGCTATTAATTTATTGTTCAGAAAAACAATCTTTTTGAGTTTTTCTCTTCTTGTTGTAAGACTGTAAATTCAGCAATTCATTATAATTTATTATAATTCCATATCCCCCCAAATAGGTTATCTCTTTTGTTACGTGCCACAAAATGCGTATGATTTCTTGTTTGATAAAGCAACTCAAAGGGCCAGGGAGAGTACAACCATTTGCTTGGTGTGCTAAATCAATAGCTACTTGCAATTCAGGGAGTGTGTTTATTTCCCCAGGCAGCAGTATCATCCATGCAGTGGCAGTGCAGTTTACATTCATTAGTATGATCCAGGATGTTGTTTGCTAGGATGGGAATAAGGTTACTTTATTTGCCACAACAAAGGAAAGCTGAAGTTCCAGTATAAAAATGTATCTTAAGAAGCTATTATTTGTAACACTAGCTGTGCTTTTAGATGAGTAGTGAAAATATGTCTGGTCTAAGAGACGCAATGTACTGGTTGAAAACTAGGACTACAAGCAGTGCAGCTCACCCACTGATCCTGTTCGTTACTAGATCTGCGACTGTGCTGGCACACAGTCAGATCTTAGATGTATATTTCCTAAAAGGTTAATTTTGGGGAACTGGTGGTACTCCTCTTGACAGTGCACTGTTGTGTGCACACAATATTGCATTGACTTCGATCACTCCATGAATTGAATTTATCAAAGTATGCTTCCTTCACAGAACACTAGTAACTATGCTACAGCTATTATATATCTATAGAGAGAGAGAATAAGGGTTTAAAGGTGATACCATGCCAAATTGAAATGACGTAGGAACACCAAAAGCAGCTTTGTAGCGTGAAATAATTGACATTATTGGGTTGTGTGGTTAATACATTTTTATATTTTAAATTGCCCTGTGGTGTTTTGGTGCAGGTCAGTAAGCCTCTCCTCCTTACGGAGGGGAGGGGTTGTGAGCGGGAGACGATTCCCTCTTGATGCAGAGGGTGCCACGCCCCTCCCCGGTTGGGCACCCAATAGGGAAGCTCAGTGGGGGCATGGCTTGTTGTTCAAATGCGGCCGCGCCAGCCATCCAAGCCATTGCACACACATTTTCTTCGAGTCACCCACCCTCCACTCCCTTTAGATTAGCTTTTCCTGAGACTTTGCTATGGACCTCTGGATGGTCGCCCTGTTTAACCAGGGGGCCTGGTAGGAGTTTTTTCCAATTGGCTAAATTGGCCCAGCCTCTTGGTTTTTTCCGCCTACCTCGTAGCAACCGTCACAACTTTCGTGGTATTTGGCGGTTAGGCATTGGAATGTGTTGTTGGTGTTTTGGGGGGCAAGGTGTGGCCATCGCCTTCCCCAACAATTTTGGGTATTCTGCTAAAGGAATCCGGCGGTCGTGGATCCTGTCCGATGCCCGTGTGGCGGGGGGCCATGGCACGACCCTCCGTGACATCAGGAGAGAGCCTATAGTTGTATTAGCATCAACAGGCTCCACCTTCTGGTGAATAAACCCCCTTTGGGCTCACCCCTCTCCGAGTGGGTGGAGTCTAATGTTCCGTGGTCCAATGCCTAAGCCAATACCTTCTCACATGCTGTAATCAATAAAGTTGTGGCCTTTTCCTTACCCATTAACCTTACATACTGTGTCCACGTGTCTTTATTCCCCAAGCGGGGATCGGGTCCTCGAATCACAATATACACTTGCGACCTAGTGGCCGAACAAAGATGCTGGACTTGTTTTTCACAGTTCCATCATCTGCCACACTTTGGGTAGCAATATCAAAGAGCTTGGGCAGCAGGAACTGTGGCCCCCAGGTCCAGCCTTTGCTTTACCACTGTTGTTCTTTAAGATGCTACCAGACATTTTTTGTTTTTAACGTTACCTCTCTGGGAGTTAAAACAACAACAACACAGTTTAGATAAAAATCACTTATGGAGTATATCACGTGTGTGTGTTTGTACAAAGAGAATTTGGGTGCATCTGCATGATAGCTTTTCTTAGTCCCATACAGGAAGTTCCACCACCCAGTCGCAAATATACAGCGGATGTGGTATGAGACACAATTTCATACTAATATTATTTACTGGTTTATACCTCTGGTTGTTTTTAAACATTTTTCCAGTTTCTGAGAGCTATTCTATTTTTTGCATTATTAGGATCAAATCCAAGTGCCTTCTTTCCTTGTCTAAATTACAGCACACTCTGGTTTTCATACTTTCATTTGTGGGAAGTAGATAGTCTCTGTGAGCAGTACTGTATCTGCATTGCAGTTAGTAAGGTAGGTTGTACATTAACCAAATGCAGGTTCCATCACACAGAATTACCTTTTCCTAAATAGTAATGTTTTAGTGCAGTAAGAAAGAAACACTCTTGAAAGAACATCCTCAGGTATGAGCAATCCTGAAGTTGTGTGTTGCCTGTTTATGAAACTAGCACTCTCCTTGATGATGGGCATTAAGTGATTTGGAAACAGCTGAAGTCACTGCCACTCAACAATGTATTTTTGGGTTAGAGGGTATCCACACTATACTTGTAGGCATAAAACTGGATTCAAGGATATAACCTTAGCAAGGAATGGTAGTGGGCCACAAATACCTTCCTTGTTTGCTCTTTGTAATGTGCAGTTTCCATGGTGATGCCCTGCGCGCTTTTATTGAGATGGATTTGCTAGTATAGTGAAATATATTATAAGATTTCAGCTTGCCTTGCAGTTCAATCATTGCATAACCAGAAAAGTCTGCCCTGTTCTTTCCCCCACTTCTTCCCTATCAGGGGCACAATCAAGCACTTAAAAGACTTAAAGCACAGACCTGTGATAGAAATTTGCATATGCTAATAGATATGTATGCTGAGATGCAAATTAAGGTTTGTGAACAAGTAAACAAGCTCGGCAGATGAGGTCTTTCTGGCCCAGCAGTCTTGTGAGCAAAATATTAGAGAGAAAGAGAGAGAGAAGGAAAAGTTCAAAAACATTGCAATTATTGAGGGAGAAGGCTTGATTCTATTCATTCAGGTCTGTTGTGTATACACTTTGCTTTGTTCACAGATTTGCTGTGGGTGTACTTAGTATAGGATTTATAAATGGCTTTGTAACTGGAATGTCTATGGCAGTGTAACATTAAAGCATAGTGTAAAACGTAGTTATTTGTAGCTGCATTATGTCTCAAGCAAAGATGTTTAGAATAGAATGGGATATACTTATGCAGATATAAATGATGGCACAACTGGACAAAAATGAGTTTCATTTCAAACAAAAGATGGCTGCAGATTATGGAAGTGTTTAGATTTTTTTTAAATAAAAAAATTAATCTTCTCTTTCTAATTCAGTGCTGTTGCTCCAATTAAAACCTAGTGAGGTAGCGAACAATGAATCTCGATGGATTTGATTCCTTATTTAATGATTTTCAGAAGCAATGGCAAGAAGGTAATCTGAGGCGACAAAGAGGAAAGGTCCTGGGGGACATGGCAGCAGATGGTCAGGGTTATTTTATTAATTTAGTACCATATTAAAGTGTCTCTTCTGATCAGTTTTCTGGAAGATGAATTAATTTGGAAAGGTAATCGTTCACACCAAGTGGGATGCTGTTGAGGTTCCTGATGTGTTACCAGTGATGGCTGATACCAGGTCACTGCCCATCTCCTTGCCATTTCAGTTTTCATCTTCATAACAAGCACTTCCACTTGTCTCTTGCCATGTCTTTTATCCTTGACCCTGTGGTGCACAACACAGCTCACTAGACCCTCAGGTGCACAAGCCTACTTCTAATTCAGCTCATTCATTCTGCCTCCCAAAGGTAATCTAGGCTGTAATAGTTGCGTATTTGTCAGTGGTACTTGGTACTGGTGGTAGTGGGAATCCTGGGGCAGGTGGTGGAGTGGGAGAGCACTGGGAGCTGTATTGGTCCGTAAAGAAGCATAGAATAGGCATACAGATATTGTGGTGAGTAGCTCCACTCAGTGGATGCATTGAAATACTGCAGGGATTCCTTGAACAGATCTTGCTGGTCTCAAGTACTTGAAAACTGGATTCCTTTACTCTCCTACACTTGCTTTTTCTCCTCTGTTCCTTCATTTCAGCTCTTTACTTGTATTAAATAAAGAGTGGTTCAGTCATAATATTTGCATGGAGCATCCAACTTTGAAATAAAATAAAATCCTAGAATGAGAATACTGTTTTATTAGATCTTAGTTGGTATAATACTGTATATACTCGAGTATAAGCCTACCTTTTCAGCACATTTTTAATGCTGAAAAAGCCCCACTCAGCTTATACTCAAGTGAGGGTCCTATCGGGCTGCTCCTTCCTCCTCCTCCGCCTTTGCCACTGTTGGCGGTGGCGGAGGAGGAACGAGCAGCCTGAAAGCAGCCCTTTAGGGCTGCTTGTTCTTCCTCCGCTGCTGCTGCCACCAGCCTCTGTCTCTCAGCAGCACCCTAGGTAGGCAGGGGGATGGGAGGGGCTGGGGGGGAGAGAAGCCCCCTCTGTTGTGTGTGCATGCACGCGCGCACACACACACTCCAGCCCACCAGAGTGTGTGTGGTGGTGTGGTGAACCGGCTTATACTCGAGTCAATAAGTTTCCCCAGTTTTTTGTGGTAAAATTAGGTGCCTTGGCTTATATTCGGGTCGGCTTATACTCGATTATATACGGTAACCTATTTCTAGTTAAAAAATAGATAGTGATGTGGCATGTGCAATGAAATGTTGCGCTGTATCCCTACCCTTTAAGGAGAGTTTTCCTGTTCCAGGCTGGTTTGAAATGTCCAGGCCAGGCAGGAGAGGCATTTCTGGAAGGGTGAAAGGGAAATGAACCCTTTTATTCTTCCCCATCCCTGTTCTATAAAGAGATGGAGGGATCAGGTTTAGGATTACATAGCGACCCTGAATATGAGCACTGATAGAGCAGGGAATCTGGGAAAGAGAATGGGTCTCATTTTTACTCTCCTTCTCATTATTCCTATATAATGCTAGAGGGAAGTGCAGGGAGGGAGTCACAGTTGCCCCCATGGGCATAACCAGGTGGGTGCAGCTGCCCCCCTGCTAAATCAGGTACGTAAATAAAAATACTTAAGTAACTGACCAGTTGTGTTGCAGATACCTTTGTTCTGTCCCCCAAACATAAAGCCTACCCCCCAAATAAATCCTGGCTACTGCCATGGCTGCCCCCTTCCCACTCTCCAGAACCCTTGTTTTCTGCTATATAGCTATCAGTGGTCATATTCAGGGCTGGCAGCTAACCAGCCCAGAACCTGTATGTTTACTCTCATAGTACACATCCTTGCAACTTAACCCCCCCTTCCAGGATACTTGCCAGAAAAGCTGCTAGGGCAGGGCCATCTTAAGCATATCCCCCGTTTCCCAGAGTTGTCAACCTTTTCCCAAGCCTCTGCTGGGATTGCTCTCCTCCCGCGGGGGTTTGGGAAGACAGCTGCACGTCCGCCAGCCATATAGTTAGCGGGGCGCAGCTTCTATCCTAAGCCTCTGCAGGGATCGCTCTCCTCCCGCGGAGGCTTGGGAAGGAAGCTGCACGCCCGCCAGCCCACCCAATGGGAAAGACGGCTCTGGGCCAGGGGCTAGTTCCTCCTTTTTTTCTGAGCCAGTGTGGATTTTGATCCATCCTGGGAGGCTTTGGTGTGCTCCAGCAGATGTGCTGCTGAATCTTGCACCTTTTTCATGCTCCTGAAGTATGTTTGAATGGGGAAGTTGTTGATCTTTCTTGCACAGAGAGGGTAAGAGCAACACTCTCACATATCCCTATGGGAGAGAAATGTAGTTCCCTTTCGAAGATAACATTTTCTGATTGAGATAAGTGTGTGAATTGCTCGTGTGCCCACACTCACAGCTGTTCAGATATATCTAGCCAAAGCCACCTCCAGAAGCATTTTGCTCGGGCCCAGATCTGTACATTTATTTGACAGCTTTGTATTACATGGCAAAAGTGACACATAATATATTTTTCTTTTTTCTTTTCCAGGATAACTTTCTATATAGTGTTTCTATTTTAAGTGGAATCCTTTGTACTACCTTGGCAGTGATCAAATTTATGTTGGGGAATGTGCTCACAAGCAGAGCATTGTTAACTGATGGTAAGTAGCAAGTATCACATTCCTCTATGTTTTGGCTACTTTTATATAAGATGAAAGATGAGTGAGATGAACATAAGGTATAATACAAAAACAGCTACAGATATGAGCTACTAGTTAACATGCAGCTGACAGATTTGTTGAGTTTCTTACTATTAAATGAAACATTTTATTCGGACTGGATAATCACCAAATGCTGTAAGGACAGACCGCCCTCCTCTGCGCCAAGATTAATAGGAACCTTGGTTCCTATAATTCCCAGCACTTTTAACAAATTATTCTTTTTTTGGGGGGGGGGGTGCTTGTTTTAAATGTATGTATGCAGCCTTAGCTTCCCTGATTTGCAGAGATTTTTATTTCAGGCATTTCTGGCAACTGTAAGCTATAGAAAAATGAAGACATTCCAAGTGACAAAACGATGGATGGAAGTAGCCCTTTAAATAAAGCATGGAGACCAGTAAATCCCAAGGAGTTAATAATAGTAATAATATTTGCAAGCAAGTCAGGAGAGCTTGAATGCATTAATAGTAGTCAGATGGAATGTGTGTGTTGCAGGAAATGAGAGGCCCACAAAACATGGCCAGATCATAGGCTTCTTCTGATACTGGATGGTTTCGTCCATGCGGGCTGCTGTGTAGTGCATAAAAAGATGTCAAACAGCAGCAAGAATACTGTAATTATTTATCGGGGACAACCCGTTTGTCTTGCTCCAAATGAAAAATTCCACAGGAGTCAAGACAGCAGACATGTGGAAATTCAAGTAGGGAGCACAGACGAAGGCTACCTAGTGCAGTCATCCTGTGGTCCATCATGTGGGACAAATGAGTGCAATAGGATTTTCAAGCAGGACATGAGTGCAATAGGCTTTTCCTGCTGTGTGGTATTCTGAGGCATGGTGCCTCTCTGTGATCGTGAAAACAAAAGCTGGAAACAGATGCTTTGATGCCAATTTCAATTTAATGCAATTACCGGTAAATATGGTTCAGATTTGTTGAAAAGTAACATATAAGCATTATTTTGTTAAAAAAAATCTGTGTTACCTAAGCTCTGGTATTTATGGGAAAGGGTCTAGCCATATGTACTGAGCTTTTATAGTCTCTAGGAATGATCACCGCATTGCACTTTGTGCGAGAGAGTGCCAAAAAGATCATTTGGAAGCTGCAGAATGCCACTGCTTTCCTACTGGTACATTTTGGGAGGTGAGACCATATTCACTCAGTACTGCAGCAGTTGTACTGGCTGCTGGTTAACTTCCTAGTGTTGGTTCTTATGTTTGGAAGCTTTTAATTGCCTGGGGCCTATGTACCTTAAAGACCATTTCTCTTTCTAAGTATAAGCCCCTGTCCTCACAGTGGAACATTGGTTGTAAGAAACAGGAGACTCATTGTCACAAACTAAAGCATTGGAACAGGCTCCTTTAGGAGGGTCAGGGTTGCTCTTTCCACCCCCTGGGATGGGTGAAAATACTTCCCTGTAATATTCTGTAGCGTGTAGCGTCATGAGTAAAATTTCCCTAGATGATTTGACTGTTGAAGAAGGATCACAACTGTTGGAGGAGCAAGCGGTGCTTGTGGTAGCAGAAAAAGCTGACTGCTTTCACATCATCACAGCTGTCAGAGCCATCAGCTGCGAGCAAACAATTGTGGCAATTCTTTTTTAAAAAAAGAAAATCCATGATTGATGAGAGTGCTGAGATGCTTTTAAGTTTGAACTACTGAAACTTGGAGACTAAAGTACTGGAGTGAGTGTGCAATGGTAATTAACTCAACACAAATGCCCCCTCTTTAGCCCAAAAAACAATTGTTTAATTTCCCCACCACTCCTAGAAGTCTATAATCAAGGCCAGCTGCTGCATTTCAGTGATTTTTGCATGTCTGTGTGTGTCTCTCTCTGTGGTCCCCCAGGAATGGTCTGGCTTTCCCTCTTTCCTTTCAGGAAGAGCAGCAGTAAAAGCAGAGCATGGAGGCAGCAAAGGTTTACCTGCTCTGGAGTTGTGCCAGCTGCTGCTCCTTTCCTGCCACTGTTGGGGGTCCCAAAAACAGATGTGCCTTCTTGGGAATTTATCCCCCTATCCAGAAGTTCAGTGTCAAGTCCAGCTGCTTAATCAATGAAAGCAATTTTGGGGGTGAAGGTGTGCTTGGTGTTACTGTTTCTGAATGAATTAAACAAGGATTCCCCCCCCCCAAAAAAGGTCACAGTTTTTTTGTTTAAAAGTAAGGCCATGTCTCCTTTTCTGCATGGCCCCCAGGGGATTCACCCTGGGTCAGTGCAGCCATAGACTCCAAAGTTAGCCACCCCTGTATTAAAGGACCCATTGAAGACGGGCCATTTTCAGTTGTATACAGTGGTACCTCAGGTGACAGATGCTTCAGGTTACAGACGCTTCAGGTTACAGACTCCACTAACCCAGAAATAGCACCTTGGGTTAAGAACTTTGCTTCAGGATGAGAACAGAAATCGTGCAGTGGCAGTGCAAGGCCCCATTAGCTAAAGTGGTACCTCAGGTTAAGAACAGTTTCAGGTTAAGAACGAACCTCCAGAACGAATTAAGTTCTTAACCCAAAATACCGCTGTATAACAGTTGTTTCAGCTGATGAATAAGCCAAATATTAAGGAGTTTTTGCCTGTCTGTGCAGACCCTTTTTCCAGTCGTTATTTAAACCAGGAAGTCTCTAACCATGGTTGGAAGTTGTGTTTAAATACCCTGGCTTGTTAAGAGCTGGTCACCATAGTTTCACCAGATGTCAGTTTCATCAAAACTGGGAATTAGAGACTTCTGGGTTTAATTGCAGCTCGCACAAAGCGGTTGTGTGTGTTGATAAAAAAGGCTCATTCATATCTCTGCTTATTAAACCAAGATAAGACCATCTGAATTGGCTCAGTGGTAAAACTGATGGAATGTTTTGTCCTACTTCTATACCTGTTTAATATGCCATGATTACCAGTGTTTTCAACTAGTCCTGCATTTTGCAAATAGCTGAGGAACTTCTCTTCCATTAATTACGTCGTCGTGATAATTGTGTTGCTGCTGATTTTATTGTTAGCTAAATTAGAGACTGAACTCTGTAATTAGCTTGGTGTCTGTGCATTCAAGCTATTTTAGTCAGGCAGCTACGCACAGATTTCTCTCTTTGTATTTTTGGCTTTTGGTGGAATATAATCTTTGGGAGGGTGAGATTCCCACCCACAAGCAAGCAATACAGCAAGGGGGTGGAAGCAGCAGTTACACAAAGTGAATTAGTATGTCTCTTTTGCCTGTTAGCACTTTTCTGATTCCTGTTAATTTGCTTCCTGCCGTGACAGCCTGTGGAACTGTAAGTTTCTTTTAGACAGCACAGAGTGGGGTGCAGAATTCAGCAATTTCTATCTAGCAGGGATTTCTTTTTTTAAGTCTGCAGATGTCTCGTGTATTTAGTCTTAGTTAATTGTTTAAAAACATGCTAAGTGAGGAGGCATATATCATGCTTGCCAATGTTCTCAAGTTAACAGAGACAATATGGTATCTGGGAAGGCTCAAGATGGAACCTGGTCAGCAGGCAGAGACTTGTGGATAACAAGAGATAACTGAACTATCTAGTTACCCTGGTAAATTGCTGCTGACCAGGGCCAGCCCACCCATGAGCCAAGGTGAGGTAACTGCCTCAGGCAGCATGAACCACCAGGACAGC
This sequence comes from Podarcis tiliguerta, assembly GCF_965153285.1. Taxonomy (NCBI): domain Eukaryota; kingdom Metazoa; phylum Chordata; class Lepidosauria; order Squamata; family Lacertidae; genus Podarcis; species Podarcis tiliguerta. The sequence continues at coordinate 41,132,321 of NC_139534.1, forward strand.
AGATTGCACCACCACTTGTTTCTGTTGTAAATCTTCACTCACCCCTTCTTCCCTGGTGAGGGGGGCAGCAGCGGAGGAAACTGCTTGGGCGCCTGGGGTGCCGCGCTTTGGGGACTTGGGAGTCTGCCTGCCTCCTCCCACTCAGATGCCCTACAGCTGGGGTGGGGAGGCAGTGGGCGGACCATTTAGGCAGCGCAGAGCCTGCATGCACCCAAGCCACAGCGTTTCTCCCAGGTGAGTGCCGCTCGGCATTTTGTCATCTCCCTCAGTGGTGATACCTGGGGCATTCTGTACCCACCACACCCCCTTCCTCTGCCCCTGGAGGGGGAGTGCCATTTGGACGTCCGCCTTAGGTGCCCAAATGTTTTGGACAGACCTTGCTACTGACACATAAGGTGAACCCAGGAATAGTATTATGTACACTACCATTTCTCCAAGTGGTGAAATGGCAGTGCTCATCCAGGTCTGGCTACCTTTGGAAAATAAATCAATGGTGATTTAATAGTTGTTGTTTTTTTTTTGTAATATTCAAGTTATTTACAGATACACAAGCTGAGCATAGGTGGAGACAGAACATAACATTATTGAAATCAATGCTCCTACATCAGTTCTCCAAAAGCTCATTCTGCCTTCCTGAGTCGAACTGCAGTTTTCTTTGTTTCTGTCTATATCTTTCTATGGGCAAATGTGTGCATGTACACACTTGCTTAAGGTTATCCTTAGTTTGGAGATATGCTTCTTAACTCTATTTTCTTGGGGATTCTGGGCTATTTACCTGTAACTTTCCTAACAAAGGATGAGGCCGGCAGCTTGACTATTAAGGAACTTTAAGCAGTCACTCTGGCCTCATTAATCCTTTTCTCTCCAAATGCAAATTTCATTAGAATCTGAAAGTAATCAAATTACAAAGCTGGGGGGGCTGGGATGTGGAGGGTAGGCAAGTCCTATTCTCCAATCTTTCTTCTGTTTGTGATGATTCCCACAGTCTAAACTATATTCTTTGTAAACCGCTTTGTAAAGCGGTATACCAATTCTGTTAAGTAAAATAAATATTGATTTGTTGTGCAGTATACTTAGTAGCCCCTTCGAAACATGGATAGAACATCAACAGCACAACAGGCAAGGCAGTATTTTATGTTTCACCAGCACTAGTCAGGACTGCAATTTCTCAAAGACTTCTCGCTGCACAGGAGAGACATCTCATGGCCAGCTAGATAGGTACCTAGCATCCCTTGGTGTTAGTATGGTAAACAAGGGAAGGCTGATTGCCATTAGGCTGAGCTGAAGTAGGGTGCTTTTGCTATTTTTATTGCCCTTTGAAGTATTTTTCATTCCAGTGATTTCCCCGCCAAGGGGATCTTCGGTGGCCCATTCCCAGCAAGAGATTGGGTGCTCATGAAATAAGGCACCCCCCTCCCAGCACACATTTGGCACCTTAATGCATATGATTAGGTGGTGAGGGCAAAGTGCAGCAGTGGCTTGGGGCATGCCCAGAACAGAAAAAGCAATGAATGGCAGGGTAGGAGTAACTTGAGTGTACAACCAAAAAGCCCTCCAGATTCATTCCGGCAACCTCCATCTTCTAGTGTGAGTGGCAAGCAGTGGAACAGCAATGAATAGCCCTGACTGCGGGGAAACAAACAGGAATGTGTGGAAACTAACATGTTGAATACACACATAGCAGTCTGATCTGAAATGCCTATTGGCCCGCATATGGAAGCAGCCAAAGACAGCATTCTGCTTGGACCAGCACCTTAAGAGGCAGCAGAGATGGGAGGAATCTAATTACGAATAGGGTGTGAAGATGGCAGATGCTGGATAGACATGCACAGAGCGAAACTGCATTACAGAGAGAAGTTAGAATGCCTGGTTCTCATTGCTGTAAAATGGTGTGGGTACCTGAGTGGGAACTAACTGTAGGAAGAAATGGAGTAGTTTGAAGTGCAAGTATTAACTATTCAAAGGTGGGATGCGTGGTGGAACTTCCAAGGCAAAAACCATCCTTAGCACTTGGATGCAGAGGATTACTTGAGCTGCTGCTTATGAATTCCTAAAGGCTCAGACACTCTGGCTCTTTCACCATATATACAGAGACCTCTAGGGAAAAGGCAATGAAGGGTGGTTGAGAGTTAGCCAAGCTTTCGTAGGTTTCCTTAAAACCTACAGAACAAGCTCTGTGATGAAGGCAGATGCATGTTCTATGCACTTATCCTAGATTCCTAACTATCATAATGTAAACATAAGCAAAGTCTGATAAAAAAACACCTTGCAGTATCAAAGTGGTCAGTATTTTCATGTGAGACACATGATCAGAGTGACATCTTGTGGCCAGTACCTGGAAAAGCTTAAATTTCTTAGTGGGTTTATTTTATGTGAGTTGAAAATGGTACGCATGTAACTCATGAAACTCTCTGGTTCTTGGACAAGTCTAAATTTATACTTTTTATTTTAGGTTTCAACTCTCTGGTAGGAGGAATAATGGGATTCTCCATACTTATAAGTGCGGAGGTTTTTAAACACAATGCTGCTGTTTGGTACCTGGATGGAAGTATAGGTGTTCTAATTGGACTGACAATATTTGCCTATGGAGCGAAGTAAGTGAAGTTGTTCCTTTTTTCACCTTATTCTTTGTGCTTGCATGCTTAACAGATACTGTGATGATCTGTTCCTTGTACATGATGCTTGAGGCATGGGGCAGCAACCTCAACACCATTTCCTGAGATGTTGCACTTACTTTGCTGTGGTGTATCGTCATTATTTACCATTGCCCTCACTACCTTATTGCTACAAAGTTTCATTGCTTAAATATCAATATATTGGGTGATTTACAATTGCATGCCTCGCTTAGAACACCTTTTAGAATCCACTTTATCAAAATCTACTTTGCAGTGGTTGAGCTCTGGATAGAATACAAAGATATATTCCTAAAAATCTTCCAGCACCATTGTCCATGATTTTCTGCTTACAACTTGTGACTTTTGTCCTTCATCAACATGTGCTTTCATTTCCAGACTACTTGTGGACATGGTTCCTCGTGTACGGCAAACACGTCATTATGAAATGTTTGAATAAAGACAGAGCACCATGGACTGAATAAAATTTTGCAAAATGTGATGACGTACTACATCCTGGCAAACGGTGCCAATTATATTTACAAGATTGCACTTTGTTTCTCATGGTATATTTTCTTTTTACATTATCTTTCCAAGAAAAGGTCAATCTGTACAATTAGGCAAATATGTACACCGCTTAGATCTTGGCAAAAGTAGCAACAAGCAGCCGTTTTCTTTTGTGTGTGCTATTTAAAATCCTGCAAATGGTAACTGAGATGAGCAGAGTGCACAGTTCTAATCAAGCCGCCATGTTTTGTCTTCTGGAATATTAAGAGTTCTTCAGCACAACAGATGCCTGTATAAAGGAGCCAAACCCGAGAGGGTGCAGCCACAGTAGTCTTTTACCATGGCACCTTAAGGACTAACAGGTTTATTGTGGCATGAGCTTCTATAGACAAGAGACTACTACTGCATCTAATATAGACAAGAGATGGCCTTTAGTTACGTTGCCACCAACGTTCCAGAATGTGCCAGCAAGTGAGACATTCCCAATGTCTTCTGCACAGAACTCAGTGGTATTGTACTTAGCTTATGGGGGCCAACAGACACTACTTGATGCATGGAATTGATTCCCCCCCCCCAGCCTCAAATCAACCCCCTTTCCCAAACTGCTCCATTTTTAAATTCAAAGAATCTAATGTGAATTTCATACTATTTTCTAAAATTCTCTGCACTGCATAAATATGAAGTAACACATTATGAAATATATTAAGCTGCACAGACAAAATAAGCACAAGGTGTTAATGTACAGGCAAAAGCCAAAAAAGCAAGAGGGGGTAGTTTTTGATTATATGTCTATGGCTGTATTATGCACTTATGTAGCGGTATATATGGGTAAATACATGGGTGTCCTGTTGTCTGGTAAAAGTGATGGTTTCAAGGTGGTAGTAAGATAGCCTTTCTACTGTTAGTTAGGCTATTCTGTAGGTGTTCCATGTTCCCACCCACCATCTTATGTAATTTAATATCTGGATTACAAGTTATGACTCCCATCATGTAAATCAATAAAGCTGTTACCTATTTTATACAGTACCTGTAATTAACCTTTAAAAAAGCTCTCTAGATAATACATTAACAATACAATCTATGTACTGTCTTCAGTGGTGCTTACTAACTTGTAAGTGTGTTCAAGATTGCTTCCTCAATAGAACAAGTCGTCTTGTAGAAAAGCCCTCTGAAATGTTGCTGCCATTTTTTCAGCTATGAAGCCCTTTCTACATGAGTTTAACATTTGGTGAGTATGCAGAAATTATCAAAACATAACTTCGTACCTCTTACTGTTTTGATACTGCATTTTGCAAAGGTAGAAACGAGACGTTTACCCAAGCAGCTGCTTCCACAGAAATACGTATGTGGAATAAAAGCTTACATATACAGTAGCCAACACAGCAGCTCATCTACCCTTCTTTTATATGTTTTTTTCTTACACCTGCTATATAGTATATCTGCACAGAACTCAAAATGTGAGACTGATGGTAGTAGGTGTAGGCATTAAACATTTTTATTTAAAAAATGCTTATCTCCAATTAAAAAACCTTGAAGTGCAATTGCCTGAAACTGCTTGTTGAAGGGTGTCTGACAGTGTTAACAATGAAGTTCATTCTCTACGTGACACCTTTCCACCTTAGAAATGAGAGGTTCAATTCTTGGAAGAAGGAAAAGTGTGCTTTTGGCTTCCTCTGTTTTAATAACTATCAGAGTCATTTATAACAAAATTCTGATCTTAATTTTATTTTTTAGCACAGTGTGGTTGGATGGAAGAAAGGGTGAAAACAACGCAGTCACACAAGAAAAAGTTTATTGAAAAATAAAATTTTCCCTAGTTTGCCCTACAACAGTTGGTGGGGGTGGGGGGTGGGGGAAGGAAGCATTGTCAGCCATGAGAATACAGACATATTTACACCTTGGTTTTAAGTTTCCCATGTTGTTAATCTTCTAATTTTACAGTTACTTGCTGTGAAGCAACCTGCTAAACAAAATATAACGGAACACAATTGAAGAAAGAAAACCCCCGCACAAAATTTCAAGCATGTATTGTTTTAAAAAACATAATCAGTGCTTGTGAAACAGATTAAAATCCTTATTAAACCTTAACCTACTACTCCGCTGAACAGTACTCAGAGCTGGGAAGCTAACACTTTACTTCTTATTACAAACAATATTTTGACTTTCAATGTTATATTTATAGAGATAGTCAGTGACTTGCTATTCTCTGTTGCACACTTCTGGAAAAAACCCACTACTTACTTTTTTTTAGGGTTTCTCTTACTAGCCAAATGTTAATGTTGTGATCTTGACCCCTGGCTGTGGACTGCTAAGCTTATTTTAGTGAAACAGGAGAGTGGTGAATATATGTATTACTCACTGCTTTCTGTTCTAAAAAATAGGACAAGTCCAGGTTGGGAGGTAAGCTTTGTTTTGCCAGACAAAAACAATGCCATTTGCTTAGAACCCAGGTTTCAGTAAACTATGCAAGCCTTCTGCATGGTTTGCCAGTACCTCTCAGTGGAGCGGGTGTTACCGATGCATCATGTAGGTGAAAGAATTTACATATACCTGGCAAACAGTCCTTGGAACTGGTAGGTTTCTTTCCTTTGAAAGGTCATAATGTAAACTATTTGCCCTCTGGCATTGGGTTCAAGGGAAAGTTTAATTAGAACTAGCAATTCAAAGTTTCCCATAAACACCTACTGCTATATACAGTATATGGCCAATTCTAATATAAGAAGTCACTTTCATAATTGTAGTGGGGGGGGGTCACTTGATACAAACACACTCCAAATGATGGATTATTAAGCAAAGCTGGCCCCTTCATGTACACATCAATACAAAGGAAATTAATTCGTTTATATAAATATAAAATGACAGGGCATAGTTAAGTAGCATCATTCAGTGTCCTGAATATATAGTACTCAGCAAGATATAATACTAAGGTACATCCATCTTGTATATGCTATTTCTATAGCATAACACACATATATACACACACTTTAACATTTGAATATATTGACTGACCTTCCTACCTGCTCTGTTATATAGTCAATTTATGCACAATATGTTCAGTCTTTACTATGGGAATTTTACATCCAGAAGAGATTTAGAAAATTTTAGAATAAGAAGCAGCAAAGCATGAGCAAAGCATTAGACTCAGTATAAGAAGCTTAAGGTACTGGAAATCAAATCCAGGAGACTGGGGTAAATAGAAAGAAGCACAGATAAGAGAGAGAGATCAATACTGGCCATTAGAACCCAATTGTTTACAGCAGATGGAATGTGGAAGTTGCTGCAGGTGTGAGTCTTATGTCTGACGTTCTCCTGTTGCATTAATTTTCCATATGCAACTTGTTCAGCTACTGTGAGAACAGGATGTTGGACTAGATGGGCATTGGCCTGATCCAGCAGGCTCTTATTTTATATGCTAGTCATGTATGCTGTGTGGTCTGATTCCTCATTTACATTCACTCCACAATAGCTGCTACCTATCCCAGTAAAACAAAGGACAACAGAGAATGCTCAATTGAAACTAGACAGTAATTTCAGTTGCTTTAAAGTGATTCTGACTGCTTAACTGTGGTTGTTAAAATATCAGCACTTAAGCATAGTGAGAGTAGTTTGGGCATTGTATACATGCCTGTTTACTTTGTATCCAGTACACTCCTGGTTTGGGAAGTGGTGTGCACATGATGTTAGCTGCAATTCATATCTGCCCTGTTGTTTCATATAAAATGCTGCATTCTGATGTGCTTTCCCCTAAACCAGCTTTGCTCCAAAGTGAGAAAAAGAAAGCCCTAGCTGCACTGTAAGCCATGAGCAGGATTTTTTTTTTTTTGTCCCAGCCGGAACTCAGTTCTGGCACCTCTCAGGTGGGTGCCATTGCCATAAGAGAAAAAGGGAGGTGTTCAGGGTGAGTTCCAGCATCTTTTTCTATAAAAATAGCGCTAGCCATGAGCAAAGCTTCTTAAATAGCCACTCTCTTGCTTTCCAGGTGCTGCTAGACTCCCAAATCCTATCAGCACTGACTGGCGACAGCAGTGGTCAGGTATAATGGGACTGCAGCAAAAGCTGGAGGACCACCAGGTCCACAGCACTGCCTTAAGGCAATTTCTAGTTCAAGCACCTGAGTGACTATTTACTAAATTTTCTGCAGAACAAGCCTAATTATTCTTGCAACATTATAAGCAGGAGATTGTAATTTCAGTTATTTTGAATTAGTCTAGTTTCGTGTGGAAGGAAGGTTAACGTGATACAAATTGGCATGGGTTGGAAGGATGCACCTGTTCCTGAATTTCCTTGCAAGGTTGTTCTGGTGGAAGAGAATGCAGAAAAGACCTTGAAAATGTCTCTTTCTGTGTACCTATGCAATTTAATGTGATGGGACGGCCCTGATAATTTAAGTTGGAATGGTACTTTATTAACTCTAAAGTTATTGATAAAAAAAATTAAGCAAAAAGACCATCTATAAAAATGGTGTATAGGGTTCCTTTAACAAAGCAGAAACCACACCAATCATTTAAAACTGCTGAGAACCAATCAAAGTAAAATAATTGCTATAGCATCTTTGTATGGTTTCATATTAGGTGTATGGTAGGGGAATTGGGTTCAAAGAGCACCTAATCATGCTGTTAACAGCAAAAAACCCAGTTTTTGTTTTTGTTTCAAAAAGGAAAAGCCATTTGATAGATTAAGATAGATTGTTGGAAGATGCCTCCCTTGAATAAGACTTTTTTTTTTTAAGGTTCTTATTGTGGATGAAATATAAGATTTTTATCAAAGGGTGCAAGGGACCAGCTATTACTAAGTACATTAATGGGCTATGGACAACTCTGCATGTTGATACTTAATTTAAAAAAAAACAAAAAAACTTGCATGACAGTTGCAATTGCTTGTTGCATTTGACAACAGCCATCTAGAGCACCGCATATAATCAAAGCCAGAGGACGTACTGCATAACCAGCTTAAAACACCTATAAATGCCTTCTCAACAATAACTCTCTTCACTTGTTGCACTAAATAAACAGGAGTTACCTAGAATATGAATGGCCTCTACTTTGCCCAAAAGGCTGAAAGCAATGATCTAGTATTGTATGAAACCTATTGAGATTTATAATCTTCAGGCATAACCCATCACAATTACTAGTACTAACATCCATTGTAAATGCACAGTGATTTTGTAGCAGTCACAACACCCTTTTCAATTCAGAACCTGTATGAAGGCTATTCTTTCTTTAAAAAGCTCACTGTCAAAAATACAAAAACAAAGGCACTAATTACGGGGAGGCCACTGCGTTATGTAGTTAATTCAGTTGTGTGCCTCAGAACTTTTGCAACAAAAGTTATTGGGGGGGGGGAAACGTAGTGAACTGTCCCTGAATTGCTCCCAAGTACTTTTTTTTAAACGAAGCAGCCTGTCAGACAACCAGTGGGCATCGTACCATCAAGGTATAACATGCTGAATGATTAATTACAATGCTAAATACATTTTTACCCCCAGTTACAAATGGAAGTTTCCATAGACTTTTCAGAAAAACTGATTTAGGGCCTACTTACACACTCTAAAAATTCTCCATATTGGACAGCTATATAACCAGAGCCACACTGACAAAATAACATGCGAGTGTTGGTAGGCAAGGTTCTTCTCTGTGGCAATTTGTAAAAAGAAGGAAGCCCAGTGCTACTCAGATTGCAAGTGTCACCACTTTAAAATTTATCCTGTAGTATATCTGACTCTGTTTTTAAGGAAGTGCATAGGTAGACCCATACAACACCAGTCTTTGTGCACTTACTTGCTTGAGGAGGTTAGGCTGCTCCTTGTGACTTGGTGTTAGGCTTCTATTAATCCTTATTCTACAAGAATGGTGCAAACGTTAGACGCACATAACATGCCATGGTAGCTGTGTGAACTTGAGCTAGGGGGCATGCACACTCTGATGCTACAGGGATGAGCAATTACACCTCCTTTGAAGAAAAAGAGGAGGGGACTTTCCTCTCTAAACAACTTCTTGAGTGCTCATGTGGTCAACCTTACATACTACTAAATGTGAAGAACTTAACAGGAGCGCCTTCATACCTGCGAAAGTTTGTGCTAAGAACTTCAAGAAAATAACCTATTTCTTCAAAAGATCATGCCAGTGAAGGACTAGTAATTTATAGAAGAACATACTGAACTGCATTCTTTTGAGAGAGAGAAAAATCATGTACATACCGATTTACATTTCTAGTTCTTTGATATTGGACGTCAGCAATTTCCTGTTACTTGGAACATGAAAAGTACACTACCAAACCATTTAAGACCAGGCAGATGGACATTAGCTAATTATATTCTCTCCTCCCTCCTTTACTAAGATTTAGCATGGATAATGCATCATATATAAGCGCATTGTGTTTAGACACAAACATTCAAGTACAAATATCAATAGGTAGCATTCTCTTTGAGTTGTTGCAGCTTGTAGTACGTACTTTTGCTTTGTCTTTTCTCCAATATTAAAAAATACTCTTTATAAATCATACCAATATTTACAGAAAGTATATAAATCCTCAAATTAGTGTTCCATTATAATTGCTCAGGCAATGTTCACATCCCAAACACACAATTAATTTAAAATAAAAAATAAAATAAAAGGCACACATATTAGCAGAATGTGCTTCAACACTGCCATGCAGAAACCAACCCCCCCAACCACAACTGCTTCTATGAACCACAAGAGAGACAAATGATCAAAACTAGGTGAAATGTACTGAAAAGCATATTTATAGATGTGCAAATCAACTTGCATATATGAAATAAATGAGGTTTTTATTGGCATTTTTAAACAGTGTATTCAATCTTTACCTTTCAAAGGTAAGCTTTAATGTTAAAGTTCTTTAAAAATAAATTATGTAAATGCTTCTCTCAGGTTTTGGTGATCTCTCAGAACAAGGTTTCTTTTTAAAAAAAATACCAAGTTACAAACTTGTAAAATAAGGGAGAAAGTTTTGATATATGAAGACATGATGCTTCTAGCATGATGTGTTCTTTCATTTTATTTCAGACTTCAGGGAGCTCCATGAATTGTAGCCCACTACACCCAAAGCCAAAACCTGCCAAAATGATTTGCAATTCTATTTATCCCCTTAGATCTCCTAATAATCCTGAAGTGAAATACCACATTTCTGCATTTGAACTTTTAAAAAATGGTCCAGGTTTCAGTCAAGAAAGGCATTCCCCTCAAATAAATCTATAAGTTTGTCTGGCTTTAATGAAAAACCACCTTAATCATCACCTGCCATCTGCTCTTTATGCTGGCAGAGGATTATGAAGGCATTTGTTTCCAATGTGTCATTCATTAAAGGTATCCATAGAGATAGGTTTGAAGAAAAACCTTATAGATAGCCTGGATCATGGTACAAGTTTAATTTGCTTCAACATTTCGATGCTAAAAAAGTGTGAGGTCCACTGACCCTGTACTAACTACAACATGGTTAGATGAAACTCTTCTTTTGTACCATCTACCAAGTCTTCATAGTAAACACCATAATAAGGCTAATACACAAATTCATTTCTCTTCCACAATTACTGTTATTTTAAAAAACGCAGCTATGAAATAACTGGATGAGCCTATCAAAGGTCTGATCCTATTCTCAGTGATATCATAAAACACTTGAAGAAATAATGGGAGACCATGTCATATGCAGAGTAAACCCAATGACTTGAAGTTAGTCATAACTTAAGTCCATTCATTTCAGTGGCCTGCTCTGAATACGGCTTACTCATATACCACCCTACAATAATGTTATCAATTATACCTTCTCAGTACCACTCATTATAACCACATAGCATTTTTGGGGGGGCCAACATACAGTATGTCTAAACTAGCAATTTACAGATATTACCCCCTGCTGAAAGACTATGTTATTCATTGCACCAACAAACTAACAAAACTCAAATCCTTCTCTTGGGGTTCGTTTGATGCTATGTATGAAAACAAAAACACATTAAAAATGTTGCAATAGAGGACAAAATCTATGTTATTGTTGAAAGAAAAATATCTAAGCAATTGATCAGATTTGTAAAATTGTATAACGACATTTAATATATATCTTTCTCTGAAGAAGAAATATTAGATTGGAACTGGCCCCGTTACTAAAGCCAAACTAATCCGAATGTGCTAAGATGCATTTACAGCACATATATTCTCAAACATTTTTGCTGCAGCAGCAATTGGTAGTACTTTGTTTATTGCCAGGTCTAGTTTGATGATGGTCTGTGCTCATAAAGAACACATTAGAATAAAAAAGTCAATCACCAACAAGGGTATCAAAGTTGAAGAGTGATCATTTTTTAGAGGAAGGAAGGAGGAATGGGCTCCCATGTACTTACAAGTGTGGGCAGAAACTGCTTAACACACAAGGCTAGATTCCAAGTGTTAACTATTACAGAAGTCCAAGACATCACACAAAAGCCAGTCACAAGTTACTGGAATTTGGGCCAGCCACTGCTAATTTTTAATCCTATGCACATACAATTAAAAGTTGTTAGTCTTGTCAAACATTTCTGGAGCTATGCCCTGCTGATATGAAATCGTTCTTAAAAAAAGAAAGAAAGAAAGACTCTATCTCAACAATTTGAGAGAGGTGTTTTCCCTTATGGTCTTTGGTATGTCAAAAGATACTTGAGTGCTTCCCACAATAAACAGTGAATGCCAAATAATGAATTAAGTTACATTACAAAAGAACAGAAAGGAGTGAATTACCCCACCAGTAGAAATAGTAAGTAATATTTAGGGTAGAGGGGAAAGAAGCAAATAACCGAAGTATCGTACTCTGATATAATATTGAAAATGGTCCAAGTTTTTTCTTGCCAACCTGTGGTAGCTTTTAGCTTCAAAGTGAGGAAGCATCCATTTTCTATCCAATGTCTTTCTATCCAATGCCTTCCACAAACAGTGCTTTTAAAGATGTCAGCTGTGCTGCAAAAGCAACCCCTTTTTCCTTTAAAAAAAAAAAAAGAGGAAAAGCTGATCTACAAACAAATCTGAGTTCAATTCTCTGGATTAATTTCAAATTGTAACACTACCAACCTGCTGCAGCACACCTACTTTTAATTAAGGACTTCAGGAAGAGGTCTCACTTGCTTATAGTCATTGTTTTGTTCATGTCTGTCCGTCCATCCTATAAAAGCTTGTAAAATCTCCCCAAGCTGTCAAAGACAGACCAGCACGATTTGACTGCCTCACTTCTATTTTCAACTTTCAGTCACTGTTTCTCCACCTTATACCGAGGAAAATATTGCTCCAATGGCACCATTTTATTTTCAGTGATCTAACAGTATGTCTAGTCACCACCCTACAACAAAACTTTGTGGGACTGGGAAAGAGGGGTACACTCATAATTCTAGACAAGACCATACATTTTAAATATTACGCTTATGTGGCTTAGAAGCCCCGATGAATGGCACAATCATAATCCATTATCAAACCAAAAGTATCTGCGACTCAGGAAGCCACCAGTTAATGGTGCTACTTGCTTAGCTATGTGGGGACCACCACACGGCTGTGAATTTGCAGAATGTGTCAGATGAGATAAAAACCAATAGTTATTCTGTCGCTGTGTTCCGTTGTAGTTCCATGTTCACCAGCCATTCAGGATTCAGAAGACCCCTATGAACAATGTACCCAGGATTGTGTTAGTCTTTCCTGTACTGACCAATCTCTTCCAGGTCTGTTTCTTTGTACTGGAAATAATATTCAGAAAAGTTGTTGATCATGAGGAGTTGTTGGTAAAAGAAACACACTCTTAATTTACCCTTACAAAATGCTGAACTTTGTTTTTTTACCTCCTTAAGTAAATTAAGGAGATTTCTGTGTCACTGGAATTGCTTGCTTAGGAAAAAAAATATAAATCATTTGAGATTTTTTAAAATCGCTTTTCTGTTCCATCGTGGTACAGATTTTTCTCTTCAGCAATTGTTCTGCCTGCAGTAGCAAAGTGCAAGAAATGGCAGCAGCTCTCACTAAGCCACTGGCTCTTTTGTCCCTTCATCAAGTCAAGTGAGCTGCTGCTATAGACAGTCTTTACAAAGTGCAACTTGTCCTTTAAGGTAGTCTCTGCAAGGGCAGATTCTTTTGTGGCTTGGATGAGATCCTGCACAGCTGAACAACAAGAGATCACCCTGGAAAACACAGTGTTTTCTCTTTTCATCAAAAGATGGAACCACAATATCATTTGCAGACTCAGCTGTATGACATTCAATGTTGTATCTGGAAAAGAAAAGGAAAAGTAAGACAACCTATATCACCTGCAATAATTCAGCAAGCAGCAGCAGCAGCAGCAGCAGCACTTCCAACTCATGGCTCCAAAGGTAGGTAATGCAGAGATTCAGTTCATACATAAAACTGACATCTCAGCAACTGGGTCCCGTAAGCTGCCCAACTCACGGCAAAAATCACACCGATAATTTCAAAAGGGTGTTACAAGAAGGCAGAGCCTCACTTAGAAGAGATTGACACCATCCCAGAACACTTGGTTACACAAACACCGATGAGCAGAAATACTATAATCCAGAGTTCTCTTTGACATTAAGTTGCATAGAGTTCACAGTTAAAGTGGATAACTAGAATATATGAGATCTGTACAATGCAGTTCTACTATAGACCTATTCATTCATTATATGCCCCCTTCCCTTCCATAAAAAGAAAAGTAGGGATGAGCCCACTGCCCCCCACCACTTCCCCAATCCATCCTCTACAGCACACTGCCTGTTCTGTCGGAAATCAAGCCTTTATCGGGAGAAACTGGCAACTCTCCCAGGCACCCAGCTTGGTCTCCTGTTGACCTCCCTGGCTGCATTCCCCAGCAAGATCCAGGCTAGGTCTCGATAAGTGACCCTTCCCAGCATGGGAAGAGCACACTCACTCCCTCCTGCTCCCCCGGCAGGAGTCAAGTAGGCTCTCTGCACAATTGGAAACCCTGGAAGTTCTAAATCATGTGGCAAGTCTGCTTCAGTACAGCATGCTTCCAACAAGCAGTGAACTGCAGAAACAGTGATGGAGTGTGCAGAAATCACTCCTTGTTTGCACTTCTCCTCATGCAATGGTAATCATGTGATGGTGAGAATGAGTGATTGGGAATTATGTTGCCTGGGCACTGTGGCACACTCTGCTCTGGAAAGTAGTGACTGACTTGTATAGGACATTCCCCAAGCCTATGGGCCAGTTTACACTTTTCAAATTCATCCAGCAAACCCACCTGTATATGCAGAAGTGTAGAGTAAAGCTAGAAGCTGGCAACTATTTTAATGATGATGACTAAACAAAAAGCAGTGGCAGATGCACATTCACAAACATGATTCTAGAAGTGCTACTATTATTATTTAATTACAACACACACACACACACACACACACACACACACACGTGTGTACAATGGAAATCTTCCACACTAATACCACAGTTGACTCACTTCATACAATAACTGTTCCATGTGACAAGTTTACTGGGGGCATATACCCCAACAAACCATGATTTAGCAGACAGTTCTCAGCAATCATAGATGTAAGCTAACATACATGTGTGATATCGTCACACATGAGAGCATACAGGGAGTTATGGGGTTTCTTTTCCGCCAATACCTGCATACACCAGTCTAGGGGAAAGTATTTGAAAGTAGATCTAAACATCAATTGTAACTTGTAGGTCAATGTAGGCAGAAGCCAGGGAATTGGTTGCAATACAAAGGAAAGCTATGGTAAATTCTGTTTGGTTAGCAACACGCACGGCATCGTTTGGTTCAGTTTTCTCTGTCTATTAAATTGTGCTATGCAGGTGAACAATTTCTGAAAATTTTGTGAAATTGTGCTATGAACACAAATGCATTATATTCGAAAGCCTCTGAAGTTTATCTCATGCTGAGATTGAAACCGTGTTCCAGAGCAACATTCAAAATGTGCTGAAAATGTTTTCTTGCAACTTTCTTTTCTTGTCCTTGGAACTGCAGTACTTACTTCAAGAGGTCTTTGTCCTTGTTCAGGTGCTGGAAAAAGGATGGCTCACAGATGAGCTGATTTTCTTGACAAACCTGCTTACATGATTTCCCAGACCCAGCAATTTTAACCTGAAGGGCACTTAATGGGGGCCACATCACTTGCCCGTGGCAGAAATCCTGAAAAAAAGTACATTTCAAAATGACAAGGCAAAAAGTGATTTCACGCAATACACTGCTGTTATTCAAAGCTTCAATCTCCAGACGGTTCAGTTAAGACTGTAAAGTAACCAGCATGGATCTCAGGGCTGCCTAGATCTCTGCCAAGTGTATAATCTTGTTTCAGGCTCCTGTCTGAAACTTGAAAGTCACCACCACTCAGGGTAAACAATATACAGCTAGAAGAAGAAGAAGAGTTTGGATTTGATATCCCGCTTAATCACTACCCTAAGGAGTCTCAAAGCGGCTAACAATCTCCTTTCCCTTCCTCCCCCACAACAAATACTCTGTGAGGTGATTGAGGCCGAGAGATTTCGGAAAAGTGTGACTAGCCCAAGGTCACCCAGCAGCTGCATGTGGAGGAGCAGGGAATTGAACCTGGTTCACCAGATTACGAATCCACTATTCTTAACCACTACACCACACTGGCTAGATGGACCAATGTTTGGTTTTGGTAGAAGGCAGCTTTTAATGTATGTTTTCTGTCTAAAAATGTGGTACCCCCAAGGCAATAAACAGCCAACTAATAAAATAAAAATATTAAAAGAGCACCGAAAATGGCTCAGCAACAACAAAAAAGCATCACCAAGCAATCTATTAGAGATGTGCACTGATCACAAGATTTGTTTTAGACGCTGATAGAGTGCTTCATAGAGTGCCCTCTACCAGTTAGTTTACTGGTTAAGTGAAATTGGTTGCACAACTATGAGCTTTAGTCTATTCCAGTTCTATTCAACAGAGAACAAGCACTGGTAATATAGTGGCTTACACATGATCTCTGTGCTCACAAACCAAGTATTTGTGGATATGGAGAGCATACCTGTTTCTCTATGAAAATATTCATTCTCTGGAGCATCCCCTCACATGTGAATTCAAAGGGCAGGTAAGGTTCAATCTGTTAAAATAAAATGTACAGTTTAGTTGCTTGTTGTTGTTTTAAAAAATATTATCCAAGGCACCACTGTAACATATGTTTGTGCAGGTGCTCAGGTATTAGTTATGAAGTTGTTTAGTAAGGCATCTGCCATTCTAAATATTGCTGCTACCATGAAATTAAACTATAAAAACACTCAGCAACTTTCACACCTGTAGTATTTCCTAGCCCAGTTTCCCCTACCATTAAAGCTCTCAGCTACTAGAGAAATAATTTTGTGCCTTTTCGATCTGTAATTTCCCCCTCACACTGAGGCTTCTTAACAAAGTTCAATCTATACATATATTCAAATATGACATTCAAACTATATTGGATGGGCAGGGGTGGGGAGTTATCAGCTGAGTGCCCCCCTCCCGGTTTCAAGCTCTAAACAGGATATAAATCTTATATCTTTTGAAATAATGTCATTCATATTTTGCATATTGCATGGTATTTACAGTATGTAAGTTTTGCATATTAATGGATCTTATATAATGATCCATGTGAGTTTGCAACAAGCTGTAATTCATCGTAGCCAAAAAACAGAAAGTTTTATTTTTGTTGGATTATTTAAGGCTTTTAGTTTCATATTGAGCTCTTTCTGATAAACCTCACACTATCATATGTTTCTGTTCCATATTTATTTACAAATGCAATGGGTTTTTTTAAACAACAACAACACACAAAACTGTTAACCTTTTGATTCAAAATTGCTTTCACTGCCTTCTCAACTTCGGAGAGGTCATTGATGTTTACAGTCCAAACATGAGGCTTCCCGATGTAAACTTCAGCATAGGGGTGTTGAGATGTCAACTGAAAGAAAAACAATCAAATGTCATCTTTTCGGGAATCATGTTCATTTCAGTAGGCAAATTTCAATAAGATACAAAATGTGTAGATAACATAACACTCCAGCCATTTAGGGGGCTCTTTATTCCTTTGTTTTCAAAGTTTTGCACACGTCATCGTAGTCACCAAAAAGGAATTATCAAGATTTCTATAGAACCTAATCAATGAAATGTGGGGCAAGTAACTAGGTAAGTGCTAGGGACAGTGTAAATGCACCTTGACAAAGGGAAACAGACAGTCTAGTGTATCTTGCAATAAAGTATCCTAACATTCTGATTCTAAATTCTGACCTCTCTAGTATCTCTTGCCAAGCTAATTAGTATTTATATGAGAATTGTATGCTCAGTCATTTCCATTTGTGTCAAAGCTGGAAGACTCGATAAGATTACTTAATTTGTGAGTTGCCATCTGCAATGACACTTTTTGTAGCTTGTTTACTTAACGTTTTGAAAAACTTAATACAGCTTAAAAAAACAAATTCAGAGCACATGCTATTTAAGCCATCTCTTTTTTCGTACTTTACCTTCATGGTGTTCCGAAACATTCTGCACCCACTCTTTCTAAAGCCCCTTTTACCTTGCTTCAAAATATTATAGGCAGCTGTTTACTTCTTAAGGAACTGTTTCCACCTGAATTGGCTTTCTCCTGCAGCCACTTCCTTGCCTGATATTATGCATTTGGCAGAGATGCATAGGAGGTCATGTAAAGCACTGACATGCACATGTCCCAGCCCCTTGGTAGCCCATGAGCCTGTAGTCCACAAGTCACCTCCTGTACTCCTAGGTAGCCTCATTCTTCTAAAAGCCTTCAGAATTAATGCTACAGAGTTATAGTGCTGGGCATTATGCCCAAAATACTCCACTGTTTGATGACTCTTAATGTTAGCTAAAGGCTGGCAAGCAAGACTTTGCTTCCTGCCCAGTGAAGGCTAAAAGGCAGCTAACACATGTGTAGATAAATGAGGAGCCTTCAGTCCTAATCTCCCTTGCTTTACTTTCTGAATGCCATATTTACAAAGCCAATTCTTGTTGTTGAGACATATTTTGAGGACAAATCCTTATCAGCTTATATTTGCTGCCTGTACAGAGTGAAAGCACCTTGTAAACCAAATGCTTCTTTTACAAGAAAGAGGCCATTGCCACTCAAGCAGTTTATGAATTGACCCCCCCATGCTATGTTTATCCCTTTTATTAAGTTAATGGCCCCCTCTGACTGCCCTTTCTAGGAACTAAAACAGTCAAACAAATATTCTTTATATTGATTTAAATACAAATATCTTCATAGAATTTTATTTATACTCTTTTAATAGGCTATGTGCTGTCAGCATACAGGATTCAGGTGGTGATGACTGTAAAAAATTCTAAATATTGAGGAACAAGCTGTTATTTCCAAGTAACAAGAAGTATGCTCAGGGGTGAACACGTGAACGGTTGTGGGGGGGGTGCAAGGACCTTGCCCCTAAAGTCTAGCAAAATAATTCAAGTGGTTTGTTTTTTGTTTTTCCCCCTTGCTGTAAATTGGAGAGTTTAACTTCCTTGCATTTAATGTACATAAAGCTAAATAAATGTGCAAACCACCTCACAAAAAAACAAACACCTGTGGCCTGCTTAGAATTACACTCTAAGAGTTTCATACATTGATTTTTGTTTTTAGCAACGAGGATTTCCTGTGTAAACTGAACCAATTGAAATAATTGAGTACTGATACTATTCTAGATACAAATGTATAAAAGTAATTTCAGGAGATAGGCTCAGAAGGAAACAATCTCAGACCAAGAGTTTGCTATGGCAATAGCAATGAAATCCCATAGTTTGGTGATGCTTGGAAATTTAAAAAAGGATGTGCTACAAAAGCTACTGTTGACATGTCCAACCAGCAGTACACACAACAGAAAATTGTGAATATGGATGTTGATTGCTTACCTCTCGGAGTGTTGGCTTGCCTTTGAAGAAATCTGTGTTTTTGCTGCTTTTGGGTGGATTAAATTTCGGATTCAGAAATGCACATCCATTTGCAATGGCCTCTAGAGGGGCAGGTCCCTCATATGGAAAGCCAAGACCAACAAAGAGCTGTAAAATAGAAACACCTATAACATTAGCTTTTATTTCATTTTCTCTGCTACATTTTATTTCTGTGTTAGGCATTATTCCCTTTCCTGATTTTAAACTGTAAAATTAGGTTAGCTTACTTCTATTCTTTTATGCCATGTTGCATGGATCGATTCTTTTGTATTTATTATTGATACAAGTACAGGTGGTTTGGGGAGGCTGCCTGTAACATAATAGGAGGGTCAGCCTGGACATCTAACTCACTAAGTAAGGCAGCTTCCTGCCCTATATCTGATGACTGCCAAAGGTGCTTGCTTTTGCAACATGCCACTCTTCTGAAAGAGCCATGAAAATATACTGCAAACCTGATAACCTTTCTATAACGGGCGAAAGTGAAAATTATGAAACCCTTTTCCTAAAATAAAACCTTCTCTAAATTAAAAACAAGTTTTATAAAGCACTCTGTATTTCCAATATTTTTGTAGTGAGCAGGAGAGGGAAAGGAGGAAGGGAACATCATATTTTTAGATTTCTCTACAGCCAAAAGTGCAGTGAAAAAAGGTGAAGCACGGCACACAGTCTTTCCATTATTGGGAGAATGTATTTTCACCCACTTTCTTGGTAACACATATCACCAAGTCCTAAGCTTTGACTGAAGTCCACTTCATCCACAACCACAGTTCACAGACCTCAAGACATTCTAGGCCCATCACAGAGTAATAGAACCACCATTAGATCCTGGCATAAGGAGGAAATATGTCTTTGGGGAGTTAGCAAATACTTCGCTTGAACTTGTGCCACACAATGATTACTACACAAATGGCTTAAAATGTCTTGCATAGAGTAGCTGAGCAGGGTGGCATTCTTGAATAAGCATATTCTTCAAACAGCACTAGACTTCCAAAGACCAACGGCAGGTGGCAGCAAAGTTTGCAAGAAGGTGCACTTAGTCTACAACAGCGAGTCCAGCTCAAACTACTTGGAAAGCTGTGTGAAAAGGCTGTTCTTGGAAATTGTTTAGCATAAGAGATGAAAGAAGGGAGTGTGAGTGGTCTGCAAAAAGTCACCTGAAAGAAAGTTGCGTAGAAGTACCTGGTCTTATAGACCATTTTGTCTAACCCCAGCCTGATGCAAGAAACAGAGAGCTACATGGCTACTCCTTAGACATCTATAGGAGTGCTATCCTGCCCCCTTGGTCTTCTCTCCTTTGGCTTAAGCAGGATTCCCCAAACATGGGTCTCCAACTGTTTTTAGACTACCACTCCATCATCCCTTGCTAGCAGTGGTCAGGGATGATGTGAATTGTAGTCCAAAAACAGCTAGAGACCCAAGTTTGGGAAACTGGACTAAACATTCCCAGTTCTTTTAACCCAAAGAACCCTCCTGTAGGGTTTTAACCTGTAGCCCTCCAGGTATTGTTGAACTCCCATGACCATCAGCCCTAGCCAGCATGGCCAATCATCAGAGATGATGGCAGTTGCAGTCCAAAAACACCTGAAGAGCCGCAGACTCCAATCCCTGACTTGACCTTACCTCATAAAACTTGTTTTTTATAAAGCTCACCATAATCATTGTTCTCATCTAACCCACTCCACTCTGTTTGTATCTTTATTAAAGTGTAGCACTCAGAAATGGGACACTGTACTCCAGTGGGGTCTGATTACTGAATAAAATGGAACTTAATTACTTTACATGTCCTGGAAACTATGACTCTATTGATGCAGTCTAAAGCCAAATTTTTCTCTTTTGCTGCTGCATCATGTTGCTGACTCATTTCAGTATGTGGCTGGCTACAATCCTGAGGCCCTGTTTGCAGGAATTATTGCCAAGTCAGGATCATCCGTCCTATACCTGTGCATTTGATTTCTCTCACACTGAAGAACTTTGCCTTAGTTTTTGCCGAACTTCATTTGGTCAGCTTCAGCCCAGTTTCCCAGCCTGTCAAGGTCAACTTGAATTTTATTTTAATCTTCTGAGAGGTTCTCCTTCCTAGTTTTGTGTTATTTGCAAATGTGATGACTCATTCCACCCTTTTATATTTATAAAAAGTTGAAGTCACAGCCCTGCAGCACCTCACTTGAAAACTCGTTCCAGTCTGATGAGGAACCACTAATGAGTACAATTTCACACCAGCTGTGAATCCACCTGACAGCAATGTCATTTAGCCTGCATTTAAACAGTTTGCTAACCAAGGTACAATTGGGGGTGGGGGGGACTTTGTCAAAGTCTCTGCTGAAATATAGACATACCATGAGCATCCCACAACCCACTAAACCTGCAACTCAACAAAGATGATAAATTTATTCTGGCAGGATTATTAATTACAAATTTATACATCTTTCTACTAATACTGAATTATCATCAAGATGCTTTCAATCTGACTCCTTTATAATATATTTAAGCATCTTCCCTGGTAATGAAACTGGACTGACTGTTATGTAGTTTCCTTGATTCACTTTTCCCTAACCTTTTGAAAATTGGGCAGTCCTGCCTCTTCTCACTTGTTCTCCAGGATTTCTCAAATGTTCTCAGAGTACACCAGTGAGTTCCTTTAGTACATGGGTAGGCAAACTAAGGCCCGGGAGCCAGATCCGGCCCAATCGCCTCCTAATTCCAGCCCACGGATGGTCTGGGAATTAGCATGTTTTTACATGAATAGAATGTGTGCTTTTATTTAAAATGCATCTCTGGGTTATTTGTGGAGCATAGGAATTCGTTTATTATTATTTTTTCAAAATATAGTCCGGCCCTGCACAAGGTCTGAGGGACAGTGAACCGGCACCCTGCTGAAAAAGTTTGCTGACCCCTGCTTTATTACTTTAGGGTGCAATTTGTCTGGCCCTCAATACTTGAACTCGGCATCTTTGTTTCTATTGACTAATTCCTTATCTATCTGAACTGCAATCCTGACCTTCATTAATTATGCTAATTATGCAAGGTTATACACTATCTCTTTTGAGAGAAGATGAAGGAAAGATCGAAGATATGCAGTGCTGCTTTCTCTGTGTCACCCTTTAGCATTTCACCATGCTTACTGAGAAGTCCATTGTACGTACCTGAAAAACCCTTTCTGTTGCTCTCAGCATCACTAGCCAGCTTCAGCTCATTTGAGTTTTAGCTTTCCTGACACTGTCCCTACAAGTCTGAATTCCTTGTCTGCACTTGTCCTTGGTTACCTGTCCTCCCTTTATAAATGACCTTTTTTATTTTTAGCTCCTCACTATACTTTCACATTGCCTTTTGTATCTCTGTCTCTCTGTCTCTGTCTCTCTGTCTCTCTCTCTCTCTCTCTCTCTCTCTCTCTCTCTCAGCTGTGCCTCCCTTCTTCAGGAACTCTCGGCCACCTGAGGAATTTCCCTATCTAGTATTTCTCTGAGCTTATTAAAATCAGGGTTTCCCCCCTGAAATTCAACTCATTCGCTTTTGATGAATTTGAGAATTATTTGGCCACTTTATCCAAAAGTTTCTGCTACTTAAATGTCCTGACTTTCTCTTTCCTACTGCTTAAGATCAATCTATCTTACTCCTTCCCCCTCTCTTCTGAAAAAAGGAAGTCCTCACCAAGTATGGCCACATGAATGGGTCTTTCCAGCCATCACACTTTCAGCAAATTGTCACATCATAAAGTCTCCAGATGACTCTGGAACCCCATATGACAGGGGGGGAAAGGTAATCATTTGAAGGAACCTTTGTTGGAACATGAGTTTCCATGCACAAATCTTGATTTGGACATCCTGCAATGATCCGTGCCATTGGAGAGGGGCAAGTTTTAATACCCAAAAGCTCCTGGCAAAGACTGCTGCTGAGAATTATTAACTTGTAAGTCTTAAGTGGGCAGGATTCAGGCTCTTTTGAGATGAACAATACTGGATATGAAAGCAACAAATTTTTAGTATAGGTTATGAATATACCTCTTCAAAAGAAAAATAGGGCAAAGTGCCATCTGGCTGCAAAATGTTATAACCCTTATTACAGAGTGCCTTTTGTGGAGAGGCTGACAGTGAAATACAGGAAAAGAAAACCTCCTAACTAAACCTACTGATGTATCAAACTGCATTATGAGTTCCCACTCTTTTTTTAAAAAGCAGATTTAATGGGCTCAACATTTACAGAGAACACCCTGATCTATTTCTGCATTCCTGTGCAGCAAACAAAAAAGGTAGACAAGTCTGATAAGCAATTAAATTATATCTTTTAATTAGCAGCAGCAGAAACATGGCCGAACCATTAATTAAAGGACTTTAAAATGTCACCAACAATTCAGCAGTGGCTGAGTTTTAATTAGTTACAGAAAATGATACTGGATGGGTAGATAAGCATTCTTCACTTTTTACCTCGACACTGTTGGAACATCTTTTCTGTTCTATATGCTGTCAACTTATTTAACAAAAGCTCCTTAGGGGAGAGTGTGCAGCTCACATGTCTTGACAGCACAGGGGCTTCTGTTACCACTTAATAATAAACACAGCACCAACTGTCCTCCACTCATATTAAATAGCTGCTACCATCTGTGAAGTATAACTTGGAAGTAACGACACTACAAACCTCACCAGTTGGATACCACATACCACCATTTCAATAAGAAAGGAAATTATTTTACTGAGTGATGTTTTGCTTCCCTTTAAATGAAAATCTTCTTTCAAAAAGATCCCATGCAGGCAAATCCTTTTGGCCTTTTTGAAATAATATTTTCAGTATTTTTGTGGTGAATGTTCTTTGCTTTTTTGGCAGGAACACACATGCATTTGGTGCTTAATACTTTTGAAATATTAAGATTTTTGTTGAATTTTTGTCATTTGTACTGTCTGCATTTGCGTTATTTTGTATTCACATTTATTTGTTCTTTGTGAGCTGCCTTGGGAACCTTTTCAGGCTGATAGGTAAATAAAAAGTAGCAGAACAGAAACACAACATAATAGAATAAACAGCTATTTGTGTGAGAGGGGATTTTGCCTCAAGTTTGCTGAGCCAAATTCTGAAGTGTGTTTGTGTGGGAGGAGTGTTTCTGAAATCATCAAACTTGGTTCTCATGCATGCAAAACTTCTAGAGGGTGGAGGGGCGGACATTTAACAGTGAAAGCTTTTCATTTTTCTAAACAAACTTAACACACATATGAAGCACCATCCCAATAAGAAATTGAAACCAGTGGAATCTTTGGAATACTGGACATTGGCAAATGTTTAGAGCTGTTATGGTACAATGAGCATAATGTGCCAAGCGCTTCATGGGGGGGGGGGGAGTAAATGCATTTGAATGCACATGTATTTTAATCTTTTGGGGTTTTGCTGCTGCTCCCCCCCCCCTTTGCATACCAGCCAACTTACCTTTGTCCCTCTCAGCAGGAACTGCAAATCCCGGCCACTGAGGATGCCATGGTTTTTAACATAGCTGGGCATGTAGACAGTACTTGTCCCGTGGACAGTTCCATGAACTTCTGTATAGGTATGAATGACATCCAAATAAGCTTTCTTATCCTAGTAAGGAAACATAAGCCAACCAAAACTGAGTCTTCACATAATGCAGAGGCCTATCTATCTAATTACCCACCACCACTATACAATACAATATCTCCTGCTGCTCCAAGACTCCCCTGATCCTACAGAGCAGAATTTCAAGGGGCAAAGGGGCTGTAGCAGTGGTCAGATCAGCAAAAAATGCTGCAGTACCCCATCGGTACTCCTACCATTGGAACTAGTTAAAAGTTCTTATTTTACCAAGCTCTTATTTCACCAAGGAGACTGGTTATGCTAAGTTTTGGGCCCCACACATCTGAGTCACACAAAATAATTACTGATCCTCTCCAAAATTAACTCCGTCAAAGCAATGACAAACCTAGACAGCATCTTAAAAAGCAGAGACATCAGCTTGCCAACAAAGGTCCGTATAGTTAAAGCTATGGTTTTCCCAGTAGTGATGTATGGAAGTGAGAGCTGGACCATAAAGAAGGCTGATCGCCGAAGAATTGATGCTTTTGAATTATGGTGCTGGAGGAGACTCTTGAGAGTCCCATGGACTGCAAGTAGATCAAACCTATCCATTCTGAAGGAAATCAGCCCTGAGTGCTCACTGGAAGGACAGATCGTGAAGCTGAGGCTCCAATACTTTGGCCATCTCATGAGAAGAGAAGACTCACTGGAAAAGACCCTGATGTTGGGAAAGATTGAGGGCACAAGGAGAAGGGGACGACAGAAGACGAGATGGTTGGACAGTGTTCTTGAAGCTACCAGCATGAGTTTGACCAAACTGCGGGAGGCAGTGGAAGACAGGAGTCCCTGGCATGCTCTGGTCCATGGGGTCACGAAGAGCCGGACACGACTAAGCGACTAAACAACAACATGCAAGTGCTTTGAAGAAAAAAGAATCCCTCTCATATTCCCCAGTCCACAAAAGCTTAATGGTGGAGTCATGCAGCTCTTTACATACATGGTGGCATTTTAAAATTCTAGAGTGAGCCACAAAGTCTCTTGGTTTTCCCCCATATACTAGGACTTGAAGCAATGTGGAAAACTAGGTGCTTTGATTGGAAGAAATTTATTTCATAAAAAAACCCCTTGACCTGCTTTCCTCTTCTCTAGAACTCATTCAAAGATGGATTGTGAAGTGCTCAGTATAGAATAACCCTTGAAACATATTGCATGAATGAGTCTTCTCAACTGTGTAAATCAGCAACCTCAAAGTCTGGTTTCTAGTTGAGAAGTAAATGTACCCTTTGTCTCCAGTGGGATCAGAAAGCACAAGCTTGTGTTTTGCATCCCTCAGTTCCATCACATGCAACACCAACACACTATTCCCTGTTTGTTGGTTAAAAGCCACGCACAGATGCTCATTCAAAGGTTACAGGAGACTAGGAAGAATCTTCCTGCCTTGAGCCCTGTAAAATCCAAGCATCTTCACATATATTTGAATTATCAGTTTTAGAACACAAAACACACTAGCTATTACATCTTCTAATGAAGAGTAAATATATATTGTAAGAAGTTTTATTTAATTAAAAATTATTTCAAAATTTCAATACACACTTCATTCTTTTGGGGTTTTCATGATGGTGTATGATCAGTGGTCTTAACAGGGCAATAGGTCAATAAATAAAATCCAGAAAGTGCCCCATCCAGAAAGAAACCCATTAAAACGATTTGCTTCCAAAATGATCCCTCCCGCATGGCAACACTGGTGCCCTGCCAGGCAAGCCTCTTTGCGGGGGGAGGGGGTATTTTGTAGTTGACGGTCCACCACTCAAAAATCCCTCTCTATTGCTGTTAAAGATCACACATCCAGTAAAGGAGAAGATGATTATTTGGTCTTTCCTTTAGAAAAATGTCCTCCTTTTTGGACTACAACTCCAATCAGTTTTTGATCCCAAGATTTCAGCAGTCTTCAGCACCCCTTCCTTGAACATGCTTCCACTTAGCTTTCCTTTGAGCTCAGATCTCTTTTCCTTGCTCACTTCCCTACTATAGTACACACAGCTAGTTCCTGGGCTTATCTGTAAATTCCAAACCCTGTCTTCATGAAAACTCAAGCCAGAAAAAAACAGCTTGGCTTAATTTTTCTGATTTCATTAAACTCAATCAGGTTGGAGTTTTTGTTTTTTTTAATGCAAATTCTTCCTTAAAGAGAAGTATGCCTAATTAACTTGTTTTGTATGGTTGTTAGTTTTAAAAATTGTATTGTGTTCTTAATGTAACCCATGTTTAGACCTTATGGTGAAGGGCGAGTAGGAAATTATAATAATGATGCTGATGACAACAACAACAATTCTAGCATCTACAAACTCTCACACATTATTTAAATGACTGTGGTTTTTGAAATAGAGCTTGAATCAAGATCAGTATGGGGCTGCTCAGACAGATGCTAAGGTGAGATTAAAGCTCTTGGTTGTTCCTTTGATCAAGCAAGATGCATTCCCAGGTGATGGGTACTATGAAAACACCTTCAAAACACACCCCCCCACTCAAACTACTCCCTTAAATCTCTGTGCTTTGAAGGAAAAACATGGAGGGGGGCATTTGGGATCAACCAACAGGCAGCAGGAGCATGCCTTGCTTGATACTTTCAATACACCCCTCCCCCATTTCTCCTTCAAAACTCTTCAGAGACTTGAAGGAGAAACTCAAGGGTGTGTGTGTGAGAGAGAGAGTGAGAGAGAGAGAGAGAAAGCTCTTTGTAAACATCCCCATTGGTGGATGTTTACAAAAGGGCTATTTGAAAGCCCCACAGTATGCTTTGAAGTCCAATCAACGATGGAGTGTGTGTGTGTCTTCAAAAGGAAGAATCTCTCAACATCACTATGATAGCAGCTATCAACTTCAGTCCATGGTGGGGTATGTGTGAAACAGATAAATATCTAGCCAGAAAAGACTACCCACCCCTGCTCCATAGGAATGTTCATATTCTAATCCAAAGTGTTTTAGAGCACAATGTGGTTACTGTGAACATAATAGTAAATCATGTCATATTTTCTTTTGTACAGTATTATAAATTTTAATTTCTTAATCCATTTAGAATTTACAATACAAGGATCAGCTCACACACCAAGTGAATTATCTGAGATTTAGTTCTTTTTCAGTGTTCAAAGGGCAGGAGGAAGGGATGGTGGGAACAGAAGAAACGGTTTAAGGAAAGGTTGCTTAGAAACAGAATGGACTTGTTAAATCTTTTGACACAGATTAGGATAGGCAGGGCTAGTACTTGTTTGCAACTGGAATAGAGAGACAAGAGACATAAAATGGGTCAAACTAAGGCCACATATTTATTAACTTAACTTCTGCACTGCAAATGAAACAGTGAAATCAGCTAATTTCCATTGACGGCCTCGGTCCTGTATACCTGAAGAAGCGTCTCCACCCCCATCGTTCAGCCCGGACACTGAGATCCAGCACCGCGGGCCTTCTGGCGGTTCCCTCACTACGAGGTTACAGGGAACCAGGCAGAGGGCCTTCTCAGTAGTGGCGCCTGCTCTGTGGAACAGCCTCCCATTAGATGTCAAGGAAATAAGCAACTATCCTACTTTTAAAAGACACCTGAAGGCAGCCCTGTTTAGGGAAGTTTTTAATATTTAATGCTGTATTGTGTTTTTAATATTCGATTGGGAGCCACCCAGAGTGGCTGGGGAAACCCAGCCAGATGGGTGGGGTATAAATAATAAATTATTATTGTTATGACTGCCTTGGATGCACCAAGTCCTGTCCTCAGCAAGGGTAATGACCAGGCATAGCTCCATTGCCTAGGCCTTACCTTCGAGTGAACAGGGATGCCTTCCTGACCCTGTCTCATGCCAGGGCCTTACAACTCAAGGCACATGAGGTATCCAGGCTAAAGGCCCCACAACTCAGAACATTGGGTCTCCAAAATGCCCAATGAGGCCAAAGGGGGCGTGGCACAAACCCCACAGCCATGCCCCCGATAGAGATGTTTATGTGTGTGCAAACCTCTACATGCATGTCCATGCATCTTATATCTTCCTGGCCAGGTGCAAATGACACTCCAGGGGTGCGGTGCTACACAGCCAGAGCGAACTTCATTTGCCAAGGCTTTTTAGAGAAAAGCTAGGCTCCCAACACGAAACTCTACCACAGAGCCGCAAAAGAGTGGTTCTTATTCCTCGGGCAGAACCAGCAGCTGCTTTCTTCTTGACAGCTACGATAAACTTGCCATTTACAGAAGGCACTTCTGTTGATCATCGAATACACAACTGTTATTACTTTATGCCAATTATTTTCCACCTACAACCCTCCTCCGTATGCAAGACCTTTCACATCAGAGAATGGGATGACAAAGCCTGATGCGTTTCTCCCTCTTAAAGCAACATTAAACTGGAAAATATAATCATGTGTGTACAATTTTCAATGGGAAAGGGGCAAATTTCCACAAGCTTTCTTTATGGTAATCAGCTGCAGAAACATAGGAAGGAAAGAAAGAACACACGTGTTCTGTTTTAAATGGAGATAGTAAGGAGGAGGAGGTAAAGCTGCCTGAGCCATCAACTTGGCAACCTACAATTAGCAAAAATGTGCATTATTTAAAAATTATGCAGGTCACCTCCACAGAATAGTAATCTTGTTAATCAATGATCTGCTAAAAGCCACAGGAACAAAGTGCAATCCAGCTATACTCTGTGCATGGGGGGAGCCCAAGCATTACCTCACTGCTCGATTGTCACCACACCAGGCAGTCTTGTTCTATAGCTCTATGCTCTGACTTCTCATAGAATTCAATGGAAAACGAGAACAGGGGTAGCCAACATGGCACTCTCCAGATGTTGTTGGACTACAACTCCCAGAATTCCTGACCACTGCCCATGCTGGCTGGGGCTGATGTCCACAACATCTGGAGAGCATCATGCTGGCAACACCTGTACTGGAAGCATTTTTTAAAAAAATAACTATTGCTACACAAGCTGGATACATGGTTGGAGACCACAACACATGCTTTTTAAAAGATAAGTGCAGGATTTCTAAAAGATATATAAATGTGTGCATGTATCTAAGGTCTGTTTTCCCAGTGAGTTGATAAATCTCACAATTTAATGGAATTTTTCTCCGTACAAAAGACAAAACAAAACCCTCCATGTAGAAAGCGAGACCTAAAGGAGCTAGTCTAGCTTTCTCCGGCACAGCTTCCGATGTATTATGAAGCCTTTTAGTGGAGCAGCATTCAATCATGTCAGTTTCACTTGCAGGATTAAACACTACAACCCAGACACAGCAACCCAACATCTTATTAGCAATCTGCTTTAGGTGGAATTGACTAGTAATTCTAGCCTAGGGATACCTATCATAGTGCCCTGCAGATGCTGATAGACTAAACCTCCCACCATCCTTGGCTGGGGCTGATAGGAACAGGTATCCAACTCTGTTGGGATAGCATCATGTTGGCTACCCCTCCTCTAGTCTTCAGTTCTGTATTCCATAACGGCCCTGCAGATGTGACTACAGATAGAAAAATCAAAAGTCTTGCTATTGTTACAAGATTAAATGAGACAAACTTCAGGAAAGATTTGAAGCAGTTGAACATGATTGGGGACAACTTTGTTATTTTTAAAATGTCACATTTAATGCAGCAAGATGTGTGGAACTAGAAATTAATTGTAACTTTCAATAGCAGATACTTTTTCAAAATCTCACGAGGGAATATGGTAGAATCTTAAATCTATCTATGTTTTCTCTTTTCAATCCTGCTTAATGCCGAAGCATACAAAAAGAGCTTCTGAGTGCCAGTTATATAAATTCAATTTGGCAGAAGGATCTGTTATTTCTTCTTGGATTTCATTCTCAATAATACAGCTTCTGTAAAACAAATTACATTCCCAGAAACACATGTGTAAACTGCTATTTCCTCAAACAGGTGCCAACTGAGTGGAATCTTGTGAAATATTTTGTGTCTACTGCACAAGGAAAAGTCTTTCCATCCATATCCCTATTCCACCCCATCTAACTAAATAGATTCCATCTATTAGGAAGACTGCATGCAGATCTTATGCATTTGCTACACAATCCTTACAATCCTAATATATTTTGTTCTGAAACACCCGCGTAATCTAGCCATGGCTTTGGAACAACCCTAGGATTATCTCACAATTAGGGTGAGTGGCTTTTCTGTGCATGGCATCACAGCTAAATTTCATAAACAATCAAGGACAAACTAGAGGTGATGATTGTGCTGCAATTTTAATTATTCCCAAATTCTAAGTCATTAAAAAATAATAATCAAATATAGATATAGCTTTTGAACATAGCATTCTTAGTTCTGGTGTTCAAGCACTTTATCACTGTTTATCATAAGGTATATAAAGACATGAACCTGGTGTAGCAAAGATAATTAAGGAATGAATATAGCACAATGTAGTGAGCATCCAGAGAACCACTGTAGAAAGACAGCATGATAAATACTCGGCCTTATTTTGTAGATAAAAATGTGACTATACAAATGCAGTCATTACTCTGAAATCTGGGCTGGCACAGATGTAAATCTGGGTTTACCTTAATTACAGTTGAAAATTCTTCCAATGAACTATTTAATCATTATTTGCAGATTTAAGAGATTGACTCTTTATTTGCAAACATATGTTAAGCAAGGAACAAACACTGTGTACAGCAGGACAAACTTTGGAGAGTATGATTCAAATTCAATAGGTTGAAAAGATCATCTTTATTCCCTGCATCTCTAATTTATCTGCCTATGCTTGTGAAGGTGTAGGCAAAGCAGCACCACCCATGCAGACTTGAGGTAACCGGGATGTTTGCAGATGCCGGGGGGGAACCAAAACCCAACTGCCTTTAGGAATGGAAATGGGAGACACCCATATGGAGAAATCAAGGGTTTTGATGTAGTGTAAAGCTATCTACTTCACCCCCTAAAAACATTCCTAAATGGAGAACCCTTGTGACAAAACAAGCCACTGAGTGCAGAGCACTCTCAGTGGGGACAAAATATTAACTGACTGATACTACCTGAGGAAAACCAGACCAGTGGAAGGAGCAATGGAATAGATTGGTTGGAACTCTGAGTAAAAGCACAGCACACTGTAACATTTTGTGGCCCGTTGCCACTTGTTACATGGCTATTAACAATTTGCATAACTTTTTTCTAGGGATACTCAATGGCACATAGTACCGGCAACTCCACCCCACCCCACCCCAGTTAAAAGTGCAGCACTTATTGTAACAACTTCATGGTGAGTACCAACACATTTTTTCCTATCTATAAAAAGCAATGACTATTTGGTATAAATCAGCAGCTCCCTTCCCCCAAATTTGGAGAGGTAGGATCCCTGATGAGCTTGTGTGTGTGTATCACTAGTAAACTGGAGAAGATGAGTGAACGGGAGCCTGAAATCCCAAATGTTTGAGAAAGAAGCTCTGTTCTACTGAATACAAACAAATACCATTTATTCTCTACTGTCCACCAATGCCACACACTGTTCACATTCTGCAGCAAGTTCTATCCACCTATTATCCGTTTTGCCTGCATGTTACAACTGCTCATTTAACAGCTGGGAACCTGGAGAGGTGTAATGATCAGGAGGTTGCTGTCACTGCCCTTACCCTTACAAGCATGCATCCTCCAGATGGTCTTTAATTAGGCTAGGAAGATGAGTAACACAGAACAAGCGGCACTAGAATATTTTCATCCCCCAGGAAAAGCAAAGATCTAAGGACTGAAGAAGGATTCCGTATTCATTTCAGATCTATCTATAGTGGGTAGAACAGGGGAGTGAGAGGGCAAACACTATACTAGTTAAGATAATATTTTATTTTTTCCACAGTGAATGTTAATATGCAAGGAGACATTAATTGACATTTCTGGAAAGAGCTATTTTACAGATGGGGCATTTAACAACGGATACGAATATGCTGGATATGGCAGACAAATTGACAGGGAGGAAAGGAAGGAACTAAGGAAGAAAGGGAGGGAGCTGGGGGAAAATAAACTAAAAGATAAATCTGATACATCTTTTTGAGTACAAGACCCAAGTCTATCTGACAGGCTGTTCTTCTGATGTACTACTAAGGAAATAAACTGATTAATTATACTCATTTTTTATTGAGGCTTTTAAAAGTCTCCTAGTACTGATAATAGAACAGAATGCATAATCACAAAAGCTGAAAATGAATCAACAGTTTCCAATCCTGCTTAAATATGTACTCTAGCACAAGGAGCACACTCTAAAAACCTTGAGTGTTCGTACATGAGGATGAAAAAGTTAATGATTTTTCTTCAAAGTCACAATGAAAGCAGCACAACTACCACTTAAATAATAGGAAAATAATTGTTCTGCTCAAGAACCATGGGCAAAAATAGGACAATCGAAACCTCAAGATGCTGCTAAACAAATGAAATGAACAGACAGCTGCCACACAGAGAAAAAGTCTTGATAGGCCTTCAGGCTTTGTAACGGGCAGACAAAATAGGCTGGCAAAGGGGCCACTAGGCATTCGTCATTCTCTCTTCTGCCATGGCGCCTTCTTGAAGTGGGCTTAACCTAGCAGATTTATCCCTATGGGAAGTATAATGAGAAATGCTTTCACTGAGGAAGTTTGTACACTGTGACTTTAAATCACTGGGAAATCCCAGGAAATTACTACAGTACGGATGAAGAAACTATGTGTCCAAGGTCTGTACTATGAATTATGAAGAGCTCTCACGGTTTTCTGCTGCTAGACAGAACTAAGATGCCCCACAAAACTCAAATAATTTGTGAAACCCTTAAAAATTGAAATGACACCTGTACTCCTAAATTTGTATTCTAGAATCCTCAGTCTGGCATGTTTCTGTAAAGAACTGAGCAACAGCTTAAGATAATCGCGTACACTAGTTTTTCCTTAAGGAACAATATTTTAATTACACAAATTATTAGAGCTGCTTTAGCACTAGATAATGTACATGTGCACATACACACCATGTACGACATCATGTTAAAAGCTTCTATATTCATCTGTACACCACTGCATACATACATGCATGTATGGCAGCTTGAATTGGCTGCGGCTTCCTAAATATTCTAAATGCAACACTGTAGAAGAAGAGGAGTTTGGATTTGATATCCCACTTTATCACTACCCTAAGGAGTCTCAAAGGGGTTAACATTCTCCTTTCCCTTCCTTCCCCACAACAAACACTCTGTGAGGTGAGTGGGGCTGAGAGACTTCAGAGAAGTGTGACTAGCCCAAGGTCACCCAGCAGCTGCATATGGAGGAGTAGGGAAGTGAACCCGGTTCCCCAGATTACGAGTCCACCGCTCTTAACCACTACACCAGCAGCCTTCCCCCAACAACTTCTAGCAACACTGATGGGAGTTATAGTTCAAGACGGCACCCTGCGAGAGGGCACCAGGTTCAGGGAAACGGGTATACACCATATATCCACCCATTTATTTTGGGGATTTATTCAACAATTTCCCAGGATGCCTAGGCATTCTAATCTAAGAAGCAGCTTTTAGTCATAGGTTAATGGCATAAAAGGGAGATGTACCTGATTGACTGAGTGTCCTCTAATAGTTTAAAACAGGGTAGCATCCACTCTATGACATCTGTGGCTGCGTGTGCATGATAAAATCCTGGTCAAATAAGCCAGCATATATACAGTTGATATGCATCTCCTTTGCCTCTCCCTTCACTTGAACGGTGAAACAAACCAGATAATTTCTCCTTTGGTCTGAATAAGGGAGTATGGCTAATGGCTTCCAAACAAGCCGGACTCAGAAGCTAGTATTAAAGTACCTTCTCTGTGATTTACAGACACTGCTTGGTAGAGATGATAGCTCTTTTGGAAGGTAAGAGAACAGAGATGGCTTCTTGAATAAAGAACTCTTTTTACTTTTGTGTGCATGCAAAATTTAACTTTTAAACAATGCAAATCCAGTTAATTCTTTTCCTCAACCCAAACTCTTGATGTTGTGACTAGCTGAAATCCCGCTTTCAGTAACTAAAGTACATATCTGGGTTGCAAGCTATTGATTCTTTATTCTAGAATGCTAGGTGTAAAACCTGGTATTTGTAGCACCAAGGAGAGATTTACCCAGCCTCCAAGATCCATCTGCAAACATGCTACAATATCTAGCCTAACCTCTCTGTACTAAAAACAAACAAAGAAAAACCGTCACCTCCTGCTTTATGTAACATCTTGCCTGGACAACTCAAAAGCTTGCAACAAATTTGCAATGTTTTGATAGGTCCAATAAAGTTGTTGGCCAACCGGATTTTGAAACTTCTTGCTTACATGCTAACACAGCTGCCTTTG
This sequence comes from Podarcis tiliguerta, assembly GCF_965153285.1. NCBI lineage: Eukaryota > Metazoa > Chordata > Lepidosauria > Squamata > Lacertidae > Podarcis > Podarcis tiliguerta. The sequence goes on from NC_139534.1 coordinate 41,167,157, forward strand.
GCTGTTAACATGCCATTATAATTCAGTTTGTTACAACTGCATTTCAGCTAGCCATTTACCCAATAAAATGACAACATATAAGCACAAAAGGTTAAGATTACCTCATCTGGCTCTCAGCAGCTACCTCTTATGAAGAGCTAGAAATTACAGAACTTTAATAGCACAGAGTAGTACTTGCTGCATTTGCTTCTCTGAATACTTGTGTTGTATTATGGACAATGGCCGTGCCCTCTGGGCAATAATGGGACAACACGAAGCCTTTCTACTGAGAATGGAGGGCAATTTGGAGAATGCCCCAAGGCAGCCTTCCCCAACCTAGTGCCCTGCAGATGTTTTGGACTACAACTCCCATAATCACTGACTAGTGGTCATGCTAGTTGGGGCTGATAGGAGCTAGAGAAGAAGAAGAAGAAGAAGAAGAAGAAGAAGAAGAAGGAGGAGGAGGAGGAGGAGGAGTTTGGATTTGATATCCCACTTTATCACTACCCGAAGGAGTCTCAAAACGGTTAACATTCTCCTTTCCCTTCCTCCCCCACAACAAACACTCTGTGAGGTGAGTGGGGCTGAGAGACTTCAGAGAAGTGTGACTGGCCCAAGGTCACCCAGGAGCTGCATGTGGAGGAGCAGAGACGCGAATCCAGTTCCCCAGATTACGAGACTACCGCTCTTAACCACTACACCACACTGGCTCTAGAGTCCTAAACATCTAGAGGGCAATAGGCTGGGGAAGGATACTCCAAGGTGTTTGTTCTTCTAGCAGACCAGAGGTGACCAAGGATTGTTTTTTTGCCCTTGTTCTCTGGAGCTGTATGCTTAATTCTCAAGGGAAAAGAACAAAAGAAAATCTCTTTTGTAAGCACACAGCTCTCTCTCTCTCTCTGCACTTCTATCTGGATGAGGAGAATGCCTTGAAGTCATTGCTAAGAAATTTGACTCAGTCAAGACCTTGCCGTGCATGTGAAAATAGGTGAATTATTTAATATTATGATTACAGGGAAACAGCAAGTCAGCAAGTAAAAAAGAAAAAAAAAACTTTAGGCAAAAGATAACTCATAGGTTATAATTTTTGGAAGTGCCAATGGCCTAGTCTACCATTGGCACTTTATCATAAACAATACTTTTAAAATAATACCTAATTCAATGAATCTTTAAACATGTAAAAGCAATTCCTTTGAGCATTTTGGAAAGACAAATACTGTAATAGCTGAAACTAGAGAAATCAACTCTTCTGTTTTTCTTTCAGTGCCTACAAGTTCAACAACACATGAATCCACAAGCAAGTTTGGCCAGAGGCTGCTACCCAGAGACCAATTACTTATAACAAATGAGAGAGTTGGAGTAAGTCTCCATTGGCTGTTGTGTGGCTTCACAATGTGTAGCTGCACAAATCAGGGCCTCTATCTTCCACTATGGTCAGGATTGTGAATACTTTGATTACAAAGAAACTTGAGAGTGTTGGAAACAGGGATTTTTTTGGAGGCATTTGTAAGGCTAAGCATTCAGTTAAGCTGACAATTAGCTGGAGATCCTTTGGTAAAAAGAATGTGACACTCACACTAGAAATCTCACAAATGGAAACACAGAGGCAGTGCATGTAATAGTGTGTTAAAGACAGTGGGCAGGATTCACCTAACCAGCCTCATCAACAGAAGCCCTGTTCAAGGACTTCCACATGTACAATTTGGCTCCTGCACTCCCTGTATATATATATATATATATATATTGGGTGGCAGTAAAACCACCTGAACAACACGAGGAGGTAGGAGAGAGAGGAATCATTCCACCTGACAAGTTGTAATGCTTGCACAGATAGAATGATTGGAAGAGCATGATGTTGAATTCCACCCAGTAAGTACAGCTAGGAGAGTTTTTGTTTCCAATATTGAGATATAATATGGAAAGTAGTTTGACTGAGAAGCCAACCAGGAGCTCTAAGTTTCTTTTCAATGCATGAAAATTGAGGAGAGGGGAGAAGACAAGAGTCAAATGTTTGTACTTGCTCATACACATTATGATAAACCAGCTAATGGCTTGGTACAGATTAATGGCATGTACCTTTTGCCTTCCAAATCTTTCAGTTATAAACATGGTGCAATAAACCTGGCTGAACATATAATGACGTAAAATTGTGTACAAGACTGTAGTCTAAAGGAGCTGCATCTTTTGTTAAAAACCTCTTTGAACAGATAATATCTGCCGGCATTGTTTTCTTAAAAGTACCTGTCAAACACTAATTAAAATATAGCTCAGTTTAAGCTTGCAACTTTTTGTTCTGCTCAGTCATTGAAAATGAACTTCCAAGAAAAGATTTGTTCAGCATAGCAACTCACCTTCCAGAAGTTATCAACTTTGCCATAGACAAGCGACTGGTCCTGCCTTTTAATTACGTTGAAGTGCTTGATGTCACTGGAATTCAGATATTGTTCCACAACAAAACCAAGGAAACTATTGTCTGGAGTGTGAGCTGTAAACCAATCAACCAAACAAAAAGTCAGCACTGCATCATTATGCATCACTGCAACACTGTCATAAGTCTTATCTTCTATTATGTATTTTCCTAAGGATATTGTCATGCTGCAATTCACATGGCTGTTGACAGGTAGCACTATGAGGTAAAGTAAAGGTAAAGGGACCCCTGACCATTAGGTCCAGTTGTGACCGACTCTGGGGTTGCGGCGCTTATCTCGCTTTATTGGCCAAGGGGCCTGACGTACAGCTTCCGGGTCGCGTGGCCAGCATGACTAAGCTGCTTCTGGCGAACCAGAGCAGCACTACTTGCACTTTGATGTGCTTTTGAACTGCTAGGTGGGCAGGAGCTGAGACCGGGCGGGGATTCAAATAGCCGACCTTCTGATCAGCAAGTCCTAGGCTCTGTGGTTTAACCCACAGCGCCACTGTGAGGTTCAGCATGGTAAAAAAACCAAAAAAACCTGGTCTCAGAACTGCTGAGCCAAGGCAGCAGCATAAGGGGCTGAGGACGAGGGAGATAGAAAGGCAGGAGGTGGCACAGGCCAGAGGATGGGTGGCCCAGTGAGCAAGATGTCTGGCAAGGTGTAAGGAGAACAGGGAAGAGGAGGGAGGGGAGAGAGTGTCCTTGATGATGCGTAAGGGGAGGGGGTGGCTTTGGTGAGGGGGTTGATAAGGGTAGGTGGGATGGTCCAGCAAAGAGAGCAGGGATCCAGCGCCTAGCATTTAATAAGTGCTTAGAATATATGTTCACCCTTTCATTATATTCAAAGACTTGTAATATTAAAAGTGAAGGATACCAAAATAACTACAGAACTATAAAAACAGTTTAATATGTGGACATATCTTCTTTTTTATGTAATATCTTGACTTGGAAGACTCCGAGGGCTAACTTCTATTCTGAAAAGCAAAAATTGCTTTTGTAAACAACTTGAACTTACGAAACATTGTGTAGAATTGTTGTGGGTTAAGGTTCCATTTTCCCCATGGAGTTTTGTGGCCTTTAGATTGGGCATAATGAGCATGGTTAAACTCTGGTTCAGTCCCAAATGAATCTAGCACTCGTAACATGCACCTGTGCAAAGATAAAGGAAGGCAACAACAGTGTTAGTAATTGGTGACCATGCCTTCTAAAGCTGATACAAAAATTTCCGGCATAACCGAGAATAAAAGCAATACCATGATATGTATCAACAAATCAGCATGGTTACTATTCATAGTTATTTATGCCAAAGAAAATATGGTAAACATCTGCCTCTGATAGCAACACCACGGGCCAATTTACACCATAAAGGGCCCATTCTCCCAAAATACCAAGTATTATTATTCTTACTTGCACGTGTCCTAGAAGTACTTCTCAACAATGCCCTAGGAGTACTTTGTTGAGAGGTTTTGATAGAAAAAGTATTTGAAAGGCAGTTTCAGAGTTGGGATGGGATCAAGAGGTGGCAGGGGGGAGAAGAGTTGCAATAAATTAAACACAAAGAAGAATTTTCTGACAATAAGAGCTGTTGAAGAGTGGATCAGACTCCCTTGGGAAGTGGACTGTCTTCCTTGGAGGTTTTTAAGCAGAGGTTGGATGGCCACCTGTCATGGATGCTTTAGCTGAGTTCCTGTATTGCAGAGGGCTGGACTAGATGACCCTTGGTGTCCCTTCCAATGCTACAATTCTGTGATTCTATTTTATGCATCCATGATACTTCCACATTCTAAGTCCCCTAAGTCTGCACTGGGTAGCTGAAATTCAAAGCTTTATGTCAACCGCTTTCAGTGAAAACATTTTACAGCAGCAGAATTATTTTTTGATTACATCAAGTGCTTGTCGGGAACCAAACGTATTATTTAGTAGAATAAATCATACAGCAGAAGGAAGCTGTTGGGTTATACTGTGGAAAGGAGAGTGGGATTTGAATAAAAGCATTTGGTTTTAAGCCAAATGCAGGACGTGGGATGATTCTTGGAAGATAAGGATTAGCAAAATGAGTAGGCTGAATTAACTATCTGAAATACAGTGACAGGTTACATAATATTTATTATTCTCCCTGTTGCATTAAAACTGATAACAAAGAAATGAATCACCAAGTCAAGTTTTAATGCAGTGCTATGCATATGGTGCACTCTTAAAAATAATGTTTGAAGGAAAGTAAACCAAAGTTAAGAAAAGGTATATAATGTGATTCCTAAAGTAGCTTTACTGTTAAGTTTTCTTCTTCTCTACTTTTCATAGAACTATAGGACTGAAAGGGATACCAGGGGCCATCTAGTCCAACCCCTGCAATACAGGAATCTCAACACCTGGTCCCCCATCCAATTTGAAACCATACCAGACTCTACTAAGCTTTGCAAATGTGCTAGCAGTTTTACTGCTATACCACTTGGAGGTGTTTTGCTGACTTCCACTTTATAGAGTACCAAAGAATAACTGGAAAACAGAAAGCTTAAAGAAAACCAAAGGATCACTAATTTAACTTCCTGAACTGAAAAGGCAATAAATTGTTGGAACCCATTGTCAACAAATGCCTCCAGAGCCCATAGCTTTCCAAAGCACTTTATTCCATTACTCAGTTCATGCTGCAAAATGAATAGTTAACTGAGTTACCTCAAATGCTAAAAACAGCCTTTTTTCAATTTGAACCATTTGGTAAAGAAAAGCAGCAAAGAAAAGTTGACATATCCATGTCATTTCATATATTTAATGAACTAGGAAGAAGGAAAACAATGAGGTTTTAGTTTGTCAGGCACATTTTTTCCTCCCATCTTCTTCCTATCAGAATCTGCTCAGTTTCTAAAATTTGGAATCCAGTGGCAATGTAAACCTACATGAATGAAAAATGAGTGAATATATGTTGCCCATTCATATTTTCAATTATGTTTTTCAGGCTCTGTTCTGCTACAACTGCAAACCGTGGCTTGGTGTTACGTGATAAAGCTTGCACACACATGCACACTCTCCTTGCTCATCTGAAAAAAATATTTACTTCCATTTTCCTGCAAGCCTATTACATTTGAGTCATTCAAATATGGATTATGCTTTCATTCCAAACTAGAATGGCAAACCACAGCTTGAAGCTGATTTGAAAACATGATTTGGAGAGCAAGTATAAACTGTAGTTCAGTTCACCACTCTGGATAGAAAAACAAGCCCTGGATTGTTTGTAAGAGGAAGTAATTGGGTGTCAGTGGGGAGAAGGGCGGGTATGAATACAAGGTTTGTTCACAGTGCACCAAAATAAAGTCTGGAGATACACCTGAGTGACCCTGACCACAAAAAACTAAAGCAACTAAAAAGCAAGACGAATGCAAAATAATGCAATTTATTTTGGTTAAGTATACTTTCAGATATGCATAATCAAATACTGAAAAACAAAACAGATAACAAAACAGAGATTAATAAATCTAATCAGCAAAAAGTAGTGACTCCAATTGCCAGATGCATTTCAAACTTCTTCTTCAGTGGCATATAAACAACAATTAGTGGATTAGCTACTCCATAGTAGAGTCAGATTCAGGCTTGCATAAATCAGGAATCTTAGTCTTAAGAAAAAAATATTACATTTCTGCTCTGTGCAATATTTATCCTCCTGATATCCAGGAATTTTCCAGTTCCACTTCACTGAAGGAGGAGGCAGACTCCCAACGCTCTGGCCTTGAGGGACATAAGGGGGTACGGAAGCTACTGTCATACAATTTCTTACAAGTTGGGCACTTGTGTTTTAAAGCAGGAGCAAGGCTGCTTGTTGAGCACAGACGTGCAAATGAACAGAGCTCCTATGAAAAAGAAGCTACTCATACACAGGAGTTTTTCCCCGATGTCCACACAAGATATGAGGACCAGCCTGGGTATGTGACACTGGCGCTATGGCCTTATGTGAATGCTCTATAGAAGTGTAGCACATAAATAGGGCTAGTTTAAAAATTCAGATTCAACATCAGGAACAATGAGGAAAAAGTTGTAAAAATGCACTAGACATGTGGAACCACAATTCCTTCTGATAAATTGCTTTAGAAAGGAACACTTACTGATAGTGAACCCAGGATGGTCCAAGGGTTTTCTTGAACTGAGTGAGTCCAACAATGTCAATGTAAATTAGTTCCACTACTTTATCCCCTTGAGTTGGGCAGCCAGATCTATTACCAACAACCTTCTTCATAATCCTAATAGTAAGAAAAAAGAAAAACTTTATTTCCACCGAATTCCTGCATTCATACATAAGAATGAAATAAATTTAGTCTTAACAGTGAGCCTTTATTTTTCCATTCCCAGAGTCAGAATGACTAACAAACCAGTGTGTGTGTGTGTGTGCGCGCGCGCGTGCGCGCATGTATTGCCTCAACAGGATTTTTTAAGAACAGTGTCTGAGCAGGAGTCACTGCAACTCCAAAAGCCTGCCCAAGGCAGTATTCTAACCCTCAAATTATCAGCGCTGATCTAACATCTTGCTGGCCTGGTTCACAGAACACCATATGTTAATCTATGGTTTACCAGGACTGTGAGAACATGTGGATTCCTGGAGAGAACTTCACAGTCACTTTACTCATCCCGTCTTAAGCCATGGTTTGATTTAGTGCGTCATCAAAACCTGGCCTTGTGGTTAGGCTCTTTCCTTGCTAACTGTGAGCTATAGCCAAGGCTTGTTCTCAGCACTTGGGTTTGGAAAACAAGATAAGCCAAATCGTTGGTTAGCTCAGCAGAGGAGTTAAAAAAAGACCAGGAAGAAAGCATAGTGGTTGCAACCAACTCTCCTTGTACCTGCACATCCACACAGTCCCAGAAAACCATAGTATGGCTTACTGTATTGTGCAGGCAAAGACTAATGTGAAAAATATGGTTTGTGCAACATGGCTTTCGTGTCCTCTACTCTTCACTGCTGCCTTCTCCAGGAGCCCTACTAGAATGAAGTGGAATATTGTGTCAGGGAATGGAAGCAGGATATGGAATAGGTTGGAGCTGGAGGGCATCTTCCCTATAAGGAATTCCATACCCTTCATTGAGTGCCCCCTCCCCATTTCCTGCCTTGCAATCCAATACTGATAGGTAACCTTCACAAATGACCTTGGGTTCTGTGTTCCCTCTATGAACTACATGTCTCAGAGAAGCCAATTCTCCATGTACTGTATACTTGTGAAACACTGCAAGAGGAATAAATCCCCAAGCTTACCATGGTATGGGTGTGCACATGGATGTACACATGCGCAATAACTCTTCTTCCCCATTTGGTAGTAGGTGAGCTACAATGTGCTTCCAATTTCTTACTGGGGTTTTATATATCGGGAAAGTGAGGGGCCTGGTAGGCTCTCTACTAAGACAAAAGCTTGCCTCAAAAAATTTGGTCTTTCCAGATGCAACTAACTTGCCAGATCCTCAATCTCCAGAGAAATTATGCTAGTCTCATTTTGAAATCGCATTAGTCTCACATTTCAGCAAACAGCACTACTGACAGAGGTATTAATGCATGGAAATGTCCACAACAGGGTTAACACTTGATAACTTCCTTAGCATAAACATGTGCTCACTGCACTGGCAGAAATACAGTGAAACCAGACCAGATTAAAACAGATAGGGATACCCTATTACGTTAAACTCACACAATTCTTTCCACAAATGGGCCTATTCATGTACCAAAGGAGTGTCACCAAACAGTATGACTAATCCTTTAATCCCATATTGTAAACATTTTAATTCATGGCTGCTTATGTATATTATACAAATACAAGCACACACACTTCCGGGACTAGCTGCCATACATTAACTCTCTGGCTTAATTTACAAGGAAACATAATAGAGAAGTCTTTCAGGCTTATTGAGTTGAGATATGGTACAGCAGAACAGTTCTTTGGGGCCCTGAAATCAAAGCTCATTGGTTTCTGACATACAAATACAGTCACCCCACAACTATGCGGGTGTTACGTTCCTCGGATCACGCCTAAAACCACGTATAGTCAAAACATGTTAGATGTCATGGTGGGTGGGGTTTGCCTTTGTTCCTAGAAGCCTGCCTCCTTTCTGCCTGCTTTTATCTTTTATTATTTGTTTGCATTTTTTTTGCCAAGAGCATAAGGCTGAATGCAAACAAATTAAGTGTGCATGTTGTGGGCTTACTGTACCACCACCTGTGCTATTAAACATCACCCCCAGCACAATACAGTATAACCATGGGCTTAATTCTCAATGTGTATCCAATGAAATAATTTGGAAATTATGGGTCGCATGCTGAAGAACAGGATCTTCAGAAAACAGCTCAAAATCCAAAACCTGTCTGAACAAAACGATGGCTTTCACATAAATTAACCACAACCAATCTAATTTGCTGATAAACAGTTTCATGTTGGAAATAAAGGTTATTTAAGAAAAAGAGGAAACAAATTAGAACACATTTCTCTTGCTGCAGATGTCTAGCACACCTGTAATGGCAGAGAATAGAACTGCTTAGTTCTGAATTTTCCAGCATTCATTTATGAAGCCTAAGGAGGAAGCAGTGACAATGAAAACATATTATGCTTTTCATGGTGCACATATTTAGCTTATGAAAATAATCTACTTATCATCTGTTTAGTGAATTATCACTTTCATTTTCCTCTTCACAAAATTATAGGCTGTAGAATAAAGGCTTCAAGAGAGTTTGCAGTTAAAGGAAGGGGGGTTTTTTTGGTACTCAAGTTTCAAAGTGGAAAATAATCTCCTTACTCCTTGAGCTCTGCCAATGAAGCTGAAATCCTAATGTCATGGCCCAGTAAATAGAGAGATGTAATTAAATCACTCCACTGGACTAATTCACCAAGTGGGCCACCACTAAAGGCATTTTCTGCAATCTTGAATCCAGATTCTTTTGTGAGGAGTCCCAGATGAACAAGGACCTGAAAAAGAAAGCTGAAATGTAAGTATCCAGTACTGGATATATATTGAACAGAGGGTTTAACTATAACATCATTTTACATCAATAGCCCCAATTGCTACAACATAGCATATTAAATATTTGTACTTAATTATTTCAATCACTTATAAAACACCTAGTATTTTCTAAGCATATGGAGCTGTTCATTTACAGCATCTACAGAATGTTAAAAACACACACAAGATACTCCTCAGCCACAGACTCACAGGCACAATGCAAAAGGAAAAGAAACTAAGAGAATAAGTCATGCATTCAAAGGCATCAATTATTGAAATTACTTCAGACCTACTCATGTGGGCAGAAGTGTGCAGAGAGAGAAGCAAGGCCTCACTTTTGTGTGAGAAGCATGTGCAAGCTTCCTGGGGATTTGCACAGCTGGGACCTGTGGCGTAGAATGGGCAGGGCAATGGGGGAAATTGCCCTGGGCGCAAAATTGTTAGGGGTGCAAAATTTCATAAGATAAAAAGAAAGTAGTAATAATAATAATAATAATAATAATAATAATAATAATAATAATAGCATGCCCTCTGCCTCACACAGAACTGGTGATGGCCAGTTGCTCAGGTTCCCTCTGCACGGGCTTTTGAAAGATACCAACTCCTGACCAAACCCCCTTGATGCTCACAGGCATCACAGCTGCAAGGATACTTGTCTTGCCCCAGGCAACCCATGCTACGCCACTGGTTGGCGCGCACACACACACACACACACACACACACACCACAATTAGGTTCTCAGACTACATGAAGCTCCTGCAAATGTGCTCATACAGTGGTATTTTCCCCTTACAGAACCAGTAAGATAGTGGAACTAAAAGTGAGCCACTCCCCACTCCCTAAAATTTATGCCCTGTGCAAGAGTGAAACATGAACAGGGCTACTGTCTCAGCAGTATCATTTATTTGGCCAGCAAAATACTACTAAATCACAGTCTCTTAAGAAATTCACATAAAACATACAAAATACCAATTCAATATAGCAATAAAATATACTTTGAAAACAGTAAACACAATACAATTATCAAAATATAGATAAGAGCAACAGTTCTGAGAACAAATGCATATGATCAAATTACATTTCTAGGGAGGCCTGCTGGTGGGAAAAAAAGTTTTAGAAGGCACAAAAAACAAACAGTACAACGAAGGTGCCTGTCTAATATTAACAGGCACTGTTGTGGGCTTCCCTGCCTGTAAGTATGTATACACATACAACCCAAAGCCCTTAGTCCCTTAGCTGTTTGCAGAACCCAGTACACAGTCAAGAACAAAAAGCAATACACTATATTTAAGGTTTTTTATTGGTCATTCATTTGATGTTACATCTCAAATGTGATTCCTCTGAGTCTGGCAGGTTGTTGCAGGTTTCAGTTTCTCTTCAAATTCTGTAATCACGGTTAGGATATATCATTTAGTTTCCAATTATATAATCCCTGAAGGTTAGTCCATGTTCTGCACAATCTAATGTGTGGGTTGTTTTTTGTTTTGTTTTTTTAAAATGTGTATCCAGAATAAATACTCTCTGGTTTAACTGCTGGTACAGAACCCCTTCTGATCTGATGGTGCCAATTATATTAGTACCAGTTACTTCTAATGTGATTTAACCCCAATTATTCTCATTACAATAACAAGAGGTTATCTGTGAGGTACCCTGTGAGAAAATTAAATCATTTCCTTATGGCCAAAAGGAGACTGCCAAAAATGCTTTCACGTTATCACTGACTCAGACCACTGAAAGGCATAACACAAATAGTTTTGGGGGACATTTTTATATCCCAAGAAAAACTGGAGTGAAATTTGGGGTTGTAAGATGTCCCCAAAAAGAGTCATGTGGGCTGGTGCCAGAAGAATGAATGAATGAATGCTTTTCCTGAATCAGTTTTTGTTTGAAAAAACCACGGGACTTCTTAAAAATGCCAGGATATTACTCCAGTGGCTGGAGTAATAAAATCAAAAATCACCATCTCACCATAAACCTGTACCAACCAGACAGAGGCCTTCTCGGTAGTGGCTCCCACCCTGTGGAACACCCTCCCTTCAGATGTGTAGGAAATAAGCAGCTATCCTATCTTTAAAAGACATCTGAAGGCAGCCCTGTTTAGGGAAGTTTTTAATATTTAATGCTGTATTGTTTTTAACACTTGAATGTTAGCCGCCCAGAGTGGCTGGGGAAACTCAGCCAGATGGATGGGGTATAAATAATAAATTATTATTATTATTATAACCTGGTTGGATCACAGGGATGTGGGTCCGAGCCCCACATAGGGCAAAATATTTCTGCATTGCAGGGAGCTGGATAAAAACAATCCTCATGGTCTCATCAAACTCCATGATTCTGTGATGACTAGGAAAATCACACCCCAAATTATTGTATTTGCAAGGCCAAAAAAGCACCCCACATATAAAATACAATTAGTTTTCTTAGGATATTTTGTGTCCCAGATGCTTTTTGTGCACAGATAGAAAACTGTAAATAGTAGGTGGCTCCTTTTTAGTCCTAGAAGGACTACATTGTAGATAAATTCTGCAAAGAAAAAGTGCACCCGGGGTATAATTCTAATTCCAGACATCTGGATTAAAATAAAGGTATTCCATACATGATGGCAATATTTCATAGTCTCCAACTATTTTCTCTGTGATGAAAATAGGGATGTCCTATTTAATCATCATCATCATCATCATGCTCCACCCATCTGACTGGGTTGCCGCAGCCACTCTGGCAGCTTACAACATATATAAAAATATAACAAAACAAACATTTAAAAAAATTCCCTATACAGGGATGCCTTCAGATGTCTTCTAAAGGTTGCATAGTTACTTATCTCCTTGGCTCAGGGGTCACATAACTCCATACCCTCCAACATTTATCCAATGAAAATAAGGACATCCTAAAGAAAAGCGGGACATTTCAGGATCAAATCAGAAACCAGGACGGCTTCTGTAAATCCTGGACTGTCCCTGGAAAATAGGGATACTTGGAGGGTCTGACATTTGAAATCAGCTTATATTGGGCCCTTAGCACCATGGAGAGATTGCAAGTCAATACCTGTCCATCCAGAATCAAGGTTATTCAGATACTACTTTACCTTTATCCTCAAAATGCTCCTTTCCTTGGATTCATGTTTTTAATTGGATTAAAATCCCACTGGCAGAGAATTGTAACTGGTTTTTAGTTAGCCTACACTACCTACTTAAGTGTCACCATTTGGAAGCATTTTGAATTGCTAGCTTAGTTACCTCTCTCTTTTTCTCTGACCTACAAAGAGGTATACTGACATATGGCAAGTATATTGAACCAACTCCTACTCGACACTTAGGGCTAATGGGGCAGTTTTCTAGATGAAGCAATGTAAATGGTATTGCTGCCTTGGAGCAGAACTCACTTTTTTTCGTTTTCTCCTCTCCAGATTTTGTTTTTCAGCAAGTGATTTAATTGCTTCTATCCAAGTGTCTGCCATCCTTCTTATTCGTAGCATCATCCACCGGAACTCTTCATGCCTGGACATCATTTTGTATAGCAATTCAAAATTCGTTCTGATTTCGGCCTTCAATTAAACAGAAAAGTTTTAAAAGTGATATTGCAAAAATGATTTTTTTCCCCCTAATAGGAAATCTCTCTAAAGTGTGTGGGTGTCTGAGGCACAGTGTCATTCCACTTCATTTATTTAAAAAATGCATACAGATATTCCAAAATTCAAACTCACAAAGTTGGGAAATGGAAAGTAAGCTCTCAGATATTATCTGTGTGATAATTGAGCTCATCATGTGTGTTCTCCCCTCCCCCCATATTACTTTGGTCATTTCATACATTACACCAAATATGTCTGCTGACTGAATAGACCTACCTGCAATATAAAAAGTATGCTTCCAAATATTTGCTGTAGTATCTAAAAATCGTGTATTAACTTCTAAGTATGTCCAACAAATGCATGTTTCCAAAAGAATGGCAAGAAAAAGCAAGTGTGTGAGATTAGGACCAGAATTACTAGGCATTTAGACGGTTTAGGGTTTACTTTATGGCCCAAGATTTGTTTTTGGTTTTTTCTCCCTACACAGAAAGCTGAACTTAAGGTAACCCCAAGGCCCACTTTGTTAACCATTTTGAAAGCTTTGAGACATACTCCTTACCATCATCTTTTGATCAGTTTCTTCATTAGGATTTTTTGCTCTCCAGGGTAAACGGGGACACCAGTTTTCAACCTGCAGATATAGGGATCTTTTGTTAGGCACAGCTTCAGATGCATCAAGCAAGATGTTCATTCAACTATATCCTTGATGCGATCCCATTCTCATTTGCTGGTAGCCATAACAAAACAGCACAAGGTCAGCAGGCGACAAACCAAAAAAGAGGCACTTCTTTGAAGATATCGTAGTAACAGCAATAGCATTTTCAGAAGAAGACGAAAACAGATTGGCTATTAAAAGTCCTATCTTTGGCCTCTTCAATAAACTGGCTCTCTTTCATTAACTGATCAAATCTTCAACATATCTTATACGTATTGTATGAAATAACCCTGAAGAAGTTGCTATGAGAAAATTGGAGTGCTCAGCACAACAGGACAGCTGGCACGTGGAGAAAAATGTGTTTAAATCATTATGCAAGAATAAAGCACAACACGAGTCAATAATAAATAAAAAACTGTGACATTAAGACTTTATTTATTTAGTAGAAGGAACACCGATATCCACAGAAGGCAACACTTCCCTTACATTGTCCCTCGAGACGGACAGATGCCAACAACAATGAATATATGAGAACACAGGATGCCATGAATCCATTCTCCTATCGTAATGGATTTCCTGGTGGTACTAATCCCAATGCACATTGGCATCCAAAAACACGTGGGATGCATAACAGCAAATACTTTTCTACAGTCCAAAAATGAGTGTTCCAGTGATAAGGAAGCTATAACACTTTAAAATGATTCACTACAAAAAAAAAGGTCAAAACCTTTGCCACTCACCAAAATCTTCAGTGCTAGCAGAGAAGTTAATAACTTGCCAGTCAAAAGAGTTTGAGTCCATGTGCCAAATTGCCCCTAATCCTGCCATGGTTTGTTCATTACTTTCATTAATGTTTTGTTATTGTTGTTAAAATAGAAATGGAAAGTGCAAGGAGGTCTGATTAGGATTCCACCGTGTCCATGGTCAACACTTTCCTCCTGCACCATTGTGCTGGAAAAAACACCCCCCTCCCCAAACTGCTGTTAGTCCTAGGACAGGACTAACACTCTGTGATTTAAAGTAGGCTATAGCTCAGAATTTAATCCATAAAGAGATAGCCTTATATAATCTGCTTTTTGTTAGCACTGTTCTATACGGGGGTGGGTGGGTGTGGAATAAATAGATGAATAAAGAAATGCTTCTGACCATGTCAGAATCTCTATTGCCTAATTCTGATAGAAAGAACAGCCAGAGGGATGGTAGGATTTAACTGTCATCAGCAATCAGAATTTAACCAATGGCACATTATTACCAAGCAAGCTTCTTCACAGGCAACTTTATAATTTTGTCTTGCAGCAGAGGTACTTCACTGTTTCTGTGAAGCAGCACCATGCTACATACTGAGGAATAACTGCACATTTTAAGCAGAATCTCCTCGTCAGAAGTCATTGGAGAAAAATAGCTCCCACCTATGGTGAATTACTAAGCTATCCACCTCTCAAAAACCCAATTCTCTTTTTAGTACTGTTCTCATTCCTTACTGAAACTACTGCATTCCTTATTGCAGAATATGCATGTCTAGAACTCTAGTTGAAAATTATGATGACTGATTTAAAGATCAAATTGTGTTGAGAAAGAATCTTCCATCAATCTCTGAGAGGATGCCTGAAGAAATAATGCTCCATGATTTTGGAGCATCAGATAGAAAGGTAGACCAGGGAAGAGTCTGCTGCAAAAAGAAGACTGCCTATTGACAAATTACTTTATGAGACACCAGTTCCAGGTTATCTTTAGCAAGCAACACAATTCATATATCCACATCATTGTAGTGGTTATTAGAATTTTATTTCATGCTTGAATTCACA
Source organism: Podarcis tiliguerta (assembly GCF_965153285.1). Classification (NCBI taxonomy): domain Eukaryota; kingdom Metazoa; phylum Chordata; class Lepidosauria; order Squamata; family Lacertidae; genus Podarcis; species Podarcis tiliguerta. The sequence continues at coordinate 41,182,540 of NC_139534.1, forward strand.
AATATTTAAGCTTTCAGAAATTGTTGTTTAGCTTAATCATAATATTAATCACAGGATTAAGTATGGTGAATTTAAGCTCAAGGTTAATACCATGACCAAACAATATTAGTTTTATGTGCTGTCAAAAAGAAACCTCTTAGGAAACCCCCAAAGACTTTTATGTATGCTGTTCACTAAACATAAAACAGATTGATGAGTAACATGGATCATTTGTTCTTCGGGGAAGCACAATGAATTCTATACAATTATGTACTGTAACAAATGCCACATGAAGTACTTCATAAATTCCCTAAATTCTGGAGTGTTTGAAGATCTAGGATTCACTATTTTTTCATAAATACAGAAGCATCCTAATATGTCAAGCGAAGGACATGATAAACACAAATCATTATACAATGGTACCTCGGGTTACATACACTTCAGGTTACAGACTCCATTAACCCAGAAATAGTATCTCGGGTTAAGAACTTTGCTTCAGGATGAGAACAGAAATTGTGCTCCGGCAGCACGGCAGCAGCAGGAGGCCCCATTAGCTGAAGTGGTGCTTCAGGTTAAGAACAGTTTCAGGTTAAGAACGGACCTCCAGAACGAATTTAGTACTTAACCCGAGGTACCACTGTATATCACTAGGCCTTGACATTTTTTTCTTCATCAATAGTTACAAGATGGCTGAGAGCACTGGTGGTGAATTGGGTGTTATAAACAACATTTTGCCCCATTATCTGCATAGCTCTAACCTGTTGTATATAATGGCCTTGCACAAAATGGAAGTATATAGGGTGTTCCCCTAGCCAACATATATTAGGTCATATAATACTACTGTAGGTGTCATAGAACACTTATATGCACCTCTCCCAGATTTCAGTTCTTACAATCACCCTAAAAATGGGGTAATGGACTCTGGTAAAGAAAAACCTTTTCAACAATACACAACATAGAAAATAAGTCTAAAAAGTGTGACTGATGAGGTTAAAACACTTGCTCCACAAACTTATATATTTATAGCCTTATCATAACATCTTGCTTTTTAGAAAAATGAGATGAGCAAACGCAAAATTACTCTCTGATCTGAACTGGTTGAGAATATGCTCCTCCTACACTCTAAAAGAACATATTCAAAATAATTTTCCACTGCAATTCTGTCTTTCTATTATCCCTGCAGAAGTATCTGTGTGTGATATATTTATAGATGTTGAACAGTGAAACTTCATGCAATAGTTGATTACCAGCTTTCACCACCAAATAAATGGAACCCATTACTCTTAATAAGTAGTATCACAAGGCAATGGCAGCCCAATGGGACCATGTGTCACAGGTCATGAAAGTACTGCAATGGCTGCCAGGGAGCTACTGGGCCTAATTCAATGTGTTAGTCCTAGCATATGCAACCCTAAATGGCTTAGGATCCAAGTACCTAAAAGAGTTCTTTCCTCAGTATCAAACACCCTGTACCCTATGATCTGCAGGTCAGTCCTTGCTGTTGATGCCACCAATAGGGGCTGCTTCGTTGGCATTGACATGTAAAAGGGCCTTTTCATTGGTGGTTCCCCATTTGTGGAATGCCCTCCTCTAGTGAGGTGCATCATAGTGAGGAGGAATTTGAAAACGTTCCTAAATAATGGCCGAAGAATACAGTACTGTACACCTGGCGACCCTGAGATCACCGGATGAAATCGTGTTTTTAATTGTGAATCTTTTTACAGTGTTGTAACTGCTCTAGAATGCTTTTATTTTCTTTTAATTGTGAGAGTGTGTGCTGCCCAGTGTAAGCTGGTAGCCAACAAATGACAGCAAGAGCCACTGTTGAGGTCCACTGGGACTGCATGTTCCATCTCTTTCTTCAAACCATTTTAACTCACCCAGAACCTATTACAGTGGTACCTCTGGTTCGTTCCGGAGGTCCGTTCTTAACCTGAAACTGTTCTTAACCTAAAGCACCACTTTAGCTAATGGGGCCTCCCATTGCTGCCGCCCCACCGCCGCCCAATTTCTGTTCTCATCCTGCAGCAAAGTTCTTAACCCAAGGTAATATTTCTGGGTTAGCGGAGTCTGTAACCTAAAGTTACAGTGTATGTAACCTGAAGCATATGTAACCCAAGGTACCACTGTAGTAAGATAGACTGTAAATCTAATAAGCAACAGTTTAGAAGTTAAGCCACAAGCTGATCAATAGCCACCAATGCTGGATGTACTGATCTTCTAAAAATCTGTTTTCACCCAAGTTATGGCACTCCTTTGCTGGCATTCTCTTGTGAACTGTATTTGTTCCATCATCTATATTGAGCTTAATTAGCATGTCTATAAAAAGATACCGGTAATACTCACTGACACATGCCAGGAAACACTATGATACCTCCTGAGGTGAGGGAGATATTAACAAGCTAACTTGCTCTAAGAATATGTTTTGGCCTTTCATTACCTCTTGAAAGCTGAGAGAATAAATATGCCATTTTTTTGGGGGGGGGAGAGGAGAAGTACTATGACACACAGTATGCACATAGCATTTTAATAATTTAAAAGAAGAATTCTACGTTCTTCATTAGCTACATCAGCAGGAAATGCTGATGATTCAAAGACAGCTAAATTCTATTAAGGAAAGACCTTCCTTAAAAGGGAATAAATCTTTAAAGTGCAACAAAATTTAAGAGTTCACCCAGGATAACTCATAGTCAGCCGGTACTTTGAATATTCAGGGAGTTATACCGGAGAGAAATATAGGGGGGGGGGGGGGAGAAACATTTTCCATCTTACAAGTGTTATAAAGTACAAACGGTAACATACTGCTGGAAAAACGAAACCTATTGGTCACAATTATGCAGACTCTGATAAGAACAATACAGTTTCCATATCAAAGGGCAAGACTAATTACTTTTTTGCCCACCGATCTAAATCGCAGTTAAAGGTTACTAAAAAACTCTGGACTGAGCCACTTTGCCTCTCCCCACTATCATGGGGCCTATGGGGTTAAATTGTGGTTAGCATTAATTATTTTTTATTGTGCTAAACAATTACTGCTTGAAATTTTATTTTAAAATCCAGTCAGTCATTGGGATTTTTAAACAGCTCTACATATCAGTCACAATACAAATTTACTGACCTCACTGAGGTAAATAAAGAAGGAGCATGTGGATCCATCCACACCGTAACTTGCGTAACAAGGATCAGATCGCCACATATCTTTCATCCACTAGAAGATAAAAAACACACACATACAGTCAACAGATATGGGGTTTATAAGCCTAACTACAATACCAACCATACATATATAATATGGGTGAACTGGTAGAAAGCAGCATCTGAAATCAGCAAAGTCAGCTGTGGCCATAAATTATTACATCATGTTAATATTTCATGCATGAACATGTAGAATAACCTCAATGTTAGTCACTGCATCAATATATGGTTTACTACTGTGCACACAATGTAAGTGGAACAAGATCTGTTCTGCACACCATTCTATATATGGGGCTTTTTCAGGCTAGGAATCTGCCTTAGATCAAATCAGACCATTGGCCCACTCAACAAATAAATGCTATAGGAAATTAGTCTTACTTTTATTTTGCCCTCACAGTGGGGGAAGCCATCCATGGGAGGCAATTCACACTGTTCCTGGGCTCCATTAATGAGATCTGAGAGAGAGAGAGAGAGAGAGAGAGAGAGAGAAACACAATATGATTCAATAATTGTAGCACACTTCATAACATATTCATACTTCATCTCAACTGGCTGTGCAGATGGATCACCACCCAAATCCCAACTGAATTCTAAAAATGAGCATTGCCTTTTCTCCCCCGGCCCCCAAGAACGGAGAATTAGAAGCAGGCCATACAACCAGGTAGGAATAAAACTGAATGTGCAGCAATTGTGCTCAAACAGAACAGGTTGTTAAGAATTAAAAAATGGAAATAATTCCTCATCATTTATAATTAAGCACAGCCAAATTCCTAAGAAGAAATGCAATTAACCTATTTGTTAAACTGAAGTACAGCAATCATTCAATGAGCAGTTGAGAGTCAAATGTTTGACAAACCTCAGAACACAGATGCAAGCTTAATTCATTTTAAGGCTGCGTTACCTCTTATCACTGCATGGAGCACATGCATTTACAGTGGCACACATTATTATGGGTATGAAAATAAAGAGAGAAACGGGATGTTGGTCAGAACCTTGGGATCTCAACACCAGAGATTTCTTTCTCTTTGTTATCTGGCTCTACCCAGTCCTCATGTGATTCCAAAAGTCATGTGTGAGGAGTTTGTGTATACACATGGGACTTTGTGCAGAGGACAAAGGCTAGTGGCTTATTGATCTTCCCATCCCATGTTGGGACAGCCCCATGACTATCAGCCTGACCACATATTGCATTCATTGACCTCATGTTCTTGATTAAACATAAGTTTGATGATTTGGTAGTAGGAAGTTCTTTTTCATTTCATTGTCATGGTCAGCCAGCCCATTTCCTTGTTCATAGATGTTTCTAACATTTGCAGGTGTGGTGTGCCTATTAAAATGCCCTGCCCCTGGTGGCTGATGGACATGTTTTGCTCTCATGAGTAAACCAAGGATGAGGAACCTGCAGCCCCCCCAAATGTTGTAGACTACATCTCCCATCATCCATGACCACTGGTCATGCTGTCTTAGACTGATGGAAGCTGGAGTCCAACATTTATCTGGTGGGCCACAGGTTCTACATCCCTACAATAGTCCATCTGTGCAATGCAGAAATAACTCAGGCAGTTGATTCAATCACTACCCAACCACACTCTCCTCTACTACTGCAAAGAACTCAGCCTGCTTCCCCACCCCAAATTATTAATCCAGGATGTTATCTAATGTTGTTAACTAACACAAGGAATAAATCAGTGGAATGCCTCCTAGTGGTGCAGCAATAAAACTGCTAGCACATTTGCAAAGCAGGGTCCAGTATGGTTTCAAATTGGATGGGGAACTGCAGGTTGCAGGAAGTTGGACTACATAACCCTCAGAGTCTCTTCCAACTCTAGATTTCTGGGGTTCCATGGAGTAACTCCTGCAGTTTCACACTCTAAATCTGCACCGATGAAAGGAGCAGATATAAACCAAATCCTTCGCTACACTGCAGTCTTTTCAGAAGGCCCTGAAGATTTATTTTCATCTGAACATCTAGGCATGGTGCTGGTTAGCTGGGTGACGGTGTAACTCAATTATACTCTCTCCAGCCCTGCATTTTATATGTTAAGTGTTCATTTGTAGTGTTTTAGATTTGGTACTAAATATAGGTGGTGGAAACCTTGATTCAATTATGACCTTCAGAATGGCACATTAGTGTGCCTACTTTGTTTCGGCAATGGCAGCATAGCAGCAATAGTTTTCTGCACCCATTGTCTCCTGGGAGGGGGTCTTTCAGAAGAGTTGTGCTATATAAAATGTGAAGGGACTCTTTAGCATGTGAATATCACCTCAAGGCACAAGTATAGCCATTTCCAACCAACGCATCTCCTAGCATATTAAAATGGTTCAAACTTTATTTAAAATATCATTGTATACAAACTATAGCACAGTGTAGGCAGCAAAAGAAGAGTACACAAAAATAATACCAAACCAAGGAGATAGAACGCTACTGTTAAGTACTTGCATACATAGCTTTTATGCTATGATAAAGCTCAGGTCATAACATGAATGCTTAAATAAAACATAACACACACAGAGCACCAGATGTATCAAAACAACATGTCAAGGCTTGTTTGCAAATAATATTGACTCAGCTGGAAGTTATCATGAAGGTGGTGTATCAAGGACAATAAATGGGGCTTTGCTTGAAGGGCACTGACCTCTCTGCCTCAAAGTCCTTGGAACTACAGGAGGGAGAACTGGTAAGTCTTGGTAACAACAATGATTGTTGTCAATTCAATCAGATTCCCAACAATTAAGAAACATAATAGAAGCCAATATCTGATGAGTTTTGAGCTGGACAGCAGACATTTTGACTACGGCTTTAGCAAGCATAAAAAGCCTATGTAGGGTCACTAATTTAGCTGAGTCCTATACTTGTCCTTCAGTACACAATCTGCAAGCTAATTCAAAGAGAAGTTTGCAAGAGATTCATTATAGATTTTTCTGTCATGGGCTTGAATAGAAAAAGGCCTTTCTATTTATAATTTCTAGAAGGACTCCCCACCCTGCAACAAGGGAGAAAGAAATAATTCACACACACATACACACACACCCTAGAGATCTGGCTGAAAAGAGTAGCTTGAAGATTGCAGGAGAGGATGCAAAATTTCAAGGAGGAAATATTCACCTTTCACTATCCTTTGCAATAGGAACCATGCTTACTTCTCACTTTCTGTGGCAGGTAGCGTATGGGGCTGTCTGCCAGGCACTGGTTCTGGTTCAGTGGTCTGGAGGATCAGAAACCAGATGCAGGCACAGGCATTCTACCTCATATTTCCTCCTCCTCAGCTTCCTATGCAGCATTAAATTTAACTTGCTATGAAACCAAAGTCAGCAACTATGGTGAGCTCTGGCCCTTAAAATGCAATAATGATAATAATGATGATGATGATGATGATGATTTTCAACATTAATACAAAAGCAAGCAATGTAGGCATTTTGAAACCACAGGGTGGGAGAAACAGGCGTTTTTGAGAAATGCAGGGAGAACTGAAATGTATGCAAACATGGAGGGTATTCAGACAATCCTTATTTGATCTTGCTTCTATGTGTTGATAAAATCAGGGCAGCTTTTTGAGCTCATACACTTTCTCACATTCGTAAAAAGTTAGCACCTGAACTAGGAAATCTTACATTTATTTAAACACTTTGAAACCCCTGATTCAGGCGTTGCCTTCTCTGTGAAATAAGGAATGAAGAAGAAGCACATAACCCAAAGACACACTTCCAGTGATGCAGCATGAAGAGATAAGACCAGGAGGAGTTATTCAAAACAACATACTAAACTTCAGTTGTTTAGGAACATGAAGTGTATTGCAACTTCCTGAACAAAACAATACTGTCTTGTATATGCACGAAGCAAGAAAAATATAAATCCTTCTCTTTATAGTCAAAGATAATTGACTAATTACAAATGCAACTAGTATTTGAGATAGAGTTGCAGGTGCTTGAACCTACGGTACCCAAGAATACATCATTTTACTAGCTAACAAATAAGGTGGATGGTGGTGGTGGGAAATCATCAACATACCAGAGAAGAAAAAGGAATACTAATAGGAATACAAATAGAAATGGCACAGAGGTCTCAAAATAAAGAAAATATCAGGTTCCTCCAGAAATTGCTGAGTAATATCCAATCCTATAACGCAATGAACAGAATTACACTCAGCATTCTGAGAAAAATCAATGCATAAGAGCAAACACACACACACACACACACACACACCGCAATTGGACCATCTGGGTGGAGACATACATTACAAGGGGAAAAGATGTTTTAAGCCTGCACCTCACAATTCTGAACCAATCCAAAGTATTAGAAGGGTGTTTTCCTGCATTTGTAGTCTTTTGTTTGATATACTCACCAAAAAAGGTAAAAATAAATAGGGTTAGGTGGAATAATGATGTCACATTATTTATCCTTACTTTGTGGAAGCAAAGCATGAAGCACCTGCCAGCTCCAAGATACGTTGGAAGGGTATCATCCACACGGGCATATCAAAACTTGCAATTCTATCCTCCCGTCTTGACAAGCTTTTCACGATTGCTGCCTAATAAGGTACACCTTCCCACCCACAAAGGGCACATCCGGGCTGTGATACAATACCATAGCCAAATATTTTAAGGTGAGCGCAAGCTACACCTTGTTAGGTCCATGGAACAACTCCAGCAAGGAAACAAATAGACATCCTTTTATATGTTAAAGAAAAATGTAGTCAACACGTTTCAGCAATTCAGTCTGCAGGGTAGGTTCTCTCTAAAACCAGTTATGCAATACAATACAAGGAATGAGGAGCAACAGGGTGTAGTTTCATCACAATCTGCTTCTTTCGGTTCAATGACAGTAAGTCATTAAAAAAAAAAAAGACTAGGGGTTGCATTTACCGAAGTCCTACTCAGAGTAAACCCATCAACGTTAACAAACCTAAATGAGTCATAGCCATTAAAATGCAATGGGTCTTCTCCGAGTAGGACCAGCATCCTAATACTATCCCAGAAATGTAATCATTTATTGGATCGTCTACCAGGTCTATACTCACAATGGTTCTTTAAAACCCTGATTGCTTCCATTTACTCCAGGGGTAGGGAACCTTTTTGACTCCACAGGTAAGGTCCTTATCAGAATCAGCCTTGCAAACCAAAATTGACAGATGGCATTACTATGGTGCTGGTGATGATCCCACCCTTCACCCTAAGAACCTAGGATGAATTATAAGAATGTACAATCAGGATACCTGGTTCTTGGCCAGATTTTGAAATATATTCTTTTACTGTATACAGCATATGTGAATCTGCTTTGATTCTAATTTCCTTAAATCCAATTTCTTTTTACGAGTGATGCTGCAGCTTGGATTTAGCTGTCAGCTCCTGTCCTTGCTCAGCTTTTCCATTTCTGCCCTGCACTACTAAGATTTTGAAACTCGTTATTGCAGAGAGGGGAGCATCCAAGTTGGCCCCAATACATTAGCTTGTGGCAAGCAGTAGCTGTTGGCTTACTTGAATACAATTGCCTCATCCACTGTGGGGAAAACATGGGACGTTAATGAACAAAGTTTGTCTGGCACCCAGGTTCCACCACAGCATCTAAAGCAACCGACATGGCGCTCTCCACATGTTGTTGGACTCCAACTGTCATCAGCCCAAACCAACATGGCCAGTGATCAGGAATTATGGGAGTTGTAGTCCAACAACATCTGGAGGGCACCATGTTGGCTGCCCCTCTTCTGAGAGCCTGCTTTCAATGTTGTCTGAAGGCACATGATCAGCCACCTTGCTCAAGCTAAGCAGGACTGGATGCAGTGAGCTCACTGGTGGGAGCCCATCTTGAGATCCTTCTGCACTGCGTTTATCATGGCTGTTCTATAAATATAATAGATCAATAAAAATCCTAGTTTGTGTTACTAGGAGAGACTGCACTTACGATTAGACTTTTCCATTTGCTTTCACTCCTTTATTGCAGACATGCCCATTTCCTTTTGAAAATTAATATTATGTGTCAACTCTTCAGAGTTCCTACAAAACTCTTATTGTTTTGTCTTCTCCTCCCAAACCCAAAACTATTTCTGTCTTGAGAACAAGTGCCCAAAGATGAAAATCACATATGAGCTGAGGCAGCATTAATAGTTACTTTATAACCTCTTTTCTTATTTATACACTCATTTTTCCCCCTTCAACTCACAAAAAGGGGCTTAGGCAGAAGCGATATGAATTATGAAAACCTTTTCTTTTTGAATGAGATGGTAAAATGCTTCACAGTTCCATGCCAACAGAAGCATTAATGGCTTTTTGGGAAGAAATAAAAGTAAATTCCTTCTGTTTTCAAAAAATACCTGCTGAGCTAGCAGCCTTCCATTAACACTTGACTGAAATAATGCAACTTTTAAAATGTTCAAGTAACTGTCAAGCAGTTAATCCCCAATACTGACTGCAGACCACCTACAGCACATTTCAGTTTTTCTAATACATATTTATCACAACAGCTTTAATAGTTACAGACAGGGCTGTCACCACCATGACCCAATCAGGCAATTTTCCGTGTTCTTTGATACCAGTTGCCCTCCAAAGTTATTGGATGCAAGCCTCCCAAATGAAATGGATATGAATAAGAAAATTAACAACAGTATATGTGAGCAAAATAGTATAAGCAAACAACATAGCAGTAAATAACACCTTCATACTTAGATCAACGGTTAGTAGGTATTCTGGTAATAGGCAATGCAGAATTAACCTTATTGTAAGGATTTTCTGAAGGATCAATAGTAAAGGACTATGTATTAACAGAGTTCCTGTGCTTCAAAGACCTCATGTGATGAACTTCAAAACAGAGCTGAAATGCCACCATTTCTTAAATGGTTGGTTATTGACATGCACTTTTTTAATGAAAATGATTTTGGTGTATTCTGTGCATCAAAAGCAAGAAAGATGTGATCAGCAAATATATTACTGCAACATTCTAATATGCTCATGGCAGACCTTTGAAGAGTCAGGAAGCAGTGCAGCTTCACAGCAACTCAATCATGCAAGGTCACACCTTTATCTTGTGCAGGAGATCTGCCCTCCTTTTCTCTCAGTACAAACTCCATGCTTCGAGTGAGCATACAGTCACAGAATTGTAGGGTCATCTAGTCCAACCCCCTGCAATACAGGAATATGTACTAGAACATACATGACAGATGGCCTCCTAACCTCTGCTTAAAACCTCCAAGGAAGGAGAGTCCACCACATTCCAAGGTGGTCCATTCCACTGTCAAACAGCCCTTACTGTCGGAAAGTTCTTCCTGAAGGTATCAGAATCTATTTTCTTGTGACTTGAAGCTATTGGTTCAGATCCTAGCCTCTGGAGAAGGAGAAAACTAGCTTGCTCCATCTTCCATGTGACAGCCCTTTAGATATCTGAAAATGGCTACCATATCTCCTCTTTACCAGGCTAAATATATTGAATTCCCTCAACTGTTCATCATGAGGCTTGGTTTCCAGACCTTTTATCATCTTGTTTGCCCTCCTCCTGTGCACATGTTCCAGCTTGTCAATATCCTTCTTAAGTTGTGCTGCCCAGATCTAGACACAGTACTCCCAAGGCAGAATAGGTTGGGAATATCATTTCACTTGATCAGGACACTAGACTTCTGATGATGCGGCCTAGAATAGCATTAGCTTTTTTGCTGCTGCATCACAGAATGTTAAGTTGGTATGATGTTACTGTGTTTGACTAGTATATGCAACACATCTGATCAAATCTCACTATAAGCATAAACCCCCCAGTTCCCGGTCTTCCACAAGCCATTATAATTTGGTTCTGATTTCATAAAATGGGATGATTTAGCTGTTTGAAAATGAGTTTCATTTTTGAAGAAGCACTGCAAAGCTAATGCTTCTTCAAAGTTCTATGAAGCGTGAAATACATAACATGAATGGAAATTCATAGTGTCATATGCCGGTGGGACAACAGACAGACAATAACAAGCTAAAGAGCTTAGAGGAAACTACAGCATGTTGTTGAAACAGGCAGCTCATGTGACACATCATGCAAAAAGAAGAACATTGCTTTGTAAGGGGAAAGAGTCAAGACCTATGTTTTAAACATGGTTCTATAAAATTGTCTCTTAGTATACATAAGACCTAATGCATTGCAAGGTCAAGGTGCCAAAAAAAAGAAACAAGAAAACAAGAAATCAAATTTTAGCTCCAAATAATGTAGTATTATTTGTACAGTTGTATCTCGGTTTTTGAACAGCTTAGTTCTCAAACATTTTGGCTCCCAAACGCCGCAAACCTGGAAGTGACTGTTCCGGTCTGTGAACTATTTTTGGAAGCCGAACATCTGACGGGGCTTCCGCAGGTTCAGATTGGCTGCAGGAGCTTCCTGCAGCCAATCAGAAGCCGCACTTTTATTTCTGAACATTTTGGAAGTCGAACGGACTTCCGGAACAGATTCTGTACAACTCTCAAGGTACAACTGTTTATCTTTAAAATGAAATATCCATATGGTGCAATATCCACTGATGTCTGCCAACTTGAACAATTGAAGTCTGCTTGCACAATGGGAGTCTGGGTTTCTCTCCTTCTCTCGTTCAGTTGCTCCCCTTGGGAAACTTTAAGATCTGAGTGTCTTATAAACCTGCTACTTATTGTTCAACAAATTATGCATCTTCTAGATAGCACTCTTCTTTAAAACTTTAAATACTTTTAGTAACTTTTTTATCACACTGTGTGTGGTAATCATAGACACAACTACAAAAATAAAAAGGTGGTCTAAGAGTCACATAGCAGATCTTTTATAAAGAAGCAAAAACACCCTTATCACATTTCCCGTGTTCTCTGAAGCTTAAACATTCCTCCAAGGGGGTAAAAAAACCACTCACAATTGCTCAAATTGATCTGTATCACATCTGTTATGTGCAATCTTTTAAAAACAAATTCCCTTTACTGACACGTTATTTATATTATTGCCCTGCACCAGAAAGTGGTAAAATAATGGCATCAACTTAAATCTGAATTCTACACTAGATATAAAAGACAGACACATAATTGTGTGCCTCATGCTTGCCAAGAGAAACAAAAATGTTTAAGGGTCGTTGTTTTTTTTTTAAAAAGGTGGATTCTCTGATCTGGTTTTATTATCCATACAGAATACAAAAGCTATATAATTGCATACCTTTTCAAGTTACTTAAACAAAGGGATTACATAACATCACAATAAACTGTTATGTTGCAGGTGGGCTGCTTTATTTTACATGGTTGATCACCGATCAACCGGCTTCCTTGCATTAACCTTCTTTAGCAAAGCATGTTTGCAGATTAGATAACTTTTAAGTCACTGGCACCAGCATTAGTTAAAACTCATTGATCTCACTAAACCAGTTCACTTAATGCTGGTTATGCAAGAATCATAGCTTTAACTAATGCATGCCCATGAAACCTAACTTCTCAGTAGTTGTGCCCGCCCTGTGGATTGTCCTCCCATCAGGTATCAAGGAAAAAATATCTATCGGACTTTTACAAGACATCTGAAGGCAGCCCTTTAATGTTTGAAGTTTTTGTGTTTTTTGTGTTTTAATATTTTGTAGGAAGCTGTCCAGAGTGGCTGGAGCAGCCCAGTCAGATGGGCAGCATATAAATAATAAAACAAACAACTAACTAAAATGTATGGGAAGACCCTGAGCCCATTAATGAAGATAAATGATAAGCATTATTCATTAGAGTGTTCAAGCCTGTTTACTCAGACCAGGAGTTCCATTGAGACCAGTAGGACTTAATCACTAGTATGATTGCAGCCTAAGTCTTATACAAAAGTACATTAGGATCCGACAAGAGGTGCACTTTCCTTCAGTTAAGATTTGACACCAAAGACTGAAGTCCATTGCCGTTTAAAAAAACAAAAGGATCAATTCATACCATCTTGGATATTTGATACTGTAAAACAGAATTAAATAAAGGCACAGTAACTTTCACACCCACCTGCAACATTGAGTTTTTCAGCTGCTCCTGAACTGGGAGTAGCAGTGGAGGTACTATTTGTGGAGTTTGCACCTGTGCCATTGATTACAAGGTTCTCCACTTTAGACTCAAGCTTCCCAATGCGTTGCAGGATGTTGTCTAGTAGGACGGCGAGAGTTTTCTTCAGATCTAAGTTAAGAAAAACAAAGTCAGTTAATCTTACACAGAACAACATATACAAGGAAATATAACCATTTGGTAAAAGTAACAGGTTTGCAACAAACCCTTCCAACCCTCTAATTTCTTACCTAAATATTTCCACAGATCCTTCTTAACTACCTAAGTGTGTTTCTAAGGCTAAAGGCATTCTACAGTTATATGCCGTCAATATGGTTTATTATAATAATGAATAGTTACAGACAACAGCTATGTTTTTTTCCAACTACAAAGATATGCACCCTCTTAATCCTCCAAAAGGGACGCGGGTGGTGCTGTGGGTTAAACCACAGAGCCTAGGACTTGCCAATCAGAAGGTCAGTGGTTCGAATCCCTGTGACGGGATGAGCTCCCGTTGCTCAGTCGCTGCTCCTGCCAACCTAGCAGTTCGAAAGCACACAGTGCAAGTAGATAAATAGGTACCGCTCTGGCGGGAAGGTAAACGGCGTTTCTGTGCACTGCTCTGGTTTGCCAGAAGCGGCTTAGTCATGCTGGCCACATGACCCGGAAGCTGTACGCCGGCTCCCTCGGTCAATAAAGCGAGATGAGCGCACAACCCCAGAGTCGGTCACAACTGGACCTAATGGTCAGGGGTCCCTTTACCTTTAATCCCGCAAAAGAGTATTTCAATACAAAGTAAAAGGCTACCTTTTGTGGGGAGGGGATACACTATTTATAACTTGTCAATTTAATCTGTATACCATCTCAACTTATCCATATGTGCAGTTTCTAACTGTTTAAATAGTCATTGTTCTTAATAGATGGGGTTGCTAAATGTCACCAGTACTGTACTGAGCAACAATAATATTTGCCATACTTGAAAAGGTTAACAATCAAACTTTCACTCTCTTTGTTTAACACATCTTGTATATGATGTATGAATAACATCAAATAACTCCTGTTATTTGGTTGATTATTTAAGAACCTTGCACCCAATAACTTCAGACCTTTGGACAACGCCATGTTGTAAGTCAGCATCCATTCTACCACATATTTTGCAGCTTTGTACACTAGAGTAGCAGTGCAGTTGTGAGCACTAGCAGTTCTAGCTCAGACTGACATGAGTACTTCTAGTGGCCTTATTAACTCAACCCACTATTCCTGTACTTCAGTTTCCCTCACTGCTCTAGAAATATGTAAGCAACTACCCTATCTTATACACCTCTTAAAGATAACTTATATTAGAGGAGATTGCAGGGACTTTGCTCCACCCTGCTCTTTTTTATTCCCATGCCACATGTCATCTGAACTCAGGCTTGTGGTTAAGCTCTTTCTTCAACACAAGCTTTAGCCAAGAGCAAACTTTTGTGCAGCCCCAGTAAGCCATGGTTTGGCTTGCTACATCGTGAAAACCAGAGCATAGCGTGAAATACTTGGAGAAGAAAAAGCAGCATTATATTACAACATCTTACAATATTTTTCCAACTGCAAATTAATTTCCAAATTTACCACTAGAAAGTGATTTCGGCTGGAAATTTGATCTGTGGTAATAAAAAAACCTACATTATTGGGGGAATTTTCTGCTTTTCTTTCTCCTGGAATCGGAAGCACTCTTACGTCCTATCTCAGACTTTTAAAAACCTTCAACAGACACTACTTGAGAACTCCCCATCCTTTGAAACCATAGAAATTTGAAATTATTTCCTTGTGGGGAGGGAATTAAAACAAGTTTTCTGAAGCAGTCCACATATGTGATGACTGAACAATGCAGATGCAGAAGATCTGCAACGGTTATAGCTAACAAGCCAAATGAAGTGAACATTTGGTCCAGGCAAGTTTCTAATCTAGGCAGGTTGCTATTTTTACAAACACCCTCAGGAAATGTACATGATTCCTTTGCTACTTAGGATCAAGGAATAAAGGGTTTGCTTTCAGAACAGCCTTTAGCACCCCATATGCCTTAGTGGATCTTCTTTTAGTGTTAATTTTTTAGAAGGCTCCTTGTGAGGAGGAAAGCAGCACATCATTACCATGCTCTAAATTTGTTCCATTCAAGTGCCAGCCTAGCACAGATTCTGCTTGGTTTGCAATACACAGTAAAATCACAATGCAAGCTACCATAGCCTGGAGGCTGCCACAGACAAACATGAGTTACAGAACAAGGGATACTTGTTACTTCAGCTACAAAGCGATGCAACAGTCAGCTGCCTAGGGCATGGTGGCCTCAACCTTTCAAGCAAATGCATTCACAGAACCACCAGCATCTTATCGGGAAATGAGACAAAGGTATACAAAAGCAGCAGGGCACCCTGGCATCTCTGGCACCAGTTCTAAAGAAGGGCTTTCATTCCTAACAGAGGAAGGGGAAGAAGATACCCGAAGCAGTAAATGAATGGCTGTAAGCTCTGACTTGTGTGCATCACAACTCCCCTCTCCTTTGGCAAGATTAACAGACAAACCAAGTTAGATCCCGCAATGATAAGATAGCGATGGGGAAAAAGAACCATTGTAAGTGAAAACAAGGTGAACAACTAATTGGCATCTAGCTTTCCAAAGCGGCAGGTGCCTTCTGGCAAAATAAACAAAAAGGTCAGAAAATGAAAACCAATGTACAGGGAACACACACAGTCACACTGCATTTAAAGGGGCGCTGCACAGATTCACTGCACAAAATTCTCATTGAAGTATAAGATCACAATTAAAACCTAAGTATGTTCCTAACCTGTAAGAGGGAAGAATATTCTTCAATGCACTTTACACATATGAAGTGGATGGCTTGATCTGATAAACAACCAAGACCGCCTTTGCCAGACTGGTGTCACCCACATGTTTTGGGCTACAACCCCCATCAGGTGCAGCCAGCTCAGCTGTGCTGGCTCAGACTGACTGCAGTTGGAGTCCAAAATATCTGGAGGGCACTAGGTTAGCAAAGACCGATCTGATTCATCACTTTCAATATATCTTGGGATATACGCTTTCTTGGTGCATGGTTAAAGGATCACTTATATAGCTGGAGTTTTAATTACGTAATATTGTGCTAAAGCTACATATATTTTAGTATTTTATTTGAATATATCTTAGTATTTGATGAGAATGGCAAGCCAGGGTTGGGACACCTTTTATTGTCTGTGCTACCCATAATGTGGAAACTTCTTAAAAACTTACCACACTGCCTTAATTGCAATGAATAATAGATGCTACAAACACTGTTAACTAGCGATGGTATTTTTCAGCTCATAATTTCACCTCAAATATGATGCTCTTGTTGTAGGCCTTAGAGATCTTTCGAGTCAGATTAAATCTTAAACAGAGACCTTCAGCCCTCTTATCCTGCCTCCTCCCCCCCCCCCCATATCTCCACTTACTTACTTCTATGAGAGCGGGAGAATAGAGAAAGGTTTCTGTACCCTTTTCCTGTCTAATGCCCAGTATGATGCTATGGCTGCATGCCAGACAAAAGAAGCACATGGAAATGCTGTTTCCCAGCACTGCTTGTGTTTGGCTTGCAGCCATAACATTGTACCAGGAAGGGGGGATATTTCTTGTCCATCATTCATTCCCCTAACGCTGCTCCCCAAGGAAAGTAGAGAGTTTGGTGGTAGGAAGAGAGAGGCAAGTGCTGAGCATATGGGAAAAAGAAACTGGGTTTTGAACCTAGTTATCAAGTCTGGCAAGGATGGTTTCTTCCCATCACTACCAGTCTTCTGCTTAGAGAAATTCCACATACTGCATGCAGTTCCATGCTTATTTTTCCCCCAGACTCTTATTCACATTATGCAAAATGTTAACATTAGTTTCTTAACCTTTCCACAAATGCACACACACCCCATTCAACATTCTCCCCCTCCCCATAAGTACTCCTTGTTTCCATTAAAAGGCAGCAAAACAGGTAAAAGGGTTAAGAAACCTGTGTACTCAATGTTAGTTTTATGCTTCAAAATAGAAGATTCAAAGTGTACATTGCATAAAGACAAAGAAAAAGTCTGATGTAATCACGTAACAACACACTGAGATTGTTGCCTTATAGAAATCAACCACTGACTTTTTTTTTAAATGAAAAAAGGGATTGCACAGAGAAGAAAAACCTTGCTTCAGAGCTTAGGATCCACCTCTTACATGACAGTAACAGCATAAATACTATATTCCCATGGCTCTAATGAATTTCACACAACATTAGAACATTGGAGGGGGATCGTGGAGGATGAGATCTTATATTTTTTTCTGGATAAAGTCATGGGGCACCTTAAAAGAAAAGGAAGGTTTACTGTAACTTTCTCAGGGTTGTGTAACTAACCTAAAATATGCCAGTAGTGGTTTACATGTGGAATTAAGTCGTGTAAAGTGAGTCCACTTTCAAAAGGAATGCATATCTGATGTTATATGGCAGTTCAGTAAATTTTGCTTGGTTCCCATGCAATTAAGTACTTATGCTGACAGACCTTCCCTTGTTTACTAATGACTGTATTTTTTCCAGTGAAAAGGTTTGCATGTGATTGATGGAAAACAGGGACACTATTTGGATTATCAGAGCCAATGTCGCTTAAAATTAGAGATGCGGGACATCAACACAGTGATATAAACAAGATTATGACCCGTGTAGCAACTACGTACAGAAAAAGCCTTTAGAGAGCTCCTGCATGTAGTTTGTGAATAAAACGTTTCTATGTGCATGTGTGCATTTGTGCACGTGTGCCTGCTCACACAAATACAACACAGTTTTATCCAACTAGGCTTTTTCAGGGTAGAATTGGTAGGTATTGCTCTTGGGAATTTTACAAATGGGTTTAAAATAGTCTTACAACTTTAGCTTTGCATTTTATTTTACTTCTTTTTGTACACCACAATATTTTTGAAATTTATTTATTGTGTTTATATTCCGCCCCTTCCTGTCAAGGGAACCCAGGGTGGCAAACACATCAATATCATTAAAATATTCCAGAAACAGTTAAAAACAATCACATGCTCTCAACCAATTATTTCAATGTTGCCTGGAACAGTATCTTTTAACCATCAAATGCCTGGGTAAACAGGAATTGGGGGGGGGGACCTCCTGGTAGTCAATAATGAAAAGTGATGAGTGGTGGAAAGTTTCTAAATTCAATAAATAAATAAATGAAACAAATAAAACACAACACATACAAGTTAAGCTATGCTTCCCATTTCTGGTACAACTTATTTTTATCTGTGGGCAGCAGCTGTGCCAAGGTTTTGGGTGGCTTTTGGTCTGAGCCACTTAATGAATTAAGTTTTTATTCTTCCCAAAACACAAAGGAACACATGCTCCTGATTCATTAGCTGAATTTGCCTTGCAGCAGAATCATAAAACAGTGAAACCTAAAAGGGCAGTCAGATCATCCCAGGAGAAGGTGCGAAGTGAGTGAAGCTAAAGTCATGCTTTTGCTATAGTCAAAATCATCTCATTCCGAACCAGACAGATTGATCCAGTTCTGTCTTACCATATGAAATGCATACGCAAGGAATAGGACTCTGCATCTGACCAATCAAAATATTTGGTCACAGCTGTTCATAAAACATTGGTTTTGTTCCTTTTAACAGATCAGTAAGGGCTATTGTCATTTTTCTTCCCCCTATATCTAATATACTTTGAGCAACCCTTGTTCCTATCAATTGAAGTGACATACAAATGTTTAAATAATAGTGCTAGTTACAAAAAGGTAACCGAAGTACATAATCTATTATAATCAATTCCATTTAAAGTAATTAATTATGAATTGTCAGGTTGGTTGGTAGTAGCACAAAGGTGAGACGTAGCCTCAGCCTTTACTCAGTCTTATAAGCACAGAAACAAATAAACATTCCTTGCAAATAGAGAAGCTTGTTCATTTACACACAGTTAGAACAGGTCTTCAAACATTTACTTTGCTTTGCCCACCAGCTTTGGCTGTCATCATAAATGAATGCATAATTGTTCAACTTAACACTGACCTCATTTACACATGATGCTAAACTATGATTTGGCATTATGTGCAGGAGTCTTAGTAAAATATTTGGCTCAAGCACTTCCACCTCATTTCTCCCATGCCATTGGGAGGAGAAATAAAACATGATTCAGTGTTACTTCCTCCAGTTCCTGAATTGTTCTTATGTACTGTGAAGGAAATGGACTATTCTGTTGCACACTGTACTGTTATATAAAACTACAAATCTTGCATGTAGGTTGATCTGGGGATTATGGAACACTCCTAAGCCTAACCCCTAAGTCTGGGGTTCAAACTGGAAGGTGGAAAAGTAACTGAGGTGTATGGCATGTAGCCCAGTGATGGCCAAACTTGGCCCTCCAGCTGTTTTGGGACTACAATTCCCATCATCCCTGACCACTGGTCCTGTTAGTTAGGATGATGGGGGTTGTAGTCCCAAAACAGCTGGAGGGCCAGGTTGGCCATCACTGATGTAGCCTCTGATTTGGAGTTGGTATTTGACTGTCATAATTTCCATGAAATTGTGGACTGGGAGTCACAATGTGACACAAGACAGAATAAAGTGAACAAAAAGGAAAAGGAAAATGAGAGGGAGACAAAAAGGAAATACCAACAGGTGTGGGGCGGGAGTAGGAGGTGGTGAGAGAAAAAGAAAGGACAGACATAGTTAATAACAGAAAAAAGGAGAAAGGAAAAGGTAAGGGTGGAGCCAAGAGTGGAGTACAGTTTGAGGAGTACCGCAAGGCAATTCACAAGATACAGCTAAAATATTACAACTTGACAATATTAACTACATCCACATTTTGCTCAACACAGCAATATTAAGGTCTATTGAAACATTTTAACCAACCTTAAATCACACACACACAGTGCATCTGGTTGGCCACTGTGAGAATGAAATGATGGACTAGATCAGCGGTTCTCAACTTGTGGGTCCCCAGATGTTGTTGGACTACAACTCCCATCATCCCTGAGCTCTGGCCTTGCTAGCTAGGGATGATGGGAGTTGTAGTTCAACAACATCTGGGGACCCACAGGTTAAAAAAGGCTGGACTAGATGATCATTTGGCCAGACCCTGAAGGGCTCTTCTTATGCGATTATCATTGCTCTCGTTCTGGTCCCATAGGTATCCCAATCAACATTGACTTTTGGATTTTGGCATACATAGGGAGACCCTCAGCGGCAGATCCTGAGCCCCAGACATTCAGGCTTTTAAACAATGTACGGAGGACATCACAATGACTATCCCAGGTCAAAAGGGTGCAGCAAGATATGGCTGACAAACTGAAAAATCTCTCTTCCCCTCCCGAGTACAATGCCCTTCAAGCTGCTGGCCTGCCATTTTATCAGATATTTGCTATTTATCCAAATCTTCTGTAAAAGAAAAAGGCCTTGGAACTGAAACTTTTTGAGAAGCTGCTGCTCCCTGGCAAAAATGAAGGCTAGTATTTGGTTTTCAGCCAATGGAAAAGGCTGAGCTCACTGTGGTCATTGCCAGCTATTAATATGCAACTTCTTAGCTTTGAAAAACTTTTCCTGTGAAATAAAAAATATAAAAAATATAACGTCTGAAACACCACATTTCAACCACAAAGTGGGTGATGTTTCTTTGCCTAAACCACCTAAAGTGACATTTAAAGAAGTTGGGGAGTTCTTGCTGTGTAGTTATAAAAGCCTGATTCCTTATAGCCACTATTGTTGACACTTTGAGTCACTAAAATAAGGAACGGATTGGCAGAGCAGGGCAACAGGTGGGAGGATATGAAATGCATACTTAGCAATTAGGGCTTATTTGCCATAGCAAAAAATAACTCTGTTCCAAAACAGTGGGAAATTGTAGGGTTAATCTTGCTCTAGGAAAAAGTCTTACTATGCGACAATAGCAGTCCTCCCCATTTTTTGAGATCTAGAACAAGATCTTCAACATAAAGAATAGGAAGCTACCATTGGACTATCTCTCACTCTTGTGGTTAAAGGAAACAATTTGGGGCATTCCACATATTTCATTTCAGTAAAAGCAGGTGTGCCACTGAGTGTATAAGCAACTGAGAGCTGCAGTTAGTTTTATCTCTCTTGTGTGTGTATCAGTGATGCATGCAAATGTGCACCTAAATTTGCCTGATGCATTATAATTTTAGCAGAAAATCTTAGGTGTACACTTGAAGCCATAAAGGGTGAATCAGACCATTGGGGGGGAGCAAATTTAATTTATTATATCTAAAGCATTCTCTTAACAATAAAAATGTAAGGACAGCCCTTTTGGATCAGACCTAAAGCTCACGAATACAAGCATTCTATTCTTACAGTGACTAAAGAGATGGTTAGGTAAAGGTAAAGGGACCCCTGACCATTAGGTCCACTTGCAGACGACTCTGGGGTTGTGGCGCTCATCTCGCTTTATTGGCCGAGGGAGCCAGCGTACAGCTTCCGGGTCATGTGGCCAGCATGACTAAGCCGCTTCTGGCGAACCAGAGCAGTGCACGGAAACGCCGTTTACCTTCCTGCCGGAGCGGTACCTATTTACCTACTTGCACTTTGTTGTGCTTTTGAACTGCTAGGATGGCAGGAGAAGGGACCGAGCAACAGAGGCTAACGGGACTAACCATATGGTTACATGTCTATAAAAAGCCCACAAGGCAAATATAGGCAACACACATTTAGAAACCTAAGAGTCACAAAGGATAATTTTTAAACAATCACCATGCATTATTATGCAACTATACATACATCAACAATATTTTTTAAAACAGGTCAAGTCAATTTTAAAGTTCTTGATAGTAATGAAAACGTGTTTGGTATATTCTATATATTCCTACCTCAGTGTTCTTCCAATAACAATATTTTTAAGGCTACTTTAAGAAGGCAGCATACACACACACTCCATATTCCAAAAGCTATCCCAGTTTCGATGATCAAATGCTTTCCTGAAACTTACTAGTTGATATATTTACTACTGCATGTATTTCTCACAAAACCTAAACAGACAATCCTTTGGTTCAACAAGTATTTGAAGACAGATAAAGAAACCTCAGTGTTTTCTCTCTTCCTGTAGTTCTCTAAAACTGACTCCCACTTTACCTGTCTTCCTGCCATCATATAATTCCCATTCATGCCATCATATATCCTTCATAGCTAAAAGTGTCAGATAACTAGGGTGACATAGGTTCAAATCAGGCTTCCTCTACCTCGGCCCTTCAGATTTTTTTGGGCCTACAACTCCCATGATCCCTAGCTAGTTGGACCAGTGGACTCAGCCTAAACTACATTATATGGATGTTGTAAGGATAAAATAAAGAAGAACCTTGCATCCTTTCTTTTTTGGAGGGCCCTAACAATGAGAGAAGGGAGGCGGGTGGCGCTGTGGGTAAAACCTCAGTGCCTAGGACTTGCTGATCGTAAGGTCGGCGGTTCAAATCCCCACGGCGGGGTGAGCTCCCGTCTCTCGGTCCCAGCTCCTGCCCACCTAGCAATTCAAAAGCACCCCTAAGTGCAAGTAGATAAATAGGTACCGCTTTATAGCGGGAAGGTAAACAGCATTTCCGTGTGCGGCACTGGTGCTGGCTCGCCAGTTGCAGCTTCGTCACGCTGGCCACGTGACCCGGAAGTGTCTTCGGACGGTGCTGGCTCCCGGCCTCTTGAGCGAGATGAGCGCGCAACCCTAGAGTCGGTCACGACTGGCCCGTACGGGCAGGGGTACCTTTACCTTTACCTTTACCAATGAGAGAATGTGCTTGAATGGGTCAACTAACATTGGAGATGAACTAGAAAGGATTGAACTTAGTCTCCAGATAATTCTTCTTACAACAACAGTCCCTGGACAGCATCTAATTGTTTTAGGAAGCCTACTCACCATACGCAGTCATCGTACCAACATATGGTCCATCCACCACATTCCTATTCTCTTCCGCCAGTGCTTTTATGTATCTTTTGCTGAGGTCCAGTATTTGTTCACGAAGCACCGAACTGCTTTCGTGCTGAGTCTTCTGTTGGATTGTAAAATGCAGCAGCATCATTCCCCAAATGAAGCCAAAGGTCACCAGAAAAAAGCCAAGTTTCTGAGAGGACAACTTCCATGGAGTAAAAAATGCCATGGCTGTTCAACCAGCTCTGTAGTCAACTGGAAAAGGTTTGAAAAGTCCACACCAATGTCTCAGTTCATAGTCCAGGCAGGTAACAATCAAAATTCCGGTGCTATTCACTCTGGCTCCTTAGTCAACATATTGTTGCTATTCAACTCCATCCTGCTGCTGCAAGAGAAAAGGAAACATATGGTAATTTAGAGTAGCAAAAATACCCACCAAACTCTTCAAACCTGTTTTCATGTTTATAATTCCCCATTGCCAGCCTTGGAAAGCAGGACAATGTGCTTTCTTGGTAAATTGTTATGAATCAATATTTTATGACACAAGTGACCATAGAGTCCAGGAAACATTTGGGAATGGATCAAGAAATGTGTATTTAACAGATATGGTCCCTGGGCTGACCTTATCACCTGATGTCCAAGACATTACATTTGGGACAGAAGAGCTGTTAGCATCCATCTGTCTCAAGAGACAATGGAGTACGCTTCCGTGGGGTAAAATCAAACTGCTGTGTTAACAGCACCTAAGTGACCACCCTGGGGCGCAAGCATGGGCAGTGTGTATGGAGGTGCTGGGCTGCCCAGACGACAAGATGCCCCTCTTGGCCTTGCCAATGTGGTTTAAAGGAAAGCAGAGCAATACATTTGGCACCAGCTTGGCTGCAGAAGTTGCTGGAAGGAGGCGTACAAGGCACCATCTAAGTTAAAAGTAAAAGGTAAAGGACCCCTGGACAGTTAAGTCCACTCGAATCTGACTATGGGGTGTGGCACTCATCTTCACTTTCAGGCTGAGGGAGCTGGTGATTTTTCTACAGACAGCTTTTCCGGGTCATGCGGCCAGCATGACTAAATCGCTTCTGGCACACGGAACACCATGACGAGTGCCAGAGCGCAGGGAAACACCGTTTACTGCTGGTTTAGCCAGGGTATGGCTGCTGTTTCAGGCTGACAGGTTCTAGGAGCCACAGGTGAGAGCTGAGTGCAGGGTGGGGACAGAAGGTGGGACAAACTATCCCAGAAGGAGCATGATGTGTCCCCTACCAAAAGTACTACCCCTCCCCTAACAGAAGTATTCAAGCACAACTTATGCATCCATGCACAGCTGCAGTGTTGCTACATGCACATCCCCACACCATCCTTAGCCAATGGGTCAATGGCCAGCAATGACAAAAGTCGTGGTTGAACCGCATGTGGAGACCTAAGCCTGGGGAAGAATGGTGTAGATAATTTGGAAAAGAAAGTTGTTTCCAGTTTCATCCTGTGATATAATGGAAATATAGTTTAAGCTTATCTTTTCAAAGAACACGCAGAGCCTAAAATCAATGAGTGACTTCCACATTTTGTTCACATTTTGTTAATCATTTGCTTATATAAGATTAGTAGGATGGTTTATGGTCAGTCCTCTTGGCGGAGACGGCGGCATCCAGCTGATGACTTCAGATGTCACCGAAGTGCAACAAATTGTTAGTTGTTATTGTATTTTTACTGCAAGGAGAGGGAGAGATACTTGCGGGATTTCCTGCCTCAGCTGCCAAAGCAAACTGCACCTTGAGTCCCAAGGTGCAAGGGCAGAGGTGGGGAGAAAACCATTTGCTGCTTCACCTCAGACTGCAAGATTAAGTGATCTAGAAATGCTCTCAAATACAGAAAATAAAGACGAGATCTTGGGTCAATCCTGTTCCCCCACCTATACATCATAAAAAGAGCTGTTCTCCCACATCTCCTCATGGACAGCCCTCAGATAGTCACACTCCATTCTTCTCAGGCTGCTCTTACAATGTTACATGCTGAAGTCCTTCCCTTCTTAATGTCAGATGGTAATCCTTCTTTATACGGTGATATCTGCCACCTCCCACTTGCTAACAAAAACCTCTACTGTAAATGATTCAAAATACACTATGCAGAGAGATGAGAGGCAGATGGACTGAAGGAGGCTAAGCTCTGAGTGCTAGGGTCTATACCTTTCATGCACACACACACGCACTTCCTCCCTCCTAAATAGACATGTATGAGAACTGACAAGGGTAGACGTTAAGATAATGCAACATGAAATCACTTTTAACCTTGAGCAAGCAATGTAGTTCTATTTTCAGGGCGGGGGGCGGGGAGAAGTCTCCTTTGTGCTTGGAGTGCTGCTGAACAGGCCTGTGGCAACCACCCATGATTCTAACAGATACAGGAGTCCTTGGTTGCACTGAGCATCTTGAAACCTCTCCAACTTTCTGTCAAGCATGCCATCTTACACAGCTTAGTCCCACAGAAATGAATCCATCAGCAGACACTTTTCTCATGGTGTGATCAACCATTTTTCTTTTTTCTTTGCTTGTCCCTGAATCATCATTTGCGTGAAGACAAATGGAGGCTTTAAAACAACAGGCGCTCCAGAGCCTCTCACTATTTGATATCCTGTTTGCAAAGTCAGAACAGAATCTCCCCAAATTTATGGTCAGCCTTTAATTGGCCAGTAATAATAACAACAGCAACAGAATAATAGGCAGGAATGCCTTTTGAACTGCCCCCTGAAAAACACTTCACCTGCCCCAAATGTTCGTCTTCTAGATTTGAAGAGTTGGCAGAAGCTGGCTTGAGGGCAAGTGATTCCTATTTCCAGGATGTCATCTCAGTAGGGATTGTAGTCTCATGATTTTCCGTGTGACATTCAAGTAGGGTTACAATGCCTTGTTCGGGATCTGCAAAAACTAATTTGGTCTAGTAGGTCCCATCTGTGATATGGAAATCATAGGGCTTTTTGTGAGGTGTTTTATAATATTGCTCACCAACTACTACTACTACTACTACCAACTACTACTACTACTACTACTACTACTCTGCTGAAAGGTGCAAACATGGAGTCTTCCCATCATCCGGCAATGCAGGAAAGCAAAGAATGAAGATGGGAATGGCCTGCAACTTCTGCTGTGATGCAATGTCATGGATTAAAGGGACTGTGTTGCTGGCAACACACTTTTCAGCCTGCCTGCCACTTCTTCCCACTAACTCCACCTCACCAAGGGAAAAGGCTGCAGAAGTGATGCAGTTATCTGTGGACCAAGAAATAGGTAAGTCAGACTTGCTGGCTTCTGGAAAAGATGTTTGGCTACCAAGCCGAAATTTATGGCTCCCTGGATAACAATTGTTTTCAAGTGTGCCAGGAAACCCTGAGGTTTGCAGTAGCTAGCAGGGATTTACCCATGGGGACAAACTTTTCCAAGCTATACTTTTCCTTCAACATACTGAACACTTCCAGAACCCTTTGTAGGATAAAGTAGCTCTTCAGCATACATGTTGATGTGGAACTACTGACAGTTCTGTGAGTTTTGTTCATGAAATAAACAATATTCAATTAAGGTTCTAAACAAATACCCCAAATTTCATTTAAAGTAATAATTATAATCAGCTTGACAGGATAACATGGCATATGTCTGAGACGCAGCTGGGTATCTGTATAGTTACTAAACTGATATAGCTCCTGGGGGAAAGTTAAATTTGTTGGGCTATGATGTGTGTAGACAAAAGCCTCACAATAACTCCCAGAGACAGTTATAGGATAGTCACAGTGGAGCTACTTGAACCCCCTTTTTCCCTGCTGCTCTTGATTTGCTTAACCACCTGCCCATATGAATTTGGAGCCAATGTTTTCTTCAGAGCTTGGTAATATGGCAATTAAAAATCATCATGAGCCTCGCAAACCGATCAACTCTTGTGAGAGCTTAAAATAAATAAATTCTGTTTTTATCGCCCTAAGGAACATAGGAAGCTGCCTTATACAAAGTCAGACTATAAGTCCATCTAACACATTATTGTCTACACTGACTGATAGTGGGTTGTGAGGATAAAATGAAGAGGGGGAGATCCATGTATGCCAAGTTGAGGTCCTTGAAGGAAAGTTGGAATATAAATGTAATGACATAAAAATAAAATAAATGAAGGTTTATAAGAAAGGGGTGGTAGTGGTTTCTTCATGAATTCTGATAAACACAAACAAGATGAGGAAATTCTCGCTAGACCAGAGTGGACTGTCCTGGAACAGAGATGCTGGGGCAGTGCCCCTAGGGAGAAGGAAGATTGCCCAGTTCAGGAAGTGAACCCCTGGTGGAATGTAACACAAAAAAGTAGGAGACATGCTGTGTATTTGGAGCTACAAAATCAACTCCATCCCCTGATCTTGGACATCAATTCTCAGTCAGAGGAGCAAGTACAGTGCAAGGTTGAACTAGATGGGATCCCTTCCAGCTTTACAATTCTATGAAACACATGTAGCTGTGGGTAGATATTTTCAGTGATAAAGCTTGGGGGAGGGGGTAGATTCATCTCATAAGTGCACCTTTTATTGTTATGAAAACTCCAGGGAAAAAAAGTATTTAACTTGCCATGGGACTCATTTGTGAAAAAAATTCTTCCCTTCATTTTATAACATTTATTAGACAGAAAATTAAAACAAACATTTTACTGGTCAAGTTCCACACTCTCCCAACATTTGATGGTTTTGCCAGAGAACAGCAACGGAAGCCAACTACCTAAACTAACATGACAGTCTTGAAATTTTTCAAAGGAAAACAACCACAACACAACCCTGCCAAAACTGACATCAATTTTAAAGGGGGGCAGGAGAGGAAATCAGCCTACACAAACCCTATTTACATAATTTCAACCATATCTGTGCTTATAAATTTATAATACTACTGTTGCACTAACCTGGTTGGACTGGATCTCAGAGCTGGAAAGCAGGAATTAATGCTTGAGCTACCAAGCATAGCCATAATTTGTGGACCTCTGATTAAGTCTTGGGTTGTAAGGGATTCAATACCAGGATGGTAATATAGAGCAAGGAAAATTGTATGGCCCTGAGCATCCAGTTCTTGTTAAGCCATTTTATTTCCGTTATTTCCGCACAACACGTATCTGTGGAACAGGGATTTAAAAAACCAACAACACAAAAAACCCACCCACCACAGCTACATATACTATTTTCTAAGGATGAAGATCAAAGACAAAGCCACAGGCATTATAGTGATACAAGATAGGACAGTGTTGTCAAAGCTGAACAATAGTGACAATAAGATTAAAGACACTGAAGACTGGTTAGAGATGCAAAAGAATAATACAAAAAGATGCAAGGGCTTGAAAACGAGTGAAGGACACATTCATGCCATTGTTAGAGATAACGCACAGCTAAATTTTAAAGAAATCTCCAACTCCAACTGAGTTGGAGTTACTGGGAAATCTGCGATTACGTCAGTTTCCTGCTGATTGAGCATTCAAATGAAATGGTTAAAATGACTCTTGAGTTAATACTCAGAAGTGGCTCAACATATTTAAGGAGCAACAGGTCAGCAAGAAAGATGGCCCAGGTGAAAACTATTTCGTTCAAAATCCCAGGAATTAAGAATATGGCATCTACACGTCAAATACTGTGACAGTTAAGAACCTTGGATACAACTGAGCCAAAGGTAAGTGTTTCTCAACAAAAGGTATATGCACCATATGCATAAGTCTCCCACTGAAACTCTTCCATTGGCAGAGGTAGGATGCCTCTGAATGCCTGCTGCTGGGAACCACAAGTGAGGAGAAAGAACACTCCTGCACTTAGGGCTTGCATATGGACTTCCTGGACTAGATAGCTCACTGGCATCACCCAGCAGTCTCTTCTTTTCTTAAATCAGCAGGACTTTAAAAGATCTTATGTCCATTTTAATCAACCATCAAAAGCTGTTCCTTAATAAATCCTACACCCGGGCTAGAAAAAGCCATTCAAAGGCCAGATCTAAAAATATCTACCCATCTGCATATTATATATATAATATAAAAAAAGAAAACAATTGTTTACCTTAGTGTTAGCCCTACTGGTAAAGTAACTGATCCTGTTCCATAAGATTAAAAGAATCACTAACAGCAATTTTCTGCCAACTGAGCCTTAGCTTTGAGCTGCTCATGACGCTTCCACAAAATAAATATTTAAAAGAGAATCTTATTACACAGGTCTAAAAATAAATTGCATCTATGTTTTCTACCAACTGTAAACAATTTCATATAAAAGGGATGCTTAATTTAATTTATTTCAGAAGAGTGCACCAGAAGCAGATGACATAATATGCTCTTTTTTCCATCATATGCAGGGCAGATTTGCAGAGCAGAGAGTACATTACATGCCACAAATCTGGTTAACAGCACTTTAAGTACTTGGGTGGTCTCATCCTGAGATATTCTCAGTAGATACAACTTCAATCTAACCCAAAATGTAAAATATTAAGATATATACTTATTTTAGACACTCTCTCTCTCTTTCTCTCTGCCAGACTGATCTAACTCTTCCAAAAGCTCCTAACAATCGCTATGTGGATATGAGGAAAGCAAACTCACAAGTGCAGCTGGTTGTCAGCTACACCAAATGGCGAGGTGTTTTCACCTCTGAACCTGCTTCCTGCATGTTCAACCAATTGATTTCAATCCCTCAATCAGCTCTTTCAGCTCATGGATTCACTTTACTTAATTTCTAAGCAACCCAATCATTTTAATGCATATGTCGCAGGGCGGGGAGGGTGGTTGTTCCTACCATAAAGCTACCCTCATTTTGTCAGCGCAACTTGGAGAATGGAGTGTGGCAGAACACATGCCTTGCCTGCAGAATATCCCAAGTTCAATCCCTGGCCCAGAACTCTGGAACGGCCGTTGCCATTAAGCATAGATAATACTGAGCTAGATGGAACAATGGCCTGACTGTGCAAAGCAGCTTAATTCGTTTGCCTGCTGAGTCATCGCCACATCCTTCCTTCACCATTGCCCAGCCTTGCAGAAACAAGAGATAGCTGTACTCCTACCCAGATAAATTGCTACAACGCACAGCCTCTCCCTACTATCATAATGAAAGGCATTTCACTTGAATATGGGCCAGGTTCAGATGCAACGGGGGCCCCACATAGGCACCTTGGAGGGCTGCCACCAGGCTCATGGCTCAACAGCACTCAGGCGCACACAGATTCATAGTTTGCAATACAGCTTCCATGCAGAAGGCTTTTATGCGGCCATCATGGTTTGTACCGGGCAGCCAAAATGATGCCATCCGGGTGCTGCTGAATTCCCAACACCCATCAGCCCCAGTCGGCAATGGCCAATGGTCAGGAATGATGGGAGTTTTAGCCCAACAATATCAGAAGGACACCATGTTGGCTACTCTGGTTTATGTGACTGCACAGTTTTCTTTCTTTTCTCCCCTTGCATCCTCTGACATGCCCCAATGAGGCATATCTTTAACTCTGACCACTTTAAAATTCTACATAATACCGCAACTCTATTTTGGCTTGCTGTCTGTCCTTAGAAGCAGCTCATATCACAACATATACACAGACACACAAACACAGAGTGTGAGTAAATGAAACTTTCAGATCAGAATCTACTTCCTCTTCCTCTTCGCCTACTCTACCAGCTTCTATTACATGAAGTTTAAAGAATTACCTGTTTTGGCAACAGCGTACCATTTTGACAGCCTCTCTGATTTTTCTAGCTGATATCATTAACTACAAAACAGAGCTCCTCCATTTCCCCTATACTGGCACTCTCCCCAGACTGCCAGACAGTTTAGGGAATAAGCAGAAATCTTTTACTGCCTTAGGAAAAAAATTGAATCAAGGAGGAAAGAAAATTGATTTTAATGACTAGCTGGATGAAAAGCTACTCTTCTCAAAACAGAACTTCCCGGGCTCACTTACTGCACAGTTTGGAATGAATTTTACACCAACCCAAGGATTCCTTAAGAGCGTAATCAGTTGCTTCTACCTGCTAATATAAATTAGTTTACATCTTAAGCATAGCTACATTAGGAACAAGCAGTACAGACCAAAGTTGATGCATATTGCTTTTGTCTAATATTTGCAAAGTCAATAATTGCACTCTAAAATACCTTCCCCCACCTCATCTGAGAAAATGCCCCAGTTTGCACACCACACTAAGCCACCCAGGGCTTACCAGTACTGTGGAAACATGGAGGCTCCTGGGGAGCAGCAAAGCTCACAACCACTTTTACTGCTTCTTCCTGGTCTTTTTTAAATAAATACTCCCTGGCTTTGCTGAACTACGCCAAGGTTTGGCTTAGCATGTATTCCAAACTTGGGTTCATGGTTAAGCTGTGTCTCACTAACCAGGTTCTGTAGCCAAGATTTATTCAATAACCATTACTGAACTCATCAAATACAAATGCTTTGTTTCTAAAGGAAACTTAAGTGTAGCTTTTGCAAATATCATTTATGCACTGCACTTAAGAAAACACTGAAGTGTAGAACAATGTGCAGCTGGCTTCAGCATTCCTAACTGGACAGAAAAGTGCTGTGGACATTGGTGCCATTTCGAAACCAGCATGAGTGCACTGCAAACATGAGACAGAGAAAGGGAGAGGCTGAGAGAGAGTAGGCAAGCTTAGTTGTTGCTAGAGCAGAACCTGAAGAAGTGGAATTGGACTCTTTTAACATCCTTAGTGACTAGCACTATCCAACCCCACCCTGTGAATCCAGTACCTCATCATCAGCATAGATTGGAAGTCCTGTAGCCATAGTCTTTTCCTGCTGTCCTTCTTCCAAGAGCTCTACTCATTCATTTCCGTAAACATTGCTTCATGTAAGATCTCATTTCAATTTTTACATAAATGAGATAACTCAAAGAGAGTAAAATATTTATTGGCATCTCTGGCAAGAATAATTTCTCATTCATGCTGTTACGCCGACAATACTGTTAGTTTCACATGCCCAAGTCAGTCTGCATTAACTACCGATAACTTCAGGAAGGTATTGCAATAGAAAGTTACTGGTAATAAAGGTTTGGATTTAAGCTTCACAATCTATGGTTTCAGATGGCATCTGAATTGATCCAGAGGTAATGGCCTGGAGAAAAATGATTACCTGTTGTCCAGGAGTAGCCATTTAGTTAATAATTCCAATGTAGCTAGATAATTTAGCTGCCATTCCATTGCTTAAAAGTCCTGTCCCTGACCCTGCTCTCTGCACTGACAAGAGAAATGGTGAACTAGTTCAATAATATGTAAGTCAAGAAGTATAGCTGGGGCTGCAACTTTCAATCCCTACAATTTGTGTCAAAGGGGAGGAGGGGAGGCAACACTCAAGCCAAGCTATTAATTACCTTGTTAAGACTGAAACTCTAGATACAGGAATAGATATTAAGGAGTCCTCTCAAAGAGGCAACATTTCCTGCACACCCTTTAATAAAATGCAGGGAGACCTGTAGCTCAGCTCTCTAGTTGCTCATGCCTTTTGCCCTGCAGTTTGCAAGCAAAGTCATAGTGTTTTTTTAAAGAATCAAAAATTTCCATAAGAAGACATCAAACAATTTCATGTGCAACAATACATTGCCTCTTGATAGTTGCAAAGCCTAGACACAGGGTACTTGCTATTATTATTATTTATTTATGTAATGCTTTATACAAACACTGAAGTCCTGATGCAACTCATGGCCGCAAAAAAAAATATTGTAATGAGTATATCTGTTTAAAAAACTAATACACTAAAAAGATCACTCATGAAGATCAATTACAACACAGATTATTTCTTCCCTGCTTCCAAAGGAATATCACAAAAACCAACACAATACCAGTGGCCATTTTTGACTGGGAAAATAAGAACTTATTTCCCTGGCATCCAAAAGATGGCAATGTCTGCATTAGGTGAGCCACTCTTGGGACAGCATTCTACAAATGGACTGCTGCTGAATCGTGGCAGTCACCTAACCTAAATATGTTAACCTCCACTCCAGTATGGTTTGGATAATTCTCATGCACACAACCAGGTGGTCATTTTCAGGGGCTCAAGTTCCACTTTCCACACATAGTGCTTCGCAGAATAATACAGGCAAAGATGCAAGCAGGTTGCCATGAAAAGCTGTACATTCACCACCCATGTTGACTAAGAATCCAGAACCAACATTAAACTGAATAAGATTGGTGTAAAAGTAGCAGCAATGCTTAGACATGAACTTGAAAAAGAACCTTAATCTGTACAGCCGAATGACTAAGCAATTAGGTAACAGGGGCACTCTCCATGCAATTTGTTAATTTTTCCAACGGCATTTCACCACACTAGAAAGGCACTCCACCCATTTAGGAAAGTTACTTAATTATTTAATGCAAATGATTGTTTGGCAGCAAGTGTTGATTGAACAGAGTTCCATAAACTTAAGGGCAAATCATAAGGCAATGGAATAACAGGAGCAAAGCCCTCTATTTTAGGGTCAGGCAAAAGGCAGATCAAGATCGACTTTTATATCTTTTTTTCTAATACAACAAAGTATTATCTCTCTAAATTCAGTTGCTGGAAGAAAGAAAGCTTAGTGTACAACCAGAAACAGATTTGTGTGCCAACAAATCAATAACTCACTTTTGTTAATAGAAACAAATTCCTGGGTTCAGATGTGCTCAGACCCACCCACTATCCTCAACCTGACTCTCACTGGTGGATCTCAAGTTTCTATTTAAAACAAACCTGAAAGTCTACCCACTTCTGCCCTAGTTAATCAGATCAATGAGACAACTGGATCTGGAAGCTTTTATCAAGGTCAATGACTCTCACCTGACCTGTGAATTCCTGTGCATCTTCTTCTTCTTGGTCTAGAGCTGGGTAGCAATTTATAGAATGAATCTTTGACTGACAGCCCAGAGGAGCCAGGGTCAGGAACCTGTTGCAGTCATGTACCTAAAATCTCTATATCTGCAGGAGGTTAGCCTTTTATAGCAACAACTCTAAAGCTTACAGATGGAAAGCCAGTGATTGCACAGTACAGCAGCGTGTTCTTATCTGCACACAGTAGCCAACTCAGTAATCACCACAAAAAAATCTGTACACCATTACTTCCTCAAATAAAGAAGCTTGCATACAATGCACTTGCAGACCTCTCATTTTAACACAGATGGACATGAAAACCAAGAGACTTCCCACAAGTCAGTATCTAAATATTAGAACACAGTGAATTTTTGCTCACATAGGAAAAACCAATTCACAGCTTGTATGTAAAGCATACTCATATACTTTGATTTACAATTTTGTAGAGCAATTCTGTCAGCAGTTTCTTGTTAAAGTTGATCATATTTCATTTACTGGAGCAATACCATCACCTCTTAGCCTAACATACATTAACATAATAAGCAAGTTCTAGTTCTCAGGAGCTGCATTTTCAGTGCACTTCTCAACTGATAATTTTCCTTGACTTTACATTCTCCTGAAACCGTTGAGATTCCTGCATTGTGAAGAGTTGGCCTAGAAGCTCCCCGGGTCCCTTCCAACTCTACAATTCTATGATTCTATGAAATAGTGTTGCAACTTAAAATTTCACAACTTGATCCTCAACATGTCTAGTTGAAACTTAGTGGAAATTGTTTTAGTGGGACTTAGTAACAACGTTTAAGATTGCACCCTTAAAATGCAACTTTGTGAACAGATTTTTTCAATTCATACTTGGTTAAAATCTTCAAGGCAAGGATGTTCAGAGGCATCAGATTTTTCAATGGAGGAAGCTTGAGAGTCCATACCAGTGCCGGATTTATGTATAAGCTAAACAAGCTATAGCTTAGGGCCTGGCTCTCTTGGGGCCCCACAAAAAAATGTAAAGGGAAAAAAACCCACTGGGTGTA
The DNA here is from genome assembly GCF_965153285.1 of Podarcis tiliguerta. Lineage (NCBI taxonomy): Eukaryota > Metazoa > Chordata > Lepidosauria > Squamata > Lacertidae > Podarcis > Podarcis tiliguerta. The sequence goes on from NC_139534.1 coordinate 41,217,432, forward strand.
CATTTCCAAAATATAAGATAAAAAACAAATAAAATAAAAGCTACATGCAGATAGAGTGTTTTGTGTTGTGTAGGCTCCTATGGTGTAAGTAATGGGCCCTGCCTGCTATATAAAAGGCCCCGTTACCTTCAGTAGCTTAGGGCCTCATCAAACCTAAATCTGGCCCTGGTCCATACTCATAGATATAAACAAAGCAAACCAAAACTACACCGAATAAAATGATTCCTTAGTTTGAATCAACTGGAATACACTCCTGAAATTGCTGCCAGTGACTTTTTCATATTCAGTAACTGAATTAAGGGTTGGGGTGAATTTCCTTGGCGGGGAATTGGTCATAAGTGACTTCACAAAGGTTTCAACCCTGAACATTTTCAGTGAAGATAATTTTGATTTGTAAGATAGAAGGCTTAAATTAAAGCCATAATGAAACCTCAACACTTGCTAAAACACCTTGAACCATAATTTACTTTGTACTGGGCATTTTTATAGGTCTGCTGTAAAGATCAACACTTGGAAGATTGCTTTCAGTGTTTAATATCCCCCCATCACTTTTTTTGTAATGATAATTCCAAAACTAGTCATTCTCTATACATGAACTATACATGAACCACATAACGTCAAGACAGATGGATTTAGTCTAAATTATAATATGTATCATTATTGACATAAAATGGAAAACTAATCAGTGGCAGTGGCTCTGCTTGAATCCTAACCAATATTTTTTAATGCACAGAGTTAGCAACACTGCCACCCACTGTAAGTGGAACTGATCAATACTGCACTTATTTTATTTTGCTTTGGGGAGGGGGTTCTTCCACTTTTATACCCATCAGTGGCATTTCAAGTATTTTCTTTGCTTTGTTTTTGAAATATAAACTACTAATTATATAAATGCATAGCATATATACTCCAGTGGTTCATGCTCTTAGATGAGAAGTATTCATCTTGCATTGGAACATTGTAATTAAGGCATTAATTTCCCTTCATTGATGCTTGTTCACCTTTGTCCATTTTCTCCCAGAACTCCCTTGACACATACAACCTATGAACAAATCCTCGCAACACATGCCTCTTTCTAAGTGGAATGTTTTTTTCACAGCTCCTGCTCATCTAAACAGAATGCTGATTACTTTAACAGAAGAATGGTTTAGTTTGAAAGAAGGAAAACATGTACTTGAATAACAAAGAGTTGTAGTGTTAGAAGGGACCCTGTGGGTCATGTAGTCCAACCCCCTGAGATGCAGGAATCTCAACTAGATCATACATGACAGGTAACCATCCAACCTCTGCTTAAAAACCTCCAAGGTAGAGAGTCCACCACCTTCCAATGGAGCCTTTCCACGATCAAACAGCTTTTACCATCATAAGGTTCTTCCTAATGTTTAGTCAGAATCTTCTTTCTTGTAACTTGAAGCCACTGGCTCAGGCTCTACTCTCCAGAGCAGGAGAAAACAAGCTTGCTCCATCCTTCATGTGACAGCCCTTTAGATACTTCAAGACGGCTATCATGTCTCCTCTCAGTCTCCTCTTTTCCATGCTAAACATACCCAACTTCCTCAACTGTTCCTCATAAGACTTAGTTTCAAGACGCATTATCATTTTGGCCTCACTTCTCTGCATACGTTCAAGCTTGTCAATATCCTTCTTAAACTGCAGAGCCCAGAAATGAACACAGTATTCCAAGTGTGGTCTGACCAAGGCAGAAGAGAACAGGTCTATTACTTCCCTTGATCAGGACACTTGATCTGCAGACTATGGACTAAGTACAATAATGAAGAACCCACACAATAACATTTCCAAGTGCCTTGAGGAAATCTATTACTGGTGTATTTTTGCTGCTTAAAACAACACAGCTGTTGGCAAGCAAAACCTTCACTTTTTGTTCAAATGAGCAGTGCTTTCACATAGTTCTTAAAAAGCGATCCTAGTATTTGGACCACTGTCAGGATTCTTACAGTTATGTGGCAGTAGTTTAGATCCTTTTCTTGAAGAATATAGATGCCCAACAAAAATGCCCACCCACTGCAGGCAGTATGCCTCTGAATATCAGTTGCTTGAAACCATAGGAGGGGATAGCGCTCATGTGCTTAGGGTCCTGTTTGTGGGTTTTCCATAGGCATCTGGTTGGCCACTGTGAGAACACAATACTGAACTAGATGGTCCATTGCCTGATCCAGCAGGCTCTTCTTATGTTCTTAAGTGTTTGGATGCATATATAGTACCCAAGAATGGATCTGCTGTTTTGGTAGCTAGCGCGTGAAGTCTAAAAATGCCCTATGTAATAAAATCCATATTCATTTGTGTTTGTCAAAAACATTAAGCATTATGCAGACATTCTGATGAGGTCTAAAGATCTCATACTCTAATTAATCAACTTCCCTTCTGCCATTTGTGCACTTGCTTCTCTCTTTTTATCAAGTAACCAATGCTGTACCAGGACACGTGCCCTTAAAAATATATGACAAAGCTGATAAATATTCTGCAGGAGTTGCAGCAGCCAGACAACTGTCCCATTTTACTGACTCATTAACATGGCACAGCTGTCGCCACACTCACTAACAATGCTAGCCTCAGGGGATCTGACAAATACAGGTCATAGTGAAGGTAAGGCGTAAAAGATTAGATGACAAATCTAAAGGGGAGAAATGTATTACTCTCTGCATACCGCAGGTTCTTTGCTGAAAGCTGCAAAGCCAACCAGTTTTCTTTCCTTGACACATTCTTTCACCAAAACACATAGCTTTGTGGGAGCTGATAACATATTTATTTATTTTATTTGTAAGAGAATGTCTACCCAACCCTTCATCATATGGTCCCAGAGCAGATTACAATATAATAAAACAGCACAATAACACAGCAGTAGAACCAATTCAGCACAACTTATGGAAGCAGATAAAAAAAATATAGCACTCTAAACACACAAGGAGTCGCAGCCTGGGCAGTAACTTACAGTAATGACAAAATCTATAGCAACTCCAAAAAGCAAACAGATGAGTTTTCACCCAGTGCTGGAAAAGTTACTTATTTATTAAATTTATATCACTTGTTCCTCTCAAAAGAGACCTGGGTGGCAAGCAACCAAACGACAAAACAAAACTTAAAAACAACTCCAATATAGATGGAGGCTAGGAAATATATCACCTTGTTGGAATAGGAAGGTCTTCAGTAGGTGCTGAAAAGACACAGGACCTTATATTCATGGGGAAATAATTCCACAAGAGTAGGTGCTACAACACTAAATGCTTGATTGCTACATTGTGTGGAACAGACCTAATGGTAAGATGGTATCTGCAGGAGGCCCTCATCCGTAGAGTGCACTGATGAATTGGGTAAATAAGTGGTGAGATGATCTTTCAGGTTTCCTCGTGGTCCCAGCATAGGGTTCTTTACACTAAAACCAGCATGCTGAACTTAACTCAGCACATAACTGGCAGCAAGTGCAATTCTTCAAACAGCAGTGTAAAACAATGTCTTACCCCAGTAAGCAGTTGAGCCACCATATTTTGCACCAGCTGCAGCTTCCAAACCAAATGACAAATGCACTGGCCTTGCTCATGCCTCTCTAGGAGTAGGGAATTCCCAAAGTGGGATACCACTACTGAGAACGCTCTGCATCCCATGTCACTGAAGAATGTTCTCTGCTGAGTGATGTAAGAGGACGAGGGGCTCACCTATAGATCTAGAAGCACAGGACAGGCTGTCATAGGGAGAGGTGCAAGGTCCAAAATCATTTAGGGTTTTGTAGGTCAACACCAGCACCTCATCCGTATTTCTGCAATTTCTGCTACCCACACAGTGTGACTACAGAAATAAAAGCACCAATATTGAGAAGGCCATGGACTTTCTCATATGAGCAACAGGCAGAACTATGACCATGGAGCAATAGAAGCTTGGGGAAGAACCCTTGATTATAGAACATGCTCTACAAGCATATGGTGTTTCAACTCTGCTGAAGTTAAATAGGCCTGTGTCTTGTGAGTGCCTAGAAGGGAGCCTGCTTAGGAATCCTATGCACATTGCCTCAAGTTCTATGATGAAAGAAAAGTAGACTATAAATGTAATGCATAGCACATCCTCAACTCAGTTTCCCTTTCTACCCTCTCATGGACATCATGGAGGTACAATTAGGCAGGTTCAGATAGCAGCAGAATTCAGCCAATTCAATTACACTTACTTACACACACAGCAATAATACAGGGTGAGTCTTTAAAAAGAGGCCCCGTGAAACATGTGTATTCTGTATCCACAGGGCCTCTTTTAAAGGACTTGCCCTGTATATTCTTCTCGCCATTTTTTTTAATCTACCCAATCCCATAAATGTAGCCAACAGGAGTACAAGCTAGACTGAGGGAACAGCAATTCTTAAAGAGGTTGCTGTTGAATGCGGCACAAATAAATAAAATTTGGGCAAGGCAGATGCTTGCAAGGTGAACCAAATCCATAAAAAGACTGTCCATGGGGAATAAGCAGAGGACAGGGAAGAATGGAAAATCTCAGTTTACAATATTACCATTATTTCTCACCAGCATTAGTGGGACCAGTCCACAAATACCACCAGCATAGGAGATAGCAGAATAGTTACAAAATTGTGTAAGTATTTGTTTACTGAATTTGACATAATAATTGGCAAGCTTTGCATAAACAAAGAATGGGGAATGTTTGACCCTCCAGATGTTGGACTACAATTCCTTCTGTCCTTAACCATTGGCCCTGCTGGCTAAGGCCAGTATAAGTTATAGTCCAACATCTGGAGGGCCACAGATTCCCCATCCATAGTATAAACTCATTTGCTATGTTCTGTGTCAGCAAACTAAATTGCAGGAAAGGTGTAGGAGGATAGCATGGCAGGAAGCAGTTCTAGTTCTTCAAACAAACAAAAAAAACCATTTTTAAAAACAAGTATCCCCAGCAAAGAATTTCTTATTTCAGGGAAACATGTTTATGCAACAAGATGTGTCAAAGTTTTCAAGGATGATTCAAGGTTTTCCAAGAGATTCTTTTTTATTATTATTCAGTAACCCTGCAGGTGTTTACAAAGACACTCTGCACTTAATCGAGCTCACATCTTGAGATAAATTATACAGCTATTGATGTGTGCCTACCATACCGAATGGCTCAACAGCACTGATTTACACTCAAGGAAAAGAGTTTTAGCAGAGAGCAATACCAATTGTGCCACCTCAGTCTGTGGAACACAGAATTTCCCAGGGATCTGCTGCTGTCTATAGGTTTGAATTAACAAAGGATGCAATTTCATACGCACGAAGTAAGACAGCTAATAACTCTGCAGAAGTTGAATTCAGTGAGCTTAATGAGTACATAAAAGAGAGTTTAAGCATCAAGGACAGCTCCAATAGGGCAAGATTAGTGTCTCAAATGAGTTTTTAAAAGAGTGGGGAGGGGACAGATCTAAGAGCCAAAACTGAATGAAAGTGTTTATATTAATGATGAAACAACACAGAGAACACATTCTGCCATGTACACAGTTTCTAAGAGAACAAAACCAATGTGCAAGCAAATGCTTCATGTGCCATATTATTTAGAAGAGGGGAAAACATTTAGCAATGCAGCACCATCATGGAGAGTAGATAATCTTCTGGGGCCATTCTGATTCATAGTCCTACCCAGATAGGATCTATGTTAGTCACTAGCAGGGCTTTTTGTGGCTGCCACGGGAGACTGAACTCTTGTCAAAGATATCTCCTTAACCTCCCCTCTGACATCATTTTGTAGAGTTCTTTTTCCAATAGTCTTTGACTTCATTTTAATGTGGCTTGCTCCCGATTCTATGTATTCATTCTTCCTGCTATTTATTAGGATTGTTCATATCATAATATTTTATTCACTTGGAAAACAGATTTTAGCACAGAAAGACAGGCCACAGGAGTTTATTCTCTCTCCCCCCCCCCCCGCTCCACCATACCATTCCCACTCGTTCAGAGACCCATCCAATGTGAAAACTGGGTGTCATTTAAAGCATGCAAATTTGTCTAGAGGCTTCCTGGTTCATCTGTTCATGCCCACAGATCCTGCTGACCTTGGAGAAAGAGCTCGGAGACCGTGGAACTATGTTTAACATTAATACATATTCAGGAGCCATCCTCTGAATATTGCATTGTTGCTTCATCGGTGCAATTTTGCAGCCCTGACTTTTCTGCCACCCCAACTCTACATTATCCAGGTACGTGGCAGTGCTGCTACTATAGGGAACATGGTTCTATAGCACTAGCCTATCACAGTGACTACTCCTGTACCTGGGCATCTAAAGTAGGAGTATTAAATCTAAGGTGCTGGAGAAAACCCTTTATATGGAAAAACATGTAACAGAACACAGTAAATATAAGGACTATCCTCTTTAACTTTGGCCAACCATACATCTATCACTTTATGTTGCCCTCAGCTACTGCAAGTTTCAGAGACAGAAAAGTAAAAAAATGAGAAGATTGACAGTTGAAGATAGAAGGAAGACTGGCAAAATGAATGTGATGCCTTGCACAGACCTACACAATAAACATAATTTATAAAACACTGCAAACAGTTTTGAATGAAACCAAGCTATAGCTCTACAGTCTATAAAAGGTCTGACGGGTTCATACTCAAACCTTTGGCTGTGAACATTTATCTTAATCTGTCTGCATAGCATGACCTTTTCTGGCAATTCCCCCACCAAAAATACTTTACATCTATATCTATAAAAATGCCAAAAAAAAAACAACTGTTAAAAGGAGTCAGACAACTTCCTAACAAAAGCCACGACATGCCTTTCTTAAAATGTATCTTTATACAAGTTTTTCCTCTTTGATATTTAGCTTAAGAAATCTTCTTCTGACCATTCTATATTGAAGACAACACTAATACAGTAGTTCTACAAGTCAGTCAGCAGGCAAAGCTTTTACTACTTTTTTTTTTTTAAGTGCTCTTATTACAAGTTTAGAACAGGTTCACAAATTAGAGTTTAGCATTAAGTTAGGAACGTAAGCCCCTAGAACAATGGTTTATTTCCTTAGCATTTCTCTACAGTACTAAATGCATCACATCACTAACAAATACATCCCTTCTGATGTAATTCAATAAGGTCCTGGGAGTCCAAACCAGAATAGTCAACAATTGGATTTTCACTCATTGTGTATGTGCAGCTGTCAACCTAATTATACTAATTGAAGCTTCATAACACTATAATCTAGTGCAAGAGATGGTGAATACAAGAGTTTCCAGCTGTTTAGAAATACTAGTATTTGTTTCTGTATTGCGATTGGTCGTAGTGGAATGTGCTAGCCTGCTGCTGATTTCTACAACGTAAGTAAATGCATAAGCTGAATTCCACTTTGGATATCAGGAGCATATCATCAGACAAAAGGAAAACCAGTCAGGCCAGATGTAGATTAGACTTGGCTGTCTCATCACAGTTATTAACTTCTCTATGATAGATTTTGGATTTCCCCCCCTAAAGGCCTTTACAGCTTAGGACCTGTTTACTTGGAGGATCACTTTAACCGATATGTGCCCACTCAACTGGGTCAATCTGTGGAAGTGGCACTTTTACAAGTGCAACTACAAAAAAAGTGCTAAAAGCCATGCAACTATATCAACATATTAACAATGAGAACTTTAACGTGAAGTAGGAAAAAAATACTAAAATTGCAAAGACACTCTTGGAATTAAGGTTTGGAATGGCTTTTCTTTAATTAAACTTTTTTTTCTAATGTAGAATATGATTATCATACTTTTGTTTTATATTTAGTAGCTTTTTGGAGAGATGGAACATTTCTGAAGTCTTCCCAGTTGCGAAAACTGCAATGAGGGCCTTGAGAGGCTTTTGAGGTAGTGAGTTTACGGTTGGCATGTGTTGAAAAGCTACTACAAAGCATTTGCAATTAAAAAACACACACACACACCAAAAACCCAGGTACATAAACATATTGCATCTGTACAGAGGCCAGTCTAGTTGCATAACAGAGAAAAGTATTTGAAAATATAATCAACAAGACAACCTCCCTTTCATAGAATCACAGAGTTAGAAGGAACCCCAAGGATCATCTAGTCCCACCCCCTGCAATTCAGGAAACTCAGCTAAAGCATCCATGACAGATTGCCATTCAACCTCTGCTTTAAAAACCTCCAAGGAAGGAAAATCCACAACCTCCTGAGGGAGACTGTCCCACCGTTGAACAGCTCTTACTGTACAGCGCATTACCTTCATTAAGCTAACATCTGGTCCTTGTGCAGAGATAGTGGGAAGCCAAGCCAGTTTAGACTTGGGGGGGGGGGGAGAACCAACAAAAAATACTAAAAGGAGGACCCAAGCAAGTAAAACACGATGCAAACAAACCAGAAGCAAAATTAACAAATTGCTTTGCTACCATCCATCAAAAGCAGCCAATCCACAAAATGAACTCTAGAGACCCCTCTCTTCAGCTCAAGTGGCAGACTATTATATAATACACTGCACTTGTAGCTTGGGAACCAAACAGATTGCTGTGGTTCTGCTTTAACAAATAGCTTATGTTGCATAGTATATGGTGATGTCATCACTCAGCAGAATGAGGCCAGATTATGTTCCCTGGGAGGATCAAGTATGTATTATATCAGTAAAAATTATCTGAAAGCAGGCCATAGAAACGCAGCTTTAATTTATATAATTACTGCAAGCCAGATGGAGGATGCCTACTTGTTTCCTATCTAAATTCTTATGCCTGCTTCTAAAACAGTTGTGATTTCTATGTACAAATCACCTCAGTGCTAACTTAGGTTTTCACTATTGTACTGCCTTGCTTATAGTATTTAGCATGGGTGGCTTCAAATGAATATAATAGCAACAAGAAAGAAACTCAACCTTTTTCTTAACCAAGTATTACAGCCCTTTAACCAGCAACAGATCTGCTTTGGTTACACAAGAGTGACTTACACTCTATGAGTACTGACCTCATTTTAAATCTACTTGCTACTGAAGTGAGCTCTCTAAAGTATTCAGTAATTCAGCTGTAGTTGATTGAAGAAAAAAAAAATCAAGGAAAAAGTACAAGTGTAAAATGTATTGATTCAGACATTCAGCTTGCACTTAAGCACCTTGCACTTCCCACCCTGCTCCCATTAAAGGAATGCAACAAAGGTTTCTCCTCTTTAAGGGGGGGGCACCTACATTCTCATTTAACAATTATAGCCCAGATCTACACCCCCACCACTGGCAGAATACTGATTTCGCTCTGCAAGTAGATGGTCCATTAAGGAAAACATCTCATTTCATTATCTCCCACTATTATTAACACAACAATCAGCTTCACAAAAAGGGAGCACCCAATTGTCACCACACCATTTTTAAAAGAAGGTGGAAAATTAACCCTAAGGCACTATTGTAAATAATTCCACAGAAATTTTGTAGCCCACCTACAAATGCATACCAGCATAAGTAATTTGTGGAAATTTAAGAGTCTGGAAGAGAAAGCAAAAGCACTGTCCTCTCATTTACAAAAACCTTCTCAGCCGCTCACCTGGAGGCAATTCTTACTTGCGATGACCAAGGAGGCAAGTCACTATTTAACACTTGTCCCTTAGGAATCAGCAATGTTGCACTTCAGGGCAGCTCTGATAAGCAACTAAGCCCCAATGAACTTGAATATTAGCATCAACAGAATAACACGTCAGAAACTTGGAGGAAACTATGTCTGCAACTAAAATTTGCTGAACCAATCATTCTGTATCTTCCTGTGGAACAGGTTTGGTACATGATCACTAATTTCTGCTTTCAAGGTGAAGAATGGAGAGAGATTGGAATGCTCCTGAATTAATGGTTTCACAATTTAAAGAGACTGACTTTGTAGGGGAGGGGCGTGTTATTTAACATTAGATAAACTGATTAAAAATAAATAAATCTAGGAAAGCATTTAAATAGCAAAAGTTCCTGTAAATGGATTTCTACTTGTTGGAACTAGTAAAACTCATGCAGGCATTTCCTAATTTTGACACCAACTGAACTGATGAGGATGATCAGAAAAAACTGGTGAGTGTGTGTTTGTGTGCATTGTTTGTGTGTGTTGCAGTTAAAGAGGTATTTATTAGATGTTATCTTATTTACTACCTTCTCTTTATATAGACAAAATAGCGCCAACAAATATGTGGGTATCAGCAGGATCAGTGTAACCCTAAGGCTTGCTTGCAGAAATGTATAATGATGATAACCATAGCAATAATGCTGATTATTATAATACCAATGCTAATAATACTAAAGGTGGAGGGCTCCAAAAGATTGCTGCTGTTGTTGTTTAGTTGTGTCCGACTCTTCATGACCCCATGGACCAGAGCACACCAGGCACTCCTGTCTTCCACTGCCTCCCCCAGTTTGGTCAAACTCATGCTGGTAGCTTCGAGAACACTGTCCAACCATCTCATCCTCTGTTGTCTCCTTCTAACTGTGCCCTCAATCTTCCCAACATCAGGGTCTTTTCCAGGGAGTCTTCTCTTCTCATGAGGTGGCCAAAGTATTGGAGTCTCAGCTTCAGGATCTGTCCTTCCAGTGAGCACTCAGAGCTGATTTCCTTAAGAATGGAGAGGTTTGATCTTCTTGCAGTCCATGGGACTCTCAAGAGTCTCCTCCAGCACCATAATTCAAAAGCATCAATTCTTCGGCGGTCAGCCTTCCTTATGGTCCAGCTCTCACTTCCATACATCACTACTGGGAAAACCATAGCTTTAACTATACGGACCTTTGTTGGCAAGGTGCTGTCTCTGCTTTTTAAGATGCTATCTAGGTTTGTCATTGCTTTTCTCCCATCCAAAAGATTAAGCATGATCAATACACATGAAAACCTGATTGACTATTAAGGGGAGAGGAATGGAATAAAATATACTAGAATGTGTTGCTGGCTAGCTGAAATCCTGAACAAACTCCATACTGCAGCTATTGCAGGTTGCACCACTGAAAAATAATTGTAACCAACAATAAATAATGTAAGAGAGAGCAGGTAGACTATTCATGAATTTCTTCAGAGAGGAATAAAGGGGGGTGGGATTGTGTAAGGAACCTTTGGGGTTTTTTCTTTCCCCAATACAGATTAATAAACCACAAGTTTACCCTCTCTGCCCCACCCCAGCTGCACAAATCTCCAAAGATGATTATCAGTTCAATATATATCACCAGAAAACATGCTGGAACTAAGAAAAAATAATAATAATAAAAAATAAAATCAGTCCTTTTTTACACCATTCACAAAAGGTAGACACACTTGATATTTTCAAACTACAATGTTAGAATAGCACTCAGAGACTTTAGTGGCACTTTTAGATAATTTTTATCCAAAAACGCCACTGAAAAAAATGGTCTAAATCAAATGAGTGGAGCTTCCCTCCTGAATAGTTTATCAAAACCCTTCCTTCTCATTTTAAAATTCAGTGCACAAAGCCAAAAAAGAAAAGAAAAAAAGGGTATTAATTAGCTATCTTCATTTCGTCTTTCCTACACCACCTTTTCCAAAATCTTTTCCAGTTAAGTACGATTACTGTATTGCTTGTATTTCAGGGGGCTGTTACAATCTAATCCTGACAATATTTATATAGCTGTCATGAGAATTTGTTTAACGGCAGGATATAAATACCCAAACTAAATAAAATGAAATGAAATTTAGGAGCCAGACTGACTAATATAACACCTTAAGGAGGAATAAAATTGGCAAGTGATATATTTAGCTCTATATTGCCTCCTCCACACAGAAAAAGAATGAAAATGCTTTCAAGTGCTTTCAAGTGTGGGAAGTGGCAGCGTTGCATATACAGCCAGGCACTGGCACTCTAGCATCCCTGGTGTCTTTCTAAGAGAGCCTTTAGCCTTGTGCCCCACAAGTCATGAAGTATGCAGGGTCAAATGGATGTTTAATTCTCCCAACTTTACTACTGGGACTAAATGAACACTAAGACAGCCCGGGGAATCACTAGCTGCCAACACAGATAGAGTTAAACCTGCAGTGAGATACTAAGTGTAGAAAGTAGAGGGATCCAACTAGGGTACTGTGACACACCACTCTGCCAGCTCTCAATTTCTGTCCACCCAACTCCCTAGAAGGGTAACCTATGCCCGGACAGTAGTTTGGATCAGAAGAAAAACATAATGATATGTTTTATCAAAATGTATGTCCAGATCAGAATACAATACTGTATATCACTTAAACTATATACAGTATATAAAAAATAGGTTTATCAATCAGAACACAGAACACATAAATATGGCAGACAATTAAATAAAGAAAATCTGTTATGTAACTGCCAAGTCTTGCCAGAGCTGGTATAATAGGCATGTAGTTAATCTCTTATGGGCTGTGGAAGAAACAATTATGGAAACAGAAATCAATATCCTCCTTGGAAATAAAGAAGCATATAATACTGATTCCAGCTGAAGGCAATTTATCCAAGGTAGGCTAGGTTTCATATTTATAGGTTTTGTATGCAAAACAGACAGTTTGGCATGACCTTCAGGATATTAGCCAGGGGTGACACAAAGGTCAAGCAACACACACTTTGACTGTCAGGAAAGAAGACAGGATGAGGGCTGGGGCAAAAATAAAGGCCATATCCGACTTAGACATGATCTAGAATTACTGTAACTTAAGTCAGGGGTATGGAATCTTTAAGAGTCCAAGGACATGGAAACACAGAAAGCTGCCCTATATACTGAATCAGGCCAATGGTCCATCTAGCTCAGTACTGTACTGTCTACACCGTACATAAGCAACTCTCAGGATTTCAGATTAGAGTCTCTTCCAATAGCACCTGGAGACATAGGGGGTTGAATATGGGACCTTCTACATGCAAAGTAGAAGGGACGCGGGTGGCGCTGTGGGTAAAAGCCTCAGCGCCTAGGGCTTGCCGATCGAAAGGTCGGCGGTTCGAATCCCCGCGGCGGGGTGCACTCCCGTTGTTCGGTCCCAGCGCCTGCCAACCTAGCAGTTCGAAAGCACTCCCGGGTGCAAGTAGATAAATAGGGACCGCTTACCAGCGGGAAGGTAAACGGCGTTTCCGTGTGCGGCTCTGGCTCGCCAGAGCAGCGATGTCACGCTGGCCACGTGACCCGGAAGTGTCTTCGGACAGCGCTGGCCCCCGGCCACTTGAGTGAGATGGGCGCACAACCCTAGAGTCTGTCAAGACTGGCCCGTACGGGCAGGGGTACCTTTACCCTTTACATGCAAAGTAGATGCTCTAGCACTGAGATACATTGTTAAAAATGGGGTTATTATATATATTTATTGATGTTAATTCAGAAGTGGCATGCAAGCAGGGCAGCCTTGCTCACTTGGCTTCCCAACACTGCCAGATACTAAGAGGGGAAGGAGCAAGGCAGCATGAGGTAGCATGAAGGGTCTGTGCAGAAGCTTGCAACTCTAGAGTGTCCTAACTCTCAGATCAACTAGCTAGAAGGGATTAAAAAGGAACAGTGTCACCTCTCTCTTTGTAGAGGAGAGCTCTGCTGGCAGAGGAGCACATCCACTGCATATGCCTTACTACACTTGCAGCCAGCCCAGTAGTCTAATCCACACTGACAATGACGCTTCTGCACGCAACCAGGGCTAGGTCCCCAAATGGGCATTTTAGGGGTGGAGCAGAGGCAGCTTCAGATCTGCTAAATCTAAGCTCCCTTCATTCTTTGGAGAGGGCCGTGCATCTGTGAAACAGGAACCAGATTGAAAAATGAAGATGCACACAGGGTAAGTCCAGCCCCTTACACTTTGCACCACGCCTTGGGCAAGCCAGCAGAGCTTCAGAAGTGTGGTGTACCATCTGCCACATCACACATCCTCCCCCCAACCCCCACTTAGGATATTTCGTGGCAATATTTTCATTTTCTAATCCATTCAAAATGTGCAACACATTTCCTGGAAGGTAAAAGGCAGAGAATCCACAGATTGTATTATATGATACGGCTGGGACGTTTGAGGGAAATGATTGTCAGTATAACCCTGAGAACCACTTTATCTGATAAAGAGACTGTACAAGGAATTCCAGGTGGATAAACACCCTTCGGAACTTACAGTAATGCTTCTTCTTGCTAGAAGGGAAAGCTTAATTTGACAACAGGGGAAAACAGCACATTTCATATTTCCAAGGAAGAGGAAGCCAATCATTCTGTTGCTTTTTACAGAACAAAATGCAAGCAGGTAAAATAGGATATAAAAAACGAATTCTTTTTATTTAATTTTCCATAAACAGGTACACATCTGAAACAAAACCAAGCAAAAATTAAAATAATAGAAACAGAAAAAAGAAAAAGAAGTTGCTAGTTTGACAGTGCAGTAGAAAATTTGAATTAAATAGGATTTAAACTCTGAATGCAAAAGGTAAATTCACATAACTTTTTAAATCAATCTTTTATTGACTAGGATCCAAAGAGCTATTTTAGGCGCACAGTAGGACTTGGCATGTCTAGCCGAATTTTTCATATAACTATTTTTCTTTTAGCAGCAGACCTTTCATGACATATTTAAACTGCTTATGAAACTCCTCATTTTTAAATAAGTTTGCTATGTTTGAAACACATAAACCGTTTGGAACCATTGGGATTAGAAGGCAAAGCCATTCCAAAACTGCTTCTCAATGGATTTTTTGGTGTTTTGGTTTTTTTTATTTTTCTATAGTTCTTGTGATTATTTTGATACGATTCAACAGAAAACACTTGCGAAGTAGATTGCATTTGGAGGTGAGCCCCAATTGCCTAATTATAGTGTCCTAATATACTGAGCAAATACCAGGACAGAATGTCACATCAAAATGTCAGTCACTCAGACAGTCATAGAATCATGGAAACTGGAAGGGTCCTCGAGTCAACTAGTCCAACTCCTCACAATGCAAGAATCCTGCCCACAGCTATCCCTGGATGGGCTTGAACCATCAACCTTCTGGTTAACAGTCAGATGCACTGACCCACTGTGCCACTGGCACTCCTCCCAACTGCACTTCCCAGCCAATATCAGATATAGCAAGTGGAATTGCCAAAGTCATTTTTCCCTGGATGCCCACCCCCTTTTTATTTATTTATTTTTAATTCCAAGTGCGTAAAGCTCAACGTGGACAAGTTAAATGCTCATAAGTTGTGAGTTACCTGTACTTGCCAATGATGGGTAGCAATAATACCAGGGCTGAATGCCATTAGCTGTACAAGTTCCATGTACTGGAGGCTTTATGCTTGCACTACTTCAGTAGGTACTCCCATGGAACATGAAATAGATGGGACTTTCAAAAGTAGTTTGTGAAGTAGCACAGATTTGTGTTCAAAGAAAAAATAAATGTACAGTCCCACTGGCACCCCTGAAGTACCTCTTCTGATCACAGGCCACTTGATGATGGCATTCAGATTTTTCAGGTTATACAAATCAGAATTATTTCCCTCATAGTGGCTAGCAGGCAATGTTTGCTGGTGTCTGAACAGCAACAGTTTTAAGCTTATTCTGAAGCTGTAAACACATAGTAGATGGACTGCAATTCTGAGAACTTTAGTCATTCCTTGATTGGTAAAGTAAATAACTTTTGACAGTGGCTTGGTTCACACATTACATTAAACAATCCATGGCTTCATAACCCAGCTTAGCTTTCACTTATGGGGCATTTTGGGAGAGAGACAAACCATGAGCCAGTACTGAAACACAACAAGACAGACCATGGCTTGTTTCATGGCGGCATGACAATCACAGAAGTGGGTGACCAGCAAATAACTCTGTTTCGTCAACATGCACCAGTATATTGCTCATTCACACAAAACCATGGTTTATTTTAACTGTGGTTTAATGCAACGTGCAAACCATGCCAGTCTTTCTTTCCTGACACAGTATAATGCTAATTTAAACACAAAGTAAAATCAATATGTATTTTAATCACAGCAATATTCATGAAGTTCACCTCCTTATAAATGGAATCACTGTCTTGTCTTATTAAAAGACTTAACTGTTTTCAAGGCTGTAGGCATCTGTTACATGTATGCCAATATCTTGGTATGCAAGAAGTACACTTGATCTCTATGAAGTAGTTTAATCAATGCTATCATTCTCCTCTAACGTCACGCTGCTTTCAACCAACTTGATGAGTAAAGCAACTATAGGAAATTAGTCGGAACAGCAGAGTTTAACTTGAAACAGACTCATACTCTACAATCATATTTCTCAGTAGCTTATTGCCACTTCCATTCATTTCCATTTAATATTCAGTAGCTACCTTAAAGGTTTAAGTTAATGGGAGGACAAGTTCTACCAAAAAATTTTTTTGGTGTAAGATGACTTGTACTATTTTTTTCCCATTCTGCAACGGAGTCTTTTAGTGTAATTAGGTCAGTCAAGAATGAAAGTGGCTGCAAAGTAGCTATGTAATGGATTAGTCTGACAAGCAAACAAGGTGTTCATCTCCATCCAAGTCCTAGCTGACAGAAGCACAGATGTGTATCAACTCCTTCAGCAAAGTGCAGCTTTAAATGCAACACAGAGTTTGGACATCTCCATGGAGATGATGGCAGTGGGGAAAATAATGTAATTTTATTTTGGGCAAGACGGAACACTGGTGCATTCATTTACTGGGATACTCCTTCATGTGTTAGAGGAGCAAGTTCATCATCCTCTGCCATGTAGATTTTCTTTTTCTTTTTTTAATAATTTTTATTAAATTTTCCAGTTTAACAATCCAATCAAATCACATTAAATATTCCAAATTATACAAATACATATCATATAGTCCAAATATTCTGCCAAATTATAAATTTTTGTTGAGGCTTTGCATGCTTCAAATTCAGTGGGGTTCCAATCATCTTATGTTTCTACTGCCTTGAGTTTCCAATAGTTCCTTCTTTAAATCTTCCTGTTGTTATCCTTTTCTTTCATGGCCTCTGAGTTGTTTCCACAGGCGAGTTGAAATAAACAATAATGTGCTTCTGTGTGAAATTTGCATGACTCCTTTTTTTGCAGCTGGGAGTCCCAAAACATCTGGAGGGCCGAGTTTGCCGATGCCTGCTCTAAGGAGCATCTTATGGTGATTGACAATGCAGTTTCTGGTGGTCTTGGAGAGCCAACATTCCTTGTAAGCATCCATTTCCCCCCTCCCTCCAAAAAACAAATTGGGGAATGGATCAGACAAGGTCCAGGCCAGGAGAGCAGGGCTGCCCTGTCAAAGAGTTCAGACTTGATGCCACTTGCAGTCTTCTCAGGAGTTCTTTCCCACCTATGTCAGTGGCAGTTCGATTTCAGTTCGATTCCAGCAATTGCTGGCTTTACTTTCCATTAGCCATGCAAAGGATTGAGCTCTGTGGCTTAAGATAAGCTTACAAGTGGTAGGTTGTTAGCCATAGGATACATCAGTGGACTCTGAACTGCCTTCAGTAAGAATTCTCAGAGCCCACAGGGCATGTTAACATGATCCAGGGAAGCAATTATTTCAAACATCCTTGAAATCCAGAATGAGTAGGACTAGTCATGTTATAGGCAGGCGGGTGATATAAATCAATTGGATACACGTTGTTTCATCCAAGACAATGAAACACAACAGTCCACTAGTATCCAGTAGTACCCATCCTTTCTACTGGGCATACTGGTATGCTTCAAACATTTAAAAACATTTCTTATCAGTATTACACAATAACATTGGTGACTTAGAGCAGTTTTAAGGAATGTCATATGGCTCCTTTGCTGCTTATGTTTAGAAGGGCAGTTAAAACATATCAGGCTTTTGAGCCCTTCTAGTTTGACTGCTCTGCTGTTATTATTTTATACTGCTTAGTGTTTTATTATTTTTAAGTGTCTTATTGTACACTATGCTTTGATCTGCTTTGGGAGGAAAAGCAAGATGCAATGGTTCAAAATAAGGGCTCGGTGTTTGTGCATAGTTTAGGGAGTTACAAGAATAAAGGTAGGTGAAGTAAATGCTATCCTACTTCACAAAACTCAGCCCTGGGTGCCAAACTTTGGAGCTTCAAAATTATTGAATGCACACACAGTGGCGGAAGAAGGCTCTAGGGCACCTGGTGCGGCGTGCCGAGGGGTGGGGCGAACCATCCACAGGGGCAGGGCACATGGTGCCCATATGGACAGCGAGCCTGGCACCCATATGGACAGTGTGTGCGGTGTGGGGCCTCAGAAGCCCTACAGCTATGGGGGAGGCAGCTGGTGGACAGCGCAGAGCCTGCGGGCACTCAAGCCACGCATGGCTCAGGTGCGCTGCAGGCCCCACGGTGAGTGCCAGCTGCCATTTTGTCACTCCCCCCCCCATGGTGACACCCAGGGTGGACTGCACTCCCCGCACCCCCCTTCCTACGCCCCTGTGCACACACTGCTATGGGATAATATAGGACATAATTATAGGAGTGAAATGGTTGCTCACTCTTTGTTATGATTAGCTGATGAAGATTTCAGAAGATTATTCACTTACTCATGTCAAGCCTTTTCTGCTGCAACCAAAAGGAAATCCATGCCTTTTAGAGAGTTACACAGACAAATACAATATATTTCACAAGATGTGTTATCTAGATCAGGAACAACATTCAGCTTCCCATTCTAGATAATTGAAGCTCTCTTAAGAGTGACTTCCCCTGACTGCTGAAATTTCAAAGGCTTCATTTTCCTGGAGCAGACAGAAAATTAGTCACTAGCCTCAAACAGCAGGAAGCGTTGGAATCAGGAAGTTGGAAACATTAAGGTAACCTACCGAAACCCATTAAATAATTTATGACTGAGATGGAAATTGTAGTGATTCAACAACAGTATGGAATGATCAGTAGGGTTGACCAACATATTCACTGGACCCATACTGTTGCAGAAGAACTAAGAATGTATCACTCTCAGCTAAAACACAAATATCTGGGAGAAGAATAGATGTGTTATAATACCCAAAGATGTGTTAACATAAAGTTCATCAACTTTTAGTTATTTGTACACTGAAATAAACATTAATAATAACAAAAGAGATGCCTACACCAGTAGCTGTAGCTATTATTATTAATTATTATTATTATTATAAAGCAGCTGTAAATTCACTGTTCCAAACTTACTGCATACAGTGGTACCTCATGTTACATACGCTTCAGGTTACAGACTCCGCTAACCCAGAAATAGTGCTTCAGGTTAAGAACTTTGCTTAAGGATGAGAACAGAAACTGTGCTTCGGCGGCGCGGCAGCAGCCAGAGGCCCCATTAGCTAAAGTAGTGCTTCAGGTTAAGAACAGTTTCAGGTTAAGAACGGACCTCCGGGACGAATTAAGTACTTAACCTGCGGTACCACTGTACATTAACCCATGAGGTGGTCTTAGGCAAGAGCCCACAAGTTTAATAGACAGGATCTGGCAACTTCTGACCAAGAAGCTATGCCCGCACCCTTCTACCCTTCTCCTAAGAATTTAGAGGATGGCTGTGGTTGGGGCGGGGGGGGGGGGTATCCATCTTGTCATGGTGCACTTAGAGGTTCTCTGATTATCCAAAAAGGCAATCATGCTGCGTAATTCCCTGTCATCCTCCTAAACTGTTTCATGCTCTGTTTTCCTATGTAAATGTATCACAATTGTCACTGTAACAGGATACTCCCTCCAGTCAGGGATAAAAGCAGAGTCCTGGGGCTTGCAAAAGCTGGCTAGCTATCAAAGTCAGGCAAGATCTATGGAACCTGGCTTTAGGAAAGCCATCACTGACAGAACCCCAGCTGCACTTTCTACCACCTTTACTGATCTGTTTTGCAAAACTGTTGTAAGGATTACTGAGATAATACATGCAAAATGCTTGAAGTGTACAAAGTGCAAGAAGAAAGATTAAGTATATACAGAAGTCAAAGTGAACAAGAAATATATAAATTCTATCTCAGCTGTCAACCATAAGGTTCTAAAACAGTTTACAGATCAAAACATTATTCACAAGAAAACCGCAATAATTATTAATCCACAAACTAGGATTGGTGTTGGTATAGCAAAACTCACCAATAAATGTCGGGGGGGGGGGGGGAGTTAACATGGCACCTAAATCATCAAAGCACATCAGAACTTAACTGGGTGCAACAAAAACCAAGTGACAATCCAAAATGTTATCACTTTGATATCCTTTCACTGATGACCTACTGCCAGTAGCAAACACAGTGAGAAGTCCATTGTTACTGCTAAAGCAATAGGACAGCCTTTACCAATGTTGCGTCCTCCAGATATTTTGAATTACAGCTCTTATCAACCCCAGAGAGCTCTGTGGGAGATGTGGTTGAAAGATCCGGAAGGCACCAGGTTAGCAAAGGCTGTGACTGGACTTCCTCTAATAGCGCCACTAATATCACAGTGCTAGTTGCTGACGATCTCAGTGTAGTAAAGAAATTGAGGGAAGATGTCAACCTGTCTTCATGCCCATTCTGCTGATTTATCCATGTGGACCGCAAAAAAGTCCAGTGAAAATTAGCATCCTCTTTCTCTACCTTTACTTTGCGGGCTGGTCCACCCATGAAGTAAGGTGAGGTGACTGCCTCGGGAGCAGTATCCATAGGGGCAGCAGATCCAGCCTCCAAGGAATGCCTCGCCCGCTGTTGCTACCACTGCCGTGGTGAAAATAAAATGTTTTAAATATAACAAATATAAATATATAATCAGGATTATAGTGTGTGTTTCTACTAATAATACTGGAACTAAGAAATGATCTTGTAATTTATTTTTCTTTTAAAAATTTGTTATTGGCATTTTACTGTCGTTTTGGAAGTGAAAAGCTGATATGACTCTTCTTATGCTATTACAATAGGAATAAATCAAGTGACAATTTAATTCATGAACAAAGAGAATCTTATGATACTGTGCTTTAAAAGACAATTGGTGGTATGAAATTGTGGGTTCGCTCTACAGGTGGTGGTGGTTGTTTTAAAAGTAGAAAGATCAAAGATCAAACCATCCGTATCTTCTCCCTTAGGCTTCACCAGAACTAAAGATAGACTATCTGTTCCCTTTGGGCTTGCTACCACAAAGCAAGATAGAAATATTGTTCTCCTGTCCTCTAAGACCTACCGTATTTTTCGCCCTATAGGACACACTTTTCGCCCTCCAAAAATGAAGGGGAAATGTGTGTGCCTCCTATGGGGCGAATGCAGGCTTTCGCTGAAGCCTGGTGAGTGAGAGGGGTCGGTGCGCAACGACCCCTCTTGTTCTCCAGGCTTCAGGAAGCTCTCCGCAAGCCTCGGGAGCCTGTGGGAGTTCCTGTTGGGCTCCCTAGGCTTACGGATAGTAGCCTGCATCTCGAAGCCTGGGACGCGCTGCACAGCGCGCCCCGGGCTTCGGTTCCCCGACCTTGTTTGGAGGCTGGCGGCGGGGAGAAGCGTGCTTCTCCCTGCCGCCAGCCCCACAAGCTCGGGGGACAGCGGGAGGCAGAACACCGCCACCCCGCTGTCCCCTGACCTGGTTTGGAGGCTGGCGGTGGGGAGAAGTGCGCTTCTCCCCGCAGCCAGCCTAACAAGCTGGGGGATAGCGGGGAGGCGCAGCGCCGCCATCCTGCTGTTCCCCAACCTGGTTTGGGCTTCAGACAGATATCCACAAGGCGTGGGAGCCCAGCAGGAAGTCGCGCCGGTCTCCCAAGGCTTGCAGAGAGCTGCCTGTTCTGGGGGCTGGAGTCGGGGGAAGCTCGGGCTTCCCCCATCCCAGTCCCGTGCCTGGGGGGGGGGGGAATAATTTTTTCTCTCTTTATTTCCCCCCTCCAAAACTAGGTGCGTCCTATGGGCCGGTGCACCCTATGGGGCGAAAAATATGGTTAGTGATGCAACCTTTTTAGCTTGCAGAACAGGTCTTTCCTCTTGTCAAAACGAATTAAGGATCATTGGTAATCTATCCTTAATGGTACAAATGCCTTCACTAATTTTCATCAATCTTTTCCTCAAATGCAAGCCAATCTGACCTCTTCCCAGCTTGCTTTCACTACTTTTTCCTCAGGGAAGCCTGTGAGAACTGGATATCCCACAAGCAAAGACCTACATTTATCTTCTACAATTATACTTTACATTCATTCTCTTTCCCACATAGTTCTTGTAAAAAAAGGCAGCTTGGGGCGGTGGGTGGGATTTCCTGTGCAAGTAAATAGAGTTCTGTATACATACACAAACTTTCCCTTTGGTTCATGAGGATTAAAAACATAGTAACAGCAGCCTCGGTCCACTACCAAATTCCCAGCTAAGAAGGCAGCCCACCAGAAGCAATGGGTATCATACAATTATTCTAGACTTTTCCGGTGACTATTAATAGAGTCTCCATCCAAAGAGATACAACAGTCCCTCAGGATAGTGATTGACAGCCTTCACCAAAAGCTGAGCAGCAGAGAGATGGGGTGACCAGCTGCTTCCACCTGTCATTAAAACAGGCCTTCAAAATACCGTTTAACCATGGGTAGGCAAACTAAGGTCCAGGGGCCGGATCCGGCCCATCTTCTCAATCTGGCCCATGGCTGGTCTGGGAATCAGTGTGTTTTTACATGAGTAGAATGTGTGCTTTTATTTAAAACGCATCTCTGGGTTATTTGTGGGGCATAGGAATCCATTTTCTTTTTTCCTCTTCAAAATATAGTCCAGCCCCCGACAAGGTCTGAGGGATAGTGGATGGGCCCCCTGCTGAAAAAGTTTGCTGATTCCTGATTTAAACTATAAAGATCCTTTTAGAGCCAAGTACCAACTCCACAATTGTTGCAGCAGTGGGATGTGCCTGAAGCAGGTTCCAGTTCATTGTGATCCATATGTAACAGTGATTGCAGTCAGCACTACCTGATCGTGTTGCAAACTTCACTGTAACAGTTTTGGCTCCATTATAAAGTTCTTGAAACTCATGAGTAAGACTCTATGAAATAGGCTAGCAGCTGGCAAGGCCCCAGTGCAACATTTTGGACATTGCATTAACAATATTAAGCTCCCATGAGGCAGCTACATCTCAAAAACTTTGCTGTAGAGCTATTGAAGATTTGTAAGTGACAAGCCTCTGGCTGTTTGGAAGTTGGGCTGGCCATGTTCCAGACAAATTAACACTTATAAGAAGCCTGACTGATATCAATGTGGATTAAAATGTACTTCAATGTCCTTCACTTTGGCTCAAATGTACCTATTATCATGGTGACCTTTACAAGCCATGCTGCTATCTGTACACCTGTTATGGCTTAATTTTTTGAGTCACTGAAATCCGTTTGGGCCGTCTTACCCAACAGGCCTCCATTGTCCATGGAGGATCAATGACATCTGGAGAAGGTTTTTTGAGACTCATTTACTGAAGGAGGTGGAGAAGGATCAAGATGAGCAACTTTCATTTCATGACCTTCATTGAGATAGCTTATCTCAGGAGCTGAGCTTTTCATTTACAGTCGTCCTGATAAGTAATATTCCCCAGAAAACTGTGCCTGGAAACCAGCTACAACTTGGCTAAGCAAAACTCCTTCCAAGGACATCAGTATATATGCTTGTCTGGCACTATGCCCACATCCTGGGTCACAATGATTATTCTAGTTGGAATGCCCATACTTGTCTTGATTGACTTCGTTGGCAATCATAGGCATGGTGCAGTCGTCAGAACTACTTGTCTGTCCCCAAGCACATTCCACAGTACTGATAAGCAACAGCAGCAGTGAGCTAAAAAGAATGAGACATGATTGACCAGCTCTTCTGTCACTGCGTTCAAACTTACAGCTTTCAAAAACCCAGCCTTTTTATAAAAAGGCTCCTGTTGGTGTCCAAACTTTTTTCAAAGAGGGCCAGATTTGATGAAGTGAAGGGCCGTGCGAGCCGACCAAAGGGCCAACCAAAGTTGTTAACCTTCTTTCAGGATTGAAGCTGTTGAGCTTTTTTTATGATTTTACCCCAAAGTTGTTGAGCTTTTTAAGGGTTGAAGTTGTTGAGGTTTTTTAGGATTTAACCCCAAGAAATAAACTGCCACAGGGACCGGATTGAAACAATTTGGCCCCCGAAATAGACTTTGGACATGCCTGAATCTTGCTCTTCCATATATGCAAAAAGTAAAACTCAGTGGCCAAGTGAGCAATCAAAACAAAAATGCCACTGGCTAAAAACTACTCAGAAATAGAAAGTACAACCAGAGACTCAACAGGAAAACAGAACGCACACCTACCTAATATAGTGTCTCATTTATGTTCCTAGGCAAGTCACTGAAACTCATATGAATAACTTTTTCAGTAAGAATTACAAAAACTATTTAAAAGTTTGCCTGTATCTGTTCTTAAGCAGATCTGTATCTGTAAAAGCAGCCATTTATGTAAGGCTTTGTCTGTTTCTATAAATATTCCTTTACCAGAATATTTTAAGAATTCCATCTATTTATAATGTTCTCTGAGCATCCCTATTAATAGGAAGAAGGGTGTTTTTTGTTTTAGATTATTACACCACAACGGTCTCTCAGGCTATTTTAAAGGTCATTTTATTGGCCTTCATAATGCAAAATACAGAGGTAACATACCTCTCAAATACTTCTTGACAAGAAATGAGGCCTACTGATGCACTGAAGCCTAACAAGAGGCTAATTACCATCACCAACAGACAATAAGAACAGAACTGAGACCTTTATTTATAACTAAGATTCATTGCACCACAAGAGCCCAGAATACAAACTTGGAAGCCATTTTAATAAAAAAAAAAATGAAGTCAAAGGATTCAAAGGATTAAAACATGTAACATTTCACAAACACATTGATTCCCCCATGGTCACATCCCAATTATGATATGGGAGGAAGAAATCTTCTTCCGGACTATAATGTAGAAGGCTAAAATATTAAGAACAACCTCCATATAAAAGTTAAGGAGGCATACAGCAATCCTTCATGAACCCACTCTCATCTAGTTAGTTCTCCATTTGTTTTTCTTGAATACAGGAAACTATGATTGCAGATGTGAGTCCATATGCAGTGGTGTTAAACACATTCACATAAATGAACTTTAAACTTATTCCTTAAAAACCACATACTTGACTTACTTTCATTGCAGCTGTATCATGAAACAAACACAACTAAACTACAAGACACAACTTCTGGCCACCAGCCTTCAACAGATAACAAATATTAGATTATTAAAACAGAAGTAAATGACTATGCAATTTTATCTAATTAAGCAAGCACTCACACAGACTATGGATTCAGCTACATTAGTCAAAAAAACAACACTTTGAATGTGTTATAAGCATGCAACACCAGATGGTGCCAGAGAGCAAAACAAATTTCTATGCGATTTTTTACATAGCTTTTTTTCTTTAGTTACAACAATTTAATTTCTGACTTATTTATAGTGGGAGTTTTTCCCTGTGTGTAGATCCAGCTTATGAACACTTCAGCAGACCAACAGGTTTACAAGAAGACAATACTTTTTGTATTGTATTTTTGTATCTGCAATGCAAATTTTCCTCAAGTGTCAGCAATTGATTAGATGGGACATAGTATGAAGGTACATAACTGAGTGGGAGGCTGAATGGGTAACCCATGTATCTGCCTGAATATAAACAGAAGAAAGAATAATTCCAATCTATTATAGTGGAACCCCTTATTTACATCACAGGCTCCTGTTTCTATTCTAGCTTGTTTTGGCTTCGACTGTGTTACCCATAATGAACCACACCCAAAAGCCCAACACCAGAAATTGCATAAGGAACAAACGACATGAAATATGAAAAGAAAAGTGAATCATCTGCACAGTTCACAAATTGCTTCTACTTGGAACCTTGAACTGCAACAACCAAGTATTCATATGTTCTGTATAAATGCATATAACCTGAGTAGGCTAATTTGCTCAGTCTATGACATCACGACCCATTCATCACATCCCTGGAGCAGTATCATAGTTTTCAACAAACTTCATTATGCTTTTTTTAATAAATAAAAAGGTACACAAAAGGAACAGGTTTACATTTAATTGAATAAGCATACACTCAGTTCTTTGTAAATGAAGAAAGGCAAGCACTCTGCTTAAAATATGGAGGATTGAGGAGAGGCTAATCAATCACCACTGGATTTGCATATAGCTAAATATGTCTTTTTCACAGCAAAGCTAATGGGAAGAAAAGAAGTCAGGTTCTGTTTTTAAAGTCAGTTTGCAGGCATCCCAGTTGGCATATTGATTACCTGCTTAATTTTGACGACTTCATTTTGTAGATGCATAGATCTGTACTGTTCTCAGCACACACTATTAGTTACAAATTGCTTCTGCTCAGTGAAATCCTAAATGAAACACAACCAACTTCCCAGGGAACCTCACCATAGATAACCTGCTCCAGGTCAATGCCATTAGGGTTGCCATATTTCAAAAAGTAAAAACCAGGACACCCCGAAACTTTTTAGTTTTTAGGAAGACCCCCAAAATTGCCCAAAAGGCGCAATTTGTTGATTGACTTGCCTAAGAAAGTGCCACATTTCAGAAGGTGATCCTTCATTTAAACAAGCATGCATCTTCTTGCTCAAACATTACATGATACAGCGTACAGTGAAAGCACTATGCAAGTAAGGCAAGAAATATACAAACAACCCCTTTCCCAATTTCACTGCAGTATGGAAAAAGACAGTTGACTCAATAGTTCCCAGTAAAGCAAAGGACATCATTCCTGATCATATTCTGTATGCGAGCTTCTGGAAACATATGACTAGTTACTGTTGAAACAGAATGGCAGATTAAGAATGTCCAGATCATTCGAGCAGTTAATTTTTAGAACACTAAATAGATAAGGGTTTTGGCCAGTATAGTAAGGACCCCATAGTATTGAAAAAGAAAGCCCCAACCTTTTGTCCCAGCTCTTTCTGCTTGCTGACCTCTTGAAAATAAAAGGGATAATTGGGGGTGCAGGTGGGAGGAAAAGAGATAAGTATGGATTGATAGGGAAATATATGATTGCATGTTTGTGTGCAGCCAAAGGTGTCTGGCCCAAAGTTGCTGCAGAAGACTCATCAAAGGCAACAGGTGCTATTTTCTTCTTCTGCCTCTCAGGCTCTGTATCCTCTCTGAAAAGGGGTTTGGCAGAATGGGAAAACAGATTTAGAGTGATATATATTTGTAGGATATTTTGAATTTATTTTATTTACTTATCAATTTTATATACTGCCCCTCATCTGAGGATCAAAGGGCAGTTTACAGTATAAAAATAATGGGGGGGGGGAATCCACCCCAGTTTAAAAGGCCATAGATTGTTTAATTAGCCAAAGGTCATGGAGAAGAATAATGTTTTTGCCTGATGCCTAAATAGATGTAAAGAAGGTGCAAACCTCCCTGAGGAAAGCATTCCACAAATGGGGAGCCACAGAAGAAAGTCCATTCATGAGTTGCTAGCTTCAGACCTCTCATTGAGGAGAGACACAAAAGGAAAAGCCTCAGGTGATGATCACAGAGTAATGTAAAAGGAGGACAGGTTACATTCTTTCCTACTGAGGCCCCCTGCATCACACACACCAAGAATCTGTTCTGGGGGACTAAGGGGTTCTGGGGAGACAGCATGGGAAGTGGTACAAGGTAAGGAGAAGTTGGAGAGACAGACAAAAAACCACTTCACCATTAGCAAAGCTGCAATTCAAGGGTCACAAATTGATTGCAATTCAATATTTCCAACGAAAGCTGTAAATAAAGTGTACTCAAAGATGAATACTTGAGGAAACTGTCACTTTTCTCTAGTTCCAGGTCCATATATAAGGGTCGTTTGATCATATTTTCCAACTTCACCGGTAATTTCACATAAAGTCTTCCAGCACAGTTTCCCCCAACCTTGTGCCCTCAGATGTTGTTGGACTTCCAACTCTCATCATCCCTTACTATTAGCTAAGATGGTTGAGGATGGTGGGGGTTGTAGTCCACCAACATCCTGGAATTCCAATTTTAAGAACTCTGCTCTAGGAAAAATAAACTTTCAGAATACATTTATTCTAACACTGAGAGGTGTGCTCATATACATGCTTCACATGCCAAGAGTTCCAGCCTCAATCCGTTGCATCTCCAGGTAGGCTGTGAAATTATGCAGCCGGAATCTGTAGAGAACTACTTCCAGTCAGTACTGAGGATACTGATGAGTATTCTGGCATGGTATAAGGCAGCTATCTCATGTTCCCTTGACCACAGGAATGTTTTCCTGCTACCTGTTCCATCCCTGCAAATCAGAAGGCTCTGGATATCCATCCTTGGGACGGAGGAGGGTCTCGTCACTACTGATGAGTTGTCACACCTTTTCTCATCTGGATTTTAGTTTATTTTGAGGCATTTCAAATTTCTTGTTGTTTTCAGCTGCTCCTGCTTTAAGCTACTAGGAAAACTGTCCTTAAATGATGTCTAAATTATCTATAATTGAATTGTTTTCAATAAAACTACTTGTCACCCAAAAAACCAACCCCCAAATTGTGGTGCTATCCAATGTTAAGTCACAGTTTTAGTAGATATCAAAGGATTTAAGTAGCATAGTTTGATATTGCCCTTAGATCAAGCATAGGCAAACTTGGCCCTCCAGATGTTTTTTGGGACTACAACTCCCATGATCCTTAGCTAACAGGACCAGTGGTCAGAGATTATGGGAATTGTAGTCCCAAAACATCTGGAGGGCTGAGTTTGCCTATGCCTGCCTTAGATTAATAAGACCAGTCATTTTATTATTTTAAAATTAAGGATGTACAAATTTGATTTTGGAGAAGTAGAGTCACTGAAATCAATGGATTCAAGTAATTTAGTTGGATATTACCCATAGATTATTAGAAGCATCATTTATAGAATGCTACCAGCTGTTCTTCTCTTCTCTTGAAAGAATTAAGAATGTACTTTTTTTTCCTCTAGCAGGAAAATATCTTTCTAAAGAGGGTTGTAACATGTGACCTGGCCATTTTTCAGTCTGGCCCTGGGATTCCATTACTGAGTTTTCATCAACATGTACAATACTGCCAGTCTCATAAAGTCAGCGCCATCCTTTTAACAACATTTTGGACTCTGCCTCCTTCATCTTTTTATCTTTTCTCTAATTATCTTAACAGGAAAGTAGTACTGAAATGCAGAAAATACATTGGTGCTAAGACAGACGCAGAAATGTACCAGGCTAGTTGCCTAGATAGCTTGACAACTGAGAGCCTGTGTTTGGATGATGACTAGCATACTGATTTCTTCAGAATCTCAACTTTCTGGTTGCGAAATGTGTCTCCAGCGCTTAAGTTCCTTAGGTGAACATGTCCTAAGCAACTTCACCCAAATTGCATCAACTGTAGCAGAACACAGCTACTCTGTAATGGCTAGCAAGAAACTCTGTAGTCAAAGGAATATAATTACAAAAAGTCTAGATTGTGGTGCCGGAAATGCAACCAGAACTCAAAGTGAGGAGAAGCCATCTGACTGTAGACTGTGGTGTATCTACAGGCTTTCTGTTCAAGTGCAGAACCTGGTCTCTGGCAACTGACTTTAGCAAGTTGCTAGCCATATGTACGACATTAAAAAATGGGGCCCAAGTTGCCTTGGCGTCAATGTCAGCGATTTATGGCACATGTGACTGCCTCTGCAACCTTGTAAATCTAATCAGGCAGATACAAAAGGCAGAAACCGAGAAAGCTGGTCTACTCCAGTTACTAGGCACATTTGTAGGCTCCTCCCTCTAATAATTAAAAAAAATTCACAAAAATGAGCTCTTCATAATTTATATAAGACAATATACTATTAACCATACCAGAAATGATCACACAAGCATGCAAAAAAGTTGTGTTAAACACCTACTAGTCTGCTCCTCTGATCTGTGCCAAATTTTGTAATTAAGTCTAACCTTCATATTTTCATTACATTTTAAAGAAACAGGACAAAGACTCCCAATGCTTGGAATATTACTTTGTTCTTCTCTTTACAAGCTTATATCTGTCCATTAGGCTCCTAAGAATCTCAATGAGGCTTACAACATACACACACACACACAGCAAAAAAACAAAAACACACTACCTAATAAAGCTAATGATTCAAGAAAACCAGAGCAACAGAGACTTAACTCCAGTAGTACAAATGCATAATCAGATGGATAGCTCACAGGCACAACACAGAAATTTTACGTAATGTCACCTCTGTCACAACATTTTAATTCTCTTTTTTGTATGGACACCTACTGTCTTAAAATGCTCTTGTTGCAATCTTTGATGGATGCCATAACAAAATTAATTTGTTACTTGATTTAATAGATAGTTAAGTATTGGCTCTTGCTGATGCAATTTCCAGACTTTGAAGTTTGGAAATTGTGTTCTAATTATGGATTTCTATTTTACACTTGGTATTATATTTTGCAAGCCACCTTGAGCAATGACTTTCAAGGTAAAGTAAGCACTAGGCAGGTTCATAGAGTCAAAGAACTGTAGAGTTGGAAGCAGTGTTAGAAACTAATATGAAAACTAGGAGCTAATGACACCTTAAACCTAGGTTATGGGCGCAACA
Organism: Podarcis tiliguerta; assembly: GCF_965153285.1. NCBI lineage: Eukaryota > Metazoa > Chordata > Lepidosauria > Squamata > Lacertidae > Podarcis > Podarcis tiliguerta. The sequence continues at coordinate 41,247,780 of NC_139534.1, forward strand.
ACGGAATGTCTAGACACAAGTTTTTATAACAAGAATGCAAAGCTGAAAATGAATGAACGACAGCTAAAATATTATGTTCATTATTCATGTGGTCTAGTCCTTCACCTGCCCACCCCCCTAATATTCTTAAGAGGGTCTCTCCTCTGGTCTTCAGAGAGTAGCTGGAAGTGCAGAGGCAGGAAAAGGTCCTCCTTTCCTTCCACTCTGCAGTTTTAATCTGAAATCTTAGGTCTAGTACTGCTCCCAGTGCTCAGAAACTGCTTGCACTAATGAAATTCCCTGTTGCAAAATGCGCCTAGAACAATGGGCGTTTCGAACCCTGGTTGGAAGGGCCCCCAAGGGTAACCCTAGTCCAACTCCCTGAAATGCAGGGATCTCAACTCTCCAAAACAACTGCTCTCTTGTAGACTTAGGGGGAAATTCAATTAATGAGTTCCTGTCAGGGGAAGCCCCGTGAAAGGACTTATTCCTGAAAAATGGGTTTCCCCCCAATCTCTCGCCCCCATGCACTCCCTGAATTTGGTTCAGGGGATCTGAAGAACTCCCAGTAGAACAGTACACAGGGAGGGGAGAGGAGGGATCATTCTGCCTGACAAGCTGAGATGCGCCTTAATGGCTGTCTTCATTATCAATCAAATAACAAGGATGATGGAAAAGGAACTTAGCAGTTGGATGATGGAAAAGGAACTTAGCAGTTTCACTTGGAAATTTACTACTGTTTTCACACAAATGATAGACATGGAGGAGTTTACCAATGACTGTTAGTCAAGCTACGGATACAGGGCTTTCCTATGCAGAGGGGCAGCATACCAGAAACTGAAGACAAACAAGGTCAAAACGACCTTGACAGATTAGAGAACTGGGCCAAAACAAACAAGATGAATTTTAACAGGGAGAAATGTAAAGTACTGCACTTGGGCAAAAAAAATGAGAGGCACAAATACAAGATGGGTGACACCTGGCTTGAGAGCAGTACATGTGAAAAGGATCTAGGAGTCTTGGTTGACCACAAACTTGACATGAGCCGACAGTGTGACGCGGCAGCTAAAAAAGCCAATGCAATTCTGGGCTGCATCAATAGGAGTATAGCATCTAGATCAAGGGAAGTTATAGTGCCACTGTATTCTGCTCTGGTCAGACCTCACCTGGAGTACTGTGTCCAGTTCTGGGTACCACAGTTCAAGAAGGACACTGACAAACTGGAACGTGTCCAGAGGAGGGCAACCAAAATGGTCAAAGGCCTGGAAACGATGCCTTATGAGGAACGGCTAAGGGAGCTGGGCATGTTTAGCCTGGAGAAGAGGAGGTTAAGGGGTGATATGATAGCCATGTTCAAATATATAAAAGGATGTCACATAGAGGAGGGAGAAAGGTTGTTTTCTGCTGCTCCAGAGAAGCGGACACGGAGCAATGGATCCAAACTACAAGAAAGAAGATTCCACCTAAACATTAGGAAGAACTTCCTGACAGTAAGAGCTGTTCGACAGTGGAATTTGCTGCCAAGGAGTGTGGTGGAGTCTCCTTCTTTGGAGGTCTTTAAGCAGAGGCTTGACAGCCATATGTCAGGAGTGCTCTGATGGTGTTTCCTGCTTGGCAGGGGGTTGGACTCGATGACCCTTGTGGTCTCTTCCAACTCTATGATTCTATGATTCTATGAAGAGATAGCCGCTGCATTCATCCCACGCTGTTAAGAACCCACTCTCAAGCTCTGTTAAAAGCAGGAAGTTGGGTTAGTTATCCCTGTTCGGCTCCATCAAGGCAGTTGTTATGATTGCATCTCACAGATGCACCAGGAAGATTTTTGAAGAATCCATAGGCTTTCACCTTCCTTACACTAATGCCATGTATGCATTACTGTATGCTGTCTGTACTGAACAGATTTGTCTCACTTTGGAGAATCAGAATATCAGCATTCTACCACACCATTAGTACCTCAGCCAAATATATTAGGCAAGCATATCCAATATGAGACTGTTGCTACATGTAGACCTAAGGAACAAAACACAGCATGTTAACATTTTCGTAACTAAATTTAATTATGATCAACTGGAGTTTCCCCATCAACTCCAAAGGGTGTTGGGTAATATTTTTTCTCTTTCCTCAAAAGACAAAAATAAATACAGCTGTGGGAATTATTAGGCTACAGTACAGACAAATCACATTTCCCATGCCATCACATCTGCCAACACAGTCCCTTGGCATCCCCACCGCTGTTCAAGAAAACAACAGAAGATGAACATGTACAAGCAGCAATAATTCATCTAACATGTAGAATTTTGGTTTTATCAGCACAGAGAGCTATGATATTTACATGCAGTCAAGCTGACAGACTTTTAGGATCTAGGATGGGGGAAAATGATTCTGAGGAGACAAGACGTGCAAGAAAGATTATAGCTGTCTCAATCCTATCCATGTCAACTCACTGCTGAGTTCAGCTAAGCTTACGCCAGGTAAAAGAATACAGGAGTGCAGCCTTAGGCACAGCCTCATTTTTATTTATTATTTTGCATCCTTCAGCAACCAGACATCTGATTTTTTTCCAGCTCTACTCTGAAGATAGCATGATTGAACACTTATGGGGAAGTCCATGAGACTGTGGGGAGATTTGAGGGGTTCATACCACAGTACTTTTGAACTCAAGCAGTGCAGCACAATAGGACATTTATCTATAATGTGCAGAAAGTCTGATACACTAGATACACTGAATGGGCAACTAATTAATAAAATTTTCTACTTCCAATAAGGTTTGTTTTAAGAAGAAAACATCTATAAATTTATATTGTAGCATTATTATTTAAACCCTAATTTCTAGCAGATGAATAAATTACGCTTCACTTTTATTAACTATACAAACTATATTGCTGTGCCTCAATGTGCAAGGTTTAGGAAATATATTAATGGAGGATTTAAGCCATTAAATAATTTTTTGATGAATTTCAATAGGGTTCTACACTTAGACATGAACCAGTTGCACAAATACAAGATGGGTGGGCACCTGAATTGCCATGTGAAAAGGATATAAGGATCCTAGAAAACCATGAGCTTAACATGCTTTAACAGTGCGAAGCAGCAGCAAAAAAAGCTAATGCTATTTTAAGCTGCATTTAGTGTCCAGATCAAGGGAAGTAATACTCTTACTCTATTGTGCCTTGGGAGTTACTGTGTCCAGTAGTGGGCATCACCATTTAAGGAGGAAATTGACAAGCTGGAATGTGTGTAGATGAGGTTGACCAAGATTATAAAGGGTCTGGAAACCAAGCCATAGGAGGAATGGTTGAGGGAACTGGGTATGTTTAGCCTGGTAAAAAGGAGACTAAGAAGAGATATGATAGGCACCTTCAAATATCTTAAGGACTGTCAAATGGAAGATTGAACAAGCTTGTTTTCTCCTGCTCTGGAGGGTAGGACTCAAACCAATGGGTTCAAGTTACAAGAAAGGAGATTCCAACTAAACAAGACGATTAACTTTCTGGCAGTAAGAGCTGCTCGACAGTGAAATGGACTTCCTTGGGAGGTTGTGGACTCTCCTTCCTTGGTGGTTTTTAGGTAGAGGTTAGATGGCAATCTGTCATGTATGATCTAGTTGAGATTCAAGCATTGCAGGGGTTTGGACTAAATCACTCTTGGATTCCCTTCCAACTATACAATTCTATGAATTTTTAATCTTTACCGCTCTTCCCACTAAAAAACATATAGGTCCTGATACAGCCTTACATGAGCAATCAGAACACTTGTGGACCTTTGTGAGAAATTTGCATATACAAGGAATACAGAATCCGACCAATAAGCTACTGTTTAAGTTATGACACACAATTCAAAGAGTCCTCACCAATAAATCATAATCACAGCATGCCAAAATGAAGCATCCTTTCAAAATCACAAACATTTTGGAACACTCTACCAACTTCACATTTTGGGATGCTTATATACCTCTGATTTACAGTAGAGAAGTTTTAGCAAACTCGAGGCTAAATACAGAAGTCAGTCAATACTACAAAGTTATTTTCTACTTCAACACTAAAAGCCAGTGTTCCCACTCATTGTGTTCTGTGCAATGTTCCTCTCACAGAGCATAATAAACCTTTTGGCCATCCTTGCCTAGGAAAACACAAGTATACCTCATTATCTTTTATCGCGAGTATGCTTGCTCTCCCTGCATTATTTACTGTCATTTCATGCTGTGCTATATTTGAATTCCACTGTGGAATGAACCCATCTCACCGCTCTTTTCCATACTGTATAAAATTATCATTTATATTAGCAAAAAAAGTGACAGCATGCTACACTGGACTTGGGAATTTTAATGCCCAGATTTAACATTCTGGCTTTGCCATATTTAGCATGAAGTGTGCTACATTCTGAAGTAGCTTTAGGTATGGTGCCACTGTGGCATTACTAGCCAGCAACAGAGGGAATAGAAATTTAATAAATAATAACAACAATATATGACCTTTTAAACTATGTGTGGGGTGAGAAGTTTATTGTTTTTGTTTGTTACTATGCTATATATTTTTGTGTTTTTATACTGTAAACCACCCTATGGTCTTTGGATGAAGGGCAGTATAAAAATTCAGTATAAAATGTCAATGTAATGTTGACATGCCAAGTTTGCTGGTGTGGCCAATTCCCACCCCCTAGCCATACATACAGACACATGTCATTTCCAATAGCACAAAGAGAGCTATTACAACCACCAGACAACAGCTGTAGGTGCCTTTCAGTAACCTCAGGTTCCCTATGAACTTCCTAGCCACATATTTGTGTGTTTGTGTGTTGGGAGACAATAGCTTTAGGGAAATACAAACTCTGGCTGAGCTGCTGAATTTCTGAATCCACCCTGAGTCTCTTCCTGAAGCGCAAAGAAATGCTCTTCCTGAAGAGCAAAGAAAAGCTTGAAGTGCACACCGTAGGGGACACACGCACCAGGCCCCTTTGTTCCTGCACATACCTCCAATGCAAATGCTTTGACATTAAGGCTGGGTATAAATGCAGCAGATAAATGATAGTCCCCTGCAACACACACAAACCTCCCATCTCTCACTACAATCTCAGGGAAGCATCACATAATCCACCAGCCCAAACGGAAGGCAGGGTGGGTAAAAGAAGGCCAACAAGTGTTCCTTCTGCTGGGTGACACAGAAAAAAAAGGCATTGCAGCCATCCCTCAGTGCCATGAAGATACTTGGCGGAGTATCTTTACTGGCAAAAGCTGCATCCCTCCCTCGGAAATTGGGCTGGGAACATCACCACCAGCTTGTTGGCACTGGGAGGTGGGGGGAGGGAAGAGAACAGGAGAAAAAAGACTTTTCTTTCATGGAAGACCAATAATAGCTGTCCACAAAGACAAAGGCTGGAAGCAAACAGCGGTGCACGTTAGGAACCAGAGCCTAAAAAAGCCAGGAAGAGAGGCAAGGGGGCTCCCTCATCCCACTGAAACACTTTGATATATCCAGTAATAATGTTTACTATATTCCCTCGAGAAAAGATAGCAAGGTGGCAGACTCTGCTCAGGGGGACGCACAAGGCAGGGGAGCGAAACTCGAGCCTGCCACCCACCTGCTCCACCAAGGGAAAAGGCCTCTTAGTAGGAGGCAGACGAAAAGGGCAGGAGCATCTGCTTTGCGTACAGAATGTCCCAGGTTCGATCCCCGGCATCCCCAAGCAGGGAGAGGCGCTGCACGTCATTGGGGACCGACCTGCCCCAATTGCCTGACTCCGCGTAAGGCAGCTTCCCAGGTTCCTATTTCTCCACCCAGCCAACCTGTAAAGTAGACGCAGGTGTGGCAACCTGTTCCCCATATCTCGTGGCCAGGAAGAATGGGGATTTGGGGTGGGGTGGGGGAGAAGCAATTACTGTCCTAATGATAGGAAAAAGCCCCCCTCCCTTGTTGGTCTTACCCGCCTGACAAAAGCAGAGGAGAGAAAAGGGACCGGATAACACACCCTCGTCGTCCACACTAACAGGGAGGGAGAGAGAGATACCCGAGCAGGGAAGTGGCTGTGCACCGGACGCGGCCACCACGCGGGACGCGCTGGAGAGCAGGAAGCAGAAGCCACCTTGTCCCTCATCCATTCCTCCGTCGAGAGAGGAGCGCTCTGGCAGAGCTGCTCTGCCTCCAAAAGGCAAGCGAGGGCGAAGCAGCATTTTAACCGCGCTCTCCACCCTATAGGCGCAGGCAGGCAAGCAAAGGAGCAGACCTACCCCTCTGCCCGCCTCTGCTCCGGCACACGAGGGGGAATAGTACGCTCTTTCTTCCACCGCTCTCCACCCCCACCCCCCGCGTAAATGCGGGCGAGGAAAGGCGAACTGCTTCCATCCTGACCACACAGAGAGAGGTGGGGGCGGCGGGAGAGAGGAGAGAAGCAGCACGTTTAACTACGGCGGAGTAAGGAGGGAGGGGAGACGGAGCCGCTGCACTCCGCTCCCCCCCCCCCGCCCCCCGCAGTCCTTCCCCGGCGCCCGGCAACGCCGCCGCCGCTGCACACCCCGCCGGGCCCTCGCGGCGCTGGGAGAAGCCGCGTTTCCAAGCGAGCTTCCCGGTGCTGCTCTCGGGTTACACTGGGGCAGAGCAGAGTGGAGCAGAGAGAGAGACAGAGAGAGACAAGCCCTGCAACCCCGCCGCTTACCAGCTTCGCCGGCGAGTCGCCCCGCCGCCCTCCTCGCCCATCCTACTCTCCCAAGCGCGGCCGGGGCTTGGCCCCCCCGCCGGACTGGCGGGGAGGCCGGACCTGGAGCAACGCAGTAGTGGCGTCGGAGGCGGCGGCGCTCGGCGCTCGGCTTCTTCCAAGGGCCAGGCTCGCCACTGCAGCGCCCGAACCCCGCGCGGAGCGGCCCGTGCTCGGCGGCTCCTTGTGCGCCGGCTCCTGCGGCAGGGTCAGGGAGCCCGGGCCGAGCAGGGAGCGTCTACGAGCCTCCCGCCCGGCCGGGAGCGTGTATAGCAGCCTCGCCTCGCCGGAGAGCCAGGGAGCGTCTGCAAAGTGCCCACCCTAGCGGCGAGCGCGCGCAAACGAAAACAACAAGGGGCGGGGGGGGGGGGAGAGAGCCGCCTGCCGCGAAAGAAAGGGAGCGTCTCCAAAGTGCCACACTCGTATCCAACGGCCTGGGAGAAAGACCGCAGCAAATCAGGAGTCGTGAGAGAGAGAGGCTCTTGGCAGGCCTCCGCGGAGGCGCATGACACCGTGTGAGCGTTTCGCTGCCGCGTTGTTGTCGTTTTAATGCGCCGAGCGGCAGCACGTCCCACATTGCTCCAGAAAGTCCTCAGCAGGAAGGGGTTAAATCCTTCATCTCTGTGTGTAAAACAACACTGCATGAGCAGGAAGCATCTGCAGCTTCCCGGGTCCCGTTGCCCAGGAAAACCTCCCCACAAAACCCTCTCCGTTTACGGTTGCAAAAGTCCCCGCCTAGCCGCCGAGACGGCTGGGCATCATTGACACATAATACGGTTAGATAAACCTAAAACTTCCCGCTCTCGCTCCCCCCCCCTTTTTTTAAAGCACAGACATTCATAGATTTCCCGTCTGCTGGCCACGGCCCCAAAGCGGCTAGAGGCAACCCAATGGACTGCTCTGCAGTGCAGGGTTTCGTACCTTAATAGGTAGCAAGGCATAAACTTCAAATGATGCATGCACGAAGATTCCGTGCACAATGCACGGCAGTGGAAAACACATAACCACAATGACAGATCGGAGCTTTCTGAGTAAATACCCATTACAGAACGAGAAGTGGGAAGTTTGGTGAGAGCCTGATTTAGAACCAGCGACGACCCTGTATTGCAGCTCCCCACGGGCCCGCGCATTAAAGGCTCACACGCCTGACAGCTGTTAACACGTGGTGAATGAGCGACTGGCTCAAATATCATATTTCCATACTACTTCAACAAGCAAACACCAACCCCTAAATGCAATGCTTTCCAATTCAGTCAGTTGACACAATCAGCTGCCAGCCATCATGTATTGAATAACTGTGGTACAAATGGCCACCCCCAAAACTTTTTTGAAGAATGCCTGGGGGTGTTTCACATGGTCATGCATTGCAAGCATTGTTCACAAGTGAGATGATACAGATATGGACCCTCCCATATGTAGTGCAAGGGGGAATCCTGACCAATTAGAATCAGTACAGTGGTACCTCAGGTTAAGTACTTAGTTCGTTCCGGAGGTCCGTGCTTAACCTGAAACTGTTCTTAACCTGAAGCACTACTTTAGCTAATGGGGCCTCCTGCTGCCGCCGCGCCGCCAGAGCAGGATTTCTGTTCTAATCCTGAACAAAGTTCTTAACCCGAGGTACTATTTCTGGGTTAGCGGAGTCTGTAACCTGAAGGGTATTTAACCTGATGCGTATGTAATCTGAGGTACCACTGTAGTTGGAAGGGACCCTGATGATCATCTGGCCCAATCCCCTGCAATGCAGACCCCATCCTCCTGTCACTGCCGTTCACTTGGACATGGTGGCGGCAATGGTGGCTGGTTCCATTGCAAGGAGACCAGCAGCAGGTGGAGCCAGAGCTAATGACAGGCAACACCCACCAATGCTAGTTTTGCCCCTGGCCCCATCCTCTTCCCTGCTGAGCTCTGGATTGACTAAGGAAGATGAAGGTAGCAGCTACAGCAGGCAGGTGGAGGCTGCCTGAAATCAGACTGAGGTTAGTGGGAGGGGCAGAGACAAAGTGAATCAGGATGCGGCAGGGACAAGGACCCCTTCACACCATGTCTTGGTCCAGATAGGGCTCAGTCAGTCATGCCAAGCCAAACTATATGACAGATGTCACACCTAGTTTGACTCTTACAGCAGAGTAACCCTTCAGATGTTGTCAGACTACAACTACCATAAATTTCTGATTATTGGTCTTGCTGGCTGTGAATCATGGCAGCTGTAGCCCACCAACATCTAGAAGGCACCATGTTGCCCATTCCTGCTGCAGAAGAAAATAAGGACAATGGAGAGAAAGAGAAGTGCGATCTTAATAATGTGGAAAGAGGAGAAAACAAGCTTCTTGGCATCTCTAGCACCCCACGCATCAGTTGCCAGGTCCTATTTTTGGGGTGTCAATGTCAGCTTTGTGTCAGGGTTGCACCTTGTGATATATACTTTAAAAGTTATTAACAGCCAACATTAGTCATATTCAGAGTAGACAAACTGATTTAAGTGAGTCTACTCCCAGTATGACTAATGTTGGCTATGTATACTGTTCTTTAAGCCATCAATTAAAATAGTCTCCATTTTGTCAAAGTGGTCTGAAATACAGCCATCAAGAAAGCAGATCAAGCAAGGATAAGTTCAGTGTCATTTATATGGAAGAGTCCTATTAACATATATGAATCTTATCCTCTCCCGATGGAATTTATAACCTTTTATGTTAGAGTGTTTGCCAGCTGTTAATAGTTCTTGCAGTCATATTTGTGCAGTTAGGTGCACAGGAGCCCTCTGAAATCAATGAATCTAACTCTGCATTGGGCTTGTCTGATAAAAGACAGTTTAAAACGATCAATGGCTTAGACGAAAAGGGTGGCTAGGGTATAAATGAGACATCACTCTTACTATCTGGCAGCCTGAGATTTCAAAATAATATCTTTCTGTATCGATTGCCCAACGATTAAAATGTAAGATGTGTGTTTCATCATATTTCCGTTATAGATTTGCCACATTCCTCTATGAATACTATATGGTGATACTCCAAGACATAAATTTCAATGTTAAAGATGTTATAGGCCTGTCACTAACTGTAAGACACTGTTACCCAGACCTATATATTGATACTGTAGAGTATGATCAGAGCATGTAAGTTTGGTCAGACCTTTACAGACAGGGGCCTGTAAGCTAAACTGCTAGCGAAAAAATAAAATCTTCTCAAGATTCTATATTCGGCCTTATTTAATGGGGATCACTGAAATTAGAGGGTATGTTTAACTTAGTTCTGACGGAAGACTAGAGCAGGTGACATTTTAATTTACCATCAGAGTATGCTAATTGCTGGGCTTTTAAGATATCACCACGTGTGCTTTTATTTTCTCTCGTCTTTTACTTTCATTTATTCTTTCTTATTACATTTCATCTTTATTTACCCAAGCACCATATTTTGCCCAAATTAAATGCCCATAGCACACAACCTTAGATAGGTTTATACACCCCACAGCATGCCACATCACATTTTTATTTTTAAATACAGTACACATTTGAGCAATGAGTTCACTATAAGCACATTCTATTTGGGCTTTTAGAAGAGGGGCACTGTCATATGCACTTGTCACTTCCACTACCTGGAAGGGTTTTTGGTTGGGATGTGGTTTCCTTTCCAATGGCTGGATATCAGCATTCTTGCTGCTGTTGTTGAATACAGGAAAATATTTATTTTATCTTTCGGGATGTCTCTAGTCAAGATTCCTAATAAATATGATTCTGCTGTTTTGTTGTATGATATTTTTATCAATTTTTTAATTTCCTCATGTATCATATTCCAAAATGTCTTAATTTCAGGGCAGGACCACCACATATGATACAAAGTGCCAGTCGTTCTGTTGCACCTCCAACACTTATTACTACCCAATTTATTCATTTTTGCAAACCTGTCTGGAGACAAATACCATCTGTGGTGCATCTTCATAAAATTTTCTTTTATCCAAAATTTTTCTTTGTCCAAAATTTTCCCCAATCTTTATAATCAATTTTGTAACCTAAATCTTTTCCCACTTTAACATATTTTCCTTTTAATTTCTTGATCTGTTTGTGTATTATTTAATAGTTTATATATTTTTGTGAGTATTTTTTTGATTATTTTGTAAAACTTCTTTATCTAACCTTGATGTTTTGTTTTCAAATCCTCTACTCTTTATATCTTTCTCAAATGTCACTTTCAATTGAAAATATTCCAGTCAATTTATTCCCGTCTTTTTAAATTCTTCATACTCTTTTAATTTAGGATTTTCATTCACTTCTTCCACCAACTCTTTATAGATTAGCCACAATTTTTTGCATTATTTTTAAGTGTGGAGTTTGCCTCTACTGAGGAGGTCCACCACAGAGTTTTTTCTATAATTTTCTCCTTTGTTCTCTCCCATACTTCAAACAAGGCCTTTCTCACTAAATGATTCATAAATCTTTTATGTACTTGTATTTTCCCATAAAATAAATAGCCATGCCATCCATAAATTTTATCCCAACTTTCCAATTCCAAAACCTCCCTATTTTTAAGTAACACCCATTCTTTCAACCAGCTCCAACATGCAGCTTTGTAGTATCTTCTTAAATCAGGAACTGCAAAGCCTCCTGTTTCTTTTGACCCCATCATTATTTCTGATTTTATTTATTTGGTCCCTTTTCTATTCCCTGTTTCATGCCTTTTGGCCCAGAACAGGGAAATACAGTGTGCATATTTGCTATTACTATGCTTAGAAATATATTTTTTAAAAATAAAATAAAATAAATCTAAGATATTCCACGGCATACTGTTCTGCAGACTTGCATGAATAATTATTTTAATAGAAAATAATACTAATAATTGAAAAATTGAACTGTAGTACAACAAAGATAAAGGAATTGCTGCAATCTAAGTTACTTGGTACTAAGTTACTTGGTACAGGAAATCGCCTTGTATTGAGATAAGACTATCAGGCTGTCTAGATTGGCGGCCTCAGGTCTCCTGGGTTGAGGCAAGAGTCTTCCCTAGTCCTACCTTGTGATGCTGTGGCTTGAACCTCGGACCATTTTTGCATGCAAAGCCCATGCTCTGCCACTGAGCCATGGCCCCTTCCCTATTTGCTTATGAATGGCAAAATAATTTGTTGGAGTCAACATTTGGGGTATTTTTAAAGACAAATGCATAGAGCCAACCAATGGAAGATGGGTGACATCTGGTGGTCAGTGTAAATTCTCTGGGTTTTTTAAAATAAAAGTTGAGTATTTCCACTGGAATGAATGGGACGTACTTCCTGTGTAACTCATATGAAGATTGCAATATGTGTTCAGAACAAAGTTAATATGTTAGGCCAATAGCCAAACAACCTTAGATATATGTATGCATGTTGTACCATTTGCAAGACCCAGCCTGAATAATGCAAGAAAACTATCCATAGTAATGGAAGAAAACCAAATGGCAAAGAAGTACAATTTTCTTGGCTGCTGCGGTTGAAAGCATAACTGGTACAAAATACGACTAATTTGTTTTTCAGGGGAGACACATACATTAGATTCTGAAATGCATTTGCAGAAGACTTAATTAAATTCAGAAACTTTGAAGTCTTTATCTCCAGGAAGGCTGGCACAATCTGCAGTTGTACATTGTAGCATATAGTATTCTATGATACTATGTATAAAAAGCCCTTGACATTTAATGAGACATTTGGAATTTATAATGCTCATAGGTTATTAGTGATCAAAGCCTTGGACTTATTCCGTTAGAAAGGATGAGCAACTTTAGATGTATTCTCCTGTGATTCATATGCTTTGTAAAACAGGCTCTTTTCATAAAGAGAAAGCAGCAGAAATCATGCTGGAGGTTGTGTGTGTGTGTGTGTGTGTGAGAGAGAGAGAACCCTATTCAGTTTCAGGACTTAAGGTGAAATAAGGTTAGCAGAGTTCAGACCTGCATTCTCTTGCATGCTTTTTAGTCACTGTGAAATGTTTGTGGTGATTGTCAAGAATGAATGATTATAAGAAAAAAACAGATATATTTATTTCTATAGATGTATACTTCACCCTTCATCCTAATTGGAACCCAAGGTGGCTAACAATACAGTAACAACAAACAAAACTTAACAGAAAACATACAAACCAACCATACTAAAACTGGATAAAACAAAGCAGCACAGTCAGTGGAAAATTTGTTATACTCCAGAGGCCTGGTGGTGTGTGTGTGTCTAAAAATATCCAGTATGGGGGACTATCAAGCAGAAATCAGGAGAGAGAGCCATAATCTCACAGTTCCATTAGGTTCTAGGTTCTGCTTCTGGGAATGCCTTGTGTCAGGCATCCCCAAACTCAGCCCTCCAGATGTTTTGGGACTACAGTTCCCATAATCCCTGATTACTGGTCCTGTTAGCGAGGGATGACGGGAGCTGTAGTCCCAAAACATCTGGAGGGCCGAGTTTGGGGGGTGCCTGCCTTGTGTCATGGAGCACTGACCAGCTAGAAATAGCCAGTGGTGGGACAATAAGCAGGCATCTCCTGCTGATGTTAATGATCGTAGGGGACAAAACAGGAGAAGGCTTTCCTTCAGGTAGTTGAGCCCCAGGTCATTCAAGGCTTTGTATAGGAATACAAACTCCTTGAACCAGTCTAGCAGCTCACAAGGAGGCAGTGCAAAGTTTGGAAGAGCAGAGCAATACGACCCCCCACCCCACTACTTGCTGTACCAGATACCAACTGGTCAGTGGTATTTTGCACCACAGGCAGCTTCTGGATCATCTTAATGGGAAACCTGACACAGAGTGCATTCCAATAATGTAGTCAATTAATTAACGTAGTAAGGTTTTTGTTTTCTGCTTGGTAAATTGTTGAGACCTATGGCTGTGTCTTAGGGACGCGGGTGGCGCTGTGGGTAAAACCTCAGTGCCTAGGGCTTGCCAATCACATGGTCGGCGATTCGAATCCCCGCGGCGGGGTGAGCTCCCGTCTTTCGGTCCCAGCTCCTGCCCACCTAGCAGTTCGAAAGCACCCTTAAGTGCAAGTAGATAAATAGGTACCGCTTTATAGCGGGAAGGTAAACGGCGTTTCCGTGTGCTGCGCTGGTGCCGGCTCGCCAGAGCAGCTTCATAACGCTGGCCACGTGACCCGGAAGTGTCTCCAGACAGCGCTGGCCCCCGGCCTCTTAAGTTAGATGGGCGCACAACCCTAGAGTCGGACACGACTGGCCCGTACGGGCAGGGGTACCTTTTTATGGCTGTGTCTTATGCTGGGATTTACAGTTCAATCTATTCAGAAGTTTAACAGTGCAGTCCTACATATGTGTATTCAAACCTTATTCTCCTTGAAGTCAACAGAGCTTCCCCCCAAGAAAGTGGGTATAGGATACCAGCCATAGAAAGTATAGGATTGCTGTTGCCCCCGTACCTAGACGTAAGCCACATTTACCTCTGTGGTACTTACTTTAAAGTAGGCGTGTATATAATTGCACTGTTAGTCTCCAATCCTGTGCCTGCTTGCTGGAAATTTAACCCCAATGTCCTCCAGGGTACCTTTTCTTTTTTTAAAAAAAGAGTAGACGTGTATCAGGTCAGGCTAAAATCCTGTAGCCTCTTATCTGGGACTAAACCCCACTAACCTCAACTGGACTTGCTGTTATGTAAACGTTGTAGTGTTGTGCAGTTTTTTAAGAGATACGTACAGAATTCAGCTGTAAGTCACAGCATAGGACACAACATTCATAGCAATAGGTCACAGGAGTTTACTAAACAGAAAAAGAAAACATTAACAATTAAATCAGGATGTAAGAACAGAACCACCATATAACAACCAAGTCCCTGTTTACTGATTTCCTGAATTCCTTTCCTTTGCACCTCAGGCCTGTGTTTAAGGAAGAGGATCCATTTATTACCTGGGCAGAGAGGAGCGTGACTTAATTTCCCTTGACCTCTTGGAGGCTTTTCATGAAGTAGAAAATGGAATTATTTTTTGATTGCTTGTGGAAGTTGGGGATTTAAGAAAGTTTTGCAGCGGTTCTGGTTGTATTTCACTAGTTCTCCCTCATGCAGTAGTTTTGGTCGACTGCTGCTTAACTTTGTGGAATTTGACCTACAAAATGTGCAGGGACCCCAGTTTAGTGGCAGAGCACATGCCTTGCATGCAGAAGGGCCTGGGTTTGAGCAAACAGAATCAGGTAGCAGATGATGAGAAGGACGCTGTGCCTGACACCCTGAAGAGCCACTGCCAGTCAGCATAATAATCAATACAGGGGTAGATGGACAATATAGTTTCACTCAGTAACATTCAACTTCCTATGTTCCTTATACCACAGAGTTCTGACTAATACTACTAGGAGACATTATCCAGAGGCAGGGTGTTATCAGTTTTTGGTTTTGTTGTTTCACCACAAATTTGATAATACAAAATTTAATGTATGTTACCCAATGCAAATGTTCACTAATTCCTAGCAGAAGCAGTGTGTTCAAATTCTTATATTCTGGACTTCCACATTCCTATTGAGATATAAAGTCACAAAGTAGAATCCTGACATTGTAATTTTTTATATGGAGGAAGTTTTCGTATGGGAACCATTACATAGCTGATCCTGCATATGTAATCTGAGGTGGTGTTGTCTAGCAACAAATACACCTCGGGTACCTCGGGTTAAGAACTTAATTCGTTCCGGAGGTCCGTTCTTAACCTGAAACTGTTCTTAACCTGAGGTACCACTTTAGCTAATGGGGCCTCCCGCTGCCGCCGCGCTGCCAGAGCACGATTTCTGTTCTCATCCTGAAGCAAAGTTCTTAACCCGAGGTACTATTTCTGGGTTAGTGGAGTCAGTAACCTGAAGCGTCTTTAACCTGAACATCTGTAACCCGAGGTACCACTGTATTGACTAAATCTGTAGATCATGTGTTCCTAGTCAACTTTTAGCCCTGAAGTAATAAAGATATTCTGCCTCCCCACAGGAAAGGGCAAAGTTTTTCCTGTAGAAACAACTGCCCATTCTATAGTATTTCTATTATTTAAGAACTGCTGATTGCCTTATTAAGGGTTACAGGTGGATAAAAATTATTACAGAGTACAAAAAGATACAGTTCTCTTCTGAGAGGCTCAGAATCTAATTTCTTATTCATTGCCAGTTTTATTGTAGCTCAATGGATATCTATGGCACTTTACAACCACATATAAAGATGAAAGCTACCTCTAGGAGTTCAAAGTCCTAAAGTCAGGCCATGGAAGTAATGATAAGAAAAAATATCAAAGAGTAAGGCAAGTACATAAAGACCTTGAGCACTAGAAAACCAAATTATTTCAAATCATATTTTGCCAGGAATATTTGCTGGTTTTAAAGGGTGAACTTTTGCCAGAGGCGTTAATTGAAATAGCTACTCACCAGCAGAATGTCTTGACCCTGGGAGCAAAGGCTATGAGTGCTGTTAACTTTTTCAATATATTTTGAAATTAAGGTTGCCAGTGATTTGTAATTCAAATGAACTGGTCACATTAATTAGACTTTGTAACAAGGAAAAGAAAAAAAAGGGGAGAACTTACTGAAAGTATTTCAGAGATGGAAGCCAATAATTCAAGCTTTCCCAGATGTCTAAAATTTCTTGTTCAAGTCCTGTCCATATTCAGACTTGTCCATGTTTTTGTGTGCTGAAGGCTTTTGTAGGCTTTGATCAATTTTTTTTAATTAAAAAATATTTATAAACTTGAAATTACTGTGTACAGTAACAAGGAACTGTGATGATGGTTAGGAATTAATGCTCTGTTTCCCAATTCCTTCTTCAGTTTCATAAATGATGGCACTAGATAGATACCTGCTATTTTACCCAATCACAATTAGCCCCTTGATGTGGTTATCAAAGTTCTGCCCTGGTGTAGTGAAGGGATGGACTGTCCATAATTGGATTGTCAACTGAAGTTAAAAGAAACCAGAATGGCTTAGAGAAAGAGAGAAATACTTTAGGAGGTTTGTCTTCTTACCAAAGAGCTAAAGGAGGGAGTAGGTCAATAATGTGGAGTGACCTGCCATCTCACACTCATGCTTCCTCACATGCCCTCCCTGGCCTGGAGTGCCTTTTACCAGTTTTACCAGGTTTGACAGCTATGACTGTTCCTGGACAGGGATGGCTTAGCCATGGTGACCAATGCCCCAGTAACATTCCAGCTATGTTGCTGACCTGTGTGATATGTGAATTGCCCTTAAATATCACCAAGAAGCTTCAGTTAATGTAAGATTTGGTGACAAGAATGGCTGGAGTCATTCCTATGCAACCTACTTTGAAAAATCTATGTTGGCTGTCTTCTCACTTCTGAGACCAATTTAAGCAGTGGTGCTTAACTTTAAAGCCCTAAATGACTAGGAACCAAATACCTAAAAGAGTGACTCTTCCCATACAAGCCTGTCCAATCCTAAGATCTCCTGGAGAGGCCCTGATCCCAGTATACTCTTTAGTAGAGACACACGTTGTTTCCACAAAGGAGGGGGCTTTTCCTGCAGTTGCATCCAGACTTCAGAATGTCCTCCCTAATGGGCACATTTAGCATATTGATAACAGTTGCCTGCTTTGTAGTTTCACCAAACAAGGAAAATAATTATTATTGAAGGGCAATTTCAAAGGTTTAGGCAAGTAGACAAGTTACTTTGCTTAATGATAACTAGGAATTTTCCTCAGAACGTCTTTAAATGACAGCTAAAAGTGACAGCAGATGACTTTGGTTGGAAGTTGGAAATGGCAAAATAATTATTTAAATGCAATTCCAGTGCAGAATCTCACTTAGGACATTTGCCCACCAAGTCTCAGGATGGCTTCCCAGAAATTCTGGGGTCAAGTTACATAAGCTATGAGGATGCATTGAGAAGCTGGGCTGAGTTTGGCCCATGCTTGTTGAATTCCTTGAGAATGCAGCATCTGGCAGGCAGCAAGGTGGTCATTCTGATTGCTTCACCATGTGTGCAGCTTGCGATTCAACCCACAGGCATTTGCAGGGTGGGCGTTTTAGTAACTGTTTTGCTTCCGTCTTTAAAAGCCAATGGAAGCCACAATTTCTGAAAGTGGATCAATGTGATTTAAAACAAATTCAGCTCTGGGGTTAGATTATTTGAAGTTTAAACCGTACCGACTTCAGAACTTCTCATAAAATGTCTTATGTTTTTCTTCAGAAATACTGCAGTGAATTTTTTTACTGATGACAATGGCAGACTTCTGAATGGGTGACAAGCAGAACAATCCACACTCATATAATGCTGAGACCAGAGGCAGGCTGCATCTGTGTCAATGGAACAACCATTGGACTGAATGCATGCTCAGCCAGTGAGGGGAGGGGAAATATACAACCAAAATATGCAAAATGTTGCAGGAAAACTGAAGAAATAGCCAGAGCAGCCTGGAAACTCCACTAGGGCCAACCAATAAGGTATTGTTTCTGTTCCACTACTTCCCTTATGCTGCCTGCATAGGGAAGGGACTGATGAACTCACCATGACAGGGACACCTCTCCAAAACAAGTCACAGTGTATGTGGTAGGGGGATGCAGCTGTGCTATTCTACCAGCTGCAGGGGTGCTGCCACTCTCCAGGACTGGTAGGGTGAAGGAGGGTGGTGTTGAGGATTGGGAAGCAATGGGTTGGCAGTGCTGGGTGCAGCTACTTGCCCCTGCCGCTGCCAACCTAGTGCTTCCTCAACCCTCACTGCTACCCTGCCCCAGCACATCTGGAGCCTGGATTGGCAGTGCCACTGCATCCAGGAAGCAGCAGCTCCCTACTTCACGCACTAGAGCTGCCCAGAACACTCCATGCATTGCAATACACATACACCCCAATACCACAATTGTTAAGGTCTACTAAAAATGGTCTAGAGCACCAGGAAGGAAAGGTTTTTAATTTCCTAGGGAGAGAGCCACCTGAAGATGGATCTGCCCCACATATCTCCACACACAACAATATATTTTGTAAATCGCTAGTACAAGCTGAACCTGCTGTCATTTCAATTTTTAAAATTTTTGTTTTGTTGCTCTGGGAAAATTAGTACTTTTAAAGCAATAACCCTAAATGAAACCCATTAACTCCAAATGTATCTGTTTGCTGGTAGGAAGTCTGCAGCCTGCTGACTCATGTCAGTAAGAAACCTTTTCTTGTCCATTGACACAACTGGGCTGCAGACTGCAGCTTGACACCATAGGCTGCACCTTTCCCCTGCAGACAGATTTATTGTGGCAAGAGACAGACCCCAGTCATTCACCTTCACTGTTTCTCTGGCAAGGAAGTGCTGCAACATGCCACCCCCCACACTTACCAAGGAGCATTTCCTGTGTGTGAACTGCAGACAGGCAAAGAATAACAGAGCATGAAGCAGCATGATTAAGGGAGATTAATATTGCTTGTTTCTTGGAAGAACAGACCAAGCATAGAAACAGCATGCCTCCCCCCAGCCCGTTTTGATTTCATGAAAGAAATGAATCCTCACTTGATTTTAGAAATCAAGGGGTTCATAATATTGGAAATAAAGTAGCATCCCTTGCTAGCTGCCCTTGTTTTCAGCAAACATTTATTGAGGATTCTTTTTATATTCAGACTGCTAGAGCATTAGAGTTAAGAACATAAGCTATAATCCATTGTGCGTATTTGCTAGAACAATATATATCCCAGCCATAAGGCAGCTTGTGAAAATCAGTGTATCATCATGCGTGTCTTACAAAATCAGCGTCTTAAATAATTAAAAGAATGTTTCACAAATAGTGAGTGGTCAGTGTCTGAAAGAGGAAGCACTGGCTCAGGAATACCTGGCCCAAAGTCCCAATTACAATGCGAAGACTCACTGTAGCTATTCACAAGTGAAGGAATGGTATTCTCCATTCTGGGATAGGTCAGTAGGTAAAGCATGAGACTCTTAATCTCAGGCATTGGTTCAAGCCCCATGTTGGACAAAATATTCCCGTATTAATCTAGATGACCCTGGAGGCCCCTTCCAGATCTATAGTTCTATGATTCTATGATTCCATGTGATTCCATGTCCATCTCTCTATACTCAGTAGTTATCTATTATTATTTGGCATGTCCTAAGGGTAAATGTTGTTCATAAAAAGAGGTGCCAAGACTGAGCCTTCACTTAAAATAAACTTTGGAAATATGACATTCCCATCATGAAATCAAATCACCAAAAAGTATATTTTGAAGAGACAGCTCCTGTTTGACATAGTTATCCCTGTGCTGGATAGCCAGTATATGGTAGTGGTTAGACTGAGTGTCAGACTAGGATTGGAAAGACCCAGGTTTAGATTCCCACTTGGCCATGAAGCTCGCTGGGATACCCTCCCTAACAAGGATGTTTTGAGGATAAAATCAGGAACAATGGGTGCTGCCTTGAACCCTTGGATAAAGACATTATTTGCAATGTCTGTACAAATAAAAGGAACAGCTCCCCCTGGAAGGGGTTCATTCCTTATTTTTTGTTTGATATTCCTAGAATCACACACTTTAAGCTAAATTAAGTATCAATGTTCATTTGTTAATCAAGGTTTTGTGTAAGCTTATTGGCTAGTATTGTCATATCCTGGGTGTTTGGGGAGAGTACTCGCTGTGTGAGGAAGTCTTACAATGCATCTGTCCAAAGACCAGGAGTTGAGAAAACCTCAGTAACTATACTTATCTGTGATCAACAATGCAACATAGTGGCTAGCAATTGCTACATAAATAAAACAGATGACCCAATCAGTTCCCATTTAGCTTTTTTGGGGGGGACCACACCCAGGGAGGGAGGCTTCTTCTCAAGACCAGGCATGTCTCTTAAAGAGACAAGCAACACACACTACAAGAGTGTCCTCTTCTATTACACTGTAATAATTACCATGAGGGGAGTATCTTTTTTGCCAACTGAAGTGCCCATGCTGCTCTCACTAGAACACTTATTAATTGATATCACTGAATCAGCAAAGCAATACTAAGGACACACAGGTAGCTGCTGAACAGACAAGCATCATGGAAATGGTTATTTGGGAATATTACTGGGACATTATAAGGCAACCCCTTTGCTAATATTTAATCTGTATCCACCTGGTAGGGTTTTTTGTTTTGTTTTTGTAAACCACACATGGAATTTGTTGAAGAGTGGGGTTTAAACCCTCAAATAAAGACATACATATGTTGAAGGCACATATTGTGATATATGTGAATGTTGTGGGATAACCAGCCTCATATAATCAACATGCTTAAAACTAATTAATGCATGAAGGGGTTAATACCATAGAGTAAACTATCCTGCCAGGCATAGCTATGTCCATTACCATGGGTGGAAATGGGTAATCAAGCCTGTTGTTCCTCAGTCTACCTGAGTTACTCAGCATATAAAGAAGTTTAAACTGGTTGTTCCAGCTCAAACTGCAAGGCTCTCACTCTTGAATTCTTATACCAATAATTTAGGAACTTTCACCACTTTTTAACTAAGCCAAGTTTTACTGCCTGTGCAACTTTCTGAAGCACATGCACCTGATCTTTGAAGAGTTTGAAAGTAACCCCTTTTTAACATGCCAAACATGTTGTCTTTTTCTATGCTAGAGGAGAGAAACTTTGGAACTCCCTTTAAAGGGCATATTTTAAACATTTAACACTTTATATTTCCATGCTTTACTTTGCTACAATGTTTTGCTGGGGTTCTCTCACCCAAAAGTACTTTCTCCAAACTTGGATATTGGCATCTAGGAATTATTCCTTCTTTATTATTATTTTCCCTGAACCAATAAATGTATCTTTAAGATACCCATTTTCTGTTCATATTAAATTTCTCTAGGTGTGCATATATAAATATGTAATTTTATTTTTATGCTGCCTTGCCATAGTTCAAACCATGCTTTAGGCAGCGTAACATAAAAAAATACATAATTACAACAAAAGTAGTCATAAGCAATAAACAAAACATAACAAACATACAACCAATCTGAACAATTTCCACTAGAACAATAAGATCTAAAATAAATCTTCAAAAAAATAACAATGACAACAACAATTCCACCCCAATCTCAACCCCGCCTAAA
The DNA here is from genome assembly GCF_965153285.1 of Podarcis tiliguerta. Lineage (NCBI taxonomy): Eukaryota > Metazoa > Chordata > Lepidosauria > Squamata > Lacertidae > Podarcis > Podarcis tiliguerta. Next base: position 41,269,432 of record NC_139534.1, read on the forward strand.
CAATCACCCAAAGCAATACCCTCAGCTTTATAGCTGCAATCGGGGCCCTGCTCTTCCAGGCCAGGTGAAAAAAGGCTTGCAAAGCAGGAATTAGGTCTTCCAGAACTTGCATCCAACATGCATGTCTCTGACTCTCTGGGTGTGCCAAGTTCATTCTCTTAGTCAACATAGCTAGGCTGCCTCATAACTGGAATAAAGGTTAGTGCTCTGTTAAATCTTTGCTGTGTCGTCCTGACTCTGACGACAGACTTCCTGTAAGCTGAGCTACATCAAAATTTATTACCCTTTGCCCAAACGTAAGACAGAAATATTATGCACATCATGGTCTCCTGTGGTGGGCAAAGATATGGATGGAATTATGATCTCTTTGATTGGACAGCCACGTGCTTAAATGTCCATACATGTAGAAATCTACACGCCACGTGTAGCTTAGCCGTTAACTTCTACATTACACAATTAGATGTCTAGTGCATAAGTTGTGAAGTCTTTGTTTCAAATCTTATCTCGGCTATGCTCTTAAACAAGGGACACTATTTATCAGCCTCTCATCTGGAATATATGGATGATAATATGGGTTTGCCGGCTGGGGACACTGGGATGATGTATGTGATATGTTTTGAAACCTTAAGAGAAGTGCTGAAAATTGTTATGAGTTGTGGGTGGCAGACCACTACCCCCTCCAACCTCTACATTCAGTGAAGGGTTAGAATTTGAACAACCTCATAAACTCATGAATTTAGCAAGAGCAAGAGCAAGAGCTGGAAATAATACAGGCTAGCTTCCTCATGAGGCCAGCCTGGCAAGGCTCGCTGAGGGTGGGTCATTGAAGAAACAAAAAGCTGACAATAGCCTAGTTTGTTTAATAATGATAAGCCATTGACAAAATATAAGACCCCAGTAGTTTTGGGGTAGGATTATCTTTGCCCTTTGCAATCTTTTACAGAAGATGCCAGGGTGACCGGGATGTGTGTTTGCTGGAAGTAGAAGGGGAGTAGTTGTTTTTCTGCTAATGTTGCTGGAAAGGAGGAGGAAGTGGGCAGAACTCCATGTGGGGACTGAGGGACAGCAGGCATACTGGCTGGCTTGAGCAGGCTGTTAAAGAGAGACAGGGGGATGGTGCTTAGGATGCCCCTGAATCCAATGCTGCGCTGCTGGAAAGCACAAACCCCTCTTAGGATGTGAATGCCCCACAATCTCTCCATCTAGGTTCAGGTTGTATATATGTATAAAGCAAGCATATATCATAAAGACACCACCGCCTCTGTTGTGCCTCCTTGTCCCAAAAGGAGACACAGTTCCTTGTGTTCTTAAGGGGGAATTCTGAGGCCTAAGGGGGTTCTTTCTCACTATCTCTATCAATATAACTTTTAAGCCAAGCAGGAATTACATTTCTTTGTGTGTGTTTTTGCATTATGCACATGTTTATGCCACTTGGCATGATGACTTTTTATTTTTAGACGTAGCTTCCTATAGAACAGACTGAACCCAAAATGAGTTCAGAAACACACCTGGATTTGCTCTACAGACCTGCATATAAATATCCAGTAAACTGATTACATTTGGAGACAATACACTTAAGAAAATATAATGCCCTGTGCACTGGAGAAGCAGGTTAATATTAGCTGATTTATATAGCACACTAAATTGAAACAGCATTTCCCACAGACAAATAACAGGCATATGGAATAAGAGAAACAGTGATGGCATATTAGGGTAATGTTATACAGACTAGGTTGTCTTGAATAAAATGTGCAGTGGTGGTGGCTGGTGCCCATTGGGACAGTAGAGTGGAAAGCAGGGACACCAACAATAGGGGTGCATTCAGAAGATTATAGCCATGATAGTTTTCCTGATTATTATGCTAGCACTTTTGTCCCAGTTTCAAATGCTCAGAGTTGTCTACACCCAGAAAGATGTGTCTCCATTCAGGCAAACAAGAGGCATTGCCACAGTTCAAAGACACGTGTGGCCAGGCAAAAACACTTGAGGGGCATGGAGAAAGCCTGAAGAGCTGTATTCAGGCTCCCAGGGCTGGAGATTCCCCACCCCTAGTTCCACTGAAGTTTCGTTTATCATTAAAGTTGTTGTTATTGGCTATGCTCCTCTTGGCTTGTGTCCTGGGAGAATATATAACACATTGCACAACTCTATAATTGTAGAAATACCCCTCTTTGCAACTAGGCAATAGAAGGTTTCTTTTTCTTTTTTAGGTGGCCAAAGTAACCAGGAAGTTAATGACATTCTTTACATATAGCACTTTTTAATTGGCCAGGTGCAGAATGGGAGCTTTAAGTTTCCTTTGAGATACTGCCAAGGCAGAATATAAGAACAGATGAACCCATGATCTGTTCAGGTACGACAATTTTTAATGGTTTTTGTGCGTGCATAAAATCTGTCAGTAAATATATTTAGGAGTTAAGGAGTAGAAGTGTTGTTGAGTGTTTTGAAAGCAGAGGCAGATGGAAAGTGAATCTCAGAGGAACAGTTGTCATCTTTAAATTGGCAACACCACTGAGGAAACTGGAAGGATTGCAGGCTGAGGGGACAATTTTACCTGTGTTTCAGATCAGCTCTGCTCTTTCTATAGCCATGATGGCATTGTGAACAAAATAGGACTGAGTTCATCCCAGGGTTGCGGGCAAAGATGACAGCATTGAAAATGAACCCAATAAAGTGAAGTTTCATTCTATTGAGAGCTGAGTGATTGCAGTTTGGGAGAAGAATTATGAGGTTTGTTTATTTTGGTGGCAGCGTAACTTCTTTTTTTCTTCTCCAACAGAAAAGCTTTGTTATAATTAAGCCAAGAGGGAGGATTCTGTTTTAGTGATGCAGAACTCAACACAGAGAGTTGATTTAGATTCCCTGCAAGAAGGATTTGCTGCTGTCAGATCGGCTAACACTCTGCTCGGCAACCCTTCAAAGCAGAGATCAAACATCAATTTGTAAAATTAAGAAAAGTGGCATAGAAAGAAAATGTGTAAAGTTGCATGCAGGTGGGAAACCTTTTCTGTGTGTGTGAAATCAGTGCTATTGACCTTGGGCCACCTTTTGTGTTCTGACAACTGAGAGAGAATAGGGTTTCCAGTTTGATGTGCAGACAATGGTAAGTTATAATATTTATTCTTCTCCCATTAAAACTTTCATATTCTGATTCTGCACATGAAGCTGCTGTTGAAAACAAGAACCACACCATCCATACCACCCAGCTCATCTGTAAGTTTTAAGTAAGAAGTGCATGAACTGGCTCTATGTGAACAGGCATTATCATCACAATTGCAATATAAGAAATTAATCTCATTTTATACATTCATTCATTATTTCATTCCTTACTGCATAACACAGTTCTTTGAAGAATCCAACCCTCAATTTAATTATACTGGATTGAAGGACACAAGGAGGGAGGTAGTCTCATATATAAAACACCAATAGTGCTATTCTCCCATCCAAATTTCTCAATAGTTAATAACACATGGCATTCAAGGCAGCAACTCCAGAGACACCAGTGTGGCAACTGGAACATATATTTACAGCTGAGCTCCTCTGGTTCAGTGGCTATTATTATATTTGTACCTGAGAGACTTGAGCTGTAATCCAGCTCAGCAGCTGAGCAGACTTGAGAAAATCACTAAGAGTGCGATTCAACCAAAATAAAGCACTTCTAAGTATCACTGTTAATGTGATAGAGCTAAGCATGTGCTTACATTTGACTGAATAGTGTCCTGTGAATGTAATCCACAACTAAAACCTCTGGAATAATCCTGGAGACTCCCATAGGAATTTCATGGTACCTGGATCACAAGTCACACCTGAGTCTAAGTTCTCTATAAAACAAGGATGGAAAACATAAAACAAGGATGGACAACCAGAGGTTGTTGGACTCCAACTCCCATCAGCTCCAGCAAGCTTGGCAAAAATCATGGATGATAGGCATTGCAGTCTGGCAACACCCAGATGATCACAAGTTTCTCACTCCTGCTATAAACCATAAAAACTAATTATTGGGGATGTGTGCTAAGCTGCGTATTTAATTTGGACTCCAATTTGGTGCTTTGGAAAACAGCCTGTCTTGATCTGAAGTGCTTTGTAGTCTGCTTGATTTGTTTAAAGGTCAACTTCAATTTGCTTCATTTCTCTTCCAAATCTTTATTTTTGTTTGCGGGGAAGTTATTCTATCAAAAGGGAGGAAGTTATTTTTGTTTAACTTCCTCCCTTTTGATAGAAGTGGATGAAATTTGCAGGCATGTTATCCCCACCCAAATAGATAAATTAAAGGCAGATAGGTCCAGGGATATTTGTAGTGTGTGTGTGTGTGTGTGTGTGTGTGTGTGTTGTAAAAAGGACAGAATAATCTGAAATTTGCAACAAGTTTCCACTTCTGAGGGCGTATATCCTACCAAATTTCAGAAGGTCCCCCAGTGGTTTTCCCACAAGGGCAGCCATTTCTTCATTTCCCCACCCCCTTAACTATTAGGAAATTTTCAAATGGCCATAACTCCACTCCAATCCTTTGATAGAAGTGGGTGAAATTTGTAGGCATTGTAGCAGTTAAGATGTGTTGGTGGTTATGGTTTAACTTCCCATGGTCGGTTTGGAATTTAAATATTTCCTTTTCAGAACACAGAGAAGGACATGCTTGTGAAAATAGAAGAGGTGGGGAAAGTGTCCAATCATTTCTAGTATTTTACATTTTGTGGGGCAGAGATCGAAAGAGCAAGATTGAAATTGCATATCTTGGCAGCCTCAGACAGAAGAAGAGGAATCATAGAATTGTAGAGTTGTAAGGTATCACAAAGGTCATCTAGTTCAACTTCATGCAATACAGCAATATTTGGCCCAATATGGGGCTTGAACCCACAATCCTGAGATTAAGAGTCTCATGCTCTACCAGGAAGGAAGAAAAGGAGCAGGTGGGGATAGGGGCTGTAAGACTGGCACCCAAAGGTAGAGGAGTGAGGTGCCCCTAGATGTCCGGCAGTGGGAAGAAGAGATGCTCTCTCCTCTGCCCTTCCTGTGGACTGAGATCCACATCAAGGAGGTGGGAGGACTTTGACCAGCCAGAGGTAAGGGCTGAACAGGAGGCTGTCTTGTTCCTCTGCCTGCCTATAAGTGGTAGGGAAGCTACAATTGCAGATTTACCCCACTTGGCAACCCACCCCTGCCTCTGTCTAATGTATTTTTAATACTTTACAGTTAAAAGAAACAAAACCATTGATACCCTGCTGCTTTGTGGTTTGGTTTGAAATTTTATATATACTGTAATAGTTACAGCACCCAAACAGATAGTGGTGGTTTAGGAGAGAAGAACAGGATGAAGGTTACTGTAATCCTAGATAAATAGGATCTATATGAATAGATAATGGGGTTAAAAACACAATGTTGAACTTGTTTACCTGGAAATAAGTACCACTGAGTTCAGAGGAGCTTACTCCCCAGCAAGTATGCATTGGATAGCTGTTAAACTACAAAACTGCATATCTTTCTTTCATGAAACAAAAACAACAAAAAATGCTGAGTATACTATGACAATTAGGGCTCCCATCAGAGAAAGCACAGATTTTGTTGTAGAGGAAATCAACATTCTCTTATAAACTGCACTTAATATTCTGTTTGGGCACCTATTTTACTAAAAGAATAAAACAAACAAACAAAAAAACACCATTTAGTGTAGGCCTGGAAATGCAGGCATAAAAGGAATTATTGTTGGTGGTTCTACTGTTATTTGTAAATTAAGGGACAGCAACAAGAAGGAAGTGAGATAAGGCACAGTGTCTTGGTTCATGAGCAGTAACAAGTAAGAATGCATTAAATAATTATTATTTTTAAAAAATTAGACAAAATTTTGCTATCTCAGAAGTTACGGGAAATGTACACACATGAATAAGAGTAAACAAGACATGTAAAAACATGCTTTGGAAACCCTGATTACATTATCAGAGATTGTGCCATCCTCTTTTTCAGGGCTGCATTGGAATGAGGTCCAATGAGAAAATGGTTTATGTGAATTCATAATGTGTCATTGAGAACACTTGGTGCTCAGTTTTAAGGAACTAAAAACACCTGAATGACCTAACAATCACTACACCACTTCACTGGAGTAATAACGTCTTCCTGAGCTTCGTCCAGTTATATCCTGAAGCCTGAAACCCCCTCTCTAGAAGTTAACAGAAGTGATAATATTTTATGTCTCAGTGTTTATTCTTGAGATGGGACATCATGTCATCTTTGACTTTAAAGTAAAATCTCTCGCCAAGCAGCATACCAATTTAACCTCAAGTAAATTTGATTTAACAACATGCTACAAAGAGGTCAATGGTGAATGAACATCCAGATGAAATATGAGTAACAACAGAAGCAAAGGGGGGAAAGCTTTGCTGCAGAGTCTTTTCATGGCTCTCTTGGTATATTACTCTGAATAATTTCATCAGATCTCCTTCCTACTCTGTTTCAGGCAGTGGTAGAATACACCTAGTGATTAGAACACTTGAATTTTATCTAATATTCTGTGATTGGGAAGCAGCATCAAATCACGCTTTACAATCACAAAATACTATATAAACTTCAGCAAGGGCATTGCCAACCTTTTTGGACAAATATAGCCAGTAGTGGATTTATAAAGGTGTGGGCAGTCCCCACCCCCACCCCGGGCGCTGAGCCAAGGAGCCACAAGATAGTGATGAATTAAAAAGCAATAATGAATTAAAAAGGAATTACAGTGGTATCTAGGGTCACAGACGCTTCAGGTTATAGACGCTTCAGGTTACAGACTCTGCTAACCCAGAAATAGTACCCCGGGTTAAGAACTTTGCTTCAGGATGAGAACAGAAATCGTGTGGTGGTGGCGCAGCGGCGGCAGCGGGAGGTCCCGTTAGCTAAAGTGGTACCTCAGGTTACGAACAGTTTCAGGTTAAGAACGGACCTCCAAAACGAATTAAGTTCTTAACCCAAGGTACCACTGTATTGTGAAAATAAGACGGGGGGGGGGGGGATTTTGTCCTCACTTAGGGAGCTGTATTACCAAAGTTTGCCATGGCAGGTAACCTTGTGTGTAGCCTTGTGGGAAGCCAATGAACTGTGATATGGAGCATCTGCCTACAACAGAGGTTGTCAACCTGCTGCCCATAGTCACCAGTACTCTCTCTAACATCCATGGAAAGTTTCAGCAAATATCCACTCAGAAATCCACCATATATGATATGTGGGAGACCATCTGCACCATTTTAGTCTCTTTTCATGCTGTTTTCAATGTGGCAGTCACACACAACAAAGCAGCCATTTTGTGCCAGGTGCCAATAGCACTATCTCAAAATTCCAAGTGTGCCCACTGCCAGGGAGCTGAAAAACACTCTACTAATACTATTTTCTGGTCTCAGCTCTATAGGTAGGACCATAACCACTCTAACAAAGTGTCCCCACACAGCTGGTTCAGGAGTATCTCATAGTCAGTGGTAACAAAAGGTGTAGGGAACGAGAAGATGGAATAAGGTTGCATGCTGCTGATCCCACTCTAAACAAAAGGGAATCCATCATGACAAGCAAGGCTGATTCAGTTCCCTGACCAAGCCTGAAACAAAACTGGAATGAGTCTAGATAATCCATATCATCTACAGAAGTCTGCAGTTGCCCCACCTTGACCCTCTCCACCAACTTCAATAAAAGGGGTGGGGTCTCACAGGCAAAGCACCAAGTGCAGACCCTCTAAGCCCATCCCAAGATCGAGTCTGGACTGGTGCTGTCTGGGTGAGCACATCTGGGTTCGGTTAGATGCACTTAGTTCACCCACTGAGGTTTCACCAGTTCAGTTCTTTCTTCATTCATGATCAAATTGCGGATCACCATGGTCTTATTTTGGACTGGCCTGATGTTATGTAACAGCACTGCCAGACTGGTGGTCTCAGTGGATAAACAAATAGGTTTTTCAATACTGGGAGACTGAATGGTTAATAATTGTAGGAGATGCCACCTACCTTCCTGAGGCTGCATGGGACAGAAGAACCGCTGGTTGTTGTTTGTGTCAAGATGGCTGACTGCTGTTAGATGTTCTGACCTTGATTGTGTTCTACATTAAAATAAATGGTTAAGTCCTGTTAGAAAGTAGCAGTATATGTTCTTCCTGGAAGCTCCTGACTTTCTACCACAGTAGCTACCACAGTGATGCTTCAAAGAAGTATTTCAAAGGATAATGCCATAAGTGTTTGCAAGAGAAAGCTATAATGGAGGTAGAAAAACAGGAGCTTAGTTAGAATTTCTTCCTGTGCTTTAGTTCCCATTTTCTGTCTTGCACTTTAGCTTTTTCTTGCTGTTCCAACAGTATGACATACACGTTAGAATTATATTTTGACTATGCCCCCAAATGTTTGACATTTTAAATGTTAATCTGCACAGTAATCAAGACAGGGTATTTTATTTGTCAAAATACCTACCTTAAACTTCAAAGGTTTTGCCTCTAAATACCGAAGCAATCAGTGCACACATTAAATAAAGGTCAAAAGCTAGGTTTACCATAGGCATTTATATTGCACCATAAATTCATTTCACAAACTATGATATACATTAGGTGGTTAACCTGGGGCCCTGGATCTTGCAGTCCTTGCAAAACAAATGGTAAAGAGTTTATTGAGAAAAAGGTAGTGGAAAACTTCTTTGCAGGTGGTAACAGTGTTGAGATGTATGAAGAGGAAGTAAAAGTAGAACATATCTTTTCAACACAGTTTAAATGGCAGCAAAAGAAAATGCCATTTGTGTCATAAAACAATTAAATGTTGCATGACATTTTGTAGAAGGCAAGGTTCATCATGATAAATTCAGTGTAATGGAATCCACAGAACTCTACAAAGGTCATTGGGTATAGTCAACTCTCTGCACTGACAGGCTTCCATAGACTTAAATAATCTATGATCAAATTCAAATGTTTTGTTTTCAACACAACTGCTGCCCCAAACCACAGCCCCCTGAGTAGGGATCTATATGCTTCCTAGAATGGTTAGATGTTATTGCTTCAGAGACCACCAGATTTGGCTTTGGAGTTATTATACTTTGTCCAAACCATCAACAGAACCATTGTGTTGTAGTGGATAGACTCGGACTGGAGAGTGTTGGAATGTGTTAGATTCAAGGTCAGCCAAGAAGCTCACTGGGTGACTTTGAGCAAATCATTCCCTTTTATCCTGACCTAACCAGCTTCACAGGTTAGTTTCATGAAGTTAAAATGTAGATAGGGGATAGGGTAAAATCTCCAGTTACTCTGCAGTATTCTTTGGCATGTATTGAAATTAGAATAATGTATATTGCTTGCTGTTACATCTTTCTATGTATCAAATGAACTGCTCAAGCTACATCACTACTAATGGATGGGTGCACTGCTCACTTCAGTGTTGATCGGCTACTATTTAATGAAGACTAACTTATGAAAAATTTATTCCAGAGTGCTCAGTTTATTGATGAAATGAGTACAAAGCCAGGTTGTAAGGAGCAGCTTTTTTAAAAATAGTTTTCTATAAGTAGTTTACTTTTCATTTAAGGTCTTAATGGAATACAGCCATTTACTTCAGCTGTTCAAAGGCACGGGCTGATGGGACATACTAAATAAGGAACAGTGAAGACAACAGGAACAATGTAGGTTACAAAATTTGAAGCAGAGTTGAAAGCTATGTCAAGATATTATCAAACTGCAGAATAAGATCATCATGAAGAGGAGAAACCAGAGTTCTAAAGAACATCAGAAACCAAAAAAGGGGAGCGGGGATAAAAGTCACAATTTTTGTAAACCACTTTGAGTTTTTTTGGGGTTTTTTTACAATCAAGCAGTGTATTAATTTTATGAAATAAATTAAAAATATGTTTTGCAGCCATCAAGTTCTGTAGCATTACTTAGGTGCTTTGTTCATTAATCAGAATCTATCGACAGCTCCAACTCTGCATCACAACTAACCAGAGAGGAAGCAAAAACTTGCAAGCAGCCATAAATTGGAAGATTGGCTTTCCAAGGCTTCTAGTACAGCACATGGAACTTTCCCTAGCAGTGTGGTATTAGTCCTCAGAATGTCTGCATGCCATTAGAAACTGATAAAGATTTGGCTCCTTTTCAAGCTGCTGAAAAGCTTAAGATCAATATCTTATGGTTTATCTGAAGGTGATTAAAATAAATAAGCCTTATGCAGCACTTTTTATTGATCTCCTTCAGGCCCTTCAATCAACATCACCGAGAAAAACGGTTAAGAGCTTGTGAGATACATTAATATTCTGGAAAGACAGTGTTATTGTTAAAGAGTTCGGTCAGTGGCAAGATCTCCTATTTTCATAGCGGAATGGCAGGCTGTTCTTTGTTGCTCTCCTTGCATTTGATTTGAGTGGGATCACAACTGTAAAAGTGTTGTTGGCAGTGGGGTAAACAGAATTTTGCTTCGGGAGCTAACAGACATCTAATTACTTCAGGTAGCAAATCTGCCCTTGAAACCAGTGTGTTGTGATGCGTGATTTGGAGAATGTGGAGACAGACAATACTTTCTCTGCACTCTTGTAATGGTAGAATTCAGGGTTACACAAGGACTGCTTGCCTCTTCCCCTGATGTGCAGCGATTGCGGCCCGATGCTGGTCGCAGTGACTCTGGGGGAGGGGTGGGTGTGCTGGTTTCCCGTGGGACCAGGAAGGATATTATTTCCTCCTCCAGTGGTCACAGGGGCTTCCATTGACTCATCCATGGTTCTGACTAATCACAGGCGGGCCAGGGGGAGATCACCTCAATATGGTATATGTAAGGAAGATAATGGAAGACTGGTGAAGAACCCTGCATGACAGGCAGGGAAGGGAAGAACTCCGAGGCTGAGAGGCTGGGAGTACAAATGGAAGCTCCCAAGTTGAGAGCTGGAAGGGTCTACCCCCTTTTGTGTGAGACAAGAGTTAAGATCTACCCCAATACAGGGCTCTGTATATTATTTCTCTCTCTCTCTCTCTCTCTCTCTCTCTCTCTCTCTCTCTCTCTCTTTTTTTTTTTTCCCCCCTCCTTTCTTTCTTTCTTTCTTTTTTTATTTCTTGTTTTCTCCCCTCTTTCATTCTCTATTTTTATTTCGATTTCTTTGGATTTTATTGTATCATATGTTCAAAGCTTTCAATAAAAAATCAGATTAAAAAAGAAAAGATATACACCAAGAGGTGATCCTTAACCTGGGATTAACCCTGCTCAGCAATCAACCAGTCAGGTTGGGTGATTCTGGATATACAACCATTGCCTATGCCAAGAGTTTCTTACATTTGTAATCAATAAAGTTGTAGTCTATTTTATCCCAAAGCGATTGCCCTGTGATTATTTCATCTTCCCATGTTAGCCCCCAGCTGCTTGCAGCCTCACTGCGCCTGAGCCCTCAGTGAAATCAACTGGAACAGATAATAGACAAGATGGATAAAATAAAATCACTGAATGGAGAGTGTCCAGAAGAAGGTGACCAAGATGGTGAGACTGTGTCTATAGGTATGAAGGGAAAGGAGGGCAATAGGAATGGAAGCAGGTCCTTTTTATGTGCCCCTGCCCATGGATGCCCAACAGTGGGGTAACTGGATGGCACACTACAGGAACCTTTGCTCTGATCCAGCAGCATTCTTGTTTCCTTCTGTAGCCTTGAATGTAAGTAAATAACAAAATGCATAAGGAACAATACTTTCATGTCCTTTCTCTCTGACTAAATCATTCATTGTTATGATCCTACATAGAAAACAGCAACTCACGTCATAGATGAATTCCGACTATGGCAAATTGTTTTTGTTTAGCTAGGAAGCGACAGTCAAGCTATCAATCCCAACAAACACACCCTTCTAGTAATGTAAGTTGAGTTTTGGCTATCAAATACAACCACCTAGGCACCTCTCTATATAATGGTGGAATGACCGTGAGCAAGCAGCGACTACTGCTTAAGCAGGAATACAGCACCATGGATATTTCATCCTCCAGGAACAACTGATACCAAGTTCCTAAAACAACAACAACGAGTTTCACTGTTACACTTAACACAGGCCAGTGACCATAAACCCTGAAAAGGCTGAAGAGCAATGAGTTCAGTTCTTATTTAGAGAGTTTTCTGAATGCCACCTAAATCCCACTGCTGATTTTGAAGCAAATGGGTTGGTGGAATTGTAACTAGAGACTGAGAAACATGATTAGTGAAGAAATCTATCACTGGAGGAACATACATTATTCACTACAGTGTCACACCTTTTAGAAACTGAGAGAACTGAAGTAACAAGATAGTAAACAGCAGTGTAGAATCACCAGAAATGGATAGCAAAAGCAGAGAAATACAATCTGTGGGCAGAGATGTGCCAATTAACCATCTCCCTTGTGAATTTTTAAAAATATCCTTACTACACTTATTTTAAAGTTCCTCAAAAATTCCTGCAGGTGTTTCATCTGAGCAGTACACTTCAAATCCACAAACTGAATTTTATGTTAGGTGAAATTCAGAGGCCTTTCTCCTGGCAGGCTTATGTTTATACCAGTTACACCGGAACCTTTGGGACTGCAACTCCCATAATCCCTGACTACTGGCAATGCTGCCTGGGGCTGATGGAGATAAGCCCTGCCCCACATAATCGACGACAAGACATGGTGCGCACACACTCTTTGAATGGCAATGCCCATCCTGTAGTCTTTTAATAGGACTCTCACAAAAGGGAAAGCATATGGTTGGCCACTGTGAGAACAGGATTCTGGCCTAGATGGGCCATTTTGCTCTGACCTGCAGGGCTCTTCTTATGCTCTCAAGTGGCCAAACCCACTGTGCCCCTGCAGCCCCCCAATGTAAATTGATTGCTTCTTTCCTCTTCAATTTGGCTCCAAGAGTGAATTTTCTATTACTGTTGCCTCACAGTAGAATTCTTGGCTAATAAAAGCCAAAATGAGGAAGTACTACATCTATGGTTCAGGATCATTAATAACTCAGGAAGTGCCTTGGCTATGCAGTTTAATATATTGGAACGACTCACATTAATAAATTTTACTTAAAATAATTTGCTTCTTGTGGCACCCTTTTTGGCCCATGATCTCCGAGTGCTTTGCAAGCAGAAAGCCAAAGAACAGAAAAGTATTAGGCATAAAGTGAATAATGAACCCTTCTCCCATTTTCTTTAGATGGGTTGGGAAAAAAATTAACAAGCAATTTACACTGATGTAGACCCATGAACTTTAATGGGTAACATCAGTGCCAATGCCCAATCAACCCTCCTCCCAAATGATTAACATTTCCCATGCTTCACTGGCAGATATTAATACCAATGATTTCATTTTTAGCTCTCTTTTAAACTAGAGTAAATCCTGACTATAGTATGGTATATTACAAGGATAGTAAACCTCTGGTCTTCATATGCTCCTGGACTACCTCTCCCATAATTCCTGATCTTTGGCCATACAGTCTGGTGCTGATGTGTGTTGGAGTCCAACATCTGGAGGTGCACAAGTTCCTCATCCCTGAGGAACTAGCTGTATGTATATTTGCTAATTCCATAAGAGCTATTGAAAAATTGGAGTTGTCTATTTGATCCTGAATGACCCAAATCAGGTTTGATACATCAGATAAGTCTGCACAAGACACAGATATATATCTTATGGAAACCAGCAGTAATTGACAAGGTGATAGGTATAAAGGCAGTGGCTCTCATTTGGTTAGAACTACTACCGCTACCGCTACTACTAGACTCAGGATACTGACCATTTCCATCCCAAGATCTGGTTCAGCAGCAGATGTGTTGTTCTTTTCATTTAAACCGAAGCATGAATTGTGTGCACATAGTTTCAAATTACAGTGATCTGCTGCAATCTTGGTAGCTGCTGAGTCAGGTATATATTGCATCCATCACGTCCTGAGGAAGCTGCTCTCTGCAGTATATCCCACAGTGTGATTGACTGGTGGATTGATTGAATGACCCCGTCTCACTGTTTCCACTTAACCTCAGCAAAAGTTTGGGTTGTGGGGAAGTAGAGACATGCATTTCACTTTTATTTTCTTTTTGATCAACTGCATCATAGCCTCAAGCCATTTCTGTCAGACACATGGATGCTGTAGATATTATCTTAGGTAAAGAAATAAGTAGGCAAGCCTATCAAACAGGACCATCCGCTCCCCAGTGTGTGATTGATGTATATTGTTATCCTAAAAAAGAAAAAGAAAAGTTGGAGCTACTTTTATAGGCTATTTTGTTGTCTGATGGACATAACTCCTATTTAGAATTTTTTCAAACACTGAAGAAAAAATACTAATAGCATTTTAATGGGAAAACAAATCAGATATACAAAGGGGTATTATTAACCTGAACACAGTGGTGCTTACTGGAGCATATGATGTTCCTCTTTTAAAAATGATGTGGAAATTGTAAATGTTACTGACATTGTGTGGAGATGCAATCACACTGCTAAGCTTTCAAACCTACCTATATTCATGATACCATACCCTGTGAATTGCTTTATTAATATGCATTTTTCACTTGGAGTCTGCTAAGTGTCACAGATCAGAACTCATTTTTCTATGGGAATAGCGACAACAATCTAGCTCACACGATACCTAACTGTTTCTGAGGGCTGTGTGGCACAAGATGAACTGCCTTCAAAGCGAAAGGCAGCAGAGTGAAGCGACCTACCTCATCCATGAGGATGGATTGATGAAGTTAGAAATCGGTGGTGTTCTAAGGATGCTGGAAGACTTTTCCAAGTTTGGCCTTAGTAAGGAAGGGGAGCAGTAGTGGTAGCATGAAATTGGCCTCCATTTCAGGAAGCAAAACATCTCTGGATAGCACTGCCTCCCTTTGTATAGGGGGCATAAATCTGTGAGGAACAAATTTATTTCACAGCGAGCCCGTTGCTCTACCACACTTGCTTGGGCCACACGTCTCTTTTCTAGCCTCAAAATCTACTCTTCTATGTCCAGGGAACACAAATGCTAAAGTTCAAATGACTGAGAAGAATTTAAACTGAGCGCTTGGAGGGAGTTCCCCCTTCTATGGCCCTGACTCTATTCTTCCTGTCAGGAGCACAGGAGCAAGGCACAACATACTTAAGAAACTTTATGATAGATAATGAAGTGCCTTCATAAAGTACTTGGGAGAGAGCAGAGGCGCTGAGTTCCACCCAACATTGGAGGGCGTATTGTTCGTGTGTGGCATCACATTAATTGCAGCGCATGCCACCAGGCCCAGTCAGGCCTGCCGCCACCACTGCGAGGCCTAGCGAGGCTCACCACTACCTGTGAAGCCTGCCGCTGTGAGGCCTGTGAGGCCCAGTGAGGCTTAGTCCTGGGAGGGCTCAGCTCTGTCCCAACAGACTTTCTTTGGGGTGGGTGCGTGAAGACACCTCAGCCCTATGGGAGAAAGCAACAGAGATGAGGCTTATCCAGGAA
The DNA here is from genome assembly GCF_965153285.1 of Podarcis tiliguerta. NCBI lineage: Eukaryota > Metazoa > Chordata > Lepidosauria > Squamata > Lacertidae > Podarcis > Podarcis tiliguerta. The sequence continues at coordinate 41,284,807 of NC_139534.1, forward strand.
AGGTGCGTTATTGAAAGAGTAAACACAGTAAGTAAAACTATACCTACTATTTCTCACAGGCCTGTGCAAGAAGGGGTGGGTGCAGCTGGGCCCGCTTGCACCGGGTCTCAGAGATCGAAGCTGTCTGGGGGGCCCTGCCATCTTATGTTAACTGGACTGGCTGTTTTTTTTTATTTGAGTTAATAACTTTGTTCTAACAAGACTCCTGTCCTGGGCCTCTGCATGGGCCTGCTCTCTCAGAACAGTTATTGTCTGAGGAAACCCAGGCTAGTACAGTGGTTCCTCAGGTTAAGTACTTAATTGTTCCGGAGGTCGGTACTTAACCTGAAACTATTCTTAACCTGAAGCACCACTTTAGCTAATAGGACCTCCTGCTGCCGCTGCGCCGCTGGAGCACAATTTCTGTTCTCATCCTGAAGCAAAGTTCTTAAACTGAAGCACTATTTCTGGGTCAGAGGAGTCTGTAACCTGAAGCGTATGTAACCTGAGATACCACTGTACTTGAAGGCTGACAGGTGTACAAAAGGAGAAGATGAGGTAGGTCTATCCTTCTAGACCTGGAACGGAGAACCTTTTTTCAGGGCTGCATTTGCTTCTGTGCAACATTCTGGGGTCTACCTGCTAGGGGTGAGTAGGACCAGAGACAAAAAAAAAAAAGTGAGTGAAACAGCAAATGCACTGTATTTACTCGAATCTAATGCTCACCTTTTTGAGGCCAAATTGTGTTGCAAAATTTAAGGCGCGCATTAGGTTCAATGGCACATTTACATTTGCCAGCAAATACCTTTTGGGGGAGTTTCAAGGTTCTGAAAATTGAAGTGCACGTTAGATTTGATGGCGCATTAGACTTGAATAAATACAGTAGATTTTACCTTTGTGCACCTGGCAAGATTCTCTGCGCACTCATCTCCTCCATGTTAGGTTCAGAAGGCATTATCAGAGTTCAGAGACATATTCCAGCCAGGCAGAAACACTCAAGGATCCCAGCACTCATGGGAAAATGTGACGCAATTTGTTAAAATTAATCAAATAAAACTTTAACACGTGGCATGATAAAAGCATGTGGTTTTATCATGACAAGCTATTTGTTGTTTACGGTTGTGACAATTGTTTTCTCAAAATTTATCTTCTGTACCATGAAAATAGATAAAAACAGTATTTTTTAAAAAATGGATAGTGTGATTGAGGGACGGGACCTGGGCAGGTAGTATGGCCTGAAGAGACTCCCAAGGCTATGGAGGGCCATCTTCAACCTGAGGTTTTCCTACTCCTGTTCTAGTCAGAGGGAAATGCTTTATTCTACATGCGTAGTAGGGACACAGGTGGCGTTGTGGGTTAAACCACAGAGCCTAGAACTTGCCGATCAGAAGGTCAGCGGTTAGAATCCCCGCAACGGAGTGAGCTCCCGTTGCTCGGTCCCTGCTCCTGCACATAAAAGTGCAAGTAGATAAATAGGTAGCGCTCCGGCGGGAAGGGAAACAGCGTTTCTGTGCTCTGCTCTGATTCTGGCCACATGACCTGGAAGCTGTAGGCCAGCTCCCTCGGCCAATAAAGCAAGATGAGCGCCGCAACCCCAGAGTCGGCCACGACTGGACCTAATGGTCAGGGGTCCCTTTACCTTTTTACATGCGTAGTACCAAATGAAAGGCCAGTTGAAATGTTGCACACAACCCCCTGCTGGGTTCTTAATATCCAGTGAATGGATAGCAGGAACCCACTTCATGCATTTAGCCTGGGCACATGAGAGTTGGGAGTTGGCTCCAGTGTTGCCAGATGTGACACCATCACTTTTGACCTACATGTATTTAGTGCAAAAAGTCTGAAAGGAGGCGGGGTTGCATGTGTGTTTGCCTGAATGTGTTTACAAGTTGCTTTTAAAGTGGGAACACTGATAGCGCTAAACATGATAAGGCTGGGGTAGAGTGAGTATTCCTGATGTTGTCAGACATTGAGGTGTGTGGCTCATGTGTGTGCCCCCATCTTTTCTCATCACATGTTAAACCTGAATGCTTCAAAAGGGCAAGAATGTTCCCTTGATTTTGCATGTGTCCAGTTGACGCGTGATCGTGATGGGGGAGTCCTTTTGGACCCGAAAGAGGGCAGAATGGGGCGTTGGCTTATGTGCACTCTGCCTATGTGTGCGGGGACCAGCAAAGCAACCCTCACGAGAAATGGTCGCTGCCTGTATTTTGTTTCAGCGGGAAGTGAAAACGCATTTTGCCCTAATTAACATTGTCAGATAAAATGGAAGCCTGTAAGACAAAGATGGTAATGTAGGAACCCAAAATGAAGGTGGGCTGATGCCTTTTAGCAACAACATACTTTGGAATCCTGCTGCCATGTGGCACTTTCTACCATATGTACAAACAACTAGCTAGTCACACATGGTGATGTTCACCCAATTAGCTACTTAGAAATAATAGGTGCCTCATACATTGTTTATGAATGAAGCAAGTTTGATGACAGAGCTTCAAGTGCAGCTTATCTGCCTCAGTGGAATGGAAGTTTCCCAGTATCTGGGAGTAACCTATTGAGAACTGAATGTGAGGAATTTCACCTATGTGTTTATGCCCTAATGTACAGGATTTTACTTGGCTCTTCTAAAAGTTTCTCCATCTTGTCGGAATATGCTTCCAATGAGCCAGGTTCCAAACTAGAGTTAAAATAAAGGATTTCCTTTCAATTTGGCTGTCAGATTTTTCAGACTGCCTGTATTTTCAGTTCTGTGTTGCTAATCCCTTGACTAGGTAATATTAAAGCTTGTCAGATGTATTTGAATGCAGATTTAAAAGCCCATGGCCAAGACATCTCATAACCTCATCCTTTACATTTTTGAAGTCTGTATATATTACTTAGGCATTCTGCTAGTTCTCTTACTGGATTTGAGGGGAGGCAGTGGTGGTCCAAGGATTTTATAAATTGCAGTCAAAAATCCCAGAATGCTGGCAGATGCTGAGTACTAGACTTTTAATGAACCAGAACCATTTTAATTTTTTTTTGCAAAACACCTCAAACCAGACAGCTGACAAAGCAACATGATGGGCTTGGAATATGGCATTTCTTCAAAAATGTCAGAATATGACAAATCTTAAACTGCTAAAAGTTTGAATCACTATCCCCTATATTATGTAGTGCTTCTGGAAAACATTTGTAATGTTACCTTCCAACTTCTATGCTTATGTCAGGCTTCTAAGAAACTCTCAGTGGGCCTGCTGATTGGATTCAGCGTGTAAAGATTTGAAGTGATCAACTTGATATATTTTTGCCTCTAAGGTTCAAATATAAAAGGGAGCAAAACAGTGTCTGTCTTAATTCCAGCCATTTCCTTAGTGTTGCCAGCTTTTTTCTTTTTAACAGCAGCTTGGATATTAGCTTAGATATGCAGATGTGTTATTAGCACTTATTTCCATGTTCTGGAAAATGTTACCTGTCAGTGGCAACAGATAGGAGCCACTGCTCAGTGCCGGATTTATGTATAGGCTAGGTAGGCTGAAGCCTAGGGCCTCTAAATCTAGGGGGCCTCACCAGCCCACCCGCTCCCCAGCGGGCAGTCTCCCCTCTCCCAAAATTGCAAACCTAAGACTTCATGCAAGGGCAGGGCAACTCAGGCCCAGCAACTGAGACTCAGGGCTAGCCAGTGGGGCCCAATTTGAAGCAGTGGGGCCCAACTTGATTTTTTTTTTTTTGGGTAGGGCCGCAGTTCACAGCCAAAGTCTGCAAAATCTTAGCGATATAAATAAAATCCATCTAGATTGCCCTGGTGCGGGGGCCCCTTAGGAGTAGACCGCAGGGCCCAATTTGGCCCAATTGCTCTAATTGCCTTAAGATCAGCCCTGATGAGACTGTGCAGGGGTTGCACTGACAAACCCTGCACCTTCTAGGTCCCTAGTGTCACTATTCAGAGTACAGACTCAAGGACTTGTTATGGAAATAAGGGCCACTTATTGGAAATCAGTTTTGTCACCTCTTCCCCCCCCCCCCAAGCCTCAGGTTGATGAGCCCAGACATCTTTTATTCACAGTTGAATAAGCACTACACTACAGCATGGCCATAAACCTGTGCGTTCAACCGCTGAAATATACACCCAATATGTACCAATGGAAAATTACGTTACTGCTTTATGAATGAACACTGTGTTTTATGAATGGACTCTGTATTTTGTGAATTACCTAAGAGCCACCAACACGGAGCTCTAGAATCTGACAGCTAACCAATCAGGTATTACCAAACAGCGACCCAAAAAGGCCAAAAATGTGCAGGTGCCAACCGTCTAGGAGAAACCCAAAGTCAGGGATTTTCATCTCCAAACCCCAGGAGTCAGCCAGAGGGGTCTCATTGCCCCTCAAGAAAGGCATAAGGAAGTCAGTGTGTGGTGGCAGCTACTGAAGAGTGACAGAAGTCCAAGTTTATCCAGTTGAAGATTTATTTTTATTTTTAGATTCTATTCTAAGCATGAGTAAAAGATTTGAAAGTGGTGCTAGCAAGCACAAGGGAGAGACTCGAAAATGCTATGATAATGAAGTTAAGACCAATCACCGCTTTCGTGCATCAACCACTCATTGAAGCAACAAGATATTTCTTAGGAAATATTGTATACAAGAACCAGTGTTGTAGTTGCCAGCATATGAAAAATGTCTGACTTAAGCCTGCAAGGCACTTGAACCACACTTTGGAAGAAGATAATTTCTTCGTATTTCCAGCTTGAATCTAAACACATTTCATTTAAAGTAAGTACTATCTGATTTTGGTGGAATTTGCTTTTAAGTAAATTTGCTTGGAATCAAGGCAAGGAAAAAGATTCTTCAGTATACATTTTTAAATGACTTAAAAACAGCTTGTCAGATTTTGTATAATTGAACTATTATCTCAGAACCGTGTAAGTCTAGAAACTGCTTCTGGTCTTTTATGCTGCAGCTATTTTGTCTAGACTGAACATTGCTACGAGGTTGTAATTATTTCATAATTATCCTCTTTTGAAGGCATATTGTTCACTTTCCTGAGGTCCCAAGGCTGAAGTCCATTGATCTATAATGGGAAATTGGACTGAACAAAGGCTTCAGTGTTAGCTATGTAATTATTAATTAATTTGTATACAGGATTTTCTCATGGTTGCAATTTTCTAGTCATTTGTAGTTAAAGCTTTATGTATCAAACCCGGTCAACTAACCCCCTTTCACTGGAATAATTTACTAATAATTTACAAGTATTGATACAAGTACAGTTAAGCCCAAGAGTTACTTGTGAATCCATGAGTGTGTTCGACCTGGCATTTGTTGCTGAAGGTCAACAAAGGTTGCAATCCTTTGCATGCTTAGTTGGGAGTTAGGATTGCCATATTTTAAACAGTGAAAATCTGAACAGAAAAAGTGTCTAGCTTTTTTTGCCCAAAGTTGTTGTTCTTTCCAGATGTATGGCAACCCTATTGGATATACTTCCCACTTAACGTAGGATTTCCTTCTGGATCAACACAAACTTTGTATTTGCACATCAGTAGGAATGCAACAGGCAGCAATTACAAGTGTCTCTGCAGCCACAGCAGGCGCTGTGATTCTCCAGCAGTTTGACCTCAGCCCCAGAGGCACACTCCATTGTCTCTCAAGACAGAGGGATGCCAAGAAAAAGATGTAGGTACTTGGAAACAAGGTGTAGGTCAATGCAAGCAGCCATCACCTGCTGAATGAATTTGGAAACAAAATATTTAACAGAATCCACTTATTCATTCTGATTGTCATGGATGGGGCATGGGGGAAACACCCCCCCCCCCTGTATCCATTATTGGTTTGCTGCTGTTCTTAATTTTATTATGTATTTTGTGGTTTTTATACTGTAATTTTATGTTGTGAACTGCCCTGAGATCTTTGGATGAAGGAAGGTATGCCAGCAGCAGCAGCAGCAGCAGCAGCAGCGTGTCTCTAGCTTCCCACCCCACTCCTCAGGTGTGACATTGCTCCACTCCTAATACATACATTACATTAGTAGCTGCCACTCCCTGTTGAGTTATTTACTTGCCTCAGAGCAACAGGATTCTGAGCATACAATACTGCATATAGCAACTGTGGACTACAGAGCAGGGTCTGTATTGATGAGTTCCAACTCACTTGGCTTCAGGGCTGGCCCAATATATTTTGCTACCTAAGGCGAGGGACCATTTGGTGCCCCCTTCCTGCTGCCAGTCAAGGTACAGAATCTGGCCAGACTGGTAGTTGAATCTCATTTCAACACTGACAATGAGACAGGCTCGTCCACTGCACTCCCTCTAGGGTGCACAGTGCAGGCCATAGGTATTGCACACAGCTCTCTCAATTCAACATTTTACCAGCTGACTCCTCACCTTAGCATGTGCATCCTTTATTTTACTTGCTTGCTTTTCCCTTTGTACACAGAAGTTTGCTACAGATGTTGTGTGTGTAAGGAACCTCTTTGCGCCTATGCCACAAAAGCCCTGTCAGGCAGATTGGCGCTGTCAGCTCTGACACCCCAATCACTTGTTTGCAGGAATGAATTGCACCAAGTATCTTTCCCTCCTCTTCAGGTAATCAGCAGTAACAATCTGTTTTCATGATGATTTCTACATTACTCAGCCTGTTGCCACATATGCGTATATCTGGATGGGCATTACAGAGAACGGAATAAAAATGCTCCTGTTGAATTTCTCTTTGTCAAGTGAACAGATTCATCTCTGTGAATGCAAGCCATCATTTTGCTGCCAAAAATAATAATAAAAAGAATGAAGCCAGGCTGTCCCTTATAAAAAAGGAACAGAAATGAAATACTTTATGTATAAAGTTGTTCTGTGACACATGTGGAATGTCATTTGTAAAGCAGATGCTGCATGTTCTTAGTAAGAGGCATGTAAATAATGTAAGCTGGCAGTTTTCACAAAAAGCTTTTTATGGCGTTCTGCATCAGATAATAGACACTGGAGTGGGAAAGGTACTCTGTTGTTGGCATTGCATCTGTGATCAATGTTTTGAATAACTACTGTAGAAACATTACAGGCGAAGGGAAGTATAGAAGATTAGTATGTTTACCCAGCTTAGTTTTGACTATGCTTGCAAGAGCATTATTCTCAAAGGCTTTGAAATTCTGGTTTAGAATTATCTGTGTTTGCTCTTAGTATTCAGGACTCAAAAAACATTTGTGCTTATTGCTCTTTTATTCCTATAGCAACATGTGTGCTACAGGAGCATGTGGAGTACTCTTGTCCTCTGTGTTCATTCCTTTGAAAGCAAGCCAGGAAATATGGCAGCCGCACCTAGAAAGAAAAGCTTGCTTATGCCCGTGCTTCCTAGACTTTGGCCCTGGAAGAATCATTGCAACACCCAACAATGTTGCAAGGTGCTTGTGTAACTTTGGGCTTCTCTCAACATAACCTACCACATAGGCTTCTTGTGACAATAAAAACTGGAAGGAGAAACATGCTCACTTGGTTAGAGCATGGTGCTGATAATGCCAAGGCTGCAGGTTCGATCCCCATAGGAGACCGCTACATATTTCTGCATTGCGGAGGGTTGAGCTAGATGGTCCTCAGGGTCCCTTCCAACTCTACAATTTTGATTCTCACACCTCCTTGAGCATCTTGGAGGAAGTGTGGAATTAAGAAGAAGTTGTTGTGGACCAGGCCCTGTGTTGATTGAAGGATTATATTTCCCACAAATATAATAAAAGTAGGAAATGCAATCTCTTCACAGTATGACTATTCCCATTCAGCAATGGTAAATCTTCCCTTGTGAGATGTGGACCAAATATGATTACAATGCCTTTGAGACAGGACTACTCAGATTCAAAGGCAGGGTATGCATGATCATCAAGATAAATGATAAACCAGATGACACAGACTGTTGTGTGTGTGTTTTGTTTTTGTTTTGCTTTTTGTTTTTTGGCTGATTGCAATTTTTTACAATACCAGAAGTGTCACAAGCTTACGTTTACATGATTGTGTCATTAAAGATATGCTGCTGTTGTAAGTAGCTCATGTTTTGCTGCTCTCTAGTGGCTTCCTGAGTTAATAAAAACATTGTGTAAAAAAAAAATGAACAGGACTGGAGAACACCTCTCTTTTTGGTCTTTCATAAGCACTACGAAAATAGTATGTTAATAAATCAGGGGGCTTTACAATCCCTGGCTTTTATTTTTAGAAATAAAGGTATGTGTATGCTACAGTATACATACATACCTGAAGATAGATACCTGTTATGCAACATTATTTTTTTAGTCACTGCTATGGTGCATAGTGTGTCATTTATTAGGGCAACAACTTAATTGGTTAGATTCAAAAACTTTTAGGCTGCTGTCTTAGGATGTGGGAGGGGAGGAGCCCATTGGAATTGAGGATAAAGAAGTGCTCTTGTACTACCCTGTTTCCATCCAATTGGAAACAGTGGTGGTGGATCTGATAATAGATCTCCCTCTCCAAGGCTGGAGCTCTCTTTCTCCCCTGAGATGGAGATCCAGTGCTCCCCATAAACCTTGGGGTGCCCTTCCAGAACCCATGAAATTGTAGGCTTAATCTAAAAAGGTGGCCTCTCTGGGCAGTGGAGTTTTAAAAATATAAACAGGGATGGGTAACCTCAGGGCCAGTAGCCCAATGCAGCCCCACCCCCCACAGCTTCCTCCATCTGTTCCTCCTGGCTTTTTCCAGGCCTCTCTCTCCCCTCATTGCCCTTTTCCACCTTCTTCTTGGGCTGCTTGGAATGTTTCCTGGAGCTGTGGTACGACCTCTTGCTTGCCTTGATGGAGGATGCACAGAGGCGTGGAGAGTGGAATGTAGCCTACTGTGCAAAGAAAGGAAACACATACATTACTGCACCCACCTTTGCCTCTGGTCTTTCCCGCAAACCTGGCCCCACTAACCAGCTCCCAGAGGGATGCCCAGGAGAGAATGCAGCCCTTGGCCTAGGAAAGTTTTCACAACCCTGAAAATGGGCATGCACCATCATAAAAGAGGTGGTTCTCAAAGAACAAAAAAGTGCTTCTAACTTCATAAAATAATTGTGTTGGGATTTGTATATCATATGAGTGTTAGATGACTTATTAATCTATCAATTTAAATTGAGAAAAGCCATAGTTTGTATCCAAGCTTTGCCTTTGTGGAAAGTACTAGTGTGGCACTTGATATGTCCCCACTGTTACCTTAACTGTCTGGAACCTGAGGATTGGGTAACCCTCCAGAACAGAATGGAACATGCAGAGGGTGGCACTAGGTCAGGGGACACATGGAAATTGGGTGGGTGGAAGTTCTTTTTGCAAAGGCACCATTAAATACAGCTCTTTGCTTTTACCCATATGCACATTTAACCAATTGACTAAAACTCACATGCTTCATCCAATTTGAAAAGGTTTGCAACCGTACATTTTATATTCCTTTTGTGAGTTTGGAAGAGGGGAAAAAGTTATTGTTTTGAGCCTTGTTGCTTTCAGTTTAGCTTACATTCTGGATCCTCTTGTAACAGTCTCTGTCCTGGCTTCTCAACTCCCCAACAACTCAGATTTACTCAGGCTACTTCTCACAAGCTGTCAGAGTTGTGAATAATAAAATGATATAAAGTACAAAAGACACAGGCTTGTGTACAATGTAGCGCCAAGTTAAAGTCAATTAGTGGTATATGTGTGCTGATGGAACATTGTTGAACAATGGGAAACACAATATAATGGCTTCCCCAGCAAGGATCAACTGATGTTCAACAAGGGTCAGCTGCCACATAAGGAAAAACACAAGCATATTACCAAATATTGTTGTGCAGCATATTGCACAACAAGAACCAGCTGTTTCACAAGAACCACCTGTTGTGCAACAAGCTTCCACTACTGCAGATGTTGCTTTGGATTCCTTTGACAGAGTCTAATAACCAGATACGATGGCACTGGGACACAGTTCTCAAACTGAGTCCATGATGTCTGAACTGGGTCTATAAGAATATATTACACAACATACTGAAAATACTCCCTGCTCCTAAACCTACAACTTAAGGATTTTCAGTGTTGCAGCATTCATATGCCTAAAAGACTTACCGTACATTGCCTAGAGAGAACCACACCACTTCTACTCAAAAGAAAACCAATCCATGCATTTATCTTCTTTCATCTGATTATTTTTGATCTGAAATGATGCTTATTTATTTTAACCAATAGTGTTGGGAGTAGGTAGTAGCACCCTGTATAGCACAATGGGAAACTGATTATGCTTGATATTGGCTCAATTCTCCCCATTCTCATTAGCAAGAATTTGAACCGATTCCAAGGTATGTAAGTTGTAAATAAATTGTTGTGGTTTTCTGTATAACAATTCCACCATTACCCCTAACCATTCAATATGCAGTATAGTAGTAAACATTGTGAAGAAAGATTTCGGCTCTCTTATCTCAAACTGGATTTTAGATAAATTTTCTTGCATGGAAAAACTGTCACAAAATATGTCAAAATTGCTGTTACTGATGCAATGATGGACTTGCATTAGGTTCATGTTTCATTCTTTGAAAGATTGATACATGGCACAGTATTGATACTGTCTCACCTCCACCATATACCTTCCCCCTTCCTAAATGTAATTGATCACATCTTCTCTCTGTGTTTTCTACATGCATACTATTATAACAAATATGAGCTGCTTGGATTAACAGTACTAGCTGGGATGTGCTTCCCTCTGCTGGTTCATTTATAGAATACTGTAGGTTTGAAATTAAAAAGTAGAAGCTAAGCCAAGGGGTCAAATTTTATACTTTAGAAAAATGCACGTGATGTTTATGCAGGATTTTTGTGTCGGCATCATGTAGGTAGGTCCTTTAATTAATCGGTATTGTGAGAATTTGGAACTTGGTTGGTTGCATTGGGGTTGCAGTGTGGTTTGTTTGTATTGGGCGCAGGGTGTTGGGTCAGATTAGTCATATTGATTCGTATGCTATTGGGGGGAATAGGTCACTGTCCCTCTCCCCTCTGTCCCCAACTGCACAATGTCTATGACAAAAGTGTCTCTGACTGAATGTAAACAAACTGAAAAATACTCTATGGATTGAATATGGAGACACTATATGTACTTTTGTTTATTTGTTTGTTTTGTAACACAAGAAAATCTTCAATAAAAGCTAATTTAAAGAAGAAAAAAAGAAAAGAAAATTGCAGATGGTAACAGTCCATCCAGGACTGCACCACTTCAGAACGCCTAATTACTTTCTCACCTCAAAATATGTCAATAATAATAATAATAATAATAATATCACTTCCCATGAAGCAGCTCAAAGCAATTAATAATATAATGACTCCCCAGATGCTGTTGGACTCAAGATTCCATTGGCCCCCAGCAAGCATGGTCAAAGGGATGAATAAAGCCAGATGGGAATCTCCAGAGCGAGGAGTTATGGCCACACTGGCGAGGGCTGATGGGAGTTGTAGTCCAACACATCTGGAGGGCAACAGGTTGGGGAAGGCTGGTATGTCCCAGCTGCAGTGGAACTCCACCTTTGAGCAGGAGTTCCATTTGGGATGGGGAGGGCAGGAATCACCACCCATCACCTAAGTGTTGGAAACCGCATGCTTTTATTTTTTACGAGCAGCTGTATCCCTTTATGTTCCTCTGGGACACATGAAACAACCACAACACACACTGTTTTGGCATTGCACTTTAAAATCTATTCAAAAGCAACAACAACAACAACACAACAACAACAACAACACCGGCTATGGAATTCCAAAACAACCCCCCAAACAAGCTACTTGGGATCATCAAGACCTGAGTCTAAATTGTCCTTCTTTTACTTCCACACCTTTGCTATGATGCAGAGGTAGGGGTCCTGTGGCTTCCCATATGTTGTTGGACTCCAACTACCATTAGCCACACCAAGCATAGCCAAAGGCCATGGATGATGGGAATTGCAGCCCAGCAGTATCTGAAGAGCCACAGGTTCCCTGCCCCAGTCCAATGAAATCTTTTAAAATTGAAATCTTCCCTTTGTGTACTCAAAAGTATATTCCAATGGAATTTACCTCTGAGCAAATGTCTATGTAGACCTTGCTGTTAACAAGTTTTACTTTTTTTATTGACAGCATTGAAAATGGCTGGAATTCAGTAGCTGAAATTTATTCACTATGTGGTTGATCCTGCCAGTCCTTTTTATCTAGGAACCCACTGATTTCAGTTTCCTGACATGTGGCTTAAAGGGAGTTACTTCTCATGTCAAAGCTTCACAAATAACATTTCAACAGAGGGGGCCTCAGAGCCTCAGTGTCCTTATTGTTGGGATGTGGGAATGGAATCCAATTTCTCTGAGTTAATGTCTTGCTTGATACTGTTGTTCTCTGAGAAACCCAAGGTCTATCAGTCTATTTAATTACCTGTCTACCCTTGTGTCTAACGCCAGCAAGGCCTTTTGCACATTAGGATATGGCAGAGGATGCAATCACTCAGTCATCTGCCAGCTCCACTAGATGACTTTCTGAAATGCATTTCCCCCCCACATGGGACTACTTCACTGCTTGCTCCTCATGGAAGACTATGTTTAAGAGGAGGCAACAAACAAGCCTCTCGTTCAGGGGGAAAACCAGAAGGCTTGCCATGTGCTTCGCAGGCTGAACCCACACATGTGGTAATTGCAGCTATCAACATACAAACTAGAAACATGAAACTGCTAGCAACAGTCAGCCACATGGTGCATTGCTTCTTGCTTCTCCTCTCTTCGGAAATAGACCCCAAATGTAAACAGGGAGTCATACATGGCAACTCACCACATGGTGACTGATGCTAGCAGTCTGTATGTAATGTAAACTTGCAGTGTGACAGGACTGAAATAGACTGTTGATATCTATTTCCAGACGAAATTGAGCTTATGGAGATTATCTATTCAGATACGGCTTTCTGTTTCAAAGACATTGGCCTATGTAACCAGGATATTATTATATATTAAAAATAAACCACAGCATTGGCATGTATCTCAGAGATCATCTAGTCCAACTTCCTGGTGATGCAAAAAATGCACTGCTTCAGCATCCCTGATAGGTCATCTGCTGGAAAACTTGTAACTAAGGACTCTCATCCAACTCTTTCTGAGGCAGCCTTTTATACTGTCAAAAAGCTCACACCACTACTACGTGCTTCAAAACGTTTATTCTAAACCCCCTTTGTTGTAATGTGAACCTGTTGATGCGGGTCAAATCCTCCGAAGCAACAGAGAATAAATTTGGTCCCTCATCTATGTGACAGTCCTTATTTAAAGTTGGCAGATATACCATCTCTTATTTGTCTCGCTTCCAGGATAAACAAATCAAACACCCTCAATATTTCATTACAGGTCTTAGTCTCGCCGTCTTTTTCAATCTTCTTTGGACACATTCCAGTTTTTCAATATGGATCTCAGAACTGGACACCATATTCCAGGTCAGGCTTGACTAAATCAGAAAAAGGTGGTACTGTTATTTCTTATAACCTGGAGACTACTTCTGTTGATGCAGTTGAGGATTGCTTTAGCCTTTTTATGCTGCTGTGTCACACAACTGAGTCCTTTTTTTTTATTGTGGCCTACTAAATGCCCTATATCCTTTTCACATGTACTGCTGTCAATCCAGGCATCACTTATCCTGTATTTGTGCATCGTAGTCTTCTTACTTACATACAGAATTTTATACTTATCTTTGTTGAAATACATTTACTCAAATTTTGCCTATTTCTTTATCCTGCCACCTTGGATTCCATTTTGAAGGATACTTGCAAAAGGAAACGATAATACAAAATTGTTTGGCAGCTAGTTTTAGAAGTGCAAATAAGCCTGAGCAAAATGCACAAGGGCTTAAGCTGGTTGGGATCCTCAGCTTCAGAGACAAGTTCTTTGGGGAAAATGGAAAACAATGACAACAATGGTTCCAATTGTTAATGTTATTTTACAATCGAGTAGCTTTCTGTATACGGCACTCCAAAGGGCATATGAGATGTAATGCAATCTATTGATGTTATGGTAAATCCCGTGTACAGTGGCCTTAAGGTGGCTAAGGTGGGAGGGGCAATTGGCTGGACCTCTGCTGTCTACTTTGGCTTCTTTTGTGAAGTGAGCCAAAGCAAATACCAGCTTTGTTATAACGCAGCCTCTCTCTCCACCCCCTCACATGTCATTTCCAAGTCTAGCTCTACCACCGATACACAAGCAGCTGCTTTGCCTTTTTGTCTGGGAATTGCAGATGAAGTCTAGTTACAGCCTTTTTCCGAAGGCTGGCCATGCCTGTCATGTAAAATGTCATGGTGCCAGCTTTGAAGCTGGCTGGACAATGGCCCCAAAGCAGTAATGCCAGCAAGTAATGAGTTGAGAGAATAATCGTATAATGCAGCTGGTGCTCCTCTCAGCAGAGGCCCTTTCGCTGGGCTTGCTCTTTGGTCTTTATTTGCCTTTCCACTTGATGATCTGGTTCACAGGTAGCAAGTGTGAAGAGTACCAGAAATGTTGAAATAAGGGAGGGCTGCTTCACCTTCCCATCAGCCTCCAGAATTGTGAATCTGGGCTGAATCAGAGTTCCATTAAAGTCAGCAAGGCATGTTGCCACATTATCTAAAGAGAAATAAAATGAATTTAAGACAGCCATAGGATTGTTTCTGGCTTCTCTTTATCAAAAGAAATCTAGTGAACATGCCTGGAGAAAAACTTCATCATTTGGAGAACTAAAGCAACACAATGCAGTTTAAAAACAACGGCCACAAATTGACTGTAGTGCCCTGGGTAGCGACTCATGCGTCCCATTTTGGGAAGCTCATATTTTCCCTTTTTCCGGTCTAGCAGTCATTCAATGAAACCAAATCACAGAACGGGATCCCTGCTCTCTGCATTAGAAGGCCAGCTGACAGGTGGAGGGATTGATTTAGCAGAGTCTTGCTGCTTCACAGCAGGACTCCAAACAGACCCTGACAGAAGGAAGTGCAACCAAGGAGCCCAAAGGAATCAGGTGGCCCAGGGAGACAGTGGGAACTCTCATAGTCTTGGCACCCTTAATCTGAGCAACCTATCTGAGTGGAGCTGCTAATCTCTTGTTTTGCCCGTACCTCTATATGCTTCAAAACTGGACCACCAGCTTGTCTCAGGTGATGCCATCAGCCATAGATTATTCTTTGGCTGTTACCACTGCCCTGTTTTGTCCATCCCATGTCTCTAGCTCCATTGGTCCCTAACCCCTAGCTTGTTCTGCTTCTCTTCACATACTTGTCTGCATAATCTAAATGCACAGGTTGGCTAGTGGCAAGAGGGAGGAAATCAAGGGAGAGCACTGGATCCATTACCACAATCACCTCAATTTAGAGGAGTCTTTATTGGAATCCCCAAAAGACAGGATATTGAGTCTTGTTCAAGAGGAAAGTCTCTAACACAGCCAAAGTCTAGATTAGCAGCATCTGTACTTAAGAAAACTGGCTGCATGATTTCAGCACTGGTTTTCTCACCCTGTTATCCAAAGTCTGTATTTGATTTTGCTTGCATGTTTACTTTTAAAAAAATGTTCAGCTCACTTTTTATTTGAAAACACAAGGCAGGTCACAGCAACAAAACCAAAGAACAATACAATCTGAATGCCGTATGAAACATATTGCATCTGATGCTCATAATAGCTATACACTAAAATATCAGCTAGTCAAATCAGTAAGAGCTGCTCTAAAAATAAAACTGGTGAAGCCAGACTTTTGTAAGCCACACTGCTAGGGTTGGATCCACTTGGGAACTCCTAATTGGAACTCCCAAGTGGATCCAATGTCTGCTGAAAGCAATGTGGCTTGCATTTGGCACTCAATTTGAATGTTACCAAATGCAAGCTGTGCTTGCAATGGAGTAATTGGGGGCTTGCTTTGACGCCAACTTTAAATGACACACCCAATTGTTCCTTTGCAAGCGCAGCTTGCATGAATTCAATGCTGTTTAAATTTTGTGCTAAACGCAAAGTGCACTACTTCAGTCATGAGCATATTCACCTGATGTTAGGTGACTGACAGGGATGAGAGAGAAAGTCTATGAAATTCAAAGTTTAATACAATATAATGCATAAGAAATAAAAAAGCAATGCAAATAAAATTAAAAATAATACAGAATCTAACACATATCAGCAATTGGAAAAATTAAGTGAGCTGCCAAGGCCCCCAGCAATTTTCA
Organism: Podarcis tiliguerta; assembly: GCF_965153285.1. Lineage (NCBI taxonomy): Eukaryota > Metazoa > Chordata > Lepidosauria > Squamata > Lacertidae > Podarcis > Podarcis tiliguerta. The sequence goes on from NC_139534.1 coordinate 41,300,913, forward strand.
AGTGGTCCATAGCCAAAAAAATGTTTGGGAACCACCAGAGACACTATTCTCTATAGCTGCCTTATGAGGAGGATGATTCATCCAGTAGTGCTCCCTTGGAGCTGACCAAGGTCTTGGTCTTGTGGGCTCTCTGCTTTGTATTGGATGTTTGGACACTAGATGCTTTCCCCATGAGTCTTGACCTTCCATGGAGCTGGGAACTTGGGCTGTGTCTGCAAAACTCTAGCTGCTTAGTTGAATTTTGAGCATTTGACAAAGACCTAAAGAGTAGCATACGTACATCCCTACACATGTATGATCTTCCAAGTGATTGGGAGTCCCAGTCCCACACAGGAGGTGTCACACATACAGTTGTTCATGCACAAGCTTCCCCTTCAAATATTTCTAAAATTCATGGAGTTCTAGAGAAAGCAGCTGCAGGGATACACAGCCCTGCTCCACTGCCATCTGACCAGAGAATGCATGGGGAAAGGTGACTGAAATACCTTGGCCATTTTGGCACATTTTAGTCCTCTCATTTTGACAGAGTGAAGTACAGGTGTCCTGTTTTCAGGGCTGGGCAGCGCTTATGACCATGACTACTAAACATGTATAGAGGACTCCATGGCATGATGCCTTGCCTAGTGGCCCTGAACTAATCCATGCCCAGCATACCTTTTGAATTGAGTGGCTCTGATCAGGAACCCTGAAAGACAGGGTCCCGGGTTACACCTACAGTGTTTTATTGTGCATTCTCCAGATGGCAATAATGTGAGAGTGGTGGGAAAGCTTCACAGAATAGGTAATAAAGCAGAATGATGTGTGGATGGCCCAATGTGAATCTAGCATTAAGGCACTGTTATTGCATCAGTGACATGTTGCAGAACACCCACACATCCACACACACCACCCATCTAGAGGGTTCCTGTGTTTTCCCTGCTTTTGCTTTATAGTTTTCAGATTTAAGTTTTAAGGATTTCCATTTTTAATCCAAGGATTGAGTGCATATTTTGATATTTGCATATCATATTTTGATATTTGCATAGATATTTTCACATACTATTGGTTTACATCCATTTCAAAATGTGTATGTTTTGATAGCAGCACCTTTTCATACATTAATAAAATTAGTCGCAGTGTGGCTATATATTACCTCCAGTACTGCTTGCATTCCCCAGCAACTAGTATTCTGAGGTAGTCTATCTCTGAATACTTGTTGACTGGATAACATAAAAAGAGTGTAGTTGGGCTCATGTAATGCTTGTGGGTTTCCTACAGAAATCTGGTTGGCTAAGGTGGCAACAGGATGCTGGACTAGATGGGCCATTGGCCTGATTCAGCAGAGCTCTTTTTATGTTTTTATACTCACTCTATTGTGAATGTATGGCTGGAATACATCAAGGAGAAATGGAGAGAGAAAGTTTTAAGTATAGGGTCTTACTCCAGCCCTTTATTATGAGTGGTTTTTCATTTAACCCCATAATATCACATTGCTACGGTGTATTTTAGGGTTTGCTTGTCATTGTGGGATAAACTGTAGCCAAACAGCTAAAATTACAGTTGTGTGTGTGTGTGTGTGTGTGTGTGTGTGTGTGCGCGTGTGCGTGTGTGCATGTGCATAGAAGGGATTAATCTTGATTTCAAAGAGTGAAATTGTATACAACAATAGGGCTTAAAAGCAAGGTAATTTTCCATTAAAAAAAGAGAGAAATTTTTCCCCCTAAAAGAAGGAAATGAAATGCTAGGTGTTACATAATAAATTGGACACAATTCAGTGTAATCAGATCTTTTTGTGTAACAGTGGAAATATTTACTGTGATTGGTGGCTATTTATTCAATGTTTAATTCATGAGCAGATTAATGTTTGGGTTAATTGTTGTCTGTTGTACTGGACTCTGGCCTTGTGCACTACCCTATGGACTTCAATATTATTATTTTTAGATTTTATTTTATCATACTTTGATTTAGACTTTTAAAAGGGATAATAATGTCAAAGAAGCAGAAACAGGGGGTGGTGAAATGTTTTATTGCCCTCTTTGGAAAAACATCATTATCAATGTGAATAAACTTTGAAGACTGAGGATAAATTAGACCATCAGCTTCTAGGAACCAGGAAGTAGTAACAAAACTGCAGCAGCTCTTGGATGGAAGTATGCAGCTATTGAATCCAGTATGCAGCAAAACAGCCCCAGAGTAAGATAAAGCAAGTCATGGTTGTCTGTATATTACTGCACTACACTTGAGCACACCTATAAGAAGTAAGCAAACTTCCCCACTGTAAGCAGTTGGTAAGGGGAAGAGCAGTCCTAAGAAGCAGCTGGAGAGAAGAGGGCCATGCAGGACCAGGCAGTGGGTTGTGTCTTCCCTTACCCAATATTTACTGTTCCAGTGCTAGGCTGGCTTGCTATGTGTGAGGGGCCTGAGGAGTGGGTCCCTTGGGGGATCCACAGGACTCTGAATCCAGAGTGCCCCACCTCTAAATGCCCCATTCTAGAGCTTTCAGTGGATGGAGCTATCTCTCTCAGTGGTACTCCTCTCTGCCAGTGGAGGCCAGTAGCGAGGAGATTGTGTGCCATTGATGCCTGGGGGTTAGTATTTCTTTGGCTGTGTGTGAAGTGCAATATTAGATGCAACAGCACTTTACAAATATCCATTTCTTGCTTCTATACAAAATAACACTATGTTATTTTTCTGACTTAATTTTCCGACTTCCCTAGTACATGTGTACCAGATACCAATTTTCTGGATGCCTTAAAATTACTGCATTTTGGAAGTACTTTTTTTTTCTACACAGGAGGCAAGGCAGTAAAGAAAGCATCGCAATGGATGGTAATATTAGTCCTAATGATTGCATATCTCCTTTGTTCAATTATATTCTAAATGTTCCACTTCAGTAAATTGAAAAGTAACTTTAGTAAATGAAAACTATGATATGTTGTAGAAATGCATGGGGTGGTATTCATGAATAGATGTTCTCAGTTAACTCATTTTTAGTCATTTGTCAGATGGGAAATAAAGCTGCTCAGGCCATATCTGTGGCTCCGATCTGGTGGAACACTCTGTCACAAGAGACCAGGGCCTTGCGGGACTTGACATCTTTCCGCAGGGCCTGCAAGACAGAACTGTTTCACCAGGCCTTTGGCCAGGGCACAGCCTGACTCCCTCCGTCGGCAATCTTCGCAGAGCTCTGGCCCAATGGTTGCCAGTGGCTTGAATTAATTAATTTTATAATGAATGATTTTAGAGTGTTGTTTGTACTGTTTTATTGTTGTTAGCCGCCCTGAGCCCGGCTTTGGCTGGGGAGGGCGGGATATAAATAAAATTTATTATTATTATTATTATTATTATTATTATTATTATTATTATTACTGCTTGGGCTTTGCATGTGCCTTTGGGTTAGTGGTGGAGAGTACATGCTTTGCTTGCAGACATCCCCAAAGTCTCTACCCTTCCAGTAAGAAGAGTCACTCACCAGTAGTAGGACAGTCTGAAGATCTTGGGAAGCCACTACATGTCAGAGCAGGCAATACTGGGCTAACTGGAGTAATGATACTGTAAGGCGATTTCATATACCTGACATATGCCTGACTGGAAAGACAGGAAATAGGGGTGCCAGACTAAAGGGTATGCTTGTGGGGGAAGAATTTTTAAAAAGTGAGAAATGGAAGTGGCCAACCCACCAATAACCTTGTGTCATGTGGAATTGCTTTGAGATGCTTCATAGGAAGTGATTCATAAAAGAAGCAACAGCAGCAGTAGTTATAAAAGTCACTGAAGTTCAAGCAGGGGCTGCAAAAGAAGAGCCTTCCTTTGCAGTCCTGACTCTTTGATTGCAGCTCCAGCTGCAAAGAGGGAACTGGGAGCATCCTCTTGCTACCAATACTTTGCAGCCCAAATCCAGTGCTTGTTGAATTTGGCACCTTCTTCCTCTGCAGTTCAGGCCAACAGGAAAAAAAGGGTCAATTTCAAAAAGTGTCTGCAAAGGAGGAATTTGGAGTGTGTTCCTGATGGTTCGGCCTCTGCAGCCATTTTCCTGCATCTGATGTCATATAATGGGGTCTTGAAAGTTGGGTGCAGTTTGCCAGAAATGGCTTGGCAGGCCTAATTAGGTCCATGGGCCAGGCTTCCCACCAATGCCTCTTGGTAATTATTATTTATTCCATTTATATCTCGCCTTCTTCCCAAAGGTGCCTTCGGCAGGAAACACATCATTAAAACCATTCTAAAACCAATCACATTCTCTCAGCCTATGATGCCAGGGTTGCCTGGAGCAGCATCTTTCAGCCATCAAATGCCTGGGTTAAAACAGGGGTGTTTGGATGGAAAGAGGAAGAAAAGTGGTGGGTAGCAAAGGAGCTGACAGGGTGGTTGGAACGCAGATTGTCTATGGTGCCAATAAATACAGGGCTGAAGAAAAGGCCACAATGCACATACCTGCATGGCTCCTGATATTGCAGAGATTTTTTAGTGTTCTTCATAGACTTGTTCACCAGTGACGAAGGACTTACTGGCATCTATCTGGTTGACATGTCTGGGTGCTTGGGAGCCAGGCTGGGACTGTGTCGTCTGAAGTGCTGAACTTGACATCACTCCACAGGGCAATGCGGCATATGAAGAGCCCTGCTTATTCAGAGGGCCACTCACAGCAACATCTTCATTTGCACAGTGGTGAATCAAATGCCTCTGTCCTATGAGAAGCCAACAAGGAAATCCTATGATACCACGCTCAAGGAAACACCAGGTTCCCCAGTGTATCCATACAGGCAATATGTATGTGAAAGTGCATGCAATAAAGACTAAAACTGTGACATATAGAAAGTTGCACATATTTGACGAAAGAGCAATACATTCTAAAACATTTCTAAATGGCAACGATCGCTTTAGTGTGTCGTGATTATGAACTGCCACCAGATGGCAGTAGATTGCCAGTGTGAGGAAGAGGCCATGCTTAACAGAGCTGCTTCCTGCATATCTTGCCCTAGTGAGTATCACTCCATGGGCAGGACAGGAGAAGAAAGAATTTATAGGAAACTCCCTAGCTGAACTATTGTGGAATCACTGCAAAAGCTGTTTCCCTTGATCCATTACATACTGGCTAGTTTCAACCCGGGCTTCCAAATTATGAGCCCTGTTTAGGAGCTTCCACTGATGCTAATGTTGTGTTACAGTTGGTACCTTGCTGGCACTGACCTTTCTTATGCTGAACAGATAACCTAAGTGCTCATAATTTATCTTATTTTATTTAGTGATATCTACAGAGGGTGCTTTGAAAAATTAAAAATGTCACAATATAATACAAGCAGTTAAAACACCAAACTCAGACAACAGCAGCAACATTAGCAAACATATGCATTAATCTACAATTCTGTGCCATACTTCCTCTCCACCAAAGACCTGGCAGAAGAGGTGCATCTTTACCTGCCTCCTAAAGGCATCTCTGTAGGGAGGACATTCTAGAGCAGCCTTTCTCAACCTGTGGGTACCTAGATGTTGTTGAACTACAACTCCCATCACCCCTAGCTAGCAAGGCCAGAGCTCAGGGATGACGGGAGTTGTAGTCCAACAACATCTGAGCACCCACAGGTTGAGAACCGCTGTTATAGAGTTTCAGAGCTGATGCTGAGAAGGCTCAGCTATGGGCCCCTTCACTCCATGTATCCCTGATTGGTTTGGCCACCAACTTCCTGATCTCCTTTGCTGATCATAAAGAACAGGAAGGCTGAAATTATTGTATGTCTTAATATTATCCTCAAACACAAGGCTGGCTCTGGGTCTGGGTCAGCATCCCATCCAGCCCAGACCCTCGTTGAAAGGCTTGGGATCCCACAGAGAATCCTGCCCAAACTGAAGACCCAAAGGCAGCTGGAAGAGCCCCATCTCAAAAATGTGTTGCCTGGTCACCCCAAGGGCTGAATGTTGGAAGATTCAGGACAAATAAAAGAAAGTACTTCTTGACACAGCCACATAGTTAAACCATGGAGCCTGCTCACAGAGGCCTGTTGGCTTGAAAAGAGGATGGCTTGAACCTAGATGGCTTGAGAAGAGGTTTGGACAAATTCATGGAGGTGAGGGCTCTCAATACTTGATGGCTATGCTCTGCCTTCACAATTCAAGGCAGCAATGCTTCTGAATACCAGTTGCTGGAAGTCACAGGAGGGGAGGTTGCTCTTGTGCTTAAATCCTGCTTATGAGTTTTCCATAGGCATCTGGGCAGCCACTGTCAGAACAGGATGCTAGACCAGATGGGTCATTGGCCTGATCCAGCAGGCTCTTATGTTCTTAAATACGGGCACAAGCTCATAAAGTTTGAGGCATGTCCCTTTAAAAATGGGTTGTATTTGAGGATAGTTGATAGTGCAAACTGTTGATGGATATTTTATTGTATAGATTATACTCAGTTTGCTTGATAAGCATTGTTATCCACGCTGAGGCTGTATAAAAAGAGCCCAATAACATACACACATAAACCTCAGGCTGAGGAATCCTTTTAAAAAGAATGTGAGTTCACGCATTTGTATACGTTAAAAAAATAACATTTACCTTTTTATTTACAGTGTTTCTAAGATTAGCAGTATCTATTATAGTAGCTAACAAGATCTGAGCCTCAGGAGGAATAAAACGGATGTCTATCAAAATAACAGTCTGTAAAATAAATATCTTTTCTTTTTCCTTAAAAAAACACACGTTTTGTAATCTAAACAGGAAGCATTCCATAATAATACAGACCTGGTCCTATGTGTGTAAGGAAGATTTGCAAATGGATATTTGTCGTGGGGGCAGGGAGGAATAAATGGAGTAAACTGCATTTAATATTCTACAGATGCAGCTGTACTGAGTTAAACCTGCTGAATGACTTCACCACGACTTCATTACTCCCTTGTCCCAGTCATAAAAAGAGAAGCAATTCGGTGATCTCTAAAACCTGTCAAGTATTTTACTAATCCCCTATCAGATATGGGAAACTCTTAGAAGGTCACAGGGGTGGCTATTTAACACTTCCCCTTTTGGCCATCATTGTTAATAATATGCAGTCGTGTATTCCTGTGTTTTGGAAAGCTATGGCTCACAGACATATATAGATAGAACGGCAGATGTGAGGGTTTTTGCTGTGGGTTTGAACAGATCTGCCAACTTGCTTTTAGTTTTCAGACTTTCCTTGGCAAGCATGTGTGATGTGTATCCACACAATGAGCACTGAATTGTTTTGAAGGGTATGTTTATTTGTAAAGACGCGGCAGACACTTATGAGGAGCCACAGCTAATTGTGGCCATCCCACCATGTATAAGCCCTGTGCATCCACATATTTTAGATAGGATTGTGTTCATTACATGACATGCAGTGCACATGCTGAGAGCACAATGGGATATTTATGCAGCTAAGCAGGCTTTGGCATTTGTCTGTGTCAAGTTTGAAAGTGAAAGCTGGAAGCAGATGTAGTGCTGGAAGACCTAGAACTGCTCTGAGGATTTAAGTATTAGGAAGCGGAGGTTAGATGGTTGTACAGGAGGAGTCAATTAGCTCAGTCAGCCAAGAATACCTGGCTTCCTTGTGTTCAGTTCATATCCAAGCTAACTTTATTATTTTTTTAAGCATGAGACTATCACACAGGGATGCTATTTAGTTCAGACGTTACAAGAGGAAGGGCTTTATCACCACTGAGGAGCAAAGCTACATGTTACACTGTGGAGGCCCTGATGGCCCCATCTCTCTAGGTGTGGATGGTATAGAGAAAGGGCCGGGGGGGGGCGCTAACCTGTTGCTCTCCAGATGTTTCTGAATTCAACTTCCATTTCTCCTGGTCACTGACCACACTGACTGAGGCTGATGGACATTGTAATTCAGTAATACATCTGGAGGGCACAGGTTAGGCACACCTGTTGCAGAGTGAAGAAGAAAATGAAGGGAAGGGAAAGTGTAAACCTTCACCTGAAGCCCCCCTCACTTGCTTGCTCACATTTGTGTTTAGGACCTATGTTTACACTACAAAATCCTGCCAAATACACAGGGGTAGAATTGAACTGGCAATGGGGCTGTTTCAGAGGAAGTGCAGGCTGCTATAGGGGGAAATTAAGCACTCCCTTCTCTTTTGCTGCTGCTTTGCTTCATAGCATTTTCTCTCCCAATAGCACTTTAAAGGGAAGAATTGGGCATTGGGGCCTCATTACACACAACTACAGTGCAACATGTAATTGAGCCTTCATGCATTAGATGTTGTATCTGAATAAGATCTCACTTAGCTGCCAAGCTAAGGGTGTAGTAGCTGGGATTGGTGAGCAAGGCAAGCAGTTGTGCAGCCCCTAGTCTGTCTCAGGGTCTAATTCTGTTCAATGGAGGACACTTCCTGATTATTTGTGCGCTTTCATTACATTGAAAATACATTTTACTCCAAGACAAATAATGAATATATATGGCTTCGACTTCCAGAAATAGATAACAGGAATGGGAAAGGCCAGTTCTCTGAATATCTGCTCCACAATGCTTTATTATCTATGTGCAATCGCTGCATAATAGCGAACGCTGCTGCTTCACCTCTAAGTTATGTCTGTGCCCTACACCCATTCCAGGCATTTTTCCACTGCATTGAGCAACCTATTTGGGTGTGTTCCTTGGCTATAATTCTAAATTTCAAGTGGTTTTCAATATCAACTCTGAGGTCTGAATTACTATTGGTGTCAATTCACATTAAGCCATGTTTGATGCTTTGACTATACAGCTCAAGATAACTGGAAAACTACACTGTCTTGTTACAGTAACTTGTCATTGTAAACTAGAAGCATAGCTTAGCTCTCTTGTTGTGGTTAATGGGACTTAATATTGAGATGGTGTACAAATATTCCATGAAATATAAGTGAATAAATAAACCACCTGTGGCATTTGTATTAGGTGGGGGTAGGGGGGTGGGGTAAATTTGGTTGCATCGTATTATTCGTCCGATATAAATATACTTTTCTTTATCCATGTGTGAAGCACAGAAATCTAGGGCAGGGTTTGGACTTGTGTCCCTCTCTAACTTTTCTTTTTATGAGCTGAAGAGTTTTAATGAGGTTCTCCCTACCCCCTGCTGTGTGAAACTTTCCAGTAATGCTCATAATGTTACACCAATCTCTGATAGGAAGATAAGTACCATTATCCCAGTTTCACAGTGGCACAGAAGAGTGGGAGTGAGGGAGGGATGTAAAATTCCTGTAAAAATTGCTACATTGGTGCCAAACACACTGATGGCTTTTGTGGGAAATTGCAGGCGATTTTCTCTCCCCCCCCCCGTCTTTTTTGCAAGAATATCTTATTGTATGCTCATTTACTGCAGAGGTCTCTAACTACAGTAGCAAGTCACTAATGCATTAAAATGGAATAGAAATACATTTCTGGTGAAACAGACACTGGCAAAGGAGCAGTTAGATTTCTCTCTGCGGCTGTAACAAGGATGGGGCCTGAATCTTGGGAGTATGTGGTGTCTAGGCTAAAGGGCCATTTTCCTTGTCTTACATTTTGATGCAGGAACTGCTGCAATACAGATACATGTAATTTCTAAAGAAAAGATGCTAGCACTGTCAGGAAATACCAACTGTTCCCAAAGCCCTTTCCCTTAATAGCTATCATGTAGGGACAGTCCCTATAATTACTCACTGATGAAGGAACAGAACTCAGCACCAACTCTGGGTTATACCCATAACCCATTAGGAGCCCCAGCACTGTAAACAAATGCCAGGGCTGAGCTAGGCTAAACTATCTGTCACATTTTAAGAACCATGCTGTGACTTTTCTCCGTGTTAGCAAGCATTGCTCCAGTTTTTCAGAGGAGTGATACCAGAACTCCACCTTGGACTCCCGCAATAGGGTTTGCAGCTGAGTGGGTTTTTTCTTTTGTTTTTTTAGTAGCACTGGAAGGAGCTGTGCTGTAGCAAAGGGGTGGGGAAACCTCAGGTCTAGGGGCTGAATATGTCTTTCAGAGACTCTGGAGGACAAGGCAAAACCCTACAAGACACTGCATAAGTTAATTGCCAAGGCATCAAATGACAGTTTCCCAGCACCACCTTTTGAAACCAACTCTCCAGAAAGGACTAGATTCACCTTGGAAGACAGGCATCTAGTTCCATCCCAGAAGAGACTTTCCAGGGGTTCACTTCAGACATTCCTAGCCATGTCTGGAGATGTCAGGGATTGGATTTTGGATGATTTGCCACTGAGCTACAGCTCTTTGTAGGCACTGAGCTATAATACTTTCCCAAAAAGGTAATGAATATAGGCCTCAGATAATGGCAATTTGCAACTATCCAATCTGCTGATTGTCTATAGAAAGGGCATAAAATTCACACCAGTGTTTCAGTTCAGATGTAATGACAAACCTTAGTTTGGTGCTGTATGAACAAGCCAATGAGCCTCAGGTATGCATAAGCTGTCTTTCCTGCTCCAGTTCCTGATTTGCTGAAAATTATAGTTTGTGGTTACATCTGAACCAGCAAACCATGGTCTACATTATAGTCTACATTTGCCTTACAAATAGGTTAGAAATATGGTCAAAAACATGCAAGACTTTTACTCACCCCAATGAAACAGACAATGGTGTGGTTGGCTGAGAAAACTGATGCCAGCACCACTGGACACACTTTGATTATAGGGAAAAGAGGAACAATTCATATTTAGAGACATGCTTTCACTAACACCATTTCTTTCCTTTGATAAGTAGCCTCAGTCTTTGCAAAGCTGATGTACCTAGAGAAACATAGAGATATTATTTAGGAAAACAGAAGCAGAGCAACACGAGGCTTTGGGCATTGCATCTACTTTGGTCCTAAGATAGCTTTAAAAGAAGAAGAAGAAAGCCATACAGCACAGACAAATAGTACAGATTACAGCTCCTGTTGGAGTCAACAAGTTTTCCATGGAATAGCTATGCTGTTCAGTGGCTTAAGCATCCTCCTGTTTATAAAAAGAGATGTTAATGTTAATGTCTGCTAATTTGCATTCTTAAATCCATTTCAAACACGGATGTTATGCTTAGCAGTTTATATTTGCATAAGCATCTGGCAGTAATAATTTCCTCTGAATAACTGCACAATGCAACCATGTTTTTTAAAAGAGACACTAGATTAGAAAGCAGCACATAAAAAGAGTGACAGGGGACACTGACATGTATGTGTGATGTCTTATGTGTGATGTCTGAAGCACAAGAGTGTTTATTGATAAAGAGCGACATGCATACAGTACTGGTTGCGAGGAAGCAAAATGCTCCCACCGAGTGGATGGGAGTTTCCCATGGAATTCTATTTAATCCCATTTATGATTTAATTATAAAGCAGAGTCGAGGGGAACCCATCTCTCCTCCATAGGAGTCCTTCACTTTAAAGACGTGACACTATATCACGGGGTGTGAAGAGGAAAAAGACAGAATTTGCATGAACTGCATCTTGTGTTTTAATGGGCACAGCTTTGCCACCGTTCTAAAACGTAAGCGGCAAAGACACATTGAACACATATTGTGGCATCATTCGTTCCGCTTAGGAGACAGAATAGGCAAGTCAGACAATGGACAAGATGGATGGACAATCCTCTTGCTATTTCTATTAGTGGAGGAAATTTTGGCTGAGGGATGGAATGTAACAAACTGGATGTCTTTTAAAAACATGAAAATATGGTGAAAACACACTGCACTTGACACACATCCTGCCTGAAATTGGGTAAAATATATCACGTACCAAGCTATTTGGCAACTGACCAATTATGCAGGAGTCATGGATATATACAGAAATGAAACTACTTTCCATTAACTTTTCTTGCATGTTTGTGTTGGTTTTCTCCTCTATTACTTTCTCTGTGCTGCTTACATTTTAAACTGCAAATTCACCTAATCAGACATGCATTGGACTGATGCAAGTTCATTTAGAATATTATAAAAAGATCACTGGCCATTCATCCTAGACACAGGACTGCCCTGAAACCTCTGGGTATAGGGCGGTATATTAATAATAATAATAATAATAATAATAATAACAACAACAATAACAACATGACTGTTCAATGGGGCCCCTCTCTAGAGTTAGGGTTGTTGTTCTCATTGTTTGCATTTAGATGTCCGTTCAAGGCATTTTTATTTACTCAGACCTTTAATTTCATGTATTTTATGAAATTTACAGACTGATATTTAGTTGTCTAATACACCCAACAGCATGAAGTGATTCTGTGCTTTAAAGGTTTAGTTATTTTATCATTTTTTGTGGGGCAGATTGGGGGGTGACTGTATGCATTTTTGTATGTTGCTAACTCTTTTGTACAGTGCCCTAGGCTCCTTTTATAGGACCAGCAATTCATAAATGAATTGACAAACGAAAGAATGGGTCAGATTCATTGATATTGTGTGGCTTGTATGGATAAAATACATAGAAAAATATTGACGGCTATTTCTGTTTAACTTTGCATTTAGTAAATTCCAGGTAAATTAAAAATAAAACCACACATTTAGGAAGAGAGTGCTGAATAAGGAAGTGGCTTCAAATGTGTTCTTGCTTCAGCAGCAACCTTGAGATAGAAATTGGGGAAGTGGGGTAGCTTTTCTTTACTGTAAGAAAAGTATCCAGTACAGACAATACACAGCTGTGATTGTGCAATTTTGGGGTGAATTATTGTTAAGTGTCTCTGCAAGTATAAACTGCTTAGCAGTAGCATTCATGTATGAGTTTGAAATGGAAATTGGTAGACATTAAAATTAATGTCTCTTTTTATCAACAGGAGGGATGCTTAAGTCACTAAAGCACTAGGGCTTCGTGCAATGCTCAATTTGGATGCCAGCATTGCAAGAGGCATGTTTAGGTTTAAGACTTGTGTGCCAAAGAGCGAAGGAAAGGAGATCTTCACCCAACATAGTATGTGTTCTGGGATCCAGGTTTCACAGTAGGGCAGAGGATCTGAGCACCTTCTCTTAAGATGAAGTGGGAGGAAATGGTTTTTGGAAAGCAGGAGGAGAGGAACAGGAAAAGAAGGGCATAGAAAAGATGTATGGATGTGGACTTCCGGATCTGCGGGTGAACAATGGAGGAGGACAGAGACTGCTCGCTCTGAGCAGCCTGATTGCTGTGAGGAAGTGGGAAGGGTGCTTGGGGAAAGCACCTTCTCAAAAAAGCCTGGAGGAAAAGTTCAGGTTCTGTAGGGTCCAGCAGTGTCAAATGATGCTCTCTAGGCATTCCCAAAGCTCCAGAACTACCTCCCAGCTGAGATCAGGCAGTCACCCTCCCCTGTTGAGGGCACTAGGTGAAGACTTTTTTATATCTCAACAAGCACTTGTCATGGGCTGGCTAAGCCAGGATGGTGCAAACTGATGGTTTGTCCTGGACCTTTGAAAAGGATCCAGTGGGATGGGGAAGTGTCTGCCAGAATTGGGGCAGCCTGATAATGAGGATCCTGGGGAGGGTTCGACCATTGGTAGGGGTTCCCTTCAACTAGCTCGCTTTCCTCACGCATCTCCCCAATGAGAGCTGTGAGCACAACCTCCCTCTGTATCCGCACCTCCTCTCTACAGCTGCATCCTCACCTCCCTCACCACTGTGTCTATGGTGCTGCCTACCCTGGCACCATCAGACATTGGGAGAAGCCTTGCCTCTTAATTGGGGGAAAAGAAGCCAATGTATGAATACTCATGATTTTACTGCTGGGAAAACATCCAGTGAAGTGCCATAGCCCCATCAAAGATGGCGGTATTTGTTTGAAAAGCCTAAACATTGTACCCTACACTGCCATTGAGCAAGTGGAACAGACTTACACTTGTGCAAGAGAACTTCCTCTTCCTCTCTTCCCCCCTGCAGCCAGTTGCACACCCTCAAATTCTGGTCCTGACACATACTTTTTCTAATTTTAGTCAGGGAAAGGAAAGCAAAACACCAGCTATGTATAAAGGAAATGAATGTTGGCATAGTTCCGCCCCCCTCCCCCGATATTTTAGTTCTGGTTGCACAGGACTTTATTTATTTATTTTTCTCACAAGGAAAGATTTTATTACACAATTTTTTTACCTGCGGCGCAGAAACAATTTTTATGACTTGCTGTTTGTGTGGACTAAGCCAATGTGAGTTTCCGATCGATCGTTCCTCCCCAGGACATACATTATGCAATATCTGAACTCACTGCTTTACTTTAGGCACTTGCTCATCTCAACCAGTTTCTATCTGTTCCAGCAGCCAAGGTTCCTTCAGCACCTTAAGTCAGTTTCAGGAGTGTTAAAGGAGACCTGGCAAGGCCGACAGGAAAGCCCAGACTCTTCCTATCACCAGGAACTTACATTTCAAATAATTTTGTTGGGCCACCTCATTCAGTTAATTCTTATACAGTCTCAAAGTTTCCTTTCTCTCATATTCTTCGCCTCAGACAAATCTGAAGGCCACAGTCAAACAAACTGAAGACTTGAGGCTGACATTACAATTTTTTCATAGATGGAGTGTTTTTACCTTCACCTTTGACATGTTTCTACATTGTATCATTCTCATAACAAATTCTTTTATCTTAAGTGCTGATAAATAGATTAGATTTCCTAAACAAATATTTTGGCTTTTTGAGAAACAATTGTGCTGATAGAAGCTTTTAGAGTTGCTCAAAAGAAGGGCTTTTATGCCTAAAAAGCTTAACATGGCCAGCCATTTCTCTAACTCCTGTTAAATGTTCTTCAAGTCCCATTTTCCTGTGCTTTTTGTATTGCTCCCATTTTTTTCCTTCGACATATATGTTTAATAATATCTGTAATATTCAGGTAGTAACTAAATTTTAATGAATGTCTGTATGTATATGTGTGTGTGTATATATATATATAGGCATTTATTCTACACGTCTCATAGTCTCACTCACCTCTACCTTCAGGCTAAACAGACTATTACCGTTATCAGAACTGTTGCTATAGGAACAGTTTTACACTGCCCTTCCTTTTGCGTGCAGTTCCTTACAGACATTTTATATCTCTTTAAGATCTTGGCATTGTGAAACAGAAGTAAAAGCTCTCAATTAAAAGACTTGAGAGTCAGCAGTTATAAAGCCAAGTTCCTGGGCTAGATTCACAGCAAAGAGAAAACAGCCCTGGATTCTGTTTTCTTTGTCCCTTTAACATTTATTCTCAAAGTTTTCCAAAATGGTAACATAGTTGCCATATACCAGATCAAACTGCAAGCCCATATAACTCAGTATTGCCTATAATGGCTAGTAGCAACTCCCCAGGGTTTTCCTGCCCTACCTTTTGCATGTGAAGGATTTAGGTCGCATTCACATCATACAGTCAGATTGCTTTGGTACCACTTTAAGCAGTCATGGTTTCCCCCAAATAATTCTAGGAGCTGTAGTTTGTTAGGGAGCACTGAGAGTTGTGAGAAGGCTCCTATTCTCCTCAGAACTACAGTTCCCAGAGTTCCCTGGAAAGAGGTAAACCACTCTGGGAACTGTAGTTCTGTGATGGGAATAGGGGCCTTCTCACAACTCTCAATATAATAGTGCTTTAAATGTATGGTGTGAATGTGGCCACAGCCCTTCCCAAGAGATCGCTAGGAGCAGAGGCCTTAGACTAGCTGAAACCATTTGCAGATTAGCCCAGTTTTGTCAGCTCAGTCTCAATCCTTTAACCTGTGACCCTTCAGATTTGGGGGCTCCAACGCCCATTAGCCCCAGCCAACATGGCCAGTTATTAGGTATGATAGATGTTTTGGTCCAGCAATTTTTTCAGGGCCATAGGTGAGCCTTCACCACTTTAACCAAGGATTCCAGGGTTTGAATCTCTGACATGCAAAGTATGTGCTTTACCACTGACCTCCCAAATTGTACATATGGGAAGCAAATGAGTGCAAAACAAAAAGCAAGACCCAACTCCACTGTGTCTGCTGATATAACAGCTGATAGATTCTGAGAGATACATATCTTCTTTCTGTTAATATAAATTTGAGATAATTAATATAATTAACTTAATTGTGTTAATTCCAGATGGCCTTTTTATAAATAAAGGACTGACTGTTGGCATTAAGGATTTCATGAGCCACGGGTCTTTCGAAGACCTCACCAAAAGTTTTAGCTTCAATGGTAATTATATTACCTGCATCCATATGTTCACTTCCTCATATCACAGATGTTTGAAGGTCACTAGTCAAGTTGGGGAAAGAAACCTCAAAAGAGGGATTTGTAATCTGAGGACATCAAAGAAATAATATAAAGGCAAGCTCATAGATGGGGGAATGCCCTTGTCGTATCATCACACGTCAGATTTCAGTGTGGAAGTATGTTGGAAAGAAAATGAAAGAACCAAGTAAGATTGCATTCATTTGATACTTTATCTTGTAAGTGAACATTCATTGATGTCTAAAAAGAACAGTTCATGGAAACACTTGGATGATGTTGAGATTACATATTTTCAGGGTGAACTTCTACTGCTCTAATAGTGGTTTGACTGAAAAAAAGGTGTAGTGAAGTCAACAGCATAGAAAATGACTGCCATCAGTTCAATGTCTCCTTAGTCTCACACAGGACAGAAATATCTTTCCATTTTATTTACCGAGCCAGGCAGATCCAGTTGTAATGAATAGTTTAAAAATGCAATAGTTGCACTATTTGTTTTTAAATGCATTGAACAATGGCTGTGTCGCTCTGTAATTTAAACTTTGAATAATGCTGCAAGATAAATATGCAACTAATGTGTTTTTCATCCCTTCCTTGACTGAGCTTTAATCCTGATGAAAATTTTTGCTCAGACAAGTCTGCTCAGGAAAGGTAGTAATAGTCCACTAAATATAATATTCTGTTTTGCACTGCAGCAGACATTTTATTGTCCTCATATAGAAACAAAGATAAAGTCTTGGTTTGTGGTGGACTAGGCTTGTCTGGTAGTTGCACTTTTGAAATGTTCTGTTTGCTTCCATGCTTTGTTTTATACATTTATTTAATTTATGTCCTGTCTTTCCAACCAATGAGTGCAGGGAAGTTCTAACACTAGTTTTAAATGTGAATTATTGAAGAAGAATTTAAAAGTTCAGTTTGTTTGTGCATGTGTATTAAGACTGGATGAGAACCACTAGAATACAGCTCAGCCCAGATAAGGAGGTGTTACTGGCAGCTGCTTCAGCTGATTATGGAGTTCGGCTTTGGGATTAAGTCACAGAATGATCAATGACAGAAGTCCCTGAAGAGCTCTGTTTGGAGATGCTAATGGATGCAGCATTATCACTAAAAGCCCAGGCAACCCACACTGCCTTTTGGTAGCTTTGTTGTCCGACTCTTCTTGACCCCATGGACCAGAGCACGCCTTCGAGAACACTGTCCAACCATCTCATCCTCTGTCGTCCCCTTCTCCTTGTGCCCTCAATCTTTCCCAACATCAGGGTCTTTTCCAGGGAGTCTTCTCTTCTCATGAGGTGGCCAAAGTATTGGAGCCTCAGCTTCAGGGTGCTGCATTCTTGTTGGAAATAGATATCATGACTGGAGTTATCAAGCCTCTAGGCTAGACTGCTCCATATAACTGACATTTAAAGACCTCACAAACTTCAGTTGCACAAAATGCTATACAATGTATTTGTGTAAGGACTGAATAGTTTTGGAAATTAAAAAGGAACACCATTCAGCTGGAACCCTGGCTCACTTTGATCATCTGGGCAATCATTTTCATGACCTGAAACTTGTTCAAAATGTTCAGGATGTCTCTCCTCAGCAAGTGTGGTAAACACGTTCTTAGGAGGGAAGCTGTTAGACTCATACTAACAGCAGCACATACATTAGACAGATAATGGGATAATATAATGATGTTACATATCCAGTGGTGAGAGCGAATGGGGCTAGCCTTTGTGGCCTCATCAACCAGACAGGCTTTAACATGTGAGCAGATTAATCTAACCCTGACCCCAATGAGGGAAAACAAAACTCATTCAGAATCATTGCAATGCTTTCTTTTCTTTTCTTTTCACAAAGTATTTTATCCCCCTTTGAAGCAATCACCCAAAAGCTGAGTGCATTTTGACAATGACAAAAAAATTCATGAAAATTGTCCTTTTAGTTTGAAGGAAATAGGTTGCTTATAGAATCAGATTTGTGAGGGAGAGCTCTCCTCCATACACATTTGCAGAGGTAGTCTGGGGTGAACGTGCTTTATTGTCACAATGGCTGTCTTCTTGCTTGGAGCTTTAAATCAGGGCTCATCAAGTGCTTTGAACAAAATGATCTCAGTGGATAACATTGATGATGTTGTTGGGCTTCTCAAAGTGTCATTGAGTTAAAATTCCTGTGACTTAAAAGGAAACAAATGCCCATTCAGGACGCACCACAGCTCTTTCTCCAATGTATATATAATTTGGTTTAGCCTGAGAATTTTAGATGTGGGGTTGTTCTATTTATATTAAGTTTCTTTCTATCGAATCTATACATGTTTTCTTAACATATTCTTCATATAGAAGCAAAAATTTGCAAGTTTGAGGATTAAAAATAATAATTCAGCAGACTGGTCTTGAAGGAAAGCTTGTTTCATTTCATGTTTTGAGTATGCCTATTCATTTAAGTCTCCATCACAGCATATAAATGCCTTCGTGTGGTTCAGTGTGCTTATCATAAGGCTTATCAGCGACTCCCTTTTATTCCTCTTTCTGTGAGGCATGCCAGGTCCTATCAGTCAGTGTACTACACTTAGCACAACAATACACATTTGTTCACGATGAACTTGGTCCCAAATTTCCCAGAGTTTGCAGAATGTTCACAGCTTCTGAATTCTTCTTTGTTGGGGAAAAAAAAATCTCAGCCATTCAGACTGGAGGGGGAAAATGCTTTATGCTGTCAGCATAGCCTAAGGAAACATTATCCGACAATGGCGATACAACATCTAACAGCCGTGCATAGCATGATATTTCTTATAGCTATCATTTAATAGTAGCTTGAAACCCAGATCTTCACTGCTGTCATTTTGTGGACACAGGCTACCAACCAAACAGTTGGAATTCTTATATTTTATTTTAGATACTCCAGGAAAAGAATTATAGATGGCACATTCAAATCTTTTGAACATGCAAATACTCTGTGCCTTTAATATTTTTGTTACAGTCATACATTTATTTATTTTATTACATTCCTATCCATCTCAATTGCATGGAACTAAAGGCAACAGGCAGTGCTATTTTTCCAGAAAATGAGGTGCCGGAACTCACCATGAATGCCACATTTGTTCTCTTATAATGGCAAAGACACCCACCTGAAAGGTGCCGGAACTGAGTTCTGATGAATTCCAGCTGCAAAAAGCGCTGGCAACAGGTTTGAGTTTCCTGCCAGTCTTCTATTTAACTACAGACAACATCTAGTGTGGTGTAGTGGTTAAGAGCGGTAGACTTGTAATCTGGGGAACCTGGTTCGCGTCTCCGCTCCTCCACATGCAGCCGCTGGGTGACCTTAGGCTAGTCACACATCTCTAAGTCTCTCGGCCTCACTCACCTCACAGAGTGTTTGTCGTGGGGGAGGAAGGGAAAGGAGAATGCTAGCCACTTTGAGACTCCTTCAGGTAGTGATTAAGTGGGATATCAAATCCAAACTCTTCTTCTTCTTCTAATGCCTCATCCTAGCTAGGTCAGGGATGATCACGGTAGTTAGCCTCTCATTTATGCATGAAGTGGCTAACCTTTGGTCTTCTAAGGGAGAATGCCCTTACTGAAAACAAATATAACACAGAATATTTGCAGTACCATCAGTTCATAAATGTTTGGTGGAGGCAAAAAGAGAAGGTAGTAGGATCCGTTGACTCAGCAGGGCAACTGGCAGGGGCCTGGCAGGGCTCTGATGTATGTGTGGTGGAAGCAAGGGGGCTGGAGACTGACCCAGGAGAAAGGGGCAGTGATTTATGGGGTTTGGTGCCATCTGTGAGGCAAGAGTCAGGGTGGAGGAAAGAGGAAGAGTCAGAGCAGTTAGAGATGGAGGTGGGGGCACAGGAGCTGTCAGGAGAGGCTGCTCAGGTGAGGGGCAGGCCAGTCAAATCCTCACCTGCCTGCACTATTGTCTCCTAGAACCAGAAGGGGCTTGAAAAGGGAAGAGCAATGATTATCATGCAGGAGAAATCTCAGATTGTGTGTGTGTGCGCGCTTCATCAGAAGTGTGCACTGCATTAGCCTGGAATAACCAGATGACAGCAAAAACTGCAAAAACAATTAGCAGGGGCAATTAGAGTAAGATCTGTTGTTTGACTATTGATGTAAACCTCCAGAATGTATTTTGCATAGTTAAGTTTTTACCTCTATCTTCCATACATTGTATTTTATTTCATTGCTATGGCTAGTGGCTGATGCAAATAAATATTCTTCTGCGTGGGGCATGGTCCCACTGTGGCTTCAACTGCTTCATGGCGCGAACCTGGAAAGGTTCAGGCCAGCTAAGTGGGCACTACAAGTATGTGTGTGTATCTGCTGCACCTGTAAGTGTGTGCATTATCAATAAAGAATTCACTATGGGCCATTTGCATTCCTTGGCTGGGTGGGTGCAGGACAGCAACAGCTAACAGAAATTATTTGAGAACTGGTGCAGTGGATTCAAACTCAATAACCAAACTTGCCCTGTTTGTGTCCTCATTGAAGCTGAAGGTATACCTTCTACAGCCAATGCACCTTGACTGCCGCAGGAAACTTCTGATAGGTAATGAACATTTTTCATTGTGTTTCCAATCTTCTGGAGAGACAGTTAATGGGAAAATGAAACAGATAACTGGCATTGAAGGAAAAGAGGGGGGAAACACTAGATGTAGACAATAGCAACCTCTCTTAAGACAATTCTCAACTTGTCCATGGAGAAAACAATAGATAAGAGCCACAATTTCCTACACCAGCATGAGCTGTCATAATGAAACCTATAAAGGTAATAGTGGACCTTACTGACCAGAGCCAAAGTCTTCGTTGAACAATATGGTCACACAGCAAATATTATCACCATTTGGTAACTAGATTGAAAGAAGGCAGCCAGTATTAACATTCCAGACAGATTTTTCCAAAAAGTAAAGTCCCTTTGTCCATTAATCCTCAACTCCTTTTCCAATTTAAAAATGTTCATTCTGCTCAGCCTGTGGATGTCTATAAGAACAATTATTACACAATTTATCATCATTCTTGTGTTATTTCCCTCGTGAAAGATAAAACCAGTGGATGGGGCCATAAAGCACAAGTCTCTTATTGTAAGAAAGCAATATGACTTTACACAGCAAGGGAACAGTGAAATCCACCTAAGCAAAAATTATGCCCCTTTTAGCCCTGCATTGAGGCATGCAAAGAAGTGTGTTGGAATTAATCCTGCAGCTCCTAAGCATATGGGCAAAGATCAAATGATCCTGTGCCCGGGACAAAACTCTGAACCATTTTATATTATGGCATTCAATTTTCCATACTTGCATAACTCTGACTCCTTTATTGCTGAAATCCAGTGTGGATTCTGCTTTCATAAGATCTTCCCTTTCCATGGCTAGACAGAAATTTCCTGCCATCAAACTGACAAAAGTATTTACCAAACGTTTTTGCTTTCATACAGCAACGACAGAAAACAACTCTCACTTAGAATCCTATAATTGTAGAGTTAGAAGAGACCCAAAGTGCCATATAGTCCAACCCACCCCCCAATGCAGGAATTCTTTACCAAATGTGGGGCTTGAAACCACAACCCTAAGATTAAGAGTCATTTGCTCTACCAACTGAGCCACATCAGCCTATAACATATTAGTTCATCTCCAGTCAAAGAAAGATCTAAAGCTTAGATCTGCAGTAGCTAATGTAGTGGGTGCCTCCTGCCACACCCCCACCTCTGCCAGAGAAGTGGTGCAAGTATTGGTGCTGCTTTCCTGCAAGATCTTGCAAGATCTCATAAAAGTCTTGCAAGATGTCAAGGAAAGCCAAGCATCTCATGAGATTCAGGTGAGATCTTCAAGCTCTTTCAGGGAATCTTTCAGGTGCCAGTGCCAGCACTGCAGTGCTGGTACAGTAATGGCAGATGACATAGTGGTGGTGAGTGTCCCACAGGTGGTAGTGGTGAGGTGGTATGGCAGAGCAGGGTGGCACGTTTTGTTTGGCAAAATGGGATGTACTACCCCTGATGTCAGGATTCCAGAACCTACAGCTGTCAGCTCTGAGGGAAGGCTGGCAAGGACACACAACCCAGGTGGGGCTCGATTTTTCGTGGACAAGGTAAGTGATTCATTAGCTTCAGTAAGCTCAGGACAGGTGAGGGTCAAATGCCTTGTCAAACCCAGAAGGTATATTAGGAAAAGCTTCCTAGCCAGGCCTGCATCACACACACACACATACACATAGCTGCTGTTTTGTGCAAATCTGATGGACTGAAAAAACTTGTATTTTAAAAAATATTAAAGATGTGTGCTTACAGGTAAACAGATACCAGTGTGCATGCCCAGAATGATCTGTATCCTAACCATGCCTGCATCCAGGCCTGCGTCACTCACACACACGCATACACACACACACAGAGAGAGAGAGAGAGAACTGTTGTTTTGTACAAATCTGATGAATTGAAAAACTTGTATTAAAAAAAAATAAGTTGTGTGCTTACAGGTAAACAGATACCAGTGTGCATGCCCAGAATGACCTCAGCTTGCATTCTGAGTACATGCCTGTGTCCTGGCCGGCCAGGCCACTACATTGGTTACCCAAGATCTAGATTTGCTTTCCCTGACCACATTTAATGGCGCTTCTTGTTATATCTCCCTTTCAGAATTTGTTACTGGTCTTGTCACCGGGACAGATCCTCCAGACACATATGTTTGAGATCAAACTAATCAAATTGTCTTAGCTATTTTTTTTATCCCTAGAGATCTAAGGATGTATTTAACTATATTTGAGTTGGACCAGGTTCTCTAATACTGTTTTTCGATCTATAAGCTGATGGAATGCCTCTGAAATGGACTTAGAAGATTAATGAGAGTAGAATGTTAATATATGGAGCTATATTTTAAACACCCTGAAAGGAGAAAGCTGATGTCTCTAAAATTGATTAGAGAACATCTTCTGCTGTTAGAAAGACTGTGTGACAAGTGAGTGGAGCTGTACATAAATCTCATACTTCCCCTTGCCAAGGATTTTTATACATTGGCTGATTTATACTTCAGGGTGAATGCCGGGACATTAGCAGCATAAATCATCCAAATGGAATTGCTGAAAATGTGATGGTAACTAATTTTTGGTTTTGAGCAACGGATTAATGTAGGTGCAACAATCAACTTCTGGTTCACATTTGGTAAAAAAAAAGGGGGGGGGCTATATTATTGCCATGGTAGAGTCAAGAAGTACTAGCCATGGAGCCAGATTCCAAGAATTGCATAGCTGAAACCTGTACTGGTGAAACTGCAAGAATTTGGAGCACAAATTGTAGGCTACAAACATTTTCACTAGCCTGCCAGACATATCATTTGGAATGAGAATGAACTTCTGTAAAACATTCATGTCTGTCTGTGTAGAGGTGATGCTTATATATATGCCATAGGCAACGCCATAAAGTCTCAAGTGACAATGGACCTTGGAGGTCTGCTGTGATAATTTTGCTAGGCATTATGCTATGGAGACGAGCACTTTTACCATAAATCTGAATGCCAATGTCAGGTGAGATGCTGGTGAGGCATCCGATGTACTGCCTACTTCAATCCAGCAGGATCAGTTTCAGTTGTTGAGACCTGAGAGTGTGCTTATGCCACTTCAAGTGCCCATCATGGCTTATTTGCAATAGTTGGGATTGGTTGGTTGTGTAGCTACAGGGAATGATGGGGTGGTGGCAGCTGCTCTCAAAGAGACCACTATGCAACCACTCCTAAAGAAGCCCTGTATATACCCAGAGTTTTATCATAATTACTACCTGGTCACAGCCCCGCTTTTGGGGCAAGGTTCTCGAAAGGGTGGGGGAGCCCAACCACAGTTGTTCTTATATTGATAATCTGGACACATTTTTGACTGGGTTCCGGCCTGGTTTAAGAATGGAATTAGCTTTGGTCACTCAGATAAATGTCCTTTTATTAGGAAATGCACAATGGGAGTACAATCCTCTTACTCTTGCTCGACCTCTCAGTGACCTTTGAAGGCATCTGCCATGGATTGGCTTATATTGACTCCATAAGATGGAAACTCGGGGCACTGAATTGTAGTGGTTTTGGTCCTACCATCCATGCCAGTTCCATGCCAGAATAGAATTGAGTGATTGTGCCTTGCCCCACTGGCAGTTATGCTTTGGGGTGCTGCAGGAAAACATTTTGTCCTCAGTGTTATTTAACACCAATATAAAGCCAATTGGGTACAGCCATTATGAGTCTTGGGACAAGGTGCCATTAATAGGCCGATGATGCTCAGCTCTATTCTTTCCTTATATCGGAGACAGGAGCCGATGTGCATTATCTGCACAAGTGCCTGGGTGCACTGGTCAGCTGCATGAGGGTGAAGAAAACGAAGCTGAAGCCTGATAAATTAGAGGCACTGTGGATGGGTGAGTCCTGGGTCCAGGAATTGAGAAATCTGCCTGTTCTGGGTGTGGCTGCACTCCCTCTGAAAGGACAGTGGGTAGTTGGATCCATCTCTGCCACTAGATTTCCAAGTGACCTCAGTGGCAAAGAGTGCCTACTGCCACCTTTGATGGTATGCCAACTACAAACATTCCTGGAGAACAGTGATGGTCCATCATGAAGTGAGGATAGGCAGTTGCTTCAGGAAGCAGGCTGGGAGAGGTACCACTGTGCACTGCCAGCGTTGCTGGCCATCATTGCTGCCACCACTGCCCGCTGCTACCATTGCTAGCTGTTGCCCAGCCACCATAGCCAGCCACCGCCACTGTTCTCAGGCCCTCCCTTCAGAAATTCAGGAAGGCCATTATAGGAAGATACCTTACGAGGAGAGGAAATGCCCATGTAGCTCTGGACAGCAGGAAACAACAGAGCATGCCCTTCTTCTTTGCCAGTATTATATAGACATTCTAACTAGGTTTATCCAACCCATCTTATATAAGTTTCCTGGGCCTTCAGAACAACACAACTTCTCCCTATTACTACAGGATGAGAGCCCAGAAGTCACATATTTTGCGCTGCCATGATAGATATTTGACGAAGAATGGTCTATGCTACAATTCAATCCTAAACTGAAGGCCCATATTGTTAGATCCACACTTCTGAAGCCCACTCCTTATAGCTGTGTTAATCGATCTTTTAATTTTTCTTATAAATTTTTACTCACCCATTATCTATGCTTAATTAAGTATTCTATGTATATGTTTAAATCTACATTTGGTTCTTGCTCCTATTTATTTAATAATTATTCGCTTAGATTCATACTGTTATGCTATTTATTTAGATGTTTTGCTTATGCTGGTCTGTGACCGTAATAAAGTACTTGACTTGATTTGACCCCTGAGATGCTCACTTAGGGGCAAGGGGGTGACCAGCAATAATACCTCCTTCAAGAGGCTTTTTTTTTGGTCAAAAAGTGGGCATTGCTGGTCTCCTCCCAAGGGTGGTGCGCAGACTCCCTTCCTCTCTGTGGAGGAAGGAAAGAAGGTTTGAGCTGCTGCCTCTCCTCCTTATTGCTGTCAGGATGCAGCCTCTGCCTCACAGCCTCTCCCCCAAAATTTTGGGACAGAGGAAGAAAAGGAGGAGATGCTGAAATTGCCATGCCCCAAAGGCAGCCCAGGCAGACACCAGACACTTTGTTGAGGTGAGGAAAGCTTCCTTAGCAACATTTAAGCTCGACTTTCTTCCCCGCCCTTCCTCCTCTCTGTCTACTCTCTCTCTCTCTCTCTCTCTCTCTCTCTCTCTCTCTCTCTCTGTGTGTGTGTGTGTGGTTTTGGTATTTTTTTTATTTATTTGCTCTAACAATAAAATGGGTGAATGTCAGGACAGAAAAGGCAACCATATGCCTCAGTGCATATGCAGCTGTGCTTGTAACTAAACTCCCAAGGACGTAGGGCTTGCCTATGGCATTGCCAAAATAAGGAAATAATACACCACAAACACCACAATCCCTCATAATAGGATAAAAGCTTAAGAAATCAATGTTTAGTCTGAAGTCAACAGCCTTTGTTTTGTTTAGGCTGCTGTCTTTCTTTTCCTGTTCTCGCTTTTTTTTTATTTAGCTCACCTCCAAATGCACTGAGGCATTTGTCTGACTCTTCTGTCCTGACACATTTGAAGTGAGTTTCATTTCCCCCACCCACTTTTTCATCTCCACATCCTTCTCATCCCATTATGCCTTTCCTCTTTCCCTCTCTACTAGATCCAGCATATACTGTGCTCTTTTACCAAAAATAAAAAAGATCTCTTCTGTCCCTACTTCCCAGCTTTAGTGTGAGAGGATTTCTGTGTAAGAGAGACCATTTCTGTGGGTGTGCAGGGCGGGAGAGAATTTATGTGTGAGAGGATTTCTGTGTGAGAAGATTTCTGTGAGGCTCACACACACACATGGCCCTTAACAAACTATGATTCTTGGCGGGACACCATTTTCTGATTTGCCTCAGGTACCAAAATGTCTTGGACTGGCCCTGCTCGATAATTATATCCTTACTACTGTGACTCAAGTGTTCAGAATCTCGCGACTGGAGTACTGTAACATGCTTTATGCTTGGATATCCTTGAGGGTTTGGAAGCTGCAGCTAGTGCAGAATGCAGTGGCTCAGTTTCTCAGTGGTATTCCCTACTGCACACTTATAACACTGGTGCTGAAAGACCTGCACTGGCTGCCGATTTACAAATTCAAGTTGTTGCTTTTGAGCTATAAAGCTCTGAACAGCTTAGGGCCAGGCTATCTCTGATACCACCTTTTCCCATATAGCCCACCTAGGCCTCTGTAACCTGTGGATGGGGACTTTCTGACTGTACCATGGTCTACACAAGTTCAGTTGGGGGCATGGGAGCCAATTTCTAGGGACCAAGGTCTCTTTCCCCCCCAAAAAAATATTTGAGTGGGCTGGGCTCCCCAAAAGTTGATGGGCATTGCCATTCAAATGGTGTGTATGTTGTGTCTTGTGATCGATTATGCAGGGCAGGGCTTACCTAGCCCTCCCATTTTTTATTCAAGTTGGCACTCATAGTTGTGTGGGGTACAAAGAGGGCCTCATCCACTTTAGGGATGTGTGACTTGTTGGATTAAGTTGCTTTCAGTTTCTCGAAGTTCAGTTCAGTTTCACATGATGTCTGCATGAAAATTCACCAGCATTTTCATGCAAATTTCTCCTAGCATTCACAAATTTGTATGCAACTTTGCCTAATATTTTCTCGATATAATTCATTTTCATGACTATATACCTTAATATGCACACTTTACCCCAGTGTTTTTGTGTATGTTTTTGTATACATTACTTGTCAGGTGAACTGCACTGCACAATTCTGATAATTTTGAAAGATGGCTATGTTTTACTTTTAATATTGTTTCAAAAAGTGCAAATTTGCTAAGTTTGCTTTAAAATGTGAACTGAACTGAATTTCTCCTCCATCTCTACCGAGACGTAAATCCTGCTTTCAATGGGAAGTATTTATAATGCATTTTACAGAGAATTGCAAACTTTGTTGGCTTCTAGCAACAAACACCAACTCACGCATGCTTACGAACTTGTTTAAGCCACCTTGAGTCCTGGTTCGGTAAAAAGGCAGAACAACAACAACAACAACAACAACAACAACAACAATAATACAAGTAACTGTTGGCCTGTAGGTTATTGTAGTATACTTGGAGCAATAAGCTTCTGGTAAATTCTTTCAGTGTAAAGGGGTAGTCTATGGGATCTGATATATAGTTGTAACAACAAATGACTGGAAAACTGAAATCATGAGAAAATCCTGTATAGAAATTAATTAATAATTACATAGTGAATCCAGCAGCCTTTGTTCAGACCAATTTTCCATTATACATATGGTTTCATATGTCTTCAAACTATAGAGAATCCCACAACATACAGAGGACAGCATTTTGACCAGCCCTGCCATGTAGTAACATATTACAGAACCATATTCTTTAAAAAATAATAATCTGGTCATGTTTTACAAAATATATGTGTAAGTGTGTTAATCAGCTAATGCATTTTCACATATGGGAATGTGCTAATTGACTGATCCTATCATATGAAATATGGTTCTATGAATTATATTGCACTAATCTGGAATTTCCTCTTTGAACACAAACATGCTTGTGGTGGCTGACCCTGCTCTGATCTGTTTAAAATGTTATATTGATGAAGCAAGTCCAGAAACTATTTTTCATGCTTTGAAATTATTATTTTAAACAATTGTAAAGCCATTATTTACACTGAGCTTCTGATTGCAGAATGGTTTAAATTAGCCAAGATTACTGGCTGAGTCTGTCAGTTATAAATCAAGGTGAAGAATGTTAGAATTTGCTTGGTGAAATGTCTGACTTTGCAAGTAAATGAGCAGGCTATTCTCCTGACAGATGGTTCTGCCTGTGCATGGGCCACCTACCACCCTAGATATAAGTGAATCTGTGGGTGCAGATGCAGAAATGTGGTGCATTTCTTTACTTAAATATGCCCCCCTCCAACTTGAATCCATATGCTAGTACAGTGGATGCTCGGGTTGCAAACGTGATCTGTGTGGGATGCACGTTCGCAACCCGCAGCATCCGCAACCCGCAGTGGTGTGTCTGCACACGTGTGGGTTGCGATTTGGCGCTTCTGCGCATGCACAAAGCACGATTTAGCGCTTCTGCGCATGTGCAACCGCTGAAACCCAGAAGTAACCTGTTCCGGTTAGTTTACATAGGATTTGGGCAGCCTGCCTGCAAGCAGGCTTGCTACTTATACAATGCATTACAGTGAAGATCTTGCCTTCTGGCCGCCATTTTAAGCAGCCCCTCTCTGGAGCCCTTTCATGTGCTGCTCATTGTCTCTCCGCCGCCACCAGCCCCTGCCACTCACAAGACACAGGTAAGCAGCCACCAAGGTTCATGGTCTCTTGCATAATTTCCCCCCAAAATATAGTCTGCCCCCCCACAAGGTCTGAGGGACAGTGGACTGGCCCCCTGCTGAAAAAGTTTGCTGACCCCTGGTCTATGTGGTCCAGCATCCTGTTCTCACAGTGGCCAACCAGATACCTATAGGAAACCAGCAAGCAGGACCTAAGCACAATAACACTCCCCACTCCATTTTGATTTCTTAACTTCACTCAGAGAGCCTATCCAGAATTAAATTTAAATAACAAGTGGTATTCATGATAACCATAAGGGATTAATTTCAAGATTTCTGTCACACCATTGTTGCTCTTTTGAAGATGAGGCAGCAAACACAGTATTTAGTTCGTCTGCTCCTGTGTAATCTCAAATTAATTTTAACAGGGTTCACACATAAAGTAAGTGCTTGCCTTGCCTTTCTGTCAACAACATAGGGGCTCCCCCCCCCCCCCCGCAGCAAACACCATCTGCAGCACATCAAACTCCGTGGTCCATGTTAATTTAGTGAAAAACAACTGCTTCACTCTATGCACACAAGATGGAGGTGAATAAAATCCACATTTTGTCATCAGTTTAATTAATTCCAATATTTATGTCCCACTTTTATTAAAATTTGGGGGTGTTGGTGAGAGACTTGGCCTATGTAAGTCTATGCTACCCCTGGCCCCTGTTCTCGGCCCTCAGTCTCTATCCTGTATAGATTCACTAGTTTCTTCAGGGCTGAGTAGAGATTTTTTGCCGTTAGCTGATTTGGCCTTGGTTTTTGCTGCAAGGGCATCTGTTGTCCCAGACTGCTTCCTTAAGCAGATTTTATGCACTCTGTGTTGCTAATAAAAATTCAAAGTATATGCAGAGCAACAAAAACAAATCTATTAAACTCTTACTCTCTCTCAGTATAAGGAATAGATAGTGCCGCGAGTATGTATTATCAAAAGGAGAAGAGTGTGTTGTGTTAAATTAAAAATGCAACCAGCATAAAAAGTGTTTGCAAAACAATGACAGTGCTTTCTTGCCTGATTTTATTAATCACAAACAACTTATATGAATTGGAGGTAGGTAATATCTCTATAAGCTGCAGAGCATTAAAATACACACAAGTGCTACCATATATCAAAGAATTATTGCTTTATTGAGATAGAAATTTCTATATAGTGGTACCTCAGTTTACGAGCTTAATCTGTTCCGGAAGTCCGTTCTTAAACTGAATCCGTTCTTAAACCGAGGCGTGCTTTCCTGAATGAGGCCTCCTGCCACCGGTGCCCTTCCACCATTTGGATTCCATTCTTAGACTGAGGTAAAGTTTGCAAACCGGGACACTACTCATAAACCGAATAGTTCGTAAACAGGGCTGTTCTTAAACCAAGGTACCACTGTAATGACTTACACTGTTAAAGAGCAGAAGCTTGCACATTTGTTCTATCAGCACACAGAATATTGACCAGTCATGTGAACTATACAGGTTTCAGCCTTTAGCTGATTAAACAATCTATGGCTTTTTAAAATGAGTTCAGGGGGTGTATTGGTTTGTGGTTTTAAAATATATTTTTTGTTCTTATTTTGCATTTTTGTTTGTTGTGAACCACCCTGTGATATTGAGATGAAGGGTGGTATGCAAATTTTAGTAAACAATAATAATAATAATAGTTTTTATTTTTAAGGGCAT
Organism: Podarcis tiliguerta; assembly: GCF_965153285.1. Classification (NCBI taxonomy): domain Eukaryota; kingdom Metazoa; phylum Chordata; class Lepidosauria; order Squamata; family Lacertidae; genus Podarcis; species Podarcis tiliguerta. The sequence continues at coordinate 41,331,454 of NC_139534.1, forward strand.
ATTTTAAAACATGGATCATTTCTGTATGTGTGGATGGTTGGGGTTGGGGATTGAGATATGTACCCACTGCCCACACTGTATTCATTTATTGTCTGCTGCTCCACCCCAATTTTCACTGTTATTTGAGTAGTACTTGGGAGTTTAGCACATTGTGCAGAAGGTGGGTATGATTAAGGGCAAAGTTGATGTTGGCAAATGGTTGTCTCATGCAACATCACTCCTTCTCATAACCCAGTTCATCAACATAGTCTCTCCCAAACTATCCTTCAATATCATTTCTCTTACCCTACTCTTTGATAGTTCCTTGTTCTCCCTTCCCATCCCAGCTTTGTCTATTTAATAAAAAAAATTTCAGTCCTTAGGGTAGGCACAATGCCACTTCTATGTTCAGACGTGCCTACCACATTAATAGCAATAATAATTGCAATACTAAATGTACAGGTATAGCAAGTACGTTCTTATCACTAAGATTGAAAGGAACAAAAACATCTCCTCCAAAGTTCCTCTGGCTGTGAGGCAAGGGTTGGGTGGAGAGTCAAATAAAATAATTGCTTCCATTTAGGAAAGAGGTCACCATCATGCTATGTATATTTACTCAGCAGTAAGTCCCATTGAGCACAATAGGATTGGTTCAAATGTAATTGTGTGTTGGATTGTATCACTGCCTATGGTGATAACTCTAGGCTTATCTTGGGTTTATTTTGATTCGTTCCATTGCTTGATATGAAATATGGCAGGAGACAGATGTGGCTTAATTTTCTAGCTGTGTAGGCAGCATTTGAGTTTTTCAGTAATGCCGCATCTGGTTTCAGTGATCATTTTTACAAGGAGGATTGTTCTCCCACTTACTTTTGGAATACCTGTGATTTTATATTAAAATTGTTGTGTTTGTGTTGCAATTCTTTCCAAAGAATATAGGAAAGGGCTGTTTGGAAAATGGATTCCACATTCCATGGGATTTTCTGAACTGCAGACAACATTACTTCTTGGAGTCAGGAGTTCAAAATGTCACCTCCATAAAATGTGTGGGAAATTGCATTGGCCTTATATTGATATTTGTTTTGGGTGATAGAAATAATTTATTTTAAAATTACCAGTTGTTCATCCAAGTCAAATATCTAGTAGTGCATTTTTCTGGACAGCGTATTTGTTAGTAGACAAAGTATGCTGAAAAGATGTAACTTCTGGTGTGTGTGTGAGAGTTTTTAAAAAACACTATCTCTTGTAGTGGTACAGAGGATGATGGTATCAGGTAATACTGCTATCAGGGATAGTTTGGCTTTTATGATCTGGCTCCACAACCTTTGTTTGTCAAGGCAGGCTTTCAAACACATTGCAAATGTAGCTTTCCAAATCTATTACTGCAGATCTTCCAGTGTGTCGTGAAGTCATGGAAGCAATTCTTAAATGTAAGCCACATCAAATGAATGGGAGCCATGCAAGGGGTTTTGCACAGTTTCCATTCGTTTCACTTGTGTTTGAGAACTTCACAGAATCGTGCCCATAAACTCTGTCCTCTGTCCTTTAATCTAGGGTGAAAAGCCAATAAAATTTCTTAAGGTATTTTGAGAATCCCATTAATTCTGTAAATATTCCTATATGAATGTTAAAAGCAAACATATTAAGATTCTATGTTTTGCTATGTTTTAAAGTTGAATAGCAGATTTAAAGTTCTGTATATTTCTGTTTCTCTGTCTGAACTTTGTAATCTTGATTGGCTTGCAGCTAACCTCTTCCAAGGCTTGGCTAGCTTAACTTACACAAGCAAGCATTTGCAGGAATGTTAAATAGACAGTATCTGGGAAGGATTTTTCATAGACATTAAAAATTAGGATAAGATTATTATTGCTGCAGGACATCTTATCTGCTTAAGATGTAGGCCCAATATCCATGCTAATGTGGTTAGCTTTGTAATTAGCAGAAAATACCATAACAACTGACTAAGCACATTTCCATAGACACAAATTCCGTTCATTTCAATGAAGCCTAATCTGAATCAGTATGCTTAGAATTAGAGCCAAGAGACTGGCTGAAAGCGAAGAAGCACAGCTGATGATGTGCCATTGCAGCTGAATTGTGATATGCTATGCAGACTGGCTATGCCCACTTAAAAAGAAAACTGCCTGGTTACCATCCATTAAAATCTGTTATGGCCAGCATAGCAGGGTAACTGCTTTGTAGACATCAGTGAGATAATTTATGGTGAAAAGCAGTCTATAAATATTGAAAATAAATAGCTATGGTGGTTCCTGCCAGACGTTATGGGCCTACAACTCCCATAATCCCTAACCATTGGCCACACTTGTTGGGACTGATGTGAGTCCAACATTGGCTACTCCTGGACCATAGCTTTCAGGGGCAGGGCTAATTAGAAGGGAAAGAGCTTCCTTAGCAGTGACACCTTGGATTTCCCCCGCCTCCCTATGTTTGTCATTCTGTTCCATCTTTTCATCTGTTTACCGGGCATGGAACCTGATGGCATCTTTTTATTCATTCTGGCTTTTTAAAACCAAAAATGTGCTAATGCTAATGCACTGTTCTTTGCTTCTGTTGGATTCACTTCGTTTTTATTCTGTGAATGTTCAAATCTGTTTTAGGTCATACATAATGTTGTGGGTTTCTTTTCTCAACCTGAAGCAAAGTTCTTAACCCGAGGTAATATTGCTGGGTTAGCAGAGTCTGTAACCTGAAGCGTATGTAACCTGAAGCGTATGTAACCCGAGGTACAACTGTATTTTAATCTTCATTAAAGGGAACTTCAGTAGCTGGGTGGTGCAGAAATGTCACTAATAAATAAATATAGTTAGTGCTAGATGGAAGTGGCCTTCTTTTCCCATATTTGTAATGGCTCCTGTGGTTTTATTGCTGCTCCCATGTGCTGCCTTTTATGGCTTTTATTGTTGTTTTATTAGCTATATTTTAATGTTTTGATATGATGTTGCAAGCTGCTTTCAGAATTGAAAGGCGTAGTGGAAATATTTTCCCCAAGCATAGCCCATTGGGATCTCTCGCACATTAGCAACAGTGGACCCTGCTACTTTCCTCTCTTCTCCTTGCTCCTAGCAGCAGGGTAGAACCATACCAAGCTCCAATGAGAGTCTTCCAGTGACAGCGCTAACATCGCTGCTTGAGTGCCTAGTCCCAGCACCTACAAAAAGTGGCAATCTGTTGCCTTACGCTGGTTTTAAAATGTTCATGTCAGATCCTCCGAGCTGCTGCCTCAGTGCAGCAGCTGAGATGTCATCAAAGGGCGTACACATTTCAGGTATCATGGCCACTGAATGAAAACAAACCCCTCTGAATATAACTTGTGAGCAGCTCGTGGAATGTTATTTTGCTTATATAGGTATAGTTCACTCTGGCTGAACTTGCTGATGAGGGCCTGCTAGTCGGCTAGGGAGCCATCTAGAGTGGCAAGAGACAACACATTATAGACCAGTTAACCTGGCCTTAGTAGTAGGCAAGCTCCCTGAGACATTAATAAGGGATGAGATCACAAAACATCTGGAGAAATATGAGCTGACAGAATCCTAGTCATCATGAGATTTGCAAAGTGTAAATCTCGTTTGACAAACTCAAATAGAATGTTGTAGAAGAACTAATGTAGCAAGGAAAGTGGAAAGGACTAGAGGCAGTGCAGTTACTGTGCAGTCCTAGCATCTCTACTAAGAAGTAAGCCTCACTGAGTTTAATGAGATTTATTCCCAGCTAAGTGTGTATACATGTCTAACCCCAACTATTTAGCTTTTCGGGGGGTGGGCGTTGGAATTGCAATTGCAGTTGCAGTTAAGACTAGAATACTGATTGCAAAAATAAAATAAAATAAAAATGATTGAATAAACTCAAGTCACACTGAAAGTTATTGTTACACAGGCAACCACAGGGATTTCTCCAGGTGGGTGGGCTGGGCTGTATCCATTTCTAGCACAATAACTATTAACCCTGTCCCTGTTGCTGCATTGGCATTCTGTAGTTATTGCATCTCACCGTAATCAGTTATTTGCCAGAAACATGACCCAAAACGTCCACTTATTTTATCTTAACAATACAGGTGTCCACCTAGGGTTGCCATACTTCCGGATTTTCCCAGACATTTACAGAATACTGCATTCGGCAGCAGTGTCCGGGCAGAAATTGGTCAAATGTCTGGGAAAATCTAGATGTATGGCAGTCCGTGTTGGCAGTGCCCTTTTTTGCTGTTTTCCCATAAAAATATATCAAAACCAGAATTTTTAAATAAGTGATTTTGCCCAAAAAGCTCAACAACTTTTCTGTCCAGATTTTCACTGTTTGAAATATGGCAACCCTACATAACAGCAATACTCACAACAGGGAACCTTAGGAAGTTTATAACACGGTTTGCAGGATCAGGTCTTTGGGTTGTGAAACTGTGTACACAATTCTATTATGTAATTAGCATGGTTTTCCTCTGCCAGCGAAGGGCATGCCAAATGACAGATGATGAATATATTTATTTGGATTTTTGTTGTTTTTTACCTGAGGAGTAGGTGTGCCTTTCATTTCTTTCATGCTGGCTACAGAGTAAATCTTAAGATTTTAAGATTAAGCAACAATCTGAATAATTTGCATTGCTGTTGCACAAGGCACCTAAATTTATGGATGCCACACTTTTATGAGATATGTAGAGGAAATACAGTGATTGCTCCAGGCTATATCAGATGCAGCTTGCTCTCCCAAGAATATACTGTAGTTTGGTTATAGGAACTGATTTAGAGGAGTTTGTGGAATAATTTACATATCATGTAGAAATCTGCCCCGTATTGGCAATTGTTATCATTTTTTCCTCTGAAATTTCAGAGAAGTGCTGTGTTCTTCAAGTCTTCTTTTAGATTGTAAATGAACTTGCTCCCAAATATTCATCTTAGAATTTTACAGATATGCTCAAATCTTTTTGCAGTTGTTCTCAGAATACTTACCTATGTCTTACCCCACATGTGCCCACTTGAACACTTTGATTAGCGGAAAAGGTGCCACCTAATGCCTGTTCCACATTTGTAAGGTGTTGATCATTTAGTATGGCAGTACCAATAGCCTAGTGCAGATGGGGCTTAGTCTAAACAGGTAAATAGGTGATTAATTCTTCAGTAACTCATCTCCAAACCATTGAGGTGGTGGACATTGTTCTGTAACTTGGAATTGTGCACCTCTTTTTCCTGCCTCTTATTCCAGTGCATTGTGCAAGGCTGCAAGTTCACTTTTTGAACATAGTCTAGTTTTCATTGGTAATACAGCCATTTTTCCAAGCTGACATAATTTGACAGAGGGATCAACAAGAGGGGATTTAAGGATTTATATTTATACAAGTTTCTTTATTTAAAATGACAGCAAGAACAACCCACAATTCCTACATAGAAGCCACGAAGAGAATCAGAAAGTGTCTAAGTACAAGGGAGGCAGGCCACAACAGCCCTAAATTTTATTTAATACTAACTGTACATCTTCGTTTAGGGCAGGTTATTGTGACTTGCAGAGGGGAAACAACCTTTCTGTTATGTGGGATATCTATGCTAGATCTCCTGGTATATTTACAAACTGAAATATAGCTGGGGGGAGTTTCCCATTCATGTGAAGTAGTTGGGGAGGGGTTGTTGAATTCTTCCCCTCCCTATGCAATTTTCTTGATCAAAAACCTCTCCCAGCTTCTGTTTGTCCTGCAATGATAAAACACCAAGGTCTATATTCCTCCTCCAATACACCAAACATCATATTAAGGGGAATTTTTTTAATCAGAAAAATGACTTGGAGGGAGATGATTAAACATCTCTCTCTGACACCACTCAGAGAAAATGGCAACTCCTGCAATTATATCTCAGTTAAAACACACACAGTTACATCATGGATTGTCCATGTAAGAATAGCACTTGGATGTTTCACTAACTAGGAACATAGTACAAAAACGCAAGATTGAAATCAGCTGAAAACAAAACAAAAGCAAAAACCCCACAGGATAATGGTGTTGCTGCATGATGAATATGTTAAAAATACATATATATACCCAGTCCAATTATTTCAGGAGCAGTTTTGAAGTGTGTGACCTTTCTTGCAATAGGCAGCTTGGGAAATGTGTTAAAATGAAAACAAATCAGGCAAATTCCTGGGGGGGGGGGGAACGGAATTTCCACTGGTAAGTTAGACCTGGAAACTTTTCTTTATCATGTTTGCTTTGGCTAAATAATCATCTCATTCATTAGGCAATCTATATCTTTCTCATCATGGTACACTCTTTTATTTGCACACATTGAAATTACAGGGAATTATGAATTAGAAGATAAACAATTTGCTTATGTGCACAGGATTAAGGGCATGTTTAGTGATTTAGCTCAAATATTTGAAAAGTTTGTGGATGAATTTGGCTTTGTGCTCATGGGCTGATTACTGTAGCCGAAGTTGCAAGAGACTTCATTCTTATGCATCACATAGCACAGTGGTATAGCACATGGCAGGCATACAGCTATAGAAAGGCCAAAGTTATTTCACGAACAACATATTCTGTTCAGCAACTCTAACTGTGGGATTCCAAAAGGCTCGGACGTCTGAGGACGATGAAAAATTATGCAATGTAACGTAGATGTAAAATTCTGGCAAACCCACCAGTAATATATTGTGAAGTAAGGCATTGGCATAAATGCTCTTTAAAAGTATCCTTGAAAGATTTGATTAAAACTTTTTCATAGTACAATAAGATAAAAAATAATCTAAATAAAAAACAAAAACAGTGAAAGAAAGAGAAAAGACACAGTCCTCTCTCTAAGGTAGCTCTTAACCCTTGTCCCGCACAGAAAGTGGTGGACCCTCCCAGCTCTCACCTGGGAGCTTTCCTTTCTTCTCCTCGTCTCTCACCCTGGGAGGTCTTCCCTTCCCTGCCAAATGCTCTTTAAAAGTATGATGGTTGCATCATTGCTTCAGAGTGTCTACTTTCAAATGAGAAATAATGTTTCATTTATGAGATTTTATAGTGCAATAAACAAAAGGTTGCCAGAATGTGTTTTGTTAACCTTCTTCTGGCTTGTATGCTAAAAACAATTTCTAAGTGTTTTAAAATGAGCTCACTCAGGAAGGAATGGTATCTAATTTACAGATTCCATAGACAGAGGTGCAGAAATTCTGTATGGACTGGCATTTCAACAACACAATAAACATGATAAATGAGACCAGATCTAAAGGACTACTGGGTGTAAACCAGCATGAATAATTGCAATCACCCACTGGAATTTGCCCCCTCTTCATACTGTTCTTAGGTACAAATAGCAGTACTTTCGGAACTGGATTTTCTGATTTAACAAAACATGATAGAGAGGTTTTGAGTGTATTGTTGCATGCCGCCCCAATCTCTGAGCATGCGAAATTCCAGGGGTTCTAGGTGCACTTGTCTAGGGCCCATGTTTTCTTTTGGAAATGAGGCACAGCGGACACTGGTGTCTTTATGATATATGGTTTATTGACGCATATATACCACCTGAGCCTACAATGGAAGAGCTCACAGCATAATCAGCTTCTCCCAGGTGCAGCCTTGGATTCAACATACATAAAACATCATGCTCTGCCTGCTACTTTCTGTTTCAGTCACATAGCTCATAACTCCAACCCCTCTAACCTAAGCTCTGACTTTATCTGTTGAGGGAGAAGGGCCCCAAACATTTGCCTTCTCACACTGAGTTCTTTTTGATCCTCTGTGTTCTTAATGGCCCATCTCCCAGGCTATCATCTTAAGACGGGAGGCTAGCCTGACTGAATTAGATTTTAATACTTGCTGATTCTAGGTGATTAGAAGTGTCTAGCACACAGTTTAACACCCAAACCTTAATTTAATTCTACACCTACTGGACCCAGGAATTGAGGGGAGTCAGTTCCTAGGTCTGAATCACCATGTGTCATTGCTGTAGAATGGAACTGGGAAAGTGATGTAGGCCAATCATTAGCACTAATCCAGGATGTTTTTCAAGTTAATTTATGGCATGCTCTAGTTTTCCACATAATTAAAATATTATTGCACATGCATGCACACATGCATCTATGCAAGCCAAGCCATATTACCCTGGCATTGTGTTTAGGATGCTGTCCATTACGCATCAACTTAAAAATGTGCTTTTACAAATCAGCAAAAAGCCCCTAGATATTACTAGGGATATACTATTCAGTAATTGTTTCAAGTCACTTGTCTTAGAATCAGTGCAATTGTGAGCTGCTAAGCTTTGATTACAAAGGTATTCACTGTTATTTCAGAGTTTGCATTAGCTCTTGGCACTCATCTGAGAGCAATTCAAAGTTGTGACTTTTTGTTGTTCTGAACTAAGAAGCCCTAAATGGCTTGAGCCCAGATATAAAAATGAGAGATCATTCAACTCCTCTACTGTGTTTGCATTGCAGGCAGCTGAGGGCAGATAGTGCATTCTGGCTTCAAATGTGAACAAGGAAGGAAAACAGAGAGACACTCCTGGTAGCCTCTCCCTAAGCTTTTAAACTCATTGGCCTAGAAAGTGTATCATTCTCAGAATCAAAGTATCTTCAGCGAGAGGTAAGTCTTTAAGAAAGAAAGAAATGTAAGCAGTCCTAAATGCTGTTATGTGAGTTTTAAACCGAACTTCTAAAACGTATTTTGCCTATATTTTCTACCATATTTTCAAAAGTTTTGATGATGCTGACATGCCTGAGTTTATGGGATAGATTAGATATAGGCCTGTACATAAAGACCTCTACATCCTTTGTACATACCATGAATAAACTTTCACAGTATGTAGGCAGAATCAAGTGCTGTCTGCACTTTTAATAGGATTCAACTGAAATATACTACAGTGGTACCTCGGGTTAAGTACTTAATTTGTTCCGGAGGTCTGTTCTTAACCTGAAACTGTTCTTAACCTGAAGCACCACTTTAGCTAATGGGGCCTCCTGCTCCTGCTGTGCCGCCGGAGCATTATTTCTGTTCTCATCCTGAAGCAAAGTTCTTAACCCGAGGTACTATTTCTGGGTTAGCGGAGTCTGTAACTTGAAGCGAATGCAACCTGAAGTGTATGTAACCCGAAGTACCACTGTAATACTATCACCCCTGCTACTACCATTTAGCCATTTATGTGCCAGAGGTGTGTTAGGCTCTTTACAGCAGCGGCCTCATTTCTTCAGAGCAACCTGGAAGATTTAGCTTTTGTAAAGAAAGAATGCTGGAATCCCCAGAGTTCTCTAACCTACTCCAGATTTAAACATTCATTATTTATAACAGCATCCTGGAAACTACTTTGCTCAGGCAATTAATTACAATGACCCAGCTGAACGGAAGATGGTACAATGCCACATGCCGTGCCATGTAATTAGTCACTAGGCCAGCTCTGCACATTAAAATCTACAGACTGTCTTTATTGAGTACAAGAGATCACCGGTCTTATAGATAATGGCTTAGATGGGAATTTTCATTCCTTAAAAGCAGCGGATATTAAGGTATGAAATGTAGTACTCCTAATAGTTTGTTCTTGGAGATTACTACTGCTGCAATGTCCAAAGGCAACATATAGCATTTTCATTACCTCCCTGGCTGTCATCTTGAGCGGTCTTTGAAAAGCTTTACAGACTTAAGGGCAACTGAGGCAGTAAATGTTGTTCCAGAATGATCCTCCAGTTTTAAATGCCATCTAGTGACAATTCAATGAGCATAGAAACTGCAAATCCCAGAAAGTGGAGAATATTTCAGCTTTAGGCCTACCGTGTTGATAGTACCCCAAGCACAAATTTGGTTCAGTCCCCTACTCCTCCAGATATGAATGTATGATACCCTAGAGAAAGAGCCTCAGTGTGTATGGAATGCCAAGAAGTTTTTCAACTTTCTGTGTTGACTGCCTCCCATTACAAATCAGTGTTACAGGATAGGTGGAACAAAAATAATGACAGCATTGAGCTGTAGTAGTTGTGTGCCCCCCCCCCCCGCTTCCTCTAGGCCTCGTATAGATAGCCATGGCTTTCAGTGCAAACTACTGCATTTTTTTTCAGTTCTTCCTTACATAAAACCAAAGAACAACGAAATGTGGTGTTATTGGAAAATAGGCCATTGTAAGAAGTTTATAAAAAAAAGGAAATAGTAATATGGCTAGGGATTTTCATGGCTCCTCAGTGGTACCTTGGGTTACAGACGCTTCAGGTTACAGACTCCGCTAACCCAGAAATAGTATCTCGGGTTAAGAACTTTGCTTCAGTGTGAGAACAGAAATTGCCCAGCCGTGCGGCGTCAGCGGGAGGCCCCCATTAGCTAAAGCGGTACCTCAGGTTAAGAACAGTTTCAGGTTAAGAATCGACCTCCAGAATGAATTAAGTTCTTAACCCGAGGTACCACTGTATTACTTATTGAACATATGTTGTGTTTTATTACATGGCAGGCACCGTAAGCCAGCTTTCTCCAACACAGTGCCCTTCAGATGTTTTGGACTACAACTCCCATCAACTCCATCTAGCACTGTCATGATGGGAGTTGTAATCTAAATGATCTGGAAGGCACCAAGCTGGAGAAAGGTGCTCCAGATAACAAAAGACTGATGCTGAGATTTAAACATCATTTGTTTGTTTAATTCATTTGTACGGATTTCAGAAAGAGCTCCAGTTATTGCGTATGTCTCTCTTTCTATGATAAAATATATACATTGGTACCTCTGGATGCGAATGGGATCCGTTCCGGAGCCCCGTTTGCATCCTGAAGCGAACACAACCTGTGTCTGCGCGTGCGCGAGTCATGATTTGTCGCTTCCGCGCATGCGCATGAAGTCATTTTGAGCGTCTGCACATGCGTGAGTGACGAAACCTGGAAGTAACACGTTCCATTACTGCAACCCGAAAATGCTCACCCCGAAGCTACTTCAACCCAAGGTAAGACAGTACTCCTCGAGAGGTACTATCTTTGTTTGATTCAGCTATTTTCGGAGCTGAGTAAATTAAAAACAACCATGCCAGTTATTGATTGAGCTTCTCTCAGTAAAGTGTGAATCCTGAACTTCACTGAGCTTGACTTGAAGCAGAACATTGGTCAGAGTGGGTTAAGCTTATATATATATATATATACATAGTTTAGATGAGTTCATTGCCACATATTAAGTAGCCCAGTGCCTATAAATGAAGTCAACACAATTTCATTTTGCAGAGAGAGAGAGAAGCAAGCTTCTCACACACCTGTTCTTAGAAAATGGTATATTCCTTGTTTTTGCTTGTAGACTATAATGATTGTTATCACAGTTAAAAAATTTTTCCCCCTGTATTCCCTTTGATCTTCAAAGAGCACTAGTGTTTCCAGAGGACAAAGAAAGCATAACAAGAATATTTTTATGTGTGTAACCAAGCAGGTGATTTGCTTGCAAAACACACAAGGTGAAGAGTCTTATTTCAGTTTCAAGGAAAATATGGAGAAGTCAGAATGGTTATATTCATTCTCCATACAACAGGTAGTAGTCAACCAAGCTTTACTCAAAATAGACCTGTTGACATTATATATGACTTTAGTCATGTTCATTAATATCAATGTGACTTCTCTGAGTAAAACCCAATGTTTAGTATCTTAGATTTCCTTCCATTTCTGTTCATGAGCAAAGGCACCCAAACAATAGTTAGAATCTACCCATACTCTATGAGGCAGCCTATGGGCAAGTTCCTACACTACTGCCCATGCATATGTATGCCTGTGGAAGCTACATTTGGCAACCCCAGAAACACAGCAGGCTATAAAAGCTGATGTTTCAACATGTTCAGTTTCTTGGGATAACATATAAGCACCCAGAGCAAATCATCATTATCATCACCGTTAAGACCTGGGTAGAAAAAATAATAATTTTATTTTTTGTGATGAGTGACTAGAGAAATAGGCATTTGGGTTTTGTGGAGCACTTAAAGAATGAATAAGTTTACAGTAGTAATATGCAGAAGAAGATATTGTCCAATCAGTTTGATTACTCATTTCCTGAAGTGCCAGCTAAGGTAATAGCTAGAGAGCTAAACAAGGCTTGATCAGAAGTGGTTTAAAATGCTGCTTTATTGTGTCTCCCCACATGTTGTAAGGACTGAATGAGGATGATAAATTAGTTCAAGCTGCTATTGAAAGCGGACAGATGATGTAGTTAGATCTGCATTGTAGCACATATGAAGCTACTGAACAACACATATAACATGAGATGCCCAGTTTACAGCAGGCAAATAAAAGGCAGAGCAGGTGCTGCAAAGCTCTTAACATGCTGTGATTTCATGGTGGGATTCTGATCCACTTTATACACTACATTTTAAATATTTATTCATTGATTTGATTTATTATACCCTACTCTTCAACAGATTTCCAGGGCAGTTTGCAAAAACTTAAGATTACAAATTGAAACAAAAGCAAAAAAGCACATTAAAACAACACAGTATAACAGCAGTCAGCAGAATTAAAAGCAAAACTTCCAAACATTGCGAAGGCAATGCAGAGAGGATTTAATCGCCTGGTTTTTTGTTTTTTTTAAGTATTTGTCTGCTGTTGAACCACAACTTCCTGGGTGAGAACGTTCCATAGCCAGAGTGCAACAACCATATAAACCCTGTCCCTTATAGTTTTCAATGGTGGTAGTATTCAAATGGTGTTGAAAAAGCTATGGGTAAGCACTTGCAGAGGAAACAACTGTAGATCTTATACGTATTTGTGGAGCCAACAGACTCTTAAGGCACTTCAGTCATAAACCATATGATGGACTTTCAAGGTTTAAAAAAGCCCCCAGCACTTTGAATTGAACCCAGAAATGAGCTGCAAGCCAGTGCAGTTGGAGAAACACAACTATTTTCAGCTTTAATTTTGACCAAGCATGGAATTACATTGTTGGAAAAATATTTGGACTCAGTACCCAATACCCTGTGAGTTCATCCTGGATGGCCAATAAGATCCAAACTCCAATTTTCAAGTCAAACAGGACATTTATTTAGACGTTGCAAGGCCAGTGTGACATAACCTCAACCAGCAAGTAGTTGACGGTAGCACACTGGATATGAAAAGAGAACAACCATTTATACACTTACAAGCAAAGGTTTAATCAGGAGGCATAGCAATTTTCTTATCTTTCCCTCCTTCCTTTGTCCTTAACCGTTATAGTAATAGCTCCTGCATACATGTCATTCCATTCGTCTCCCATGGTTTTCTTGCACATACAACCTTCACTTTTTTGGTCTTTCTCACACACATTTTAATATTTATTCTATAATTCAATAATGTCAATAATTATCCAACACCACCACAGTGGCATACACATATGGTTTTGAGATAAGGTGATTTAGAGCAGATATCTTCAACCTTTTCAGACCCAAGACCCACTTTTAACTCAAACATGCATTTGGAGACCCATTTCTTTGTATGGTGATAGTGCTCCTGTTACGAGCCACTTGGAATGAAGCCTTGGCCCAATAGTGGGTCCCAACCCACCTGCTGAAGACCAGTGATTTAGAGCATCCGTTGTCAACTGGTAGGTTAGGATCCATAAGCTCTTGGGCCAACTGCACTGCAAACTGTAGGCAGAGTTGGCTTTTATCCTCAGTTGGCAGACCAGACTATGCTCATTGTCTGGGCAGTTGAACTTTTGTTTTGGTAGGTTGTCCTGCCCTGCAGTGCAGCCGGCTGGGTAATTTATAATGGCTGGCCACTGGGATGTGAGTGCTCATAACTTGTGAGTGGAAAGCTGCCTGTGAGGGGCCACAACCATCACCCACCCAGAGCAGGGTATGTGGCCATTGTCAGCTTTTGGGCCAGGATCCATGAAAGGATCATGTCTGACCTAAGCTAGGCCATACCAGTGCTGCTACAGTTATACACAAATGTACCGGTAGTAACAAAAAATTAAGAAATGAGTCCCATTATGCAAGCTTGAGGTAAAGCATGGTTGAAGACCAGTGATATAGAGCACTGAGCTATGAATGGAATAGGAAAGCTCAGATATTTAGGTAGGCTTTAAGTCCTCACAAAGCAGCTGATTCTCTCATCCAGTACACTAAGCTTGCCACTTGTCCATTATTTCATGAAATATAAAGGTAAAGGGAGCCCTGACCTTTAGGTCCAGTCGTGACCAACTCTGGGGTTGCGGCGCTCATCTTGCTTTACTGGCCGAGGGAGCCGGCGTACAGCTTCTGGGTCATGTAGCCAGCATGACTAAGCCTCTTCTGGCGAACCAGAGCAGCGCATGGAAATGCTGTTTACCTTCCCGCCGGAGCGGTACCTATATATCTACTTGCACTTTGACATGCTTTCAAACTGCTAGGTTGGCAGGAGCAGGGACCCAGCAACGGGAGCTCACCCCGTCGCGGGGATTCGAACCGACAACCTTCTGATCGGCAAGTCCTAGGCTCTGTGGTTTAACCTACAGTGCCACCCGTGTCCCTTTCATGAAATATATTTAGTATTAAAATTTAATATTAATAAATAAAGAACAGTTAGCCAACCTACAGGACCCCACTCATAGGGATAATTTAGACGTTGCATAAGCCTGGTAGGGTTGGAGATGCGTCCATGGTTTGTTTGTCTAGCAGACAATTTTATGAGAAAGTATGTCAGGCATACTTTTTTGAGAAGCAAATGTCATCCTTGCTTTTGTTTTATTTTCCCCAAGGGTACTCATTCCTTATAACTGGCATCACTGACAGTACTACTACTGAAGGGCAAACAAAGGAAAACGTGAAGGAAAGAAAAGATAGTTCTGAGTAGTAGGCAGTGATACTGTTGAACCCTGCAGACAAAAAAGGGGGTAAACTTTGTGTGCAAAAAAAATGGGGTCAAATAATCCTATGAAAAGGTTAGTATCTAGTAAAATCAGGAGGAAGAGAATGTAGTTGTCAGGGAAAATTGGGAGAGATGTTTGTGACAAATGTGAGTCAGAAATGGAGGCTATACCGTGGAGATGTAGAGAATAATACAGCACATAAGAGCACTGGATTTCACAGAAGTATTCCTAAGTGTCTTGCTTTGATCCTGAGCACAGTTAGGTAGACATACATTCCTCTGAAATCAAGTAGATGTGCCTGGGAAATGGGTACACATCACAAGTGCAATGGTAGTTACAAGGTATGTAGACCACAATTGCATCTAGAACCATGCACATTTCACCTAATGATAGTGAGATGCTTGACTTACTCAACTTTGAGGATTATAAAAATCATCCTCTGCAAACATCAAGGGTACCAAGGGTAGACAGATGTTGTGTGCTTGGTCATATATGGAAAACAATTAAAGTACTTGGTACACAGTGGCAGATAGGGAGGAGCAATTTTAGTCCAGTTCAGGCACTAGGATTGCAGAATCTATAATATCACAAAGGGATTACTGAATAGGCTCAAGAATGGGATATGAAAAATGGGACTGTAACTGAGCTACATGATAAGTTAAAAACAAAACCCTCCCATTTTGTCAATAATTATATTTCTGTTGAAATTAGACACCATGTTACAAAGGATGATACAGTCCAATGGCAGACCAATCTAATAAAGTAAACATGACAGAATAAAATGCAGGAAGAGCAAAATGATAACATTAAAAAAAGTCTGTAGGAAGAGACAGGGCTGGACACTTTAAAAGTTTGTTGAATGAAAGTATTTCCAGTTGTGTAAAATATGCACATTTATGACAAGATGTTTTTAAGTAGTTATTAAAATTTGGAGAACTTGCACATTTGCAAACTTTGGTTAAGAACAAAGCTACTGTACAGCAAAAGCAAACCATTCCTCCAATTTGCTCATGTTTGCTTAGAAGTGAAGATGGGAGATGGCATGCCTACCTCTAAAAGCACAGTGTGTGTCCTACCCATCTAGAGGTACAAGTTCATTCTTGATTTTTTATGTATTATTTTTCTTGCTCATGGCATGGGTGGATTTGTTACAGCAAAGAAGATGACTAAACTTGGCCTGTGCCCTATGTTAAATTTACAGGTTGAAACTGCAAGTATCAGATTTATTTCTATTTGTATTTATTAACCACACACCTTGTCTTCAAACCTGCAGTGATAGTGCCACACAAAATAAGATTATTACCTTGACAGGCCTAAAGATGGGCTGTACGTGCCCTATGAATGAGGCATATAAAATTCCCTGCCATTCTGGCTTTGATTTCAGTGGGTCTGCCCTGATTATGACTTAGTTGGATGTCTCCCCAGGACAGGGATGTGGAACTTCTGGTTCCCCAGATGTTGATGAACTACAACTCCCATCATTCCATGCTGTCTGCGGCTAGTGGAAGTTGGAGTCAGACTTTATCTGGAGGGCCACAGGTTTCCCATTCTTGCTTTATGTACTTTTTAAAATTGCCTGTAAATACTTGTGTGAGTATGAAGCATGTTGCAATTTAAAATAATTTGGTATGTCAATGCAGACTTGTCTTTTTCCCCATCCACATTTCTTGAGCATCAGGTTTGTGGAAGCATTGGAAATACAACATAGCATGTTGGGGTTGAAAGAGTGTTGTATGTTGACATGAGAAGACAGGTTAACAATCTTTTTTCAGGCTTGCTACCTGGGTGACCTTGGGCAATTTGTTGTTACTTCCATTTTAACCAAATTCATAGGGCTGTTGCAAGGATGACAAGAGTACTCTGCCCACCAAAAAGGGGTTCAGAAACAGTTGTTGTTATTAGAAACCTTGCTCTTTAATAACTTTATATCATTCTTATTAAAAGGTGAATAACATTACTAATAGGTCCAGAATTAAGAATGGGTCTAGATGTTCTCAATGATATTATATCCTAAAGTGATAGATATTCAGTGGGTGGAGAGACTTATAAATCCAGATTTTTCATAGTAGTAAATGAGAAGTTAGCATATGTTTCCTCCAATTCAGTTTTTCTGCTTTTTGCAGCTATCTATCTTACATACATGTATATCCCACCTTTCTTCCATCATGGAACTCAAACTGGGATACATATGGTCTCCAGGCACTGATCAGACCCAGACCTGCTTAGCTTCAGCAAGCTGACAGCCACATGTGCCTCCAGATCACATTCTGGCTCTCACTATACCACAAAACCCAGACTAGATCAGGCCATAACAAATCTAGATTTCTTCAAATGAGACAGCATCATCATCACAATTAATTTATTTGTATCCCACCCTTCCCTTCCTTTCACAGGAGCTTAGGACAATAAACAACATCAAAATGTAACCCATACAAATGTTTAGATAAGCTCAGGTAAGAGCCACCTTTGGCCCTTTAGTTAATGCGCACATACAGTACTACAAACATTAATTAATTACAGACATTATTCTTTGGAAAGTCCCTGTTAGATTTCCCTTCCCCTTCTGTGCTCTGTATTAATGTTAACAGTTGTATAATCTTGAGCAAAAGACAGTTGTTTCATTAATTTATGCTCATGTTGTGATCATATTTACCTCATTTTTTCGAAGGGAGAGGAGCTTTAATTACACCTCCAGTTAATTATCTCTGATACATGTTCAACCTCCAAATGCATATTGATGACATGATGCCATTTCCTAATTATCATAATTGCAGCTTCATTTGAGTGGTTAGAGGCTAAATGTGCTGATGTTTGTAGAAGTCTTTGAGCATTGGTATTAAAGCAATATGGGAACAAAGTTATGCATACATTTAATATAATCATCTGTAGGAACAAAGGAGGGGGGAACACTATAAAAGCATTTAGCTACAAAGTACTTTTATTAATCTTCATAAGCCACCCACCATCCTTTCAAGTTACTACATCTTCCATGGCCCCTCCTACCCGCCCAGCATTATACTCAAGTCAAACTAGGAATTACAGTGAGATCATGAGCCATACGTCTGGGACACAAACCTTTTTAGAGAGTCCTGTGGTGGTGGTCCAATATCTTCTTAGGGGCAGAACAGTAACCACCTTCTGTTTCAGTCAGTGGTATAAATAGTTTTCTATACACCAGACTTCCTCAACCTGTCTAGCTCCATGGTCTGTGCTTGAATCACTGAACTGACGTCTCTTGGGCCCAAGCCTGAGTAGTGTGTATGGAAGTCCTGGACTTCCCAGACAACAAGATACCTCCTTGGCCTCACTCATGTGGTCCAAAGGCACCAGCTTGCCTGAAAGAGGCATATAAGACACCATCCAGCTGCCTTAGGTACTTAACTCAGGATTTGTGTAGGGTTTACTCAGGACTTTTTTCAGCTGGAACTCACTGGAACTCAGTTCTGTCTCCTCTGAGGTGGGCGCCATTGGCATTCTAATAGGATGAGGAAGGCATTCATGGTGAGTTCTGGTACCTATTTTTCTAGAAAAATAGCACTGAGTTTACCCCTTAGCCTTTCCTTCTCCTGAAGATATCCCACAATGCAGCAGGTGCAGATATTCGCTCACTGTGTATTCCTGAAGGCTTTCTCACAAATGAGAGAAATATGACAAGGCAGCAGAGGTTTGGGATCAGAGTTTTCCTTCTTCTAGATAGCCTACCTTTCTAGGTTGTTGCTTCCCATCTGTTGAATGTAATGCATGAAGACTCCTAAAACCATCTTCTTGTAGACAATATTGTTCACAGAAGTCTGGAAGCCTTTTTTCAATGTGATGTCTGATATTTATGAGGGCATTCATTGGCATCCATAGGACATGAACTATATGTGCTACTTGGTACAAAACTACAGCATGTAGGTATACAGTCTTATTAAAGTAGCAGGAGTTAGCAAAATATATGCAGACAACTCTATTTCTCTTTCTTGATATTGATTTGTGTATTTCCATTGCCAATCTCTAGCTTGCCCTATGAACAGGAAAATATAGTGTAATCTCACTTGCATTAAAAGTCTACCTGTTTCCTGTTATTTTGTACATTGTTGGCATGAAGAATATACAGGAGTATTATGAAAGACAGGAGTACTTTTACCTTTACATGACAAGCCCTGGTTACATCTGCTAGCAGCTTCCTGCCAAGTTTTTAGAATGAAAATTGCTTTAAAGCTCTTACATGTGAATCATGTTCTGTCTAGTTTTGTTGGTCCTCCTTTCATGTCCTGAAAATAATTTATTATAGAAATGGTGTGTTAAGGTATGTTAAAGTAAACTTTTTTCTTTCTTTTAAGGCTGACATTATCACTCCAGGGCATCGGGCATCAAATTTTGAGTTACCTCAAGGCTCAGATGCCTTTTGAGGGGGAAATAATTTGGATTAATTTAATCCTACCCTTTCTTACTTTTGCACTTTTTGGTTGTCTGAAGCTGTACCTTTGACGTTTTGACCTTCTTCTCCCTTGTAACATACACCTTAGGTCTCCTTTTGTGTGAAGTTATATACATAAATAAATCTAATCTGATCTAATCCATGATCTACATCTGATCCAATCACAGTGTGAGGAGACATGATCAGTTAAACATGATGTTGGCTCAGCCTTCAAATGAGAACAAACACATAGGGCAAAAAGTGCCACCTAATGTGTGATATGTCAGCAAGAGCATATTCCCACTGTACTCATGTAAAGGCATCGTGACACAAAGGCCAGTGAAATGTAGTGATGGACTGGAGTGCAGCACAAGCCAGATGAGCCATAACTAGGGATGTAAGAAGGCAGCATTTTTTGATTCTACCTGTATTTATCACAATCAGTGCTGTTTTCATTCCATAGCAGTTCAGTTTCCACTATATACTATGAAATTGGGCTCACTATCCACTGTTTAATTGAGTTATTTACATAACTTACATAACATACATTCATCTTAATATAAGGGAAACCACTATATATCATTTGTGGACATAAAAACAATGTTGTGAACAAATACTGATTGTATTTGCTTTACTGATTTCCGTTCATGACCACATACAACCTGCAGCAATTTCCACTTCCTTTTCTGTTTTCCCTAACATTCCTAATCACCAGAATGCTGGAAGCACCAACCTGTCTTAAAAGGAGAGGGAGGAGAAAAGGAATTCCCTAAATATTCCAAATATTCCAAAAGTGGAGATGTCATCTTCAGAACATTTTCAGCAGGCCCTGAAAACAATAACACCAGGGCAGCATTGGAATAGCATGCCTCTTCCAAAACAACAACAACAACAACAACAACAACAAGCCTTTCTCAAAGAACAGCATAGGTATCCCCTAGTTGACTTCTGCCATAGGAAAGTTTCTCAACACCCCCAGCACGCCACTGTTTCCAAATATTTCCACAAAAGTGTTTTGTAACTTGATTAATAAATGCACAGCATTTGTGTAGCAGAAAATTAGTTTTCCATTCTCTGTGGAGTTACTGCTTTGCCATAAATTAGATTCTCATTCTCTGCAGGGTTCCTCCTTTGCCATAAGTTCCCTTACTCTGTATAACTCTTTTGCTCCCCTCTACCAGCAACACACCGGCAGCCTGGGGAATGGAAGGAAGACAGTGGAGAATTGCCATTAGAAACGGTGAAAATAGTCCTTGCTTGTTTATGTCTTTGCTCCGGAAGGATTGATTATCTTTCTCCTGATAGCTGCCATTTTATTTATATATACTGTTTGAAATTTCAAAGTAGCACTTCTGCACTTTTACTCTCCTTGGAGCTATTAAGTGACTTAATAATAAGTGTTTAAATATTTTCTCAGTTATGAAAGCCTCTTTTTGTGGGTGGGTGTGGGTGTATAAAACAGCAGTCAGAAAACTTTGTTAGTTTAACACAGCTTTGCTAAGGCTTGTACCAACAACATTTAGGTTTGTCATTGTTGCATTGAGACTCTACTAACCTAGGCCATCCATATATTAATTTAAAAGGTGGAAGGCTAAAGGTCAGAAATCCTACAAGTTGTGAGTCATCATGTGGAAACTCCTTGCTGCTCCCACAGTGCTAACTTTACCCAATGAGTCATTCTCTGCAGCCTTCTTAGAATGTCACATATGGAAATCGAGGGTTATTCCTCCGCCCCCATGTTTCAGACCTCATATCATGATGCCATAGGAGTGCAAATCTGGGTTCAAAGGTACACACCAGTGTAGCAACAAGGATCACACATTCAAGATTATAACTGAAATTATTTAAGGCCTCATCTGCACTGTACATTTAAAGTAGTACCATATATCAATTTAAGCAGTCATGGCTTCCTCCCAAAAATTCTGGGAACTGTAGTCTGTTAAGGGTGCTTAACAGAACTACAGTTCCCACAAGTCACAGAACTACAATCCATCTTCTGAGGGAACTCTGCGACTTCTAGCTCTGTGAGAGAAATAGTGGTCTCCTTACAAGCCTCAGCATCCTAAACAAGCTACAGTTCCCAGGATTCTTTGCAGGTATGGTACTGCTTTTCCATATGCTAAAGTGGCTTATGGAAACACCAATACATGGACAGTAGAAACAATGGCCTGGTTAACAAATCATACTAAGCCAAACTATGGCTTACCAGACCACATTACTGTGCAGGCAGCCAGACAGTAGCTACCAGCTGCTTTGTCCTTTTTGTTATGCGGTGCTGAGCAAAGGCAAGGTTTGACTCAGTATGTTGTCTGAGTCAGGGCTCATGGTTAAGGGCTCTGTTCATGAACCGTGTTTTGTTTGCCTCCGTTTTCTAGGGGAGAGCACAACTGATGTTAAATGTAAGCTTGTCACCCTTTTCAACTTGTTTTTGTAAGCATTCAGCATTGTCTCATAACAAGTGCCATTGTTGCCCATCTCTGCCTGCTTATTATTATGGCTTTACCAGCTGCTACGGTGCCAACCAAGGCCTTCCTTATCAACTAGCAAGAACCACAACATTGACCTCTACAGGACAGGTCAATGACAGGCTAATTCTTTGGAACTTGGAGTATAAATGAAAGTTCTAACCGTCAGTGGTGTGGCAGAAAGGTGGTTTTAAATGATGGCAGATGTTTGAGAAAAACAGGGATGAAGAGGCACTGAGAGAAAAATGGTGCTTTGAAACAATAGTAGAGGTTTGAGTAAAGGGAGGATGAAAATATGCTGTGTAAGAAAAAGTGGCCACTTTAAACAATGGCAAACGTTTGAATAAAGCAAGGATAGAGGAATACTGAGAGGGGATAGTGGTGATTAAAACTTTGGCAGATATTTGAGCAAGTAGGGAGTGACACTGAAGTGGGGGCAGTGGCAGTTTAAAACAAGGTTTGAGCACAGCGAGAAGGGAGTTTAGAAAAGCTCTACTCTGTTAGCTTTTTGGTGTTGGCTTTTGTGTTGCACCCATCTCTGATATTTTACTGTGGGCAGTTGGGGGTGGGGAGAAACTGCCATTTTCCTCTCAGTATATCTGCACCTCCACTTCACTCAAAAATTTATCACTTTTTCCCTTTCGGTATTTCTACTTTTTTTGCTGTTCTCAAACTTCTCCCTCTTCCATTCCTCAGCCTTCTCATGTGAGAGAGATAAAGGATGCGGAGCCCTGAAATATTAAATAGTACATTTGCACATTGTATTTTATTAACAAGCAAATACCCACAACATCCATCAAATGAGGGTGGAGCAGAAGGCACGGACAAAGAAAAACAAGGGCTGGGATTGGGAAGGTGGAACGTGAGCTTAGAGGTTACATGGAGTGCAAAGGGGAAGCTAAAGGAGATTAATGTGTGGGAAGTGGCAGGGGGTGGCAAGTGGATTGAGTAGGGGTGCATATCCTAATAATGCATAATTCTTTTACTTTCCTTAAAATCCTTACGTTATTTTTTTGCTGGAAAATATGGTTTTACTATCATTATATAGACTAAGTTTCAAGAGCTCCAAGCATTTCAGTCATGTCCAACTTACTCTTACCAGTCACAGTATCTGAGGTGGTGTGTCACTGCTTTGCCATCCTGCCTGCTGTGGTGGCACTGCTGCTTGTTGGGACTGGGATGGGTTCCAAATAATAAGCATACATTTTCCATATATTGCCAACTTAGAAACATGAGTTAAAAATAAGAACTGACATCAACATAGTGATAAACCCACCTGAGAACCCGTTCTGCAACTCAGTGGGATCTATATGCATTTATAAAGTTCCTGGCCACCATTAAACCACCAAATTTCCCAGGAAGTCAGCACAAAGAGAATTGCATGGTGAATGCTTAGAATTTCAAGGCTCTTAAGCATTAATTTCAAAAGAATTGCACGCAGCCAACTTGTTAAATCATGCAACTCTTTGATAAAGTAAGTGGGGGGTTCTGCCTATATAATGTGTGTTTCCTTTTCAACACAGCAACCCTTAAGTGCTTCATTTTTCTGCACCTGGCAACTGTTGTTAAAATTTCTGCATCAGGACTGTCAACATATATTTATGGAAAACAGTCTTCATTGTATTCTAGCCAGAGAATAATCTCCTTTTCTTTGGTGCCTTCATTCTTCTTGATACGCTGGTAGCGATGGTGGTGATGGCGACAAGTGAACATTTAAGCAGCTACAGTTTCACAGGCTCCTACTTACACTACAAAGCACACACAAAGGGGGAGGGGGGAAGCCAGATATTCTTAGATGCTATGACTTTGTTCAGAAAAAACCCTGTTATGTATTGGCTTTAAACCATGAATTTTTGATTTTGCTGTATTCTAAGAGCTCCATTGAGCCCAAAGTTAAGCACATCTAATTCAGACTAAACTCAGTGGCAAACATCAAGGCACATTCTTAGTTCTCCCCTTGGAATAAAGATACCATAAAGTGTTTAATTTTGGGTAGATGAGACCCCAGCTCTTATATTTACTGTGTGATTTCCCTAGAGTTCTTTTCCCAAAGTCGTCCCAAACATTTCTTTGGTGTATGTTTTCTCAGCTTTTACAATGGCTATACTTCAGCAATATTTGCTAAACAGTTAAAAAAAATAGGTGTGCCCTTACTTTGAACAGGTAGGACACATCTAGAGTACATACCTGTGCATACATCTTAAGACTCATGGAATAAAATAAGACCAAATTCAATGTAGACTTTCATAGGATGACACTGAATTTATTTAGCAACAAAAACCTTCTGCCTCCCAGCCCAATGCACAGTCACTCAGAAGTCCAAATGAATTCAGTCTGACTCACTCCCAACTAAATATGCCTAGAATTATGAATCTAGACAGCAAGGATAAAAAGAAAACAATAAAAATACAAATACTGAAGGGTAAAATCGATATAGAAACCAAATATTGTACTAATAAAATATAGAAACCAAATATTATACAACCCCCCCCCCAAAAAAACCTAATGTACAGGGATCAGCAAAGAATATGTGGTGTAAAAATATTTTTCAGGTACAATCAGTATAACTAGTTTACAATATCACAAACAATAGCACTTACAGAGGAGAAATCGAAATAAGAAATTATTTTCTGCATACAAGGAATGCAGATTTGGTTCTGTTCTGGAATGTTTGAAAAAGAGAAAGTAGCACTTCCAAGTTTTACAATCTTCTTAATTGCTTTGCTGCCAGATTCTGGTTTTTTTATTAATTCCTTTCAAATTAATTAAGAATTGTTTGCCAAAAATTATTGATTACACAATTTTGTCTAGATGCATGCTGTTAAGAGGGAGCCAACGATATTCTAGCAATTCCTTTTGATGAAGTAATCAGGAAGCTTCTGGGGCCTGTTTCAGCTGCTGAGGGGCGTGCTTCAAATGCAAATTACTGCCAAATGAGATTCTTTCCAAATTCCAGCCAATTAAAATATATTTAAAGGGCAGCTGCTTAAAGGCAAAAACAATCCTTCCTCACACCCCCAAAACTGTTGCAAGAAACTTTCCAAGGCAAAAGTCCTCGAGTTTGTCAAACAAGATCTTTAAAGTAATGCGTAGCTGCTATTTATTTTGTCCAAACTGGTGGAATCTGTGAACGGCGCCTATCTGCAGTCAGAAGCTGAGATGACATGTTCAGCACCACCTTAAAAGAGACAAAGCAGGGAGTGTTTGTTCGGGTGTCAGTTTTCTCCTCTTGGCTCTTTAAACCATGTGTGTTTGGCTGCTTGCCCTCTGTGGAGCTGCATACAAATATTGACAGAACACAGTGGTATTTGTTAAGCTGGATCTTGGGAAGTGAATGATTAAAACTCTGAAGGAAGATCTGAAAACTTCAGAGCTTCCCTCCTCCCTCTCCTCAAGAATCTTTAACAGTGTTTAACAGAGTGAAAGTGAAAATGCTGAGCTTGGTTAAATGAAAGCCCTGACCTTCTTTTCCTCTGCCTTGCTGTAGGTAAGGACAAACTTCTTGAAATGTTTTCGTTCCTGCATGTTTTTTTAATCCCATTATGAATTAGTGCTTGTTTAATGTGTGGTAGTATTGAAAGGGGCTGGGAATGCTTTTGATTTAATTCTGTGATTTGGGCAAAAGTTATGAGACAATCTTTGTAAATAGACAGACTGTGTTAGCCAGTAACTATGCACCATCAAATGTTAATACTACTTTTCTCACAGTTCCATTACAGTAAGTGATAGGTGCATGAATCTCCTCAGACATTTTAAAGACATACTTAGATCCAAATATCTGGGACACATGAAATTCACCTCAGAATTCCACCTAGTGGTGTTCAACTGAGAGTTCAAAGTTTGCTGCCTGGGTTGTACCTGCAAAACATTATTGTCTCCATCACATAGTTAATCACTGTCATACTGCTTTCTAGTGCCAATGAAAGGGTACTGAAAAACCTGTTTGACTTAAGGTTTTATTTTAACTTGAGAGACTCTTGAAACATTGGAATATTCCCACCCCCCTGTGTATGCTACTTTGAAGAAATCACCGGATGACTGAAAAAGTGTATACTAAACATTGTCCTGAAATGGGCTTTTTATAAGAACACAATTTATTTATTTATATCTAGAGAGAATGAAATAGACCTATGATGCAGTCAAAATTTTGATATCCATGAGGATTACCGGCTGCTTGTTGCTTCCAATTGCTGCATACTAGCACTCAAAACTGCAGAAGCCTGATGATTGCTTTCCATCTCAGTTGCTTATCACCAGTCTTTGGGGCTTCATCTTTTTTCAATGTAAGCAAAGCATCTTTCATGCCATGGGATCATGTTGCAATAGGAGGGTTTTGGTTAAATATGCCTTGTTAATCTTTAATGTATAAGTAGCACTGAGCATTTGCCAAATGGAAACATTTAAGCAACACCTCATGTATCCATTGCCAAAATAAATGCTGGCAGGCTACAAAATAATATTTTTAAAAGAATTTTGCAACAAACTTCAACATGTGGGTTCAAATATTCCACGATCCTTTGATGCATCTTGGAAAACGTGCAAATGCAAGTTTGCCTATTAAAATCCTACAGTTGGGGGCTGGAAGTTTGCAAGCGTTCCTCTGATTGAATAGCACTTATTCATGAAGTAGGTCTAGTTGAGCTCAATGAAACAGCTTGTTTGAATCAGCACTACGCGTCATTAGAGTTAAGTAGAATTAGGCTCATAAGGAATGTTTATGGGCATATGATGTATATGTCTGATTAATATTGAAAGCTACCTTCACAGAGCAACATGTTAATAAACATAATCACATTTTGTGGAATGTCTTTTAAGAAGAGCAGAGATACACAGGGTGAGATGGGATTAGAAGCTGAAGTTTTTGGATTGCCTCTTTTTACTTAAAACATTGGCCTTATCCGCAGTATTACCCTGCCATGGTATTTTATTTGTATCACAACTGCCAAGAAGCTCAGGGGGCTTTACATAGTTTCTCCCATTTTATCTACACAGTGATCTTGTGATTTAGTTATGGTGGTATTGACTGGCCTTAGTGAAACTCAGAAGTTGAAAAGGGTCTCTGTGGTCCAAGCAGATTGGTGTGGATTGCCTTTTTTCCAGCTGTGGCTGGTTTGCCCACAATGAATGCTTATGGCCAGGGGTAATCTAGCCACACTGGGCTATTATCTGGAAACCTCCTGTGTGGACTACTGTATGTGGGGCTGCCCTTGAAGAGGACTCATAAGCTTCAATTAGCACAGAAGGCAGCTGCCAGAATTTTAACCAGCAAGATTGGCTCACTAAATGAATTACTGTACATTGGCTGCCTAGTTGCTTCTGAGCTAAAGTAAAGGCAAAGATGCTAACCTTGAAAGTGCTAAAACTCTTGGTACTCAAATAGCTGAATATACTCCTCTTTGGGCAAAAACAAGCCTGGCTATGCTTTAAGATTTGCAGAGAAGGGTCTTCTTTGTGTCCCACTGGTAAGGAAAGTTCATTTTGTGGTGATGTGGATGAAGCCTTCTCCTCAATCGTGCCTATTTATGTCATGCCCTCCTACTAGAAACACAACAGGTACTTCTTCATATGTAGTAGGAACATTAGAATATATAAGTAGGGCTATGTTGCATAAGGCCCAAGAGTAACATTCCTTCTGAGCACCACAAAGATTCAAGGGTAGTGCTGATATCTCCTTGACAATTCTTTACAAACTCAAAGGCCACTTTATGATGTGTGGACCAACTGAGGGGTCATCACCTCATTAAATGAAAACTTGTTACCTTACCAACATGGCCACGCAATAAGGCCACATCAAAGCACAAATAAAAAGAGCTACTGTTCCAGAGGGATTTGTGAGGTATGCTAGAGAAAACCATAAGGAAGCTGAATGCCTCAAACACACTCATTTGTTCCAATACATTTGCTGGCCATACTCTTTATTGGGAGGCTGCTGAAAGATGTACACAAAACTAAATGCTTTTCTCCTGGGTTAGCAGTCCAAATCTGCCATTGATGGTTAGGGAAGAAATTTAGTAGACAGATGCAGTAAATATTTTTTTTCTGAAAGCAGAAGCAGTTTGTTGCAGGGGTTAAAAAACCCAACCAAAGGGTGTATGGTATTTGTAGGACATCGGGTGAGTTAATATGTAGCAACATTTGCATTTCCTATTGCATTCTAGACTGATCACATGCACACACATTCAAACAGATACACATAGCAATTGTGAGGCATTAGGACAATGGTGGCCAATTTGCTTCTCCTTCTTTCTCTTTGTTTGATATGTGTGCCACAAATCAATCCAAACTCTGGCGTAGTGCCATCTTGTTGTGCTCTGCAGTGCATTAGCAAGGTTTTCTGGTATATTTAGATATTGGTTGAATAAAATGGCATGTTTTTCTTGTCTGCTGGGCTTGGAACAGCTAGCACAGGAGAGTCAGCCGGCCGAACTATGCTATAACCAGGTCTGTAGGTCATTGAGGGAGGGGGACACACAACTTTTCGTACCTGTGAAACCCATGCCTCCAGACAGGGCTCCTGTGCATTAGGAACAGCAATTATAAAATCAAAAGCAATGCTGATTGTTGAACGCATTCTGCTTCTCCTAGATTCGGTAGTGCAAAGCACACACATGCAAATTAAATAGCATCTGTAATTCTTCCTGAGGAAATAATGTGATCTGCCTTGGTATATAACTTGAACTTTGTAGTGTAACAGACAAGGGAACCTGTGACCTTCTATATGTGGTTGAACTACAATGTCCATCAGGCCTGACCACTGGCTATGCTGGAATCCAGCAATGTCTAGAGAGCCACAGGTCCCCCATCCCTGTAGTACAGGGCACACCTAAACATGCCTGATAATTTTCTAACATTTAAGTCTTGCACTTTTACAGTGCCAACTTTACATCCTTCCTACCTAAAAGACACACCTATCTGGCAAACAATTTAGGTTAGAACTGCAGCACAGCCTTAACTGGATGGTTGTTCCTGGACAAGGCTGAATGGGAGAAATAATCATAGTAAGCATATGTGAAGCATCCTGATTAACATCACAGAGTCCTTGGCACCAACCCTGGTCTCAAAATCCAGACTTTAATGGGAATTTTGCCCAAGCTGGGACTACAGGATCCACTTCTTGTAACAGCAAACAGATGTTCACTTACATTTTTTGGAGCTGATTTTGTGCCCCCCCCCTTCCGCTCTATTTCCCTGCTCTCTGTACATTGTAGTGTTCCATTGGGCTTCTCAATATAGTCGCTAGCATTTCATGCCTTTGGCATAGAAGAAAACAGCTAAGTTTTGGGAAGTTGCCTTGTTAAGACTTTGTAAAAAATTATTTTACAAACACTTTCACATTGACAGCAGGAATGGGACATACCCTGCAATCATAGTAGGTTATGAAAGAACATTATGGAATCACCATGAAAGCTGTCAAAGTCATATATATATATATATATATATATATATATCCCACACTGCTAGCAATTGGAAAGACACTGTAAAGGTGCAAAAGTGTTAGGATAGGAAAGTTCTATTTGTCTTGGTGAACTGGACCAACACTCCATTTTTCGTGCTGTTGCAATGCAGTGTGACCAATCTGAAACAACTGGCTCACATGTGCATTAGAATGTATGTACAAATGTTTAACTCGGTTGTGGGGATTACAGCTTCAAACCCCTTTCTTAACCTTCCACTTTATTAGATAACCTTGAGCAAACTACTCTTTCTTGGTCTCTCAACCAAGGCAGGACAAATGACACCTAGAATTTTGTAGCTCTCAAGATGGATGGGGCTTAACTATCTTATTGTTCTTCCTAAACTACAGCTTTCTTACCTGAAGTGTAATTTACTGATAGTCTCTTAGAAACCACAAAGTCGTTTCTCCTAAAATGAGGAATCATCCCACCTCTCAAATATAAAATCCAGCACTGTAGTCTGATGGACTGGAATTTAACTCTTCTTGCACAGCAGTAATTAACACTGATAAATGAGAGGGCACGTCTGTGAAAGACCTTGGCAAGCAAAGCACATTGCTGTGGTTTGCTAACTGCTACTCATGCTGCCTTAATGGAATTATTGCTTTCTAAAACATGAGTGCTTTTCCTTGTCAGAGGACCACAATCATCTTCCAGAGCAAAGGAGTTCCTCCTCCCCTTCTTTTTCTGTGTGGTGTGAACCACTAAATATAAACAGAGTATCATGTTTAGAACTACTACTACTACTGTGGTAAGCCACATGAATTTTGTGTTTTGTCATTCTATCACATTGGAAATTCAAGCCATATACAGTGGTACCTCGGGTTACAGACGCTTCAGGTTACAGACGCTTCAGGTTACAGACTCTGCTAACCCAGAAATAGTACCTCAGGTTAAGAACTTTGCTTCAGGATGAGGACAGAAATCGCACGGTGGTGGCATGGCGGCAGCAGGAGGCCCCATCAGCTAATGTGGTACCTCAGGTTAAGAACAGTTTCAGGTTAAGAACGGATCTCCAGAACGAATTAAGTTCTTAACCCGAGGTACCACTGTACTTCATTATTTGAGGTTTGCTTGAGGGTTACAGATTGGCTTGTTGCATTGGGGGAGTCTCCCACAGCAGCTGGGATGGTTCATGTAGAGAGGAGGCAAGGATGAGAGGGAAGGGGCAAGACTGTTCCGGTCACAATGAATCTAAGGTCCATTCCTCATCTGACTTTTATTGGATGAATACAATTCAAAACAGCACCTAAGCCCCACTACTTTATGCCTTGCCCAGCCATGAACTTCACATTGGCCTGGACAGAATGCTAGCTCCTAACCTGCTGCACAGTGACTAACCATTATTCTTGAAGATGGTTGAGAAACTGCTGCTGGTACAGTTGGGTGCAGGTGTCTGATTGTTGAATGGGGCAGCAAAATGAGACCATATATTACTCATTTTATTCTTATTATTCTTGTTTAAAATTAAATTTCTATACTTCCCTTGATCAGAGGATCACAGCAGCTGGCAGTAGCAGCAGCAAAAGAAAGAGAAAGGAAAAAAAGAAATGTAAAAAACCCAGCTGTCCTGCAAACAACAGTGGTGCCTGGTTGCTTTTCAGAAGATGTATGATAACCTGCTATCTATAGTTTGATCTTTTGTGGTCCAGTAAAAGGGCTCTTAACTTTTGTGATTGCAGAGCATGAGAAAGTATGAGCAGCAATTGCTGTTGATCTTAATGCAGATTCCCTTTGAAGAGTTAGATTGCACTGCTGTGGACCTATGCATGTACATATTAACATTTTAAAGTGTCTCATCTCTGCATCCTCAAGCATAACTTGGAATTCCATCTCAAGTAGGTCCTAAAATTCAGTAATATAAAGGGAGAAAAGAGTTCACTTTTGAACAGAATCCACTTGTTGGTCTCTGATTTAGACTCCATTAATAGTATATAAACAATCAGCCATAAACCTGTAATACTAGTCTGCATGCAAGCTAGCATATATGACTGAGGAGAGATTGAGATGAGCAACATCTCGTTTCCCAATCCTTCCTTAACTCTTTGGGTCAAATGTACCAAGTTACTGCAGCTTGAGTGGTGATACCCAATAGACAGTGCTGCCATAACCAAACATGGTTGACCCCACACCAGCACTTGTGAACTATTATGAAAACTTATGGGTAGCCTTCCTTGCCTTTCCCAAAGCTGATATAACAGCAGAACACACATAATAGTTTAAGAGGCAGCAAATGACATGTATTGCTTTATTGATTGTTACATGTTTGTTGAGACTAAAAAACCACTGGAAAACCCAACACTACACTAGGAAAGTGCATGTAAGTCGGTCTTGTTAAGAATCAATTCTACAAGAAGAGGGACAGATATGGCGGTAAGAAGAAAGGGTGGTGTGAATCTATGGCTCCATCCTTACTACACATTTAGAGCAGTATCATACCACTTTAAACAGCCATGGCTTCCCACAAAGCATCATGGGAAGTGTAAGTTGTTAAGGGTGCTGAGAGTTGTTAGGATCTGTGTAGATCTGTGAGGGGAATAGGGGTCTCCAAACTCTCAACCCCCATAGGAAGCCACAGTTCCCAGGATTCATTGTGGGAACCCATGACTGCTTCAAATGAATAGTGCAGATGGGACCTACCATGTCTAGCTTGTCAAAAAGAATACTGACAAAAATGTTACTAGAAGAAATGTGAGAAAATTCTGCATCTTTTCCAGTCCTTTACAATCCTATGGCAAAAATAATGTGTGACCCTGTCTCTTTAGTGAGGTCAAGCGGCACAGGGTCTTTACCTCAACAGAAGATTCCCTGGATCATTTCCTGTACTATTTAATTCAACATGATGTGATTTTCTCTCTCCAGTGGATTCAGTGTCTCAGTAAGGCAATAAGACACAAACAAACCATACCTTGCGAAAATGCTTTGTGATTATTTGGCAAGGCATCTGCAGTATATGAGGGACTGCTATTAATAATAAAAGTATGTTGCTGAAAATAGAGCTGCAAGCTATAAGGGGAGGGGAAACCCAAAGGAATTACTGGGCCTTATTGCACCATATTTGGCTCTTCCAGCAAAGTAGTCGAATGTGCCAAATATGAGTAATTTTTAAACAAAGAAATCTATGCATGGATTCTGGATTCCAAAGGGGGAAACTAAGAAAATTGAAGTTGGCAATGAATGCACATTTGTGCAACTAATGGATTCTTTTCTTGTTTCTGGCCTCTCAGTTCCTAAAGCTTCTGAGAGGCAGCAGAGGGGTGTTTTCAGCAGGCTGCCTTAGTGACTGGCCTCTTTTAGCATTAGGCTTATTAACAGGCCTCCACCTCTCAGATATTTCAGGGCATATATTGGGTTTTCAGCAGCTGTCTTTCTAAAGGAAATGTGGGGAAACTGTATGATACTTCAAATGTGTCCCTGGGAATTTGGTACCACACAGTAGAGAACCCTTGGCTGCCATCTTAGGGATAGGAAGAAAGAGTAAGTGGCCACTTACTCTTTCTTGTCATGGGATGAGAGAGAACAGATGAGCACTCTGCCTTACAATTCTAATAGCCAATATCTATGGCTTTAAAGGAAGTATTTATTTTCATAGTGGATTTTGGTCCACCAAGGTAAATAGATGAAGCTCACTTTTGGAATGCATTTTATCAGGTTTCCGGAGCTACTTTCTTCCTATTCAGCAGTAGAGATAGATTTGCATATGGCTGTGGATGAACCTGGACAAAGCTTTGTGTTTGCATGTTCCCCTCTTCTCTTCAAGCATGACTGGATGGAGTTTAGTTTAACTTAAAAAAAATAATAATCCCAGTTTAACATTATGTCTAGACTAGATACTGTATCTTGGGTTTTAAACAAACCCTGGTATGTTTCAGAACAAGCAGACCTCAAAGGCCCAGGGTTATTAAACTGGTTTGTTAAACTAACCATTGCTTGTTTGAAATCAGGGTCCCTAATTTGAATGGAATGCTAAATCATGATTGTGTGAAAGTGAACGAAAATGCTAGCAAAGGGAATTTAGGAGTACATGAGTCTGATACGTATTCACTCAGGGTTGTTTGGGCTCAGCCACAAAGGGGTAAACCACCGTTTAGCATTGCGTGCAAACATGGCCAGAGAATTCAAGCCTGGAGATTGTGAAACTAGTCTCTCTAACACTTGGAGACTATGCAGATTTAAATGGTATCTAAAGAATAATCCTGAAATGAGTTAGGTGGGAACAGCTAACCAAATCTCACATAAAGGGGCCTGTACTGGAACTAGGCTCTTTTTTGTGAATTTACAGTCAAAAGATTCTTCTTTTTTTGCAATCCATTCTTGTTCTGCATCTTTTAAAGACTGATGAGCATAGCATTGTGTTGTTTTTTAAAACATTTGGAAGCAGTATAATCTTCTATCTCTGCACTGCCCCCTTATTTAGATTAAAATCTTTAAAGAGCATTTGATATGGTGACCTTTGGTTTACAAAATAGAGACTTTAGCAAGGAATGCTGATTGCACATTGGCTGCTGCTCTTTGGACCAGACTAAGGCTATCAAGATAAAAATGTTAGGACACAAAATCCTACAGAAATCTTAGGAGCAGGCAGAGCTGGTTCCAAACTCTATTTTTTTTCTTAAAGGAATGGAAGGAAAACAATATATTCTGAAACAGTCACCCTGTGGCAAACATCCCACCACATATAACTTCTAGGCTTGCTATTTTCATACGTCTTTTTACATCGATTTGCATCATAGCTTACTTTGAGAATGATCACTGTTTCTATTTATTAATTCTTGCTTTGTGCTCCTAAACTGTTCAAAGAAACTGAAATCATGCATGCGCTAAGCACCTTGAAAGAGATTATTAATAATAGAAGCAGAACGTGTTTAAATTCAGATTATTATTTTTTTAAAGTCAAATGGGATAGGAAAAGAAGGCAAAGAAGCATATTTCGTTATTCTAGCAAGGCAGACTGAATTAACACAAATAAACAACTTTGTAAGATAAATGGACTAGTTCCTTTGGAACTTTCTTCACATATTGACCGTTGAGATTATGGCTCCTATCACATGATTAGAAACATGTTGTGCATTTTCTTTTTAATCTCTGAAGAGCCAAGATCACAACCCAAGCCCTGCTTGTGACATAGCATTGCTTGTGCATGTAGTCTACTTGCATAAGTGGTGTAATTTACAGATAATTCAATATCTAAACTAAACTTTGCCAACCTGATGCCCTTCAGATGTTTTGGACTACAGCCCCAACAAGCCGCCTCCAACCATCATAGTCACCTGGAGAGCTTCATGTTGGCAAATGTTAATCTAAATTTGCTGATTCTCATGTGACAAAATCACAATGGAGATGTGCTGCCTGATGGGACAGCAATGAGCCAAGCAACTGTGGGCGAAAAGGTACGCTTCAGGTGTCAACTGCAAACAATTAAATCCCCTCCCCACAACCAGCATAGAGCAAAATGCCACCACTGTTTTAGATCTCATCCACTCTGCTTTTGCTTGTGTCATGGTTGTGTGTTCAATCTGTCTGCCTGGTAACAAGTAGGTGCACAGCTGAAAAAAGACCTCCCCCTAGCAGTCACTGCCCATCTGAAGCATAGCTGTCAACGTTTCCCTTTTTTTGAGGGAAATTCCCTTAATCCAAATAGGATTCCTCGCAAGAAAAGGGAAAAGTTGTCAGCTATGATCGTTTCCCTTTTTTTAAGGGAAATTCCCTTAATCCAAATAGGATTCCTCGCAAGAAAAGGGAAAAGTTGTCAGCTATGATCTGAAGGACCTTAGTAGAATCTTAACATCAGGCAGGTACATATGGAAGTAGGCACTCTGAGGTAAAAGCATCAGAAAATAGCCAAGCTGTTCAACCAGATTGCCATGGGAAGCCTATCATATCTTAAGGCTAGGTAGAAATTTTACAGTTAAAACAAGTATCTTGAACTGGATTTAGAAATGAACTGGTAGCCACTTGGAGAACTGGTGAAATATGTTCCCAGTAGACTGCCTTGGTTAGAATCCTAGTAACCTCTTATTGAATCAGCTTCAGTTTCCTAATTGTATTCAAGGTAGGCACTATGCACAACACATTATAGTAGTCTAAATGGAAGGGTCCAGAGCATGGATCACAATAGTGTAGCTGTTCATAATTACAGTAATTATTTCTATATTAAAGGTAAAGGTAAAGGTACCCCTGCCCGTACGGGCCAGTCTTGCCAGACTCTAGGGTTGTGCGCTCATCTCACTCTATAGGCCGGGAGCCAGCGCTGTCCGCAGACACTTCCGGGTCACGTGGCCAGCGTGACAAGCTGCATCTGGCGAGCCAGCGCAGCACACGGAACACCGTTTACCTTCCCACTAGTAAGCGGTCCCTATTTATCTACTTGCACCTGGAGGTGCTTTCGAACTGCTAGGTTGGCAGGCGCTGGGACTGAACGACGGGAGCGCACCCCGCTGCGGGGATTCGAACCGCCGACCGTGCGATCGGCAAGTCCTAGGCGCTGAGGTTTTACCCACAGCGCCACCCGCGTCCCTGTATTTCTATATTATTATTATAGTAATTATTTCTATACTTGCATATATACATATAAATTAGAATATGGAAATTTTATTCAAATCAGTATCCTACTCTCACCTCTTTTTTGATGATGCATTTTCTCTCTTTTGGCGATATGTAAGTGGCCATGCTTGGATTTCTGTCACGTTCTAATTTCATTCATCATCTCAGAAGTGCTTGGTGTCCTTCAGTTTAGGTGCAGATGGGGGAAGAAGGTCACAAATTTCAACAGGGAAAGTTTTCCCTTTCCCAAAAGAAACAGCAATTCCATAGTGTTCCAGAAATATTTGTTAGAGTAATACAAAATGTGAGAGTTGAAAGCATTCCATTACAGTAATAATGATATTAAAGAATTGGCTGCTAGTCTCATGATTCATGAAACAATAATCAAAAGAAAAGTTTGTTTCAGTAACAAAAACTTGCTAGAAAGAAAGAAACTGGAATTCTATGAACAAAATAAATTCTGTTCTTCTCAGATAACGTGAAAACTGATGTCACTTCTAATTCTCTTGAGGGAAAAATGGCTACAGTTAGAAGTACATCAATGCAGCCATTTATTACCCAGACCAGTCTATAAAAAGACATTGTGTACAAGTTTTCACTTTCCATGCCAGAAATGCATTCCTGGAACATAACTGCAGTCTTTTTTTATTTAGTAATTTAGATAATAGTTTCTCCATGAACTTTCATAACATTTATTTACTACCCTAAAGGATTCAGTCAAGTGCTTGTGGAATCCTTTAGCATCTAGCATTTTCATTATATTATATAGGTTCATGAACCTTATGTGGAAAATAATCTTAGTAGGCAGATTTACATGAATTTACAAGCTTTACGGAGAAGCACAGAGGAGAGAAGTATGTAGGATTATATCAAGGGGAAATGTGCTGGCTGGAACAATTGTGGGAAAATGAGGAAGGGGAGGCAAAGGATGCAAACAATTATGAAATCTAGTGGTGTTCATCCACCAGCAGAATGGACTTTCCTCTGGTGGTTTGGGGTTATGATTATGCTTCCAGAGCAGATTTTGGGCAGAGGGTTCCAGGGGGAGGAAAGGAATGGAAAAGAGCAGAAGTTCACTTGCATGATACTAGATGTTGCCTGTTGAGTTATTGGGTCAAGTAGGACTCTAGCATTTTGCCTGCATATTATTATCAATTTTAAAATCGGGAAAGGTTGGGAAATGAAGCTTCTCACATGCCAAATGAATTAAGTTCTTTATTTTGCATTTTATTTAACAACCTCTAGGTACCTGTGAGAAACAATTAAAATGTCGTCTGACATCTTCCCTATCTACTCCTGTATATAATAGCTTATATATCTTATATATCCACAAATCATTTTCTATCTGAATGAAAGATGTTCAGACTATTAAGGCTCCTTACCCAATTTTATTTTTAAAAATCCCATTGTTAGTTCTGGAAAGCAATTAAAAACAAACAAACAAACAAAAAACCTTCGACCTCCCAAAGCCCTTTTACTTTCCTAATTAAAAAAACCCTCCCCAGTTACTTTAATTTTCAATTTTAGCTCTATGTCACTAGTTTCTTACTTTGCTTTGTTTTGTGTTCAACACAGATAATTAATCCATAGATAAGTATCCATGATTTCTTTAATGATATAGCTAAATTATATAGTTTTCAGGCACAGTACCACACCCACACCTGAAAGTTGCTTGTATTTACATGTTTGTATCTTCAACATTTTATTTTAAATATCAGATACTGTACTTCATTAATTTATTTAATCTTCTGTAAAGTAGATTAAAATTAATGTTTAAGAAGCTGGTTTCTCATAGAGGCCTTGTGTATTTTCAAAATCAACATAATATGATTAGTATTTATTTAGGCTGCTTTTCTGAGCAAATGCCCATCTAAAGCGGCTTGCAGGCAAAACAGATAAAAAACAGTACAGAGTTTAGAACCATACACAAATTTACTTTTAACACACAACTCAACAGTTGAACAGTGGTACCTTGGTTTAAGAACAGTCCGGTTTAAGAACGATTTGGTTTATAAACTCGGCAAAACCGGAAATAGTGTCTTGGTTTGAGAACTTTACCTCAGTCTAAGAATGGAATCCGAACGGTGGAAGGGCACCGACGGTGGTAGGCCGCATTAGGGAAAGCGTGCCTTGGTTTAAGAACGGACTTCCGGAACAGATTAAGTTCGTAAACCGAGGTACCACTGTATCAAGTATCAGGTATCAAACTTTCTTTCAGTCACAGACCTGCATAAGATAAAACATGAATAAACTGAACACATAAGACTTAAATCAGGCAAGGAATAAAAAAACTAGTAATTAGTAAGGGACAAACAGTTAAAAGCTACTGTAAGGGAGCAGAGACCTTGCATTTGGGGCCTAGTTTGTGGCGCAAACCATCCTTTGGTAGCACAGAATCTAGCAACTGAGTATGAAACATATGGGTTTTCATCTTGAAGTAGCAGGAAGGTATAAAGTTGTTCTGTGCAACCTGGGAATTTATGTAATATAGGGAAGTTGAACCTAGCTGGTATATCTGTATAGTACTGGCAGTGAAAAAAGACACGTTCTGTTATTTCCAGTTGCCCAGAGCCACATGGGCCTTTTCTCTCCTCATACGGTATCTTCCTAAAGTTGCCATCTTGGATGGCTAAAGGGAGGGCCTGGCAACAGACCAGAGTGAAAGCCCTTTGCTGTTTTGGAATTTCAAGGTTCATCATATATGGCATCTGGGAGGTGAAGTGTCTTCTGGTTTCACTGATTAAAAATGTCAGGGACCTGGCTAGATCTTCTTGGCATTTTGTATCTTCTACACCCTGTTTGATGGTTTTTGGGGCTTGTTAAAACCTAAGTCAAGTAGGGTCTGCGGTGTGAAGCCTAGAGTAGTTGTTATGTTTATCACTGCACATTTCCATGTCGTTCAGAAATAATAATTAAGGGAGGAAGGCCACGCAGGAGGAGAGAGAGTCTCAGCCAGTAATTTAGTGTGGTGATCCTTACAAACCCAGTTTCAAGACGTATGGTAGCATTGGAGATGTGTTTAAGCACTTGTAGGGCTGATCTTAAGAACTTAGATTGTACCAGTTCTAATGGTGTGCAGTTGGCAAAGGGGCCTAATTGGGCACCATATACAAGTTGTGCAATGAATTTGGCCTCAAAAGGTTTGAGGGCTGCAGGTATATATTGTCCGCCTTTAATCCTGAGGTACCTGAGTATTGCATTTATGCATCTCTGGGTATTCCCTGCAACATAATCCCCATGGGCTTTTCTACTTCCTGAAGAGTGAAGGGTTATACCCAAATATTTGAAGCGGGTGACCTGCTCAATCTTATGGCCATTGATGTACCATGAGCAAGGTTTGGGCCTTTTGGCAATGATTTTGGTTTTCTGATAATTTAGTTTGCTCTCTTTGCAGTATACTGATAATGTTTTCATGGCTCTTTTAAGGCCTATAGGAGTTCTTGAGAGGATTGCTGCGTCATCTGCATAAAGCAGCACAGGGATAGATATGCTTTCCTGCTAGTTTTGGAGGCTGTAAGTTCATGTTGTAGAAGAGAGGTACCATATCATTTATATAGAAATTGAATAAAAATGGGGCCAATATGCACCCTTGATTGATGCCCATTGGCCAGATTGAACCCAACATCGAGGGACCTACCAATCGGGTGTTATGGCTGACCAATCTTACCCACCCACAACACAGGAGGTCAGTCTCCAGGTCTCACTGCAACACTTGCCCTCTTTTAAGGAAGACACATTGCTGTAGGGTAACCATAGCGAAGGACTATTCACCTTACCGACCTAAGGCATGGTACACCAGGAGAGCCAGTGGAGCACATCTGAAACTGCAGATTGAATGGTAAGAGTGCACATATATTCCAATTAATAGCTTTGGCCCAAACCATTTAGTGCTTTAAAGGAAAACCAGCAGGCTAAATTGTGCCTGGAAACACACTGGCAGCCAGTGCAGCATATATATTTGCATATGAACGAGGCCATACATACACTGTCTTCTAACTGTATTTACTCTTACTCCTTACTGCCCAAATACATTCCTTCCTTCCTTACTTCCCTTCATTTCCTCTGCTGCTAAAAACGTAGATTACGTTCCATAGGACAGAGGTAAATTTATTTATTTAGAATGCAAGGGTTCAATCCAATCCAAATATCTTTATTGTACTAGCTATTGGCCACAATATGCAAGGTTTTGGAATCATTCCCACAAAGTCTGTCAAATCAGAACAGGGAAACTCTTTGCTGAGATTCACGTCAGAAAATGGGGTTATCTGTATACTGTATTAAAAACGTATGTGCTGCAGAGAAGCTGACTGTGCCATGTTATTACAGTGAAAAAGATGTCCCGCAATATATTCAGCATACTTCAGTTTCACCATAAATAAGAAACAATATTTGTGGTGACCATCAAGCGATTAAAAGAAAATAAAAGAATGGATTTGAGTACTGTAGTTAACATTAGATTCAATCGGATAGTTGCAAGAAGTTCTGATTTTCTCTCCCCAAATTAATGCTTGCTGGCTATGAGTAATATTATCAATAATTCATCACCCGAGTTCATTTCGATATGATCTGTTGATGCACACCACCAGAGCACATGGCAGTAATATGAGCATTTAGGTGATTTACAGATCTACAAAATAGCAAATAATCAGAAATTTCTTCAAGTGACAGCCTGCAAGGGCTTTTGAACATCTGAAATGAGGATGTGCAGCGAGATCAGTATATTATAAATCACGTTCGTCTTTTTTTAGTACTCTTTGGTGTTCCCAGGGTAGAAGTGCATGCACTTAGACCATCTACTTCCAACAGTTTCCAGTGCCTAAGTGACAGATTGTGTTTTATATAATGGTGCTCTTTCTATATCCTTATTAACTCTTTAGTCCCTCAAGGCATTTTACATTCACTGGTGTACATCATGGATACAGGCACTATGTGTCTGCAAATATTTATTTATTTATTTATTTATTTATTTATTTATTTCAGTGTCTGTTAATCCTGATTGTTGTGGTCTTGAATATGAATCATTTAATAAAGCAAACCCTGCAATGGCAACCCATTCTATTACTTTGTAATAGAGATGCATCTTCATTTCTTTATATGCTGCACTTCCTACATACAGTATAGCAGTCTCTCCAACTCTCCTGTCTGTCCACTCTAGGCTGCTCCGTAGAGTCCCTAAGTACATGGAGAGGGGTTACGTGCATGTGATTGTTGCTATGAGGTGGGCAAAACCTCTAGATAGGCCCAATTTGTCTGCAGACAAATTCCTCCCTGGCCCTGAATACAGCAACCAGTTAATTCCACAGCAAGGTTGTGCTAGAGCACTGCCTGCTTACCTGCAGGCAGGGCCAAAAGATATAGGGTGGGTGGGATGTCCGTTGCCGACTAACTGCCCACTCACAGCACTACCGGAATATTGTGCTATGGGGGCAGGTCTAAGTGAAGACTAGCTTCCCTAAGTCCACCTCCAAAACCATGCCCACTGGAATGGCCACAATTGGCCAATTTGAAATGCAGTTTTTGTCAGGACAACTCAGAAGACCCTGTGACTGGCCAAGGCTGTTAGTGCCACCATTGGTCACTTGGGTTAGGACTTCTGCCCCCCCTGGTTCCCCAATGAATTTATATAGAGTGTTTGTATTGCTACTGCTGTGGTTTTAGGCTTTTTTTTTAGTTGTAAGTTTTATTGTACTGAATGTGTGGCTACTCTGTAAATTTCTGTGGGTATTCTGCGATAGAAAAGTAATATGATAAATACTGTACTAAACATAATAATTTAAATGGAGGTGAGAGCATCCTGTAGAGGTGATTTCACTTGGTACTAGTTTAGAACCTTTTTTTATAAAGTGTTATGCAGTGCAATGCTATACATGGTTACTTGGAGCTATCTCCCACTTAATTCAATGGGGCTTTTTATCTAGTAAGTATGCTTAGCACGGTGCTAGCCATTCCTTGAGAATGGCACTCTGTGTATTATGTAGGCATTTCTTCATATAGTTGTACAAAAAGGGGGTAACTCAGATAATAATTTTGTTTATGGTTTTGCCTTGGAGGGGAAAAAACCAGGGTCCTTGTGTATTCTGCAATGTGTCATGACTAAAATGTTTGTCTGCCTTTTGCTAGAGGTGGAGAGTGTTTTTGTCTGAGACACAGCTGCATGATATGGATTAGCCCTAAACAGGACCCAACTTGTATTTGTGGTCTTTGGTCTTGCTTAAGAACACTTTTGCAAATATTTCACACAGGAGGCCTTATTTTACTAGGGCATGGATTCCTTGGCCAGAACTGATGTAGCCTAATCATTATATCTTCCAAACACGAAAGGACTTATGCAGTGTCTTGAAACCTGATGAGGAACTTGTGGTAAAAGCCAAGAATGTTGCATCCACAGGTGGGCATTCTATAAGAAGAATCTCAAATTGCCATCATGAATTTATATATGCAATGGTGAACACATTGTTCAATTTGATCAGAAACTTTTTTATGTTCTTGACATGTGTGGAGAACGTGCCTTGTGCTTTCATAGTATGCTTTTCCTTAAGTAAACTATTTTATCAGCTGGCTAGGCAAGAGATATGCCTTTCTGAGGACATCTAGGGACATGAATGTGGTCTGTAACTGAAATAGTAAGCTATAGAAAAAGCCGGTCGATCACATAGAGTTATAGACTGAATTCTCTAAAGCAGCAACTGTGTGGATTCAAAATTCAAGACTACAAATCAAACAGACTTATTTCTTGACAGTACAAGATAATTGAGAGGTCTTAGATTAGGTATGCCCCAGGATGTGTATAATAACATATGAGCCTTTCTGGATCAGGCCAATGGCCTATCTAGTCCAACATCCTGTTCTCACAGTGGCTGACCAGATGTCTGTGGGAAACCTGAAAGATAGACAGGAGCATTATTATTATTATTGTTGTTGTTGTTGTTGTTATTAACCACCCTGTACCCCAAGGTCTCAGGGTGGTTCACAGAATAAAATCAAAATATAAAACCACAAAATGTGTAATAAAAACAAAAACAACAACCACCCAATAACCCCCCCCAAACCCCCACATTTTAAAAGGGCATAGGTTGTTAATCAAATCAAACAAAGGCCTAGTTAAAAAAGAACATTTTTGCATGGTATAATAAAGGCGAACTTCCCTGGGGAGAGCATTCCACAGATGGGGAGCCACTGCAGAGAAGGCCCATTCTCGTGTTGCCACCCTCCGGACCTCTTGAGGAGGAGGCACACGAAGAAGGGCCTCAGAAGATGATCTCAGGGTATGGGTAGGCCCATATGGAAAGAGGCAGTCCGTAAGGTATTGTGATCCTCAGACATTTAAGGCTTTATAGGTCAAAACCAGCACTTTGAATTGGGCCTGGAAACTAATTGGTGGCCAGTG
Organism: Podarcis tiliguerta; assembly: GCF_965153285.1. NCBI lineage: Eukaryota > Metazoa > Chordata > Lepidosauria > Squamata > Lacertidae > Podarcis > Podarcis tiliguerta. The sequence goes on from NC_139534.1 coordinate 41,374,422, forward strand.
CAGTCGGACCACGATCAGTGCAATATGCTCATACTGTTTTGCTCTGGTGAACAACCTGGCAGCTGAATTCTGCACTAGCTGAAGTTTCTGAACTGTCTTCAGAGGCAGCCTTATGTATAACACATTGCAGTAATCTAACCTTGAGGTTACCAGAGCATAGACAACAGTAGATAGGCTATCCTTGTCCCGATAGGGGCGTAGCTGTGCCACCAGCCGAAGCTGATGGAAGGCACTCCAGGCCACCTGAGCCTTGAGTGACAGCAAAGGATCCAGGAGTACCCCCAAGCTACAGACCTGCTCCTTCAGAGGAAGTGTAACCCCATCAAGAGCAGGCAATCTCCTACCCATCTGTCTAGGGGACCACCCACCAACAGTGCCTCAGTCTTATTGGGATTGAGTTTCAGTTTGTTGGTTCTCATCCAGTCCATTACTGAGGCAAGAAACTGGTCCAGCACTTCCACTGCCTGACCTGCAGATGCAAAGGAGAAACAGAGCTGCGTGTCATCAGCATACTGCTGACAACGTACTCCAAACCTCTGGATAACCCCACCCAGCGGTTTCATGTAGATGAACCCCACATTGAAGGTTTCATGGGCCTGAAAAACACCCCCCAAGCAACACCCTTTGGGAACAACCATCTAAGTAGGACTGGAACCACTGCAAAGTGGTGCCACCCACCTCTAGTTCGGAAAGTCGCTCCAGAAGGATACCATGGCCAGTGGTATTGAAAGCCACTGAGAGGTTGAGGATAATTAATAGGGACATGTTTCCCTTCTCTCTCTCTCTCGACAGAGATCATCATACAGATAGACCAAAGCAGTTTCTATGCCAAAACCAGGCATAACAGCATTCTCCCCACTTGCAGTTCCCAGCATGATTCCTCTGACAGTGGAGGTAAAACACAGCCTTCATGGTTGGTAGCCACTGGTGAGCAATACAAGGTTTGTTATTTCAGTGCCTTTGTCTTGAGTAAATCTCCAAGGGCAGAGGTTGCTTTCCACAGTAACATATACTAAAAATGTATAGGAGCATATAGTAAATCAGAAGTGACAATGTCACTGTGCTCAGAGTTTCTTTACTCCCACAAATGTCAGTCATGGAATGAAAATGATGACTGTCAGGGGCAATGGCATAATGATGGCATCTAACGGTAAGGCAGAGTTAAACAAATCAAGGCTTACTGGGAATGAGCAAGCATGCTGCTCACATCATGTCTGTCTCCTCCATTTGCTGTGCTGGGAAGAAACAAACCAAAGTTTTTGGGAGGAAACAATCCTTAGTGCTTTTGTGTGAACCAGTCCTCGTGAATTCTTTCTCTCCAAACAAGCCATGAGGATAAGCCAAGAACAGACCATGTTTCAGGATGCATGCTGGTGCCAAGTCCCTTTTCTGAAAAGTCTTCCAGTAGGTCTTTGAGGTCCCAGAACAGCACCACTATCAGAAATTATTCTGCTAGTGCATCTCTGGGTTTCATCTGCATTACTTAACCACTGTGTGTGAATTTGATAAGCTATTTTAAGGGTGTTAAGGAGACCTAATCTACCTTGTGATATTAAAATTTCAGCATGTGCATTTGCGTGAAAAGACACACACAGACACACACACACACAGACACACACACACACACACACACTTCATCATAGCCAGAGTTCCCTTCACTTCCTTTTCAATCATCCACTTACTGTGCAAAATCACTTTCCAGCTGCTTATGCCCCTTGACAGTTGGGTGTGTGAAAGTACATCTGTCAGAGCATTGTATATTCAAAGGTTGGCTCATCTGATAACAGTTCGTATTACTAGATATGTCAGCTTCTATTGTGTACCCACAGCTATTTATTAGGCCTATGTAAAATGTATTTCCACCACCTCCCCCAAATCCAAGTAAGTGCTGTTGTCTTTTTAAGTTTATCCTTTTTGACAGATAAAAGCTGAACAAGGATGTCTACACCTAAAATAAGGTTGTTATTGCCTCAAGGGAAATATTGGATGCATGAGAACGTTTTTGCTAATTGTAGAATAGAGAGGCCCTTTATTTTGGCAGGGAAAAGTTGCAGGCTGCTTATGGCACATGCATATACTTGCAATGCAATTACATTTAGGGTTTGATCTAGCATCGCTAGTGTATGGTGTCTATATTTCCCCCTTAATATATTTCTTTGGTGTTCTGTGTAATACGTGCTAGATAGAAGGAATTAGCTTAATACAAACAGTTCTTAGTAACCAGATACAGCATTGGAGTCATCCAACATTTGAAATAAATCCAAACATTGCTTTTTGTATAATTACCATGTCAAGAACTTTAGATTATTTAAAATGGCAATCTTTCACCTCACCAATCATAAATCATGAGGACTTTACTGTATATCTTGCTATCTATTATTTGTCAAATGAGTCTCAAATCGTTCAGTGTATGTGCGCTTTACATTTTTTTATTTATTAATTAAAATTCCCTTCATACCAGTATTTAAAATGTAGTGATGCAATTATAAATTTTAGATATTGTACCTTTTGGGATTTGAGGGGATTTTTGACATATCAAAATTATTTTATTAGATGAAATGCTTCTATTTCTTTATAAGAATTAATTAATTAGATGGGGTCTTCTAATAGTCTAGTATTAGATAGCTGTATTTCAGGGCAAGCACCAAGTTTGAAGGTTGCCTCTTAGTGGTGTCTGGTGTCCATTAGGCCTGGTAGGTTGGGAGATTGGGAGACTGATGGTAGGAGGACCCAAAGTGAATGATAGGCAGAGCCAACTAATTCTAGTTTTATCTCTGTCCTTCTCCCTGTTGAGTTCTAAAATGACAACACTTGGACTAAGGAGAAAGCTGACAGACAATACCACTCCATTGACAAATAGAATGTAAGAGTTGTTGTTTATTTATATCCCGCCCTTCTTCCCTAAGGAGCCCACAGGGCAGACACAGTAATGAAAAACATTTTTAAAAATCTAAAGTTTTAAAACTTTCTCAACATAGTTAAAACATTATCTCACCCAGCAAAAAATACTTATCCGTCCTCTGTAGTAGATTCCTGCTTATGGCTAGTATGGCAGCAGCCTCGTGAGTATTAACTACTCAATGTGTACTTTCAAATTACCTTGATGATATAAATTGGGTTTTGAACCCAATTTCAAAATGAAAACGTATGACTACCTGTATTTTACCACAATTAAGCAATGTAACAATGATCTGTTTTTGAATAATGACATGTTTTTGTGCATGGAAGCACCAACAATCAGCTGTTTGTCGGCACTCGCAAAGTGCTATGCATGGGGCTTTGCAAGTGCCACCAATTAGGTGGCTGGTGGTGCCTGTGACTCTGCCTGTCAGCCCATCCATCTCTTTACCGGACCCACAGGTAGGACAGGTAGGCATGGCTTGGCCCAAACAGCCTCACAGCTCAAATGGGGATGCCTAAATAGGCAATGGGAACATTCTAAGACAAAGATGGATGGGGGGCCTGTGGCCCTTTAGATGTTGTTGGACTACAGCTTGCATCACTGCTCGCCCCTTGACCATGTTGACAGATGCTGAAAGGAGTCTAACAACATCTGAAAGGTCGCAGGTTCTCCATCCCTGTTCTAAGTGAAAAGGGCTTTAGACTAAATTTAGAAAGCTCCCCCAACCCCCAAATTAGGAAGATCTTGAAAATACATCATTTTAAAAACAGCTTCTCATTGCAAAAAAATAAAAATTAATTCCACCTTGAGAATGCAAAGGTATGTAGGCATCATTCACCCAAAGGGTAAGTCAAGTTTATGCTAATGAACAATTTTTTTATGTTAGGCTACCTAAAATAGAGGCACCTGCTTAATGCATGAGTGACTCACATCCTCCATATTTTGCTTAGTTGGTGCTACATTTTAAAGAGACAGTTATATTCATATTAGGTCATTAAATGAACTAATTACCATCACATTTTCTGGCTGCTGTACTTTTATTTTGAAACCCTTTGAGTGGCAGTCTGGTTTTATCTCTTTAAAGCAGAAATAAGTATTTGGGCATTTATATATCCTCAGGTTCCATAACAGACGTGACAAAGTTTATTTGTTTGTATAGCTAGATACCATTTATATATATAAATCCATATCTCTTGGCAACTAGATTCATGAGATATATCCCCAGGATATAAATAAAAGCCTTAGCTTTCTTGTGTCTAGCTGCAGCTAATTCACTTCTAGTACAAAAATATCCTGGGAATTAATAATTCATATCATAGGTACTCTGAAATTATATCATTGTAAAGCAGAGTCTCTCCACTGGCTGTCCCTACCATTATTGCTGCATGTATCATGGTCCAAGAGATAATGAAAAGACTACATAATGGTTAGAATCTTCATAACATTAGCTTTTGAGCCAGTGCTCAAATTAGTAGCACTTGCCAATATGCTATTTCTCACTCTGTTTTGCCCTAGGTCTCTTTGGCCATGGCATTCGCTCTTTTTTCATTTACGAAAAAACTATAAACCTTTCTGTGGAGAGATCATAACATTAGGGTGCAGGTTTTGACTCCATATCCAGTCAGATCTTATATAAGAAAATCTTAATTTGGCCAAATACAGTAAGAGTTTTTATTTCCAAACAACAACTTTTTCATACTTCCAGCATAATGAGAAGCAAGTCTCCAAAATAAGAATCATTTAAACAGCCCTCTCTTTTCAAAATCTCTAACTGCACCCATATAGGAAATCACATTTAAAATTTCAGGAAGTTTTCCAATCAATTTGTAAAAGTGGCATGGAAAAGATAGGGCTGCTTCTTAGAGAAAGAAAAGGCCAGTCAAAAGGTCTGTAGTGTACATTCAGGAGCAGACCACAGCGGTTTCTAAGGGAGCGCCTTGGATTGTGGATCCAATAATTTTAGGGGTTTCCCTGGTCATGTACAAGAAATTGGATGCAACATTTCCAGTGCACTCACTGGAAAGCTAGCTAAACCATGGTTTGGATGTTAAGTGGAGTTGCCTTGTAATAGAGAAGGCCACATGCATTTCTTTCAGGAGGGATTTAGAAGATAAACCATGCTGAAGTCCATAGCCTGATTTGCTTTATTTAGGAAGAAGTAAGAAGAATTTCCTCCCCAAATGAGAATTGTCTGCTTTTATGTTCGTATTTGTTGTTTTGGTTTTTTGCCTTCCTAGCTAATAAATGGATTTGACAACTTGCTTAATAGACATCTGGATTGTTTGTTTAGCCTATTTTTTGAATCATTAAAGAAATTTCAGCATGAGGAAACTTGTTGACTCTTGTTTGCTGCGAGGTAATTTATTTCTTCTTCTTGTGCACTGTTTTGTCACTGAGGCTAAAGCTACAGAAGCAGGAGCTTTACAGTATTCATATGTGTAAGATTCAGTTTTGGGCAAGAAGGTTGGTCTAGATTTATAGGGGACCTAATACTGGGCTAGGAACTGTTTTAATATATGATCTTCTATGTGAAATGCGTACATTATCTCCAGATATAATGAGTCTTCCACTGCAGAAGATGAGACACAAGAGGATGAGCAAACCAGTAGTCCCAAATTATGTTTTCTGAGAGTTGATGAAATTGACCTGAGGCTTGCAGAGTAAGTACACAGCATTTCAAAATTGAGCTTAGCCAGAGGGATTACACACAGAAATGAGGAAATGGAAGCAGGTCTCCCTGTCTCTTAATGATAGCTTTCAGAGGAGACTACAAGCAGGGAGTGTACATCAGAAGAATGTGTCAGAGAATAACAAATATTGGCAAATGATCAAATATATTATGTTAGAGTGATCACAGGAAGATGAAGAGTCCAACTAGTGCAGCATTCTGTTTCAAAGAATGCACAGCTAGATCCAAAAATACAGTATGAAGGCTATAGCCCTCCCAATTCTCCCCACCCCCCACCAGCAGCTGGTGTTTATATAGGTATATTGTCTTTGACCATGGAAGTTCCATTTAGTCATAATGACTAATAGAGAATCATTACATTGTTCTTTGAATGAAATATATTGATATATTACTAGGTTTGAATAATGGAAGGAAAAGCCTCTAATATTATTGCAGCAGAACGGTTTAAGAAAGACAGGGTTGATATCATCCTTTTCTCCTCTTTGCTCCCTGCCCCCACCTACTCTTTCAGGTTGTATGTGATTGTTCCGTATATTGTTAACAATATTATCGTGCATTACACCCACATCCACACCCACCCCACACCAAGCTCTTAAAATACACTGCTTTATGCAAGTTAACATGAATAGATGTAAGGGTTTGCCTTTAAACTCTGCGGAGCAATCCACACCTACAGCCAGCTGCAACATTTTGCACTCTGTTCCCAGAATCTGAAAAGGTACCCCTGTCGTTCATCAACTCTCCTCACATCCCACCCACACCCTCACTTTAAATATATACCTTAGGCAAGCTTAGGTGGTAAACTGACCCCTTTAAGCTCACCTAATATGTAGGGGGGAAAGAATAGCTTGAAGAGCTGAGAGCGAGAGTCCTGCTAATTTAGAAAAAAATATATTGTGACTAATATAACAAAGACTTTGCTGCTTGTTTTGAATTGAAGGTTTCTTTTGATGCTTCTAATCTCACTGAAGTCTTTATCACATGGTTTGAAACTGTACCTCTGAGCTCAGATTTTCAAGAAAAGTTGCAAAGGCATTTGGTAGATAAGTAGTACTCTGTGCTATGAATTTTATTTATATCAGTCTACAAAGGGTTTCTCCTTTGTAAAGTTCAGGGAGAAATGTTCACAGGCTCCAGAAGAGAAAACAATCTGGACAAAAGAACATAAAAAGATGCATCTTCTTTTCTCTACTCGTGGGCAAAAAAGAAATATTGTGCCTTTGCAAAAATGTAACAGAAGATGTTGTCTCTTATTCTATGGTACCTTTATCTAAGCCACTGCACCAATTATCTACTTAACATGGACCCAGGTGTGCTTTCCCTATGTGATGAAGGTTTTTGAGCTGGAAGTTGTAGAACAGCAATTTAACACATGCTTAGATCAGGCATAGGCAAACTCGGCCCTCCATATGTTTTTTGGACTACAACTTCCATCATCCCTAGCTAACAGGACCAGTGGTCAGGGATGATGGGAGTTGTAGTCCCAAAACATCTGGAGGGCTGAGTTTGCCAGTGCCTGGCATAGATACTACTACTGACCAGGTCTTTATGTGGTAGCGGTAATGAAGCTAAGAGTTTTAATTAAGGATAGTTTTAGAATCCGCTCCTAAGTCAGATCCTGCCTAAATATTACAGGTCTAAATTCCAGCATAATTTCTAGAACTGGATGTGCATGCATTGGACATGGAGGGTTCATGGAACCTGTGTGCCAGCTCACCCCTGGCCAAGCATGGCTGCGCTGCACATCTTCCAACACATTTTAGACCCCATTGGTCCCTGAATTTCCCTGAAGAACCAGAATGGTCTGAAACACATTGGATCAACAAGACTTTTTCTTCTCAGCCACTTTTTTGTTTGTTTGTTTCCAGTTATGTTTAGAGGTGTTCCCATTTTTGTTGGACCTACTATAGGCTTTGATACCCTGAATATGGTTTGGTAATTTGTGCGAAATGTAGCAGGCTTCACTGGACACCTCTAAAGTGCTTATTAAGACCAATGGGTCTTAGGATAAAATTGCTGACAGTAAAGTAGAGAAGAAATAGAGTTCTATCATAAATAGGGCTGACTGATTAGGACTTTGCTTTTAAACTTAAAACAAAAAAGTCAAAGGAATCCTGAGACTTGGAAAATAAGAGAACTCTTCTTCCAAAAGGAAAAGGGCAGAGGTAGAAAATGTCACCATCTCTATTTCCTTGGTTAAATCTAGGCAAAATCCTGCCCCTTTCCTTATTGTTTACTGATGTGATGCACGTTGCCAGATCTCTCACAGCCTGCTGCATATCACCTCATCTGTTCTGTATATGCAGAAGGGTACCAGAGATAAAACTGTCAGAATAAAATAAATTCCTCATTTTCTATAAGCTGTTCTGATTGTTGTCTCTTTCGATAGCAGAAGCGCTGTAAAGTTTATTTGTGATGGACAAAGATACTGAGATAAATTCTTTTGGGAAAAGAACACTTTTTTTTTTTTTTTGCATGTGTCACAAGTAATATAGTTGGTGGCTTGGATCTCATGTGCAAACAGGATCTAGAGTTGCCTTGGACACATTCCTCTGTCAGTGAGGAGCCTCCCCAACTGAGAACAACTCTGATGCTGAGCTGGTCCTAATTCCATCTCTGTCTCAATGGAAACACCAGTGCTGGGACTAACAAACATCATGGACCCAATTTACTCAAAGGAGTGCCTGTTTGTTTGCCCAGTGTTGAGACTGTAGCTGCTTGCCACGCATATAGCTGTGGTGGCTCTGCTCTTCAAAGCAAGCAGCAGGTGGCATGCTCAGGTTGGATGAAGGTTTTAGTTCATGCTTAGATCTGCATTTCAGCTCTCATGTACCTGCTGATTTCTGAAGCCTGTAACTTGCCTTATGCACCAATCTTATCTAAAAATTGAAGCCTTTGGCAGAACTAGAGTTCTTCATCCAATGGGAAGAGCCAGGATTTATTTATAGAAGGATTTCTGCACTGCCACATCATGAGATACTAAGGTGGTATACGCTGTTAAAACATAAAACACAATCTTTTTAAAAAATTAGGAATACAGATAATTAAGGTGACTGGCCAAGAAAAATTTTAAAAGCTGCAAAGGCCTCTTGGAACAAACAAACAAAGTATTCAAGCGATACCTGAAAGTCAAAAGCAAGCATGTCTGGTGAATCTCTGCTGGAAGAGTGTTCCACTACATGGGTCTGGCAATGCTATGTAAATGCTCAAATTCTGGTTAAGGTCAGTTGGGCCTCTGTAACACAGGCAACAACTAAACAGCACTCCTCTGGATGAAATGGAATGATGTGTGGGCAGTCCAACATAAATCCACCACTAATGCAATATTATTACAGCAACAGTGACATGTCCCAGAATATACTCACACACACAACACACCAGTTTAGCCATAAAAGACTCGGGGATATCATTTCCTGGTGAGAATCATGGGGGTTGTAGTTTTGTCTTCCTCCTGAACTGAATTGGGAAGCAGACACTCCCCCAGCAACTAAAAATCCCATAATATTTGACAGGAAATGTTTCTTAATATACTCAGACTATCATTTCTAGCAAAAGTTTCTCCTGGGTTTAGAAAGCTGTGCCCACCATCAATTTTGTCTCTTCCATTTGCAAATATAGGTACTGCTTTTTGATTTCCTTGAGAAGGTGGAGGGGTAGGGGAGGCAATTTAGCAATAGGAATTTCTAGTTTATTGAAAGCCCTATACCCTTAAAAAGTTTGAAACCTAATCATCTATAGGCTACTGGGTTTCTAGAAAGATGACAACATTGACTTCCTTTTCACATGCATTACTGGTTTGTCCTGTTTGGTCTATTAGTAGTACTGAAAATAATATTTACCAGACTTCTCAAGGTTATGTTCTCATATGAGACAATAGGAATGTCTGTTCCTACTATCTGCCATGTTTAGACTTAATTTGGTTTTGCCACCACTTGTTGTGGATATGGAGGAAGGTATGGTTGGTAGAAGCACCCCAGAGAAGTAAATGTTTACTTATTCATATGCATAGCTGGAAGCCTAAGCATTTGTGCTTTTATTTTGATTTGTGGACTAAATGCTTAAACTCTGGGACAGCCTGGATATATCTTTGTCTTATCTATCCCACACCAGCCCTTTCTTTTCTCAGTTTTGTTGTTAACCCTTGGCAATTTCTTGCTTCCTTTCTGCTTATACGTATGTTCACAACACAAGCCAGTATTGCATGAATCCTCAGGTCTAGAGGGTTTAGGGCCTCAGAAAGTGGCAGTTTTGCCAGGGTGACCAACCTCAAACCTTTACTCCAGAGCATGACTCTCCTAAGTGTGTGGGCCAGCCTAGGTGGTCATTGTAACAGTACACTGGTACCTCGGGTTACAGACACTTCAGGTTACAGACTCCGCTAACCCAGAATAATACCTTGGGTTAAGAACTTTGCTTCAGGATGAGAACAGAAATTGCACGGCAGCGGGAGACCCCATTAGCTAAAGTGGTACCTCAGGTTAAGAACAGTTTCAGGTTAAGAACGGACCTCCCAAACTAATTAAGTTCTTAACCCAAGATACCAGAGGTTCACCCAAGGATGAACATGCCTGAGGACGCTCCTTCCTGTCCAGCACCCCAGCAGTACCACTACCATTGTTCTGGAGGGTTGGGGAATCAGTAAAAGTTGCTCTCCTTCTGCTGTCAATCAGCAGGCTGGATCAACATTCTCATCTGATTAAAATAAGTCTTTCTATCCAGAGAAGTCAAACTCTGGCTGTAGACCTGTGTTTAGTGGCATAGGAAGGGGGGGGCGGAGGGGGCGGGCTGCCCCGGGCACCACTCTGGGAAGGGTGACAAGATGGCCCCTGCCTCCCCCCAGCTGTAGAGTGGCCGAGGGCACCTGCAGTCCGTATGGGTGTTGCTCTCGCGCGGCGTCTGTACAACCCGCTGCACGCAAGCAGCATCCTGTGCATGTGCAGCATTCTCTACAGAGTGCGCACGCATGGGATGCTGCACATGCGCAGTCCGTACGGGCTGGGCCGTCTCAGGTGCCGGAGAGGGTTCCTCCGCCACTGCCTGTGTTACTGAGTTATGTTGAACAATCTCTCAAGTAACTAACCTTGTTAAATTCACTGCTGTAAAATATTTACCAATGCTAATGTGCAACATGCTTTAAATATTCCTAAATTATGTTTGATCACATAAAGCAATTCACTAAAATTTGGTGCCAGAATGTGCCATTACATAAACCTAAGAGATGATTCACACAAACAGCTTTAAATAGTGCTTAATTTTTCTAAATATCTGGGAGGTAGTGATTGGTATTGTAAATTAGTCAACACACATTTTAACATAGGGCAAAAATACATGAGCCAGGCTTCAAAATTCAATTCAACCTTACCTGTGTTTTAGACTATGGTTGAAGGTAAAATATGTCTATGTCTTTCTGCAGTCCTGGAAGATGGAATTTCTTATTACTTCTAATACAAATGATTCCCAGATGATTCTAGTAAAAGTTATACAAGAACATACCCACTCTTGAAAGATGAGAGAAAGACCATCTGAGACATGCAGTATTTTTGAACATATGATTCCACAAGAAATATATCCCTGTAGGAGCAGAACGTTAGTGATTTGTTTTGGGCTGAATGTGGCATATTCATTCGTCATACATTCTTGAATTGGAGCAATACTGAAAATATAGGAACAAATATGCAGTTGTGTGTTTTAAATGTGTTCTTTATGGTTTCATGAGTGTAAGTATTATGTGAAAATATGCATCTGGCATCTTTTGTTTTGGAGGAATAAGCACTTTTCTTAACGTACGAAAGCAAATATATTTATATATATATATATATATATATATATATATATATATATATGTATATATATGTATATATTCTGTATTTACTAGGCTTTTGCATTTTATCTAATGAGATGCATCATGAACCTAACTGACTTCAGACTCACTAAAAAAAATTGCAGCAGAAAGTCAAACATAACCCCTTTATGTATTTGGGGTTCTAGTTGGTTCTAAACATATGTGAAAGTAGTTCCATAACATGGACCACTTCCTTGTCGATGTGGCTTTTTTTACTATAGCAAAGGGGTTAATTTCTTTGTGATGCTTCATCCCCTTCTCCCCAAATACTTAATGTATTATTTCTAATTCAGAATTGGAAAAACTGCATTTGGATCAGTTATACTGCAGTCAAATTAAATTTAAACACTGCATTCCATGGCATTAGGATTGCAACTGCTCCCAAACATGGTGATAACTCAATCTTAGCAACATGGCTGTTTTTCCAGATTTTGATTTCGGAGAAAGTGTGACGAGTTTGTGAAATCACACAAAGACATTAAGGCCCCATGATACCCACCTTGCAAAAAGGTGACATGCTAATGCAGTCATATGAATTAGTAGGGACTACTGTATTCAGTGGGCTACCTTCCAGATACATTTGGTGAACCATAGCATGACCACTGTGACTCATGTATTAGTGACCTCAAGGTTGGATTACTATAATGTGCTCTGTGTGGGTCTTTTATTATGATTAATGTTGGATAAAACCCATTGATATTCTCTTTGGACACAGCTTTGACAGCAAAGCGTTACATCGATAGAAATGAAGTTCTGTGATAGGTCAGACATTGTTATTAGAACAACCAAAATTCTTCCTTTCCAAGCAAAGGAGTCTATAGAGCAATAATCTTTCAGTTCACTGAAGCACTTGGCTCTGACTACTGGATTGGAAGCTAAAGTAGTGGTATAACTGGAAATCTATTTATACCTATAAGATAACTTACCACTTTTATGGCACATTTCTTTTAGAAAGTGTTGAATGGACATCATTAAGAACCAAGGCAGGACTGCTCAGTCACACACCAAGGGAACTTAAGTTTGAGGCATACAAGGACAGATATACAAACTAGCACAATTGCAGAGAAACAGTGATGATTCTAGAAAATAAGGAGCACACTGCTAACAATGCAATCCTAGCCATATCTGTTCAGAAGCGGTTCAGTAGGTCTTATTTAGGGTGGCAACCTTGTTTATTTAAATATGTAGGATGGACTCAAATCTAGGTAGGCATGTGTAGGACAATACTATCACTGGGACACAGTGTGATGGGCTAGTACCATTTTTTATGACTTTTGGAGGATGAATTTTTTTAATGTGATCAGAAACTGAGGCAGACCCAGTGACATGTATATGTCCATAGATCATAAAAGTCCAGAGGTAACAGGGCTGCTGCAACAACATGTGTTGTGTTGGACCATGAAGGAGTGACAAGCTGAAGCATTCCTTTCATTCCTTCTCTTGCAGGTCTGATTTTATAGAATCATCTAATGGTAGAGTTTGGAGGGGACCCTGAGGGTCATCTAATCCAACCCCCTGTGCATGGCCAGCACGGTTTGAACGGAGCCTAAGTGCTCCTAACAAAGGAGGATCTGTAAACTAGAGAAAAGCTGATGTCTGAAACAGTTCAGAGTTTAAGTCCTCCTTAATTCTGTTGAGTCTGATAACTGCATTTTTTTAATAAAAAGAAATACATGGTTGGTATTTCTCAATGCTGGAGTCCTCCCATGTTTGTGTCATCAATAGAGAATAGCTATTAGTATACACAGTAGCACTTCCTTCACCTTGCCCTTTCAGTGATCCAGGTCATCACTTGAAAAGTTTAGCTTTTGGGAAATAAGTGCAGATGTTTTGTAACTTCAGCTCAAGGCATTTCTTTGAGGTGACACTCATGGGGACAAGGAAGTGGAACACACACTTAGGGAGATGCTAATTTCCCTCCTCCGAGCAATGCAGTTTCCTTGAAGACTAGAAGCTGTTATTCTCGTTTCACACATAAAGACTAGTCTCAGGTCCCAATCTCAGGAGTGAAAGGTCAGTAATTTCTTGTCTTACCAGCTCACCCACCACAAGCTGAATGGCTCTCTTTGTCAGTTACAGCCTGATCCTCAACCTTTTTATTCAGAAGAAAGCCTCACTGATTTCATTAAGACTTACATGGGCGTATAAATATTATTAGGACTACAGTCTCAAATTTTTGAGATTTAAATCTGAGAGAGACACAGAAAGAGACTTTATATAATCACCTTTAAAAAAATAGGCATGAACTTATTTTACTGGTGGTTATTTATTTATTTATTTATTTATCAAGTTAGATATAAGATATTAGTCATACAAAACACTTAAGCATGTTTGATGAACCTATTAAAATTTTTGCAAAGTTTTTCTTACACTCTAAGACTTAGCAGACTCTTATTAAACTTCAAACCATTCCTAGCATCTGTGCTGGTTTTGTGTGTGCATCTATATAACATTTATATATAAAAAGTCATACTAGAAGTATGCAGCTTTTAACAAGTATGGTAAATGCAGCATTTAATATATGTTTTTCTCACTAGACCTCATGTCCTTTTTATTCCTTTCATTTTTCAGACTGGCAAAGGATATGATTCTTATGGAAACTTGGCTTCATGATCCTAAGGAAAGCATAGTTTAGATAATCACAAGTATTTACATATGTATAAGTGAAATACCGACTAAGCTCTCAGATTGTGCTTCGGGGTATACAGTGGTGCCTCCCCACCCCTCTCAGTTCCTCTTTTCTTTTTTTGACAGCCAGTTAATAAAGACTCAACAATAAGCAGCTGCTTGTGATGTCATTTGGGACTTTGTCCACAGAGCTTGTATTTACAAGCACAGAGCAGCAGAAAAGCTAACTGGCAGCAAACTTCATGCCTGTAGTTACAGTAGGACTTTCAGCGGTGCTCTTGATGAACTTGAGAGCTAACTCAGTACTGCTCCTCACCACAGATTTTTAAGGCTTGGTAAATAAACACAGCATCCACTCGAGCAATTTCTAGACTGCTGAAAACTTTCGTATGGTTTGGATTTCTCTAGTACGGGAGCATGTTTTAACTGAACAACAACAAGTAAGGTTGGCTGTTCTTACTGCTGTTATTTCCCTGTTCTAGAATTCTATCAGATTAGCACAGCTTTCTTTCTTTAAATGTTGCTGTATTTATTATGTTTCAGCTTCACTACCAAGGTTTGCTTTTAATTATAATAGGAGCAAGTGTGCTGCTGTTAGGCGGGATTACAGCAAGGCTTTTCAATATGCTTTATGCATTTGCTCATAAAATGGGAATGTTTGGAGATGAGCGAGAATTCAATTCTAACTTTTTTGTTTGCATTTTTATGATGATATTCAGCTGCCCCTTTTTCAAGTTCATCCGCTTACAGTTTTAAGTCTAATATCATTGTAGATATTTTGTCATCAGCTAAACGAAGAACTTGAAAATTCCTACCCACCCCTTGTGGCTTCTGTGTTAATGCTCAGTTTATGTTAGAATTAGCATTTCAAAATTGTATTGCCGGCTTCGACATAACAGACTAACTGGATCTATCTTGATCCATAGTACAGGTTTTGAAAAGTTAGAAATTTGAAAGTTCAGACGCTGCAAAATGTTTAACAGCTTGAAGCTGTTTTAGTAGAAGTCCTTTATGCTAAGAGTGACAGTTTTGGAATTGGCTGGTTTTTACTGAGAACAAAATGGGATGGAGCACACCCATGGAATCATTAATCACAGTAGTCTCTGGCAGCAGAAGGAAACATGGGTTTGTAACTCTATTTCAGAGAAGAGCAACCTGTGGCCCTCCCATATGTTGTTGGACTCCAACTCTCATGAGCCCCAGCCAGCTCCAACAACATCTGGAGGGCCACAGGTTCCCCATCCTTGCTTAGAATTTAAGAATGCTTGGCCTACATTCATCAACGAATATACAAACAAAGGTGCATAAACTATTTATCGTGTAATAAAAGGGACAGTGTGAATCTGCCATTCCTTGCTCTCCTACAGGGCAAGTCTTACAAGAGAATCCTATGCAGTCTGGCATGCAATTACCGTATTTTTTTGCTCTATAACTCACTTTTTCCTTCCTAAAAAGTAAGGGGATATGTGTGTGCGTCTTATGGAGCGAATGCAGGCTGCGCAGCTATCCCAGAAGCCAGAACAGCAAGAGGGATCGCTGCTTTCGCTGCGCAGCGATCCCTCTTGCTGTTCTGGCTTCTGGGATTCAGAATATTTTTTTTTCTTGTTTTCCTCCTCCAAAAACTACGTGCGTCTTGTGGTCTGGTGCGTCTTATAGAGCGAAAAATATGGTAATTCCCAATACATTCAGTAAGGCTTACTCCTCAATAAATCAAATAATTATGTTCTTAGGATCCAGTCCTATGCACACTTACGTGGAATGAAGTCTCACTGAACACATTCTAAATAAACATGCACAGGTTTGTACTGTTCATCTGTAAAGCCACCATTAGAGTCTGGCTGTCATGAAACTTCTATAGTCAATAAACCTACATTGCCTTCTGGTTCCTTCTCATGCTGTTCACTCTCATAGCAACTGTGATGCAATAGCAGTTGCTGACAGATATAAGAAGAGGTGGTCTGGATTTCCATGCATGCCTCATGGTCTTCAAATACTTTCTCCACAACCCTCCCTTAGAAATAAAAAATTAAATAAATATCAAATTATTATGTTTGAGAATGCCTTCAGCTTCTCTGTTCTATTTTCAAAATAGTAACATCCATTTGGAACAATTTGTTCACATATTTTCCATTCCCCATCTTTTATCCCTAAAGAATACTGGGTTTGGAGGCTATATTTAAGGAGAGTTAGGTGGTGTACAGGTATGGGTGTGGTGTACCCTCAAGCCTCAGTAAAGCTGAAGTTTCCTTAACCTAGGCCCAGCCAACTCATCTGTGATGCTTAGTGAAAGTCATCATTGTTTTCCAGCTGCCCATTATGACTCCACCCAGACTTTACTGCCCATTGATGCTGTCAAGGAGAAGTTCCCAGTTTAACCCAGCTGTGGTTTTAATGTAACATCTGGAGGTAGACAGGAAAAGTTTGCTGCACCAGCTCCAGGCTGACTCAGCAAAGAGGTCTAGACTGGGCTCCTTGCTACAACCTGCTGGTAGGTCAGCTAGCTTAAGATCCAACAAACCTTTGGCCAACTTAGCACTGTCTCTTTCCTCAAAACAACCTGTTTCAGGGGCTTACCCTGGATACCATTGGTGGGGATACCACTGGCACTGGTGAGCAGAGTGGAGACCTCTGTGAGAGTGGAGCCTACCTGCCAACTGAGCCTGGTACAGCCAGGAGGACCTGGGTGCAAGTATGCCAGTCTCACTTCAGCCTCTTCCAGCACAGTGGATTAAGGGGCTTGGATTGCTCATCCTATGTAGACTAGAAATGCAAAATCATACAATGAAAGCCAATGTTAACATGGTTTCAAGCATGAAGCAGCATATTTCAGTCCATGCAGCGAAATACTATGCAAAATAAAAAGAGACAATTACCCATAGCTTTGTTTAACAATGGCTCATGCCTTGTTTAATGATGTGTTTCATGTAGTCTTCAGAAGCCCCAATTATTTTCTGCTAGTGACATAAAATTAATCAATGTGCATTGAGAAGTGAGAAGGCTTGTGATTTTATATATATATATATATATATATATATATATATATATATATGAGAATATATATGAGAGATTATTTATTTGGACTGATGCTAAGGTGTTCTGCTCCAATATGGTGTGTGCTGTGGCAGAAGGTGCCGTACATTGTTGCGGAAATTGCCTGTGAGCTGTGAAAGATGTGAATTCTATGGCAAAGCAGCTTGATAATAAAACAGTGGGTAAACATTATGTGCTGAAAGATGGGCATTTGCAAGGAAGCATTTGGAGAACAAATGTTTCTGTTGAGCCCCACGTTTTGATGGGCTTTCTACTAAAGTCTCCTGTTTGTTTTCACAGAACCAGATGAGACTGGGATGGTGTGCACACACAATAGATCTTTGCAGCTGGAAATCAGCGTCACAAATTGTTTTCTTTGACAGTGCTAATTGATTACAAGGGTTTAGCCTTATCTAAATTGTTAAATTCAGCAGTGTCTGTGCTTCCCTTTTCTTTTCTTTTTTGCACAGACAAAATAAGGAGAGTTAATAACTACATAAAGGAACATGGGCAAATAATATTTGCTAACTTTTAAAACAAAAACAAAGCCATAAATTGTAGATGTGGCAGTGTGAGGATTGACTGCCATAGGAGAGATGCAGAAAAACTTTGATCAGCGAATTGTGTTTTTCTAGGAAATTGATAGTAAATCATGCCTTTTGGAGAACAGACAGTATCACGTGTGAGGTCTGACTGGGATGCCCCTGAAAGCCTTTTAAGCTAGAGTGTGTAATAAAGAGGTGAGACATGAAAATATGAATTGAATGAGGGCTACATTTATTGTTACAGATCTCAGCAGAGGGAAATAAGGGTGTTGGAGAAAATCAGTTGCATGTTGCCTTGCGTGAGCTGTCCTGCCCAGGACAGGATGCCTGGCAACATCATAGCCCCTCTGCCTTTAAGGTGTGTAGGAAGGCTTTCTTACCCCTACCCTGGGCTCACAGAACTCTGAGTGGGTAAAATCAGGCTGCTTAATAGGCACTCCATATCCAACACACAGGTCTCATGGCCCAGAGTGGCTCGCATCCAGAAATGTCCAGCACCCAGAAAGGGACCACCAGGTACTTACCTATTCACCTCACCACAATTCTATCCTTGCACCTTTCTGCCAACTGGGACCAGATTACTCTATTTAACAATACAGTCATACCTCGGGTTGAATGGGCTTTGGGTTGAGCACGTTCGAGTTGCGCTCCGCGACAACCCGGAAGTAACAAAGCGCATTACTTCCTGGTTTCACCACTCGCGCATGCGCAGACGCTCAAAATGACGACATGCGCATGTGCGGAAGCAGCAAAACGCGACCCACGCACGCGCAGACGCACCATCACGGCTTATGTTGCATCCCGTTTGCATCCTGAGGTACCACTGTACACACTGGCTAGTCTCAACCTTCCCAAATGCATACAGCTTATGCAACACGGCTTATGTTGCATCCGGAATGCATCCCGTTTGCATCCCGAGGTACCACTGTACACACTGGCTAGTCTCAACCTTCCCAAATGCATACAGCATAGAGTAGGCAGTATAGTGAATCAGATCAGTGCTGTGCAGCAAAAGGGGCTGAAGGAGGCAGCACAAGGGCTTATATTAGCATGGCTCAACTTTTCATACGAAGTGGGCTGCAAGTGTTATTCAACACAGAACCCATGCCTTGTTAGGCAGGCTGTGGAGGCCAAAATTTGACACCACCCCAGCCCTTGCACTGCCTTCCCAAGCCAGATAAGCAAGGTGTTGGGTTTTGTGAAGGAGGCATGAGGTAGGGTCCTAGAGCCCTACCACCTGTTTCTGAAAGCTGGGAAAGTGCTAACCAGGCCACAAGTTCGACCACTCTGGCTTATATATACTGACTCCTCCTTCAACGTTGCTCAATGTGCAGGTGCACATGGAACATCTCCATGTCATGCCTTTCCTTCTAGCCACATATGATGCGTCTGCTGTCAGCCTTGCACTGGCTGTTTGAGTAGTTTCCTGCTATAAATAGACACAAGTTCATTTGTCACAATGGTTTGCACATTGGCATTATTGTTTCTTCTGTCCTGGTGTTTTAACCATTATTCCCCATAGCAAACACATTTGTATTGTTTGGATGTAATGATCGTAGCTCAATAAACTATAGAAATGAACACATTTCTATGCAGTCAGGGAATGCATATGGTGGAGCTGGAGCTCACCTATATTTCCAAGTGTTCAAAAGACTTTGGGGCACACATTTCCCTCTACATGTGACTTGCTTCCTGCAGGAAACAGCTGTGTAGCACTGGTGTAGTTGTAGCAAACATGATTGCTGCAGAAAGTATAAAGCAGCTCTGAAGGCAGTGGTGTTATTTAAATTATGTGGTGTGTTAGTAGTAAGGAATTGTAGTTTAGCCATTCATGAGTTGCTTCATAGAATAGTATAACCTTCAACACACCCACCCACTCCTGAAATGACTTCAAAGGTGCATTTGCAAAATGAAATGGAAGTAATTATTAAACTTTTACACTATTTACCCCCATGTGTTTCCCTCTTGTTAAAGTTCTAGAATGGGTCTTCTAATGTATACACAGTGAAATAACTTAGCTGTAGTACATATCCTTAATTAAAATTATACTTCTTACATAAATGAGCAATGTCTGATACTGGTAAGATTTGGGGGTGAGTTTTGCCAGTAGAGGGCCATGTTAAACTGAATAATATCAGAATGGACCCTTTTAGTGAGCTGCAGTTTTTATGAGGACTTTAAAGGACAATATTTTTGAAGGTTTTTTTTTGTAATTTTGATATTTTATATCAAATTAGACTATTAAGCACTATTGTCCGCTCAACTTTTTTATTTCAATGGCAGTGAAGTAGTAGACTGATGCTTTTTTGTTTAATCTCAGCTCTTAAAAGTAGGCTGAGGAATTTTTCAGACATAAGTAACAGTTTCAGTCATCCATCATCCATAAGATAAAAGGATAGCTAGGTAGACAGATTAGAAAATGATGTGTTCAGAATACACTGATAAAATGAGAAAGTGGACATTTTAGATCAGCAAACCATCTTTATAATAAACAATTCAACCCAAAAATCCACTATTGATTTCTTTCTTACCTAAAACCTGGCTTTTCTGAATCTGTATGCTATGTTCACATTTTTCTGATTGAACGTAAAGGGTCATTCATTACCCTCTCAGTTGCTTGTCCTTTGAACAGATGTTAAAGGAGTAAGCCAAAGGGTTCCTCCTCCACAGCACCTAATTATAACTGGCACAAAGGATTAACAGATGTTATAATTGTCCTTATACTTTGCTGAAATGGGTTTCTGCATAATTTGTTTTCCCGTCTCTCACCTGACAATACCATTCCTGTAAGGCTGCATGGACAATGGAGACATGCCTTCAATTTGTTATCAGAGCTTGTTGTACAGTCTTGCAATTTATGTTATATTTATTTACATTTTTAGCATAGTTTTTGTATGAAGCCATGCAGAGAAAAAGAAAACACATAAATTGCCAGCTTGGATTCCCCCCCCCCCATGTATCACATTGTTAGCCTCTGATGCTCAGTAGCTAATGATGGGACATACAGTGGCACCTCGGTTTACGAACTTAATCTGTTCCGGAAGTCCGTTCTTAAACCAAAGCCGTTCTTAAACTGAGGTACGCTTTCCCTAATGAGTCCTCCTGTCACTGGTGCCCTTCCACTGTTCAGCTTCTGTTCATAGACCGAGGTAAAGTTCACAAACCGGGACACTACTTCCGGTTTTGCGGAGTTCATATACTGAATAGTTCGTAAACAGAGCTGTTCTTAAACCAAGATACCACTGTATACAGTAGAAGTGTTCACCAACAACAAGATTTAGCTCAGACCCCAGTTCAGTGCTTTGGAAAACAACCCACTTCACTCTGAGACACTTTGTACACTGCCTGATTCAGTGGGGTCTCTGCAAGTCCACTTGGTTCCTCCAATTCACTATTGAGGAATGAAAAAATGGTTATATTTTTTTATTGACATTTTTTTATTTGTATTTAATCCTTTCTCTTTAACCATGAATTCTAGAAGTTTGTAATTCTACAGGATCCCACAGACAATGCTAGATTAGGTTTGCCAGTGAAATGCTTTTGCCATAACAGCAATACAGTGGTACCTCGAGTTAAGAACTTAATTTGTTCCGGAGGTCCATTCTTAACCTGAAACTGTTCTTAACATGAGGTACCACTTTAGCTAATGGGGCCTCCTGCAGCCACCGCGCGATTTCTGTTCTCATCCTGAAGCAAAGTTCTTAACCCGAGGTGCTATTTCTGGGTTAGCGGAGTCTGTAACCTGAAGCGTCTGTAACCTGAAGCATCTGTAACTCGAGGTACCACTCTCACACTTCCATTGTTCCATTTATCACTGTATTTATTTTGTAAAACTTCCTGACTGTATGTAAGTGTTCTGTACACACTTTATATATCAACAGAGTTAAGTATATCTTTCAGTTTATAAAACATAAAGTCTTGTGTAGGTGGTTTCAGAAATCAGCCTTTTAAAACCCCAGATCTTGATGCTTCAAAATGACATCAAAATCCCAGGTAGAAGAACAGGAGTTAAGAATGAAATCCTGGCTTAACAACAGTGATATGCACAGCATTTTAATTATGCAGACACCTGTTCACCACCAACTTTTAGTATTTCATATAGGTCACTGAGCAGCCATCTCATAGTAATGACTTTCACCCACTGCCAACCTGGACTGAATCTGAAATGCCATTCTTGGGGTTAAAGGCTAAAATTCCAATTACCAGAAGTATGAGGTATCCAATTTCCTGCATTACCACACTGCTGAAGCACTGCTTGAGTGCTCTATATGTTTTCAGGAACGTGGAATCATGTATAAATTATGACTTATTAAAATATTAGTTGCATTGCTTTATGATTTTAGCAAGTGTTAATAATTGATAGTGAAGGAAAGTCTCATGCAGCACATAGCTTAATATGTTTATTCCTTTTGCAGTGTCTAATACTCAAAGGGATCTGAGAAAGAGCCTTTGTACCATAGAGCTAGCAGGGGGAACAATAAAACAACAGAATGTAGCAAGTGATGCACAACTTCTCTGCATGCAAGATTCATTAATAATTATCATGTGTTGAGTTTCTGTTTAATAAAACAGAACATTCAGCACATTGATCCATGGCTTCATAAATCATAGTTTATGGTTCATTAAATCACAGCTCTCTGTTCTGTCCAAACTAATATTTGGCTTAATACAGGTTAACAAACCAAGGTTATAAAACAGATTCAGAAAATAATCCTGCTTGTTTGTTAACTGATAAGCCAAAAGGTGGGATTGTGGCTCAATATAAGCCAGAATCCAGTTTGTGATGGCAGAAGGGTTGAGCCAAGGAAGAACACACAATCACAGCACTTACCCACAACTTTGCAAACCATGGACAAACTTCTGAATATTGCCATTCTATTAGAGTGTCATCAAATATTTAGAAAACAAGAAAGCTGTTTCTGGCATTTCTAGAATAATGTTGATTCAAATCCTTGATAAACCAATTTCATGTGCTCTTACAGAGGAGAAGAAAGCAGAAGTGAGTGTTGCCCACAATGCAGATTGAGAGTTGGTATTCATAGATGTGCTATCGAGGGAGGATTCCTATGGGAGCACAAGTATTATGCATCTATGTGCTTTTGCCTTTATGGAGCACTGACTTCCATAAGAATTAACATGATTCTACCTAAAAAGAGACTAGCACCTTTTACTAAGCTGAAAACATATTATAGCCTGATTAAGTTTTAGAATTCTTGATTTTAAAATAGCTTTCTATCAGCTGTTGTTCTGTAGATTTTAATAATATAGGGCTGCCATACATCCAGATGTTCTTTGGACATTACCGAGATTTCAAAGGCGGATTTGACATCTGGGGGGAATTTCCGAAATGTGGCGCTCAACAACTTTCGGGGTGTCCTGGTTTTTACTTTTTGAAATATGGCAACCCTAAATAATCTTCTATTGCTGCAATCAGAATATTCCTATTACTATTCCATTTTCTATCTTCATCTGTAGCTCTAATATTATTGTTAATGTCCTTCACCTATATACCTATTTTTCACCCATATACCTATTTCTTTTCTGTTTCACTTGAAATGCAGATGAGGTAAAGGAAATGGGTTGGATGACACAAAATGTAGAAGACTTATGGACTCTAAGTAGTAGTTCATGAACTTTTTTTTTTAAAATTTACATTTTTATTCATTCTGTAACAGATGGTGAGAATCCATCTGCAATTGCCAGTACCTCTTTGCAAAAAGTAAAGCAAACCCCTCCCTGTGAGCTAGCAGCTGACTGCCTCTGGGGAAATGAGGCATTACTGTTATTTATATTTTTCCAAAGCAAACCTCTCAACCTAGTATCTGTATAATTTGGGCCAGACACATCAATGCAGAAAAAAGAAAACCAGAAGAGATTAAGGGGAAAGAAAACCTATTATTCCATCGCTGCCTTTGATACATTGCTCCCTGTAGTGTATTTTATAGTACTTTAGCCACTGTACTGTTTAATATCACAAGTCTTCTACCTTTTCCCTGGAAATATGGCACCACATTTTATATTAGATTTCATTGTAGAGAGCGTATCCTAATCAGTCTCTATTTCATATCATTGCAATAATCTTCTAAAGCTTTTTGGCAATGGTTTACATCCTTCAAAAAAACATAAAATGGTTATTTCCCCCCTCTCTCCCAAAGGCCTTTCTTCATTGTTTAAATTCATTACATCCAACTTTGTTCGACTGTGCTCATAAGGCTACTGTTATGGCTGTTTTCCAAATACCTTTCAATATTTCTGAACTTGTGGTCATTATTGGTGCAGACTACTTGGAATACATGGAAGTGTATTATATGTGAATTGAATACTATTGTGCTGCTGTGCCACCTGATTCAGCTTTCAGCACAACATTTAAAATATGCTCCAAGCTAGAAAACACGGCTTCCCCTGCAATTTCCCAGATAGAATCCATTCAGGAGCCAATCTCTAGAACAGGGGTGTCAAACTCAAATTCATCGGGGGCCGCATCAGCAGTTTGGTCACCCTCAAAGGGCCGGTTGTATCTTTAGGACTATGTGTCCACTCTTTATTATCATAAATTATTGCCAATGCATTCAATTATTACTGTTTTTTGTAATAATGTAAGTAATAACTAGCTCTGAAAGCAAAAACATAGTCAGAATAATGGCAAGTAGATATTCAAATGTACAATTATTGTACAATTTATTGAAAAATGATTTTTGGTAACAGACAGTAATTTTTTTAAAAAAAACATACAAATATTGCCAAACATTGTTTATTACACATATGGCAAACACAAGGCATTAACATTTTTTTAACTTTTCTGACTAGATGGCTGACATCATTTTCCTGAGGTCAATCCATCGATGTCTGGCGTTAGGTCTTGTGCTGTAGCAATCCGCAAAACAGCATGGAGGTTGTTGCTTTTCCTGGTGGCTAAGGTTAGCAAATTTGGCTCCATGTTTGGTCTCAAAGTGCCGGCGTAAATTGTATTCCTTCATCACTGCCACTGCCTCATAGCAAATAAGACATACCGGCTTGTCTCCATTAATCACAAACATGTATTCACTTTCCCATCTCTCCTGAAATTGCCTTCCCTCTGCATCAACTTTTCTTTTTTTGGACATTTTTGGGTTATTTGATTGTAGTTTATGGTCCCTATACCACTGTAAAGTGACACGGAAGTGGTCAGTATATCCAAAGTTTACTGCTCAGACTTTTAAGCAGAATAATAAGCAGACCCCCCCTAATAAGCAGACCCCCCTCCCACATACATTATATGTACTTACAGTACAGGAGAGAAGGGTTCAGGCAGCCGTTGGATCTGTCACATCACAGGATGGCATGCGCTCAATATAAAAACAAGTGGAGGTTTCCTGAATGCATGTAAAGTGGAGGTTTCCTGTGTAGAACGGCTGGCGCCGCTAGAGGGCAGATGTTCTCTGGCTTGTAGGCTGCCGCGCATGCGCTGAAGAGGCGGCTTTCTTGTGTCAAAAAAAAAAAAAAGCGAGAATAAAAGGTGAAGGCTGGCGGCCGGCAGCGGCTACACGGGCCACATGACGAGGTCTGGTGGGCCGGATTCGGCCCACGGGCCTTGTGTTTGACACCCATGCGCTAGAATGTTTTGTGGTGTAAGTGGTGGACATTAGATGTGAATTCATAGATGTGTTACTGGAAATAAGTGCAATTAACCTGTATGCATGTGTGTCTGCCGTTGTACATAGGTTGGCTTGTTGTCTTTTACACATAAAATGAATGTGTGGATGATTCAGCCATTCTTGCTTTTTCATTAATCTATTGATTACACCATACAGGAAATTGAATGTGTTTGAGACATATGTAATTGACATTCATTTAGGTTTGTAACTTGGTCCTGGCAGGTGGATACAATGGAAAACACTCTGAGGAAAACCCACACGCTATTTTTCTAGAAAAAGAGGTGCCAAAACCCTCCACAAATGCTTCCCTTGTTCTCTTATTATGGCAATGGCACCTACCTGAGATGTGCCAGAACTGAGTTCCGGTGAGTTCCGACTGAAAAAAAAAGCTCTGAAAGGGCAAATCTGGTTCCAATCCATTGCTTTGAAGAACTGAGCACAGCTCTACAGTGACATGTGGATGATCGGTGGCATAAGGAGAATGCTGTGTAGCATCCCCATTCCCGAATTCATCTGTCATTGTCTCTACATGCATCCTCACTTTCCCAGCTCATATCTGTTCTGAACTCTGTTCGAGCATTTAGTTTTGCAACCTGAATTCCTCAACTGCTTCACACAAGTGAATGAATAGCAAATGTACTCCTTTGACCTTTTCGGTCATCTTTGGTATAATTTACAGGCTGTTTGCTCTTCCCCTACAGCATGCCCCCCCCAAAAAACCTCATGATAAAAACAGACAGCCAATCAAAGTATGAAATGTTGAAAAGGTTACCACCTTTGGTTTTGCTGTGTCTGTTCAATGTTCATAGCCTTGTTAGCAAGAAATACTCTAACAAGAACAGAAAATGCCATCAGATGAATCATGTTTCTTACAGAGAAACTGAGAGATGATATAAACATAATCAATTTTCATTGCCAATGCAGATAACTATGTCCCAAGCTTTCACATCAATCTAGAACATTTCCTCTTAAGTGAATATTGTTGGCCTTTCAAACTGCTGATTAAGGTAGTGAGCAGCAGATCTTAAGATATATTTTTGTCTAGTAGCTGTTATCTCCTAGATAGTGTAATAGTCAATTCTACATTTTATTATCATTCATTAAAATTATTTTTATACTAAACAAGATATCATAGAACTAGACTTCTAATTCTCATGTAAGATTCTGGGTGGTTTTTTGATATGACAGACTAATAGTGATTTGAAACTAATATAATATTCCAGAGAGTTCCACATATTAACTAACTAATTAATTAATAACCAATTAATTTGAAAATCAATTGATATGGACTCAGAGAAGGAAACAACTGCTGGTTGTCCAAGTTTCCTGATCAGCTAAAGGAACATTTCTCCTTAGACCTCTAATTTGAGTCGCTCTTATGAAGACTCTTGACACTGAGGTGAGGTGGTGGGATGGCTCAGGAGGTTCATCTTTTGAGGACAAGGCAGTTTACTGTCCAGCTTCTGTGAACAATAGGAGAGTTGAGTTGTTCATCTGGTTAGGACTGATATCTCACACAGGATATAAATGAGAACTGGGAAGAGGTCTGGAGACTTAGTATGGAGGGCGGGTTGTTTCTCTAGTCTAGGTGGTTTATTTGGTGCCTTAAAAAGCCGTCCATTTGTTTAAAGGCAATGTTTCCATGAACATATTGCACTTGCTCTAAAATGGTCTCACTGGTTACTAATGCATCTGTACGCTCAATTCAAGGTTCTTGTATTGACTTTAAGGCCTGATAAGGTCAGTTGTCAGCACCCGGGGCAAGGCAAGTCCAGAGTATTGGGGGGGGGGATGCCTACCTCTTTATGATCCCCCTTCCTGTCTCGGTATTACTGTGTATTCCATCAGGGAATTTGCCATTGACAAGAAGCAGGTGCTTTTCAATCAGTCTTCAAACTATGGAATTCCTTCCTCCTTGAAGTCATGCTAGCTCTTCCTTCGCTCCATTTGTTTATGTATTTATTACGTTTATATACTGACTTTTTGCCAATGCACCCATGGTGGCTTATAATTTAAAAACACTAAAAGAAGCAAATGATCTAAAATGTAGAGTCCTTTCAGCTCAATAATGGTTTTATCATGAGTCTGGGCCTTCCCTCAGTTCTTAAGTCACCTCAGGGAAGGAGTTACCTCAGGCCACTGATGACTCATATAAAGAGCCGGCGGTATGTGCTTTGAGGGGAGGGAGTATGCCTTTTGTTGTTGTTGTGTCTTTTCTTTTTAAGATCTTGCTTAAGCATTGTTTAGATTTGGTTCTTTGCACTTGAGTTTTTAATCTGACTTTTGTTGTTCTGCTTTTTTGAATGATGGCATCAACATGAGAACATGTCTGACTCACAGGCTGAATTTCTCCAGTCTGCCATTGCCAAGCTCAATTGCCCCTGAAAACGGTATTTCAGCTGTGTTTGTTCAAACATCTTTGCCCCACCTTTCCACTAAAAAGTGCTTAAGGTGCCTATTTTGCACTGGCAAAAATCTCATGCGTGCTCTAAAGGCAGGCCAGGCCATGTGTAAATAGGGATTTTTGCAAAAGCAAAATGCGTGAAATCAGCTGTTGGGGAAAACAAACGCCCATGGCTGCTTGAAAGAAGCAATCTTGCCTTGTAAACCTCCAAGCCAACCACAGTGCAATATGGTCTTCACAATCTACGGTAAGTCCTCACTTCAAAGCTCCCATCCTATCAGAAACCTACTGCATCACTTGCTCTGCTTAAAGCTCCCCCTCACGCTTGGAGTGGACCGGATAGAAATAGTGGGGGCTGTGACATAGAAACAGGTGCCACCTGTCAGCTAGAGAGACTGCTTGTCTGACTTGTTATAAGTCATTATACCTCAATTCTACCACAGCACTGTTGCTTTGGGAAGGTTTTGGCTAAGAGAAACTTATTTCTTTTTAATTTCAGGCTGTACATAATGTAGATGCCCCTGCAAGTTTTCTGGTTTCCTCTTCACCTGGCTGTCAGAAGCAGCCAAAAATTCTTAACTAGAATTATTGACTTATTTTTGTTGTTTTTAGCATTTAAATAAGCTCAGCTTGCTGCATACCAGAGATGGGAGGGTAAAAGGGTGTGGGTGTTAACATAACTCTTGGACTGACCTGATTCTATTCCCAGTGCAGGATGTTCTCATGCTTTGCAGAGGTAGGATGCCTACATATTGTGATAATATTTTGGAGCATTGAAGCATTTGGAAGGATAAGAAACAGTTATGGGATAGAAATATGTTACTCTGACAGATAGGAAGGTGGGGGATATAAATCAGCAATGTTGGTTTACAATGAGCGTTCCTCCGCGGTCCTGTGTACACTATGATATTACACTGTGATATTTTGTTGTGTCATAAAACAGTTTATTATGCAATAAACCACTGTGGTAGAAAAGGGTATTCACAGCACTGGGCTGCAGCACCAAAACAGTGGAAGGGACAAGGAACATTCAGACTCTGATGGAGCCAGCCATCACCATCCACATCACTGGTCCACAGCTCAGTGTTCTCACCTACCATGGCAACTGCCCACTATTGCCAGTCACTTGCACCCTTTCTTGGCCCTACCAGTAGTCTTCCTGGTCCTAGTGGTCCTGGGGTGGGACTTTAAAACAGAAGGTCAACGTCCCTCTGCTCTGGACTGTCAGTAGCAGCCGGCAGATGCTATTTTAGCTTCTCAATGTAGTGTCCAACATCATATCAAAAGGAGGTGGTCTTTCAGATATCTGGGGCCCAAGTCATTAGGGTTTTAAACACCTTGAATCAGGCCCAGAAATGAACTTGCATGTAATGCAGCTGTTTTAAAACATGAGTTTTAAAGGGATCATTAGCCCGTAATCTGCTGCATTTGGGGCCAGTTGACGTTTCTACATCATCTTTGAGAACATTCCCACATAAAACCTGGAGTACTGTGTCCAGTTCTGGGCACCACAGTTCAAGAAGGACACTGACAAACTGGAACGTGTCCAGAGGAGGGCAACCAAAATGGTCAAAGGCCTGGAAACGATGCCTTATGAGGAACGGCTAAGGGAGCTGGGCATGTTTAGCCTGGAGAAGAGGAGGTTAAGGGGTGATATGATAGCCATGCTCAAATAAATAAAAGGATGTCACATAGAGGAGGGAGAAAGGTTGTTTTCTGCTGCTCCAGAGAAGCGGACACGGAGCAATGGATCCAAACTACAAGAAAGAAGATTCCACCTAAACATTAGGAAGAACTTCCTGACAGTAAGAGCTGTTCGACAGTGGAATTTGCTGCCAAGGAGTGTGGTGGAGTCTCCTTCTTTGGAGGTCTTTAAACAGAGGCTTGACAACCATATGTCAGGAGTGCTCTGATGGTGTTTCCTGCTTGGCAGGGGGTTGGACTCGATGACCCTTGTGGTCTCTTCCAACTCTATGATTCTATGATTCTATGATTCTATGAAAACATTTTACATTAAACCAGTCTGAAAGTTACCAGAGCATGGATCAAACTCCAGCTCACAGTACATTGCACTAGTGGTACCAGCATAATTTTCTTTTCATTTTTAAGGGAGAATGACAGAGAGGAAAAGAGAATGCACAACATATCTATGTAGCAAAATATTAAAAGCAGTTACCATCCTTTAGGCTGTGGTATAATGTAGGCCGTGTACCTATAAAGGTTTTAAATATAGATGTAGCTTTCATAATTTTTCATGTAATCATTATACTAAGTTAATTATTGACCATGGGAGTAGCATATTATACATTTTAGAAGTAAGTCAATCAATCAATCAATCAATCAATCAATCAATATTACCTGTTTGGCTAATAGCTATATCTCTTCTTCAACCAGGATTAATAACTATAATTATAGATATGTTTAATTTAGGCCAGCTATCAGTGGAGAGTGGGAATTCTACTATAACTATTATTAACAACCTGGTATGAAATTTTTAATAAATTCCATTATTTATGTTTAGAATAGTTTTTAAACCACTTGATCAAAGAGATATCTTAGTAGTGTACAAATAAAATTGTACATAAACACATACACACACAACCATAAATCAACATTATTTGGATACTCGCTTGTTGAGGAGAAAGATGAGCAAATGATATTAAAATATATTTATTAAACGATAGATTAAGTGATATATTCTACTAAAGCAACCTTGGTGAATAGATTGTGAGCTGTACCACACTGCTCCTGTGGTCTGAATTGAGAAGCATAATGTATTGAGAATTGTATTTCATGTTGTCTTGCAAAGGTTCTTGAGTCTTGCAATATCCTGGAATATTAGATGCATTGACTGGGGTGTTCTTATTTTTTGCAGAAATGAAAAAGATCACACAAACACACACATTTTTCTGAAGTACAGTGGTACCTCGGTTTTTGAATGCCTTGGAAGTCTAACATTCCGGTTTTTGAACGTTGAAAACCTGGAAGTAAATGCTTCGTTTTCTAACGCGCCTCAGAGGTCAAACGGCTTCCACTGAGTGTTTCCCAATTTTCTCAATTAAATTTGTATACCGCCCTTTGCGCCTTAGTTTTCAAACGTTTTGGAATACAAACGGTATTCCAGAATGGATTAGATTCAAAAACTGAGGTAGTGCTGTGCTTCCTTCATAAGCAGGGCTGCTGTATAACAATATGTACCAGTGTGTGCTATGCTGGATAGTTTCCAAAGAACTGAATAGGCTGGGGAGTTGATAAATAGCACCTTTTACCCCTTTTTAATCCAGCTCCATGTGGTGATTGAAATGTTGTAATATTTAATTTGATGGTCTATTCTAGTGCCATTTAGAAATAATTACTATACTCAGTGTTATTTTTTATGTCAAACAGAAAAGATATCTCTCCCTCTCTCGCTCTGTTTTTTCCTAACAAGAAAAAAGTATAATCACACAGGATTGCCATTTAGTTGTGTGAGTAATGGACAGAGCCATGCTACAAAACTATCAATTTAACTATGGCACATATTAACTGTCTCTGCCTAAGCCACTTGAGAAACCTCTTTTGGCCCCAAAACTTTCTGGGCATCCTACTTTCCAGTGTTGTCTTTCACATCTCAAACA
The DNA here is from genome assembly GCF_965153285.1 of Podarcis tiliguerta. Classification (NCBI taxonomy): domain Eukaryota; kingdom Metazoa; phylum Chordata; class Lepidosauria; order Squamata; family Lacertidae; genus Podarcis; species Podarcis tiliguerta. The sequence goes on from NC_139534.1 coordinate 41,405,713, forward strand.
CTTGGAAAGCTCATAAGACTTACTTTGCACACATATATTTACTTGAACTGGTATGTGTGGTCAGGGGTGGAGGAAGGGGGTGCAGTGAGTGCAGGCTGACCCGGGTGTCACCACTGAGGGGGGGTGACAAAATGTCGGGCGGCACTCACCGTGGGGCCTGCAGCACACCTGAGCCACATGCCTCTCCTGGGAGAGACGTGGTGGCTTGGGTGCGCACAAACTCTGTGCTGCCCAAATGGTCTGCCCGCTGCCCCCCCCCCCCCATGTAGGCTGGCTGAGTGGGAGGAGGCAGGCAGACTCCAGAGGCCCTGCAGTGTGCCCCGCCCCTATGGGCATCTCGCCCTGCCCCTGGGCGCACTGCACCAGGCACCCAGCAGCTTCCTCCACCACTGTGTGTGGTGTAGTGGTTAGAGTGTTGGACTCGGACCTGGGAGAACAAGGTTCAAATCCCCACTTGGCCATGACACTCACTGGGTGACGTCAGACCAGTCACAGCCTTTCAGCCTAACCTACCTCACAAGGTTATTGTGGGGATTAAACAAGGAGAAGGAGAACCATGTATGCCATCTTGAGCGCCTCGAAGAAAAGGTGGGATAATAATAATAATAATAATAATAATAATAATAATAATAATAGGATATATGCTTTTTAATTGGTTGTGCACTTGGAGTATTCATATAACACCAGAGCCAGAATACATGCAAGTTTTCAGACTAGCTATTGCAACCAAGGACTTTCAGTTACAGGACACTCTGTTCAGTTGTTCAGAAATGTGTTCACTGTGAGGACACGATGCTTTGGTAACAAGCTCCACCTCCATGCTATGTCCATTTGTGAATGCCTGAAAAGACTGCATGTATTGGGGCTCTTATTCAGCCAATTCTGTTAATATTGTTATGAGTTTTTCAGGGAGGGCAGATCCTCCTAAATTCTTAGATTTAGCTAATATTTGGATCTGGTGCAAATCCTTGCACAAATGGAATGACTTTGTTGGCTACAACTCATTGTCATTTGCCATAATGCCATGCCCCTATGCATGTTCATTGGACAACTGAATGGGGCTCTCACTTCCAAGGTTGGGCTACAGCCATCCAGGATTCTCTGAAGGAGCACTGCTCATGTGAGTAGCCTACTTATGTGAGAATTCAGTTCCTAAGAGCAGTTAGCTTAGCAAATGTATGAGCTGTTTATAAGTTCTCCTTACTGACATGTGGTAAAACAGGCATAGGCAAACTCGGCCCTTCAGATGTTTTGGGACTACAACCCCCATCATCCCTAGTTAACAGGACCAGTCAGTGGTGTAGCGTGGGGGGTGCAGGGGGGGCCGGCCGCACCAGGTGCAACATCTGGGGGTTAGGGTTAGGGGGTGCAAATCCACGGGTTAGGGGGCGCAAATTACTTGCCTTGCCCCGGGTGCTGACAACCCACGCTACCCCACTGGGACCAGTGGTCAGGGATGATGGGAATTGTAGTCTCAAAACATCTGGAGGGCCGAGTTTGCCTATGCCTGTGGTAAAATAACAGGGTCACAGGAACATAGGGAGCTGCTTTATACCAACTTTGACAATTGGTCCATCTAGTTCACTATTGAACTAAATACCGATTTGCAGCATTCTAGGCTTTCTGACAGGGGACATTCCTAGTTTAACCTAGAGAGGCCAAAGATTGAGTCTGGGACCTCCTGTGTGCAAAACATGCTCTACAACTGATTTGCAGCCTTTCAGGCCAACCCCACTTCAACTTCTGTCTCTTGAATCAGTTCTAAGCAAGCAAATTGCAATTATGCAAATTTGAAAACCCTCACCTGCTAGTGATTTGCCAGTTTTCCTTAAAATATAAATCCAAGCACAGCTTAGTTGTGATCTGGATGTATTCTGTAGCATTTTCAAGACCCAAAGAAATTCAATCAAAAGTGTGGGGGTGGGGTTCCAAACTAACTTAATTAAATGCAATTGGTGTATGTTTCATTGAATCAACTAAGCAGTGTTTTTATTTTAATTTATTACTCATCTTTCACCCTAAGGTACTTGGGTGGGTTACAGCAATTAATTTGTATTTATTTTTCCATCACAGTGAAAGCGGCAACAACCTGGCATTTCTAAGAGAATAAAGAATAAAGGATATTCAGCCATGGACAAAAAGCAGCATCTAGTGAAAAAGGAATTTAGCAAAAGATTTTCTTTGGACAGCACTCTCATGGTGAGTACAAAAGCATATCTATAGTTTTGGATATCTTTTTGGCATTGGGCGCTTGGGCCTTTCATTGCTGTGACCCTTTGCAACAGACATCCTTGAAGACTTGTTGAAGACCTTGTATTGTCAAAATTTCAAGAGAGTTTTTTTCTAAATAGCCAAATGTGAGTAAATGCTAAAAGACTATTATAGCTCAGCCAAAATGCAACTGTTGATAGGAACATGACACCTTGTTCGTCTAGATCAGAATCTCAGAAGAAAATGATGCCTTGTCCAGGGGAGTTTAGTGGATCTGGGATGCCCTGGTATAGGGGTGTCATTGATAAAGTTGTGTCAAGCTGAAAACCCAAAGTGGTTTAATCAAAGAACATTGCTTCAAGAAAACGTATGTAGTTAAATAATGTTCAAATAACAAAGATATATATTTCTGTGTTGGTGTTCTATAGCCATTTGTACAGTGCTTTTAAAGTATACATCAAAAACTTATGTCAGTATGATGAGTGTGCATGATCATACAGGCATCACTGGAAACCAGGATCAGCTGCTGAGAGCACACTTGATGGCAAACCTTGGTTTGAAATGGCCCTGTTAATGTCAGTGTTCATTTTGGCTGCCGTGAACAAAGATTGAACCTAAAACATTGCTGTCTCTCGATAAGCGACTTAGATGTGTTTTCTTGGTTAGTCTTTTTCTCCCCTAATAAAGGACTTGGGGTCACTCCACACGTTACATTTTCAAAGTTTACTCGTAAGAAGTGACAAATGCAATTCATGGACCTGTGCCTGGATGCCATTCTACTGAACATACACTTGGTAGACATTCTTTTACATAGAGCAAATGCATGGTACCTAATGTCCTCTGGTACCAGAAGTTAGTGATTTGTTGAGCACTGTAACTCCATTGTTACTTATGTGAAACATTCTTTTTTTAGGCATGCTTCAGACAACAAGCATGTACATGCCCCCATAATACTGTTCTACAAAGACATCATATGGCCATATTATCATATTACTCAACTCTGCCAAACACTGAACAGAGAGAGCTTCCTCTTCTGTAGTTGTCAACACATCCACATTTTAGGGAGTTTCTGTCAACTTTGCAACAGTATTTAGATGGGGGAGAAGTACATCAGGACCCACCCAGTTCTTTGAAACAGTTTAAATTTATGGATTTAAATTTAACACTGCTGGTGAAAGAAATGCAGAATTCTTTTTCAACCATGTCATGGCAGGATTCTTTGGAAAGCAGAAAGCAGAGGTGGAGTTGAATATCAAATCATGATAACTCCTGAGAATTACAGCATGCTCTAAAACTCTCCTTGCTCATCTGTCTAATGGCTAATGTTCGTGCCGTAACATTGAATGTGTTTAGTCAGCAGAGTAAGCTCTGCTAAAGCTAATGGGATACATTTGCAAATAAATATGGAGAGGAGAAGCAATAAAAGGAAGCCAAAAAAAAGGGGGGCGGCACGGAAATACCAAGTAGCCACATTCAGGCCAAAGTCATGTCCGTGAGTCTGCTTCCTTGCCTCCACTTCCAGCATAATGAATTTATGAGCTTCTAAGCAGTGAGAGAAGAGCAGCATTATTTTCAAAGAAATTAAGTTCCCAGGGTCAGCATTTCAGGAGGTCGCTGACATATTTAGTGACTACCCTTCAAATGTGAGAAAGCTGGTATGAGATTTCTAAGGATGATGAAATCAGCTGACCCAGGAAAGAATGGAAAGTAGAGATGAAAATCAAAGTATTTCTGGGTCAGTAATAGAGCAGTTGCAGAGATGAAAGAGAGCCTTCTGCCTTGTAAAATAAATCAAGGTACATCCCTTTAACCCGAACAAGGTAATTCATCAGCAGCGGCAGCACAGCAAGTTGTGGGAGTCTCACAGTAGTGTAGCTTTCAGGAAACTTTTAGGGTTGCTTACTACCATAATATGCTAATAATATAAAGCAGAGCTTCTGTGGCTTTAGATCTGGGTTTGAAAAGCAAAGCGACAGGTGATGCTTTCTCCTCGGTTCATATCCAAATGGGAGGGAAATAATCTGAAACTTATGCTTGTTATGCACTTAAAAAAATTCAGAGAAGTCTGGACAAGAAAAGGGAGTAACTCCACAACCACAACCTAGCATACTAGTCGCATTGAGTATGTGAGGACTAATTGTCCAGTCAGCTTTCTGCCCCACCTTAGCTGTAATTATCCCTTGGCTGGGAGAAAGGAGCCTAGTTACAACCAGTCTAGATTATTGCAATAAGGTCCACAAGGGACTGCATTAAAAGATGTTTTGGATTCTTCAGTTGGTACAGAATGCGGTGAATTCTGGACTCTTGTGGGGGCAATCAAAGAATAGAACACCAATATGATACTGGCTGCACTGGAGGCTAGATTGTTTTCAGGACTAGTTTAAAGTGTTGGTGGTGACTTTTAAAGCTCTAAACAGTGCGTAGCCAAGTTGTTTGAAGGGCTATTTGTACTTGTATAAACCTGTCTGGGTCTAAAAATAGGTTCAGGGAGTTGTGTGCCCGCCATCAATATATATTAGGTTGGCAGGCACTAGAATTAACCTGTGGCCTTCCAGATGCTGTTGGTCTACAACTCCCAGCATTCCTGACCATTGGCTATTATGGCTGGGGTTGATGGGAATTGGAGTCCAACTTCTGGAGGGACACAGGTTTACAACTCTTGTCCTATATATAGGACGGTGTCTTTTTGGTGTTGGCCCCATGTTTAATGGAAACTTATAACTTCATTCTCTAGGTATGTATTCATGGACCATATTTTGCTGCTTTTTAAACAGGCATGGAAGACATTCATATTTCAAACTGTTTATAATTTACACTTGGAATGTTTGGCTCATTTTCAACAGTTGGCTGTTCTAATGCTTTTATTTCAAGCTGCTTCTACAAATTTTTAAATAATTAAGTATATAAATAAACTGGTTCGATCATGCATACTTAAATCTGTGCATGATAGGTAACGTCTGTGTTCATGCCAGTGGAATTTAGAATGTAGCAAAGAAAAGTATGCTGGGAAAAGGTCTATTCGCCCGCCCCCTTTACAGTACTTGTCAGCACTGCCATCCCTGGAAATGTATCCTATCTAAAGCTCTGAATAGCCACCCACTTCCAGTCCATATAGACCAGCAGTTGCTAATATGATGCCTATAGCCACCACTCATCTGTTTGCATAGGTTTTTATTGGTGATCACAAGGCCTCTCCCCCACTCCTCACCCCATTGAAATTGGACTTGAAACAAGCTTTCTGTTTTAGCGGATTGAATAAGCTGTGTGTGTGTGTATGGTGACCATGACAGCCTCACTGCTTGGCAAATGCACCCACTGGCTCAAAAAGGATGCTGACCCTAGTATATACAATACTGAGCTAGATGGACAATGGTCCAACTTGGTGTGATGCTATGTTGATGCTATGTTCCTGTACACAATCACCATGTTTGCAACTAACATACTAGTACAGAGTTACCCTAAGTCAATAAATGTTAAGTTCTCTGTCCAGCTATTCTTTATGTCACCCCCTTCTATATTGAACAGACAGCTTTTGCCAATGCATTCAATATATGAGGCAGGCACTGTATTTAAAATAAGGACAACAAAACTGGTATTCAGAATGCAGAGAAGGCATTACATCATAACGTCTGGCTCCAAGTATTATTTTAGAAGGGGAGTCTAGACCCCAAATCAGAATGCAGCTAGTTAAAAATAGTTTCATAACTTGTAAATACGTACATCCCTATTTTCTGTCTCCTGTCACAAGCACATCACAACTTTGTAGAGCTGTAAATCAGAATTCGGAAATGCACATTAATTAATTAGCTAGGATAATGCATAGTTCTTACAGCTCATACATAATCTACTGTATATTCATTTTTAAAGTTAAATGTGCAATGTGGGACATTTTATCAAAACTCAGTTTAAATGTTTTCATTTTCAAAGAAGTCATATAACATTTAATAACATGGATATAGTGTTGCTGTTGTTAACATTTGTCTACAGCCCTTCATCCATAGATATCAGGGCAGTTCACAGCATAAAAATACAAGATAAAAACACAAAATACATAATAGAAACAAGAACGAAACAAAAACCTGCTGACCCCCTTCCATAAATGATATTATGTTAGGGCTGTTCAAATGGTGATCATAGGTTTTTTTTAAAAAAAATTGAGTTGTGCATCAGAAAAATTGGGCTGCTGTTGTGGCTATTAAAACTACTGCCCGGAAGAATTGTAAGCTTTCTTCAAATACATTCTTTTTATATATATATATATATATATATATAAAGTCCTTCTGTAACCAAGTAGAAGAAAAAAGAAAAAAAAAACACTCACATTATAGACCAAATCATTATTACTGTGAGGAACTGTTGCTTTTTTCACACTCTCTGTACAGTGCTCCCTGTGAAAATAATAAAAGACCCACCAGAAACGGAGGCCTTTGCCTGACCTAAAACTGTTCAGTTTTCTCCAGGACACATTTTGATCAGAAAAAGTCAGTGCTTCAAGCTGTGCTCTTTATTTACGAGAGTAATTCCCAAGCTGGCTAGGGAATTGCCTTGGATTGACACTTGCAGCTGTGATGGCATTTAGCTGAGCAGCCTTCTTGAGAACGTTTCATCTTTACAAGTAGCTAGCCTCTATAAAGTAGAAGTTTTTAAAGGGTGGGTTTTTTTCGTTTTTTTTTTAATGGGCAGCTTTCCACTTTCAAAAGAAGAGTGCAGTGAATTGTTTCTTAGGAGGCTGATTGCCTGTGCTCTCACCTTTTCAAAGCTTAGTTATATACCACTGTGATTTGCAATCGGATTAGTCTTAACAAGTGAGATACCTGTAATATTTGCTGCTCGCGGTTGGGAGGCATGGAATTGACTGGTGAACAGGAGCGCTGCCAGGTCTGAGGGGCTGTCCTAGTTCTTCCGCTCTCCCTTAGCTTACCAGGTGGTGGCAGGAGACAGAGGGTGTCCCATTTTAACACTTAAAGAGGTCTGGCTGGTGGGAGTACTGCACAGTGAGCCACCTGCCAGTGCCATTCTTCCCCCAGGAAGCATGAAGATGGTGGGTGCACCTGTAACCTTGGTCCTTCAGGGTGCTGTACATTCAGCAGCCCAATGCCTCTAGAAGTTAACAAATGGTGTGCTCATGCTGGGTGCTGCAGCAAGTTCCCATCATCTACAGGTAATGGAAGGGGGTCTAGGTTTCAGGGCGCAAGTCTGGCCCTAACATCACCACTACCAAGGAAAGTGCTTACTAACACCTGAACATTTATACATCTACCTGTTCTATGTTACCCTTTACTATTCAATCTACATCTATTTACCCCAGTATTATCTGAGGTGCCAAGCTCATCATCATATCATTACCTTAAGTCTGATCCCCATACTAACAGCCCTTTTGGGACAAGCTGTGTTTCCCCTGAACAATAGTCATTCCGAGATCTGCTGCATGCTGAAGAAGACTGCAGATAGCTATTTGCTAGCTTCCAGGGAGGTAGCTGAGTTTGTTTAGTGAAAACAACAGAGCTTTTGGGCACAACTAAGGGCAAATCCACACTTACCTTTGCTCTGCATTTCTAGGCACAAGTCCATGCTTTAAACTTCCTGTCTAAGCACTTTTTTTTTTTGCCCCTGTGCTTTCCCCGCAAAAGCCCACTCCTTACTTCTGAATCGGCACAAACAGCAATCTGCAGAAAACCTGAATTGCTGTTTGTTCTGATTCAGTGTTGAAGAGCAGCTTTCCTGGGGAAAGTGGTGGGGCAAAAATAAAAAGAGTGTTTGGACCTATGCCCAGAAAGCACAGGGCAACAGGTAAGTGTAGATGTCTGCTTTAACATTCTATGGCCTTTTAAATGTATTTGTGGGAGGACGAGTTGTTGGGTTGTTTTTTTTATTTTTTATTATGTATTCTGTGTTCTCATTTTGTAGTTTTATGTTGTGAACTGCCCTGTGATCTTCAGATGAGGGGCATTATACAAATTAAATAATAAATAAATAAAGTAAAATAAAAACAGGGTCAAAATAGTGTTTTTTATGCCCTCCCCGCACAATCGTGTTTGTAGTTTTGCAAGCCAAGATAATAAGAATAATTAGGTCTTGTTTTCCAAACTGTAAGGTGACCCACCTGAAAGATGGCAAAGAATGTGCCCTTTAACCATATTCAAGGTAAAATGAATGTGTGATTTCCCCTCGACCTCAGAAGGGGAAGGTGCCATCCCTCAGCACTCTAACTTATTAAGACAACAGCCAGACCAAGCTGGTGTGATACATTACGTACTGTCAAGAAACAGGCACTGAAGCTGTGTATTTAAAACAGTATCTTAAAAGTTAAGTAGTTCTATGTAACCTTTACCCTGCGTTGCTTTGTCAATATTATCACCCTTATGAATCAGCCTTTAAGCCTTGGATTTGAAGCATTTATTTATCATACCATAAAATCTCAATAACTAAGAACGCCCTCAGAATAAAATTTGATTTACAATCTTGGCATGTTTGTGTGTCTGGATGTTTCTCCTCTGGCTGCTCAGTCAAATACTCCACCCTATACCCCCAAATTAGTGATAGGCTGTCAATTCTACCACCTCCCTGCCAAGTATTTGCCTCGTGACTACTAGTGCACAGAAGAAGAAGAAGAAGAAGAAGAAGAAGAAGAAGAAGAAGAAGAAGAAGAAGAAGAATTTGAGTTTGATATCCCGCCTTTCACTCCCCTTCAGGAGTCTCAAAGCGGCTAACATTCTCCTTTCCCTTCCTCCCCCACAATAAACACCCTGTGAGGTGAGTGGGGCTGAGAGACTTCAAAGAAGTGTGACTGGCCCAAGGCCACCCAGCAGCTGCATGTGGAGGAGCGGAGACGCGAACCCGGTTCCTCAGATTATGAGACTACTGCTCTTAACCACTACACCACACTGGCTCTCAGCATGTGTGTGGCAATAAAGGAGACATCAGCAAATCTGTGACTAAGTTGTCTATTTGAGTTAGATGAAATTTACATAAAATTGCTGGGTTTCCTTAAGATTAATTATTCTAATATTTTAAGTCTGGATTAAATGTGAACATTTGAGTTGGCTCTTGGGCAATTTTGCAAATCTATGGACATGTTCACACTGTGCCCGGTGCATGCAATGGATTTTGGGGATGAGTGCCACAGCACACATTCTCACCTGTTTTACACACACACACACACACACACACACACACTGTTTGTTCACCCAGCCACTTTGTTCATAGATTGAAAATGCCCTACCCACATGGAAATACCAGCTCCATTTTTGTGACTAACATATTGTATGGCATAATATACTTGTATACAAACAAGTATGTGAGTTTAGTCTTAAGGTGTCTGGGTACAGAGTATGGCAGCAGGACTCCCTTATCTTTAATTGCTGGGTAGGAGAGGGAATTTTGATGACTGCATAGTTTTTCAGGGCTGAGGAAAGTTGTGTTTACTGAGGGCCAAACTACCAACAGCCAGGGTCATTGCTATATGCTTAAAAGATTTGAGGCACCAAGCATGTGGGGTAGGAGGGCTTTAACTCTCACCCTTCCTGACACTATTGTGGTCCTGATCCAGATTGGACTTCTTTGTGTACATTTTCTGTTGCAAAAAAAGACCCATCAAATTGAATGGGACCCTTCTTGCAATGTATATTGCAAGTATGGGATCCCTAATCTGCATTAGGATCCCAGTGGCAAAGAGTTAAGGGATCCAGCCCCCAATACTAACAATGTGGTGTGGGGAGATTGTGATTTTGTATACAAGGGCAGAACTATGCCATCAGGGGCACATGCAGTTTGGCTCTGAAATTCCATCTTCTACACAATTAATAAAGATAAAGAAGTTGTGTTTTCCTTTGTGCATCACTGCTCTTCCCATAAAACATTCTGTTACAGTAGTGAGGGTGTTGTTTGACTCTTAAGTAGTAATCCAATATTCTGCTACGTGAATCGTCCTTAAGAAATCATGAACACCTTCCCTCCCCATTGCCTTCTTATTCTAACTTACAGCAAAGTTATTTCCAAAACCAAAATGCTTCAGTTTATCCAGTGCTAGCTATATTCTTTCAAAAACTTTCAGAATTCTAATTGTTCTGTGGAACTGAAAAGTAACATTGCCCTCTTCATAGTATATCAATATTTGAATGGCATAGGGAATGGAATTTGTGTTGAACATGAAAGAAGAGAAAAATATTTCAGATGGGTTCAGGATCATGTGCTTTACTTCAGTTTTTAATGTTTCTCTCTTTTTAATCCTACCATATCTGCAAGTTGATATTTCCTGCCACATTATTTAAGATATACAGTCCTACAGGCACATGAGCACAGCCAAGTTAGCTTTGAACTCACACTTCTGATTTTAATGCACACACAATAAAGTAACAAAAAATGCCTGGAGGAAAGATAGGGGTTTTTTTTAATAAAAAAAAAGAAACACTTTAAAATATGATTTTGAACACCCAGGAGCTGTTTCTAAAAGGAATTATGCTTTCTGAACCAGTTCCTGTTTATTTGGAAAAGTTATTTCAATTATACATTGGATTAAGGCAATCGAGGCAATTATTGCTGATCACATTTTTAAAAAACGTGCCTATCCAGAAATGAATTCATTTATTCTCAGATATTTCTAAGTCACTTTTCAAGACTATTGCCTTCCAAAGGTGGCTTATGCTAATGACAAATATAAGATTACATTAAAATGTACAATGCAAATCACAATAGTACAACCATTTTAAAAACGTCCAGAGATTAAAATGCAATCAATGACGATAACAACCTCAGCAGCAGCCTATATACTAAAATATTTCTTCAATCAAAAGCCAAGAGAAACAGATGAATTTTCCTCTTTAAAAACCTCAACTGAACCAGACAGCTGTTTATCTTTCAGAAGAAAATTCCAAATGGTTGGAGCCATCACTGAGAAAGCCCTATTACTCAGGCCTACAACTATAATTTTGTTTGTTTATTAAAATGTTTGTTTACAAATACTTCAGAAAACCACACAAAGTGATTATATAAAATCATACAGTAAATTTATATTATTAAAATCAAAATTAAAATCAAACTTCACTTAACTATTGTGGAAAGTTGTAATCGTAACTGCCTGCCTAGGTCTGGTGGCATAGAAAAAACATTTTCAGGAGGTGTCTAAAAGTTGAAACAGGAGGCACCTACTGAATATCTATTGACAAAGCATTCCACAAAACTGGACTGATCATACTAAAGGCTCTACTGTTGTCAAATGAGCCCCTCTAACTCATGGAACAACCAACAACACTGATGATCTTAGTGACTGAGCTAGGATATAAGGGTGCAGGTGGCTCCCGAGGAACCGCTGGATCCATATGTAGAGTATCTGAAGCTAATCTTAAAACATGGGTTAAATGGGCAGTTCTGTAAATCACATTGACACAAATCTTGTTGAGCCTTAAAGGTCAACAACAATGAGTTAAGCCCAGAAATTCACTTGCAACCAGGACAACTGGCACACTTTGGGGGAGGGCTGTAGCTTAGGGTTGCCATATTTCAAAAAGTAAAAACCAGAACACCCTAAAAGTAGCTAAGAGAGTGGGATCAGTTGTCCTACTTTGTATAGACAAAAGTGGACTAGGTGGATCTGTGACCACTTCTTGTGTGCAATGTTTGAACAAAACCTAAAGCAGCACAGCTTAATTGAGTCATGTTGAACTACTTCAGCATGAGTTATTGAGAATCCAAGGCAGAACACATTTCTTCAAATGCTATTAGAAAGCTTATGTTGTTCTCAGTTATTCAGTTTCTATAACAGCGGTGCATCAGCAGAAAGCACAGGGTTTTGTGGCTCAGGCTGTGTTGCCTATCAATCCACCTATGTTGTGGGGGAAACTGAACTAAAATTTGAAGCCCATCTGGAGGTGCTTACTTTGACCAAAATATTTGCAGGATTTTAAGAGAAGCTTAAAAATGTTTCACTAACTAATAAGACTTCTTGAGGAGAGGAGCGGTTTCATGCATCCCTACCTAATGCCAAGTTTGCCTAAAGTAGAACTGAGGTAAATCTGGAGGTTTCTGCTTAGGCAAAACATCAAAAGAATTTCAAGTGATGAAGGTATGTCTCAGAGCTGTTTTGTCCATTCTCCAATGCTTATGCCTGAAAATCAGAACAGCTACTTTTATTCTTCAGAAAGCAGGCAAAAGAGGAACAATTGTTCTTGTGCTTCCCCTCATGTGGATTTTCTCAAGTTGAAATTGCACAAAATTTCACATTTTACTCAGTCCCCTCCTTCTTGTGACTGCTCTTATCTTTTCACTAGATGCTTTCATTATCCCCCAGTAGTGATTGCTGGTAAAATATGCCTCTCTTTTTCTTTGAGTGATTTGACTATAAATAATGTCGACAACTTTTACCTTGTTCTTTTATCTCGCTGTTCTCAAGAGCTTAGTTTTGTGGATACATTTTCAAGCAGTATTTCTATACTGTCTTCAGTACTGTCAAATTTATGATTCTGGCTTCGCTTCTACAAACCCTCATACACACTGAATATCAAAGTGACAAGCATTCTCCAGTATGGTGCATACTGGAACACAGTAAAAAGACAATGTCAGGGAAACTTGAGGCCTTCATTAATCAATAATAATAGCACTGAGAAGTATAATAATGCATTTGCTAGTGCAGTGCTTCTCAAACTATCTGATGTGGTAGACTGGCAGTCTATCATGCCCCCTACACCTGTGCCAGGGACTGGTAAGATATTTGGTCTCTGAAGTGTCCCATCCAACCTAGGTTGTGGTGGCGTCACCATAGATCAGCAACTGATGTTTAAAGCAGGATTGTACCACTTTAAAACATCATGGCTTCCCCCAATCAGTCCCGGGAATTGTTCTAAAGAATGCTGAGATCCCTATTCTCTTTAGAAAACAATTCCCATAGTTCCTGTTACATCGCTCTGAGGACTGTAGTTTTGTTTGATGCTACCGTACTTTAAATGCATAGTGCATTATGGGGCCATAAGTAAAAGATTGTTATACTCCAAGATGTGTACAGCTCAAATGCCACGGATTGTAGAGATTTTAATATTTTATTATGTTGTTAATGCTCAGCTGTCTCAAGCCCTTTCAGATGATGTGGGATATAAACCAATAAATCTCTTGTGTCTCAAAATGCTGAAGCAGCACCTATAGTCCTGGAAATCTCTTAACGTAAGGACTATACCTGCCCCTAATACTTGAAATTGGGAAAGATGAACACCCACGTGGACCATTTTTAAATAATCTGTGGGGCATGCATTTTATTGCTTGAATTGTCTTCTCTATAGACGCTTAAAAGGTAAAGGGACCCCTGACCATTAGGTCCAGTTGCGGATGACTCTGGGGTTGTGGTGCTCATCTCGCTTTACTGGCTGAGGGAGCCGGCGTTTGTCCGCAGACAGCTTCCGGGTCACGTGGCCAGCATGACTAAGCCACTTCTGGTGAACCAGAGCAGCGCACGGAAACGTCGTTAACCTTCCCACCGGAGCGGTACCTATTTATCTACTTGCACTTTGTGCTTTCAAACTGCTAGGTTGGCAGAAGCTGGGACTGAGCAAGGGAGCTCACCCCATCATGGGGATTCAAACAGCCGACCTTCTGATCAGCAAGCCCTAGGCTCTGTGGTTTAACCCACAGCGCCACCCGTGTCCCATATAGAGGCTTAGAGATGTCATTTATCCTTGTAGATATTAGCTTTTCTTGCCATTGTGCTTGTTGCATAGAAATTGTGTGATTCCTTTTCCTAAAGAGCTTTCATGTGTGGTGAAGACCAAGCATCCTTACTTTATCTCATGTCTGCATTCAGATACTTGGATAGTCTCACATTGCTTCCTCTGTGAATATCATAATGGAAATCATAACAATGTTAGAAGCAGCTGTGGCATAGAGCTCACCCCCTCCCTTTTTAAAAAGCCCTCTCTGATGCACAATATTTCTAGCAGACCAACTGCCCCAAGCCTTTGTTCTGCCATGGATGTTTTGGAGCAATATATGAGAAAGGGAGGGGGAGAGACAGAGTAAGGGTGCATGCTGAACTGCTTTAAATAGAAATATGCCAGATATAGAATCTCTGACCTAATGGCTGGAAGGAGAAAAAGTGCTCAACTTTAAAAACTAATTTAAAACCAAGAGTTATTTGAGAAAGTATAAATAGCACCTAGTTAGTCACTCTTATTCCTCAACAGAGAAGCAGCAGTGAAATCTGCTTCATTAATCTCAGCCAGGCTACTTTGCAGATGACTATGTCTATTTCAGTTCTTCCTTGGTTGACACATCACATTTTAAGTCTAGCTGCATTAGACGTGTCAACTCATACTACATAATACAGCATATGGTAGACTTCTCCCATGGTGCCATTGAGGCAGCCAAACTTTATCTTTGTGTTCCTAGCTAAACATTTTCATTAAATTAAATTAAATTAAATATTTATTCTGGCCATATTTTTTTATTTTCTGCTTTGCTGTCTGACAGAGATTTCAGATACAGAGCCATTGAGTTTTTTAATGTCTTACAATAAGAGTTGTATATCTGTGTATCATTTATATCTCCACCTGAACATTTGCAGAATTTAAGTAACATGAACAAAATAGCTTGCAGTTCATGAAGCCTAAAACTTATGTCCATGGCAACCCTAACTTAGAAGTCATCTTTATAATTTGGAGTGTCATTTTTTTCAAGGCAGCATGATTGGAGTGGTGCTGTAAGCAAATTAAGCTATGGCATTCATCTTACAGAATATTTGGGCATTGTGTGTGCATTTATCTGCTGAACTGTTTCCCCATTTTACTAACACATGACAGTGTCATTTTAACATTAGGACACTATATGGTTATCTTTAGCATATTTCCTAATACATATTGGAATAATTTCTTTCTTTTTTAAAATTTCCCTTTCTGGTCCTCTCATTAAGCTCGCCTCAAATGAAGCCCCTTGATAGAAGAGCATACTTGCAAACTGCATTCTTGTTAGGACCCTATCCCAATTGTCTTGGTCTGTCCACTCTTTTCCATCCATGTCAGACTGGATATCAAAAGGACTGATAATTTCAAAATTCATCAAAATGTATCCTGTATTTTGCTCTGTTATTATTGCTTAATTATGACATCTGGGGAATTTGCAGTTTTCAATAAACCTGGAGAAAGGGTACATCATCCTTTGGATGTCCTTGAAATTGCAAAATTATTACCAGAGACAACCAAAATGTAAATAGCCCCAATCCATAACATTTGCAGGTATTACATGGAATCACACAATTTGTGATAAAGCTAAAGCCAAAACATTATGTTAATCTGTAATAGATTCTGAACTGATGTTAATAGAATAGCCTACCACCAGCCACCAAGTGCAAATTTCATGGCCCCCTTCAAGGCCCTGACCCCTAGAGCTTAGTGGGTAAGTTTCCCAGCCCGCCCACCAAGGCCAGACTTCCCCCAACTGCCCATAAATAACACTGCTGCTACCACCTAGAGAGCAATAGGCCTCTCTTTTTAACAGTGCAATACATTGGGTGAAATAGGATTTTCTAGAATCCCCAGAAGACACTTGGAATTGTAAAATTATACATTTATTTATAGAGAATGACACCCAGTACAGTCACCTGATACAAATAGGAAATAATAGTTATATTTAACACCTTAGTCTAACACACCAACTCCCTGCTTCAACTGCTATCCTGACATCATCTTTTAACTAGACCTGCTTCCCCTCTCCCCTTGATCACACTCACTAACTCCTCTCTCTCTGCCCAGTTGTCTGCTGTCTATCCCATCCCAGGCAGGCAACAGGGTGCAAGACAGAGGGTGTATGTGTGTGCTAGGTTTCTTTCAGCTAGTTGGGCCCAAGCCATCAGCACCCTGAATTGGGTTTAGAAGCCTATTAGCAAGCAGCACTATTGCTTCAGAGCATGTGTTACATGGGTCTAATTAGTCTCAACAGTTAACATCGTGGTCACTGCATCCTGCATGTTGCAGTTTCCAAACCATCTTAAATGGTACTACCACACAGAGTTCATTTCAGTAGTCCAATCTGGATGTTACCTGAGCCTGGGTTACTGTGTCCAGGATAGTGTAGCTGACGACAGAGCTCAAAATAGGCATTTCTTTCCCCTGAAACCGCCTGACCTTCAGATGACAAAGCTAAATGAATGAGTAGCCACAAGCTACAATCCTGCACCTTCAAGGGGAGCACAACCCCATATAGAAATGGCCTTGGCCCGGTATACCTGAAGGAGCGTCTCCACCCCCATCGTTCTGCCCAGATACTGAGGTCCAGTGCCAAAGGCCTTCTGGCAGTTTCCTCATTGCAAGAAGCAAAGCTACAGGGAACCAGGCAGAGGACCTTCTCGGTTGTGGCGCCCACCCTGTGGAACACCCTTCCATCAGATGTCAAAGAGATAAACAACTACCTGACATTTAGAAGACATCTGAAGGCAGCCCTGTTTAGGGAAGTTTTTTATGTGTGACATTTTAATGTATTTTTAATCTTCGTTGGAAGCCACCCAGAGTGGCTGGGGAAACCCTGCCAGATGGACGGGGTACAAATAATACATTATTATTATTATTATTATTATTATTATTATTATTAATTAAACTAGTTCCCAGAGTCAAGAACTGGCAGTGCACAGTACCTCTATCTTGCCTGGATTCGGTTTAGGTTTGTTGGCCCACATCCAGTCCAGTACTGCATCCAGGCATTTCCCCACTGTCAGTCATTTTCCCACTCCTTCAACACTTACCCATAGTTAAGGGATAAGAATTCACTAAATTCCTTCCTGTGAGGTGATGCACTGTGGAGAGAGAACATAGACCCTACCACTAAGTCCTTTTAGGGCTTCCATATCAGTCTAGAATTTGAGACTATTTAAAATTTTGAGTTTTACAGATGGAATTAGTTCATTCTTTTTAAAAAATAATATATTTCTATTATTTTGTAGTAATTCTTTGTCTAAGTCCGATATTTTTGTCTCAAAGCCTTTCACTTTTTTCTATTTTAAAAATTTCATTTAAATGATAATGTTGTAACCAAGTAATACCTGCCCCTTTGAGTTCCTCGTACTTCTTAAGTTTCAGTTGATTGTTTTCTTCCTCTAGTAGTTCCTTGTATGTTGGCCAATTGTCTTCCATATTTTTCTTTTTTACTGCAATTGCCTCAACTGAGGACAGCCACCATGGTGTTTTTGGTTCCAATAGATTTTTGTTTCTTTCCCACACGGTGAATAATTATTTTCTAATTATATGGTTAAGGAATTCTCTATGGTTTTGGACTTTATCCTATCCTAGATAAATATATAGCCCATGAACTAGGTATTCATTCATACTTCACTAGAGACAGTGAACAGTTCAGATTTTGAAAATTATTTGGTATGACTTGTGGAAGAAACTTGACCACATCAGATCCTTCCAAGCACAAAGTAATCCCAATTAAGCTTCCATTATTTCTTCTTCTTCAATTTCTAGAGCTGGCCCTCCCATGAGGCAAGGTGAAGTGACTGCCACAGATGGCAGGATATACAGGGCCAGAAGATCCTGCTGTCAATCTTTCTCTTCCCCCACCCCCACTGCGGTTCCCTATTGGGGAGGGGGACACCATTTTGGGGTTCACCTCTTGTGCAAAAATATCTTGGGCCAACCCTTCTTGATACAGATACATTTCAAAAGCAACGTATCACTGATGTCTGTGGGGTGACGACATCAAAGCATCATGGAGAATTATTTCTTGTTTTCTTTCTGTTCAAAGTTCCTTCAAGGAAGCAACCCTCAAGAAATGACATCTAGGATTCTTCAGCCAGTTTTTTGGTCTTTTTCAGTGTCCCTGAGTACAGTTTTAATCTCAGAGGTTGTTGATGACATTTATAGATGAACTGGAAAACAAATTAAGCTAGTTGGATACTAACAGTGTTAAAAATCGTGGACATCTCTAGGAAGTTTGTGGAGGATGCTCTCACATTCTGTGATTTCAAGGACTTTTTCCCTTTGCTTTTATGGTGTGATAAATTATGGCTTAAGTCAGTGAAGTAAGCCTTGGTCCAGGTGATTTGCCACTTATCTTTTATCATTCATTTTTGGCAGCATCACATAAACTGATAACATGAGTCAGTATTGAATTCCTCATGGTCAACTCTACTCCCATCCACTACTTAATGGCCTAATATTGAAGAATTCTGCCCTTGAAAATCACACATGTAATTATCATTGCCAGCCCAATAAAAGGAAGTATTTTGACTACAGTATAAGGCAACAATATCATCTTTGGATCAAATGACTGTAGAACTTTGCATTTAGCAAGACCTTGAACAAGTCTTGATAGTAATGATTGATAAATAAAGCTGTAACTTCTGCACTGAAAATTTTTTTGGAGCTATGCTTCTCTTAGTTTAAACTGTATCTATGGCAGAAAAGCAAATACAGGCATCATCCCACTTACCTGCATTTGATTCGTGTACATGCAGCACTGGGAAATAAATAAATCTATTAAACTGGAAAAAGGCACAAAAAGGGCAAAAAAGCATGAAAAGATCGGGAAAACAACTCACAATCCTAGGAGCCTGTGCTCCCATGAGTCTTTTCACCAACCTTTGAGGCCTGTAGAGAGTTGGAGTTTGTAAAAGGAGGTTTGGAGGGAGGTATGGTGGTGGAGTTTGTTGGTTTTTTTGTGAATTTTTCGTGGTTTGGCTTTGTAGATGGTTTTCCCCACTATACACTATTTCATGTGTATGTGTGGTACTCAGAAACATAACCCCACATAAGTAGGGAGACACCTGTATATAAGAACTTAACCATGTAACAAAAAGCCTGAAGGAATGATGGTTCTTGTTCCTATAGTTTCAGATAAAAGACTGGATGTTAGTCTGCTTTCACTCTCTTGTAAGGAGATTGGGTGTGTTCTCAATCAAGCCATAAGAGAAAGTCGGTTTGGGCATGTTCTGGGTTATACTGAATGCATCCAGAGCTATCCATCAGTGGTCTGGTGTGTTTGGAGAAGTCTGTCCAAATCAAATGACTCACCCAGTGCAGAGTGTGTTGACTTGATGACAGGGCACGCTCCCCAGTCAGGATCAGAACCAAGCCTAAAAAGATGAGCTATCTTCCAATAAGACCTACACTGTACATAGCTAAACCCAGTAGGACTCTTTCACACACTTCATGATGATGAAAGACCAATAAGGACCAGTCCTTCCACTACTCTGTGGACTTTTGACCTTCTCCCTTTTTTCCTACATCTCACATACCTGCCTGCATGCCTGCCTGTCTACTTTCCACCCATCCACTTATATTTCCCATTGAACACCACCAACACCCTACTTCACTTGCTGGAGCATGATTCCAACTAGGCTGCTTATAAGTGTGTGCAAATGCTTTAGAATAGTTTGTTTCTAAATGTCCAAAGCCAGGAAAATGCACAGTTTTATTGAGAGGTCTGCTTGGGTGGGGGTTTTTGTATTTGTATCTTTATGGTTTTGATCTTGATTTCTACTAAAGAGAAATATTTCAGTCCAAGATCTGTCTACATGGCCACAAGAAGATGAAAGGATGCAAAGGCTGTGTGAGCCCCAGATCTTCAATCTATGACAAATTTGAACATAGTGTGTGTATGCATGTGCGCACACAAGCACACGCACACACACGCACACACACATTAACAGAGAAAATAGTATGTTGAAAGCATGAAGATGCATTGTAAATGGCCCTGATATACTTTTTCTTTTTCACCAAGCCATGCCAAATGAATGTAGACATCCATATGCTGCCTCTATCTGCAATATCTTATTTATTTTAATGAGTTCTATTTTTAGATCACTTTTAATGCTCAAAAACACTTTGTGCTTCAGTCTTTCTTGTGCTTAAGGCGTTAACAGATTGGAGAGAGTTTGAAGCCCACTGACCTCATTATGCTTTGTATGAACCCCTTCAAGGGCAGTTCAGCTAAGATAGCTACTGCTACACCAGAGTTGCACAACTAGTGATCCTTGTATCTCAAAGCATCAGTGCCAAAAGCACAATCCTAGCCATAGAGGAGGACAGATAGCACAGGTACAGCTACATCTACCACCACAGCATCCCTGACAACTCTGACACAATGCACTGATCACAATAACACTCATTGCATTAGTGCAGCATGGGATTCACACTGTGATGGTGGGAATGCCATGACATTGTGAAATTCAGTCTATATGGTCTCCCACCACAGATAATGGAGCCATAGTTGCTGGGGACTGTGGTGTATGACATATAAAGAGTTAAAAAAAGATTGGCTGCAATCATTGCTCCTCCTATGACCCAGGGGGTGGGATTTATGTTGAGTGTGTTTCAGCCCTTCACCAGTTCAGTTCTGTGCAAGCTGGCCACCTGTTTCTCATCTGTTTAATAAAACACCATTCTGTTCTTTTAGAGTTTACTATAGTGCATGGTTAACAGAAAGATTTGCAACTGTGTAAGTAGATGCATGAGGGACCCACTTAAGAATATTACAAGGATAACAGTGTCATTTGTCAGCAAAATTTACAAAAGCAGAGGAAGTTGTGCTGGCCCATTGTAAAATTTTCCAAATTTAAAACCAAGTAATACCTGCTGCATGGGGTCACGAAGAGTCGGACACGACTGAACGACTAAACAACAACAACAACACCTGCTGCATATGATTAATCAAAATATCACAAAAAGTGAGCAAGCTTTTGAGCACATATAGTGCTTTATCCGCCATCCTATAGAGATTATTTTAAGGTTACATGCAGGTGCAGCTCAAATAGGGGAGTTACATAAACTGAGATTGTGGGGCAGGGCCTCTGTTGTGGCAGCTGCCTCATCAGGTGCACACCTAGGAATAGCTGAGAGATGTGTAACATGCCTTCCTTTAACTTGTAAGTGTACTTTGACAATAAATACTTAATTCCTCACTCTGGACATTTCAGACCTGCCAGTGTTGTGACAGTAGGAGTCCAGCTTTGAGTCATGGTCACCCTAACCCAGTTGAGCTCCCATGTCTTGCTTACCTGTGTGGGGTGTTTTGTCCTCTCATCCTTAGTTGAGCAGTGGCATTGTGAATCCTGGTGAGTGTGTATATCTGAAGTCCCAACACAAAGTACCTGCACAGAGGGATGCTTCCAAAATTCATCTCATCTATATTTCCTCCTGGATTATGGAGTTCTAAACTACCTAGTTATATTTCTGAAGTGGAAATGGTTTAGCAGTTGAGCTTGATGAAAGCAACAACAGTGTGGCAATGTTACAACACCATTGTAATTTAGAGAATTAAACTGAAATCTGGCTGCTGTAACTCAGGAGTAGTTTTGCATTATTAATCCAGTTGGGAGTATACATAATCTGTGGTGCAAAGGTAATACTTGGGAGCATGTAAGCACACTTGCACGTTAGCGATCAATAATTCTTCAGTACAGCAGGGAACTGGCAGCAAATGCTTCAGGAGTAAAAGGAATCTGAGGGCACTTGAAAAAGCCACTAATATAATATAATATAATATAATATAATATAATATAATATAATATTGCAATCCCAAGGCTGTTCAGTTGCAGCCTACTGCTAGATACGGCAAACTCCCTAGGAGCAAAAATCTAGGTCAGAAGCTGAAGAGCCAAGAGAGGATTTCCAGTAATATGTTTTCACATAATATGGCTTTGGTGAATGTGAGTCTTGATATTTTATTTGTATTTGCATGTTGTGCTTTGGGCCTTTTAAGAACTAAAGTATTGTCCGGTGGATGCATGAAATATAAACTGCTTGTTTCTGTTTGCTCCATCCATGGTTTCAGGGTCCTGCCACAGTCCATGAATGTATGAAAAATTCACTTTTCTGAAACTACTTACTGGTAACTTCAGAAAGTCAATAGAGAAAGCTCAGGGACAGCCAAAAAAGCTGAATGTTGAAAGGTTCAAGGCAGATAGATAGATAGATAGATGATTTATCAAGGATAGATAAAAGTACTCCTCCTCACAGCACATATTTAAATTATGGACTTCACACCCACTAGATTTAGTGACGGCCACCAACTTGCAAGGTTTTCTGTGACAAAAGCATGGAAGATAAGGCTATCACTGGCTAACTGCCAAAATTCCTATCCTGTGCCTCCACTGTCAGAAGCAGTATGCCTGTGAATGCCAGTTGCTGGGAATCACAAGTGGGAAGAGTGCTGCTGCGCTCAACTCCTGCATATGGACTTCCCATATTATTATTATTATTTATCTGGGTTGGCCGCTGTGAGAAAAGGATGCTGGACTAGATGGGCCATTGGCCTGAACCAACAGGCTCTTCTTATGTTCTTTGAGCCCACATACCTCCCACATGCCATAGCCCTCATTATCTTAGCAGAAAAGCAGGTAAAAGTTTTACAGGAAAAAATTAGGGGGCTGAAAAGAGTAATATGAATGTTAATGGAGATAGGACTCCCTGAAAATGGGAGGAGTTTAAGATAGCTGTAACCCCAATCTAGATTCTCCTGGTACTTTCTGATTTTGAGGATTTTCTTCACAGCATAAAACCTGATGCTATGCAGGCTATGTATTTGAAACCAATAGTCTCTAAATATGGATGAGACTGTGGCTTCTCTGTTATGTCTTTATATTAAAACTTATTTTAGATTTCAGTGAGATCTGAGACATAAAGTATGTGCTGCTGCAAATAACAAAATGTTTGCTTTCTAGCTGCAGCAGCCCCTGATACTTCAGAAAATACTAGGATGACAATGAAAATCACTATTATTATCTGTGTAGAAGAAGGATGTCAGTGGGCAGCTTTCTTTATCACAGTATGGGAAGCCATAAAGATCCCTTCTCCTACAATAACTAATGAAGGTTCCAGAACTCTTGCTTACTTTGCAATTGATCAGCTTAGAAAATAATAGGGTTGTGATGAGCTTTCAAATAATCCTTATTCCAATATTTTGAAATGAAGTTGACTCCCCCACCAAAAATAAGGGTAAGAACCTTATAGAAAAACCCCATGCGCACTCACACTGGTGTGGGACTCTTTGTAGACAAAATGTCATCTCAGTAGACTTCCCAGAAAGCTCGCATGACACACCCTTCCTCTTGATAAAACACAGATCATGGTGAACCTTTACAACTACCACCTTCATAAAGCTATTCATATCTATCTTAAAACCTGGTATACTTTCTATGCCAGGGGTGGGGAACTTCAGACCAGGGGATAAATGAAGCCCCCCAGAGTCACTACCAGTCCTTGGGGCTGTTCACAATCCATGTCCATCCCCAGGCTTTCATAGCCTTCCTCAAATATTTTTGCTTGGCTGTAATGTGTCTTTGAACTGGGACTATCCTTATTGCTTGCCTGGATAGAAAATGGAGGTGTGTGTATGTAGACAAATCTGTGTGAATGGAATGTAGCCTGCAGTACAAAGCTCAGAGCTACATCTGTTGCTCCACCTGCTTTTGCCCCTGGCTCCCAGCATTCATTTCTTGGAAGGCTGTCAATGAGGCAACGTGGCCCTTGGGATGATAAAAGTTCCCCACCCATGTGCTACACCATTGCTTGAGGAAGGTTCCAGAATTTTATACCTCTGATACGATTATCCTCATATCCTGTTCCAGCTTGCGTCCTTTCAAGTACAGCATTTGCATAAGAATGTTTTCTGTTGTAGATGATGTGTGGTAAATATTCCATACGAACATGCTAATACATCATAGTTTCAATTACCATGCATGACAGGTGGTTATTTCAACTGGTTTCCAATCTCTTAATTTATTGGAATTTACCGAGTCAGCTTTAAAATCCTTGTGAAGAATATATCTATGTTTCTATAGAAAAATCTGTTATCTGAATGTTTTAGATGTCCTCCAGGCTATTTTAGACAAATAAAGCTATACTCCATATGGAGTTACATTTATAATGTCATTACTACTACTGCATAAGTGAGGTACAATGAATGAACTACATTGTCAACACATGGTGCATTGCTAATTTAATCCACAGACTGTGAGAACCATCTGGGTTGTGGAAATGGCCCTGGTTCTTCAGAATCCTGTTGTAGGCCACTTTTGGTGATTGACATGCTTTCAGTTGAGGGACTGAATTTTAGGCCCTGCTATTGTTTTTTTAGGTTGTCCTTGCAGGCCCTTCTGGAAATAAGGAAAGCTATAAGTCCATATTTAAAACCACCGCCACCACCACATTTATAAGCAGAGTCATGAAAGGACATCATGCTATTTTCAGCACTGATTTTTTTTTTTAAATCTTTTGGATGAAAGATTTACTGATGTAACCTAGTATTAAGATATTTATTGAATGACTCTTGGCAGGTTCTTTCTTGAATTTGATCCCTCCAAAATTGATTCTTTATATATTTAGTGAGCCCTGGAGCACAAAGCATAATATTTCCTTTCTGACAGAAAATATATACTTTTTGCATTATTTAGCCCCGCTCCAGGACACTGCATCAGGTGGGGGGGGGGAATACAATAAATTCAACTAGACCAAAGGTACAATATTTTATTTAGTGACCCCTTTTTTCAGTGTACTTACTTATTTTGGTGTTCTCATGGACTTACACCTGGGATCCTCCTGTTCTTAGTAATAACCCATAACCCAGCTGTACCATTTGGTGTGGAACTATTTTGCACTCTGGCCTAGCAATGTTGGCTAGAGTCACTCGGCTCATGGAAGAAACTTCCAAAAACAGAAGGAGAGGGTTGGTTATATTCTTCCTTCCCGTTGCAGCCCTCTAAAAAAAAATCCCAATCCGCTCCAAGAGATTTTGTCACACTTTGGAAGTGTGTAAAAGGTGGCAGGGTAAACGAGGAGTTAGCAAAAGAAATCACCTCCATATCCCTTCTGTTCACAGAAGCTTCCACTGGATCAATGGACTGTCCTTGAGCAGAGGTACATGGTTGAACAGAACCTACTGAGTTTATTTACACAAGTTGTGGATTTCCTACTATCAGGAAAGATGCTAGTTGTGTGTGTTCACCATGCACTGCTTCATATGTTAAGAGCTCCCATGCAGTCACCCATGAGAGCTTATAGGGCCATGTTGGCTCCCAGCCTGTTTTGAACATGATGGTCCATGTCATCAGCATCTTGCAGGAGAAGGTCCCTTTTTCAGCACCTTATTCAGACCCCTCCCAGCCAGATGGCACAGTTCCGCTACCATTTTCTGACTGAACAAGTCACTTGCAATACCCAGGTCTCCCAAGCCTTGCAGAAGACAAAGACTGCAAAACAAGGCAAGGACCCTTTAACCTGCCATCCAGTTCTTCCAGGGAGTTGGACTACCACACTCCTGTGTGTTTCTTCCTACAAAATGCTTCAGTTGGTTCTAGATCCCTGCAATGCAGTATTATATCTTCTGTAGCTCCCTAAGGAGAAGAATGCTTCTGGCAGCAAGTCCCACTTGGAGCTATCCAGGGTCCTGCTCGTGTCTCTACTTTGGCTTGGCTCAGACTAGACACTGCCTGCTTCTTCGGTGAGCCTCAAGCTCCCACCTAACTGGACAACCCAAGGACTATGTCTTCTGTCGCTTCCTTTTTCATAGATTCTGCTGTATTAAAAGGAGAATCTCCCCCCCCCCCCATTTTTGACTCGCCTATCAAACTCCTGCCTTTCTTTCTGTCTAGATATTTATTGGCTAGCTTTCTAAATAGATTCCTGGCGGCCAGTTCCAAGGTGCTGATCTGTTTCTGATTAAATGGAACATAGATTTGTTCATTTTTAAAAGTCACATAATTCCAGGTACATTTTGTAGAACCTAACACCAAAGAAAGTGTAACATACCTTTCTTACACAATAAGCATTCAGTCTCTGAAGGTCTTTAAAAAGGGGGATGAGGTTGCCTCTTACACTTTCCTGCTAATCCATTAATTATTCTTCAATGTTTAATGATGATCTCCACAACTGTCAAGACCCAATTCCTGCTCCATTGCAGAATTCACTTAATTTTATTGCTACAGAAGTTTATCCAGACTCGTTTTTGAGAAATTGTCTGTACTTTCCATCTTCCATATATAAGGGTGTAAATTTTGGAAATTAACTTCAAAATGTCCAGCCATGCCTTTCATCAAAAAGTATTGTTATAATAGTTATATTACTATTTTCTTATGTCAGGAAGGTAGCTGTGACCCTCTGAGACCTACATATGCATGTTTACTGAGATGTAAGACCCATTGAGTGCAATGGAGCTTAGTTCACATGAAATGTATTTAGGATTGCAACTTTAATTGTTAAAAATGTTATTTTAAGAGCATTGGTTGTTCTACATAATAAAGATACAGGGACTACTGAGAAATAATCCTTTGTGCTCTGAACTAAGAGAAGGGCTGAGTGATGTCCCTACTCTCAAATGGAATTTCATTTTTGTTAAATTGGAGGAGCAATGATCTGGCTCACAGGATATGTGTGGAGATGAATTCAATAAGAAGTATATAAAGGGACTGGTTGATGATTTCACTGTATTTTTCTGGGTATTCTTCCGCATAAGTGAAGTAACAGCTCAGGAGAGTTTCTCTTCAGGACAGGAACAGAGTTCACACAATTACACTTCCTTTTTCCTTGGGCTTAGATTCCAGTTCTTCATTCAATTGATTCATGATTCTAACAGAAGTGGATGCCAGTTCATTTGGGGGAATGGGGAATTGCCCCGCCAACCTCAATCTATCATCAGCTATACCCCATCTGCCTGCGTTCTTATTTAGAGTTATGGCAGGAGGGACTGTCAGCTTAGTCTCAATGTTGCCCTTGAAAAACTTGGAGAGGGAGACTAGAATTAGTTGGCTCTGCCTATCATTGCCTCTGCCTCCTGCTACTGTTGGGCTCTCTGTTGTTTGCACTAGCAGTCCAATAGGCACCAGCCGCTACTGTCTAATAGACATAAGTTCAGTAGTGTTATATGGTCCCTGACCTTTGGTGCAGTTCCTGCCCCTTTGACTTGGCATTCCTGGTTCAGGCATGGCAGCTGGGTTGGTGCTGTGGTGACGGCCTCCCCACATCAGTGTCACTGCCACTTACGAGGGTGGTACAGCTTGGTGACAAGGTCATGGGGGTGCTAATGGATGCAATCCAGTTGCTCCTAGTCTTCATCAATTGTTCTTTTCTTTCTTGGATACCAGGGATGTGTGTTTTTTTCATTCAGCTGTCAGCCAGCCACTAATTTCCCAGATTTGTACTTCAAGTTGCTATCTATATGCCATGCTATTGGGCCTTTCTTAATATAATATTGTTTTCATCTTTGTTAAATATATCCTGCCCCTTGAGTCTCTCGTATATCTCTCATGTCCCAAAGCAAAGATGTTTGTTTCTGGTACTCCATTTTCTCTGTCATGGTACAGTATTTCTGTCATTCAGAGCTCTTGAATGACTTTTGGCATGTGTTTCTATTTTCACTGCAATTTCCCTTAGCTCAGATTTGCAAATGTGCATGTGCTCAACAGTTACTGTATTTTAAACCCCAAGCACAATGACATGAGCTGCCCCTTTTCTAAATATGCACAGCAGGGTGCCATCAGTTCAGATAATGTAAGATCAGTTATCATGGGCACTTATGAAACATGCCTCATTTATTTAAGAAACATATGGCAGTGCAGGGCTTGGAGTCTAATTTCTTAGTTGAGTGTTTTGATGCAGTGACTTAAACATTTCATTCGCAAAAGGCACTTGGCAGGCAACAATAGTCAAAATTAAAACAAACCAGAACTAACTGGTAAAGATAAACTTGGAAACAAAATAATTCATAATATTAATTACATAAAGGACTAGTGGCAGAAATTAATATGAGAAAAATAGTATTTCGGTCTCATAAACGTAGTAAAATAAAGTAGTCTTCAGCAGATGCCAAAAGGCCCTCAAAAGGAGGTAAGATGAGCCTCCCGGGAAAGTGATCTCGGAACCCTCTCGTGAGTGCACATCTGATGACAAGGGGACATGGAGGAGGGTGTCCAAAGATGACCTAAGTCAGGGGTGGTCAACTCCCAAGAGACTGCAATCTACTCACAGAGTTAAAAACTGGCAGTGATCTACCCTCTTTTTTTCGGGTTCATGTCAAAATTGTTGAGTTTTTTTAGGAAGAAGGAAGGCCCGTTTGGGAGGGGCACAGGGGAACCAAACTTGTTGAGCTTCTTTGGGGGAAGCCAGTGATCTACTAGTGATCTACCACAGACATCCAGTGATCTACCAGTAGATCACAATCTACCTGTTGGATGTGGCTGACCTAAGTGACTGGCAGGGATATGTAGGGGAAAGGAATCCCCTGCAAACCGCCATGACTCAAACGAACAGCACAGAAGTTATCACTGGGTGCACGTGTTTCTGCAGAGGCCTTCCCCTGGTGTGCCAATGCCCCTTCCTCTTGACGAAGTCTAGCTTGAAAGAAGCATTTTGTTTGAACCATTCTGTTTGTGGTGTGTGTGCTTGGTTGTGTGTGTGTGGTGCCTGAAACAGTTTCTGCAGTTTGGAAATGTGCCCACAGGCCCAACAAGACAGTATCTGGAATAGAGGCTCAGGGAATAATAATAATAATAATAATAATAATAATAATAGGACAAAGTTTATTGTTCCTGCTAATCTTTCTCTCTCACATCTCTATTTTTGATCTTTGGAGCATAAAAAATTAATATCTTAGCCCAAGTACTAAGGCACCTGGCCTGCCACTGTTGGGTAACGGAATGATAGACTTGATGGCCCTTGGACACAGTAAGCCAGCTCTTAAATGTTTGTCCTAATGTACCAAATCCATTAAAAAACAAATACTTTCTGACCTTAGAACTATAGTAAGAATATAATCATGTGGCACCCTCACTTTCTGGGTTTAGCAAGAGAATTGACATTTTTACCTCTGAATTCTTGCATGTGCCCTATGGAAATTTATAATGGGTAGAAATTGGAAACTATTTCCACTGAGGGCCCTGGTTAAGGCAAGTGACTATTTGATCTGCCACTTATAGCAGAAAAAAGGATTTTCCGCGTTATATTGTCTGAGATGAAAGGATGGGATTGAATCACTTAACACCAGGCCATGAAGTCACATTGTCTATGTGTCGTTCCTTTTAACACACTCAGGGAATCAAACTTCTCTGCTGAAAAGGCAATATCGCATCTTTGAATAAAAAAAATTCTAGTGCTGCATCTTAGCATTCAAAACATTGCTTAGACATAATAGCCCCCATCTGATGTATCCCTTTTACACATTCAGGTTGCACATATAATGCACATACCTATTTACGTAAAAACCAGAAAGTATTTTTAATAGATACAGGTATTCAGAAATATATGTGTTTTTATCCTAAGGTAATTTGTCATAGTGTGAAGAACTTATTTCATTTATCTGTTGTGAATCAGCTGCGAATTAATTCGCTGGAAAACCTTGAGTTCTTGTATCAGTTTGGTTGCAGCTCTTATGATACCCGTTTTTCAGATGGGCTGACTAGAACTCTACTTTCAGTCCTTTTGTTAGTAGTGCCCTCATCCACCCAAAAGCCGATTGGTCGGATTCAGATAGGAAAGCGAGAACTCTGGCTCACTCCTCCTGCACCCTCCCAGATGGAAATATTTACTAGAGAGTGTGTGTGTTTACATATGCACGCTATAATAAACAGTACAAATAGAAGAAACACCTGTGTCATTCTACTCATACGTGTCTTGCACAAGCTCCATGTGAATTTTGTGTTGGGTGTTCAAAGGCAAAGTAAGTGTTTTCTGTAATACAATATCTCATCATAGCCATACAGGATTTTTAAAAATGGAATCACCAGACAGGTGCATATTATAGTTTTTTGAATCACTGTGGCTTCCCTCTCCCTCTAGCCATTAAGAAAGATATTTAAATGCCTGTGATCACCTTGAAAAATGCATCTATTCCAAATCATAGATATTGGGAGTTCATATAAATCAAAATGAGCAAAACTGATTAAAGCTAACAATTTGGTGCTTCCATCAGTGTAACTTGAAAGTGCAGCCAGAGGGGCTGAAGTGCATCCGTCATGTGGCCAGTTTCCAGCTGATTTTGGGCCAGACCTTGACAGTCTTCAACTTACTGCACAAATTCCTGCTGGCTCCAGTATCACTAACACTGAATGAAAGCACTAGTATATTTAGCATGCATAGGACAACCCTTGAAGGCCACAGTTTGGACATCTCAGGTATACTCAGGTAGTGCTCGTGGTGTTCAGGGGTCACCAACTTAAAGTGTTCTGAATAATATGTTTCATAATATGAAGCTCACACAAGTTCATGTGTAAACCAGCCTATGCAAGAAAAAAGGTTTCATTTAATTATTTTTATTGTAAATATAAAATGACTGCCCACTTTAAGAAGCTCCCAAAATGATATATATATATAGAAGAGAGAGAGAGAGAGAGTGCAATATTTTAGGTGCTTTTGAAAGTGGGTACTTGTAACTGAAACCATGTTTTCCTTTCATAGGGTAGTTTCTACATGAACTTATGTGAGCCTATGCTGGACAGGAGTTCCATACCTAAATGGAATGAGTCCTTCGATTTGCAGAACAGCAGTTTTGGATCTGACTCCATAAGTTCATTTATCATCTACTTTATAATCATTTGTCTTCAGGGTATTTTATATAGCATGGGATGTAATGCTTCTTAGCAGAGGCCATGATCACATTTAACTGTGAGTCATCAGGAGATACATTGCACATGCATATGTGATTTGGCCCACATTGTTATTGGTGGAGCTTCACCAACAGCATCAATTTCTACTGGGACTATGTCTGTGATTGCATGATTGAAATACTTGGAGCTATTGATATCAATATAGTGACATTTTATACCACTGCTATTAAAGGACACAATCAGACATCACTGTGTGTTGTATCACCTCTATTAACCTATTTAATTGAGAGTATCTTCAGCCACTCAGCCAGTGCCTCAGATTATAATCATCAGTGGAATTGATTGTAATCTCCCCACTGCGTATCAGGCTATAAATTCCCCCCTATCTACTTCTCTGAAAAAGATAAACAGCACAAATAGTATTCTGTACCCCTGGTGGCATGGATTGGGAATAATAATGTAAGTCTTACACAACCCGAGTTTAAATAATAGGGATGTGCAATAGCCACAAGATTCAATTCTGGTTTGGTGCTTCAGAACAGAGTAAGATTGAAGGGCTTTGGAGTCTGCCTGATTAGACTTGGAGGTCCACACCAAAATCCGTTTTTGGAAAAACAAAACTTAATCCTGCCTCCCACCCCAATTCATTGTTATGGGGACTCAAGAACAGTTATAACTTTTTCCCTTTTGACAGAAATTGATAAGATTTTCAAGCATAGCAGCTGCTGTAGTAAGCCTGCCAAATCAGAGGCAAATATATCCAACTGTTTTTGTATGGACACCTTTAATTGTGATTTTTTTTCTGGCAGAACTGAATGAAAGTTTCAAGCATGGTAGGCCCTGCTGAGAAGGGAAAGTTCACCAAATTTCATATCAATAGCTGCAGTGGTTCTCTCACATGAACAGCCGCTTGTGTTTTGTGGCAATTGGCCTGAAAATTGCAGAGAGGTGCTCCTAGGTAATAAACCTGCCAAGTTGTATGCAGATAGATCTAGGTGGGTTTGTGCTAGGCAGATTTCAAACTTAATGTGGATTTGCTTTCTTCATTTGTTTTGTTTGTGGGCAGTGGAGTGAGCACTGATTCAATCAGCTTCCTAGCAGGTGCCAACAAGATAGTTAAACAGTTTGGAAGTAAAGTTATTGTGCAATCATGACAGCAGTCTCTGTTTAGGGTGCTTCCAACTCAAGGATCCATATTTCCACCACCCCAAATCCTCTATAGCTGCCTGCCTAATCTTCCTCCTGCTTCTTGGGAACAGGAAGCTTCAGAATTGGGGGCGGTGGGGGGGGGGGGCTTTTCTCTCTTGCTTAGCCATGCACTCATTTTGTCGTTCCTGCCTGACTCTTCTTCCCAAGCAGGAGGGGCTGGGGCTGTACATGTACAGGTGCATTTTGAGACTATTGGATGAAATCTTCCCCTGCTCTACTGCTTCCTGCAATGCAGACAGATAGCATCTGCTCTGCTGCCAACTTAAGCTGATACCAAACTATACACTGCTGCTTCTGTGAGGACCCAGAATCTCAGCCTTCAGACTATGGGCCTGCCACAGGACAAGCAGGAGGGATATTGGAGGGGGAATCCTTCGACACAGCTAGCTGTGCTGGTTGCTGCCCAGTGCCTTCTACTGGAATGCTACTGCCTTGTGCGGGAGATATCTTAGGGCTGCAGGATATAATGGTAACTCCTTAAAGTGGGAACCATCTGTTATTCAGTCAGGGCCAGCTCAATAAATTTTGGTACCTCATGGTTTCAAATCTTTCCAAGTCTGTCACACTATCTTATGAGGCTGAAGCAGGTTTTGGAAGCTAGTGGTACTGTGGTTCAGCATTACAGTACAGGACATGGATCTTCATCTGGTGAGAAAGGACTTGCCTACCACAACTGGCTTGGTAGCCACAGAATTTATGGATCATGGTTATTATATATATGTGCAAATGTGTATGATGCATACTCATGCAGCCCTTAGTGCTGATGTAATTATACCTCACTTTCTGAACAATCTAATGAGTGATATTTCACAGTACTTTACAGGGCTGGGATGGGGAACAGGGCTGGCCCACCTATGAGGCTAGGTAAAGCAACTATCTCAGGTGGCAGGACCCCCAGGGGCAGCAGATCCATGTGTTGATCTTTCTTTCCCTCTCATTCCCTTCTTCCCTGGCGAGGAGGGGGTACCATTTTGGGGTTTGCCTCATGTGACAAAATGTCTTGGATCAGCCATGTGGGGAACCATCCAGATATTGTTGGACTCCAGCATGTATCAGTCTCATCCAGCATAACCAGTAGACAGGGATGATGGGAGCTTTAGCTCAGCAGCGCCTGGAAGGACATAGGTCCTCCATCCCTGAGAAAGAAAAAGCTTACTAAGACATGGAAAGTAAATGTTTTGAAATAAGAATAATCCTGGGTTTCATACGCTGCAAAATGCAATTTATACAATGAATAGCTTTTATTACATGAATTCTGTGTAAGAGGATTTGTGTAGTCAAAGAGATTCTCTGTATCAATTAATAGACTAACTTATCATACCTTGAAGTCGCACTATATTCACAGCATAGCATACCAAGTGGTAGGCCACATAAGGAAATGATTAATGGGTCAACCAAATTACCCAAGGAATATTAAAACTTTTATTATTGCACAGTTTAATTAAAGCTGTTAAATTCTTGCAAGGCTTTTATATTATAATGTTCAAATCTTTGGCCTACATATTCTAGAGTAATTCCATTGGCCAGTAGGGACTATACCATGATAAAGCAGTTTGAGGATTGCAACCCATATTTTTATTGGGTGAGCGCACATAAAGTGATTTGAACTAACTACTACTTCTCTGTAACTTCTTCCTAAAACTTTACAGAATGAGGGAACACTTGAAGATTAATTCCTCTACTAAAGCCAATTAGCCCATTAATGTGACAGTGCTGGGTCTGAGAAATCAATGTGATACCCAAATAACTTATGTAACTTTGATAACTGCCGTTGTAACTTAAGAACTCTGTCAGCAAAATTGGCAACTTTAATTACTTTGGCATGCCCATCCTGAGCTTATGAGCGCATCCTGATTAGAACGGATGAGCCTTGATTAATGGAAAGCCTAAAAGGTTAGAAAGTTGTATTAAAGAAGTAAAGAGAATCTTAATTATCTTGTAAGTTTTTCTGTGGGCCTTTTTTCTAGATGGGGAATGTGTATCAGCAGTGAAAGATAAGAGTAAAATCTTTCTTTCCATTCCATTCCATTCTTTTAGGAGCTTTATTTAGATATCAGCAGTGCATTCAAGGGAACACATAAGAGATTTTTACTGCTTCAAGTATCTGGTTGCCATGAGGCAAATGCACTTTTAGAATCTTAAGCTAGTAGGAGTCTGAAGGGAGAGGAATATAATCCAACAAAATTCCACTCCTTCGTCCAAGATCCTATATGGCGGGGAGGGGTGTTAATGGTTGGTTCTTGTTCTTGTTTTTATTATGTATTTTTATTTTTGTGTTGCGAACGACTCAATCTGTGGTGCTCCAAATTTTTAGACTAAAATAACCATACTCTGTGGCCATTGACTATGCTGCTAGGAGATGTAGCCCCAAACATCTGGAAGGCACCAGGATGGGGAAAGTTGGTGTATATACTAATTTCCCTAGTAGTCTATCTTCTAAAATACAGTGCTGTAAATTCTGTGAATTCTGCAAATACAGACCTGTGAGTTAGATAATTCTGACACCCTTTCAGTCAAATATAGTAGTGGAAAATTTTATGAGCAGTGCCACCCACCTGACCTCCAGTTGGTCACCTTGCTGCTCTTTACCTGGAGGTAGAGTGAGAGTGGAGAGGTGTTGCAAGGTTGACATGGTGCCAATGCACTGGTGGAGCCATTCTGGTGCACCTGCTAGTGCATTTGCCATGCGCCTTCTTTCCCGCTGCCTCTGCTTTCTGGTAAGCAGCAATGATGTGACCATCTGGCCTTCAGCTGAACAGCAGTGTTCCACTGTGCCATCTACTACTAGTTAAATGAACAATAAATGTTTTCATGTAGTGATATGTATTGGTGTCAAGGACAACTGTTAGTTTCTCCTTGCTTGCATTTTGCACAAAATTATTTCTCAGCTCTGAGGATAATGTCGTGTAATGTCATGTAAAGGGTTAATAATGAAAAGGCAATAAATAAACCCACAGACTAAATCCAATGACAGAAGAAACTAATGGGCACACAGTATCTGGAAAGGAAGAGGACAAAAACAAGTAAGTTGCAGCCCCAAATACCAAAAGGTGACTACGTGCTTCTCTTTTTATATCTCCTCACCAGTTGTGCAAATACATTGAACTGGGGCCGGGGAAAGAGGGTGTGCAGGATCAACAAGGAGAGTTGCTGGCATCCATCTGTCTCAATAGACAATGGAATGCGCCTCTGGGAGAGAAGTCAAACCTCTCATTAGCAACACCGAAGTGACCACTCTGGGGAGTAAGTCTTGGCAGTGTGTAGGGAGGTCCTGGGCTGTCCAGGCAACAGGACCCCCCTCTCAGCCTCACTGATGTGGTCCAAAGGAAAGCAGAGTTATATGTTTGGCACCAGCTTGGCTTCAGGAGTTGCCCAAAGGAGGCATACAAGGCGCCATCCAACCGTCCTAGGGATTCCACTCTAGATCTGTGTAGGGTTTACTCCTTAGCCTTTTCTCCTCCCAAAAATATCCCACAAGGTAGCAACAAGGAAAGGGATATATAGGAATGATCATAGAGTTTGTCAATACTGACCTTAGGATGCAACCAAGGGGCTGATAGTTATTACAACTGAACTGACACAGAGACCAAGAGTGTCAGCTGTTGTGCATGTCTCTGTTTTTATCTCCAGATATAGATTCTGCTGAAGGGTCAACCTAGTAAATGTCATTTATTTCGGAAGGGACCATATATTCGGCCAGTAACTGCAATTCAAAATGGCTTTTGGGCAAAGTACTTTAAAACTTACCCATGTCTCTCTCTTATGCAGACACAGGACTTTATTATCTGTGAATGTTAAACATGTTAATTAATTAAATGGGCATTAATGATTGCAAGATTGTCTTTAAGATGTGATAAGAAAATGCTTACTCTGTCATTCTAATAATTCACTCCACCTGCCTTCTGTCAAGATAATCTTCATTGGTAATTAGTTAAAGGCAGAGCAAAAATACTACAAATGCAGTTACAAACCTCAAAGTGTTATATTGCAAAGACCAGTTGAAGGTGGGTGGAAGGATGGATTGATATGTAGACATAACATTAGGATGAACTAATAGTCTGGTGCTTCAGAATTAATGTATCAGACATGAGCAGCTTCACACATTACAGAATTCAAGGAGAATGAGAAGAAGTATGAGAGAGTTGCTTTATAGGTATACTGTTATATCAACACTGGGGAGATGTTCAACTTGCCAACTAAGTTGTTTCATAAAAAGAGGAAGCATAAATCCACCTCCCACTTACTCAAGCCTGTATAGAACACATAAAACGAGCACTAGAGCTATTGATGACATGCTGGTATCAAAATGGGTTTAGCAGCACCATCAGCAATGCTCTGGTATCCATCGTCCCTGTCCTGAAAGCAGCATTACAGTGCTATATAGAAGCCACTGAATCTTATTTCTGAATATGGGCCAAGTAGCAGACAGAAAATCTGAAGGAAGATATTGCTGCATCTTGTTATTTTTATCGTTAAATTTGTGCCCCACCCTTCACCGTAGATCTCAGGGTGGTTTGCAGCATAAAAATACAATAGGAAAACACAAAATGCATAATAAAAATAGCAACAACAAGAAAAAGCCACCCAGAAACCAATAATGCTTCCCTCCTCCCACCTACAAACACATTTAAAAGGGTATAGGATGTTAATTGGTCAAAAGTCTGGTTGAAGAAGCATGCTTCTGCCTGTCCATGTCAAAGTGAAATACTTCTGCAAAAGCCATGGTGTTGAGTATCCCCACTATCTATCTATGTGTGTGTGCGCGCGCGCGCATGTGTGTTCAAATGTATGCACACACTTTATTTTTTAAAAGAACTTGCTTTGGCATAGTCTAGACCAGCAAGACGATTATTGTTGTTGTTAAAATTTGTACACCACCCTCCATTCAAAGATCACAGGGTGGTTCACAACATAAAAATATGAAATGAGAACACAGAACATTATGCCAAACCAACCATGTTTTTCGAACACATGGCTTTCAATTCCAGTTTGTGTGCTTTATTGACCTTCTATCATTAGAGCCACAGAAGCCAAACACATTCACCACATCAGATGAGAAGAGGGTAATGAGGGGGTAGGTTTCCCTGGCAAAGCCGGTAGCCAAATAATTATGTGTCATTACATTATACAGAATTCTGAAAGAGCTGTGATAGTGAAATTGGTTATAGGTACTACAGTAGTTACTAGAGATCAATATAATCAGGCTGTCCATTGCAAAGGAGGATTTGGAAGTTCCTTATAGTTTAAAGCCCCATGAATGCCTTTTACTTCAGTGAAGGAGTTGATCTTCAAGCACATCTTTTACTTGGCACTCCACTGAAGATCTCCTTCATAGAAGCCTAGGAGCTTAGTGCACCGATCAGATCTTCCTTTCCCAAAAAAATCACTGGAGGGTGGCAAAGCATGGTAATTCTACTTCTTGAACAATGAATTTTGCTTTGACTTTGTCCATTGTGCTGTGGGAGGAGAGACAAATGTAGGGAAATAAGAACTCATTCCAGAGTTCTGTATGCAAGTCAGGTAAACATTCCAACTTGAACATGCAAACAGAAGGTCCCATGGAAGTGCATGCAAAACTTGATTACTTAAAATAATGTCTGCAGTTTGAGAGGCCAGATGGACAACTGGATTTGCTTCTTCAAAACAAAATCTTTACTGAGTTTCAGGGATTCCCACAGGAAAAACAAAATTGCTCATTCTGGGATGGTTAAAGAACTAAATGGATTGCACAGATGGCTGAGTGACTGGCACAAGGAAGAAATATTACACGTGGATGGGCCAGAGCCATTATTTTAAAGCAGTGATGTTCTAGCTCCTGTGCTTTCATTATAGAGGAAAGGGAAGACATTCAACAATCTAAAATCGATTACTTATTATGTTAACTTTTAAAGGATTGTAACAAAACAAACACAAGGAAAGTTTAAGCCAGACACTGGCACGTTGAGTTTAAGAAATAGTGTGGGATGACTGTTCTGTTTCATTCTCTCTACTCTGATATAAAGGGTTTGAGCTTTTGTTAAGAAAACAGACCTTTAGTAATCCTAATTTACAGCATATCTGTTTCCGTTTTGTGCAAGGTAGATGAGTCCATTTCTATTACATTGTCCATTAACAAAAGATTGCTCATTGTGGTGCTATATTTTTCCACAATTAGCCTTTAACATTGTTCATTCATATTCAGATGCAAATATTTTTCCAGTTCCATTCAAATCAGTATAAAGGATTATTCTCACCCATAGCCTTAATAAATAAATAAACAAATAAATAAATAGAACCCGAAATTGTTTAGACAGGAGAGCTTGTACTACAAGTTACGTAAAATAGATCCATTGGTGTAAGAAACAAGTAGATGATTATAAGGTAGGAATTTGCCAGGTCTGAAGGAGGTGGGAGTATTGTAAAGCACTTCATACCGCTATGAACCTGAAGGTCACAAATATGGATTTTTGTGACTGTGTTCTTAATTTTCTGTATTATACCAGGGTTTGCCATTTCAAAAGCGTTGGGTCCCCCCTCCCAAAAAAAAGATGCATTGGAAAGGAAACAGTATGATTAGAGAAGTTAAAGAACTGATTTGCATCCAAAAACTGAAGTGTACATTCATTTAGGTGCAAATGTAGTAAGGAAAAACATGCAGGTACAATGGCTAAATCCTAAACCAAAGAAACACTTAATTTTCTTTTATTGTGCTTTGTGACTATTAATAATGTTATGGTACTAAGGCAGAAACATTAAGCTAAGCAGGGGAGCCATAAATGTTCCTAGGCTGAGGAGTACTGTTGATATTAGTGGCTAATAGCTCCAGAGTTCACATAAAATGCAGATTGAAGTACAAAGATGTTTAGTGGAGTCAGCAGTGGCAGTGAACTGTTTACAGGTGAAACCAATAACCAGAGGGCAAACTCAGCATGGGGTAGTTTCTGCACAAGACATCAAGGAAGGAATTGTGCAGAGGCTGTAATCGGAATGTATCTGTCCTAAGGGGGAAAGATTGGATGATCTCTGTTTCTTTCATTTGGTGGCGGGGAGTAGGGGTGGGAGTAGCACTGGAGATGATTAATTGAAATTTGTTTCCATTTACAAATGTCACAAGGTCTGTACTCCTGCATGTGCATAAAACATCTGCATTGATACAGGGAAATTCCTGCGAGGCATATGACACATGACTTAATAGAGCACCATCAGGGCCTGGGGATGGGAAGCTGAGCTTGGGGTTAATGAACCATAATTAAACTCAGTCACTGTGACTTAACAGAAGAATGCAATGTTTAATAGCAGTCAAAGGGGGCATTACCATATTCAATATGTTTATCAGAAAATGGACACTTGCTGTTTTGTCACGAACACATGCAAGAGAGGCACACTTTGAGAGGGGCTATTGACTTGCTAAACAATTTAGATGGCTAAATGAATAGGCAGCCTGTTAAATAGCATCTTATGGGTTGGAAGGAAAGTCACAACCATCGGTTTGAATATACCTAGTCATTCATATTTTGTCAATATCCAATACAGTGGTACCTCGGTTACAGACGCTTCAGGTTACAGACTCTGCTAACCCAGAAATATTGCTTAAGGTTAAGAACTGTGCTTCAGGATGAGAATAGAAATTGTGCGGCAGTGATGCGGCAGCAGCAGGAGGCCCCATTAGCTAAAATGGTACCTCAGATTAAGAACACTTTCAGGTTAAGAACGGACCTCCAGAATGAATTAAGTTCTTAACCCGAGGTTCCACTGTACTACTTCAACTTTTTTCTATGTTAAATTAAAATATTAAATTATTGAGAATAAGATTTCCATGTTCTTTTACCCTTATACAGCTGGCTTTGCCCAAATTGAAAAAAATCATAATCACATTTATATTCTACTTTCATTGCAGCCTTGTCACTGGCTGCTGTTGTTGCTGCTGCTGTTGTTACTTGGATTTATTAGTTGCCATGTGCCAAAAGCTTCTATAAGTTTTTCACCCAACAAATATCTCCCCAATAACCGGGAACTCTTGTTTGCCATTGTCATTTAATGCCTGCAATTACATTTGAAAAAATTGTAATGATCTGAAGTCGAATTTCTGCTTGCAGCCAGTTTCTTATAACATAGATTGAACAATGGCAACTGAAGTTTCTTTAGTCTGGAATTGTTTTTAATCTGGCAACTCACAGGTGCTATACCAAATTCTAGTAATAATGCATGCAGATGCTACAGCTATTGAATTTACATTGTATCAAAATTAACATATAGTTCCATGCCAGTTTGAAAAAGACAAAATTATATTCAAATGTGACTTTTCTGCCATAGAAGAAATCAAAGGTATCAACACATACTTGACCATCTTATGATGAGTTGTCTATACAATACAACCAATTTGCCTGTAAAGGGTTCTGTATAAATCTGTATCATAAGATTTGGGTACACAGGTACTGTAGAGAAATTGCAGACTAGCACAGTATGAAAATTTATCAGTAATAGGAATGGAAGAAGTCATGAATGGAGTCTGCCCACGTTATTCTTTCAAGTGTTAAGTAGTTAAGGGAAATATGAGCTGTGAACAATCACAATATTACAGAAATAAATAGGGAAGGTGAAATAGTTTTAGAGCATTCTAAAATTGTATTCTTAGCTGAAACCTCTTTATTAGCATGCTCACAGGTATTCATTTATTTCTGTGTGCTGCCCAGCACAGCAGGTAAGAGAGTTTATTCTATTTTTAAGTGATGTGTGTGTGTGTATCCCAAGTAATACCAATTATGTTAATAAAATTAGTAATCCTACTATGGCTGATGAAACTGCTGAACTGTACTTGCATATGTATTGATTGCTGACTGACTAAGTGCTGGTGAATGGATGTAAAATTGTGTGATGCAAGATCATTTGACAAAGAAATTGCCTGTTACAAAACACATAAAGTGACTACAAATAATAAAATATTCATTTCACAGCCTTTTAAATACAAGTTTTAAAGCAAACCAGAAATCATTACTTAAGCATAACAAATGCTGAAGATGTTTCACAAATTTACCAATTTCCCCCATGTTGCTTTATAAAGGCCATTTCTTTCCATTCTATATTTTTGTTTGTCATCAAAGTAGTGTTTTAACTGGGATGCCATCAAAGTCCCTTACTCTTCCAGTAGCTCTTTAAAGTGCTTTCTATGCCACCTGAATCACACAGAAGGGGTGCACTGATTGGACCATTACAAATCAAATGTCCATTTCTCTAAGGAAAAGAACACAATTTTAAAGCAAATGGATCATGGCAATTTAAGCCAATCAAGAAGCAAATGAAGCAACACTAAACACACAAAACATTTATATCTTGTCTTGAGTGAAGGATTAAGTCTAATTTCTCTGCACAATCACAACAACAGGTTTAGGCAAGGGAAATCTTACGGTAGTGTGTCAGTAATTTTTCATAATATTGTGGAATTCCAGTGAACTCATAGCCACTGTTCTTTCAAGACAGCTGGAATGTCATGGTTGTTGGCCTGTGCTGTCAGGGCCAGGTGTGAGAACTGTGGTAACCAATGATTACCAAGCAATGGAAAGGAATTTGATGAGAGCACATGAACGCCTTCTTCAAATGAATGTTTAGTTGTTTAGTCGTGTCTGACTCTTCGTGACCCCATGGACCAGAGCACGCCAGGCACTCCTGTCTTCCACTGCCTCCCGCAGTTTGGTCAAACTCATGCTGGTAGCTTCGAGAACACTATCCAACCATCTCGTCCTTTGTCGTCCCCTTCTCCTTGTGCCCTCCATCTTTCCCAACATCAGGGTCTTTTCCAGGGAGTCTTCTCTTCTCATGAGGTGGCCAAAGTATTGAAGCCTCAGCTTCATGATCTGTCCTTCCAGTGAGCACTCAGGGCTGATTTCCTTCAGAATGGATATGTTTGATCTTCTTGCAGTCCATGGGACTCTCAAGAGTCTCCTCCAGCACCATAATTCAAAAGCATCAATTCTTCAGCGATCAGCCTTCTTTATGGTCCAGCTCTCACTTCCTACTTGTCTATAAAGTTGGTTGTGTGGCCTTGAGCACATCACTGTTTTCAGCCTAATCACTAATATTATTACTGTGCTACTAAAATTCCACTTTGAGCTCCTTAGAGGAATTGTGATTAAAGTTTGATATTCATTATGTTCAGACTGTAACATGTGAATCTGACTGGAACATCTTTTCCTTTGGTTCAGACAAGTTTGGGGAACCTCAGACCCAAGAGCCAAATACAGCTCCCCAGGCCTCTCTGTGTGGCCCTTGAGACCCTACCTGGGCAATGCCCCATCTCCTCAGCCCTGCTCTGAACCACTTTGGAGTGCTTTTGCCTGATTGGAATGTGTTCTTTAACTGTGTTAACACTTCTTGCTTGCCTAGAAGGAGGGTGGAGAGGCGTGTGTGTATAGAAACACTGACTTGTAACTAGTATGTAGCCTATGGTTCAAAGATAGCCCATTGCACTTTTGCCTTTGGATCCATATACTACTGGGATGGGGTGCCTAGTAGATTGTCCATGAGAGAATGCAGCCTTGAATAAGTTTCCCCACCCCTGACATAAGATTACAAAAGCAAATGTGACTCCAGAAAACCAGAATCAGTAGCTCACTATTGATATTGCAAATGCACAAGTTGTTATAGTATCCAGGTAGAGAGCAACAGAATGTGAACTATCAAATTAGGGTGCAGTTCTCCTATACACTGGGAATAAGTCCAACTGAACTCACTTCCGAACTTACTTCTACTGAACTTACTTCTGAGTAGACATGTTTGGATTGCCCTGTAAGCTTCATCAACAATGTATGGGAGTATTTTAAAGGAAGACTTTGACATACCTGTTCAGATTGCAAAATATTATTTATATGACAAAAAGAACACTAAGGTAACATTCAACATAGGTCATGTTGCAATTTCCTCCCTTGTAAATCCTGGAATTGTTGTTAGTCACAGAAGACAACTGTCTGCAACAGAGATCCTTTCGTGTCCATGGATTTTGAAACACTGATTTAAAAAGCTAAATAATGGGAACTCTTTTTGAAACTCTATGAAAACCGCTGTAAACAAATCAGAGATTCCAGTTAATATGACATCAGTGTATCCAAAAAGATACAATTAAAAACAAACAAATAAATCCACCAAGTCCATATATAAATTGTTACTCAACTGAAAACATTCACATTAGTTTTAGGTACTAAATACATAGCTTCAACAATCACTCATGATATGCAGTGATTTCCTTTGTTGTCCAATACAATCCTTAAAATAAATTGTTTAAAATAAACAATTCCCAGTACCTTGGGAATTAGAATATAGCATTCATGTAACACTGGCAGAGTAAATGAACTGGCAGTGAGTGTAAGTCAATATTTTCCCCCCTTCTGAGATCTTTAATGCTTATTCTTGAATGTGCTTGCTTCACTGGAGTGAAAAGATTTCTCTCTGTCAGAGTGAAAGTACTTTTCTCTTTTTTTCCTTTTTTTAAAGGAAAGTT
This sequence comes from Podarcis tiliguerta, assembly GCF_965153285.1. NCBI lineage: Eukaryota > Metazoa > Chordata > Lepidosauria > Squamata > Lacertidae > Podarcis > Podarcis tiliguerta. The sequence continues at coordinate 41,449,107 of NC_139534.1, forward strand.
ATTGAAACCCCAAAGATAATCAAATAATTCCCACAGGTACTAAAGTTTTATTACATTAATTAAATATAAAGAGAAAGGGTGAGGTGGGAGAATCTCGTTTCAAAATAGTTGTGTAGCCTATGGTTTTAAATTCAGCCTTGCTTATTTCTGCACATTTCCATTATTTTGTACCCTAATCCTTTCATCCTCATTCTGGACTTTGAATAAGAGACAAGAGCTTTTGAAATCATTGAACCAAATTCAGCACAAAGCCAGTCAAGGAAGGGTATAAATTTATGTAAATATGTTGAAAAGGCAGCATACATCCTGGTGGAATGAAGAAGAAGAGCGGGCTGCAAATCCCACCTGCTCCTTTGCAACTGCAAATTGTGAGCGCTACCTCGTGCTGTTAGTTCACATTTAAAGTTGAACTTACCCAATTTACTCTTCAGAATGATACACTAACTGAAACACAGCTCTCCTTTGAAAGTTGCACTATCCAATGCATTTTCCCATCTGAGTAACGAGTACAAACACGCATATACTTCAGTAAAGTGTGACTATAAATGCATATATTAACAAAACTAACATACAAAAATCCTTCTAATTCAGGGAAGTTGATATTCCTATTCCTTCTCAGCGAGTGCTTTGCTAAAGTTGATGGTTGGAGAAATGGGAAAACAGCCCAAGGAGCCAATGTTAAATTTGCTTGGTGGCAAGCTTTGGGCAGGGGTGGGGTGACTCAGACCTAGGGGCCAAATACCACTTTACAAGCCTTTCTACCTGGCCCTTGGGACTCTCCCCAGGTCATGCCCTTCACTTACCCCTGCTTTTCACCCTCCTGAAATATTTTTGCTTTTCTGGAATCCATCCTTCAGCTTGAGTAATACCTTTTGCTTGCCTGGATGGAGGACAGAGTGTCCATATCTATGTGTAGAAAATAATGTACGCCACAAAGTAAAACTTTGCACTTTTTCTCTGCCCGCTTTTACCTCTGGCCCTGCCACTGGCACATGGCCCCTAGAAGGCTGCCTAGAAGGGAATGTGGTCCTCAGACTGAAAAGGGGTCCCCACTTCCGATTATGAGAAAGAGAATGTAGAGGATCCTCATCTGTTCAGCAGCCCTTCTGATACCTGATCAGATGAAAAGGTTGTCCACACTTTGTCTGTCCCGTGCCTAGAAAGTATGCTTGCTTTCTAGGCATGGGTCTGAGTGGTTTTCCATTTCACGCTACATTCCCCAGGAAAACCCACTCTTTAATGCTGAATTGGAACAAACATCAATCCACAGAAAACTCAATTGATGTTTGCTCCGAATCAGCAGCAAAGAGCAGGTTTCCCTGTTCTTTGTGGCAGGATAAGCGGAAGTGTGAATGGGCCCTAAGTTGCTGGCATGTGAGGAAGTGCATGTTGTTGGACTACAACTCCAATCAGCCCTAGTGAGAAGGGCCAGCAGTCAGGGTTGCTGGGAGTCATAGTCTGACAACATCTGGAGACCCAAGGTTGAGAAAGGCTGATCCAGAGTGTCACATCTGATACACCATTGGGGACTAAGGGTTACTGGATCAGCACTGAGAGCCAGTGTGGTGTAGTGGTTAAGAGCGGTAGACTCGTAATCTGGTGAACCAGGTTTGCGTCTCCGCTCCTCCACATGCAGCTGCTGGGTGACCTTGGGCTAGTCACACTTCTTTGAAGTCTCTCAGCACCACTCACCTCACAGAGTGTTTGTCGTGGGAGAGGAAGGGAAAGGAGAATGTTAGCTGCTTTGAGACTCCTTAGGGTAGTGATAAAGTGGGATATCAAAGCCAAACTCCTCCTCCTCTTCTTCAAACTCTTCACAAGCAGCTTTCTGTATGGTTTAGGGGTGTTCTAAAATAAGGAACCACAGATCAGGGCTTTGGAGGCAATATTGCTTAAGGGATATAAAATTAAAACAGTGGGCATTTGTTAAAACAAATATTGGTGGAAATCTAGTACAGAATGCCCTAACAGAATGTATTCTTCAATACTGAATCAAATTTAAACAATAAAACAATCCCATTTAATTTTTTTATATAACACCTCCCTCAACTGAAAGAAGATACATTTTTTTGCCTCTTTTCTGGGACATGCCTTCATCACTTTCAACAAGCCAATGACATTATTGGGTGACCTAGTAGTGACGTGGTCCACCTGTCCCTAATTTGGCTGTTCTGTTGTTAGCAAAACAACAGTGTCAGGGATGTATATAGCATAGGATGTATGAAATCTTATACTCATAAAGCAATTGCTGTCACTTGTACAAAAATCCCCTTCCAAAAAGTAAATCAATGTTAAACATCTGTTTGATAATTCTTTAATGTAGTTGGCCAGTTTTTGAAACCAGGGACACAATAATGTCATTTTCTTTCCTTTTCTTGTGGGGAAGGAAATGCCACAAATGGAACAAAGAATCTGGATACATAAGAGCCATTTGTGTCAGGCCACTCAGTAAAAAGAAAAGAAAAGAAGGGGGGGGGGGAGAGAATCAGCAACAACAAAAGGATACAGATGAAAAGGCTTTGCCCAGCCCTTCTCTGAGCCCTGAGGATTTACAATCCTTAGTCTGTATATGTGAATATAGGTGGATATACAGCCACAGGAATTTTTCAATAGGGAATTTTCAGAAGAAAGAGATTTTGGTGTTCCCTGAACCTTACCATTGTATTATTGGCTAATGTGTGTCAGCTCCCTTCTTCTACAGACCTTGAGGGCAATGAACTGATTCAGACACTACCTTCATCACAAATACAATCCCCTACTGTAAAGGCCTTGGTCATCTGAGCATCTGACATTAAGATACAGTCTAGGGTGGCATTCCGATGGGAATGCCCTTAAGCACCGAAGGCTGTCAGCAGAGAAGTGAGATAGCATTTTTCAAGACTGAGCTACTCTCACAGAAAAAAGCAGTTTATATATTACTTGAGAACTAATCAAAATGGCATCTGAGAAGGGCACGTAATCACATGAGTACTGTAGCTCACGGCAGCATTACAACGCTTGACCTTTAGTTATCCCATTCTTTATTCCTTTTGCACATACATCTCCCCCTGCCCAAAAAAACCCACCTCCCACTTTAGGCAGTGTGAAAAGAATCCAGAAACAGGTCCTAAAGTTAAGAGATTGTAGAGACTGGGACCTAAATGCACAGCAGCTGCTGAAGTATAGTAGCAGTGGGCAGAATTTTCATCACAGTGAGATTTTAGAACACAGTGAAACATTCTGTGCCATTAAACACAAACGATAATTTTACAAGTGCCAGTATGTAAGTGTGTTGGGATTGAACTTTGAAGCATTTGATGACATTGGGAATGATGGTAACTTATTGTAAGAGGTGGAGCTAGTTTCTAGCTTGTTCACAACAGAATAAACCCATATTTCGTTTATCAATGATAGATTGCTGTCACCTCAAATAACAGTGAAAACTAGTGTGTTTCTTAAAGAGCAGAATTGATTAAAGCTGAAAATTACCTAATATAACATGGATACATATAACATTGGAGGTAAAGCTCTCCTGAAGTGAATTTTCATAAATATTAGCAAGGCTATGAACAGTCCCTAGGCTATGAACAGTCTATAAAATCCACTATTAATAGTGCTCAAAACATTGTTGTTACAATATGAAATAATATTGCTACAATGCACCACTTGTGTGCAGTGCTTCTCAATTACATTCAAATGCTGGTTTCTTTTCCAAGAAAGCTTATGCAAGGCCTTTGAAAACTTGCTTGGAGCCCCTGCATGGTTGGGTTCTGAAGGAATTAAAGATGCAAGACTGCATTCAGAAGACAGAAGGTACTATTCAGGGGAAATTTGCTAATTTTTAAATGGTTGAACAGATGACTTTAGTGGACCTGTGCCAAGTTATAACATTTGAAAACTTTGCAGTGAATATTAATTAGAGGGGGGAAGGAAGGCTCTTAGTTCCTCTAACATATGCTCTGGTCTCTGATTCTTGAAAGGTGGCACTGACAAAGAGAGGTGATTTTTAAGAACATATTAATTAGCATCAAACACTCATCCCCTATTGTGGTGATTTTTCAAGGATCACCATTAAAAGTGTGAATTTCCCCCCTGAATAGGTATCATTCATGCACATGTTACTGATTGCCTAGGGTCATCCTTGTGACAAGTTTAGAAATCATTCATTTGATACTCATTTGCTACATGGCAGTGTAACATTTTCTTGTTCACCACAAGAGCAGGCAGTTGGGAAACACACTGTGATGGGGGGGGGGGCGGGGAAGGTGGCAAAGCAGCAGCAGATTGCATAAACAATGGCAGTGAACAGGCACAGAAAAAGACAAAGCACGGTATAAGAGTAAAGTGTATTTTGGAATATTTGCCCCCACCAAGCAGTGTTCTCTGTTTTAACCTCACAGTCTAAATTAATGAACAAGCCACGTGTTCTAAGATGGTATCTGAAGCCTCATCACCATAGCTGTCAACGTTTCCCTTTTTAAAAAGGAAATTCCCTTATTCCGAATAGGATTCCTCGCAAGAAAAGGGAAAAGTTGACAGCTATGCTCATCACCCACCTAATAGTATCCAGAAGTTGTACCCCTATGACTTAACCAGGAGATGTTGTCATTTGCTTCCTGCATCATTTTATTCACAGAATAGTCCTGTTGTACATTACATAGTCATACTGGGTACAATCCAAAGATTGTGAGGAATATCCATGAAGAGGAGAGCAGAAGCTTCAATTTTAAATTAACCACACTTTAGCATGGCACCTGAAAATATCAGTAGATAATACCTCCCTAAACACCAATCATACCTCCAATGCATAGGTAAATAGGTGACTTCAAATTGTACCTAAGCATCACTAGAGTTGGGGGTCTTCTTTTCTACGTCATCTGTTTATTGGAGTCAATAGGACACCAACAGTCCAAAGAATGAATGCAGTAATATTTAGTTCCTCCGCCTTTTAAATGTTTTTTTTCCCTTCAATTCATAGTTGAATGGCTTACATCTTTATTACATCCTTAGAGTGGCTCCTTTGCCAATTTTCTTTTGGAGTACAGCAGCATTGGGCAAGTATATGTGCCAAAAGGCAATTTTTATGAACCCTAAGGTGCAACTGGAGGATGAATATATTCCTTGTTTTACTCAACCACTTACTAGCTGCCTTTCCCCAAAATCCTGGCAGTGTTCAAGTTCAACAAAATTAGCTGCCTTTTAACCCAGTGGTAACTCCTTTGTACAACAGAGGATTATGAGGTGGCCAAAGAATTTCATTTATCCTTGAAAACCATTACTGCTTTGCTCTTCATTTATTAAGCAGGCAAATACTGGAATCATATTACGTATGAGTGCATATCTTGACCAATAACAGAATAAAGGCAATATTGTGTATCCATTCTGTCTGTAGTCATAAAATGCCCTCAACTTTGAATTCTAGGCAACAAATTCCTCCAGGCAACAATTCCAAGGCATTACATCTTATTTCATTTGTTCCATTAGCCATCATCCCCCCACCCCCACCAAGACATATGTTCCAGTGCTGTCCTTGCCATTTTTACTCTCTGCGAGTATGAAGTACACTATTCTTCTTCTGTATATCTTACACACATAGTCAATTGTGGGGCACAGGGAATTATCCCTAAAATAATAGACTTCAAGAATGTTTGACAATAGTATCTTTAAATGAACTGGCATTTGTTGATCAGATAAGATGAAGACTTTTATTCTGTATTCTGAGGAGTGGAACATTCAGTAGCCTAAGGTCATCTTTATTATTTGGTATATTGACAAAAAATGTCAAAAATGGACAACTACTACTACTTACTACTACTACTCTATCGGTGCTCAATGGCTTAGTACCATCTATTAAGATTGACTCTCCTCAATACTCAAATTGTTATTAAACCCTATAAAGACATTGGACAGACTATGGGGAAGATTTTTATGAAGCATATTGATACTGTAGTTAAGAGAGGTTGTGTTATTTGAATTAAATATGTTTAGATTTACCATTTTTTCTTGAGTAGCTTTTTTCCTTCAACACTCAAAAGTTTAGAGTAAGTGTGTCTTCCAGGGAGAAATATGGCAGATTGAATGTCTTCTGTCGGCAAGTTGCTGATGGAGATAATTATCTGGTGATTGATGATAGCCAAGCATAAATCTTGGCTATCAAATTCACTCTAGAGATAAGAGTGAAAAGAGTGAAATTTCCTGAGAAAGCTGTCAGCTCCTGGGAATCCTGGGAATCAACATCTTCCCAAAAGACGCATAAGAGTCCCAATGAGCATAGGGTCTGCAAAAGTCTCTCTATTTCTGAGACATATATAATTCATGACTGCATGACTGAGAGAGGTTTCTCTCTCTACCAGTAGAAATTTACATCTGGTGTGTGAGCTACTTTCTGGCTTTGATCATTAAAGGGCTGAAGGCAGAACAAAAACATGTTCTAATTGTTTGATTTAATAAAGTTTAAACAATCAATGGAGTGAAGGTGAAGACAGGAGTTGTAATGAGACTGACTTGTTAATAAGATCAAGAGCATTCAATATGGCAAATACTGTACATCATTGGACAGTCCAGTGACTGTTGGCATCCTTCAGCAAATTTTTGATGAGCAAATAGAAGTGATAGAGCTGAGATAGATTAAATGGTGAATGAAAATGGACCAGAGATTAAATGGAAAGTGCAATCAAAGGGGACACAGAGACTTTGGAGAATGATAGGGATAAAGGGTTTCCAGAACATCCTGAGTTGGCAGAGATAGAGTTGAGAGAGTGAGAGAGGGAGGGTGGGAGAGAGGGAGGGAGGGAGAGAAAGGACTCAGTGTACAACTTGGAATGAATCCAGAGTGAAATGCTATCAAACCTTTGGCACTTTTATTGGAAAAAGAATGGAATAAGTGTAAGTGTAAGATGCTTTTAAAAAAGAAGAAGGATGGAAACCACAACAAATACAACAGGAAATGGGAATGGAAGATACAGAACTGGGTATGAATTAATGAATACATAATAAAAATTGTGGAATATTATTTAAATATATGACCGCAGCAGAGAGACTTTTGTGTGGTCAGAGATAGAAAGACTTATTGTTTAACATGGAGGAATTGTTGTAGAAATTATTGGCGACAACGTTGATATGCTTGATTCAAAAAAACTATTGCTGGAATTTATTAATAACAATAATTAGAGAATCCCTTTTGGATTTTTTGTGTAAAAAGGAAAATGAATTAACCTAAGACATTTGGGTTGGAAGATTTGGAAAATATTTCCTAACAGAAAGTAGATCAGCTGGATGTCAGCAAATATTTTTAATAGTTTTTTTATGTAGCGGGCAAACAGAAAATCAGAAGTCCTTTTTATTGTTCATCTTTTCTCTTTTATTTTCTTCTGGTTTTTTGGTTTTCATTTGGTGTTCTCTGTTTTTGTTTTTGTTTAGATTCATTTCTTTTATCTTATTGTATTATGAAAAAATATTTAATAAAATCTTATTTTTTAAAAAAATGTTTAGAGTTGGCACACTCTAAGGACATGCAATATTCTGTGGAAATTTACCTGCTAAACTTCTCTTTTTGTATAGTTAAAGGTTTAGGAGCCCAAGCAGAAAAAAACATGGCAATCTTTCATCAGTTAAAAATAGCTCAGTTGCACCAGCACTGGAGCATCAAAATTATTTAATTGAAAAGAGTTTCATTAGTTTTACTGGGTTGGTCTCAAGATCCAATAAATGAATAAGCTCCTAGCAATGCAACATTCCCACTTCATCCCAGAGGTGTACAGCTTGTATTAACATACTAATCAAATTCTAATGAGGCAAATATTTGCTTACTTTGAGTAGATTACATATTTATAACAAGGCTACAGAGCAGACAATAGTTTAAACAAGGAAAATGGGCTATAGATCAAGGGATGAACTGAAACATGAGACATTTAACTATACCTACCACACACAAAAACATTGACCTCACTCAATTTTTTCTTTGTGACATTCACATAGCAATATATTTCTGGTTACCTGGCTGAGATATATTAGCTGGTCACTTAGTGATAGTTTTAAGTAGCAATTACTTGCTGAGCAAAAAACGAGTGGCCAGCTCTCTGTGCCATGATAACCAAGGAACCACAAAGAAACTTCAGCCATGCCACTTATATAATATAAGAACTGAGTTGAAGTGAAGCACAGCTAACATTCAGTTGCTCATCTCCAAAATGATAGCAGTGGTGACTTGTCCTTTAAAACTGCGCAAAAGCAAAAAAGAAGACATTTTTGCACACTGTGAAACACTTTGCTAACAACAAGTGACTCATACACAGCATGTCAGTCTAACAGATCTCTGTATATCTGATTTCATGTCAAATTAGGGTCATGATAATTCACATTATGGTCAAGATCATGGCTTTCATTATTCTTTCCTGGCACTCTATGCACAGAAATAGAAGAAAAGTAAACAAAGGCTTTGGTCTGGAGAGATTTATAATCTCAGATAATACAATTTGGTGTTCAGCAAAGATAACTGTTCTGGAGATACCAAAGACAAGCAAAATCTTTATTACTTCCCAAGAGCATGATCACATGGCAGGGTTACTTTCAAAATCCTTTTATAACCCAATCCTATTCCTGTTTACTTGGGCATAAGTCCCTCTTTTCTCACTAAACCTTACTCTTAAATCAGTGGACATAGGATTGCTGTCCTATGTCAAACCTCTCTTTCTGATTAAATTCGTTCTGTCTTACAGCAGTGTTCAAACAGGCACACTTAAGTCCCCTGGTATTTCTTAGCATAGCAGAAAGCAAATATTTGCCATAATAGTTTGCCCAAGACTGCACGCATTTTGCAGTAAATATATTCAGTCTTTCATTAAAAACAACAACAGCAACTTACAGAACCATGTCCACGGCTGAACATTTTAGTTTCTTAAATGGTGTATCCCCCCCAGTCACTGACTGCTACTTGTAACCTTGAGTTTAAGTTGGACAAATTTGTTTTTCTGGAGGTTTATTAATATGTATGGCTTTGCCAATCTAACCCATGCACAACACAGAAGTCCCCATGCTAAAAATCCAATCCACTAAAATTTCCTTTTGAAATTCTTGTAATATAACAGCCCCTCCCAGCACATACCACTAATACATGCAAAAAATAACTTAGGTTTTTCCTTGTGAATGGCCATTAACTGTTCCCAAATGTGTGTTTCAATTTATGGTCATGACAAGTCATTTCAGCAGAGATCGACAATTAGGTATGCCACCATTATTCCATTACCATGTTGTATTCTCGTAGACAACTGTTTGAAGTCTGCTTGCCCATGGTAGGCAAAAGTGGGTGGAGCAACAGCTTCGGCTTTTACCAGTAAATGGCACACCACACATAGAGCTGCCATACATCTGAAGTTTCTCAGACGTATATGGGATTTGTCCTCCGAAAATAGCATCTGGGTGGATTTTTTAGAAATCAGAAAATCTGGGCATATGGCAGCCCATATCTGAAGTGTTACTATTATTTTTTAGCCGAAACAAAACAAGCTCCGGATTTTAATTTTTTGAAATATGACAACCCTACCACACACCTCTCCACCCTTTATCTATTCAAACAAGAGGCTTTATCACAAATCAGAGATACATTTCAGCTGATGAAAACACTCAATGAGAGCATGTACTAGGGCTGCTAATAGGCACAGCTGTACTGTTTTGCCTCTACTGCTGCTGCTGCTGTTAATATTTATTTATATCCCACCTTTTTCCTAGTCCTGGACTCAAGGTGGTTGTATTATACAGTGGTACCTCGCAAGACGAAAAGAATCCGTTCCGCGAGTCTCTTCGTCTAGCGGTTTTTTCATCTTGCAAAGCAACCCTATTAGCAGATTAGCGCTATTAGCGGTTTAGCGGCTATTAGCGGCTATTAAAGGCTTAAGGGATTAGTGGATTAGCTGCTAAAAGGCTATTAGCAGCTTAGTGCCTTAGAAAAAGGGTGTGGGGAGCGAAAAAAATTTGCAAGAATCGCAAGACATTTTCGTCTTGCGAAGCAAGCCCATAGAGAAATTTGTCCTGCAAAGCGCATTGAAAAACGGAAAACCCTTTCGTCTAGCTGGTTTTCCGTCTTGCGAGGCATTCGTCTTGCGGGGCACCACTGTACTGCTGTATATCACCTGCTATATTATACAAGTTGGTGATATATCAATTATAAATAACTAACTAACTAGCCTGGGAGTAGGGTTGCAGCTTGGAAAGAATCTGAAGGCCAGCTAGAGACAGCTCCCAAGCCTGTGATTCCTTGGGTAGAGGTTGTGCCTTGCCTCTGTTTTGCTTAACAAATCTCCAGGAGAAACCCATACACTGGGCAATTCAATGCTGCTGCTGACTTTCAGTTGGTACTAAAGTGTTTATTCCGCAAGGTTCACTTAAACCCTAAATAAGTTGCTGAGGGTGCTGACAGATTTTGCATACATGTCCATAAGTAGTCCCAAACCTGCTGCAAACAGTTGCAACCACAAACAGCAAGGACGACATGGGAAGAACTGCCAGTGAGTGAATATTGCAAGAGAAAGATGTGCACTGCATGTTCATCTATTTCCCTTCAAAATAGCTTGGTGAAAATAGAGCAGGAGGACATTACTTGCTTCCCACTTAAATGTATACTGGTATGGAGTCTATATGATTTCTTGAACACAACTGGTAGTTCTCGATTGGTAGCCGCCCAGAGTGGCTGGGGAAACTCAGCCAGATGGGTGGGGCATAAATAATAAATTATTATTATTATTCTCATTTGACTTGCATCTGAGAACCCAGGCTTATGCCGTCAGGCTACATGCCAACTTTGAATATCCTATACAATCTTACAGATGTTGTTCTTGTCTTTATTATGTATTTTCTGTTTTTTATCTTGTATTTTTTGGTAGTCAACTGCCCTGAGAACTATAGGTAAAGGGCGGTATACAAATTTAACAAACAAACAAGCATTTCTACTTAGAATTAAGTCCCAGAAGTACAATGGGAAAAGCAGTTAAAAACACAAACATATATTTAACTAAGGAACATAACATCCAGAACAAGGTAACTTCCAAAACTGCCCTCAAGTACCGACTAACTCAGTCTAACATGATTATAATGTATAGGCAAACTAATGGAATTATTTAACTGTCAGAATGATGATGTGAACCTTGACTAGGCTATTTTTTAAATAGGCATATCCCCTGATTACTTAATAATTCACCCGTATAATTCACACTCATATGAATCTATATTTATATGTACAAGGTTACCACACAAAATGATTAAATTATACGTTCTGTGTTATGCTATGTGTATTATGCCAAAGTGCACCATTTCTAAGAACTACCACTCTTAGATATGTGGATAACTGGGGGTGGGGAATGGAAGGCTTAAGTATAGCGTGCTCTGACCAATTTCTTCTTCAACCCCAACCTTCAGAACTGGGCCACAGGGATCAGTGCATCTGCTATAATTAATTTATGGCCAGATTGATGGAACCAGATGGGAGGTCATTGTGATTCAGAAATTTGAAAAGAATAGGAAGGTGTATAGTATTATTCCAGTTTTATATTATAAAAGATAGTTTGGGGTTTAACAAATTATTCTGGATGCATACATGTACCTTAAACAAGAGTTTCCTCTGAAGTTCTCATTCTTGAAATACACATATGCTAAATTACATATGCTTAATCCATTGACTTCAAGCAAAGCTGATGCCACAGACTGTAACTACAATGTTATGGGAAATAGTCTTTTATGTGTTGCCCACCACATGGAGCTTAGAGTCATTTCTTTTACAGGTCATTCCAAGAGAATGAACATTCTGTGTCTAAGTACAATATACATATGACTTCTCTTTGTATTCCATGCCTGAAGCGAGGGTGCTATTTAGTTTGGGGGAGGAACAAACAATCATCTCCATTATGTTTAAGACAAGGATTAATGTTGTCCCTTCCTGATGAAACCTGAAATGGCATCCCTGGCCTGAAGCTTCCATTAGATGTCTCTATCCAATTAATTCTGCAAAAACATTGAGTATCATGGATTATGGGAAGTACCATCTATCCTAGGGTCCAACAATCAGAAGAGGCAGGGCCAAATCTGGCCACTAGGTAGTTCCACCTATATGTCTCCTAGCGTTCCTTCAGTTACCAGCTAAGGCAAAAGGGACTGTGGAAGGAGTGATTACTGTTGAAATAGGATTTACTGGCAGTCCATTTTCACTTCCAGTCTAGCTGATTACCAATTAAAGGCATTATCCAACTAAGTTACTTAATGTACCTAAGTCATGTCCAGAAATTTTGGTATGAGTGAACATAAGAGTAGAGCTAACATTGGATAAAGGTAAAGATACCCCTGCCCGTACGGGCCAGTCATGTCCGACTCTAGGGTTGTGCGGCCATCTCACTTAAGAGGCCGGGAGCCAGCGCTGTCGAAGACACTTCCGGGTCACATGGCTAGCGTGACGAAGCTGCTCTGGTGAGCCAGCACCAGCGCAGCACACGGAAACGCCGTTTACCTTCCCGCTATAAAGCGGTACCTATTTATCTACTTGCACTTAAGGGTGCTTTCGAACTGCTAGGTGGGCAGGAGCTGGGACCGAAAGACGGGAGCTCACCCCGCCGCGGGGATTCGAACTGCCAACCATGCGATTGGCAAGTCCTAGGCGCTGAGGTTTTACCCACAGCGCCACCCGCGTCCCTCTAACATTGGATACAACCCTACTAATCAACTTCCTTAATTTTGGCCACTTCTATGGTATTGCTCTGCTTATGCTGACTGCTTACTTGTTAGAAATAAATGCTACTGAATTAATCAGGGCTTGCTTCTCATTAAGCTTGTACATGATTGGGTTGCCATTTGCCAGTTAGCATTGTTCTTTTCAGAAAAAAAATGAAAACTTAAGAGGATGCCTTGATTTTAGCAACTCTGTTGGAAAATAAATGAATAGGCATGTATTTTTAGGTCTAGTCATTTTATTCATTTGGTTTATTTGCTTATAGTTAAACAAATGGATGTATATTATTTTTATTTGAAGTTGACCTGAGTTGTAGCAGTTTCTACAAAGAGCACACAGCAATATTTCAGCTAATTAGATAATAAGTTTTTCATAATAGTATGTGGTTCGTTTGATTGTTTTGCCTTAGCAAATATGAGTAAGAATGGTGCAACCTAGATCACTATCTGTGTATTATATGCTATAGTGTTGTCTGTTGGTAGACAATGAATGATTTAGCATGTGTGGGTGAGGTGTAAAAAGAGCTATTTTCTTTCATTTTTGAATTTTTCAGTCCTGTGCCGAAAAATAGCTCTTGAATAATTGATAAGGATTTTCTATCATTTCTCATGAAAAACCCATGAGATTCAAGTTTGCTGCATGATGTTGATAACGCAGGAGGGTTAATACTGCAATTATACTGTATATTGTGTGGGTAGCATATTTAAAGTTTAACAAACCCATTTTAAGACAAAAGACAACATTTTGTGCTTATCCCAGAAATTGTTTCCCTTTCACAGGGTTGTTAGCTTTTTCTTTTTAAGTGCAAAACCCCAAAGTGCATCTAGCAGCTTTCAGCACTAGTACTTGGTGAAACTGTGTTGTGATTTCTTTTCTTTAAAAAAATCAAATTGGGAAAAGATAATATTTTAAATATTATGTTCAGTTATTGAACAAAAGCATGGTACTACATCAATTGTAAGGAACGCGGGTGGTGCTGTGGTCTAAACCACTGAGCCTAGGGCTTGCCGGTTGGAAAGTCGGTGGTTTGAATCCCAGGACGGGGTGAGCTCCCATTGCTCGGTCCTAGCTCCTGCCAACCTAGCAGTTCAAAAGCATGTCAAAGTGCAAGTAGATAAATAGGTACTGCTCCAGTGGGAAGGTAAATGGCGTTTCCGTGCGCTGCTTTGGTTTTGCCAGAAGCGGCTTAGTCATGCTGGCCACATGACCCGGAAAAACTGTCTGCGGACAAACGTGGGCTCCCTCGGCCAGCAAAGCGAGATGAGCGCTGCAACCCCAGAGTCGTTGGCGACTGAACTGTCAGGGGTCCTTTATCTTTACCTTTTACATCAATTGAAAGGTTTTGTAACTCTCCGCCCTCACCTACTTCGAATGTGTTGAGTCTGTGTGGAAATCTAATGGCAGTGTAAGTCCTAGCAAGATGGCATATGTCAAAGTTGCTGTGGTAGCAACCACAGTAACTCCACAACACACCATTTATCAGAGATTCAAAGCACTATTCAACAGACCACAGTGACACCTGACTCATTTCTTTGCCCTCCTCAAACAATCACTTTGGGATTGCAGAAGGCGCTCAGTTGTGTGGCTCCCTCAGCCTTGTTCCCATAGTCCTTTGAATAGAAAGGCTGCATGAAACACTGGGATACACGAGTTTATGCACTATTCACAAGAGGGGTGAAAAAGTCTGCCATCTGCTCAAAATACTTGTCTGTTATCTTTTTATTCAACGTGAAGGCACATCTAATATGTGGGAATCCACGAGCATAACCTTTATAATAGAAAGCTGAAAGTACACAAGAACAATGAAGCAATCACTACAAAATCAAGGACAGAAAGAAGCCTCTGCCCTTATTGAGCTGAATATTAGTGATAAAAAAGCAGGAGGAAGGAATATGAATTCTCTACCTTTCCATTGCTACTGTTCTTCTCTGGCTCCTGAGTATCAACTTCCAGAGGGGAAGCCATGTTAGTTTATTGCAGCAAAACAAACAAAGGCTTCAGTGACATCTCAAATACTAACAATTACATCATGACAAAAGCTTTTTGTGCCTCAAAAATGAGCTGTGGAAGGTGCAAATATAATGCAACGTCAGGATCTTTGTGTGTTTTTCCTTTCTTGAATTAGTTTAGAATATGCAAGACATACAATTTGAAATGACTATGGTTCCCTGTGAAACCATCTCCTGGCTTTCTGGTTCAAAAGGAGTAAGGAAAAATATATGACCTCTTTTTCCCTTGGGGTGGCAGGAGAAAACACAGAATGTTTACTTTTTGCAAGCCCAACCATGTATTAGTGTTACCGTTTGGCAATATCTCCCCTTCTTTTGATTAATTGCTTAATATTGTTTAAAGTCCTTATCTGAGGATTTTATAGGAATTGAGTCGTGGATTGTCATAGCTGGCATTTTGTATTCATTAATGCCATTTGAAAATACGAAATGAAATTCACTGAAACATGCCTGCCTGACAAAGTGACATGTGGCATTGTGTAATCCTAATGGATAGATGGTATCAGGTCCAGAGAATCCATCATGGATCATAAATCTGAACAAAAAATAAACGTAAAATCCTTTGCCGTGATGTGATTAAAAGAAGGCAGTATACACTCTTTGTGATGGCCTACATATTGAGATGCCCCACTCTTTTTAACAAATAATGTTTAAAAATACAGAATTGCATCCAGTACATATTGCAGTTCCATTCATGCAATGTTTCTCTCCTGCTTCCTACATGACCCCAAAGAAGGAAAAGGGAAATGCTTTTTTTTCTACACAGCTATTTTAGGGTGATACTAGACCTGATTGGTAGCCACGATTGTTATTTGTATATGTGTTCCTGTCTAAACTGGGGGGGGGGGGGGAGCTACTAATTTTTACAACAAATCTTATGCACAGGTGGGGGAAGTTAAACCCCTTCTGGCTTATCGCCTACCCATGCTTTATCACTGCAGGCACCATTTGACCAGCCCATCTGCTATAGGAAGTGAGCTAGACATGTTGGGATGGCAGGGATGAGGAAGGAGCTTTGAGTGACAGAATGCCATGAGATAAGGCAGGAGCGTTCAGCTCCCACCACCTGTGTGCACACTGTACCTCACTTCAGAAGTGAGTGTGGCAGATAGATGAATAAACACAGCTGCCCAGATGTGTCTGATTTGGCTCCAGGAATGCTTTTTGGCATTATATCAGTCATAGACAGGTACAGAGCAATCATAAACTCTTGATCCACCGCACAGGATTGAATTAGGAAGTGGTGGTGATGTCCAGGTGCCCTGTGCTCCACCATTGTGGAGGTCTCCATTTCACCTACTGGAAGCACAGGCAAGTGGAAGCTACTGCTTTATCTCTGTCAGTGGTAGCCAGCATCAATCCCAGACCCTCCGAGTGTCCCTATTTTCTAGGGATGTCCCTGATTTAGAGAAGCCTTCCCAGTTTCTGATTTGATCCCAGAATGTTCCACTTTTCCTCAGGACGTCCCTATTGTCACTGGAGAAATGTTGGAGCCATCTGAAGGCAGCCCTATACAGGAATATTTTTCAATGTTTAATGTTTTATTATGATTTTATATATGTTGGGAGCTGCCCAGTGGCTCAGCCCCTTTATTGAAAGTTTTTGGGGAGGTGGCCCCCCAGGCCCTCACAGAGGGGGCTGAGCCCCCACAAAGTTCTGTGGTGGCTGTATGTGTACATTGTGGGGTGTGCTCACATCACATGCGCAAGCCGCAGGGCATGTTTGCGTCACGTGTGCAAGCTGTGGGGCGCCTGCACAAGACGTCAACACACCACAGGGCATGAGCGCATGGCGTGCTGATGTCATACAGCTCCGGCCCCTCAATCACGGGGGCAAGGTGGCACCTGTGATCAAATATGTACTTCCACAGCAACCTAGCCCCCACCCCCATGCTGATCTGAGGTACAGGTTGCTCTTAAAATATACTTCCTTAGCTAAAGGTAAAACCAAAGTATTTTAGAGCAGGTCTAACTTCACGAACTAGTTCAGTAAGAGCAGGAAACAGAAATTCAGTAGTGTGCAGTCTACAAAATAAAAATAAAGGTGATTTTGATCCACATATTTTCAAGACAAAATCAGTACTATGTGGACTCAGTGATGCACCTGGGTATTGTCAGTTGTGCATGTTTCCTTTTCTTTGGTTGTTAATGGTGGGATGCCTGATCCCACAGAAATTGTTCTTGTTAATACGATACATTGGCGGTGAATGATGATGTTGCCTTGAAGCGAGCTTTTATTGTGGATCATGCAGTTGCACATGGGTTTATGCTGTTCAAATTTTAATGAATGAAATCAAGCCAAGCCCTTTAGCAAAACAACAACAAACCTTTTTTACTGCACATTTTATATCCTGCAAGCTGACCTCTGGGAGTGATGATTATCCGTTTGTGTTCATTTAAAAAGATTTATTTAGTTGACGGAATTACCATAAGATTGCCTTTTTAAACGGGCTATTTGCTAATGGAAAGCAACGTCAAGAGCATTATGAGATTATTGCTTCATTTCAAATAATGTACAGAGATAGTCAAAGGTTACTATCACTGCTTTACTTTTGTTTTGTTTTTTAAATGTATATCATGCTATCTCTGCAACAAAGACTGGGACACGGAAGAGGATGAACAGAGTTCTCTGCATTCTTATAGTACAAAGGCTAGGATTCTGAATTTACCTATACTAAGGCTGCATTAACGTGTGTCTTACTGTGTCAGTTTAACTGACTATAAGGCTAGTGCTTCTGTCTCCTTTTCTAATTTTCCTCTCACACTGCAAATGCCTGTCCTGTCCTGTCCCGTCTTGACCGCTATACCACCATGTTGCAGTAAATGTCATTCACATGTCATTACTCCATGCCGTCTGTCTCTTACGCTCTGCCATTCTTCTAGGTTTTACCTTTTCAGCACGACTTTCTATGCTTAAATACTGGCCCGCTTTCTCATCAGGCAAAAAAGAAAGAAAGGTGTGAGCTTTGAAATGGGCAGGGAGCACAGGGCATGCCAGTATGTAGCCTTATGGCTCATCACGTGATTGGCTGTATCATGAACCCATGAAAAAGGTGGAGAAATTGCTGCAAATTTCTGTGTTAAGCGGACTGCAAACCAGGCATTTGTTTTTGTCAAGTGAATTCTCTCCAGCTTGTTAAGCTGAGAGCATGACTCTCAAGTGTTGAGTCATAGGCTTATTCATGCATTGGTGGCTTTGTCAATAAGATCCTGCAAATTGTTTTAATAAAAAAATTGTTACACTATAGAGGTTTGCTTTGAAATGGAAATACGTGGTGAAATCAGTCAACATGAATAATGGATTCCAGTGCAACATTGTTTAGGGAACTACAAATTCTTTGTTCTGCAAGAATCACGTGAGAGCAAATGGCCAGCACACAGAAGAAAGTGGGTCTTTGTTAAGATACTACTTCCATGTACAATTCTGACAACATTATTAACATTATTAACATGAAGCAAAATATCTGCTCAAGTGGTATTTGTTTTTCTCTAGGCTTATTTGATAACCTTTCTCTCTTGATTACATTTTGGGGCCTGGGAATGAACTGAGTGGCATGTGTATATGCATGATGGTGCTTGGAATTTTTATGAAGCCAGTATTAATTTATGACTAACAAAAAACACGGATAATTTTTTAATTTAGTCTTTACTGCAAGGAAATGCTTAGGGCCAGTCTCTCTCCAACAGAACCATTATATAGGTTCAATAGACATTCTAAACTACAGGTTGAAGCCTTGTTAGTAAAACTAGCCATGGTAACTGACTCAGCTTTAGTTTGTGAGGAAGGCATAGAATAGACGAATGCTGTTACTATATAGTGCTGGTCTTCCACTAATCAGTCGGGGGCCCCACTATCAGGTCATGACCTCATCTAAAGTGGGTCACAGCTGCAAATACATTGCACAAAATTATGAAAAGGTTCCCCAGATACATGTTTGGGTTATAGGTAGGTCCTGGGTCTGAACAAGTTGAAGGCTGCTGTGATATAGGAACTATTTCTTTGCTTAGGTATTTATACCCTGTTTTAAAGAACAAAAGACATCAGGGGCCAGAATATGAAACTTTTATAGGTTTTACAACATATTTTCTACCACCTCTTCATATACTTCATGTGCATGGATCATAGCTACTATATTTTTTAAAAACCAGGTAGGCAACACATGGGATTTTGTTCTTAAGGGAGTAAGTCAGCAAAGGCATAACAGACAACCTTCATAGTCAAGGTTTCTGCTGACAGGACAGATTTCCCAGGATCAACATTAGAATCTGAAAACCACTTCAAACATGATTGATGTTCTAATTAGGGGGCACTTACAGAAAAAGGGCATGTTGATTGCTTGTACATTTTTTGTTTCATGTGTACTGGCACTGTAAGGCATTAGCCACAGTTCCCCAGTGCACGTAACAGAATAGTACTATGTGCAGTCATCATCGTGATCAACGTTCAATTTGCATGCTTTTTTCCAGTATGAAAATGCTATCTAAATAGGGCAGTCCTTCCATCTGAAAAGGCCCCATTTCTTAACTACCATAGGGGAAACTAATGACAGTGTTATGCTAATTAAATGGCAAATGTATTGACTCAGATCGCTCTGGGGTAAATGTTTGGTGCTGGATCACATCTGCCCTATTCTTAGTAGTCATAATTGTAATTGTCCTTATACGTTACATCATAAAGCAGTGACAGGAAGTGATAAAAATAAAAAAAAATAGATTTTAGAAAATAGATTTCAGTGTGAGCACAGTGTGAGTTTTATCTTTATAGCAGAAACTCCCCTCCTCCTTCATCTGAATTTGCATATGGAATAATATTCCAAAACTGATTCTTCTTCAGTTTAGTACTGTGTATTTGGGGGGTCTATTGACCACAATAAAGCTGTGTCTGAGAGTTTAAATCAATGCAGCATTCTACTAAGAACCATTAGGGATACTTCATACAATATGGTGTTTGGCATGTACACATTAAACATATAATGGATCCATATAATATATACATGGCATACATATAATGGACACTTTGCAGAGGTTTGGACTAGATGACCCTTGGGGATCCCTTTCTAGGATTCTGTGATAACAAACATGTGCTTGTAACCACACACATAAAACCACCCCCTAGACTAAATTTCTGTGATATTTATTTCTGAGTAAATCCCAATAGAGCTGAACAAACACAGGACCGGGTTGTACACACACACACACACACACACACACAATATTATGTGTATTCCACCTTTCAACAGTTGAAATCATGCTCAAGGCAGCTTACAACATGATAAAAATACATAGCTACAACTTAACAAAACTAGTCTTAAACAATAAATAGAACATTAAAGAATATTTCACCAAAGTAAACAATTTCCACATAAATCACAAAATCTGAACCAAAGATACAAAAATCAACAGCAACAACCCCACAAACACCCCAGCCCAAGAATCAGTTCAGCAGCCTCAGCGTTCCTAGCTGGAGTCAATTGGGGCCCTGCCCTCCTAGGCCAGGTGGGAAAAGACCTGCAAGGCAGGAAGTAGGTCTTCCAGGATTCACAGCAGAGATAGTTGTAGTATCAAGCATTTCCACCTTTATTTGGTAATTTCAGGTTTCATAATTTCTTTTAGACATGGTAAAATACTGTTAGATAATTACCTATTATTATTATTATTATTTATATTTTATTGTTAGATAATTACCTATCAGGCACTATTGATGTGGAGGGAAAGACTTTTAGTGTGCAGATTGGAATTTTGTGAATCAGCTAAATTCAGTGAGCTTCAAATGGAAATATTTGGTTTTGACCTAACAAGAACTCTGTGGTTTGGGTTTGAGGTAGAGTTCCACAGTCTGCTAAATCTATCCTAGTTAAGAAGATTATTCTACTTTGACTTTTCAAT
The DNA here is from genome assembly GCF_965153285.1 of Podarcis tiliguerta. Classification (NCBI taxonomy): domain Eukaryota; kingdom Metazoa; phylum Chordata; class Lepidosauria; order Squamata; family Lacertidae; genus Podarcis; species Podarcis tiliguerta. The sequence continues at coordinate 41,469,689 of NC_139534.1, forward strand.
TCAATCTAACTTAGTTACAGGATCTGACCATTTCACAGTGTAAGCGGCGAGGCCTTTTCAGATTACTTTTATGTTCACACTTATTTGGAGCATCTCCCCAGCCATGCGGTGTGGGATTAAAGAAAGCAGGAGTTAAAGGCAAATTAGCATTTGCTTTTCACAAATCATCTGGAACTAAATTAAATAAACCCTTTTTGTCCTGTGTGACCTTGGACTGGCTACTGTGGAAGAGAATTGGACAGTGTTTTTATTGAATCTGGCTCCTAACAGTATAAAACAAAACAAATCAAATTTAATTGATTTGATCCTTCTGTTTGCTACACTTTGGGACACAGCAAATATTTACTTGTACAACCGCATTAAATAATTTGAGTAAATTTGAGGAAATGAGGCTCTTACAAACAAGGAAATTTAAATAATACACGGGTAAAGCTGCTTTTAAAAAGTAGTTTTAAAATATTTGCTTTTCATTCACTTGTCAGATATCACATTCCTCTTTCTTAGCTGTTTCACAGCCTGTTCTAGCTATAGTATGTAACAAATATAACTGAAATGTTGGGTGAAATATGGGCTTTTCAAAATTAATAGGCCAGTCAAAATGTGGCTTTGTTTAAAGTTGGCAGCAAACCCCCAGTGATGAAATGTAATTTTTTAATGACTAGACAGAGTTTAAAACTAAGCCATGTGAAATTTTCCCAGAACTAATGTCAAGTGTTTGTAATCAAATGAGATGACTAAACGTTTGCAGTTTTTGTGTGATGAAGCTATTTGTGAAATTAATCATCAGCTTTGGGGCTGCTTAATGAAATTATCCTAGAATTTATAGCTTGGAAAGTATCCATTGCAACCAAGCAAAATAATGCAATACAGTATGAGCTGAATATAAGAAATGTTCCCAAATAGTATTTAGTATGCCTTTGGTCTTTTAATCTGTTTTTGTCTTGTATTATTATTATTATTATTATTATTATGTTATGCCCTGCCTTTTTATCTGACATGACGCAAGGCTTTGTACAGACAGAAACAAGAACCACTAAAAATGTAGAAAAACCAGTCATTAAAATACAATTGAAATATTGATAGAATTAAAACAATATACATATCTAACATCTGTTTAAAGCATATCAATAATTACAAACATGACTCCCCTTCCCCCTCTCGCCCTCATTTTATTCTCATAGCAACCTTGTGAGATATCATAGAACTTTAGAATAGCAGGGACCCCCAAGGATCACCTAGTCCAACTAAGGAAACAGCAAGTGGCTTAAGGTCACCCAGTGAGCAGCCTCATGGCCAAGTGAGTTTTGAAGCCTGGTCACCCCACCCCATTACTCTAAAACCACTGCAACGCTGTCCCAGAGATCGACCACTGGGAACAGGTCTATAAAGCTGTTTATTATTACTGATAATGCTAACAACAACAAGAAGAAGAAGAAGAAGAAGAAAAATAGGTGCCTTGGTAAGGTAAGATACCCACAAAGATCCATTTACCACTATTCTGGATATCACTCTTATCAGCCCTAAGCCAACAGAACTGGAGCACATTCATTTACCCAAATTGAAAACCTTGACTGAAGAACTGGGTTTCAGTCTTTGTTGTTGGATCATTGGGTAGGAGGAGAGAAGGAAGGACTGAATAGAGGATAGAGCATGAGACTCTCAGTCTCAGGGGCATGGGTTTGAGCCCAAGGTTGGCCAAAAGTTTATTGCATTGCTGGGGTTGATGACCTTTGTGGTCCTTTTAAATTCTATGATTCTAGATAGGGTTTTTTCCCCTATGAATTGGGTAGAAATGAGAGGAAAGAGAGAAAGTCTGTATCCATCTTTCCTTAAGCTCATGAGCCTCCCTTTCCCCCAAACAGATTATTGGTGCCATTGCTGAGTTTCTGACTGGGAATCTATATTAATTAATTAATCAATCAATTTTAAAATGTACTTTGGCTTGGCTCCTGAATGTTTAAAGACGGGGTGGATGTGGATGAAAGTACTACAATATAAACTCTTAAATTAGGTTTCAGAATATGCCATCAGGGTCACCTCTAGTTATATACCGCCCAACAATAAAATGAATGGAATATTTGAACAAATGAATTTGGCAGTAAATAAATCAAATGTAATCTTTTAGGGTTCTGCTCTTGATGTTTCACAAAAAGGTGGACAATAGGTTAGTAAATTATTTGCATGTTTTATTGCAAGCGTCCAATGGGCCCCCTGTGGATGAAGTCCTCTTGTCGTAAATGGCAGCCAATGCCCTTTTGACCTTTTCAATGCATCATCTGAGGTGGTAATGGTCATCTGGCTATCATCGTTTGCTGTGACTCCATCTGGACAACCAGCTGGCTGCCAGACATATGGAAAAGACTGACGGTGGAAGCAGGCTCACAATGGCAGCCGAGCTATACTCAACAGATGCATTAGCAGTTGTGTCCAGTTAGGTTCGCAGAGGGCAGAAAGCTGGTTCTGTTTTCTTTGTTTCATGTTTGAATGGGGTGTTTGTTACATGGTAGATACAGGAAAACCTTTTCTTTTGAGTTAGATGTATCTAATATTCACAAAATAATCAGCTGTTTCCAATGGTTTATCAAGCTAAATATACTACCTCCAAGTACTGTATTCCTAACGTAGGAATCTGGTGCATTTGAGGGAAGGAGAAAAAACAGCTAAAGGCAAAAAATGAAAATTACATATCAAATCCGAGAAGATCTTAAAGATATTGGTCAGACTCTTAAAACTGAACACAGGCCCCATAACCTTCGGAAAAATGAAAATGAAAATTTTCAAAAACAAAAGCACAGTGTACAGTGTCCCTTTCAGACCAAAGATAGGTTAAAGCAGAAGTTAAAGCTGTTGATGGCAATGAAGGACTAACAAGAATTTCAGGGAAGGTTGAACTGCTTTTCATTATTATTTTATTATTATGTATTATTATTATTTTCATTATTATGTATAATGTTCACTCAATTTCCTGATGTTACAGTTGCACCATGTCAATCTATTAAATGTTGACTGCAATACAGGGTTGAATACAAAAGGATGTTTGCAATGCCGGAGTTATGTATAGGCTGAAGCCTACGGGGCCTCACCAGCCTGCCCTCTCCCCAGCAGGCAGTCTCCCCTCTCCCAAAATTGCAAACCCAATACTTCATGTGAGGGCAGGACAACTTGGGCCTCTAAATCTAGGGGGCCTCACCAGCCTGCCCACTCCCCAGTGCCGCAGTCTCCCCTCTCCTCAGGGAATGCAGCAGGAAATTCTGTTTGTGGTTATTAAGTTCTAACTCATTAATTTGGCTCAGTAAAGTAAACCTTTCCTATTATGTCTCTAACAGGTGCTGTTGGGAAGGTTAATAATATGCTGCAAGAATACAGTTTATTTTTCTATAGGTTAAATCTAGGAGGAAGGAAGATTGGTTTTGTGGATGCAGTGCTGGCAGAGCATCTTTAAAAGGTAGAAATCTTTTAAAATGCAATGCTAGATTATAAATGCAACCTGAACAGGCATTGTATAATTGGAAAGCATGATAGGCTCAAATCCCAGGTGGTTTTGTTGTTGTCCTATGTGAAAATCATGAAGAGCTATTAGCAGGGGTAGGCAACCTAAGGCCCGGAAAAGACCCTGATGTTGGGAAAGATGGAGGGCACAAGGAGAAGGGGACAACTGAGGACGAGATGGTTGGATAGTGTCTTCGAAGCTACCAGCATGAGTTTGACCAAACTGCGGGAGGCAGTGGAAGGCAGAGGTGCCTGGCATTCTCTGGTCCATGGGGTCACGAAGAGTCGGACATGACTAAATGACTAAACAACAACAACATGCATCCAATTCCACAGAGTTGGATCTTGAAGTTAAGATCCTTGAGAGGGAATTGAATGACTCTTTTGGCACCTTGCAAAGCCAACCTTTTAACAACCCCCCCAAAGCAAAGATACAGCGGGACAGTGATTTCCCAGGACAGAAAATAGGAGCAGTTTGAGCATATGCAGCTTGATCATTTGTATGTTTACTCAAAAGTAAGTCCTACTTTATCCAGTTTGTTTCCAAGTACATGCTTAGAGTTGCAGCAATGTGTTCTGACCCTAAACATATTTACTTGGAAGGGTGCTCCACCAAACAAAGCGGAGTTTACTCCTTAGGCATAGTGTTTAGGATTGTAGCCTCCTTCATCCTGAAAGACAAGAAATAAATCACATTAAGGCAAGTAGTGTCTAAGATTCTTCTTCCTAGTCTGGTCAAAATATATAATAGAGTTATTCTTTGTACTTTTATCTCCTTCTCCAGCAAAAAGGATGCACTAAAATTAATAGCTTGAGACAACAACATTCCACCTTGTATTTTCTTTTCAGAACAATCTTCCAAATGTTTACGAATAGGTTGCAGTCTGGCGTATTGGGGCAGCCACTACAGATTATTTCTAGAGCTGACACATTAGATTCATTGTGTTCTGTAAATGAATTGCTGAAGTGAAGCTAACATTGTGTAAGTCTAAATCAACTGCAAATTGAGCATCTCCATAAGCAATTTATAATCTCCATTTTAGTTCCTTGCACTGTGTGGCTTAGAGACAGACTCTGAGTTATGTATGACTAATATTTCTTGGGGGGGGGAATACAAGAAGGGTTAAATAAAATAAATAAATTTTCTTGTCCTAAATGTTGCTTCACTGAGATACAGATACAGTTTATTACATACACTCTCTTTAAACAAGATGGTATTCCTCCATTTCATATCAATTTCTCTTAAGACCAAAGTGTCACCAGTATCGGAGCAGACAAAATCAGGATTTGAAAAAGCACATATTTATCATCAGAAAAAGTGTGACAGGTGAGATTTGAAGAAAAGCAACTGATACATTCCCAGGGGATGCAGGGCTGATACAGCATCTTCTAGGAACTGGCTGTTAGTCTTAGGCACTGTATCATTCTGTATCTAGTACTGATGCATCCATAAATAAATAACAGGTCATAATATTTAAACCCACACAACATCTTTTGTTTGTTTGTTTGTTTAGTACTAAAAACTAGCAAGTCTATTCCTTCCCATGCCATTTTATATCTATCCAGTCTTAGAAAAAAACAATCCTACTTTTCTGAACTTCAGTGCACACCTCCCCCACTTCTAACAAAGCAGCAAATGACTTAATATTCACAAACACCATCCTGCATCCTTGAAGCAAAGCTATTTTGTCTTTTCCTTGTGTAGGGCAATGGTGAGAAACTTGTGACTCTACAGATGTTTGAAGACTACAAGTCCCATGATCCCTGACCATGGGCCATGCTGGCTTGGGTTAATGGAAGCTGGAGGCCAGGAACATCTGGCAGGCCAAAGGTTTCCCATGTTTAGTAGAATGATACAGTATTGCATTACAGCTGTTGTATCAACATTATGCTGTGTATGCATTGCTGTTTACGCTGTGTGTTCTCATTGTTCATTTTTAATTCCTTTACCCAGGATCTGGATCAGGATTTCTCACACTTGGATCTCCACCTGTTTTTGGACTACAATTCCCATCATTCTTGACCACTGGTCCTGCTAGGTAGGGATGGTAGGAGTTGTAGTCCAAAAACAGCTGTAGACCCAAATTTGGGAATGCCTACTGTAGATTCTGATTAAAAGCTGTTTGATAGAACCTGAGCATGGTATCCTTGTTGAAGTCACATTGAATCCCAGTTGTGCACATATCAGAAGCCTTCCTTTCCTTCTGGACTTCCAGGGTTGGAGATGGGGGAGGAAAAAACCCAGGCAAGTCCCTCAGGCAGTGACATCACCACTTTTAGCTTATCCACACTTCTATTTGGTCCATGACTTTCCCTTTCCCTGGGAAAAGTCCATGACTTTTCCACTTTCCCTGGGACAACTCGCTGTTTACTGCTAAATCAGAGCAAACATCAAAAAGGATAAATTTCCCTTTGGGGGTTCAATATGGAGGCTCACAACAAATGGTCAGACTATATTCAGAAATGGCATTACAAGTCTAAATAATCTGTGAAGGTATTTCATTATGATATATTTTACAGAGTAGTTTCATCCTCTAGCCAACAACTTTCTGCTACTTTCTGTCATTCCAGCACCTCACTATTTCCTCATCCAACCACTTCAAGCCACTTATTCAACCCAAATTATTTGAATGCGTGCAGAGAGGCTTCCTTGCATCTTATGTGTTAGCTGTTTCTTACTCCAGCAATCAGCTAGTTCTTCCTAGTTTTGTGGTCAGACCATATCCTTGTGTACATGAAGCTGGCTTCATTGATAATGGATTTCTACTTCACTAGGAAAAGAATGAATTCCAAACTCTTTAAAATTACATTTAAAAAAAAATAGTTATTTTTGAAAATTTAATATTCTGTGGGAAAATTACACCAATATGTCCAGCAGTGAAAACCACACAATTTGCTCTTTTTTTTACAAGTGGCATGTACAGATGTTACTTGGGAGTAATCTCCTGGGGAACAAAGAGCTCGGGCATTAAATGAAGTATCTCCCTAAACCCCCACTATCCATTCCAACAAATCCAGTATGGTGTAGTGGTTAGAGTGTTGGACTAGGAGTGAGACCACTCAAATCTCCACTCAGCCATAAAACTTTCTGCATGGCTTCAGTCAAGTCTTTATCTCTCAGCCTACCTGGAGCTCCTTAGATGACAGTGGGATACAAATGCTATAAGAAGATAAATAAACAAAAAGGAATGATAGCACAGAGAGAACATTAGGTCCTCCTTTTGTCAAGGGGTTGAAGCAAGGACATGTGCACATTGGACTGTATATTTCCTAGGTAAATAATGACCGAAAGGCCCAAGGATTAATCTCCTTCAGTACATACACTAAATGAAAATAATTCTTTGTCTTTCTCCTTTCTAAAGTAATGTATGCAATAAATTTTAAAGGCACATATTATGGTGAGATAGACACTTTAGTTGAGTCATTGTGAATAAATAGATAGGTTGAAATTTTACCTAATACAAAAACAGTTGGTTGCAGAATGGAGAAAATCAACACCATCCTACAAATACTGACTGTATGCTTACAGTATGACATCCATACTTTCCCCCTTTCTTTTTACCTTATAGTATATGTTGTACATTTTCCAGTATGTAAAATAACCAAGCAAGTATTAGAAATCACCCCAGAATTGGCCTTACTAAACATCTTCTAAGACAATAATGCCCACTTACACCACAAAGAACTCATAACGCACCTACTTTCAGCAGCCAGAAACATCATAACCAGACACTGGAAAGACTTGTCAGGAGTAAGCATGGACCAATGTTACCAAATAGTATGGGAAACAGCCTTACTAGAAAAATAAACCAATAAACTGAAACTGACACAATTAGAAGAAGACGCCTTCACCCCAGTATGGCCCCCCTTTATCACATAAACAGCCCAACAAGACAATGACAAAAATCCACCAACAGCATACAAATCAACATGGCTAACCTGAACCAAAACACCCACCCACCCCACTCACACAAGAAAACAAAGACCACCACAGCCAACCACAAATGAACAACCACAGCCTAGGCCAACCCCAACCTCTCTCACCACCAAAGGAACACAAGTGAACATCCGAGAACCTGCACAAGCAACGCTGACACCAAACCTTACATATATTAAGTAAAACAGAAACATCACCATCTGACCCCACCCATCTTTCCCCCTTTTCTTCCTAATGTCTCACCAAATGAAACTGATTTGTAAAAATGTTACATGGAGAAAATACGAGAGAGAGAGACATTGCACATACTTTTGTAAATCAAGAAAATCTTTAATAAAAATACATTTTTTAAAAAAAAGTCATTCACACAGAGGGGTCTGTATTATTCACAAGGTATCATGCATCTTACCAGCTTGATTACAGATTGTCTGTATTGGGAACAGCAGCCCTTGGAGCCCTATTCTTTGGCAGCATTTCTTGATTACTGAATTTCTCGTAAAGCTCATTTACTGAAATAATGAGAGACAATTTGCCCAGATCCACTTTGCCAGAATAATCTCCTTTACAAATTGCCACTCTAAAGTCATTCAGGCTCTAAAAACTTTATCGTGAAGAAGAAATGCAATATAAGGGCTTTTAAAATGTGATACACGATAATCTTCCAACAAGGATAGGGCAGTGTGTGAAACAGGCTTAGCTCCTGGAGCTCCCAGAGGGCAGTGCCTGGGAAAACTGAGAATAAGGCTTTCTGAATGATGGTGTTTCTATTGTCAATTAAATGAGTTAGGAAGTCAATGTCGTTTATCCAATTCATAAGTGAACTAAACCCATACATCCTGTGCTCTTAACACCTAGCACTCTCAAGCCTTGCACGTGATGATGGTACCAGAATGACAGGATATTTGATAGGAGATCATTGGTGGGCAGCATCACCACTTGCTGTGTTAATTAATAACAGCAAGATTGCAACAGCAGAATTATAAGGCTGACGAGAACCAGAGCTTAATTGGATATGTATCTGCCAATTTCAACATTTATTGGTTGATCCTGCCCTTAAGGCACAAGCTGCTAGACCCCTTACTGAATTTGAAGGAATTTTATTACATCTGGGTCGTTGGGACAGAAGACTGATATCTGTTCTTTGTAACAATTTTTTTGATATTGAAAATATATGACTCTAACTGAAATGCAGTGCAGGCATCTGAGCCCTATAAATCAACCTCACCTTATGTAAAAAGTAAGGTTACCGTATTTACTTGAGTCTAATGTGCCATCAAATCTAATGCGTACCTCAATTTTCAGAACCTTGAATCCAAAGGGTTCCTTGCTGGCAAACATAAATGTGTCATTGAATCTAATGCACACCTTAATTTTTACAATGTAATTTGGCCAAAGGTGAGATTAGATTCAAGTAAATACGGTATATTCCTTACAAATTCTGCAAAAATTCCCTTATGATATCAGATACCCCATAGGATTGTTGGCATGGTTGCAGTAGCAGGGGACATTTTTCCACTCTCCACCCCACCCCATTTTCCATTATAGTGAGAATGCTATCCATCACCACAATTTTTGATTGATGCTGCTAGATGATAGATAGATAGATAGATAGATAGATAGATAGATGATAGATAGAAATAGACAGACATAAAATGCCTAATTGAAGCCTCCCCACAGCTTTTCCTTTAGAACTTATGGGATGATCAAACAGTAACTTTCTGATCTAAGGAACTTCCTACATGGATGCGCGCTGCAGTGAGAATGTCTTTGGTCTAGAAAGGGAAGGCACTACGGGACTTAAATCTCTCATTATAAAAGATTATGTGGACTGTGGCTACTGCAGAGAAAACAACTCACAGATTACATGTTTCTAAGGGTTAAAAAGACCCTTACCATTTTTGTGCTGTTTGGTGGCATTTCATTTCTTATGTGTCAAATTTTGATAATCAAAACTTTATTCCTTCACCAAATAATGAAATTTGGCTTTCATAATGGGTTTTGCTCCTTTCGTTTTGGGCCTTTATTTATTTGGAAAATTCAAGCTCTGCACTGCTCTATGTTTTGTGACTTCAATCATAATTTTGTTTTGTTTGTATTTCTTATTTTACATCAAAAAGAAGAAAAAATAGCAAGCAAACAAAAAGAAATAGACACACTTCAGGAGTGGATGATAATAGTAAAGAAGTAGCCTGGGCACACGGTGTATCATGTTTTGCCTGCCACTTTCTCACTGTAGTTTTCCATAGATTGGCCATTCTCACCAGGGCCAGCCCTTCCATTAGGTAAAATGAAGAGGCTGCCTCAGGTGGCAAATTCTGTGAGGGGATTGGTAGCAATGGTGAGATATCAGATGACAGGGCTGTAAGTGCCCTGTGGCCTACTCTGTACCCCGTAAACAAGCCTGTTGCAGCAGGTGAGGTGGAATATGCTGCCCTGTTGCATGTGTTGAAGTGAGATTCAGCCACATTCTGTACATGGAATGTGAGTGGGTAACATTTTGGCCCTCACCTCAGGCAGCAAAATGACTTGGGCCAGCTGTGCATAGTGCCATTTGTGAGAACAAATACCAGGCCAGTGTTAGTGGGGCAGCTGTGACTAGCCCAGGAGCTGATGAGGGTGTTGTCGGGAGAGTCTGCATTGTTGAGGTCCTACCATTTGGCTGCCTTTCAGTATGCTGGGAACGATCTTTATTCCACTTTAAAATTATCCCCATTCTCATCTTATATTTACTTTTCACCAAACTTGAGAGGAAGGGAGATCAGGTCTGCTGGCAAGCCTCCATCCTTTGTGATTCACCTAAAATGAAATCAAGCTTTGTGCCTATTATAACTGGGAACCCTGATTCCTCCATGATTCATGATTGTGCATACAGGTCAAGCACTGGGCCAGCAGATACAATCACTTTCATCCTCTGTGCCAGTACTGGGGAACTGAATAAATTCAATGCCAGGAAAAGTAAACAATACTTAATTCCCATGACAAATGTTTTAAGTTAGATTTTTTTTCAGTAGGACATTATTGTTTGCATGGCTTGCACTCCACATTTGCAATCTAGTACAATTGGCCAGGTAGTTACAAGTTACACATGACATGAACATGAGTCTACTATCCCACTACATGCATGTTATTTTTGTGATGGAGCATTTGCAAACTGGTCCTAAGGCCACACAGTTTAGCTATTTGTTAATTAGTAACTAACTCTTGTTTTTTAAATGTTGGGCAGCCCAACCCAAAGTGTTTTTGAATCATTATTCCCAACCAGACTCAGAGATGAAAAGGTGATAATCTGTTGAAGTGGAAGATAAGCATTTCAAAGTACAAATTAATGCTACTACTTGAAGGACACTGTGAACCTATCTGCAGTCGTTTTCAGTCTCAAGAGGGCCTCTCAAAATCCTTGGCATTAAAGATTCAGATATATGATAGATGCCAGCTGTTGATCTCTTTCCCAATTACACTGTAACGTGTGAAGTAAACAAACCTCACTAGAAGCCTTTAAATGTCATGTATTGCCTGCATGTCATCTCCTTGAACCTGGCAGCTTGCAAGCAACATCCTGCTCCTTTCATTCATCGCAGGCTCTTGCAAGAGGGCTTGCAAATACTTGAGAGTTCAAATCTACTTCCTTCATTCCCATCACGCTATCCATCTGGAATGGTCTGTGAACAAAAAAGACAGTATGTGACATGATCAAGAACTTCAGTTGCAAATTACGTTTCTCTCTCCCCCACCCCCCTCTCTCATTTTCTTTGTTTACAAAAGTACGTGCCTTGTCTCTTTTTTGAAGTTGTAAAGTCTTTTCTACAGATCAGTTACATTTGTTAGGAGACATTAATGTTCAGTACAGTATAAGGTCAGGAAGAAGAGGGGTGGGAGAGGAGGACCATTGTGTTGTTGAAAAGTGGCAGATGGGGAAAAATACAAGTCTGAAGGTTCCTCTGTTCACAGAAGGCAAACAAGCACTTAAATGTGTATGACGCTCTTGAAATACACTCTTGAAGATGGGCGGTCCATACAGTACCTGTAGGGGATAAAAGAGGAGTTGCAAAAATGTATTCTGCAGCAGAAAACGTGGTGGGCATCTTGGTTGTGCTTTACAAACCCAGACACATAGCAGACCAGTTAGCCTTGCTTTAATCCCAGGGTGGAGTATGGGCTGCTTCTACTCAGTGCTTTTTTCTGGGGGGATGCAGGGGTACGCATACCCCTAAACATTTTGTGAATCTATGTTTGGCCTCATTGAGGGACTGTATTTCAATATGAGTAGGATAATGAGAGTATAGTCATTCCTAGTTTTGCAGCCAGGATCCGTTCTGAAAAGGACGCAGGGCAAAGCGCTGTGTTTGTGCACGTGCGGGGAGCAGTTTGCGCTTCTGCGCATGCACGAAGTGTGATTGGCAAACCCGGAAGTAACCCATTACAGTACTTCCAGGTTTGCTGTGGACATTCGCCGGAATGGACGCTAGACAAGGTGGAGGTATTACTGTACCACTAAAAAAACATTTTTTTAAAAGAAAAAAGCACTGCTTCTACTACTGAAAGCAAGTCTGCAAAAAAAAAAGCTTTTCCGAACACCCATTTCAGAGATCCACCCTACCCCAATGCTTTAAATCTGCTTTAAAATATTTCTCTCTCCCTTTCTCCTCCACAAACCAGTCATTTCACTCACCTTCCTAGAGTTGCACAAAAGTGTGTTGTTGTTGCTGGTGATAGGTACTTCTTGCCTTTAAGGCCACCTGGGTTTCCATAGACAAAGATGGTTCTAAAGATGGTTCCTCATTATCCATTTACCTGTTCCTTCGGAGGGAGTGCAGCTTCATCTAAACAGGCGAAGTCCCCAAATCTTGGATCTGGGAACCATTCACCCACAGTGTCTCTGTTTTAGCAGTGTCACTGTTTTAGCAGCTTTAATCTTATGACCACCACTGCATCCAGACACTGGTTCAGAATTGGCACAAACTCTCCTGGCTCATCTTAAATGGATGTCAGATGGCAATGGTGGTTGCTCGTCAATAACCAGTCAGGACTCCGCCCTGTCTTTTACAGGTTTTATTTTGGTGCAAAACTATTTACAGTGCAGAACCACAAGTTCATGTCTGCCTCAGTCGCTAGCAGAATCCAGGAGTGGTCATTTATGGGTCCTCCCCCAACATAATAGCTTAGTCACCCCCAGCCTTTTCCTTCCTTCTTTGCATTTTACACCTGTGCAGCGTGGGCAAGGGAAGAGGCGTGCTTCCCTCCTGGCCGGCTTGGCCAGGAGTGGTCCTGAGGCTCCCAGCAGCATCCTCTGGCCCTCCCCCTCTTCCCCACTGGAGGTGTGGCTTTCCCCACTGCAGGAAGAGGAACTGCTTCGCAAGATTTTCGGAGGTTCCCTGTAACCCAACTGCCCCTCTGCCTCCCTTCCCTGTTCCGATGGCAGTCCCCTGACAATGGAGAAATAGGATCTCAAACCTCCTGCTAACTGCCCCAAAGCCTTCATATAGATGTTAAAAAGCACTGGAGATAAAGAACCTTGCAGTTCCCCACAGCTAAGTTGCCAGGATGTAGACACATAGTCTCTCAGAGCTATCCTCTGAGAGCTGACATACAAACAAGAGCCAAACAACTGTAGAGCAATGGCTTCAAACCCAACTCATATAGATGCTCCTGGAAAAGACCATGGTCAATGGCATCAAAAGTTACTAAGGGTTCCTGATGGGAGGGTTGTACTCCCCCATCTGTACGCTAGATAAACTCATCAGTCAAGGCTGATTCTAGGCCAAAACTAGGCCTTTCCAGTCTGTTCAAATAGTGGAAACTGGGGGGAAGTAGCAGTTTAGACTACATAATTAAAGCAACAAGAAACAAAAAAATATAACTTTTACAGTGGGCTTTTATTAAGTCCCTTATATCCTGCAGATACACAGGATTCTTGCTATTAATTTGCTTAATTTGATTATATCAGTCTTTGATAGGATTTTAAAAACTATTCTAAGAATACACTGAGGATACTCATTAAACCTAATGGAGTCTAACAATTTATCACACAAATTAAAATACCTTCTCATAACACCCCCCCGCTTACCCTGTTTGTGTCAGAAGAAGATTGTCGAAATAAATCAAGGACAGGTTTTCGATATCCCAAGTACTTTGCAAAGTAGTGCCTCAGGGGAACTTCTCACATGATCTTTTGTACTTGGGAACAGATATAATCAGAGTACAAAAATACAAGCACACAGTGTTATTTGTGAAGGGTACATGTTTTGTGTAAATTGACACTTTCCTTCAAAATCCATGAAGCAGCCACTTGGGGGAAAACTACACCTCCATGTATTTTTAAAGGAGAAAATGGTAGGTTGCAGTTCACAATTTTCATGGTACATGTACATTAAAATAAAAATCAAAACCTGTACTTAAGTACAAAATATAGCAGAAATAGGATCTACTTACCTTTGTAGCAAAATATTTATTTGAGATCATTTCTATTCTCATGTGTGTTCACACACACACACACACACACCTGGGGTGTATGGGGTTTTAGGGGAAGAGTAGTACCTGTGAGGGGGGACACGTTGTGCTTCTTCTGGGGTAGTTTGTCCATCTTTGATCCCCACCCTATACACAGCTCTCACCTGTGGGTCCAAGAAGCTGTCGGCATGTGACAGCAGCCACACTCCACACTTCAACTGGCCAGCTACATCCCAGTGAGCATAGCTGATGGGCTTTTAGTGTTGCTACTCCAGCCCAACTGCAATTAGGCATGCCTCAGCACCTTGGAATTTAGGTAGTTATGGAAGACCTTTTAAAGAAGGTTTTAAATAATTTTAAGGGAATAATTATTGCACAATTGTAGAAATGGTTGTGTTGCTAATTGTTTACTGAGTCAATAATCTCTTGTATTTCATCTTTCTGTACACCACTTTGGTACCTTTTAGTTGTGAAGCGGTTTATAAATTTGCAAATAATTAAAAAAGAACTCCTAAGGGCTTATTCTTCTTTGCCATAACATAGAGAAAGAATAGGCAAATGTGCCATAGAATACAAGCCACTGCTGTTACATTGTGCATCAAAGGTCTTAAAGTTACAGGTACTGTTTTTCCCCGGCCTGGAGTTAGGAGACCTAATTGCATTGACTGCTAGCTTGTGATCCAACAAGATGGATGCAGAACACTAGCCAGGAATGGTGGCCTACTAGGGACTCAATAACCTAGCTGGGCTTGCAAATGCAAAGGTGTCATAAAGCGTCTGAAAGCCCTCCAAATACATAATTTGTGTGCTGCATTCAACTTTATGGCTCTGGCAGGCCTGCCAAAAATGTTCAAAACAGAAAATAGGCGGGGTATGTAAATAACTTGGGAGAGTTTATCTTTATGTCAGCGTAAATTCATTTTGCCAATGTAATCCTGAAGGCCTGGTGTGTGTCTGCCACATTTTCAAATGGTATCATGACTGATACATAGCATTGTGGTGGGAATGGCTCTTTGTGCTGCACACAGTGCCTCAGTCAAAAAGCTGACCCAAGCCACTCTTTGCTCCAACACAGCTAGACACAGAGGATCAGCTGTGAAAATTAGGTCTGCTCAGATATGATGGAAAGAAAGGTAAATGATCTTTTAATTTAGCAGTATTCTATGAAATTTACTACCCTTAATTGTGCTGTTAAAAGGTTACAGGTCCAAAAGATGAGCATTATTATAGTAGGTGAACATATGTTTGTGTATGTTGTTATGATGTCTGCTCTGAATCCTAAATTCATTATTTGCCCCAAGCGGCACTTCTCCATCTGTTCCACCGTATATTTTAATGAATCTTTCACATTTCATGGCACTTTGAAGGATATTTAAGCAAGCAGCTACACTGGAAAAAAGTCTATAAAGGGTAAAGGGCAAGAAGGTGCTCTGAAATGGTACAATAAAGGTGATGAGGCATGCTTTTAAAGTCCAAGGCAGATGATTACCATGAAACATGAAAATGATACTGGAGTCCTTTGGCTTAAGGCCTCATTGCCAATCCAAGTTACTGTTCCTGTAGCTTTCCCTCTCTCATCAGTAGGTTTGCTTCAGTAGAGAATTCAGGAGATAAAGTTGCAATTTCATATTTTATCTAATAGTACTTGACCAGGCTTATCTAATGTTAGTGATGTATGCATGTGTATAAGATGCTTAATAGTAACACTGAATATGTAGTTTGATGTAATAATGTAAATATAGTAGTGCAGCATTTTGACTGGCTCCCTAGAAATCTAGTAAACTATGCTTTCCAAATACTAAAACATGCTCACGAGAGATCCAGTGCAGTGAGGAGTTAAGAGGCAGGGTAGCCAACTTAGGGCCCTCCGGATGTTTTAAACTACAATTCCCATTATCCCTTGCATTGTGCATGCTGGCCGGGGCTGATGGGAGCTGTAGTCCAAAACATCTCAAGAGCACCACTTTGGCTACCCCTGAGCTAGGGTGTTAGGGTATCATGAAGATTCAGTTTCAGCTACTCAGACATGACCAGACTCTATCTGCTAGAGTCAGAACTGAAACGTCACCAAAATCTGAAGGGTTTTAGGAAAGTCAACAAGTTTAACCAGGTGAAGTTGAAGAGCTATCTTGGATCAGTTATTATGTAATAAGATGGGATGACCCTATGGACGATATCCTAGGCAACTTGAACATACAAGTGTGATCACCAGGGCAACCCTACCTGTATGTACTCAGAAGTAAGTCAGACTGACTTCCGGTCTACTGTGGAGGACAATGGCGGTGCGCCAAGTGTCGTCCTTGACACAGAGCTGGCAGAGAGGCTTCAAGGGTTGCACACCCCCAAAAAAACCCCACAGAGGAGTGGGGACCTGAGGACTCCAGCGGAGCAGAAAAACTCACCCCCCGAACATTTCCAGGCTGCCGCCGTGTGCGCAGAAGGAAGGGGAAGAGGCTTGAGTTCACTCTTGACACTAATGCAGGCTGCTGCCGAAGCTATGATCTGTCACCAGAAGCAGTAGATCTTCCAATTAGAGATAAGTGTCAAAACATTTAAAATTAAAATTAGAAGCTAAAAAGTTAATTTGGCAAAACGGAAGCAAAACAGGAAGTCAGCTTCCGATTTCTGCGGGCGAGCTTTTTTGTAAATGGGACACAGTGACTTCCTGCAGCAATGGAGAATTGAAACATTTAACTTTGACTGAGTGGATGGTTACATTCTAACTGATATATATAACTGTATCTTAAAGATTGTATTCTTAAAGACACAAATTTGAAGTGGAACTGGCCTAACTTTTTTTTTCTGTTTTCTGGATTTTTATTTTTCATTTTTTGTCCTTTTAATTGTATATTTTATGTTTCCTGATTTATTGGATGTTTTTATTTCTTTCTGCCTTCCTTTTTGTTATATGACTATATGATTTGTTGCTGTTGGGAGGGAGAAGGCAGACTGTATGTGCCTATGTTTCTCTTTAATTTATGCCCACTGATCCCACTGCAGTAGCATCCCAATTCCAGTTCACAGATATTTGTGTACCTGTAAAATGTCACCTACTGGCTGTAGCCATTCATTTATATTGTAAATCCTATGCATGCCTACTCAGCAATAAGAGACATTAGTTCAGTGGGGTTTATTCCCAGGTCGGTGGGTTTAGGGTTGCAGCCATAGTCATATTTATGAAATGTTTGTTAGGGCACAGATCTTCAGGGTTATCTCTGCAATCATGAATGCTATTCACTTAATGTTTTTATAACAAAGCTGAAATGCCATCAGTGCCTAAAATATTCTAGGAAAAGTTCCAGAAGAGTAGCAGTGCTAATCTAAATTTTCCTCCAAATATAATTAGTGTTAATCTGTGCTGCAGCAAAAGAACAGAGTCCTGTGGCACTTTACTTAAAATACTAACAAATCATCATGTCATATGCTTTTGCTGGCTAGAGCCACTTTGACAGATGCATCTAGTTTATATAGAGCAGACTTCCCCAACTTGGTGATCTTCAGATGCTGTTGGACTCCAACTCCCATCAACCACAGCAAGCAGGCCCAAAGGTCAGGGATGAGGGGAAATGATATCCAGAAGGATCTGGAGGGCAATTGCTGGAGGAAGGCTGGTGTAGACACTGCAACATTAATAAATTAATTGAAGGAAGGATATTTACCGTAATTACAAATTTATTTCATTGACTACAATATTTAATTTATAGAATATGTGTTCAGGAGGATGAAAGGGAATAGTAGAACTCAAGGGGAATAGAAATGTTCAAATGTTAGAGTGTCTTGTACAGTACTTTTAAAGAGCAATACTTCTATAATCTAGAGTACTCTTCGTAAAGCAAATTTGCAACAGACGAAGTGGTTTTTTTGGAAGCTTAAGCCACAGAAAGTCTATTAATTTTCTAAGGTTCACCAGAATCTGTATTGTTTTTTCCTCCCTATATCAGGCTAATATGGCTACCGGTCTGAAATTAATTAAAGTATTTTTATTTGAAATCTTTTATTATATTTAAAATTAATGAAAATGAAATAAGCTCTCTGAGCCTATTGAATAAGAGTGTAATATGCACTCAAATAAACAAACACATCTATTAGGTTAGATCTAGATTAGGCAAACTTGGGTCCCAATGAAATTAGTGGGCCAAGTTAACTAACTTAGTTTTGATCTGGCCCATTGTCTTTTTCTTGCCATGGAGACTGTTGTGCATCAACAACAAGTATACCATAAAACAGTTGGCTATTTTAGAGAATGCTTATGTAGTCTGAGCTGAACATACCGGTAGCTTTTGCATTATTAAATGGATCCTAAACTTTTGACCTCTCACTAGCTGAAGTGGATAGCTGTAATGTTCCAGTTCATATACAGTGGTACCTTGGGTTACAGACGCTTCAGGTTACAGACTTTGCTAACCCAGAAATAGTACCTCGGGTTAAGAAATTTGCTTCAGGATGAGAACAGAAATCGCGCAGCGGCTGTGTGGTGACAGTGGGAGGCCCCATTAGCTAAAGTGGTGCTTCAGGTTCAGAACAGTTTCAGGTTAAGAATGGACCTCCGGAATGAATTAAGTTCTTAACCCGAGGTACCACTGTATCTTTCCATGTTTGGAAACTCCCTTCCACCTTCCATGTTATTATCTTTCTCTTTAAGGGATTGACTTCAGTCTCTTGAGAAATCTATGGTCACCCTTGAAAACTTGGAGCTTCTAAGCAGTTAATATGCATTTTCTCTTAGATTTCCCTGAGCCTCAGCTGGTGTGTAGGGTATGGGAGAAATAAAATTGCCACCTTGTTGTAATCTGAAGCTAAGCTTTTAGCTATAGTTTGGTGCAGACTGGATAGCCTGAATTGCTTCTGAGTGGCATGCAGTAATCAATATATCTATATCTATATATCTATATCTATGGTAAATGCAGCATGGATCGAGGGCATTGTATATTAGAGTTTTCTAACTACTTCTACACTTATATAGATTGAGATTGTCACCTTAAGTAGATGCATACCAGTTTAATTGCAGTGTTTCAGGATATTTCAAGAGGAGAAAATAATTAATTGTGAAGACACTTAAACATTTTCTTATACAGGATTCATGAGACCACAGACTCTTAAATGTGCTTAATTATATACCATCTGTGAGTGATAGTATTAGCCTCTGTGTGCAGGAAGAACCAGCAGCACACATGGAGTACACTTGGATTGCCAGTAAAGGTGAAGATGTGAAAAGGATCTAGGGGTCTTAGGAGACCTCAAGCTTACCATGAGTCAACAGCGTGATGCAGCAGCAAAAGAAAGAAAGAAAGAAAGAAAAGGGGGGGGGGGAAGAATGCTGTTCTAGACTGCATCAACAGAAATATAGTGTCCAGATCAAGGGAAGTAATAGTAACACTCTATTCTTCCTTGGTCAGACCATACCTGGAGTACCGTGTCCAGTTCTGGGCAGCACAGTTTAAGAAGGATATTGACAAGATGGAACTTGTGTAGAGGAGGGTGACCAAGATGATCAAGGGTCTGGAAAACAAGCCTTATGTGGAGCAGTTGAGGGAATCAGGTATGTTTAGCATGGAAAAGAGGTGACTGAGAGGAGATTTGATAGCCATCTTCAAATATCTAAAGGGCTGTCACATGGATGATGGAGCAAGCTGGCTTTCTCCTGCAGAGGCTAGGTCTTGAATCAATGGATTCAAGTTACAGGAAAAGAACTTTCTGGTGGTAAAAGCTGTATGACAGTGGAACCTATTCCCACAAGAGGCAGTGGACTCTTCTAAAAATGATGGTGATTGGAGGTTTTCAAGCAGAGGTTGGATGGCCATCTGTCATGTATGATCTAGTTGACATTCCTGCATTGCAGGGGGTTGGACTAGATGACCCCTTTACAACTCTGCAATTCTATGATTCTATTAACACCCATTGATGTTCATAAGGTTTTATTTTCTTTGTAGGGCTTGATATCTATGTAGGTAGTCCCCCCCCTCCTAATCCCCTGAGGATGAAAGCAAAAAGATTCTCAGGTCATTAATGTGGAGAATGATCTCAAACACAATAGATTTTCCTCATGACAAATCACACACAATCTCCATAGCAACCCTTCCATCATTATGCATAAGATTTCAATATAGTTACAAAAATAAGCTTGGTGGGAGTGGAAAAGAATTGCCATATATAGGGTGAGACTTGTGGGTGGAAAATCATGCACAGATAGATTGAAAAACAACTGTTCTTTTTTAAAAAAAAATAAACAAAAGAGGAGGGGAAAGTGATTGGATGCTTTGTGTTTTGGAAAGTGGTGATTAAGCCAGTACATTATCTTGAAATGAAAGGCTCTCATCTGAAATATAGTGAAATATAGTGGTCTCTCTGCCACACTAAAAAGAACAATTTGAGCATCATTCTTTTTCTCCAACCCACTTTCACAATATTAGGAGCTTTGTATAAATCAAGATGTTTCTGATCAGCTGTTGAATAAAAATTATGACGAATCCTAACTATTTTTCCAACCAGGACTGAGATCTACTGAATTCCCTTCCCTCTGCAGCTAGGGATGAGGAAGAAATTTGGTTCAGTTCACATTTTAATGTGCCTACATATTTTACACACCCTGAAACAATACATAGCTTTCCTTTGAAATGTCCACCTTTCTGAGTTCTGTATGTAGTTCTCTGATTAAGAAATATGTACAAGAATGCATAAATTAGTGTGCATAAAGATACACTCATTTGTGAAAATTATATGTATTGTATTACAGAAAATGTGTGCATAATATATATTGCAGTATAATGTGTATATTAAGAGAAATAGGCACTAAAATGAATTTTAAATAATTGTTCTACTCCACACTGGAGTAGAGTGGGTAATAATAATAATAAAAATAAAAGGTTAGCCGACTTCAGGGTTTGGAGGAGGGGATCTGATGACTACTGGAGTTGGTGGGTCTGCAACATTTAAGCTCCCCTCTCTTCATAGACCATGGCTTCCACATAACTAGGATTTCGTGTGAGCAAAGCAATATGGAACATCCTGTTGAACTCTATTAACATTTCATCCCACTAGATGTTCTGTCAGTTAATGTAAAACATAATAAGATGATTTGTCAGTAGATGTATGCAGAACTTTTTATTTGACTCTCACTGCATTTTATTTGCATATAAAGTGGCACATTTACCCTCAACAATAACTAGGCCTGAAGGAGTGATATTTAATAGGAGAATATAATTATTCTGCTCAGGTCATAAACATTTTCTTTAGGGCAATGGGCAACCGTTTAAGGACAAGACCCATAATCATTCATGTAAATGATTTTAATATTACAAAATGGAGCTAGTAAAGATTTAAGGTACAAAGAGAGAGGGAGGGAGGGAGGGAGGGAGGGAGGAGAACACTACAATTCAGTTTTAATGAAACATCTCTTTCTTATCAACTGCCTTAGCGGCTGAATTCATAAAGGTCAACAAGCTCTCTACCTTAAACGTATTACTATCATTTAAGCTCACATTGTGTGATGTGACTTTTGAGTCTTTTATATATATATATGTCTGAGGTATCCAATACATATAATTAATGCATCATGCAAGAATATATATATATCATGATTCTACTAAATAGAAAAGCTTGTGGGAACAGCCTTAACAAACTTGGCGTGACTATACAAGCATCCTCCCCTGCCTGTTATTCTGTTATAACATGGCATGATTGTATGTAATAGCTTTATTATAAGGATCCTGCAGGGGTACGCATACCCCTAAACATTTTGTGAATCTAGGTTTGGCATCTTTGAGGGGCAGTATTTCAGTATGAGTAGGAAAATGAGAGTACCCCTAAATATTTTTTTAAGGAAAAAAGCACTGGGTTTGGATCCTAAGATGTGTTAGCTTAAGGAAATTCATGGAATAGAAGTTGTCCATCCTCTCCTCTCCCTGCAGCCCCCCGTGCCCCCTAAAAACAGCTATAAATGCTGAACTCCGTAGGGAAAGGATCAGATAGATATAAACAGATTATAAATGTACTCCTAAGGGGCTTTGATCGGTTTTGGTAAATATTTCCAAAACAGTTCCCCCACCCCTTGCAATGAAGAATTTAAACACGTGTCAGCACACACACAAAGGTAGATGAATGAATGCATACATACAGATGGAATATTTACTGGTCACAATTATTTCAATTCAGCAAACTGCATAGCCTGAGTTGTGGGGTTTTGTTTAAAAAGAAATATAGCACTTGCTCAGATTTGTTTAATTGGTGACAGTGTCACTTTGACCTTTACTTGACCTTAAAATTCTATTTTCCTGTAGAAACCAGAGGACCAAGCATCTCTGAGATACTTGCATTCAAATCCCATTAAATTCAAGAAGAGCTGTGCACAAGTATGCAAAGGCACAGTTTGGCCCTAGGTAATGGTTAGTTCTGTAAATGTCATATTAAGGGAATATAGAAACACAAATATAATGATTTCTCCCATTATATTCCTAGACTTTATTATTTCCATGTTCTACGTGACTTTTGATATAGAAATGAAGTTTCCCAATGCAAGAATAAAAGATTAAGTGCATGAGCTTTCGCTGAAGCAACTGATCTGCTAATTATCATGGTTCATTTTTGGGATAAGGTAGAATTGGGGGAAAATAACACTATAAAATTTATTCATAGCATTTCATGCGATTTCTCTGTATGATCAGTTGCCTCTCTCTCTCACACACACACAAATATCTAACTTGAAATGATTTATTTATTTAGAAGATTTCTAAATTGTTCTTCATTTAAAAAAGAAATCCCAGAGTGAACTACAATATAATAAACATAATAATATGCAACTTATATAGAACTTTAAAAACTTGATCGCTGCACCAGACCATGGTGGGCATTGGGAGACCTGTGCATGCCTCCTATATCCCTACCCACTTGCCACTGTCCTGGAACTCGGTATAATGTTCCTTAACCAAACAGAGGTCATGAACCTGTGCCTTGGCATGGAATGTAAGGGAAAGAGGGGAAAACAAGGTTTACGGCAATCTCTGCACACGTGCCTGCAGAATACAAACTATTCTGAAATGTTCAAGGTTTGTTTTGTTTACAGTGATATTTAAGAGCACAAAGTACAGAAATTCCCGCAGTCTTATTTCAGCTATCCAGATCCAACAACAAGGACAATGTCCAATAGTGTGAGGACAACCGTTTATGTTATCAATGTGGCTAAAGGACTGCATCAGTCATCTTAGAGGTGTGGAAAAAACATATGAAATTGGAGATTTTTGAAATCCCTGTTGCTTTTAATGAATTTTGGGCCAATGAAACTTGTGCTTCTCTGTTAAGTAACAATCATTTTTCTCTCATACTGTGACACTTCACTGAACTGTCTCTTTCATCCCTATTTTTTGCTATTGGCAGCAAAATGCTTGCCAATTGCATCATGAGACAATCTAAGAACATTAGAAGAAACCTGCTGGATCAGCCCTGCATCCTGTTCTCACAGTGGCCAACCAGATGCCTATGAGAAACTAGATAGAAAAGGCATGGTGACACATTCCAGAGTCATAAGCAATCCATGTGTGCAGATGACATTGCTATTTCTGTGGCCAATCCATGTCAGCTTACTTGTCATTATCCTCATGCTGGAAGAGTTTTTCTTAGTCTCTGAAAATCAAGCCAAGTACAATAAACCAAATGTAAACATACCTACGGAAGTAATAACTGGTTCAGGCTGTTGACCCATTCCCATGGCCTGACGACCCATAGATACATTTTAATGTTATTACTTATCCTGATTTGAATGTTCTCAATTGTATTTTATTACAGTATTGATAGCCAAAATTAATAAGGAGGTGCAAATTTTATCTCATTATAGGGTGTGTGTGATTATGGTGTGCATATTGAGCAACATATATCAGGGAGGATTCAACTAATTTGTTGTGTGCAGAGAATGAAGTCTGCTCATTCAGTAAGACTTTCGCGCTTCTCCTCACCCTGCCCCCTAAATTTGTTCTGGCGAGTTGGGAAAAAACCCAGAACTAGTTTAGCCGGTCCAGGGTGTGGGGGAGAAGAGATAAAGTCCCACCGCACAAGCAGACCACATTCCCCATGTGCAAACCCCACTTAGCACTGGATTGAATGCCACCCAACCATAAATATCTATATGAATATTTTACACGGGGTGCCTTTTTATCCCAAGTCTTACTTAGGTTCATTTATGTCTGTTAATATATTAAGTTACAATAGATGCTTAGTGATGCCATTTGGGCACTAGGATTCAAAGGAGCATATGTTTACTGAGATGAGTTAGGTGAAAAGGTACTTTGCAGCATTGTGGAAGGGCCATGGCTTAGTTATAGAGCACGGGCTCTGGTCACTTCCCTATGCCGTTAGTGGTTGCAATACTTCTCCTGTCATGTATAACCCTCAGAGAAAACAATGAAATAGCTCTTATTTACTGCTATCTTAAGTTTCATTGATTTCAGTGGGACAGTATTTTGACTGTCACTACTAACTTTTGATGGATTGTTCTCTGCACATAATGGCAAATGAAAAAGATATTACATCAGAGCAGGCTTTGGCTCATCTGTGCATTATAAGAGATCACAATTCAGATAATGCTCTGATATGTGTGCATCATACTTACTGGAGCTATGAAAGAGCCACCCCTAAGTGTACTATACAGCTATAGGACTTGTCCAGAGTTTTCATATCTGGTTTGCATTTGTAACATCACTTAAACTTGTAGCTTTTATTGTAACTTTGTTTCTGAATAGGTTAAATGTGTTTGATCTCTTAGTCTTGAGTTTGATGGAGATAAAGCTCTGGAGTATCAGTTAAATGTTACAACATTGCACGAATATATTTATAGTAAAACATTTGAGCACTGATAAAAGAATATGGGAATCCAAGATCTATCTTTTCATAGTGAGTTTGTTTTATTTTCACTCCTCTGTCAAATTCAAATGGTTTCAAAGAAACAAAAATACTGTGGCTCATCATAGCCTAGAAGAGTACAGTGGTACCTCGGGTTACGAACTTAATTCATTCCGGAGGTCCATTCTTAACCCGAAACCGTTCTTAACCTGAGGCGCACTTTAGCTAATGGGGCCTCCTGCTGCCGCTGCGCCACCAGTGCACAATTTCCGTTCTCATCCTGGGGCAAAGTTCTCAGCCTGAGGTACTACTTCCAGGTTAGCAGAGTTTGTAACCCAAAGTGTTTGTAACCCAAAGCGTTTGTAAGCTGAGGTACCACCGTATAAGATTGGAAACTCTGGGATTCTTTATTTTATGCAGATTTAGTCATCACATATATG
Source organism: Podarcis tiliguerta (assembly GCF_965153285.1). NCBI lineage: Eukaryota > Metazoa > Chordata > Lepidosauria > Squamata > Lacertidae > Podarcis > Podarcis tiliguerta. The sequence continues at coordinate 41,494,829 of NC_139534.1, forward strand.
TAAATGTTCTGTTAGTGTCCTTTTATTGAGGGAAGACATCCACCAGTGGTTTGGGGTGGGAGGCAGTTTTCCATGGATGCCTTCCATCAGAAGAACACCATCCTCAGCTTATCTGCTCCTTGAGCACTCTACAGCCGAGGAAGTGAACAGTCTCCTTTGTGTTTCAAATGATCTAAGATAACATGAAAGTTCTGTCTGTACTCTCATTTCTGTGATGCTCTAGTCTATTTGCACATTAGGAGTAGCAGTCATCAACTAGCCCTGAGTTCCAAAGTGCACATAATGTTAATCCTCCTGTGGTGCAATGGATCAGTGCATCTGGCTGTTAGCCAGAAGATTGTTGGTTGGAGCCCCCCAAGGAGCAGCTGTGAGCAGGATTCCTGCATTGCAGAGGGTTGGACTATATGACCCTTGAGGTCCCTTCCAGTTCTACAATTCTATTATCCTAAGTAGGTCATCCCTTCAATGCAGGGGTATGTTTTCTTTCCAAATTTACAATATGGGGCTCATGATCTGGATTAGGACTCCAGCATGTGAAGGGGCAACTTTAAACCTTTAAATTTTAAACCGTGTCTGCAGTTTGCATTACAAAAAAGGGTTCTGTTAAAACAAATAAGACCCTTTTTTTTGGCAAAGCATATTTCTAAGGGTAGTAACCATAGAATAATAATTCTGAAATGATGCTCTGAATCTTGATTGTATAAACTCGCTAATTTTATTTCTGAATGTTATAAGCAAGTATCTGTGCCCTGTGATGCAACAGGCACAAAAATATATTTGACATTTGTTTTTATTTTGCATGGATTAGCTAGATGACTGCTTGTTAGACAGAAAATTGAGGTTTGGCTTTCTGATACGATTTTGTTGCTCTGAAGGTTGTAGTTCCCCCTACCCCCAGACTATCTGGAAAAATCACAGTGATAAATATATTCATTGTGCATGACTGAACAATAGGAACACAGACATGATACACTTTCTCATTCTCTTGATGAAGTCTTGTAGTATGAATGTAAAGGCTCCTGCAATTATAGTCCCTTTTGTGTTCCATGCTGCCGGGATGGCATTTTACTTTGTTCAGAATCTCAAGTCCTGCATCTATCTGAGCAAGAAAATAGATGGTGTTCAATGGGTAAGATTATTGGAAGTGTACAGAGCAATGAGCAAGTGCCATCACCATCCCAGTGGAAATTTTCAAAGGGAGACATTCAGCAACAATAGAGTTTATCATACTGCCCCTCTAATGCTATTTCACCACAGGGATCACTATTTGCAGAGTAAAGGAAACAAAGGTAATGCAGAAGTAGCTGAGAAAAATCAATAGCTCGACAATTGTGACCAGCAAGTTGCTTTTGTTAAGTGCAAACTTATCAATAGCCCAGAAAAATAACAAAAGCAGCTCCATTCATACATCAGAAAACTGTCTCCGAGGACTATATTGTAGGAGTAATAATGGAGTTTGTTACATGCAGCTGCATGCTGTTTGGAGTCGTTTCTAGCCATTTAGCAAATAGTCACTTTTTTCTTTAAAAATAAAAGTCTTTATCATTTTACATATAAATTGCATTTTGATGATGACATTTCTGAAATATCAGACTGATTCCTAGCTATAAAGTTACAGAATTATAAAGTGATCACTGTGACATTTTGTTGTGACATGTGTTTATGTACCTTTAAAAGAGACTGTGACAGTCCAACTTCTGCTCCTGCTGATGACACTTTTCACTCTCCTCTGCTTCTGTACCATTGGCTAGCTGTACAACCCTAGACCACCTCTGACTGAACTTAGAACTTGATTATGGAACTTGAGGTTTGACTTAAGCAGCCCTCTAATGTAAGTGAAAGGATTATATAATGACCATGTTTTTGTCATTTAGTACAATGAATGAATTTCATGCCATTAAAAGGGAGCTAAATGAAGGAAAGGGTCAATATGTATTACTCATTGAACCATTTCCAAGGAAGAAACCGTTCATTTGGTTTATGCCTGGTTGGAGCAGTTGCTGGGGAGGGTTGGATAAATCTGAGGACTAATCAATTATTTGGCCCACCTGACATCCATGGAGCTGTAGATCCAATACCCTCATCAATAAGCTTAAGTCACCCAAAGAGCCAAGCACCTCCGGCTCCAAGCACCTGCCCAGCAATGTAGGAATTGCACCGGGCAAGAATTCATGAGAGGAGGGCCACCCCCATTGTGTCCAGGAAGCTGACCTAAGAGAACAGGTGGGGAAGGGATGGAGATTAGGAGAGGTAATCTGGACTGCAGGAGTTATGAAGCCTCAGCCGAATTCTTGCTTTCATCTGAACACTGGAGCTGTCTAAAGTGCTGAGACACTGGTTGCCTTGCTTCATGGGTTCTTGCTAAAGACACAGCAGGACACACTGCCTGTACAATGCTGTTTGGATTTACAGGTGTGTGCTCTCCTCACTCTAAATAGAACCAAAATGGATCTAGGATATTCTTTCTGATAGCCAGTGTCAAATATATTTTTGCTCAAAAATGGTAAAGCCACTTGAGAGGGCCATGTTTGAGCAGTATAATTCCAAAAAAGGGGAAAGGTTGGGAAGTCCCTCATGCTGTTGCTCCATTCATATTGGCAGCTCCTTGCTTTTTATTTACAATAAGGTGAGAGACTGTGTGACATCTAGTTTGGCCCTAATGTAGTGATTTTCCTAGAGAATCTCCAGAGCCCCATTTCCAGCTGATAGCAGCCAATGGATCAGTGTTCTAAATAGAATTGCAACTATTTTGACAAATCTTCTGAGCATACTGCTATCCATGCAAGCTCTTTTGATAAAAGATAAAATAAGCAGTGCTACATAACTTGTTGGTTTCACAAAGTAGTTTTGATGTGTCTGTTTATTACAACTGCAGTATGCCTTGAAGTGGGTGAATTCAATAGTCGAAGCAAATTCATATTCAGCAAACTGTCAATAAAGTTATAAGAACATGTGATATCTTCTGTGATAATGAACGTATAAATTTCGTTGTGAGGTCTGCTGACTCGTTCAATAAATTGATTGGTCGATTGATCAGGAAAGCACTTTAAAATGCACAGAAAATATACCCTTGACAACGGGCTTTATGGGTTCATAGGAAAACTTGAGTGAATTTGCTTCCATTTCACTGACCCTTGGAGTAATGAAAAGCCCTTCAAAAAGTTTTAATTTAAAGCTGCGGATCTTGGTGCTTGCTGTTTATTGCTGTCTTGGGTGGCTCTGAAAACTCCCAGTGAGTTTTTTTCAACTGCTTACTACACTCCTCATGTAAACAGATGCAGACATCCAGAAATGTCAAGTGTTACAGACATTTGGTTTCAGAATGCAGAATTCCCATGGTCTCTGTGACCACAGCAAAGTATTATTTATGACTCACAAGTAGAGCAGCATATTTATTTTTATTGCCATAAAACTCACGATAGCAGTTTTAAAACACAACTTTAAGAAACATTAAAATTGAGTATTGACTATGTCTAGCTGTGATGACTTATTCTAAACAATAATAAATGGCTCTACTACTTCGGTTATGCAGGAGATGTTAATACTAGTTGGTATGTTCCACTAGGGATGGTCTATACTAATAATCATGATACACTTTAATCACAGGGAGGCCTATAAAAACTTGGGTTCTGGTAGTACTGGGCAGCAGTAGTTCCGTTTTCGGGCTCTGGGGAGCAAGCTGTCAACCTGAACAAGTTAGGAGTATTATCCAAGACAAGCAAGGAGTTGAGTTCCAAAGGGCTGAAGTTCAGAAGGGCCAGAAGCAAGTAGAGTAATCCAGAGTAGGCAGGAAGTTGTGTATAACAGGCTAAATGACAACCCTAAGGAAGTCCAATCCAGAAGCAACATAGAAGCAATATGGTTCTAGAATTTCAGGAGGTCAGGGCTGGAGCCTCAGTTTGCATCTCTCTCTTGCACTCACACAGCACCTTACACAGCGCTACACTCAAGCATTTCAGAAGAAGAATCAATTGTGCAAAATATCCAGATATTGGCAAATCTGCTTAATCATAATTTATTTGAATCTCAGAAGGCAAGGTTTCCTCGGATTACATTAGTGCAGATCTTTATTCTAACCACAGAGTAAGCATTACCTTGCCCATTATTTTTGTTTCAATCCATTGGGCTTCACAGAATAAGTTCATGCAAAATGATCTAAAGAGGACTGCATTGTCATTTTTTTTAAAGAGCAAGGCAATAATTATGTTGACTACTCCAATTTGCTCTTTAAACCCGATGAGTAACAAATTATCCCCTTACATGTCATTCTTTGCAAAGAAAAGAAAAGCGTGATGGCATTGTATCTTCTGCACTTAAATATATCTTTAGTGAGACAGATTGGCTCCAGAGGATAAATGATGTCCTTCGTTTGCAGTCAAGTGTGAGACAGGACTCATCTTTGAAGGGGTTTATTTAGTTACACTTAAGTGGTATAAAGTTAAACATTCCCTGTACATCATGGTAAGTCATATTTCCCTCCATAACCTATAATAAAGGTTGCAAAAATTGCAGGCTGCTAAGCCTGATATGTACAGCTAAGCGACATGTTTCACAAAATGCACAACAGTCAAGCACAGATCAAGTTAAAGTTACATTTTTTTTAAAAAAAGTATTTATTTATATGAGAAAAGGATGTTCTTAGGGTGTGTTGTTCCTGGGCCACTAAAAGCTTTAAAGGTTAATGCTAGCACCTTGAATTCTGCCAGAGCATGGATAAATAGTCAGTTAAAATTTCAAATGTCTTGTATGTGTGCTCTGATCTCTAATGTGTGGTAAATATATATATATATATATATATATATATATATATATATAAAATTTATATCCCACCCATCTGGCTGGGTTTCCACAGCCACTCTGGGCAGCCTACAGCATATATAAAAACACAGTAAAACATCAAGCATTCCAAACTTCCCAATGCAAGGCTGCCTTCAGATGTCTTCTACTCCTGGGGATTATTATTTTTGGACTAGTTGAAGTTTCTGGATGGTCTTCAAGGGAAGCTGCATGTCTAGATATTATAGAAATGTAAGTTATTTCAAGGGGAATAATAACTGTGGCTAACTCCAAGTTCCCTAGAAAGACCCACACCTGGTGAACCAACATGCTAGTTTAAGGCACCTCTGTCTATTGCTGCCTGTTTATCCAAAAGTACTAGATCCAGAATTAGCCACAAGCTGCAAACATACTTTTTGGGAGTGGTAGAGGAGTGCAACCTCATCCAGCATAGATGTGTAAGTCTCTACCCACACCATAGGACTCACCAACCAGCAGCGTTTCCATCTCGCTGGGATTAGGTTTTAGTTTCCTTGCCTCTCTCTACTTCTGACACCAGCATTCAAGATGCTTTGGGTCGCCCATCAACTAGAAAGAGACTGAAAAACTAAATGTACCCCCCCCCACTGCCCCAGTTTGTAATTGAATCAATTCTTTGCCCCAGGGCCAGGTGTTCTATGTCTGTTTTATTTATGTAAATCCACTCCCAGCTGAATTATCTCTATTTTCTATAAACTTATTATGAGGAAGACAATTACACTTTCTGTCTGGTGTCTAGAAATGGGATGGTCAGCACATGCTTTTAAAAAGGAGCCACTGTGCAGGCAGCTAGAACTCTCATCAAGGTAACTGACTACACAACACTGTTGCAAGACAATTCAGAGGCTGGGAAACCACCCTCAAAGCACGCCAAAACTTATTATTGTAACATGTCCTCTCTGCCTCAAAGGTGCTAGTGATTAGCATAATTTCCAGTATTTTATTGTCTGTAATTAGCATTGTGACATCAGACCCTGACATCAGAAGGCCTTGACATTAAGAGCAAAGCTTTGGGGAAGGGCTGTAGCTCAACATCCCAGGTTCAGTCTTCCATATCTCTAGTTAGTTCAGCGGAAGACTACCTGTCTGAAACCCTGGAGAGCCAATGCCAGTCTGTGTAGACAATAGTGAGCCAGAATCAGGCTCGAGGCCCCACTCCATAACAGTGTGAGAGATAGTGTAGACCAGGCATGTCCAACTCCCAAGAGACTGTGATCTACTCACAGTATAAAAATACTGGCTGTGATCTACCCTGTTATTGACAGCCAAATTGTTGAGCTTTGTGATCTACCACAGACGTCCAGTGATCTACCGGTAGATCGCGATCTACCTGTTGGACATGCCTGGTGTAGACTAAGAACACCATCTTTGAAATAACTGCAGGAACTAGTTAATAATGGTCAGGTAAATACAGATTTTTTATTTATTTATCCCAGTGAGACCATTTAAAAGAATTGTTGAGGAAGGTGTTGGGAGTAATTGCAGCCTACAGCAATTAACAATGTTTAATTCACTTTTTTTTTTACTTCATTAGCAGATGGAAAGTTTGTTTTTTCTTCTTCCCATGAAGCAATGTGGCTAAAATGTCATCATTTTTCTTTTGATTGGTTTGCCATATTTAATGGAAGGGCAGTCTTGATTTGTCAGTTATTCTTGGCCCCAATAGACACTGAAGGTGACATCTACCAGCTTCTCAGCTGGTGTTCCAAAGTATTTAACTACTTAACCTATGGAGAGCTTGCTGTTAATATATCTAAGTGGTCAAATGCACATGAATAGATCCAAGATTTAGTAAAGACACAATCATTACTTTCAGCAGCAGGTGCTTCACTTCCCACTGCGGAGACGATCACCCTGCTGCTTTCAGTCATAGCAAGAGCCACAGGAGCAAAATGCATGAAGAAATAGGAAATGTCACAAGGCAGTCTGTTGGAAATTCCATTTGCTGATAGGCAGTACTTAGTCATATCAATATATAAGATGACATTTTTGTTTGACAGGTTTAGTTACACTTTCTTACTTCAGGATTTGTCAGTCTGCAAACTTTTCAACTGTTAATTCAAAATAAGATGAAACACAGCCATAGGTGTTAATACAGTGAAGTCTTCCTCTACTTTTTACTGAACCTAAAGTATCCTTTAGAGAGATACAAGCAGAATGTTGGACTTTGGCCTAGAATTCCTAGGCCAATGTTGGACTTTGGCCTAGAATGAACATATTTAGTGATTACATGGACACATGAGGTGGCCTTGGACAAATCACTTGTGTTCTACCCAAAGACCTTGCATCGTAAAATGGGAATGATAATTGTAACTAACAACACAAGGTTACTTCACTAATTAGAAGAAGAATGAAATCAGGGCAGTAAAACAAATCAGTATTTTTATGTACAGTTCTCTGTTCTGGAGTTTTAGCGTGGTAAATGTTATACTTGTCCTGATTTAAGTAACCCACACATCTAGTGTATTGGTCTCAGAAATGGATCTTTAAGAATATGGAAGGTGGGCTGCTCAGCCAGCTGGTTACTCAAAAATATTACACCATCAGCAGCTCAACACAAAGGCATTAGATTTCAGGGCTCAGATATTTAGGACCAAACAATAGTGGTGGTGTGTATTCGGCTGTTTTGGAAAAAAATTGGGGCTTAGTCTGTTTTGAATACCTGGAGCTTCTGTAACCATGCTTAATTGGGACATCAACCTACTTGTGAACAAAAGGAAAATGTTATTGATGCCATAGTTTGAGGCTGAAGATAGGTGAGTTGCTAGATTCTGGAAATAAATGGAATCCCATATTTGTTGCATTTAACGAATGGGTAGCATTTTGTCAAAGAACTGCAAGTTCTCCAAGTATAACTCTATTTCTTCCTCCCTCTGTGGAAGGGCTGTGACTTAAAAGTTAAGCATGCACTGTCTACACAGGAGGTACCAGGTTCAGACAACTTAAAAGAGGTAGCAATGCTAGGACAGACCATCGCCAGAGTTCTTAGACACAATAAAAAAGGCAGTTTCAAAAAATCGGTGTGTAGCTGTATGCACCATACAAATACTAATAGTCCTAGGATGGTGTTGGAGAGTGTATGTTTTATACAACAATAGTCTTTGAGGTGTTGGAGGGTCCAGTGTTCTTTCCAGTCTGGAATCTTCAGTGCCAAACTGCATGTTAGCTTAATATATAGCATGCAGCTCTGTCTCTTGTTTTTCTTTAATTAATTTATGACAAGCACGGGGAGCAATTGCTAATTAGAATCACAGTGCATGGAGCCCCTTCCTCCTCCAACTGCAGCTACAAGGTTTAGAATAAGAAAATAGCACCAGTAGAAACTCCCACCAAACTGGGGGAGGGGGCAATATTCAGGAGGTCGCATCTGGGGATGGAAGTGATAAACCTTCCTTTCTACATGTGGTGATTTCTTTAAGAATCCTCTCCACTGTAATTCATTAAAGAAACATAAGAAACTTTGCTACACATTAAGCATAATGTGCAATTTGAACCTGTTGTTCTCTTGAAACTTTACACTCCAGTCTCAGCCCTACAGGGGTCTCTGTTGAATTGATTTGTTCCTCTCTGTTCAGTGTTGATATTGTAGCACTTAAGTGAGAGTATCAGCCATCACTATCCACACACTGTTCCTTCATGGGCAATAACGTCATTGAGGAGGCAGCATGAAGTTGCAAGACTAGTTCAGAGAACTAAAGTTTTCATAGCCAGAGGAATGAGATCAGCACAGGAAGCACTCTAGAAATTATTACTATTTAGGAATGGTTTTGCAAAATAAGAAGAGGCTGTGCGGTGTCATAGAAAGAGTCTGTGAGAAAGCATTTATCAAGTTAATGAAAAGCTTGTCCTGTGCAATCAAAGGATAGATCAAGGCCTCTTTTTCTTTCTTTCCATCTTCCAAACTTTCTTTGTGGCTTAACAGATGCTTGCATATTCTGCATGCCCAGACATCCAGTGTTTGGATTGATTCTAACATGATGATGAGAATGAGTCATCTACATCACTTATTATAATCTTCAAATAAACACTGATGAAGGTCTCTGTCCTTAAGCAGAACAAGCCAAAATGCCATCAGATAAAGCTGTTTTCAGTGTTCTGATATCTTAATTAAGTTACTACAAATTGATATCATAGTTGATTTTAGAAAATCATTTAGAAGATGATGTGTTTACAAAAGCTTGGCAAGTCTTTCCTATTTTCTGAGTAGTAGTAATCATAATTCACAATTTTTCATAAAAATGACTCAAAGTAGCTTCCAGAAAAGTAAAGAAAAACAAGTAAAAACAACCTAAAATGCTCACTGGTGATAAGCATAAAAAAACAGATCAGACACAACCCACCCCACTAAAGAGATAAGCAGAAAATTTAGGTACCTAAAACAGATACTTATGGTGCTCAATGTGCATCCCTGGGGAGGTCCTTCTGCAATTGGGAAGGCACTAAGGCCGGTTCTCATGTTGCTGCCCTCTACATCTCCTTCCAAGGGGGAACACAGATAAGGGCCTCAGATGATGAATGCTGGATTTGAATTGGTTGATGTTGGGTGGCACAGTCCTTGAGATATTGGGGTCCTGAGCAGCATAAGGCTTTATAGGTCAAAAGCAGCACTTTAATTGGACCCAGAAACTAATTGTCAGCCCATGAAGTCATGCCAGGATTGTTGTTATATGTTCAGACTGTCTTGCCCTGATCAGCAATCTGGTCATTTAATTCTGCACCAGCTACAATTTCTAAACTGTCTTCAAAGGTTGGCAATTAGAAGCAGAAATGGCTATTAGACTTGGCACCTATTGTCTGCACTGTAAAACTGAAAGGCTTTTAACTTGTGATCTGCATAGCTGGTCTATTTCCTCTTCTTTAACAGAAATAAGTATTATTTGTCAATTGCACTATGTGTTAGTCCAGGGGCAGGGAACTTCAGCCCTGTAGCAAAATGCAACCCTCCAATCCTCTCTATTTGGCTCTCTCCAGGCACACACACTCCTTATCCACACCCTCTCCCCCCAGGTTGCATCCTTCACTGGCCTTGCTTCACATGCTGCCTGACTGGAATGTGTCCTTGAATTCTGGTAATGCTTTTTGATTGCCTGGATACAGGAAAGAGGTATGTGTGTATAGAAAGTAGCCTTCAGTGCAAAGGTAAAATCTACAATAATTTTTCTGCCACTTATGCTTGTGGTTCCATCCAGCGCCAACATGTGCCTCCTGGCTAAAATAGGTCCCAAATCCTTTTTCTAGGCATGTGGTAGGTATCCTCTGGCAGGACTGGATGTTTGAGCATCTGCTGAGACATTGCTGAATCCCAGAGTTCCCTGGTCCTGCTTCTCCTCTTCCTCACCATTAACAGCAGCTTTATCCCAAGTGCCCAGAGGGAAAGGGGGAAAACTACTTCCATCTTCTTGGATAGAAATTGTAGTTAGAATCTTCATACGCTTTTCTGAAAGGTGTTGTGGGATAGCTCCTACTGTATGTACTTTTCGGAATGGGGACAAACAAAAATGAATGGGGCTAGATAAATCTCCACTGAAATTACAATGTAGGAACAGTATTGGAATGAAATATTTCTCCCCTGCGGATAACATGGGAGTAGACAGGCTACTGCTGTTTGGCATGACAAGAGTGAGCACACCAATTTTGTGCATTCCACTGTACATTCCTTGGTTAACGAGCTAAACAGTGGCGCTTTGTGGTCAGAGCCACTGCACAGAGACCATAAAAGTTCTGGTTTAATGAGATAAAAGTATTGTGTCACAAAGAACGTGCCTCTGTTCAAACCATAGAAGGAAAGACATTTCAAAAGCCAAAGATCCAGTGTCAAATATTCAGGAAAATTAACCTGACAGTGTAGGCACCGATCTAATTCAGTGCTTGCACAGCAGCAAAGGCTGCATGCCTAGCCTCCCTGTAAAAATAAGCTTAATCATACCAATCACCTGCTTGGCAGGGAAGAGAAAATAAAGTAAGGGAGACCTAAATATGGCCTTACATTTCTCCTCTTGAAAAAGTGTGGGTGTGGAAGTGTAGCCCCAGGTTGCTAGATCAGGTTGGAGAATGTCATCATCATGGGCGCATCAATTTTGTTCAGGAGATTTCCTATCCAAGTAGGGACATGGATGTGGAGTTCTGCTGCCACACATATAAAGCCTTTAGCCTGATCTGGGCATTGGGACTTCTCCCTGTTCTTTCTAACCCAAACCACAGAAGATAGTAGTCTAACTACATATCCTGGCTTATAGTCAACTGCCATCTCTTTCTGAAGGCCAACTCCTGTTGGCCCTTGCTGGTAATAATGGCAAAAATCCTCGCTTTGTTCAACTTAGCCATGATTTGTGATCGTTACAAATTAGCAAGAGTTAACATCTACTGGGATAAATTGTATTGCTTTATGGGGCGTGTGACAATCTAGAAAAGAAAAAAGTACACAGTGTACATTTATATGGAAATATGAAGACTGTTGTGCTGAGCTAGTGGCTTGCCCTCAAAGCTTTTGTATGTAATTTATGGAAAGTGTTACTCCCATTATTCAGAAATGTATGTGTATATATTACAGAAAGGGAGAAAACGTATCTTATTACAGTTATACAGACAATAAAAGGCAGAGTTTAATGGACCATGCTAGGTTTCTCTTAAAACATTAATTTCTTTGTGTTGTCTTTAATTTCCATGATAATGAAATGTTCACAATGGCCACTGGATATTATTATATGAGAAATAAATTAGATCCTTGCAGTTAGATACAAATCCTCTCTGGTGTTGTCATAGGGATATGGTTACTGTGCACCCCCCACCTCAAAATGTTAAATGGTACCCTTTGAAAGTATTTCCTGTTTGAGAATTATTGTTGGTTTTTCAGAATCCTTTTATTTAACTACTGTTAAGCTGATACTAATGCAAATGCTTTTAAAAAGAAAGGATTAAATAGTTCATTTCATTTTTTTTTTAATTGCCTCCTCCACAAGTATAATCCTGGCAGCTCAATGAGATTTCCATGTGGTATGTAACACTTTTAAATCAGAAAACACAAGGAAATGAAATGTCGAGGACACAGAGATGAGTTTAGCATCCCATGCTGTTGCTACTGTACTGATAATGGAAAGGACTGACAAATGAACACACAGCCATTAGAAATGTGCACAGCAAGTGCACAGTTGTTGGTTTCACAACAGCTATAAAAATGGGGATTTGGTTCCTTACCTGTGCAGCAACTCAAGATCACATGAGAATTACTTACCTTTTGAGCATCTTGTAGCTTGCCCTGAAATACCATGTGCACTATCAAAGGTGGGTGAATGATAGACTGTCCCTCTACTTTTCAGTACATTTGGTGTAAAAATACCCATCTATTTGTGGTGTAGCTCCTGATTCACATGTAATAGCAATAAATGTCTCACAGCACTAAGTTAAGCTTATGGTGGTAGCTACTGAGAACATGAATTGCTGGATTAAGGCTTTTGGAATCATCCAAGCATAACAACTTTTACTAAATTTGCTTTTTTTCAAGTACACATTTTCATTCAAAATAGATTCTGAGGAACAAAATATCTCACTAGGGCTTATTGGTGTTTATTGGGGTTTGGAGACAATTTTGACATACAGACACGTATTCCACAAGTTCTTTTATTAGACTTATTGCCTATTGCTGGGATGGTGCTGAACTTTCTGATTGTAGGTTTCCTTTCAAAATGACCACTTCATTTTGCTAAATCTGTGCCAAATTTCCTCTCTAAGCAAAGGCACATGATGCTATCTACTTTCACTATACAGCATTTGGGAAATGCCTAGCTTTTTGGGGGGAGAATTCCATAAACATGCTTAGGCTGGGCTTTTATTCATCAGTTCATGCTGAAAATATAACTTTATTTTAAAAATGGGGTTGATATCCTTACTGAATGTTGTTCTTCATTAGTGCAAGAACAGAGTCTCAAACAAATAAGTTGCATACCCACTTCCCAAAAATAATAATTTCCCCAAAGAAAATGAATGATATATGCTCTGCCTACATACAATGTGTTGTTGTTTTCTTCAAATCCCATAAATTTTATTGAGATTTTATATGGACCATTAAAATACTTCAAGGCAGGAAATATGTGTGCAGATATATATGCATGTGGGGGTGCTTATGGATGTGCACATGCACCTATAGTAAAATTCAAGACTCCTGTTACAGCTGTCATGGACTGGCTGGATGCAGAACAGTGGTGGGAGGCACCAAGTGGGGAACCCCCGAGGGGAGTTGGATGGTGGGACAATGATGAGTGATTAGAGGGAGAAGAAGGAGCAGACTGGGTGGAGGAGGTGTTGGAAGCTGAAGAGGTAACAGGGTTTAGTGAGCAGGAAGTGGCTGTGGCAAAGGGCAGTCCAAAATCAGAGGCTGAAGTGGAGGCTGGATAGGAGTGGGGGCAGGCTGCTAAAGAGCCAGGCTGCTAAAGAGTCTCCCCATTCTGCTGTTACCAGGTCCCCTCCCCACTAGTCTCCCAGAACATGGAGAGGGATGAAGAGTGCAGAGCAAAGAGAAGCAAGATGAAGAAACCTCTGGTTGCTTGGGAAGGACCTGGGGGAGCAGTCTTATAGTGGTAGGAAGGTGGAGACCGTCGGTCCTCGCACTTTCTCCTGGGAAGAGTTCCTGCGATCACTAGGCTTGCGCTGTTTTGGTTTATTTGAATAAAGAGTTAACTGAGTGTTTTATTGCTGATCTGCTCCTGACTCTGTCACCTGACAACAGCTTAAATATAATTCACACAAAAGCTTGCTGTATAGATATTTAATAGTGAGAATTTTCCATGTTAAAATGCATTACTTAAAAAAAAAAAGTTAAATTGAAAAGATGTAAAATATGAACTTTTTGAACTATTGATTCAACTTTCATCTTCAGTTCTCGCCTGGAAGACTCCTGATTCCCTGCTGTCATGGGAACTCATTTCCCAATGGGGGCAAGTTTTCAGTCTTACTTTTTGAAGACATCTGTGGGCAAGGCCATCACTCCCTTAAAATACAGGTGCTAAATGATGAAAATGAGTTAGATTCACATCTGGTAGAAATTCAGGCAGAGCAATGGATAATGGTCTTGGCTTCAAACTTTGTATTCAGACTTTCCTCCCTACTTCCTTTCATCTTTTTTGGTCTCAAGCTCTCATTCCATTTGTTCTTTCTCACAGAGAATATCTGTATTACAAACATAATACAGGATTTTATTACAGTTCACTTACCTTGAGTTCTTGAACAAAATCAGAGGATCATATTTTTGTGAGGCTTTTGGGAATTCTCTTTGCTTCCTATCCTGTTATGGGGCTTGGGGACTCACAGGAAGGAGAAGCAAGAAACAGATCCATACAAGTCCAGGCAGGTGTCTCTAGGCAGGGCAGGGCTCTGGTCAGCTCCCAGGGGCCTTGCTAGCTGAGCTTTAGAATATGTTGCCTTAGCAAAGAGCTGAGATCTTCTGAAGTCTATGTGAATTGTCATGGCTCCTTCCTCCTTGAGGTGACTGTGCTGAACTAAAGGGCCCTTGTCTGAATCTTCAAGTACTGACTTTTATGTTGTGGATTGTATGGGGTTGTTATTGGGGACTTGTTCTCTGAGTCTGCAGAAGGTGGGAAACTATGTCATCTGGTCAGAGGTTCAAGGGAGAGGTATTGACCCCCTCCCTAAGTGTAATTCTTTATTATTATCTTCCTCTCGGTCATGTGAGGAGTCATGTTTGAGGGTCAGGGCACTTCCCAAGAGGAGGCGAAAGCATTGTTATGCCTATTTAAAGTTGAGTGTATTATGCTCTTGACTAAATTTCTATTCAGTAAACTGTCTTCCTATCTATCTTTGTAAAGTGTCACCATACATGTTTGTGATGTCACTGTATACCTTATAAGGCATATACAAAACAAAAATGAATGACATTTCATACCAGATATTACAAATCTGGGTATGAAGTTCACACACTCTCTATTATCCCAGACTGAGAATAAAACTGGTGCAAGTTCAACTGAAAAGAGAGTACATAAAATAGCTTCAATGGTAACGTAAGCAGTATACAGTCTCATCTGAGCTTTACTAATACTGAATTGTGTCTGCATTAGGTGTGTGTGTGCGCATCTAAACACATGCATGCATAAATGTGCACCCACTAACTATAAGACTAATTGTATAGCAGTGGTTCTTAGAAAATAAATGTGCATTGACTAGACAAGCATTGCCGGCTACTGCAGAACAGATGTTGCTTTAAAACCTGCCTTAACAAGTCCTGTTCCTTCAGCAGAAAATGTTTGTGGCTAGAGCTGGGTGCGCTGTCAGACGTGGAACAGAAAGACAAAGTGACGGCAGGAAACAATGAAAGCAAGATGCCTCTCAGCTGTCTTACTAAAGGGGTAAAGAATGTGTTGGCATGTCTGCAGACAAGGAAGCCCCAGCCCTTGCACTCCTGTTGGCCTCTCATCGCTAATCTTTCATGTCTGTGTCTTTATGACAGGTCACAACATACAGGAGCTACTGTATATAGCTCTGGGGAATGATTTTCTAAGTCAGCAATGTTTTTATAAAGAGAGTCTAGGCAACTGAACTGGAGACCTTTGAGTGAGGAATTTTGATGGCTTTCCCTCCCTCACATTAGCCTTGTCAATGGATGGTACTTATAGATGAAATTCCACCTAAATTTTATGTCTGTTTTATTAGTTCTAAAATGGATAAGCTGAATTGATTGCCATCCCCTTCCTGAAGGTTTAATAGGATCTGTCTGTAATAGGGGATTTTTTTTTTGATTTTTTTTTTGGCTTCACATAACTCTCATGTTATTCTTAGGATCCTTATATACAGAGCGGAAATGCTCATATCCGTTTCATGATGGTAATGGTGAAGTGAAGCAAGGTAGTCAAGAATCCTTGTTCCTTTTAGTGGTGGTTGAAGCGCTTAAACTCAAAGCATCATTGACTCACCATTTGCCAATTGCAAGTGCCATTTGTTAATACTGGGGCTTGGGGAGGATTTTTCGGGGGCAGGAGGTAGTTCTAAATTGACACATTTTTGTGTTTTTGTTTATCTGCCAGCAGATTCAGGAGCTTTGCTGGTGGTGGGATTTAGTAATGCATCATTGTTGGCTGACCAGATGGGTGGCCGCTGCTACTTGAGAAGATGCACATGTTTACCACACTGTGGCTCCTGAAATTTCCAGTCTGTGTCCAATCAGAACCTGATACTTGAGAATGATAGTGATAGTTCCCAGTTGGTACAAATCATGGAGTAGGTTTGATTAGAAGATTGAGATGGGGATGACTGTAAATTGATGGGTACAGTTATTCGTTCCATAGGCAAGTTCTGTCGTGCCTCCCAACTTGGAGTTTTGTTGTTGTTCCAACAGTTGGATATTCTTGATTTGGTTTTATAAAGGTCAGATTTTTGTGAAGCATGCCCTACCCTTGGAGTATCCTTCAGGGACCACTCAGGTGCACAAGACACACATAAATGTGTATTATGTTTAGTTTACATTGTAAGCAAAGGACTATTTTCAGGCGCAATGGAACTTGTCTCAAAATATACTGGCATAATACGAGGTAGATATATTTGCATTGCCAACTAATTATTATTGAAATTTTCTTAGCATAGATTTTATAATAAGTAGCTTACATTGCAAAAAGGTATTAGGAAGAAGGCAGCAAAGAGTCTTGTGGCATCTAAAAAACATATTTATTGTGACATAATATACCATAGGAAGGCGTCAAAGAAAGGCATCCTCCTTCCCCTTCTATGGAACAGAGCAAACTATTCTGGTCTGCATTCCTCCTTGATCTGAGAGCAGAACATTCATTAACTTCCCCAAACTTGACCCATAAAGGTTGGGTCAGATTGCTGGGATCAAGAGAGCTTTCAGAAACACTGGTATAAAGTATCCTCTGTTGGTATCACACTATCTGAATGCCTGCATGAAACTCTGCTACATTTTTTTCCAGCACTTCACATAAATACTTCTCATGCCTTGTTAACACCTCCTGTCTCATTTGATCCATCACATACATGATTCACATGCAAGCACCATATGCTGCAGAGGTCAGTTACTTACAACCATCACTTATATTCAGCTTATTTTGTTTGACCTGTATTCTTGTAAACAATGATTCAGCGATGGCATAGTTTCTACATGCCCTTGTTAAATGCTGACTGCTCAGAACTTGATTATTTTAACTCCTTAGTCAGTCTCAATGAGAATCTGTCCTTCCTTCCTTATATGTAGCTACGTTTTAGTCCAGTCATAACACCCGGGTCTTTTTAGAGGAAGGCACTGTGGCTTTCCCTTTAAAGTTTTGCAGTCCACCCCCACAATTTTGTATTCAACCCTAGGCTCAGTACTTTGTGCAGTGGAACCTATCGTGCTGCCATAAATCTGCCTCTGCAATCAGGCAGCCAGTGCAGAACTTTAGACTGGTGTTATATAGTCTCACCCAAGAGTACCACTCAACACCCTTGTGGTTGTATCTTGCACCAGCTGGGATCTCTGAATTGTCTTCAAAGGCAGCCCTGCATAAACCACATTACAATAGCTTAATGGTGATATTACTAGGGAATAGGTACTGGTAACTGTGCTCAGGCTGCCCCTGGCCTTAGCAGGAAATAGGTGCCAGTGTGGCAAAGTTGAATCTAGGAGGTATTCCCAGAGTACACACTTTGTATTTGAGGTGGATAGGTTATTGATTTGTTTAATGTTCTTGTTTTCATCATGTATTTGGTGTTTTGATACTGTATTCTTGGGTTGCTTGTGAACCACTCTGGGGTCTGTGAAGGGTGGTATACTAATTTAATAAATAAAATAAATAAAAATAATCCTATCCAGAACAGACTGCTTTTCTTGTTTCTAATAAAACCCAAGGAGCACCATTTCACAGCAACCCTGGTCTTGTCAGGAATGCAATCCTTGTTCTACAGCCAGAGATGCCTTGCTAGCCAAGTCCACCATTGAGACTTGTGTAAAAATGTATTCAGCATGAATAAAGGCTGGAGAGCTAAGCTGTAAAGTAGCTTTCTGACTTCATGCTGTATACACTTGTGTGCTTGAGAACGATGTTAGAAAAGGACACCCAGCCAACATTTGCAACAGTAGAATATGAAAACAATTGGCTTCAGAATATGATAGATCAGTCTTAGTCACGTCAGCTGAGATTTAATTTTAAATGTGCACTGATGCTTAAGTAATTTTGAACAATTAAGAAATCTATGCAAAATGCTTTGTTAAAGCAACTGCTATGGGGTTGTTTATTTTTTTAAAGAATTCATACTATGTATTTGATTTTCAGATCTTTCTGTATGGTGCATGTAAACTTTAAAGGCATTTGCCAATTTTTCACTGACTTAGTATTAGAATATGACGTCTGCTTTGGTTTCTAATAAATTTACCAACAGAACTGCAAAACTAAAATGTTGTTGGCATCCGTCTGTTTCAAGAGACCATGGAAGAGGAGGCATAATGAACAGGTTAAGTGACACTCTGTACTGGGTGGCTTTTCCTGGTGGATGCCACAAGCTGGGGCTGCCAGCATGGGAAGGGATGCTTGTGTGGAAGCAGTTGCAGGGGAAATCAGGAAGCCATGTAAATAATACCCCCCTCATTTTCTGTAGTGGGGGTCTCCACTGTATTCTATTGACGGAATGGCAAATCTGGATCCAACTCTGATTTAAGCATGCTTCACCATTTGTTATTTTTTATATGGCAGAAATAGTTCTAATTATACAATGCTTGCTGGCATGGAACATGGCCCAGTGTATGGCATAGCGTTATCCAAAGCAGAAGTCAAAATCAAAGCTCTGAGCTGCCACAGGCTAATTTGCAATGCAACTGATTATTAACATGGAGTTTGGTCTTTTAAAAAAGAAAAGCACAGTGATTGCTTAAGTTGTTTTCTTGCATATGCTTTATGGTGGTGTCTTTCAATTAAGGCATCTACTGAGATGTTACTGGGGAATTCCTGAAATTGCTGGGAAAATAAAAGGCACCCACTGTACATGAAATATGATAGTGGTTCTCTTGTAACATATATCTTCATGTTGAAAAGAGATGTGGCACTGATGCATTATTCATGACACTTCCACCTTGCACTTTTCAATTATGAGGAGAAATGGCTGAACAAAGACCTGTCATTACACAATACACAATTCCACAGTCACATGCCTTCTCAATCAATAATAAAGCCTGCCAAACAACCCATGTGTGGAGAAAGATATTTTCCTCAAAGGGGTGCATCTCTTGTATTTGGGTGAGTACAGAAAACATCAGAGAAGTTCTAATGACACATACTGTTGCATTATACACTTTGCATATTATTAAAACCTTTCTTGAGAAAAGATACACAGCAATGTAAGCATTGTGTGTAATGAAAAGCAGCATTGATTACTAGCTCCTTTTGATTGCATTTAATATTGAAATCATGATATGTTTTTTAGAAGTTTAACTGTTACGGGGGGAAGAGTTATGTTGTTGTATTTCTTTTACTATATAATCAATTGATTCATGGCTTGTAAAATGTTGGCTTTCGTGAAAAAAAAGCAGTACTTGCAAAGAACATTTCAAACATACAAATATGAGGCAATGGAAAAGAGATTTTATGTAAACGTTGTTGAATATGCTACTTAAAAAAAAAGAATGTGTACAGTTTAATGTACTCTTCCATGCTGAGTATAAGTAGCTAGCTGCCCAGAGTGGCGGGGGCAATCCAGTCAGATGGGCAGGATACAAATAATAAAATTGTTATTACTCACACAACCACGAACCTCCTTTAACAAGTTTATAAATTCATTTTACCCATTTTAAAGCAGTAAAAATATATATAATGATATAGGACAGTGATTAAGTACATTGTAGTGATTAACTTCTGGTTCCCTTTTTTGCTTGTTTACATTGGGTGAGATCCAGACTTTGCCTTCTATAGATAGAAAGGCTGTTTCCAGATCAGTGTGGTTGGTGGCACTGGGAGATACAAAGGAAAGGTTCCTCACTCCCATTTGCTGTCAGCAGCAAAGTCTGGATCCAGCCCATTTATCTAAAAAGTGGCACAAAGTGTTTCAGATTGGTAGAAGATGATAAGATGTGGGCACTCTCAAACTCTTACAAATCTATTATTCCCTTTGCAACAGCTATTGAACATTTACATGAATTAAATTAATATGCTTTTCATGGCCATATTATTTGTGACTTGGGATATCCATGGTGGGATCTCCATTTTCCCATGCCATTTCCTCAAAGCCGCTATGAACACTACCTGAATTGATTTTATCTATGTGCTACTGTTGTTTTAAACTCTCTGTCTCTGTCTCTCTGTGTGTATTGTTTTTAATATATTGTAAATTGCTTTGGGATGCCTTATGGGAAGTGAACTAATTAATAGTGACAACAACAACACTGAAGGAGAAAATACACATCTGATGAACTACAGTTTTTGTATGATTGAAACCTGCATCAGTTAACACAAATTAATTTGCTGAACAATTTCTTTTATCACAGGAATATATGGACTCAAATAGATACATTGACCATTTGCTGACTCAGCTGGAAGAGGAGCGCTGGAATGTGTGGAGGTAATTATATAAATGATATATGTGTGAGCCAATTCATATTTACTCAGAAGAAGTACTGTGGAGTAGAAAGGGAGAAATCTGTCAATTTTGGTTGTTCACATTAATTTTGGTTCTCCCCATTTCCACATACATTTGCAATCAAAGCAGGAAATCCATATGAAAATTTGTGGGCATTTTTCATTAGCATTTCTTTCAGTGTTTCATTTCCGTATGCAGTTGTGCCTGGTATGTACATTTTTTGCGATTTCCCCATAATAAAATGAATTTTGTGCATTGTTTTCACTAATATACACATTTTTGCATACACCTTTTGGTAATGTATGTATTTTTGTATGCATTCTTTGGTTGGAGAACTACAATGCAAAATTTGAAGAAGGACAGTGTTTTCTTTCACATGTTGTTTTGGAAAGTGCACTTTAAAATATGAACCAAATGAATTTCTCCCCGATCTGTGTTGTGAAGTCAATCTCAAACGTAACAGCCAAGTATTGGAATCGTACCTCAACACATCTGCTGAAAAAGATCAAATCTTTATTCATAAGTACTTATCCTTATCTGATATTTAATGTTGGATGATATACTTTAATACTGTGTCAGATTGACTGACAGCATGATGAGCTTGTTTTCTTGATCCATCTGGATATAGTTGTTATTTTTAATTGCACTGCCATTTTCTACGATACCAATTGCATAGCTCACTTTACTCAAACTGATGCTTAGCTTCCAACTGGAATAATTGGCTACATTTTCACACACTTGCTTGAATCCTGTATGTACTTACCTAGGAGTAAATCCCAGGGCTTATTTCTTAGAATCAGCAGAGTTGGAAGGGACTCCGAGGGTCATCTAGTCCAACCCCCTGCAATGTAGAAATCTTGCCCACAGCCATCCCTGGGTGGGCTTGACCCACCAACCTTCTGGTTAACAGCCAAACACATTGACCCATTGTGCTACCTGAGTGTAGGTAGACTTTAAAGGCAAAGACTTGGTATCAAAAGTAGCTCTAAGCCTCTTGTTCTAATAGCACAATGATTTACTCTTGTGCAAGGGAATATTTCCACCTCTCCTACCCCTGCATCCCCTAGATCAAAGGCTGGGTTCCTTCCAGGCTTCTGGAGGTGGGTGCAGGCTACATCCAGGGGGGGGGGGTTACGTTTTGCAAGTGATAATCTGTGCAGTAATGGAACAAAGGCATTGTGCCATCCATTATGTTAAAAAATGTAAATGTAGACAGAGAACCAAAAAACCAAGGCAATCTTATGATCAAAAATCTAATTGAGTACAATAGGACTTATTCCTAAGAAACTAAGAACAGGACTGCAGCCTCAACAATGCAATCCAATACCTTATCTACTCAGAAGTAGAGGCCGACTCTCAGATAAAGAAGCTTAGAATTGTCACTGTAATTTTAATATTATTTGCTAATCCAATGCATTTAGTTTAGACTTTTAATGGTATAATAAAATAAATAAAATACATCTAAATTAAAGCTATGACCCATAGGTGAGCAACACTGACAAGAACAACCCTAATGCTTGTTGGAAACTGTCCTGATGATGATGAGTCAGTGGAGGAGCTTGTAAGAAGCAGGTCTGGGGCAGTTAGTAACAGAAGGTGACTGGCAGGCAGGAACTGTATATCCACTCAAAGGCTTAGAACTAGAATTAGGAGATGAGAGTGGTAATGGATAGGCCCTTCAGAACCCTGGACAGGTCCCAGAGAGTTTACTTGTTGTGTTGAGTAGTTGATGTTCACTGAGCCCTTATAGACTCTCTAGGCCTGATTATCCCTCCTAGGCTCCACTCCCCTTGCGGGAAAACAGATAGCCTTCAATGAGCAGCTCTCTGGCCTTCAACCTCTCCATTGCTTCATCAGGTTTATTACTTGAAGTCAAGAGCAGGCCTGGTGGAGAGGCTCTTGAAGAGGCTGATCCTTAGAGTGGAGTCTAGCTCAAGGGCTATAGTCATTGGGGCTTTGGGCTGCTGGTTTTGGGTCCAATATCAAGTACCTGATCCAGCTTGTCTGTGGTCTACTGCAGGGCTCTCCAGATGTTGCTGGACTCCCAAACCCCCTATCCTCTCTGACCATTAGCCATGCTGATTGGGGATGATGTGAGTCCAGCAATGTCTGGAGGGCCACAGGTTCTCTACCATATTCTAGTGGCTCTTCTAAACCAGAATCCAAGGTGCTGCTAGCTGCAGTCATCTCAAAAACCATAATTAAAAAGGAAATATTACAAGAGAAATTGTGTGAATGAATTAAGATAATAAAAGCATTTTGTCTGATTAACAAGTTACAATAAATGGAAAAATTAATGGATGTGTATGGAAGATAAAAATAGTTGTAGGCAGATAAGCTTTACTAACTTGGGCAGAACACAATACTTTTCAGGATCAAATCAGTGCTTCCCTGTCTGTAAATCTCCCTGTCAGAAATACTGAATGAAAATACAGTGCTGGCTTTGAATGTAATTTGTATTATTAATAGTTTTGGCATTTATTTCTTTTATTTCAATAATTTATATATGCTTCTTAACACTGCAGTCTCCAAGTGGTGATGTACAGAAACATGCAGAGTCAAGGAGGGAGGGAATCACAACAAAGCAAATGTTTTGTATGTATTGGGATCAAGACTGTACATTGCATACATAATGTGAACAAAGGGAGGACGTTTCCCTCCAAATATTTCAGCTTATTGATTTCCATCTCTTAAACATTTCCAATTTCACTGTTTCAGCCATATCCAATTCCTTCTACTCTGAATGATAAAGGGTGGAATCTAACATCATGCTTATATGATTGTTCCATTAGTGAAAGCATTTCTGTTTGCTAGGCCAAATAGTCTCCTCCCTCCTCCCTCTGCATGCTATTCTGGGGTTCTCCTGACCCTCCTGAGTGGATTTGGAGGAGGCCATGGGGTGGGGTGGGGAAGCCCAATTGTGCTAGTGAGAGTCCTTGCACTGCCTTCCGCAAGTGTACCGGTTTAGTTGAATCTGGCCCATTGTGTTCACATAATTTTTCTTGCTGCTAATATTTAAGCCAATACATTTAATCCTGACTCACATTATTCATTTTTAGGCATTTCAACCAAACACGCAAGCAAAGCATTGTGACTGTTATCTTATTTTACAAGTCACTTCGGCTTCATTAGAAGGTCTTTTGTTTTGTTTTTTAAAGAGAGAAGTCTCTGATATGTGGAAGACCATGGGAATAGCTGATGCTATCCAAGGGCAACAGTAGATTGTCTATAGTCAGACAGATGCTCTAATAAATCAGTGTGGACCACTTCTCAGACTTCATTATGCCCTTGATTTGTGGCTGCCACAATTTTAACGTATTGGGTCATTGGGTATTGAACCTGACATTGAATGATAAGCCCCCAGTTTACTCTGGGCTAGCTAATAAAACAGACAGACACAAATTCTGAACATTTAGCTCCTTCAGCATTACTCACAGCCTGGGCTGATTTATGGCAACCAGGCCGAGACAGAGGAGACTAAAAGCGATGTCATGGTGCTCATGCAGAATGTCTATGTTACCACATGTAGAACAGTATGCTAGAAGAGGCTTAATTGGATGTGGGAGAATAAATTTCTTTTCATTTTACAGAGCTTGATAGATTTTGTTTTCTTCATGTGGCATAGCCATCTGTTCTGGAACATGAAAATTTATTGCTACAATCTCGCTCCCCTGAGGACCGGTTATGGTTAGCTCATGTTTCATAACATTTTTCAAAAAAAGAGAAGAAAAAGATCAAGAACCTGCACTCCAGACTAGTTTTTCCATCAGATTTTGTAAAAACATAGTAAAGAGTCCTCTCAGCAATCTGTACAAATCCAACTGGCTTCAGCTCCTTCCATATTTCCTTCTATGCTTTTTCAGTTGGTTGTGGAAGATATAAGGATAGGGATGAAATAGGAAGATAAAGCCAGAGGTCTGGATCATTTTAAGACAAGGCTATTTCTTTTCTTTTATTGATTATTGTTGTTATTGTTAGTGATACATTATGCTTTGAATATGCCGATGCTCTATTTGCAGACTTGGGAAACATTTTCATTTGCAAAGGAGCTCCAATTCATTCCTAATTTAACTTCATAATATATTCATAAACAGGCAATAGGAGCCAACTCCTAGGGCCTTTGGGGGGCTTCAGCCCCCACAATAAAGTATTTGAGGGAGCCAGGCTCCCCCCCCCCCCCGTTGATGGCCATTCCCATTCAAATGGTGTTTGTGCACTGCGTTGTGTGATCAGGCGGGACTTACCTGGGCCCCCACAATATTTCATTCAAGTTGGCACCCCTGCAAACAGGCACGAGCCATCTTTGTTTAATGATACTCAGTTTATAAAATATTACTTGAGCTTTGTGCCTATTCACATTCTTTTGATGTCACTTGCATACTATACATATACTATGTATTGTGAGACCATGCGGGGGTGGGTAGCAGGACTTGTTCTATAGATAGAAATGTTTTAGAATTGTTCACAAATGCATTTCCCTGCTACACCTGTGTCATATCCCTGAAGTATGAGAATAACAGGTGCTTGGAAGTTGAAGTGACTGTTACTCAACCCCAATCCCCATTTTCTAGGGCAGAAAGATTTGAGGTGAGCTTTAGTAGTGTTAAGATTTCTAACAGTTCAGTTTTATAAATACAATATAGCTTGATCAGTCTAGTCCTTTATACAAACCAGGATTCCTGAAGGCCCTGAATCCTGTCTAGAGAGCAGCGGGGAAAAGTCGGGAGTACTTTAGCTGGATAATCCTACAGATATGGATACCACATAACTGTCCACCTTTGCCAGCTTAAACCTTGAGCTCTTCTTATTTGTGAGGTTGTATGAATGCAGGACACAATAAACTCCAGATCAGCTTCCCACATTGGGTCCTGAAGGCAGTATTGCCCCCATTTGTTTTCCTATCTGCTATGTAAACTGTGGTTTTAGATCTCCATTAGCACATTCAACAGAGGGACGGGGGTGGCACTGTGGGTTAAGCCACAGAGCCTAGGACTTGCCGATCAGAAGGTCGGTGGTTCGAATCCCCGCGACGGGGTGAGCTCCTGTTGCTCGGTCCCAGCTCCTGCCAACCTAGCAGTTTGAAAGCACATCAAAGTGCAAGTAGAAAAATAGGTACCGCTCTGGCAGGAAGGTAAGCGTTGTTTCCATGCGCTGCTCTGGTTCTCCAGAAGTGGCTTAGTCATGCTGGCCACGTGACCTGGAAGCTGTACGCCGGCTCCCTCAGCCAATAAAGCAAGATGAGCGCCGCAACCCCAGAGTTGGCCATGACTAGACCTAATGGTCAGGGGTCCCTTTACCTTTAGTGCATTCAAATCTTGAAAATGTTCCATGCAAGGCCTTATTCTTAGAAACATCACATGAGATGGTAACCCTGAGTCTGGCCTGGATCACTTCAAACTGAATATTCAGTCTTCCCTCTCTAGAAAAAAACATTCACTACAAAACTAGGCATAAAGGCAAAGGGTTTCAGTATAGTAGTTTCCCTGACATGCACAGTTTCCTAGGATTTTTTTGTATAGAGAAGCATTCTGAAGTGATACAATCCAGACATAAGTTTACCAACTCAACTGCTGTTTTTGTAAAAAAAAAAAACAGGCTGCACAAATATTATCTGAGTTATATTGAGATATATGGTAACACTCCAGTTGGTTTTAATGGATCTAAGTAACATTACAAAAGGATAAAGGGGACGCAGGAGGCGCTATGGTTTAAACCATTGAGCCTCTTGGGCTTGCCAATTGGAAGGCCGACAATTCAAATCCACGCAACATTGATGAGCTCCCGTTGCTCTGCCCCAGCTTATGCCAACCTAGCAGTTGTAAAGTTGTCTTCTCTTACTATCCCGGAGTTTCATGGGAGGGCCTTTTGACATAATGCAGGATTAAAATTCATGTTAGCAGGAACTTCAGGTGAATGCCAGTGGGTAGCTTATTATTATTTTGTATCTACTTTAATTACAAGCTTGTGATACTCTTTTCAAGCATAAAACCAATTATTGTAATGTGTCTGATACTACTTCTAATTTAATCCACTGTTCTGTAACTGATTTTAATTTTTCATTGGCTTCATTTATCCAAATAAATGGGAAGGAACCTCTGGGAAGAGATTGGAATCATTCTGGTTGTTCAAGAACAAACAAAAACTTTATTTAGGAAACAGTAAGGGAACTGATGGGTGCCTCTGAAACCACAGTTGCTGGCAGGTGCCTTAATCTGTATCTAGAGGAGCAGTTTAGGAAGTAAGGAGCAGAGTCCTGTGGGTCAGGCACTAATAAAGACTAATCTGTGCATAGATACAAACTCCAAGATTAGTGATGGAAAAGTTTGCAAGAACTAAAAAATGAACAAAGTACCTGAAAGATGAAGTGTCTTACGAAAGCCAAATGCATGATCAGCAATAAGCCCAGAGCAGCTGAAGCCAAAATATTTGTTTTACAGTTCCTACCTATCTACAGTGTTGTCTAAGAGCATAGTTTGTGAGATACAGTTGTTGAACTTAGAACTTTGTATTGATCATAGTCACCTGGTAGCCCTGCACCAGCACTTGACAGATAACTAAGGAGGATAATTACATAAGAGAAGGCTTGGCGACAGACAGTGGGCACTGTAAACATGTTACTGTGAATCTGCATTATTTCGGTGTAGATTCCAGAAGCACTTACTGTAGACCAATACCAGAAAGTTTTATTGAATACATTACAAAATACTGAGTATGTAGGAAAGCAGCCAAGGGAATGCTCAAAATAGATAATAACTTAAGTTAGGCATTTACAAAGCATGTGTTTAATTGAATGGGGTTTCTACAATAAAATGAGATATATTTGTATATCTGTTGAAAGTATTAGCAGGTCTCTATCCTCTGGAGTTTAATGTTTGCAAGCTAAGGATTGGCAAGTATTAAAGAGGTTGCTTTGTCCTGTAATCATAAACATCCACTGGGAAAACTTAATTGGTCACGAGCAAAATTACATTGTAGGACTTCTTCATGGAAAAAAGATATTAAGAATAAACAATTGTGATTAGCTGTAAATTGCTTACCTAGAGAAGGATTCCATGGGACTACAAACAAATGAAGAAACTCCTTGCCATTACTGCTACATATCCTTAGGGGGTGGGGAGAAGATTGCTATTTCAAATTTAACTGTAAGTGCAAACTCGACACAAATTTCTAGCAACTTACTTATTCTCTTGTGTTGGACTCTCTAAGAATATGATTAAATGGACAAGCAGACATAGGGTGAATACAGATGATCATTTACCATGTGATAAGGCACTACAGTGTGGATATAACTACTCACTAAGCCACTCATTTATAATGTTGTGCTTGGCGAGAGCCAGTGTGGTGTAGTGGTTAAGAGCGGTAGTCACGTAATCTGGGTAACCGGGTTCGCGTCTCCGCTCCTCCACATGCAGCTGCTGGGTGACCTTGGGCCAGTCACAGTCTCTCAGCCCCACTCACCTCACAGAGTGTTTGTTGTGGGGGAGGAAGGGAAAGGAGAATGTTAGCCGCTTTGAGACTCCTTAAAGGGAGTGAAAGGCGGGATATCAAATCCAAACTCTTCTTCTTCTTCTTCTTATTGCCCATTGTTTCTCTGGATTTCTCATTTAGTTGTGGTTGTGTAATTAGTTTCATGGCTTTGTTGAGAAATGTGGAAGACTGGCTTATCACTGCATGAACTACAGGTTTTAGTTACCACTTTGTAAAACTGTGATCTATACTTACAGTGTTCTTAGAATTGTTAAAAATCATATTCTGCAAAATCCCTGAACCTCAGCTACCCTATAAAACCTCAATCACCCTACACATGTCATCAAGTCCCATGGATGGGATGGATCTTTTTGACCACCATTAGTCCAGAAGACAACACCTATAATGTCCATACTCTCCAACCTCAGGAAGAATAGTCCCCAGGGGAGTTTCGACTACGTTTAATAATAATAATAATAATTTTTTATTTATACCCCGCCCTCCCCAGCCAAGGCCGGGCTCAGAGCGGCTTACAAGCAATAATAAAAACAAGATGAATGATTAGAACTTAAAAACAAAAATAAAATACAACATTAAAATAATGGAACATTAAAATATTAAAATGTAGCCTCATTGCAGGAGGAGCAGGAAAAGAAAAAAGAAAGAGAGGAAGGGAGAGAATCAAATTGGTTCCAATCCAAAGGCCAGGCGGAAGAACTCTGTCTTACAGGCCCTGCGGAAAGAAATCAGATCCTGCAGGGCCCTGGTCTCATGAGGCAGAGCGTTCCACCAGGCCGGAGCCAGAGTTGAAAAGGCCCTGGCTCTGGTTGAAGCCAATCTAACTTCCTTAGGGCCTGGGACCACTAGGGTGTTGTTATTTATGGACCTTGAGGCTCTCCGTGGGGCATACCAGGAGAGGCGGTCCCGTAGGTACGAGGGTCCTAGGCCGTGAAGGGCTTTAAAGGTCAAAAGCAGCACCTTAAATCTGACCCTGTACTCCACCGGGAGCCAGTGCAGCTTGAAAAGCACTGGGTGAATATGCTCCCATGGCAGAGACCCCGTGAGGAGCCTCAATGCAGCATTCTGTACCCGCTGGAGTTTCTGGGACAGCTTCAAGGGCAGCCCCGCGTAGAGCGAATTACAGTAGTCAAGCCTGGAGATGACCGTCGCATGGATCACTGTGGCCAGGGCGGGGCGGGAAAGGTAAGGGACCAACTGCTTGATGCAGCGAAGGTGGAAAAACCAAGGAGTGGCGCGACGACATTTCCCTCCCTAGTGCCACCCTCTGTCCCCGACCAGAGATAAAAGAGCACAACCGTTTAGCAGTATGTTTCCAGCAATGGGAGCCTACAGCTGCACTGTCTTGGCAGAATCCAAGGCAAAATCACTGTCCCACCGATGAAGCTGACAGGGACTCAGACTGCTCATACATTCTCTAATAGTGGCTTAGGGACTCTTTTTTAAAAATACTGAATGAAGAAGCAGATTCAATTTTTCCTGTGCAATTTGCTCGTTAGAGCTACATGTATTTTTCGAATACTTTAAAACTATTTTCATTTATTCTAATCAGATGTAATGCACAACAACTGACAACTAATATATGCCCCTTACCTGGGAATATGCTCCCATGAACTTACTTCAGAATAAGCATGCATAGGATTGCACTCATAAGAGCTGGTTAACACAGGCCAGGGGCAAGTGATAGTGAGGGATTTGTGGGCCAAATTAGACACAATTGTTTGAATGTTTTATTTTATTTGGTGCAAGGAGTGTGCATATACATATTGGGGCTCTGGCAGGGGCAAATGATTAAATCACTCCCTTCCCTGACATTGGATCTAGTACCTATTTGGATTGGGCTCCCCCAGCTGCAATCTACTTTAAAATAAACATTCACTTCCATGAATAATGTCACATCTGTTTTGGCCCTGAGGGTTTGCCCAGTTGGTATTACTCTCCACTCCCTCCCAAATTAATTTCATACTCCCAGAGTTTTCTACATCACGTGTAAACTTAATTTAGCTTCTTAAATTTTTTTATTTACTGATATGTTGTCTGGGAAATGGTTGTATTGGATAAGGGCATCAGGCAGCAAGGGCAAATTTCAAACAAATAAAAAGTTACCCTATCTT
Source organism: Podarcis tiliguerta (assembly GCF_965153285.1). Lineage (NCBI taxonomy): Eukaryota > Metazoa > Chordata > Lepidosauria > Squamata > Lacertidae > Podarcis > Podarcis tiliguerta. The sequence continues at coordinate 41,524,804 of NC_139534.1, forward strand.
GCATATGAATCCATTCCTGATGTGCAGTGTAACCTGATGGGTGTTTACTTAGACATAAGTACTACTGATTTCAATGGGTTCTTTGTGTTCCCAAGTAAGCATGCATAGGACTGTAGCATCAATTTTTTTGTGTCATATTGGTGACTGATTGAAGGGAAAACTGTAAACTTAAAAGTTATCATGGCCTTTAGCAGGCACATTTTACTCCACAGTTTTTCCACTTAATGCTACTTACAGAAGTCTTACCAGAGCAATAAATGAGAATTTCAAGCTGAAATGGTTAACACTGGCTATTTTTTTTTAATCCATTCTGTCTATTTGCTTACTGTAGTGAACATATATTCCATTTTAAAGCATAGCTTTATAAGATGATTCTGAAAAGGAGCATATAATTGAACTATTTATATAAATTTTAGTTCCTTCAACCTGCACGTTGTACTAAGTGATATAAAAATGAGAAAATCTATTGACCAAATTCACAGCAAGCTTAATAACAAAGCAAGCAAGCGAACAAAAAGCAGAAATGTAAACAGATGTATTTCTTGGAACTTTTTCTTTTAATTAGAGGCTTTGAGCAAAATATATTCTTTATACTTATGTCATAAATAAATATAATCAATTCTACTAAACTGAAAGGCACAAACTCCAGCAGGGAAAAGGGCAGATAACCTCATAGACATATGGATGTTTGTTCAAATATATGCACAGACCAAAGGAAAGTACGTGGAACAATTAAATATGCAGTCCTGGGAAGTTTTCCTTTGCTTGTTTGTTTTCAAGGCTTTCTTTCTTAAGAACGAACTCTTATGTATTCAGATGTGCTTACAACTTTCAAAGGTTTAAAGGGCTAGAAAAATGTTGGGATTTGATTTTACCTGATCCCATCTGTGTAAGGCAGATGGTTATTGTCTGGATCTCTTGAACTGTAGTCCATGGTTCAGTTGAAGGGCAGTGGGCACAGCATGCATAGACAACTGTATCACCGCATGAGTTAAGCACAGGTCCACTCAAAGGAATGGTGGCTTTGGGGTGGGGGAGGATATTGGATTACATGCAAATCTAAAATAAAAAATAAAAAATTATCCAGCTTAGAGATTCATTACTGAATGAGATCATTGAGATCAAAGTATCAAACAAAAATGCAAATGTATTTATCTGTTGTAATACAAGCTGTCTCTGTGAAGCCCTGGAAACATTTCCTGTCTTTACATTTAAAAAGAAAGGGATTAAGTGCTTTCAAATGTATTAAATATTCAGCATTGAAAATCCCACAGAAATACATCTCTCTCTCTCTCTATATATATATATATTCTAATATATTATGATTGTGCCACACTATTGAAAATATTACTCATTAAAAGAGTGTATTGAAACTGCTGTTGAAGTGATATACAGCAAATGTCCAACTCCTAAGTCTTGCTGATCCAGCAAAGCCATTTTATTTATTTTTTACTGGAGGCTTATAAGTTGTTAAAAGGTGCAACATCAAAATCGCTGCTGGTCTGTAATTTTGCAGTCGCATTATGCTAACAGCCAAATACCACGTCAGTGGAAATACTTAAGGTTAGGAATAATTTTATGTGCATTGCTTATATACATATGAAAGTCAAAGAGAACATATGACGGTGCTCCGTTGCACCAGAAGCGGTTTAGGCATGCTGGCCTCATGACCCGGAAAGCTGTCTGTGGACAAACACTGGCTCCCTTGGCCTGAAAGCGAGATGAGAGCCGCAACCCCATAGTCGCCTATGACTGGACTTAACCGTCCAGGGATCCTTGACCTTTACCTTTATTTTATGACCCTAGCACCACATCCAACCATTATGAGTGACTATGATGCTGGTGTACCAAGTGACTGATAATAATATTTTTCATGATTTTCCCCCCATATAGTGGGTCAGCATGTTGAAAGGAGCCTTGGGGCTGCACATTTAGCATGCCCCCTCCAAATCACACTGCTCTTCTTGCCCCCACCACTGCATTTGATGTGTTGAGAACGATGTTTACAGCAATGAGCCTTTCCTGGGTGTGGAGGCTCCCTGCTTCAACCTTTGTTTGTTTGCTTCTTTGTTTGACTTATTAATTGCTCCAGGGAGAGGTTTCGAGGTAACATACAATGAAACAAAATTAAAACATCTAAATGTGATAAAATGTGAACTACTATTAAATAAAAACAAGCCGAAGTACAACAAAACTTCAAATTCAGCACAGAAATATCAGATTAAGAACCCCACCCAGATACACACAAAGACCAATCATTAGAATTGAACAAGAACTAAAAAATAAGTAACATTAAAATGTTAAAAAGTAATTAAAGGGCTTGGGAGAAGGGGAAGGTCTTTGTCTGATGTGGGAAGGATATAAATGTATGCAGCAGGAGAGCCTCCCAAGGGATAGCATCCTATAGAAACCCTTTATAGTTGGGAGGGAAATAGCAGAGGTGATGAAGATGAGTGATGATTTAAGGAGCTTCTTGGCTATCAGTAGCTGGTGGTATTCCATCAAAAGAGTGTTTGAAGGTGTAGACTAGACTGTCTATCGAAAGTTAGCTGTCAGATGCTCAACCTGCACTTCAAAGCTCACTTCAGGTGGGAGACTGTACAGAGGTCAAGTCTAGAATACTTCCTTACATACTCCCTTAACATTAAGAAATCCTGATTCCTATTCTCTTATTCCCGAGTTATAGGAACCCACTCCTGACCAAAAGACATGTCTTGGTTTATCTAAAATTCTAGGCTTAGTGAGTGACAATACTGGCATAGATAGAACCTTCAGGGCAATCTGGTTCAGCATTTGATACTTGTGTTTTCAGCTTAAATCATGCTACTTTGCCAAACACTCAAGAACAGATGTTGCTGGGCATCTTCTATCAGATTTCTAGTATGTGTCTTTGGCATGCCTCAAAATGCACCCTTTCTCTTGAACCTTATTTATATAGTCATCAACTGTGTGTTTTAAAGGCAGTTAAAATAGTCACTGTTGATTAAGTGGAAAACATTTTTGTTTAGAAGATTGCAATTGCAAAAAATGCAAACATCCATGATAGGCAGCATTACATTAAAAGATTGCAGGCCATTCTTTGGATAAAGATTTTTGCTTGAACTTGAATATGCACTAACACTTGGGACTCCATACATGGTTAAATACACTGTGATACAGATGTGTCAGTTGTACAGTGGTACTTCGGGTTAAGTACTTAATTCGTTCCAGAGGTCCGTTCTTAACCTGAAACTGTTCTTAACCTGAAGCACCACTTTAGCTAATGGGGCCTCCTGCTGCCGCCGCGCTGCCGCAGCACGATTTCTGTTCTCATCCTGAAGCAAAGTTCTTAACCCGAGGTACTATTTCTGGGTTAGTGGAGTCTGTAACCTGAAGCATCTGTAACCTGAAGCGTATGTAACCTGAGGTACCACTGTAATATGAAAACTTCAGAAGCAACTTTTACTTAAAAATTCCCCCCCTTTCCCAAATTAAGTTCAGAAAGAGAGCAAAAATGAGAGACATGTTCCATAATGTTTTATTGGAGTTTACAACTGTTTTTGTTTCATGACTCTCTGATAATTACAGCTAGCTATTTATACTGTAACATTATATACGCTTGTGTTCTAGCTCTTAGAACTAGTAAAAATCGTTAGGTGGATTATTTTCAAGAGTAAATGATACAATATTGCGGCTTTCTTATCAGTTGGTTCAGGGGTCAGCAACCGTTGGTTCAGGGGTCAGCAACCTAAGGCCCATGGGCCACAAGCGGTCCACAGGGGTCATTTAACTGGCCCTCAAGCCGCCCCCGAACTGAGCCACCCGCTTGGTGAGTCCCTGCATGTTGTGCTGAACCAGTGCAACACTGGGACTCACTTCCGTGGCCCCGGAAGTCGCGTCTGCACAGATGCCAGAAATCGCGGGCGTGCTGGAGTGAACTGGCCCAGGCTAAATGCACACCCTTGCTGACCCCTGGGCTAAATGCACACCCTGAAAATCAAAACAACATTCTAAGCAGGACTCTCTAGCAGTCAATGTTGGTTCTCCATCCCTAACCTAAATCTCAGCGATGCTCAATGTTCAGTCTGAAAAAGCTGTTTTTTGAGCAGAGATTTCAGAGACATTCCCCAGGTGGATATCAGTGGGTTTTTTTAATCAAAAAAATACATATGAAATCACTGCTTGGCTTTGTTTCCAGCTGACAGAACACTTCTGTATGCATTTACTTACATTTAAATGGAATTTGATTCCAAGTAAATGTGTTTAGGAATGCAGTGTGTGTCTATCTTTGCTCAGTTCTAAAAATCCCAAAGTGTTCTTTGGCTGGAGAAAGGGACATTCCTTCTCCAAGATCTGGCACTGAGGAAGAAAATCATCTGTGACACATGTGTGGAATCCTCTTGCCACTGTAGGACAGCTTTCTCATCTCACTTTTTTAGGTCCCAGTGCACTGGGCAACAAAACTTTGCACAGTTCTATACTGGTTTTTCAAAAATAAATAAAACAAAATTTTATGCAGGGGCTTCCTTTGTTCTTTTCTCTAAATAAAAATTGGGATGGTTGGGGAAGTTAGTGAAATCTGACAGTAGTGAAGAAGAGGGTTAAGGGGGTAGGGATACAAGGAATAGGTGGGGATGAGTAATTTTACTGTTTTTATAAAATGAATGAAACTTACACTAACAAGATTGCTATTTCAATATGCGTGCATACATACACAATCCAACCACCCAAATACACAAGTATTACATAAGACTATGCAAATATTTACTGCATAAGGCAAGTACTATAAAGATCAATTAGACTTCATGCTCTTTTATAGGTTACATAGACTCTCTCCCCGTGTGTGTGTGTGTGTGTGTGTGTTCTGCCCTTGTGTACAAAAGAGCATTGGAAATTTAAGATGAGTTTCTAGAAATTTATTATTGTTGAAATTTCATTTGATGAAGCCATGTTTTAAGGCAGACTTTCTACGTGATGTCTTGGAGGTGCTGAACTTAGGTTCCCTTCCACTGGAACTAAACTTATCTCTGCCCTGCTCTAGTTTTTAACAGGTCAGGAGAGCTCAGTGGACCATTCTCTATTTTTACAAGCATTTTTCTTCCACAGAAGCCATGTCTAAGAATTTGTGGTTCATATTATGATGGACCTTAGATTAAAGAGCAAGGTGCTAGCAAGAGTTCTCTTCCTTCCTGTATTTGAAAAAGTGTAATGGTTTTTCTCATTAATAAGGACCCCTCTGGATCAGACCAAAGGCCCATCTTGCACAGCATCCTGTTTTCACAGGGGTCAACTAGATGCTCATGGGAGTCCACAAGCAGAACATGAGTGCAACAGTATCCTCCCAAACAACAAACAACATTTAGCAATTTTTGGCTGACCGACTTCACCTACAATTTTGTCCATTACATTGGGCAATGGCCAGGCCTCAGTACCTGCATGAACAGAGCTTTTTCTTTTTTATCTGGCTTGATTCTAAAAGCCATCACCAGTACATCTCTGGATACTTACAGGATCAATCCCCTACACATTTTTTCCCTAACATGAAAGTTGAGGAGACAGTCAAGTTATAGCATGATTTCCTGTTGTGAAGTTACATGATGTGAAAATAGTGTACAGTATTACCAGACTTTTGAGATAACATGCTGTTATTTTTAATTTGTTAGATGCTATCTACAGAAAAGAGTAGAAATTGTTTTAATTGAGGGCTGTAGTTGGATCCCACACTTTTCTATGAACATTTGTAATAAAGAACCATGTGTGGGCAGAAGTATTTGCTTTTTCTCTGGACCAACTCTGCTGTTCCTACAGGGAAGTCATGCTAGCTAAGATGGAGCCAAGCAGATCCTTTTTACAAATGTTATTGGAGGACCATGAATTTGCTTTGTCCACCAAACAACTGTCATTGGTAGGATGTAGCGGACAAAATCTGCTTTCATAAAATCCATGCTGACTGAATGCAATCTTACTTTTATCTCATTAAGCTGCATTAATTGAGCCCCACATCAGTGTTTCCATTACTGTACCCAAAATCAATGCTGAGCTAACTGGCTTGTAATTAGCAAGGTAACTTTCGAAGCAAGGACTATTGATAGTATGATAACAGTTTGTTGCAATGGCATTATTATTTTTTATTATGTCAGAGGCTTAATGTACTGTGAATCCAATTACGAACTTTGATGTTTATTAACTGAGGACAAGGGAAACTGTGCTCTGTAGCCACAACCCAGTAGGTCACTTGTGCATATATATGACTTTATTGTCTCTAAATCTGCTCTTCCGGGGGGTGTTGGGTGTTTATGTATTTAAATTTAGATGCATGCTTAAGTGCTTTATCGAACTGGGGCCTGGATTACTCTACTTCCTTCCTTATAGCTTAGAAACTATGTTTCTGCCGTTTTATTTGGATTAGCTTCCTTATCTTACATTCCTTTGCCACTTCTAGCTCACTAGTCTTATGTGCATCTTTTATTTCTCCAGCAAGAGACATTCTCCTAATTGGCAAGAATACAGAGTCTTTTACCAAAATGTCGCCAAGTTCCTTCATTTGACATTTAATCTAAATAAGTAGACCTGGAAATCTTCCTGCAAGTAACTTTTATTTTTTTCTGCAGATGTAGCACAATAAATGTGTATACACAAGAATCAGCCCCCCCCCCCAACAAAAACCGTTCTAAGCATTTTTGCACTTATCACTGCATTATAGTAAGATGTAGTTACTAGGCAGAAGTTCTTCACCTACTAGTAGTGACTTTTTTTTTTGTCTGCTTAGAAATAAGATCTGCACGCACTTTTATAAAATACTGTGGAGATGAACATTCCCCATTCAAACACAGCATCCACATGTAGAGGGGCCCCACTCTCTAAAAGAGTCCTGTTTTCATTGCCTTACTATGCCATCCAGGCAACAGAACAGCCTAGAAAACAAGAAGTTTCCAGAGCCCAAAGGAGTCACTGCACTCACAACAGTGGTACCTCGGGTTACATACGCTTCAGGTTACAGACTCCGCTAACCCAGAAATAGTACCTCGGGTTAAGAACTTTGTTTCAGGATGAGAACAGAAATCATGCTCTGGCGGCGCGGTGGCAGCAGGAGGCCCCATTAGCTAAAGTGGTGCTTAAGGTTAAGAACAGTTTCAGGTTAAGAATGGACCTTCGGAACGAATTAAGTACTTAACCTGAGGTACCACTGTATATAGCTTTGGAAATTCCACAGGACCCTTCCCCTGAAAGTCTGAGGTGCCTTAACCAGAAAGTGAACCACTCAATGTTTTCCCCAAAGCCAAACTCCCTTCAACTTCCTTAATATTTACAAACTCTTCCACAAGACCCTTCCCCTTCCACAGGACCCTTCCCCTGAAAGTCTGAGGTGCCTTAACCAGAAAGTGAACCACTCAATGTTTTCCCCAAAGCCAAACTCCCTTCAACTTCCTTAATATTTACAAACTCTTCCCATTAGCACCATTGCCCCCCACTCCTGCAACCCAAATGTCCTTTCGTACACTTGCTGTTACTTGACGTTAGGCAAGTTTGCAGCATTAAAAAGTACACAACCCTGTCAGTTTCAAACAATGCATGGGGGGGGGGGGCTCGCACTTCCTCCTCACTTCTTGAGGAAAAAAGAATTAAGGCTGGCATCTTTCGCACCAGCTTGTTCCTCCAGAGCAAAACTGGTAATCAGATTAAGGTGCAGTAATTGTTGATTTAGTTAATTAGCAGGAGGGGTTTATTGGGGGAGGGGTTGACAAACGGAGCTGGGAACAGAGGGAGCTCTTGCGTGTGTGTCTTTTTTGTCGTTGTTGCAAAGTGGGTGTTATGGGGGGTGGGGAGGCACTTCTGCCCCCTCCTTCCCCCAGCCCAGCGCCTCTCTTTCCCCGCTTGCCTCTTACTTCGCAGGCACCCTAGTTCCCAGCACACAATAGCAGTATTTCGCCGAGAGCTCCCCTCACGCCCTCCCTCCCCTCACCCCCCTGCCTGCCTGCCTGCCTCCCTCCCCCTGACTTCCCTAACCCCTGCTGCAGGCACAGATTTGTCAGAGCCATTCAGTTGAGACTGATTATGATTGCAGCAGATGGGCTGGATTTGACAGCCCCGATCCTAAGCAGTTCCTTCAGGGCGGCGCGGAGAGTCGATAGGCCCCGGCCGCGGAACCAGCAGTTCTTGCACACGGTGGTGGCCGCCAGAGCCCCCTCCGCGCGTCCCCTCGAGGAGCCGCCGCCGCCGCGCCTGAGTGGCTCCCCTCCCCGCGGCAAGTGTGCCACCTTCCCACCCCGCCGCCTGGCCGGCCCTCCCCAAGCACATGCGAGGCGGCGGCGGCGGCGGCCCTGCCGCAGCCCGACAAGGAGCGCCAACTAGAGCCAGCCCGGCAGCAGGAGCACAACAAAGCGGAAGAAGCGGCGGCGGCGGCTAGAGCAGCGCGAAGAGGCGAAGGCGGCTGATGCTCCGGGGGCCCCTCGCTGCGCCGCCGCCGCGGCCATGGGAAGTTTAGGAACTCGGGGCCCGCCGACGCCGCCAGCGACGGGCTCCTGCGAGGCTCCCGGAGGCCCGCGAGGATTATAGAGGCCCCGCCCCTGGTGCGCGCCTGCTGCAGAATGCCGCTCCGGAGAGCAGGTAAGAGGCGGACGCCGACGGCGGGCCCTCCTCGGGCCTCACCTCTCTTTCTCACCCCCCCTCCCCGGCTTCCTCACCTGCTCGCCTGCCGGCTTCCCGCTCCAGTTCTGGACTGGACCCCGCCCTCTGGCGTGTGTCCCCCCCCCCCCGGGCCGGCGTCTCCTCCCCTTCACTCCTGGGTTAAGGGCGAAGTACGGGAGAGAGGTCGTCGGGGGGGGGGGTGTGCAAGCCGGGGGGCGGACTTGTGCGGGAAGCAAGATGGGAGAGCAGCTGACACGGGCATGCATGCTGTTTTTGCAGAGGTTCACGCGTGCAGTGCATGCATGCACGCGAAGAGGCCGGCTTGCGCGCGGGCGCTTGGTGGGTGCCTAAGTTGCATGTGCACGGCGAGCGTGGGCAAGTGCATGGGGGCAAAGCGTGCTGCGTGCGTCGACGCCAGCGTGGGCGGCAGCTGCTCCACTTCGCAAGGTGATTTGGATGGAATGCCCTTCTTCCCGACAATGGAGCATTGGGGAGATGTCGTTTGTAGGTGTAAACACGTGCATCTATATGTCTACGAGTGTGTCTTATTTTCTCCTCCTGATTATCTGTAGGAACTCATTTGTCTGGTCGTTTGTTCTTTAACCGCTATGCAAACCGGTGTCACCCTCGGCACACATGCTACTTTGCAGATTAATGCACAGACACTAGGTCTGAGCAGCAGTGCTAGCCGGCTGCCAAGTTCTCAACAGCCTGTACAGGACTAGCATTGCTGTTAAACATGTGGTGAGGGGGCAACATGTGGGGCAAGGGGAATGGCAGCCAGACAGCTGCTGCATAGCACTTTGGCAAATCGGGATTAAGCACAGTGGCCCTGTTGATTTCCGAATGGACGGAGTAGTTAAGTCTACAAATAGGAGACACTTGCTTCTGTCAACTTCCTGCTGTTGATTCTGTCATTTGGAGTTCCTCCTGCTGCTGTCACTACTCCACCAGTTTTCTGAAGCTCCTGCAACTCTTGCCCTTTTCTTGTCCTTTCATAAAATACTGCCGTGGAATCTTTGCTCCGTCTGGCCCAGCATTTCTGTCCTTTCTGCTTTTTGTTACTGTTTCCATTTCTTCCTGCTGCTATCCGTTGCCCTTTCCCTTGCCTCTCATTTTCCTGTTCCTTCTGCTGTCCCTGCTCTGCTGTCCCATCTGCTGCTGCCCCTCTTTGGTCACTCCTCCTTTTTGCTGCTGCTGTTGCTGAGGAGGAGGAGAGCCCTACAATTGTATGCTCTGTTGCTACTGGCAACTGCATGTACCGAATTGCTACGCATCCATAAGCAGCTTAATTCTGATTGATAGCAGAGAAATATGATATTTTTTAGGATGACCAAAGAGAGAAAGGGGGGTGGGGAAGAGAGACCAAAGCTTTCTGTGCTCACATGTGTGTGTGTGTGTGTGTGTGTGTGTGTATTTGTATATAATTTCCATGATTCAGATTTTTTTTAATCTTGGGGGTTAATCCCAGCGGCTTCCTCCTTGTGATCTGGCTGGTTTATCTAAGCTGTTGGTGTGGTTGCAGTAGACCTTTATTTCTGCTCTTCATTATCTATGCCTCTGTTGGTTCAGATAAATGAAGCTTTTCAAGTAAATTTACTTCTGTGCTTGAGCACTGAAACCGACCTATCTTACTGACCCAGAAGGATTCTTTAAAGCTCTCCGGAAGCAATTTGTAAAGAAACCAGCTCACTCCAGATAATAGAAATATTAATTTGCCTTTCTTTCCACCCTTTCTTTGCCTGCCCCTGTTCACCTTCTCTTTAAAAAAAAGGGCTACTTTTCTTCCCCCAAGTGCTGGAAGGGTTATGATCAGTGCAATTAAATATCCCACATGATCTGGTGAGGCATTAATTACACCATATGTGTTTTGTGGGTGATGGGGCTATAAACTGTCCAGCTACATCTTTAAACATTTTTTAAAAATTTTGCTAAACAGCTAGTTTTGTCTATGTACTTCGAGTATTTTAGTATAAAATGACAAAAAGTTGTGCCTTTTTACTGTTGTACCAAACTCTAATTCCCAACAGCTACTGCATCTAAGCTAAGCAGCAAGCAGTACTGTGTATGATGATCCTCATGCATTGTAAACATCGCTTGGTGTATTCATGATTCTATTGGTTAGAGTGCTAAAGGCATAACTGTAACTTTACATGATGTTGTATTGCAAGCCTGCATGCTTAAGCTTCCTGACAGGCTACTTTTGTAAGTGACAGAACTACTTAATATTTTAGTGATACTGCGCTACATAGATTTGGAACTACTTTACATGTTGCATTATAGAAAATCAGTATAAATGAAAAAGAGAAACGACAATTGTTTAATCATAGATGCATCATATTCAGAGCGTGCTGGTTAGTGATGGAGAGCTTAAATTGCATGGTTAGTTCTTACAACAAGTGCAATTAAGCATAAATCACAGTGAGAACTGTAGTGTAGCTATCATTTAATCACATATGATTAAGGAACCAATCAAACCATGGCTTTTTGTGGGAATTGGAAAGCTGTGGTTTTGAAGATAGTTGTTTCATCACAAATGAAATATTGTCTAGCATGTCTTCCTTGAAATAAATCCCATCATTTCTACCGGTGAGCACACATCATTCTATTTATGCCAGTACCATCTAACCTAGTCCATGTACATGGCCTGTTTCTATCCCTTAATTATGTTGCTTAGACCTGCTATTCAGATGTCATTAGATACTCTCACCCTATTTAGCATACTTATGACAATTGATACATGAACTGGTTTATGATGTGCAAGAAGCAGTTTTATACAAAGTTAGGCCACACGTCCATTTAGCTCAGTATTGTCTACACTGACTAGTAGCAGTTCTCCAGGATTTTGGACAGTGGACTTTCCTAGTCCCACCTGGAGATGCTAGGTATTGAACCTGGGACCTTCTACATGCAAAACATCACCTGCAGGCCTTCTCCATAAAGATGAGTTTATGGAAACTTTCCTATAGTGTCCTCCTATACAATACACTTGTTTGAATCCAACTGTATCAGTTACTGAAACCCACCTTTATTATGTTTCTTGTGGTCTGTCTGTCTGTCTCTTTTCATCCATTAACTCCTTGGCATATATTTGGGAACGGAAGGGCTGATACAAGACTATTATTGTCATTATTGTCATTATTATTATTATTATTATTATATTTTATTGGAAACTGGGTAATGCCACTTTGGGGACATGTAATTTCAGATGCCTATGCTGTGAGCAGCATTGTGACAAGTCATGTGTTGCTTCTAGAATGAACATTTTTACATTACTGCATCTGATATTCATTTTATAGTTATTCTTAACTGTGTTTTTGGCAAGATGTCACAGTACTGTTGTTCTCATCGTTGTGTTGATGAATAAATAAGTTGGCAGAAGGTATCACAAATTTTGCAGTAATTAAATATGTTGATTCCTTTACTGCATGGAAGCATATTTAATTTTAGTGTCCCAAGATCAATACTCTTCAGTATTGAGCTAAACATTTTAGGCATAGAGTTGCCTTCCCTATTTGCCTTCTGTATTCACTTGTAGTATAACACAATGGCTCAGTTTTCATGTTGCCATAAGGCAAACCATGGCAAACTGTGAACATCATCATCATCACTTTATTTGTATGCTGCCATTCCACAGTTAAAGACAATGCTCAAGGCGGCTTACAACATGACAAGATTTACATAATTACAAAAGTCATAAACAATAAATAAACCACATCAAAAAATACACAACCAAGTGGAAAACAATTTCCACATAAATAAAAATCTAAAACTAAGAATATAGCATTAATATAACAGTTTTAAATGACATAAGTAAAAAATAACAGCAATTTAAAGAACACACACACAAAACAACAACCAGAGCCCTCTCTGCCCAGTAGCAACAGCAGCAGCAGTTCTTATAGGCCTGTCAGACCCCTCCCTAGACCAGGTGGTGAGTGGCAGGACTGGGGCCCTCAGGCGCTCAGCAGGGGAGTCCTCCTGGATAGCAGCAGCAGCAGCAGTAGTTCTTATACAGCCCGCCAGGCCCCGCCCTAGGCAAAACAAGTTTCTTGGTACACAGGGTGAAGATTGTGGCCACTGATCGCTGCCTTACTACTAGGAGCCAAGCCAAACCATGACTTGGTTTAGCATTACATCCAAATCTGGGATCATGTATGTCTAGCTCCAAACAAAGCATGAGTGGCGAGCCACAAACAAATCTTGGTTACAGCTTGTGGTTTGTTTGGAGTGAGACCAAGCATGAGCCTGACTTCAGAAGTAATGCTCTTGGTAGTGCAGCAGCAGAAGGACTGTAAGAGGACCAAAGTGGTCACAATTTTCAAAATGTACACCAGCACACTTGGCTCCTTCATGTTAAACAGTAGTTTGGCATTCTATAATGTACAAACCATGCCAGGTGTGACCTCATTGTGCTACTCTCCCCTCCTTGCACCTACTTAAAGTCACTGTAGGGAAATGCACTATGCACTATGCGTGTCGCATTGCACATGTTCTAGCACACATTATCAGGAAACAAAGGCAAAGTAACATAGAGTAGTGGCAATACTTTGTTCTGCTCCTTTGTGTGGAAGTTATGTGTGTATTGACTGTGAGGCTGGTCCTACCTTTAGGCAAAGTGAGGCCATTGTTTCAGGCCATAGGTGCTTGGAGGCTCTCTGGATATATGCAGGAGCACCTTGACTGTTGGAGGATAGAGATGTGTGTGCTACATGGCCCATCCTGCACCCCATAGTTAACCTGGAAGATTCAACTTCCAGTCCAGTTGGCATTGTGGAACGATGGTAGTGCCATTCTATCCTTTATCACAGGCGTAAGTTTGTTTTGGCCTTGCCCTGATGGGCTACACCATTCCGCTTCAATTATGTGTGCTCATCAGTTGGGGATGCTTTGCATGTTGAAGGTCCCAGGTTCTCTTGTTAGAAAGAGACATGGAGATGATAGGATAGTCTCCTGTCTGAAACGTTGGCAAGGTGCTGCAAGTCAGAGTAGACAATACTGGGTTACATGAGCAAATAGTCTGATCTTCTGTAAGACAGTGTCCTATGTTCTTCCTGTCATTGTGCTTCCTCCATGAGCTGGCAATGCTGCATGTTTATTCAAGTTCTTATCCTTGCCATAGAAAAACAATGGATAATACACTGTCACCATGGTCTCAGTGGCTGAACTGGCAGTTGTCCTGTTTGTTAACTTTTTTTCTTTTTTTAGTTCTGGAGCTGTTGCTATTTTGACATTATCTAAAATCCTTTGAGGGGCTTGTTTTTGTTTTTGTTCTTTAATAACACAGCAGCCATTAAATTGTATTTATATATTCTCAGAGGAATATCGTCTATCTTTGGATTCCAGGTTGCTTGGAATGATGAAACGGTTATTTGGTTTGGAAGCTGAATGACATTGGTATCTGTCCCTGCTATAATGATGGGTGATGGATGATAGACGGAAATTAAACTAAAAAAAATCTTAATAGAGCAATCTACCCTCATAGGCAGCTTTCTCTGTTTCGATTTGCTTATTTTATTGCTGTTCTTCTTCAGAATTGATCTCAAGGCAGTTAATGAAACAATTAATAAAACTAAGTTAACAATATAAAATCAACAACAAAACAATGATTATAGTAACATAACAATTTATTTGGTAGATGATATAATAATCTCTGATTTCCATAACCTTGGGCAATCTAATCAGTTATGCCAAAAGTCCTGGGACAGCTCAGTTGGTAGAAAATGAGACTTAACTTGAGGGTTGTGGGTTTGAGCCCACGTTGGGCGAAAGATTCCTGCATCACAGGGGGCTGGACTACATGGCCCTTGTGGTCCCTTCCAACTCTACAATTCTGTATAAATGAAGGCTAAGTAAATGCATACATTTTCACCTGTGGTTGGAAGCTTCAAAAGGTAAAAGCTGTTGCACCACCATGGGGAGAGAATTCTACAGTTGGGGTGCTGCTACAGTGTAGGCCTACCCCATATTTCCATCCAGCAGGCCATTCCTGCTATTGATAGTGGCTGTCAGAGCCTGGGCTGGATGATTAAGGAAAATGCACTCTATCAGTTTCGGCACTGTGATCATCAAGCTGTGGAAGTGCAGAGTAATTTCTTCTCTTTGGTCTGAATTTAAAACATTTTTTAGTTCAGGACTGGCTAACCAGATATTACAAGTTGTCTCATTCCTGGCCATGCTGCCTTGGACTGATGTAAGTTCAGTGAACTTGACAAATGTGGATATATGCTTATGAATAGTTTTATTATACATAGGTTTTGTCTCTCTCTCTCTCTCTCTCTCTCTCTGTGTATACAGTGGTACCTCTAGTTACAAACTTAATTCGTTCTGGAGGTCCGTTCTTAACCTGAAACTGTTCTTAACTAGAGGCGTGCTTTCACTAATGGGGCCTCTTGCTGCCGCTGCGCCGCCAGCACACGATTTCCCTTCTCATCCTGGGGCAAAGTTCTCAACTCGAGGTAACTCTTCCAGGTTAGCGGAGTTTGTAACCTGAAGCGTTTGTAACCTGAGGCGTTTGTAGCTCGAGGTACCACTGTGTGTGTATATATCACACTTCTTTAGAAATAATGTATTAATTGCAGGTCTCAAACCAGTTTACTAGCATAGTCACTTTCATTTTTCTTCAGAGTAGATGGGATAAAAATTTGTCCTGTGCACCCAAAAACAGGATGCATGATTTAAAATATATATTTTTAAATTGTTGCTAAATTTATGTCATACATTCATACAAAATTTTATTTGTATGCCACCTTTCTGCAGTTCAAACTATTCTCAAGGCAGCTTACAACATGAAAAGAATACGTAACTACAACATAACAAAAGTAGTCCTAAACAATAAATACAACTTTTTAAAAAAACACACAATCAAAGTGAATGACTTCCATATAAATCACAACAAGATATAAAACAAAGATTCAAAAAAAAACCAATCAGCAGCAACAACCCCCCCAACAGTCCCCCAGCTCAAGTGTTTGTTCAGCAGCCTAAGCTTTTGTAGCTGGAGTCAGTCGGGCCCTGCCCTCACAAGCCAGTTAGTAAAAGGCCTGCAAGGCAGGGAGCAGGTCTTCCAGGATTCACAGCCAAGATGGTCTTGCTGCACCTAGTTGCTTTTCAGCATTTGAGGGGTAACCCCTTTCTTCCAATATCCATTTTGTGCTTACAATTTAATGTCAAAATTGTCCAAACAGAAAGCTTGTAAATATAATTTATTTAAAATAACTTTCAGCTCTGGATAATATCCTTGTTTCAAAGTTCATTAAGCCTAAGTTTCAATTTAGTATTTTATATGCAAGTAATTTAACCCAAAGGATTGACTGCATACATTTCTCGCCAAATGGTCACCTGTGGAAGTAAATAGAAGCTCTGTGGTCTCCTAATGTGCGTGAGTATGGAGCCATCATGGGACTTTTCTGCTAGCTAACAGTACAAGACATTGTGGGAACTGTTTGATGTGTAGGACTTTTGCCTGACAGTAGTTTACTTAAGATTATTATACTTTGTTTGGGGATTTGTATTTGCCAGGCACTATTGCATTTTTAGTTCCAGGCTTCTCAGAGTTATGGGACAGAGGGTCAACAAAAATTACTGTGGGATTGTCAGATGTGACAAACCAGATTTTCAAAGCAAATAGTTCATAACTGATAGCAATTTAGCATTCCTTTTTATAGGACTTGTAATTGCTTTTAGTGGTTCTGTTTTTGACTTCATCTGTGATGTCCATCCTGGTATCATGTTTAATAACAACATTAAAAACAAAACATATGCTAATGTATCACGAGAAAGGTCTGAAGATTTCCTCTGAAGTCGCGCAACTAAGCACAGTCCACAGTGGCATCATGAATGCTCTATGTGAAAGTGCCTCTCTTCATTCCTACTTTGACCCAGATGTTCTCCTCTTAGCACAGTTGGCAGTGGGAGAGAGGAAAATACCATGATTTGTCAACTAGCTGGAAGAAAATGGTTCTGCCCTGCTTTTGTGCCTCCAACAACAGTGTAACGTGCATGAATTAATCTGTGTAGACTTCAAAAATTAGTGGATGAAGCTTTTCATGGTTATGGAAATTACAACAAGCACAATCACGTCGTAAGTGCTGTCCATCCATTTTAAGGTAGAAATAAATTTGCTCTTGCAGCCAAACAAGATGTAATGCAGAAACCAGTCATCAGATCTTTTGACATTTCTTTCTGTGCTTCAGAGCAGCTGCAGAGGGGATTGCTTACTTGACTGGGGAAGCAGTGCTGGGGGAGTGTTTATCTTGTTGCCCTTCTGAATGACATCCCTAGTCTATTGGTTCTCCTGCTAAAGGAGTACAAGCACCTCTTGTTGGTTTGCACAATGAGACTTGATTAGGGTACATGGAGTCCTTAATAGCATTTGTGGTGTGGATAAATGATTTAGAAATCTTGTATGAAGTAATTTCCCCCCTTATCCTTAAATGTGTTGACTCATGAGGTTTTTAAATATATTATGTGATTGCAAGTACAAAAGGTAGAAAGGAGATGTTCTCCTAGGTGTGGCGTCTTCTGTTTGTGCAGACCAGGTGTTTTTCCAGACCATCACATTTTTTCCTAATGTGTTCAGGGTGCTCCTGAAAAAAATGCATATGTTCAAAAACAATGATGAGTCACAATTCTCAGTCTAGCCTATGCTCATAAGTTGTGAGGACAAAGGTACAAAGAAGTTGTCCCCAACCAAATTTGCCAACTAACGCTTCTTAGACTCTAAGGATTCTTTCCTTTGGAAGTTGGGTCAACAGATTTAATGGTGGCACCTTTGAGTGATAGGTGGCCAGCCCTGTCCACTGGGGGCGGGGGGAGTGGGGGAGCTCAAGATCTGGCCAGCCAACTGGATCCTATTCTCTATCCCTGCTGTAGATAAAGAGAGAGAGAAATGTGAGTAGATAAGTAATAAAGAGTGTTAACTTTGCTAAAGTAAGTTTTTAATAGTTACCTTTAAATGATACGGATAAATGCTTATGCATTTGTGTTTAAGGTGGGGGGCATCAGTGTCCTGGCTAGGATCCCATGTATCTATGATCAGTGTCACCAGGGCTTAATTTAAACCTCAGGATAACTTGTCTTTAGAACTCACCCTATGTGAAGGAGAATGCTGCTGTTTAGAGCATATGAAGTATTTTGAGAAGCACACTCTAGGGAATGCTCAAATACTGTGGCCTTCTCACACGATGGGAGACTCCAGAATTTCACCTCTATCATTAGAAACACTCAATATGGCTCTGAATGTCAGTTGCTGAGGAACAAGACAATTGTATTCATGTCCTCCTTGAGGGCTTCCCATTGGTATCTGGTTGGTTACTGGGGGAACAGATTTTAGACCGGATAAACCTTTGGTCTGATCCAGCACGGATGTTCTTAATTAAGCATTGAGTAGCTTTTGGGCCTGTGTAATTTTTTGGAATCTAGTAAACAGAATATATGTAGAAGCGGAAAGTTCCTTAGCAAAGCGTTTGCTACCTATCTTTGCCTCATGAAAAATGTGGCCTGTTCTCTTTGTTTTCAAACTATCAGATCAAAATGTGATTTGGAATACATTCATAGCATGGGTTTCCCCTCATCAACTTGAATTCACAAAGGTAACCCCCAGTGATATTCCCTAACGCTCGCCGAGCCCGCATGCCGAGTGGGCCTTGCCTGAGAAGCAAGGTTGAGAGCTTAAATCTCTTGTTGTGCTGGGAATCCCAAGCAAACCTGGCACAAAAAGAGCTCTGGGGTGGGTAACAATGCTCTTGCTACTCTGCTCTACCTCTGCCTTGTAGAAGACAAACTGGCTAGCAATGGGACAACTCCAGCGGTAACACGATTTTGGCTGTATGTGGGCCAACTATGTGTAAGCGTTTTAAATAATACAGGCCCAACTGAAGCAATTTGCAACTTTTTTGAAGCAAAAGGTCACTGTGCAAACTTGGCCTTCTTGGCATGTGAAGTCTTTGACATTATTTAATTATTAATATTATTAATAGTAAAAATATGTGTGTGATACTTATTTTCATTCTGTGAACACTTTACCGGACTGCTGAGGAAGCGCCTATAAGATAGTGCTGCCAGCCCTTAACAATCTAACTGTAAAAAAGAAAGAAAAAACCATACGAGATGACAGTGTGTTGTTTCACTCATTATTGAGATAAGTATTCCTGTGAATCACAATTACAGATGCAGTTAAAAAGTAGGAATAAAGGAAAATATGAATTACTGATGTGTTTAATGTGAGGTCCTTTAAATACTCTGAAGCATATTGCAAATGCTAAGTATTTATTTGTTGTAGAAATTATAGGAAAAATAAAATGTGAAGTTGAAATGTGTGTGAGACGGGCCAAACTTGATGGGCTGAATGTTAACAAATGTACATTTTGAAACTTTATTGTTAATAGCTATTAAGAAGCAGTAATGAGTTTGTTTGTCTTCTTAACATTACTATGAAGTGGGACGTTATTACAGACTTGGCTTTACATCCTTGTTCAGTCACCATCCTATCTTGGTGACACTGAGGTTTCTCTGTGTAGTGTGCTTTACAGGGCTCCTTTGAGGACCAAATGGGGAAAACCCCATGCGTTAATGTATTTGTTGACTTATTTCAAGGATTTTTACCCCCATTCTTCAGCTGAAAAAGCTCCCAGAGCATCTTATATTAAACTGCCCTACCTTCTGATAACTTTGAGACCTTAAATTGAATTCAGAGAAGTATATATTGCAAACATTCTGAAGGGGTATTCATATTTGGATATCTGTAAGTCTCTAGTGGGGAAGGAAACTGGGGACCAACTGTTGAAAACAATTTTTTTTTTTTTTATCCATGCTCTTTGATTGTGATCCACAGATTTCATTAAGACACTCTTGTTGACTTGGACATATATGAAAAAGGGAAAGAACCAGCTTTGCTTGTTTGTCATATCGTTTCAGCAATCAGAGAATCCTAGAATTGTAGAGTTGGAAGGGACCCTGAGGGGCTTCCAGTCCAACCCCCTGCAATGCAGGAATCCTGCCCACAGCCATCCCAGGGTGGGCTCGAACCACAAACCTTCTGGTTAACAGCCAGATGCATTAACCCAGTGTGCCACAGAGATTTTGTATCTCAGCAGAAAAAAGTGCATTGCTTTCTATAAATTAATGATTATTTGCTTACTTAGCACACCCGGAAATAATTATCTTCATCTTGTCTCTGAGTTGCTGCTTTTAGTTTTTCCTTTAGGTGAGCACATCTTTTCTATTCTAGTGCAGGTGTTAGGAGCTAATGAGTCTCGACAATCCTAAAACTAAGGATTATGTTGTGTTGCTATGGGAGTTGAGAGCTCTGTGACTGGCAGTGTGCAATTAAAAAAAACATACATTGTTTACAAATCCATTCCCATGTTCACATCTTACTGAGTGAGGCCATTGAAAACAATAATGGCATTTACTGAAGTATATCTGAAAGGGTCACAGTATAAGTAAGTTTTAAAGTAACCTTAAGTTGCTTTCCATTTGATTAACTGAGCATTAGAGAGCAGTGTGTCACAAATAATAATAATAATAATAATAATAATAATAATAATAATAATAATTTATTTATACCCGACCCATCTGGCTGGGTTTCCCCAGCCACTCTGGGCGGCTTCCAACAAAACACTAAAATACAATAACCTATTAAACATTAAAAGCTTCCCTAAACAGGGCTGCCTTCCAATGTCTTCTAAAAGTCTGGTAGTTACTTTTCTCTTTGACATCTGGTGGGAGGGCATTCCACAGGGTGGGCGCCACAACCAAGAAGGCCCTCTGCCTGGTTCCCTGTAGCTTGGCTTCTTGCAGCGAGGGAACCGCCAGAAGGCCCTCGACACTGGACCTCAGTGTCCAGGCAGAACGACGGAGGTGGAGACGCTCATACCTTTGAGATTAGTGTATTCTGATTATTTTCAAGTGTTTTTCAGATTAGCACCCGCCCTATGGGGCCAAACTACACAGGATGTTAGAATGTGTCTTTTATTTTACTGCACACATTTTTCTTTTTTAAAAAAATTCAAATGATAGCTATTGATGTGTGTGTGGTAATTATATTTGCAGCAAGAATGCCCAAATGGTTCTAGAAGCTGGCAAGGGCTAAAATCCCCTACATCAGATGAAAGACCTATTTCTGTTTCTTCTGCTTGGTGCTTCAAAGTATCATAACTTTTAAAGTTTTCGTAGGTGAACATAAATGCTAAGTTCATCTTAAAAAATAACCAAGAGTTCAAAGAAATGCACATGCTACAAAACAATTAAGAGAAGTGATGTGGAGTCCTTGTATTTTGCCTATGGATTATGTTACTTGCATTTCTCTGAAATCTTTGAGATGAATGTTGTCCAATAGTAATCTTGTATATTGTTTTGGGTGCTTAATTGTTGTGAAAAAGTACTGATTGAAAGATTAATGTTTGTGTATAGTCTCATTCCTTCTAGTGGCTGAAAGTTGGGAGGAAAACTGGATTCATCGCTTGTTGTGCTTGCTCCAGAAGGGCTTGGTTTTATAGTGGTGAAGTGTTATCTATTTAGAAGCAGAATGATCTGAAGTAGTTCATGCTTGCCAAATATGTTAGTTTGGAATATCCACTGGCAGAGGTGCAAAATCTGGGAGCTAGACAGATTTTCTAGGAGTCAGAAAGGAGCAGAAACCAATTTCCTTGCAACCTGGATGCCGGTGCCCAGTCCCATTTTCTTTCTAAGATGCTAGATGAGCTTATGAATTCTGCAGCCCTGTCTCGCTAGCTTTTTCTAATGTGATACTGTTTAAAAAGCAAAACAAAAAATCCTTTAGTAACTATTAATAGCTCTTTGTAAAGGGTGAGAGAGTGAGAGGCCTGTGTTAACAGTACCCTGAGGCGATATCATTGCATATTAACTGCTATTCAAGCAAGCTGGGCTTCGCTGTATTTGTATGCCACATTAGCTTCAGATATGTCTGAACACAAAATATGCACAATTTTCAGGATTTGCAAAATTTTGATCGTAGCCCCTAAATTATTCTTAGGGTTTTTTTACTCCAAGTACAATTAAGGAATTGTTGAGGTAACAGAAAGTGTTCATTTAAAAAAGCTGGGCATTCAGGATTAATTTAAAACCCAAATCGCCAAGTCTTAGCCACAGAAAGCATTTTCACTCCCTGAACTTGAGTCTGAAATAATAGGGAAGGCTTCTGGTCACACATAGAGTGACTTTTCTTTTCTATGTTGTGTAACCACATATAATTGGGTTCTAGAAGCCCTTCTCCCTTTTTCTAAGTACTTAGTTTAGATTCACTTCTGCTCAATATAGAAATTAAGCATGGCTGGTATTACAAAAACGACACCAACTTTTCTTACGCAATTTTGCAGTTTTCTAAAATAACTTCTGAGCGAAAGACTCAACAGTTGCTGCATACTGGAACACTATTCAAGTAAAGATTGGAAAGTTTAAAATAATTGCAGAAGAGTATACATTTTGAGAAAACAATCATACTAGCATAAAATATACTAAAATTTGCAACATCCAGCTTGATGTAAAATGCTTTTGTTCTACCCTCATTTTTCAGGCTAGTCTTATTATAGGGCCAGGCACTCCCAGCACTGCAAGCCATCCTTCTGTAGGGTCTGCAAAGACCCATGTACGCTCTGAGAAGGGAATAGTCTATGCACCAAACAAACAGGAAGTGATCTATTGACAGAACAAAACCCTTCAAGCACAGTGCTCCCATTCCAATAATAGCCCATTTATATCAAAATAAGGAACTGGGGTATGTGCCACACAATCAACTCTGAGCAACCAAAATCATACATTTACTTTTCCAGGAGAACTGAATCTGGCCCATTGTATCCAACCCAATGTTGCCTTTTTAATGCCAGATGGGGCTCAAGGGCCTGGGAGAGGTAAGAGGGGACAGGAAACCTCTCTTCTGTGAACTTCATAAAGTTACCTTAGGATAGAATAGTATATCCTAGGATAAATCAGATAGTGTTCCTGTAATGTTGGGCATCCTAATTGTCACAGTCATGTAACATACCTATTTCTAGTAGAATTGAATACCATTACAAATTTGGCATACCCTCATTAGGCATGTTTCTTATATTATACAAGTGAAGTGAGACTTGCTACAATTGTAGCTGCTTCTCATGCAGCTGGATAACATGAGAACTCCCCCATGCATTGTAAGAGAGTTGCATCAGTTTCAGGTCAGGTTGATACTGGTGTGGTCTGGTTGATGTAGTGCAATATGACTTCTCTCTACAGTGGTACCTCGGGTTACATACGCTTCAGCTTACAGATAGTGCTTCGGGATAAGAACAGAAATTGGGCTCCGGCAGCGCGACGGCAGCAGGAGGCCCCGTTAGCTAAAGTGGTGCTTCAGGTTAAGAACAGTTTCAGGTTAAGAACAGACCTCCGGAAAGAATTAAGTACTTAACCCGAGGTACCACTGTATCTGTTTTGGGAAAGGAATTGCACTGCGGTGTCTCCAGTGTGGCTGGTGTAATAGGATGGACCTAATATGTTATAACTAAGTGGTGAAATGAACCATCTAATCATGTTGGTGTATGTTTAGCTGCCAAGCTAATCATTTCTGTACTGATGGGGAAAAGTATCCAGAAATATTGTTTGCTTGGATAATATTAGGACGTTTCATTGGAAATCAAGCTACCGGTTCACTGAAGAACAGATGATAATGTGCAAGAGTGGGCTGATGTGCCTGAAAAATGGCACTGATGGCTGTTCATGGTTTCAATGGGTGTAATTGGTAGCAGCTAGTGATCAATACAGAGACTGCCTCCTATATCCAAATCAGCGGTTTCCTAGCAGCTGTGCCTATTCACAGGCATATAGCAATATAGCAGACTGTTCTTTTACAGTAATTAGGTCTCATCCTTTTAAGCAAAGCGGGTAAAAAAACAAAAGTAGTCCAGCAACTGTTTCTGCAGCAATTTAAATCATTGACTGAATCCCCCAGTGGTTGAGTTGTTTTTATTTGCATAAAATTTAGCAAACAGGGTTTTTAATAGGAGTTGGGACTCCTTCTTTCATCTTAATTGGAAGTTTGAAATCAGACAAGAACCACTTGGTTATCCACCCAGCTGATTTTTTTTTTTTATTGTGGCAGTCCAGTTATTGAGAACCCTTTGGACTTGTTGTGGTTAGAAAAGTAACAGGGAAATGCTCTGAGAAGTGCAGGATGAACAAATGATTAGTGGGAAGATAAACATCACACTAGCAAATCAGGATGAATACTTGTTGTCGTATAACCTCTCCACAAACAAATTGGAACGAAAGCTTAATAAACACCAGACACAGTCTAACCTCGCAAGTAAGCAAATTAGGCTTCATGGTCAGTTAGCAACAGCCCCTGGTGTAGGATTCAGATTGGCACCCATCATGGAAGTGGCAACCTCTTGAAATCAGAATTGTTATGGAATTCAGATGTTCAGGGTGAACTTCATTTCATCTTTGGGGAATGTTCATTTAGTGTGGGCTAACTGCAGCCACATGTTACCCTCGGAAGAAGAAGAGTTTGGATTTGATATCCCGCTTTATCACTAACCTAAGGAGTCTCAAAGAGGCTAACAATCTCCTTTTCCTTCCTCCCCCACAACAAACATTCTGTGAGGTGATTGAGGCTGAGAGACTTCAGAAAAGTGTGACTAGCCCAAGGTTACCCAGCAGCTACATGTGGAGAAGCAGGAAATCGAACCTGGTTCACCAGATTACGAGACTGCCGCTTTTAACCACTACACCACACTGCTCCAGAGTCCTTTCCAACTCTGTTTCTATGATCCTATGAGTACTTGTATGCATAACTGGCTGTTTGTTCTAAACCAAGTTAAACTTGAACAGCAGAGGATTTGTTCCATCCTAAATAAATTCACCTTAAAAAAATATATTGAATCAATAAATTTTGAGAATGTGATGACTGGATGAAAGAAAGGCAAAAAGCAGTATATAATGGGACACGGCAAGTTTAATGGGAAATGGCAGACATCTTCTAATACCCAGTTTTAGAGAACCACACTCATTTTATGTCTAAAGGTCCTTCATTCTGCGAGACATGGGTTAGCCAAGGTGGCAGCCTCCACACATGTATACATTTTGCTTTTCCATCTGGGTCTGCCAAATACCCATGTGTTTTCTTTGGATCTGAATACTAAACCTCTTCTTGCATGCCTTAACCATTGTATGATTAGTCAGTTGGCAAATCGCCTGTTTGGCACACAGCAATTTCATCAGCTTTCTCTTGAGGCTGTGTTTTAGTAAAAGCACTATTGATTTAGGGTCCAGTTTTGCATATTACTGCACTCACGAATGGTTGGGGAGGGCTTTGCACTTAGCTGGGAAACAATTAGTGGCTCTTAATAGTTGAACCTTCATCACTGTATATTTTATACCAAGCTTCCTTACAAGAGTAATCCTAACATAAGCAGTACTTGTGACGTCACCTGAGCAAGATTTGAAGGATTATGTGAAAATATTAAAAATAAACATTCAGCAAGTGTTTGAGAGAGACTGTAGTGGAAAGTAATTTTTAAATACCACAGCATCACAAGACTGCATTATAGTATGGTGAAATATTAACCTATGCAAAGAAGGAAATGTGTATATACTGGAAACATTCCTTTCTGACCCATTTCCAGGTTGCCAGGCTTCTTGGTGAATGAATTCTTTTACAACTTTCAGAAAACCATTTTGCAAGGAAAACAGCTTTTAAAAAACAGATTAAGTGGTTTGTTAACTATGCATGGTTACTATCCTACAGTAACTGTTTTGTATAGCTGATTGACAAATCTAAAAAAAACACCTATCCGCAAGAAGGGCTTTGGTTCAGAAGAGGTTACTTTTGACCGTGTATGTATTTGTGTGGACATATATGGGTTCCTTTTTATTTAAAGTACTGTATA
Source organism: Podarcis tiliguerta (assembly GCF_965153285.1). NCBI lineage: Eukaryota > Metazoa > Chordata > Lepidosauria > Squamata > Lacertidae > Podarcis > Podarcis tiliguerta. The sequence goes on from NC_139534.1 coordinate 41,550,294, forward strand.
GGCCAATAGCATCTTTGAGAACTACATATTAGGACACCACTGAACATTTGTGCTACTTTCACTTTCTTTATAAAGCTACACAAAGAGTTTTCAGTTTTTAGTACACGGGATATCAATACTTTTCTCGAATAACTGTGGAAGCAAAGAACCATTGGCCTCTGGCGTCGAGATAAAAATGAATAAAATGATGGTGGACACCTTATGATTTTTATTCACAAAACACCAGTTCTGTTTCACTGGGCTCCCTTCCCTGCCACTACAAACTTGAGGGTTAAAAAATAATAATAAACAAATATCCTGTTGAGCATTGATGTTTTCTCTCTCTTGGAAGTCATATTTATTGTTTGCTTGCTTCAGGGTTTGTTTGCTGTATTGTGTCCCAGACATGCTTTAAACATGTTCCCAAATAACAGCATGCCAGGCACACTGAGAGGTATGCCTAAACACCATGGGACAAAGAGTGGGGTGAAATATTGGCCACACAACACTCTTGGTTACAATATATTAGAATTTGGCACTGCCGCCACCAGACCTCCTGGTCCCAGTGACCATCAGTCTTCCCTTCTCGTTTGTTCCCCTATCTCCTGCTCATTGCCTCCTTTTCGCCACTGCTGATCAGTAGCTCTCTCAGCACTGTAGTTCTCCCCCTGGCCACTGCATATTTCCCTGTCCTGCCTGAAGCTCTCCCTACCTAGCCTCATTTCTATCTGCTACGACGTACCGTACTTTTCTGTGTATAAGACGCCCCCATGTATAAGACGCCCACTTTTTGGGGGACTCAAATTTAAGAAAAAAGTTGTTGAGCTTATTTAGGTGAGGATTGCACAGAGTTGTTGAGCTTTTTTTAGCGGGGGAGGCCGAAAACATTTGGTTAACCCCCTCAGTGCTCTGCTATGTTGTGTTGAACACTCGCCTATTGCTATAGCCCATGTTCTGATAAGCCATCCTTACAATGTGCACTCCACTGATTTTCCAAAAATGCACATTTTCCATGTGGGCTACTTTCTGTGAAAAGGCATCAGTCAGTCCTTGTCAACAAGCTGGTGTTTAGGCTTGCATGTTGTAGAAAGGAGAGGTAAATATTTTTCAGTGTAAAATTACTGAGACGTTGTTTTTTGTACACTAAACTGAGGAAACCATGATTTTCCTTATTTTCTTGCTAGAGGGCTAACGAGAATATTTTGCATTCCAGTCATGTATTCACTCATCATATTTATGAAAGGCACATTTTGCATTTCTCAATGGCTTCATCTTGCATAGAATACAATGTTATCATTTCATTTTCACACAGAATTGGGTAATTATAGCTTTCAGTGTGATGTTGGAAAGCTTGGGGTTTTGTTCTTCACTGTAATAGGGGGAGAAAAATGAATCTTAAAATAGCCTTTTGTATTAATGTCATGTTTGGGTCTTTTACATTGTCTACTGTTGCAAAAAAGATTGAGAAGACTGCAGCCGTGTAAATATACTCCCCCCCCCACCTCCGTGTTTATCCAGATAGGACATTTTATTGTAACTTAGAGCTGGTGGGCAGAAAGCAAGCTTAAAAGAAATGCCACCAGTATTTTCAGAAGGGAAACCAGATGTGAAATCCTTTAGGTGTTTTTCTTTCTGAATTTTGGTAAAGTTCCAAGATACTACATAATAATTTCATGACATTTTAAAGCCGGTATTAATATGTTACTGAAAAGACACTGGAATACTTTTAGAAATTAATAGTTTTCTTCTGAGTTCCTGAAATATAGTATGCCACCAACTGATGTAGTCTTTTTTGGTAATGAATTCTGGATGTAGAGTAAATTATACTTGCGTCTAGTTTCCTTTTGGGAAATGGATATTTATTGGTGTTATGTGGTTGATAATTTATGAAGTTGTGTGTGTGCACCAAAGGCCCTGTTCTGATACTAGAATAAATGTGAACCTCTTAAATCAAGCAGCAAATCTCCTTTATGCCTTGAACTGAGTGTATTTTACATGCTGCATGAGCCCTAATGAATTAGGATTCACTCATAACTCCACTTACAAGTGAATAAGCCCCCTTGAATTTAGCATGACTTTTTTCCGTGCGCTGCTCTGGTTCACCAGAAGCGGCTTAGTCATGCTGGCCACATGACCCGGAAGCTGTACGCCGGCTTCCTCGGCCAGTAAAGCAAGATGAGCGCCGCAACCCCAGAGTCGGTCACGACTGGAGCTAATGGTCAGGGGTCCCTCTACCTTTACGTCTGAGTAGACATAGTAAGGAGTTCACTGTTGGGCAGTATAATGGTATGTAGGAGCAGGCATATAGGAACACTTTAAAATCTGATTGCACATATCTTTCAGACCAGGATTCAGTGCTGTTGGTTGTGTTCTTGCTGACCATCTTCCTGACCTAGTAAGGGAGTCCTGTTTGTAGAAAGAAGCAAGTGCCTTTGTTCCAGTTACCTTTTTCTGGATCACTAACTGCACCTGGAGATGTATCTTGCATAGATACAAATTGTGGTATGTTAAATCCATTGTGAATATTTCATGGAACAGACGCTGTGAGTGAGTGGGCAACATGGGCAAACATTTTTGGAGTCAAATTATTCGAGCTTGGGTGGGATACCTTTCACACTGGAGACTTGGTACTATCTCTGTATGATGGTTTCAACTGTGCCATATGGGTATGGGTTAGTTACTGGCCAATACTAATAATCTCAGTATTGAGTTCATTTCTAAGTATCTCAGTGTGAATTTTTACATGGGCATGCTATGTTTTCAGGCCAAATAAACCATTACTTGGCTGCTCAGAACAGCAATATCTGAACCAGGCCACAGTCTAATCCTGTCATCTGCTGTTTGTGAGAAATAGGCCAAGTTGCAGCTGAAATAATCCTTGCAGTGATTCCCTGCCTTTCCCCCTTTTGCTATATATATTGTTGTGAGGTTTTTTTGGGGGGGCGGTGAGAGGAATAAGACTGTATGCTTGAGTTTCTGCTAATTCTTATATCCAACAAGAATCCAATTGCCAGCAATAGGCAGACAGCTTTCTTAGTAATGGCCCCTAAGTAAGGGTCATTAAGGTAATAAAGTGGCTCTATACTCTGTGTGTGTGTGTGTGTGTGCGCGAGAGAGAGAGAGAGAGAGAGGGCACACTAGAGGCTAGAAACAGGAAGTAGGCTGGGCAGCTGAGAGACAGAGTCATGACTGATTTCTACTGGGATCCAAGGCTGTGGCTATGGGAAAAGGAAGACCTTATTGGGGTGTTAATGCTGTGAGTTCCTCCATCGTAGGCTCAGGTTGTATATATGTATAAATGAATCATAGATCATAAAGACACCACAGTCTCCACTGTCACTTTTTCTGAGGAAGCCGAACCCTGCATAAGCACCTGGAAGCCCTGGAATCTTGCACCACTCAGAGATTGGGGTGGCATGCGACAATATAGACAAGTGTGCGTGTATGTGTGAAAATTATATATACATACGTATATAGTATGTGCGTATATCTATCTATCTCCATATGCCAAATTATTAAGAGTGACTGTGCTTTGTTTATAAAAATAGGCTTTTTTGAAAAGAACCATTTCTTAACTTTATCACACAAGGTATACTTTATTAAGGACTCTGGTGGATGGCTGCTCTCGGTTCCATTTGGAACCCATCCTTTGTTTTTTTGCGTTTTATTAATGTGTGTTTGTGTGCTTTTTAAATAAAAAATATATAGTGATTTTGTGCTTGATGGATGTAGTTAATCATCAAATTGAGAAGGAACCAATGAATCTCACGCTGTCTCACCAAATAAAATATAATGAACATTTTTACTGAATAGAAAGAGAGAACCAAATTATATCACATGCTGAGAAATGTTCTATGCTCTATAAAGAAAATTGCACAAATTTCCATTTATTTAAATGCATCTCACATTTTAACCAACTTTATAAAGAATAATTACAAAAATTATTCTATAAAGAAAATTACACAAATTTCCATTTATTAAATGCACCTCACATTTTAACCAACTTTTGAACTTTCCTTAGTATCTGTATTTCTAAAATTATGGTAATAAGTAGCATATGATACATAGGATACAAGAGAATGGTTGCAAGAAATAACAGTGGATTTACTGATGTGAGTTTCAAGTGAGAGCACGTATGCAGACATTTCTTTATCAAGAGGACTTACAGTAGATTCTTCTTCCCCAGCCTTTTAAATGCTTTTGACAGATGGGCTTATCAGCTAATACACTTCCAAGTCATCTGTCTTGCATCTCCCTCAATTCTTCTGGTGGGCCTGCCACTGTTTTTATTTTTTAAAGAACTGCTTGCAAGTTTATCTGATTTAACTCTTGCGCAGTAGAAAAAATAGTTGAAAACTTATTCTGGGTTCACAGAGACAAAGGCCACCAACCAATCAATGTAGTGCCTAACCATCTTTTGCCCCAAACACAGAGAGAAGTTTATTTTTTTCTGAGATCAGTTCTGGGAAGAATACTGTATCCACACAAACAAAATGCAACAAGAACACTTCCATATGTATGCTTTGGATATGTAGTTAATAGCCATGCAGCAAACATATGTTTATTTTCCAATTTCTCTAATGCAGTAATTTTTAAACTGTTCCAAGAAACAAGAGCTTCCATAGCATTGCTTGCTCTGTCCACTGGGAAAAAACACACAAAGGCATTTAGAAATCGCTTGGATTACATTTGTCTCTGAAGGCGGACCATTCTAATCTGTACCCCATCCCTGTAGGGGAAAATTGGAGCCATAATTCCAGACTTTTTCATGAAACGGACTGACCATAACAATGGGTTAATAGCCACCACTCCCATCTCTTGACCACTTCTTCCTCAACCTAGAGCAAAAACCAAATTGAGGTTATTCTTGGTTGGAATCAAAATAGTGGATAAAGCCTTGTCATTGCCCCATCAGTGGCAGGCCTGGTGCCCAAGGACTGCTGGACTTTTATGTTCCCTGACCCAACCAGGAGCTGAAGCAAGAGAATACAAGATTAGGGGCAGCCTCTCTCTGGTCTCTTGGTAAAGGGGAAGCTGGAGCCCCAGCCTTTACAGCACTTAACAGGGGACATCAACTGTTTTAATATATCCCAGAGTATTGTCTCAAAGCCCCTGGATGTCTTCTTTCCAATACTGTGAAGACTGAACTACTAGTGACCTATCTAAGACATGGCATGGAGATCTCAGTGTCCAAGGGAGCCAAACTTAGCGCACTCCACCCTTCCTCACACTGAGGAGACATATCCCAAGACCAACGCGATGAGCCCCAGCTGCTTGAAAAGTGCCAGTATGTCTGCATTTCTGCTAGTCACTTCTGAAAAGTGTGCCTTGTGCTGTGGCTAAACCATTTTCTGATTGAGTCCTAAGGGAAGTGGCGTTGCCTGTACCATCCACTCTACTGTAGTAGTGGTATATGTGACCCTGGTGCTTTTATCTAGCCATTTCTGACCTAAGGGATGAATGTGGAAAGTTGCAAAACCAATGACTAGTAAAGCATAGTTTTGGAGAAGCCTCAGCTCAGCACATTTTTATTGGAGCTGTATTTTTCGGGCAACAGATGACAGAGCTGTGAGATAGGTGTAAAATGCTCAAGCAAGAGTTTTATTTACAAACTTACCAACACAAAGTATGTGGGTGTTCTCTTTTGCAGGCAAATTCAAACTGCAACTTCTCCTCCTTTTGTACTCATCACCAGCTGTACCTAATCAGCTTAGAAAACCACACCCAGAACTCAGAGAAACAGTTCTTAAAGTTACAATCATCTTTTCTGTCCCCCCCCCCCCCAGAATGACTCCTAACAATTTTATAGTCCCTTGAGTTTTCCTCCCATTTGGTTACAGGGATCTAGTTGGGTTTTGCATAGCAAACCTACATCTTATGCAGGAGTTACGTTCCTAGGATCACACCTAAAGCCAACATTAGGTATAGTGAAAACACATTAGGTTCAATGGTGGATGGGATTGCCAAAGTCTTTTTTCCTGGACACCCGCCCCCTTAATAAAAATAAAAATAAAAATAAAAATGCCAAGCACATAAAACTGAATGTACACAAGTTAAATGTTCATAGGTTGTGGGCTTACTGTACTTGAAACATAGGGTAGCACCTAACCTCATACGAGGACAAATTATTTATCTAGCCCATGTTCTCTATTCTAACTGACAGCTGCTCTCTCAAGTCCCTAACAGTCTTTCTCATCTCCTGGTCCTGTTTAACTGGGATTGAACTTGGGACTTTCTTTATGCAAACTATGCACTCCAAGATCTGTTCCTTTTCTGAAAATGCAAAATGCAGTCTCAAATATGAAATCTAGCTTTCATTTCAATTCTTCTTTATTTAAGAGATACAGTCATATCTCTTGTTACGTTCGGTTCAGGTTACGTCTTTTCAGGTTGCGTCCCGGAAGTACCAGAAAGGGTTACTTCTGGGTTTTGCAGCTTGCGCGTGCGCAGACACGGGTTGCGTTCCTTTCAGGTTGCGAACGGGGCTTTGGAACAGATCCTGTTCGCAACCAGAGGTACCACTGTATATTGTACTGTGTGGTATACTGAATTTTCCCATTTTAAAAAGGAGAGGGTGGTTGAGCTGGCATTCAGATCTGAAATGTGAGAATTCTGCCCTTGAACATATGTACTATATTTCATTTTGATTTCTCAGTGGTTCAGCAGAGTTATTGGGCTGCAAACACACATACAAACAAAAAAACATCCTTTCACCAAACTCAGTGTTGACAGTCAAGTTAAGCTGGGGAGGGGGGAATCCACTCACTTTGTTCAGCCAGCAGATACTTACTTGATAAAACATTCCTGGCTTGTGGCTTTTTTTGTTTAAGTTTGTTTTCATTTGCTTCCTGTATTCTTATCATGAAAGGCTAAAGGGGAAAGTAATTTGATGGGGAGAAATTCAAAATAAAGGAGATGAACTCGAAAGCTTTACAAGGAAAAAACAGATTACATCAATGATAAGACATCATTAAAGAAGAAGAATCCTTCAGTTATAGATAGCTGCTCAGTGAAATTTAAAAGCAAATGCATGCGAAGTATAACTGGTCAGAAGGTTTCATTCAGAACATGAAAGACTCTGAAAAGCAATCTTTTTACTAGACAAGGCAAAACATCTACAGGTGCCCTTGATAATAGCAATATGCTGTTTTCTGGCCCTGGCCCTGCTAAGCTTGTAGAGAAAAATAATTTTCAAATCTGACTATGAGCAGAAGTAATACATTATTAATTGCTTTTCAGTTTTGATAAGCAGTTGCCTTGCAAACAGAGAGAAGGGGAGGACCATTCCAGAATGCAATTTCCCTTCAGCTGCTGCTGCTGTGTGTGTGGAGGGGGGGAAAAGGATATTCTTCTGAGGTCCCTTAAATGAGTGGTTAGCATTATCAACTATTCAGCTCATCTTTGTCTGTGTTCCAAAAGGGTTGGCTCATTGTTCCTTGTTCCTTCTTTTCTGAGGAAGTCTTCACAAGGAACACTGGCTGAGGACTTCAGGGGCCTTTGCTCTGACATGTAAGGGTAGAGCACGTGTTCATTCCATTTGTATTCTCTGAACTTCTGTGTGTGTTAGAGGTTGTGTAGTCCAACTCATTAGCTGAAACCCCCAGTTCATGAAACTTCAGTTGCCATGTCTACTCTTCTACTATTCATTCAACCTTTTAACAAAAGGTGTCTGCATTGGACGAGTATTGTGATCTTTCCTTGGTGATGATACCACCACCTAACCTGTTGATTCTGGAGAACTCAGCTGCAGGGGCCACTTGGAACATTTGCTGCATCCAGAGAGGACATGACGCTGAGTCCCCAAAAACGCAGGTGGAAAAATCTGGTGAAGAGGATGAGTGAGAGGATTCAGTAAGCCCTTGGTGATGTACCTTCTGGTGGGGAGGAGTAGCAGGAACATTCTAATCAGCACTGTAAAGGCTTCAGCTCACTAGTAGAGCATCTACCCAACATGGGTGGCACTGTGGTCTAAACCACTGAGCCTCTTGAGCTTGCTAATCAGAAGGTCGACAGTTCGAATCACCGTGACGGGGTGAGCTCCCGTTGCTTTGTCCCAGCTCCTGCCAACCTAACAGTTTGAAAGCATGCTAGTGCAAGTAGATAAATAGATACCGCTGCGGTGGGAAGGTAAACAGTGTTTCCATGCTCTCTGGCTTCTGTCACAGTGTTCCATTGTGCCAGAAGCAGTTTAGTCATGTTGGCCACATGACCCAGAAAGCTGTCTGCCAGCTCTCTCAGCCTGAAAAGTGAGATCAGCACCACGCCCCATAGTTGCCTTTGAGTGGACTTAACCTTTACCTTTACCTTAGCGCATTGGTGTCTACAGATGCTCCCAAATGTTACTAGTGTGTACCTGGACTCACATGTTCGCAGCCAGCACACATGTATGTTCATATATACACTGCTGAGAGGTTTGGAATCTTTTGTTGGCGTTACGACATTCTGCGTTCCAGTCAGAGCTGCCATTTTAATTATCCACAATGACATAAATACAGTATCGCTCTTCGGCACAGTGGGAAATTATCTTGGACCCAACTTCTTTTTAAAAGGAGACTCCATTGCTGTTGAGTGAGGTTCCTGGCTTTAGAAATAGACTGGAATCAATAGCAGGTAAGAAAGTCACCAATGCTTTTGAATATTTTTGAAGTATGTTCCACTTGTAATTTAACCACCTACACCTTTCCAGGCCTATTTTCATCCTTTACAACAGAAATTGAAAGACTATTGCATCAATAGTTAACTCTGTACTAGCTTATGTTTTATGCTTTATGTTTTGTTTTACATGTGAATATAGGCTAGTATGTATTTGAATAGAATTTAAGCATGACATATAAAGGGGAGGGATGGCGTGAGAGAGTAAACCTGGTTCAAAGGGGTTTTACCATGGTAATAGTGTTGATAGCCCAGTGAAAAGGGGGTTAAAAAGCTCCTCATTGTATGACCGCCCAGGAACACACTGAAGGCCATCTGTGGACTGCGACCCACAGTTTGAGAAGCACTGGGCTACATAGACATACCTCTTAAAATGCCTTTGGCATAAGTTCCCTGCTGACCAGTATAGTGGTGACCCCTGTTTCAATAGTTGATGTGTGAGGGAAATGGATTGAGAAAAATAGTTGCGTAAGACACAAGCTCCTTTGTGTTTGCTTAATAATAATAATAATAATAATAATAAATACACAATCAGTGAATGTGCTTTGGTTTTTAAATAACTGAGCTCTGAAATGGCAAACTACTTCTAGTGTAACAGATGAGTTTCTGGGAGACTGAAAAAGAAAGGTAATGATCCAGAACACACTGTTTAGATGAATGCATAACAGAGGGGAAGAGAGCACAGGGAGGCTATAAAGGTATAGATAATATTCTGCTGCTTTACAGAAGGTCAGGGAAGTTCAATCTATTATTCTCAATAATGGTTCAAGGTCCGGTACCACCAATCTCCACAGGCTTGCAACTCTCGCTTCCTGGAGCAGGCATTAAGATTGTTTTGTTTTGTTCTGATATTGTGTACTTCTAACCCAGCCTCCTGTGAGAGTCATTTAACATGGATGAGTGGCCATTATATGAAGCACGCATAGATGGATAGATAGATAGATATATTCATTGCTAGTAAATTAAATGCAGGACTTTGTATATATATATATCTCACAAAGTCCTGCATTTAATTTACTAACAATGAAGATTAATTAAAGAAATAGCACACACACACACACACACACCCTGATCACAACCCTAATGAAAAAGCTAAGTGATCCAGTCCAGAGCCCAGTGTGCACTCAGTGCAGATGGACTGTTTGTGGAAGGACAAAATCTTTGACCGCAAAATAATGTGCCTGCATACCTGCTACTTCCATTCAAGTAATTGGGGCAGCCCTTGTGGGCGAGGAAGGAACGTTTGTATGTACATCAGAGATGGTTTGCCCATAGCTAGAGATTTGAAAGAGCTCTGAAGAAATGCTGCCAAAGTCAGATTATGTAAACTTTCATTGTAATGTCTACAAATGTTTCACCAGAGCAGGACACAGAAGGTAGCATGGATAATGCCTCCTTTTGCCCTTTGGCCAGCTTGGCTTCTGTGGTTTCAGAATATAACAAAATGACCTGTCGTTGTTGGAATTTAAACATTTCTGGCTTCACCTGGCATTTCAAAATGACTTCTATTAGTCCTTATATTTAAGCCCTTTTTTAAAGCCAAGGGGTCTCATGGTAATGATGATAATAAAGTAGAACTCTAAGTACTTGGCAGCTTGCCTAATTGTGCAAATTCCCTCCATATGCTTTTTGGATTGCAGTGTGTTGGCACGTATCATGCAATGCTGAATGCTAATACTAATTTTAAAAGCAACTTTAGGATTGATAAATCAATCACTTGATTGGTAAATCAAGAGAAAGCCGAAGGTTCTGGCAGCAAGGTTGAAGCATTCTAGGTGACCTCTTCCTACACTTTTTATTGCATAGATTAAATTGAAGGTGTCCATATAGCTGAACCTAACAAGAACATCAGAATGTGCACAATGTAGATGGGCTAACACTGTGGAAACATTAATACAACCAGGTTCTGTGCTGAATTTACATTCCCTTCACTTCAGTATGATACATGTGGGAATTGCAACAGCAGAGATAATTTGGTTTGTAACCTAAGGGTTAATTCTGTTTTTAGTAAGTCAGCTAATCAAGGGGTGGTGGTGGGGGGTGTTGCTTAACAACCAAGCAGATCATTGTGATCTTTGCTGAGGTAACACGGGCTCTGATAGGCTGTGTGCTTCTGAGGGAGTTTTCATCTGAATAGTTGGTTGGATGTCTCCCTGCTGCATATAAGTCATGAAATAAAAAAAGACAAAACCTGTTTTTTTCTCCTTAAATTATACTCTTTGTTCAGTTCTCTTAGTAGTGTGTTACCCGGATTTCTTTTCTCTCTGGGCTCCATCTGCATCATTTACGTGACACTGCTAACAATACATTCTGTAATGTTAGGTAACTACATAAGATGATTAGTTAAAATGTCCACTTAGCTAAAATGTCTCATTTTATAGCTGAGCCCTAATCTTAAGGATTGCAGTTAATCACATGCAGTGCATAATGGCAGTAGTCGCTGGCACTGCTTCCCTGGTTTCCCAGCACTGTGCACTGCTGCTGCTGCTGCATACTGAAGGGAGGAGGCAAGGCACAGCTGCAGCTGCAGAGACACAGTGCCCCGCTGCTACATCTGTACTGCGCTTAGCTCCCTGCTGCCCTGCCCCTCTCCTGCTCAGTAACTAACAGTGATGGATGGTGTTGGGGAGCCTGGGAAGCAATGCTGGGCTGCCCTGCCAGCCACTACTGCATAATGGCCTGCATGTGCACCTCTGTTTATCTGGATAAAAAGATAAATTCCAGTGGTTAGATGGAGACCAGATGAGCGTTATGATACAGACAGACATTTAGTTGCATATCTGCATTTGCTGTGCACTTAGAACTCTTGATGCAATGCATGGAAGTTTGTTGCTGGGTCTGGTTGCTAGTGGCTGGGTTCCAAGAGGGGGAGGAAAGCTAGATGATGGTGGTGGTGGTGGTTAATTAGACTTATATACCGCCCCTCAGCAAGAGTTCCCAGGGCAGTACACAGCATAAAACACAATAATTAAACCAAAACCACAGAACAATGACCCCGCCTTCTGACAGATACATTTAAAAGGCTGTAGGATATTAATTAGCCCAAGGTCTGGTTGAAGAGGAACGTTTTTGCCTGGCGCCTAAAATATATATACTGAAGGTGCCAGGCGAACTTCCTTAGAGCATCCCACAAACGGGAAGCCACCACATGTGATCTAGTTGCTTGCATTTTAGTATACCCTTGTCTCCTTGTCTGGATAGTAATAATAGTTTTATTTCAAGTTCAGTGTATCTTTCCTTTACTCTTAGTATTTTCTCTCTCAGTCAGTATAACCTTTTCTGTTTTCAGGGTGTGTAAATGGATATGAAATTTTAAAGTAAAAACAAACAAACAAAACCCCTTTTTAAAGAGCTTTTCTATCAGAAAAACAAAGGGCATAATATTTACTTATACTCAGCTGTCACAACATTTTGCATCTGACAAAGTATTGGCTGTGCTCTCACACTAAGCAAATCCGTCTTCCAGAATCTTTCTGATGTTTGTGGCATCAAGGTGCTTAAAACACCTGACAGGTTACCACAAAAACTGACACTGTCTTTTCATGTTGTTTCTAGTATCCATTTTCCCACAGTTACCAACTTGTTCGCCCGCCCAACACATATTCTAGTAATGTTAGCTAAGCAATTTAAATGTTTCATTAGAAAGGGAAGCTGACAGTGTCTCGCTGTCAATATAAAACCACAATATCATTAGATATAATCCCAGTCTGTTGGGTAACGCAATAGGAAATCACAGGGTTAGAATGCAAATTATTGGTTCATTCATAAGAGATGTAAAGTTGAGCTCATCAGCATAATGCCGGGTCACTGAAATCGAGTGACTGTAGTGTTCAAACAGGAAGCAGCATGTAGCAAAGGAACACCAGAAGCTCTCCTCCTGATGCCAATCCTGGCAGTCTGAACTGTGATCAGTAAGGGAATTATTGACACAACTGTGTAGAATTGCCATTTAATAATGTAAGGCAATGCAGCACTTTACAGCTTGCAAGGCTATAGACCAGACATTGTGAACTACAGCTCCCATCAGTCCTGACAATGGTCAGGGGGGATGTAGTTCACAGCAGCTGGAGGGGGCCGGATTGGGTACCCCTGCTATACCTGGGAGTAAGTTCATTGAATTCAATGTGTCCTATTTCTGAGGAGACTTGCATAGAATTGCACTTTTTGGTGGCCAAGTTAGTATTTCTTGCCTAAATATTGGCAATAAATGGGTGTGATGGTTATGAAAACACTTTTATGTATCATTGTGTGTGTGTGTGTGTGTGTGTGTGTGTGGTTGTGCTGTGGAAGTTGAGGCAGGATTCTAGTTGTTGTTTTTTCCTTTCTGTAACGGAGAGTTAAGTTAATTAACTGCAGTATTCCTGAATTCACCATCTGCTTAGCAAGGAGCAAGCAGCACCTGTTTACTGAGTAAACACAAACGACTTGTATTTATATTACTTTCTTATCTCACAGCAGTTAAGAGAAACGGCTTGTTAAACTGGCATACAAACCTTTAATTCATACTGCTTGTTAATGTGCTTAATCACAAGATTGAAAAAGTAAGCCTGCAATTCTTGGAAAACATTATGTTCTGTATGCCAACCCTAGTAAGTATCCCACATTGGCAATCACATGATTAAGATCAGTTAAAAGGTCAACTGTTAATAAAAGCCTACTGCCTTTCTCTAGATTGCAGACACCAGGAGCATCCTGTTGCAAAAATCAATACACATTGGTATTAATTAATTGGACTTTTAAACATAGTGTTGGATGTAATAAACCCATTACGTACGTAAGTTCTTGGAAATTATTAATCAATAGTCAACTCCTGATTTTAAAACAACATAATTTATTGCATATGAAGCAGCGAGCCATCTCTATTATCCAGTATCCATCTTGCTTCATCACACATGTATTTTTATTTATTTTAATAATTTATATACTGCGTAACATCAAAGTTTCTAAGCAATGCACAACAGGGATACAGCCTAAAGGCAGTTACATTTAATGGTAAAATCAGAAAGTCTCACTTAAATTTCCCGTGGAAATAATAATAAAGTCTTCACCAGGAACTTGGAGGGAGCCTGTCTCAGATGGAATGGAGTATCATGAGATTGGGCCCACAGTACAGTACTGTACACATGGCTTCAGTGGATATGAGCTGGGCATCTGAGCCATGGGGGTACATTAACAGTGACCCCCACCAGAAAAACAATGATTGAACCAGGTGGTCTGTCTTACATGCTTTAATATTTTCTTCCCCTTTCTTCCTGGGTGGTTTTTAATTAATTGGTCTAAAGAGGCTCTGGAGTAACCTTTTCCTGAGAAGACCAGACAGAAAGTAACATATCCGGTGTCTCTTTAAATTTGATACTTTATGGGTGTGGAGTAATACGTTTTTTGAAAACAAGTCCCTTGGTGTGTTTCTTACGGAAAGCAAACAAACAAGGGGGCAAGGCAAGGCTAAAGAAAACACCACCCGCACAAAAGACAAAAGACAAAACCCACAACAAAACTACATGTTGTGTAGTTATGCACTTCAAATGTTGAACTTTTGCTGCATAAATAACAGTTTGTTACTTGAATTGTTCTATAGCAGGGGTGGCCAACTCCCAAGAGACTGCGATCTGGCAGTGATCTACCCCCTTTTGGGGGGTTCAGATCAAAGTTGTTGAGCTTTTTTTTGAGGAAGGACGGGGGCCATTTTTGGGGGGGTTCAAGTAAAAGTTGTTGAGTGCCATTTCCCGCTGCTATCTGTAGCAGGAACCCCCCCCCCCCCCATCATTCAGTTTGTATAGACTTCACTCGCACTCACACACTACATACGCTACACTTCTGTTATAAATTCATACAAAAGCAACCATACATCAGATTTGCACTGTTCTACTTTTATTTTACTCCATGAAGGAAGGACTACAAAATGGGGAAGGTTTGATATACAGGCCATCAACTACACTACAGACTTCCCTTGAGCATAGCAGCACATCCACAGGAGCCCTGCCCAGTTGCTATGCCAACCCTGATGGTCCCAGACAGAAGTCAATCAAAAAACACAACAGACTGCATACAGGAGTGGATTCAACACGGACTATAACAAAAGAACAGTGATTGGATTTCCCCTCAGGGGGCAGGAAACTGCAATCTCCCCTTTGTCACCTGGAAAGTACTCATGGGGAGGGGAGAAAGGAGGAACCAGCCAGGTGTAATGTATGCATGATGTTTCTGGGGGTGGGCTTGACCTAGAGGAGGGGAATTTCAAAAGTTTTTATAAGGTCTTGCACACCATTGTTCTGGGTCTTTCCTCTCTCCTGCGAGTGAGGGGAACACCCTGCTGCAACAGTACAATAAAGGCCAAGCCTACAGGCTGCTGATTTGCTCCAATTTACTCTGGTTGGTGTCTTTACTTTTTGTCCAAGGGAGCCCTCGGATTTTTCCGGCAACATATCCCAGATTGTTAGATATCCCATAGACTGTCCCCGGGACATGTGAGGCTGCTGATCCCTTATTTTCAAATCTGAAAGTTTATAGCTATGGTTGTTGAGCTTCTTTGGGGGTGGGGGCAGTGATCTACCAAAAATGTCCAGTGATCTACTGGTGGATAACAATCTATCTGTTGGACGTGGCTGTTTTATAGCATTTATTTTCTCCCTTCTTTAGTCCAGTCACCATTGGCAGATGGTTCTAGGACTCACTATATTTCCACCATGCCAGGGCTCACCTATGTAAGAGCTGATCCACTGGTGTAGGAGAGGATAAAAGGCCCTCTTGGAGTTTACTCCGCATGTGACTCTCGTCACTGTAGTTCTTGTTTCTTTTTAAAAAAACAAAAAACTATCCAAAATGCAGCAATGGAGACTGCAGTCTGCAGTAGAAGGGCCAGCAAGGTGAGAAGGGCAACTTAACCATTGCCTTGTATTTTTCTTCTGGGAGAAAAGAATGGAGGTAACTGTATTTCTGGTATCATTTGCCCTAAATAATCTGTTTCTAGGTTTTCCCCAAGTTGCCTTCATCTTTTATATACAGTGGTACCTCGTTACATACGCTTCAGGTTACATATGCTTCAGGTTACAGACTCCGCTAACCCAGAGTTAACTTCAGGTTAAGAACTTTGCTTCAGGATGAGAACAGAATTCATGCTCCGGTGGGGCGGCAGCAGCAGGAGGCCCAATTAGCTAAAGTGGTGCTTCAGGTTAAGAACAGTTCCAGGTTAAGAACAGACCTCCGGAACGAATTAAGTACTTAACCCGAGGTACCACTGTAGTTAATGTGTTGGTAGCCAAATCTGGTTTCAGCCGTGAAGTGTTGCATCCGAACCAGTGCTTAGGCTACATTTTCCTGCTCCAGGAAATGAGGAACAAGGCTGGGCTCGCTCAGACTGCATGCAGCAGCACAGAGCCCCATGCACAACTTGGTTTGCATAACTATGATGTATGGCTAGCCTTCGTTAGGCAGATTGCCATTTGGCTACTGTCTGGAGTTAGCCAACAGGCTACCAGCTGACACCTCTTTTCTAAATACACAAGTCTTCGGCATGCTTTAAATATTGTAGGATAGCAACAGTTATTGACATGCAAATGACTTTTTCCAGTGCTATATTCCACTTTGGAGATTAAAAATCCAGTAATGACTGTTAGGACTCCTCTAGAAGGTGATAAATCATGGCTAATCGTTGAAGGAAGAAAGCTGTAGTGATTGTGTGCTAACCACAGTTCTAGTTAAACTTGTAAATTAATTAATTGTGGCCGCATCTCCTGGGCTGGATTCTTATAAACTTAATGAGAACAATCATGGTCAGTATTTGCTTGTGGTGGCATGCATGGCATTGAAGGCTGCAGCAATATATAGTGTTTTAGGCTAGAATAAGCACTATGCAAGAGCATTGACTTCCTGGTTTTGGATGTGCTGCCTTTCAAATGATGTGGGTCCTAGATACTTTCAGTGGTTAAAGAGGGCTTCATATTAGTGGGGATTAATAAAGAGAGAGAGAGAGAGAGAGAGCCATTGTTTATTATTTTATTTTATTATTGTGTAACATTAAAGTCTGCCCTACATTAATTTAGGCCACATTTTACTTTGCAAAACACAACTTACCCAGACAATGAAGGGCATTTCCTTAGCTGACTTTTAAAAATAGTGGCATAGCACATGGGTGTTTTGTAGCTAGACAAGTTGTGTACATGGCCTCATTTGTTGTTAGCCCAGGAGGTGCCAAAACTTTCTCAGTTGTTGCTTCTTTGTCGTCCTATTTAAACGTGCAAGACTTCACAGCTGATGTAACAGAACACAAAATGTTAAGTGAGAGGATGCATTGAGAGATGAATGCATTATGCAGCTTTGATTGTATAAAAATATTGTGCAATGTTCCTTAGCACCATGAAACAAAGTTACAGGTAGTTTTGAGACTTACAGTGCAAACTGAATCATGACTGCTCATGATTCCTGCTGAATTCAATGGGGCTTACTCCCATGTCTGTGGGGGGTTAGGATTGCATGAGGGTTAGGATTGCATCCTAAGGCACTATTGAGTAGTGCAAGGGTGGAGAACCTGTCAGACCCACTGAGACAAAAAGTTTCCCCACCCCTAGTCTAATGTATCTGAATAAAAGCAAGAATCAGCCGCTGAGATTTCTCAATTGGTTTTTCATAGAACTGTAGAGTTGGAAAGGACGTTGAGGATCATCTAGTCCAGCCCCCTGCCACACAGGAATATGCAGATGTCCCTTAAGGGGATCAAACTTATGCTGTTGTCAGCACCACACTCTAGCCAACTGAGCTTTCCTGCTCACGGGGTATACTTTCCCAGAGCTATGTAAAATGCCCTGAAAACCCAGGTACCCATTATTGTGCAGTACATTTATATATTAATATTGTCACAGGAGCCTGAATTATTAAATGATGCTAACACACTTTGCTTTTGTTGAACACTTTATTTTTATTTTTCAACACATACATTCCAAGTACTATTAACACTGAGTTGATTTAGACATCTCAATGAGCCAAGGTACTTTGTTAGGAAGGAGTCTGTGTGCTTCTCAAATCCTTCTCAACTACCCCCATTCCTTCATTGTGGCTGTGAGGAAGAGGCTGGGAGATTTGATTTCTGTTTCTTACCTGAACTCAACAAAATGTGATTAGTCATAATTTTGCTTCAATAGCCCATGGTTGAAGTTGCCTTGTTTCAACAAGCCATAGTTAATCACAGCTTGTTGCCCTTCAGTTCACTCTTATTTGCTTCTCACATTCCTTGACTCCTGCATTCAACTAACTGGGGATAAATTACATTGAGAGGGAGAATCTAATGTCATTGGAGGCCTGGCTTGGTATATGGTTTAAGGTTTTTTTGTATGTAAAGTAGAACTGTAGGCCTCATTGCGAAGACCTAAAGGGCCTGATAAATCCCACACACATTATATTTGACGTCCCTGTTGTAAGCAATGGTATGGATTATAAGGATCAAGCCCTGCAGAACAGGACATAGTTCTACTGTGCAATTGACTTATTGAAGGTAGCCCTGCAATCTATTTTTGGAATGTGTAGGTCATAGTGTCAATAACTTGCTGTCAATTCCATCAGATTTATTTTACATATTTGCCTTATTATGTTCCATTTATCCCTTTGCATTCCCTTATGTCTTGTGGAGTCATTTTTGAGGGACTTACTCTGGAGCAGAACCTTGCACTGGCAGATGACACCTTTTTATCTGATGGCTAACTGGCCTTACAAGTTTTGTTTCCTAATTAGATGAGTTGAGTTTTTATAATGAGAGGAGTCATTAGAAGGCAGGATTAAAAACCAGCCCTGCTTTTAGGGTTCTTTAACATACCTGCCAGCATTATGGAGATGAACGATGCCCAATAGGTATAACTGCTCATGATTTTGCAAATGGCATAATCTATTAATGTGAGCTTATTAGTGTGCTAATGGAGATACACTAAAAGCAAGACAATTCTCGGAAGCAGAACCTTGGTTTTGACAGATAAAAATGGAAGTCCTTTTTCTTTTAGCCTTGAACAATTTGCCTGAACTATTATTATACATTTGTATGCTTGCATAAAAGAGTGCATGTATCTGGTCTGACCCTTTTATAGTTTGAATTTTTGCTCAGAAAGGATTTTCTACTTTCAGGATCCTTACCCCAGTACCCCATTTTACTTTTGCAGCAGATTAGAGCTTGTTACATGTAGTGTATGCATTTTAATACAACATCTGAGATACACACACACACACAATCTGGAAATTCACTCTGTCACAAAAGGTATTTTCTTTATTAGCACCCACAATTGCTTATTCGTTAATTTCTTCAGTTCTACAGAGATTGTTTCAAAGCACAGCTGTTTAGCTTTGTATTTCGTGTAAAAATCATGAATATGTTGGCATAGTGTAGTAGAATTTTAGTGTGTACGTGTGGGGACAGGATAGGAATTGCTACTAATTCCATGAAGTATGCTATTGGTATATATTGGAGCTAAGATGATACCTGGAACAGGACTGGTGCCAAGGATTTGCCATTTGCTGGGGCCCTACACCCCAGCAGGGAGGTCACTGACAAGAGACCCCTAGACTTGCTGCATTGAGGAGGTAGATTAAGTTGGTGTTTGTGGAGTGTGTTGTTTCAGAGGTCCAGCAAAACCTGGACTTGACACTGATAAAAGAGAGGTTAAGATTTGAGTACCAGTTCCCTCTACTCAAACTGACTGGTCCCATTTTGAGTTTGGTGCAGCTCCATTCAATCTGTATCTTCCTCAAAATAGGCCTTGCACCCTACCCATTCCTATTTCCTCACTTTCCCAAAGGAGAAGAGAATTTGTAGCGTGCACAACAAGCAGCAGAGGGATAAGTTGACCTAAGAGACCCATGTGGAGCCTTAGCATGGCTGCACTGGGTATGCAAAATGTGACTTGCTGCCTGGTATTATGAGACTTGCATGGCAGTGTTCTGATCCAATGCCAGATGACACACAGAAGGAAGCATGGGTTGGTCAGGACCATGGATAGTTCCAAGTTAGCCACTCGCTCCAGCAAAGGTTGAGAGCAGACTGAGCCTTTTTAAGCTCCTGCTCTTAGACTACCTCTCTTGGGTTCCACCCGCTTGTCACTAACTCTAGGTTCTTAAAGCCCATTCCTCTAACTGAAGAGGGGCACTCTGTTCCCGAGCCTGGTGCATTCCCTACATTGCTGGACTGTAGAGGTACTGGGGGAGGTATTTGGTTCCTCAGGTGAAGGTACCTGTAAAGATCCAAATTCTTGCCCTACTGATACAGGAAGTTCTTCCGGGGGCTCATATTCCTCAGCCTTGGACTTAGTTGTTTCCTGATCCTTCAACATCAGGTTCAGAGCATCTGATCTGTCTCCTTAGCTAGATAGTCTGCAGCCTCTGACTCCATGTTGTAACCACTGCTGGACTCTGGGCTCGTAACATGCATCCATGGAGAAGATCTTTATGATTCAGTTCTGTTTTTTCCTTGTCCCTCTTCCTATTCACCATGATGTGGTCTCAAATAGCATGATGGTCCACTTCAGAAAAGGGTGTGTGTCTGTTGGCCTTTCATGCCCTATTTAGTCTGTCTTCTATTACTGTTTTCCTTGTGCTACAGAAGGATACATGGGTGTTTTATTGCCCAGGCAAATATATAGGGAGGAAGGAGACACAAATAAATTTTAAATAATATTTTGTTTTTAAATAATTTGTGAAGTCCCAAGTCTAACACTGTTGATTTCTATAGACGCTTTAAA
Source organism: Podarcis tiliguerta (assembly GCF_965153285.1). NCBI lineage: Eukaryota > Metazoa > Chordata > Lepidosauria > Squamata > Lacertidae > Podarcis > Podarcis tiliguerta. The sequence goes on from NC_139534.1 coordinate 41,570,639, forward strand.
CTCTGTTTATGATCCTTACAGTTTGATATAGAACTTTAGCTAATGAATTATCCAGAATCATAGTTGACAAAACAGTTTGGTTGTCTTTTACATTAAGTTTTCACTTTTCTTTAATGTTTGTTTTAGAATGGGGGATGGACAATAATATCATATGGGACAAATCAAAATACTGGTGTCAGTATTTCATCATGGGGATATTGGACTGAATTTGGTTGACCCAGAAGCAGTTAAATTGAATCATAAGTGTAGTACTCTGAAACATTTTTAGTTTCAGTTGACTTAAGTTGACTTATTTTGTTTATAAAATCAGTTTAAAGAGTGCTGCTTGATTTTGTTTCTATACTAAATGTTTGCAGGTGTTATTCAAAATAAAATAAAAAATTAGCTTTTGTGGTCTAACATTCAAACTTTTGATGCAACTTGAGAGTGCTGGATAAAACTGAGAACTAAAAAAATCAACAGCATTGTGTCAGAAAGTGAAATGTTATTAGTGAAGTTCAAATGAGGTTTCGGGATTCTCAAAGACTCTGGAGACATTTAGCTGCCTTTCCTTTCCTATGTAGAATTGAATAGGGGCAGTCAATCAGTGCTTTCACTTTCCTCACGGAATGAATAAAGCTGAGGCTTTTATTTACAGACAGCTGAGATAAAGGAAAGGAACTGTGTGGTGGCCTGCATTGTTTCTACCAGCTATAATCTAATGTTGCTTCCACAGTCCTCTTCTCTGCCCCAGATATTTTTTTCTGAATAAAGAGCTCAAGGAATAATTCCTTTGGCATTAGTTTCTTAGTCCAAGATTATTCACGTGTGTGAGAGTTGTTCCACTACAGCCTAAAAGTGACTAAAGCAGCAAACCAGTACAGAAGCACAATTTGACCATTGGCTAGAACTAGCCGTACAGTCTATAGCTGACTGCTCAAAAGTAAGCCCCCTCCAGTTCAACTGGACATACTTTCAGTTAAGAGTGTATAGGATTGCAGGCTAGCATGATCAACTGCTTTGTAATTTGCTTGGGTTAGCATTTTATGCAGGGCATCATTAAAAAACAAACAGTAAATGAAGCTGGTGGTTGCTAATACACTGTGAGGTGCTGAACTTGCAGTTTATAGATTGCCCTTTTTAATGAAATAGCATCAAGGTCTTTAAAAAAGTTTAGAGCATGATTCATAAATCTACTTTATGAAAACCCCACAGCCACAGAAGTTTCTTTTACCATGTACCTTGTTCGGTTAATAGCAAGAACAGAAACTTTATTCAAAACTTGAGAATCAAAACAATGGTCATTGTAAGTGACATTCAGTATTTATACTAGCTACAATTTTGAGATACTGAAAGTCTGGAAATGGAAATGGAGAACCATTTTTTTGTTGACTCCCCCACCCTTTAAAGCAAAAATAAAATAAAAATGCTTTTAACTTGCCTTGTAATTTTTCTTTTCCATGAAAACTCTGTAGAATTTGGGGGCATTATTTTAGATGGATCCTTACCAAATTGGTAACAACAAGAACAACATTACAAAAGGTATTCATACAAACTGAGACGCTAGGTATGTGTACAAGTTTCTTTATAAAGTGTTGAGATACACAAAATATGGCTTGATAATGAAGGGAAAACTGCATATAAGAATTAAGCAGCACGTAAGAGTGGGTAAATTATCAATCAAAATAACATATTAAGGACACAGAAAAGAATAGAATGAAGAGTTTTTAATTTGCATTACTTTTTTAAAAAAATAGAGGTTCCAATTGCTCTGCAGACATAGAGAAAATGGGCAATAAATATGTAAGAAGCTAATTTATTAACTTGGTTCCTGCCTATTATGGGGAAGACAAGGAGACTAGTTTGCTGTCTGAAGACATAACTTTTCAAACACAATGACTATCAGTTGCAATGTATCCTGTGGATCCTCATAAATCTCTATAGAGCAGGCTTTTTTATTCCTCCCTCTGCAGGGTTTTTTTTTACCCACAGCTCTTCCCAACAGATTGGTTCACAAAAGAGCATTGCTGGCTCCGTCTTCTCACTCGTACTTTATCCAGTCCTACGCAGTGGGGTTCATTGGCAGTGAATGTGTCTAGGAAGGAGTTGCTGTCAGCATTGTTGACACTTTCAAAGAACTTTCTTGTAGAACTGTCAAGGAAGTCATTATGGTGTGCATTAGTTGTATCGTGTGTTTTTTAAGTATAGCGGTTGTTATTGGCAGTGTTGATTCCCAAAATTTATGTTGGTATTTGGGCAAGATGCACTTAGAGGTACCGTTGACCAGAAGCTAGCTGAACAAAGTGATATTTCTCTCAGAGCTTATTGAGTGCTCTGGGCAAAGTGAGAATGGTCTTGGGAGTTTAGCATGTGGAGGACACTCTTGAGAGTCCCATGGACCCCAAGAAGATCAAACCTATCCATTCTGAAGGAATTCAGCCCTGAGTGCTCACTGGAAGGACAGATCCTGAAGCTGAGGCTCCAATACTTTGGCCACCTCATGAGAAGAGAAGACTCCCTGGAAAAGGCCCTGATGTTGGGAAAGATGGAGGGCACAAGGAGAAGAGGACGACAGAGGACGAGATGGTTGGACAATGTTCTTGAAGCTACCAGCATGAGTTTGACCAAACTGCGGGAGGCAGTGGAAGACAGGAGTGCCTGGCGTGCTCTGGTCCACGGGTCATGAAGAGTCGGACATGACTAAACGACTAAACAACAACAAATCTTGAACCGCTGTGGAGCTATCTTTGCCTGTGAAACCTGTGACTGTTAGGGAAGAAAACATGTAGGGAGGGAGTAGGAACATGGCGGCTAGTCCCACATGTAACCACTTGATTGTACAATCCCTACATGTGGTCATTTGCCATGTTTTTTGTATGGACTTATGGGTACAAACTTTTATGGACATGCAAAATGGGTATAGGGATGGCTGAGGGAACATGGAAAGACAGGTCCACATTAACTCAGCCATCTGTACAATTTCTATGCATTTTCAGGCTTGTGTACATTATTTAGGACCATATATAGGAACACGGGTGGCGCTGTGGGTTAAAGCCTCAGCGCCTAGGGCTTGCCGATCGAAAGGTCGACGGTTCGAATATCCATGGCGGGGTGCGCTCCCGTTGTTCGGTCCCAGCGCCTGCCAACCTAGCAGTTCGAAAGCACTCTCGGGTGCAAGTAGATAAATAGGGACCGCTTACTAGCGGGAAGGTAAACGGCGTTTCCGTGTGCGGCTCTGGCTCGCCAGAGCAGCGATGTCACGCTGGCCATGTGACCTGGAAGTGTCTTCGGACAGCGCTGGCCCCCGGCCTCTTTGAGTGAGATGGGCGCACAACCCTAGAGTCTGTCAAGACTGGCCCGTACGGGCAGGGGTACCTTTACCTTTTTATAGGAACAGTACAACTCCTGCTGCTCCCCAATCATGCATCCTGTTTTATTCTCTTAAGATGCTTTGAAATGAATGATATAGAGATGGAGTTTCTTTTTAAAAGAGATGGGTTATCATTTCTTCTAAAATTCATATTTTTGGTATTGAAAAAGTTTATGTTATTGGTCTTTAAAAAACACCTTTCAGTTTGCTTTTAAGTCTACTTTACTTTTGTTGCAGAAGTTAGGGAAGTAAGTGTGTTATCACAGAGTAGAATAAAAGTCATATGCAGAACCATAGGCCATTTATTAAACAATACTGTATACCAAAAGTGGAGTTTTCACATACAGTTATGATCACAAACCACTTTTGGGTTCCCTCACCCTGGGAAATAGTAGGTGCTTATATGTATCAATTTCGCTGTCAAGAAATACAACAAAAGCATACAAGTGCTTTAAAATATATGTTATAAAATATGGCAGATAAATCAGTTTCTGCCAAGGGGGGTTGTCGCATTGATGAGCAAGAATGCTATGGTGACATACAAATGATACATTTTCCCAGCTGGTGAAAAATGAGCTCCTTTTTATGCTTTTCTTCTTTCCACAGGGAGAAGCTGTCTGTGGCTCGTCTACAGCAGGAAGTTGCGCGAAGTAAGAGTGACAGAACAATGGTAAGTTTTGGCTTTGCATTTGTGATTTGTCTTGTTCCCATTCAGGCTTCACACACACTGGCTTTGTCTGTGATTACAATCAAAATGTAAACGTACGATTTTACAGATGATGAAATCATAACACCGCTTAGAAAGAGATCACTTCTTTTGATAGCAGGAAGTGGTAGAGAATCCCAGGAAAACATTATCGGTCATCATAACGGTTTGCTTTGACTGCTGATGACCATATGAAAAATCATGCTCATTAGGTGCATAAATAGGCAATTTTAAGATTGAAATCAGATACACTTCATTAGTAATTAATCACCCAGTGCTAGCTATGGAGAATGGACAAAGAAAACCATGGAAACATGTGAAAGATTGATCATGCTCATTCTTAAGTCTTTCTTTCCATTCACCTTTTCCATACTCCATGGAAATCATTTTCCTGCTGTTACAGTGTGAAGCTAGAACTTGGCAGTGGCTTGGTTTATAACTGTGACCACAGTTTTAGTGAGCCTTCTTGCACTTTTTCTTTCTATACAATACCTTTCTGAATGTAGCCTGGTTGTATTGGTCTCTCCCCCCCCCCCCCCAATGAAGATAATGTTCCTGTGTTGGCTAAGTGAAACCCAAGGATTAAAAACAAAAGGCTCCATCCCTCTCTGTCATTTCTCATACCCATATACAAGCATGCATTATAAAATGCAAACACAAGGTCTTGAACTGGCAGTCTCTAGTTATGATGGCCATCCAAGCTCTTAACAAAGGCAGTACTACAGAGATCAGCCAGTCCACGGTCAAGGAAGGCTGCCTCTTTACAGTGGTAGGTCAGGTGAGGTGACTGTCCCTGACTGCAGTTAAAGCATCAACTTTATTGCTTATTGATCTTCTCAAGAGATAGGCTCTTCATGTCTGCTACACTTTGCCTTTCCCTTTACAGGAGCTGCAATACACTTGATGGTCAGGCACTAGCACCAGTTCATATATTACTGCATTTAAGCAAACTGCAGAAATATGAGCGACCTACTTCTGATTCACTGTAAAATAAATTATATTTGAAGTGGGACTTCTTTTCCTTGCAGTGATCTGGAAGCACACACACACACACGTTCACATCTGTAAGTTCCATCCTAAACACTAATTGCATGTTTGTTGAAGTTGAGTTCTCATTTATTGGTATTTCATTCTTCACTATCTTGTGTTTGCCCTTCATTTGTCAATTCGGTTTTGAATGCAATTATTAACACACAGTTTCTCAAAGTATGTAACTTGAAAAAAAAAGACATTGCACATACTTTTGTAAACCAAGAAATCTTTAATAAAAATATGTTTAAATGAATAAATAAAATCACTTAAGCAATAAGAATTTAAGGTCAGATATGGGGGCTCCAAGTGTTGGTTGGCCAGAGGTGTCATTCATCTTTGTGCCAGGGGTACACAAATGCTACCTTCCCCACTATTAAAATGCAAAACTCTCTTCAAGGAACTCCCAAGTGGGCAGAAGAGAAAGTACTTTAGTTCACAGTGTGAAAACACGCATTGTCACATCACAAATTTTCTAGCTGGTATGCAAATAAAAATGGAATAAATATAGTAAAATCTAACATTAAAATCCACAGCCACAAGTAGGCAACGCAAGAAAGGAAAAAAAAACAAGCCATGAGTAAATCCTGCCACACACAGAAAGAGCTGAAAACCACTAAAAAGCACCCAACTCTCATCTAGTGCAGCATGGGTTGAAGCCATACTGTTTTTAAGTGCAGCTTGTGGAAGAACTTACCTTCAGCATTGCACCCTAATACCTGTTTGGGCAGGTACTGTTGTAAGGATTTGTCAGTTTCCTGAGTTTCATCACACCATGGATTGGCTGGAGCATGCCTTAGGCTGCTGAACTGAGTGTTAGTAGTGACTGCTTGAACAGAAGCTGCAGCTGCAGCAGCAGGATGCTAATTGCGACCAGCGTCTTTCGCAGTTTAACCACTTGTGTGGCCTGGCTGTGGCAAATATCAGTGCTAGGCCCTCTGATGATGTTGACTCTTAGCCCTCAGGCAAGAGTAGCTGCACCCTGCTGCTCCTGGTGCTCAGTGGTAGGTCTGAACTCACTGAGGATGAAAAGCAGCAATGAGCAGGCACCGTGATCTGAAGCATTGGTCCCTTGCTTATAGGTCAGCACCAATAAATCCATTTACATGATTGTCATTTTCTACAGATAACAAGACTCTGGTTAAAAAGGAACCCATGCAACCTCTGGGCTAAGAGTCTCCTAAAGCAGTATTTCCCAACCTTGGGCCTCCAGCTGTTTTTGGACTACGACTCCCATAATCCTCAGCTAGCAAGACCAGTGGTCAGGGATGATGGGAATTGTAGTTCGAAAATAGCTGGAGGCCCAAGATTGGGAAACACTGTCCTAAAGCTGTGTCTGAATGTAGACAATGGCAGAATGTAAGGATGATCTAATCAAATGATAAGGTGTATCTAATCTAATGATCCAATAATGTATATCTGGTCTATGATACACTGGATGGTTCTTGAATCCATTTTGGTAGACTTCCGTAATCATTCTATCAAGGAGGGTTCTTTAATATCACATATGTATTTGTTTAAATAGAAAATGGAAACTTTCATTGGAACTTTCCCTGATCAACACAATTCGTAAACAGATGAAGTGAAAAGGGCCCTTTTCAATTGTGACTTGTAATAGTGAATTTATTGTTGGCTTTTTAATATTTGCCACCTGTATCTCTGCAACACCTGTAGATCTGAAGCAAGAATGTGTAGCATGAGAACTTTTTGACCTCTGCGTCTTGCACTTTCCATTTGTCCCAAGATTTTCATGCCTGCATAGAAAACAGTTTCTAGTTTATACTGTTGCTTTCTCAACATGAATAGTGTTAAGAACATGCCGTGTGGGATTTTATTCCATTTGTACAAAGTTCGGTGTTAATCTCCCTTCTGACTATAACCAGCTGAACATTTCATCTGTAGCATTTGTAAGACGGAAAAGGTTGTGACACTATCCCAGGTAGTACACTGGAGTCACTGCAGCAGAAATTAGTGGACCAGTATAACAGTAGCATTTGCAGCACAAAGGTAGTTTCACATACCTGTCAAAAACAGTACATGCTCATACTCAGAACAAATAAGTGGCACCTGTATAATAGTTGCATTTACAGAACACATTTCTTGTCAGAGGGGAAAGGCTGTTCAAATTTCCCTGTATTTGAATGTGACTCAGATTCATTTTGAAATGTCATGGTCCACTTGGCTCTGTCAGGAACTGGCATGGTTTGACAGCCCCAGATACAAGAGAAGGAGGAAGGAAACAGAAATGAGTAAGAAGGTGGGCATAAGATAATTATTTGTGCCTAAGTTGGCGAAAGGTGGAGTTTGGAAGGTTGTCCTTCTCAGTTTGCCATGCCTAGTGGGCATCTTGACGAAGATTGGTATCTTGAGGTTGCAAATACTGCTGCCATTGCAGGTTGGGACTAGCTATAGAACTTGTGCTGGGGCAGGGACCAGCACTACCTTTAACTGTCATGGCTTTCCCCCACAGACTTCTGTGGATTGTAGTTGGGTTATAGTTGGGTTAGATCAATGTTTCCCAAACTTCGGTCTCCAGCTGCTTTTGGACTACAATTTCTATTATCCCTGACCACTGGTCTTGCTAGCTAGGCATGATGGGAGTTGTAGTCCAAAAACAGCTGGAGATCCAAGTTTGGAAAACACTGGGTTAGATGCTGAGAAATCTTTAGCGCTATCACTTACAGAAATACAGTGTCCCAGGATCTCTGGGAAGAGGGAATGGCTGCATTGTGGACATGTCCTTAAATTTGCATGTGGCCACAATTCAGCAGACAATTACATGCACATTATCGCTTCTTTTGTAGCTAGTGCTATAACTTGTCACCGCATTGTTTCCTATGGTAGAAAAACAATAGTGTCTTCAGTGAAACAAAATACCTAATATAACTGAAGAATATAAGCAGCCACAACAACAACAATAATAATAACAATAATTATTATTATTATTATTATTATTATTATTATTATTATTATTAAATACCTGCCCTTCACCAGTAGGTCCCAAGTCACATGTGTTTGTAATGATTTATATTTTAGCACAAGTCAGATTTTCAGTATTATTATTTCTTCTACTATTTGTGGCTCATACTCCTGTTCTTTGCATATTTCAAAATCCTATGTCTCCTCCTAACAACATTAGCTCTTATTGCATTTTCTTTGTCCCATGGCCTGTAGCATAAATTATGGCATTCATGCTATTTATTTATGAAGGTTAAAATGGAATCAGTTGTGTGATATTCCCTTTCATGTTGGCATAGATGTCACTAAGGGTGGGCCAGAAGCCCTTATTTGCTGTGTTCCCCACTGTGGGTTTAAGTGATACAAAGTGATTATCGTGGCTTCTTCTCTGTATCCATCTAATTCACACCTGCACCCTTTTGTAGAAACACACCATGTTAACTGAATATGAGATCCCAGCTGAATTGGTCCCCTCCCTTTTCGTAATCCTTCAGCGTTAGATTGATTTATGAATGTATCAGATTCTTTGTTAGCATGTAAACCTCTAATTAATTTAAAGCCCTCCTGGGAAAAATTAAAGCCCTGGTTAAGACTTTCAACAGGCTCAGATGGTGCTAATAATAGGAAAACAAGTTATATTAATGAGTTTCAATGTGATCATCCCTATCACTGCTGTACCATAATTTCTGGCAAAAAATATAGCCCACTATATTAAAAAAGGGGAAAGAAAAAGGTTGAGCATACAAAGAACCCTAAATAAATTGTGCTGTGCCATTTGAGATGCTACTTCCTTGAGTTCTTGAGAATTGAGTTCTTGAGAGATATAATGAAAAGTCTAGATTATGAAAAGCCAAACCTGATTGTTTATCTAGCAAGATTAAACTTTCAATAAAAAAAATGATGGGGGAAATGATTTTTCCTGGGAGTTTTTGTTTAATAAGGTGCCCTTTTGAAAACATAACTGTTACGTTCTGACTTTCTGATATATCGAATGGCGCAATTCATATGCTTTTGGATATGCTCCAGTTAATGCGTATCTATTTTTGGGTCCTATGCCAGCCAGTTTCATTACACTGTGCTTATTAAAAGGATGCATTACATTAAAAAAAATGCATTCACATAGAGCCATTATTTAAGTGTCACCTTAATTGGAGAATTCTGCATTGCCTGGTTTGGTGGAAGGGGGAGAATAGTAATTTTCTTTAGTGAATTTTCCATCTAAAAATATTTGAAATGAGCTATGAATGATACAGTACATTGAAAGGGGTTAGTTCTAGGGTCAGCAGAAGACTGCTAACTTGGTCAGTGCCTTCCTTTCCTTTGCATATGCTGAAAAGTCACTCTGGATGGCCCCTGATTTGAGGAATTTCCCACTGAAGCACACCTATGTTGCAGCCCACACTGTTCAAGGGAGTCAACTGTACACACATTTTGGGGGGGAACGCTTGCTGATGCAGTTTTGTCCCCACCCCGTGTGTGTTCAGTCTACACACAAAATGACTGAAAAGTGCTTAACTGGGCAAAAGATTAGAGAAATTGTGAAAGGTGGCTCATAAAGAACTAAAAATCAAGAGTTCAATGGGACTCTGTGAAAATTGTATAGGATTAATTGTGGAATATTAAACTGGGGAAACCATAGAAGTGTAAGAGCGAGAGCAGGGGTCGGCAAACTAAGGTCCACGGGCTGGATGTGGCCCACTGGGCTTGTTAATCCAGCCCGCGAACCTTGCGGATCCTGCCGCCTGCTCAGTCAGTCCCCGCGCTAAACCATCGTGACTGACTTCCATGACGCTGGCACGGCTCCGGATTGGCTGCAGGAAGCTCCTGAACACTGAAAACCTGGAAGTAAGTGTTCCAGTTTTGAAACATTTTTCAGAAGCTGAACATCTGATGCGGCTTCCACTTGAGTGCAGGAAGCTCTCCTTGAGTGCAGTCGGAAGCCATGCCTTGGTTTTCAAATGGTTTGGGGAGTCGAACAGACTTCCGGAATGGATTAAGTTCGAGAACCAAGGTTTGACTGTACTATAATACAATTCAAAACAGTTTCGTAATAACAACATAAAATATTATTTAAGATGTGCTGCATATTGTAAAGAGATGTTTTACATCGATTCATATCAGCTTTCTTGTAATGCCGGGAAACTGTAATATTTATTTACTTGGTGGTTGAGCAGGCAATTGAGCCCAGTTCAAGTCCAACATTTTGTCTGCTACAGCACTAATAGCACTACCCTTTAATGACATATACGTACAAAACCTTACACCCAATGGATTTGCATTCTTTCTGGAAGCATACCTCCTACTACCAGCAATAAGTCAATGGCTTCTTTGTGATTGACAGTGGTTATGAATATATCTTGCAATCACCCATCCTTCACTGATCATGTTGATTCTATTGAACCATAGTGGAGAAAGGGCCATAGCTCAGTGGCAGAGCAACTGCTTTGCGTGCAGAAGGTCTCAGATGCAATCCCTGGCATCTTCTGAGAGTGTGAGGGAGACCCCTTTCTGAGAGCTGCTGCCAGCCAGTGTAGACAGAACAGACCTGGATGGAACATTGGTCCGATTTATTATAAGGCAGGTTGCTATGAAGAGACCTCTAAGGTATGTATGACTAAAGCTCAGTCGCAAAAGAGGGCTCATGTATTGAGAGTTTTGTATTGTTTTTTAAACACAGAGTGTTTTCAATATTCCAGAGCACCACAGTAAGGGCAAAGTACTTACCATTGCTATAGAGGTTCCTGCTTTTATCGTTTAACCTTCTCCCTTAATGTCTGTGTATTTCTCTTTGCTATTGTAACTCTCTCCCCCCCCCCCCCAATGCTATGCGACTTCAACCTCTTCTGACATTAATGCTGCTCCATTAATCAGCTGGCAGGGAGTGCATCTGAACTCTGCACAGTTGGCTGTGTGAGAGGTCCAGTGCGTTCTCTCGGCAGCGTGCTGGGTCTTTACTGGGGGAGCTGGGAGTTACATGCCTGCTTTTGAAATAGCTGTCTTACACATGGAAGCGCAATGTACCTCCTCCAGCTTGGAAGCGCTTTTCTATCACAGAGGAGATAAATCTGTGCAATTGCCTGGGGCAACTAGGAAGTCTGTTGATGCAAAAGCATTAAGGTCATTTGGAAATTGATGTTGTTTAGTAGTAAATGAAGTGTTAACAGATGAGATACAAAAGACTAAATTATCCAATTTTTTAAAAAGAGAATTTTCAACATTCAATGTTTTTGAATTGGTTTCCAGTAGCTGTAGCTTTAATAAAGAATAGCATATTCTTGTAAATGTCTGGCATTTCTTCTAACATTTCCCCCAGGATTGTTCTCCGTTATTTTCTGCTTGCATAGGTGTGAATGTATGTATAACCCTGTTTTGCTAAGGTTAATTGCAGATTCATTTTTTAAATCAAATCCCATCCCAAAAGGAGAAGCGTAGGTGAGGCCAGCAGACGTGTTGTGTGTATGTGTGTGTATGTGTGTGTGTGTGTGTGTGAGAGAGAGAGTGTCAGTCAGTCATTCGGCCTTCCATAGATCACTGGGTGCAATTTAGTGCTACCCACTTCCATCCAACCATTCCATCTGCACAAATGTTTCAGGTTGCCAAGTGTAACAATATGCCTTCTCCCCCACATGCTGTTTTGTGGGTTAGGTAAAGGTAAAGGGACCCCTGACCGTTAGGTCCAGTCATGGACAACTCTGGGGTTGCGGCACTCATCTTGCTTTACTGGCCGAGGGAGCCAGGGTACAGCTTCCGGGTCATGTGGCCAGCATGACTAAGCCGGTTCTGGTGAACCAGAGCAGCGCACGGAAACACTGTTTACCTTCCCACCGGAGCAGTACCTATTTAGCTACTTGCACTTTATTTCTGGGGTGTGGAGTAGAAGATGGGGGGGGGGGGAGATCCTATTGTGCAAGTGGAAGTCCTTGCGTAGGGCTTCTCCTGATGAAGCAGGTTAGGAAAATCTGATTGGTTTATGCCTAGCTGCAAGTGCTTAGAGCAGAGATGGGGGTATCTTGCTACCCTCCACATGCTATTGGAGTCCAACTCCCACCAGCACCCACTAGCCTGGCTCAGTGGTCAGAGATGACGGAGAGTTGTACTCTGGCATCATCTAGAGGGCCACAGGTTCCTTGCTCCTGTCTTCAAGAAATGTCAGCAGAATTTCCATTGTTTTGTGAAGCTGAATTGCTCACATATGTATCTAATCTCTGCAACAAGAAAGCTCATAGGTTTTTTTATAAGGTTGTTAGCAAAAGAGCACCATTCTGACACTTCTGAAAATTTTCATGTTATGAAATCTAGTTTGAATTTAATTTAACAATGAACATTAAATCATATTAACTCTTCGACAAAGTGAAACTCATTTCCATTTCCTAATCTTTGAAATGACCTTAAATGCCACCCTGTCGTCTTTTGGAAGTTAGCTGCTAGGAATTTTACAGTGTGGTGCAAGAAAATAAAAACCTGTTGCCGAATGACTTCTGTTTAAACTCTGTATCATAAATCATCCTTTCAGACCCTGACTCTATTAGGCCAACTTCTAACCCATATTGCATTAACTTGGAAGTGCCCTGCTAGGGTTCTTTAAAAAGTACTGTACCACATATTTAGATTTGCTGCAATGTTACCACTAAAGCTGGAGCCACAACAGAATGCTGGACCTTTTCTTTAAAGCAATTTCATCTTCTACCTCATTTCCATTCACGCCCCCCTCCCCTTTTGATTTGCCTTGCCTGTTTCTGTTTAACACTCTATTTCTGCCTCCTGCTGGACATCTCAGTCTCTCAGTCTCACTGTGCAGATTGGATGTCCTGCAAGCAATTCCTTTTGTTTTTTCCCTTTGTAAAATTTACTTTTTAACCTTCTATAACAAGTTATAGGCTAAATAATGATGATGTGCATCTTGCATATTCAGATTCTGTATAATCTAGAACCTCAGCAGACGTGCTTTCTGAAAGCTGCCCTCGTAGTTGCCAGATGGTTTCAAACTCCAAAGCATAACTCATTGATTGAACTCAACATTAGATTTTTCACCACTTTATGAGGATATTTATTGGTTTGGGGTTTCCTATCATCTCTAGACTTTAGGAAGCATATTTGTGAGGCACGTGTGACAGTAAGCCACACTGTAGGACAGGCTTCCTCAACCTTGGCCCTCCAGATGTTTTTGGCCTACAACTCCCATGATTCCTAGCTAGCAGGACCAGTGGTCAGGGATGATGGGAATTGTAGTCTCAAAATATCTGGAGGGCAGAGGTTGAGGAAGCCTGCTGGAGGACTTGCTTCAGAATAAGTGTGTACAGAAGTGAGCTTTAGCTTCTTTAATCTGAGAGTGATTGTTTCATCTTAAAAGGGTTAAAATCAAAAAGGATTATAAGAAACCCAGAAGCTAAGGGCCAAACCATCCTATGATACAAGAGATCCATGCATGTCTCTCCTGTTGAATGCATGCTACTTTGGTGATCAGTAATGATGTTAATTTTAAACTTTTCCTTCCATGTTGGTTTCTCAGTCTAAGCCTCCAAAGTTGCTATTAGCCTAGTGGAGGGGGGAAAGGCAATTAAATGTATTATACCTTTTCCTCCCATTTTTCCTGCAAAGTTTTAATTGGAGAAATAGTTGTTGGAAAAGATTGATCTCCCCCCCCCCCCATCCAAAGCTGATTTGGGCTTTCCACTTCTGCTTTTAAGCATTGAAAATAGATGTTAGGTGAGCTGCGACTTATGTCTAGTTTGGGCCTATCTTTTAAAAATTGTTCTGTATTTTTCAAGTTCTTAAAAGAGTTTCATTTTCTCACTATTTTCCAGGAAATGTAGAGTTTATCTCAGCAGTGCTCTACTTAATAGTAGTAAACACTACTCTTACTAAATTCAAAGTAAAAGTTTTGGCTTTGACAACCCCTATAACTGTTAAATCATTTTCAGGATTAAAGAGCATCAACATACCTAATGCATTAGTCTTGTGTGCATGTTTCATGGATGCCTTGGTTTTCACAGTGTTTATAAAATGAAAATTCACTCAGAGCATTATCACATTTAATGGAATCTGCACCCTATTGTGGCTCTATTTCTATTATTCCTCTTAAGAGTTTCTTCATAATAGGCTTTCTTTAAAATAATACCAGCTTTTAATTTCCTAGATCATACCTGTGTTTAGCAAGAGTCAGTGCTCAGCAACTCTTATATTCCACAATGATCTTATGACTAAATGCACTTCTTCATCTTCCTTTACATTTTTTAAAATTAAAATTAATACCAATACTAACTTGATTTCTTTTTTCATTTTGAGCATGTAACTTATATTGAGTTTCAAGAGGAACCCCCCCCCCCAATATTTTTCAAAGTACACAGTTATCTGTGTCACCAAAAACGATCTTCAGAAAGAGAGATGATCCTTTATAACTGTCCGGAATATTCTGTTTCCTTCTGATTTTTTCTTGTTTTCTTTTTCAAATTAATGAGCATAAGATGTATCATAACATATTCATAAAATATATGATGAAAATTTGACCCGTTTATAGTGTGAATTACATTATTGAGTCTCAGCTCAGTAAGCAATAACTCTGGCAGTTCTTAATATAACTGATTCTCCTTTTCTTCCAGAAGAGGGAGCTGTATACATTTAAATAAGTTCCATTACTAAAAACAAAACAACAACACACAACCACCTCTGTTTAAGTAGAATCTTTATCACAAGTGATGATTAGATTTGCTTGTTGCATTTTCTCTATGTCTATATTGAGTGAATACTACACAGAATGTACAAACTTTTTTTTTAGTTCCTCTTTCACTTTGACAGCAGCATATGCCATATTGTATTGAAATATCAGCCTAGCATCAGGCTGAAAGACACTCTTACAGCCTGATACTAGGCTCATGTTTCAACAGAATGAGTTCAAAACCAGTGTCTGTAGTGAAAATGCCATAAAGTTGCAGCATTGGTGGCATTCTTTAAACCCTATTGAATCAATTCCACTTTAATTTAAAGTTACGTGTAAAATTTGGTCACAGCACTTACTTATAAATCCCAACTTTCTTTAAAATGCTGACTTTCATATTTACTGGAGGAAAAACATGGGATATACTGTCCTTATTTTTAGATTTAGTTGGATGCAAGGGCTGTCTCTCAAGTCCTCTTGCTGGGAGCAAATAGAATTGAAAAAAACAGCAGAATGTAATTTTGAGTTGGTGTTCAAGTTCACATTATTACAGTACATTCTTTGCAACAGCCTTTTGAAAAGCATTAAATCTCTCTATCTCTTTCTCTCCAAGCACACACACACACACACACACACAACCACGACAACAACCACCACCACAACAACACAAACACACCATCATTTTTATAAGAGGATAACATGAGGTTGTTAAGACCTCAGTGTAAAATACATATAATATTTCCAAAAGTACAGGATACAAGGTAAAAAAAAGTAGCCCCGAGGTGGAAGTTGACATTTATACATTAGATAACCCATGCAGAAGCTGATCAAGGGAAAGTTGGAGGGAGTTCCACACTATCCACTGGGTATATTTAATATCACAGAAGCAGTTCCCTCTAGTGTGGAACAAATCCCATTTTATGGCTAGGAACAGATTATTCTGCCTGGGGCAATACCTCAGTAGCTAATAGATACGAAGCGCATAGACACTAATAATACTGAATTGTGACTACTTTAATTTTAAAAGGTTAAGCTCAGCAATCCAGAGCCCTCCCCATTGCCCAGGGGCAGTGGTGTGTGTTGGAGGTAGGGTAGAGCTGGGTTAATGTTTTTATAGCAATGCTCTTTTTTACGTGTTGGGAGAAAGTAAAATTTATAGACATTAGTTATTGTGGTGTTCAATGGGAGTTGATAGAAAAAAATCTCAACTAATATTTAAGAGCAATATTGTTGCATGAGGAATCATACAAGGGGGCTGTAATCATAGTATAAGTTTCCATATTATAGCATTCAGAAAAAGTATATTAATTTCCAGAATATTATGTGGGTTAAACCAGTGTCACCTCTTCTGTCAAATTATGCACCACTTGATCGGATTACTTTGAGATTGTACAAAAATCATTTAATTAAATGCTTGTTTATTTAAAATATTTATTATCTGTCCTGCATACTGTGATCTCCAGGCGCAGGGAACAATAAAAGCATGTTAATAGAACCTATTTACAACAAATAAAATTAACAAAAAACATCAGAGGCATAATTCACCTTTCAGGTTTCTTATTTACCTGGAACCAAGCAAGCAAGCCTCATTTGTTCAGCTGCTATTGCTCATTTCTTTTTCTGTAGCCTTCTTATGTGTTCAAGGTCAGGCCTTCAGCTGACTGATAAGAATTTGAAAACACAGATTTATGCTACTCGCAGATGTTTGACCCCAATGTCCTACCCGTGCCGTATCGCTATACGTGCATGTGGTTTTTCAATTATCAAAGTAATATATGCATCATTGTATAATGCAGCCTGCAGTTTCTCATCAGTGCTACTTGTGAGGAACTTGAGAGCTCTTTACTAATTCAATTTTGTTGTCCTAACAATAACAGTAACAAATACTGCAGATTTCTGTGGAACCACATTTCTCGCTAGCTCAAGAAAGTTGTGCTATAAAAGTGGGTCAAGATTTATTTTCAGTGTTAAAACAAATTCCCATCCCCTCTAGTGTTCAGTTAAGTGTTCTGATCTACCCAAAGTTAGTCATTGCTTTTGGGATTATGAGTCCTGTTGCTTTCTGAGCAGTGCAGCTACATCGGAATTCAGAAAACACATGCTGTGGAAGCTGCATTTGCAGAGTTCATCAGAATGTGGGGAGAATTTGACACTGGACCCATGGATAAACAGGCAAGCCACAAATGATGGGTTGAACATTTTATTTAAATTGCATCTGCCGGGGAAATTAGAAGAGTAGGAACCTAGCTTAACTACATCCTTGGGCCAGCCAGACCTTGCCCCTTCTCAGGGTCATGACAAGGCATCACCCCAAAGCTTCGGCCCCACTTTATGGTGAATAAGGATGTCTTCCTATCCCACCCTCGCCCAGTGCCCACAACTCTAGGCTGATGTGGCAGGTGAGCCTCAAGAATGTTCCATACCCAGGCTAAGGACCCCATAACCCTGAGCCCTTCACCTTCAAAGGTGCCTAAGGGTGATCACCTGCTGCCATATCCAAACTTTGCCTTACCTACAGCTCCCTGCCAACAATGTAACCAATGTAACCATGAAACCAAATCAACCAGAAAAGTGTCCTGATCCACTTCATATAGGAAGTACCATTGTTTTCAAAGCTATGCAATTCCATTTTATAAACATTCACTTGCTGAGTTAATCAGAATGTGAACACTAAACCAGAAGTATTTGTGCAAGAAGAGCCTACTATGCCAGCACTTTTTTGTCCCAGGGAGTTTGTGTTGCCCTCCTCTGACTCAAAGGACTCCAGTTTAAGAACTCCTAGTGACACTGCCGTCTTTCCTGCTCCATTGGAGAAAATTACTGCTAAAGCAGATTGGTCTCCTTTAACTAAAATGGCTCCTCTTATGGAAGGTGGAGGCAGTGACTTTGGAGTTGCATCTTCATCAACCTTCAGCTCAATCTCATGATGACTGCTTCTGTAACCATGTCTGCACTCTGGTCTTATTGACTCTCTTCATGGAGTTGTCCAGAATGCCACTGAAGTGGAGGTCACTTCTCAGAACAGAACAAATGCTATGACTCTTTAGTCAAAAGTAAGTTTGACAATCAGTGGTACTTATTCCCATGGATGTATGTTTATGATTATAGCTTTAGTCACGACTAATTCCATGGGGCTCAGAACCTATATTGTATCACAAATCAATCCTAAAACACTGCACTTAATATTTCAAGTAGGGCTGAAAAGGGGAATTTATTGTGGCCATTTACCAATATGTAGTATGGAACTTTCGTAAACATCTAAATCCTGGGTGTTTAATCTGTTATCCTCTACATGTTGCTGTAACTCTTGACCCCTGACCATTGGCCATGCTGGATGGGGCTGATGGGAGTTTGAATCCAACAGCATCTGAAGGACTGCCGGTTAGCTACCCTTGATTTAAATGACTGTGGGAAGCTTCTCCACATCATTAAATATAGCTCTTTGCCTTCACTGAGATATAACAAGCTCACCTTCCATTGTCAGCCTTTATGCTTGGCAGCCACACTTAAACCAAAGGACTATCACTTGCATCTTCACATAGTATAGTTCGGTAAAAGCATACTTCAGGTTTAAAAGAATGCCACTTTGGAACCCTTGACACCAAACTACTAATTTTTGCCTAAATTCTCACTTTATAGAAAATGGAAATACTGTCCTGTTTGTGGGAAGTTAGTTAACAATGGGACAGAAGAGTTGTAGTGTTAGCTCTGTCGTTATGAAGACACCCCACTGATGTTTGATAAGCCAGCTGCGGCGCCTGTACAGCTTTCCAACTAAATCAGCAGGCTGGAAGCAAAAATACTTTCCCCTGCTGTTTTGTTTCACTGTTATCAAAAAGTTTATGAACACAAATGCAATTCATTTCATTTTAATAATTAGTTTTGAAAAACGGCAAATTCCAAGGATATATTTAAGTGTTTCTTAATTTATGTGTTAGGATGTGAATTAAGTTTAAAGCAGTGCCTGTTTTGTGGGTACAAGAATTTCAGTGAGAGCTTACATATGGTGTGAAATTAAAGAGGTAAGCAAATTGCTTAGAGGCACAGCAACCACTGATGTCACATTTCAGGAGTTGAAGATATGGTAGAGACTATATGTTATATAGATGGTAGAGACTTTACTCTAGTGGGGGCCCATCCGGTGGCCAGACATGGAACTGGGAGTTGAAGGTTGATGTACACTAATTTCTGTTCACAGCCAGATGCCTTTAAGTATGGTCTTCTCCAACCATAGAAGTGGTTTGGAGGCATGAATATGCATCTAGGACAAGCCCAATTCAGTTCTGCCTCTTCGGGCAGCCATTAACTCCCAACTGAATGTTTCTCTTCTTCCCTGCTCCATGTTGGATACAGATAACCTACCATTTGAGGGCAGAAGTAGTCCTTCTGGTGTTATGTATTCAGATTAACTGCTTTGATGAGAAAATGAACTGTTGTACCAAAGCTCATTTCATTGTTTTGCCACTGCTGTTTCATCTCTCAGGAGGTGGGTATACTGTGGGCTAATGAGAGAGCAAAAATGTATCTATAATGAATTAGTCTAGTTTGGGAATTATTGTTTTTAGGTAGACACATAAAATGCAGTTGTAGTCTACTAAATGGCAAATACTAAATGTGGTCTACTAAATGGCAAATCTAATTGTATATTTATTTCTAGTCAATTATTCCATGACATATTATCTAAGAAAGAAAAAGTTAACTTGGTTTATAAAAGACAATCCCTTTCTTTCCTGTTCTATGTATTCTCAGCAAGGGGAAAGTTTTCCCAAAAAAGCACACTTACAAATTCTATTGAAAATGCCCGAGGGAATATATTATTCACCCGGCTTCTTCATAAAGAATGCCACTCTGTAGTGCTTACCAGAAGAAGAGCAAGTGAAAAATACTTGATCAAAGTTCCTTCATTCCTCATAGGTGGAGTAAACTGGACAGTCTTTCCACAAGAGAAACAAACAGAATTCCTCTGCTTCCAACATACTGAATATCTTTCCAAAAGCACTCTTTCTACCTTTGTTCTCATGCCTTATTTGCCTGTCCCTGTTGTAAAATACATGTTCTTCCAGGAAAAAATAAAAAATAAAACCTCAATACTCAACAGTCCTCCAAATTCCTCTTTTGACCCCTGTCATCTTGCTGCTTCCACAAGTTCCTTCCTCAACTGATAAACTCAGTCAAGGATACCGACAATATGAGAACCCACCTAAATCTGAAATAATTCTTATGAACTCTGCCCAGAATCTACCTGCCTGCTCTAACTACTGGCCTAACATTTCTGAGACACACTCAAACTCCTGTATGTGGCTGAAGCCACAGCTGCTCTGCTCTGCTCTCTCCAGTACCACACAGTCTATGCAGAGACTATTTCTTTTCCTGTGCCCCATAACAACTTCCCTAAGAGTCCCAAAAATGCTCTCCCTTCTACTATTGTTGCAAGACACTTTACACTTATCCACATTTTATCTGCTCCATGACCAACCCACAAGCCTTTTTGTCACTGCAATACGCTTAACATGAAAAATGCACAGCAAAGCTCCTTTATTTTTCAGTTGTCTTTTTTGGGGGGGGGGGAGGTGTGGTTGTCCTATAGTTATTCTGTACACTAATGTTCAAAGGATTTAGTAATGGCATCAATTCACAGATACCCCCAGTGGTCCCTAACTATTGTAGGTGATCCTGGGATAGACACAAGCCAAGCGCAAATGCAGCACAGTCTAATTACAGGTTAATTAGATGGATTGGATCCATCTCTTCCTCTCCTCTCGTTTGAGCATTCTCCTCCCAGTTTTGGATATAATTATGATTATCAATGCATTTCTGCCAGCATTTTATCTACCCATAGGTAGCACTCATTGCAAAGCTATTGTCTGCAAAGTTTCTAAACTGTGTTTTGGGCTATGGTTATCAATAATGTTGGTGCAGACATATTGGGTTCACTCATAGCACTAAACCATATTTTAGTGCTATATGAACAAGGTAGAATAAGCCCAAGCCAAACTTCTGCCTTCTGTAAACCCACCCTGACGTCCTTCTCCCCCACCTCCGCGTGTGGCCAGAGCAAGGACTTCTGCACAATCTCTGGTTCATACACAATGACAAACCAGGATTTGTGTCAACTGAAATGAAATGCTGCAGAAATCCTTCTTCATGCTGTGCAGGAAAAGGAAAGTTTAGAGGGGAACCATGTAAGCCCAAGTCTTCATGCAGATCAGCCCAATGCTAACCAGAGTTGCTTTGCCTATGTTGAAAGAAAAGAGATCATACTCATGAGCTTTAACACAATTATTGGTTCAAAGGGTTGACGATGTGTCTCTAAAACCCTGTATTAGCCAGTGTCAGAGCTGGCTCCAGGTCCCAGCTCACAGAGGACCAACGCTAGCCGGTAGTAATGTACAAAAGTCTTTATTGAAGTACAGTTTCCATTTTCAAGCCGGAGTGCCCCAGCTCTACGTCTAGGGTTTAGACCGGCGAAGCTCCATCTGAATCTCCGCCCCCCGTACACCAGTTCAAGATTCTAGCCTTACTCCACCTCTTCCGTCTCTCCTTTCTCCTCTGGGTCCTGCTACCCCCCGGGGTCCCTTCCTTCCTGGATTCTTCCGACGCAGACGTTGACCCCCCCTGACTCCTCCCGCTCTTTTCGGCGGGCTTTGGGACCTGGCTCCCTATCCGGGCTGTCAACTGTGCCGCCCTCCTGTACATTTGAACTTGGCGCGCGCGCCCAGCCTTCAACCTTCCTCTCGACCGTTTCCTCGCTCCCCGATGGAGGCGTGGCCAATCCTGCCTCATGTCCTCCCGCTGGCAGTGCGCCGCCTGATCCCGATGCCTGGGACTCCTCCCCCCTACTGCACTCTGGTGTGGACGCTGGTCCTGATTTCCAACTGCTGCTCTCTGAGTCCCCTCTGGCCCCTTCTTCCTGGGGTGTCCCCCTAGGCACCCCCCTTGCCCTGACCATGGGAGCCCCTTTCTGTGAATCTTCCGATTCGCTGGAAAGACTCAGAGACCTCGGACCGCTGTCATCGCTGACATTTCCTTCGGACTCCTCCCCCTCGCTCTCCATTTCCTCCCTTTCCTGTGCCTCTGCTCCTGAACCCCTGACATCCAGAATGCTCATTCATGTTATTAGTGTCACTGCCTTCCATCTCTCTCATTAACAGCAGCCAATATAGTCATTAAAAAATAGAAGCTGTACAGAAATTAAAGCCACACAGCTAAAAACACTCTTAAGAAACACTTAAACACCCAAAAGGAATCTCCATGCCTCTTGGAAAGCTGTAGAAACTTGGGAAGTCTACATTTTCTCACAAGAAAAGCCATGAGCCTAGTTATAGGATAAAATAGAAGGAAGGAAGGAAATGCAAAGCAAACATAGTCAATTATTGCATCAACCTTCCTCTGTTCCTACAAGTCTGAATACCAAAGTGGCTATCCTGGTAGCAAAAACACCACCTTTTCAACTAGACGTGGGATTTAATATTGTTTGAACACTTTCCATGTGCAACAGTGATAATTATCTGAAAATATTTGCTGTGTATGATCATCCTAATAGTCTGAAGGTAACACACAGGAAAAATGCATTCAGAATGAATTAAAATATGTTTCATTCAGTAGCACAATAGCAAGAGGATATACATTTCAGAAGTCTAAAAAAGGTAGCTTATAAGAATAATTGCACCTTTGATTTATAGTAATTAAATGTAATATATGGCAATATGAGGATTTCCAGAATTGTAAGGAGAGGGGCTGTCCAGCCAACTTGCCCCCAAAGCTGTGATGTTTGTTCACTGATCAGCCAGTAATCCAGATCATATGGCACTAGGAGCAGAGAAGTGTAATCAGACAAGTTCTGTAGAATAAATAGCAGCAATATGAATAAAATACCTAAGTCACAAGACATGATGGAAGCTTTAAAAAGGTTTCAGTGATACCTAGGGAAATATTCTGAAGTGAGAGGTAGCAAAATATTACAGGCCTACACAGGTTCTTTAGATGTCATTCATCTAACATTATTCTGGAGCTGGCAGCTATCAAGGTAGTCTGGAAAGGAATTGTCTCTCTTTTAGGACACTGAATCATGTGATGCAGCATTAGGGTTATCTGTGAGTTTTGCTACTTCGTCAAGTTGTCCTGTTCTTCTTCAGCATCACAGGAAAAAAAGTGGCTGGATTGACAGTAATTTATATTCACTACACTTTATGGCTGAAGAGGTATTGCAAAGCATGTTCTGGGCAATCTATTTAGAATCCATTTCTGTGCTCTGGATAAGAGGCATTTCATTGATGTGCCACGATCAGATTCAAAATTGGTTTGAGTAACTAGCTACAACAGATATATGGATGACACCACTATATAATGACTTGCCTGAGACTAAACAGGATGCCTTGAACCATTCTCTTCAATCTTTTTGCATAAATTCTGAGCAAACTGCATCTCCGATTTGAATTAAAGCAACATCTGGAGATACCAATCACAGTAAGACAGAACATTAAATTCAGTTCTTATATTGTAAAGTCAGACATACTAAAATGTGAGCTATTCCTTTTTCTCATGCAACCTTGTATATCATCACCAAGCACATGAAATGTTTGCTACGTGCAGCTGAGATTGAGCTATAGCAAGGGTCAGCAACCTTTTTCAGCCGCGGACCGGTCCACCGTCCCTCAGACCATGTGGTGGGCTGGACTATATATTTTTTGGGGGGGGGGAATGAACGAATTCCTATGCCCCACAAATAACATAGAGATGCATTTTTAAGAAAAGGACACATTCTACTCATGTAAAAACATGCTGATTCCCGGACCGTCCATGGGCCAGATTGAGAAGGCGATTGGGCGGCATCCAGCCCCCGGACCTTAGGTTGCCTACCCATGAGCTATACACATACCTGTGTGTATTGCTGTAAACAAAAATGCTAATTGATAATGTTATTTAAATACATAATGAGCAAACTTCAAATCCAAACCAACTTATTGTTTATGCTGCTTGGGTACACTAAGCCTTTAAGACCCAGCTCAGCCAGTTACAACTGGTGTGGCAGTATTGTTGGGGGAGAACTTAATAGGCCCATGTATTGTGTACATGGTTGGATAAGGTAGTGTATATGAGATATCTCTGCTCAGCTGGTTATCTAGAAGTGGAAATCATTCCCTCTCCCCTTCCATCACTACGGGAATTCTACACATCCCTGTTTTCTTTCCAGCATTGCATCTGGCTGTCTGGGAGGAGCAGCTTGAGGAAGTTTCCATTCAAAAAAGGGAAGGCAAGGAAAAGTTCAAGGCCTGCCACTTTTCCACTCCAGATCACACTGTCATTAGGAAGTGTGTTGTCAGAGTTTATTACATGCATCAACCTGTAATGTAGCCTTACGTAATATGTAGGACTTACTTGCTGCATTAATTCCAATTGTCAACCTGAAAAATCCTTGTGCGGAAGCATAAAGGAGAAAGATGACATGAGTGAGAAAATGTGGGAGGCACAGTGAGAGTTGAAGGACTGTGCTTCCCTTTTACACCACTGGTCTTTAATGCAAACTCCTTTCAATGCAACATGGAAATATCATGAATGTAAAGAAGTCATGATATTGAAGTGTCTTGAAAAGTGCCACAGGAAGGAGTTAATGGTTCTGTATAATGTCCATTGAGTTTCATAAAAAAACGGTGTCATTGGCATTAAGTAGTGAACAGTATGGTGGAAGTGGCCACAATGCAGAGTGAAAAGTGGTGAGTGATTAGACAAATAAAAGCATAGGGATGAGTCAAGGAGAATGGAACAGAGTTCTGTCTCCTTTTGTCTAATACTCAGGCTGTTGATCTGAACAGAAGCTTGAGAAGCCCATTAAGTGGTAAATCCTTGGTGGAGCCACACCATATTGTGTATACACTTCTGCGTTTGACTTTTTATGAAGGATGAATGGTCTGCATTGAGTATATCACTAACATACCAGTAAGTCATTACAAAAATATATTAGTTCAAAAACTGCAAAACTTAGTATTTATCTACTAGCAGAGAAACATATTGTAACTGGATCAAGACAGAGATTACATATTATTACTGTTATTTATTTTGCTATTGATTTAACCTTATCTTTCACACTTGTGAACATTAGATTTTTGTATAAATTATTTCTGGTCTAATATCATTTCCAGTTTTTATTTGATCGCAAAAAACATTTCATTATGTTTAATTTAGGGAAATGAGATTTCTTTAATTACTGCCTCTAGAAGCTATTAGAAGCTCAATTACATTTGCAAATTCATTTTTGAGTAGCTTTATGGTTTTAAGATAAAAAATTAAATGATATGAGTATGTGAGCTTTCTTGTTCATTGAAATGACATTCTCTTCTTTTCTTACTTCTTTGTGGTGCATATACATCAAGGCAGGGAAATATACCTTTGAGTAAAAAAAATTAATTAGGCTAGGAGCTTAATATCAGTTTCAAGAACTCAAACTTGGCTCTGAGCTTCAAATTTGAATAAACAGTAAAGATTTCATTATAGGAAAAAGCCTTGTTAAATACATTTATCACATCCCTTCATGTGCCATTGGAAATACCATAAATAGCTTGATCTGAAAAGTCAGCAAGAGAAAAGATGGGTACCACTGATGCAGGTGTCATTTCTGAATCTGATATGGCTCGAAACAGTTATAGTGCCATAGTGAATTATATACATATTAGTGCTTTGATGTCTAGAGACCTAGAGTCTCCAAGTAAGACTGTAAAAGGCCATCTACCTAGTAGGATTTGTTTATTAGTCTGTGGAAGATGACAAGCAGTTTTAGTAGTGGCTCTGGTTTTATTGGCCCTGGTTGCTTGTTTCACATAATTAAACAGCTATTTGGCAGTGATACCTTTTCATTTTCCAAGTCCTGCCAGGGTTGCACAGCTGGAGAGAGCAGGAGCAAAGCTTAAATGCCTATTGCTACTTTATGTTGTTTTTGCCTTTTTGCATATACAGTAACTTCACATGTAATAGCATTCTAAATTTCTAAATACAGATTAATTTTATACTTAGAATGAAAAAAGAGCTTCTTAACAACAGTTACTCTGTTGCACAGATGCAATTAAAGCTGTGCACAGTACCAGATAAATAAAGCCAAATTGGAATTGAATAAAGTCACTGTCCTGCCACTTGGTGGCAATTTTGAGCTACTGCATAGCGAGTGCTGGCATCAAGGAAACTACTTTAATTCACAGACATTTGTTTAGAAGAACTACATCACCAATAACACCATTGACTAAGAATGCGAATCATGGAATCTACTGTCCATAAAGCATCCCACCAGAATCACTGAAAATCTTACAGTTCCTTTCTTAGTCATCTTAATAGACAAATGCAAATAAAGCACACAGAATTTGTAATTGCCAGCTGCTGAATGGATTTCTGTTCTAGTGACAAGAACTGTTAATTTAGGAGTTACTTAGAATGGAAACAGAAAACATAAAGCTGCCCTGATTTACAAATTGGAAAATAACTGGTCCTTAGTTGAAGGGAACATTAAACAGAAATCTATATTATATTGCCACTACCAGTGCAATGACTAGGAATGTTTGGTTGCTTAAAAAACAAAGCATGCTTCACATCAGTTTCTTTGAGGGATGGGAAGGTCATCTGTTCAGCTAGAATTAGAAGTTTGGAAAAGGGATGGTGAAGACTGGGAATGTAGCCCAGTAATTAATAAAACTAAGGGGCAAGAACCCCAGAAACAAGTATGCTGCAGGGTAGGCAGTGGTCTGCAAAAGAGGTACTCAAAGGATAGGTAGAAATATAAATAGAAATGATAGGGTTTTTTTTTTAAAAAAATGGCAGCGGAGGAAAGGGGCTACAGAGAGGGGGTGGGTGGAATGAGGTGCTGTGGAGGCTGGCTGGTTGAAGTAGTTGTGGCTGAGTGAGTAGTAAAAACATGCAGTTGAAGGAAGAAAGGGCTATGAATAGAATAAGATAGGCCAATCCCTTGCATAAAGTCTGGAGACATAAAGGTCTGCACAATATTGACAGGAGAAAGCCAAAGGAACACAGGGTAGCATCCCTTATGAACAAGCTTCCGGAGGCATCATGCCACCTGGGGTAGGACCAGAGGCAAAAGCACATGGAGCAACAGATGCAGCTCTTACCCAAACTATATACAGTACCATATTCAAGCGACACAAAGGGTGGAGGTTATTACACACATCTCTCCATCCAAGCTGTAGAAATAGGCCTGGAGAGGATTTGTGGCCTGGAGACTAGATAGGGAAGCCTAGAGTCACATTCAGCTTCTAGGTTTGAGGTTGCCCACCTCTGGACTAAAAATCTAAGTCTCCCACTGTACAGCATTGTAGCCTGGCAACCCTAGCAGGGAATCAACGACCAATAAACCATGGGCGAAGGGTTGGATTTTCCGTAGAACTAAACCAACTACTCAGATTTCTGTAAGGCCTTTGTTTAAACCATAGTTTGTTCATTCTAAAGCTTTTACTCCTTTTCAGGTGTTTGAGGTGAGACTGCATGTGTGCTTCAAAATGGAGAGGGTTCAGCAGCATGCATGCAAACTCCACCCACATGCATGCAGCTCCCCTTCAGACCTCTCTGCATTCAGCACAAAGGTTTAAAGAGGAATTAAAAGTGTATTCACCTAAACCTGCTTAGAATCCCCGTTCAGACTTTCCACTCAATACAGGGAATTCTGAAATGGACATATTAAACCGACATGCATTTGTCTTGAACATTTAAATAGGTCAACTGAAGAAGAGAGAGAGTATTTAGAATAGCTAAAGTGGACAGTTTTTAGATCCTTTCCTGCAGATAATTCTCTTATCTTTTCATTCCCCTCCCCCTCTCCTTAAAGTGCATACAGCAACTATAGAATGTTTAAAAAGAAAGGCCTTTCTCAGTCCATCGCCACAAAGTTATTACAGTCTATTTTGTGTTACTTCACGCTACTTAAATTTAATCTATAACAAGCGCAACTGGAGGGAAAAAATCTGCAAAAGATAGCTGTCAGCTTTAGCAGCCCATTTTGGAATGGTAATGAGAAACCAAGGCATACTAACTAACTAATCTAAGGGAATTGAAGAATTGCTACTTGTCTAATGTAATAGAATGATTCTACTGTAAGCAGCTTGTAAATACTGAAATGAGCAGAAAACCCAATGCACATTTCTCTCTCTCCCCCTCACTCTCCCGCCCTCCTCAGACTTCGGGGTGATAGTTGTTCATGCTGTTGAAGCCTACAGTCAAGAAAGCTGCAATATGCTGCAGAGTTGTTTGTCAATGCCTAAGTTTATTTTCGTAAAGAAGTATTGATTGCAGGATGAGAAACATTTAGTTTAGCAGCAGTCGATGAGGAGCAGACAAAGGGCTGTCTGTGCTCTGAGTAATTTAAATTGTATACTAAAAGGTACAACCCCAAATATATATTACTGTGAAAGACACTGGTGTGGCACTGCGTGCGTGGTATAGTGTCATTGAATAATTTGGTCACTAGGTGGCACTGGGCTTAGTCATATTTGGAAGGAGTCCGGAGTTGCTTATTGCTGTCTGTTCTCATCTAAGAGAGGCAAAATAGGGCTGGGCAATACAGTGGTACCTCAGGTTACAGAAGCTTCAGGTTACAGACGCTTCAGGTTACAGACTCCGCTAACCCAGAAATAGTAACTCAGGTTAAGAACTTTGCTTCAGGATGAGAACAGAAATTGCTCAGTCACGGCAGCGGCAGCGGGAGGCCCCCATTAGCTAAAGTGGTGCTTCAGGTTAAAAACAGTTTCAGGTTAAGAACAGACCTCCGGAATGAATTAAGTTCTTAACCCTAGGTACCACTGTATCTAGTTTTCAACATCACAATAGATCACAAGCTAAATATCATGATATGAGATACACACACACACACACACACACACACACACACACATCTATCTATCTATCAATCATCTATCTATCTATCTATCTATCTATCTATTATCTATATCTATGTCAGTGGAGGGCCTTGCTGGGCCTCCCTGCGGCGGCAGAGGGTCCCATCGTACCTCCTTGCAGCGGCAGAGAGTGTGCCGCACTTCCCCACAGCAGCCAAGGGCCTTGACGAGGCTGCCTGTGATGGTGGAGGGCCTTAACATGTAAGCAAGTAGTAGATTTAATAAAAATATTAAATAAACTTCCATATAATATATTTTCAACTAACTTAAGTGTCGTTGATAAGTGATTTACTAGTCAAGTTGCATCTGCTTCCCCACTCAGAGGTCTAAGTGCAATCTGTGTATGCATAAACCCCACTGAGTTCAACTAAACTTCTACTTTCCTGGGAGTAAGCCTCATTGAATTCAGTAGGGCTTGCTTGTGAGTAAACACGCATTTGCTTGCACAGCTTACCGAGAAACACCCTCCCCATTATTCTCACGTAGTACCCAACCTCACGTAGTACCCAACCTCCAATTTCAGCATAAGGCTAAATCTTCTCCACTCCATTCACCCCCCAGAACCTCCCCCCAAGCCCTCATCACACCAATCTCTCCCTTTTTCTCAAAGGGAAGGAGGGAGGGCAAGCAAGCAAAAATATAGTCTCCTTTAAATTTTTAATATGGAGGAAAGCTATTTAGGGGGAACCAACAACATGAACACCACCAGAAAATTAAAATAAAAACTCTTCCCCCTCATTTTTTCACTGGTGGGGGTGAGGAAATAAAGAAGAGCTTTCCAGTTCTTTGTTTACTTTGCTGATGGATCTTTGACTGTCTAGCCTTAGGGGTTTCCTCCTGGATTATTAGCAGGGCTCTGCATAATTAGCTGAGCTCTAGAAAGAATACTGGTGAAGATGAAAGAGTTTGCTGGTTTGTGTGAGGGCTTATCTCATTTATTATCGGTTAGGAGAGAGGAAGGAGAGAGCAAAGAAAGCTGGAGACACAGTGCCTGCAAGTTATACAGGCCTTGGTCCAGTATACCTGAAGGAGCGTCTCTACCCTCATTGTTCTGCCCGGACACTGAGGTCCAGCACCGAGGGCCTTCTGGCAGCTCCCTTGCTGCGAGAAGCCAAATTACAGGGAACCAGACAGAAGGCCTTCTCGTTAGTGGCACCCACCCCGTGGAACGTCCTCCCACCAGATGTCAAAGAGAAAAACAACTACCAGACTTTGAGAAGACATCTGAAGGCAGCCCTGTTTAGGGAAGCTTTTAATGTTTAATAGACTAGTGTATTTTAATATTTTGTTGGGAGCCGCCCAGAGCGGCTGGGAAGACCCAGCCAGATGGATGGGGTATAAGTAATAAATTATTATTATTATTATTATTATTATTATTATTATTATTATTATTATTATTACCTGTTGCAGGATAAAAATAAAAGCTATGTATCAAAACCACCAGGAATTTACTGGAATTATGTATAATTTATTGGTGGGCAGGGAAAGGTTTCAAAGTCTCTTCTTCCTGTGACAAATTCTGTCCTGTAAAAGCCCCCTACATGTTCCATATATTTATTTTTTTGGATTTATATCCCACCTTTCTTCCATCATGGTATACATTCTTCCAAGGTGGTATACATTTTTCAGGCAGTCACCGATCTAGGCACCGACCAGACCTAGACTTGTTTATTTTCAGGAACAGTTATGGATTTATGAAATGCATATCATAATGTGTAGCCCCATCCTAGCTACAGTTGATGAACTTCAGTATTTGCGGCGGGGGGGGGGGGGTTGTGGTTTTGCAAGATTATGGCAGTGGGAGATGCTAAACATTTTTATACTTACTCAAAGCTCTCTGTAAGTAACATTCTCAGTATCTTGCAGGATTGTGTTATGGGGTAGTAAGAATAAATATTAATTGGCCAATTTAATGAGAACACTAAATTTCTTTTATGGAACTGTGTTTTCCCATTTAAAAACCCTCACTTCCAAGCTTTTATGTGTGGCTAGCTAGACAGAAGTTCTCTGCTATCTGTGTAATTCCCCATATTTTACCAGAAGTAAAATAACTTAGATATTTCATTTAATCCCTTATATACTCCTGGTGTGTCATCTGTTTATTTATCTTCATGATATGTCTTTTAAGATCAGTTTTCTGACTTGTGATGCATGTATTTTTGGTTTCTTGCTTTCTACAATTTTAAATTTATCATATAAGATGTAGAGCTGTAAGACTTACACTAATAATGGCTTAACACCAAGAAAGCTTTATTATTCTCTAATGAAAGCAGAAAGCAGAGACATCACCTTGCCAACAAAGGTCCGTATAGTTAAAGCCATGGTTTTCCCAGTAGTGATGTATGGAAGTGAGAGCTGGACCATAAAGAAGGCTGATCGCTGAAGAATTGATGCTTTTGAATTATGGTGCTGGAGGAGACTCTTGAGAGTCCCATGGACTGCAAGAAGATCAAACGCATCCATTCTTAAGGAAATTAGCCCTGAGTGCTCACTGGAAGGACAGATTGTGAAGCTGAGGCTCCAATACTTTGGCCACCTCATGAGAAGAGAAGACTCCCTGGAAAAGACCCTGATGTTGGGAAAGATTGAGGGCACAAGGAGAAGGGGATGGCAGGGGATGAGATGGTTGGACAGTGTTCTCGAAGCTACCAGCATGAGTTTGACCAAACTGCGGGAGGCAGTGGAAGACAGAAGTGCCTGGCGTGCTCTAGTCCATGGGGTCACAAAGAGTCGGACACGACTAAATGACTAAACAACAACAACAATGAAACCATGTCTGTAATTTGGTGATACATTTTTCTAAGCATGTCATAAAATTTAGGTCAGCACCATCAGGCATACATCAAATCCTTTGGTAGGCTTCAAATTGCACAACATTGTGTTTACAATTGTTTTTGAATAAGCATGCACACATAAATAGAATGCCTGGTATGATCCCCCCCCCACCAGCATTCCCCTGAATTTCTAACTTTTGCATTATAATTTTGTAGCTGAACTTTTGACAAGCTATGTGTAGGACTCATTGATGCCACTACATTATGTATGTAAGAAGAGTTCTGCTGGATCAGGATGAAAGCCCACATAGTCCAGAATCCTATTCCCACAGTGAGCAACAAGACGCATATGGGGAGCTGGCAAGTGGGCCTTGAATGCAATTAGTATTCAGAGGCACATTGCCATTGACAGAGAAGGTTGAACATAGGCATCATGGATAGTAGCTTTTGATAACTGTATTCCCCATGATTTTGTCTAATCTTTTAAAGCCCTCCAGGGGAATACCTTGTACCAGGGATTAATTGATCCACAGGAAACTGAGGTGGTGCTCCAGAAACCTGCTAAAGGGCAAGGAACTACAAGAAGGAAGCAGCTCAGGGTGGGAACAAACAAGAAGAATGTGAGCTTTTAATATAGGGTGGCAAATATGACTTAATAGGCATTACCAAAACCTGGTGGACTGGAATGTAGAAATGGGGGTGGGACATAACCTTTTTTTGCATTGTGAAAGTACTGTTGAAATTTGAAAGCACTCTTGAACAGTTTTGTTCTCCTGGTTTTTTTTTTAGCGTGAGAAGCTGATACATGAGTTGGAGGAAGAGCGACATTTGAGACTTGAAAGTGAAAAAAAATTACGAGAAGTGACACTGGAATCTGAGCGCAACAGGGTTCAAATGAGAGGACTGCAGCAGCAGTTTTCCAGGTACGCTATTAATTTTTGGCTCATTTTTTTAAATGGTCATGCACATATGAAAACAGTAAAAGTTTGAAGTTGTACAAACATTCTCAGAGACCCAAATGAAACAAATGAACCTGTGCCATATCCATTAATTTCAATGGGTCTACTCCAAGTTGGACCAACATTGGCTACAACCTTGAATCCTGT
The DNA here is from genome assembly GCF_965153285.1 of Podarcis tiliguerta. NCBI lineage: Eukaryota > Metazoa > Chordata > Lepidosauria > Squamata > Lacertidae > Podarcis > Podarcis tiliguerta. The sequence goes on from NC_139534.1 coordinate 41,603,102, forward strand.
ACTTGTCTACTCAAATGCAAGTTCAATTATGAAAGTAAGAATTGTCTCCAACAAGCTGTCATCAGGACCCAGGCTGTAAGTCTGCAATCCTTAACAGAACTCTGTTCCTGAACCTAATTTAAATCTGCGAGAATGGGATTTACACAAACTAATTAGATGCACACTTGCAACACAAATGGCCATCTGGAGTATGGAAAAGGTTAAAGAATAGTCCTGAACTTACTCATTTTTTTGATTAATAAATCCAGTCTTTAATGTAGATGAAAAATACCTGGAGAAGCAAACCTAAACTTGTGCATGTTATGTGTCCTATGTACATTCTTGCATGTAAAGGTGAAAGGACCAGCTTCAAATTAGTTCACCAGCCAGGAATAAGCTGCCATTAGTTTAAGTGAGATAACTGCCCCAGGCAGCAGTTGCATGGAGAAAGAAGTGTGTGTGTACTGTGTGTGTGTACATACGTGCTCCACACAGCTTGCTCTGCATTCTCTTACTTGAACCTGTTGCCCTCAGGTGTGCTATCCTGTTGCCAGTGCTGAAACAATATTCAGCCACCATTCTAGTTACCTTCTCTATGTGTGTGTAGGAAGAGCATATTGCCTTTTGCTTTGGGCAGTAAAATGTCTTGGACTGACCCTGACACCATGTGCATCTTTACAAAGAGGAATAACATAGCAATGGTGATTCATGCCCAACCTACATCCCACTCAGTCTACTGCCATGAGTTCTTTGTGAGGCTGCTCTTTATTTGTTTAAAATACTGTTCTTTGTTTTGCCATTTATCGCATCATATATATGCTGCCTTTTGTGCATAATGACAGTATATGAAAACACAATGAGTTCCCAAAATTCAGAACGAAACAGCAGCTGCTACGTCAATAGCAAGTAGTTAAAAAGGATCCAGCTGCTATTAATGGCCGGCAAAAGGCCTCCAAGAATAAATGTGATTCCTGCGAGTGCAGAAAAATGCATTAATGTGGGTGCTTGCCTCAGTTCAGAAGGGAGATTATTTCACAAGAACCACAGACATTCCAGGTCATGTAAGCCTTCACAAAGCTACTTACACAGCCAATTAATTTGTGTTGTATGTGGAGAAGTTCTACTGTCTGGAAATTTCAGCTAGTTTAGTGGCTTCAGTATTAACCAGTGCAGCCTGCGTGGGACACATACAATGTCAAATCTGCAGTTACTTCACTGTTTTCCATTTAGTTTGACGACTTTTAAACCTTAAATGGTCCGGTGTTATACATGTTAAAATCCTCCTCAGCCCCATGTCCATCTATTGGAAGCATGGGAAAAGGCTTTCTCTCTGATAGAAACAAGCTGCAGTGTGTACACAGTAGGGGTGTTCTTGGTGGTCTTTAGGCATCAGGCCCCTCCAGCCCTTCTCCAAAGAACCTTTGGGGTAGTCTGTTCTTTTATCACAACTGATTGCTGTTCTTAACTGCAAGCTTTAATGAGTTAGAGGAATAATTTTAATACTTAAAAGGCTACTTTGAATACAAGTGCTTATAAAACAACAGATAAAAAGTTCTATCTTAGAAAAAGCATTTCCCCTTCAAGTTCACGCTGGATGGAACGTTTCTCCTAAGATACTCCTGCTGTGACATAGACATGTTTTGGTTCTATGAAAAAATAGGCAGATTTAGCTGATTTATCAACTGGTGTTTCTTAATCATGCAATGGGCTTACTTTTAATTCCCCCCCCCCCCGGGCTTTTATGACACTCTGATATTCAACAGTTCATAATATTTTGGAAGCTGATTTGGTTTTTTTATTATTATTATTGAAAGGCAGCTTATAAATATTTGAATAAAATAAATATAAATGAGGTGACACTGTGCCTTGCACTTCTGGCTTTCACCTGACAATAATAGAAAAATGGGAACCCACCAGCACTTGCAAGTTTCTGTTTCTAGGAAGAACTATTTGTTCTTGTGCATGCGCTGCTTGAAATTCATTTGGTTAAAAATGTAAGGCCTAGGGCACCTTCTTCTCTGTCCCCCTCATCATCAAAGTATACTCAACCCATCTGTATAACAACAAAGCACAAAAGCATATGAAAATCTGTCAACTGCCCTTTTTTGTTTAGTGACAGTATAAAGCTGTCTCTTCATATGCTGAGAAAATGTTAACGTATCATATAAGCTGTCAGTTTGAGTGCACAGGTCTTCCTGAATGCATGTGACTTTTGAAGCCAGGGGTGGTTTTCTTTTTTCTTTTTTCCACTTTGATTGACATTCCAACTCAGCAGTATCTCATTTCTGTTAGCAACTCAGCAATATTTCTTCCTGAATTTTTTTATCATCTGAAATCCTTATTTTTAACGTATGTGTAAACCTCATATTAAAAATGGCACCGTGACTACAGCCACACTTTTAAGTGCCTGACTACTCAATAAAATGTTTTTTTAAGAAAACCATGTGGCTTCAGTTTACGCTGTTAATTTGCATGTAGGTTTTACATGGAATGCTTTCCATTATGCTTGACATTCTACACCAGCACCATTACCATTCCGTTCATTATCCTATATTGTCATTGTTGGTGGTTGCTTTCATACAGAATCACATTGGCCAGGTCTACTAAATCATCTTTTCCAGTATAGTGCTTTCTGATTGGTTTAAAATATACTAAGTGCTTCACATAGGTCAAGGCAGCATTTTCCTGTTTCATGACATGAGAAGCAGCCTAACATTGAATCAAACCACTGGACCATCTATCTCCGTACTGAAAGGCAGTGACTATTCAGGGTTTCAGACAGGGGGCTCCCCCAGGCCCTTCTCTAAATGATTCTCTTTTAGCTCTACGAGGAGTTCAACTACTCTCTTTCTTGAGTTTTGTTTTGTATGTTATTTCAACCCTGCTGTCTAGTGGTATGTGCCGAAATGCCAAAGAAGACTCAGAAACATCTGAATGATTTATAGTGTTATTCCAGCAAGAACATGAAGTTGTATGCAGGGTATAAATGGATTACATCGTTCATTTTCTGCACGGCCTTATTGTACCAAGTGCTTGTTGAGCAAACACGCTCTGCATAAGATCCATGCAAACGATCAGATGTTAGAGCATTGACTTTGGCTTTTTTATTATTTCAATTACTATGTTAGGCCATGGAAGGCAATAAAAGACATTACTACATTAACAGTCCCTCTGCAAACAGTTATTGAAGCTTTTTGTACTGGTGCTTTAAACTTTTCTTTTCAGTTTTAAACTAGAAAAAGCCAAGCATTTCAGTGAAGATGGCCTTAATGATAAGCATATCATTGTGGGGGAATATCCTATTCATGCTTACTTAGAAGTATGTACTGTGGCATTTACGCCTAAACCTTGCAGTGCAATTCTGTGCATATTTGCTCAAAAGTAAGTACCACTGTGTACTGTAGGGTTTACTTCTGGGTAAATCTGTGTAGGATTGCAGCTTGAGTTTTTAATAATACACAAGCAAAATGTAGGAAATCAATTACATTTGGGTTAGAGGGAGTCTGACAGATAATACGCGCTGTAATTCCAGTTTCAGTGTGTGTTTCTGCTTTCTGCTGGTCACGCTAAATATTAAACAAGGTTATGCCTGTCACTTCCAACAGGTGTGAACACAAACACTATGAATTTGGTAACACGTTACATAGGATGACAGCCTGTGTCAGCTTCAGGTGCAAACATCTTCAGATCCTTCCCGTTGTAATTTTGATTCTCTCAGAGTTTGGTTTAGTGATGCTAGTGACATACTGTCAGCTTAACAGTGAAGAATTAATTCTCAGATTATTAGCGATAATGTGATAGTTTGCATTTATGCTGCTTTACTGTTTAAGAAGATTAGTCTGAAAAGCGATGACAAACCTAGATAGCATCTTAAAAAAGCAGAGACACCATCTTGCCAACAAAGGTCCGTATAGTTAAAGCTATGGTTCTCCCAGTAGTGATGTGTGGAAGTGAGAGCTGGACCATAAAGAAGGCTGATTGCTGAAGAATGGATGCTTTTGAATTATGGTGCTGGAGGAGACTCTTAAGAGTCCCATGGACTGCAAGAAGATCAAACCTATCCATTCTTAAAAAAATAAGCCCTGAGTCCTCACTGGAAGGACAAATCCGGAAGCTGAGGATGAGAAGAGAAGACTCCCTGGAAAAGACCCTGATGTTGGGAAAGATTGAGGGCACAAGGAGAAGAGGACGACAGAGGACGAGATGGTTGGACAGTGTTCTCGAAGCTACTAACATGAATTTGACCAAACTGCGGGAAGCAGTGGAAGACAGGAGTGCCTGGCGCGCTCTGGTCCATGGGGTCACGAAGAGTCAGACATGACTAAACGACTAAAGAACAACAACAATAGAATGCCATTCTTTTTTTTCTCAGCAAAGGTTTTTATCAGGCAGAATTACAGGAGTAAGCAATGGAAAGCAAGTCTATCAAGTCAGTTCTCAGTATCAAAACTAATGGCAGATCTCATGCTAAAGCAGTAGGCTACTTTTGTGTACTTTGACGTGAAAGGCTGGGGCAGTATATATTTGGCTTGGGTATGGAGACACTTTGCTGCATATTTCCATCATTACGGTGCTTCCTAGGGTAGGATTGAAAGCACACTGTGCAGCCCACCAGGTAGTATGGTGAACAACTGCATTGTGTGCATGATCATGTGGATGGTACAGTGGTGTCAGGTCTAAACAATGAATTATATGGACCAAAAGCAAGCAATAAAATATATTATATTGTTTTATGATTGCCTGAGATCTTACCACATAAGCTTAATTAGACGGTATGGCATCCCACATCTATGCACTGTCAGTATATCCCTATAGAATCTAGGTAATAAAAGCCCATTTTAACGTGCATTTTCAGCCTTCCTTTCCCTTCTCAGTGGAACCTCAAACACTCATGAAAAACTCCACAGAAAGTTGATGGGCTTTCCAGAGCAGTAGTTATCCTTAAAGAATTGCCGCTAGAAGGAAGAACAAGGTGCACACAGTCTTTTAAATGTATGAAATGTGAGTGTGTACACAGTTGTCCATGGGTTTATTTATTTTTGCCAGCAGTGCACTATTGTGATTACTGGCATTGCTCAGATCATCTGCTGCATAATAGCTAGAGATGAATGGCGTTTTCTAAGGGAGTTTCTTTCCTTAAGGATTTTTTTCTTTTAGGTGTAGCCCCTTCCTGCTAAATAATTCTGTAGGCTACTTCCATGGATGTGAGCTTAGTTCCAAGAAAATAAGTTGCGTATTTCTTCTGATATTCATAGATAAGGCTGTGGGGGGGAGGGTAGGAAGTCTTCTTAGCTGGAAAGGATAAAACATTCATCAGAAAGAAAGTCTTGAAAACAACACACTTACTTTGAAAAGGGAGAGAACAGGGAAGGGAGGGAGGGAGAAATAATGGTTTATCTTACCATCTGTCAGAGAACAGTATGATAAAAGATGGTACTATGCTTTAATGCTCAAAGTGACTTGGGGCATTCTTTATTTCATTGTGCTTCCCTTGCCTACTAGCTTTGGGGTTGTGCCCCACTGCTTTTGCATGCTTTCTAATAGCCTGGCTGGCTGCCATTGTTCTTAGCATTACCTTGTTTGTTGACACTAATTTTCCTGGACCTAGTATGAACTCTGCCCTGGACAGATGCCATCACAAAGCACATCCTGCCAAGACTTGCCTTCCCAGCTTTCATCCTGGTATTTGCTTCCAAAACACACACTAAGGACGAGCAGATGTATCTATTTCAGTTTCTCTCAGTTTCTCATCTCCCCCCCACTCCAATCTATAGTTCAGTTCTCTACATTTCCCAATCAGTTTTCATTTTCTTTTAAACTCCACATAAACATTTATCAGCAAATTTCTTCTAATTATACAGAAATATGCTTGCATTTCTTTTTTAAAAAAATAGCATTCCCTTAGTGTAATGTATTTTACTACTAGATCAGTTTTATGCACATATTACCCATGTAATGTATTTTTGTGCACATTACATGGCCGCAAAACAATACTGTAATATTTGGAGAAGGGTGAATTTGAAGGATGATTGTGCTTCCATTCTCACATTGTTTCAGAAAGTTTGGAATAGGTAGGTTTGCCTTTAAATGCAATTCAAATCAAATTTCTACCCCCTCTGTAATAATCTCCGATAGTGAACACAGCCACCAGTCATAAATCCAGGAATCAGAATTTCAGGCCAAAGCAACTTTAGTTGAGTAAACGTTGATTGCCATTGGTAAACATTTACAGTTTTAAGAGTTAAGGGATGGTAGCTGAAGAACCTTCCATTGGTTTATAATGAAAAATAAGGATGTGAACTTTTGGTTAATGAAAAAGTGGTGTCCTGTATGATTACTCATTTTATTTATTTTGCATGTACATCATCCTGGAGTGTATTACTTGGATGGAAGTGATAATCTTAATGCTTACATAGGTGCCTTTTAGGATTCCATAGCACCTGGTCTCATCTACATAAGCAGGAACATTGCTTCTTCAAGTATTTGTGGCCCAGGAGAGTAGGAGAACATTGAACAAGCCAGTATTGTTACTGGCTACATTTTCAGTTCAGTTGGGAAATTCCATATATATATATATATATGAAGGTAGCCACTTCCAAGGCAGCTCACATCTTATTAAAACACAAAATACTGTAAGCATAAAATCAAAATGCAAAACTCTACATGTCTAAAAATATAATGCTACCAGCAGCTACATTGTCAGCGAAATAAAACAGAAGCAATCTCATTCAAAAGCTGACCAGACTAAAAAAAGTATTTAGGGTTCTCCTAAAAGTCAAAGTGTTTCATTTTTTTTAAGTATGCATTTTGTATTATTATATATGTGATTCCTTATTATTGTATTTTCAGATATGTATATAAATATCTTATACTTTGTACAAAGTAACCTATTATTCTGCCTGTTCAAAGTGTAAATAATGCATCTGTAGAAAATACATGTAAGAAATCAGAAGTCCAATTAAATAAGTGGCTAATTTCTCTCCCCCCCTCCCATTTTCAAAATAATTTTTATTTGGTTTTACAAACTTGAAATTATAATCATACCAAAACAAATCCACAGTTAAAAGATTCCCCCGAATCTCTGGACTTCCCACCTTCCCCTCCATGGGTTCTGTTGTTACTGCATATTTCTACTGCATATTTTTTCACTAATCCAAGTATTTTTTATAACTCCAGTATATTCATAGTTCTCTTTACGTTACAAGTGTTACTGCAGTCCTGCTAGTGTTTCCAGCTCCTTACAGTGGTTTTCTAGATAAGCTATAAATTTTTCCCATTCCTTATTAACATTTTGGTCTTCCTGGTTTCTGAGCTTTCCGGTCAGTTTTGCCATTTCGGCGTAGTCTAACAATTTAATTTGCCATTCTTCTCTGGTAGGGGCTTTATCTTCTTTCCATCACTGGGCTAAGAACATCTAGGCAGCTGTCGTCGCATACATAAAAAGTCTTTTTTGCTCCCTTGGAGCACCTTGTAGGTGCTGAAATAAGTGGCTAATTTCTATTACATTTTTGTCATCTTTGTTTTGCTTTCAGGAAGGGATACAATAGGACATGCATTTCAAGAATACTACCCATAGGCATATAAAATGCAATATTAGGAAGTTCAGTTTTAGCATGGAGATAAGCAACTGAGTAATAGGCCTTCGCTAGTCTGCTTAAATTCTTTACATGTTTTGAAAGCTTCTTTAAAGAGGTCCTGGGAAATGAGTAATATGTGTCTGCCGTGGGCAAAAACATAATAATTTACTTGCTTGGTTTCTAATTCTCTCTCTCTTTCCTTCTCCATTCTGTGTTTGAAAGTGAGATTTAGTATTGGCTCAACCCTATCATATCATTACTCTGGCAATCTTGTCAATTGGCAACTATTTCGTAGATCCACAGAATATGTGTGTCTATAAAGAGAGTGGGTGTGTTTTTTTAACACACACACGGGAGAGACTAAGCAATAGGTTGATAATTATGCAAGCTTCAGTTTGTATTGAAATCTTCATCAGGCAGAATGCATTCTAAATGCCTAATAAACCCAGCATAGAAACTTTATTTACGTATTTGAGGACCAAGCTAGATGTTACACAGCAAGATGTGTGTACCAATCACCTGGTGTGTCTCTGTATGTATGTTTAATAAAGTGTGCCAGGGTAAAGCAGTGAGATTTGAGCAGAATAGCACAGAGCAGAGAAATAACTCCTTAACCCTTTCTCCTCTGTTAAAGTTTGTTCTCAAATTGCTCTGCACTCCCAGGAGAAAATATACTAGTGCTAGTATATACTAGTAGGTGGAAAATATCTTGGGTGCTAAACTTTGAATGGGAAATAACCAGTGTCTTCTCCCTGACAGAGCCTGACCTGGCTGCCAATTAGGTTGCATACATGAGGAAAGCAATGGGTGCAGGTTTTTTAAATGCGGTGGAGCTAGTGGTGGAGTCCAGTGTAGTGCTAAGTTTCTTGTTCAGTCAGCACAAGGATTTCTGCTTGCGGAATAGCACTGTATTCTCCCTGTGTGTCCCCTAAATCTATTCTAGAGTTTTCCCCAATCCTCTGGAGCAGATTTTGGGCATGGCAGCTTATAGGTAGAACAGAGAGAGAAGGTCCTGTTTTGAATGTAGGTCTGCTTCTGACCACCCTCCTAATTTTTCTATGCTGTCAGACCTATGCAGGCTATTAAGAAAACATATTTCTGTAACAGTTAGTGGATGGTCTCTAATTTTCAGTTTTTATGTGGTTTTGCTATTGTAAACCACTTTGTTATTTTTAATGATATAGTGGTTTATAAATAAATGAAATAAGCTTCTAGAGTGCCAAAGGTTTCCCATCCTTCATCTTGGTTTCTCTCAGACTTGTGTCTGTCATTGGCCTAGCTATTCTTGTCTGTCTTCCCAGTGCCACCTGCAGACACTGAAGCCTTAACCACTCAGGTGTCTGAATCTGCTTGGCTCTGGCAATGAGTGACACAAGGGCCAGTCAGCCAGTGCTGTATACAGTTCAGCTTCAAGAAGGAGGTGTGTGTGTTGATTTTTTACTTATATAAGTGCTCACCTGTTATATGCTGCATAAGTTCAGTTTCTGCTTTGAGCCTAAACCAAAGAAGAAATGTCAGGAGAGCAGTGAATCGGCTTTCCCCCCAATGGGGGTTTGTTCCTGTTAAATAATAATAATAATAATAATAATAATAATAATAATAATAATAATTTATACCCCGCCCATCTGGCTGGGCTTCCCCAGCCACTCTGGGTGGCTTCTAACAAAATATTAAAATACAGTAATGCATCAAACATTAAAATTTTCCCTAAATAATAATAATAATTTAATAATAAAAAACTTACATAATTGACAGTATTCGAAGTTTATAAGAAAAAGAAATAAGCATTTATTATTTTCTGGAGCTATTGAATGTTTTGAACACAACTTTGTAAAGGTTAAAAAGAAATAATAAAAGTTTGACCTTATGAAAACAGACAATCTTCAAGTCCTCCAGGTTCTCAAACAACAAAACAAAACAAAGCTTAAATCTTATATTTGCCAATATAATTGTGTCACATCTTGGTTTCAGACTCTCATGTAATATCTTTCGACTTCCTTTTGCCAGTAATACAGAGAGTTTTCCATAATAGGAATTGCTTGCAGCACCAGAGCAGGAGAATCATATACTGAACATGTGTTGCTGAAGCATTTCTTCATGTTTCATCTAACATAGCTCATATTCACACACTGACACATTCTTCTTGTTGTCGTTTTTTAAAAAAAGATTATTTTGCCAGACAAGTAAGTACCTTAGTCACAAAGATGAGCAAAAAATAAAATGTTCTCCTAGTCTTTCAAGTCCAAAATTCTTTTGTAATCATACTGTCTAGTATTGGTTTCCTCTGGGGCATGGAAATCCTTTAGACTTATCTAAATGTCTAATTCTTGAGTCACCCTCAGAATTATACCCGCAATCTCTGCATAACGCCAATGTCACATCAGAAAATATTCACAGGTTAAAATAAATGGTTTTCATTCAAAACCATGAGCTTTCCATTATTGTATGTGTATAATAAATTCAAAGCCAGCATAAATTTATATGGGTTACATTGGTACCACAGCACAATCGCAGTCTACACATTGTGGGTCATGGGCTAGCCTTGGAATACTTTACAGTTGCCAGAAAATATGTCAAGTTGCATGGAGCCAGAGATTTTTCCAGTTTCAGCAACTCCTTCATTTCTCAAAAGACATACAAATGAGATGCCTGTGATTCCAGATCAGATGTGACTTCTGTGGGCAGAGATGCATGTATACAGCCTGGAGGTTCATCATCATTAAGCTCATTAGCTGCTTTGTGCTACTGTCTCAAATCAGATTTAATAGTAAAATACAGCATATGGAAGCCAAAATAATTAAAATAAGTAGTTTGAGATAAGCTGACCATGTGATATGTGCTTCCAAAGATTCAACCTTAACTCTTTCCCATATAGGCTGTTATCAAGCTAAATAATGACTGAATCGGTCCTATGGCTATTTTTTTTTTAATGCTCTCCACTTTATTTACCTGATAAATATGTCCAATAATAATTTATAATAATAATAAATTATTATTTATACCCCGCCCATTTGGCTTAGTTTCCCCAGCCACACTGGACGGCTCCCAATCAAGTGTTAAATACAATCGATTCTTCAGATGTCTTTTAAAAATAAGATAGCTACTTATTTCCTTGACATCTGGTGGGAGGGCGTTCCACAGGGTGGGCGCCACTACTGAGAAGGCCCTCTGTCTGGTTCCCTGTAACCTCACTTCTCGCAATGAGGGAACCACCAGAAGGCCCTCGGTGCTGGATCTCAGTGTGTCTGCCAGTGCAGAATCGTACAGCTCTATACCTAGACGGCAGATAGATAGAACTGGAAATGTTCTGTTGTCTGAAACAAACATTGGTTATAGCTCACGGCTTAGCTTCAGGCAGCAAGACCACAACAGTTTCCTCTCTAAGAAATTGTGCACTCGTGCTAAGCTGTGGATTGGCTTAATGCTGTGTGTGAGCTGGTTCAATTTGTCCTGTAAAAGAGTATAAGGATGTGCTACTGGGGATAGAAACTATACAAAAATGAGTGTAAAAATCAAGTATCCATTAAGCCTGATATCTATTACAAGTTTGATGTGTTTCATGACAATACATATGAGTTTGGTGACAATAATATTTTCAAATTTATCCTTGTCAGTCTTCCACATTAATTGCTTTGGCATCTCCAGAAGATGGTTGGGTTATTTTTGTAAGACTGTAGTGATACATGAGCAATTTATAGACTTTGCTTAATCTGTTGCTTCAGGGGATTTTTGTGACCTTAAAAAGTAGAGAAGCTATAGGAAAAAAATACACCGTGGATAAATATGATGGTATTCTGCCAACACCATCCTGTAAGGCAGAATGCATGGTCAACACTGCAGAAAAAGTCTTGAGCACAGAAGACAAAGGGCAGTGTGAGTGTTCCATTTAATTGACTTAAAGAAGCTATAACATAGCAAGAGGCTTAAACTACTTAATTGCTACTTTGGTTCAGACGTCCCTAAAAGGATTAGTGACATTTGGCAGTATCCAGCTAAACAGTTCTGCCAGTGCAAGAGCTTTTAGCTGCACAATGGAATTTCCTGCACACACCCTCCCCAAATCTGCTGCACAGGATTCAGAGGAAATCTAGGACAGATTTAAGTGGGACACAGGTAGTGGACTTCAGGTATGCAGCTTTAAAGTCCTTCCCCCTGTCCTCGCTCCTGCATCATGGGGGACACCAAACCCCATAAATTGCTTAGCCCCCTCTGCTGGGTTAATCCTCTGGCCTCTTGTCAGAGCCCTGCCAATGCCTGATACCCTCTCATGTTCTTGTATATTCAGAGATAGCCCATGGATTGTTTTGAATATATTTTTAATTTTATTTTAAACAGCTTGCACATCCGTTTGTTTCTAAAGCAGACATACATTATTACAGTGCACCAGCTCATTGTGTATGGGCACCAGTATTAAATGTGCATTTCAAGGCTGTGTTTACATCCCTACCTTTGCTGAATTTGGGTGATACTTTGTACATCTACCCTACCATTATTTCTGCAGTGGACAGGAAATTGGGTAGAACTGGACATAACAGAGTTTCAGGATTAATGTTGATGCTCATTGAACAATGTATGCATTAAACTGACTGGATTATGCATCAGCAAGGATAGGAAACCTCAAGTTGGATTTAACTAAACAGTAGTTCTTGTATGCATGTGGGAAGAATTCTGGTGCATGACTCTTGGTGAGGCAGGTTTATCTACAAACCATGTCGAGACAATTTAATCTCATTTTTTGATTGGATCATGAGCTTAACAACTGAAGGAAGTGTGATGTGCTTAGTGCAGCTTGACTTTATTCCAGAATTTGACATGGTCCTACATTGTGTTCTCATGGGGCAATTCACATTTCTCTAGCTTTCCTTTATGCTGCAGAAACAAGATACATAGCAGGTGCCTGCAGGCATAACACTGTGGGGATGTGTTTTTGTCAGATCTCTCTAGTTTAGTTACACTTGGTTTGGATTATGATTTGGTTTGATTCAAGTCTCTGAAGACAACGCTTAATTAATGAATTAAATTTGAAAGGAAGCATTCTTGTTCTGGCCATCTTTTATGCAAACCTGCTAGAAGATGCAATTTACTTTTGTGTTGTTTTTAATGAAATGGTCTTAACTGAGAAGGTAATACAAGTAAGGTCAATATTAGAAATAGGCTGCCTGGCATATTGCCACATTTTTTGTTGTACACTTGAACATTTGATAATCACTGTTAGAAAGCACATATACCCAGATTATTATACAGTAGTCTACCAACTGCACAGGCTGGCTACTATCAGGACTAATAATTGGCTTCTGGCCTATGTATCAGTTAAATATAAGGCATAAAATAAACTGATAGCACTTCTTAACATTCAGTCTTAAGGAATTTACGGTGCTGATGGTTCTCTGAAGTTTTGTCCTTGTCCTTGAGACTGCAAGTTTCATGCCGAACCAGAAGCTTTTGGGTGCTACTTTCATTGTGCTGCTGCCTTTTGTATGCCCCTCTGCACACTGATCCCAAAATAGTACTGGAAGAACATTCTGCATCATGGAGCTGTACATTTCCAGATGCACACTAGATGTACACTGCATATATGACATGGATGTAGTTGAGGTCTGCATCATGGTGGATGACACCCCCTTATTTTTTTAGTTTAGGAAGTTAACAAAACTGGGAGTTTGTTTTTATATATATATAATTTTTATTAATTTACAACAAAAACAAAAAACGCACAATAATTTCACATCCAATTTTTCACAAAGTATTTCTTTTCTGGACTTCCTTCAGCTTTTCTGTAAATCATCCATAGTCATTATTTAAGTTACGCATTCCTTAAGTTTGTATTGTCATTATTTAAACCTTTCCTTTTCTATTCCCTTTTAACAATACTTCTCAAATTTCACAGTGCTTCTTTAAATCCCTCTAGCGTTATCTGTCCCTCACTAATACTTTTCAGATATTCCACAAATTTTCCCCAGTCCTCGATGAACTAGCTAATCTTCCCAGTCAATTTATCCAACTCAGCATAGTCTAACAGCTTCATTCTCCATTCTTCCATCGTCGGTATTTCTTGTTGTTTCCATTTCTGAGCCAGTAACACTCTTGCAGCTGTCACTGCATATTGAAAAAAATTACAGTCCTTTCTCTTTATCTCATTTCCTAAAATTCCTAACAGAAAGGCCTCTGGTTTCTTTATAAATGTGTTTTTTAGTATCTTCTTCAATTCATTATATACCATTTCCCAGAAGCCTTTCACTTTCTTACATTCCCACCACATATGGTAAAAAGAGCCTTCTTTAAAAACTGGGAGTTTGTTGTCTTGGTTGGGTGCTATATATTATGTAAGTCACAAGATTTGCAGGCCTGTCCTAGTCTAAGCAGATCAGATCAGACAGCCAGCCAGCAGGGCTTGCCATAAATACTTTTTTCTGCTAAAAGTTTTATCCCACTACATATTTTGAGTCTTTTTACTCCTAAGATAGCAATGTGGGACAAACTACATTACTGTTTCTCTTTTACCTTTATTGACTTGAGGGAGACCACATCAGAACAGTAAAAATACAATTTAGGGGGAAAATACAAGTCAGCTGGGTATGTTTAGTCTGGATTAAAGATGACTGAACAAAATTGTAATTGCAGACTAGTGTATAATGTAAAGGATGTTCAAAAGCAATGAGACATTTTCTCTCCTTAAGTAGGCAAGAAAGCAAGAGTAATTATCCAAGCCAGTGAGATTAATCCAAGACTCTATAATTGCTAATTAAAAATGGCATGTACATAAAAGGGCGACAGGGTTATATTTAGGTCTAAATATAAAAGATTTTTTTATGAGAACATTAGTAATTGAAAAAATACAGTAGGAATTATGCAACTATCAGTAGAACTATAATAAAATATGTATTCACCCTTTGGGAGCTAATCAAATTACTTTACAAAGATTAGGGAAAGTCTATAGGGCTATAACATTAGCTAGGCCAAGATACAGCTAATCTTGAAACCATTTTAAACACGAATTTTAGAATTTCATTGAATTTGAAGGTTGCACTCCTGCATATAGTTAAGTCTGCTTATATCGTATAGAAGAGTATAGAATTTTAGGAAACTAATTGTGTGCCATGTTAGCAATTTCGCTGCCAGTGGCAAGTGGTGGGTTTTATCTTAGAGTTAGTTAATACATCAGAGGTCATAATGAGGTACCGTCTCAATAAAAGGTTAATGTAAAGTGTGGAAAAGGTAGGGTTACTCACACCAGAGAGGAAATAACTTCCTCTGTAAAGTATTAGAATGCATAATTAAAGCTAGAACTACTGACCATATGGTACAGATGTGGGGAACCCTCTGTGGCCATTGACCATGCCTACTAGGTTGATGGGAGTCATAGTTCAGCAACATCTGGAGGGCCGAATGTTCCCCCATATATATTTCACATGGAGAGCCATGTTGAATCAAATTAAACACGCATCTAGATCACCATCCTGTTCTTAAAGTGGTCAGTCAAATTTCTATGGGAAGCCCTGAGTGCAGCAGCTCTCTTCCCATTTACACATCCCTGCAACTGGTATTCAGAGGCATACTGCCTCCACTAATGGAGGTAGCCATCCTGGCTAGTTGCCATCAATAGCTTTATGAATTTGTCTAATCTTTTCTTAAAAGCTATCAATTAAAGCGGGCCATTACTGAAGAACCAGGGTGGTTGGCCATTGGATCCACTATTTGTCTTGTCTCCTTAATCCGCCGGAGCCTGTCTTTGCATGCAGGGGAGGTCAGAGAGTATTGTATATACTTGGTGGTGCACAGAAGCTAAAGGACTTAAAATAAAATGTTATCGATAATTAACAATATGAAAAGAATTTCAGAAATGGAGCTTCCCTCACCCATAGTGAAATACATCACAATAGATAAATTGTTGTGATTGAAGTTTTCAGATAAAAACTTTCACTTTGAAATTTGGAGTGTTCAGAGCAAAAGACGACTGAAATCTCCATTGAAATTCGAAAGATGGGGTGGGTAAGCCACCATTCCCCCACCACATCCCCAAAAAGTGTTCCTAGAATAGTGATGCTTGTTGATGTAGTTTTGGACTAGTATGGATCTCTGCTTGAAAATGCAATCTACAATTGTTTAAGCCCATATGTCCACATCGGTATCATTCTATTTTGATGGAAGGATGCTGTTGTAGTTAACTTTTCCTGCACTCCCCAATTTCACTCAACATATTTACTGATAATTCCAGAATCTGTCTCCTAGTTTCATTGTATTAAGGTTGCAAAATTGGAACGGGAATTTTGACTCAAGTTTAGCAAAGGAAGATAAAAAGGAGGTCTGCTAAAGACATAAAGAGGGAAAGTTCCAAGCATGAAGGTGATTGACAGAGAACTCACTCACAGAGGGGGTGGGGACAGGTTCTGTTTTAGATGGGAAACTGCTTGGAAATGCATTAAGCAGAGGACAGAGTAAAGGGATGATAGCTTCTCAGTGGAGGGAAGAAAGCATTGGCAAACTCAGATATTGTCCAATTACTTGATCCAGATGGCTACTTAAGGATCATCAACCAAGGGATCTTGTCAAAATGGTGAGTGACACTGAGTTATTCAGCATGATGAATTCTGAAGCACCCTGTGAAGTACTTCCAAAGGATCTCTCTAATAGGTGAATGGGCAGCAAAAGAACAGATGAGTTTCAATTCAAGTTAAGTACAAAATTATCCATTATGACCTAAACAAATCACATATATGTTCATAGTGTTTAAGGTTTTAGCTGGGCTTTGACTCCCCAGGAAAGATATGTTTTTGTGATGGAATATTCACATAAAATAAGAAACTCAGTGTGATCATGTCGCTTAAGTGTTTTCCTGTGGAAGAAGAATGAAGCGATCAGAGCTTTTTTGCTTGGAGAAAAGTTGACATGATTTGAGAGACTAGATAACAGCGTATGGTGGATAAAGTAGAATTGTCCTTTAGCATGCAAACAGGGGGGGTTAACAAATTAAATAGGCTTGGAAGTAGGTTCAGGATTTTCAAAAGAGAAACTTTTCATTCCACAAGGTGATTAAGGCAGCTTACAAACAAAAAAATGTAAAATAAATTCATATTCAAATACAGTATAAAAACTATATAAAAACTGCAACCAGCAAAAGAATCAACAACAGTAAAAGATCAACAGTTCATTGGACAAAATATGGGAGTAATAAATAGGTAGGCACTACACAAATGTTTCTTTGTAGAACACCATCTTAAGCATCATCACTGAAATGTTCTATTCTGAGGTGCCATCCACCTAATCTCTGAAGACAGGGAAACGTGGAACAGAGTCTCAAATATTGATTTCATTTAATGGGAAGGTTTGTGCAAGAGAAGGCAGTCTTTCAGGAAAATTATGGATTTCATGGCCACAAGATATACTGATGCCCCCTGGTTTCAAAGACTAGTTCAAGGATTGTAAACCAATCAACTGCTATTAGCCATAGCAGGTTTTTAAAAAGTATTTTATTTATATAGATAAAAACCAACAAAAATTGCAACTATATAATAAAAGTACACCAGAAATATAAGGATATACAATCTGACAGCCCTGCCCAATGCGACTAAAGCCAACAGTTTTAAAAGTAGACAGCAGCAGATACTAAATTACAGTGTATAGAAAGACACACCACACTATTAACCGTAATGGTGATTGCTAAATGAAGCAATACTGCCTCTGAGTATTGGACTTGCAATGTATGTTAGCAGCCAAGTATGTTTTATTGGAAATTGGTTGTAAGCTAGCCACACTGTGATCTGTAGAGTCCAAAACAGACTGTGCAGTAACACAGGAGGGACAGACGAACTTGCAAAGCAGAAGCTTGCCCTAGTGGTGGAGTGTGGCTAGAGTGCTAGTTATCAGAGTGAACTGGTACCAACATGGAGCGGAACCCTTGAGCCTATTCAGACAAAGGAACAGAGAGAGGGTGCAAATTTATCTTGTCAGTATTTAGAGGGGCCTCTTTCACAGTTTAACAAACAACAACAGGCCTGGGAAACAATATCTGCTTTTTTCATGCTATGCTAGATGAAGTTTTAAATAAATTAGTATGGGATCTCTCATGTTCGGTTTAAACAGAAATCGATTAACCTATAAAGAGCCAGGATCTGAACTTCTGAGTAGTTGGTAAACCTGATGAAATGTAACATCTAACCCAACTCACAGTGGAAAAAAGTAGAGTGAATAAAATTTAATGCATGGTCAAGGAGGCCTGTGGAGACAGTATGGTAGTTTGAGGAAGAACAGAGGAAACTTTCTCAGAATTGTAATTATGATTAAACTCTGATGCAGATGTTAAGGGACTGGGTACTATGTGGAAGTAATGATGAAAAATGCAGAGACTGCTGTCTGAACAACAGTTAAACTTTTGCTTTTCTTCAGAACTGACCCTGGCTCAGAAATCAGCAAGTAAATCTATATGAAATTTACAGACCTTCCAAGTGTCTCTATTTTCTAGGGACAGTCCTGGATTTACAGAAGTCGTCCTGGTATCTGACTTGACCCCACAATGTCCCACTTTTCCTTAGGACATTCCTATTTACACCAGAGAAATGTTGGAGGGTATGTGAAGACCGAGCCAAGGAAATTAGTAACTATGCAACCTTTAGAAGAAATCTGAAGGCAGGCCTGTATAGGGAAGTTATTAAGTGTTTAATGTTTCATTGCGTTTTTTATGTGGAGGAAGCTGCCCAGAGTGGCCGGGGCAACCCAGTCAGATGGGGGTGGTATAAATAATAAAATGATGATGATGATGATGGAATAAGGTGTCCCTATTTTCACCAGAGAAATATTGGAGGGTATGAATTTAGAGGTACCACTCCTGGAAACATGGAAACATGGGAATGGGGAAATGTACACTGGTGACAATGTTTTTTAAATGCATAATCATACCTGAAGAATGAAATTTGCATGCCCTGTGGAGGAATGCCTGCAGATTTAAAAATGTGAAATACCACTGTTGTGGTCTGACAGTTTAAATTAGAAGAATACGCAGCTTTAAATAAAAGGGTGCACCTATATGAAACAATGTGAAAAGCAATTTAATTCTCAAAGAATTCCCGTGTATTAGAGGAGACAAATCCTGAAAATGATGAAGTGTGGCCTATACTATCTACAGTGTAAATGGAACCATAATCCCTAGGGATTGTTGTATTGGATACGAACAATAAGGAGGTAACATTTGAGCTGACTTAATGACTCAGACATCATATAAAGACTTATGGAAACACAGAGGGGGCATTTTCAATGCAAAACAGCAAGCTAGAATTGCATAAATATAACAGAAGAAACTCATTTAAGTTACTAGAAATCAGCAATGTGACTCTTTTCATAAGACAAAGTGAAGGCCAATAGGGCTGGCTGCACCATTACACAAAGTGAGGCAATAGCAGCATGTGGTAGATGCTGGTGGGTAGTAGCAAAGCCCCCCAAGCTATTTTCCTGACTCCCCTGGCTGTTGCTCTGTGCTGGAGATTAGAGCTAAGCGTGCCATAGGCTTGTCTTTTACTCCCTAAACTAGTTTTCTACCCTCATGTGTAGTGGAGGACACTGCCCTGTTGGCAGCATTGAAGTCAGAGTCAACATCCACTCGTGCAGACTTCTGTACATGGAATGGGAAGGGATGCCATATTGTCCTTGGCCTCAGACAGCTAAATACCTTGGGCTGTCCCTGAAGGCCAAAGTTGGCATGATGGCCCTTTCAAGCTGTTGTAAAATTATTGGTCTTTTGCAAAGAATAAAGCTGATGACATGTTGGAGATGAACTGAAATTTGGTTGGTTTGTTTTTTTAAAGAAAGCGTTCTGAGAGTGGGTTCTCCCCAAACTATTGGAGGATATTTCTGCAACATTGGCAGGAGTCCAGCTATTAAGTGGGGCAGGAGCCATACCTATGAACACCTCATGTTAGTTGAGAATTCAAAGTTGATGTTACTATAACACACACACACACACACACACACAGAGAGAGAGAGAGAGAGAGAGAGAGAGAGAGAGAGAGAACTATTTTAATACTTATTTAATTTGAAGTTTATTCTGCAGGTACTATATTCAATGGAGAGATTAGGCCAAGGAATTTTTTGGTGTATTAATCACAGAGGGTTACAAAACGCCAATGTGTACAAAATGTAGTAGAACTTTTGAGCAGATTAAAGAGAAATGGGTGAGTGATTATATTTTATAACTACTACTCTTTCTTCTTTGGCAATCACTCGTAGCCGAGGATGATTGCCATCCATAAACATGGTTTTAACAGTGAGCCCGTAGGTGACTGTGGAGGCCAGTTCTGGATCCACAATGGGGACATAGGTTTCCGGGCGGGAGTTGATCATGGTGAGGGTTTGCCAAGTGTGCCTTCCTCTTTGTACATTTCTCTCTTTCGTCCTGAGTTCAAGTGTCTTCAAAGTCCATGACACCTTTGGTAAGGGCTGTTCTCCAATTGGAGTGCTCGCAGGCCAGTGTTTCCCAGTTGTCAGTGTTTATACTACATTTTTTTCGATTTGCCTTGAGAGAGATATAACTACTACTACTGGCATAACTCAAGGCATAACTACTACTACTACTACTACTACCACCTTTTTGGGCTCTTATGCATAATAATGCTTCTGAGCAGTCAGAGAGACAGACTAAGGTTCTTCAATTAATGCAGAAGGTTTTTGCCTAACTTATCAACAGTTCTCTATTCTCTGTATAGCTTGATTAAGAAAAATGTCAAGTGGGATTGGGGATTTTCTAATGAAAAAGCTTTTGAGAACTCTTAAGTAATTACTATAGACCTCAGATGTTCTGCTGTACTAACAGCCTGAGAAGGAGTTGGTTTTCTCTCATGATGCTTCTTCTGGGAAGGAAATGCTGTCAGCTCAGTGGACTGAATATAGATCCAATAAACCCATAGGATTTGTGTTATGAATGGTGACAAGTATCCAACCAAGTCATACTTAGAGTAGACCCATCGAAATCAATACACTTAGGTTACTTTATTTCATTGGGTCTACTCTTGGGGACGACTAACATTGTCTATCACCTCTTGCCGCTTGCTAAATGCAGGTATTCACAATTGAGCTAGAAGGGAGTGGGTGTTACATTTATAGTACAGAAATGTAATACAGGTAGAGATAAATTTACAAATTGGACTTAGCAAAAACCCCTGATTTCTTTATTTAGTAGCATTGAAGTAGTTCCAGTGGTGGGATGTGCTCTTGAGGCCGATGATTATGTAATTGTATATAGACCCTGAAAGGAAACGTGTGATCTAGGTGCCCTGGGTTGATTGCCATTGCTACACCTACAGCAATACACCATGAAAACTGAGAATTACTGATTGATTGCATTGATGCAGCCCAGTGACAGCCTTACACATAAAGTCTTGGACTGATTATATTGTCATTGATAGCCAAGGTCAGAGAGATTGTTCTGAGAGTATGGTCTTTTAAGAATTAAGGCTAAAGATTTTGCACCTTGTTATCTTTGTTTCAGGAGATAAAGTGTATATGTTGACGTATACTGTGGAGAGCCTTAATACTAATTAAAGTAAGAAAAGGATATTGTATTAAATGAATGCTTATGAGCTCCCTGTAGAATTACCAGAATGAATGTATGGTGGCAGAAAATAGAGCTAGATATGAACTGCACTCTCTGTCTGGCATTTTAAAAAAGAGATATCACGCCTCCCCTCCATAGTTGGGAATAGCCAGATAAAAACATGGAGAGAAAAATCCCTCTAGACCACTTCTCGGGAATAGTTTACATGCAAGAGATCCAGGTGCCAAAAAGGCCACCTACTATATGAGTTTGCCTGAATGCTGTGGTCATCTTCAAAAGCCCTTCCTATATTATCTTGTTCTCATCTAAAGTGTTGTGGATTGTGACTCTTTTTCCCTTCTTTGCCACATTTTGCTAGATAAGTAAAGGTAAAGGGACCCCTGGCCATTAGGTCCAATCGTGGCTGACTCTGGGGTTGCGGCGCTCATCTCGCTTTATTGGCCGAGGGTGTACAGCTTCCGGGTTCTGTGGCCAGCATGACTAAGCCACTTCTGGCGAACCAGAGCAGCGCACGGAAACGCCGTTTACCTTCCCGTCGGAGCAGTACCTATTTATCTACTTGTGCTTTGACGCGCTTTCGAACTGCTAGGTTGGCAGGAGCAGGGACCGAGCAACGGGAGCTCACCCCGTCGCGGAGATTCGAACCGTGCTAGATAAGTAAGACACAGTAAAATGTCATCAGTGTTGTCTTGGGTGGACATCGTTAATTTAGGAACTGAATTAATACCTTGCACTTCCAAAAATAATATCATTTGTTTTTATAGCATTTGTGCAACAAAGAACTAAAAAAAAACCTAGAAAGAATACCCAAAAGTAATGTAATGTTCTGATAAAAATCTTGAGCATTTACAATGAAGCACATTGCAGACACAGTCACCTCTGAGACTGGAAGTCATTTACATCTTAGAATCCAACAATACAATTTTTAATACAAAGCCCTTTGTGCTACACATTATGTTGTGCTAAAATGACTAGAGAAACAGAATGGTGATAAGAGAAAAGGGGGCTGGGGGGGGGCTGGGCTGAGACCCAATATCTTCTATGATGAGATAAACTTTATAAACCGTTTTTAATTTTAAAAAATTATCAGCTTTAGTTGAAACTTGTTTTATATATTTAACAAATTCTTTATGACATCGTATCCCTATAAAGCAATTGCCTGTCATCAAGGATGGCTGTCTATTTCCAATCCACCTCAGTTTTGCATGTGTTCATTCATAAGTCCATCCTGTCTCATTTCTGCCCTGATCTGTGTGGGTTTATTTTAAATTAAAACATATTTAAATACTTATTAAAACTTGCACTGAATCCTAAAATGCACATTGAAAACAACATTTTTATACACAGGGTTGAGCAGAGAACTGAAACACAAAATTTGGGGACATGCAAAATCTGAAGAATAATTGTTTTCAGATATGTGTATTAATGTGAAGGTGCGAATTAGGTAGGTTTGTTTACTAATGAGGACTGAATAAAATGCCCCTGCCCACCCATAAGTTAAATGTTTCAAGGCCGAGGTAATGAAATTTGTAACTGGTGTGACCAAAAATGGAACAACTGTTTTTATAACCTGTAATAGGCCAGGTGTATAAAGCGGATGCCACATCTGCTCAGCAGCTTCCACCAAATGGAACAGAATCATGTGATGTTATTTCTTTGCACCACACTGGGCACATGTATATGTGCAGTGGTGCAACATCTGGAATGAGACTGTTCTTCCCACATTTATTTATTTTTAAAACCTGAATCTCAGTAATGGAGTGTTGACTGTCCTCCTTGAAAGGATTGTAGCTGGTGCAGAGGCTTTGTGTAGCTATGTATCTATGCTTTATAGTCAATGTGAAGGAGGACTTGAAAATGGTACTCTTCCCAAATGTATTGGATAAAAAGAAACATTGCATGCTGTGTAGATTATACATATACCACTTTGGCTTATACATGGTATGTTGAGCCAATAACACAGTCTTCATTCTGCATGAGGATATAGCTGCATAATTAAGCTTCTTGAATAGCAGCTCTGTAATTGTGTAAGTGCTACAGTTATTTAACATTTCAATGAACCAGCATTTTACTACACAGCTTTGTTTTATGACAAAGAAAACCAGTTAAATATATCACAGGAAAAAAGGATGGTTGCGAAATTGTACACAGAAAACGTTAGGACTGAGGGCCAATAGGCACTCATTGTATGGACTTCGGCTCGGAATACGTGTGAAATAATACTTGTTCACTTGTTATGTTGAGTTGTATGTATATTTTTGTGTTCCAAGGAAAACTGAGTTACTGTAGCTGTGTTCTCATGAGTTTTCATATATTAAAAAATACTGTAGGGCAATGTATGTTCCAAACAAGTCCATAGTAGCCCATAATATGTTTGCCTTAGGATCATATTTTTATTTACTTAGTTTCCCCTCCCACCCCCACCTCCCAATTGCCCATGAAAGAGTGTCTCACTAAGTGTGGCTAATTTGTATTTTCTAAATATAATCAGTTTATCATGTTGATTTGTGCAATCTTTTAAGTAGCTACAATAAGTAATAAAAATTGAATAATTTATATTGCCTGCCTTGATAACTTTTTATATGCAGTTTTTAAATGTAGTTTTTCATGTTTGCATATTTTACATTGTTTTTACGCAAGAATTATTATGGTAATTTAAATATTGCTGAGGAACATGCAATTATTATTTCACACTATTGTTTTAATAATATAGAGTATTAAAACGTATAGCATAACAGTAGTTCATTTCTTAGCAATAGTTGGAATTGGACAGTACTGCTGAGAAAATCTAGTTAACCTTTTTTCCTTTCCTAATACAATTATTTAGAGAAGGGAATAATTTAAAGTGCTTTTAATTAAATGCTTGCAGTAGCCCCCATCCAACCAGGACATGGGGATGGAGGGCATGGAGGGGAGAAAAGAGAAAACAGAAGTTCCACTGGGCGAGCAGATTTCCACCGCATAAGCAGGTTGACATCAGAAGCGAATCCTAAGCAGAACATTTTCATTCATTTGGACACTTGCAAAAATAGTAGTGCCATTAGGCATTAACCAGAGATGTACTAACAATAGTTGATTTCTTTTACAGAATTAATATTGTTGCCAGGTTCCATAAAGGGTTAGAATAATTGAATCATAGAATTGTAGAGTTGGAAGGGACCCCAAGGATCATCTAGTCCAACCCCTTGCAACGCAGAAATAATGTTATCTAAAATTTCAATAATGAAGTGCATTGTGATCTGGTTTCTTTCTTTCTTTCTTTCTTTCTTTCTTTCTTTCTTTCTTTCTTTCGTGTGTTAGAGTTGTGGAACCATTAATTTTTTTAAAAATCTACCTGTATGATGGCTTGTGGAATTAGGAATATGGGGCAGTGTTTTAATCACACATCTGAGAATCAGCCACTCAGAGAGCAGGAGAGAGAAAACAATGGAGAAATGACAGCCAGTGGCTCTTACTTCACTATGTGCATGATTTCTTTGCCACCCAATTTTCTCTGCCTGTTCACAGCAGAATTCACAACAGGTAGAGCTCTTAGTAGCTGCTCTCAATGTGATGAGTGTTGCATATAAGAGAACCCCTTGGGTGGCCATCAGCTTTTTGCCCAGGCAACATTATTGGCAGAGATGCTAGTGCCCAGAAGCTGCTGTTGTGAGTTTAACAGCTGTGTGTCAGGGAAATGTGTTAGCAGGTGCAGCCTCTCCTGTTGCTGCAGCACTTTGACAGCAGAACATATTCACCCCCCCCCCAAATTTCTCCTTGATGATTAAAAAGCAATACAAGTACTCTTCGGGTCAGGCGATGGCATCAGTATTCATTGAACTCTTGGTGCAGCTAGACATACAAATCTGTCCTTAAGTAGCTAATAATTTACATTCTCCTGGTAGTGTTTGTGAAGTTATTAATCATGTTGAAGTCACTTGATCCTAATGTGGATGTAATATCAGTCCCATGGAGATTCTATGGCAGTTTAGCAACAATTACTGTCTGCTTATTATAATGTGTTGCTGGGGGCGGGAAACCCTGATGTTACTATTTTTGGTCTTAGTGTGTAGCGTACATCCATTTACAGATATTGCCCTAAAAAAAGGCATATAGATGTTTGTGATTAAAACCAGATTATCATGGAAATAATTTCGGTTTGTACCATCTTTTTCCTGTACAGTCTCTCTTCATCCTAAGTTTATACTTTGCTACAGTTCTGCCCGCAACACTGTCATTAATTAAGCATTTAATTATTTAGAGAAACCGATGTTCTCCACCAATCATGCGGCACAATAATAACTGTTGACAGGCAATGCTGGAAAGAGTGCCTGGAGGATGCTAGCAGTATGTTACATTGCCGAAAGCAATGGAGTTTTTCCTATGGGAGTCAGAGAACTATACTTAGGATACAAGTGCCTATTTCTCTCAGCATGACTCATGAATACCACAGGGTAATCAGGCTATGGGGTGTGGGTGTGCGCGTAGATCTATTAGACATTCTGTGTGTGTGTGTGTGTGTGTGTGTGTGTGCGCGCGCACGCATACACACCTTGGAACAAATATTTCATTAACTTCTCCCTCTTTGCATGATTATCAATATGCTCCACATAGAGATTGTTTTGCTTTATTATTAAGGTGAGAGAGATTATTTGTAAAGCTGTAAATCACTAAATGTCGGGATGTGTGTGCTATGATCTGTTGTATCATAATTTTAAGGCTATAAACATTGCTACTGTTCCATTCAGCCTGGATTCCTAAGCTTCAGTCATATAAACCTGGGAGTAAGGCCCATTGAACATCATGAGACTTCCTTCTGAGTAGACATACCTAGGACTGCACTGCAAGCCTTTTAGAGCTGGTGCCCAAGAAGTTCAGTAGAAACGTAACAGAAATTAATGAGCAGATACCCCACCCCAGCCTTATCATTCAGACTCTAAGTGACAGGGTTGTCATATCTGTGTAAATTGTGTTTAATAGAGCCATCTACCCTAGTTGTATGTCTTTGATATTCATTGACTTAAAGACAGAAGTTCCTGTTTACTTCAGTAGGAAAGCAAAGCACGTGCTTAAATCTCTTCAATCAATAGGACTCAGAAATGCTAGGTCATGCCTTCCCTAGCATTCTGTAAAAATGGATGAGGTAAGACACTCACACCCTCAGAAACATTGTGCAGAAGAAAAACTGATTGTTTCTGCTAATACAACAGAACCGTTATAGCTAGCAACAAAGGCTTTGAGGTACAGTATTGGGAGCTGACAATGCCTAGCTGGAATTCATCTTGCTTTGGGCTTCAGTATTACCCTTATCCAGTGCTTTTTTCTTTAAAAAAAAATGTTTCATATTCATATTGAAATACTACCCCTCAATGAGGCCAAACTTAGATTCACAAAATGTTTAGGGGTATGCGTATCCCTGTGTCTCCCCCCCCCCGAAAAAACCACTGCCTTTATTTACCCAGGGAATAAGCCCCATGAACCATAGTAGCACTTAGTAAAGGTAAAGGTACCCCTGCCCATACTGGCCAGTCGTGTCCGACTCTAGGGTTGTGCGCCCATCTCACTTAAGAGGCCGGGGGCCAGCGCTGTCTGGAGACACTTCCGGGTCACGTGGCCTGCGTGACGAAGCTGCTCTGGCGAGCCGGCACCAGCGCAGCACACGGAAACACTGTTTACCTTCCCGCGATAAAGCGGTACCTATTTATCTACTTGCACTTAGGGGTGCTTTCGAACTGCTAGGTGGGCAGGAGCTGGGACCGAAAGACGGGAGCTCACCCCGCCGCGGGGATTCGAACCACCGACCATGCGATCGGCAAGCCCTAGGCACTGAGGTTTTACCCACAGCGCCACCCGCGGCCCCAATAGTAGCACTTACTTCTGACTAAACATGCATAAGAAAGTGCCCCTTTACATGGCTTTGATGTTGTGGCAGAATTTTTATTTATTTATTTATTTTAAAAACCATTTTCTCGCCCTCCACATTTTTATTCCCATCTCTTGGATAAGACCCCATCTGCACCATATATTTAAAGCAGTATGCTACCACTTTAAAGGGTTATGGTTTCCCCCAAAGAATCCTGGGAACTGTAGTTTAAGGGCACTGAGGGTTGTTAGGAGACGCCTATTCCCTGCACAAGCTACAATTCCCAGAGTTCTCTAGGAAGTGGGGTTAAACTCCTCTGAGAACTGCATATCAGTGTGGGGAGATGCATGTACATGGATGGCGGTTTAAACAAATAAGAAGGTCTTTCAGTGCACATATGTTAATTTTTCTGGTTGCCAAAACAAATAGCTGTGTGGAAAACAGAAAAGAAAAGATGTAGCTTTGTCTGGATTCTGAGGGAATACAGATTAGATCGTTAAGGTGTAGCTCATTTTGTTCACTTATCAATGTTTGCATACAGTGGAGTCTATTAATTGAATGAGCACATCAGGGTCTGATACCGGATCTCAATTTGTCAAAGGGTTAATTTTCTGTCTTTATTGATGGATTTTATCCTTAATCCTGTGAACTGACTGAAATTGGCTTTTGGCTGCTTTTTATGTTTGTGTCCTTGGTCTTCAGTATACTAAATAAACTAATTTGCAGACTGTTTAGCATTCTGTTGGCTTGTAGCTGCAGAATATACAAGGGCTAATCATGTTATCCTGGTAGTCAAAGAGTAATAATAACAAATATTTATGCAAGACTCTTACTGTTGAGCAGGGTAGAGATAAGCAAAACCTGGCAGGCTTCTTGCACTCACTCCAATACACTAGGCCAAACTGAGTGAAGCAAAGCAATAGATACTGTGGCAGAATGTCGATTTAGACCTCATAATTAAATGCAGGGTTGCAGTAGATCAAAGTAACAACATGTTAAATATTGGCAAAGATTTACTTTCCTTATCTTCCAATTTAACTGGGTTTGCACCTTTTCAAATATGTGATCCTGTGCATAGTTTGGATACTTTAAAACCCTATTCATGTGTGAGAAATGTGCGTTCTTATGTGATCCAACCTGTTGATTTTTCCATGTGCTGGTTGTAAAGCTAGAGGCTTATTGACTCTTGTATAGTCACGGTATTATATACACAAGATTCATATATATTTGTTGAGTCTGTAACATTCCAGAAATCACACACACCCCAGGCCATATAGCGATACAGTTGGCATGTCATCAGAAACCCTTTTTCTCATGATCTTGTGGTGGCAGAAAGGAAAAGAGCCAAGGAAATCTCCAGAAACTGTTGAAATAAATTGAAGAGTCAGTTGTAAGGTAAGGAAAAAAGCAGACTTAAAGAAACAAATTAACCCGCTTTTCAGCACCAGCCAATTCTTTCCTGTTTTGGACTATTGTGCTGAATTTTTCAGCCCTCCAGGCAACTGGTGCCTTACTCTTTTCTTAAGATTAAAAAGAATACAAACTAAAAAATTTATTGCTTCATAAACTATATTGAAAACCTACACTATGCATCTTAGACAGAGCTGGATTAAACCATGTGGAAGCTTCTATGCAGTTGAATTGTAGGCCGGGGGGGGGGGGGGGCTGTGGACATGCTATACTGTGATAACATTGAACTAAGAAAGCTTGGTTGTAATTTTCTTTCAAGATCAAATTGGTATTATTTTGATACGTTGTCATGGGGCCCCTAAAAGTCGTGGGGCCCATAGACCGGTGCCTACTCTACTTATCTGGCATCGATTTTAGATCATAATTATAGATCTACACATTCTAGACTACAGTTACAGAGCTGCATGTTTCATAAAGTCAAATATTGATTGGAGTTCTGATGAAATACTTAACTCATAAACTCTCACACTCAAATACAAACACATTTGTATATGAAATAAGCCTTACTTATGTAAATGATATACATGATATGTGAGAAATTTCAGAGAATATATGTTAATTGATAATCAGTAATTGTTATTTTTATCATAACTGCTAATTTTTTTATTGTCAGTTTCAAAATGTGGTGGTTTTATTAATATTATTTTCTTAGAGCATTAGGGAATATGTTGTACCAGGTACAAAGGAGAAATAGAAACAGCAATATATTCATTGGTTGGTTGTGTTCACCTTTGAAGGATCTAGTGAATTTTTTTGGTGAGGTATATTTGTATAGATGTGCACAATGGACACCTACCTACCTATGACAGAAATTCAAAGTGTGGGCAGTCGTTTTCAAAATAATTTCCTAAATAACCTTAAAGTGCCTTCTGGCACTTTAGTGTTAGTGATCTGATTACCATATTATTCCAAGTATAAGACGACCCCAATTTTTTTTGAACCCTCAATTAAGAAATCCATTTTTTAGGGTTGCCATCAATCACCCTCAAAATTCTTGAGCTTTTTTGGGGCGATCACCCTACTGAACACACACTCCATCCCAGACATTTGCTAAAAAAATGAAAATATCCCCCTGGCAATCAGCCTTTAACGGTTGCCAGAACTGGTTCTGCCAGTTTCTTCATGGCCAACCACAGGAAGGTAAGTAGTGGGATATTTTTTAACTACTGTGCATTCACAGTTTTTGACTAAATACATTTAGCAAAAATAATAATCTTATACATATAAAAATATGGTCCTTGTGGATACAATGCACCCCCCTTTAAACTGATATATTGCTCCAAAAAAACCCCAAAAAACCATATTAGTCTTAAATGACACAATGAATGAATTGGTCTCCTGGTTAATGTCTATTCCAGTATTTGATTCTTAAGCTATAGCAATATAGTGTCACTACATTTGGGTTTGTTCCTCCACCCACACACCACCCCTCAATATGTCCTGAACAATTGGTGTTAATACCAATCAGTGATTGCTGGTTGTGAGACAGAGGCTACCAATTAGCAAGGTGAGAATCACACTCTGCCATTCAACACTGCGCTGCAGTAATATGAATAAACACATTCACAAAACTGCTTGCTGCTACTGGCTGAAATCAAAGAAGAGGAGGTTAAGGGGTGATATGATAGCCATGTTCAAATATATAAAAGGATGTCACATAGAGGAGGGAGAAAGGTTGTTTTCTGCTGCTCCAGAGAAGCGGACACGGAGCAATGGATACAAACTACAAGAAAGAAGATTCCACCTAAACATTAGGAAGAACTTCCTGACAGTAAGAGCTGTTCGACAGTGGAATTTGCTGCCAAGGAGTGTGGTGGAGTCTCCTTCTTTGGAGGTCTTTAAGCAGAGGCTTGACAACCATATGTCAGGAGTGCTCTGATGGTGTTTCCTGCTTGGCAGGGGGTTGGACTCGATGACCCTTGTGGTCTCTTCCAACTCTATGATTCTATGATTCTATGATTCTATGAAATGCCTCTGCTCCGCTTGTGGAATGGGTTTTCATCCTGCAGGGATGCATCTGCTAATTTAAGAGAATGGGAGGCGATTTCACTGTGGTTGGTATTCAATTACCACATCTCATCAGCACAAAGATTTCCTCTTGCACAAGAGGACTTTCCCTGCTCTCTGTGTGTGCCTTGTGCCCTCCCAAATCTGCTCCAGCGGGTTGGGGAAACCTGCAAAACAGATAAGGGGAGTGCATATGTGAGCAGAGAAAGTAAAGAGGCAGTACATAGGGCACAATCCTCAGATTCTTCCTTCCGCCCACAAAGCCTCTTTGTCCCTAACATTAAATTGGTATTGTAAAAGAACATCTTACGTTCGGTGGTTTGAGCATTGCTTAGTTCATTCTCTGAACACAAATGTGTGTTAAATTTGCAAATTGCTCTCTTTTTGAATTAAGCTACTGTTAATAATCTTTTTATATCATGAAATATGCAAAAGCGTACAACCACAGTAAGAGTAAAGGGGAAATAAGTCAGTCACCAAATCTGTCATCGTTGGGGTTTTTAGGAAGTAAAATACTATGATTTGGAAGCATTCTGTGTGGTACTGGTCTCTCTCATCAAGACATGTTGAGTCAGGAATCTTTATTTCCTCTAGAAAGTATGAAAGTTCTAAAAAATCCGGGCTTTTCAACATAGTGGAAATGTCTGGACAATATGTTAAGATTGGATGCATCATGTGCTGTGTAACAGATCTGAAACTTATGAGTAATGAAGGCTTCATGCAGAAGAGCCTCTGGACACACAGTGTGGGGCCATGCTAATGCTTTTTTGAAACGTAGATCTGTTCTTGAGCAACCTTTTGTGAGAAGTCATTTATCCCAGTCATGGCAGGTAACTGACAGGGTCCCAGAACACCGCAAGAGGAGCATCACTCCGAGTTCCTATCTGGATGATTCTGCCTTCATGTTAGGACAGACTGATAACAGGTAATAATAATTTGGGTAAAAGTCATGCCCACCCCTGCTGCCAGCTGCTAAATTTAAGACTGAAATATTTCTATGTTGAAAAATTGAGGGAAAGGTGAAGGGGCGAGGTTACAATAAGCCAGTGCTTTATGAGTTGATGTTTTGTAACCAATAGTTTTGAAAACTGCTTTTTACAATGAAGCTTGATATGTCTTATCATAAGACTACTTCAAATATTTTATGTGGAATCTAAACTTTCTACGCAGCATAATCATAGTTTACAAATATTCTACCATTTGTGTTTTAAGTGGCATTGCTTAGCAGTTTTAGAGGCTTTTATTGTATTTCTAATAGTTTTATGTATTTATCAGGTATTTGAGCTGGCTCTGCTGAAGTTAAAATGCTTAATAACCTTTCCTAATCCACTTTTCCAGTTGCATAGCTATGAGAAAATGTCATTATCTTTTTGGAAAGGGTTTTTTAGCTCCTTGGAATCCGTGTTGTCTTTGTAATGCTGTATTTCTTCAATATTGTTTCCTGTTTCCACAATTATTACATGTGCTATCGCCTGGAAGAAACAGAAGTACTTTTTTGTTTTTGTATGGGTTGCATTATTTTCTTTGGGACAGTTTTCATTGACATTGTGGTTATAAATAAATCCACAATGCTGAAGTGTTTTGTACACAAGAAGTTGTTGCTTACTTTCTACATTGTTACCGGCTGATAATATTTTGGTTCCTTTTCTATATAGTAATCTTTTTGTACGAGGCTTGTGGTGATGGTGGTATTAAGGGGGATAGAGCTTAGAGCGATGAAACAAGCTGGGAGATGGCTCAGATGCATTGGAGGAAAACTCCAGTCAAATGCAATTGAACACTGGTGACGGCTCATCATTGAACCTTCCTAGTGGCAATGAAGGCAGCAAAGGAGGCATACTTTGCTGCCTTCACTGCATCCTCATTGTGCCATCCAGCAGAGCTTTCCCGATAGTGTGGGGCCTCTTAGAGTCTGGCCCGAAGGAAGTAACAGAGCTGACAGTAGCTCGCTGTGACCTGTTTGCAAAACATTTTGAGGATAAAATGGCTTTCATCCACTGGGACTCCATTGTTGCTGTCACTTGAGGTTCAGGTGGCCTCAGTGGCACCAGCTTCGGCTGGTGGCCCAGCTGCACCCCTATCTGGACAGGGATAGCCTAACTTGTGTTGTCCGTGTTCTGGTAACCTCTGGGTTAGATTATAGCAATACATTATACTTGAGGCTGCCTCAGAAGATGGCTCAGAAACTTCAGTTGGTGCAGAATTCAGTGGCCCAGGGCAAGACTGTTCGCACCAATCCTGCCCTGACTGCACTGGCTGCCAATTAGTTCCCAGGTACAATTCAAAGTGTTGGTTTTGATCTATAAATCCTTAAACTGCTCAAGACCACAATACCTCGAGGACCACCTCTTCCCATATGAACCAACCTGGACCCTGTAGTCATAATCTGAGGCACTTTTTTGTGTGCCTCCTCCACAAGAGTTCTGGAGGGCGGCAACATGAGAATGGGCCTCATCTGCGCTGGCTCCCCACTTGTGAAATGCTCTTCCCAGAGAAGCTCGCCAGGCGCCATTGTTACATAACTTTAGGCTCCAGGCAAAACATTCCTCCCCACCCCCCGGCCTTTGGCCAATTAAACTATGGGGGGTATTGCTTTTGTTTGCTACTGTGTTATATATTTTTGTGTTTTTATATTATAAACCACCATGTCATCTTCGGATGAAGGGGATATAGAAATTTAAACAATCATAATCATAATCATAATGAGCAATAGACATTTGTTGGCATATTTTTCATAGTTGCATCCTTTCAGTACCTGAAGTGGCTCATTTACTTGTACCAGCAAAACTGTAGAAAGAAAAATGAAGAATTAATTCTTTACTGTCAAGTTGTTGTAGGGTTTAGCTTTGATACATACAATGACCCTTGATGTGTTAAGAATAGGCTTTAAAAAGTTTTTAGGCTTCTGTAAGGATTTCTTAAATGGTAGCAGATTTGAATATATGTATCTGCTAGAATAACTGACATTACAGAGATGCTGCTTGAGACAGTTAGTGGTTGTAGGTCGTTCAGGCTGTTAGTCATTCCCCTTCTACATGCGTTTATATATCCAAATTACCAGTGGCTTGGTGTCGTGTTCTGAGCATTGAAACCCATTGAATAGGTCTACTAATCCCATCCAGAAACAGAAGAGCAGATCAGGCTGAGTCAGGAGGTGCTGCAGAATAACTGGCATTTCTGTGCTGATTTTGAAGGTTGGAAGATTGTTGTACCAGCATTGCCATAAGGCTGAACTGTTCTGTAACCTGGCCTGCTAATAAGTCTATCTAAATGTCAATCATGGCAGAACATTATGTGAAATGGCAGGTTTCTTAAAGTGGAAGACCACCAGCCACTAATTCAGCATTCTGGAAAAATAGGGGACAGTCATCTTCAAGATGCAGTGACTTCCCTGTTTACTTCTCCTCTGATAGAGTGCAGATGCAGGATGAAAGGCACTTTTGCATGTGGATTACCACTGATTCTTTGTGTCTGTGGTGTAAGATATGTTAAAACTAGAAGTGAAGTGTAGCTGCTGATCAGACCACATACAGATGGAAAGATTCCTTCTGTCTGAATATGCGTAAGCGGGTGGGCTCATCATGCTTTGCAATCCCGAGGGGTGAAAGTGCAACCCCACAGAACAGCCCCAAGGACTGCAAGGCCTTACAAGCTGCAGCATACAGCTTCTGGAGCTGGATCCCAAGGTAGACCTTTGTTCTCTGGATGACAGCCTAGCACTTGGGAGAGCTGGATCATATCCTAGGCTACTCTTCCCTCAACCACATGGAAGTAAAGCTGAATACCAAAAACAAAACAAACAAAAAACTAGAAGTGGAAGTTTTACTCTTTTGTTCCAACGTAATCATGTGGTAATTGTTCCTTTTGCTGGTTGATTATTGATCGTAGAAATTTTCTAGAAGATCTTACATTGGAAATAGATGACCTGTTACTATGCAGAGCTCATATGCAGATAAAATATTTCCATGCTTTGAGGCATGCTATATAGTGTGTGACATTTTGCTAAAGGGAAATAATCAGTGTGTGTTGTAACTGGACCTCCTAAATTATGAATCACCAGTTCTTGTGTGCTAATGGTAGGAAACATTTCCTGAACACCCTAGTCATGTGAGGAAGTGAGATGATTTTTAATAGCTGCTGTATATTGCAGTTATAAATATTAAATTGTAAACATTTCTCTTCCTTCAAATCATTCCTGAAAAAACACCAACTCTTTTTCGTCTTTCATTTACCCCCTCAGACATTATGCATACTAAATGCTTAAATGCACATTGTTTTCTGACTTTTTTTTAATCCATTGTCTAACTCGGTTCCCATCAGAACTATACATTTAAAGCAGTATCCTACCACTTTAAACAGTTAATGCTTCTCTCAAAAAATCCTGGGAACTGTATTTTGTTAAGGGTGCTGGGAGTTGTTAGGAGACCTTTATTCCCCTCACAAAGCTAACATTACCAGTGTTACATGGGAAGAGAGAGGGATAGTTAAACCACTCTAAGAATTGTAGGGTGAGCGGAACAGGGGGTTTCCTAATGACTCTCAGCACTGTTAACAAACTACAGTGAAACTCCTAGGTAAATGTATATAGAACTGCAACCTTAGATTGAAAACTCCTTGGGGGAAATATGTCTCACTTGCATGCGTAATGAGTTATTGAATGGAAAAGAATCTTCTGTTGACACAAGGCTTTTGAGGGATCCTGCAGAAGGAAGAGGGAGCTGATTTTCACTCATTCCCCCCTTTCTTGCAGCTACCTTTGCTTACTTGAAAATCTGATCTGGTGAGTTGGGGGACCCTCTGGAATAGTGTGGGTGATGTCATTGGAGGCTGCCAGGGAAACAGGGAAAAAGCATAGGTCTATTCAAGAGATGTTCCTCCTGCTGGTGGGAGCAAAGTCTGAACCCAAGCCTATGAAAATAACCATGAATACATGGTTGAGTTTATGATCATTTTCTGCTTGGATGTTCCTTTAGTTTTCTACTCATTGATTCATTCTACAGAATAGGATTCAGAAAGCAGCATATGTGTCCGCAGTAACCTCTTGTCCCCCTCATTATCATCCTTCTGAGCTAAGAGGTAACGGTTGAGCACCTGTAGGCCAGAACATGATTCCCCTAAACTGGTTCCGGGTCGTCGTCCCGTCCCCCCCCACCCTCCAGAGCAGATTTAGGAATAAGGGGGGGGGGCATTCTATTTTGCAAGCAGACCTTATTCTGTGCAAGCAACAACTTAGTTGAATTCCTTCCCAAAGGTATTTTATGTCTAGTACTGAGCAAGTTTGTCTACAAACAAAGTGAAACTCTCCAGGTTCAGTATGTGTAATAAAAAAACCGAACGTAAATTACCATATACATCCAGGCTTCAGAAATATGAAAAGCTTATGAAAACGAATTGGAACCCATTTGTACTCTTGAGGATGATATGATAATAAAAATGTAGATTGTGTGGGCCCAAGAAATGACATTTGGAATCACATCTTCATTCCATTCCTGAGGAAAATAGCATGATTAGATTCTTCCCCCTAGGAATCTTAGCAACTAATCTGGATAAATTAAGTCATTCCTGCTGAGTGTAATTAATTTTGAAGCAAATCTAATGCTTCATGGTGTTTCTAGTATTAGGCTTGCTTGCTTAGATTTTGCTGATTATAAGCGGTATGCTTAAGGTCAAATTCTGCCTCCAGATACATGTGTTTCTGTCCCATTAACCTTAGGGGCAGCCACATGCACATTCATATTTGAGTATTGGGTGGCCTCTTGTGGCTTATGAGACATTGACAGGGGAGAAGGAAACAGAACGCTCCCCACTTAAAACAAGTCTAGCAACAATATTTGTTGTTTCAATTCTGTCTCTATTGGTGCCTTTACTGAAGTGACAAAAAGAGCTAAAGCAGTTGTATCTATGTATATATTCTGAAGCAGGTGCTACTGTAAGACTAGTATGTATAATTATAGCTTTTAAAGACAGCAGAACTTAAGATATTTTTTCAGGATAGATTTATTCTGTTTTCAAACCTGTACGACTGCAGTAGAATTTTTATTTTATGGAATACTGAAATAGATAACTTTGAGAAGCCAGTTACAGAGGAAAAGAGGAAAAGAGAAGGTGGGGCAATGCTAATCTCTGAGATGAGCTTTGCCCCACATGTTAGATTTCTAAAACAGAAATATGGATATATTTCAGTATAACCCTGCCATCCTAACTTTCCCTTATTTTACATTAGTTCATCTTCCAGTCATAATTGCCTGGCAGTGTTGTTTTTTCTTTATGTTACCATGGATGTCATAGGGACATAGGAAGTTGCATTATGCCAACTCTGATCATTGGTCCATCTAGTTCAGTATTCTGTACTCTGACGGGCAATGGCTCCTAGCCCTACCGGGAGATGCCAAGGATTGTATGTGGAACCTTCTGCATGGTAAGCAGATGCTGTACCACTGAGCTGCAGTCCACAATGGGGGGAGGTGGGGAAGCTACTTGCTGGGCGCAGGGGTAGACAGCAATTGGTTCTCTCTTCCATTCCAGTATCATTTTCTCTCTTTCAATCAACTGTCTTTTCTAGGATTTAAATTTATTATTTCCTGGAGAGGGCACCATTACATTGCCCTCATTTTGTTCCATTTCTAATTAATGGCAAAAATCATTCAGGAATTAAACCATGATTATGGCTAATGCCTCTTTTCCATCTTCCTAGTAATATTGTTTTCCTGCAGTCATACATAACATCTGTAAAATGTTCTATCTAGCAAATAGTTTCCTGGGTTTATCTATTAGCAGCCATAGATAAATATTTGGTCAGGAGGCCACAAATTATGGCTGGACTTGGTAGCCATGTGTTAGTTTCCACTAGCCGACTTTGAAATTTTAATTTATCATTTGTCCAATGAAGTTATTAAATTTTGTATGTGTGTAAGATTTTAGTAAGGGACGCGGGTGGCGCTGTGAGTAAAACCTCAGTGCCTAGGACTTGCCGATCGTATGGTTGGCGGTTCGAATCCCCGCGGCGGGGTGAGCTCCCGTCGTTCGGTCCCAGCTTCTGCCCACCTAGCAGTTCGAAAGCACCCCCAAGTGCAAGTAGATAAATAGGGACTGCTTTATAGCGGGAAGGTAAACGGCGTTTCCGTGTGTGGCGCTGGTGCTGGCTCGCCAGCTGCAGCTTCGTCACACTGGCCACGTGACCCGGAAGTGTCTTCGGATGGCGCCGGCTCACAGCCTCTAGAGCGAGATGAGCACACAACCCTAGAGTCGGACACGACTGGCCCGTACAGGCAGGGGTACCATTACCTTTACCTTTAAGATTTTAGTGATGTATGGAAGTAAGAGCTGGACCTTAAAGAAGGCTGATTGCCCAAGAATTGATACTTTTGAATTATGGTGCTGGAGGAGACTCTTGAGAGTCCCATGGACTGCAAGAAGATCAAACCTATCCGTTCTTAAGGAAATCAGCCCTGAGTGCTCACTTTCGCCACCTCATGAGCAGAGAAGACTCCGTGGAAAAGACCCTGATGTTGGGAAAGATTGAGGGCACAAGGAGAAGGGGACGACAGAGGATGAGATGGTTGGACAGTGTTCTCGAAGCTATGAACATGAGCTATGAACATGAGTTTGACCAAACTGCAGGAGGCAGTGGAAGACAGGAATGCCTGGCGTGCTCTGGTCCATGGGGTCATGAAGAGTTGGACATGACTAAACGACTAAACAACAACAACAAATATTTTTTATTTGAACCTAAGATGCATTCCATAGATTTTGGCAGGGTTTCTTGTTCCATTTCAAATTGTATTCACATTAATGCTGAACTTTTTTCAGTCACCCAGGGAGAGGGGAAGAAACACACACACACAGTGCAGGAGAAATTAAGTAAAATTAGGGGCCAGTTGAGAGGTATGTGGGTGTGGCATTACTTTTAATAAAACTCAGTTGAATCACCACAGTAACAACATAGCATTTTAAAAATCCAACTTTAACCTATCTTTATGGATCAGTTCCAGATAGTATCTTTTTGGAGATGAATAGGACCAACAGATGAGTTAATGCATGTTTCTCATGCCAGGAAAAGTTAATACTTGTTAGCTGGGGATTCTTGGTGCTTCTGCTGAGAAGGGCAGAGTGCCTGAAATCTGGCAGAAGTACAGCATTTTTCTTGAGATTTGTTGCCGCACCAGTTAACTACTAATCAGATACTCTATCGCCATCCAAGAACATACCCTTGGTAGTTTCTTCCATGGACTCATAACAAAGGGTCCTTGGTGGAATGTAGAGAAATGGGGCTATATAGTAGTATAGTAGTAGTAGTAATAGTAGTAATACCACCTGTCTTTGAGAGGTTGGACGAAGTCTGACCCTAAACATATTTCTGAATGCACTGTACAATCTTTTTCTGTCAAATAAGTGTTCTGTGACTGTGGATGATTATTGGGTTTTTGTATAATAATCATTATATCATCTGCCATATTTGATGCTCATTTCTAAGATTTTAATTGGCCTCTTAGAACATTCAATTAAAATATATAAAAGTGTTTTTTTAAAAAAACAACAACAACCATGTCACCTCGACAGAACCTTTGTAGGATGAAAACATATGTTCTTTGTGCAGAAGGTTTCGGGTTAGATCCTGAACATCTCCAGGTAAGACTAGGAAATAATCCTTCCAATCAGAATAGATAATACTGAGCTAGATGAACCAATGATCTGACGTGGTGTAAGTCAGATTCCTGTATTCCTATGTACCAAAAATATACAAATCTATTAACCTTTATCAGGCAGATATTATGGCTCATATTGGTTTGTCTTAGCTTTGAAAGTTCAATCTGGCAACCGTAGCAAGTATGTCCCACACAGCTCTGCCTTTAAAAAATCCTAGACTTGGAGATTTTTTCGTTTAAGCACTAGGAAAGGCAACCCTAGAGAAAATACTGCTAATATCAGCACAAACCCACATTTCTGTTTCTCTGTTGGGGTGCTTTCATCTTCAAAGAAGTTTTTTATTGCCAAAAAAAAAAAAAAACCTACCAAAGTGCATACATTTTTGTGTGTGTGAACATGACAGTTTGCTTTGTAGGCTTGTTTTTTCACATTCAGAGCACTCCTGTGCTAAGCCTTTTGTAAGCAGGGCCTGCAGATATGTGGAGAAATAGCTTATCTTAATGATAACTTAAAATATCATAAATAGTAAACCTCTTCAATATTGCTGGTCTGAAACACTACACAAATTACTGTTCTTGAATTGCTGCAATTAATATTTACTTTTTCAAGTATTCAATGAATCATAATTTAAAGGTTCTCATTAGTTAACTAAATCCAGTGCTATTTTTCTAGAAAAAGAGGTTGCCGGAACTCACCATGAACACCTCCCTTGT
Source organism: Podarcis tiliguerta (assembly GCF_965153285.1). NCBI lineage: Eukaryota > Metazoa > Chordata > Lepidosauria > Squamata > Lacertidae > Podarcis > Podarcis tiliguerta. The sequence goes on from NC_139534.1 coordinate 41,642,876, forward strand.
TCTCTTATAATGGCAATGGCGCCCACCAGAGAGGTGCCGGAACTGAGTTCTAGTGAGTTCTGGCTGGAAAAAGGCCCTGACTAAATCCAATCAAGTTAGAATTCCTGGCACTTACAGAGCATGTTTCAGGAATTTGAGGGTTGAAATTCCATTTCTGAAGCGCATAAAGCTGTAAATGTTAACTCTTAGAAAAACTGACCTGCCCACCAATCACATTTCTCTCTATATATAATAAAATTGGAACAATGTCATTGCATAGCCCCCATTACAGGATTTGTAGTGTCACATCACAATTCTGGATTTGCGTGAAGTCAGGATGGGGTGTGGAAGCAAAAGTGAGGGCAGGTTGCAAAACAGCATTGGGCATGGCATGGGAGTGAACAAAGAGGGACACTTACAGAGGAAAAGTGGTTTAAAACAACAGCAGAAGTTTGAGTAATGCAGGAATGGAGAGAACTGAGAAGAAAATGGTGGCTTAAAGCAATGGCAAATGTTTGAGTAAAATACAGTGAAGTTACTATTGAATATCTGAGGGTTCCACAGCCTTTATCTGTCTTATATGCCACATCTGAAGAATGAAAGAGGGGGACGTTTGAGTACATCAAGAATGGAGAACCACTGAAAGGGGGGAAGCGGGTGTTTTAAACAATGGTGGGAGCTTGGGCAAAGTGATGGTTAGAGCAGCATTTAGGGGGAAATTGTGGTTTTAAATAATGGCAGAGGTTTGAGTAGAGTGATGAATGGGTGACATAGTGGTAAAGTGGTAGTTTAAAGGAAGGTTTGAGTGAGAAGGGAGCTTGGGGTGGCTCTGTTATGTTAGCTTTATGATGTTGGCTTTTGTGTTGTACCCATTCCTGTTCTTTCTCCTTGTAAAAACAATTTTTAAAAAAATCTAGCAGTGTTTCTCCACCCCCACTCAACTCAAACTTCTGCTGTTGCTTAAAACAGCCACTTCCCCCCTTTCAGTGTGTCTTCCTTTTCGCTGTATTCAAACTTGTCCCTCTTCGATTCCTCAGCTTGCTCATGAGTGTGAGTGAGATGTGGGGCCCTTAAATATTCCATTGTACCTTCATGCACTGTATTTCTAGATTTTCAATGTAATATGGAACATACATTTTGTTAACAAGCAAGCACCCATATATGTACAACATCCATCAACGAGGAGTTGAAAGTAGGGATGAAAATGGGATTGAAGATGAAAGCAGGGGCATGAAAGGATCTGCAAAGCAGGAGGGGGTGGTGACTTCAGAAGGTGCTTAGTAGTTACAGTGTGCGGGAGGAGGAAAACAAAAGAGGTCACCTTGGGGCTGGTTGGTGTCCAAGAGGGGGTTAGCACAAAAAGAGGTGGAGGCATGGCCATGGAGGTGAAGGTGAAAATGGGTGCAAAGGGGGTGCATAATAGAAGAAAGAAGTGGCTGCAGAAATGGGTTTGGGAAGGTGAAAAGCAATCTTGGTAGCTGTATGGAGTGGGAAGGGGATACTCCAGGGCATGGTTAGGCAAACTAAGGCCCAGGGGCTGAATCCTGCCCAATCACCTTCTAAAAACGCCCGCAGACAATCTGGGAATCAGCGTGTTTTTGCATGAGTAGAATGTGTCCTTTTATTTAAAATGCATCTCTGGGTTATTTGTGGGGCATTAGGAATTCGTTCATTTCCCCTGTCAAAATATAGTCTGGCCCCCCACAAGGTCTGAGGGACAGTGGACTGGCCCCCTGCTGAAAAGGTTTGCTGACCCCTTCTCCAGGGGGTACCATGGGAGAATGGCAGGGGGCTTGGTAAATGGAGTGAGCATGGGCACAGCCCCAAATATTACCATATACGTTAAAGCAGAGTTACTTGCATGATTCAAACCGTATAATGTGAAGGTGCTAGTGGCCTTTAGGTAGCAAGTGAGATTATTTGCAATACCTTTTGAACAAAAAAAAGGAAGGCTCAAAAGCTTAATGTAAAACCCAAGAAAATCTGCCTAGTTAGGGCCAATGATTTAAAACCTATACCAAAGGGATTAGTTTAGCAACTTGTTAATTATGTATCTTTGTTTTTCCTCTAAAGATTTGTTGTATTTTGTAAACCTCAGAGTCCATACTAGCAGATGGTAGGTGGTGCTGTTTTGGCAACATAAGGGGTGGCACTGAGAGAATTGAGATTGCCGTTAGTATATGTGACGTAATATTTATGTACCTCACGCAACATTGTTCTACCTCAACAGTTGGAGGCTGTATGGCTCTGAATGCCAGTTGCTGTAACCCAATGAGATGGCTGCGGTTAAATAACTAAATTGTTATGGTGTTTGTTTCTGCTGCTGCTGGAATCACAAGTGGGCAGAGCACTATTGTACTCACGTCTTGTTTGTAGGGTTTCCATAGACATTTGGTTGGCCACAGTGAGAACAGGATGCTAGACTAGACAGGCCATTAACCTGATTCAGCAGTGTGTTTCTTAACATTTTGTTTATATAATTAGGAAGTGGAGTCTGTGCCACTCATGGTAATGTATTACTTTGTTAAAGTGTTGAGGTTTTGAGGCACTCGATCTGGGGAAAAAAATCCCATTATCTGTTTACACAAAGAGAGTAGAAAAGACAGGAAATTACTAATTTTTATGTTTGTCTCATTGTATTTTTAGCCTGCTTGGTCCTATAGGCTCCATGTGCCTAACACTACTTTAAAACATATACACAGAAGCCAGTCAAAACGAAAGAATTAAACAAGCTCAACAGAGGTTAAAAGCCTATACCCACTGTTGACAAGTATCCTAGTGGACATTTCCACATCTTTTATAACCAACCTCATTACCTATTTCTACTCCAGGGCAACACAAGAACAGGTCCAACTGTTCGTTCTCTCTCCCTCCCGCGCTCGCTCTCTCTCTCTCTCTCTCTCTCTGTGTGTGTGTGTGTCACTCCTAAGGATTAGACTCCATTTCAATCTTTCTGCGCTAAATGCTCTGTTCTTCCTCCCCTCCAGGTGAATCCAATATTTTCCCTTTCTGTAGTAGGAACTTGCAAACAATGTCATGGACATTAATTTCCTTTCTTAAATCATTATGCATTGTTATTCTCTTTGGAAACCTTTTCCACTGGCTTTAACAAGAAATTACTTGTATAGGATTCCCTCACCTGTTTTACTAGTAATGTTTATGATGCCACAGCTAGACGTGCCCAGGCATAATTTGCCCAAACTACTTTTACTTTATTGGTTCCATAAACGTTTTTCAACACCTCATTGATCTAATGAACCATCAAGGATTTCCAAGGTGTTTAACAAAACAAAAACACCCTTTGTGTGTAAACAAAACCTATTCTCTAATCGGCCTTTCTTTTTGCTAGATTTCTTCAGTGGTGTCAATGTTCCCATCCTTGTGGCTGCAAATTACAAAGTCAGATGGTAGAAATGTGTGAAGCTGCTATTTGTAGATAAAATAGTGAAGGAAAATAATAGCCTGGTGCTCCATTTCTCTCTTAGAGGAAGAGCCAGAGCTCAGTGGTAGAGCACAAATTCTGCATGCAAACCAATCCCTGGCATCTCTAGGTAGGGCTGGGAAGGATTTTTTTCTGGCTGAAACTCTGGAGGACTGCTGCCTGTCAGTTTCAGCGTTACACAGTTGACAATGTTCCTAAATACTACAATGTTCCTAAATACTGCCTGAAAAATCACAACTCATCTTCATGTGGTCTCCTCATCAACAAGGCTGGTTTCATGAGAGCTGTTGTGTTTTCTGTTCGGTACTATTTCCAATGCACTGAATCTTGATATTTTCTTGATCGGAAACTGCCAATCTGTGTACTAGGACATACCAGCTGACGTCATGAGAGAGATGAAGTGTACAGTGGTACCACGGGTTAAGTACGTAATTCATTCTGGAGGTCTGTTCTTAACCTGAAACTGTTCTTAACCTGACGTACCACTTTAGTTAATGGGGCCTCCTGCTGCCACCGTGCCGTCGCCGCGCGATTTCTCTTCTCATCCTGAAGCAAAGTTCTTAACCCGAGGTAATATTTCCGGGTAAGCGGATCCTGTAACCTGAAGCATCTGTAACCCGAGGAACCACTGTATGTTGAAAAATTATCACCACATTGGATGCACCCATTGTTGTGTGCCGCTTGTAGTTAGGAGACATTGTATAGCATTGATTGTCTCCCTGTCAATATAGGGAAATTATAATTTAAATGAATTACAATTTGAAAGAAGAGAGCTTTTAAACCCACAGTCATGCCCCTCCAATGCAGGTGGCAACATGCCCATTTGGCATTGTTGTGCCCCTTCCCCTTCTGCACCAGCTGCAAATAGCACTCCTGGTCCCAACACTGCATGAAGTTGCCCTTGCACCCATTCATAACATCCCTGGGGTGGAATTTTCCTAACACATTCACAGAAAGAGATCATTTCAAGTATAAACCCAAATCTGTTAAATTTCCTTTTTGTTTTACTACTTTTTGCCTCTGGGGTTTCAATAAAAGGACTTAAATTCATGAGTCAAGCACTTAATATTGTTCCTACATTGACATTTGTAGGCACACAGTCTATTTCAAAAGAGGGAAAACTATACGTAGGTTTGCATTCATTAATCACGGCAATTTAATTAACGAGCTGCCCTTCAAGATGGAGCATTCATGCGGTTCTGTGCTACAGTGCAACTGGAATGAGCATCTCAGGCTGCACTGAATGAGTTGAGAGATGACTCCTTCTTAAAATATGGGAAGGGTCTAATGAGAGGGATGTTGGAGCCCTTTGGGAGAAGGATCCAGAGCCTGTTTGGGATGAAGGACTGAGCACGGTGAAGAGAAGACCAATGGGTTTTTGCTGGGTGTGCTCATTCAGAAGTTACCTATTTGTCTAATATGTTCCATCTAAATGAGGGAAAGGGGGTGGGTTGGGTAAAGAAGCATATACCAAAAGGGATTTCCTCTGTGACTTCTAACAGCACATACCAATGTGCAGTCAGTTGGGTGGATGGGTGCAAAGTAGAGCATCAAGTAGACTGAAGAAATAAGATGACAGCCAGGGTGGCAAGAGCAGTGTGACAGAGCAAAGCAAACCAGCAGGAAAAAGGACCATCTTGTGGCAGGGAAGTTAATATATTGATTTTTGGCAGCAGCAGGTGCTAATTGGACAGTGGCCTAATTGGTGGCTGCAGTGGTTGCAATTGGCAGGCTGCACAGACCAAGGGCAAAGACCAACTGTGAGCCACGTGTTGTGCTCCTGTGCCCTATTGGGGAAGAGGATTCACTGATAGGATGCCACCACAGATACAGGCCGTGCTTTTTTTCTGGGGGTACTCAAGGATAGGCAGTATCAAAATCTATTTTTTTTAAAATGTTTAAAAAGCACTGGATACAGGAAAGACATTTGAAGCTGGGGTGGGGGGTGTAAGAGAGAGAATATGGACAGTGTTGGTGGAATCCTGTGGAAAAAAGGTGTTGCTAATGTTAAAATAAAATTTCCACACATTTTTGTGGGTTTCAGCTATGGATGGGTGAATCCATCTATTTTTGGTCCTTGTCACTTTTGCATATGTTCACCTATTTCTTTCTTCTTCATAATCTGTATACCCCCTAACTGTAAATAGAATGTCTTAGCAGTTTACTGCTAAGTCCATCCTGTCCCATTTCCACTACAATGGATAATTTATTGATGTGCTTTTGTGAGAGAGAAAAATCTGTACCAAAAATTGTATTTAAATAGGCGAACATCAAATTCCGGAAGCATCCGGTTTTAACTTACCTGCACTATACTAGTGAACTTAGACCTGTGACATAGCATATTTAACATTCAGGTTAATCCTTCCCTTTATTTAAGATTAAGTATTGAAACCCAGTGCAAGCTTTCTCTTCTGATTTGTAAAGTGCTTCCTCGAGATGAGTAACAGTACTTGCATTAATATGTATAATACTGTAATTGGCATTCCTAATGTGTTGTGATGAGACTTGAAATGGTTCGTTGAGCTGCACACTTTCCAAAAGCTTATTAGAAATGCCTCACACATTTAATGCATGGTGACTTATTATGCACTACATAACCAACTCAGTGTAGAATAGGAAGGGGTGGCTGACTTGATACACTGTCACTGTGCTCTGAAAGCCCTGCAGTTTTCTTTATTTCTTTCCTGCTGGTGTTTCTGCATAGAAAAAAGCCAGTGTTAGCAAGGAATTTAATTTATTTTCAGACTTATCAAAACTGATCAAATAATTACCATCTATTAAAGAAGACGCATGAGAGTGCTTTTATTCTTGTTGTCTCTTCATAAACAGGATAATTTTTATGTTTACGTGTTTATATTACTTATTTTGACTAATATTTTAATATGCTATTTTAATACTTCATCAGAAATAGCAGACTCAAATTCACCTTAGAGATTAACCTTCCTGCCAAGCACATTTCCAGGAACTATGGTTAAACTATAGAACTTGCTCCCAGGGGAGGCAGTAATGACCACCAGCTTTAATGACTTTGAAAGAGGATTAGACAAAATTCATGGAGTGGCTATTAGCCAAGAAGGCTATGTCCAGCCTCCATGGCTGGAGGCAGTAATGCTTCCGAATGCCAATTGCTGGAAACTGCAGGAGAACAGAGTGTTCTTGTGCTCATGGCCTGCTTGCAGGTTTCCCACAGGTTGACCACTGCGAGAGCAGAATGCTGGACTAGATGGCCCACTGGCCTGATCCTGCAGGCACTTTTTGTGTTCTTATGTTCACCTCCAGTTTTGGAGATTGTTTAGATGGTGGCCGGAGTGTCAGCTGTATGACCAATGGCTAGCACTTTTCCTCTCCGCCATATCATACCTGTCAAAATCCCTCCACCAGTGCTAGAAATGACCCCCATCTGCCAACTTTCTGTCTCTAGACACTCTACGGCTATACAAAAGATTCTCTCTTCCAAGCTCATTCCAAATAGGTCCTTTTGCTAATCCTGCCAGTCTGCATATCCCTACAACCTTTTCTTTTTCTGCTGATCAGAGGCCATTGCATAGAGTTTCCCCTTGACTGCAACATACAAATTTGCACACTCTTTGATGAGAACACCATTAATTTAAATAGAACAGAGAGCAGGCTTGGCATTTGAAATGGTACCAAGGTCAGAAGGGAGCAAGACTTCAGCCAGGTGGCAAGCAGCCAGAAGTGATGGGCTAAGATGGAAAAGGTGGGGTTGCAGGATGGAAGAGGACCTTCTGTCCACAGGAAACAAAGCCTTTCTTTTCAGTGTTTGAGACATAAACTCAACATACTACTGCACTGAATTCTGATGTCAGATTCATAACAGTTTTTTAAAAGACGATTTGAGTATCTACTTTATCCTACTGAGAACATTTGAAACTGACACAGCATGTATCAAGAATGAAGGGGTCCTTTAAATGAACATTCAACCTCCAAATAGTTCAGAATCCCCCCGCCCCCAGCCATAATATTAGGGTTACTTCCAGTGGCAGCTGCAACACCCAAACAGCATGGCTTCCTTGTCTATTGTCTTCTCATGGTAATAGCATCTGTAGATCTCAGGGTGGTTCAAAACATAACAAATACAATATAAAGACACAAAATACATAATAAAAACCCAAACCAAAAAACCCACAAACCAAAAAACCCACAATCCAATAAACCCACCTCCCCCCACCCCATTCCACTGATACCTATAGGTTTATAGGAGTGGCGAATTTCTGGCTGTCAAAAGTTTTGTATCGCATACACTTTTCACTAAAATTTGTGCATAATTTAAGTAAGGAAATCATTCAACAGTATGCTTGTACATTTTGGTGGCTTGTATTGCTATCAGCCCTGAAGTTTCTATTATGCCTATGATGATTTATTCATTCTGGGTGCTTAGAGAAACATGTCATTGTTTTCTCTCGTTGTTTAAAAAGATTACTTAGAATTAGGAGGAGGGAGAATTAAAAGATTACACTGAGCAAAGCAGGCTTCCTAGTCACTGAAACCAAAGCATAACCTGAAACAGGAATTTTCCTTTGAAATCTTGCCCTGTAGGCAGCATATACAATGGAAACTAAGATAAAACAGCTCAGCCGCGGAGAATTTAAATGGAAAGGAAAGCCACGATGAAATTTGCCAGTCAAATGGCATTCTCAAATGATGCCAGTGATCCTATGAGAGTGCACAATTAACCTTTTTATCAGACCTGTATCAAGTGCCTTGAAGGTTGTGATATTTCTCTGTGGAAAACTAATTTTTGAAACCTGAGGCTTAAATAATTATGTGAAGAGGAATGTGTGATGATTGAGGCAGCAGAGAGATGATTACAGTTGTTTGCCCACTGCATCTTATGGGCCCAGGTATACTACAGGAGAAAAGTCATTCAGAGACTTACTTAACTTTTACTTATCATCCAGTAATATCTCAGCTCACGGCCATAATGTGCTCTTTGATCATGCTTTATTGTTACAGCATAAAACTATTTTTTTCTCTTATTACATTTACACTCTCTTGATTCTCAAGTTCTATTAAATGTTGAGATTTTACGTTTAAAATGAGAGTTTTGCAAAACCTCTTGTTTGTAGTGTGTGATAGTTTGTAGTGTGTGATAGCTTGTTTGTAGTGTGTGATAGCTGCCTGCCAGGGGACCCAACTTTGTCTTGCACAGTGAGGTTTCGCTTTCCTCTCTTTTCCCTGCTGCCTGCCGTATGACACTCAAATCTGCTATGTAAGCTTGGTGGGTGTCAGGGACTGGCAGGATGCTGATGAGTGTGCACTGGAGTGTGCACTTGCTGGAGTCTGCCATGGGAGAGGAGGGCAGTGGTCTTTGGGAAGCAGTACCAGCCAGGAGGCAAGAATCAGAGGCAGGGGAAGCTTCAGAGCTGGAGGAAGAGGCAGGCCAGGCAAGTGAAGGGCTATGTGCTTCCCCTACCCTCCCCTGCACCACTGTCTCCTAGAACCAGGAGAGAATTGAAGTGGGAAGAGCAGAAGCAGCTTCCACGCAGGTGTAGTCTACGGCTACATGTGCACAGCGTGTCGGGGGGAGGCACATAAACTGGTGGAGGGGGAGTGGTCCCCGAGTTGCTACAACTACTCCATAGAGCGCAGACCTGGGAATAGCTGCCTAGAGTGACGCCAATTTGGTGTATGTAGGTCTCCAGAGCTGTAGAAGCAACTGTAAGTGTTCTCTTTGACAATAAAAAGCAGTTTAAAATAATGCTTAATATTTACATGGCAAATTTGGACATCTCCACTCACCATTTGGATGCATGATAAGGTAAGTAAACATCAGGCAGATTGGGTACAGATTTGCCCCTCACTGAATAGAACGGCTCCTTCCCTTTGAGGAAGGAGCCAGGAATCGGCAAAAGCTCTCCACTGGAGGGGGAAAGAGAGAGGCAATTTTTACCAATTTCTCCTTGCTTCTGAATTCCCCAGTGCTACTTCTTATGCTGTTCCTGAGGTCCCTCTGCAAAAACCTCCCATCTCTAGTGACTGGAACACCAATGATTTATACAACCCCATATGTTAGGCAACATTAAGTACATTGCTACTGTAATGATAGCAGGATTTGGACACACAGCAAACACCTTTTATATTCTTAGAAAAATATGGTTGCTTTTGATACTTTGGTTGACTTGTGACTCTGCTATGACAATATATTCATGTCTTAATGTGCGTCTTTGAAGCCATGCATTTATTTATTTATTTATTTATTGATTGATTGATTGGTATTCCTCTTAAAAAGTCTGGCAATAAAAGTATTCTATAATGATTGAAAATTAGCTTTGGTGTTCAACTTCAACCCTTCCAGCTTTATTTGATTTATATACCAGCTGGCACCCCAAAGAATTTGATATGTGCGTGGATTTTGCTAGGTGACAATTACAAGCTATACAGGGCATGAGCTGTACTTCTGGCAACCAAGGGTGGGGAAGGCTCCATGTAATCGCCAGTTACGACTGCTAAGTGACTACTGAGAAAGCGTGCACAGGTTATGGGATCTGATATCCAGGCTATATATCTGTACAGACTTAGATAGCAGCCTGTGCAGGCAAAACTCAGTTAACATAATTTCAACTGCGCAGGCTACTAAATTTTTATTTTTATTTTTGCCAGCCGCCAAGTTACAGCACTTGGATGTGGCGGCCTAGATGTGGAATACACATCCCTGCATTCTGTCTGGTTGTGCTTCTCCAGTTTCAAGCCCTATTGTTACATATAAATACAGTGGTACCTTGGGTTACAGACGCTTCAGGTTACAGACTCCGCTAACCTAGAAATATTACCTCGGGTTAAGAACTTTGCTTCAGGATGAGAACAGAAATTGTGCGGCGGCAGCACAGTGGCAGCAGGAGGTCCCATTAGCTAAAGTGGTGCTTCAGGTTAAGAACAGACCTCCAGAATGAATTAAGTTCTTAACCTGAGGTACCACTGTACTAGATATGGAAAATAATGCACCTATGTTCATTTCTTAGCCCGCTGGCTCTTTCTTTTTAGTCTGCTTGACACACTCCTGGTGTTTGAAATAGATTTCTGGTGTGAAGCATTTCATACAAAGGGTTTGATTGATAGGAATGTGTCTGGTAATGAGAATGATTGAAACTGAAAGAGAAAAGTCAGTCAACCAAAGCATGGCTTTTTTGTAGTCCTTTGGTGGTGGGGAGGCATCTAAGACTACATGGGGAGTCGAAATAAACATTAGGCCTTTTGAAAGCACTATGCCTTCAGGGCACCCAAGGAAGTCCATTTAAGGCTTACTTTGCTCGGCTTTTACACAGATATATATTTATAAATATATTTGACATTCCCCTGAATACACATTCTTCGTTGGAATTCATAATGGAAAGACAGTGCACAGTTAAACACACTTCAGGGCTGTTGAAATCCATGTGCTTAACTGTCTCTCTTTACATTTGGAGGATAAAGCCATTATTTAGGGAGCAGCAGGGGCAACCCAGCAGGTATAAAGCATACCTAAGTTGTATTGAAATTATTTGAAACTAAAGTGCATAGCTAAACACTTAAGCAGGCTGCACCTAGCTTTTGCTCAGCAAATGAATCCCAGCACAGTTAATCATGCTTAAAATCAGTGGGACCTGCAGAGAAATCCTAAACTTGTTTACGGAGAAATAAGTCCTACTGAGATCAGTATTGTTTATTCCATGGTAAGCATATTTAGGACTTTAGCCCAAATTACATGGTGAATTTTGTGTACTTATTTCAATGTCAAGATTTCATCTTCCAGGGCTAAAGAGAAGGGTTGAAGATACTTCACTTCTCTTATGGTACAATATAATATGGGGAAGAAACGCTCAGTTCTACAATTGAGGGCAGGACATATGCAGAAGAAGTCTTCTGACCGAGTGCATATTCCCTATTGGATTGGAAACCACATATGAAAAAGCAGGGACAGCAACTGCCTTGGGCCCCAGGCTTCAGGGGCGCTGTCATGGGCTATCTACTCAACTATCCACTTAACAGGTGAAACAAAGAGTGCAAACAGTTCATCTTCCCTTGTAAAGCTGGCAATGCTAACCTGTGCGGACAGTGTTAACGTGTGCTTGCTTGTTTTTCATTCGTTTGATTCGGTCAGTTCCATGCTTTCAGATTTAGTTGTTCTATGACAGTGATAACTCATGCAAGCAAAAAATCTGTTCATGTTGTAAGGAGTGTGCAAGTGTAACAACAAATAAAATCTCTTCCAGATGACCAGTTTGTTGAGTATTCATTCTAATGTGGGAGATTAGACAGTGCTGACTATTTACTGAACATTCTTTCTGGTTTGTTTGTGGGGAGGTTGTGTTGTGTTGCAACAAGCAAATGTTATCTGAAACTTTCCGGCACATGTCCTTGTCACTTTCCTTATCGTGAAAAGTCTGGTTTTGGAGATACTGTACTAAATAGCTGAATAAATCAGAGCAGGTCCAGAAGATGCTCCACACCTGGGGTGTCATTAAATCTAGGTTTGGTCCTCTGTGTGTGTGTGTGTGTGTGTGTGTGTGTGTGTGTGTGGCAGGGAGTGCTGAATGTGTACGGTAGTTCCTATCCAGTACTTAAGGTGATGTGTTCAGTCCCTGACAGCTAGATTATGGACCACATACACAGTGCTGATGTGGAGGCTGGTTGTGTCAGCTTTCACAGCACTATTTGTTTGAATTGAAGGCTAGGAGCTGAATCCAGTCCATCCCTTTCTTCCTTCCCTGTGTGACAGGGACCCATCCCCTCTGCCAGTAGGTGATCATTTCTGTCAAAGCTGACACTGCCATCTATCCTTTTGGCACCCATATGTGCATATCAACATGTGGGCAGCCTGTGTCTGTCTGTATATTTTTGGTTGAGGTCCAATATGTCAAAGTAAATTAGGCTAATTTAATAAAAAATTAACTTCTGCAATCATGTGATTTTGATGGTTGTTTAACTGTGTATTCCTCTACTTTTTTTTTTTTAAGAAAAGGGGGAAAGGGTGCCAACAGAAACCCTGAACTTCAGTGCCAAAACCTGTATTGAATATCCTGAAGATTTCTTACATTATTTTGGAAGAGAAGCACTCTGCTGATGTGTAAATGACTTTTTAAAAGAAATGTAAATTATAACTAAAGAGTTCTGAATTTCTAATTAATTATGAATGCTAATATAATTGAGTGTATAAATCTACACTGATTTTTGTATTGTATGGAAAGAATATTTTCTGGATTATGCTGGCTTTTCTATCCTTTTTGGTGGGTGATGTTGCAAAAAGCAAGCATGCTCATGCAAATTAGGACTTCGGTTCAGAAAGCTGTTCTTTATGTGGTTGCTGCAAATATTGTTGCATAATTTCACTAGTTAGATGAATTGTAAAAATGGTAATGCTGATTTGAGAGCTAAAACTTTTGTATTCGGGAAGGGATTATGCCCAATAAATACCAATAAATGAATAATTTAATAAATAAATACAATAAATAAATACCAATAAAATGACCAACAAATACGTATGTGTGTGTGTGTGCACGCGCACACACACACACACACACACACACACACACAATTTTGTTAGTGGGTTGCTTTCTTTTTTCTGGACAGGCAAAAACAGTGCTTTTCCTGGGGGGACGCAGGAGGACACATACCCCTAAACATTTTGTGAATCTTTGTACTTTTGTCCATTTACAGTATTTATTTTCCCCGATGGTGATTTTATGGAGTCAAAATGAGAATACAGTCATACCTCAAGTTACAGATGCTTCAGGGTGAGTTTTTTCAGGTTGCAGACCGCCGAGACCCGGAAGTACCAGAACGGGTTACTTCCGGGTTTCAGCGCACTCACAGAAGCGCCAAATCACAACCCGCACATGCACAGACGAGGGTTGTGAACGCTGCAGGTTGCAAATGTGCATCCCACATGGATCACATTCGCAACCCAAGCGTCCACTGTACCCTTTTTTTATATATAGAATATAAGCACTAGGTAAAAGTATGTATACAATCTTCTCTTTCTTTGTGTTTATGTAGTTGAATCTATCTTTTTATGGTCATATACCTATAATCTAGTTTGGAACTGGATTTCAACATTTGTTTTGAGCTATAGGTTAATGCATTCTGGCATTTACAGTTCTTTTGTAGTTCGTGTTCATTATATTTGTATATTATCATTTTATTTCTTTGCTGAACTGAATAGTCTTGACCTTTTCCAAAGAGCCAGACTTTCTATGCCAGAAAATAATTGCCAGTTGTCCGTGCTTGCTACTTTACTTTTTCTGCTGTGATGTACTTGGGTACAGTGATACCTTGGATTAAGAACTTAATTCGTTCTGGAGGTCCGTTCTTAACCTGAAACTGTTCTTAACCTGAAGACCACTTTAGCTAATGGGGCCTCCTGCTGCCGCTGCACCACCGCTGCGCGATTTCTGTTCTCATCCTGAAGCAAAGTTCTTAACCCGAGGTACTATTTCTGGGTTAGTGGAGTCTGTAACCCAAAGCATCTGTAACCTGAGGTACCACTGTACTTGAATTTGATCTTCATCATAGCCAAATTCTGTAATAATGCTAAAATAGATTCATCAAGCTTGGCAAGTGGGTAAGAGACACTTAGGTGTTTTTCAGATCACCTTGCTATACTTTTTGATGAACAAAAATGAGTTTCTTACCTGTGGCTCTTCATCCATTACATGGCAATGGTCTCAGTGAGCAAGTGGGTGAAAAGTTATTCCACTAATCTGTTCATCCATTCCATTACCTCCTGTCCATCATTAATGCCATTGTTGTGGGCAGAGCAACACACTTCTTTTGTTGCTCCAAACCAGCCACTACTTCCAAGTCTCAAATAGTGCTTGCCACCCAAAGCCAAAAGTCATATTATGGATGGAAAGATGATTGGATCTTCCTCCCCAAATCTTCTACAGATGGTTGGGAAAAACCTAGAGCAGATTTAGGGGGTGCACAGTGGGAGGGGGGAAAGCCCCATTGCACAAGCGCAAATCCTTGTGCTGAAGTGCTGAACACTGCATTGGATAGAAGCCATAGCTTGCAGCATACCAAACAGTGTATAGCCTCTCCATTTACCTGCTTCCCTCACCCCAATTATCTGCTCTATAATGCTATCCTCTGATATGAAGAGGATTGCATTAATGTCGAGGCAAAATTAGGTGAAATTGGTTGCTGAAATCTTGTCTTTTTCCTGGATTTTCCTTTTCTTCATTATGTTTCCTGGTCATGCTCGAGTGTGATGAAATGTTAATAACTGGATTTTTAATATAATCATTAATAATGATATTATTTTGCTATAATATATCCTCTGTATTGACAATTCCCCCCCGATGACCACCCCAATCATAGAGCATATAGTTACAGATAGCCTTGATCATGCAGACTTGTTCTACTGAGTTCATAATCAACACTATCTATGGGCAGATTTTAATTTCCTTTTACCCATTATGGCGCAGTGAACTATATGATTTATTTTTCCTGCTTCCATTGCCTTCCTATTTTGTATGGTTATTTACCTTATTCAGAAGGGTTGGTTTGTGTACACTTTTTGAATATCTGTTGAGCATACTTGAAGAAGCAGGCTGGAATCTATTTCCGGTAATGCTAGATAAAAACCTTCAATGTCCTGTCATGAGGCACTCGAAAGCAAAACTATATTAGGCCAAGGGCTAATAACTGCTTCATTGTATCTCACTATATTTGGCATATTTTCCAATACATGACATCATACCATGTATTCAGGTCTGCCATCATCCGTAGTTGCCATCATATTTGTAAAATGATAATAAGCAAAACCCAAAGTGGTTGGTGAAATACATGTACAAACCCATACTTAGCTTGGTTAATAAGCCTTGTTTCCCCTTAAAAGCTTTCTAATACGGCTTTAAGAATGAAGGTGCGTAAGCAAATTGCGGGCAGACTGATAACTGCAATTTGGTGTGCAATTACAGATGCATAAGCTTCACTAAGTCTGTTCTTAATACATCAAATATTTTGGGGGGCAGGGGGGAATATGGCTGAAATGAGCTTCTTTTGGAAGTAGCTTGAAAGTTTCGCCGCCTTTGATACCAGATGTGTTTTTGGTTTGAAACACATCTGTATGAGCTTCCACTAGAACAGGAATCGGCAAACTCGGCCCTCCAGATGTTTTGGGACTACAG
Source organism: Podarcis tiliguerta (assembly GCF_965153285.1). Classification (NCBI taxonomy): domain Eukaryota; kingdom Metazoa; phylum Chordata; class Lepidosauria; order Squamata; family Lacertidae; genus Podarcis; species Podarcis tiliguerta. Next base: position 41,658,425 of record NC_139534.1, read on the forward strand.
TTCCCATCATCCCTGACCACTGGTCCTGTTAGCTAGGAATGATGGGAGTTGTAGTCCCAAAACATCTGGAGGGCCGAGTTTGCCTATGCCTGTGCTAGAATGTTTAAACCTATATGTATTTTATATATATATATATATATATATATATATATATATATATGCATGCAGCATCCTATAAGAGAATCCCTTTTTAGAAGTGAATCTGAAACCATAGCAGATATTTTGTGTACTCTGTTGTGGTATTCTGCCTGAAGAAGCCCACCAGAGTTTGCTGTATTTCATTTTCTGTGTATCTTTTTTTAAAAAAATAATTATGATTTTCAGTTATATACATTTCAATAGTTTTACAATCATTCTAATATTTCAAAACGCGACTTCCTCTTCTTTCTGTGGTTCCTTAAATTTATTTTTCTACATTTTCTGCATATTCTAAATCAATTTAACTTATTCCTTTATTCATCCACTTTAAACATACTGGTTTTTTTCCATGGGAGCACGGCTGCCATTTTTGGCACCTTGCTCTTGTGAGATTTTGGGCCAAGATCTCACCTGGGTCTGTGATTTTGTTTGGTGCCCCAAAACGTATGTTGTTTTTAATTTCCTAATAACTGTAGTACATAGATACTAAAATAGCCATTTGAAATGTAGCATATCCGGAGGACCAGCACCTCTCTTTTTTTACCAAAAAAAGCACTGAGCATTTCCAATTAATATTTGGCACCAACCAATTAGTCAGCTAAAACTTTATTTAATTAGCCGGTCACACTTATTATATATTGCAACCCTGTTATATTAGTTTCCATAATAGTCCAGATACCTACAACCGGTCCAGGTTAATAGCGTATGGTGCACTTGAGAAGGATTTCTTTTTAAGAAAGTGGCTCCTGAGTGCTTTTCTTTTATGCATTGCAGCATAGATCACATAAGCAGTGTTCGCGCAAGGTATTTGTGACACCACTCCAAAGATATCAAAGCAATTATACATGGTTGCTATTTATCAGAATGTTTACTTTACCAAAGACTTTATGGAAGAGGAAATCCTACTTAGCATGCAGAATAGAACAGTCCCATCCTCTGAGAGTAACATGATAAATAGTTCTTTATATTAGGGGTCAAAAACACTTCACTATTCCGTGAACAGAAATAAGCTTTTATTTGACGTATTTATTACATATTTAACCTGTCCTTCCTCCAAGGAGTTCAGAGTACTGTCCATGGGGTTATCCTAGTTTATGCCCTCAGCAATTTTGTTCAGTAAGCTAAACCAACAAATATCAACTTGCCAATTGCTTTCTGCTCTTTGAGCCAATTTCATTCAGGGCAGGGCATGCTGCAGCCTGGCACAGTTTTACCCACCTGATGTATATGGTATCCCTTCTAATTAGAAGGCTATTGACTATTTGCTTGATGATACCTTGATGATACGCTTTTATGTAGAAGATGACCTGACTACATTGTATGGAACCATCCCATGGAAATAGCATTTTAAATTATTTAGCTGAATTAAACATGGCTTGTGCACTTCTGATTCACTTACAGATTTTCCTAATATGCAACTTGGTATTCGTTCAGTTGTTCCATTTATATTAAAAGGAAAATCCATTTTAAGCAGCAGTAGTTGCCAGCTACCTTTGGAGCAGTGGCATGCCCTTTCAAACAACAGACACCTGTTCAAAATAAATCTTTAAGCCCATAAATCACTAGCAACAAGTTTTGTTTTGTTTTTTGCTGCAGGTAATCCTCATGGCTCAGCAAAGCATTTATTCTTGATCTTTTATTTTCTCATCTGATGGGTCATTGAGCAGAAGTTTCACACAATTACTAGCTTGACAATTTCTTTAGGTAGCTATTTAGAACACGGAAAAGGCCTGTGGGCAGTTTGGGTTGCAGTTCTGAATGTCATTGTTTCTAATCTTTTTCGGACTGAAGCATGAGGTATCCATGCTGAGGTTGTTTTAGTTTCCTTCAGAATTTACATTTGTGTTGTTATATCATTTTAATTTGTATCTTTTAAAAATTTCCTTAATATTTCATATTGACTACTTATCTTAAAAAGACTTGAGGAGTGTGCTACTTGAGTTGCAAACATTTGAATTGCCATGTATCTATGAATGAGTCTCAGGTCTTAACTCGGTAGGTGCTAAGAGCAATATATAGCACAGGACACTTAAGGAAAATTTCACTCCTGACAGAATATAAAGTTGGGCTACAAACAATAGCCAAGTCTGATAATCTGTTGAAATGAGGTACTGGTTTGTCATCCTCCCCCTTTTCAAGAAAGGTGTTTTGAGGACACATGATGCAGCCACCTTGCTGAAGCTCAGCAAGCCCCATGTGCCTGTAGAATTTGGTGCTGTCCTGATGCCTAAGTATTTACAGGCAACTCCACACCCCTTCTTATCATAGCTGTCAACCTTCCCATTTTTTGCGGGAAATTCCCTTATTCCAGCGCCATTTTCCGCTGCTTCCTGCTGCTATCCCGGATTGTTAGATATCCCGTAGACTGTCCCCAGGACAGGTGAGACTGCTGATCCCTTATTTTCGAGGCTGCTGATTCCTTATTTTCAAATCTGAAAGTTGATAGCTATGCTTCTATATCTTTAAACCAGGCTGGAATCAGACACCCTTCAAATGGCTAGCTGTCCTCTGACAGCCCTACAGATAAAGGACCATCCTTTGTACAGTAGGACACATGGCCACCCTGGGCCAGGGATCAGTTAGGTTAGAGTGAAAGAACACTAAAGGCATATTTTGCCACTTGTTTATGTCAATCTTTGCTGATGGAGAGATGGAAGTCTTCTTTGCCAGAGTGGAGGTAGTATGCCTCTGAATAAGGGCTGATAGGATTCACAAGTGAGGAGAGTGTTGTTGTGCTCAGGTCCTGCTTGCCAGCTTCCTGTAGGCTTCTGTTTTTATTTATTTATTTCAACCATTTGTATACTGCTTGACCTCATAGTCTCTCATCAGTGTTGGCTTCTATGAGAGCTGGCCTAGATGACACTTTGGTCTGGTGCACTAGGGCTGTACTTACGGAAGAACCCAGCTTTGGATTCCACAGGGTCAGTACTTCACAGTTCCTTTATAGGAAGTTTGCAGTTCTTTAAAAAATATTGACTATTCTTGTTGCTCATACCCATTACATAACATTGGCAGTATCTTAAGTGAAGCATGTGTTCCTTTATCAAATGTCACATGGAGGCAATAATATGGTGCAATATTGAAAACTATTTTATGCCTTAACCAAAAAGGAGATTTCCCTTTAACACAATTTATCATAATGATAATGTAGAATCTGAAAACCTCTCAGGAAGATATATTTTAAGGAAGTCGGAATAGAACAAGATGTAGCTGTTTTTCAGACCTGCAATCATTTTTATGTGAAGTGTGTCAAATCAAGTTATCATTTCAGGAAGATGTATGCTTGATCAGTCTTGTATTATAATGTGCCTTTTATGAACATATACAAAACATCTGTGATGAGAAATAATGGAATAATAACAGAAAAGTGGGGGACATTCTTGAGGTATTATCTCCATAAATTATGAGCACTGATATTCTAGGGCTCAGATTGTAGAGAAAACAAAAGGAAACATGAGACAAAATAGATTAACTCATGTGTGCCTGTCCAAAGCAGACAAATATACTCTGTGGCAAATTTCAAATTAGCTAGATGATGTGAATTATTAATGTGTATTAAATCATGTTAACTGTTCTTGCATATCAGTTCTCAATGCTTGGGATATATTGGCTTAAAGTGAATTGGTTATAAACTTGATCTGTTTTGCATTGAACATTTTTGGCTCCCACATTTGCATTTTCATCCTACCATTTATTTTATGAAAATTGTACCATGAATCAGACATTTTTTTTTAATGTTCAGGATTTTAGGAATACTGATCTAATTTCATAAAGATGTCCAAAACAGTTTTTGTTAGGTGATTGGGTTAAGTGCACGTTCTTATTTAGGAAAATGTGTTCTTAGAATTTCTTTGAGAGGCAGGACTGTTGCCAAACATTTCATTTTGGTTTTGATGCACATGTAATATGTGTAGCATGCAGTTATAACAGGCAGCTATTTTCATAAATGATGGCTTTCTCCATCAAATTACATTTTGACTGGAAAATTTGGAAAGAATTGGATCTCACATCTTTTGTCAGATCAAGAGCTTGTTTAGCCATACTGAACTACTTCAGATTATTACATCTCAGTTTAGTAAATTAAAATTTTATTGTGCATATAGCTCCTTTACTCCTCCCTTCTCAGTATATCATAATTAAACTAGGAAGTCTTCAATAAGCCATAGCATCTTATTATATCTGTCTTGGAAAAGTATGGTTGCCATGTTCGGAACAAGCCAGGATTTTAAACCAACTTCAAACGAGAGCATGGACTACTGAGATCAACCTATACCAATCTAGGAACCAGCCTAACATGGGTATCAGCGCCATAGAAGCTGCTTGAAACTCCAGCAAAAAGTTGGAATCCAGGAGTAGTCCCATACAATGAACCTGCCCTTAAGAGGGAATACAACTCAGATAACAGGTTGTACCCCCAGGTACCACCCAACCACAGGACCTCTGTCTTATCAGGATTCAGCCTCAATTTATTAGCCTTGATCCAGCCCATCACTGTTTCCAGACACCAGTCCAACACCTTCACAGCCTCTCCTGATAGCAATGAAATGGAGAGATAAGAGTTGAAGAGACTACAGGGGAACTTACTTGATTTTGTCCAGGCATACTTGCTGCTGGCTGGCCACCACCCTCTTTGTCACCTTGCCAAGGAAAAGAATATTAGATACTGGATGGTAGTTTTCTAAAATCTATGGGAGCAGCATTGCCTCCTCTTTCAAACTCCTTCACAATATAACCACTCCCCACACCCATCCAGTCATTCCTTTCATGCTAGATTTTATCAGGCATGATGAGCAAGGATCAAGAGGGCACATTGGCCTCAATGCCACAAATATCCTTCACAAATCTCTTACAACAGATTATTTATTGATCGATCTGTCTGGACCAACCAGTTTACTATTTTAACAGCTCTGCTAGGTTAGGGCTGGAGGGGGTTGTTTCTGAGCTGATTTTGTATGAAAACAATGAGCAATCCTGTCAGTGGCCTCTACCCTCTTACTCTTCCATTAGGAAAGTCGGGCCTTGGCAGCAGCAGCCATGTAATTGGGAAATTCCCTTGGAGCCTTCAGAAATCTAATGGATTTGCTTTTCATTGTTAATATTCAAATGATCTATATTCATGTATTTTTGATAAATAAGAACATGTAGCAATTCAGAAAAGTGTTCATTATGCACAAATAATTTTACAAGACAATTTGAAGCCCAGAGAGAGCATCCGTATTGATCTGAAAGACTTATTTACAATTATGTATTTACTTCAGTGTGAATTATTCTTGTGAGCTGGCATTTAAACTTACACTCAGGAGAGAAATTGCCTGCAGAAGTTGTTTCACCCAACAGTGAGCAATGCAAAAATTCTATGTTTAATTTTATTTAAATTTCAATCTATAATAGCAGTATTTTTTCAGACTGAGCTCAACACACTGCATAGAAATAGGTTCTCTTGAAATCAGTGTCTTATTTCAACTTCAGAACCACCTTGCCAAAGCGTGTATGTGTATGTCTGTGAACACACAGTCAGGCCTTCCCCCTTAGTTTTCATTTTAGCAGCTCTAGTATAAAACTGCTGCACTTACAAGTAATAAAATTCACTTTGGGAGTTATAGGTGTTTGGGCAAAAATTAATGGGATAACCTGACTCTACGAGAGAGAGAGATCCAGATACCACATTAGTGAATTTTAGCACTGTAGTCAGAGTGTTTAGATTTGGAGTTGAAGAAGTAGAATCACCATACCAAAGAATTACTGAAGCATACAATATGCTATAGGAATGTAGAAAAGATTGTATGGAAAGGGATTAGGTTTGCTTGGATTATAGACTTGACATGTGTGACAGTTGCTGTTCTTCAATAGAAAGTAAGATCATTTTGGTTCACAGCAAGTTTCTGGCAGACCACGCATGTAATTCCTTTATTTCATTCTAGTCCTGACATTATACATTGAAAATACTGTTTTTCACATTGGAAAAGAAAACGGAAACCAAATTATGATGTTAATTAGGAGTGAAAAAAAGGTATTTTGAAATAATCTTGTCTTATTTTCAAATTGCTCTTTTTTCTATTCCAAATAAGCTTCCCATAAATGTCTGTTCAGCTATTAGTTTGCCAAAGTTGACATATAAAGCAACACAGTTAAACCTAGCATCAACATGTGGCATCCTCAGAAACTACTACAGCTCAAGTGCCTCAGCCCAGCCTACCACTGACGCATTCACTTGACCCTCCAACAGGCACTGTTCCAAGGCACTGCAGGAAATTAAATTGTGGGTTGGCACTGGATCACAGTGCTGCTGCGACTTCCACCGCCACCACTATCAGCACCACCAAATAAGCTTTTTTAAGGACTGACTTTTTAACCAGTTTGCTTATACTGAGACGTGTTCACAGATTCTGCTTCAGTCTATTCTTTTCTGTCTTCCTCAGTCAATGCATACTTTGAGCAGAACACAATTTTGTTGTTGCTTGAGAACCCATTTATTTTAAACTGCTGATGAATGACTTCTAAACTGTAGCCATGCTTTACTGAAAGGAAATTCCAGGAAGAAAGATTCATCATCTTAAATAACATGTAAAAATGTAAAAAGAGGCATGTTAGATCAAACCAAGGATCCATCTAGTCCAGAATCCTAATTTAAGCTGGTGTCAGCCAGACACATTGAGGCTAACAACTATTGATATACCTATCATTCACAAAGAAAATATTTATTTTGAGTTTAATCAATATAAAGTCTGCAATGTAAGAACAATGTAAGAATTTCTATATACGTATTTTTTTAAAAATACCGGTAATAATAATTCTGCCCACCTCTTCAGCTAAGAACATAAAAGTTGGTTGGTCAAAAAAAGGTTGGCTAACATAAAAGGTTGCTTAAAAGGTTGGTTAGCATAAACCAATGTTCATTAGTGTCAAAAGGTTCCCTTAGCATAGGTATGGGCATCCTGTGTCTGTACAGATGTTGCTGGACTACAGCTACCACCTCCAGCCATAAGCCATGCTGACTAAAGATGATGGGAGTTGTAGTCAAACAGCATCTTGAGGACCACAGGTTCCCTACCTCTGCTTTAGCACAATTTAGTAAGAAGCACCCCATGATTCAAACAGTAAAAAGGCGATATCCTGCTATTGTCTTCACATACCTCAAAACTAGTAACACAGTCCTAAGACAGCCATAAATTAGATTAAGTCTTGTGCCAGTAGCTAAAGGACTAGAATTTACCACTTCACAGTCTCTTTTCTAATCATTATAATTATAATTTCTGAACAGAGAATATAAAACAAAATAAATTGAAGGAGAGCAAATTAGCAGTGAACCTCCATATTTGAAGAATTTATACGAAACAGTGAATGAAACAGCTGTGTGTTAATATTCAGCTGCTGCCATGGACTTCAGGGATAGGATTCAACTAATGAGTCTTGTTAGTGGAAACCCGGCAAAAAGGGCTTCCACTTGTGCAACAGGACTTTCCCTTCGCCCTCCCTAAATGGTTCGGTATGTGTATGTTGGGAGAATTCCTGAAACAGTGTTCAGGTGGAAGATAGGGCAGATCAGTCCATTTGGCAATGATTGCCTTACCCTGATGTTCAAATCTTCCTCAAGTCTTCAAATGTTTTTAAGAATTTAATTTAATTTAATAATTGTTTTGCATAGAAAATAAATAGTAGATCACATGTAACGTTGTGATGTGGATATCAGTATATGAGGTTCTCTGCCATTCTATAAATTGTGTTCTCCTTGGTTTGCCTATTTTGCTGATGCATACCTTGTCGTATGCTGCTGATTTTAGAGGGATATCTGTTCTCCTCCTTTTCCTCCTAAAAGTGTGTTAAGGTTGTTCCTGGGAACAGTCATTATAGATGTAAGCAAGTGTACAGATTGAGTGATGGCTGTGATAGTGAAAAAAATTGAGCAAGCAGGGTAGATAACATTTGAACTTAAGTGAGTATCATCTTCTTAAAATTAGGTATTTATTTCTCCTTGCACAAGCTAGTGCAGTGTAGTGACCAATAGCAGCCCACTTTGAAGCCATTTACAAAAGCCTACTGTAGATCTGTTAAAACTATGTGAAAAGAACACACAGAGAAGCTGTGGAGCAATGTGCACACCACCGTCTGTTACAACCCAGCTTTCCTGCATTGAACAGGTGCTTCAGCTCTTTGTGCTCAATGCAGGAAGGTCTGGGGTGGAACAAACAAGAATGTGGATGATGGTGGCTGCCCCCACCCCTTACCTTTGCCATTTCCACTTTTGGAGTAATTCCTGAATAGGGCTTGAGTTTCAGTGTGCTGGATCACTGAATATTAAAACTATTAATAAACAATGCCAGTTCATATTTACTAGATTATCTTATAGGTGAATCAGTTATGATTAATAAAATAGTGCCTGCCACTTGAGAAAAGAGGCTTACCGATGATTTTCTGGAGCCTTGTGGTAGTGATTATGCAAACCAAGGGTTCGTAATTTAAAAATAAAATTAAAAAGAACGGGAGCAAACAGCCTTTCCTACCAGCAAAATGGTGCAAAATATTTGTAAGCAAAAAAGAAATTCACCTTCAGGTAAGCATTTTAGAGACCCCTGCTATGTGTGCAGTATTAAAAACATATGGCTTTAAAAAAAATTGGAATCCTGTTTTCCTTCAGTCACATCATATCACAACTTAACAGGATAATGTTCAAATAGTACATTATTTAGACACTTTGGAGTACATTTTCAAAGGTTAGCATGGGGTTTTAGCCACAGGATTCCCATTAAGCTCAATGGGAGCTTTATAGCTAAAAACCCACACAGTGGCTTGAAAATGTACCTCTGACTGTGTTGAAGATAGATGTGGAGTACAAGTGGCAGAGGCAGGGGTAAGTAAGGGGTGGTGTGACTCTTACTATAGGACTACCATTATGTCTCACCCCTCCTTCACCCTGGCTTTTCTTACAAGTCATCCTCTGTGGTTTCTCTGCCCTTTATTCCCACCTTTTATTGGGGAGGAAATGTACTGAAATAAAATGTTTTGGTGCATGAGCAGCGACTGCCTTCTTTCATTTTGTCCTGTTACGTTGCTATAGCCCTGTCCTATGATGCTATATCCTCTTTGTCTTCTTAAAAATGCCCTCTCCTTTCAACTCTTATCTTCTCCAGTCCACACATATTCTCATTCCTGCCTCCTTAAAATTCTTACATTTGTTTTATTGTTTGAAGTTTACGTCTCTCTTACTCTGTGGCAGCCATTTTCAAATTGTGTTTACAGGAATCCTAGGGTTCCTCAGAAGTTTATCAGAGGTTTATCGGCTATTATATAAGCAATGAGAAATGAGCTTTCCTGAAATGTGAATGGCTTTTCAGCATTACCAAACTTCGCCTGTGTTGTACAGTGTTGATAGCGTTCCAGCCTTCACTCTCTTTCCCTCTATGCACACGCTTGTAGAACTTTTGTTCTTCCTATACAGACAGTACACACACTTAACTTGCACAATTTCAGGGTGGAGATGCTCTCATTAGATCTTGCTCACAGTTTCAAGTGGGCAATGTGGAAATACTCTCATAAGATGTTGTGGGAAGTCATATTGTCTCGTGAGAGTTCTATAAGTGTGTGCATAGAGAGATGTAATTTCAGCAGAAAACTGAAAATTAAGATAGCATCTATTTTAAGAGCAGTTGTAGGTTGTACTGTGTTAAGTAAAATACATTTGTTGTACACTTCAACTCATTTGTGGCAGCTAAAAGTCACTTAGTCTCAGAGCAAGAAAGTTCTAACACCAACAAAAGCCCAAACAGAACCACAGTGGACACCTGCAGAGATAGAAAAGGCCTGTTATCCCTAGAAGCAGGAAAGAACTTCCAGGGTGGGAATCTGGGAGAAGAAATAGAAGCTCCCAGGTGAGAGCTGGGAAGGTCCATTTCCTTTTGGGTGAAATATGGGTTAAGATCTATCTCTGATAAAGGTCTCTGTATTTTACTCTTCTCTCTCGCTCTCTCCTCCTATTTTCTTTGTTTTCTCTTGCTCTTTCTTGCTTCTTTCTTCTCTATTTTTATTTAGATTAGTTTGCTTTTTATTGTGTTATATGCTGAAAACTTTCAGTAAAAATTCAGATTAAAAAAGAAAAGAAAAGAAGACCATCTCCAAATGTGGCATAAATATAATGGTTCCCAAACTTTTTTTTACTTATAGACCACTAGAAAATTGCTGACAGTCTTGGTGGACCACTTAATGATTTTTCTCTGTGTTATAGCAATTGTAATTCCATAGAGTTCAAACTGTAATAAATTAAACACAAAACAAGGAGTAAAAGAAAGAATAAAAAACAATTAAAAATCAATATGAATATCCAATGCAATGAACCATCACCAATCACAAATCCACAGACACACCTGAATGAACCACAGTTTAGGAACCCCTGCTGTGCAACATCTGGAAAAGAATGCATAAAAATTCCAAGTATGTTTAAATGAGAGAAAAAGAATATTAAGGTAACACTATAAACACTGGTGGAAATATGAAAATCCACATGATTTCTTCAGTGGCGCACATCGTTTTTCAACTTTGAAAAGATGAGCTCTCTGGGAAATTCTCGTAAATGATCACAGAATAGTTCATTTTGAAATGGAAATGAAGGCACAGGTTAATGCAATTCTTTTTTTCTTTTTTCTTTTACAAACTTAGTGGAATTTGAATAGCACCATTATATAAGATAAGTTACATACTCTGGGAAAAGATCACACTTGTTTGGTAATTGTAATCTGAATTGGAGGTATAATGGCAAGGCATCTCAGCTGGAATTCCAGTAGTGTATTTCAGTGTGCAAGCTGCAGAGGGTATACAAGCTGTGACTAATTTAAATTTAATACAGAAGACCTAATTTAATAGAAACTGATCTGGAGGATCAATGGGATGCTTATAAAATTACAAAGTTGTGCTTCAAGGTCTAGTTTGTTTACCAGATGAAAAACTCTAGAAAAATAAAACTACAGGTGCTACCCGTAATAGATGCACCATAGGCCTCATCATCATCAATAATAACAATTTTATTATATTAATTGGATTTCTTTTCCATTCTTCACCATAAGGATTCAATGCATGTTACAAATGTAAAAGCACTATTAAATCAGTTGAAAACAATTTACAATCCAGAGAATAGGGATATAGAGGAGCATACATATGTATTTATGTGGGTACATAGATAGATAGATTTCAAATGGAACTGAATCATATGGGGAAAGTGAAGGTGATAGTCAGGTCAAAGGAACTTAGAGATTGAGTCAGTCCTGTAGTTCCTGTGGATAAACCTGACATAATAAGTTGGGACAGTGCTTTTTTTCTAGACAAATAGGTGCCAGTACTATTCATGAAGTTGTTAAAGTAAGTGCCACACTTTTTAACAGCAAAAAAGATGTGCCAGTACTGCATATCCTTGAGTACCCCCCTGAAAAAAAGCACTGAGTTTGGACCCAAATACAATGAAGAAAGCAGTGGAACATGTCCAATTGACGATTGTATAAATCACTTTTTTATATCTTTTATTGGTGTCATTGGATTGATCCAAAGAGCCACTTGTGTGGACAGAAGGCACATTGATGGAGAAGGTCTCCAATTTCCACCAGTGCCTGTCCAACCTGAGCCTCTCATCCCACGTTGCTGTTTGGAATAGGTTTTTTGCTTCAGTGAAAATAACTATTCAAGAAAATCCCACTGCACAACCCTACATGCAATTTTTGGACCTGAGTTGGGCAGAACCAAAATGCAACTCTACTTATACAGTGGTGCCTCGCAAGACGAAAAGAATCCGTTCCGTGAGTCTCTTCGTCTAGCGGTTTTTTCGTCTTGCGAAGCAACCCCATTAGCGGATTAGCGCTATTAGCGGTTTAGCGGCTATTAGCGGCTATTAAAGGCTTAAGGGATTAGTGGATTAGCTGCTAAAAGGCTATTAGCAGTTTAGTGCCTTAGAAAAAGGGGGTGGGGAGCGGAAAAAAATCGCAGCAACTCGCAAGACATTTTCGTCTTGCGAAGCAAGCCCATAGGAAATTCGTTTTGCAAAGCACCTCCAAAATGGAAAACCCTTTCGTCTAGCGGGTTTTCCATCTTGCGAGGCATTCGTCTTGCGGGGCACCACTGTATTATCCACTTGTACATCAGTGATTTTCAATATGAGTGAAAAAGGGAAGTGAAATTTCAGAGAAAGTTATGTAAACAATTATTCTATTTATTATGTGTGCCTAAGACAATGTTTGGGTCTTCATGCCTTTTACATTTCCCCTTCTTCGATTTTGCAGTTAGTCTCCATGTTTTGTGCCTATTGAAATATGCGATAGTAATTATTTATCTTAGACAAAGTTCCGAGAAGGCTACTGGAAGTGGCAGCAGTCTTTGCTGCTGCTAACTTGAGACGGAATATCAATTACTCAATCAAAATAAAATGATTGTTTAATTGATATTCCATCTTGAGTTGGCAGGAGCAAATACTTCAATCCAAGTATTCTGTTTTCATTAGACTTTGAGCACCATGACATTTTTAACAATAAAATATTACTCATAGAATCTTAGACTCAAATTATTTATAAGTAGTTGTGCTCAGTCTGTTTTTGTGAATAAATACAAGAAAAACTATTATCATATCCTATACTTTGTTCTCCATGTTTCTGCAATTTGTATACCTCTTGGAATTCTAGAATTAGTCAATATGATAACTTAATTAATTGTGGTTATACTTTCATTGTCTTATTCTCAATTGCTGAGTAATAGAAGAGCTGTTGTATCATTTTAAAGATACAACTGCTGCCTAACAAGACACAGATAATTAAGCCCATAGAGATGGTTGCTCACCAAGCTGTCCAATTTTGTTGTGTGGTTAGATGAGGCTCTTCCCTCTCTCTCTCTGTAGCTCTTTCCTATTACCTCCCTGTTCTTGATTTACCTTATCAGTTGCCTGGATTTGCAGACCACTAATATAATGGTGACATCAAAATGACAACACTATCCTCATTACCCCAGAAATCTCCTTATTTATCCAGCCCTGCTTCTTCAGCTGCCTGTCTGATACATTCAATATAGATTCTTCATTGCCATCTCAGACTCAACATGAGTCCCTGTCTTTGCCCTCTCTTACGTTCTCAGCGCCGCACTCATCTGGGCACATATTCCTTCTGTATTTACATTTGCCTCCATCTCTTCTTTTCCTGCTCCTCCTTTCATTGCTTTCAATGTGCAAGGGTTTTGATGGTAAGTTTATTGGTGCTTGGACTTGCTTATCTCTTGGTCATTTGTGAAACACCACACACGGTTAGTGGTACTGTGTAGATAACGTTTACAATAATAATACAATAATTTTCTCGTTGTGTATCTGCAACAAAACTTAGCTCAAGTGCAGATGTTTCTTCTGTATACATTGTGTTACATAAAACTGTCTTCTGTGAATTATAACAAAAGGAAGATATTGAAGTAGAGTCCCTCATTATTTTCCTATCCTCTTTCAACTTCACCCTTAAGACTTAGCTGTTTCTGGATTTAATTAGAAACATGAAACCTTCTGTCACCTCCCACCCTATTGGTTTTCTCCTCATTTCTACCCTCCCCTCAGGCCTGCACAGTTACAGTTTTTATTCTTTCAGGACTCGTAGGAAATGCTTGCACAATACCAAATAGATATTCACATGTGACCATGGCACATGAGTCTTTTATGCTTTGGATGCACATACTTCACTTGGAAGGTCAGAGAGTTTTGCCACACCTAATTATTAATTGAACAGGTTAGAATGAAGCATATTAAATTAGGAGAGGGTGCTTTTTTTCTTAACTGATCAAGTGTAGTTTTGTAAAGTTCCTTAATTTGAAACTTTATTTTATTCATTTGACACAAAAAATGACAATGTTCACATGACTCCATACTTTTGAAGTAACTGTTTATTTGCCAACACTTAAAAACTGGTGCTGTATTCAGTGAAGCATCATCCCCCCCCCCAAACTGTTCTTCACTCCATTTGTAAGTTTACAAACCATAGTAGTAATTAACTATGGTCAAATTACATTTGTCAGATAAATGAACAAAGTAGAATTAGTGATGGATCATCCTTGCCTCTTTTATTGTGTTTCCTCACATTACTAATTTGCAAAATTCAATAATTCACAATGAACTTCCTGGTAATATGTGTGAATTAAAGATGTTCTTTTATACTACTATTCACAGGGGTGCCATAGAGATTAATTGAGGGCAAATCTGTCATCAGCTACATGTACCACTTCTATTGCCTTTGGTTGTCTGAATGTCTCACTAAAGGAGAATTTATCCTGTATTTTGGAAGTACTTTGAAATTCTTCTATTTAAAAGGAAAGAAATATCAATGGGGGGGGGGGTAGAGAACAGATCCTGAAGCCTGTTTGTCTGTCTGCCATGGACAAAACTTGGCCCAGTTCAGAAAACACTCATTCTTATACCCTCGTCCATATATGATCACAATGTAATTTTGCCACTGATTTGATATTTGAATTGATTTCTGTGACAGCTTTTTATATAGATTTGTTTTATAACGTGTTTAAGTTTTGAACAGATGGGTAAACATATAAGAATTTTTTTTCCTTTCTAAAGGCAGTACGTTGTACATGTTCTAAGGACTGTCTTGGCACTTCATGGTCTATGAATAATACCAATTTGTGAGGATGATCCAAGTTCGAATGAGTGCTAATTGCATTCTGTTCTACTTTTCTTCCACCTAATCACTTTATTTAGTTCTTTCTGCACTACTTCCATTACCCTTCATTGTATGTCCTATGGCAGCACTACAACCTGCTTCAATTCTGGTTTTATGTTTATTCTGCTTTGTTACTTGTGGATATTACTAAAATGTTATTTTGCAGACTTGAATGTACTAGTGCTATTGTAGGAGTTTGGGGGATGCCTATTGAACCAGAATCCTCAGGTTTCAGTAATTACATTTGTGAAATCATACACTGTGGACAAAACCCTAAGAAAGCCTAAATTTTACACCACCTCCAGGGTCTTCAGAGGATGATCTGAAGGAACATCTTCTGCAGTGATGGGACTGTAGCTTAGTGGTAGAGTACATCCTTGGCATCTTTTCTTAGAAGTACCCAGTAACAGGTAATATAAAAGACATTTATAGCCAGTGTGGTGTAGTGGTTAAGAGCGGTGGACTCATAATCTGGAGAACCAGTTTCGCGTCTCTCCGCTCCTCCACATGCAGCTGCTGGGTGATCTTGGGCTAGTCACACTTCTCTGAAGTCTCTCAGCTCCACTCACCTCACAGAGTGTTTGTTGTGGGGGAGGAAGGGAAAGGAGAATGTTAGGCGCTTTGAGACTCCTGAAGGGGAGTGAAAGGCGGGATATCAAATCCAAACTCCTCCTCCTCCTCCTCCTCCTCTTCTTCTTCTTCTTTAATACAGGAGACCCGCTGCCAGCCAGAGTAGACAATTCTGAGTTAGATGGATAAATAGTCTGATCCAGTTTCTCCCAATAAAGTATGTAAAAAAATTGAATGCTTTACTTTTTGTCCATACCCTATGTGCATGTCTGCCCAAATGAGCACAACATCTTACAGCATTTAAAGTAATATCTTTCTGCATTGCTGAATCAGCATTATAGATAAGCCAACCTCTACAGATGCTTTCAATAAAAATAACTACAACAAAGCCCACATTTAGTTTTCTGTTATAACAACACTTCCTAATAACTGGATTAGTTTTTCACACTGTCTCTAGAAATTGTTGTTTTGCCATAAGGTGGGATCTGATCTGTACATTCAACAAAGAGCAGTCTAGTTTGAGGCTACAATCGATCTCTGAAAAGACATTAAAGAAAATGAGTTTCTGAGGTGTTGTGGTTGTTTTTGTAATAGTGAGCAAAACTCACGATTTTCTGTTGCCAAAAACTTGTAACATGCAATACTGTTCTGAGTTAGTGCCATACACTTATTTAACTTGGTGTTTTACAAATGGGTTCTTGGCTTCAATCTAGAATATTGATTCAAGAGTTTATGATAACCTAAAACAATTACTACCTGTTCTTTCTTGCAAATGCAATTTCAGATTAAAACAAATCTGGATGCAGCATGCAATCACTAAAATCAAGACACATAGTTAAAACCAGCCAGTTAAAATAGAGATAAGCTCTGGTGTTTATTATTTGTACATGGATATCTGCATTGAAGGGGGTTAGACTATATCACGCTTGGGATCCTTTCCAACTCTACTGTTTTGTGATTCTATGACCTATGTTTCTGCTATCACTTGAATCAGGGATGAGAAACCAGTGGCCTTCTAGATATTGCTGAACTACATTTGCCATCATCCCTGATGACTAGCTAATTGAGAGTTCGACAATAGATAGAGATCCCAGTTTCTCAACCCTTGACTTCTATTAATGGAAATGTTATATTGCAGTAGAAGGCAGTAAAGGAAGCTTCATGTCTACATAAAATGATGTACAGATGTTAGTGGCTCCAACACTGAAATTTGTGGGGCCAACAATGGGTTTGCAGCCAGGCTGTACTTACATGAAGGTATGATTCATGTGAATGATATGCATACTTACATAATGGCACCAGCACTTTTTGGAGCTAATTCCATACCTCTGTTTGTCAGAACAGCTTTTGTTTGGATTTGCCAGCTCAAATAAATAATAGTGCTGGTGCCAGGCTATTTTGCACTCTAGGCAAGCCTAACTACTTGCACACGCACCCCCCCCCCAAAAAAAAGAAAACTGGTAACTTCAGTTTTCAAAAGCAAATGTCTGGCAGAAAAAAATGAAAAACACAAAACTTCAAACTGCTAAAATTATTGTAAATTGCAAGAATAAGTAACATAACCCTCATTGCACTTCAAAAATAATAAATTTCTTCATAAAATAAAAGCAAAATATTATCAGAACTTTATAACAAAAACTAATCTGTATAAAGCTGTGCCCCTCAAAGGTCATTACTGTGCCTCTCGGTCTGTACCCTTGGCGGCTGCTTGCTTGGCCTCATGATAGCATTAGCCATGTCAGTGTGACAGAAAGCTCAGCTAGGCCAGAGTTTTTTGGTGCAGTGCAGTGGAATTCCACCAGGGGGCTGGGCCGGGGCTTCTCTCTGATCAGCTGTGGGTACAGCTGGCCAAAGGCAGGTGGAGACAGCACTTTTGGAGGGAAAAAGGAAAGGCATTTGGAGGGTTTGGTTCTGGTCAGGAGGATAGCTCCTGAGCTTTGTGTGTAAAATCCACTCTTGAGGAAAACATGTAGAGATTGAAAGACAGTGATGGGTGTCTTTTAAGAGTATTCAGACAAGAGAAAAGTAGGAAGCTGAACTGGAGACAGGAAAAGTGGAAGTGTGAGGAAACACTCTTACTTGGGCCTCATTTCAGTCAGAAGGGGAGTGAGTTTCTGAAAACAGCAGAATCCCCAACCAGTTAGAAAGGGTGTGGTGATCCCCTGGATCCTGTTATATTATTAGAGGAGCCTCAGGATTGTGATTTATAAAAGGCTTGGAAACTAACAGAAAGCACCACCTTGTTTAAGAACCAAAGTATTAAGCTGTGACACCAATAAGTTTAAGGAACTGAAGTGAAAAGAAGCTGTGCAGTTATCATCTTCTTTCAAAGCTTATAATGTCCACTGAATTTAATATAAATAAGTTTACTGAAATAATTTTATCTCCTGACACATCCTTAGTTTTACCAAAATAAACCCTTTCACTGTTTAACTCCTGTAAGTTTCCAAGAGTCAAAGTTTTCTTCATAAAAAACAAACCACAGTAGTTAAGAGGGGCTTTGCCTCAGTCAGCTACAAGCTTAATAAGGTTAAGGTGCTACCATGCTTGAACTGACTCTTGTTTTAATGTGCCTTTTAAGCTTCTACAATAGTACTAATGTGCTGTTCGAAAATCAGCATATAATTACGTTTTAATACAAGTTTGTGAAGCCACATGCAGAAGTATGCTCCATGGTATTTTATTTTATTTTATTTTATGGAGGGTATATTAGGAAAGAAAAAGATTTGGAATGAGAAAGGACTCTGAATAAGGTCAAGATATAAAACACAAATGATTCCAATCTGCTGCTGAGAAACTGTTCTCCTGTCTGAACTGAAGATGATACTTGGTTTATTTTTGTTCACATTTGGTCAACAGATGGTGTAACTGTACTAGCTGCATTCGGGCGGATGAAAAGTATGCATATCGTAAATAATGATTATACTAAAAATAACAATTTTCACTGGACATCTGATTAGAATGAATTTCTTGCAATGGGAAGCAGGATAAATGTCAATTTAATGTAAAGCACTAAAGAAATTCAAATGTTATCAAAAGTAACTATATTTAATTCTGACTGGTATGATAGATGAGGCCTAAATTCCCAAAGAATATTGCATGCTGGAAATAAGCAGTGGAAGGCCATTACTTTAGTGTGCTACTTGTGAGCAGCAGAACTCTTCTGTCTCTAGAATAGAAAGGGCGATTGGTCTTACCTGAAGTGTAGATTTGATAGGTTCTGAGGACACGAATGGACCCTGGTCTGACCCAGCAATGTGATTCTAAGGTTTTTGTCACTTGAAAAAAACCTTCAAATTCTATTTCAAAGGAGATTGTGACTAAACATTAGGAAAAACTTTCTGAAAGTAAGAGATGTTTGACAGTGGAAGATGGTGGACACTCCTTTAGTGGAGGTTTTTAACAGATGTTGGACGGCCATCTGCCAGGGCTTATTTGGTTGTGATTCCTGCATTGCAGGGAGTTGGACCAGATGACCCTTGGGTTCCCTCTCAACTTTTTGATTCTGTTCTCTATATTGGCAGCCAGAGTACAAGTAGAGTACTGAACAGAGCATCGGGTTTCAATCAGGAACCCTCAATTCAGAGCCTTGTTCAGCTCGCCAGTGCTTATTTGTGTTTATGGAGTCATAGTGAAAAAAACTTTGTGTCCTAATAATAGATGGCACTGGCCCTGTATGATAGGGATACTCAGGAGTATTGAGCATTTAGGAGCATCGTTTTATGCTTTGCCACAAAAATGCCCCTGAAACTACCAGAATCTTTTATAAATAATAATTTTGCATTAGTGGGTGGGGTGGAGGCATTTACCTAACCTCCTGGTGGGTGAGTTGCTGCTCAGTGGGTGGAAGAGAGGACAGGTGAGGCAGTGGGGAGGGCGGCATATTGCATGTACACCAGCAGGATAGCCAGAGTGCAGCTGCATTTGCCTTGCCCCCCCTCCCGGTAGATAATAGTAATTCTTCACTAGGAGGTCAAGTGAGCACCTCTGCCCCACTACACCCTTCATAGAACAGCTGCTATAATTATGGCTTTCTATTTTTTAATATGTTTCTCAACTTGAGCAAGGTGATTGGTTGTACAAAAGAACTACAGTGGTACCTCAGGTTAAGTACTTAATTCGTTCCGGAGATCCATTCTTAACCTGAAACTGTTCTTAACCTGAAGCACTACTTTAGCTAATGGGGCCTGCCGCCCTGCTGGAGCACGATTTCTGTTCTCATCCTGAAGCAAAGTTCTTAACCTGAGGTACTATTTCTGGGTTAGCGGAGTCTGTAACCTGAAGTGTATGTAACCTGAAGCTTATGTAACCCGAGGTACCACTGTACATCCCACGGCTCATAACTTCAGGTGGAATCCATCTGGTGTCCTTGCAGCTTTTGAAGAAGGGAGGATGGTTACTTTTTGACACTATTCCCTTCCCTCTGAGTAGCCCCATGCTGCTTCCCACCAGGTTCTTGAGGATCTCCCAATGGTCTGGAGCTGCTTTCCATTAGTGGGCACCACGGTTGGATAGGGGGTGAAGCATATTGATGATAAAAATAAAGAAAAATGCTGTATTTGTTTCATATTTTGCATGATATGTGCCTGCATATGTACATTCACAGACATGAAACAATATGTTCTTCCTTTGACTGAAAAACAGTACTTTAAATGATCCCTCTACAATCAGATTATTTATTACAAATTCTATCCCTTCTCCCCCACCCCTTGTCCATAGGATGGAAGAAACGGTGAGAAATCTACTGCAACGTCAAGGATCACCAGAGGCAAACGGCGAAAAACCTGTTACTGTAATAAAAGCTTATCAGGTAATACTGATATCAGTAAGCTCAATTGTCCGCTTATGGTAACTGATATAATAATTGGATAATATAATGTGTGTGGGGTTGGAGGCAGATGATTTAGGCTTTGATACAAAGTTTCATCTTCAGATGTTTGTCAAAAATATATTTGAGGCAGAAAGTACTCGTTATGAAGACTAGCCACAAAGTGTGAACTAAGTGAGAAAGAGGCAAGGTGTTGGCCATGGGAACCACAGAAGTGTATTAAAACACAGCCGAGGAAGAGGTGATTAAAAGTGACGCTTGGAACTGTTACCTCTCTGAAAGGCTGTTTCTCAGAGCTATCAGAAGTCATGATTTTTTGAAACTGCATGACAAGGAAAGGGAAAGGCAATTTTGACATGTGGAGAATAGAGAGAGAAAGAGGGAAGAGAAGGCAGACAGATGGGGAAAGTATGCATGGAGACAGAGGGGAATTAACGTGACGGCTGGGCAAAGACAGGAGGTAGCTGTGAAGAACTCTTCAGCGCTTTCACATGAACATGTATTTTAAGTTTATTAATATCTCTGTGTGTGAAGTGCATGCATGCAGATGCTCATGGGGATGTGGGGCTTGCGGCATATGCATGCAATTTATACATGGGGCGGCTTCTGAAAATGATTCAGAAATTTCAGCTGGTGCAAAATTTGGTGGCCACATTGTTCACCAGAACAAGCAGTATCCTGATTTGGACGTTACCAGTGCATAAACAACAATGGCCAGGCTACCCTGGTCCAGAAACTGCCACAGCTATCTTGCCAGCTGAAGCTGACAGAAAGTATTCCTAGTCACCTGGGCCTGTAGCAACAAACAGTAGCACTCCCAGACTACAGACTTTCTGTTTCAAAGGTAGTACACCACCATCCAAAGCAGGTTTGCATTTTATGGGTATGAGTAAGCATGTTGATTATGCATATGTGCATATGTGTAGAGAACACTAGTTCTAGTATGTATGTATGTATGTATGTATATGCAAATAGTGTGTGGTTTGCAAGTGTTTATATCGACCATGTGCCCACAAGTGGATGTAGAAATAGTCATATGTGCAGAAATATGTATAAGAAAGTATGCAGTGGAGAAGCAATAGTGGTGGATATTTCAGCCGATAATCATAATCATCATTTATTTGTATGCCACCTTTCCATAGTAAACCATGTTCATGGTGGCATACAACATTATTATTTTTTTTTACAAAAGCCCTTAAGCATCCTCAGCAGCATGTATTTCCTGATTCATAGCAAGATCATTTCTGTTACCTTCAGGAGTAACAGTTGATGCTATAAGGAGGTGGCCAAAGGTGGACCTCCCTCTCTGCTCACAGTGAAAGATATCTGCTATCTTCTGTAGCTCCTGGAAGGCTGTTTGCAGGATCCTAGGATTGTACTGTCATTTTAATTAAGTGTCAGTGCTGCCTTTTAGAAGTTGCATAATGTTTCTTATCAGTGCCATAATGAAGGACATTAGTAAAATGCACCTCTAAGTTAAATTATGATGACTAGTTTTCCAATTTGTTTTTGATCAAGTGTTATAGGAAGAAATGAGGAAACGCAGGGTGTTTGTTTTGAATATGGCTCTCAGCAAGAGCTGATGAAACTATTCTATATTACCTCACACCATGCTAAGTTAGTTTTACTGTGTGCAGCCTGTTCAAATTAGTATTTGAGTAGTCATAAAAGGTACTTCTTTGCAATAAACACTTTTGATCTATTGACCACCAGCTGCATATTTGTTTTTTGCTTCTCAAACCTAATTATTGTTCTGGGATACATAAAAGTGAGTTCTTATTACAATATCAATATCCCTGACTCCAGAATAAATATTGCTGCTAATGAACTTTAAATGTTGCACGGTAGTCATGTCAGTGGAATAGTAATCAGATGTGCACAGAAACATGCATGTGTTATCATTGTTCTGTTAGGCCTTGTCAAGAGTTCTTCTTTAAAAATAGGAAGTTTTGAGGACTTGCTTGTGGTAACTACATAAGTTTATAAACTACGCTTTTGCCATATACATTAATTTTTGAGTCATGGGTGCAAATAATATAACGCTCAGTTACTCCTGGATTGACTTTGTATAGCACTGTAACTAAGAGCAAAGTTACCTGAATATGGAGAGATTAAATACAGCATGTTGTACATTTTCTATATATTGATTACATTTTGTGGAGCTCATCTAGCATTGTCCAAGCTTGGCACTTGGGTACGAGCTGGACTATAGGTGGTGTTCAACTAAGGGTTGCTCACATTAGACACATTAAATTAATGAGCATTACTAAGTTAGGTCCATTAGTTTCTATAGGTCTACTCTGAGTAAAACTTGGTTGAAATACCCCCCTAGTAGGCTAATGTTCCTGAGTTGTGGTCAAGGATGGAGTGGAATGTGGATCCCTAATTACCAGGTGAGTCAGGATAAGATGATGTGTCTTCCAGTGCTTGGGCCTGGTGCAGATGTCACTGACTGTAATGGGTTCCTGAAGGCAAGGCACCATTGCATCTGCTGCATGTAAAGACAAGTAATATACACATAGGCTCTTCACAACTACTGCTCAGTGGCAACATGCCAGTGGCACACAGTCTTTTGCAGTCTATGTTACTTCTATCCTTAAGACTGGGCTAGTCCATGTGTCACTTTAAGTTAGAGTTAAGCATTTATAGATGAGCATGCAGCATGGTGCATGAGGCTTAAAATCACTCTCCCCTGCTTCTTCCACTGCCACATTGCAAGGAGCCAAGCCATGGTTTCAAGGTGAATGTGCAGCATGCTGGTCCATGGGACTAAAATCAGGGTTGCTTCATTCTTCCCCCACTCCTTCCATGGCTTAACTTCATATCTGAAAATGGGCATGGATTTGTTTCCACCAAAGGAACCAGAAGTGTTAAGCAAATAACAAATGTTAGTAACAGCTCATGGTTCTTAAGGAGAAAAGCAACACAGGTGTCCAGGTTCAGATTCAGGTAATGGCTTAGGTTCTGGCAGTGCGGGGGAAGCAAGGGAGGAGCATAGTGATTGTGATGTTAGCTTGCTGCACCAGTAAGTTGTGCATTCATTTTTAAACCATAGTTAAGCTTAACTAAGCCACTAAGTATAGAAGCTAAGCTTTGAAAACTGGAATTAAAGTTTTGCTTTTGCTGAAGTATTCTTCTCAGGCAAAGCTAAAGCTATAGAGGGAGCAGCAACTGAGCATTAGTTTCCTCCCCCGCCCCTAGCACCTACTGCTTATGATTTCATAGCTATAGTTTTCAACTTCATTTCGAAGCTCTTTCTGGTGCAAACAATTCCTTGTTCCAGTGCATATCTCCCCTGTGATCTTGGACAAGCCATACAATTTCTGCCTCTTTGTAACTTATTTCCCTATCTTGAAAAGAAAGACAATATTATTTCACACCTCTCAGAATAGAAAAAAGGGTACCTTCATTGGTGTCTGTGCAAATATATTCATGGCAGGGTCTTTGATGTTCCATTATGAACTTGAAAAGTGGCTCTGCTCGCAGAGGTTTGATGCAGTATGCAAAATTTTCTGATTAAAAATGAGGCAGCTTCAAGTGAAAATTAAAGCTTAAAAAGGTAAATGAGCTTGCTTTCAGTTTTGAATTAAATAAATATTCACATTTAATATGCAAAACACATGGAAACAAAAGCTGTTCATTTGGCACCTCTCTGCTTCATGTTTATAGTTGATTTTAAGCATCAGGACTGGTGTTGGATAGAAGATAAAATAATAGTTTTATCTTTTCACATAAATATGCAAGGAGAATGTATGTAACTAGGAAGTGAATGAGGCTGTAAGTAGTATTTTTAGGAAATTATTTATTTATTAAATATCAATAGTGTTCTTCACCTGAGGATCATAGGGCAGTTTACATTATAAAAAAAAAAACCAAAAATGCACAACATAGTAACGAAAAGAACCAACCAGCACCCTTCTCGACCCCAGTTTAAAAGGCCATAGATTCCTTAATCAGCCTGGGAGAACCTGCTTCTTTCTGCTTCTTGTGAGCAGAAGCAGAAAAGGCAGCACCAAAATGTTGCACATCTTGCTCAGGTTTCCCACCCACTATTCTGACTTGTTGCTGATGGTGGTAAGAAATAGAAAGGAAGCAAACACAGTGTAATTACTAGGCCTGTTCTCAGGATGGTAGATGAAGAATAGAAGAAGATTATTTTATGTTCAGGCTTTCAGAATCTCCCACAAACGGGCTGTCTTTCCAGAAGAGAGGAGTTTGTCTTAGGGAACACAGCAGAGTCGGCCCTGAAAGTAGAAATGACGAGTTATGGCACTGGCATAAAATTGGAATCCAAACTTTGTGCTGAATGAAAGAAGTCAAAACTAGAGAACCAAACGTCTAGAAGGAAAAAAGCACAGTTGACCTACCAGGTTGCTTTGTCTGTAGTTTTCTTCCTTCTGAAGTCTTTTTACAGATAAACAATGCTTTGACTCCATTGCAGAATGCCTCACTGACATGCACCAGGCCTCATCACTGCTGCTATTGATGGCACACATGATGCTCTCATGCCTGAGCCTTCATTTAGGTGGCCATTGTGTTTTGTTTTGTTTCTGTTTTCATGTTGTCTTAATAGTTCTTTGCTAATTACATAAGCACAAAATACAATGATGGTACTTCCATTGATGTGAGTAATTATCTCCTGCAGAAAAAAGGACAGCACTAGGAAACAGACTGTTCCTGGGGCCATTGGTCATGTAAATGCTCATTATAGCTGCATTTGAAGGGGTGATCTAGAGAAGTGTTTTTCACTATCAGCATTAATAAGAGCTGTTCCCTGTTTAACAGATTTAATTAACATTAGTATTGAACTTTTCTAAATATTTCATTTTACTCTGTTGCTTCCTTTTAGTCAAAGTACCTCTTAGGACTGAACGTTTTTCAACAGAAATAAATGTTGCTGATGGATGGAAGAGGCAATAAAAGCATCGTCAGAAAATTTATTAATGTAGCTCTGCAGAGCTGTTCAATAAGGATGATACCCTGCAATATTTAGAAGTGGTTTGAGTGAAGACTAATGTGAAGTAGATTTAGATTGATATGCCACTGGTTGTAGGTTCATATTAGAGACATAAAGAAAACACTTTGTTCTCTTATCCATCACAGGCGTTTAATCTAGGAGATTTTACTGCTCACTGTGTATACTTTGTAAGTCAAATGCAGAGATGAAAAAGAGGAGTTTTATGTGTTCTTGCCTGACAGCAGTAATGTTAAACTGTGAACAATTTAGACTGTTTCTCTCAAACCTTCTGATTTATCTAAATCCTTTTCTTTTGCTTCAAATTTTCAGCAGCTTGTGTTGACCAAAAACAGTTAGCTATACAAGAAAACATTATTCTTGCATCTGTGATAGGTTGTCTAAAGCAAACACATATTGTGTTCTGCTCTGTTGCCATAAGAATGTGAAGGGAATAGTAATAATAATAGTGAAAGGAAGTCAGTGGTGTCCACATGCAGGTTTCAGAATAGGTAAGTAAAATCAGTACTTTTATACTGTGGACTTTTATACTGTCAATTCTGATTTTCTTTCCAAGTTAGCTAGTGCTCATAACTAGTTTAGTATTTTAATAACAACATACTATTTAGCCCTGGATAATAGCGTTAGCAGTCTGAAAGGTTTTCCTTTAATAAGGAGAAAAGGTTACAATTTTAAGTTCACTCAGAAAATAGAAACGTGGAGGGTGCAGAAACCTCCTCATCATATACTCTGCAAAGAACTGAACTGAAGACAGCCCTGAAATTCACCAGAGATTCCAATGCATAGCTTGGATTGGAGTGCATAAAATGTACTTCTTCACTTCAAGTGTTCCTGATATGGAATAGGTAAGAAGGGAGATTAAAAGTCCACATGCTAAAAATTCAGGAGGCATATCAGAATATCTCAGGTTGAAAAATCTGTACAAGGCCATAACAAACTAATCTAAGCAATGCCTAAGGACAATAAGACCTTTGGAACAAAACAGATGACTCTGAGAATAAAATAAGACTTGAGAATTAGTAGCAAACTGCTAAAGCTTCCAGGTGTATCAGGGGAATAGCTATAGCTCCATGGATAGAGCTGATTCACACCTCTCCATCTCTTGGCAGAGTTGGGAAAGACTGCTGTCTAAAAATCTGAAAGCCACTGCCAGTCATTGTCTGCCAAGTTTGGGGAACATTTTTCAACCTGTGGGCCATATTCCCCCATGGGCAGCCTTCAGATGGCCACATGCCAGTGGTGGGCAGGGGTCCAAGGCAAAATGTGGATTGTGCAAGAACTGTGGCTCTTGGTTTTGTTTAGTATCTTGCATTCCAGTCACAAAACAGAGGTTTCTATACATGTGCATCCACCCAGGCAAGTAAGAGATATTAGCACAGTTCAATGGACATTACAGCCAGGAAAATCCACTAAATGAGGGCACAGAGCAGGACCAGTGAGAGGGGTAGCCTGGGTAGAGGGGTGTTGCCAGGGAAGATGTGGCCTAGGAGCTTTCCTTAGGTCAAGAGGGCTCCATTTGTTACCCAGGCCTGAGGTTACTCACCTCTGATGTAGGCAGTGTTGAGCTAGAAGGGCCAACATTTCAGTGTAAGAAGAAGAAGAGTTTGGATTTGATATCCCGCTTTATCACTACCCTAAGGAGTCTCAAAGCGGCTAACAATCTCCTTTTCCCTTCCTCCCCCACAACAAACACTCTGTGAGGTGAGTGAGGCTGAGAGATTTCAGAGAAGTGTGACTAGCCCAAGGTCACCCAGCAGCTGCATGTGGAGCAGGAGGAAATCAAACCCAGTTCACCAGATTACGAGCCCACTGCTCTTAACCACTACACCACACTGGCTAAGACAGTTCCCTACTTTACCTATGTGGGCTTTGTCTTTACAGCAATATGAGAATTCCTCACAATGAAATAGCATGATTATTACAGACACACTGGCAACTCATCTCATGCATTCCTCATCTACCCACCAAATAAATCATGGGCAGGATCCTATGAGAGAGAAAGCTAACTATAGAGTAAGCCTTCATAGAAAATGAAGTCCCATGCTTTTCACACAGGGGTACAATACCAGACAGTCTGCTGGCTTTGCTTGCTACTAAGAACTTTGTGTTGTGTTTCAGCTTTGGGGTTTCGTCTTCGCCCCCCACTTTCCCACAGCATGATTTTTGAATATGCTCTTATTATTTCTTCTCCCTACATACCGTCTAACCTCATGAACCTTTTATGAGACAATAACAGAGATATATTCCTCAGAAGATCTTTTGAAAGGATTGGTGATTTGATTTTGATTTTATTACTTCTTTTCCACTTTTCCAACAACTAATGTTGAGCTCAAAGCAGCTCACAACAGCAGCAATAGCACTGTAAATCAACATAATATTTAAACAGAATAGCATGTAAATAAAAGAAATTCCTCAAACAATTATTATACAATTCAATGCAAGCTCATAGTGATTCAAAGTATCAGAAAAAAGCTGCTGAGCATCATATTCTCTCTTTAAAGGAGTGTCTTCATGCAGAGCAACAGCATGATCCCAGTAAGATCTTCCATAGTTTTTAGTCTTTTTCACCCTAAGAGAAATAAATCACTTCTATGTTACTTTTGGAGAGTGGGTCAACAGCTTCCACAAAAGATACAGATTGTCTTTGGTGACTTGTCTCCAAGTGGAATTCTTAAGATAACTCATTTCCACTGTCCCTTCTGAGGAGTGCACCGGCCTCAGCCTCTCTTTCTCATAACAGGGGAACAAGGCCGAGGCAAAGAGCCACAGAGCTCATGCCAGAAAGCCCACCAAGCCTTTAAAGTATCTGAAGAGGAGAACAGATAAATCCAATCAGATTAACAGGCTCCAGGTGGAAACACGCTACAGCCTCCCAGCAAACTCTTTCCCCTTGATAACCCCAATGCCTACATAGGCTGCTTATTAAAAATCAATACTTCACTCCAATGCTTTTGTTTTTCTTACATTTCTCTCCTATTTTCATTCCTTATTATTCCTTTGCCTTGTATTTTGTTCACATGTTCTTCATTTACCATTAAGTTCTTTTTCTCCCCATATCTGTCTTCACTTCCTTGGCTATATACTTTATTTTCTTTTATATATCATTTATATAAACTCCTCTTAATTCCCCTATTATCCATCCCACAGTCCCACCTTTGAAGATGATGCTGAATGCACCACTAGTTTTTCCTAGGGCACAGCCATTCCTTAATAATTTCAGATCAAGTTCAGTCTTTTTGATCACCAATCCCTCAGACTCTCCCCCGCTCCCCAGCAACTGCTGATGGGATTCAACCATTTTATGAAAAGGAGAAAGTTAGGAGTCAGGCGTAGGCATGAACCATTGGTGACAGTGCACCACCAACCCTAGCTCAAAGGTTCAGAAAGAGTGAAGATCTTAGAGAAGGAACACTGCTCAGTGGTAGAGCATATGCAAAAGGTCCCAAGATAAATCCTTGGTGTTTCAAGGTAGAGCTGCAAAGGACTCCAGCTTGAAACCTTGGAAAGTCACTGCCATTCAGTACAGGCAAGTCTAAGCTAGGTGGACCAATGGTCCAGTTTGGTATAAAACTATGGCACTTCAAGCTAAGCTGCATTGGAAGTGTGTGGATGCTGAGGAGCTAATAGGGTTAGGACTAGGACAAAGTAGCATGTAGGCCTTATAAAAAGATAGAGCACAGTGGAAGAGAATAAACATGCTTCTTGTCCTTTTTAGCTGTTTAGATACCAGCTGGCAGTGGCCTTTAAAATAGCCTTGATTCAATTGCGTCGAACCCGCACCCGAATACCTTTTCAGTTTTTGATATAAACTGTTTGCTCCTCCACCGTGATAGAAAAGGGACGGTACAAATTGTAGCCATCTGGTACTGAATAATGAAGCGTTGTAAGTTAATAAAGAAGGGCAAGCTTTTAAAATGTGCAAATCTGTGCAGAGTTGAAAATAGACATACAGAAAATGCATTGCACAGTTGTCTGTCAGGAATAGGTTGCCCCTTACAGGTGCTCAAATGATTCAGTGATGCAGTAACAAACTTCCATTCCTGATCTAGTTTCTTCCTAAAACTCTTATCCCTTTCCTGTCTTTGTTCATGCTATCAGTAGAGGATATTTCACGAAGAAAAAAACTTTAAACCTTTCTATTTCATTGTGCTTTTTTTTATTAATTGCTGTTGGTATAATTAAGTGCTGCTGCTCAGTTTTAAGGGGGTGTAAGACAGTTTTAATGAGATTGTGTTAATGGTGATTATTGTATTTTTTATGAATTCCTGTTTGCTGCTTTGAAAGGGGCTATTATACTCTAAAAGATTGGCATGTAAATCTTGTAAATAAATAGTGACTGCAAATGAACACCAATGAGAACTTCTACAAAATTAGGTTGTTCATAGAACTATATCCCTCATTGTAATGAAAGAGTGACACCCCCCTTTCAATGTGATTATCCTTTTCTTCAGAAAATGGGAGTATCATAATGTTTAGTTATAATTTAGTATGAAAGGACCAAATAATATTTGGCTTAGGTGGAGGAAGATCAGTGCTCTGGAGTGTACAACAGTCAAAGGAAATCCCTGAACTATTTCAATCTGGGCCTGAAATAGTGACATTTCAGAATTTAACAGTAACTTGGAGCTTTACACTAATTTACAATTTATGACTTGACCGTGGCCTGTTCTGATAAATATGTTTGCTTTTGCTTTTTTGTTTTGTTTCTTTGGTCTGCATGGTAGGTTATCCATATGACTTAAGAATGGCATGGAGTTCTAAAACAACAGAAGGTATTGGGGCAGAATTACAGTTCCAATTACTCTAAATGTAACAATCCTGTCAAATATGTTAAAGAGAAAATTTTCAAGATGGCCATGATTAAGTGGCATTGACTAGTATAGCATCTTAAATAGTGTGACATTAAGTGTCTAGGAAGCTGTCTTTGGTTAAGATGAAAGGCTGACACTAAGTGTCTCTTATTTGATTGACATTCAAGTGCTAATAATCAGAATAATTCAGTGGTGACCAATCCTTTTTACTAAGTGTGCCATAAGTCAAATAAAAAACTACGTTACACCATGTGTTATAGTCTTCAGTGCATTGAGATGGTTTTGTCTTTAATTGATGAGCCAGAAGTACATGTCACAGTGAAGGCCATGGGCTCTCCTATTAATTAGGATTTTGTCAGAGAGACCAGTTATATACAGGTGGACAATATGTTCTCCTACAAAATTTATCCCTGTGGAAACTTCATCCTGCTGCAGAGAAATCTAGTAGCAATGTCACACATATTATATGTCTTTTTAAAGCTATTAGTAGTTAACCAATACTCTTATAGCCTGATACTATTCATGTTTTATTAGAAATGAGACTAGTTGTTTTAGTACAACTGCAGATTTAATTTGAAAAATGAATATCCTGGTCAGGCCACAGACCTATATTGTGGTAATGATGGGACTGGCAAATTGCAATTAATCTACACATACGTGTATTGAACACAGTTGTACATCTTCTATTGATTTGTTGAGAAAAGTGATTGGCATTGAAAGCTCACAGCTCACCTGTGTCTCTTTCTTTATTTGTTATTTTATTCTGTTCTGTTTGTTTTCTATAAAATTGTTCAGCATCAACTTTTTCTAGTATTACTTTTGTGCCATATGCGCCCCCAATGTATTTCTTATTTAGTTGACATTCAGTGTGAATTTTCAACTCTGCTAACTTGGGCTACGTGCCAAAAAAAAAAAGGCCTAGAAGTATTTATTTATTTATTTATTATACTTTGTCTAAGGATTGCTTTCTATAAAACCATAAGTCATACGTATCTGCCATGCACTTTGAAAATAAGTCTCTTTTATCCCAACTCTGTGGCAAAATTCTGGGGTCATGGTATATGCCATCATTTGAAAAACATATGAATTCAGTGAAATGTCTTTGTGAGAACTTTTGCCCGACACTAGCATTTATTCATTTTGGCTTTCTATCTTGTACCTAAAAAGTGTGGCCAGTGTTTGAATGGCACTTACTATGAACTGTTTGATTATTATTTTTTAATGTATGCCTGAATGAATGTGCTTATTTTAATTGCTTTACAGTAAATGGATTGTCAGACAAGTTTTAATTATTAGCTCCAATTCAGAGTACCATGCAGCTATGTTTAGTCATGTTGCTTTCTTCCTTAACAGCTTTGTTTGTGTGCTGAATAACAATATCCTTTTGGAGATTTGGTAGTTTGAAAAGCATGGTTATATCATGTAATTACCAGTGTACTTTAGGTAATATAAGCAAAGAAGGCAAGCCCTTATCCAGGGAGATGACAGCTATGCTGGGTAAACACATGGGGTAGAATCCTGAGGTGGTAGATTACACCACCTTGGTCTCGCAGGTGGAAAATAATATTTCTGTGTGCCCCTCAACAATCCATTCTGTAATCTTGTTCAGTGCATGTGTAGACGAGAACTTGCACAACAGAAAGGAACAGCAAAGGAAGCTAGTGGAAGGGGAGGGATGGGGAAAGGATGCAAGGGTAAGAAGAGCTGCACGTGTGGTGTTCCAAACATTTTCATGATCAAAAGTAAGAGGCCTGAGAGTATTTCGGAATACTATGACTGCTTTGATCGCACAAGTAAAGTGTTTATGTATAGATCAGCATTTGTGCATAATGCAGCTTCTAGAGTGGATTGTTGTTTATTTATTATATTTATTATTACATTCATATCTCATCTTTCTTCCAAGGAGATCAAGGGGTGTTTACACAACCCTCCCCCCCTCTCCATTTTACCCTTGCAACAATTTTGTGAGGTAGGTTAGGTTGAGAGATAGTGACTGGCCCACAGTCACCCAGGTGAGCTTCCTGGCTGATCGGGGATTTGAACCCTGGTCTTCCAGATCCCAGCCCTATGGTTCTCAAAGGGTGTGGCGCACCACACTGGTGTAGCAGGCGGAAATGGGAAGTGTGCTGGGAAGATTCAAGGGCAATCAAACTCATTGAGCTTGTATACATACTTGGCTCATATGTAACAGACTCGTTTATAATTAAATTTCGAGAATGATTCATATTCTTATGTAACTTCATTGTTTTATAGTTTCTGGATGTCCCACGACCATATTATAAAATAGCTGTGTTCTGTGTTATAAATCAAACACTGCTAGTTGTTTATTTTTGTTTACAATATATTTCTTACCAATAAAAAATTTGGTACGGCACAAGCAATTTTTTATTCTGAAAGTGTGGCCCAGAGGGAAAGAAAAGAGAACCACTGTCCTAGCCCAGCACTCTAACCATGTGCAAAAGATAGCTGGATATATGATTCTGAGAATTTTGAACACTCCCCCCCCCCCAATATTTGACTCCAAAGCTGGTATGGCTCGAAGCATATACAAATATTTTGTGAATAGGAATTATTAATATCTCTTCTGGTACCTCCGGGAGGAAACACAGTATATAGGCTAAACATGGGAGGCAATGGTATGACAGGGTTTAACTAACAGAAATACCTATCATAATACAAAAGGAGTTAGAAACCTAAATACACTGGGCTGTATCCAGTTATGTTCCTTTGCTGACAGAAGGCTCTTTAATCCAGTTGAGGCTTCAAGGATCAGAAAGTGATTTAGCTGATTCTCCCTTTTCTCCCCAGCTCCTTCCATGCTATTTGAAAGAGTCCACCAATCCTCAACTGATTTTTTCTTGTGGGGTGTATAGAGGACTGTAGAGGAGAAGAATCAGCGAAAATTGCCTGTCTATTTACCACAAGCAGAAGCCTCCATGTGATCAAAGAGACTGTATCCAGTGGGTGGGCACAGTTGTCTACAGCACTCGCATCTGAAAAATATTTATTTATTTATTTATTTATTTAGAGCATTTGTACCCTGCTCTTCAGCCAAAAGTGTATTTTAGTAAGCAATCATATTTTAACTAGAAAACTGTATCACAGAATTATGAGAAGTATAAATTTTCAAAGGGTAACCATGTTTTGGTTTGCACGTTGTTTCATAAAGTGTGAATTCAGTAGATTCACATTAAAATGTGAGCCAAGCAAATTTTCCACCTAACTCGAGCATGAGCAAGGTCTTAATTCAATTGTGGGGAGGTAAAGAACACACTGGCTACTTTGCAAAGCAAAAAAACACGATGCATTCATGGGCTAACTGCAGGATTAAAACATAACCTTTGACCTTAGGAATTATAAATGTGTAATGTTTTCTTTTCACATTGTGAGTTTCTTTATTCCTGCAACTGGCAGCTATGGTTGTACAGTGGGGTGAGGGAGGGATTCACATCTTGATGATGATAGCTTCTATTTTGTGTTTCTGAATACTACATTGGAGAGAAGATGAGAGGACAAAGGGCCATTGTTTTTGATTGTGGTGGTTGTAATAGAAAGCTCTGGAAAGGAAAGAAACAATGGACAATGAGTACTGCCATTTTAAATGATAATTCAGGAAAACGCAATGTCTCATTGCAGGTTATACACTGTGTATATATTTAAATATATGCAGAGTGCTATTCCATGTATATTAGGTGTCACACTTCCACAAAGCTTCGAAAGATGCCTACAATGTGTCTACGTGTGATATTATAATTGCTTTTTCTATGTATTGTTTTTACCATTTTACTGATGAAAAAATACATTGATCTTTTAGGAAACCTTTACTCATGAGAGCAAGAGTCCTAAAACAGCGGTGGAAGACATTTGCATGTCAGTAGATAAAGATTCAAAAGATGAAAACAGCAGCGCTGAAGAGGAAAAGGAAAAGACAAAATTATTGCTGGAACGGCTGAAGGCTCTGGAGGTAGGAAGTTTTTGCATAAGGGAGTCTTCACTTTTATTGGTACTGAATTGTAGAGCAGTATAAATCTTAACTTTCTCAGTTCACATAAGCACTTGGTACAAAGTATTTTTTGATCACGATTCATTAAACCAGGATGAGTGAAATACTCTTCATTGGAACCACTGAAATGATCTCTCTCTAATGTCAAGGATCATATATCCTTAAAAAGAAACTTCATAAATAAATTTAACTTGTTTCAAGCTTGAGACTAGCTCAGACCCACAGAGACTACAATACAGAAGTCTAAGTCTACGATTTAGTTCCAAGTGTTCATTTTAGGGCAAAAATCACAAAGAGGCTCCATTGTATCCTCCCTACCTTCCCGTCTTCTTAGTGCAAGGAGTGAGGGCCCCAGCAAATTCCTGATGCACCCAGGTTTAGGAATTATATTCCTTAACTGCTACCAATGCTGCTGCAACTGACTGGAGTAGTAAAAGCATCTATCAACCAGAGGGCTTAAATTTCTCCACTGGAATGCAGAGTTAACCAGGGCTATTGACTGTCTGGCTCCAAAGCGCCTTCTCTGGTTGCATGGAGCCTGAACAGCCCCGTGGTTTTCCCCGGAGCTGAGGATGATGAAACAATCATTGAGATGGCTAGAGCGCTGGTGGCAGAAAACTCATTCTGAATCAGACCAGACACAGGCTAGAGCTCAACGTTGAGCCTACCAAGTGGCAGTGGTCACGGCGAAGAGAACCTTCTTCACCGCCTCTATAGCATCTGCAGAAAACAGCAGCATGAGACTCTTTCAGGTGGTTCGCAATCTATTGGAACCACCTTCATCACCAGGGCCTGGTAGGGACCCCAAGATCTCCTGCAATGCCTTTGCAAAGTTTTTTGCAGATAAAGTCGCTCAGATTCAGAAGGAGGTAGACTCCACCGTGGGAGCAGGGCTGGGGTGGGAGAGTGCTAGAGTTCTGTCTGGTCCTGTTACATGGGATCATTTCCAATCTGTTACCTCCAAGGATGTGGACAGGCTACTTGGACGAGTGAAACTGACCACCTGTCTCCTTGATCCTTGCCCATCCTGGCTAATAAAAGCGAGCCAGGAAGGGCTGGGCGATGGATTCTGCAGGGTGGGTGAATGCTTCCCTCTGTGAGGGAGCCTTCCCAGACCCGCTGAAAGAGGCGGTCATTAAACCGCTTCTAAAAAAACCATCTTTAGACCCGGCCAATATGCCAACTATCGCCCAGTTTCTGGACCAGAAATTTACCGTTCTTGGGCAAGGTGACTGAGTGGGTGGTTGCTGAACAACTCCAAACACGCCTGGAGGATGCAGACCATTTGGATCCCTTCCAGTCGGGATTCAGGCCTCACCATGGGACTGAAACTGCCTTGGTTGCACTGGTCGATGATCTCCGGCGGGCTAGGGACAAAGGTGAGAGCTGTTTCCTAGTTCTGCTGGATCTCTCAGCGGCCTTTGACACCATTGACCATAACATCCTTCTGCACCATCTAGAGGGGCTGGGAGCTGGGGGCACTGTTATACAGTGGTTCTGCTCCTTTCTCCTGGGCCGTGTCCAGAAAGTGGTGTTGGGGATGAGTGTTCAGACCCCTGGGCTCTCACTTGTGGGGTGCCTCGGGGTTCCGTCCTCACCCCCATGCTTTTTAATATCTATATGAAACCGCTGGGAGAGATCATCAGGGGGTTTGGGTTGTATGAAGATGACACCCAGCTCTATCTCTCTTTTAAATCAGAACCAGTGAATGGCCTGTGTGAATGCCTGGAGGCAGTTGGAGGATGGATGGTGGCTTACAGATTGAGGTTGAATCCTGACAAGACAGAAGTACTGTTCTTGGGGGATAGGGGGTAGGTGGGTGTGGGGGACTCCACAAGTCACAGTAGTGTTGCCAGTTGCACATCAACAGTATGCTTGGGGTTTAATAGGTGGTATTAGTGCATTTGCTTCCAGAGCTGTGTGGTGTGGTTCTTGGGCAAAGTTCTTGAGTGGGTGGTTGCAGAACAAATCAGCGTGCTCTTGGAGGAAACTGCTTTTCTAGATCCATTTCAATAAGGGCTTAGTTGGTGGTTCCCTAGAACAGATGGATGGGGGATGTTAATAATAATAATAATTTTATTATTTATACCCTGCCCATCTGGCTGGCTCTTGATGGGGTTACCCTCCCTCTGAAGGAACAGGTATGCAGCTTGGGGGTAGCTTTGGATCCTTTGCTGTTGATTGAGGTTCAGGTGGGCTCAGTGGCACGGAGTGCCTTCCATCAGCTTCAGCTGGTGGCCTAGCTGTGCTCCTATCTGGACAGGGATGTTGTCTATCCTCTGACAACCTGTAGGTTAGATATTCTGAAGATGGTTCTGATACTGGTGCAGAATTCAGTGGCTGGGGTGCTCACCAGGGCAAGACAGTTTGAGCATGTTAGCTGATCCGGGCCTGACTGCACTGGCTGCCACTTAGCTTCCAAGTTCAATTCAAAGTGATAGTTTTGACTTATAAAGCCTTAATCGGCTCAGGACCGTAGTACCTCAAGGACTGCCTCTCTCCATACCAACCTACCCGGATCCTGAGATCATCATCTTTGTGTTCCTCCTCCACAAGAGGTCTGGAGGGTGGATACATGAGAATGAGCCTTTTCTGCAGTGGCTCCCTGTTTGTGGAAAGCTCTCCCAAGGGAGATTCAACTAGCCTGAGATCTACGGATGAAGTGCGGTATACAAATTTAATAAATAATAATAATCATTTTGATGGAGAATGGGGACCAAGCCTATGAGATTCTGAGGTGCCCATTTACTTAACCCAAGGGTGACATGTCAAGCAAAATACTAGTTCTGTTTCAACATATGTGTATGAGAATGATAGACTGGACGGACACACACAGCTCAGATTCTGTATCCAAATCTTTAACACCCCATTTTAAAGAGACTCGATCATTTCTTGTCCATTTATCATGCCGCAAATAATTATATTACATAGCTTCATGCTCTTGTGTACATCAGTTTGTAAAGTCAATACTTAACTATTTCTAAATGAAACTACTGAGAGTATTTCAGTTGAACAAAATAAAGTAAAAATTATAATTGCATATTGAAGAAAAGAAAGTTGTATCTATATATATGCAAATAACTACTATTTCATGCATTTTTGTGTCGTATATAGACATATAACTGTTCTTATTATTATCCAAATACGTATATGGTTATTTATAACCTACTATATTTTTAATAACTATAAATATCATTATATGATATTACAAATATTATTATATTTTTCCTTACAAAGTCTATGTCTGTAAGCAATCCGTTCATAAGTTGCAAGTGTTATCATATCTTAACTTTGGTTCACAGAATATGTACAACTTCTGCTTACTAGTATGACTGCTCCCCCCGCCCTTTTAAAGGTCAATATTTACTTAGTGGGTTGATGTTCCATGCAGACCTTTCTTTCCAATATACTTTCCAATATATTTCCAAAAAGTTCTGTTAGCCTAGTTTTTCACCTGTGTCCGTGTAGCTATTTCAGTTCTTCATTTCATTTCTGATTATAGAAAGTTGTTTAATGAAGTCATAGCTTTTTATCAATTATAGTCAATTGCCTTGAAGAGGGAGGAGGGAAGCCCACAGTAAACCTGGCTATTGGAAGGTCACAGAATAGGATTTCTTCATTGATTCCAGTTTTGTGCTACAGCTTGGTTAAAAAAAAAAGTGCCAATACTTCCAGAATTAATCTACACAAGCAGTTTTAAGGAGTAATCCATGATGAAAAATGAACTACAGGACCAATGTTAATAGTACCCAAAGATAATTAAAATAAAGTGTTGCTAATTGTATGTTGGTTTAATGTTATATATCCTTACCCTTGTGTATTTGAGCTTGGTAGATATAAATTTTTATGTCATGCACTGGAAGCTCTGAGGTTTATTAATCAAGAGACACACATTTTATTAGTTGTGCAATTAGTGGGTTTAATCCTTTGGTATTTGGAGAATAATTAATCTTTGTATTTAATTAGTGGGTTTGGAAAAAAACAAAAATAGTTATTCATTAATTCTTCTAGTGTGGATGTTAGAGTTTTGGTATCATGTTTTCAAAATGTTTTCAGGCATGGGGAAGTAGGCAGCTAAGTCACTTGCACAACATATATGAGATGTAGTTTCTCATCTCACTTTCTATAATTATAATATATGGGTGTGGGAATTCATAGTCATTATTTGATGCCATGATGAATATTATCTCCCAGCCTGATGACCCTCAGGGCCAGATGGTACAGTTCTTTCTGTACCAGTCTTCCAAGGTGGAATGGAGAATTATGCCACTTCCTCTAGACAGCTTAAATAATTCTATGTGAACATTGGGAGCAAGACCTGTATTATCAAGAATGTAGTCGTGCACAATGGGTGAGAGCGATGATTGTCTCTGTCTACTAAAATCCCACAGCTTTCCAGACACTTCACTTCTTGTGCTCTAAACATGGAAATCATAACATAATCCTGATAATTCTGAGAACCGCAGGCAGAGCACAACCCATCCTGACTGGAACTTTTATTTTTATATCCCAGTGAGCAGACTCCTTTAGGTCCCTGAACGGAACAAACTGGAATTGGCTAGTTTCTGTTTTTCCTGGTGAAAGTAGTAAATCTGAACTACCTTTCATTACTAGTTGACTGAATTAAGGGTTTTCCTCCGAGATACCCCTTTTTCTGATTTTCTCCCCCTTCTTTTACTGTTCTTAGCTATATATTCAGTTAAGGTCTTTGTTATACTTCTCTGTTGGGTTGGTTAACACATGCTGCTCAGGTGTGTTTGGGGTATATATGGCGCCCTTCTCCCAGAGGAATAATTAATTGAAGGTGGACATTTATGTGCCTAGGAAGAGGGAGAATCCCTTGAGTACACTGCTTTACAGCCATCAGGAAGAATATGAAGTGTACAAGTATGGCAGACTTCCCAGTTTCTCAACAATGGTTGCATTAATTTAACATCATCACCATACTCTTTTACATATAAATTGTGTTAAGAGAGCTAGTCATCCTGGACTGCAGCAGTTTCTCACTGTCACTAGGTGAGCATTGCCTTCCCGTAGAGGGTGGGTGGGTATCATCTTCACCATATATACTACTCCCTTGAGGTGAAAGGAGTGGAAGCTATTCGTGTTTTTTCTTTAAAAAAAATACCTTTAAAAGTCTTCCCAAAGGTAGCCATTCTTTCTCCAAGAATTTTGTGATTCTCTGCAGCACAGATAAAACTAAAGTATGACTTAAGTTCAGCATTTGCCCTTCTTAGCCGTTCAGTCAGTCATCTTTTTCTATTCTTTATCTCCCTCTGCCAATTCTATTTCTGCTTTAGTGACTGATAAATTCTGTACATTTGCAATCAAAGGGAACAGATGATAATTAACAAATAGTTCCTACTCACTTATACTCTTGATGCCCAGAATTCTTGTCAAATTATGATTTTTTAAGATATCACAGCTCCCTTGTGTCATGAACATGCTTTGCTTAGGAAATCCCATTTAATTTACTTCACTCGTTACAATAAAAACCTTATAGTCGATACAAAGTAAAAAAAATTCCCCTGTGTATATGGCCTTCTAAAGGAGATAAAACTTTTATGAAGTAGCTCTTTTGTGGTCTTTTCTCCTGATTGTTGTCTTTTAACAAAAGGTACTGAATTCAGTTTCTTATTTTGTATGGGGAAAAGAAAAAAATCTAAAAGCCTCCACATATAAGGACATCATCACCTGGTAGGCAATGGACATGATTCTTGTAGGGACATTGATGGTAAACTGGGATTTCCTGCAGGAAAAAAATAAAGAAAAATGGAGTTTCTGGCTTTACACGTTTTTGTGTATACACATGGACCCCTGAGAACCAAACCCTCACTTATTATGTGAGTTACCTGTATTCAAATAAATAGAGAGGTTGAAGGAGAAGAGACTCTAGAGGCATAGGTCATGCAGTAGGTACCCTTTCAGTGTGATGGCAGCTTCATGGTAATACTACAGGAATCTGCCTTACACCAGGTCAGCCAAGTGCTTCATCTGGCTCAGTACTTTGTATGATGAATGATAGCAGCTCTTCACAGTTTCAAACAGGAGTCTTTTCCAGCACTACCCAAAGATTCTGGGGGCTGAACTGTAGACCTTTTGCATGCAAAGTATGTGCTCTTCCACCAAGCTGCAACCCTTTCCTCTCATGTAAATGCTCTCTCTCTCTCTCTTGCTCTCCCCCCCCCCTCTATATATCTAATACAATTTATATAACTCTTGACTAAAGAAAAATAACAAAGTGGTTAATATGACCTCCTCTTGTTTATATCATGCTACAGAACACAAGGAAGAAAAAGGAAAAGAGATATTGTGGGGCAACCTTTATAATTAAATAAATACCTAAACAAGAAGATGAACCTTAAGGATTTGTGGCAGTTATTGGAAAATGAATCTCTGGTAGAGCAGATACTCAGCAACAGAAGGAGATCTATTTGAAAAAGTATCACCCTTAACTTCCTTAAGCATCATTCTCAGTTGCTTACACAGCCCTTAGCAACATTGTTTTCCTAGCACTCTCCTCTTCTTCCCTTGCCCTTCCAGACCTTTTGTCATCAACACTCAATCCTCAGGGCCTTTGTAAGATTTTCATCCTGTTCCATCCTGGCACCAGCTCTCTGCCTGCCCATTTGTCCTCCAGCACCCACATCTTAGATTAACCTAGGTGTGATGTTTTCCCCAAACTGTTTGTTTTTCATGCCTTGTTAAAATCTTGTTGTGTCCCTATAGCAGTTAGAATGTTTGCCAGTGTTCAGTGGCCTTGCAGCTGCCTGCATACATACACAAGTGATTTTTAAACAGAGATTTGGATAGATATTCCAAGTGAATATTAAATACACCTCTCCACCCGCCCAGTATCGTCTAGCCCCTTGACCACTCACAATGCCAGCACAAACATGATGGGAAATCTAAAACTACTTCATGAAAGTGCCCCCCCCCAATAGCAGTGACAATTTCTTTATGAATTATCAATAAAAAGAGTAATTCAGAAAAACACCTTGCTTAGTTTTCAGATCTTCAAACGTTGTTTGAACTTAAGCAACACTCTTTTGTTGTTTGCTTTACTGCTGCTCATCCATGAAACTCGCTGAGTAGCCTAGTCAGGATCTTTGTGAGCTGCTAGTCCCTCTCTTTTGTATGCCGAAACTTGCAGCTTTGGGGTGGTGTCCCTCCACCCACTAAGTAGCACATGATCCATTCATGAAACAAGATTCATTCTGGCTGTCACAAACTGACTGAGTCCAAGTTAGTAAGGGTAAAGGGACCCCTGACCATTAGGTCTAGTCATGACCGACTCTGGGGTTGTGGCACTCATCTCACTTTATTGGCTGAGGGAGCCGGCGTACAGCTTCCGGGTCATGTGGCTAGCATGACTAAGCTGCTCCTGGCGGACCAGAGCAGCACACGGAAACACCGTTTACCTTCCCGCCGGAGCGGTACCTATTTATCTACTTGCACTTTGACGTGCTTTCGAACTGCTAGGTTGACAAGTTACTTAATAGTAAAAAGACAGTAGTAGCAGCAGCAGTAGTGCTAATAGTAGGCAGAGCAATGACTTACTGTGCTGGTAGAGCAGTGTCTTGCCGGCTGCACTACCCAGTTCCACCAGTGGGGGAGCTCAGCCATCAGTAGAAAAGTCTTGCCCACAAAGGAGCACCCCAAGGTGCCTGTCCATACTGTGGGCAAAAATATGTTGTTGGTAGTATCACTGCTGGCTGTTACCCAGTAGAAACCCCAGAAACAGACATTTAGGGGAAGGGGGGCACCACAAGGGAGCTGGCATAGCAAAAAGGTATTTCCTTTCACCCCTGCCCTTCCGTTCTAGCTGATGTGAGCACCAGAGCTGTATATGCAGTGCTGACTGCACTGATCCATCAAGTTCCACTGCTGCTTGCCAGGAGTCATGAAAGTACCCTAAATCATATTTTGCTGTGTTATTTTGTCAAAATAAGTAATGAAGGTATGTTCAAGCTAATAAAAATATTGCTCTTTTGTCCCTCGTTTAGCAAGTTTCTACAAAAGTGGCTTCCTTTTTACATATGAACTCTGCATCATTCATGAGCTGTGCCACTTGTGATACTGGTCCAGCACATGCACTAAATGAGGC
This sequence comes from Podarcis tiliguerta, assembly GCF_965153285.1. Classification (NCBI taxonomy): domain Eukaryota; kingdom Metazoa; phylum Chordata; class Lepidosauria; order Squamata; family Lacertidae; genus Podarcis; species Podarcis tiliguerta. The sequence goes on from NC_139534.1 coordinate 41,700,526, forward strand.
ATTGAATGATATAACTGCACATTGTCCAATGGCTTTTGTTCGACCAGAAGGAACTTAAATATTTACTTCTATTTTGTCATTCAGTGCTGACCAATTACTTCTGAAATGACAAGCCTGCTTGTGCTAGGCATTAGTTTATAGGGAATAGGAAAAGGCACATTTACACTCTTCCCATTGCAAAGGATAAAAGGTGCTTGTATATAAGTGACCAAAGGCTGTATTCAACCTGGCTTTCCCAGACCAAATTACAAAAAAAGTGGAAAGCAGTGAAAATGTATAATCTTGAAGGTTTCCAGTGAAAGTCTAATTTTATGTGTGAAAAATCTCATTGCTTCTGGCTGAGTTAAAGTCAGCAAAAGTTTGCTGAACTACACTTGACCTATTTTTCCCCCAGAGAATAATCTCCAAACACCTTTACTGATATTCCAGCATAGTTGTTTGCTGCCCTCTGTGCAAATCATTATGATAAATATTCCTTCTTATAATAAATACCAATTTTTGTCTATCTACACAGAACTCTAATAGTGTGTCTCCAAAATCCTCTCTAATCTTTATCAAATGCCCATAGGAAATGGCTCTATTGATTCATTTTTTGAAAGTAGCTATTTGTTGACCTTGCACCAATAATAAGGAATGCTGTTTGTAATGATGATTACCTTCCATGGATGAACCAAAATCTCACAGAGAGATTACTTTCATATAATCCTTTAAATGGTCAATTTAAAGAATATAGGTTTTATTTTTTCAAAAAATAAAAGAAAAAAGATTCAGTGCATTATGTAAATTGCAGCAGATAAAGTTGTTTGTTGCTTTGAGTATTTGTGGGAAGATAACTTCTCTGTTCCTGAAGATATACCGGTAGTTCAGAACAGTGCCAGTACTAAATTCATTGAGAACATCTGCCTGGTGGTTTTAAGCACTGCATCCAGCAAAAGTTTAGAGTATAATTATGCAAAGTTCCTACAGAACCTTTCCATTTTATCAAATGAACCTGTAGAAGTTGTCCACTCATTCCAATTAATCTGATTCATAGAAACCCCATCTCACCCTAGTATATTGGGTCCTCGCATGATTAGAATTTTTTAACTGCTTAGCTGCCCTAGGTCAATCTACTTAATCCTAATTATCTGATCCCTTTGCTCTTAATTCTTCTTCCAGGGAGATTCTTACCAATAGGATTCTGAACTGTTTAGAGAATTGTCCCTGCAGTAATGAGAACATAGTCACAGATTCCACTGCTGTCCAAATCCTGATAATTAGCTGCTATTTATGAGATGGCACTCATTCTTCAGCTTCAGTTTGCAAAAGAAAAGAGACAAGAGGAAAGGAAAGGTGGGAGGAAAGTATTATGTGTGTTAGATTGGTGGGGGAATTGGGATCCCCCCCCCCTTTTTAAACTTCAGTGCTATTTTCTTGCAGTACTTTAAACATATCATTTCTCACCTATCACGTTTGAATATGCAAGATCTAAAAATAAATATTAGAATTTAAATAGTCATGTAATATATTATGTTTGTTTGTTTGTTTACTTACCATCCATCAACCTCTGGGCAGTTTATATAGTGCAAATTACAAAATATAATCCAAATGGTGTTTTTTAAAGGTAATTAAAATAAAATAAAAATAGTTATAAGCACAATACAAAGCCTATTCGAACTGCAGTTAAATAATTAATTGCTATATTAATAAGTGATCAAATTGTTACTGTTATTTATTACATACTTTATATATAGTGTATGGTACTACAAACATTTTAAAAGTCCTGCCACAAGAAGCTTGCAATTTCTGAGTTCTTCCTTCATATATTGCTTATTCATTTAATATATTTCTAAAACTACCCTTTCATCATATATGATCCGGATGTGGAAAGCAATACTTTAAACCAAAACAATAACCATATATCTGATTAACAAATGCAGATAAAAGTGAGCCATAAATTAAATCCCTTACCTTCCTTAAAAGCCCAGAGTGTTTGACATGTAATGCAAGTTAAATCTTTTATTATTGTTGTTAATTTTTCAGGGGCCCCTTATGAAAAAGATTGTTTCCAAGTGTCTTTTGGTTGTATTTGAATCCTACTTCTTAAGATAGCCTAATATCATATATATATATATATATATATATATATATATATATATATATATATCTGTTGTTCTATGAAACTTCAGTGCTACTATTATTCATGAAAGACAGCTAAAAATATAAACAGCATCGATTATTATGTTCTGAACAATGGAAGAGCAAATTGACAGAAAAGCACAAATAATTGAGTGGACACCTTCCTCTGAAACAGCTTAACATGATTGTAAAGGTTCTACTTTTTTGCAAGAGAGCACCTGACCTCCCTCAGCAGTATTTTCATACCATTGCAAACAAAGCAATATGATGGCTACGGACTTCTTTTTATCTGCTGCATTTCCTTGGTTCAGGTATCCAAAGCTTTTTGAATCTTGCTCAATTGAGTTTGTTCAGGCTATAGAAGCTTCAGGCATAATAGTCTGGTGTCAGGGGTTCTTGGCTAATAGTCTAGTCAGTGGACACAAGATAAGGTCAGACCACAGGGAGTCACAGAAAATTACCTTTACCTTTCGATATATTTGAGCTGCCTGCTATATTAAAAGCCAGGCACATTCTCTAGTGGGCTCTTGTTGAGTTCTAACATTAAAACATACATCTAATTTTGATCATCCAGGGTGTTTCTTTAAGTGGTGAGAAGCTTTTTGAAAACTGCCCATTAGTAACTCTTGTTGAAATCAGTTGATACCAAAGGCATTGTGCATTCTGCAAAGGTTCCAAAAGGATTTGTCCAAACTGGGTCAATGGCAAAAGAGATTCGGTGCAAGTAAAATGATGTACATTGAGGCAATAACAATTAATAATTCTATTGATCATATTTGATCTTGGTGGGAACATATCTTGCTGATGTTGAAAGAATAGCAGTGGCTTCTGTTCTGTTTACAACTCCCATTCAAAATGCTGGCACTTTACTTGGAAGGCCCTACAATTTCGGACCCATTTTCCTGAAGAAACATCTCCTCCTCCCATGCCAACCAGCCCATAGGAAGTGAAGTAATTTTCAAAGGCCTCCCTCCAGGTTTTCCTGCCATATGAGGTGACTGACCAGAGAGAGAGCCTTCCAATATTATTACTATAGCCAGGCAAAGGTGTTTCTCTTCTGTCAGCTATGTAATGTATTACGGTGCAATTTATTAAATTTTATTCTGATTCTTCTTTTTTGTTTTGTTTGTAAACCCCCCTGGCAGCTTTGTTGAAGGGCAGTATAGAAAGCTTTTGAATAAATAAGCTGATGGGATGTGAACTGGCAGCAAAGAGATCTTGGGGTTGTAATAGATAGCTTGTGAAAATGTCAATCGGATGTGCAGCAGCTGTGCAAAAAGCAAATTCTGTGCTAAGAATTATTAGAAAGGGAATTAAAAGCAGAACCACCAGTATGATTAGGCCTTTGTATAAAACCATGGTGCATCTACATTTGAAATAGTGGGCACAGTTTGGATTCTCCCTTTAAAATAAAATAAAAAAGTCGCAGTGTTGGAAAACTGATATAAGACAACAAGTAAAACTATCATAAAGTTGAAGCACCTTTCCTATAATGAAGTTGCTGATTTTGAGGATTGTTTTATTTCAGAGGTAAGGTCTCATTTTACGGTGAAAGTTCATATTATCTATGTTTGGGTCCATATTCCAGCAAAGTGGACCTTACCAGTGCCTAAAGCGGGTATGGCAAGAACTAGTAAACGTGGCAAGAATGGGACATACAATCCTCCACAGACACTCTTTCACATACAAAAAGTAATATCTCCTCTATTTATTTTGCTGTGGAAAAGAACAAGAAGAGACAGGCCAGTTGGCTGGCTCATGTTCCCAACCACAGAGCACAAGGGCTAGAACATCTACAGAGACACTCTGGGTTCTGCACTCTTGTCTCCCACTGTTGTTTGGCACTGCCCCCAAAGAGGGGACAATTGAGGATCTTGTGGGCAGAAGCTACTGAGGTGCACTGCCAGCTGCCACACAGATATCCAACCACCTTCCCTGCTGGATTGCTACAGGGGGTGTGACCTTTGCTGAGGGGGGCAGGGATTGATGGGGGGCCCCAGGCAATTTTGGTCACTGAAGTGTAGAAGCTAAGCCAAAATGTTTGCCCCATGGTTATAGTGGTTAATGAGGAGAAACATCTCCTCAATGAAGAGCACAATCCCAGCATCAGATGACATCTTCCACTGACCTAAAAAGCCCAGGAAAGAGTAAAATGGGTGTGAACTCCTCTCCAGGAACCAGTACATTTGGGTAGTCATTGTAAGCCAAGTCCAGCTTACTATGGCTTGTGCACTAGACCTCTGTATGTGAGACAGTAAACTATGCAGGAAAGTCTTTGTAGAATGAAACTCATTTTCTGTATTATGCTTTGTAATCAGATGAAGAAATAAGTAGTTCAGAGATTTCTAATAGACACTTTAGTTAAAATTCAAATTGAGCTTTATGTCTCTAAATGTTTTGCTTGCTGCCCAGGGAATCCCATTTAATTTACTCGAGTACTTAGACTCATATAACACACATATATCGCATATGGGCTTTGTAAAATGGTGAAGTGTTAATGCACGTTTGATGTAAATTACCTTTCATAGTCTATTTTAGAACGTGAATAAGAAAATGTGCTTTTGACAAACAGCATTATCTCCGCATAGAGAGTATATGCATGTAGATTCATGAATCTTGTTTTGTTTTAAATAGTGATCCAAACTCTTGTTTGTAGATTCCCATTTTATAGGTATACTTCAATACTGATTTACTCTAAGTAATTTAGCATGTAGAAATATTTTGAAATATTAATTCAATGGAAACTGACATTTTACTCTACAGTTGAATATAGATAGATGTCTCATCTGCATTTGTCCTTTTGCTTTCTAATAATAGGTTATTAGAAAGCAAACAACCAAAAGGGAGAGAATAATTTCCAATTATTATGTTGGATTTCTGCTTCACAAATATTAATTTTGATATTTAGCAATGAATATGAAACCAAATCAATAAAATACAATTTATCATTTGAGAAAAAATTACTTAAGTATGTTGGGTTGATGTTTATTTGTGCTACTCATTTTACAACAAGTTTGCTATCACTAGTTTGCTTTTGACCATTTCCCTTTTACTATAAGCATACCTGAAAATAAGGTTTCATACTAGTTTCTCATTGCCACATATAAAATCATGTATAAGCACTTCTATGTATGACATTTTCCCATTTCTGGAATACTTACTTTTTTCAGAGAGTGGGGGGAGAACCAAATCCTGGAGTTCAAAAATAGAGTATTTGTCAGATTGCCACAGAGGTAGCAGTCTCTTAGTACATCCATTTTTGGATGCTAGAGTGATGCACCTGTCACCTTCCCTAGAGGCCAGTAAGTGCCATCTGATCTTTCTGACTTAGGTGTACACACTCTCCCTATTACCTGGCTTTCAGTCTCCATTATCATCTGACATACTCAAGTGAATTCTGCCACCTAGAGGGATTTGTGATAGAGTAAGCACTTCTTTGCTAGTTTGGATGTTTTCCATAAGGGACCATTATCAATCTCTTGGAACTCAGACATTTTTTGCAGATCAGAGATCTTATTTTCAGCTGCATAACCACAGTACCCCCCCCCAACCCAAGGCAATAATTTATCTCAATTATTAACAAAAAGAATTCTTACCAATTAATGCCTATGCTGTTATTGGCAATCAAAACCAGCTAATCCTACCAACAACAAAAAAGTCTCCACTCATTTTCTTGAGGTCTTATAACCACTAATAAAACTTTTGCTTCTTCTGTTATAATTTGAGGTAGTTCCATGCAAAATAAGTGGGATTGAAAAAGGCCTCTCAAAGTTTTCAGATAAGATTAATTCAAATGTCAATATTGAGTAAGCTGGGAAACTGATAAAAAACAAAAATTGAAAGTGCAGAGCTATAGCATATATTTGAGGCTCCCTCATGGCCTACTTCTCACTGATGAGGAACACCACAGCTTTTCTCAAGCTCCATCTGTTTTGATCTCCTGGTTTCTGTCTGAGTTAACTTTATCTTTGCGCCAGCTGAATCATTTTCAGGCCAAGTTGAAATTTCGGGAGAAATTTCCCTAATACCCTCTGATATTTCCATGTTTAGGATTTAGGATCTTCAGAGCCAGGTCTTTTATGCACATTATTTTAAAGCACTTTTCAATGCATTCTTTTAAAAGTCACATTTTCAGTGTGCAAATTACTTTGCATTTCCCCCCCACTCTCCAGCAGCAGTCATACAGTAGTTTGTATATTGTGTGTTGTGGAGGATACAGTGTTGTGCTTGGACGTATAAAGCCCTTGATTCAAATTCCCACTCAGTTTGTGTATGTTATTAGGTGACCCACAATCTTTTGTTATCTTTCAGCCATATATATATCTCTATAGGCTGTTGCTCACTTATGGGGAGTAACATGGGGACCATTGGACTTCAGAGTATATTGCTATCAAAGACCACTTTTGGCTCATTCAGTTGGGTTGGCATAAGGGTTAGGGTCATGTTATTTAACCCTAAGGAAAGTGTACTTGCCTAGAGAGCATATGTTAGGTAGCTGGAACTTTTTGTGTGCCTGGCAACTATTAATATTTCAGGTACTCCTAAATATATTTTTTGTTTAGTTTTTTTTAAAAAAGATTTTTGGCAGTTATGTACACTGAGTACTTGTTCTCCTTGAATGGTTTGAGCAAGGATGGTGAGACCACACTTCTAGCTGGGATAAGCTTGCTTTTTTCTTTTCTTTTTAGTATTTCTCATTGTCTGTTCAGGTTTCTAGTCCCTAAGGAAGAGTTAGCCAATTTCGTACACTCCAGATGTTCCTGAACTACAACTCCTATCAGCCCCAGCTAGCATGGCTCAGCATCAGGGGTGGTGGGAACTGGAGTCTCAAAATACCTGGAGGGCACATTGTTGGCTACTCCTTTCCTACGAGATACAGGGTTGGCGAGAACACACTATATTCCTCTAGCTTGGGATGCTTTTTTCTGGTTCTCTAATATTTGATTTTGCTGTATTACATTGGTTTGCTTACTGGAGGAGCCACGACATTTTATTGTACTTAGTTGTATATTTTGTTTTAGCTGTTCACCTCTTTGCAAGCCTCTGGGCTGAAAAGCAGTATATAAATAAATTGTAAAACTAAAAATAACAGTACTGCTGCCCTGAGCTCATTATTGACAGATAGTGTGATACAAATATTGTATGATTATGACTGAAACACATGTACTATTGCTTGACTGTATTTCATATCTAGGCCTGTGGCCCCACAAGACCAGTTGCTATCAGCAACACAACTGAACTTCATTGGTGAGGTTTTCTTGAGCCTGTTCCAGTGATGTTGATCTGCCAAACCCTTTCTGCTGCAGAATAATATCCTTACCCAGCTAGAGCTCTAATGTGTTGTGAGAGTTAATGCACGGAATTTCCAACTGAACTACAATGTGGCATTTTTCTTTCTCTCTTTCCCCACCCATTATTAGCTGTATTGAATTTTCCAGGGAAAGCGCAAATACAACTTCAAACATGAGAAAACCATTTGAGATCAAAAGGGACACAATTCAATCAATAAGCTGAAAGGAAAGAAGGGGGGAGAACCATTACTTTGCAGACTGGAAGTAGCATTTTTCTTACCAGTTTGAAAATGATCTTAAAGACGATTTCTCTGAAATGTACTTCCAGGTATGAAATGCAAATAATGACAACAAAATTGATAGTTTAATAGTTGCATTAATTTAGACCCTATTCCTTACTGTGGATCCAAGTGGGAGGGAAGGAGGTATCATTTCCCATTCTGCCCTTGCAGTACTGTTTCCATTTCGCTGCAGTTCATTTTCTGCCAAAAACTATGTCATTCATCTCACTGCTGCAGTGAAATTATATAACCTACATAAGTTTCAAATTGTTATGTTATCCCACTTAATTAATTTCAGTGTAAAGGAAATGCAGTACAGATGAGGGGAAAACAATCAATTATGTATCATTTGCAGGTGGAAAGCAGCAGCAACAGTAGACAGTCGTATTAACTGGATTGATTTCTGTTCCAGACATGTGATAAATAAGCAAACATTAGCAGTTTCCACTCCTGTTTATGTTTACGATGGAATTCTCTCACATCCCTAGCTTCAAGTTACTCTTCTGAAGCATCTTAACTAGATTCCTAATCTCTGCCTTGGTTGTAGCATAGAGTTTTCTGTAAGTATTCATCTATGGCCTTCTTCACACATAAAGTTAAGACCTGGTTAATGGATTTTCAAGACTTAGCAGCACGCTACTGTGAGTGGGAGTTGGCATTTAGGTATGTCCAAGCCTGGGTATGAGGCTTGTTTTCCCAAACCAAGGACCATGAAGCCATGGTTTCTTTTTGCCTTACTGATTGTTGTTTGTTAGGGAGAAACAAACTAGAGTCCTTGTCTGAATGTAATGACAAGCAAAGGCTTTTTGGTTTGTTTCTCCCTTACACGTCAGGGCAGAAGTGAAGAGGAAGTGATTCAGCAGCATGTACTGGCATTTAAGCCATTAACCATCACATATTGCCAACTTGACATCTTATTCCAGGTTATATAGTAATGGTCCTGTTCCCCTCTGATAGAATGAGAACATAATAGTGCTCCTTGAACATTTTTTTATTCAACCAAGTCATCTCTAGGCGTAGACTTCTGGTCAAAATTATTTTCTGGTCAATATGTGGCATGTTTAATGTTTATAAAATAAATACAGATAGGCATTAACACATTTTGACAAAATAGTCATTCTCTGTTGGTACAAGCTTTCTCTAATTTCAGTTGTTTGAACTATTTAGTTCTCTCCTTACTTTTTTGTTTTACTCCCTTTGTTATCCTTGGAGAAATTGAGGACTAACAGTTCAACACTGAATATTTCCAATTATAAGAAGAAAAGCAAGCTATCAATGTCCCTTTAGATATGTTGGTCATGGTGCATACAGTGTTATTTTAGTTGACAAATAGGGTATGAATAAAGCTGTGAAGATGTTATATTTTGTCAAGCAGTCTGTTTGCCCTGATGGTGACCTCTTATATGGAGGGTTATATCCTCATCACCAGCATATTTGTGTGAACAAATATGATCGATCCTAGATATATATTACATTGCATAGCACTCCACACATTAATTTATTCATTGTTCCTTGTGAACATTTCTCCCTCCAAGCAATAAATTACTCATTGGTATTACCTGCAGAATGCCATGGGGAGTAATGTATCTGCATGATTTCCTCATGGTGAATGCCATTGTTTAGCTTCCCTAGGCTACATTGTGACTAGTGGGTGAGATTCCCCTGAAGATAGTTACATTTAGACATGTAAGTCCTGTTTCGAAACATAGGGCCACACTGGCTAACCTTGCTGCCACCCCCCATGTTGTGTGGCTTGCTTCTGCCCTTGCTGATAGGCATGCCATCACATGTACACGTGTACATCACACAAGGTTCCTGATTCCTCTTTGCAAATATCTTTCTCTTCTTTTCAAATGTCAGAGCCATTGTGTATACATCAAGGGAAGGTGCATGTTTTTTGGGGTGAGGATAAGTGCAATCGTGAATACTGCTCGCTCACACATTCAATCAGAACCTGAGTTCTAGCTTCTGAAAATGGCTATAACATTTGCCCTTTTTTGATGCTCAGTGCCTTAGACTACAGTCCAGACATATACTTTAGAAATGTCCAAGGCATTGACTTTTTTCCCTTGGAAAAGCTCTCATAGGACCTTTTCAGTAGTGGTACCTCAGATACAGAACTGGCCCCCTTAGTTATTTGCCTGCTGTAAAAATTGGTTGTCTTTGGCTGACAAGTGAAGATAATATTTTGCTTGTTTTCACTGTGCTTTCATTTGCTTTTAATTCGTCTGGTTTTACTACTGTATTGATGATTTCTCTCTTTGTGATTAGGATATCTAGATAGTCTTAAAGGATGTTGTAAGTTGCTTTAGGATTTGTAATTTGAAAATTGTGGTCTAGTGCTTCTGCCCCTTGGTGCTGATGTAGGTATATGTGCTATTATTGCTATTTCTGTTGTCTGATCTTTGACTAGAATAAAGATTGATTGATTGCTATGTATATGCTGTGGGTGGAATACAACTAACTTGTCCCGTCAGTGGAAGCCCGATGCAAGGAATTCCACTTGTGCAACAGGGCTTTCCCCTCTTCCCATGCATCTCCAGTGCCTCCTGAAATTAGCTCTGGTGGGAGGCAGGAGAAGCCTGGAACTGTGTGTGGGGAGGGGAAGGGAGATAGTTCCATTTTGGCTTGTCGGTGGGAACCATCTTCTTAGTGCGACATTGAATTCCTCCCTCTGTGTCCTCGACTTAGACTGCACGTAGTACAGCTAAAGTGATCTGATGTGTGTTCTCTTATGACTTGTGATTTGTTTAGGGCATCATTAAATATACCCATTTATAGGAATAATTCACTCACTCAGGAAATATTTCCTAGCTATGATCTCTGCTCCTCTTTACCCATGCACAGGGACTTATTTATTGCTGCAAGATAGCATATGAGCTGTATTTTCTTCCATTTCACTCAACACATCTGTAAGTGAGCTATCTTTCAAGATGACTGACTGTCTCTGTGTTATTATTTCTGTAGCTCTTTGACACAAGTGATTTGACCAAAGTAATACAGGAAACCTTTAGCAGTGCATGGGGCTAACTCAAAAATATTTTAAATGTCAGAATCCTTAGCCTGCCCGCCCCCCCCGCCCCCATTAATAGCTGTGGGGCTCCTGTGCTTCTTCCCATAAGAAGAGATGCTGCAAAATGGCACTGGGTACAGTCTTGGCCTTATTTAGGTCAATGGGAAATCCTTTAAATCCTGTTTGTCATGTAGATAACCATTAAGGCTATTAATGAGAGAGTTTTGTGGTGATACATTTTAAAAACTATCTCCGAATGATATATCATTGGAATTTCTGAACAGAAATGAAATGAAATGTATTGTCTGAAGACTGAGTCAGCTTCTGAAACTTTAAGGAACTAACTTAAATTGATAGTTGACTGAAATATATCTGTTCTATGTTATTTAGAGGAAGCAATTAGGTTTACCGCTGTTATACTGTACTTTAGTTCTATTTACAGAAATTGATGTGTGCCAGGAAAATTGGTATTGCAGTTCTAGTCCTTATTCTTCCAGGGTGCCACAAAATGGAAGATATTATTAACCACGTGTTTACTCTGAACATCTCCAAAAGACCAGCTGTGAAATATCAGAAAACCAATCCTATCTCAGTGAAGTTGGTGACAGATTAATTTCCATAAATAAATCAGAATAGCTTTATCCTCTTGAAACCTAACAGCAGATTTAAGGAGAAGATGAGTATGCTAATAAGGGATGGATAGATAAGGAAACAGGGATTTGAAGAAAACAAAATGATAATTATGCAGTGTGTGAATCCAAGCTCAGGTTCTCTCACTGCACAATGCTCATTCTTTTAGTTCTTTTGCTTTCAGCAAGCAATTGGCCCCAGTGACATAATTAAGATTAAACATTCATGTTCCATGCTAGGTTTAAAAGAAAATGTGTGCTAAAGGAAAACAAGAGCAAACAAACATTTTCTATTCCATATTTCTTTATCTGAGTATTGCATCTGAAGAGTCACTTCATACATTTCATTTGAGGCAAATGTGTCTTTTACCATTTTGTGTACATGCTGTTGGGAGTCATTAACAGTGTCCCAATATGATATATGTGGTTGTAAACTCATCTAGGTTGCATGTGTACATTGCACTGTTACATCCATGTAAATGTAAAATGTCTGGCCAAGTGCACACTAAAAATATAATGTGTGAATCCACCCGTACCTACCTCTTTTTGCCATTCAAGATTTCGGGGCTGCATTGCAGCACTTTGAAATAGCAATAGGAAGTTAGATCCCTGCAGAACACTTTTTAAAAAAAAAACAGGTTAGCCATGGAGTTCCATTCTGGTTTGCAGTCCACATTCATCAAGTATTGCTGAAAATATAGCACATTTATCTTTGTGATGACCAACTGTGATTTCATGGTAGATATCATTGCAGTGATCTTGTTTTGTGATGCTTCTCTCCCCTCCCCCAACTTTCCTTTCCTTTGTTACAGAAGAAAGACAGGTAATCTCTAGGGCAAGGAGGTCTAAAATGCTGAAGTGACTGAGGGATGTAATGTGTGAATCAAAATTTAGCGTAAGACAGCTATACTCAATAGTTAAAAAGCATAAAATGCAGAACAATGACTCAGTGGAATTGCCTTCTTGGGTATCATGCATCGCTTCCAACACTGTTGTGGTAGCAAATGTAGATTTTGTCTGGAAAACATTTTAATTATGGTATTTTGTTTTGTTTTTCCTGTTATTGGTTGCATTCTATTCCATTCCAACTAGGAAAATGCTTAGCTTTACTTTGAGGTTTTCTGTTGTGCTAGTGCAGGAGCTTTCAGATTCCTAACTTTAAGGAACCTTTTCTCCATCTACTTATCAAGGGACCCTGCATATGTATACAGTGATACCTCGGTTTACGAACTTAATCCATTCCAGAAGTCCGTTCTTAAACCGAAACCGTTCTTAAACGGAGGTGCCCTTTCACCATTTGGATGCCGTTCTTAGACCAAGGTAAAGTTTGCAAACCGGGACACTACTTCCGCTTTTTCAGAGTTCATAAACTAAATAGTTCATAAACAGGGCTGTTCTTAAACTGAGGTACCACTGTAATTGAGTTTATTCAGGGCATTTTCCACATTTGTCGGACCATAGGATTGCTCCACTTGAACTTTGACTACACCCTTGAATATTGTCCATAATCTCCTGCGACTACATTTTACAGGGGAAGGTTGGTAATGGGAGACAACCTGTCTTTCACAGAAGTTTGTCTGCCATGTTTGATCATCTTACTGAAGAACTCAATTGACATTTCAAGGACACCCACCCTAAGAAGTCCAAATCCTGTACTCTGGGTATTTATTATTAATAAAATATAGAAATATTCAACAACATTAATTCTCATCTATTAGTATCATAGAATTGTAGAGTTGGGACCCTAAGGATCAGTTAGCCCCTGCAATGCAAGAACATCATCATAGCCTCTCACCCCATCTAAAGAATATCTATGTTTTAAATATGTATGCTACCCATTTTGTGTTTCTACATATACTCCTTGATCAGCATAAAAAGGTTCTATATATTTACTTAATACTGCATTTAAGATTGTGGTATGTCATTTTTTTATTTTTTATTTTGCTATTTATTTTATGTACGTAGGTTAAGTGCTGGATTTTTCCATTTGTAAGCTTGCCAAAGGATTTGAGAAACTAAACAAACCCCCTTAACGATCCACATAGTGTTCTAAATTGTCCAAGTGCTGTATCAGTAACAATATTTAACATGGATGGACTTTGCAAGGCCAAACAGCTTAAACATTGGAGCCAGGATCACTTGTTTTCTGGCAGAAGAGTCCACGCATGTGGCACATTCTATTTTGCCAGAGATTGTTCTTAACCTTCTCTTGAAATGTCAGTTCCAGACATTTCGGCGATTCCAGGAAAGAAAATGTTGAAGGTTTTAAAGGCTTGTCAGTCTTAACCATCATGCAGTAAACAGAAAGACAATAAAGGATGTTATGATTCTTCCACAAGTTTTTTTAAAAAAATAAAAAAATATCGGAGCATCTTTTGAGAAAAATATTATGCAAGCACAGCAGAAATGCCTAACATTATCTCAGAAAAACTGAGGCTTAACGTTTTACAGAGACAGCTGTAAGACAGGTGGTGTGTGTTCGTCCAGTCATTGCAATCTTATAAATCTTGCTTCAATGTATAGATTTCAAAATGAAGTTGTTCATTCACTAATTAGCAGTTAAAGAGTAAAGCTGGTTAATAATCGGCATGTCAAAATTCATATTAAAAATACACAAACACACAAATTAATTAATTGTTCTAATCTTTACTAATCACATTTTAAGATATTGCATGTAGTCAGAGCAGTCATATTTGATTTTGATTGAAATTTCATTTTAATTTCTTTCTCACAATTGATGACCAATGGATAATTCTGACTTCCACATTTAAGTCAAGTATAATTCACTAGCAGTATCACTCACAATTTTCTTGCAGCAGGATCTAGTCTTAAATTATGTATACCCTTAAATCCTTATTCTTAAATCCATATTGTAATATTTATTACCTCTACAATTTTATTTCAGCACTTCACTCTTCCTATCAATATGGCTTATAAGTTTCTGATTATGTATGGTAAAGGGACCCCTGACCATTAGGTCCAATCGTGACCGACTCTGGGTTTCGGCGCTCATCTCGCTTTATTGGCTGAGGGAGCCGGCGTACAGCTTCCGGGTCATGTGGCCAGCATGACTAAGCCGCTTCTGGCGAACCAGAGCAGTGCACGGAAACGGCGTTTACCTTCCCGCCGGAGCGGTACCTATTTATCTACTTGCACTTTGACATAATTTCAAAATGCTAGGTTGGCAGGAGCAGGGACCGAGCAACGGGAGCTTACCCTGTTGCAGGGATTCGAACCACCAACCTTCTGATCGGCAACTCTTAGGCTCTGTGGTTTAACCCACAGCGCCACCCGCATCCCTTTTCTGATTATGTGTCACCTCCCAATTAGCCTAACTGTACACAGTGGACTGTTCAGATATTACGTTAAAATAATGAGTGTCATCTGACAAAGTGGCAAATCATGGTAAACAAGAATCCAGAGCTAAAGTAGTTGCTGGTTGTGTATAAGGAGAAGAAGGTGTTTAGTTGTCAGTTGTGGGGCACATAGATGCTGTCTCTCTTATATATGAATGAGGACTGGACCTAGAGATTTTCTGAGTAGAAATCTGCTCATTGGATGTTGCTGCAGTGGTAAGGGGCTGGGATTTATTCCTATTCAGGCAGCTCCTGTTCCCAGGAAAGCTGCTCTGGATGGTTGGAGACCCTCTGGAATAGCAAAGGAAGGAGCACCAGAAGTTGGATGACTTGGTAAAAATCAGCTTCCCCTTTCTTTATGTGGGAGCTTCCACAGATTCCCAACCTATGTGTTTAGGTTCATATAAGGATAAGTGTTTCTTGGTAGATACTATGGCAGACCAACACGGCTACCTACCTGTAACTAGAATCTTGGTAGGTATGTTATTCTATGAAAACTCAATATTTGGTTCTGCATAGGTTTAAGTAAAACCATCTGGGAGACACAGGAAAGGGGGGAGTTGGTTGCTTCTTTTCTAAATCACTGCTTTTACCTGCTGTTTTGGTCAAAATGCTTGGAAAGCTGTTGCTACATTGGGTAGCCTTGGGCCAGTCACTGTCCCTAAAGCTAACCTACATGTTGCACAGAGATAGGGAACCAGTGGTCCTCCACATGTTGTTGAAATTCTACTCCCATCAGCCTCAACTACCCAACTAGCATGGCCAATAGTCAGGGATGACTGAAACTGTAGTCCAGTAGCATTGCCTACTCTTAATGCTCCACCTCTATAGATTTATTCCTTAACAGCACAGTGTACAAATTTATCAAGAGTACATACAGAACAAAGATCTATTGGGCTATAGTATAAAACTATCCAAAAAGTAAATTGAGCCATGGGCATCTTGTGATCCTACTGTAGTTGCAATATAGTGTTTGTTAAATTTAAGCCTTATAGCCTCTGTTCAATTGCTAATAGATGTCACATTTTAATTGATGTGTTTTTACTTGCTGAGTGTTCCAGAAGACACTCTGAGTACTTTTGTCGCCTTTAAAATTCCAGCCTGGGGTGTATGTGATCCAAACTGATTTGTGGTGTCTATAAACAGCTGTCCTGTGATAAAGATGGGAGAGCAGCTCAATCAGATGTGGGTGGGTGGTTGAGTTCTACCTGCTGAAATAAGAAGCAGTAAAAAGGTGACATCTGAGAGTACACCTTGTCACTGGTGCATCAATCCAGGCAGAGGGAAATGAAGGCCAAGTGTTTACCAGGACTTCAACAGGATAATGTTGTTGTCTCTCTCTCTTTGGGGGGGGGGGTAAAGCAATCAGCTAGTTATGCAGGCCTTGAATATTTGAAAAAAATGAAGATAACTGGATGCCCTTCTTTAAAATTTTCAAGCCTCTTGTTGAAAGTGTTAAATGGTGGAGTGTCTGTACATCGGAGCACAGAATGTAGGGAATTACAAATAAAAAAGATTAAAGATGTTGAGTACATTTGAAGTACTTGAACAACTTTAATGTACTGAATGGGCCATGCTAAATGAGTCTCTGTGTAAATCAATAATCCTCTCTATAAAGAGACTAATAGTTTAGTATGAATAACAAGGAAATGTACATGGCAACTAGTGTTCTAGAATTCTGTCAGTGTTTTTAAAGTTCACTGTCATAACTCTGTTTGCCTTGACCTTTATCAGTGATACCTTCAAAGATTTTTTAGTTGCTAGTTGAGGTTCAACTTGACACAAGACCTTTTAAACCCTCATTTCCTTTTCCCTTGGTGCTGATGCAGTAGCTAATATACTGCCCGCTCCTTATCTACCACTTTCACTTCCCTTTTGCTTTTTGTTCCTCTGTAATTATAGGTGTGCCAAGCAGAATTTTCTCTCTGCATGCTTCCCTCCTCTTTCCTCCTGCGGGAAATTTGGGTTGGTTTTTCCTCAGTTTTCATTAGAATATTGAAGCTTTCCATGCGCTAGTTAATGATCTTCCCTAATACAATGCCAACTTGCCATTTGCATCTGGTGTGACTTATTCTGCCTTGGTAGTAAGTAAAAGGTCTAGGGACTTCAGTGACAGTGAAATTCTATAGTTGTATCGTAATTGCATAAGTGGAGATAACTGAGAAGGATCACAGTTTGTTGTCTCCCCAAGTTGGTGAGGTTCATTCAATATCAACACAAAACTGAGCCTTCAGTGCTATTGGCCCACTCCTGTGTAATGCTCTTCCAGTAGAGATTCAAAATGCACTGTCTGTATTACATCTCACGTGTTTGCTGAAGACTTTCATTTGCTGCCAGGCTCATGTAAACAATTAAGAAAAACATATTCCGTAATAGTCAGTTGATGTTTTATCTCTGTATTATTCCTATTGCATGTTAGTAGTTGTAACCACCTTAGATAATATTTATGAAATTACAGTATATAAATATTTTTATAAATAAATAATCATATAATATCATGAAGAATATTACAAAAAATCATTTGACAGTTCAACTGAGTTCTAAAGAGAAGGTTCAGCAAGATGTTGTTGTTGCTGCTGCTGCTGCTGTTATTATTCCTCCTGGATATGCAGGCCTTAGTCCTCTCAGTTCTTTCTCCTTCCATTTCTTTGAACATATGAGTCACCTCTTTAAGTCCTTTAGTTATATCTCTTATGAGGTGGTAAAATAATAACATTGCATCAGTCTGACTGTGATTTGCAAGAATCTTTCTATAAAACTGGCTCACATACATTTACTGATAACATTGCATACATAGCCAAATACTTCATAGTTCTTGTCCAGCAAAATCAGGGATCTTGGGTTATGACAGTAATTTTCAACCTGTGTGTCATGGCACCATGGGGTGCCTTGAATGATGGTCAAGGGTGCCACAGGCAACTCTGACCTCTGTCCCTCTTTCCTTCCCTCCCTCCTCAGCTGTCCTCTCGTGTCTCTGCCTCCCAAGGGCCTGCACAGCTGTTTGTTGCAGCAGCCCTGGCTACAAGCTCCCCATGTGAATGGTGCCTCTGGGGCTGCCCAGGGGGTGTTTCCCAGGCCCCTGTGGGGCAGTGTGAGTAGGCACCTCTCTTTGGGGTAGGAGGGGTAGCTCAGAGACCAGGGGCTGCAGCTGCAGCTGTCCAGAGGACTCCGAGGGGAGAAGAGAGGAGGCTGAGACAACCCTCCACAAGGGAGAGTGTTCAAAAATGAGTGAGAGGCTGCCGGCTCTGCAGGCAAGGGGTGACATAACTGAGCTACTGAGCCCCACAGGGGTGCTGCAGAAAAAATGTAGTTGATCAAGGGAGCTGTGAACCCAAAAAGGTTGAAAAGATCTGGGTTATGATGCCTACTGACATTAGGTCAGTTCAGGTTAGGCAAGCCATGCATAGGCAAGCCAGAGCAGGGTGTTAGAAAGGCAGAATTGATCTTAGGATGCCATCACTAGCTGAACATATGCAACATATGGTATGTATGAAAGAGTTTAATTCCTTAGTGTTTTGTTTTTTTCAATCCACCAGCAATGCTTGTTTCATTCAAAATGATTTGAATGTGTTTCCTTTTGAATTGATTGTAGATTGGGGGGGGGAGCCGTATCTAATGAAGGTAATTTAAAGTTTCTTAAGATTATCGCATTGCTGTCAAAAACAAAATTCATATTTAATTTTGTGGTTGGTGAGTCTTTTCCTTTCCTACCCCTATTTCAGAAATACCGGTACCTGTCAATGTAAGCACACCAGTCAGATCTTTTAATATCTTAATAGTCACTGGAGCGATATGTAAATGACTCCTTTAATGGGAATTAGTGTTACATGGTGTATTTTGCTCACTTGATGCTATAGCTGTGGGTAATGGTTCAATGGAAAATAGTTTGCTGTGAGGCTTTAGTTGTAATAGCACAGACACCTATGAAATCTTCCTTCATTAAAGGCCCAACTGAAGTCAAAATGAGAAACCACTAAAACTGGTAAGCAATCTTCTTCCTTCCTTTCCTTTGATTTATGGACATACACCCAACCATATGTTATGTCATGAGAAGCAGTGACTGAAAACCACAATAATCTATCTTTGATGGCTTCTTATTTACTGTACAATGTAAGCTGTGTTATATCGGTCTGAACTAGCTAGGTGGAAATTAACCAAGAGAACAGTGATTGGACAGTAGTCATTGTGGCAGTTTTTAAAATCTGATGTGAAGAAGACATGAAGATAACCACATATTTTGGTTGTGTGATTGTGTTACAAGCAATGCATTATGTACACATAATACTGCTTTTTTTCTTTAAAAAATGATTTCCTTATTGTAGATTTGCCTGGTGTAAAGACAAGACCAAACTGGAAACCTTTAATATTAACCCTCAAGTCACTTAGATTATACAGCTTTCAAATTGTGGATGGTATACAACTGGTGTCCCTCCACAGACAAAGCATCCATCAGTGGAATGTAGAAGGGAACAATTTTTGGTGATTCCCCAACACTGTCCCCCCCCCAAACCCCCCTGTTCCATAGACTCTCCAGAACAGATCTGGGCAGAGAACTACTTGGGGAAGAGTATTTTTGTTTTAAAACTCCCTTCCTCATTTCACTGATAGATATCTTCCATCTGCAGAGGGACACCAGACCAATTTCCCCCCTCATTTAATTGTTTTTTTTACTATTGCTCATATGTATAAAGTGCTTGTCTCAGCAGTTTAAAGAAAACAAGATAGGAAAGGAGACTGCCTCCAAGGTACATATTAAGCACCAAACCATTAGACTGTGTTTGTTAGTAGTATAACAACAACAACCATGCAGAATCATCAAAGATTTTGAAAACTTTCATTTCCTGATGGACTCTTATGTTGGTAGAAGTAAGGCAGACTGCATTATGCCTTTTCCTCCCAGGTTTCAGGCTGTTGTGCTGTCAGTGATCAGGAAAAAAATGTGGGATATCTAGTCTTATATAACCAACACACATGAAGGAGTTAATGCCTTAGAGTAAGCTGTCCTGCCAGGCTTCGCTAGGTCATTCCCCCTCACATTGAGAAGAAGGCAATCAAGCATATCGTTTTTCAGTCTACCTGAGAAGCTCAGTGTGTAAAGAGGCCTCAGCTGTTTGCTCCAAGCTCAAACCCCATGGCTCTTACAAGCCTCTCAAGTTCCTATACCAGTAAGTTAGGAGCTTTCTCCACTAACTAAGCCCATATTTTAAAGGTCTAAGAGCCTATATGTCCTGAAATTGCTTTGCTATAGATTTTGTGGTTTTAAATCTTTGCTGGTGTTCTCTCACCAAAGCGTACTTGTCCCAAAGCTTCATATTGGCATCCAGGAATTCTTCTTTTATACCTATTTTTTTCCATTACCTGTTGACTAGAATAGGACATCTGGAAGCATAGCATGACCAGCCCATGCTTAAGGCTGTATGAAATGTAGGACTTGGGTGGAAAATATATTGCAAGCCCAAGTTATAGACAAACTAAATGGGCCAAACATTTCTCTTTGTTTTCCTTCTCAGTTGTATAGTTTGCTTGTTTGTTTGTTTGTTTGTTTGATTAATACTACACTTGTATCTCATAGTGGCTTACAAACAAAAGAAGAAAAAAACACATACAAAATTTAAAGCATAGATTATAGGAAAGTAAGAACAGCATAAAAGCATTTATGGTGCTTCTATCATGCTATGTCTCCCTATACATTTCTGCGGCTTTGGCACAAGAGCTGAGCTGAATCTATAGTGCTTGGTGTCTAGGATTTAGGTGTACAAAAGGGAAACACTTGCTTATTTTGTAATCTGAAGTGATGCTCAGCAAACAACAACTCTATCACTTGCTTAAAATGTAAATATTGCTGAAAACACCAAGACTTTAAAAAAAAATAATCTCAGCCTATTGTGAGATAACTGATGCCATGAAGAAATTTTACATACATGTTTCCCCTACATAATTCTGCAAACTTTCTTTCTCATGATGCTCATCTTAAGCTGTTGAGATACTCTTTCATTTATAGACACGGGACAGTACATGAGGTAAGCATAATCTAGGCACAAGCATGTAGAATAATGGATTTCCAAGAGATGAAGAAAGGTATGAAGCATACATGCTAAGAGTGACATAAAATCCTATTTTTTAGGCTAAGGCACAAAACAGAAAATAGACCTTCTTATATTTTACAGTTTTATTTTATTTTTACCTCCAATGCTCTGCTACATTATTGGTGATTTAATGTATTTAGCCATTGCTTTTTCATCCTTAGGGGGCTGGCAGGAGGGTCTTAAATGAAGTCATTGAAGCGTTGCCTTCCTATTTCAGTCCCTATTACAAAATGTCAAATAAATGGATATGATTTGCTCAGCAATCACGGGAAGGATAGGCATCAAACTTGCATAAATTCCAGTTAGTTGATATTTAAAACCTCTAGGATCAGAATCCTTATGGATATCTCTCTAACTTGTCCTATCAAATGATTATATTATTAGTTGTAAGACTCTCATATCCTTATTTCTTAATTTTGTATTTGGGGAACATGGGCTAAGCAAAAAATATGCAAGCAAGCACCACTTTCTTGTTTCTCTGATCAGGGAGTACAAATCAGCAAAAAAATGTGTAAATATCTAAATCACTACATTAGCAAAATGGAGAAGAGTCTCCAGCTGTGTAAATTCAAATCCATTTTCAGACTTAAAAGTTCAACATTCAGATATATCAGGTTTGCTTTTTAACATTTTCTCTTACAAGCATATTGATAGAGGTGGTCTGGTTAGCACTGTGTCCCTGTACTTTCAAAAGCCAGAGTACCTCACCAAATATTCCTAAGTAATCTTAGCAGTCAAGGAATAAGATGAGAAATCCTCTTGTGGATCAGGAATTGGTTAAGCAGCGGGAAGCAGACAGTAGGGATAAATGGATTGTTCTTTGAATGGGGAGATGTAGAAAGTGGAGTCTCCCAAGGATTGGTATTGGGATCTATGATGTTAGGGGTGAGCTGCAAGGTGGTCAGGTTTGCTGATGGTACTAAACAGTTAAGGATCATTAAAATAAAATGAGATCATGAGAAGTCCAAAAGGACCTCTACATACTGAGTGAATGGCAAATGCAATTCAGTGTAAACAAGTGTAAAATGATACACGTAAGGTCAAAAATGTATATCTTAATTTCACATGTACAAGTGGCATAGCTTTCTGTCTGCCACAAAGTGAGGTGGCATCCCACACCAATCCCTCCCACTCTGAGTTCTGCTGTCACTTCTTTTCTTCATCTCCTTTCCAGCTGTGCCTACTCCCCTGAATCCATTGCCCTGGAATACAGTTGCAACATTCGCCTCTACGATTAATTTAGCCCTGAATAGGCTCAGTGTGTGCTGGCTGTACACTAATATGGAGGTGATTATTCCAGAGCATATGATGAAGATTTTCTCCCTCCTCTTGTACAACAATTTGGTTGTATCACACAAGTATGGTAGCTTTTGGAATTCTACCTCACTCTGTAGCTCTCATCATTTAACCAAAGTAGATATGGTACAAAGAAGTGATGTATGGGTGTTGGTGTGAGGGAAGTGACCCCTTTTTAAAGATGAATGTCAGCATGCCTCTTTGGGAACGGGCAGTGTTTCAGAGAAAACTTGGGGGGGGGGGGGAGCTCAAGCTGTGCATCTGGTCCTCTTACTTGCATGCCAATTAATTATTTGGATCACAGCCTTAATGTGTAAGCACAAGCCTAGCGTAACTTGATTTCATTACCAATAACAAAAAAGCCCCCAACACTTTTCATAGATTGTCAGAACATTAAAAGAGAAGCAAGCAATGTAAACTATGTAATGGTTGTAATTATGTGTGGTATTGATTGCGGTGTCATGGTTACGTGATGTGAAGGTTATGCATAGAGCACCAGGTATCATGCCTGGATTCCCAAGGCTAGCATTTGTTTTTGCTTGAACATTTATTTTATTTTGTTCCCACCTCTGGAGGAATTAATATTTAGACTCACTGCTGCCTAGATGGCTTAGAACTTTTATTTGGTCCTAATACATTTGAAAGGGATTCCATATCCCAAAAGACTTCTCCCAAGAAACAAGCAAATATTTTACAGGAGTGAAACAAGGCTGTATATCTTGCAGAAATAAAATAATGAATAGTTTAAATTTATGATTTTGTTCGTTGGTTGGTTTTTGAATTTCCCTAACTCCAAGGAACATCAGTGTGAAATATGACGACATAAGAACAAAATACATCAACCATCAGTAAAAAAGAAACCCAAACTGAACATTTAATTAACAAGATAGTTTGATGTGCAGCCCTGCTAGGGATAAGAGTCCCAAAAATGAAATGCAAATGCCTGGGAAAATGAGTGTCTTCAGTTGAATCTGAGAACCAAAAATATGGAAGACAGACATAACTAAGGGGAGATTATTTCAAAGTAAAGAACCCACCACAGAGAAGGCCGTTTATGCATCCCCTCTCCATGAATCCTGGTAGGGATTGCAAACCGAGCCCCACTCCCCCCCCCCCCTATTAAGGATTGCAGTGACTGGTATTAGAAGATGCACTGCTACATTTTATCAGGACCAGAGCCATTTAGGGCTTTGTAAACTGTTATCAGCCCTTGAATTGGGCCTGGTAGCACATAGGCAACCAGGACACAGCATCTAGCATTGGTGTTCCATTATCCCATCTCACTACCCAGCTACTTAACCTGGCAGCTGTATTCAAGGATGTTCAATGACATCTTCATGTAGAGCATGTTGCAGTCCCACAGCCATGAGATATCCAGAACATGGGTTATTGATAACAGGCTGTCTTGGTCCAGGACAGCTATAGTTGACAAACCAGCACTCCTTGCCTATTCAAATAGTTCCTCTTATAGCTCCCATTGTTCAGTTGTGTTGATTAGTGGTGACATTTCTTTTCAGAGTGGCAGATCAAAAACAATCTGATCTAATCTAGAAAATTAAAATAGGTTAATATTCTAATCCAGAGACAGTCACTAGCCATGGCATAAGGAACTTCTACTTGTAAAGATGACCATAATTCAATGTGGAAGTGAAAGTTTGACATCACAATGGCTTGTATTGTTTTCATAACACTAAAGGCTATATTTGCTGTTTGTCTATAATTCCTCCTCTCCCTACCCACGCTAAGGTGTGAGATGGAACCCAGAGTGCAGCAGAGAGGAGGTGCTGCTATGTTTGCCAGGCAACATGAGATGGTCAAGGTCTTAGTACATTATAGTTAGCCTGTGCAATCTAGAGACTTCATGCTGATATCACTAAAAGGGTTGACATTAGATGCCCCTATTCTATCTGTGCATGATCAAAGATTTGGGAACTGTGCAGGCAGTCACAGATTACTCTTTAGGTCAAGTGCCAGTCTCAGATAATGAGATTTCAAGTTCTATTTCTGGATTCCCTGATAAGCTCCCACATTGCACAATTTGTATATTATACCATCCATGTGTTAAAGTTCTGCTGTTTTCAATGTGACTTTATTTAGTTGGAAAGGAGAGGTTTCATACTGGCTAGATTGTGCCCTGCATTTTTACCAACTCTTCCAGTCTTACAGCAGTGAACTCTATTTTTATATATTTATGATAATTGGAGGTGAGTTTATATACTGTCCACCTATTACACTGGACAAAATAGGCTTGAGCCATTGCACCCAGTGTAAGAGAAAAGTGTGTGCTGCATTTCTAGATTTTATGATATCAGAAAGAAAAACCACTCCTAAAATATGGCTGTGCTATCCATCAATGCTGCAATGTTCAGATGATAAAAAGAAATTGCATTTTATTATTGTATCTCTAAATCTCTTAATATTAAGCTAAGCTTTGTGGTTTGGAAAGGGAAGAGAATGCCCCTGACTCATGATTTTCAAGCATTCGAGCTTGGCAAGCTTGAATAAAAGAAAATTGATGTGCAAAATATCCACTGCAGTGTTTATACTAAAGGCTGTTTTCTGCATCTGCCAAGAATAGATTACAGAGATGTGTAGAATAGCAATGTCTTGTCGTTCTCTAAATTGTAATGTATTTTGTGGTAATTTCATAAAGCTAATAGAATTTCTGTTATTTGTAACAGCAAATGAGAGCACATAGATTTAGTTTATTGTTTATTTATTTATCCCCACCCCCACCCTGAGTTTATTTTGGATCCTGAGGAGGTGTATAGGGTAAATGTATTGATTGGCTTGTCATGTTTCACACCATGCCCACTGATTAATTTGCATTACTTTTCTGTCTTGCAGGCAGAGAATTCCGCACTGGCTATGGAAAATGAAAATCAGAGAGAACAGTATGAACGTTGCCTTGATGAAGTAAGGTGGATCAGTGTTTTGTCACTTTTCCAATAAGCAACCCTTCCCTTTCTTATTGGGTTACATTTTTATTTGTTAATCAGTTTATAATAAAATAATTCTGAATATACTAATTATGAACAATTTTTGTAGTTTTGTTTAGGATTCTAGATTTCCTTTGGGACATACACAGGATTAAAAAATAAATAAATTCAGAAGTACAATAGAAGCAGTGGAATTAGCTCCCTTTGAGACAAAAGAGTTTTTGGGGGTTTTTAAAGGTCCAAAGTTAAATACTGTTATTACCTTCACCTACAAATCCTGGATGGAATGATAGATTTGATTCCCATGTAGTGTGGTCCAGTGGTGCTCCTGTTCTTTTACTGAGTGGATCTACCCAAGGAAGTTTGTCTTTAATATGGGTTGGTTAATTTAAATCCATAATGCAACACTGAAAAGTCATTGGATCTTTGCATTTATCTTCAAGACCCATGCTCACTTTGAACAAGCCAACTCTGTGATGCCATTGACTTACATTTTGAGAAGTACAGCAATAGATTATGGTAATAGTAATAATCCTTTTTACCCATGAAATATTCTGCATCCCAAATGAAAGAGGTTTTTCCAAACCATTTTCTTCTTTTGTTGGCCTTAATTAGGCATGAACAATCTAAGGCATTCCAGACAACTTGGAGATTTTACATCCCAGAATAATATCAACTTGGATTGTGACCCATGTCTAGTTCTATTTCCTCCTCCTCCCCCTCTAAATCACCTAAGCTCGGTCTGCAAGTTTGTATTTCCCAGATCAGCTGGGAAACTGTTGATACTGAAAGTTAGTAGGTCTCTGTTTCACAAGACCCTGCTTAACCACCTGAGTTTAATACATTCTCATTCTGTTCTTCTAAGAGCAAATCTTGAAAATTGAAATAGAGATTGTTGGGATCCTCCCCCCCATTTTTTACAATATTTGTCAGAAGTAGCTTTGAAGAATATGTTTAGACATTCATTATCTTGGCAGCTTCCTATGTCGAAGGCTATAAAACCAGGTCCAGCTATACCATTTCCCCCATCTGGGAGACTTTCCAAACTATCCCTTCCACCAAGAAACCTACTACCATTAAATACCACATATAGGTTGAGGGTACTTGCTGTTTTGGAGCAAGTTTCTACAGAAACTTTTCAGCTAGGATATAGACCTATTTAATAAACTGCTGCTTCTGATTATATGGATTCAGGGGTTTATCAAGCAGGGAAAAATATAGCCACAACTACAAAATTCAATTCTTTTGCTCACTCAAGAATTATATTCTATGTAGTTTGAGGTGAAAGTGTTCCCATCACTATGCTACTGCATACTTAGAAGTGACACACAAATCTTCTGATCGCATGTGGGCATGCACAAGTGGGCTGTTTTATTTTTTCCAGTGGCTGTGGCAGAAAACTTTAAGGCTTCTGATCAGCCCATATTGATGCCAGGTTTACAGTATGAATTTTGGAATAGGTTTATGGGCAGATTAATAGCACAAGGGTTTGCTGCTGGGCAGACAACATAGATTGGAGAGTTGAGCAGTTGTAGATGATCACAAAAGTGGCATTTCCCATCTCAATAATATCAGCTGTATAAACTTTAATTTCATTTGATGGCATGGGGATTACTCAGCTGTTTCAGACTTTGTGTATAGGCACAAAACCTCATCAAATAAACTGATAGGCAGAGCTGAGGTGCAAAATTGCTGAATTCAGGCCCTCATTATTATTTTCTAAAAACCTTAATGTCCCTTTTGTTCATATGCTTTCTTCTCTGTTTATTATAAACCTAACCTTCATAACTGCATTACAAATTCTTGCCCTGAAATACAATTTAATATTCTGTGAGTGTATCTACCCATAAAATTCAGTCGTTGTAAAGGGTGGGGTGGGGGGGAATCAGAATGTGAGACAATTACAGTCACTTATAAATTCTGATAGTAATCCTAACAAACAATTGTTTTGAAATTAGTTGTCTATCTCTGCTATTTCCTCTAAAGTAGATAGATCAATCATTTGAATTGAACTTGAAAGTAAATAGCACTGCAATGCATTATATAAGGATGAGCTTCATTTATTTAAAATTCAATACATATATCTATAAATTCTAAACCCATCTCCTTGTCTCTAGGAAACCTAATGCAAGAAACAGGATTACCTTCTTCTACCTCAGGGGCCTGTGGTTTAAATGCTTAATCCTAGTTTCCTATTCTGGAAATTGATTGTCAGTTTTTTGTCAAGAGGTGGTATAATATTTATTCATGTTATTATGCCAGTAAAGATTTATGTCAGACTCAGCTGCATTCTATCAGGGCAATGTGACACACCACACTATAACATCTTAAAATAACTATACTAGCATTTGCAGTTAGCCACACGAAATATAAAGATCCCACCAATGTTTAACTTGTATTTGAAAGCAACTAAAAGCTGTCATTAACATGCCATGCAAATAAGATAATAAAAGCTTATTCTTATTCTTCGTCATTCGAAAACATGACCAGGTCACTGGAAATATATCCTGGATTATTTTAGCTCTGTTGCTATTCTTTCTTAGATTGGCCAGAAATCCTCCAAATCTGTTATGGTGAGTTTCTTTAAATTAAGATGATAGGGATACTACTTCAGCTTTTCCGAGTATAAAGATCTTGGATTTCTGCATGATGGTAAAGGGATTATTGTTATTCTACCCCATTCATTTCAGTAAGAAGGAAATGCATTGTAAATGGAGGGGGGGGGGAGGGAGCCATGATCAATTAACATGTTGTTGATGGACTGAAATCAGCAATGACATGAATACTAATTGTATTTGCTAGATTTATTTCCATTCTGTTCATGGGATGAAAAAGCGAACATCAGCAATTTCCTTTTCTTGTTTCCACTTTCATCAGAATTTTCCAACATCCCTTGCCACTAGGTTGCCTTACCTTCAGCTACTCAGATCAGAAGTGCTTGCATTGCTCCCTCTTCTGCTTATGCCACTCGGCACAGCTCTCAGTGACTATGCAGGCAGAACTGCTGCAAATGACTTGGACACAGTCTGCAGAACCTTGTAGGGTTTTGAACATAGCTGTTTGCTTGCTTGCTTGCTTATTTATTTATTTATTTTACTAATAAGTGGCTTCATGTCATTTCGTAAAGAAGTAGTGTATTGGATGGGTTTGTTCAATTTTCAGGTACACCAAACAATGTTACAACTAAAAATACATGCTAGAAGGAATGCTGTTGGATGTCAGTTCTTAAAGCCTATAGGGCAACACACATGGATTTCAGAGATGCAATATATTTACTGCTGTGGGTT
The DNA here is from genome assembly GCF_965153285.1 of Podarcis tiliguerta. Lineage (NCBI taxonomy): Eukaryota > Metazoa > Chordata > Lepidosauria > Squamata > Lacertidae > Podarcis > Podarcis tiliguerta. Next base: position 41,728,822 of record NC_139534.1, read on the forward strand.
ATTATGGCTGCAGTATTAGTCTGTGTCTTGTATTAAATCATGTACAGAACTATTTTATGTGACGGTTTATTCCCTAGTTGCCTTAGGTTAGAGACCAGTTCTGGAAAGGGAGAAGTGATAATGGGTCATGTTATAAGTGTATGAATCAAATCAAACTCTTGGATCATACAGGGGCAGAATTACTTAGGTTGAAATTTCTGCTCATGCTTCAGTTCATATGAGTAGGTTACATTTTTTTTCAATGAAGATGTTGAGAAGAAAGTGGAATTTTGTTTTTAACTGCTAGGTATGCTTATTTTCAAATGGATAAGCTTCAGATATAATAGGGCTCTGCTTTGACAACATAAGGTTTTTTAGTGTGTACAAAAATAGGTCATTTTTTGAACAAAATAAGGTATTAGGTAATTAAATGTGTGGTGCAAATGTTAATATCTGGTGGTGTATACACAATTCTACTAATCAATGTTTTGTAATCTGATGCAAATAAGTGTGGTGTGAGTGCCATCCAAGCACATTTGATGACTGTAGGCATTTTAATTTTTAGTGGCACTTAACAGTATCTTGCTGTCATGACAGATGTTCTGTTTTGTCAATATTGAATCAAGAAACAATTAGACCTCATGAAAACATCCAGGGCCCGGCCTTCTGCTAGAACAAAATTGATGATATCTCTTTCAAAATCAGCTGAATGGTACTGGTTTTTTTCCAGTCCTGTGACTTACACTACTCCAGAATTTGGGACAAAATGAGGTTTTCAAGGGAACTGGTAGAATCTGAAACTTAAGTGAAGATAAAAGAAGTTTTTTAAAAAAACCCTCCAGGTGTGCCTAAAGGAAATTATCTGTACGAACACAGGAAGCTGCTTTTCATCCAGTCAGACCATTGATCCATCTGGTTCTGCACTGTCTATGGGTAAAGGTAAAAGGTAAAGGGACAGTAGTGGAGGAAGGGATGCAGCATGGGACATGTGTGGCACGTGGCCTGTAGGGCACCCTAGCCACCACCTCCCAGTCATGGCCGTCCTCCAGACTGGGTGGCTTGCCCCACACCCATGGACAGCTAGCACCACCCTATGGTGGCTAGCACCTCCCCCGTGCTACTCCGCTGCCCCTGGATGGTTAAGTCCAGTCAAAGGGGACTATGGGGTGCGCCGCTCATCTTACTCCAGGCTGAGAGAGCCAGCGTTTGTCCACTGACTGCTTTCCAGGTCATGTGGCCAGCATGACTAAACCGCTTATGGTGCAACAGGACACCGTGGTGGAAGCCGTAGTGCACGGAAATGCAGTTTACCTTCCTGCCACAGTGGTACCAGTTTATCTACTTCCACTGGTATGCTTTCAAACTCCTAGGTTGTCAGAAGCTGGGACAGAGCAACGGGAGCTTACCCCGTCGCACAGATTCAAACTGCAAATATTTGAACTTCAGTGTTACTCAAACTTGGGTTGCCAGCTGTTGTTGGACTACAACTCTCATCATCCCTAGCTAGCAGCTGAATATACAAGTTTGATAAATACTGGTCCATACTAAGTAGAAGTGGCTCTTCAGGGTTTCCAGGTCTACCTGGAGATGCCACAGATTGAACCAGGACTTTCTGCATTCAAAGCAGATGCTGTATTACTCAGCTATGACCCTTAGAAAGCACACACAAACACAATCTGATGCACGGCTCAAATGTCCTTTATTTATTCTTACAGGTAGCCAACCAAGTTGTACAAGCACTACTTACTCAGAAGGTAAGTAATTTCTCCTTTTCGTGAGACACTGTTAAATGTTATAGTTACCAAGGATACTTAATTAGAGTTATCAAAGATCTTTATTCAATAAAATTGGTGCTAATTAGAGATTTACTCTGTAATGAAATATCAGCTTAAGCAGAGGATTTTCCTTAGGACTGTAACATGGGAGAAAATGGATAAATTTCCTCTCCATGTCTTCTCTGATCCCATTAATTATTAGCACATACATGCATATTCAGCTAATAGAATTTAAAATTTAAAACATGCACATATACTGTGACATGTATTCAACCCTTTGTATACTGGCATGTTTTCTATCAATGTTTAATTGTATTTTAATGCTTGTTTTTTTATGCTTTTAGTGGTTCTTGTTTTTATCTGTAAGTTACCTTGAGTCCCATCAGGGGAAAAAGGCAGAGTTGTTGTTGTTGTTGTTGTTGTTATCATCATCTTTGATAGTAAGTGCATTTATTACTAGATGAATTTATTCTACATTTATTTTCTCTATCAGAATTGTATGCTACTCTTCCTCCAGGGGGATTAAAGCACAATCCCTTTTTATCCCTGCAATGGTTTGAGCTGAAAAAGAGCTAGATCTTACTTGTCAAAGTCCAGTAGTTGACATGTTCCTAATTAACCCATTCTAGAAGTGCCTGTCCTTATGCCAAAATTGTATCCCCACCCCTGCTATACACAAGAAATGTTCAGGGGCAATGTCAAGGTTTGAAATACAAACAAAATACTTTAGGAAAAATCCCAGGGGTGTGGAATCCAAAAAGAGCAGAGTGAGAACTGAGCATGCTGACAGACATGCAACATTTGGATAGGGAAAGGGAATTGAGTAACTGGAAACCTGAACAGAAGCACTCCACATTGCAGCATTTCCTTGCAGATCCTACTAATATGTATTTGGCAAAGAGAAAACTTTGTACAGATTGCCATTTATTTGTCTTTCCTGGTCTCACATCATTTTTGCTATTGGGAGGGTGGGAGTTACATATTCCTCTATTTCCAATTGCCAATATTAGGTTTTCTTTTCTTTTTTTGCTGCAAACTTTGCTGTATTTGTTGTTGTTAAGCTTTTTGAGTGGTGCTTCTGCCTCAATTTTTTTTTTCTACAAAGCTATCTGGCTTCATTTCTTGATCAGCAATTAACTCTCTGTGGCTCCAGTTTCTACTTAAAAGTATTGTCTGCAGAGTGTGCATGTGTGTCTAATAGGTAGTATAACACTGGGACATCGGCATCCAGTTACCCTCCTACTGCACAGGGGGAAATGCCAGCACAACTTTCTCAGCAGTGCACTGTCTGATGACTCTAGGCACAAGCCCAAGCAAGAGCAAACTGGTGTTCTGGAGGTGGGAGTTATTGTATTCAACACAAGAGTGACAGGAAAGAGGTGGATCTACTGCCTATCTAAATGTTTATTCAAACAAAATTTATATACTGCTTGATTGTAATAAAACCTTGAAGTGGGTTACAAAAAAATATTAAAACTATCAGTAAAAACAGTTTTAAAAAAGCTAATCAAAGAGATTCTAGTCCCAATCACTTTGTGGAGGCTATTAATGGTTGCTTGTCACCATAAGGGTAAAGGTAAAGGGGCCACTGACTGTTAGGTCCAGTTGTGGATGACTCTGGGGTTGCAGCGCTCATCTCGCTTTAGTGGCTGACGGAGCCGGCGTACAGCTTCCAGGTCATGTGGCCAGCATGACTAAGCCGCTTCTGGTGAACCAGAGCAGCGCACGGAAACGCCATTTACCTTCTTGCCGGATTGGTACCTATTTATCTACTTGCACTTTGACGTGCTTTCAAACTGCTAGGTTGGCAGGAGCAGGGACCGAGCAATGGGAGCTCACCCCGTTGCAGGGATTCAAACCACCGACCTTCAGATCGGCAAGCCCTAGGCTCTGTGGTTTAGACCACAGCGCCACCTGCGTCCAATTAATGATTGCTTGTCACCATAGCTATGGTCTATCCCCATTGTTGGAGACTGTATGCCTTTGGATACCTGTTTCTGAGTATCACAGCTGTGGAGACTATTTTTCCTCTCAAACACTCCCAAAGGCTGCCATTGCAGGGTGCTGGGTTACATGGACCATTGGCCTGGTCCAGGAGAACCTTCCCTGTGTTCAGTAGCAGACATACAGCCTACAGTTTTTCTTACATTTCTTCAGATGAAGAACACACAACCTTTAATCTCATATGAAACATAAAAGGCCTCCCTGTACCTGGTCAGAGAAAGAGATCTTTCCCACCATCCTCTGCCAGGTTTTCCATTTGGTGTTTTTTTTATGGGAGATGTGTGAGTTTGAACCTGGGGCCTTCTGTGTGCAAAGTATGCATTCTTTTCAGAGCTGCAGTCTGCGACTGTGTGTCCATTGTGGTGCTGGGACATGACTGTGAACTAACACGCCTCATCCCGCTTTGTTTTCGTCTCCATAAAATGTAACACATGAGAGGCATCTTAGAAGGAGTGAGGAGATGCCTTTGGGTGTGAGTGTGTATTGCAGGGATGGGGTGTGTGTGTGGAGAGGTATAGAGGTATTGTGAGTTATTTTCTGCAGGCATCAACACTGGGTAAGGTTTAAATATCTTCCAAGTACAGAGAAATACACATTATTATAAGTTGCAGATTCTTTCACATCCATCGGTACCAGCATATGTGGGTGGGGCAGAATGTTACAGCTGGGTGAGGATGGTGCATGGGAGCAACAAGATTGGTGTTTTGCTGCACCGGTGGAAATGCTGAATTGGTGGCAGTAGTCCTGTGAGTGCAGTGCTATGGCCCCAAACCCACCCCATTACCAGCAGTGATGTTGGTATCAGGAGACAAGCTCTGCCCCACTACACACTGATATCCATGTATTGTGACTGTAAATCTAAGTGCATGCTGAGCAGTCCCAATGGCCACTTAATCCCAGGAGAAGTTCCAACCAACTAGGACAGGAAATCCTGGCAATCAGGATTGTTGCTGACTGTTGTACTGTATAATATAGCTGGCGGGGGGGGGGGGAGGATCTGTTGCTGGAATTGTCATTTCAGTGTTGTTTTTCTAAATTCTCAATTGAGAATTAAAACAGACTAGCCAACCCTAGAAACAAATCAGAAATGTATTCATTTTCTCTTGTTATGCAATTTAACAGGCCATGAATACAAGTGCATACACAAACCAGATTAGCATTCTGCAATATAAAAGCCCATATGTTGTGGCATATTCGCTGGTATATTGATCTCAATATATTTATACCTTATTTAGAAAACAACATGTTGTTTTTTTAAAAAAATAAAACAAATGCAAAATGGAGTTGAAGTGGGGAGAGTCTCGTGAGTTATTTATAACTCCTTGAGGACAATGTTTTTCCATGACTACCCCTTTTGTCAATATTGGAAGACACAGGTACTAAGGACTCCTTCTGAACGAACTAAGGATATAGATTAAAATGTATTTAATAATGTGATTTGCTTAGTATTGATGAAATTTAACAGACGCTAGCCTACTGCTGAGTAATGCTGCTTAATTTAATATCCTGAAGGGGAAACACAAGGCAGCACTCTAAATGTTAATGAATGTTAACTGTTACAGCCCTCCTTATGCCATTTGGACTGAGACTATTTATAAGAAAGGACAGGAAGACAATACCATACAGTAAAAAGGAAATTAGGCTCTTCGGGTCAATCACAAATGGCTCCTATACAAATCTAAGTAATAACTGGTAAACAGATAAGTCTTCTACCACACTGCAGCAAGAAGGAACAAGTAATGTCACCAAGAGATAACACACCTCAGGGGCATCATGAGATACAGAGGGAATCTGAAGAGCTCTCAAAGACTCCAGAAGAGTAATATTGTGCAGTAACACCAACTATGTATATTACACTGTGAATTTGGAAATACCCCTCAAGGACTAATTTTTTGTTTAAATTAAATACATACTATAATAATGTAAGGGATAAAGTACTGCATACCCAGAAGTATATGAGAAGCTTCTGTTCCGCCGAGAGATCATGGTGACACCAACTGAGAGAGCAAAACCTTGAGTGATTTATCAATGTCACTGAATCCTTGAGATCAAATTTATAGTTTGAAGTGGGTACTTTTGGAAGAGATCGTTCCTTATAAGACATATGGAACTCCTCCAGTGAGCCTAGTTTTTGAGTGAAAATATGAAGGAAAATATATTAAATTGGGAGTTCTGCCTCAGAGCACCGCATTTTGTTGTTGTTTTGTTTCCATCATTTCCACAAGTTACGGTTTTACTTAAGAGGCATCTAAAAACCGATAGGGGAATAACAGACCAGCAAACAATCATAAACATTTCCAGAAAATATTTCATGTCTTAAGTTTTAAGACTAGCTTCTAACTTATTTCATTCAGCCTCTAGCCAGGAGCTTCTTTGGCTGGAGTCCTCTTGCCATGTTATTTCACACTGCAGATAATTTTGAGGGGAAATTAAAGCTGGACTTGCCTGTCTTAACAACTTTCACTCTTTAGTTTCCTCTCACACTGAAACAGAAACATTAGAACAGTGCTGAACCAAACCAAAAGGCCATCCAATTCAGCATTGTGTTTCTTATAGACACCTCTGGGTAGACCACAAGTAAGACAGGAAGGCAAAACACAACTCCCATTTTTCCTTGCAGGCAACTGGTTCTTAGAGGCATACTACTTGAACCTGAAAGTTGCGTGTCCATATTCAGGAGATCAGATTGGTCCACTTTCGTGGTAGTTTAAGATTCAGTTTAAGGCCTGAAGCTTGGTAATGTAGTTGCTGTTTCCATGTAGGCATCATGCCTCAGCAGCAACATCTACAATTAGCAACTCAGTGGAAGTAAGATGGATTGTGTGGAAGTACCCATGCTAGCACCATTTCTCCTAGTAAAATCAACATTGTGACATTAGAAGTGATCGTGAGTTGGTTCAGATGCTACCTTAAAGCCAAATTTGGCCCCATTCTGCGAGTGGAACCAAAGCACTCCAGCTCTTACCTGCCCACACCGTTCACCAGCCCTACCTTTACCAGCCCCATGTGGAGGACCAGTGAAGACCAGCATACCCTTGCTGGCTCCATGTATTTTGCCAGGTAGGCCTAACCACATAATCTAAACTGATTCCATCTGAACCACATAACCCATGTGGCTGCTGATTATATTCACGACTGTTGTAGCAAGGAGCCCAGCCATGTATAAATTGCAAGCATACTATTGTGGTATAATAAAATCTAATTCCAATGATGATAATAGTAACCTTCACTATATTATTGACCTATGTTCGCTTTTATACTAGGACAGTAGCTTGTCTCCATATCTTAGGGGGCTGTTTTATGGCCAATAGGATGGTAAATGTGGAGTTGTTTTAACACCCAAGAAAAACAATATATTGACTGTGGTGGAGGAGGAGGAAACATGTAATAGGAATACAGTACTGACTAAGAAGAAGTGCTATGCTATACAGGTTCCTGCTCCTTCTGTATTGTGGGAAACATTAGAGATGAATATTGAAAGCTGTTCATAGCAGAGGATTGGCATGGAGGGAGATGAAATATATATTCATACAGTGGTACCTCGGGTTATATACACTTCAGGTTACAGACTCCGCTAACCCAGAAATAGTGCTTCAGGTTAAGAACTTTACTTCAGGATGAGAACAGAAATTGTGCTCCGGCGGCGCGGTGGCAGCAGGAGGCCCCATTAGCTAAAGTGGTGTTTCAGGTTAAGAACAGTTTCAGGTTAAGAACGGACCTCCGGAACGAATTAAGTACTTAACCCGAGGTACCACTGTATGGAGTTCAGACGTTTTGAACTCTTCCTAGTAAGTCCAGCCAGATGATAACCTGTCCCAGATCATACTCACTTCTTTTCAAAACTTCCAGTACTCAACACCTTAGTAGTAACATCTGCAGCTAGAAACTATGTGGCCTTAAAAGAGAAACTATTCCTATGAGAAGATTGGATGTTCTAGAAAAGTTATGGGAAACCCGTTGAACTCTGTCTTCCATAAGCCCCAGCCCACATGATCAGTAGTCAGAAATGATAGGAGTTGTAGTCCAGCATCGTCTGGAGGTTACAGGTACCCCACTTCTATTCTAGAGCCTAGGAAGCATCTGTCTCATAATGTGAGGGGAATCATTTTACATCTACTTTTGCCTTTAAAAAATAAATCTTCCTATGAACAACTGTAGTGCTGAAGCACCTTTTTCCAATAGTTGGGCAATCTAATAATGTGTGTTTTATTCTTTTTTTAAGAATAAATGCGGGAGAGGAGAGTTTAGCTTTTGAAAGGAATGGCGCAGAGGAGGTGTTACTTGGCCTGTGGTTAGTTTGAATTGCTAGTTCTCGTGAAGCGCTTCTTCTTCTTTTGACTGTGGGGTTCAGTCTCAATTGGAGCAGCTAGTCTTACAGTGAATTTGTTATCTCTTAGAACCTCATAAGGACTGTCCTTAGTGCTTTTGCTTGGTTAAATAATATATATATAATGGCTCCCCATAAAAGGTCTGAGATGATGCAGTTATAAACAGGGATTTCTGTTTGCAGAATTAGAGGATTTAGAATTTTGCTACACTTCAAATAAAAGATAGCATTGCCTCCTTGTCACTTTGGAAGGCAGAGAATGTATAACTTGGTTCGCCTTAGGGGTACTTTAAATAAGCACCCCACTCGTAATGTGCTCAGGCAAAATGACTTCTTAATTCATCCAGCCTTACCTTTGAATTAAAGCTAACCCACATTTTTTACAGCTTTCATTTAACAAAAGTGTCTCATTGTGTTACCTCTTCTTCTCTGTTCACCGTGCTGGCTTAGGCACAGCAGACCAAGAACAGACAAAAAAAGACTATTTTTGTGAACATTCTGGCCTGCTACTTCAATAGGTTCATATAACTCAATTTATTGTTAATTCTGTTAACAAGTAAATATGTAGGAAGCTGCAAGACTTTTCATTGTGCTTTGCACCCTTCAAAAATAAAATACAGGAATGTAGGTAGTTAGTGCAGCTGTTCTCATGTTTAGGAGAAGCAAATTGATGTTTTTATTTTATTTTATTATTAATGCAGCATATAACGGAAATGGAAATTCCATGCTACTGAGCCATCTCAACAGTTTCCATTGTAGGCCTGAAATGGAAATTGACAGTTGGATGGATGAGGGCAAAATGATGGCTCCTGCCCATAATATGGGCAGAAGAAATGTCTTTACTTAGTCTCAGGGGGATTGTAGGTGGGTTGCCAAGGAACCCAAGCTGCAGATCTCCTTAAATTTAAATAACTTTCGTTTTTAATTTGCCCATGGAATGACTGAGCATACACTAAAGCACAGTGCCATTCAGACCACAACCCACCCACCTTCTTACTTTGCCCATATGCTCTTGTTTTAGTTGCAATGTGTATGTAAGCAGCAGTTCTCAACATTAGATTGTAGGCATGATGGAGCGCTGGGCTGAACGTATATACAGTGTACTGGGCCCAGAAAATCCTGTTGGAACCCTAGTTTCTTGGGACTCATCCAAGTGGTTTTCCTCTTTCCCACTCCCTTCCCAGGGAAAACCTGCTCTTTAGTGCTCAATCAGAGCAAACATCAATTCAGAGAAAACCTGATTTGTCATTTGCTCCAACTGAGTGCTAAAGAGCAGCTTTCCTTGGGGGGGAAAGCAGCGGGACAAGAGGAAGTGTGGATGAGGCCTAGGTCTCTACAGCTATGTACTGGCTGCATTTCCTGGAATGTCTTTGGAGTGATGCCAAACTGTGTCGCATTGCATTGCTTCCAGGGTATTCTTGGATGTGTGGTCTGTGGGAAGTGGCACAAAACTGCTTCCACAGCTTCCCATTAGTCCTCACCCCTTCCCCCTTGAAGTGCAGGGTGTGTTTTGCCGGGAACACAGACATTGGGAAGGGAGCATTAACCCTTTCCTCCCTCACTTCCCAACAAAATGAATTCCCATAAGGATAGGCATGTGGGATGCTAGATTTAGTAAAGAACCTGACTGCCCATGGGAGGGATGAATTGTTACAACTCCTAGACAACTATCTGGAGAATGGAGTGGCCTTCAAGAATTCAGAAGCTCGCCATTCCTTAATACAACAGAACAGATGAATGGGCCTGCATCAACATATGCATGCCTACTGTGAAAAGGAAGAAGTGGATAGGAAAGCAGATTCAGTATCTTGCTCATATAGCACATACATACTGTATTTGTGTGGTGATTTAATAGCTCAGTGTCTGTGTACCCAGATGATACTTGAGATATAATTTTGTGTCTGGTAAGTCTCATTGGAGTATCATCACAACCAATGCATCCAACTGCTGTTGGAAAGGAACATATCCATAGAGGGGATGTATATGCTGTCAATGCTACTTGATTTATAATGAAGCAATTGAGAAGATGAATGTAATATACTCATGTCAAACATAGCTATTCCTGTGGTTGCATATAGTTTTTATCAGTTTTCACCTGGCATAGGTTATGTTTGCCTTTCCCACTGTTTGCTTGTGATTGCGATGAAATATGGTCTTGCTTGGTTCATCTTTCTCTGACACACAGTCCTACATAGCATTGTTTCTAGAGTGCTGTTGGTTATCCCTCTTGGTTGGGGAAATGAAAGTGCAGCTTTCTGAAAGTGCATTGCTTTTCATGTTTTCTATTTATTATTATGTATCCAGACAAAATGAAACTAATTAAAACTTTTCTTAAGCTAATAAATACTTGAAAACTGCCAGTCTAAACAAATATACTAGGTATTTAGAAATACTACCTTTTAATTTCTTATGACATGCTAGTGCTGAAATTTCACTTTTAAAAATCTGCTTAATTTTAAAAGCTGGGGAGGAATCCATTTGTTTCATCCTAAAGGCAGGAAGAAGGGACGCGGGTGACGCTGTGGGTTAAACCACAGAGCCTTGGGCTTGCCGATCAGAAGGTCAGCAGTTCGAATCCTCGCAACGGGGTGAGCTTCTGTTGCTCGGTCCCTGCTCCCGCCAACCTAGCAGTTCCAAAGCAGTACAAGTAGATAAATAGGTACCGCTCCGGTGGGAAGGTAAATGGTGTTTCCATGCACTGCTCTGGTTCACCAGAAGCGGCTTAGTCATGCTGGCTCCCTCGGCCAATAAAGCGAGATGAGCACCGCAACCCCAGAGTCATCCGCGACCGGACCTCACGGTCAGGGGTCCCTTTACCTTTACAGGCAGGAGGGCTTTTAATCTGGCCAACATTTCTAGTGATGGAAGGAGGGATATGGTGTTGCCAATTTCACCTCTTCTTTGTTGCTTCTTCTACACCTGAAAATCTGCTCCAGGTGGTTGAGGGATGCTACTGTGCTGTGTGGAAGTTGTTGTGGAAGGTACAGGAGGGCAGGAGATAAGTGAAAAGCACTTTGCATCCTTCTGTCAGCAGAGGCCTCCACAAGATCAAGTAGCCTTTAGCAAATAGGATTCCTCCTATTAACAGAATAGGGTAGTGTTCTGTCACAGGCATTAACAGAAGGGTGGTGTTCTGTCACATGCATTATAATATTCATTGACTTTTCAGTTAATATTTGAATTATGTGGGTTGTTGTTTTTTGCTAATTCAGATTTCCTTCCCTGTTCTAGGACCTGAGGGAGGAGTGTTTAAAGTTAAAGACAAGAGTTTTTGACCTGGAACAACAGAACCGAACGCTTAGTGTGCTATTCCATCAAAGAATGAAACCAACATCTGGCTTGCTGCTTCAGGTAGACTTAATTCATGAAAACACATTTGCAGTTTAAATATGTGGCATGTTATACTTACTGAAATTACATAACATTAGACAGCTTATGGCAATTTCAACAAGCAAAGTATTACAGTTGATAGGCACAGTGTATTAGAGGGACATTGGCTCTCTGTCATCTGATACTGTTGAAATTGAAAATGTACAAATCCTGGAGGTACATTGAAGCTGAATAAGATAGAGAAGAGAGAGAGCTCAGTATGCTTTCTAAAAAAACACTACGAAATCTAAGTTACTTTGGAATAATAAGTAAACAGAGCAACAAGAAGTATAGGCCATGTTGTAATAGGATAATTTCAGTCATGTAACTTATTGGATCTTATTGGATGAAGAAGAGATTTCTAGTCTAACCAATTAATTTATATAAATTTACAGAATTCTCTCTATCTTTTGCATAAATCTGCACATGTCTATACTTTTTATGGGGGGAAATGCTTAATAGGCTAATGGATTTGGCTTCTTTTACATCTATTTTTTCTGCACAACTCTTCTCAAATTACGAAAAATCAGCCACAGTGCACTGACAATTGCAGCCTGATCTAAAGCATTATTTTAGTTGTCACAGTGTACTACTGTTATAACAAAGGCTGTTGTTGGAGGGGTGAAAGTAAGGCCTGTTGAAATCAACATACTTAGTACATGAAATGAATAAAGGGTTAAAAAAGAGAAAGCAATCATTTTTTTTTAATCAATCAAGATGGTCGTAACGCAGTCTATTGTGTATTTTTGCATAGAGGAATCCCTGTAGGACACAGCAGAGTTCCTTCTATGGTGTGCAGGCATGGAAACTCACTTGGAAATACCATCAGACAATTTTGGGTGACATTTGCTTGAACATGGGAATGATCCAACTATGGATAGGGCAGCAGCACACACCTCATCCTCAGACCTCTGTTTATGGAGAGCACATTCAATTGAACATGCTTAAAAACCATTTTCAGACCTTTGCAAAAATCACATGAAGATATGAACAGCAGCCCGGGAATATTGAATGTTGAGCTTGTGTGTGTGCATACCTACCCCAACCATAGTTTAAGCTGTCACGTGTTCAGGCAAATCCTGAACATGATTTATGTTTATCCCATATGCCAGCTGAACATGCCCCTTCCTCCTACTTGCCTAATAGAATGGGGAGCCCTGGGTGGCAATATGAGCAGAGTGCTCAGATCTCACATTTTCTGTGTAGGGTGACATGTTAAATTCAATACTTTTGCACATATGCCCAGAAAGAGAACACTCTGCTATGCATCTGCCTGCAGGTAAAGTACTTAGTCCAGTATGCTTATGATGAAGATGCAAATATATCCTGAAAAATATGGAAATCGGTACCTTAGAATTAGTACCACCTGAGAATATTGATGAGCAATGCTCACTGTTAGTCTTCATACTTGTAAAGATACAGATAAATTAATTAAAACCCATGATGATACATAATAATGACGAAATCGGAAAGATCCAAATGGAAGTAGAACCACCTTTCCATCTTCAGTAAATCGTGTTTAATTTGCCACCAAAGCACATCACTTCAGTGTTTTGTCACAGCTGTGAGACTTGCCTTGCCTACCTTGCTCTCCAAGCCATTCCTTTTCCTTCATCTGGCATCATTCTAATATCTCAGTGGCCAGTTATTTAACCTGAAGTGACAGTATTTTTGAAAGTAACTGTGGTGGATGGCGGTTAACTAGAGGACTGGCACCCCACCTCAGGAACCCCTTCCTCAAATAAGCCCGCCTGGTGCCTGGTTTATCAGTGTCAGACATTTCAGCAGGTTTTCTTTAGTTTTGTTTTTATGGCTTTGCTGGATTTTGTTGTTTTTTGGTTGCTTTTCTGTGGCTTTATACAAGTTCATCATATTTATTGTTTTAATCTACATATTGCCCTGGAAACTGTGCTTCTAAATATGTAGTAATACCATCAGCTAGCAGACATTATATTTGTTTATTATTTTTTAAAAAAACCACATTAAATGTATAGAGTGTTCTGCAGAAATATCAATTAATAGTTTCTGCTCACAGCCTCCCAATCTAAATATATATGGGACAGAATGATTAAAATGGATAAAATATTTCAGAAGCTGGGTAATGCTAAACGAAAACAAAAGTAAATAAAGTAAAACTAATGTAATGTTGAATCTACTAAGTAGTAAAACAATCGAATTCAGACAGGAGATCAAGAAGGAAATGCACAGCAGAATTTTAAATAATATTCTAAAGCTGTGTTTTACCAGGTCAGGATTTTTATCCAGCATCTACCTAACATGTATTGTCTATCCAGGTCTAAGGCAGAAAGACTTTAGCATCATCAGATCCCTTTTAAATGGAGGTTCCATGAATTAAACCTGGGACCTTCTGCATGCAAAGCAGGTGCTCAGCCACTGAGAAATGGCCTCTGTCCATAAGCTGAAGTTGTTGCACTTGACCTTTCCCCTTCTATCAATAATTCTATCAATAAAGTATCTAAAAACTACATTATTCAGTAACCAATTAGTACTGAAAATGAAATCCCATAAAAAATTAAGTATGAAATGATGTTCCATGCAAGTATGCCAAAGAACTTAATTTATTGTATCACAACAAACCAAAGTTGTGTTTACCTGCCTTCCAGATTTTAACTTCTCCTGTTCTACCTTCTATAAGCATATTCTTACACAGTTTAGTATTTACTTGGTTTGCAGACCTTACATCATTTTTTCCCTTACATTTCCTATTGATTTGCCATAAAGATATGTCCACACTAACACATAGTCATGTAAACAATTACAGGACCATTGTTGTTGTTGTTGTTTAGTCGTTCAGTCGTGTCCGACTCTTCGTGACCCCATGGACCAGAGCACGCCAGGCACTCCTGTCTTCCACTGCCACCCGCAGTTTGGTCAGGTTCATGTTTGTAGCTTCGAGAACACTGTCTAACCATCTCATCCTCTGTCGTCCCCTTCTCCTTGTGCCCTCAATCTTTCCCAGCATCAAGGTCTTTTCCAAGGAATCTTCTCTTCTCATGAGGTGGCCAAAGTATTGGAGCCTCAGCTTCACGATCTGTCCTTCCAGTGAGCACTCAGGGCTGATTTCTTTAAGAATGGATGCGTTTGATCTTCTTGCAGTCCATGGGACTCTCAAGAGTCTCCTCCAGCACCATAATTCAAAAGCGTCAATTCTTTGGCGATCAGCCTTCTTTATGGTCCAGCTCTCACTTCCATACGTCACTACTGGGAAAACCATAGCTTTTACTATACGGACCTTTGTTGGCAAGGTGATGTCTCTACTTTTTAAAATGCTGTCTAGGACCATACATGGAGCATATTCAGTATAAAAGGTAAATTAGAGAGATGCAGTTATATAACAGAGTTTTTTATGATGAGGCTACATAATACAACCACAATTAAAAAGGATCTGGATATCAAAACAGCCCTTTGACTAAAAAAAATATAATGGTATGTGAGTAACAGAATATTTTTACAGATATAATATGTATACAATGTGGCTCTTTAGATTTAAGTGTACTTCTCAAACAAACAGAACTCGGCAAACTTAAAAGTGCACTGGAAATTTCCATATAGTGTAATGACAATGAAATCTAAAAGCAAAATATTTGGAATTTTCAAACTAAAGCTTGTTATATGGGAGGCATATTAGGTACAGTAAGTATTATAGCAGGTCATAGATACTAGAGCAAGTATGATGAGATCTTGAGTGTGTCTTCTCTGCATCCTTCATGGTTCAATAGATGTACAATATGCATGTAATTGAATTGGTTTTGACAATTTGAGGTTGAGGGAGAGCAAAAAATAAAGTGGTCTATTGTTCAGATAAAGAAGTTGGTTTATTGTTCAATATAGCTTTCCTATCTGATAGTCACTCCAATCATGTATACTCCTTCTAGTGAAAGCAATTTGGTCTTTAGTGTCTGTCACAATGATGTGGCCCCTGACTTACACATATTTCAGTTGCAGCGCTGTTTAATTGCCCCTGGAGCCTACTTTAAAAATAGGTGAGGGTATGAAAATGCCCTATAATACTTGTTCCTTGAAAACTTTAACTGCTACCGCTCTCTGCCATCCTTCTCCATGTTAAGTTGTGGGTGAACATATCAGACGAGACAGCGATTCTTCAAAAAGCTCTTGTTTATTCACAGGCCAGAACGGAACTGAACTGAAGGGTTCAGTCAGCCTGCTTATATAGAGCTCCTGTACAATGTAACTGTAACCATTTTCTAAAACTATCCAATCACTGAACGTCACTTTCGATCCCTTATTTGCATAACTATCTAAAGTATCCCCCTGCTAGCCCAGGGTGAGAACTTCAGTACATAACACTCCAGAAGAAGAGGAACAAATGGTTTTCACTTAGGCATTGGCACCCATTTGGAAATCAACTGTTTAATCATTTCCTTTGCAGTGTGTGTGTGTGTGTGTGTGTGTGTGTGTCAAACAGAGAGGAGGATGTCTGCCGGCCCATCTTAATTCTCAGAGCACTGATTAAACCCCAGCACCCAGGAATCTGGAGGAGCCAGGGTACCCACAAACCCATAACAATATAACAACTACTACTACTTATTATTTGTACCCTGCCCATCTGACTGGGTTGCCCCAGCCACTCTGGGCAGCTTCCAGCATATAGAAAAACACAGAAAAACATTAAACCCTAAAAAGCTTCGCTATACAGGGCTGCCTTCAGATGTTTCCAAAATGTTATATAATTACTTATCTCCTTAACATCTGATGGGAGGGTATTCCGCAGGGTGGGCACTACTACCGAGAAGGCCCTCTGCCTGGTTCCCTGTAACTTCACTTTTCACAGCGTGGGAACTGCCAGGAGCCCCTTGCAGTGTCCGGGATGAAAGATGGGGATGGAGACGCTCCTTCAGGTATACAGGGCCAAGGCCATTTAGGGCTTTAAAGGTCAGTACCAACACTTTGAATTGTGCTCAGAAATGTACTGGAAGCCAATATAGATCTTTCACGACTGGTGTTACCGTGGTCACAGTCGCTGCTCCCAGTCACCAGTCTAGCCACCGCATTCTGGATTAATTGTAGTTTCCAAGTCACCTTCAAAGGTAGCCCCACATAGAGTGCATTGCAGTAGTCCAAACAGAAGATAACTAGTGCATATATCACTCTGTACCATTCTTCCATCTTCCATTCTTCTTCCTCTGTGTTTTCTGTGTAAGGACACAGAAGTAAACTTTTGAAAATTAGTTATTCTTATAACTAATTTGTGTCACATTTCAGCTTCAGAGCAAAACTCAAAATCATTTAGTTATTCTACAACAAAGAAGTTGAAACATAATTTAAATTGTTATTTTTGGAAAGTGTGACATGAAAAATTTCAGTACATAACTCATTCCATGTTTTATATAGATACACTTTTTTCTGTTCAGCTCCCCCCCATACACATTCCTCACAGATCAAAAGAAAAAATGATTACTCCAGATTTAGTCAATTTCATGTAGTGGAAATTTTCTATAACTATGTTCAAAGGGCTTTACAATAAAACTATTATTAAAAATTACAGTGTCATGAATTTTGGACAAGTATATATATATGTATATTTACATATATACAAACTAGTTGCAATAACCTAGAGCCTAGTAATATTGAAAAAGAAATGCTGCTGTTTATCTCAGGGATTTGATTATGCAGATTGGTACATTAATTCCTTGGCACTCGAAATTTGATGCATCCATTTCTGGCAGTGGATGTCACCACAAGGGAAATCTAATTCCCATCATGAGAAGATTAAGTAAACCAAACTCTGACCCAGAAGAGCCAAGCTTTCTGAAAATAACTAGAGTTTCAGTCTCTGAAACACTACGTTCTTCCACAGCAAAATACATTGGACTCAATCTGGTAATCTGATCTGAGTATAGAAACTGCAGTGACCACAAGGAGATGCCTCACTCAGATTAGGTTTTTCCTACTTTTGATATTTTTGTTCATAGTTATTGCTGCTGTTTTGATTTGCTCTTTGGTTTTTTTTAGTGTACTTTTATGTCACCATTTTTAGATGCTCCCCCTAATATTGCATGTGACCTTTGAGCAGAGAGGTTGCTGATAAAAGATTGTATTTATATTATTTGCTAATTAATGTTTCACTCTTTGAATTTAATGAGAACTTTTGCATTCAGAAGGGGGTCACATGTGCATATGATGTACATTTAACATTCTTTTTCTGGTGCTTTTGAGATCAGTCCATTGTTTATTTCCCAGCAGTAGGAAGGGAGGATGGGTGTCCAATGCTGGAATTCAATGAAATGTAGGAGAGGTCGGGCTAGTGCCAAGAAGAACAGATCAGAAAGAGCCAAAAGTCTGTTGTGCATTGTGGATTTTTAAAGGGATTGTTTACTGAGACCATCTGCGGACATCATAGTAGGTATTGGTTGCTGCATTGTTTTATTTCAACTACAGCTTAATGCAGGAGTGGGGGATCTTTTTCAGCCTGAGGGCAGCATTTGCTCATGGGTGACCTTCTGGGAGATGGGAAGGGGTGCGTGAGGTGAGAGGCAAAAGTTGGGTAGGGCAATGTATGTAACTCTTATCTTGGTATAATGGCCTACATTCCAGCCACACAAAAGACAGAGGTTTTCACACACACATGTTCATATACATGCATGCACATGCGCGCACACATACCACTCTCCAGCCAGGCAAGAAAGAGACATGATCATATTCCAGCCCGGCAAAAGTACTCAGAGAGAGCATGGAGCAGGGCATGTGAAGAGTGTGGCCTATGGAGGCACAGCCTGGACAAGTCCCAGCAGTCACACAAACCTGGTTGAAGGGATGCAATTTGCCCCCGGGCCTTAGGTTTTCCACCTCTGGTTTACATACATGCATACATACATACTTGATTGAAATTTATACTGTACACAAAGCAGTAACTCAAAGCAGCTAATGTGATGTGTGAACCCAGTCAACATGATTACAATGAGTTATGGACTTCTTTCTTTTCTAGAATAGGATGACAGGTAGAACCAACTCAGAACTAAAATTTAAAACCTCTTAATGAGTCCTATGATGAAAATATTTTAGAACTGTTGTTCTGAAATACTTCATGTTAATGTGATATTCTATCTTTTCCCCACATATACTGACATTTGAAAAACATTTTGCAATATGTGAATGTGAAAAGCTATTATGTAGCCTTATGGCTTATAGATTGCTGTTCTTTCCTCTGGAGCGTTGAAATTGGCCTGTATTTTAGACCATTCTCCGAGCATGTTGGCTTGTATCCAAGAAGCTATGGAACTAGTCCTGAAAGCCTAATGAAGTTTTACAACTGTTTTCTCTGAATGACTGTTCCCCCTGTGGTTCATGACATACCGTTTTGAAACTGAGGTGTGTTTCTAAAGCACTTTATGATGTGCGGACTGATATTCTTGAGCTGAGTGGCTGAGGGATGTCAGTGGAACCTGTCATTCAGCTTTCCCAAACTTTTGCCTGTTCAATTCCCCATGTAAAAGCGACACTACATTATCACATTGCATCATCCCCATCCAGTGACAAATTTTGGCCCTATTTGATCCTGTGGTCCCCAACACTGGTTAACAATTCAAAAAAATAAAATCTGCTGAATCGTGATTGAGCCTAAGTAGCTATTTTCATGCTTGCCAGTCTCATATGTTTTTATTGCATTCTGAATAAAACTGATGAAGATCAAACACCATTCCAGTTATTAATGGTATGTATCTGGCTTGATAGGTTCAATTCATTAATTGACTTATTCAATGAATGCTTCCCTTGGATGTCTCACTTCATTTCATTTTAATCTGCATTTTGCATGGTCTTCTGCTGCCAGGTTACCATTTTTAGGGATCCACAAAGGTTAACCTATATATTCTGGCATTATCTTTGGAAGCAATTTTGAGAGATATGTTTAAAGGAGCTGTGTTTAGATGGAAGCAGTTAACAGTGTAGCAGGAAGGGGTAAATTGCCTTCATGACATTATTATATATGGCAACACTTCTAGGCAATTAATTGTTCAGTACCTGACAGAATAAGATGGAGTAGGTCGCCCTAGAGTCTGACCTCTGATTCAAATATCATTAAACATTACAAGAGGTTGAAAGATAAAGAATTATGTTGGCTTCTATCAGCACGAACATGTTGACATCTCCCCCCCTCCCAAATATGTCTTTGTAGTGGAGATAAAATATTCAGAAGTGGGTAAGTACATGCCTGTATTACCCTCCTGTCGGCTATGGTGTCCCCCAGGAAACTTGCCTATTGCCCATGTTGTGGGCACATTGGTGCCATGTTAAGACTTCATTGTTCTCCCAGAACTTTTTAAGATATGGTCAAACGTCCTTGTGGTATAGGTGGTGGTTTGAAAGTATGCATTTGATGGCTGTTTTTGCTTCATTTAGGCAGCATTATATTCTGTCCTCCCAATGTTTCCTTAACGATTAATTCTCTCATTTTCACATGACATAAAAGCCACTTCTAGGAATCTAGTGGACATTTAGCACTCATTTCCATGTTAATTGCTTCCAGAAAAATCCATTTAAAACTCAGAAAATCACAAAAGTTTTCTGTTGTAATTTTCTCGTAGTTTTCATGATCACACCACCACTGCTCATGTGACCAAAATTGGGTTTTAAAATTTAGCCTGACATGGCAATGTATCAATAGAAAAAAACCCCTACTGTTCCATAATGCAACAGGTACTGCAGTTTAAAAGGAGTTTTATAAAGTGCTGACATTATAACCCCTAAAACTGATGCATTTAAACCCCGTGCCTGAATGTAGCCTTAGTTCTGTGCTGTCTGCAGTATTTCATTGTGGTTTTCTGTTTGGGCTCTTGTGCTGATTGGCTTTCAAACTTTTTGTGCTTTGGTTGTAGCATGGCTTATTGTTAGTTTTTATTCACTTTTTATTTGTACTATGCCCAGAGAATGTACATTTTGAGGCATAGCATAGATATAATAAATAAATAATGGTTGGTTTGCCATACTATATATTTTTAATTAATGCAAGCAGTCCTAGGCTTCCCCAGACACACCTAATGTGGAGAACACATCATGGATAAAATCAACAGCAATTTCCATGATTGCAGCAGATGCAAAACTGGAAAGGTCCTAATTTTAAGGAAATTAGCTTGCAGTAGCTAGGAGAATGCCAATAGCTGCCTATATATGCTGTCCCGTTTCCCCTTGTATATAAATCTGAACAAATGAGATTATCGTCCCAAGAAAGGTGGAAGGGAGATTGTACTTGCCCAGCAGTCAGAATCAATGCTGTGAATAGATTCTTATAGCAGCTAAAAATGTATTACAGGTGAATGCTTGGGAAATGAGACTTTTATGAGCCAGTCTCCCCCCCCCCCCCAACTCTATAGTAGTTTTCTATGTGACATGAAATTCCCATGGGAATGTGTCACCTTGAGACTATGCCTTTGTCAGTCTGCAAAACTTCAGCTTTCTGAAAGTCCATTCTGTAGGTGGACCCTCAAACAGTGCAGTCTTCTGGGAACCAGCCTCACGCTTGCAAGAAGTGGGTCATTTGAACACAGCGCTGCATTTGAAACTTTAGTCAAATAGGATAGGGACATTGTGTGGTATGAATTCAATAGGAGTATTTTAAACAATTGTATGCAAATATCAGCAAATTATATGAGTGGCTTGGCACATGGATGTATAGGGTGTGAGCCACGTGCAGCCCACCAACCTCATCACATGTAGCTCCACATGCCTCTTGAAGCTGCTCCCTTATTCCATCCCATCAAAGTTCCTCACTATCCTCCTTAGTTTTTGGGATTTTCAAAGTGTTTTTCCCTCTGTGTCCTTTCAGAACTTTTGAGAGCATTGATTTTTTTGATAGAAATAAATAGGTGCGGTATGTTTTTCTTCTCCCTGCCCCCCTCCCAATTCTTTCTCTCTCTCTTTCTCTCTCTCTCTTTTTCCCCCTCCCTCCGTGTGTTGTGACACTCTTATGTCAGGAAAGAATTACACTTCATATCCAAAACAGTTGCTTCATTGGTCTCTTGTAGTAAAATAATAATAATGAATGAATCATCTGTATACTCCTTGGAAGGTAATCCTATAGCCCTATCAAGCCCAGTGGTTTTACTTCTGATTAGAGCGGGTAGGATTGGGAATTTAACCTGAAGTAGCAGGTTGGTATTTATTCTGGATCATTTAACCCAGAGACCACTTGTTTCTGACTTTTCCTGTCATCTGCACTGGCTCCACCCACTGCCAACATGTAGCCCCAGCAGATTTCCCCTGAGAATATGGCCCTTGACAGAAAGAAAAGGTAGCCAGGCCTTGTTAACACTTACAGTATGGCCAGTGCTCAGGGACCTAGATGAGCAACATTTAATGCAACATTGAGAGTAGTTCTTCTATATTTTCATTATTTAAGGAAGGGATAGCCTATGTGGTACCCACTACCTATATTGGATTATTAGCAGGGCCAGCCCCCAACCCATGAGGCAAGGTGAGGCTACCACCTCAGGCATCAAAATCCATTAAGGCATCAGATGTTCCCTCACCCCTCCTTTTTGGGGTCCACCTTAGGTGCCCTAATGTCTTGGGCTGGCGCTGGTTATAAGTGCTATCAGTCTTAGCCAGGATGGCAAATAGCTAGGTGGAAGTTAGTTTCAAACATCTGGAGGGCACCCCTGGTTTTAATGTTTCCAGCCTTCTGGTGTTAGCATTTTTGCTTACTACAGTTGTCATTTTATATTACAAAACAACAACAACAACAACATGCTTTTGCCTTTTTCTTTAAAATGCTTGTTAGGCAAACAGTTGAATAGGACAATTATCAATTTTGTGAACTTAATTTCTCATAAAAGATAATGTTCTCAGAGTAGACAATATATACTATCCCTGTGGATCTTGTGACCCACTTATACAACTGCAGGGTTACATTCAGTTTCCTAGGGACAGAATACACCTGCTGAGGGGCACCTGGCACTATGACTGATGAGCTGTGTTGAGACTGGATGGGTTTTTCCCCCCACCAAGCTCTCACCTTGTTTTTGTGAGAATTTTTCCAGTTCTCACCATGCTTTTGAAACATTTGAAAGGCAGGGGAAAATTACAGATAATGTACATTGCTGGCATATTCTCCCTGTTGAGCTAGTGCCAAGGGTGTTGACACCTGTACCCTTCAGCTTCTGAGCAAGAAGATGCACACACAACCTGCAAAGAGAACCTGATGTGCTATGAACTTCTTGTTTCAGGCATTTGGTTTCCCTAGATAATAAAAAAGGAAGAAGCTAACTGAGGAAGGGCAGGAGTTGCAGGGAATAGGAAGAATGAAAGCTTGACATCAACATTTTATTTGCCACAATGCTTGTCTTTTCCACCGTGGAGGTGGTCTGACAACACATCTGAAGAGCACACTTTGGATTTGCTTTAAAAGCTTTCTCACTCTCTTAATTACATTCTCCTTTGTATTTAATCAGTTAAATACACGCAATAACAAATGCACATGTGTTACAGCTTCTAGCAGCTGTAATACTGCATTGCTACCTGGACTTCAGGGACTGCTTCAAGGAGCAGCTTTTAGGGGTGGGGTAAAAGGATTAGGGAAGAAGTTTGGGGTGAAGTTGAAGGGAAGAATAGTTACTGCCAATTGCTATTTGTTAAGAGCAGGAGGCATGGCTGTTTGCCAGCGATGGAGGAAGGGGACTGAGGGCTCCTTGTATGCCAAAGGGAACAAAAAACAGTTTGGTCCTTATCATGACCAAGAGCCTTTGATATTTTAAGGGTGTCACTTTTCACAAGCTGCTAGTCTGCTACCCAAATGACAGTACAGTGCTGGGGAAAAGGCCACCGGCAATAAATCAAATCGAGAAACTGTCTTGAGGCAAAACATAAATGGTCTTTAGTGAAATATTTATGAATAATTTTGAAACGGGAGTTGCCATCTATTGTGACAGCTGGAAGAAAGAAGGGTATGAGCTTGGTTTGAAGAATGAAGATAGATATAGCTCAATGTTGACTGCAGGAAACCAAAGCTCTCCACATGTGCCTTAGTGACAGTGGTGTGATTGCATTGCTTTTCTACACAATCATTTTTATATCCCTAAAATTGACATAGCCATAGAATCCATTCTTGTATTCTTGTATTTATCACCAGGGCCATATACTAAATTCTGGTCTGTAATCATTTGCAGGACTGGCCTGTCCATTAGTCACTCTGAGGTCTTGTCTCAGATTGAGGGACGGGAAGGAAGATGGATTTGCATGGCCTCACCTGGCCACCCACCCACCGCCATTGAATGTTCTGGGAGTGCTATAGCCGCATTACGGCTGCAGCAAAGCAGTCAAACACTTGGCAGTGCCTCCTGTAGGACTCTCCATGCTGCACACACCACAGTATCTTGCTCTGGAGAGCATGGGGAGGGACGAATTCTGGCCTACTTTTCCTTGGAGCTCCCCTGTGTCACTGCTACTTTGCTGTAGCAAATACTTTATTAGCAGCAGTAAATTGTTAAACTTGGAAGTTTGTCTATTCCACTTACAAATTTAATAATATTTGGTGCTGCTGTGGTAAAGCCACAGTGGTCCAGGCTCTGTTCATCTTGCCCATGATGCCTTACTCTGGAGTGATTGTACGTTCCCTGGGGTGCTTCCGCTTGGAGCAGGGAATTGCAAGGTGGGTGGCTTTAGAGAGCTTTGCACGGCTGCCACTAGTGCAGTGGCAAAAGCAAAAGGAGGAAAATTAGAGTGATTGTCAGTGCAAAGGCAGCAGGTCTGCCACAAATGGCAGAATGTCTTGTGCTGGCCCTGACCATTTGTAAACAATACCTGGCATGGCATTAATTGATTTGCCACCATAGGTCAGATAATTTGTGAACAGGATGGGTGAATATGTTCATTTTGGTTTCTCTCTGGGTTTTACCCCCAGTCTTCGGTTCTTTACATTTCAACATCAATTTGCATTTTTAAAAAAATGCTTCATGATTTTTTTCAGTATTTTCATATGAATAATATACATATTTTCACATGCAAGTTTGCCTAGTATTTTAAAAAGACCCTTACCTACAAATAAGTGCTTTCACAGAGCCATTTCACCACCCAAACACTATACTCTCATAGTGAAACTGTTTAATGTCCTCTGTTCCATTCAGTGGCTGTTTCCAAACAAAAAGGTAGTGAGAAACCACTTGCCTGGCAGCTTTGTGAGGAAAGGAGAGCACCTAGTGTGGAAGAAGGGTTTTGTGTATTGTTAGGAGTTTGGGTGCCAGATTTTGTGGGTGCAAGTCATCTACAGTTCCTGGATTTTGTAAGTGTTAGAATTTAATCAATGTTGGAGAGTTAAACTGGAAATCAGACTCAGCTCCCTGTGGTCAAGTGACCACCCAAAATATGGGTCACTAGCAGAAAACAAAGACAGGAATATAAGCTATTAGCAAAGTGAAGACTGTGCCAGACAACAAATGGGGACAGCTCCACCCTGAGCTCTGATATTATTAGTCAGAAGACAATGCTGGGGGGGGGGGGGGGTTAGGAGAGAGTTTCAGGATCGGAGTTTGCAATGATGTAAGCTGGAAGGAAGAATAGTGGCTGTTTGCAAGCAGCAGCAAACTGGAGAGGCGGCATCAGAGAACAAGGTGGGCTGACTTTCTAAATCCGAGGCAGCTGCAATGGGAGAAACAGAGCCCTCTTGGCGTGTAATGCTTTGAACCCCTCCATCATAGATTTAGGTTGTATATATGTGTACATAAACCATATATCCTAAAGGAAACACAAACGCTGCATAAGCACCTGGACCCCTGGAATCTCACACCACTCAGAGGTTGGGGTGGTATTTTAAGAAAGAGATGTGGGCACATTATGTCTTTAGGGTTTTGCATTTTAAAGAACTCAGAAAGCATGAGCAAGATACTTTTATAGTAGCAAGAAGCCCTCTTCACATGTTCCTTCTGTAAAGGGGGAGTGTGGTGAAAAGGGGTTGTGGGGCCATGAATTTTGCTGTACCACAAACATGAGTTGCTCCTCCTGTCCCTACCATCACCATGTTGGTCATACTACAGTGGGAATACTTCTTTAGGTGTTGAGGCTCCAGTGCGTTATGGAACCCACAGAGCCTCCACCTGTAAGGAAGGCTGCCCACTGCGGAAATGATGCTCAGCTTGACAACAGGAAGGACTGGAGGAATGCTGCTTTGGGGCAGTGCTAGTAAGCACATGGACCTTTTGTTCATGCCTTTTGCATGTGTGTAACATATGAAGGAAACTAGAGTGTAATTGTGTCCCAACTTCAGGCTTTTTTATTATGTGGATGGTTTCTAAAACTTTGGTATGCCTCTTAGCAAGTTCAATGCATCTAGATAGCTTTCATGGAAACATTTGTCTGTCTATGAATAACAGTGTAAAATGTCAGTAAAGTTAACCATTAATAGTATTTTTTAAAAACCATTTTCAAACTAAAGTTTGTTAGGTTCAATCTAGTTCTTTGAGTTTATAACAGTATTTGTGAAGTATTGGTTATAGCAGAATATGGATGGGCCTGATGGTGAAGGGTGGGCAATAAATGTAGTAATAATGATTACATCAAAAACAATCCAGTGGATCCAATTTACACTTGCATAGTCTATTTTGCAATGTGATACATGGGTAGAATTCTGCTTATGTATGGAGATTCCCTTAGGAGTGGGATAAAAAGTAATGGTACTCTCAAAGTCACTTTCCATACAACTTACAATTCAAATTCTTATCCCTATATGTGTATATGAGAAAGAGTGTGCGTATAAATAAATACAAAAAACTTTTTATTGTTATGCCTGACTACTCATACTTCTCTTATTGTTGTTGTTTTGACAGTCATGATCATGTCAACCACAGAAAAGAAAATATATACACTAATACAATACTGAGGAAGAGTGTCAACCAAAACATGTCTTTACATTAAAATATACCAAAATACTACTACTACTACTACTACTACTACTAATAATAATAATAATAATATGCAATATACAAAAGTTTAAAAAGTATGTTGTACTGAAAGAGAATTGTCTTTTTGACAAGAGGGCTGTTTGGTATTTCAACCTGCTATGTTTACAGAACACAGGAGTAAGATGTCACCTTCTCATCTAAATCCCTGTGCAAATGGTCAAGAAGTAAGCTGAAGTTGTCTAAAGGGAGTCTGTATTTTCGGCTCTAAATTTCATAAAAAGTATTTGAGCTCTGTTTGTTTTTCTGTTGTTTTCATAGCCAGCTCCAAACCCTTTCCTCATCCCTTGAGAGGATGCTGCTGACTTAGCTCTTTATAGCTAGAGTGAAATATTTTAATGAAATGAAAAGCAGAGTATTTACCTTTCGTTCTCTTTTGCTTTTGCTTTGTTCAGGTTCACAGAAGGTTCACAGAAACAGTTGCATTGAAACCTTTTTTATATAATAAATGTAACCTAGAAAGTGAAATGATTTATCATCATTGGTTTTATGGCAAGGACAGAACCAAAGATTTAATAGAGGCAGTAAATATATCACAGTTGATGCCTTCCCTCTGCTCCCATGGTCTATGTGCAGTTATCCCTCTTTTTCATTATACAACATAGTCTATATTTAGTCCCAGACCTTTTTCATTATTATTATTATTATTATTATTATTATTATTATTATGTTGTTGTTGTTGTTGTTGTTGTTGTTGTTGTTGTTCAGGTTCAGGGTTGTAAAAATGAGTTTGGTTTGAAAACAGAAATCATTTCACCATAATCATGGCAGGTAAAATACTGACTGTGAATAACATGTAAAAGTGTGATTCTATCTCTTTGGATCAGTTTCATTCCCTTGGTTGAAAATTTTGCAGTAGGTAAAGTAATAGCCACTGCAGGACTCTTCTTAAATATAATATGCATAAACAGCAGGTGTGTGAGATAATTGTTTTCTCATCATGGTGCATATTACACACTCCATAACTCCCAAATGAAATACCAAAAAGAATGCATAAAATTAAATGATTCAAAGATTTAGAGGTTTTCTGCTCTTTGTGATAAAGCTGAAATTTGAGGAAGGCTAGAACTTCAGCCATTTCTATTAACATTTAGGCTAATGTTTAGCCTAACATTTAAATATAGGATGACAGCTCTATGATTATAGGCAGCTGAGTTTGTATAAAGCTGGAGTAGTTGCAGCTGTCTTTGTTCCAGGAGATGAGAGCTACGGTGTGGGTCAGTTAATATATTTTATTGACCCAACATCTGTTGGTAGCTGAAACAAGCTTTCAAGCTCTTCAGTCTTATCACATCTGTAACCAGATGTTGGCCCATCTATTGGAACCATCTTGTATCACTGTCACACACGTGTGATATATAGGTTTAGTGCTAATGGCTTTAATTGCTTGTAGCATCATTACAGAGAATGAGACAAAGTTAATCGCTAATACGTTTGCTTACTGTACAGCTATGCGTGTTTCGCTGTTCTGGAGCCATTTTTACATCATGAAGTGGCAGAATTTGGGACATAAAGCAGCATTAAACTATTCCTGTACTATCTGAAATGTCCAATATATACCACAATACATTGCATTCTGAGGCATTTAGATTTTTATCAACTCTGTAATTTCTAGAGGTTACAAATTATACCTCTTATATGCCTTGGCAGACAAATTGCATTAAGTGTCCTAACAGGCAGGGTGGGAGCTGTTGGATAATTTCTGCATCACCTCTTTTTTTGCATTGAATTCTACCCATGGGTCTCCTCTCTCCCTTCATGTGAGCTTACCTCTTTTGTTGTTTGGTAGAATTTGGGTCCCGTGCCAAAAGCTCTGATACTATTGACTGAAATCTCTGCTGACTTTGCTGAGGATGTGAAATACTGTACAGCAAGATAAAATCAACACACAAATGCTCTGTGTAACCAAATAGGCCATCAGTGCTTTAACTCGTACATTTCTACTGGGCCTTCATACTTGATGAGCCTGAGCAGGAGGACAGCATTAACCTTCATTGTTAAACCTTGGCAACATGATATTGACAGACTTAACTGAGAATATTTTTAGCAGGACAGTGTTTGGGCATTCATATTCATTTTCTGTCTCTGAACTTGAGCAAGCCATGTTTCATTAGTCACTCACCTATGTCAGGACACAAGGAGAAGTGGTGATTTGTCTGTGTCTTGCATGGGAGTACAAGGGCATGATGAACATTATGAATTAAGCTCCCTGGATCTTGAAGTATGGAATCCTGAGGGCCAGGCCAATAATGTCCCACATTAATAACAACGGTACTTAATGAGTCACAAACACATTTCTACTCTCATTTGTGTTTTCTTTGCCAAGAGGTTACATCTGTTCTAAACTTTTAAAGTTGATTGGAATTAGATTATATTTTATTTGGTTTATATATAGCCTCAGCAGCAGTTGGTATGTTTGAACTTGCTTTACTTTCAGATTCAGAGTTTAGCGTCTAAATAATTTGAATATTTTCTCCCTACACACACACACACACACACACACACGGAGAGGGAGAAGGAAGGAAGGAAGGAAGGAAGGAGTTTTGGAAGGGGGTAGGGAAATAAAAATGATTGAGGTGACAAGAGGTTGGTATTAGGAAACCGGTAAGGTTATGGACAGACAAACTAGGTACACATTATATGAAATGTAATATAATTTAGGACCTAACATGGGGGGGGGGTGTTAATGGAAGCATTTGGAAGCATAATGGAAGCAAGCATTTACAGTGAAGAAGTGGCAGAGAGTAAAGGGCTCACTTAACTTTCCCCCCACCCACCATTATTTTTGTTCCAAATTCCCCCTACTCCCTGATAGCCTTCCCACATGCTCACTCCTCTTACTGCTCCCCCCTTTTTTTCTTAATGTGCTCTTTCTCAGTTGCAGTCATTCAAGTAGAGAGATAGTTGCTAGGGAAAAGAAATATCAAATTGTGTAAACAGAGCACTAAAGGTAGACCCAAGTGGATAGCTCAGTTGGTTAGAGTTTGGTGCTGATAACACTGAGGTTGCAGGTTTGATCCCTGTATGGGACAGCTGCATATTCCTGCATTGCAGCGGATTGGACTAGATGGTCCCTTCCAACTCTGCAATCTGTGATTCTATGAACACTTGGCAGCTAGAATCCACTCAAATCACCCAAGCAAATGTTGTTCCACAACTTTTTGGACATCTTACACTGTGTAGAGCTGGACATGCCACCCTTTCTTAATTCTGATAAAGTTATCTGTGACTGGAAAGCTTGCATATAGTTTTACATACCATATGTTCCGGAGTACAAGACGACTTTTTATCCCTGGAAAATCACCCCAAAAGTCAGGGGTCGTCTTATACGCCAGGTATACGCGTTGGGAAAGAGGAGAGGGAGCCAGTGAGCAGAGGCGTCTGCCGTCACTCCTCCTCCCTCCCCACAGAAGGGGATGTGGAAACTCCTTCCGAGCGCAGCGCTCGACCGCCCCCCCCCCCGCCCGCCAAACACCTTGCCTCAGGCTGCTGCTGCTGCAACTGCAGAGGCAGTGGAGTGGTGCGCGCTCTGCCCCTTCCTGTTTGTGGAGGTTTTACCCCAAGATTAGCCAGATAATGTTGGCATTGTTGGCAACTGCCTCACCACTATTAGCCAGCATTTTCCATCTTTCGAATGAGAGCTCATATTACCACAACAAAATGTGTGACCCTTGTTATTGAAGAGTGTTTTGTTTTTACTCTAGCTACATAGAATCAGGATGTTGTGAGGGACAATTGGTAAATATTCTCCTCTCTATGGTGAAATGTCTGGTAAATTTAAATAACAGTGTTGGCCAGACAGGTTTTGCTCTATATAGAGCTCTTTCAAGTACCCCAAGAAACAATGGACATTTCTTAGTTGACCCAAGAAACATAAACACAAAATAGATTTTCAAGACTTTGATATAGATTTCTAATGTAACACAGCACAAAATATAGGTTCCTTAAAATGTAAGTCCAAATATAATAAATCTAACATAGAGAGTTAAACAAAATGCACTTCTTTAAATCAGACGTAAACACATATTAAATTTCTAAACTTCCTGTCATCCAAAGATCACAGGGTGGTTTACAGTGTAAAAACACAAGAATGCATAACATAGTAATAAGCAAAAATAATACAGTTTAGAAGGCAATAGATTGTTTAACTAACCAAAGGCCTTGGAGAAGAGGAATGTTTTTACTTGGTTCCCAAATGAATGGTGTAATGAACCCACATTTGGGTGATGTGGCCAACTGGTGGACAGAAATGTTAATAACACTGGGCAACAATTTTTTACTTTTTGGATGTTGTCTAGATTTCTACAACTGATTTAAGGTATTTTTGCACTGCTGAATCAGGAAATGGCATCCGTTTCTCTCCATCAGGTCAGGTTTTCTGTAAACTGAATGGTGGGCATTGATAAAGGTAAATACATGTAAATTGCATGTTGCTTCACCATTTTTCAAACTTCAGGGCTTGAACTTCTGTTTCTTGGAACTCCTGGAATGCTCAGCAGCACGGAGGTCTGCACAGAGTCCAACAGTAGTCAGCCATCATGACTGCGTCCCAACGACCCTGATACCTGGTCTCCATCTCTTTCATGTCCTGATGGAATCTCTCCCCCTGCTCGTCACTCATTGAACCCTGGTTCTCAGGTTCTCCATATGTGAAAATAGGTAGTGCATCTTGACGCTCATGTTGCAGCCCAGGTTTCTGAAATCAGTCAGCATGTTGTTGACAAGTTCTGCGTAGTTTCTGGCCTTATTATTGCCAAGAAAGTTCTTCACTACCAGAACAAATGCCTTCCACGCTTCCAGTTCCACTTCGTTCATTGAGTTTCTGAACTCTGGATCTCTGATGAGCTGACGAATCTGAGGACCGTCAAAGATGCCAGCTTTCAATTTCTCCATGGTCAATCCTGGAAAAGCCTGGCACAAGTAAGTGAAGCAGTCACCATCCTTGTCCAGAGCCTTGGTGAACTGCTTGATTAAGCCGAGATTGATGTGCAGTGGTGGGAAGAGTATTCTGTCTCTGTCCACCAGAGGGTCGTTGATGACGTTCCTTTCTTTGCAAAGCACCAATTCCTCCCGCACAGGCCAGTCCTTCTTCGTGTAATGCTGAGCACGGTCCCTACTATCCCACATGCACAGAAAACATGGGTACTTGGTGAAGCCAGACTGTTGTCCCAACAAAAAGTTCACCATCTTCAGGTCAACACAAATAAACCACTTATGCTGATCATAACCAATTTTCTCCAGCACATACTTCACCGCTCATAGTTCTCCTTCAGTGTACTCGAGTGAGCCAGGGGTATAGAGGCAAACTGGTTGCCGTTGTGTAGCAGAACACATTTCAGTGATCGCTTGCTGCTGTCAATGA
Organism: Podarcis tiliguerta; assembly: GCF_965153285.1. Taxonomy (NCBI): domain Eukaryota; kingdom Metazoa; phylum Chordata; class Lepidosauria; order Squamata; family Lacertidae; genus Podarcis; species Podarcis tiliguerta. Next base: position 41,760,562 of record NC_139534.1, read on the forward strand.
ACAGTCTCCAATCTTTGGGTTCGTACTGAGGCACTCCAAGCTTGAGCAGAAGCTGCGCAATATCTGCACAGTACACCAAATCCTTCTCTTCCAAGAAAAAACGGAGGTACTCTTGATGCCTGTTGCGCAAGAAGCTGATGCGAGCACTGTCAGAGAGGAGGTTTTTTTCCTTCAATCTGGATGCCAACAGTTCGGCAGAGTCCTTTGACAAGCTGAGGTCGCGAACTAGATAATTCAACTCCTTTTGGGAAAATGGATGTAGAGCAACATCTTCAAGAACCACTTCTTCTTCTTCATGTCCTTCAACACTGGAGGCATCTTCGTCACTAATGTCAGGAAGTTCTCCGAAGATAGGCACTGGAATTTCATCACAATGAGCTATAGGACAATGTGCTGATTGAAGATCAGGATACTTCGTGGGGCGGCTGCCCCATTAACTTAGTTTTGATCCCCCAACTTTATGCTTTGCTGGACCAATTTATGGAAGATTTCGAGGTTTTATGACTTCAAACTGATCCTTTTTCGACATAATCACCCAGAACTATCGGACCTGAATACTTCTTGTCATTAAAATAATCATTTCCAATCAAAACAATTATGTGACAAGGCATTTTACCCCCACCAACTTCTTCTAAAATGCTCCACACAAGCGTACATGTGAACAAAAACGTAAAAAAAGACATGTGGCCATAGCTCAAAAACTTGACCCCGACTGAGCAAAACCAATGTGATTTTTGGATTCAGCACATCAGATTCATCCTAAATCAGCTGAAAAAACGGAGACAACAAATTTGTTGTTGACCAGTGTAATCCAAGGGGGTTTGGTGTTCAAAGCAGTGTGGCACCAGGTGATAGAGAGCTGTCTCACATTAAGATCATAGTTTGTTTTAACCAGGGTTCTGAGCTCCTTTTGGGAGGGTAGCCAGAATGGTGCCATGCAGGATTTGTGATTCATAAATTATATCAGCATGGCCAACAGTCAGGAGAGTTGTAGTCCAAAAACATCAGGAGGGCTACATACTGACTACTACTGCTTTATAAAATGGAAACACCACACAGTTCCAGTAATATATGAAAGGGGCTATTGTTTTCCAGGTTAGTAATACCACTCATAACCACTGCATATTTGAAACACCTGCTAATAAAGCTGTAGCTTGATCATTCATTACTGATTGCTATTATCTCTCTTCCAACTCTAAATGCAAAACCTTTGCATAACTGAACTCAAAATGCAGCTTACTTTTCATCCTGATTATTTATTAAAACATTTATTCCATATTCCTACAAATCTGAAAGATACCCATTCATTGCCATAAATTGTTCCCACCCTCATATATTGGAATTTTTAGAGAGAAGGAGGATTCTAGTCTCTCAAAAATAAATTATTTTTGAGCACGTTTTCATTATTGCACTTTTCCTATTCAGATTTTTCACTGGAACCTTTACAAAAATTGAATAGTATAAAAACTATTTTACTAGTCCAAGACTCATTACATATGTGCAGTCCCAGAGAAAGCACATTTCTTTATATATTAGAAAGTTATGCTGGCTTTGAAAGTAGTAATGAAGGCATTTTGCCGTAATCTTGATCTTATTGCGCCTCTACTTCCATACCTGATATTTTAGTGATATACAAAAAGAGCCTTTCAAAATGCAAAAGATCAGAAGGGAAAAACGAAATATGGCTTGTTCAACATTAACCTTGACAAATTCATGTTCTTGTCATGTAAATGAATGAACCTTTCCAGTGTCTGGCATTCTGAACCTTGAGAAACAGCAATAAGCAAAGATTGTAGAAAATGGAGCTTATCTCCCTTGATTTTTAATAGAGGTAAATGACTGATTTCGGGTAAAAAAAAACAAGCAAGAAGGATTCTCTTTTAGAAGAGCGAATATAGCATGTTCTTGGGATACTGTTTTATCGCTACTGAACTTGCCAGGAGAGAGCTTTGTTACTTTCTTCCATTGTAACGTATTGATCTATCTTCTTCTAGCCTTGACTCTCCTACAGGCAAGAGGTTAAAGTCAGATAATAGTATTAATTTTCCAGACATCTGCACATGTTTTAATAGCCTTTAGAAGGCTTCAAATGGTTTCTGTTTGACCACCACAGGGCTAAAATGCCGTTAAGGCCTGGATTGTAGCAATACATTACAATCACAGCCACATAGTTCAACCTGGCAATGAAAAACTAATTTATTTTATTGGAGGTTTAAATTAATGTGATGAACTTCTCTCTCAGCAGGAACCCGCATGCCATCCTTGCAAAAGTAAATCTCCTGCATGTGCAATATCTTCTTTATATAAGGCATAATAACGGCAACAGAACTCACACCGTGGACGTGTTTATCCACGTTCATATAGAAGTGCGTTCATATTAATTTGAATGTCTAGGCTCCAGAGGCCCAGCGCCTTCCCATGATGAGAAAACAATATCAAAATCAGGAATAAGTAAACACTGAAGTACAATACCAGAGGCAGATTTTGCTAATGACTATTTAAACCCAGCCATTAACAGGCAGGCCAAATAAAAGTATGTCATAGTACTTTAAAATCATGTTCAGGCTCAGACTTTGGTGAATCTCTGGAGAAACAGAGGTTTACAGTTGTGGAGATTTTACTAAGATTTTATCACAAGTAGACGATCTCACACTTCCGCAAGCATAGAGGGGTTGTATCCAGTGCTGTACAAGCAGCATTCAGCTAACACAACAGGACTTCCCCTTTCCCCTTCTTCCCCTGTATGCCCACACCTCCCCCCAAAAAAATCTGGTCCAAAGGGCCCTGCAACCATCTGGAGCAAACTTTGAGTGTGTGTTGGGGGCTGCAGGGGAGAGGATTGAAGGAAGGAGTTCTGTTGCATAAGCGTAAGTATATTGTGGAAGCACAACTGCAGCAATCCATAAAAAATAACAATTCAAATAGAGTTACAATATATCTCACCATAGTGGGGAAGACTGTGATCAGGTGACGTGTCTCTTCTCAGACTGCAGTCCAGGTACTAACAATTGGTGGGCAACTTCTAAGCCCCTCTACTTCCTTAGGGGTCTTTCACTTGAACCGGACACATAGTGGACACCTTCAAACAGAGGACTCTCCTCTGTAAAGTAGGAGACAGCTTTGTATGTGAGCCCCTCCCTGCCAAATCCCTAATTTACCAGGGAGGCAGGGACAACTCATGTTAGGCTTGAGTTGTTCTGCTGCAAACAAGTGTCCACAGACAGTAGGAACCATGGAAACTTGGATTTCTTCTTATTGCCAGATTGTATGGAAATGGCTGTGCATGCTCACCGCAACATTGTAAGTTCTGCAACACCTATTTTTTAGAGTGCTTGAACTGAAATCAACTCCCTGCCCCAGTAATGTAAGGGGGAAAGAAGTGATCAGTAGGTCTTGGGTTAGTTAGGAATGACAGTAGGTGGATGAAAATATCTAGTTAGGAACTGGCTCAGACTTTGGAGGCTTGTAGGTACGATGGGATTCATCAAGAGGACATCAGGAATCCTGTGTTAGAACACCTTTTAGAACCTTCTCTCATCAAAATAAAACATGCTGGTCTTCATGTTACAGTAGTGTTCCTAGACAAATTAAATGGGTTCTTTGTTGTCCTTTGCTGGCAGGTGAAGAATTTCATATTCCCATAGGCTTTTGGGAACTGACTGTTCTGTGCTGTGCTGTTTTTATTGTTATGAACTGTATGTATGTATGTATGTATGTATGTATGTGTATGTGTGTGTGTGTGTATTCTATTATTGTTAATTTTTGTGATGGTTGCTTTTTTACATGTTTTTAGCTGTTTCTGTTTTAGCTGTAAGCTACCTTGATTCTTGTCAGGGGAAAAGGTAGGAAATACTACTACTACTACTACTACTACTACTAATAATAATAATAATTTTAAAAAATAAAAATAAAATAAAATCTGCCATTCAGATAATGTAGGTACAAGACATTCTTGTGAGTATATTTATGTTATCTCAGTGCTATTCCTCACTGTCTTCAGCCGGAGGGCCAAACTGTAGTGATGTTAGAAGTGTCATATGGTTGTTTCTCGAACTGTAAATAGCAAGTGCAGGGGGCTCAAACAGGACTATGGTGTGTTGCGATGGAAGGTTAACCCTTCCTTTCTCACTGCAAGGCCAAGTGAAATGCCCCCAGCCCACTACTGTTAACTCCAGCTGCTGATGCCTACAGGAACAGTCTAATAGCAGCTCCAAAAGCAACAATTTTCATCAAGATGATTGTAGGGAAGTAAAAGATTAAACTGCCTTCCTAGTACACTATGATTCTGATTGGAGTCCCCACACCTATTTATCATTTTGAAAAACATTTTCAAATTCTTCTTGACATGTTAAAGGTCATGTGCAGTTGACCTCACTAGTCGATGATCTTATCACAATCTAATTTTTTTAACCTCATCTTAGGACTGGCTATAAGAGTTTGCAATGTTATTTAAGTGATATCATCTAAATATTTCACATACTTGTGAAGGTGTATAAAATATATATTATGTGTAATTACTAGTTTACTTTTCACGACTTGAATAAATTCTGTTTAGATCTGTGACCATTTTTATTTCTGTCTCAGTGCTGGAGGAAACCTTTCGCTTCTCCCATTATAAAGTGATAAAGCAGCATTTGATAGCAACAGCTTGTGTGATAAAATGATCATGGCAGCAGTGAGAAAGAATCTAATAAGGGAATTGATCTGCAGATTCCAATTCTGTAAGAGCCAACATCGATCAACATAAATGTCAATAACAGGATCGTATTGAGGTCTGCCTAATTCCTTTAGATGATTTTTTTGGTTCTAGTGACAGACTCAAGAAGCAGATGTGAAAAGTTTGGAACTATAAGGCACTCAAAGCCATGAGGGCCAAAGATATATTGTGGTCTGAGTGATATATTTCAGGACACTAGGTATACATCTATATCGGCACAATGAATTGTGTGTAATCAAAAGAAAATGACAAGGAATGGATTTTGCTGGTGGCACTTGAAAACATTAGTGTGGCATTCCTTTAGAAGCCTTTGGGTTATGTCTCTTGGCACGTCAGGGTTAGAAAAGATAGCCATGCCTTACAGTGTTAAAGTGCAAATATTTTGTGTGAGATGGGTCATAAAAGATTAATGATGTCATTCTCCCTTGTCACAAAAGTTTGAAATATAAAATGGAATTTGGAAATGATTCTGACCGCCCTGAAATCTAAAGGTGAGGGCTGTGAAACCATGTGAGTAATGCAAAAAGATAAGGTCCCATAATGTGTAGAATCCTGTGTTGTTGCACTGTCTGACTTCCTGATGCTAATTTCTCTTAGGTTGTTCTGGTTTGAGGGACATTTTATCGTATTTTGGCCATCATTTGATCAGTAGAGAAGCAATTTCTAGGGAGAAATTATCATACATAATAAAATGAGTGCACAACTTCAATATTTATATTTCAGAAGTACTTTTGATTTGAATAAAGGTACTATTGATATAAAAAGATGCAGTCAGCCAGTAAAGGAAGCAGAGAAAGACAGTACATTTTTCTTCGTCTTTCTTCCAGGTTAGATAGGCATCTGCTATGAGAAGGACTTGCTATGCAGTATTCCATCTGCTAAGGGGCATTTTACGAGGATATTTCCAAAAATAAGGATAAATGGAAATTCCAAATATCCTAAAATCTTGCTTCATCTTCTGACATTGCTGCCTGCACATAGGGTGGATAAAGATGTGCATGAGAAGCAGAATTGCTTCCCGATCCTGGCCCTACATTGGCGAACAACACGCTGAGTATATCTTCTGCAAAGGATGTGTAGAGTCAGAGCACACTGCACAGATAGTAAGAGTACTTTAAGTGCTGTGTGACAGTTTTCTCTACGCGATGAGCTGTTCGTACACAACATAAATTAGACAGTTTTATTTAGGCTGGGTAAAAATGTCCCAAACCCCATTTGTGGGTGTGAGGTTATTTTGTTTGTTTGCAAAAAGCACATGAATGGTTCAGTGCATTGAATCAGCTGCTCTATGCACCAGTTTCAAGTGCTTTCTGTGTATCAAAAATACACGGAATACACAGAATTGCCTACTGGCAATTGCTCAAGAGTAAATCTTGCTGCAATTGCTTAGCCTATATATTTTTGCATGAACATCTGCAGCGGGAGAGTGATATGATTGACCAGCTATAGAAACCTGGCCTGTTGTCTTTGTTCATTACTATACTCCTCCAAAATTTCAGCTTCCAGAGTAGCCACGTGATCTCAGAAGCACTTGCCCCAGAGAGTGCAGCTTCTAGGCTTGGATTCTTCTGTGAATATATGCCAAATTATTAAGTAGGTTGCCTGTACCAAGTAAGTTCTATCCCTTCGCCAGTTTTTAAACAGTTACACAATTTACTGCTGTTAAAATAAGAACGAACATTCTGCATTTCTTAAAAACAAACACTGACAGAGTTATAAAATGAAAACTAAGGATCAGAGAGGATTACTTTGCTTTTTCTGCGTATCTTTTATGTAAAGCGGTTTATAAACATTAATAAAACTTGGAGGGAGGGATTGGAAAAGGAATAATTTTAGGCTTATGCTGTTTGCCGGGAAACATTAGAATAGTAGAAGAAGATTATGCCATTTATGTTTATGCTCTGAATATCTGCTTAAAACTGCACAATTTGCACCCTAGGACATTTATGAATTTCTGTACTGCAACCTCCCAAACACTTTGAATTTTCATTCACTGTTCATATCTTGAAGTGGCTTGATTATACCAAATATAACAAGCCTGTGGAAACTGAAGCAGGCTCTCTAAGTCATTGTTTAATATTTTGTGGCGGATTTGCCTTGTTAACAGGATTTTCTGATGTAGTTGTAACTTGCTAATCTTCCATACCAATGTTTGTAATATCATCTCCTTGTTCTTTGTCTTGGATGTTGTCAGTTAAGTCTCAGTAAATCCGCCTGAGGATTTGCCCATAAAACTGGCAAGTATCTCTTAATGCAAAGTTTAAATTTAAATGCTGAAGTTTGGATTTTGGTGGATTCCCACCACCACCCCTTTCATTTTCTCTCCCTCCCCCACTCCCACTTGGAAGGCACTTACAAGTTTAGCCTTTACATTTTTTATTCTGATAACAGTATGTAGAGTGAGTGGAAATTATAAAACAAAGTAAAACTCATGCTGAAGAGTATTTTTGTTGCTGTAATAGAAAGTGGGGGTGGGGGAGAATTGAATCCATTGGGCTTGATAAATTTTACCTAATAGCTGGATGATGCTTTTTGGAAATGATGAGGCTTACTTGAATGTATGCTTGCAGTTAATCCTTTAATATTTGTTTTATGCATATTTCTTCCTGCTGTTAACACTGGGCAAAATGATATGTTTCAGGTTTCCTGCTCCAAATTTTAAACAGTTTTTGGAAACACTAATAAATAAGTTTCCTACTGTTTTTTTTTAACCTTCTAATCACTGAATCTCATGCAACAGATATTTCCAAAGGACCTTCATGGTATAAAAAAGGAGCATAAATGAAAGAATGCTCCTGCATAGGAAGTAAATTAATAATATCAAAACTATCAAGCAGGAAAGCTGATAGCCTAGTTAATGCGATCCTCTGCAGCAGTAATCAGGGGTTTAGGATTCTGTCTAATATAGCAGCTGTTGAAGGAGCAGAATATCACAACACTGCCATACAAGTGTCATGATCTGATCCAGGACATGCTGTAATCCAGCTTGTAGTTGGGACTGCTCTACCAGCAGCATCTGCTGACTGGAACAATACCAGTATCATATCAGCATTGTACAAAACTTTGTAGTAGCAAAATAGCATTCTCAATTCTAAGGGTGTGGCTGCCATAATCACCCAGCTAAGTCATATGATGCTTATAAGCTAATAAGGCACATACCTACAGGCCATAAAGGTTGGCTACTCCTGCCTAACATGCTGTCATTGTACTGAATGTGCATCTCACAAAAATAGACTTTCTGTATACTCTTTTGAAGCCAATCCTTGGTTTTCCATCTGTTTCTGCTGCTGTTCTGAAAAGGATAGAAAACAAGTAAATGCAAAAGGGGAAGGCTTCTGCAGGTACTGATTGAATTTGCCTGCACAATAGACATTTGTGTCCTTCAGCATGTTAAAGATTCTGACTAGGGAGCTTGATTCTCATCTCATCTATGGTACTTGATCTTTTCATCTTTCTCTTAAGAAAGATCTTAACTCCTCTTGTACTGAATAAACTACAGTGTGGAAAATTGCCATAGATTCAGAAGATTGCAAAATATTGTATGAAGCTCAAGATCTTGCTGTATCTTGTCATCTTGACCCAAAAGCTATATTGTCATTATTCAAGGCACAGAAAAAGCAAATATAGCCATGTATATAACTATGAGGGGAAAATATCGCCATAAGAAAAAATACCAAAATCCACAGTTGTGAATCCCTTTATTGGGATCAACCAAAATGTTACAGATGTGTGGTAAGCCTTTGAGTTCTTCAGAACTCTTCAACAGTAATAAATAAATATTTGGCTGGCTGTTGTAGCCATAAGGTCATATTGTAGATATACCGTATTTTTCGTCCTATAGGGCGCACCGGCCCATAGGACGCACCTCGTTTTTTTGGGGGGGAAATGAATAAAAAAAATTTATTTCCCCCCCTCAGCTGCGGCTGCCGCCCCAAGCCTTGCGGACACCCGCCAGAAGCAAGGGGAGCCCTCTGGAGGGCTCCCCGTGCTTCGGGCGGGAGGCTGCCGCCCCAAGCCTCGCGCGCTCGGCGGGACCTCCCGTCGGGCGCGCAAGGCTTGCGGACACGCCCCCGAAGCATGGGGAGTCCTCCGGAGGGCTCCCCGTGCTTCGGGCGGGAGGCTGCCGCCCCAAGCCTCGCGCGCTCGGCGGGACCTCCCGTCGGGCGCGCCAGGCTTGCGGACACGCCCCCGAAGCACGGGGAGTCCTCCGGAGGGCTCCCCGTGCTTCGGGCGGGAGGCTGCCGCCCCAAGCCTCGCGCGCTCGGCGGGACCTCCCGTCGGGCGCGCCAGGCTTGCGGACACGCCCCCGAAGCACGGGGAGTCCTCCGGAGGGCTCCCCGTGCTTCGGGCGGGAGGCTGCCGCCCCAAGCCTCGCGCGCTCGGCGGGACCTCCCGTCGGGCGCGCCAGGCTTGCGGACACGCCCCCGAAGCACGGGGAGTCCTCCGGAGGGCTCCCCGTGCTTCGGGCGGGAGGCTGCTGCCCCAAGCCTCGCGCGCTCGGCGGGACCTCCCGTCAGGCGCGCAAGGCTTGCGGACACGCCCCCGAAGCACGGGGAGTCCTCCGGAGGGCTCCCCGTGCTTCGGGCGGGAGGCTGCCGCCCCAAGCCTCGCGCGCTCGGCGGGACCTCCCGTCGGGCGCGCCAGGCTTGGGGACACTCGCCCGAAGCACGGGGAGCCCTCCGGAGGGTTCCCCGTGCTTCGGGCGGCAGGCTGCTGCCCGCAAGCCTTGTGAGCCTGTGGGAACTCCCACAGGGCTTGCAAGGCTTGCGGATAGCTTCCTGAAGCCTGGAGAGCGAGAGGGGTCGGTGCGCACCGATGCCTCTCGCTCTCCCGGCTTCAGCGAAAGCCTGCATTCGCCCCATAGGACGCACACACATTTCCCCTTCATTTTTGGAGGGGAAAAAGTGCGTCCTATGGGGCGAAAAATACGGTAGTTCCAAGATAGAGATTGCAAGCTGAAAAAGCCCCTCCCAGGTGCTACAGATGTCACCCAGGATAGTGAAATAAAGAAGCAATGGCTGCTCCCCATCTCTGAGAAATTAAAAGTCTGGCTTGCAACCCATTCTGTTTCTTTAAGGTGATTTGTGTAATATGTTGTGTCATGAAGAGTTTTGGAGAACTCAAAAGCTTGCCATGCTTTTTGTGGCATTTGGGTTGGTCCCAATAAAGGTGTGGATTTTTGATGATGATGATGACTATATTGTGATACAGAGTTACCATAAAACAGAAAATGAAAAGGTAGCTTTTCATCACACTATTCATTCCCCATAATGTGGTTTATTCTTATTGATGTCCTCGGATCTTTCATAGTGCAACTTTGAATAGTGCTAAGGTTTTAGTTTTGCTTTTCTCCTTTCTTTTTCACTTGTGTTACCATTAACAAAATCGTATAAAAATTCAGTGGGATACAAATCTCATTTGAACCTTTTCTGTACAGCCAATAAACCTAGTTTATATATTATTCCCCAGGTCATGGGGCTACTAGTAACAAGAGCTTTATATCATTCTCTGTTTCATCTTTCAATTCCAGGCTGATCGGTGTGGGAATAGGACTCTTAGGCAAAAATGAAAACAAATGACAATAGAGCATGAGAGCCCACTGAGATCTCTAGGACTGGCACTCTCTTGATCCAGTATTACTAGGCAAGTCTGAGCCAAGTATCTGTTGTAAGATGTGCTTACAGATGGCTGTAGGTACTGCTGTAGTCCTACTGTCTGGTTGCTGTAAATGGGCATATTACTGTGGTTTTACTGTAAACCAATGACTGGATGAAGTTTGGTTTTTGACACAGGAAAATTGCTCTCATCGTTAGAAAATTAGCTTCTTGATACAGAGATGGGGCATCTCTTGCATGTTTGCTTTGAAAAAGATTTCAGAGCCAGTGGCGTAGCGTGGGTTGTCAGCACCCGGGGCAAGGCAAGTAATTTGCGCCCCCTAACCCGTGGATTTGCGCCCCCTAACCTGTGGATTTGCGCCCCCTACCCCTAACCCCCAAATGTTGCGCCCGGTGCGACCGGCCCCCCCTGCACCCCCCACACTACGCCACTGTTCAGAGCTGAGGAATTGAACCTTACTGCAGGGACATAGATGTTGTTAGGACATGATGCAATTAATTTCTTACCTGCCTTCCACCACAGAACCCAAGGCAGTGTATATGTGGTTCTCAAATATTCAACCATCAAGACCCAATTAGGTTCAGCAAGGTGGCAATTTAATGTACCTTTAGAGCATATCCTGGGGCCCTCTGGAATTTAGAGTAACCTCTGGAAGCCATACCTTCTCCTGTATAGCTCTGCCAAATCACTAAGATCTGCAAAGGAGACTTTCCTAGTTTTCCTCCTCCCCAGTTGGTCAGTCAGTCAATCACTTAGCCAGTCAGTACTCCATGGCCACTGAGCAACTTCACTTGTTGTTGATCCATTTGGGAAGAACTTGCTCTCCAGAGGATTGTTTTGTACATTTGAAAATCTCAAGGCCATGCCAAACCTGCTGATTCCTCCCTGTTGTGCCTGTCTGGTGCTGTCTTAGCTGCATAAGTATTAACAGTCATGGCAACAGAGGGGGGATAGAAGGAATGATCCTACTGAAGGATAGCTGAGTCAGCAGAGCATGAGACTCTTAATCTCAGGGTTGTGGGTTCAAACCCCACGTTAGGCGAAAGATTCATGCATTGCAGAGGGTCAGACTAGATGATCCTCATGATCTCTTCCAACTCTACAATTCTATGATTATAACATTCTTGAGCTCTAACAGAGTATTCTTTAAGTACAAGGCTCAACATTCTGCAGTGGCTTTACAATAAGAGCTCTCAAAAGCAGTAACTGTTAAGGAAGTAATTTATAACATCTTAAGAAAGTCCAATTCACAATGTGTGTGTTTGTGTGTGTGTGTGTCCTGCGGTTCAGAAATGCAGACTACTTCTTATGCCAAATACATGTGTGGCAGCAGAAGTCTAATATTTGTAATGGTCTGTCTGTCTGAACACTTTCAGTGATTGAAATCTTTATCGCAATACCATTTTTATTTTATTCCCTACGTTGCTTCTTTCAGATCAAGGTCGTTTGAGTGATTAATGTTTGGTACAGGATATTGACCAAGCATATCTGGAGACTTCTTTCTTTTAAAAGTTTGTTGCCTGCAGTTTGGGCCTTTTGCTTTATTTTTATTTTTTCCTATTTGAAAAATTCAATTATTTACAAAATGGCAATACAGTGAAATAATTATAAAATGTAAAATATTTACATAACCATTCTACTTTTAGCCACCTCATTGATTATCAACAGTTCAGAAGAGTGACTAGTGGGGTGCCACAGGGTTCTGTCTTGGGCCTGGTCTTATTCAACATCTTTATCAACGACTTGGATGATGGACTCAAGGGCATCCTGATCAAATTTGTAGATGACACCAAACTGGGAGGGGTGGCTAACACCCCAGAGGACAAGATCACACTTCAAAACGACCTTGACAGATTAGAGAACTGGGCCAAAACAAACAAGATGAACTTTAACAGGGAGAAATGTAAAGTATTGCACTTGGGCAAAAAAAATGAGAGGCACAAATACAAGATGGGTGACACCTGGCTTGAGAGCAGTACATGTGAAAAGGATCTAGGAGTCTTGGTTGACCACAAACTTGACATGAGCCAACAGTGTGATGCGGCAGCTAAAAAAGCCAATGCAATTCTGGGCTGCATCAATAGGAGTATAGCATCTAGATCAAGGGAAGTAATAGTGCCACTGTATTCTGCTCTGGTCAGACCTTACCTGGAGTACTGTGTCCAGTTCTGGGCACCACAGTTCAAGAAGGACACTGACAAACTGGAACGTGTCCAGAGGAGGGCAACCAAAATGGTCAAAGGCCTGGAAACGATGCCTTATGAGGAACGGCTAAGGGAGCTGGGCATGTTTAGCCTGGAGAAGAGGAGGTTAAGGGGTGATATGATAGCCATGTTCAAATATATAAAAGGATGTCATATAGAGGAGGGAGAAAGGTTGTTTTCCGTTGCTCCAGAGAAGCGGACACGGAGCAATGGATCCAAACTACAAGAAAGAAGATTCCACCTAAATATTAGGAAGAACTTCCTGACAGTAAGAGCTGTTCGACAGTGAAATTTGCTGCCAAGGAGTGTGGTGGAGTCTCCTTCTTTGGAGGTCTTTAAGCAGAGGCTTGACAACCATATGTCAGGAGTGCTCTGATGGTGTTTCCTGCTTGGCAGGGGGTTGGACTCGATGGCCCTTGTGGTCTCTTCCAACTCTATGATTCTATGGGACAGCTACAGATTCCTGCATTGTAGGGGGTTGGATTAGATGATCCTCAGGGTCCCTTCCAACTCTGCAATTCTATGATTCTATAAATTTAATCCAACCCAATGCCTTTTGAAACAGAGAGGCATAGGATGAAAAAATGCAGAAGGAAGAGAATGGAGATAAGGAAGGTGATCCGTCTTTGGATAAACCTGGATCAAAATTTTAAATTTGTAAACAAATTTGTAAGTATTTCTTTGGCCTCCCATTCAAATAACGCCAACATCTTCCATGTCTGCTTTTGTTTATCTAGGAGAGGGAAGGGGAATTTCCCGCTTGTGGGCCAAACCTGGTCCACTGGACCTTCCCATTTGGCCTGCTAGCCATGCCCTTCTCACACTTGATTTCATAAATGACATCAGGTGTGGTGCAGGTAAGGGTGGGACTTCAAAATAATAACCAGGAACTTACACCGGGCCCCCATTTGTTTCTTTGGAGGAGCAAGGCATGTTCCCAACCTTGCTTAAGGAAGAGGAAACTATTTCCATTCAGTGGAAATTGTTCCCCCCTCCCTATGCTACTCCTTTAAACCTGTGGTCCCAGAGCTTTAAAGGATCAGTGTGGGGCTGCTTGCAAAGTCATTTGGAAACCACTTTCTGCTACTCCCTTAAACCTCAGAAATTGGAGGTTTAAGGAAGAGTACAATGTGGGAGGTGCAAATATGCTTTCAGAAAACTTTCAGACATCCCAGTTCTGCCCTTTGAAGTCCTAACAATTGGGATTTCAAAGTGCAGCATCACCTGACATCACTATGACATCAGGTGATTGACAGGTGGGTGGCCCAGCCTTCCCATCAGATTTGATCCACCAAGGGCTGGGAAAATAATAATCTGGCCCACCAGCTGGAAACTGTTCTCCACCTCAGTCTAGGGCAGGCACAGGCAAACTCGACCCTCCAGATGTTTTGGGACTACAACTCCCATCATCCCTAGCTAACAGGACTAGTGGTCAGGGATGATGGGAATTGTAGTCTCAAAAACATCTGGAGGGCTGAGTTTGCCTAGTGTATACTATGAAGGTGTTTTTTAAATTTCCCCCTTAAATCTAACATGTATTCTGTTCAATGTTCTGTTGTGGGAATTTCCTTAAACTTCCTTAAACTTAAGCTGCAAGCATTTTAAAATGATGTTTATCGCCACAAATGAAACACTGGGGAGCTTTGTTAATCTGAGACATTGTGACTAGTCCAAGGTCATTCATCAAGATGGGGACTCCTAGCCTGATGCTTGAACTCTGCCGCACTGGCTCCCCTCAGTAATATTGGTAGAGATTAAGTCATTTGAATCTCCGATTGAGAGATAAAGCAATTTGGTTCCCAAATAAATTTCATAAGCATATTGGACAAGATTCAGTGAAGGTTGTATGTGTGAAACAGTGTGTGCTTGTGCAACTGGATTTCTTCCCATTTCCCCCTTCCTGTGCTCCCTAAATAGGCTTTGAAAGGTTGTGGGAACCACCAGAATTGATTTGTGGAAGCTAATCTTTACTATGATGGGTAAACCACATGTAGCAAGTGGTACTGTAGCATGCTCCTTTAGAACCATTTTGGACTAAAATAGTCTACATTAGTGTTCCTGTACTTTGACTTATAATACTATTGTGCACTATTCACAATATTCAGGATTGATATTATAGACACATGTGTACATTTAAAGCAGGGATGGGAAACCTGTGACCCTCCAGTTGTTTTTCAACTCGCACCATCCCTAACCTTTTGCCAGGCTGGCAGAGGGCAGATGTTCCCCAATACTGATTTTAAAAGGGAAAAGAGACAGTCTCTGATATGACAGTTCTTCCTGCTTATATTATAAGACAGGTAGTGGTGCTAATCATGTTAAATTTAGACATTTATAATTATTCCAGGGGTCATTTAGAAACTATTACCAATTTTACCCTTGTTGCCTCTAGACTTCTGCCTTGATTTCAGCTACAGAAAGCAAAGGGGAGAGGTCTTCGCTTTTTTCATACTGTGCAGGATACAGTTGACTAAGAAGTGGCTAAGAAGACAAAAATAATATTACAGGTAGACAAGGAAACTGTTCAAAGGATCTGAGGCAAGGACCACAAAAAAGACACCAGATTTCCACCTTGTGTGTTACTCATCTAGGTAGAAGACATCCACAGTAGCTTTTGTCTGCTTTGTAGTTTCTACTTGGATAACTGACACACAAAAGAGATAGCAGAAGATCTGTTTTTCCCACACTTCTGACAAATACATGAAGGTATTCCTTCACAATGTGTGAAGGGAAGCATCTCTCTTTTCTGGATACTAAGCTAAGCTAGTGCCAAATTTTAAAGATCCTGGGTGGGTAGGGGGAGAATCAAGGCAATTAAAGCAATTGATATTTAATACAATCAGTACTTGGAGAGTTGCGTTGTCTTTGGAATGAATAAATAGCTGGAAACTCAATGGAAAATTGTTCGGTCCATGATACATTTAAAAGGAATTTGAGATGGAATGATACCCCATAGATAGGAAATTTCACAGTAGATAGACAGACTTGCCCTTTAATTGTCAATGTCAAAGTCTTTTTTTTAGTCTTAAGACAGTGGCTCTCAAACTTTTTTCTCTGAGCCACACTTTCAGAACAAAAAAATTGGCACACCATTTTTTAAAATTGATAATAAATACATTGGAAAACAAAAACAAACCTCTAGCAAGTGCTTGACTTATAACATAAAACACAACTACTGATTAATATGATAGTGGACTATCCAGAAAGAATAAAACAATGCAGCTACGTAAGAACATGAATCATTCCCAAAATATAATATTGATTGTCCTTGAATCTTCCCACAGCACTTGCCATCCTCTCAAGCTACACCAGTGTGGTGCTTGGATAACCACTGCCTTAAGAGTACTGTGTACTCTGGTCCAATTCACTTGAATTAACCTGAAGAGGCAGCAGAGGCGTGATCTCTTTTATTGCTGATTGCCTACATTTCCACAGGGAAGCTAGTTACCATGCTTGAGAATCACAAGAGAATTTTAATAGGGGATGCTAATGACATTAGGCATAGTGAGGTGGTGGTGGGTGGAAGCAATGGTAAAGATTATACACCTGTGTGTGCCCAATGGCCTGTGCTGTCCCTACTCCAGACTACCCTGCTGACGTCAGGTGTGGTAGGGGATGCTGTCCCATCACCATTGCTGAAGTAAGGTTAAAGTTTCCAGTCCAGTCGGCATCTGTAAATAGACTAGGCACACCATCTTGTCCTGCTAGGCAGCAAAAGCCTTGGGCCAACTATGCACCTTTTGGTTGGGCTTTTGCCACTTACGAGTATTGCCAATGCATGATATAAGCTACAAGGCACTGAGTTCTCACTTAAATGTCAATTCTAGACTATATATGACTTCATACACAGTGTGTAAAAAATAATAGAATTAGAAACATTTTAAGTTTTAAAACAGCCACATCACAAGAGGTTATGTATTAACTAAAAGGAAACTCGTTTATTGTGCTTGGCCTAAAGCCTCCTTTATTCTCCTGAATTCTTGCTCAATAATCAATGTAACTTGGAATACATGTGTCTGGTGTGTAACATAAAAAGATGTATATTATTTTAAACGAAACCATAGAAAATGTCAATACTGGCCCACACCAAATCTTTACTGCAATGTGAAATGTGTGCCTCATCCCTGCTAACTCCTTAGGCTACAGTACTGTATGTCCTATTGAACTAAATGACATTACTTCTGAGTAGACATGTATTCGATTGAGCTGTTAGCTTTATTCACTTAAAAGTTTGGGCTTTTTGCCAAATTGTCCTTGTGACTAAGTAAGCTTTTCCTTTATCCTCCCACATGAACATAGTCTCATTTTTAAACTTCTCCTCAGAGCTTACCCACTCTGTCTCACTGTTCTCTTTCCCATTTTACTGCAATGCCTAGTGTCTCTGTTGACCTTTCCACTTTATCTAGACTCTGAGCAGGACCAGTAGTGTTGGCATGAAGCTGGCAAATCATTTATTTTCTCAAAGAAAACCCTTCAGAAGTGAGCATAAGGCTCCATATTTGACCTACAAACTCAACTGTGAATGAGGCAAAGCAGTCTCTAGTTGATTCCTAAGATGTTTTTGAAACAATTTTAACATAATTAGCAATGTTTTGTCACAAAACGTCCATTCCTATGTCTCACTGTGACTTCTCTGCTAGTGTACACATTTGTAAAATGTGGGTGACTAAGTCATAGTTGTTTACATTATACAACAGAAGTTTGGTGAAAAATAGGAAGGGGGCATGATAGGCCCTAGTACACAGGGGACTTTCTTCCAATGGTAATATGGGAAAACCACGATCTGATCTCTCAAATTCTTTTTCTCCTCTTAAAAGCAGGTGCAGGAGGGGTGAATTTGGATCAGGGTTGTAATGATATGGGAAAGCAGTTAACCCCTTCCCCCTCCATCTTTTCTATGATTTGAAATACCACTTCAGCTATCCTACAACTCCTTCACATTGTGCCCCATACCAATTTCAAGGGTAGTATTTCAAGTGGGGAAATGGTGCCAAGGGAAAGATTTAAACCCCTGCTCTCCAGCACTGCAAACCCAATCCAAACAGTTTTTAAGCAAAGGTAAGGAGGTTGGAAGGTCCAGTGATGGGTGTGTATTTAGATAAATCTTACTCAGAGCAGACCCACTGAAATTAATGTACCTAAGCTAGTCATGTTGGCATCTGTCAGTCTTGGGAGACAATGGAAAAGTGTGCTTCGATGGGTAAAGTCAAACCATTGGAAAGTTACAGCACCTGCTGTGGCTGTAGATACCGATACAGGAGAAACATGTTTTATTGCAGGTAAGCAGATAAAAGTGTCCGGTTCTGCTGCTGCTGATGCAGCATTGCGTTTCTTCTCTCTGCACTCTTCCCAATGGCCATTCCTCCTCTGGCCGCTGCTGTGGGTACATGACCTGTCTGTCTGTCTCCAGGCACTGTGATTCATGTCCATTAATTTCAGTGGTCTACTCTTGAGTAGGACTAGCAGTGAATACCACCCTTGGGGCAGGATTCAACTCATGAGTCCTGTCGACAGAAATCCTGCACAAGGACTTCCATTGATAATATGAGGCTTTCCACTGCTCCATGCCCCCCAGATTGTCTCAGGGGTGAAGGGACTCTCCCCCCATCCCCAGCAAAAAGAGGAGAAATTTTCAGAACACTCAATTGTAAGCTTTATAAGATATTTGGAAAACACATTAAATACGTTGAAAATAGTGAGTCCAAGCAAAGAATCAGACTTCCTGGAGCTACTTCTAACTTAATAGTCCAATGATCCTGATAAGTAATAAGGTGGTTTTACTACACATAAAATGCAGATATGATTGGGTTGCCATACGTCTAGGAAATCCCAGACATGTCCTTTCTTGGGGGGCCCATATGCCCTCCTGGGGGGATTTTTACAGTTTTAAGCAAATGTCTGGGATTTTTTTTTGGGGGGGGGGGGAGGTTAAAAAAAAAAATGTGTGCATGGGCGCCTTGGGTTCAGGCTACCTCTGTCTCGGATGACCTGGGATCTGTTTCTGGCTCTGGTGTGAGTGGCTTTGGCTTTGTTTCAGGCATAGGCTACTCAGGCTCAGGCCGGGGGCACAAAAAACAAGCTCAACAACTTTTACATCTAGAAGTAAGGAACCCTACAGTAGAATGTTGAGACAGAGTGTGTGGGAAAATGAATGTGTATATGGGCTCAACACCTACTGAATAACTGAAGAACAGATGCTTTTAAAAAATAAGTTTTAAAATAACCTACCTCACAGGGTTGCTGTGGGGTTTGGATGAGGAAGGGGAGAGCTATGTAAGCTACTTTGAGCTCTTTGGAGAAAAGTGGGGGATACTAGATAGATAGATAGATAGATAGATAGATAGATAGATAGATAGATAGATGTTACATTATAAAAGAAGGTAAATATTTAGAGTGAAATCATACTGAATGAAAAATTTTCATGGAAAACAAATTTAGGGTTGTATGTATCTCTCAAACAGCTATATCATTTCTGCTGGAACAAGGGTGGTGTCAGGTGACAGAGACTAAATAATGGAATGGAATATGAACAGTGAAATAAGCCCCCAATTAATATCTAGTGGTATTTAAGTCTTTAATTGGCCTTGAACTGAAGCCAGTTAGTGATGACCAATGTAGAACTATGAACTAAAGGACTTCATATTTAGATTTCCTCTAGCAGGGGTGAAAGGGTGAGTGAACAATATAGCTGACAGTTGTATTTATAATTATTTTATCTGCTTTTCTTAGAAAGGAACAGTGGTTATGCAACATTTTTATAAAAAAACAACAACAACCTGCCTCACTATAGCCTCTCCAGATTGCACTCCTGTTAGTACTTCAGATGCTTTTGTAGAGAAAACTCTTTCTGTTTTCCTATAAATGTATTTGTAGTCCTTGTCCCTCTTCAAGCAGAGGCACTGAATATGAGCCATAAAGGCTGTGCTCAGTGAGGGTCCTCACACATAGCAGTGGTGGGTGATTTGAAGATGCGTGAGTGTTTCTGCCAATAGATCTAAACTGGTCACTCGCTAACAGCTTGTCACTATGCAAGGAAATAGTCTTAGTGGAACATGTGCTTGATAGTTCCACTTTCTTCTTGGAGTTTGGACAAAATGCTTAACACAATGTCTCTGGAAAATGTACAGTATCTGTAGCAATTTGTACATTCTGTGATTCCACCGCAATGCAGGAAAAATGACAGAAAGTAGTAATGCGAGTGAATATGAACTTTCCCCCAAAATTCTCAGTAATCCTTTCCAAGCAAGTGTGTGTAGGTTTACAACCTACATAGCATTTGCTTGTTGAATGTGCATTCCTTATTTCTTGTTGCTCAAGACAGCTATAAACAATAGTGCAAGTACAAAACAGCGTAACATTAGGCTTGAGCTTTGTCTTCTAAACTGAACTCACCTTATCTTCCAGACCCCCAGCTAGATGTGAAAAGTGGAATGTTGTATTCAAATTTAGATGGCTCTGTGTATTTCTGAATAAAATACAAGTAAAGAAAAAACTCAAAAAGAAAAGCAAGACGAGTGAACATCATTAAAAACAGTTAAACCCAATTTTAACATTTTTACAAGCCAGCTTATTAACCAAAAGCCTGTCCAAATAAAAAAATGTTTTTGCCTGCTGGTGGAAGATCACCAGAGTCTAGGCCAGCCCAGCCTCTCCAGGGATTAGATGGTGGGACTCACCCCTTGGCCCTTTTGTAGTTACTAGCAGAAGCAAAATACATGGTGTAACTTGAGCACAGTACTCAAATTTGTTGGTTTTGCATTTTTTTCCAGGCTTCGCAATTCAGTAATTATTTATGCAGAATTTGATGTGAAATTTTTAATTTTTGTTAAATATAGAATTCACACAGCCCTGACTATATGACTGGCAAGAGAATATATATTACCAGGTTTGGAATCTTTTGAAGTTATCCAGCCAGGAGCCATGTTTACATAAATTGCAAAACTTATTGTATTTGCAATTAAAACAGACCAGGCTTAGCACTGACATAAAAACCTTAGTAATTAGTATACAGATTAATATGGGGAAATAACACCAGTTTAGCACTCCTTCCAAGCAAAACTGAAAGAATTGAGTATGTAATCGAACAGCATGTGAATTTTAATGCACAAAATCCTTTGAGTCCCTACCTCCCCGATGCAATTATTTTCTATTCACATTAATTGTTCCTAACAGATGACATTAATGACTTTGAGTTTAAATGTGTGCAAGGGAGGGCTTTGCAAGATCAATGTTGTTTGAAGTAGAGTCACTTTTATAATCATTTACCCAAGCTATAGCAACTGCTAAATAAAATAAAGTTAACCTGTTGATTGCTCAGTAAATGTTTAATATCATGCCTTATTATATTAGGCATCAGTGGCTATAGATAAATGCATTTTATTCCTATGAATGCATCATCGTTATGTACAAAGCTGTGGTAAGTAATCAAACATTGTAAGCTAAAAATGCCCTTACTTGTTCGTGCATTACCAACTCCATTTTATACTGTTAAGTTCTGGACTCAATGAACAGAGAAATTAGGACAAAGCTCTTTTACCTTAGGGTCTGTTTTCCCCTTGAATTTAACTGCAGCGGTTGGGATTTTCAAAATCGCTGATCTTCTGCATGCTTGTCAAATGGTTATGCTTTGGTCATTCTGTTATTTCCCCCCAGAAGCTTCATTCGCGCATCTTAGATCTGTCGTCTGGGGATTTCCTTTTAGAGGTAGAGAAGAACAGAAGTTTGATACCGCTGCAAAGTGCTGATGTTCAGGTTCATGTGAGTTTTCTTGAATTTGATTTCTTCATTTAGCACATTCTTATCTCTCCATGAAGTATGATTTAATGGAGGGGAGAGAGAGCAGGAACAAATAACACTCATCCTTGAACCTAAAACAGAGTGGAAGTAGAGATAACAACATTTTCTTCTCTTCTCTGAAGTTCACTATAATTTCCCAGGCTATATAGGAAATAAAAAAGTGCCCTCTTTGCAAAAAGGCATAAATCTTGGCAGTGTCCCCAAGATACCTTTTTGGGGTATTGATTACATCTCAAAGTTTCTGAGAAATGGTCAAGGAGCTTTTTATTAAAGCCGGTGCACTGTATCATTCATCCTTGTTTTATGATATATTATGTATGAACTGTTAAAAATTCATGGGCTCTGGGGAAAAAACCCCACCTTTTCAGATGGGCTTAGCTTTTGTGCTTATTTGGCAAAACTTTAACTAGTATGCCTTTCATTTTCATTGAAAAAGAAAAATGTAACTCAAAAACAAAAGTTGCATATAGGCAGAATTAAAGCAAATGAGAATGGAAGCATTCATTTTATGTTTAAATATAAAAATTCAACAAAAATGCAATTTGCTGAAGTATGATAAAGTGTTTCTAAATGGGGTGGGATGAGGAGAGAAGCAATTGTTCCAAAAGTTCAGAAAGATGTTAATGACCTACCATGCAATATGTAATTTAGCCTTCAGGTTAGATTATTCTAACTACCCAGTTTCATCCTGGCAATAGCTTGATTTAGACAATTGTCTTTTCTTCCTACTAACAATTATGTGTTTAAAATATAATCCCGCGCCAGCTTTTGTACTCTGATTTTATTAAAGTTGATGGTTTAAAACCCATGATTAGGGGAGGGGGAGTGCACTCATGAAAAGCAAATTAATAAACCAATGAACAAGTTAAATATATGTAATTAATGCCCCACAAGGGTGATCTTTGAGATCTTTTAAAGGAAATGTAAGAAAATGATTAGGATGCTGTTAGGAGGAAAATTCAGCCTCCGTAAAAAAAAAAAGCTGCTGCCATTTTAAATCTGCAATTTAAGAAGACATCCACTGTTGCATGGAATATTGTTCCAATGTTCCGGACTTGTCTTTAATGTGTGTGTATTATATTATCTTGCTTAGTCATTCTCTTTCTTTTTCTGAGATAAGAAAAGCTAGGTGTTGTTTTGTATCCCATCTGTTATATATCTATTCTATGTCTATAGAAAGGATGAAAATATCCCCTCTACTAGAAGAATCTGGGGGAGGTCATAAAGAGAAGTTGGGATCCAGTATTCATCTTCTCTAAACAATGCATGTTGCATGCATAGATGCATTTCATGCATGTACATCGAGACCTCAGTTTAAAAATAAGAGTTATCTGTTACCATAATCCTTTCCATTTTTACCCACAAGCAAATCCTTCTGTGTTCTATGGGTCTTTTTCTCACACAAATGAGGATACGATTTCACCCCTGCTCCTCCCATAATTGAGTGAAGAAATATTCTCTAGTTGATAGTTTGCATGACATTGGAGACCTTGGCAGATTGGACTGGACTCTACACGACTTCTGTCTTCATGTTCTGCTCACTATCCCTGCAGGTTGAAAGTTCCACTGAAGCAGATCTATGCCTTCAAACAGAAAGTCAGGGGGAAAGGTTCAAGCCTAACCTCCTCCCTGATATCTAGTTTTTCATATTTAGAAAATATTTTTTTATGGAAAAGCATTCAGCCATGTGATAACATCTCTGATTTAATGTCTGAAGTACTACAGTCCAGAAATACTGCTTGTGGGAACTGGGCTCATTACTTATCAATTCCTAACTCAACCAGTATTTTTGTGATTTGCCAAGATGTGGTTAGTTGTGATCTCAGAATGATTCTGAAAGTGTGTTGGAGCATTCAGATGCCACCCTTAGAAAGCCCATCTTGGATCTCGTAGTCTGTGATGGTTATTGACTGGTTGATTGCTAATATGCCATTTCTTCAGAATGTGATTGAAGAGGCTGTGGCAGAGCAACTGCAGACAATCTTGAATGGCACTGATTATCTAGATCCATTACAGTCAAATTTAGACCTGGTTTTGAGACTGAATTTGCCTTAGCCACAGTGATCAGGACAAGGGAAAAGCTTTTGATACCATTGACCATAGTGTTTTCTTAGACCAGTTCTGTGGGATGACAGTCAGGCACAGTTTGTGGTGGTTCTGATCCTTCCTGCAGGTTTGGCTCCAGAGAGTAGCATTGGGAAAATGCTCCTCAGCCCCTTGGCGTCTATGTTATGGGATGCTGCAGGGCACTATTTTTCCCTCAGTGCTTTTTATCATCTATATGAAGCCGTTGAGAATGTCATCAGAGAATCTGGAGCATGCTGATAACACACAGCTTTATTTCTCCGTAACATCTGAATCAGGAGTGGTTGTGCAGGCTCTAGACCATTGTCTGGCTACAGTGGTGAGCTAAATGAGCATCAATAAACTGATTTTAAACCCTTGATAAGACAGAGGCTGAGCATTGTAGCCTTTAGGTCAAGTGTCACTGTCATCACCCATGCATATTTCCTCCATTGCTCAATAGGCATGGAACGGTGAAGCCAATTTCATTCAAAACCTACAATCCTGAGGACTTCATGTCCAACATTTCCCCACAGTTGTCTATGAAGATTGAGATTCATATTTACACACAAGGCACCTTGAGTATTTTAGTCCATGACAAACCTGAGTGATTTTTCAGGATTGTGAGCATTCACCCCATCAACTCAGAATGGCACCTCTAAGGAAAGGGAAAGAAAAACATTTTAATGAAGAAGGGAATCCTAATTGTGCAGAAGATCCATTTGGGACTCTGGATTTAGGTTGTTTGTGTCTACTCTTAATGGGATAGAGAAGTATAAGCATCCACCTCCACAGCTTTCAGTTCTTGTTGTTGAGAAAAAGTGGTTTTGAGATTAATGAAATTTGTTGCAAAATGTCAAGGAAATGTAGTTTTGTTGTTATTGATAACTTATGCAATGCCTCTGCATAAGTTGAAAGAATTTCATAGCTGCATATTCATGAAGATTCTGAACTTTCAATAATATTTTGCCGTATTAGGAAGTAGAAGATTTGCCTGGAAAGAAATTAAATGCTTCCACAAACTCCAGCAAAGGTTTAATGTTTTTACTAAAGCACCACTCTCTTTCTTCATTATTCTCTTCCTTGAAGCTGGTATTTAGTCACAGCAGCTGAGATTGCATTTGGAGAGGGCCGATAACTACACAAGTACTAAAGGCAGCCATAAAGTGTCAATAAATAGCATAAGCAGGAGGCTTCAGCTGTCGGACGGTGACACAAAGATGGATTGTCCTGCATCAGAGACTTTCTTAGACAAAGCTTTGAACTAGATAGGAAACCAAAATTAGACTGTAATGGAGAGATTCCATTCTCCGTGGACATTCTGGTTGGGACACTAAATTAATTTACCTTGTCCACTTTGTAGGGCCTCATCTGTTACGTTGTGGGGATATAATGCACTTGTCAAGATGTTCTTGTACTGGCTTAACTTTGTTTCCAGTATCTTTCTGGAGCACATTGCTAATAAACACAGCATACTTCAAACAGACTGTCATTGAAAAGCCAGCTTGAATACTAGGGTGTGCATGTATTTTAATAATAATAATAATAATAATAATAATAATAAACTGGCAAGTTTCTAGATATTTTAATCTCATAATAGGTAAGAAATATGAGCACTGTGGTTTTAATATTCATTCAATAATTATTTATATCAGCATGAACAGCAAATGTGGGCTTCTGTTTTGTTTTCTTATATGAATGTGGTATGGAATTTTTTAACCCATAAAACATAGCAATCTCTCTCTTTTTCTTGTTTTAGGAATGTCAGCAGAATATCAGATCTGGAGTACCTGCCTTGAAGTGCCAGAGCCAGTTAAATATGACAGGGCCTCACCGAGTTTATCCTCGAAGCAGCTGCAGCAGCAGTGAGCTCTCTCTGTCAAGTGCCTGCAGTGAATATTCCAGTGGCTCCTCCTACACTTGGAATGATGGGAAGGCATGCAGTAAAAGGGTAATGAAATAGGTTCATTTATTGTCATCATCAAGATTATTTATGTGACACTTTTCCAAATAACAGTTCAAAGCAGCTCACAACACCAGCAAATAAACTATCAAAAACACACTTCATAAATATATATTTACATTCACAGTTGCAAATAGGCATCTGTGTGACAGGATGCTAGGTAAGATAGATCTTTGATCCGATCCAGCAAGCCTTTATGCTATTTTGTTCTTACTTTGTTGTTGGCATCAGTCTGTCTCAAGAGGCAATGGAGTGCACCTTTGGGGATGAAGTTGAACCACTGCATCAACAGCACCAAATTGACCTCCTCAGGGCACAAGCCTGGGCAGTGTGTAGGGAGGTCTTGGGCTGCCCAAACAACAAGACCCTCCTCTCAGCCTTGCTGATGTGGTCCAGAGGGAAGCAGAGCAATATGTTTGGCACCAGTTTAGCTGCAGGAGTTGCCAGGAGGAGGCGTACAAGGCGTCATCCAACCATCTTAGGGACTCCACTCCAGACTTGTGTTGCCTTTTCTTTGCCCAAATATATCCCACAAACAGCAGAGGTTTAGGGTCAGAGTTTTCCTTCTCCTTGATGGGCTATCTTTCCAAGTTACCTGAGCCCCCTCACTTGCCTCTACAATATGTGCAGAAACCGCCTTCTTGACCACTGGACCCACTATTGGTCTTGTCCACTCAATCCACCAGAGCCTGCCTTTACATGCAGGGGAAGTCCCTAACTCACTGAGGGTTTAAGATCCATTTGCTACCCTCACCTGGTTTAGCTGGCCAATCTACGCAATTTCCCAGGGTGTGGCCACTGTTGCATGCAGACAGCTTCTAGGAGCTACAGGTGAGAGCTGAGTACAGGGTGGGGACCAAAGGTGGAGGTACTAGCCCATTAGGAGCACAGTGTGTCCCCCACCAGAGGTACTACCCCTCTTGTTAACACTCCCCACACCTGTTCTTATTAATATTTACTGAAATATGAAATACACTGTAGGCACCTCCAGCAACAGAAGCAATCTTTTAGCTAGAGTCTACATTCCTAGGCCTCATGGAAATGGGCCAGATGGAGGCGCACAGGATGAGTTTAGTAGCTTATAATATTTTAAGATATTTGTATGTGATGCCACATAATTCGAACACAAAATTGACGAGAGCAACAAGGGAAGCCAACACAGTGCTCTCCAGATGTTGTTGGACTGCCAAATCCCTTCAGCCCCAACCAGCATAGCCAGTGGTTTTAGCTGATGGAAGATGTAGTCCCACAACATCTGGAGGGTTGCAGACCTTGATCCCTTGTATGCCAGGTCCTCTTTTTATTATAGCATTGTAACAGAACTATCTGTAGAAAAAAAATACTATAAAAACCATAGGCCTTCTCAAGCTCCACAGTGTGGCCATTTTAACATGGTTGTACAATGTACAACCATAGCAATGAGAGAGAAGTCACTAGCTCAACATTGTCCTTTTTTTTAGTAATGTTTGTTAATTTCTGTGGTAATAACTCTTTCTTACTTCTTTTAAAATCAGTCGTCAGTGAACTGGGATAAAAGAATAAGCATTGGTTCTTCGCTCCCCAGCAACCTTTCCAGTCCTGCTGATGATCTACCTCCAACTCGTATCAAGGAAAACCACATTTTGGAAGGGCTAAAGAAGTTACAGAAACGCAAAATATTACTTGAACCGCCTTCTTCTGTTATATCCAAATGGGGATACAAAGATTGC
This sequence comes from Podarcis tiliguerta, assembly GCF_965153285.1. Classification (NCBI taxonomy): domain Eukaryota; kingdom Metazoa; phylum Chordata; class Lepidosauria; order Squamata; family Lacertidae; genus Podarcis; species Podarcis tiliguerta. Next base: position 41,787,631 of record NC_139534.1, read on the forward strand.
ATGGACTCTAATGAAGGAATATACTCCCCTGGCATTAAGTGCAACAGTCATAAAGAAGAGGTACATTGCACACCAGAGGAAATGGGGGCCATTTGCATTGATCACCAGAAAAACTTTGTGTATGATTCAGATTCACATGAGGATGCGGATGATGAGTCTTCATCTTTAGCATTGCTGTATGAAGTACCGAGCAAAGACTGTAGGCACTATTGTAATAAATTAACTCACAGCGTTTCTGACAGCCTATTTGGTTGGGAGCCTGATAGAAAGCACTTGCCAGAAAGAGGTTCTTATTTTAATTCAAAAGAGAGACCTGAAAAACTGACTAGTTTTGTCAATGAATTTCAGTCAAAAGGAAAATCTTGCACAAATGTGAAGCTGCCTGTGTTGCAAATAGATAAAAGTCTTGCTAGCATAAGCTGGAGAGACCTTAATTTACACCTTTCAGATACTGATGACAATGAAATCCTGGACGAATTACATATAGAAAGCAGTGATGAAAAAAGCCCATCAGATTTGTCATTAACTCCTTTTGTTGACAAGCACACAGAGAATTCTGATGTGCGTGTAAAGAAGGAAAATTGCCAGCATGTATCTTCAGAAAAAGAAGCAAGTCAGGTACTCACTCACTCGGGCATTAGGCCAAAGGCATGTAATTTCATTAAGCAACAAAAAGTTATAAAGAAGACTTCTTCAGAAGAATGCATTACTGTTATATTTGATGCTGAAGATGGCAAACCTATTGAATTCAGTTCACATCAATCTGGAGTTGTCACTGTAACTAGAAATGAAATTTCAATCAACCACTCATGTACTGGGCCCAATGCAGAATACACTGAATGTTTACCTCAGGGAATAGTTAATTTCCAAAAAGCAATGGAAGCTAAGAACTACAGCATTTTGCAAGCACCTGATAATGAAATTGAGAGAAAGACTCTCCCAAATAACTTAGAGAATGAGCATGCAGTTGACCCTACTACATGCAACAGTCAGTCTCCTTTACTCCCCAAAAGACCCATGTTTCACAACATCCCACAGCAAAAGCTAATGAAGCCAGTTTGCAGTATTTCTTCCAAGCCTAGGTCTCCATCTTGTATGCAGGCAGGTAGTAACCAAAACCAAAAATTGACAAAAATTCCGAGCAGAGATAAGTTCTCGCCACAAAAAACAAATATCACAGTGAATGAATATTCCACTAGCACCTCATCACACTGTCCTATGACACTGGAGAAATCTGTAAGATGTTCAAGATTCAAAAAAGTGCAGAGTCCCACTAAGAATACTGATTCAAAAGTAGATTTGCTTATTTCAAGGGTGTACCCTCTGCAAAATTCTAAAATGCTTGACAGAAAAGATTGGCCCAAGAATCAGGTCCCAGAATCAACTTCATTGCCTCAACATCTTATAGAGTCAATTGACTGTGAAGAACCACCTACTAGAGATATCCATTGTGATTTGCCTGCTGTAGAAGCTAGATCTCCATCACCACCACCTCCTCCAGGCAGGTCAACGTCACTATTGATAAGACCAAACTATGAATATTCACCACCTGTACCCAATAAACCAGGAGCAAGCATTCCCAGTGAGACAGTAAAAAGTCCAGTCATGTCACCACTGAAAACGGCCTCAATGTCCATTTTTCATAATGTGCATAGAATGCCAACTAACAAGCTCCCTTCAACACCTAAAGTCAAATTAAATCACTTCAATGAGAAAGGAGAGGTGTTTACACAAAGCAAATGCATATCAGAGCAACCCTCCACAATGTGCCAAGTCATTCCCAAAGTGTTTACAAAGAAAGTTCCTCCTAAAACCTCAAACCAATCAGTATCCTGCAATAATATAGAACGTAATTCCAAGGATGTGTCCCCAGACTTCACGTCACAAGATACAGATCTAATGCAAAATGGACTACTGCCTAAGGACACTGAAGTACCTCAGAAAAATAAATTTCCAAACAGATTCTCCACATCACCAGATTGTCAGCCAGCAATGATTGGGAAACCTTTTCTGCCTCAGATTAATCACTCCCCATTATCACTGTTGTCTCAGGGAAGTGATGCTGGAAACATACCAGAAAAGAGTCTGAAACCACATCTGCCTGTAGGACTTAAACTACTCATAAAATCTCCTCAGCTTCTCAGAAAGAGTTCCACTATACCAGGGAAGCAGGAAAAAGACAGTATGAATGCAGCCTCCAAAAGCTGTGTGAATTCATCCAAACGGAGGCAGGGTGAATCTTTAGCTCAAACCACCATAGACGTAGCTGACACTGAATTAAGGAGTGCTGAGAATGGAATAAAAGAAAGTTTTGCAGGGGATGTTGGTATGAATCCAGCTTCCTCTGTTTCACCTGAGACTTGCTGCTTAATAGAACGAGGAGATGGGTTGGAAAACAGGTTAGTTAAGAGATCTATTTCTTCTAGTAGTAAGGCATACTTGAAGCCTGCTCTTGGTATGAATGGAGCAAAGGCCCGAAGTCAAAGTTTCAGTATTCACACAGGAGAAAAGTCACCTATACCTTCCACAGAAGGGTTAGGAAAAGTTCGGACCCAGATCATAACAAACACATCCGAAAGAGGGAATTCTTTAACGAGGCAGAACTCTGCTGTGGAAGGATTACAAATCAGAGCTGTTCCTGGTTCAGCAGTGATGTCAGATATGGTTTCAAACACGACAAAAGTTCCAGAAGCTTCTTATTCTAGACAGGGTTCTTCTGCAAGCATGAGTAGTTCCAGCAGTCAAGTTGGTAGCCCAAGCAAACTACCATTCCATATGTCTCCGAAGGGGGATTTATTCTGCAGCATTTCAAAAACTGAGGACAACAAATCACCATCTCAGAGAGATGTCCAAAGTAAATCTTTCCATGATGAAAAGGCCAGCGAAATTTCAAAGCATCAACCAGTAAGCAAAAAAAGTGTTACACAAGCAGAAATGGCATTGGAGTCATCAACTAGTATTTCATCAGAACAAATTTTGCCACTTCAGAAAAATCTGGACAGCACACAATCTCCTCATAAACATGAAGTAGGCAAGGTAGTATTGCAAGAAGCCTGCATAAAGGCATCTGAAGCCTTGGAGAAGGTTTCAGCTTCATCTGTTTTACAGCCCACGATAGAAGAAAAAGTCATGTTGTGCATCCAGGAAAATATGCAGAAGGAACAAGGGCAGAGCAAATGCCCTACCACTGAGACTAAACAAAAGAGTGGTGGGCCTTCTATTGCTAGCTGGTTTGGTTTTCGAAAGAGTAAGCTCCCAGCCTTGAGTGGTAGAAAAGCTGATGTTTCTAAAGTAAAAATAGAAAAGAAAGAGCCGAAGGGTTTAGCTTTTGGAAGCAAGCAAGCAAAATCGGAAAAAAGAAAAGACAAAAAGAAGACTGAACAGCACTGTGAAGCAGAAAACGAGATAAATAAGAAAACTCTGAATTGTGGTATTTTAGACAGTGTTCCAAAAGGGAAAAAAATGACAAAAGCCACACACAATAACCTCAGCCAAACTGGGTGCGAACAAAAGAACAGCTCTGCCACCACACACTCAGGAAAAGACAGCTTTATGAAAGAGCTTTTACACAGGTAAGGTTTTTGGAAATGTAGATTGAGATATAGATATTGTGAAGGCATGTAGATTTCATTTCATTCAAACTCCTATCTTAGTTTCTTTAGTAGGAAAGCACAAAGAACACACTTTACTATGCCACAATCAAGCATGCCCTCGCAATATGTACAATGTGGCTGTTTTCTCTTTCCAAACAGCATCCCTTTTCATCCCTTTTACTATGGCACATCACAAGCTGCTATATAAAATCCTGCTGACATTAAAAAGTAACTTGCAAGGAGCACCCAGTAGCTGGAAGCACCTTGCAATGAGCATGTAAGCTGTTCATCCCCCAAAAAACACAACCCCACAAACTTTCCACAAATTGACTCTCATTTGTCTCTAGATTCCAGCTGTAGATGAGGAGCCCTGTAACACCCTTTATGGCCTAGCATCTGCACAGCTTTCTCCATGTCTCGTCAATCCCAGGGATTTGACTGGTGATGACACAAGGGAGAGCTTGCTTTCTGGTAGCACTTGGGATATGAAGCTCCTTCCTTAGTGAGATTAGCTCAGCTCCCACTTTAGCAGCATTTTTATACCACCTCAGTACTACCACCCAGCTCCACAGGATTTCAGCAGACCAATGGTTTGTTTAAATTGTCTCTTTTCTCGTGGTATCTTCTTCTATTATTTAGTCTACTTTGTTGATTATTATTTGCTTTTTAGTTATTCTGTCTGTCTGGTTTTCATTGCAGCTACTTGGGCTGACACCCGTGAGGTAGAAAATTAGGATATAGAACATAAAATGAATAAATCATTTCAAGATTCTGGATAACTGGATACACCATACCTGTAAAATGATCATTCCTTTTGTGAAAAATCAGACAATATTAGGATGTCAGAGAGTAGGATGTCAAGGAGCCTAGACTTTTTCGTGGCATACTATTTTTATAGCAAGAGAGCTTTTTAAAAGCATATGGCCATGCATTCAGAATTGAAACCCCTCTACTACCACCTGCCTCCTAGAATAGCATAGCCCAGTAAAAACTATACCACATGGCTGCTCCGATCATTTGTATCTGCTCTTTGTTAACCAGGTCAGTGGGCTCTGAAATTAAAGAATAGAAAGACTTATAAAAGCTAATACAAATATTAAGCCATAGAAGGTTGTGTGTTTTTTTCTAGGAAAAAACCCTGTAGGCATAGCAGTATGGGAGGAAATGCATTGCCTGGTTTTGTTTTGTTTTGTTTTTAAGGTCTTCTAAAATTTGCTATTGTTAATTGTTAGTAAATACATACAGCAACCAACCAGAATTAAGTGCATTTATGGCCACCTTAGACCACAAAGACATTCAGCAATAATGGTTCAGTGTGTTTTCCAATTTGCCTCCCAGTCATAGAAAATTTAAAATAAATCATTATATGTTGAAAGACTAAATTGATATAGTACCTGAAATTGCAAGTGACAGATTTGATCAAGGCTAGTTAGAAACATTTATCACTCACAGGTCTACGGGGAGAAAGATGCAGGGAGGTTACGTTAAACATTAAAGGAATGGTGAAAGTAGAGTGATTGAAGAAGGGCAATGTAATTTATCAGAGGAATCACTTTCCACCTACAGAGTTGATAAGAAAGCAGCCCAGCCGACAGAAAGTGGATCACATAATGTTTCCTACAGGAGCGTGTCGAAGGGCGGCTCCCAGGGCTCTTCTCTTCCCAACAACTCTGTCGGCACTCAAGGAAACCAGAAGAAAACCAGCAAAACAAAGGCTGATATGGAAATACCAAATGATGCAGTGGTACGTAACAAGGCCCTGCTGTCCTTAATGTTTACTTTCCCCCCATACTGTTACTGCTCCAACACAGGGTAGAAATATGCTTGTCATTGCTGGGGAACGATGGATTAATGTCAGCATCTGATGGCCTGATTAGGGAATCCGATTATACTAATGCCCATAGCTGTCATTTGATGGAAACATATTCAGCCTTTTTTATGGCAATTTGCACTTGGTTACCTGTACTTTCAAGCCCACTTCAAGGTCCTAGTTTTCACCTTTTCAGTTGTTCCATGGCTTGAGACCCACATGTCCCCAGACATTCCTTCTGGATATATCAACTACCCTGCTGGTTGTTCCCTGAAAACTAAGCCTTGCTTCATATCCTTCACTCTGTGATATAAGGCCTTCCATATCTAGAAGTAAGGTACTTTGTAGTAGTGGCCTATTCTTGGAGCATACAGGACCTGGAGATGCCAGGGTTGGAACTAAGACCTGCCACTTGCAAAACAAGTGCTCTACCATTGATCTGTAGCCTTTCTTCTACCACCACACTGCCCCACACACCAGGACCCCAATCTGAATCAGGTCCCCAGCACTGGCAGTTTGTGTGGGGTGGGAAAACTTTGTATTGGATGTCACATCTGGGTTAGCCCTAAGAACACCATTGGACAGTTGTTTCTTTTAAGCTTCTTCTGTTATTGCTCTGAAAAAAGGAAAAGGTGAGTGATTAACATCCCGTGCATGCTGCTGCGTTCTACGAGGAAGCTTGAATTGTGAAGTAATTACATATTTCTCAGGGATATATTCTAAAGGTAAAACACATTTTCAAAGCCCTTCATGATGGGAATTGAAAAATCTATTAGCTCAGTATTGATGTTTAGGGTGCTTAAGGTTAAAAGTATCAGTGGCTAGCTCTCAACGTCAGGCAAATGTCTGCAAGCGTTTGTGCTTCCATGTAAAGCAAGCTTTAACTAGAAGATATACAAGGTCATTTGTTAAAAACATCTCAGAACCTGCATTCTGAATCCATATGCTTTGGGAAACTTTTTCTATCTCCCCTCCCCCTCTCCCCCCTTTCCCCTCTCCCCCTTTCTGTAGCATGTAGCTTCTATAGTATCATCTTTTCTTTGAAAATGTAGATGTCCCCTGCATTATAAAACCACAAATTATAAGCATATCTAAGTCTGCCCTTGTAATGTCACTGAAAGGAATGAGAGAGAATGAAAGTCTGGAAATGTGCAATATGCAGGAAATTCAATCCAACTGATCTAGAACTTTGATAGCAAAGCAGAGCCCCTTATCACAGCCACTCAATTTAACTATGCCCCATTTAATATGGTGCTGACAGCTTAGGGTATATCTTCACTGTACAGAAGTATTTTTTTTAAGCATGCTGCTTTTACAATTTCTTTTTTAACTTCCTTATTATTGTCTAATGGCACAGTAATTTGCAGAAGTTTTTGTCTCATTTTGTGAAGTCTTTGCAAATGTAACAATAATAGCCATTTAGGACTTTAAGTATATCTTCAAGAAACACACTTCATTTTATCGGGCAAGTACAAAGATTGTTCTGAATCTACATAAATAATGAAGAAATGTTAATTTTTTTCTCTTTAACTTCTAAGGACAAATTAGTCACGCTGCAAAGGCATTACCTTTTCCTTCTCCAGACTGCACTTTGTTAAGCTGAAAATCAAAGTGTTATTAGGACATTGTTTTTGAAGATTGGATTATATTATATGCTACATCTTTGTGGGTTTTTCAATACTTGATTTTATTCTGTAAATGAAATAGCTTGCATTACCATGTTGAAGCCATTTGGGTTGAAAGAAAAATGAGTGCCTATAATCTGTGTTTTGGAATCTGTTGTGTGTGATTTTTTTAATAACGACAGAATTGTGGGGAATTTCAGTTTGTCCTCTAAACTTGGTACTACTCAATCTCATTTAAAATGCCTATATTTTTTCCTGGTCTTCATGTCTTTTTCTCCCTTTACTGGCTTCTCACTTTGAATCACATTGCAGAGAATTCAGTAAAAAAAGATAGCTGTGATTGAAAACACTAGCATGTGGTAGAATTTCCCATTGTGCATTCTTTTTTCCCTAAAAAAGGAGGGGGGGACATGCCTTTTTGAGAAAAACAGCACAAACCTTTTCAAAAGCCCTGAGCAGAGATGATTTCTTTTTCTTTTTACACTGTAACAATGCAAGGTACATTTAGAGATGAGGGTCAAACCAGTAACTAACACTTGCAAAAGTTGATAAAGAATGCATGCCTTAAATTTCATCTGAATGGAAAAATCAAATGTGCCTTTTACATTTAATGCTCCTCTAAAGTGGGTTTTCAAAAGTGTATCTTTCATGCGCCATAGAATTAAGTCTTTTCTTTTTCAGCATGTTAATTAAAGGCTTAGGGTTCTATTATGCCATCACTTAAACACTTATCTCAGACTGTGGTTTCCTGGCGATTTTTATATACATTTTTAAGAAAAACATGTTCCATTAGCATCGTTGGAACAGATCGTTTGCGCAGGGTGTGCAAAACAAGGACTTTGCTGGAAATCTTGCTCATTTGCTTACATAAATAGCCCCATTTCGAACCTAACCATTGAGTATTTTGTAAAAAACAGGAAAGATTCTATGCTCCCCCAAACTAAAGCCAATGTGGTTTTAGTTTTTATGTGCTTACCACAGCCAAGGTGGAAAAGCACCTTGGGAAGCCAGGTGTGTGAGAGTAGAATATCAGACTGCCATAATGAAAGCATTGTTGCTTGAGTTAGAACTGAGCCACATTGTTGAAGCTAATATGGTACAATGGGAAGGGCACAATGGATTGCTGTGCTCATTCTTTCTTCCCATATTTTTACCTTGGGTGTCAAAGTATTTAAATTGCCCATGCACCTTTAAACCACTGGTTGACAAAGTAGTATCTAAGGCAGCAAACCAGTTATCAGTGAAAGATAGTGTTGGTAGCTGAGTGGAGAAATGGAGTGGAGAGTTCTTAACCTTTTTTCTTTCAATAGCTTTTCAATTCAAAATCTGTTTCAGCCCAGGTGGTAGTGACAGCGGAGGTGGCAGTTCATTTTATTTATATAGATGTGGAAAAGATGCCAGAATTATGTGACTGCAGCACTGAATGAACATACCATGTCACACATTAATTTTATTTCCTCAGTTCTTTAACATAAATTAATAAGATACAACATTTGAGGAGGAAGAAAAATACAAGATCATGAGAACTTAATGCATTTCTTTAATCTTATAAAAATAAATATTACTTTATCTTTTTGAGAAATTGTATCACTTTGTTGTTTAGTCATTTAGTCCGTGTCTGACTCTTCATGACCCCATGGACCAGAGCGCGCCAGGCATTCCTGTCTTCCACTGCCTCCCACAGTTTGGTCAAACTCAAGTTTGTAACTTTGCACAAAGACTTAATTTTTCTTGCCAGTTGCATCGTATTGTTCTTAGCAAAGCATCTAGAAACAATTTAAATGTCATTCATAATAGGACGCAGTGCAAGCTGGTACTATGTGGGAGTTGCATTAAGGTGGATAGTAAAGGGTGATAGCAGAGATACTAAAAGTTTAACAGATTTGTTTTGAAATACACGGTTTTTGTTCTGTTAAAAGAGAGATATGTAAGCAGTTATAATTACTGTCGTCCCCCCCCCTTACAACGCAGATCAAAGTGGTAACAGAAAACTTCCAAGAAGATGAAGAGAACGCCATCGCTGACTCAACTTGTCAAAGCCACTTAATAGGTAACATCAACAAAAAAATTTAAATGTTGTAATTTGTGGCTTAGATTCTCTTAGTACATTATGTAGTCTGTGCAATTGAACAGAGTTATGTACAATTAATCCCATTGAATCACACTAGACTAAAGGTAAAACTGGATGAGTCTCTTCTCTATATATTTTAGCAGGCAGCATTGGGGGATCATGCCAAAGATCTTACTCAGCCAGCAGCCTGTACTTGCAGTGGCCTGATATCTGTTCGAATAGGAACAAGATACTTCTCCTTCAATGGCTCAGTACAGAAATTAATGTAATCATATATTGGGGATCGGAAATATGCCATAAGCACAAATATTCTACCTCTACATTCTAGTTCCATCATGCCTTTCCTTGTTTGCCTAAGTGTAAACTGTGGTTTACACTTAGGCAAACACTCATCAGAAATGCCTTTAAACCATAATCATCTACTTTTCTTCATTCAAATCATATTTCTTTTCAGTGAGAAATTTATTACCTTAATGCAGGTAGCTTTACCATCTGTAGAAATGTTATGAACAGTCTTCTAAATAGCCATACTTCCTGGCTACACTGCTATCCTTCACCCTGATTTTTAGTGCTATGTTATTTGTGCATCATTGTAGCAGTGCATTTGGAACATACCAGTTTACCAAGTTGGATGCTATATGCCAGCGATGGGAACCTCCAGCTCATGTGGCTAATTAGTCTCTGCAGGCCTTCTCATTTGTCCTATCAGTTTATTTTGGCCAGACCACAGCTACCTACCCTACACCTGACATTGTATATAATGTGTGCTGGGGGACAGGTAAAGTCACAGCTGGTCCAAAAGGGGAATGTGCAGGCACCGTCAGTCAGCTGAATGTCAGGGCTTCAAAGCGCAGCCCAGGGCTCTCTGCAAGCACCGAGGGTCAGTTGGTGGTCGGGGCTTGAAAAGAGTGCTACACAGCCAAAACAGTGACAATCATCTGGGATCAGGAACTGCCTAGCGCTGATGAGGGGACTGGAGAAAACAGCTTGTATTCAGAGCTCTTCTTCCAATGCTCTGAATACTAGTTGCATTCTGAGGGGCTTCAAAGGACCTCTCTGTGACCAAGGATCAGCTGTTTTGAAGGCAAGTTCCCAGCACCGATCAGGCGACTGGCAGGTGGGTGTTCTTGTCGCCTATCAAATTGGGCGACAGAGGATAGCGGAGATAAAGATCTGGCCTTCCAGCCAGATCCAGTTCCCCACCCTGGTTATGTGCACTCCAAGATGAATCATCAGTAGAGGAAAGGTTCATGGGAATATAAATTAGGATGTTGAATAGTATTGTCAAATGTAAGAACAGAAAATGATTGCATATACTATGCTGCTTATATATTTCTAATACTATTTACAGAACTATTTAGCATGATTGACATCAGAGAATAAATTATCATTATTATTTATTACATTTGTATACTACCCTTCATCTGAAGATCACAGGGCAGTTCACAACATAAAAATAAAAGATGAGAACACAAAACACATAATAAAACGAAAGCAAAAAACCCAAAACCATTAACTATTAAACCATTAAACACATTTAAAGGGTCATATAAGGTTAATCAGCCAAAGGCTTGGTTTTTGGCTGGTGTCTAAAGATAGGTAATGAAGATGCCAGGCAAGCCTCCCTAGGGAGAGCATTCCACAAATGGTGAGCCACTGCAGAAAAGGCCCATTCCCTCTGGACCTCTCACAGAGGAGACACATGAAGAAGGCCTCAGGTGATCAATGCAGGGTACAGGTTGGTTCATATGGGGAGAAGTGGTTCTTGAGGTGTTGTGGTCTTGAGCTGTACAAGGTTTTATAGGTCAAAACCAGCACCTTGAATTGGGCCTGGAAAAAAATTGGTTGCCAGTGCAGTCAGGCCAGGATTGGTATAATATGTTCAACTGTCTTGCCCTGATGAGCAACCTGCTGAATTCTGCACCAGCTGAAGTTTCCAAACCATCTTCAGAGGCAGCCCTACATGTTATCAAAGTGTTGCAGTTATCTAACCTAGAGGTTACCAGAGCATAGATAGAATTATTATTATGTTATTCCTGCCCCAATAGGGGCATATCTGGGCCACCATCTGAAGCTAATGGAAGGCACTCCATACCACTGAAGCCACTTGAGACTCAAGCAGCAGCAAAGGATCCAGAAGTACTCCCAAGTTGTATACCTGCTCCTTTAGATGGAGTATGACCCCATCAAGAGCAGGCAACCTCCCAGCCATCTGTTCTAGGAAATCACCCACTAACAGTGCCTCTTCTTATCTCGATTGAGCTTCAGTCTGTTGGCTCTCATCCAGTCTGCTACTGAGGCAAGACAATGGTCCAGCACTTCCACTGCCTCACCTGTAGATTTAAAGAAGTAGAATTGTGTGTCACCAGCTTAATTTCTGACAATGTACTCCAGACCTGCAGATAACCCCACTCAGTGGTTTCATAGAATCATAAAATCATAGAATTGTAGAGTTGGAAGGGATCCCAAAAGTAATGTAGTCCAACCCCCTGCAATGCAGGAATCTCAACTAAAGCATCCATGACAGATGGTCATCCAACCTCTGCTTAAAAACCTCCAATGAAGGAGAGTCCACAACCTCTCGAGGGAGACCATTCCACTGCCAATATTAAATAGCATAGGGGATAAAATTGATCCCTGATGAACTCCACATTAAAGGCTCCATGAAGCTGAAAAGCACTCCCCAAGCATCACCCTCTGAAAATGGCCATCCAAGTAGGACTGGAACCACCGCCAACTCAGACATGTTATCCAGAAGAATACAATGGTCAATAATATCAAAAGCTGCTGAGGGGTTGAGGAAAATTAACAGGCACATTTCCCCTGTTTCTCCCACACTTATGATTCCTCTGTAAGTCTCTTTTTCTCAGCTCTTTATTATTTCCTTCTTATCAAGAGATGGCAGTGCAAATACATCATGTACCACACTTCACATTTTGGGAGGCTGAGTGTTGGCATAAATGTAAACCAAAATGTTTGTGGTGAGGATCTGTGTCTTGTACTCGTTTTCTCCTGCTTATACTCCATTTGAAAACATCTGCGCTGCCAGCTCACAGCAATCTCTCTCTCAGTGCCAGGCTCCAGCTGATATGACTTTGTGTGCTTTGTTTCAAACTTCCTCCCAATCACAGAAGGTGCTTCGAAACTATAATTTAAAAATTATTATGATAAATGGTTACATACTCACATTTTAACGAGCCATTCTCTCTCTCTCCTCCCCACTGCCACCTAATTTTTCACTGTGCAAACTAACATTTTAACAAAGTGGAATGTGTGTGTATAGTGTGAGGGTAGGGGGAAACTATGCTAATGGCACTAAGCTCAGGATACACTGTGCAATCCCTGGACTGGTGCCTGGATACAGTGGTGAACTGGATGAGGGTCAACAAATGGAGTTTGAATTCTGGGGAGAAAGACGCCTTTGGGGTGGGTGGTTCTGATGTCCAGGAAGTTGGTCAGTTGTCTGTTCAGAAGGTGGCACTCCCTCTGAAGGAGCAAGTACAGAGACCAGGTTCAAGGTCCATGTGCTAATCCATAAATCACAACTTGGGCTCAAAGTACCTTAAGGACTATCTTGATTCCTTATGTTCCTCTTCAGTTGCTGAGATCCTCTGATCTCAGCAACACTCATGAGTTTTGATTCACCTTCACTAAAGACATAGCATTTAGTTCAGCAGGTCCTGCCCCTACCAGTAGAGGTTCTTCAGAAACCATCCCTCCCTCCCTCCAAATACAACATGCTTGTTCTTTTTCTTTTACCCAATGTGTATTTATTGGTGTTTATTACTGATGTTTTAATGGATCTTTTGTTGATTTTATCCTTGTACTTTACCCAGCTATATTTTTGTGAAAGCGGGATTACAGATTTGTAAATAAATTAATAAGCTAATAATTTTAATGAGAGACATTCAGTTGTTAACAATTGTCAGTGTAAGATCCTCAAATGGGTATCTGGTCTATAAAGTTAGATAATATGCAAGTTAAATAGTAGCCAGTGGACTACAGGTATGGTATTGTTTGGCACAATGGTATTTTATCACAGTGAAGTACTCCTAGTTCTTGTCATGCATGTTCCAGTTACTTTATATTCTGTTCAAAAGTGCTCTTAGCAAGCCAATAGATTTAAATAAGTTAATGGTTTCCTGGATGAGTCTTATTTTAAAAGACCCTGAGAAGACAATGTAATACATATCAATAAACATATAAGATATTATCTTGGGCACTGCACCTTCACAAGATACTTTTACGGCTGGGGAAACCTTGACTTACAGAAAAGCCATCATGCAACACAGCTGAAGTTATTCATCTAGAAATTGCAGAACATAATTCTTAACTCTTAACTTCCCATCTGTGCGCTGTACCATCTCTCTGTCTCTCATCATATTCAGCGTTCAGCTTGGCTATTTGGTCCATTCATGCACACAGTATATATGCATAGAAATCTTATAAAATCTGGTATATATATTAAGATGCTACAAGTAATTATCTCAGTTGCATTTTTCTTTTGTTGAGTTGCAGAAGCAAGGATATCAGGGAACTTCTTTGACTGCTTCCCAATCCTCTGTCTACCCACTGTCTTACAAAAATGTTTATAGCATAATCCAGGGGTGGCAGCTGTTGCCCATTGAGGCTGGTGAGGCAGGGAGAAAGTTAGCTATTGGTAGGGGGAGTCAGGGATAACAACAGCCAGAGCTAAAGTAGGAGGAACACTGCAAGACTGCAGTCCTGTACACAGTAACACAATCACGTGAGAATAAGCTCCACTGAGCTTAATATATTCATATATATATAATTTAATACAGTGGTACCCCGCAAGACAAATGCCTCGCAAGACGGAAAACCCGCTAAACGAAAGGGTTTTCCGTTTTGGAGGTGCTTCGCAAAACGAATTTCCTAGGGGCTTGCTTCGCAAGACGAAAATGTCTTGCGAGTTCCTGCGGGGGTTTTTTCCTCCCCCCCCCCCCTTTTTCCCAAGCCGCTAAGCCGCTTAACAGCTGATCCGCTAAGCCGCTTATCAGCTGATCCGCTAAGCCCACTAAGCCGCTAATAGCGCTAAGCCGCTAAGCCGCTAATGGGCTTGCTTCGCAAGACGAAAAAAACCGCAAGACGAAGAGACTCGTGGAACGGATTCTTTTCGTCTTGCGAGGCACCACTGTACCTAAGACGGTTTACTAAGTGGTTTACAAAATAAGAAATATTTGGAAGAATTTATTGTCTCACTAAGAGAAATGTTCCATCAGCGCAAGCATTTCAGCTTGCCAGAAGGAATGACACCCCCCTACTACACCATGTGATAATTTGGAGGTTCCTCTGACCTCCCCCCCCCCAACCCAATGGGGGCTGCAGGAAGAAGAGAGGTGAGAAAGCCTTGTGGAAGTCTTTTCGCAGACATTGTGCACTCATTAGGTGAATCCCACCCAAGATCGGGCCCTACACTCTCTATGCAAATTCCATGCCTACTGCCACTTATGTCTTGCTGCATCTTTAGGCATCTAAAGTTACGGTATTTACACCAATTCCATGTGTTTTGAGTATTCACTCTTCCTGTGCACAGAAAAATACAGTTCTTTGTGCTAGAATTTTACACTAAGGTGAAGATTTTATTTTATAGTCTTGAATCCAGGCACTCCAGTCCATTAAAGTTCTTGATAATCATCTAGCTTATAGCCAAGCACTTTCTTATAACATCATTTTTCGCTTTCCAAGAACAACTCTGCAAAAGGTTCTGCAGTTTAATTTAAAAGCAATCTGATCAGAAAAGAAAGGTCTCTCTTTTCGTATACCTTTGTTATTGTAGGTATCCTTATTTAGTGAAAATGTTGAGCTGAATTCAATGGATCTTGAAATGTTCTTGAAATTGAGGGTTGTTGGTATTGTATAGTGGTGAGGCTATTTTTCAATCCCCATCTTTGGGCTTCTTATAAAGAAAGGGAGACAAGTGATGAAAAAATAAATTTCAATGAGAGACTGGAATTGTCTTGATAAGAGAGTTTTTATGTATTATTTGATAGAATGCTTAGTAAAGATAATGGCTATAAGCAGTAGAGTTAGAATGAAGTTTCAGCATTCAAAGTACTTTGGTTATGGCAACAAAATCTGTATAAAGCATTTTCGTTCACTAGTTCTAATGCTGATTAATTCAGCATTACACTCATTCAGTTCTCTATAGCTTTCTCATTTAAACATAAACATTAAATGGGCAATGATTGTATATTAAATTAATGTAACAGTCTTTCTTCAGTCCTTATCTGCCCACCCAGGTGTTTATTAAGTAATAAAGACATTGGTGAATTTAAGTTTTAATGCTATAATCCTACCTTCACAAATGCAAGTGAAGGCTTATTTCTTATGAGACCACACTTACGACAGTGTCAATATTTTTCTCTAATAAGTATCTGTCTATTCAGCATAACCTAATAAGTACCCAGCCTAGAAGTTTGATTAAGTTACAAGTCATAGTACTAGACAGGTACAAAATCAATGAAAAACCAGAGGAATCAAAGCTGTCTAAAATGCCAGTTGTAGCTCATTTGCTTACAATTTTTGAACGACAGAACTACAACAAATTTTGGAGAATGGAATACGCCTCTCCTTGTTTTCAGCCTCTCCATTTCATTTCTCCACAGTTTTCTACCCTACTACCATTAAAACAACAAGTCAATATCACATGCATTCTGCGCATGTCGAGTCCTCATTGGGCTGGTAGGGGGATTTTATTAATGGAATCCTTTTAAAAAAACCAGTAAGCCTTGGGTTTTCAGTCTAGCTACAGCCCCCCCCCCCCCAAAGGGAAGGTTCTGAGCCAAGAAAATAATAGTGGGATGCAGGAGGAAGATCAGAGGAAGAAGGGGGTGCAGCTAGGTTGGAGGCTGAGCAATCAAGTTTTAAGTGAGACTGAGGCAGCTGAGGAGGAAGAGGAGACTGAGGCTGTGACAGATCCCCAGCCACCTGCCAGTTCCACTGTTTCCTTCCCCCACCCTCCTCTGCCCCCAAGAACGAGAAGGGTGTTACATGTAGCAGAACAAAAGGCACAGAGAGCCTCTCCTTGAAGGAGTTTGTGACTGTTGAATCATAGAATCATAGAATCATAGAGTTGGAAGAGACCACAAGGGTCATCGAGTCCAACCCCCTGCCAAGCAGGAAACACCATCAGAGCACTCCTGACATATGGCTGTCAAGCCTCTGCTTAAAGACCTCCAAAGAAGGAGACTCCACCACACTCCTTGGCAGCAAATTCCACTGTCGAACAGCTCTTACTGTCAGGAAGTTCTTCCTAATGTTTAGGTGGAATCTTCTTTCTTGTAGTTTGGATCCATTGCTCCGTGTCCGCTTCTCTGGAGCAGCAGAAAACAACCTTTCTCCCTCCTCTATGTGACATCCTTTTATATATTTGAACATGGCTATCATATCACCCCTTAACCTCCTCTTCTCCAGGCTAAACATGCCCAGCTCCCTTAGCCGTTCCTCATAAGGCATCGTTTCCAGGCCTTTGACCATTTTGGTTGCCCTCCTCTGGACACGTTCCAGTTTGTCAGTGTCCTTCTTGAACTGTGGTGCCCAGAACTGGACACAGTACTCCAGGTGAGGTCTGACCAGAGCAGAATACAGTGGCACTATAACTTCCCTTGATCTAGATGCTATACTCCTATTGATGCAGCCCAGAATTGCATTGGCTTTTTTAGCTGCTGCGTCACACTGTCGGCTCATGTCAAGTTTGTGGTCAACCAAGACTCCTAGATCCTTGTTGGGTAGGCAGCCGGCTGGGGGGGAGCCTTAGGAGGAAGTGGAAGGCTTAGATCCTCAGTTCTGTCAATGGTCTCAATAGGCTAGTTCTGCCTGTGGAGTTCTCTGTTGGGTTTTGTTTCTCTGCATAAAGAATCAACCTTACTGCTCATCCCTGAGTTTCTGCACTGAACTGCAGCTGAACCATCCCTGACATCTGGTAAGGGTGAGCAAAGCCAGAAAATCCACCTGCGGGTCCCTCCCAATAGTAGTTTTAGGCACCATGAGTTTTGTCAGGACTGGGAAGGGGAATAAAATGCCAGCTGTGGATCACTGCCTCCCTCCGTTTCTTTTGTGATTGCCTTCTGTTCTGTAGTCAATATGAACCAAGAAGTGGGAGGCCTTTGATATGGATGCTTAAGGACAATTCTTCATACCATTCAGGATGAGAGCCTGGGTGGATTGGAGAGTGGGGCTGAGGGTGTAAGCTGGTAAGTTGCTCAAAAGCCATATAGTGGGCCCCTCTGTGTGTGTGAGAGAGAGAGAGAGGGAGTTGCCATAGATGAAAAATGGGCTGGGAACTGTTACTATAAGACCATTGGTTGTGCACGTATTTGTTAGGTATTTGGCTAAATTGGAAATGATAGCTTTTGTCCTCATTGTTGTTTTTCTTGTTTGCCTTAGGGTAGAATTGCTAATTTGTTCACTGGACCTGTTCATATGATTTTGGTATACTGTTTTTGCTCCGTTTATCTCTATTACTTTTGTGCCCTGCTCTGGGATTGAAAATATTCAATGAAAAGTGGGCTACAAGCACTGTAATTTAATAGATAAATGGATTCACTCTTAGTTTACATAAATGGGGCCTGCATCAAAATGTTAAGAGTGTGGAATGTTCCTTTGCTTGCCAGCCAGATATGCCTTCTTCCATTCCCGACCACCCAGGTTTTCTGAGTTCTTCACCCACTCCCAATAGTCAGTCACATCCTGTGGCCACTCCCCAACTTAGATGTGTGTTTAAAGGTTTTTCTGTTTCTGAAAACCTTTGAGTTCTGCCAGACCAGTTCTCTCACATGAATGGTACTGTTTTGGCTACATAGGAACTTGCACTCACAGTGGCGTAGCGTGGGGGGTGCAGGGGGGGCTGGCCGCACCGGGCGCAACATCTGGGGGTTAGGGTTAGGGGGCGCAAATCCACGGGTTAGGGGCCGCAAATTACTTGCCTTGCCCCGGGTGCTGACAACCCACGCTACGCCACTGTGCTCTCATAGAACTGAGTTCACTATACTTTATGCCTTAGCTAGGTAACCTTTAGAATCATTTCTGGACAGTAGCATTTATACCTGGTACAACTGTTACCACCCTAATCCTCTCCATTCTGCTGGATGCTTTAAGGGTGTACCACCACATGTACAACATGGACTTTAGTTGTAAAGAGGCCGCAAGGACTTGACAGCCTTATGTGACACTACACTCTGTGAGCCTACAGACAAACTGATGGCCACAACACAAGATTCCAAACCTTACACAGTTGCTTCCAGACCTCCAGGAGCAGCAAGAACAACAAGCCTAAAGCCCAGAGTGGTAGACAGTGTGCATGTCTTGCAATCCAAGATATTCCTGAACCTACTCAGAAAGTGTAATTCATTAGACCATAATTTTTGCATGAAACCTAAATTCTGCAGGAATCAGTGAGGCAAGCTAGTTGCAACTGCAGTCCCATTGATTCCAATACAACTGAGATGCAGCTGACTCTATTTGAATAGTGGTGGTGATGATGGTGGTGGTAATTTCAATTATTCAAATTTCCTAATCCTTACATAGTAGATCATAGTTCTACCCACTGCATATTAGGCCATTAGCTTTACAGATCTTAGAAATGATACTGAGTCCATACATGACCACAGGTTTAAGTACCTACCTCCCAACTTTAGCCATCCACTATGCTATACCAGCTTCTAAATGAAACCTGAAACCCAAGTATAGTCATATTTTGCTACTGTGTCAAATGGCTCTCCAGTTAGTAGTATTTATATGTATGATGATACTTGTTAACTGTATTACAACAACTATTCTTTGTTGTTACTTTACTATTTGGACCAGGTGTGGGGAAACATGCTACCACCACCCCTGCCAGATGTTGTTGAACCTGAACTCTCATTGGCCCCCAGCCAGCATGGCCAATACTTAGGAGTATCAGTTCCTGGTTTAGACTCTGTTTTTTTAGGTTTCACAATATCCTCCAAAAAAATATAGGCAGATGCATTGCATGGAAGGAAAGGATATGATTAATGGGGTCTATGCATTAAGTCTGGCACGTGTCATACTGTAATGTATCTATTAAGCGTGACATATTTGAGTAAATAATGTTCGCCTTAGAAAGAACTGAAAAACCAGAGTCAGATTAGGTGAGTGCTTTAATGAATTATTGAGATAGAGCAGAATTGTGCAACAAACTAAATGGGATTGAATGACAAAGTACAAATAGATCACACTTGCAAGGTTTGCTTTTAGAACCGAAAGGCATTGATTTGGCAAGGGAGAGAAAACGGAAAAAATAATAATTCCAAAAGTTCCTCCCATGTGAAACAAAGAGCTATGTGCAGTAGATGTATTTCTACTTCCCGCCCCCTCCCCAAAGTAGTCTTTCATCATGAAACCTCACAGTGCTTGAGAATGCAACTTATCAATGTCAGTCTTAATTTCTTCCATCAACCCTTTTGATAGAAATTGAGAAGAATCATTTAGCAATCATCTTATCACTGTTGTAGTGTTTGAACCATTCATTTTACACATGATCAGATAAAGGAATGATATTTGCTTTATCTCCTCATTTGCCATCCAAAGAAATCTATAGAACCCCTAAATGTCTTTGCAGGCATATAGTAGGTTGCCAGCTGTGAAAACACTGTCAGATAAAACCAGTAGCACTGAATCAATTTCCATTCTCTTTTTTGTGTGGGATATATATATATGGTTTTCTTTTTTTTTTTTAAAAAGGTATCTATTCTGAGGTGTTGCAGTTTGATAAGAAGAATGGCAGCAGATCAAGTTTTTCAGCAGCCATTTATGTGTGCACAATGTTACCTGTAATCACACGTCTTCTAGCACTTCCAGAGGGAGGCTTGTTTCCTAAGGCATCCGAGAGACAACCTGGTTTTTTAAAAAAATGTATTAAACCTAACAAGAGCATGTGTATACACAGACATCATTCTTTGTAGTCACCGCTTTATGGTTTTTGAAGAGAGGACTAGAGAACTGAAATGTAACCGAAAAATTGACACTGGAAGCATACGTGCCAGTACATTTTTCATGGAAGTAGTTGAATGCCTGAAAAAAAGCATCTGTTATATGTCTTTCCATTTAAAGAACGATCCTCCTTTTATCAACTTTTTAAAGGGGAACATTAAATAATGGTTCAAAATCAACATACAGGTCTGATTTTGAAAAGAAATGCAGCATAATATCATCTTGCTTTAAAAGTCAGCCTTCATTTTTTTAAAAAAAAATCTTATTTATTTAAATCATTTATAGTCATCCTTTTATCAATTTCAATACAGTTTACAAAAAGTGTACATATTCAGCAGATAAAAGCACAATTAATCTTTATGTGATAGAAAATTAGTCTCCACTCTGGGCATCATCTTTGTTATAGGAATGATTGGATGTTTGCTAAACTCTGAAAGTTCTTCGGATAGACATAGTTAACAGGGACTTGTTGAAATGGTGTCATATAGAAATAACTGCACTTCAGGCATATACACATGTAATAATAAATCGTTGTAACTTGAAGATTATATAAAACCCTGTCCTCCCTGAATAATAAGAATCTACCATGCATTAGTATCTTTTAAATAATGTCAAGTTACTGTTCGTCACAGTCTGGCGGAGACAAATAATTGCTTTCTGCTTCTAAGAGATAGTACACATGGCACTTGTCTAATTGCCAATTTTTCTGCAGCATTACTGTGGCATGCAGTTTAGTTATCCCTCCACTAAGGAGAACACAATAGCATTTGGCTCAAGTTCCTTGTTAAACAAAGTATTTAAAAAAAAAAAAAACTTTTAACCTTCCGTTTATGTAAAGCTAAAATACTGTATTGTGATATCAAGGATTCCAGAAAAACTAGTATCTTCTTTAAGCTAGATGCAGATGATATAGTGACTAATGTCTGGAAATATGTATGTGTATTTCCTAACTGATAAGCACTTGAAGAGCTGATTGTACATAGTAATGTGATATAAGTCAATGATATTGTACCAGTTTGTACCATTTGATTAATTGAACGTTGGGTAATTGAGCCTGTTTTGCTTTTTCTCAAAAAGGAAAGTGTTTCTGTTTGTTTGCAAGATCCTATCCACAATTATGTTCTATTAAGTTCAGTGAAATATATGTGCTTGCAAGTAGTTTTGTTGCTTGCTTCCCCCATGTTTTTGGCCAATCATAATGGTGGAATATGTTCTCTATGCAGTGTTGTTGTTTCAGGCTTCCCTTCTTCCAGGGTTTCTGTAAGTTGTAACTGTAGCCTGGGTTGCACGTCACACTAAGCCAAACCACTGCTTAGCACAAATGTGTGAGAGCTCCTGGAGAAGAGATTGCAGACATTTTGCTCCTCCCTGGTAGTTCTGCTGCTGTGCTGTGCTTGAGCAAAGTAAAGGCTTGACCTACTGTGCCATCCAAAACTGGACTCGTGGCTTTATTCTCCCACAAGGTAAATATTGGTCACACTTCACAGTTAGTTTAGAGAGAGCTAAACCACAAGCCTGTGTTCAGAAGACACACTGAGCCTAGCCATTGCTTTGTTCAAGAGCAAAATGATACTGATCTCCTCCCTGGGAGCCTGCACATTTGTGCTAAGCTAGGATTGGTTTAGTGTGGCTGCAAACCAGGCTTTTGTGTTCCAAATATACTTTTCAGTTAGAAACCACATGTTGGTGGCATCCATACGTCTCAGGAGAAAATGGAGGAGTGTGCTTTTGGGGGTGAAGTCAAACTGTTGGAAGGTTACAACATGTTTAGAAACCAATATAGGAGAGAGATGTTTTGTTGCAGCTGGGGTGGATGAAGGTTGTGCACAATGCAAATGCACATGGCGTTACTTTTTTCTGCACTCCTCCCAGTGGTCATTCCTCCTGTGGTCACTGCTGTGGATACACAACCTGACTGTCTCCAGGCACTGCACTCATCTGCAAGGGATCCCCACACGACAGCAACATCAGTATGATATGTAAGCGTTTTTTCAAACGCCAGGGTGCTCCAGTGGCCAGGTCACAAGTATCTGCTTTTAAAGTTAGTCTTCTACTTTAGATTTTGCATGTAATATGATATGCTTCTTGAGAAACCTTAATGCTTAGGTGGCTTTTTATAGTATGCTTCCACTCTTGAAAGGGTCAAGGTTTTTGTAATTGTTATACAGGCCACCCCGGATTGTGGGGGGGGGGGGGTTGTGTTCTAGGTCTTCACACGCATCAGTAGAGCGTGCATAAGCCCGTTCCATCCCGCTCCATCCTGCTATTCCCTGTTATGCCCCCATCCTATCCCTCCCTCCAATTACACCCCCTTTCCAAGCCACTTCTGGGTCACCATGATGCGCAGTCATGGCCGCACATCAATTGGACAGGTACAAATCGGTCATTGTCTGTACATTGAATATAGATATAGATATAGATGTAGACAAGCTTAAAATGTGAGCCAGCTCCCTATTCAGGAAATGAGTGAAGGCTGTTTAGATTTTAGAGTAGATGTCCACCAACATGTAACCTGGCTCTGACAGGAACATAGGACGCTGCCTTATACCAAGTAAGAAAATTGGTTACTCTAGCTCAGTAGTGTCAATACTGACTGGCAGCATCTCTCCACAGTTTCAGACAGGGGTCTTTCCCAGCCCTCTCTCTGCCTTGAACTTTTTGCATGCGAAGCGTGTGCTTTACAACTGAGCTATAAGGTTGCACTGTTGAATCCTAAATCATGTAAGACCCATCAAGTGAATTAATATTAATTACCCACCAATTTTCATTCCAGAATTATGTCTCCAAAGCTCAAACTAGCTTTTATATTTCAGACATTTGTTGCATGGAAAACACACTTCTTGAAATAAATCAGTATTCGAATGTTGGCTTTAAATCATCACCATTTGTTACTAACTGCTGCTTCCTGCTTAGCTACCGCTCGCTTCAGATTCAGAGATTAGAATGTCATTTAGTCTGGGGGAGGTGAATTTGTGTTCTGAAAAGGAGGGGAAGCCATTTCCGATGCCATATTTGTATCCATTCATTCTTTTGTGTCGGGCCTGGCCTATGTAAAAATCAGAAGGTCATTTCTGGCAGATTGTCCTGTATATATTGTGGCTGATATATTTAGGTCCTGTAATACTATTGCCAGAGTAGACATGGGGACAAGAGTTGACATTTGGATTTGTTGTAGGGTCTGGTCCTTGTTTATTTCTCTGTTGTGTTGCCTGCTCTTGCTGCTGAGTAGATGTTTTTGGTTGAGGGTGGGGTCATCGGTAAAAAAAAAAAAGAGTACAGAATTGTCACCTAAGGACTGTGAGTAGTATCATTGTCCAGGATAAGCTTTAGATATCTGATGATTTGTTGTAGTGGTTTTAGCTGGGAGTCATAGGTAACAAGAAGTGCTCTGGGTCTGTTTCATAGTAGATTATTCCTTGATAGAAACCAGACAGAAGCATGTAAATATCTGCAGTAGGTTTCTGATATAAGTTGGTGCTTGTATGTCCATTATGTAGTTGCACAGTAAGTGACCAGAAAGTGGATGAACTACATGGGCTGATTTAGGCTCAGATGAGTAGTGTTAAGTAGCTGAAGCCTTAGTTGAACTATATTTCACCCTTTTACAGCCATGTCAAGTTTACACCTGACAACTGGGGGTCACACTCTGTGCATGTGAAGGATCTGGTCCGTGAAAGCTTGTGTTATAATAACGTTTTTTAAGCTCTTTAAGGTGCCACAAGACTCTTTTTGTTATTTCTGCTGCAAGAGACTCACAATACTTTCCCTGTAGAAATTATTACTGAAGGTGGTTTCACTGCTTCTCAGGCTTGTACATGATTTGGCTTTTAAAGAAAACTATAAACAACTGCTTCGTTCAGCTTTGACTAATTAGATCAAATGATGCTATAGCCCTAAAGAAATCATCCACTTTAAAACTGACATTGATTTGGCAGATATATATTAGTGTGTGTGTGTTTTCACTTGTTTTAGCATTTCCGAGAATGGAAAGGACAGGCAAATAAAGAGATCTGCTCTGCCATCTGTAGTTTGAGATTGTCTTGCCAACAACACATGTAGCTTAAAAGTGTTCATTAGTAGCACACAACAACAAAAAAGGCTGTAAAAACCTATTTGCATTGGAGGTGCTATGAAAAAGAGAGACTAATATTTGGAAGTTAGAACATTTAAAAATTATTGGGCCAGCCTGGATTGCTATGGTCTCCACATATTTTTTTCTAAGGAACAGTTCAGTGCAACTTTGAAGGTGTAGGCATGTCCCATTCTCACTTATGGCTTGCAGAACAAAATTACTAATATTACAGCAAGGGCTGAAGAGAGGAACAGAGTGGCTGGGGTACATTAATTAAATGTGAATCCAAATGGTGTTGCAATGTTTATTTTTAATAATGTGTACTCTGTTCTTCTGCACAGCAGTAGTCACTCATACGCACAGCAGTAGTTAAAAATTCAACAAAAGCAAAAGCATGGAAATTGTCAACAGAATCAATAGTTTGTTTAAAAGGGAAACTTTTCAATTGAGTATACTGCTGCAGTGCACTTTATATGGGGATGCCTTTGAATATGGCTCAGAAATGAAAGCTAGTGCAGAATGCAACTGAGTGTTAGTTGGGGCAAGACACTCTGAGCCTATTACTCCAGCTGCAATGGTTGCCAATTCATTTCTGGGCTCAGTTCAAAGTGCTTTAAAGCCCCAAATTGTTTGAAACCAAGTTAAGTGAAAGGACAGTGGGCATCCATGTGAATCCATGTGAACCATCAGAGGTTCTGCTTATGGATCCACCAGTGGATACAGTTAGATGGGAGATAGAGATTTTTCATTGGTGGCACCCTGTTTATGGAACTCCCTTCCTGGTGAGTTTTATGTAGCGCTCTCCTTGTTTTCTTTAAGAAGAGCCATAAAAAATCATTCCGGTCAGCTTTTGGTTAAGATGAGCTGGGTTGGCTCATATTCAATGTTGGGAATGAGGGTGCTGGCTATAGTATTTCTATGTAGTCTTGGTATCTCCTGATTGTCTGCCTTATATATAAGGAGTTAAATTATGTATTCATTTTAATCACATAGTTCATAATGTTTTATTGTGTTGTGATTTTTATTTGGGAGGATCTGTGATCCTGAAAAGCAGCATAGAGGATGTCAGTATAAATGAATAAGCAGAGAAATAGAATTGGTAGCAGAACACAAATAGGGGAAACTAACCTAACTTTTTGGAGTAGAGTTGCAGCATCACATACAGGGTGCCATGGCAGAAAATACCCTCTCTCATGTTGTCACCAGCCTTGGCTCAGAAACCAATGCATTGTTAAAGGCGTGGTTTTTAGGCAAAATATTTATATGGGATCATATGGGGAGAACTTCTTAAGATTCACAGTCTGAAAGAATGAAAACAGAATTTGAAAGAGCCTTGCTTGCTAGGGCAGAGTTAAATAACAAATGGAGAATATTATAAAAACATCAATACATAGGAACATAAAATTGAAAGGGAAAAGATTTGTTACATCATTTTGAGTATCGTCAGCCAATATGAGATAGCTCACCGCAGTATATTCTGAAGTCCTTTATTCAGTCTAATTTGAAATTGCCCAAGCAGTGGAACTTCTAACTTTTCCCTTGAGGGAATCTGCCACAATTTTAAAGAGCTTGCTATCGGGAGATGTTATCAGACATTTAGCCTAAATTTTGCTCAGATTTAAGCCAGCACTTCTAAACCGGTCTCTTGGGTATTTACTTTTTAAGCTACATGTAAATTGCCATTACAATCCTTTTAACCGCTATTTGGAGATACTAGCTCCAGGACACATGGGTAATATATTTAAGTGACAGAGGCTGTGTTCATGTGAACAAAAGCAAATATCATTAGGTCCTTCAGTAGGACTTAATCAGAAGTCTGTGCCTTCCGTTTGGTGCTGTTCATGCTTTGTATACCTAAATGCATTCCTAACTTGCCCTTCACACAAAAGAGAATATAGAAATGATGTGAAAATATAAAGAATTAATCTTTACTTTAGCAAGTTTTCACATGTGATGGGTGGGCTCATGTTTTGCACTGAGCACACCCAGGATAAAAGCAGGATCCCACATCCTACAAGCCATATGTTTAATGTAACATATCTGGTGCTGAGGTTTGTTTGTTTTTGGAAAGGATATAATCTTGTTGGTGTTTACAAGAGAACAAGCTTTTTCAGTGTTTGCATCATTAATGTGGGGGGCCCTCCCTTTGGAGGTTTGGCTGGCGTATCCTTCTTTTGCACAACTTTAACTACCATCTCACCCCAAGTTCCAACTACCTCCTTAGGCTTCCAGCTACTAAGGTATCTAAAAGGGTGTTCTTTGGTTGGTTTTAGTTTTTAATAATGTGCTCCTCAGATTCTTTTTTCCTCATCACTTATACAGTGGTACCTTGGGTTACAGACATTTCACGTTACAGATGCTTCAGGTTACAGACTCCGCTAACCCAGAAATAGTACCTCGGGTTAAGAACTTTACTTCAGGATGAGAACAGAAATTGTTTGGTGGCAGCAGCGGGAGGCCCCATGAGCTAAAGTGGTACCTCAGGTTAAGAACAGTTTCAGGTTAAGAATCGACCTCCAGAATGAATTAAGTTCTTAACCTGAGGTACCACTGTAGTCTGTTCCCATTTCTTTTACCAAAGTTTGTGGCCCTTCTTGTTTTCCTCATTTGGAGGATACTTCCATTTTCTGATGGAAGCCTTCCTGCCTCTAATAATTTCCCTAACTCTGTCTGTTGACCACATTGTTGTCCTCTTGGTCCTCCTTGTACCTTTCCTGATCTGCAGTATACATATTAGCCGAGCTTCTATTATTTTGGTTTTGAATAACCACCAAGAATTCTTGAAGGATTTCAATCTCTTCCTTTCAACCTCCTTTCTACCAGTCCCATTTTGAGGAAATTTCTTCATTTGAAGGACGCAGTGCATAAGTCATCATTTCCCACTCCATCACAAACCCCATAAATGTAGATTGATGATAGGAACCAAAATTATAGTTCCATTGACAGCCATAAGCAGGGATCCAACACAAAATGTACAGAGGGAGAGGGAGGAGGGAGGAGCTGCCGTAAACAGAGTTACAGCATGTAGCTGTCTTGACTCTAGAATTCAGAGAACAAAAGAGGCTTGGGCTGGAGTTTTTCTCCCTTGGAAATAAATCTTTAGAGAATTGCAAGCTCTGGTTGTGAAAGAGTGTGCTGCCTTTCTATATGGCTGCCTATAGCAGTTTCGGTTTCTTTGTCTACATCATTCCCTTTTGCCACTAGACATTTGAATTCATTTCTGTAAAGCAGTGGTTTTCAGTCAGTGTGCCATGGGACCCTGGGGTGCCTTGAATGATAGTCAGGGATGCTGTGGGCAACACTGGCCTCTGTCCCTCTTTTCTTCCCTCCCTCCTCTGATACCCTCTCACATCTCTGCCTTCCAAAGGCTTGCACAGCTGTTTATTGCAGCAGCCCTGGCTATAAGCTCCACGGGCAAATGGTACTTCTGGGAGGCACCTTTATTTGGGGGTGGGGGTGGAGGGACCAGGGACAGCAGCAGCAGCTGCCTGGAGGACTCCCAGGGAGAGGGGAGAGAAGAGGAGGCTGAGGGAACCCTCCACAAGCAAGGGTGTTCAAAAAGGGGTGAGGGACTGCCAGCTCTGCAGGCAACAGGTGACATAACTGGGCTCCTGAGCCCCACAGGGGTGCCGCAGAAAGAATGTAGTTGGTTAAGGGAGCCATGGACTCAAAAAGCTTGAAAACCTCTGTTGTAAAGTCTTCTCCATTATTAGTGCTTTAAGGGGGGATTTGATTTAATTGCCTTCCAGTTCTGGAATATTTGATATTTCTGATATTACGTGTACTGTGCAAGCTGAAGAGGTTGGCATCTAATTTGTACAAGTAGAAAGATTCTGTCATGTATTTGTTTTCTTCACTGTACAAAACTAATGACCATGCTGAAACTAGAAATGAGGATTAAAATGGTATTCAGCAAAAGGAAAATAAATTAAGCCAAAATGGACATAGTGAAGGCTTCTGTTATAGTTGGATGCTGTGGTCAGAAAATATATTATTGTAAAGAGGGATTCATATACTACAACATCATGTGGTCTATAATAAAATATCTGAGGCCTTACCACTCCACTGACAGACATGAAAATGTCAAAACAAAACTCATCAATGAAAACAAAAGGCTTAGGAAAGCAGAATATTTTCTGGATTGTCTTCCATCTCTACCTCCCTGCGATGTTAGTGAATACATATAGATCAGACCATGTGGTGAGCATGATTAGATTTGAATGTACCTGCAGGGCTGTTATGGTTGCCACTGCCAGCACCCTTTGGGAAGAGTTGCTTTTTAAGCCTGGCTTAATACTCTGCACAAAAGAAGCAAGCTGAGTCAACTGATCACACACTCTGAGCTTTAATTCCATGTATGGGGGCTGTCCGTGGTGCTGAAATGGCAGTCTGCTATGCAGAAGCAAAATTACTTCCAAAATTATTCCAATGCTTTCTTAATCTCACTTTTTGTAAACTGAGAATGTTTTCCTACTCAACCAAATTTTATCTGAAGTTAAGTACATGTAAAACTAGAAGGTGTGTTTACTCTCTCTCTCTCTCTCTCTCTCTCTATATATATATAATTGGTCCTGAAAAAAACCCTATGATTTAAGATACTCACATTCTACCTTGACATTTATTCTGTGTAGCCTATAACCCCATAGAGTTCCTATACTGTGTTGAGGTTCTGTGCTATAAACTAGTGAGGTACAAATGAATTTGGATGCCCATACTTGAGTTATATAACAGGGACAATATTTCTTGCTGAAGTCCCAGATATCGAAGACTGGCACATCCACAAATAATTAATGAACTGGCTAAACAGGCAAACATAATCACTGGTAGCAGCTAACTCTTTTGGATTGAGATGCCTTCTGTTAACTCAGTGAACATAATCATATATTGTTGTGGATAAAATCAGCCCACGGCAGTGTGTGGAGTCTAAACAATAATAGAAAAAAGCTGTGATGAAAGTCCCTCTAGAAAAAAACAAAATACTACAGTTGTAACAAAAGGTATCATCTTACCAACTGTGTTATTCTTTGAGCTTTGTGTACAAATGCTCCTGATTAAACTGAATTCAATTGCATACTTAAGCACTTTGCTTAAGAAGATTATGAATTGGGCCTTTTATAATGTATGTCTCCTAATCAAACAAACACAAGTTAGTCATGCAGCTATGATTAATTCTGTGCTGAGTTTTTTATTTCAGTTGAGAAACAGCACTTTTTTTTTATGAATGAAAAAATAATCTAAGCCAAAATACTGGAAGGACCCCATTACCATAAGCATAGTACTTCTTTGGTACCAAATATGTTTGAACCTACGATCCACTGGGTCTGTTCTAGACCAATATTGTACATTATGACCAAGAGTGGGCCTCTAAGATCTCCAATGTTTTAGCTAGAGATGCTAGAGGCTGAACCTGATGCCCTTTGTGGGTGAAGCCGTTTTCCCACCGCTGCGCAAAAGTTGTTTCTTCAAGGTGTCCTTTGTTTTTTGTAGTTTTTGTCAGGTTCTCCAAATTACACTGTATTCCTCTTTCTTAGAATCCTGCTGCCAAATGAGGACGCTGGACAGTGGGATAGGAACCTTCCCTCTTCCGGACTCAGGAAACCGCTCGACTGGACGGCACGTTTCTAAACAAGAACTGGATTTAGAAGCTGACGTTTTCATATCACCTGCACAAGCTTTCCCTCCGGCTTCTTCTGAGAAAGCCAAAACCCTTGAGCGAGAAGTGCCTTCAACAGCTAATAAGGACCAGGGATCTGTGGAGAGCATAATAACACATTCAACATCAGATCCTGCCATGACTGCTAAGGGTGTACAGACTTTTCAGAGTCGCCTTCCAAAGCCAGCTTCTGCAGGTAAAATGACAGTTGTACTGGAAATTAGATCTTTTGTGCCCTGGTGCCTGTTCCCATTAGTGGAGACCTGTACTAATGACATTGGATGAAAGTCATATGAAATGTACAGCTGAAAAGACTCTTCAAGTCACTGCAGAAGGTTAACAAGCTGGAGACTGCACTGACATGGAAATCTTGTTAAATAAAATACTAATCTATAAAAAAAAAATGCTGTATGACACACCATGTCTATAAGCAGCCCAGTGATAAATTTAAAGCACACACCAAGAATGTTTACCAAAAACAAGTCCAAGAGGCTTCAGAAATGTCACAACTTTTGCTTCCTAAATTTGCTTTAAATATAGATATGACAGTATTGTGAAAGTTAAACAGCAGTTGCTTTGCTAATAGAATGTGGTGACTTCTGATGAATGTTGGAATGAAATTTTCTTCCAATGAAAGGACAGATCCCCATGATTACTCCTGTAATATGATGTTTACACTTTCAAGGTTAATAAACCACAGTCCCAGGGATTAATGGACAGCTGCCCTCTTGTTGATCAGCATGGGTTGGATCCATATTAAGTTAGTTGAACTTTAGTAGTATTTAAGTCCGGGTATCTTTTTACATAGATTTAAATGGGACCTAAGTGCAACTAACATTATCCAGCTTGATGTGTCCAAACCTTTCATGCAATATAATAGACATTTTATCATAATCAGGCTCGCTACTACAAGGGATGCAAGCTGTGTCATGCTTAGCTTATATTAAGACACCCACTGCTTGTTAAGTGTAGTTGTTGAGAGTCCTGTTTAATTCATGGCACTGTTAGGGTGGTTTAGAATAGAGGTATATTTTGTAAAGCATGGATGTGCTTACCTTATTGACTCCAGAAAACTGTAGCATGGCAATGACACTTCAAAATCATGTGCAGAGATACTAGTGGATAGTACAGTTTTCAGACATTGTCCAGGGGTACATACTTACAACATAAACTGTTAGATAGTGGTTGCTCCCCTGGTTCAACAAGATTTACACTGGAGCAATTGCTAACCATGAAATAAACATAAAGCTTGAAGCAACCTAACAATAAATGTAAGTTTTTGATAACTATGAGTACAACACAGGGATACATCACTATACAAGGAGCACAAAATGCTGGAAATCCAGCTAGGGAGCACGTGCCCTTATATATAAAACATATAAATCAGTAACAACATGGAATAGAAGTGGCATACCAAGTCCCCAAATCTTCCATTTGTTGTTCTTAGGAGTACTTTTTATTATATGTATACTCAGTATAGTTCCTATTGCATAAAGCTATTCATTTGTTGCATTATGTATGGGGTTCAGGGCTGAAAAGATACCTTCAGAATGAATGCTTGAAGCACAGCAGTGCTTGTCTTTGTTGTTGTATTGTCTATTTCCTCCTACTCCCCTGCATTCATCAGTACCAACAGTGGTTTGCCTGAATGCTTACCATATCCCTGACTTTCAGAACTTCACTCAAGGCACTGTTGTGATTACGGAGATAGCAGCTTAATTTAAGAACTGAGGGCTAGAGAAGGAGGGAGAAATCTATTCCAATGTTGCCCTGATGTCCTTCAAAGTGGCTTCTGAATGAAATACAGGCCAAGATGCTCAAGGCTAGACTCCCCACCCTCATGGTTGCCTGCAGGCCATTCTCAACACATTCCTCATTCTTCCTCCTCTGCTCAGCTCTCCAGCATTCCTGTGGAAAGCCAGCCCCAGGAAACCAGCTTAGTAGATAAATTTAGGGCAGAGAGTACTAACATCCCCTTTTCTTCCCTTCATGCTTTTACTAAGCAGTGGCAGCTCTGGGTAGCTCATAGAGGAGGCAGTGACTGTGGGAACACTAAGCCATGCCCATCAGCTGCTCAACCATGCCGCATTTTTCATGCATGGATAATCCTACCCTTTCCTCAACAGTCCAGACACATAGGACACAACACTCAGGACCCACAAAGGCTGGAAAAATTGATTTGGACAAGAATTCTAGCAATGGACACACGGAAATGAAATGTAAAAATCTCATTTCTGCACACAAAGACAGGGCTAAAGTGTTCTGATTGGAAGAGGAAAGCAAAGGAGAGTATCGTACTTTTCCGTGTATAAGACAATGTTTTTTATTTTTAAAGTATGTTTAAAATTGGGTGTCATCTTATACACAGTGCATAGAGGGGCTATGGAATTGGTTGCTGCTGTGAGCCTTAAACCAGTGTGTGTGTTATTGGTGGCTGTGGCAAGGGCTGGTGTTGATTTGCTGCTGTTGCGGCAATAGGGCGGGCGATTGGCGGCCTCTGCTGGCAGTGGGACAGAGGATAGGTGGCTTTTGTGGCACATGTGAGTGATAGCGTAGGTCAGGTGGTTGAGCAATTTTCGGTAATACCCCCCCTTAAAAAAGCTCAACAATTCTGGGCAATCTCACCCCATTTTTTTAATATGTAGTCCCCCAAAATAGGGGTTATCTTATACACGGGGGCGTGTTATACATGGAAAAATACGGTAAGTTATCAGCTTTCTCATGTATATCTTTCCCCAGTCTCTCTAGAATTAATGTATTTTATTAATGATCAGCTGTATTATGTTCTGCCTTATGAGAACCATGTGTCAAACTCCCATCTTTTCTATACATTAGCCATGTGACTTCTGGCAGAGATGCATTAGTGATTAGTCAAATGGGGAAAGTAAAGGCTTGTGATAGTGAATTAGATAAGGCTAGCATGGCTTAATCCACAACCCCAAGGTAATTTGAAGCACCTTGGGGTTGATCCAATATAATTATTATCTTTAGGAACCCAAAATCAAGGTACCAACCCATTATTTGAACATTAACTGAGGCCATAATTTTATTAATTGTTAATAAAACAATATTTAAAGTTACGTTGAGAAATCTTTAAAGACAGCCATCCAATCCTGCAGCATGTAAAGAACACTCAGATCTATGCAAGGATGACAGTTACAAGTCCAAAGCCAAGCACTTATATAGACATATTGGACAAGACCTGTTGAAACATTCTGTATTCTGTGGATCATTTGAAGATCTGGACCAAAAAACGTATCTCCACTGGATGGAAAGACCAGCCCAAGACATTTTGCTGCCTGAGGCAAATGACAAGGTGGTGGAGCTGGCCTTGCCAGCCTGTTTAAACATGGTAGTTGATGTAACCTGTGAGACATTTGGCTGGTTCCCATGTCCCTGCCTCCATGTTAGGACCAGGTCTCACCCACTTATTCTTCCATTAGATGGGAATAAAATGAGTCTGCTTAGATTTTGTTAACTTCAACTCGGCTAAGTTCTGAATCAGGCTTTCTAAGTGCTTCATAAAGGAGAGGTGGCGGGGCGGGGGGGGGGACTCATACAAAAGGGCCATTGTAATATGTTTAGCCTGCATAACTATGAAGCAGAATCAGTCTCTACCCTCCCCCCATCCATGTGAGAATTAGAGATTTAGCTGAAGTCTATGGCAAGTGTACCAAATAATGTTTTGCTAATGTGTCAATATTTAAATTGAGCAAAGGAGTAAATAGGCAGCATTAAAGATTCTTGTGAGTTTATGTGAAGTATTCTAATTAAACATGTTGGAATGTAGTTGATTTAGCAATATTCCCAGTACAGTTTTGCACCGTAGTTATAATGGAATGCAAACACACAAATTCTACACCCTTCATTGGAAAATCCCCTGCTCATTTCAAATCAAAGCAAAAGAAAAGATATTTTTAATTCATGTTATTTTGTGTGTGTGTGAAAAAGTGTATTGTTAATTAATAGCACAACTAAGGGAGATTCAGAAGAGAAATCTTAGTTATAGATTATATGCTACATGCTTGGATAGCTACATGTGTGACCTCAATTCAGCAGTGTGCTATGCAGTAGACTTCATGATTAAACACTGTCATTATAACAAATTGAATAGAAACTGCAAGCACTGAATTGCTTCATAAGAAGTCAGTAGCAATAAGATTGTCCTGAACTTAATGCTAATATTCACTGCACCAGGCTTCCAGGGTTTGTTTCTTAATTAAATTGTCTTGAAGGAATGTAAAAAAGTAGTATATAGCAGATTGGGAGGTCAACTTTCCCATTCTCAAATTTTATCATCTGACCCATCTCCCCCATCTCCTCCCTCCCCCTTTCTCATACACACACACAACAATTATCAGTGAATTCTACAAAACACAGTCGATTTACTTGCATGTTTGTTCTACACAATGCTGTTTCAAAAAGAAAGAAAGAAATGAGTTGGCTGAAAGCATTTGTGCTGAGATATTTTTCTTAAAGTCTGCCAGTTTAAATTATTGGCCCATGGTCAGGGATGATGGAAATCA
Organism: Podarcis tiliguerta; assembly: GCF_965153285.1. NCBI lineage: Eukaryota > Metazoa > Chordata > Lepidosauria > Squamata > Lacertidae > Podarcis > Podarcis tiliguerta. The sequence continues at coordinate 41,821,952 of NC_139534.1, forward strand.
TAGTCCAACAACATATGGAGGACCACAGGTACCCTACTCCTGATCTAGGTCTATCTGTATTTACCCTTCCTGCCACCCAAAAACATTAAGAAATGAAAGGAACTGTGGGAAATGGAAAGAACGGTTTCTGAACCCTTCATGTCACAAAAACAAGGGGTGGCATTGAACTGTCCACCCAGTGCCTGGTTGCACCAGCCGTGTTCTTTACTCATGAGTTATTCACATGGAAGTGCAAATCCATTTTACTGGAATCATAATTGGGACCTGTGTGAGATGGGGCCTGTGTGGGATATGTTGCACAATCTGTTCCTCATTATTGCTATATATATATATATATATATATAAAATTTAAAATTTAATTTTTAAAAAAAATGTATACATGAAAACCAAATCCATCAGAGGTTCGGAAATGTTTTCTGGGCTATTTAAGGGATGTGGCTCTGGAGACTCATTTCTCCTTTTCCTCTTCTGTCCGGTGGATGTCTCTTCCCCATTTACTAGGTAACCATTTCAGATATTGCTTTCCTAACACATTAAGCAAAGCTCATCTTTATAGAAGTGCAGTGCATTCAGGGTGGATCAAGTGAAAGAACTTGACCCTTCCTTTCATGGAAATGGAATCAAACGCTATTTTTCACACTCTGATGTTCAAAATCTTTTGCTGCTACTTTCTCTTACCCAGGAATAACGAGCCCAGTGAAAAAAAGTGGACAAGAAGAGAGTTCTCTGACTTCTGTATCATTAAAGCATTCAGAAAAAGAAAAATGTGGCAACAAGATGTTTCCGGATTGGAGCAGCAAAAAAGCTATTAAAGCCAAGGTACAAATGAAAGAGGCAAACCGGACACATATATAATTTCCTTTAAGTGGCTCAGGCAACAGACAGTGGGGCTATAGTTTCATTTTGCTCTACCTACATGTGAAGTAGGTAGAACTATATGCTTTGCATACAGAATGTCCAAGCTTGAATTCCCAGCATCTCCAGATAGAACTGGGAAAGACTCCTGCCTGGAACCCTGGAAAGCCACGTCCAGTCAGAGTAGACAGTACTGAGTTAGAAGGACCAATGGTCTGAGTTGGTATAAAGCAGTTTCCTGTGTTCCATTTTCTCATGAGTGTGACTGGCCCAGGCCACCAGTGGGAAGCGAATATCAACCACTGTACAGTGGTACCTCGGGTTAAGTACTTAATTCGTTCTGGAGGTCCGTTCTTAACTTGAAACTGTTCTTAACCTAAAGCACCACATTAGCTAATGGGGCCTCCTGCTGCCGCCGCGCCACCGGAGCATGATTTCTGTTCTCATGCTGAAGCAAAGTTCTTAACCTGAAGCACTATTTCTGGGTTAGCGGAGTCTGTAACCTGAAGTGTATGTAACCTGAAGCGTATGTAACCTGAGGTACCACTGTAAATGTTAGATTTTGAGTACCAGGAAGAGTAGTAAAGTAACCAAATTGCTAAGTACCTTGTGTAATATTAGTCTAACAACCTAACAGAAATAACTTCATATTCAATTATCACCTTCCATCTAATGATGTATTGTGAGTATTCGTAATTAATTATAAACTGTGTGTGTTTTACCCTTTAATTTGCAGACTGTATCAATAAATGGTAATTGTAATTACAGTGGTACCTCGGGTTAAGTACCTAATTTGTTCCGGAGGTCCGTACTTAACCTGAAACTGTTCTTAACCTGAAGCACCACTTGAGCTAATGGGGCCTCCTGCTGCTGCCACGCCGCCGGAGCGCGATTTCTGTTCTCATCCTGAAGCAATATTTCTGGGTTAGCAGAGTCTGTAACCTGAAGCGTATGTAACCCAAGGTACCACTGTATTAGGACAACAATAAGTTTACACAGGAGGTATCTGTGACATAAGAACTTATAATATGGCTCCTTAAAAGATGAAGCCCCCACACCAAACTTTTCTCTTTTTTCAAATTATTTTTATTTATTTTCCAAATTATTGCAGATCAAAGCAAATTCATTTAATTTAATGCAATTTTTTCCCTCTTGCCCACTGATGTTCATCCATCAGTATCTCCATTCCCCCATATTCCTGTTAGGAACATAGGAAGTTGCATTCTACTGAGTCTGGCCATTGGTCTATCTAGCTCTTCCACCTAGAGATGCCAGGGATTGATGCTGGAAAACGCAGGTTGGAGGATATTTATTTGCTGAGATAATGCCTTGCTCAGTCCTCAAATGTAATGGCAGGTAAATGTTCCAGTCTGAATTCTTGTTTGTCACCACTCATAGATAACCTTTTCTCAAATGCTTTGTTATGACATAAACCTGAGAAGAATCTATCCATATACCCAGGCTGGATTTCTTGAAAATAGGGTCTGTGAACATAGATTATGCCTGGACAATACTTGCTGGAGGATAAAATCTGTTTTCAGAGATTTGTGACATTTAATTACATAATCAATGCCAAATTGCAGCAGCTAAATAAATAGGCTAGACTGAAGAGAGACGAAATGGTTCGCCTATTGTGCTGCACTCCAGATCCTTTGTATTCAGTGTAATGTTTTTTTCTTCTGAGTCATGGATTTGTCCTTTAATGTTGCTGTGTACAGGACAGGGCGCTGAGAGTGTGCACTTACTCTGCTAGCAGTAGCAGTGATACCGAAACAGAGCTGGAGTATGAAACAAACGATTTTGGAACCGGAGGGGAAAAGTTGGTAGATTTAATGAAAAACAACAAGCAAGGTAATTTAAAATTTGTACACAGGGATGTATTGATCCCACCTTTGTCATGGCAGCTGTTTGTGTTTTGCTTGCACTATGTCTACGTTTTCTCATCTCTTTCCAAATCTCATTTTCCATTATGTGCTTTTTATTGTATATGTACATCAATTTTTGCCTCTTATGCTGTGTTTGACACTAAAAGCCAAACTATAACTTTTTTAGTTGTAAATCCCTGTGTTGAAACTAAAAACGTTTTCAGTTGGATTATAGCTTCAATAATATATCTCTTTGTATTTATATATATTGCATTTGTAGGTAGTTTAAAATAACCCAATGAGCCATGAAGTTAATTTCCTCACCTCCATGTTATGTAGCTCACACTGCTACATACAGTTAAAGCTGTTTCTGGTTCTCCCCTCACAAATAACCATTTTATCCTCACCCATTCCATTTTAGTTAATACCTGTTGATTGTTACTAAAATTAGGACAAAAAAAAAATCAGTGTGATATTTTGGTGAATTTGCTGTCTCTCTAAAAATGTGCTAGAACAAGTGGTAGACAGATATGCATACAGTTTTGAAGAATGTAGGATTTTATCCTCTTTTTTAGTGCAAAGGTGAGATTAAAATGTTGATCAGGGGTGTGTGGGGAGCTTGTTGGACTATAACTTCCATTAGTTTATGTTGGACTACACCTCCCATCAACTGACTATCAGCCATACTGGCTGGGACTGAAGTGAATAGGAGTCCAGCAACATCTTGAGAACCCCCTGATATGCAGTGTGCAGGCATTGACTACAAATCCATCCCAGAGTATGAGTATGAGAATGAAATTTGATCCAGATCCAGCAAAGCTGCTGATTGTGTCATTTTCCTTTTCTTCTTTAATGTAAAAGTTCATGAGGACAGCAGATTGCACAGGGTAGGGTTGGGAAACCTTTTTCAAGCCAAGGGCCGCATTCTCTTCTGGACACCCTTCTGGGGGCTACATTCCGGTGGTGAGTGGGGCCAGAGGCAAAAGTGGGCACAGCAGCAAATAGAAACTTTGCCTTTGAACATTAGGCTAGTTTTACACCCAATCTCACACTCCTGTCAGTCTTCCATCAGACAAACAAGAGTTTAAGGATGCACTCCAACTAGGCCACGGAGGGTATGTGGCAGGGCCAGTGTTGGCTGGGGAGGGTGTGTGGGATGAGGAGAGTCCCAAGGGCCAGATAAAGAGACATAGAAGGTCACATTTGGCCCAAGGTTCCATAACCCCTAACAGTAGGGTATTTTCACCTAGTCACCATGTCACCTCATTGCTTACTGCTTTTAATTGTTCCAGAGACAGGTCCCAGAGTCTGTGCAGTGGGCAGAAGAAAGCATGGTTGAGCAAGTTTAAGTTTAAGTTACATGAAATTGTTTAAGTTCTGTGACTAACTCAAAGACATATACAGAACTTCAGTGATATGCAGATTGCAGACTAAATTGTAGTGAATAGATCTGATCAAAGGAAGACTGTTTTGAGAAGAAAGGAAATGAGGAATAATGAGGAATAGCTATAAGGAATAACCTTATAGCTAAAACAACTGCAGTCTCTTTTTGAGATTCTGCAGTGACTTAATGACTCCTGAAATGTTTCCAGAATCAATATTCTATTTCTCATTTGAGAAATAGCAACGTATTTGCAAATATTGTGATGTTCAACATGCACCGACTGCAGATATGGATCTCTATTCAGTGCTCTTTCAGGCAGGGGATTCTAAGGTGTGAACAGTCCATAGTGGTACACACACACCCTTCAACCCAGATGCTGGGATCAAGACTTTTTACTATACAGCATCTTGTTGATGCCAGAATCAATTTAAAGATGGTTGGATGAATGGATGGATAGACCATACATAATGCTTTTGAGCGGTCAAAGCGCTTCACTCAGATTTTCTTGTAATTACTACAACAACCCTGTAAGATAGATCAGTATTAACCTCATATTTTCAGATTGGAGGCTGTTTGAGAGAGAGAGAGAGAGAGAGAGAGAGAGAGAGAGAGAGAGAGGCTTTCCTAAGACATTGACAAAAGGAAAATTCAAACCTGGGACTTCCTGGTTTTATAGCTGTATCTTTAGGTTGCTGTGTTACTACCAGTTCTAAACCAACACAGGTCTCTCTCTCTCTCTCTCTCTCTCTCTCTCTCTCTCTCTCACACACACACACACACACACCACCCATGGTGCATCAAGTCAAAACTTGCTACTCAACATATATTCATACCCCCAAGCGTTCTTGTATATACACCAGAGCCAATCGGAGCTTTTTAAAGTTCATTTTATAATGAGTGCAAGTTAGGGTTGGTTGGGAATTCAATGTATCAACTATTACTATGCAAATAAACCTGCTTGACTTTCTTGAGAGCAGACATGAGACCCTGCTGGAGTGCCTGCTTCTTAGCCCCCTTCCACACTTAAAAAAACCCCAGCACCTTACCATATTTTTCTGCCAGTGATCCTAGGATTCATGGTCAGTTCTCAGGGACTCAGCAGAAAAGATGACATTACAAGCAGTGAAGGGCCTTCCCACTGCTGCCACCCCCAACTTGCTCTATGTAAGCTTTTGGGAGGTTTTATGGCCAAGGGTAAGGAGGAGGTAGAGGTGTCAGAGAGTGCTGCAGCTGAACATTCAAATGGTTCTGAGTGCTTTCAGGCAGAGTAGGGGTGCAAATGCCATCCCTAATACAAGTTTATGTAACAATGAACAACTATCTGCAGGCTAGCTCTGCTGTGTGGTTTTCTAGTTTAAACTGTAAAGTCTCTAAAATTAATTTGCCAATTATCCAAAACATCCAGTATATGTTACTGATGTGCACATGTACATTATTTTAAACAAGGTGCAAAAAGGAATGGTTATCTGATATGATTTCCTTCCTCTGTTAAAGCATCTCTATACATTCATTAAATTGCAGTGCAAAAATAAATAAATGCTGAAGTGACTGTGTGATTGAAGCCGTGCTCCTTATTTGTGCTGTGATTTAATCAATGCACATACACGCTTGTGCACATTATTACCCCATAATTGGTGGAGGAGGGGTGGAGGAGAGAGACATGAACTGAAAACTTGCAGCAGACTGCAAATGCACAAGAGTCTGAAGAAAATCCTGAAATACTCCAGTAAAAAACAACACATAAAAATGGTTTCCAGAGCAGTAGCCATATTAGTGTGTTGAAGCAAAAGCGACAAAATAGTTTTGTAGCACCATGATCTGTCAGGTGCCCCAAGACTCCATTGTTTTTAAGGAGAATGGCTGGCTAACATCATCACATTGTTGCTCTGCAAATGATATTTTAGTAAACCCAAAAGAGATATTTGGATGGGAATAATTATGTGGGCATCTTTCATGCCACCTACATTTGAATCTTCCTGCAATATCCCTTCAAGCTCCCAGTCAAAAATTATAGTGCTTTGCTGCAAGCTCAGAAGCTGTTGCTGCTGCCTCTGGTCACTCACCTTCCTTGGCAGCACCTCACTTTCATTCCATCAACCAGAGCGGAAGAAGGAAATTAGGCTGCTGGGCTGTTCTCTCTCTCTCTCTCTCTCTCCCCGCATTCCCTTTTCTCTTTCTAGCTCAGCTACTAGCCTCTGCAATTATGAGCAGGGACAAGCAGCCAAGCCAGAGAAAAAAGAAAACAAAACAGCCTCAAAGCACCACTTCCCTTTTCCTTCTCTGATGGCTGAAATTAAAATGAGCAACTGCTGGGAGGGTGCTTGGGCCTTGGTGGCCACATGGCTCTTGCTGCTTGTTGTGTGGGGCAAAGAGGGGGCTGGAAGGGCCAGGAGTGCCTGGAGCAGCTGTTGTGATTGACAGCTGTAATAAGTGCATGGAAGGTTAGGCACATATGGTGACTCGTTTAGAGATTACTGTGTTTCAGCAGATCAGCGAATCAGGCCTGTAGTGACAGACTCTTGTCTCTGACCAAAATGTATGTCTTTGTCTTCATAGTAACCATAATCCTTGTTGCTTGGTAGTATTTTAACACATTTGGGAAGACATGGTACATCAGGAGCCTGCTATACTAAACATACTTACCAGCAGGTCTCACTGAATTTAGTGGAAACAGCTTTTAAAAGAAAAGAAAAAAATACTAATGGTTAGGACCAGGCTGCATAATCTTCGAGCTGGGCCAGATAATGTCTACTCTCCCAAGCAGAAATTCAAGATTTAAACCTACTTACTAATATATGAATGGAACTTGCACAATTAGGTAAACTAAAATCTATAAAAATGAACCTTTGGGCAGAACAATTCTACTAGATTTGGTGAGAGGTTTGTGTGTGATTGAGTGGATGAGTTGACAGAACCTGGGTTGCCAATGCCAAGGAAGAAGCTCTGTGTGTATGTGGAAGGTACAGGGTTTTTTCTTTTCTTTTAGGGGACCTTTCATCAACAGTCTCCCCCCCCCCCAAAAAAAAAGAACCCCCAGAAAATAGTATACATTGACAGCAGCCCCAACACACTATCAGAAAATCTTACCGTACTTTTGCCCTCGTGGTCACTGGAGCAGCAAGAATGTAGGAAGAACAATGTGGAGGTTTCCGCATTGGCAATAAGGAGGCCTCTGAGTTTAGACCTCCTGCTCCAGCTGTGTTTCTCCTCCTCTATTTATGGAGAGGGGGATATTAAAAAAAACCTTTGGACCCCAGGACATCATCCCATGAACAAGAGGACCTTCCCCTAAATAGGTTTTTAAAAATACTCTCATTCAACTTTACTAGATTTCATTTCTAAATGCTAAAACTGAATGATTTTCTTCTTCTTCAGTAAATAGAGAATTGATATGTAAGAATAGCACATTATTTAATGTAGATAGTGAAATTCATGATGGCCATAAAAATGAGGTATCAACTCAGCAGCCAGTCTCTCTCTTTCTGCCTCCCTCACTTAAGCATTTAAGATTAGCAAGATGACCAACTAAAAATGTAATTGGCAGGAAGAAAAGAATGTTTAAAACTAGAAACTAGGCATATCCTCAAGGTATGTAGGGCAGATGAGCCACTACGATTAAGATAGAGATTTAAGCTAAACTAACACCCAAAACACTAAATTAAAGTGAAATTAGCAATTTCACTTCAGGAAATTGCCTACTATTTAAAATAGAAACGCTTATCTCATATACTTTCCTTTCTTTATTCCTTTTTCTTTTTTCTTTTTTTTAAAAGCATGAATCATTAGCTTGAATTGTAACCCAGAATCACCTTGCTTTTGTGAGTTTAAATTACACCATGCCATTCATAACATTGGATGGGGAATCATTTTGGATGTTATAGCCTTAGTCCTAATGTTTCCACTTGTCTTGCGCCATTTTTCACATTGAACAAACACACAGCATGCCAAGCAGTGTGTAGGCTTTTTTCTCAAAGAAATGTACAAAGCGTGTGTGCTTTTTATTCTTATTTCAAATCTGTCCTTAGCTGAGCAAGAAGAAAATAGTGTGAGAAAGTCCTTTATGGGGAGGCCCATGTCTATCTTGGATATATACCAGCACAGTCTCTGTGGCCATTATGGAGAGGATGGACCTGAACAATTAGCACATTACAGTTTTATTGAGCAGCTGAATGGAACTTCCACTAAAGATGGCAAGAGCAAAAAGATCCCTAGTGTGAGTTTTCTCGCTTTCTTTGATGCTATTACCTCTCTTCTTTCTTGAGGGATATGTCTGGTTTGCTTTCTTTTTCTGCACGCATCATTACTATTTATGGATGTCCAGATTGAAAATGTCACATGGACTGCAGGGAAGAGTAAAAGGAACTTTTAAGCATTTTCTTTCCTTGAGGCAAGTTACATATATATATGTGGCAGCGACTTTCGTAGCAACATCCTGTGAATGCCGAACATTAAAGATCGGCTGGCGTTCAGTGTTGTCAGTTTTTACAAGCAGAAATTTGGAAGGTTGCTTATAGCTGCTTTGAGCCATTTTGCAATAAACCACAGTGCATCAAATAATGCGCTATGACTATAAACAGCACTGCTCTTTAAAATATATGCAGAGTGAGAGAACGTGCATGCACAACTGAAACCTCCATTAAGATCCAGAGTCACTTGGTTTATTTTTTAAAAGAACGAACAGATTACAGAAATGCAGTTACATATAGCCAAGGTTTTAAGGTTTTAAGAGCCACATGCTCTGAGCCTGTTTATATAATTAATGAATCCTCTGCCTTTCCTCCAAGGAGCTCAAGACAGAGTACACAATTCTCTTCCCCTCCTCCAGTCTTATCCTCACAGGTTTCCTGTTAGGTAGATTAAACTGAAATGCAGGACCCAGTTCACACATAACACCAAGCCAAACCATGGCATAACATGAATGAACAAACAGGCCAGATCGCAGCCACTGTGCTCTTCTCCTAATGCAGCTGCTGCTGTGTTACCAGGGGCTAAGACATAGTTTGTCTCACTCCATGATCTGTAACCAAGGTTTGTTCTTGGCTTACTGCTTGTGGTTTGTCTGAAGCAGCACAAGCTACAATCCAAAGATCCTTAGAGCGCCTGGTTGTCTCTTCCTGTTGGAGACCTCAGAAGGGACCTTTGCCAGTTGTGCATACATGCCTTTTTCATTGCAGGACCTGTACCTTCTTCCCGACAGTCCCTAACCACAGTCTCATGTTGTGGTTTCTTTCCTCGCCTTTGCGCTTCTTCCTTTCTCTCCCCTGGCTCTCCACGGGGCTTGCTAACGGAGGCCTGCTTCCTTTCTATATACTTTTATCCCTCCTGGTAATCCAACTCTTTCTCTCCTATAAACTCTTCTCTCTTTAATGCACTCTCTCTTCTCTCTTTAATTATGCCTGGGACCTCTCCCTGATGTTTCAGCATCCTGCCTTTTTCTGCAGCTGCTGTGAGCATCTTTGTAATGCCCCACAGCTGCTGCCATCCTATCACCTCTGGCTCACTTGCATCTTCATGTGAACTAGCAGAGAGAGCAGTGACAAGGAAATTAGCATCACCTCCTGCATCCTTCTTATACACAGCTTAGCACCAGGTAGCACAGCAGCAGGAGGACATGGGAGAGGAGAACAGCAGCTATGATAATTGTTCCAGGAGCTGGCACATTTGCTTATCCATGCTAAGTCATGGTTTGGTGTAGCTTTATGTGCATACTGGGTTACTGACTGGCTCAAGGTCTCCCAGTGAGCTTCACAGGAATTTGAACCTGGGCCTTCCCACTCCTGGCCTGATACTCTACAGTGTGGCATTTTCCTTAGGCTTAATACAATGTTTGAAAAACGACTGTCAGCTGCTGTTTCTTCTGCCCTTGCTCTTTCAGTTTTTAGCCTCACGTGTCCTGCCGAAATTATGGCCAAGCAAAACTACCTGGGGTTTTTTATTTTAAAAATCAGGAAATTAATTATTATTTTTAATTAAAAGCCAACTAAAATGTGTTTGTCAAAGTGTTTGTGTTGCCTTGTTTATGTGGTTACTGTTTTCCATTTTACTCACTCTGTTTTTACTGTAAGCTTGCTTAGAGTTGGCTGTAAATACTGGATTGCTTTAGACACCAGGCTCTGGTTTGTGCTGTGTTTAACTCTGAAAGTCTGTCATTCACAAATGTCCATCAGCCTTGTGTCTAGCAATGTCTGGCAAGTCTAGTTTAGTAGTCATGGCAATGTGCATAATACAGAGGGGGAGAAATTGAGGAAGGGACACTTCTAGGTGGAACAGAGAGTTAGTTGTTCCATCACCGAAAAAGTAAACATTGAAGTGGAAAGACACAAAAGGTACATCGATACTTTTAATATATGTGCAATCAAAGAGACAGACAGTCCTAACACCTCTCAAGCCAAAACAGAATAAATGCCATTTTGAAAAGTGTTTCGTTTATGTGGAAAAACATAAAGTAGCTTTACTTTTTATTATTAGTTTTTAAAGAATGATGTCAATACAACTACACCAAAAAAAATAAAGGAAAGGAACTAGATGTTCCACTGCTAAAATGCTTAGAAATCACAATTATCTGAGGAAGATAAATGCTTTGAAAAGCAACAACCTTGGTTTGTGGCATCTAAGATCACAAGCTACAAATGCATGAATCTCTTTGGTTTGTTCTATGTCAGATATGAAGAACTGGGGCGGTTGTTGGTTTTGCGTGGCTTAAATACAGGGGTACATTTCTGGAATGTGTAAATGCAGCATTAGGTAAATGTTGGTTGAAGGGATCAGAAAACAGTGCTGCTTGTGAGAGAGGCTGATGAGGGAGCAATACACCAATTGTTGGGTTGTAGGTAATTTTTCTCCAGCACATTGTTGTGCAGCAGCATGTAGGGTTGGTTTTTAATATTTACCATCCCGAAGACAGCAAACTCTTGAAAGCTCAATAAAACACATAGGATTTACCTATTTTAGTATTAAACGCTGCAGGATGACAAATGAGGAGCAGTGCCTGTGATAAGCAAACTGCCCCTGAAATTTTGCACAGGCAAAATAAGTCATGCCTTCCATAAAGCAATTTAGATCTATAATGGGGTCTGTTTAAAACAAAGTGTTATGCACCTGTAATCCCACTTCGAAGAAAAATGTGAAGGTTTAGTGGGAGGAAGCATAGGTGTCACGATGGACAGAATGAGTTTACTCTGTTGTCAAAAGAGCAGTGTGCCATGGCTCTGTGTAAGGTGGCTCAATTAAATAGAATCTTAAAGCATGAATAAAATAATAAAATGGTGATTTCAGACTGCTTCCCTAACAAGACTTTTTGGAGGGAACCTCTGCTAAGGTGTCCAATTCCCTGTTTGGTTTTTTTATTTGGCAGGGTTCCTACATATTTTGCTGCTGTGTAGCAGGAGCATTTTTCTTTCTATCACTGCACTTCAGTGTCAGGAGAAGCTGAAGGCATGGCTGAACTCATGTTAAAAAGCATAGGAAGCCTGCCAGAAAACAGGCAGCACTTTGTAGTGTAGCATAATAAATCACAATATATATCATATTATTAGTGTGAAGCTAATGTACTGAAGCCAAGATTGTATATAATGTATTATTTATTATACAGTTGGGGGAAATATCAGTCAGTCTATTACTAGTCTGCTATGTACTTTGCAGTGGGCCATGACCAAGATGGTTGCCTGCTCCACCTCCTTCCTCTCTCCAGGGGGGAGAAAAGTCACTACATCCCACTGACACACATGCACACTGAGGTTTAAGCAGGAGGGCAGTCAGTGGCCCCAGCACTATGGCAACAACCAGCTGGTCTCATATTGCAGAGGGACTGCTGGTCTAATTATGCAATTAAGAACCAGTAAAACAGTCTCCAGCAAAAGTAGTACTGTGAAGGTTAAACAAAGAATAAGATGTGGGTCCTACAAACCAAAATACCTAATGTGTCAAAAACCAGGATAAAGAGGTGCTTCTTCAGTGTATATCAGGAGCTACACAACAGAAATTGTGGACACACAGCCATGGCAAGGAAGTTCCATGATTTAAGGGCTATCTTAGAGAGGACCCTTTTCAGGGCTGCCATCTCCCATGTGTCTGAGAGCAAATGAACTACTAAAAATACTCCTTCTACTGGCCTTAACATCTGAGATGATCTGTAAGAAAGGAGGCAGTCTTCCAGATGTTTGGGGTCTAAGTCATTTAGGGTTTTAATTACCAATGTCAGTATCTGGAATTGGGCCTGGAAGGAAGCAACACAGGACACTGAATAGAGCAAGGAAATGGGCTTACTCGGGGCATCCTGCCCCAGGACCACAATAATTTGGAGCCAGCACCAGGTCTGCTATAATAGTGTGTCTCAGCTTCATAATTCCTTATGGATAAAATGAGCAGATGTTTTCTAGTATGCCACATGCTTAATTCCTATAGCCTGAGTCTTTCCTTACTTTGAAGTGTTATCTACTCTATATAAATATCAACCCTGCATGACCTCAAAAATTCTTAAGCTCTGTGCCTCCCACATATAAAATGTTGGTTTGTTGGCAAATTGGTTTGATGTTGTTGAATTTTTATGGTCTGTAATTCTTAGCAATTGATTTGTTCATGCATGTGCTTTGTAACCCAAGGGTATAGTTGAGAATTGTGACCAGCTCCGCTCATAGTTCAAGCAAAAGCATTTAAAGTTAATTGAAGGGTGCATATTATTGCCCTTACATCAGAATTATCACACCATTGATATCTTTTTTTCTGTCACAACAGCTTTGTTATTGATTGTGGTGTTACAAAATTGAGAGAAGAATGTTTTTTAAAAAGCAGATCCAATCTTTGTTTTCGAGGTACCCTCTGTGGGCTTTTGCAGATGACAGAAATATAATGAGGTGTGTTCAGGCATTTGGGGGCAGGAGCAGAGCACACATGTAAGCCCCAACCCTGATGTTCTGGTGTGTGTCCTTGACCTTCCCCATGTTGCCCCAAAAGGCCTGCTGCAGGAGGCTTCTACTCACATTCACTTGAGTAGATAGAGCAAGACATTCTCCTTGTTTTAAAGCAAATACAATGAAAAGTCCCTTGCACATCTTCCCTGCTCAGTGCAGAGGCGGTCAGGGACTTGTTGTGCAGGGCACGGTGCATGGGGACATTGCAGGCAGGGCTTGTGTGCCTGCCCCTGAGGGATGTCCATGCAGGTAGCATACCTGAACACACCTCTATTTTATTTACTCTATCAGGCCCCAGTGGTATGGTGTCATTTCCATATAGATGTGGGGGGGGGGGGGAGAGGTTCTTTCCTGCAGAAGAGAATAGTCTTACAGGTGGGTTTTTTAAAGTATAATACCGTATTTTTCGCTCTATAAGACGCACCAGACCACAAGACGCACCTAGTTTTTGGAGGAGGAAAACAAGGGGGGGGGGAATTAGGAATCTCAGAAGCCAGAACAGCAAAAGGGATCACTGCGCAGTGAAAGCAGCAATCCCTCTTGCTGTTCTGGCTTCTGGGATAGCTGCACAGCCTGCATTCGCTCCATAAGACGCACACACATTTCCCCTTACTTTCTAGGAGGGAAAAAGTGAGTCTTATAGAGCAAAAAATACGGTATTTTGTTACTGTACTGAAGTAGAACAGGCATCTCTTACTGGTCTTCAACACTTTTTAAAAATTGCTTCATTAATGCCCCTGCACTTTTACAGTAGAAGAGTGTTCAACCTCTATAAAAAGTGGGGTTTTTTTTTATAGAAACAATAAAGGAAGGTCACAATGTAGCACTGGTACGGAGAGTGAGGAAAATGTATTGTTTGGCACTATGCTACAGTCCAAAATACACAAATTCAGCAACAAAATGTGGCTTTTGGAGTGCAGAATAATACAATTTATGTGCAAGTCCAATAATTTTCTTGGTTTGCCACAGTAAAAATTCCTTTGTTTCATGCACATGCACACATGAAATCCTAAGAGGCTATGACTTTAAACAATGTTCTTCTGCAATTTCTGGATATTTCATTGGCGTTAGTGAAATAACAGCATTTAGTCAGTTGCAATATTGACTGTTTAGCTTTCATAGGATTTTCCAGAGACCCCCTTGAAACTAAAGAGACATATGTTTGTTTTAATAAACTTGAAACCTGAGGAAGGTTTCAGGAAATGGGGAGAACATATTTGTATTTACTATTTTAAGTACCAGTATATGCTTCCTCACTTCTGAGGGTATACCCTAAAATACTTAGTCTGATCCCCTGGCTGTGCTGGCAGCCAGCTGGCCTACCTGTGCTTTCCAAAATGCAGTGGCATAAGTTCCAGTAACCTTTCACCTTACATTTTTTGTTACTACATTGAGGACTCTGGTTTCTCTTCAGATCATATAAGCCTTCCATTCTTTTATTACGTCAGTAATTCCACTGCAAGTCTCAGTTAGCCAAAGAGACTTCCGTTCACCTAAATGTAGCTTTCCATTTGTTTTGTTTTTCCCTTCATGCGGCAGAGTGGTTTTGTGTATTGTGCAGATGATTCATTAAGGAGTTTTGATGCTCATATTACCGTGCCTTGCAATTCAAGAACTAGCTAGCAGAGATGAGCAGATTTTTTTAAAACATACACACTCCACTAAGAAAGGAGATGCTGCTGATTTGGCTGTGGTTTTGAACAGAATGGAAATGGCTTCATTCCCACCCAGATAAACTCGGGTTTTTTTTTTTTTTTTTTTGACTGAGTGAATTGATTTGGAATTAATGGCATAAACATGTCTCATTGGGCTTGTGAGACTTCAGATGTATCATATTAGCACAAACTGTTATCCAAATTAGGCCTATCAAAAGGATGATTATATTTGGTGCTACTTATACTGCTTACCACCTTGAAACATTCCAAAGCACTTTGCAAGCACAGCTTGAATCCAAAGATCCCTGTAAATAGTATCACCAGTTTTTCCTCCTCCAGAAGCAGCACCTTTATACCACATTACATGTCACTCTCTGCAATCCCCAAGAATAGCTTTAGGATAGCATGAAGGCTTGCAGGGGTGTGCAGAAATTGACCTGGTTCACATATAACATTAAACCATGATTTATCAAATTATTAAACCATGGGTTAGTGTCATGTATGAACTCTGTCCAGCAGCTTACCGGGAACTATGGTATGTTTGCTGCCAACAAACACAATGTGAAGCCATGGTTTCTTATTGTCATATGAACATGTTTTGCTGTAATTGTGGCTTGCTGTAAACATACAAACCCAACACTCATCCTTAACTGTGGTTTGTTTTATCACACCACCCAAGACACTCATCAGAAGCAAAAGATAAGAACAACAAAACAAACTTTGGAAAAACTGACCAGCTTGCTCTGTGACAGCTATTTAGTTTAGAAAAAAGTGATAATTCCATTATATTGATGTGTTCATTGATATGGAAGTTTTAGAGCAGAAACCGTAACATGTTGCAGGCACTAATACCTTTACATATGTTGCTAAATTAGACATTCTTCATAAATCATAGATTTTTGTACTCAAACTGAAAAAGAAACCAGATAGGATAACTCATATGAAAAGCAAGCTGCAAAAGGAGGAATGCATAATAAAACCATAAGTAAAAAATGAATATGCTTTGCCATCTCCTGTGAACTGAGTCTAGCAGAAACACAGTACTGAGAAGAAATATTTCAGATAAGGAGAAAAGATCTCTAGAATCCACACACAGCTGGAGAACCCAACATAAAATTTAAAGCTGCATATATGCAGAGGCATGTTGCTCTGGGTAGGAATCACAGATTTCTATCAATTTGTGGGACTTTAGCATAAAAATAAAAGCAAGTCAGGGAAGAATTGCTGGTGCTGTTGTTGTGCGTTGTTCCCACCACTGAAATAAATTATATTGAATCCCATATTCCTTTAACTTTGTGGTCTGTACATAGATCCAGAGTGAACGCATTCTGGTAGATGAGAATAATCAGTCAAAATATATATGTATAAAGAATTAAGGAACTTCTTCATACTTTCCCTGAAAAATAGGACAAGCCCATCTACCTTGGCTGCCCATCTACCTTGTACAGAATGGATGAAAGGTATGCCACATTGTAAATCTGCAGAACTCTAAACAAAATTCAACAGGCTGCATTTCAGCTTGTGACCTCACTATTAAAAGTCCTTCCAAACCAGTAAGGGAAATATGGACATGTAAGCATCCCATCTGTACATGCAGATCCTGCATCTATTAGGGGTGATAATGTAGCAGATAGAGATTGTTTCCACCAGTAAGCCAACTTTTGAGATTTCTGATAGCGGAACACTGATCTATCAGTTTGGACCATAAATTGTTTGGTTGTTTTTGTACAGGAGCTTTGCAGAACACCAAATTTTGAACATTGAGGCAAAATTGTTCTACAGAAGTTTCTAAAAGATTTTGTAGAGTTTTGCATGTAGAAGGCATGCCCCAACAGGGCTCTTGTGATCTTTTTGTGCTGGGTACATATGTGATCTAGGTAAATCCCATTAGTTAAAAAGACTGACCTGTGTTGCCATGGGTTGTTGTCATAAAGTAAGCAAATTGCAGTTATCATCATCCACAATGGGAATAGCCTATTTTTTTGTGTGTGCTAAATTTAACCTCTTGTTTAAATAGGAGTGGACATATAGGACAATCAACTAGGACCGAGCACTTGTACATTGCTAAATCTTGACTTTCCTACTGAAATCTTTTCACATTACCAACTCCTGTTGATGTTGTCTGTTAAAAATTCTTGCACACTGCAACTATCAATGCTTGTCTGATGTACACAGCAGCATGTTTCTCTTTGGTATAATTCAGTAAGCCATTGGCTGAATGGGCTGAAAAAGGCCAATCATATGTGCCTCATAAAGGTATCAGCATTACACATTTCTTACTTTCAAGGTTTAATTAACCTCAAAAATAGTGGTGCATCCTTAAATATTCCTTCACTTCCAAACAAAATACTGTAGAACAAATTAGAGGTTTGAAAGGATGCTAGGTCAACTAACCATATGTAATTGGTCTTTCTAGTAGGTGGATAAATGACTAAGGAATATATGTTGGAAAAAAGGAAAATGTTGATCCCTGGTTCACTTTAATTGTGTGACATTCATAGCCATTTGTCAAAAAATGACGGATGCAGTGACTGCAACTTGCAGCATCGCCTAAAGTACAGTAAAGTTTCTTCCATTTGTCATCATGACCTCTTCAGTCTTGAAGCTGTAGAAATGAAATTGACGTTTTATGTCCCTTCACATTCCTATTGTTGCCTAGGAGTGGATTATAATAAACTGATACAATGAATCCAACACAGGACTGAATAGAGCATTCAAAGCAACAAATGACAAATATTACTTAGGAAGTTTGTAAGACAGTGTAATTGTTATAACAGTACAAACGTCATTACTAATAAAAGAAAGAGATAAAAACTAAATTGAATGCAATAAACATGGCATTGACTCAATCAAGATAAGAGAAGTTGGGAAGCAGTACTGCTCAAAAACATACCCCCTCCTTTTTTATAATGCAGGATTGGAAAAATATTTTGACTCCAAAAGGAGAATCTGATCAGCCGAGTTAAATTACATGAATAATGCTAACGTATTTCAGGGAATTGGTTTTTTTCTTCTTTATAGCCGAAATGTACCTTCTTCATTTATAACATTGATATGCTCTGCATTACGCAGTTAAATATTATGAAGAAAGGAATAGGAAATTACTGATATACTAATATGAGAGTTATGTTCTCGGCATGATGAGTGGGGAATATGTTACATAGCTTGCATTAATGAGAATTGTGTACAGCATCGAAAATGAACTGCCGAACCATTTTGTATTTCTTCAGTGGCACGTTGTATGATTCTTTCTGCTTCAGATTTGGCCAATCTTAGCTGCTTTTGTTTTCCTCTCTCTTTTTCAGAGCACTGAAAGTCAATAGCTGGGCTACAGTTATAGGTTTCAAAATCTTAGAAAACCTGTGGGTTGTGCACAGTTAATCTTCCACACAATTGTAGGTTTGCACTATCAATGAGTATTTATTTCTTGGTTTTTTTAATACATAGTCCTAACAACCCTCCTTCAACTTTGCTCTTCTGCTGTTAGGATAGTGTGTCTTTCATAATATTTCACGAACCCCTCTGCCAATACTAGAGAAAGATGTGTTATCACTCAAGAATGCTTTAAGATCGTGGGAGAATGGATACAGTCAGTGCTTTTAAAAAAAAAAAAGGAGGTACCAGTATTCATTTTTTGGCTGTGGGTGCCAGCAAAAGATGGATTCCATGGAAAGCAAAAAATAGAGGTGACAGTACCATCACACACACATAAAGCACTGAAGAAGAAATTGAATATAAACTGAGGATGAAAATTTTATCTCGCATGTAATAATCAGAAACTGGTGGTCTTCCGGATCTAATTAGAAATAATGTTTCAACAGAAAAAGAAACATTCTAAACGGTGAGCTATTGATTGGGTGTTTCAAAAGAGAGAAAGAAAAATTGAACAAGTTATTATGGGGCTAAGTAGGCTGAGAAACGGTATGCCCCTCAGGTGGCATGCTCTTTCAAGAACTACAAGTCCCAGAGTTCCTCCTGGCAGGAGGAAGGGACAGGTACCCTGACCATCTATGCTGGAAAGGTTTGACCAATCCTGGTTCACAAATCAACTAGCGGTGATCTCAAAGGAGAGACCCTCCTTGAAAATACTTTTTCAGATAGCATCAATATCTGGAATGAATAAGAGTTCCAAACGTCCCTCCCCTTGTTCCTGCCACCCCCCAAATTCCTTAGTACCAGCCTCCAAAAGGCTCTCTGCACCTTTCTATTTAGGTAAAGATAAAGGTACCCCTGTCCGTACGGGCCAGTCGTGTCCGACTCTAGGGTTGTGCGCCCATCTCACTTAAGAGGCCGGGGGCCAGCGCTGTCCGGAGACACTTCCGGGTCACGTGGCCAGCGTGACATCGCTGCTCTGGCGAGCCAGCACCAGCGCAGCACATGGAAACGCCGTTTACCTTCCCGCTATAAAGCGGTACCTATTTATCTACTTGCACTTAGGGGTGCTTTCGAACTGCTAGGTGGGCAGGAGCTGGGACCGAAAGACGGGAGCTCACCCCGCCGCGGGGATTTGAACTGCCGACCATACAATCGGCAAGTCCTAGGCACTGAGGTTTTACCCACAGCGCCACCCGCATCCCTACCTTTCTATTTACTTGCCTGCAAATGGGGACGGTGGCAGAGATTGGTAGAAGGTGAAGAGGTTTTCCCCCTTGCTTCCCCTTGAGTTTTTGGACAGAGTTTTTGGCTTCCCAAGTGCTCTATCAGTCTTGATGTGCTGTTTCTAACAGTGTCAAAAAGTGGAGGAAGAGAGGGAGGGAGGGAGGAAACTTTTCCCCCTGCTGCTACTGCCACCATCTCCTCTTTCAAGTTAATAATGGGAAGGATGGAAAGAATGCCTTGGGGCTCATGTGGAAGGGATCCTTTCATTTCATGACACTCTCAGATTGTCTCAAGAAACTTGTTTCCAGTTTTGGGGGAAACAAATCTGTTTATTTCCAGTTAAGCCCAAGAAGAGCCTAGGGACCTTCATGTATCTCTAATAATCAGGGGCAATGGGATTTGAAGAATAGTGGGATCCAATGTTGCTGATAGGATTTACAGGTCCCAGAACATTTGCGAGTAAATGAGTTAGGCCTCTGGTCATAATGCCCTTCATTTTAATACAAATCAGGAATCCAGTAATGTAAGGAGGGTAAACAATGTGAATGAAAAGAGGTTGGTGGAGGATATTGTTCAGTCTTGCAATTTATCAAAACAAACTAAGGTTCATGTGAGAGAACAGCAGGCCTTATTATATACTGGCACCAGGCCAAAAAAGAATATTATTGGGCAGTGGGCATGGAAGCAGTGGCGGGGGGTGGGGGTGGAATACCTGCCTTGTTGCAGGATTGATAGCTATCCTACAACAAAGAGCTATGCATTCCAACATGCTACATCACATGGTCAACAGCCACATGCCTCTGGATGTATTTCTGCTATTGAAGGAGAGGACATACAGCTCCTAAGTAATTATGTTCTAGAAATAGTATAAATCATTCAATAAATAGTACACATGATACACATGTGTGCTCATGCTTGTGTCCATGCATGTACATCTTGTTGCTATGCTATTCCTTTCATTCTGAAACCTTAAAATTCAAGGAGCACATTCCCTGAGAATAGTTTAATATACAGACATGCATACAGATCTAGATATAGACACACAACTATATCATGCAGGTATGGGAATGAGTTGACTTATTCTGTGCTGATCAGAATCACAAACAATATCCAATAGCATTTAAACAACAGCATTCCAGACAGTAATAGCCCGTCCATTCAAAATATTGCAGGTTTTAGGGCTAGAGAAATGGCATTTCTTCTCTACAGAACAGCAACTTTGAGAGAGGACATGCAGACAGTGTGCAATGAACGCGCCTTTATTCCAAACAAAAAACCTGAACATATGGAAGGGCCTCTAGATATTTCTTTCTCCTTCCATTCCTCATTATGAACTCAGAACTGAGTTTCTCAGCTAATTTGAATGCTGGAGTCAGTAGCATGATAATAGTACGCAACATGGTCTTGCAGCATTACTCTCCTCAAATGCATGCCAACAGGCAAAGCAAAGCAAAACTGATGGTTTCTTATAGGAACTTAACCTAGGCAGGTGGTGTCAGCAATTATGGAACATTGCACTTGCTGAGAAACTGATAAAACTGCACAAGACCACCAGAGAATCAGAGACTTGGGTGGAGGGAGTGGTTTCCCCTTTTATTATGTATGTTAGCACAGAAAGCACACCACATAAACCACCAACCACTCATAGGCTATATCGGAGAGATATTTGGGGTGGATATCTAATGTTAGTATTTCATTCTCCCATTGCTGGGTCATATGATCCTGTGTTTACTTTTCTGTACTGTTATGCGTATGGGAACGGAAGTCAGTCTGAGAAGCTTCCGCTCTTTGTTCTCTCTCTCTCTTCTGAGGGAACTGTCTGTGTGAGAAGACGCAGCTCACTGCTCCTCATGATGCTTTTGTTTTCTTTGCTGTAAATAAAGACTCATGCTAAATATCCAGCACAAACTTGCTTTTCGTTTACTCTGTTAATGTGTGTTCACATCTATGGATGTGGGTTGTAGTGTTCTATGGGACTGAGTCACGAGGAAGTATTCATAGGCTTGCAGCTTAATTCTCCCAGAATGATCTAATATTTATGCCATCTTTTAAACCTGACAAACAAATTGGCTGCAGCCTGATGAAAAACAAAATTTCCATATTACAGTAAGGTTTCAAAAATGATATCAGTTTAAGAACTGAAAATGAGGGTTAATGGAAGCCCATGCCATTAATTTTGACTTGAGCCATTCCCCCCCTCCTTCCTTCCTTCCTTTCTTCACATCAGGCTTGTCTTCCTTCCCTTGGAACTTGGCTTTCAGTACCCCATGCAATATTCATGTATTGTTGTTGATTGAAAAGCAATATCTGTATCTACTGTGATAAACCAACAGGGGGATGCCATAGAACTAATAGCAGTGAGCAATGAATGACAAATACCATTTGAGATGTCTGTATGTTGCAGCTATATAATTTAGTCATCTTTTAATAACATTTTACAAAGGCTCATAAGAGTGATGTAAGCTTTAGTGGCATATATCAGAGTCCGCCCAGCTTGAATTGCTCTCTATTAATCATTTCGGACACTTCCTAACTGCTGTATTTCCAGTAAGTAGCTGCTTTGGCTTACTCCATTCTTTGCTTAATCACTGGCAAGCCCCCTAGAACTACTGTCAAATGCCTGCAGACTTAAAGGGCTTCTTTTAACAACTCTAGGGGTTATTCATAGTAAATAAAAGCCTGAGTGGTTACTTAAAGAATTACTGGATAATTGCTGTCAAACATCTAAAAGTGATCTCTCCAGTAGATATGCTTTTAAAATATGCACCCAACACCACAGCAAAAATGAAAGGTAACATGGAACATACTGTAAAACAAGACCTCAAATAGATTTCAGTAAATGTCAAATAAAACACAAGTGGGTGGAAATGGGGAAATTAAATAGGAATAAATTACATTAGAGGGAATTTTAAAATTAAAATTGTAACCTCACATTAATAGTACATGACACTTTTTTATGTCAGGAGGGCTTTAAACTTCACCAGGATCATATATCTGGCAAGTCAGGGATCATGTATTTATAAAGCTGCAAAATGGAATTAGAAACACAAGAGTTATGTTTATTAGAATTTCTGGAAAGTGGTTAGCCGATAAGCAGAAGGTAAATGGAATTTGGTCACACACTTGCAAGAATAATTTTCATGCTTAAGCCAAACAATGCAGCCATTCCTGAAGTCAGATCTGAAAAGGCAGGAGAGCAGGCCTGCGGGGCTTTTGAAGCTGAGGCAACTCAAGCCTTATAAAGTATCATAAATTAACAGTAGAGCTTTTCACAGACATTATGAACTACTGAAGCTTTTGTTGGCATAACTGAAGGTAGCATACACTTACAGTTCCTTAGAATGGAACCATCCTGTTATAAATTGCTTTGATTAAGCAACAGCAGTCCATAAACGTAAGCCTGCTGATGGATTTGCAGTTGCCGAAAAGTTAGAAGTAGCTACCCAGTGTACACAGGAAAAGCCCAGAGCCAGCATTTTGTGTTGTTGTTTTTTTTAAAAAAACCTCTGTACCACTTGATTGTAGTGAAACCTCTAAGCACTTTATATTGCATGTGGTATGTTGATAACCATAACAGATACAAACCTACCACTCCCAGCTCCCTGTTCAGTCTTCATGCACAAGAGTTACATTTAAATGGAAAGCTATTTACAATGTGCTTCTGAAGACTCAAACACATTTGTTAGTTCCTTAGATACTAAGACATTTGGAGATTATTAAATCAGTATCTTGAATGATTCAGAGGTGATAGCAAAAAAAAAGTCATTGAACATTGCTTAAGATGTTCCCATTCTTATCACAAAAAGGGAGCACTTTTAGTGAAAGCACGTGAAGACTTTGAGGCATAGATCTGGCTCCCTGAAGTATCTGTGCAGTGGGAGGTGGTAAACACAGCTGCAATGCGCGTTACATGCTAAATATTTGTGTGCCTGCATTTCCTGTAACAAGTGAAATAATCTTAAATTGAACTGAATTGCAGAGTTTCCTAGCTCTAGTGCTAATAAAGATCACACCTCTGCTATGTTTTTCCTTTTTTATGCACTTAGTCAAAGGTAAAGGTAAAGGGACCCCTGACCGTGAGGTCCAGTCGCGGACGACTCGGGGTTGCAGCGCTCATCTCGCTTTACTGGCCAAGGGAGCCGGCGTATGGCTTCCGGATCATGTGGCCAGCATGATTAAGCCACTTCTGGCGAACTAGAGCAGCACACGGAAACACCGTTTACCTTCCCCGCCAGAGCGGTTCCTATTTATCTACTCGCACTGGTGTGCTTCCGAACTGCTAGGTTGGCAGGAGCAGGGACCAAGCAGCAGGAGCTCACCCTGTCACGGGGATTCGAACTGCCAACATTCTGATCGGCAGGCCCTAGGCTCTGTGGTTTAACCCACAGTGCCATCTGCGTCCCTTAGTCAAAGCAGGTACCAATTCTGCAGTTCTTCCCCTCTTGCTTCCTTGTGCAGTTCATAAATTGGGGGTAGATGAGTGGGTGCAACATATTTAAATTTTAATTCTCAGTTTTGGTGGTCAAGAACAGCTAGCACTCTGTGTTGCAAATTTGTGTAGATTTTAGAAAAAAAATATAAAGGGTGCTCCAGTGGCGCCAAAGCTTTGGCCAATTCTGCACAATATTTCCAAATGTGTTTTTAAGGCAGACCGTGTCTAAAATAATTGCTAACCAATGTTGAGCCAGTTTTGTGAGCCACTTGGGAATCTAATGAAAATCCATTTCAGATTTTACTTTGGAAGGATCTCAGATATGGAGAGTTGGTTGTGTTCTGTTCATTACACCAGATGGTATCCCATTTGGTGATTGCTAGTTTATTTGCAGCATGGTACGTATTTTGTTTCAAGGAAAGAGGGACAAGTTAAATCACTTATATGTGTGGCCCATAATCTGCATGATCAAAAGTCCACAGAAGCTATCAGAAATATTTGTTTTAACTTTGGCAATTGTTTAGTTAATACTGAACTTCTGAACTGCTGCAGGAAATAATCTAGTAAAAGCTAATCCTAAAGTGATATTTATTTCAGGGAGATTTCTTGGCTGAAAGAAAATCATCTCTGCATGCCCCAAGAATTTAAAGTACCAAGGAATAAAACTGAGGGAACAATGGTTCCACGAGTCTCCTGGTATTTTTATGTTGCAAATGTTTGCATATCATAAAACCACATTTCATTTATGCATCACTAAAACAAGGGCTAAAAGCAGATATTATTCAGTGTTGTTGATATACAATATCTTCAGTGATAAGGAAGGAAACATGTGTCATGGTGGTGCTTAAGAACTGAACAACATTATTGAGATGTTTTAACTTAGCTATAGCTTTAGAATTGGCCTGGATTCATCTATGGATCTTTTAGGGAAAGCTGGGGCTAAAATGATAATATCTGTTTCACGTGGGCACTAATATGGAATTCCTGAAAGCAATTCCATTTCTGTATCCCTTTATTAATTGTATGGGACTACTGATTTAGGTCTATGTGGCGCAATGTCAATAAATTATGATTTAAAAAAACACCAGTATTTATTTTCTGTACCCACTCCTTAATAATGAAAGATTTTCAATAATAAATCTGGTGTGTGAGGAGTTCTCTCATGAAACCTGTAAGAAGTCAGCCATGGCTCCTTGTTAGGGAGCTGAAGGACATATCTCACCAAACAGCGACAGGTATAAAGAGTTAATAGCTTACAATTGTATTTTAGATTGTGTTCAGTCCAAATATGTGGCAAGTAGCTAATGCCAAGTCTGTTTTGCTGGCATCAGTCTGCTCTGATGTTTCCTGAGTTCCCAGGGCACACTCCGTGATCACTGGCAGCAGTAGCCATGGACAAAGAATGACATAATTATTGTTATTGTTATACCTCACCCATCTGACAGGGTTGCCCCAGCCACTCAGGGTGGCTTCCAACAAAATATTTAAAAAAATGAAATATCAGACATGCTGTATTTCCCACATCATTCCATGCTGCTTATCACCTCCATGGAGGAAGTAGGCAAGACTGCTCCAACCTGCTCTGCTCTTCTTCAGTACTTACCAAGTGCTCTGCAGTCATTCCTAGCACTTCGGAAATATCAGAGCAGATGGGAAGATTTTGCGCACACACACCTGAGCACTCAGCAATCATCAGAGCTATTTGGAGGACTTGGTCCACCCACCTCCACCATGGAGGAGAGAAGTGGAAGGAAAGAGCAGCAGGGAACACATTATGTCTGTCTTTGTTCATTGTCGCCTCCACAGACAACACAATGAGTGTCTCTCTGTTGAGCCGAGAATCATAGAATTGTAGAGTTGGAAGGGACCACAAGGGTCATCTAGTTCAGCCCTCTGCAGTGCAGGAAACTTTTGCCTGATGTGGGGATCAAACCCAAGACCCTGAGATTTAAGAGCCTCATGCTCCACCAACTGAGCTGTTGAGAGCTGAAGGGGGTGCGGTGCTAGGGGCAGGGGAATAAGTCTGCGTGTGGTTGTTTGTCTGCGTGTGATTGCGAATAACCTGTGTTGTGTATTAGGTGTTTGAAAAGTGTGTGATTGTGGGCCACCCACTTCGACTCGGCCCCCACCTTCTTTGGGATCTGACCCCACCCACTGTAGGGATGATTTTAACCACAGTAAATGCTAAAACCCGGAGAATGTTCCTAACTTTGTTATAGATTGGAACCCAAAGTTCTAATATAGCTACTATATCATGTTTATTTGGAGTTTCAATGAAGCTTATCTATAAAACATATAGTAATGTATTTTAGAGACATCATATGCACTACCCTTGCATTTCAGTAGTATTTCAGTCCTCCCAATAGTTTTTAGTTATATAAGGCAAACGCAAGTTCATTCACAGATCTATCATAAAATATATTTCGGTCTCACTTATTCACTATTGACTGTCAGAATGGTTAAGATGGTTCCATGACAGATTGAATATGAAATAAGGAAAGAATGAAAATACAATATTTGGACCATGAAATCTGCCAGAAATAGCTGTCTGAACTCCAAGACCCAGTTTATATGTTTAACAGAATCACACCTTTTCTGGACAGTACCAATCTAGGTTGCAAGTTAGAGGCTGTATATTTGACTACTCTTGCTTTAAAAAACTTTTTTTCTGAATTAAAAACACAAACATATCAGGGTGAAAAGTTCAGCAGAGTACACATTCTATTCCACACACACCCTCCGCATTTGGAAAGGGGCTCTCTTTTCTTTAATTAGGAACATTTTCAAATAGGCAACCGTACCCCCACCCCCAGTTGTAATCTGAAGTAGTATAGTAAGTAGTATAGTAGGGAAACTTGATTTGCTGACTGACAATTTTCTGAGGTATCTGCAGCCTTTAAAATTGCCTCAACCAATTCTTAAGGCAAAGGCAAGCAGCTGGAAGAGCAGCTTTCCCCATTGCGGTGGTGCATATGTTTTATTAGGATTGAAACAGAAATGTTTCTTTTTAAAATAATTTTTATCAAGTTTTACATTTGAATTCAACACAATCATCATTATCACAGAAATAAAAACATACGTGAATCCCCATCTCCCCCCACCCCCGTCTTCCCTCAACTTCCTCTTCTGGTTCTTTAAATATCAGTTTCTCCTGCTTGTTTTGTTCTACCTTAATTTTGTATTCTTTTAGCTAAACATTATTGCATTCTTATCATTTTTATACCATATTTTCCCAAATTACATCTTACGTTTTATTATTTTCCCAGTTATTGCCTCTTAACTTTTATATTTGTTTTCTTAGTTGTAAGTGTTTAGAAGTGAGTCTACTTCTTTACACTGTTTCTGTAAGTACATCATAAACGGTTCCGTCTTTTTTAAAGTCTCTATTTTCCTTGTCTCTAAGTTTTCCAGTGAGCTTCGCCATTTCAGCATATTCCATCAATTTTACTTGCCATTCTTCTTTGGTTGGTATCTTGTCGTCTTTCCAATTTTGGGTTAGTAATATCCTAGCTGCTGTTGTAGCATACATAAATAGTTTCTTCCACTTTTTTGGCAAGTCTTGACCTGTAATGCCTAGCAGAAAAGCTGGTCTTTTGACAAAAGTTATCTTTAAAAAAATTTCAATTTCATTATAAATCATTTCCCAATAGCTTTTGATTACTTTACAGTTCCACCACATGTGATGAAACAGAAATGTTTCAATCCTGTTTCAGTGGTTAAAAAAACACAACTGAAACAGGCAATTTGTGTTCAGGCCTTAAAATTATATTATTTAAATGTTTGATTACAAAGATCCAAGCAGTTTTCCCAAACACATATGTGAGCCTTCCTTTCCTTTCCTCCCCCCCCCCTTTTTTTGCATTTTGCTCTGAGTATGTTCCCCCTATTGCTTTTATTTATAATGCTCCAGAAGGGAGTGGGTGTCTCCTGCAGTCTGGTTTTGTATCTGTCATGAATTACCTTCGCTAAACACCCGGTCCTCCGTTTCTTATTTTCTGCATGTTTACACCAGATGGGTCACACCCTGAGACTGTACCCTTGACTTTCCTTGCAAGTGTAAAATTTAGTTTTTGATCTATATTTGTGTTCACACACATGTGCTTCAGGCTACAGATTACATTTAAGCAGCTGAAACTCAATAACACCTATTCCAGTTAATTATATTGGATTGGAATCCCCCCCATACCAACAAAATATTACCAATTAGCCTGTACAGTCGTACCTCGGAAGTCGAACAGAATCCGTTCCAGAAGTCCGTTCAACTTCCAAAACGTTTGACTTCTAAAACACAGCTTCTGATTGGCTGCAGGAAGCTCCTGCAGCCAATTGGAAGCTGTGGAAGCCCCGTCAGATGTTTGGCTTCCAAAAGAACGTTCGAAAACCAGAACACTCACTTCCGGTTTTTGATCCTTCAGGAGCCGGAACGTTCGACTTCCAAGGTGTTCGGGAGCTGAGGTATGACTGTTAATAAAAGGATGTATCCATGCCTATATGCAGTGCTTTTTTCTAAAAAAAAGTTTAGTGGTACTCTCATTACCCTACTAATACTGCCCCTCAATGAGGCCAAACTTAGATTCATAAAATGTTTAGGGGTATGTGTCTCACCCAGAAAAAAGCACTGCCTATATGTACAACAGGAGTGGACAGACTTCAGGCTTGTCAGAACTACTTTTTAAAATAAAACCCCAAGATATACCAACCACTGCTAGATGTAAAAGAGTTAGAAGTAGAGAATAGGATGCCTCTGAATAATGTCTGTGCCTGGAAATTCATTTTAAATAGCACAACGGAGAGCACTTTCACTGGAAGTCCACTCCTGGTTAGTCTTCTTCATTTCAGCAGCCTAATTTAGGTATAAAAGGTTATTTTGTTATTGCTGTTGTTAAACCAGTGGGAATCAGTAATGCATGTCAATCTGCTGACAGTCACTCAGAGATCTTCGAGTCTGCCCTGCCCAATTATACTTAATCCCATAGCTGAGTTTACCTTTAAAAACATACGTCTCCATATAAGCATTAGAGCCCTCATCCTATTTAACTGTTGTTATTTGTTACAGTCTAGATGCATTTACAATTGTATTGAACCCTAAATTTCCCATGGAGATGCATTTTCCCATGTTACTCCGTTCATAGAACTCTCTATACTTAATATAAAATTCTTGTCTTAGTCAGCTCTCTCATGTGTCCAGTCTTGTTTGCAACCCCAAACCTAGTCCCTGGCTCCATTGCTAACTCATCCATGCTGCTACTGAAACTTAATAACCCCACAATAGCATTAGCTTTTCCATTCAAAAAGGCCTACAATTAGTCATCAGTGTTACAGGACCGCCTCTTTAGCAGCTGCCATAAACACTGATGAATTTCTGAGGCAAAAGGAAAGAGATGCAGAAGAGTGCCTTGCTGAATCACGTCAGAGCTCCATCTAATTCAGTCTCCATAATGCCTTCCTATATAGCCCTAGGAAGCTCACAAGCAGCCTTTATCTGCTGTTTGGGAAGCAGCTATTGTCTATGTTTGGCTCTGATGTGCAATGTATACCGCTTCCAAACATTTGCATGGGTTGATAGAAGCCACAGCACAGCTTTGATGTGCTTGGTGCATTTCTCAGAACAGTGTTTAGTTGTTGAATCTGGCTGCATTTTAAGGAATTAAGCTTGATGTGGTTACTGGATCTACAGTGCCAGTGAGTGCCCTAGAGGTACCAGAAGTACTCAAAAAGTGAAGAAGCCAAGTAGTCTTTTTGCAGCATTCTTTATATTAATCTGCTTTCTCAGTTCTGGAAAAGTTATGGAACATTGCTATGGATTTCCTTTTCTTTGGATGAGGGGTCACTGCAGACTTACAGGTTCGTTTGTAATATCCACTTATTTCAAGCTGAGCAAATAGTAAGAGTAAGCCAATACCGGTTGAAATATTAGTCCCCAAAAGCTATCAGGTCAGTAGCAAAGGCAGAGAAATCCAAAGGTTTTAATATGCACTGTAGGGACATACTGCTACATATTACAGTGGTACCTCAGGTTAAGTACTTAATTTGTTCTGGAGGTCTGTTCTTAACCTGAAACTGTTCTTAACCTGAAGCACCACTTTAGCTAATGGGGCCTCCTGCTGCCGCCGCGCCGCTGGAGCCCAATTTCTGTTCTTATCCTGAAGCAAAGTTCTTAACCTGACGCACTATTTCTGGGTTAGTGGAGTGTGTAACCTGAAGCGTATGTAACCCGAGGTACCACTGAACTAACTTTATTACAAATGTAGGACACAATCAGGATTCAGTTTGTCACTCTGCTGTAGACTGGCCACAGACCCTTAAGGTTTTACAAGAAATAACAACTTAACAACACTCCAGAAAGTCTACATTCCCCTGCTCAGGAATACTACAGTCAATGAGCTGGTTTGGAAGATACCCCAGTCTGTCCAAAGGGAGGTGGGAAGGAGGACATGAAGCTGCTCTTCCCATCAGATGCACTGACCCGCACTCAGTGCACTGTCCCCACCTCCGCCTGTACATGCAGGGATGGATTGTCTGATTGTCATATATTATTCAAACACAACAATTACATTTTCCAAACTCAATTCAGGAAAACAATTTGTATATGCATAGGGAGCAGTCAGAAATTTTGTTCGTACCTCTGCAGAAAGGGAACCAGACAAAATGGGAGTGGCATGCACATAATGTGCCCCAGAGAAGCTTTGTGTACTCACTCACCTCCACACATTTGGCCAGATCAGGGAAGAAAATATAATCCAAACTAGCCCAATTTATGCTTCCAAGACTCAGATACTTCCTATTTATATTGCCTTTCCCTATTTATATTGTTTAGGGTAACAGTTTGTAACTTTAGATAAAATTGGCTAGTTGGGTGGGTGGGGGGAACAGGCATGCTGCAAATTTTATCCTTATTTACCAATTTTCTTGGGTTGACTGTTTTTCTATCAGTCTCTTAATTATTAATGTAATTTTAGTGGGCAACTTAATAAATTGTTTACTTAGTTAATTCAGATAGCAATTTATATGATTATTGCCTGACTATAAAAGCTTTTTTAATAGAACAGGGTTTTTTTTTTGTATCCAGCAGAATAACAAGTTCTTTTATTATTCAAACACAGCTTACTTCTTGCTGTTTTCAATAAGATTTTTAATAAATATGTAAATTTAAAAATTAATTTACTGCATATGTTTGGCAGCGTGATGTTTGAGCTGACAAAAGTTTGATGGATTGTAAAATTATCCCCCTAAAAATCATCAGTCATAGTAAACAGAATGTATCAACCTCTGGTAATTTTACAGCTTTTTCTTCATCTTATCTTCTGTTAGGAACTCACTTAAAATTGATTATAATGCACTATATTTCTGGAGCCATAATTCATTCATAGATTAATTAGATTTTAGGTTAATATCCTATCATAGTGTGGGATAAGAGCCAAGAGAATGTTTTCTGGTTGTTACAGAGCTGCAGTAGAGAAACCTTGATTACTGTTCCCGTGTGGTTTCAACTGCCAAGACTAATCACTAATCAAATTCAAACCACATAAAATGAAACATCCTTCATGCCATTTAGTTTTCTTTTACAGTACCATGAATTCTTCATTGACATAACTAGATAAGCTGGATTTTTATTTTTTATTTTTTAAAAAGGGATGCAAGCGGTTTTCTACCATAGCATTAATTATTCCAGTTTCACACTTCTGCCCTGATCCACTCACCCATATGCTCATAGATGCACTTCTTCCTTGTTTTCTTTTTTAAAAATGCATGCAGGGTACCCATTCATTTCAATTGTGAAAGCTAATCCCGCTGTACAAAGGGATGTACTTAGCCATGGCTTTCCATTGATGAAATGAATGAGAGAACTGTTTGAGGATGGGGTACTCCGTATATGAATTTTACCTACTGTGCACTGAGTAAAATCCAAGAACAGTCTGCTGGAGCTGAACATTTATCAGTAGAAGTACATTTGTATTAGGTACTGTCATGTCCCCAATTCTGTATCATAGAACACAGCCAGAAGTGCGGATGACATAGTCTCTGTATAATAGTAACTGTACTTTTCTATGCAGTTGCACTTGTGAGAGGGGTTCAACAGCTGATCTTAAAGAACAGGTAGAGTCACATAAGAGAAGATGGCCCTTCAAGTAGCTTGGATCCATACTGTTAAGGGCTTTATAAGCAAGAGCCTGTAGCTGATAAAGCAAGGGAGTCACATGATCCCAGCACCTTGCCCCCAGTTAAGATTATGGCAGCAGCATTCTGCACCAACTGAAGCCTCTGAGTTATTTTAAAGGGCAGTTCCCGCAAAGAGTCATCAGGTTAAGATGTGATGAATGCAAGTGAGAATACCAGAAACAGATACAACTGGGGCACTGAGCCTGGCCACAGTTGATGCATGGGCACCTATCTAATTTCTGTGTTCTAAGAGTGGTACACAGAGGGAGAACAATAAAGTCCCCATCCCCCCAAAAAAGACAGATATGTGCATAACCAGATAAACAACCCAATTAACACTCACCCCAGAGCAAATATAAAAAAGCAGAAAATAAGTCCGTAAGGCCTGGAAAAATAGGTGAGTGCATTCTAACTCATTTAAAAAATGATTTATTATCCTTTTTAAAGATCAGTGAATTCTTGTAGATGACACACATGCTGAAATTAACATAACAAAATGAAAATCCATTTAAAATCCTGCAGAAAGCAGAAAAGAGTGTAGAGGGGAATTGTCTGTATAGCTTGTGGTGGCCCAGAAGTGGAGTACTGATCAGGGCAAAACATGGTGAACAGGTGTGTACTAGAAATATATTTTTGCAGATGATATCAGCAAAAATTTGCTGCTCCAGATGTAGGCATGTATCATTTGAATTCTGCAAAGACAGTATACAAAAGTGAAATTTCCAACTTGCTTTCAGGGTTTTTGGCATTTTGCACTAAGTATGCAGGATTTGACAGCTGATGGCTTAGGCAGGTGTAGATTTTAATAGAGGCTGAGCCATTTGCCTTTTCAGCCTTTCAAAATTTGATCAGAGAGCCAAATACTGACTGAACACTGTTCCTTGTATTCTGGAAGAAGTGTTGCTCAGCCATCATCAGCAATTAGACTTCAGTCCCTCCCTCCGCTTTTTATCTAGTTGATTGTAAAGATCAGAGCACACCCCAGAGAGAAATATACAAATGGCAGCACTCACCCAGTGCAAGCCAGCTCATTGTTATTTTAAGCCACAATGCAGACCTACTAGGCAGCCTGCAGAGGCTCCTTTGGCATATTAATGCCAGGGTGGGTAAAAGACATTAGCCCCTTTAAATGAAGCTCCTGCTGTAAGCGCTATGAAAAGTAAAAAAAAGAAAATAATGAACTTTTCATTGTCAAACTTTCCTTGTCTGAGCAGAGAGCAAGAATCCTGGAGCCAGCATATGTCTACGGTGGTACCTCTGGTTATGAATGCTTCTGGTTACAAATGCTTCAGGTTATGAGCTCCACTAATGCAAGTGGAAAGTGCGCGCTGGAGGCTGGCCCCATTAGCGAAAGCGCGCCTCAGGATTAGCGAAAGCGCGCCTCAGGATAAGAACAGTTTCAGCTTAAGAACGGACTTCTGGAACGAATTATGTTCGTTACCAGAGGTTCCGCTGTATTACACATGAATAGTTGTGAATAGTAGAAGATTGAGAAGTGTGCACCATCTGCTCCAAAAATGCTCAAGTACTGCTGAAAAGGAAGTATCTTCCACTGGGGGAGCTAGAGCCAGAGTTTTGCTTTCTTGTAGTCTGTGGGACCTCTGGACCCAAGTAACTACTTGCAGAGGCAGATTTAAGGGAACACCACCAGTTCAGTCGCATTTGGCATGGAGCCTCAGGGGCACTATAGGGGGCGCCACAACTATGATGTAGAATGGAAGGCAAGAGGCGAGCGGCACCAGATTTTGGCATCGCGCAGGGTCCTGCTGAAATTTTAGACTCCAAGGTCCATCACTGTATCTTGCTCCACCCTCATCAGTGCAATTGCACCACATATATATTTTCTGCCTGCAACCACGTATTTTGTGTGAGTCCCCCTAGCTGAATTTGCCAACTTCTTGCTTGTGTTCTCAGCTATGAATTGCCTTGTTATCTATCTTAGACATGATCATTTAGGCTGGATTCCTAGGAGTGACTGTTGCTTAGTCCACAAGCTTTCGCAAGTCTTGGCTTATTCCTGCAAATACTTTCTACCACCTTGGAGGCTCCGATTATACAGGAGAGACTGAGAGTATGTGACCACTCTCTCTTATAGTATGTTAACTAGGAAATATAGAATGTTTTAGAGGCTTCTCTGACTCCTAACCTTTTTGGTGCTGCAATAGTTCAAGAGTTTGTGTTCCAATCTTGTACGCCAAGTTTCCTTATCTTCCTCAGTCTTCAAGAAGGATATACTTACTGCCCCTTGAAAATAGATGGGGTTCATGGTGGCTTCCTGAACATACATATATATCAGCTTCCATTGAGATATCTCAGTGCTCAAGGCAGGTATCACATTGGACAGTGGTACCTTGGGTTAAGAACGGAGGTCCGTTCTTAATCTGAAACTGTTCTTAACCTGAGGGACCACTTTAGCTAATGGGGTCTCCCGCTGCCGCCTCACCGCCGCTGCACGATTTCTGTTCTCATCCTGAAGCAAAGTTCTTGACCCGAGGTACTATTTCTGGGTTAGCGGGGTCTGCAACCTGAAGCGTATGTAACCTGAAGCATCTGTAACTCGAGGTACCACTGTATTTTATATTTGCATTTTTTGTTTGAAAATGGGAGCAGGGGTAAACCAGTTCTATTTCTGCACACAGGGTGTTTGGAAACGAACCTCATTTTGCACAGGTGCATCTGCTTGGGAGAGGGGAATCTGTTGCTTCTGTATATGTAGTATTTCCTGAAATAGTTACAGGTAGGTAGCCATGTTAGTCTGCCGTAGTCGAAACAAAATATATAAAAAAATAAAAAATAAATCCTTCCAGTAGCACCTTAGAGACCAACTAAGTTAGTATTGGTATGAGCTTTCATGTGCATGCTGAAGAAGTGTGCATGCACACGAAAGCTCATACCAATAACTAACTTAGTTGGTCTCCAAGGTGCTACTGGAAGGATTTATTTTGTTTTGTTTTGTTTTGATTTCCTGAAATGTAATCCTTGTACCAATTCCCCAAATGACTGTTGAAACTTTAACTTTTAAATGCAGATTTAGAGTTCCCTGGGACCAACTGTTGGAAAAGGAAAAGTTTCCAAAGACTGAGCTGTTACATGGAGGGTTAGATATAGTTCTAGTAGAGTACACACCAATAGTTTATGTACTCCTTATTTTGATGCCTGGGGAGTAATTTAGTAGTGAAGATGGGGAATGCAATATTTTTCCATTTACTTTAGAAGGAATATGTGGAGTAGACAGAAGGAATAGACGGAAAGAGTGGGCAAATGTTTTCCCACCATTTAGATGAAGCACCTCTTGAGAATAAGCTTTGTGGTATTCTACAGGAAATTCCTTCTCTCCTTCCTTATGTTCATCTCCCAGTAGACAAGCTGTACTTGAACTGAGCATTAGGAAAGGCATTTCCTTTCATGCATTAAAAAATGTGGCTTGTTTTTCACAACAGAAATAGTAGTTTCTCAACAGCTGGCTCAGGCTGCTGATCACTTGTGAAAACTGTCCCTTGAAAAATGAATGTTTCCACATTTGCTGCCTGCCCTTCCCCCACCCCAACCTGCCCCTCCTTCACCTGCCCTAGTCTGGGTCAAATAACGAACTTTCCCTATTTATAGGTTGAGAATCTTAATTCATTTCCCAGAAGAGATGGTTGCTAGCAAAAAAAAAAATAAAAATGTATATGGCGCAGGATGGAGGGTCCTTATGGTTGGTGAAATAAATTGCCTTGCTCAGGAAGAACAGAATCCATGATACAACCTTCTGCCATCATCGTTGGAGGCAATGTACCTCTGAATACCAGTTTCTGGCAATCACAAATGGGTAGAGTGTCTCACTCCATGTGTCTGGAGTGACTATAGAGTGAGAGCCCTACTGCTCTTTAACTTAGTAGCTGTGGCAGCAAATGGTGGTCAGATGGTAATCAGAGTGTCCAGATAGGCTCATATGGGGAGAGGTGGTCCTTGAGATATTGCAGCTATTCAGATATTAAGGCCATTAAGGTATCAAGGAATAGGTTCTGTGCCCCTCAACTTGCTGGTAGTTACAAAGACAAAGGCCAGAGCTGGGAGTTGGGTGTGTAAGCTTAGAAGCTGGAAGGAGGAAGCTACAGTTGCCATATTTCAAAAAGTGAAAATCCAGACAGAAAAATTGTTGAGCTTTTTTTGTTGAGCTATTTTAAGGAAAATCACCAAAAGCGACACTGCTGGTGTTCTGCCCCAGACACTACTTCCAACAGCCAATTGCAGGCTATGTATGGGAAATTCCGGACATATGGCAACCCTAAAGAAGCAGGCTGGGAAGCCAGGCGGAGGAGGGGGGGTCAGAGCCATGGCTGATTTCTGCAAGAATCCAAAGCTGTGGCTATGGGAGAAGCAAGACCCTCTTGTTTTGTGAATGCTGTGAACTCCTCCATAGTAGTCGCAGAATATGTGTAAATAAACTGTATATATAATAAAGACACCACAGTCTCCGCTGTCCCGCATGCCAGGGGAAACACGAACCCTGAGTAAGCGCCTGGAACCCCTGGAATCCCACGCCTCCTGGTCATTGAGGTGGCTTACAACAATAGTTAAAACGTGGATTTGGGACCACCAGGTATAGCGAAAGCCACCTTTCCCTTTAAAAGGAAATCAGATGAATTCATGGATGATAGGGCTACTAGCCACAAGGGCTGTTTTTCAAACACAGTAACATGGGACACTGTCCAGCAAGGACTAATCACTTTTAACAGCTCAGTTATGTTCATGTTTACTTAGAAGCAATCCCACTATGTACGCCGGCTCCCTCGGCCCATAGAGCGAGATGAGCGCCGCAACCCCAGAGGCGGTCACGACTGGACCTAATGGTCAGGGGTACCTTTACCTTTATTGCACACAAAAGAATGTGAAGCTTAATTTTGTATTAGTTGTACAAACTTATATTTTTGTTATGGTTAATCTTAAATGTAGATTAAACATAATTCTGATCATGTTATTTATTATTATTATTTATTGAATATATATACTGCCCTATACCTGGAGGTCTCAGAGTGGTTCACAGAATAAAATCAAAATATAAAACCACAAAATATATAATCAAAATAAAAACAACAACCCAATAAAACAAATAAAATATTTGCTTACCAGTTAGTTACCTTAGGTGAGCTTCCCCCCTCCCCCCAAAACATTATCAGTTGTCTGACCCTATTATAGCAATTTTATATTTAAATATGTGAGGCTTGTTCATTCAATACTTTCTTCCTTTTGTGTTATTCAGAGATACAAAGCATGGACAATTTTGGTTCTCCCTTTCACAGCTAGCTATTTGCTCATCAATAACCATTTTGTTCAGGCCAACAGGTGGGATCCATTCACACAGCTCATGCTAATAAATTGTTCTTTCCTCCCATACAATTTACTTACTTACAAAAAAAAAAAATCCTTTTGATATATCCCCTTCCCAAATCCTTTCTGTAACTAAAATCTCAAATAAGGAAAGTTGTTCTCCTCTCATACTTTGGTTAAGCATAATGCCTATGTAGATTACTTTCTGCTAAGTGTATATTGTTTTCTTATAAAAATGATGAACAGATCGATAATTTCACAAGCACTTCATATCAATGCAATTTTTTCCATGAGGCAGAAAAGAGAGGGCCTCTCATTATTTATCCTGAGAATGTGATGGGGTTCCTTTGAGAAGGTCATTGTCTGCTTCAGCAAAATAATCATGGGATTTCTGTTCAAGCAGGAAAGAGAAAAATGATTCATTATTTCAAAAAATTATTTTACTGCCAGTCTAGAAAATAGATGAAAGCTTCTCACAATATATGAGGGAGAGAAAGGCTTTACTTATTATTTAAGGTTACGCTTTAAAGGGGGGAAAGGTTCAAACGTTACATTTTTAGCTTAGCTGTAATATAACAGAGGTCATGCAGTTACAGCATTCACCTTTGTAGTTTCCAGAAGGTGATTTTACAACTATTTTCACTGTGGAGCTTTACTTATCCACATACACTTTCTTTCATTTGGCTAAATGAGATCTGGGGACTCTACTCCACTCTGTTGAAAAACTATTATTGAGAGTTGGCATCAAATTTTGCCTAAAGTGGAATTTGGGGGCCAGTATGGAAGTTTCCCTGGAAAAAAACTTCTGAAGAATTAGGAGGAAAGTATAAACTGGCAAAGGATTCCATCCAAACTTGTCTGTAAACAAATGTAGCACGATTTCACCTTCCTCTCTTCTCTTGCTTGTTCTCAGAATCTGTTCTTCACGGGTGGGGGGGACTCTTGATTGTGTCCAGACTTGCACTCAAGATACCTTTAACTTTTCTTTCATTCCTCACTGTTCTTCCATGTCCCGGTATTTATTGGCACGTGGTTCTGGTTCATGTACACTTCTTCCACCTGGAATGGAATGTTTAGATTTAAAATTATTCCCCTCCCTAAAAATAATGTTGAATTTGTACATTTACATGCATGCATATTCTAAAGAGTGTAAGCCAAGGTTTATTCCTTTTGGTGGGTTGTAACCAAAGTTCCATGCGCTTGCTTCCTCTGGTACAATGGAACTTTTCTTTCCTCTCCTTCTTCCATGAGTTCTCAAAATGTGCTCCAGACAGTCTCCCAAATATCCAGAGAGGGGCCTGGGACTGGGGACAGGGGAGGAAGTCCCATGCATGCAGACAGTTGCATGCAGGTTTATTGGGTTACTGCTTTTGGTTTGATTTCATATGTTTACATGTTGTGGTCTTGTTGTGAACCGCCCTGAGACCTCCGGGTATAGGGCGGTGTATAAGTATAACGATGATAAATAATAATGATGATGATCCAGGTACAGTGCAACAGCAGAGCTTCAATCTTGGATACCCAATTAGCTGTTCAACAGCTAATTGCTGAAGCACTATAAATATAAATATTTTTATTACGGGAAGTGTTGACCATGTTAGTTTATTGCAGCGCAACAACGTTTTGTAGCTCGTTAACGACTAAAAAGCTGTGGCACGAAAGCTTCATGGTCCAGAGATCACTTGTCAGATACACCAAACTAGGCAGGTATATACTGTAATATGAATATAAAGAGAAGAGGAAAGTTTTTGTTACCAAGTGAAAAGAAAGGAGGAAATGAATGGCACCTAGGCAGATACAGGTGAATACAGAATTACTAGATCAAATCTGCAACATGGATATGATCCATTCCCAAATAGAAACTTCGGATGATGAACAGGTATAGCCAACAGTGCCCTTCTGCATTTGTTAGCTACCATCTGTTACCTAGTGGGAGGTAAAAGCAGCTGAGAAGGATGTTTTGCAACAGAAAAACAGCCAGAGCAGAAATATTTAATAAGCTCCTCTTCCCTGCATTGGTTTTCCACTTCTAACTGATGCTTCAGCAGCTGGGTTTTTTTTAATAGTAAAAAGAACTGCACACAACATGTAGACACACTCTTTACTTCCGTGGTAAGCTAGGAATATCTAGGATCAGCTCAAACCAAATCCCACCATGTCAAATTTGCTAATGAAGTTCAGTGAGAGAGCTTCACAGTTGAATCTCCCTTTGAAACTTATTTGTTGGAGCCGCAGTGAGCTTAAAGCCTGTTTCTGGATGTTCTAGAGGTCAAAATGCTCCCTCAGTGCTTTGAGTGCTCTCCTTTTTTAAAAAAACAAACAAACCCCATCTAAGTTGTATCCATTTGCCCTCTTGTGCAGACTGACCTGTTTGGACTATGTAAATGGCAGAAGGGCACTGCTGGTCATGTTTATTCATTAGCAGCTGCTGGTGGTTGGGACTGGTCCACATCCATATCAGTGATTGGATTATATTCATTTTAGGGCATTCTGTATTCATTTGTGCTCTAAATAGCACTGTGACACAGATACACACATGCTATTTCTTGAATTGTTTGACCATTTGACCCCATTTTAGGGAGAGAGACATTTCCAGTTTTATGTAAGCTCTGTTCCAACTTATAAATGAATTTGCACAGGTTGGGAATGCATATGTTGGGGTACGGCCTGCAACAGCCCTGTCACTGACTGCATGCCCAGCTATATCCGTTTTTCCTAATTTTTGGAAAGCCTATGACTTCTGGACTTGAGAAGAACCCATTTTAGCTCTGGCAAGAAGGAACCATCCAATGAAATTAACAAAATGCTTATTTTGACAGGGTTTGTGGTGGCAATGCAGAAAGTGGCTCTGATAATGGAAAGGAGGGGGCATAATAAGATGCAGGAAAAATAAATTGTAGGAATGTTTCTCTTCCCCTCCTTTGTAAATTAATAGCTTTCATATGAAAGAAGAAATAAAAATCTGGAAGCAGTGCACTGAAGATCAGCTAAGGCTGTGTTACCAGGTTAAAATACAGCAAGGTTGTACTTTTTCTCAATTTGGATAGTAGCTGGTTAGGGGAAAAACACATCAAAATGCAGCATTTCATTAGAAATTACAGGCTAGGTATGCATTATATGCATTATATGTACACCACTTCCCAAGCCAGCAGTGAGAGTACACAGGATGCAGAGTAAACAGGAGTGTGTACACAGCCTCAGGCTGCAACCCTGTGCCCACTTATCTGGGATAAGCCCAGTTTAACCATATAAGGCTTCTTTCTGAATAGACATACCTAGGAATGTGCTATAATGATGGCAATCACAGGAAGCAGTATGGGTATCTCATTCTTTTCAGGTGATTTTTGGCAGCAGATTGCACACACAAAATACTGTTCCTTTGGATGTATATTTGGTTTTCAACAGATAGAAAACTGCTGATTCCAGCTTGAAAACTAAATAAGCCTTTTTATAAAACAAATTCCTTGGGCACGCACAAACTTTCAAGTTTATGCATAATGGACTGACTAATTTATCACCAGTTACATTAGTGGAGTAAGAACTCTGATTTGTATTATTGTATGATTCAGCTCCACTGTTTCCAAGGAACTTGTTAACAATAGAAAATTTGAATTAAAAAAAGGGGTGGGGGAGCCACAGAACGTTAATAGCGTGCACTATGATGTTTTTATGTAATTTACTCAATGGTCCATTAGTTACTTTATATCATAAATATAAAGTACCTTCAGTGATTTCTAAGACATCTAGCTCTGATTAAATGTGAAATTTAACATGATAAATAGTATAGATTATTGGATCAATATGACCTTGGATAAGCAAAGGCAGAGTAACTTGCAGATTTAAACATGCAAAAAGCTTGAAAACTATTCCACTTCATAGCAACATTTTTATTTTACTTTTTAATCAGCATACTTGCTACTTCTGATCAGGGATTAGGTGTGAAATGAAAGACCTTGAGTTATGCAATTAAGTATTGATTTTGTTGATCTATATTTAATTCTCATAGCAATTTGGCAGCTTGCAATATAAAAACACAAAAATACACACCATACCTATCTTCCTTCCCTGCACCCTTTTTACTGCTCCCACTCAGTTGCTGGGCATGCCTTACAGACAATTCTCTCTCCACTCGCCTGTCACAATCTTTCAGACTTATCACAGATGGCTTCTAAATTAATCCATGACAGCAGGATCAAATGGCAATGGATATGGAGAAGGACATCTATGCTGGATGGCTCAGTTATGAACTCCCATAACTGAACCTGAGTTGTTATTGGAAGCATTGAAGAACCTTAAATTTAAATGTTCCTGAGCCTGAGTTGCATTAAAGAATTTTAGATATTGGCTGCCTTCTCTTTGTGGCCAAGTCTAAGCTTTAGATTGGGTGTGACACCTGCTGTAGTTCTTCACATTTTCATCTTTATATTTTTGGAGCATGATCCTTCAGTCTTCACGGGCTGCTTTGCCCATTTCCCCACCCAGATAGCTCTTAGGCACATGGACATGGCTTGTAGCAAAACAACTCTTATTTACGATGGGAGATATGCTCACCTCCCATTCTTCAATGTACCCATCTCTGTCACCTCCATAAACTTAAAGCTGAGCTCACTCAGGTATTGGGAATAGATTTTGCCATTTGTGTGTCTATTTAATAGTACAGCATAATATACCCAATTCCTAGCAATTGAGAGTGTATAACAAGTCAACATAAATACATCTTCATTGAAGTAGAAGAATTGCCA
Source organism: Podarcis tiliguerta (assembly GCF_965153285.1). Classification (NCBI taxonomy): domain Eukaryota; kingdom Metazoa; phylum Chordata; class Lepidosauria; order Squamata; family Lacertidae; genus Podarcis; species Podarcis tiliguerta. The sequence goes on from NC_139534.1 coordinate 41,863,866, forward strand.
TAGTGGATTGACAGGTGTGTGCTGCATTTTATTATTTATTTGTACTTACAACATGTAGCGTGTTAAGCCTTTATGTTTGTTTCTGGAATCCAGTATACCCAAAACAATATGTAATCATTACTTTGGTGATTAAGTTTTAATTAAATCTTTAATGATGCAGCATGTTTTAATTAAATCTTTAATGAAGCTTCGTGTGTGTGTGTGTGTGTGTGTGTGTGCGCAGACATGTATATATGTGCAAACATAATTGTGAATCATCAGGAAATCACATCGAAAATCAGCTAAGAAGTAGTGGTAGTACTTTGTTCTCTTGCATTTTTTCCTTGTTCTCCCCTTTCCTTTGTGATGATGATGTGGATACTTGGCAGGTAAACTAAGTATCTGGAGGAGTTAGTCAGGGTTCATCAGGCAAGCTTCTGATAGCAATGATTTTCAGTCACTTGTGTAGGCCAGATTTTATCTGAACCAGTGACCTAGAGGTTAAAGGCTTCATATACTATTACCAAATCCCTGAGCCATCCAATTCCCCAGGATACAATATATATCTGATATCCTGCAGAATGGCCCTTATCAGCAAGAAAAGGTACTGATTCACACTAAAAGTGCATTAGTAAAATAATGATTTAAACATGAGCAGAGGTTTTGAGCTTCCTAGTGGCTGAAATCAGTAGTGGATTTAGAAGCACTGTAGTGGTGGGTAAATCTGCACCATCTATCTCTCCATTGTGTAACTGGATGCTTACAATGTCAGTTCCTTTGTTTTCTTTCTTTTACATGTTATGCCAAAGCTGTTCTTTAAAATCTTTGGAAGCATTTCTGCATTTTTTATTTAGGGTAGTCCCAAACCTGTATATAACTTTGGTATTAGTGGAAAGATTTACATGTTCCTAAAGTATAAGAGATAATCATCATCATCATCATCATCATCATCATCATCATCATCATGGTAGTAATAGCCAAATTTATATCAGCCACACTACATCTTGGTCATTTTGCTAACTGATAACAAAAAAACCCAAACCTGATAAAAAGTTGGAATAGAAAGTAATCAAAATAAGGACTGAATTGAGCAGATGTGATGATTTCTTGCCATCCATTTGGCAATCCTTACTTTATTCCATTATGAGAGAAGAACAGTTCATTTTCATAAGTTTTGTTCAGACACATTTATTTCAGAAGGAAGCTAAGATATAATTGAGTTTATTTTTAGGCTTACAATTAATTGCACACACTTTTGTAATGATTTGCCCATGTGCATTAAGTATTATATTACATAACTTCTTATCCCGGAGACAGCAGGATGCAGGTGTTAATCTATTCTGCAAATAAAGTTTTGAAGATTAAACTAAGGGCCATGCTGAGGGTGGGGGAGAGAGGTGAGTGTCTTCATATTCATTGGTCTGCCAAATTCATCATGAGCGTTTTTTCATAGCCTGACTTTAAATGGTAATTGAAATTTTTCTCTTCACTAAAAATAAATAAAATCCAGAAATTAAAAAAGGCTTATTTTTAATAGCTTACATGAGTATTTGTTCAAAGAGTAATAGCACACTACCAAACATCTTCCATTCCAGCACAGCCATTACCTTACTGTAGTATAATAAAATACTGTTAATTAAACAAAAGAAAAACCAGATTCTCTTCCACCATTGATGATCAGTTAAAGAACCTTTCACACATGGTGGTTTCATAATTGTTGGAAGCTGCCCAGGGTGTCTGGGGCAACCCAGTCAGATGGGTGGTATATAAATAATTAATTGTTACTGTTATTGTGCCATGGATGGCTAACGTCCCAGGTGTTGTTGGGCTGTATCTTCCGTTGTTTCTGACCACTGATCATCCTCACTGGAACAGATGGCATCTGGAGTCCAGCAACATCTGGAGATCATGGTAGTGAATAGATTTTTGCTTACGCACATGGGCTTCCCCTCTCTGCTACTCCATGTGTGTACACTGCGCCCTTTCCAAATCTGCTCCAGAGGATAAACAGTTTTAGAGGTCACCTGGGAGGATTCCATTGCACAAGCAGAAATCCTTCCTCTAACCTTCCAGATGTTTCTGAAACTTCCATCAGCCCCAGCAAGCATGGGCAGTGGATGATGGGAGTTCTAGTCAAGCAACATATGGAAGACTAACGTTTTCCCACACCTGCTGCAATATAACATTCACATGCTGCTATGTTGGATTTGGACAGCATTCACCTGACTGTTTATTCCATTTTCCTGACGTTTCCATGTGGTGGCTAATGCAACAAACCCCACGTGTTAATACAGCCTGAGTTTGCCACCACATGTTTATTCAAACTGCAACCACAGTTCTTTGACTATTGTACCTTAATGATACACATGTTTATCCTCTTCACACTTAAAAGCCTTTAGGTGTACAACTATCAATGCAGTATGTCAAGTGCCCCTCAGATCACTAATCTTGGTGCTAAAGCACAGGAATTAAATTTATTTATTGTATTGTCAAGTACAAGTACAAAAAGAACTCATTTCACCACCAAAGCTGTCCTCCAGTGTTTATGATAACAGCCAGACAGCTATTACCTTTAAAAGCTAGACCCAGTTTTGATGACAATATGACCTAATCCAAAACGCGTTACAGTTAGCAGGAAGACTCCTGTTGATTTTGGTAGATTTGGGATTAAATTTTAAATCCCTTGCCTAGTTTCACTACTGAATACTGTTTATTGCTCGACATTTTGGTTTAATTTGGCTCCTTGATCATAGAATTTGACCTTAATGTTTTCCCCCACCTTTATCTAGTATATTTTATTAATTGATGTCATCATATTAAATTACTAACTAAACTGTAATACTACCACTGAAAGTGATAAATAGAAGGAAGCTGCATTTCTTTTGTCCGATCAGCATAAGTTTATCTTTGTCTAGATCAGTCTATCAGTTCTACCCACAAGGTTAGAGGTGAAACCCTTAGCTCCTTTTACAGCTATCTCCTTAAATTCTGATAGAAGGAATCTGGCATCCCACTCAAGCAGTTCCTACTGTTTTGGAAAATCTTCCATGTATCTCTATATATGTAAAGTATTAAATATAGCACTGCCTTGTGTCAAGTTCTTTGAGATGAAGGCCCCTGCTTTTATGGGGTTGGGCATATACAACAAAGTACTATATTGCATCTTAAGCACAGAAGATGTTTTTCACTGTTAGTTTTTAGGGCAGGTTTAAAACTGTAAGAACTACCGGTATGTACATATGGATAGGAGTGTCATAAATATGGGGTCCCCACTGAAAGGACAGTTTCTAGTTCCTGCTAACCTAATATTTCTTGAGAAGAACACCAGAAACTGATCTTAGGGCCTGGTTTGTACAAGTGCAGGTAGTCCTTCAGATAATTTGATCCCAACCCATCTAAGGCTTTAAAGGTAGCCAGCAGCACTTTAAATTTTGTCCTGAAGCAAACTGGTGACTGGTGCACCTGATATAAAATATATGTCAATTGCTCTGATCACCAGGCCCACACAAACAATTCAGCCATTTGTGCCATATAGAGTGCATTACAATAGTATGTTCTGAAGGCTTGCACAACTGTGACAAGGTCTGCTTTCTCTAGATAGGATTGCAGTTGGCAAATCAGTCTAAACCGCTAAAAAGCATTTCTAGCCATTGAAGCCACCTGGGCATCATTTGACAGTGCCAAGTCCAGTAGAACTTCCAAAAATGAGAATTTTGTCTTTTGGGAGAATGCAACCTTATCCAGAACCAGCTGGATACCTCCATCCAGATCTGCATATTTTCTCACACAGATAATTCATTTTATCTGAATTTAGTTCCAGCTTGCTTGAGGTCATCCATCCCAAAACCTCCCTCCAGATACCCATTCAGGGTTTCAACAGTTTCTCTAGGATGAACAGATGGAAAAGAATGGTATTGTATTAACACCCACATAGTGGTGACACCTGAGATGTTTGCAGGTGTCAAACAGTTTAGGGAATCCAGAGATTGATGGCTGCAGTATGGCTCATGAGCCCCTCAGCACCACCTTTCGGATGTCACTTTAGAAAGGACTGCAGCCACCATAATACCTTGCCTCCAAGCCCTAATCCAGCCAGATGGTACAGAAGGATACCATGTAACTGAAGTGTTACATGCTAATTTGGGAAGTCTGGATTCCATTCAAAACTCAGCAGTGGTGTAATTAGGTGGCCTTGAGAAACCTTTTCCCCATATCCTGCAGCATGGGACTCATAGTGACATACCACACAAGGATCTTCATGAGAAAAAGGACTGCAGCACAGATTTCTGTACCACTAAACAGCCTTATATGAATTATTAATAATTATAATATTTTTCTTTAGATTTTCTTGGCTGTGTTAAATGTATTTAAAACAGAGCTGTGTAGCTGAAAATGAATGAAAAATTATGGAATGTCTCCCCCGCACCGTGGTTTAGCATTTTGCAACCAAGACCATATGATAATGCTTAAGTTCCAAAACACAAACCTAGTTGTACAACAAAGGCTCTTGTAGCAGTGCCAAGAACGTTAGTTCCATTTCAGAAAAAAAGGATTTTGGAGCAGCTCTAGTGGTTCCACAACACAAAAAATACTCTGTTAGTATATTGTCCATGCTAACAAGGTGTGGAAGGCAGGACACAATAGGCCACAGGTAGTTTGTCTGCTTTGCAGGCCATTTTGGGGATACTGAATTTTGGTGTTTCGTGTTTGACAGTGAAAGAGGTTTTGTAGGATCAAGCTGACAATAACCCAGTGGCCTATATGACTGAGATGCAAAAATCAAACTAGTCTCTCTCTCTCTCTCTCTCTCTCTCTCTCCCTCTCTTTCTCTTTCTCTTTCTCTCTCTCTCTCTCTGGCTCCAAAGGGCTGTGTATTTTCCAGCTCTCCAGCTACATCCCTGCACTGACCAACCCCAAAATTAGCATTCCTGACAGGCCATGTCTGTAGCTGGCTTCATATGGCATGGGGAGGAGGGATGCAGTCAGAGGGGAGATGGGCAGCCCCACACCCTGCAAGTGTGCAGAACTGCTTTCAACACATGCATGGGGCCCTTAGGATTCAGACCAATAGAATACTAATAGAACTAGAATATCTAATCTTACATTGGACACGATCCAAAGCATTACATATGCAGAAGTGCTCCATTTTCTTCCACAAAAATACATGTTTCTCATGAATACATGAGCATACTCCCTTACACACAGTTTATTCAGCTCATGCATGAGCATATGTCTTTGCTGGGGCATGGCTGCCACTTGGAGACCCAGTGACTTTAGTGGTTTTTTCCATGAATTACTGGATGGTTTGAATCAATAAATGTAAGGCTTACGTTTCAGCTGCCTTATCTCACTCTTGTAATGGAATAAGATAGTGCAGATGTTATAGTCTGATTGTGGAAATGGTAGTGTAATTCAGTAGCAGCAAACACAGACCCATCACCCTGGCTACTTAAGCTTTTTGAAAATGACTTGCACAATTTGTACTTGGGCTTAAAGCATTTTTTAAAAATCAAATTAACCAGGCCTAGCTGGTTATGGGTTGGGCTTCAACTGTAAAAATTAGCATTGTGGCTTAAATTCTTTTTGCAAAAATGGGCACACATAACATGGACCTAAACAGAACCCTAAGTTCTTCAGAGTCAAACATCCTCATCTTATGTTGCTCTTACGTTGCAATATCTCTTTTTCCTTTGGTAGTCTGTATTGTATTCTTGATATTTCTGAATGACCACTAAATCAGCCACTTCACTTGCCAACTAGACATAAAGTAAAAATGTTTGTTCTTGGACTGCCAATAGTTTATTGATCCATTTATTTCTGCTTGGAACTAATACTGAAAATGAAGAATGATTGTGACTTTAGCACACCTCATTTAACAATGGATACTGCAAAAACTTTAGATATTGGTAAAGCCCCTAATGCATTCAGTATTTTCATGTATTTCTTTAATGATATTATTGAGAAGAGATGGTTTTTTTTGTTTTTTTAAAAAACACCAGCTGTGTGTGAAAACCAGGTCATTTTTATATTGAACCTCTCCCTAAAACAGCTGATTAAAAGTGTTCTTCAAGCAGAGATAAAATTGGTATTGTACAATCCAGTTTTGTTTTTTAAAAAAATATATAATATGCTGATACATTGTCCAGTGCTTCATTTTATGTAGTTTTGTCAGATTACAACACTTCTCCAAGTAGACATAGCCAATATCTGATTGATTCTGGCCTGAGGGGATTGGACCAGCTCAGTGTAATTTCCTCTCCTGTTGCTTTCATTTCTGTTGGAAAGGTTTTTTAGTTCATGAAAATCAATACACATGCAAAATGTGAAGTTCTTTCCTAGTAAATTTAATTAATGTCTGCATTATACAGATTTATTTTAGTAAATATATATACAATACACATTGGGATACTTTCCCTCAGATTCCAGGTTCCTTACTAAAGTTCCAAATACTCAGCCTGTTAAAACAGGTGGTATATTAATCTATAGATTAATTGGATATCAGAAGTTGCTTCTTTTCCTCTGACACCGGTTAGGTATAGGCCACACCATTCCATACACGTTTAAATATTTTGTACTCCAGCATTTCTCTCTCAAAGTACAGTGGTACCTCGGGTTACATACGCTTCAGGTTGCAGACTCTGCTAACCCAGAAATAGTACCTCGGGTTAAGAACTTTGCTTCAGGATGAGAACAGAAATCACACGGCAGCAGTGGGAGGCCCCATTAGCTAAAGTGGTGCTTCAGGTTAAGAACAGTTTCAGGTTAAGAATGGACCTCCAGAACGAATTACGATTACGATATCTTTATTGTCATTGTCCCTTGCAGAACAATGAAACTGAAAAGTACTTAACCCGAGGTACCACTGTAATGCATAGTTTTTATATCTGATTTACACTACTGGCAACAAAATCTGACAACAAAAACATGTTCCAGTGAGATCAGGTACATGTATATATAACGCTGCAGACATAACCTGCAGTCTTGTAGTCCCTGGGAATGCACTCCAGTGGCCATTGGGTGTTTTGGACAGTATCCTCCAAGGATGGAAAGGGAGACCCAGTGTTGTAGGGCCCCCTCCTGCTGCTACAGAAATGTTCCTGGTTCTTGCCTCACTGATGTCTGGTAGAGGCAGAAAGTGGGGCAGTTTAGGGGCTTTGGGAGTTCACCAACATGCCCCCAAGCCAAGGAGAAAACTACACCTGCCTTGAAGCTGATAGAGTGTTGGATGGAGGAGGCAGGGAGGACCTAGGAAATGATGTAGGGGGGGGGGACACACCTTTGCTTTCACTATTCTTTCTGGTGTGACCCTGACAAGTTAGGTGCACTTTGGTTTTATTGAAATAAGTGAGGCATGAACATTTGTCTGTATTCAAAAGTTCCACTGATTTTAATAGAACTTAACCATGCCTGTCTTGTCTTCTGCTTTCACCTAATATTTGCACTGTTACTGGGTCTCAGAATAGGAGTGCACTCACTGGAGTCCAAATGAAATAATAGCGCCAGCTACTTTGACAAATAGCGAGTTGTCCTTAAATAATGATTCCTGAAAAAGGATGGGAAATGTAAATTACTCTGGAGATGCTGGAGATATTTTACACATACAGATTCCAAAATCAGCTGCTTAAAATGTAAATGGCACTTAACTGTTTTGCAAATTGAGTCCTATTTGTCTCAGCAGAATCATTAAAGCTATGATTTATCCCAAAATGAACTTTATTCTTGGATTTAATTATTATGGAGGATTAAGCCCCAAAGCATTTAACTATCTATTTCTTTTCTGCTGTGAACTTTGGACAGGCAGTAATTGACTATTTACAATTTTGATAACTATTTTTGTTTTTGGAGAAGAGTATGTTTCTAATTCTGACTTCCTCTCCTCTTAAATCGTTACAGAAATTGAAGCAACCTGAAGAAGCAAAGGAAGATTCTGAAAAGGGGTTATCTAAAATTTCCCTGGAGTCTCTCAATAAATTTAACAGCAGCAGAAGCATTTTATTGGAAAAGGAGAGCAAGGTTGAAGGGCAAGAAGAAGAAAATGGGAAGAATGAAGAAGTTTCTCTAAATAGTTCCGATAGGCATGATATAGACCACTTGGAGTCCTTGAGTGATTCTTTATATGATAGCTTCTCATCCTGTGCAAGCCAAGGCTCAAATGATGTATAAAGAGGACACTCGACATGGGTGGCCACTGAGTGGAGCACTTAATGAACAGAAGAACTAAATAAATAAGAGCTGTTGAAAATATTCAAAGTAAGTTGCTAAGACTCATGATAGGATATATCCAGATATATTCATATAGAGCAATAACGAAGAAAAATCTGCATTATAACAAAAAGACTGAAAGTTTGACAGTACAACACAGTTGTTACTAAAAAGAAATAGTCTTAATTTTGCACTTTTATGAATTATTGTACAGAAGTTGTAAAAAATGTTCTGGGGAAGAGAAATAAAATTATATTTGTAGAAAAACATGACAGCAATAAATACTAATTGGTGCCATGCTCCTGAAATAGCAGGCTACTAACTTTAAACACTGATGTTAATATTAACAAAGTTAGTAATTTTTTTGTAAAATAAAGATTTATGAACGTTCTAGTCTTAAAACTGTATGTAGAAACACTGCTTTATCGCAAAATTGAACTTGCCAAATGGTCTATAATGAATCACCTTGAACCACATTGTACAACATATGTTTTTTAAAATGCATATATTTGTGCAATTTTGAAAAGATTCTCTATGAACTTGCATATTTCTCTTAATGACATTTGGTGAAATCATCCAAGAGATACCCTCCTTCCCTATAATCTGTAGCCTTATACCATGAATACATGTTGTGTTGATTTAACTTTGATATGATTTCATATTAATTCTGTTAATTCGGGAATCATGGACTATAATGCAATTGATTTAGATTTATATTCAACAATTTAAATTTTTTTAATCAAGAAAAAGATTGGTGCCAGCAAACAAATTATGGGGGGTGGGGGTTTCCTACAAAGACTCTTTATATGTAAGGGAGAAGTCTATTTCAAAGGTGGAGCGTATTTTTTTTAGATGTGGAATATTTATAACAACTTTTGTACAGCAGCCTGTAAGCTAGCTATATTTACAATACTTCCTAACCCGTTTACTATGTTTGTAGCATAAGCCTGTTGATTTCCACCCACTATGTTGTACTATCAGTGTTACTTGGTTAGTACTTTCGTGCAATGTTACATTTCATGTTGTTTTAAATAATGTTGGGGTAGAGTTTGGTTGTTTCTGATTTTTATGAAATTTCCTTTGCGGTTTATTTCTGAATAAAAGTCATATCATATATGGTTATCCAAACAATGATATTACATACACATCAACAGATGTTCTAACAGTGGTAAGGGTTGATTTGAAGCAGGCATTTAAAATCTACCTGGAAATTGATAGTTAAAACTACCTTTATATGTAAATATAAAGCAATATTTATAGACAGGAGGACCAACTGCAACAAAATACACAGCTGTATACTAATGATTCTCCAGCCATTTCCCTTCTCAAACCAAGTTTGCCTGGTATGCTTCTCTGCTAATGTATGTGCAGATAGGATGCAAAATCAGTCAAATGAATTTTCTACATGGCAACTAAGAAGTAATTTAAGCTTAATTCAAACCTCTCTAGCGATTTCTCTCTAGCTCTCATTCTATCTCTCTCTGAGAAAAGATTGGGTGAATGATGAAAAGCAAAGAAAGGTCTCGGAGAGATGAGGCTGGAAAAAGCCATCAGAGGCGGGTGCAAGTGGTAATGGAACAGCTTTAGACACATAATCTTATGGGAGATAAAGTGCTCCAGCAACAAAGTGAAGCCCCCACAGAACTGCAGGCATGGAGATACAGGGTCTGAGCCCTGATAAAAAGAAGGCTGCCCGTTTATAAGGCGCGTGCGTTATATTTATTTTATTTTCTTACGTCCTTTGTGTCACTGGCATGAAACATGGTGAAGCCTAAGCTTCCGTTACCAGTCAGAGAGTAAGTCCCACTGAGCTCCCTCAAGCTCGCTTCTTGTTGGACGTGTATAGGATTGCCCTGAATAGTCCCCAATTGCCAAGAAACGACGCCCAGCACCTCACTTCAAATTTTTTTTATTTGTTGGTAAATCCTAGAAGGCGAGAAGCGATCCCCGACTGCCGCCCCCTCTGCAGCACTAAGGTAAGGCATGAGAGATGCTTTAACTCTTATTTCGCCAACCTGGCGCCCCCTCCAGTTGTATTGCCATAATGTTATCAAGCTTAAACTTATGTGAAGGATAGGCTGCCTGCCGGTCCCCCTTTCCCATTTGCTGCCTGTTTGGCTCATTTTTCTCAGGTTGGAAGAGGCTGCGCGGGCTGCAGAAGGCGCTTTTCAGCGAGTCAAGCGCGCGCGCACACACACACAAACGCTCCGGGCCTTGCTGATGGGAGCGGGGTGAGGTTTCGTGCCTTTGGAGCACAGCAGCGCGCGAGAGCGGCAGGCAGGTAGTAGGCGGCGCGCTCCGAAGGGCCGCTTGGCGCGTTGTTTTCCCACAGAACGAAGCGCTTTCCCGGTGCTCAGCTGAAAACGCTGAAGAGCGTGCGTTCTCCGTTCCGTAAGACCCTCTTCGCGCGGGAGGCAGTGCTGTCGTCCTCGCGCCTCGTCCTTCGTTTTTCCCGCCAAAAAGATGAGCGAGCGAGGGGGGCGGCGGCTCGAGCGCGGTGGTGCGTGCCTGAGCGCGCGCCCTTTTGACCACCTAATCCTACACGCACACACGCTTGCGCAAAGCCTTCACTCGTTTAAGCTCGCCTATTTGGTTGTTTGGTTAGAGCGCATTGGCGCCTCCTCACTACGGCACAGCGTCACTTCCTCCCCGCTGCCTCGGAGTAGCGTGTGAGTTGTTTGGTGGACGCTGTCGGTGTACAGTCGCTGTACTTTTTTTTTTTAAAGAGCCTGAGAAAAGAGGCTGCCCACGCATGCCTCTCTGAATGCACGTGGGAGGCGCGCAAAACGTTAACCCACGCGCCCTGTTGATTCACCCAGTGTTACTAGACAGAGTTCAGAACAGGGATAGCGAACCCGATCTGTTTGGACTCCTAGTCCCATGAGCCCCAGTCCGCATTATCAGTGGCCAGGAATGGTGGCAGCTGTGCTTCACCCGTATCTGGAGGACCAGAAGTTCCCCATCTCTGCTTCAAGAACACGTATCCAGGGAATAAAAAGCAGCAACAGATGCTTTTCTCTGACTTGTGCAAACTAATTGTATTAAATGTTTGCATATCGCTCTCAAGTATTCAAAGCGCTTCACGCTTTGCGACCCTTACAATAATCCTATATGGCAAGTAAGATTTATTTTCCCCCGTGTTGCATGAGGGGAAACTGCTTGGGTTAAAGTTAGCATAAATTCAGAGCAGAGACAAGATTTGAACACTGACTTCCTGGTTCAAAACTTGACAGCCTCTATGCAAGTAAACGCATAACGTAGCCTTCAGCAACTGCTCAGGCTACCCTCTTTGTGCGGAGGGAGTACCTTAGGTGAGCATTTCGTGCATCCACACCATCAGGATGCTTGCGCAAATTTAGCAATCTGGCACCGAATGGGGGCATTTTACAACTCATCCCTCTTTTGTTTTCTTAAAAGTCCGTTTCTAGTCCTCAAGGGTGTCGGGTATGTTCTCTCTCGAAAGTACAGAAATACTTTTGGCCGGGAGACGACTTGGCGCATCCGCTCGGCCTCCCAGGAGAGCACCCTTCACCTTCTCTGCAGTCAGTTCAGCAAGCTGCCGCCTCAAATGCTGCCAAAGCGCCACATGAAAGACAGGAGAAACAAACACCAAGCACATCCCTCTCCAATGGAGGAGATGAATGTGTGCCGGTGTGCACGCCTATACTGTGACCTGTGCGATCATGACATCTGAGGTATTAGCCTACTACCCTTAGACACCCCCCCCCCCAACCCATCCGCAGCAACCTCAAGCTGTTCTCCACCTGCTCCACAACATGAGCCGGCCCTGCGGTCCCTGCACCAGGTTGAAACTATTGGGGACAGGGCACTGAAGCCGCCACTGCTTGATATGTGCCGATTATTTAGGAGCAGAAGGCATCGCCCTGGGAAAAGCCCAGACCAGAACGAGCTCCTTTCTTTGCACGGCTCCGTTTGTTGTCCCTCGCGGCTGTCTCTGTGTGGAAAGGGCGGCCTTTTTCCCGCGCCCGAGAGAGGCGTCCTCTCTTTTCCAAGTGCCTCAGGCAGTTACAACAGGCGGCAAAAGCGCAATGTATATAATCTAGGATGGGAGAAACGTCGCCCACCCTGGGCGCACTGGAGACGAGACGCGCCAATACAGACACCACACCTGTGGAAGGCGCTAGCGGCATGGGACAGGCCGCGGCCCTCCTACAGCGGGCGGGTAAGTGAATGGCTCCCCTGCCTCGTCGGCTCTCAGAGCGCGAACCCCCCCCCCCCTCCTCGGCCTTGGTTCCAGTTCACGTCGTCTACGGCCAATTAATGTGTTCGCACAACCACAATCGCGCCCATAAAAGCGCGGAGGGGCGGGGAGGTGGCGGCAATCAGAGCGGAGGAAACCCACCTATTAGCCACTAATTGCAAAATTACTTGAAAGTGGTTGATTGATTGTAGCAGCCAACTAATCCACTCTCGATGAGTCATTTTGACTATTGCATCTCCACAGTGTTTGTGTGGTTTTATTTATTCATTCGTTTTAAAGGCTGCTTAGGAAAACTGATCATTGTTTCAAGTGGGGGAGAGGGAGTCTCACAACCACACACCGTCCTAAGGCGGCGGAGGAATCTGGCGAGAGTATGAAAGGGGGAGACAGCGTGAAAGTGAGCGTGAGTGACAGAGGGAGAGAAGACCCTGGTAGGCAGAGAGAGGGGAGAGAGAAGCCTGAGCAAAAGAGTAAGCAGCTGTTTAAAGTTGGGGATATTGTACAACTGGGTGTTAGATGAGTGCCGATCTTTCCGTACCAATCCAACTGGGGACGCGGCTGCGTCGGAGGAGCTTCCGCGTTAGCCCCGCAGGTGGGAACTGAGTGGCTGACCGCCGGCCTCCTCCCCCATCGCAGCTGCGGCGCGTGCAGGTGTTTGGAGGGTGGGAGGGGCTCCTCCCCCTTCGCCTCTCCAAGCTGAAGGATTCTGCCTGTCTCCATAAACTTTCTCCCTCCTTCCCCCCCTGCAGGAAAGGGAGGAGGGGGCACCACGTGACCCCGGGAAGGCGGGTGGGGGTTATTCGGTGGGTCTCTCTCTCCCTCCCCGCCCTCCTCTCCGTCGCCTCTTCTTGGCTAGGCGTCTTCCGCTGTAGTTTCAGTCTCTCAACTCCGGCGAGGCTGGAGGGAGCTCTCGCAGGGAGGACGAGAGGGAGCCGGGGCTCGGGCGGGCGATGCGGGCTGAGGCGTCGCCTGCTGCCCCCGGAGCTCCTCTCCGCAGCGGCTGCAGCACTCGCACCAGTCCGACGAGGCAGAGGTGCGCGGCTCTCCCGGCGTCGCCCGCCTGCTGCTTCTGCTGAGAGCTGCCGTGCCTTGGCCAGCGTCTCCTACCGCCACCGCCAGCCCCTCCGACGGCTCCAAGAGGATGTGGCTCCTCGCCGTGGCGACAACTTTCTGGGGATTGTTGCTGGCGCCAGGTAAGAGGGGACGCCCGCCGTAGCCGACCCCCAACCCCCGCCCCGCCGACTCGAATCGGTGCCTGCCCGGTGCCAAGGACTCCTCGCCGACACTCTGCAAAGTTCGCGCCTGCCATTCAACAGCTGCTGCTGCTGCTGGCACCAACTCTGCAGCTCCCGCCCCAGCCAGCCAAGAAGGCGGCGGCGGCGGCTGCTCCTTTTGCTACCGTCTCGCCGGCAGCTCTGCCCTGCCAGCTTGAGCCACCGCCGGACCCTGGCTCCTCTGTGTGCCTCTCCCGAGAAATGCGCGGGGACACGCAGCCCACCCGTGGTCATCGCCGCCTCTGGAACCCGTCCGCTTCCCGAGGTCTCGCTCACAGCAGCAAGGAAAGCTTGCTTGCCCATCCCTGCTGCGCTTGTTTCTGGAAGAGAAACTCGGCTTTCCAAGGAGAACTCGCTTGGGATCTGTCTGGGAGCAGTCCACTTGCGCTGCCTAAGGGACGCTGCCGAGGCGAGCTTCCCAGACAAGCCCTGGGAACTTCCGCGGGCAGATCGCAGCAAGCCGTAGAGCAGCAGCCCCCGCCCCATCGCTCCCGCGAGTCTCCTTCCCCCTATTTCCCGGGGAGGGGTGACGATTCACACCGGCAAGCGGTTGCCCGGGAAGCCCTCCGCTTAGTAGCCAACTAGCAACCCTCGGAACAGAGGATTCTTCTCGGTCTGTGCGTCACGGTTACCCTCCCAACCCCCGTGTTCCTTGCAGAGCCCTTTGGTGGGGAGTGTTAGTAGTTCTCCTGCAAACTACCTTAAGGAGCAACAACGCTAGGGCTGCCCGTCAGGAGCCAGCAGGCACCTGTTTAACTAAAACAGCCCAGATACCTACTGCCTGGCCCCACGAGTTGAATGGGGAGGAAACTCGGCTGAGTAATGGCAACTATTCAGGCATCCTTGGGCAGCTAAATGACTAGCTGAGCTTCATTCTCCGCTGTGACCGCGCCGAAGCCAGTTCCGTGCGTGCTAGCCCGATCAAACCGCTCCTTCCAATGATCGCACTTCATTTTAAGGAGACATTGCTAAAAGCACAGCTTCCCTCCCAAGTGCCCTCGACTGTCAATAGGTGTGGGGCGGCGTGGGCTATTCCGTCCGGATCTTTCCGTAGCACCCAAATCCTCCAGGAGCGCTGGGAGATCTAGGATGGATGCCCTTGCTCAGGCGCAGCTCCAGCAGACAGTAAATATGGGGAAACTCCCCCTGCCCTCGCCTTAAACTTCCAGAAGGACCCTCGTTTGCATGATAAAAGAGGGAAGCTAAGGATGCTTTGCAGCTGTAATTGTGCATGGCAAAATAGTAATTAAATCATTGCAATTAATTAGTAGTTAAGTAAACCCTTTGGCACAGAAAAGCTCTGGAGCACATCTATTAGGTGGTTTACTTTTTCGGTCATTTGCTTGCTTTTTAAAAGCCTAGTGCTTAAAAAAAAAACACAACCCTACACCAAACCTTTTAAGAAGGAAAAGCAGAGAGGACAAGATGGTGAGCAAAACAGATCAATTTTGCTACTGGTCATTATTGTTCATTCTGCCCCCTGCTGGATACAGTTTAGGTTGATGAAGCCAGAAGGGTTTGAAAACTTGGAAGCAAACATAACTGATAATGAGTTTTGCCCATGTTTAAAGGTCTGATGTGGATTAAAGTTGGCAGATTATTAAAGGATACTATATACTTAAACCATGGTGTTAGCTAAAAGGACAACGGTTACAGCCAAATAGAGAATGAATGAGTGTGTATGTGTGTATATATGCGAGAAATTAAATAAAAGGAAACTTAATATACAGCACAATCCTAAGCATGACCGCTCAAAAGTAAGTGCTACTGAATCAATGGGACTTGCTTGCTTACTGCAAGTCTTTATGCTTATGAAATAAGTCCTATTAAGTTCAATGGGGCTTATTCCTATAGAAATAAACACAGAATTTCTGCATTAAAAATTATTCTTAGCACATGCTAAATAATGTTTCTTTCTCTTCTAGGATTTGCTTTGCAAATACAGTGCTATCAGTGTGAGGAATTTCAGCTAAATAATGATTGCTCGTCCCCAGAGTTCATAGTGAATTGCACTGTGAATGTCCAAGATATGTGTCAAAAGGAAGTCATGGAACAAAGTACAGGTAGGGTAAACTATATCAGTTCTTTCTCATTAAGTCTCTTCCCTTTTCATTTTATTTCCTGTCTAACTCAACTCCATAGGTAATTCAAATGCATGTTTGTAACACCTTTATTTTGATTTGAATCATTAACCGTGCCATTCATTTATTCTGCTGTATGTCACAGGGTTCATCCTTCCACTTTACATTGTAAATGCTAAAGCTTACTTAAAATAAGTTATCAAAAGTACAATAAAACAACACTTGAAGCCTCAGACCTCTTTA
This sequence comes from Podarcis tiliguerta, assembly GCF_965153285.1. Taxonomy (NCBI): domain Eukaryota; kingdom Metazoa; phylum Chordata; class Lepidosauria; order Squamata; family Lacertidae; genus Podarcis; species Podarcis tiliguerta. The sequence goes on from NC_139534.1 coordinate 41,879,867, forward strand.
GAATACTCGGGAATTAATAACAAGTTCATTTAATCTCATTACCGTTAATTACACGGGCCTTCTCCCATCAGTTGGAGGGAAATGTATTGAATTAGTAGCTGCCGTTATTTACTCTAGCAAGTCACATACCCAGTGGTTGATCTTTAGGGAGAGCGGATGTGGTGAACTGAGCTTTCGGCCATTAAATATAATGGAACTGCATAAGATGGGCTGAAGGTTAGGAGGCTCTGCTTTGGTCTTGGGAATAAGGGTCCTAGATCATTTATTTCCCATGTAGAATTTCACACAAAAGGGCATGCTTTGCAAAAGTAGCTGACAGTCTGTTGGCTGAAAATGTTGATGACATAAATTGTTCTTCTGTGTACCAAACCATGCAACATGGAAGGGTTATATTTTTTTTAAAGCAGCATAGATCACGTGATCCATGCTGGTTGCTATCAAACAGGTTTGGATTTACAATTGTACCTAGGAGGGAAAAGGTCTTTGGCATCTATGGGAAAGCCCATGTAAAACCACTGATTCTAACCCTTCCTGAAATCATATCTGGCTTTGAAATCTCTAGAGGGGTGAAATTGGGACATACAAAAGCAAGACGATAGAAGATGCAGAGAATATTGTGTATCACTGACATTGAAGATTATCATCCATCTTGGGAGGAGTGGAATATATTTGCTAAGGAGATCAACAAGTTATGCCTGTTATGCTTCAGTACCCATGTCAATAACACTGGGACCTATCTGATAATGGAAGACATAAATATATAATTACAATATATTTGGTTTGTTAATCATAAAAATAACAACAGCAACAAACCAATGGTTGTTTAGTAAATTGGGCCTTTTTGTGGTAAATGAAACAAGTGCCACAATAACCATTATTGGTGACCAGTGTTTTGTAATTTGTTTCCTCTTTAAAACCTGTGAAAATGAATGGGTGAGAATTGTCAGTTCAGTACATTCCTACTCCAGGTAGAAATCCTGTAAATAAAAGCACTAATCTTCTAAATGATCTGTGAAGTTGTAAAGAATTGAACAGTGGTGGTGGGAAAAGATCTGTCTCTGCTCTCTGAAAGTATGCAATAAAAATATATACCCCTAAGTTCAACACGTAAACATTTGAATGCACAACACAGAGCAAACATTTTCTCTTAATCCTAATAACTACCTGGAAATCCTCCTGCTAGAGAGAAATTTAACACCATTATGATGCTCTTTAAAACTTAAAAGCAATTTTGGAAAGGTATCTGAAATACAGTTTTAAAGACTCTCACAATAACACAAGCAGAACATTCATATTTTTGTAAAAATATAGAGAGACTTCAGTGGATTGAATGGGAGGGGGCTGAAAGGCCATTAAAAACATCCCAGCGGAAATATTAAAGTGTTTTCCTTAGTTGTGCTTTTTGAGCATTGCTTCTTCTGGCCATAATATTTTTATTTCAACTTGCAATTTAAAACTTTTAACAGCCTCCCAGAAACCATTTTGGTAATCTTTTAAGCTGAAGGTTAGCGAGGCAGAAAAATCTGTGCTAGCAGTAGGCCTTTATCTGGGAATGGCTTGCTTAAACCTTTGGGACACCTAGATTTTTAAAGTGATGAATTTGTTGGAGTTTTTAAAAAATCAGATTTACTACTGGATTTTGAAACTGATTGATAAAGCTACCATGACTATGTTAAGTTCAAAGTAAGAACCGTTCTAATTGGATCTTAAAACATTTAGAGTGACATAAATATGCTTTCCCCACTGGAGAGAAATTGATTTGTAATGGCTTCAGTAAGAGAGAGGCATTTTAAACGATATTTTTTCTTTGAATTACTCAACCTATGGATCTTGTATCAAGTTGTAACAATAGTACCCGACTTAACAGCAGAACTTTCCCTATGCATATCAAGCAGCTTTCGCATACTATCTTACTGGTCTGCTTAATTTCATACGTAAATATATTTGTAACTTTGATCAGGAGTTTCCATGATTGATGACATTTCTATATATTCTTACCTGTATCAAAGACATCCCAGTCTGCAGTTAACCCAATAGGCAAGGCAACAACACTTTGATTTTTAAATCAGTTTTGTCCCATTGCAATCAATGGGGTCAAGGTTGTGATACTGAGCACTCTTACAAGAAAATTTCATTCACGCTAGTAAGACTTAGCTCCATATATGTGCTTAGGAACAGGTTATGAGTAGCTAAATCCAAGAGATGGTAGGTTACAGGGTACTGTGAAACAATTCAGGGCTCAAATAATTACCTCTAGTGTGATTGTGTTCAGCTAGATTTTTGTTTGCTTACAGATACTTAAAAATGTGTACCAAAAAATTTGCCACATTCCTATGCTTTAGCACATGTCTAGCTCAACATTTAACATACCATTTCCCAATGCTGCTTACTTTTTACACTTGTTCAGCACTGAAGAGATTTCTTATTCAAAGAGAGCCACTCAGTTTGAATTTTTAACCCAATATATAAAATAAATAAAATTGCAATCTTGCAATTACAGGTTCTCCTTTTGACTACTAGGGCTAAAATCAAATTAGTATAGATTTAATAGTTGTTTTCTTTAGTAAGATATTTCTCTCAGTGTGCATAATTAAGGTTTCTGTAAATCTTACTTCAAAGTGAAATGCAACATATTTTGTACTTTTTTTAAGGCAATGTTGTATTTTAAATTGTTGCAACCATCCTAGGACCTTATGGTTAAGGGCAGGCAAAATAATAATAATAATAATAATAATAATAATAATAATAATAATTTAATTGAAACCATGTTAATGGTCCAAATCAGTAAGCCAATGGATCCACACACTTGAACATGCATTTAGCTATTTTCCTGTTTTGCAATATATAGGATCACTTATTTACATACAGTTATATATATTATCTACATGATAATGGCGGGAATGTGACACACATGTTTGTTCGTATTCATTAAATGGAATGCTGACACCTACGCAGGTCAATTTCTGTACTGAATTTTTTTGTTTGTTGCACAGTACCCAGGCCCCAGAGTCTCCCTTTTATCATAATCCAGATAAAATAGGGAACCTGTGACTTCTCAGATGCTGCTGGACTGCCAAGTGCCATCAGCTCCAGCCAACATGACCAATGGTCCGGGATGATAGGACTTGTAGTCCAACAAAATCTGGAGGGCCACAGATTTCCCACTTGTGATCAAAAACGTAAGAATGGCCTTTTTAGATTGGACACTCTGTACATTAGATGGATGTTGGTCCAATGTGATGTTTTTGGAAAGTCAAACTGAACGACGCCCCCCCCCCCCCCCCCCCCGTTCTTAGTTCTATTATCTGGGGCTCAGAACAGGCATACTGCTGTGATTTTAGGTATTGTAGCTAACAGTCCTGGATAGAACTATTCTCCATTAACGTGTGTGTATGTGTGTGTGAGAGACTCTTCAAAACCAGTGATTACAACCACATCTTGTGATAGTGAATCCCATGCATTAATTATGAACTGTGTGAACCATTACAATTTATAGCCTAGTATTGAAGCAATGCTTTGGGTTTGTTTTTTTTAATGCTATGCCCAGTTGTTCAGTTTTGCAAATCTCTCTCATACCATCCTCCAATCTTAGTATGCCTCCCCCCGCAATAAGTTCTAGGCTCTTCAGTCTTTGCTTACAGGAAGGTCTTAAAACAGTAGTCCAAAAAGCTGCATTAATTTTCTTCAGCTTGTCCTTTTAACGACAGTGCAACCAAAACTGTATACAGTCGCCAATGTTACATGGGCAGACTTATCTGTGTGTAATGGGCTTTCTCAATTCCCCCTCCCACTCCATTGCAGTCTCACGGGCCCATGATAAGTTTCGCCTGTGGATCAGACAATCCTTAGGAAAGGCGTGGGAGATGGTTCAGAGGCTGCAGCTGGAGACAGAAATGCTGACAGTCAGGTGGAAGCAGCTTGTTTATGCAAACTGCCTCACACTAACCTTGAATGATTCTGCATGTTGTTGAAGCCCATGCACCACATACCAGGTTTTCTTCCCTGAAGGATACAGGGGGCTACAGGGAGGAAGGGTCAGGAAAACCCTCACACACATAATGTTGACTACACTAAATGTGTACGCACCAAAAGGTTTATATAACAACACCCTAAGACCTGCTGCATTATTTTCAGTTCCTTTTGTAATTATGAAGTAGTTTGGCTTTTCACCATCTTGACACCTTTTAGGATATTTGAGTAAGAGAAAGATGTTGGCATATTTGACTTGGATTCAAATCTTAGCTTGTGGGACACCCCCCCCCCCGGCAATTTTAGATCTCCCGGCGCCATTTCTTCATTTGGAAACGGAATTGTTGTGGCTCAGCTCAGATAGCTAATAAAGAATGATAAACCAGTTTATAATTAAGTGCCATGTAAATGAATTAGAATGTACTTCATTGAACATGATTATTGTCAAGACAGACCCATTTGTAAGTTACACAAGCCAACATACAAACCTTTACTAGAGTAGTTTCTAGCAGTATCCAAATCAGAATCAGTCTGTCTGTAGACAAAACATATGACTGACAGAGAAATTTCAGAAAATCCAAATTTAAAAACAGAGTAATAGCTTTGATTATAGATTATTTAGTGTGGATACTAAGCAACCCATAAAATAATCATATCAGGCTTATCATATCTACAAATAATCATATCCACAAACAATGCAACATACTTTCATTGCCTAATTAAAGAGACCAAATGGTTGTAGAAATAGTGGATTTTCACTAGCGAAAAGCACTTCCGTAAAGTGAGACACCTGATTTTTGTTGATTGCACCTACAAATTGTCCCATGCAATGCTGCTCTTGACAGCTGTGGAACACTCTGGAATAGTATGGGATAAGGAGTGTGATGGGCTGCAGTAGATGTGTGGAGGAAATTGGTAAAAATGGGATACTCTTCCTCACGTAAGTGGCAGTGCTTTCTGCTTAGCAGTTCAAAGCCAGCTGTTGGATGCAACCCAAAGTTTTCAGAGATAGTGGAGGATGAAGGAGTTTAGATTATACATGTAGAGAGGTAAATAGGGTGACTGAGTGTAAAGACATGTTATGGATTATATTCTGGTTGATACTTTGCATGTGCGAAACCTCAGACTGATGTGTGTAGGAAACCAGCAGAACAGAGAAGAAGGCAAAGTAGTGTCAATGGAACAGTAGCTTTGGCAGTGAGTGCCAAAATAAATTCTAAATTGTGAGAGAGGCACAGGATATCTAGTACGTTTAAAATGGAGGGACACAGCCAAATCATGGGCAATAATGTGAGTATAAGGATATTCTGTTGCTGAATGAACTAAATAAAATAAGACAGAATTCCCCTTCCAAATCTATAGTCTGATTCTCACACCAGCTGCACCTGTGAGATATATATCATTTGTCTCCTGCCTGCCTTATTATCATACAACTCAAGGCAGCATCCCCCAAGGGGATAACCCATCCAGGTATTGACCATACCTAGGTGGTGCAGCAAGCTGGCTGTATGAAGTGTCTTTAGACTGTACTCAGAGAACGATGTAAAGCAGGCATCCCCAATCTGTGGGATGTTTTGGCCTACAACTCCCATGATCCCTAGCTAACGGGACCAGTGGTCAGGGATGATGGGAATTGTAGTCCAAAAAATCTAGAGGAACGAAGGTTGGGGATGCCTGATGTAAAGCATGCCAATGCACCATCACAAGATAAGAACAGTTATATGGATGGCATATAAATAATAAAATTATTAGTGGTGCTCTTGCAAACTGAGGCTGAACCATTTGAAATCACCAGTTTCTTTTTAAGGACTAATGCCCTCTTTGCTTTGAGACCAGGAAGCTATTAGTGGAGAAGACCATAAAACAAGAACATCTTACCAGGTGTACAGTCATTCCCAGGGTCACTAGGAACACATACTTGCACAAGTCGTATTCTAACTAGGCATATTTTGAAGTGATTCCATTGAACTCAACGGGAATTGGTTCCAAGTGAGTTTAGAGTTGCGTATTTTAATGGCATTTTAATAAAACTTTGCTAGCTGACAATGATATTTTCAAAATGTGAGAACTTGCCTTCAAAGTTGCTTAGATTTCAAGGCAAATTTAATAACTTGAGTCACACAAGCATGTACTATTACATGTAAGGTAAGGAGGGCTCAGGTCTGGGCATAAGGGAATCCTTTGTATGCTGCTTTGAATAAGAAATAAGTGAACTAATGATAAATAAAATATAAATACACCACATGCTACCATACAACTACAGTGGTACCTCGGGTTACATACGCTTCAGGTTACAGACTCCACTAACCACAAAAATAGTGCTTCAGGTTAAGAACTTTGCTTCAGGATGAGAACAGAAATCGTGTTCCGGCGGCGCGGTGGCAGCAGAAGGCCCCATTAGCTAAAGTGGTGCTTCAGGTTAAGAACAGTTTCAGGTTAAGAACAGTCTCACAGAACGAATTAAGTACTTAGCCCGAGGTACCACTGTACAAGGAAGTTCTCTCTGTTAGTGAAATGCATGATCAGAATAGCAAAAGGGTGCAAGAATTCAGACGTAGGCTGCAATTCTATATACACTTTCCTGGAGGTTAGTGCCATTGAATTGAGTAGGACTTACTTATAAGTAGGCATGCCTGAAAAAATGCTGTCATTGCAATTTCAAGAAACGCAGTGCAAATAGCTTTTGTAATTGTGACAAATATTTATCGCTAATTAAGGAAAGTATTCAGCAACAAAGCTGGTGGCAGTTACTGATTGCCATCAATATACAATATTTTGCTTCATCCCAGCATGGAGTGCAAAGCATATCCCATGGAGAGTACTTTGGGAGCTTGGTTCTTGATATTAGTTGTGTGTGTGTGTGTGTGTGTGTATATATAAACATAACGGTTTCTGAACTTTTACTGTTATGCGGCTTTTAAGCACATATTTCCCATTGTTTCTACTCCATTCTTCGGGTATAAGCTGTGTTATATCATTTGTAAGAGAACCTGAAAAATAGTGGTATGGGCTTGGGCTTAAATACTTTACTTTTTTAAAAAAGAAAATAATAAAGTGAAAAACTAGAAGCCATAATGCCAAACTGTCCAGAGAGCTGAATTTCTACTGCAACTGAATTTACCAGCAACATGATTCCCTTAAATTAAATGTTTGGGATTTTAAAAATGCATTTGTTCAGTTTACAGTGGCATTTTCCTGTGCATGCAAGGTTGTATAAAATGCTGCAGTGCAATTAAAGCAATTACTGTAATTGTGCACTTCAGCTAGTATGTTAGGAAACTGGGTACAGTGCAGATTAATAAATGCTGTTTTTAAAGCTCTGCAAAACAAGTTATTTTCGTACTAATTATCAGAAACCAAAAGAAAAACTAATTTTGAAAAAGTTCCCCTTAATTATTTAACTCATTGATCTGCTGCATGTGTAATTCAACGGTCGTCGCATTCAGTTTTGCCTTACTATGACCATGATGAGCAAATATATATATATCTAGTGAAGCTTTTACTACAGTACAGCTGCAGTACAAAACAATCAGTTGCTGAGTTTTTGTTTTTCACCCACCTGTCAAAAGGTAGAGGAACCTCTCCCGGGAAAAGGTGACATACTAGTTGCATCTATGTTAAAGGTGCACATTCCCCCCCTTACTTAAGAAAGGCTGAAAAATTGTATATTACTCACATTTACATATTGACAACATTTTAAAAACTGAAAAATTTCAACATATGTGAGAACCTTCCAGTCATTAATATTCAGAGCTAATTGCTTTATCTTTGGTATCCCATGAAAGGCAGCATGGTCTGTAACTTGGCTGTTCATTCTCCACATTTTTAAAAGGTTCAATCCTGTTTAGAACACATTGCTCATAAGAGGTCAATGGAGAAAGTAAAATAACACTCCAATAATGTACAGTGGGGTGGCTAACATTTTTTTTGGCCCAAGGACTTAATTCAGCCAATCCTTGGGGGAAGTGGCTCTTCCACAACCTCATTTATTTGTACACAATGGCACACAGTTTTCCCCTCCTGAGTAGATCAGTCGCAGGTTGGCTCCTGCCAAATCACACCTTTCGACTGTGGCTCAGAGTGGCTGGGAGCCTGTCCATGTGCTCCCCCAGCTTCTCCTCAACTTCTCTGGGGGCCAGACCAGGCCCCCGCAGACACTTCTGGGCACCTCTGGTTGGCGCTATTAGAAGGGGCTGGGGGGGGGGGGAGATGGACAGCGATTGCCAAGAGCCTGAGGGGGAGCGTCAATATATCTTCTTGCCAAGGGCACAAGGGCGCCTAAGTACGCCTCTGATCAGTTGAGAAAGGTTTATTTTTCTGCCCTGCTCATCAAATGATTGACATGATGATTTTAGAGATGGTTCTTTGTATCCACATCTTTGTGTCCACCTACGTCAGTGCTGTGTCTACTTCAGTGGTTTTTCTTTTCACCATTGCCACCAAATCAACAAGTGGAGGATCAGAAAAATTTCTCGGGAGGCCCTCGCACGAATGTGCCTGAGCTGCACATTAACTTTTAAACTCTGTATTAAATACTGTGTGTGTAGATATTGTAAACCACCCTGTGATCCTCGGATGAAGGGTGGCATGAAAATTAATATATAAAAATAAAATAGATGTAAATCTACCGGGGGGGGGGTACTTCCCAGGAGTCTGTACTGGTAAGAGGGCTTTTTTGCTTAGAAGCACAGTCCTCTCCTTAATACAGTCCTTTTAAAAATAATGGGGTATGCATTCCATATTACACAGTTTAAAATGTGTTTGGACAGGATACTCCATCGTACTGGAGTGGTAAGGCTTAACAAGAAAGGATGAGGAGATGTGCATCTCTTCCAATAAGTTATTAATGAAATAGGCTTCCCAGAGGGAGAAGCAGGGACATTTGCTGCCTTGGCTCCTGGACATCTTCACCAACTACAGTGGTACCTCGGGTTACAGATGCTTTAGGTTACAGATGCTTCAGGTTACAGACTCCGCTAACCCAGAAATAGTACCTCAGGTTAAGAACTTTACCTCAGGATGAGAACAGAAATGGCGCGGCGGTGTCAGCGGGAGGTCCCATTAGCTAAAGTGGTACCTCAGGTTAAGAACAGTTTCAGGTTAAGAGCAGACCCCCAGAACAAATTAAGTTCTTAACCCAAGGTACCACTGTAGAGGCATTGCAGCCAGTTCCTTACTGGCAGTGTTTGTCTGGAATAACTTTATAGTTGCCCATATCTGAAGCACCCAGCTCCTTTCTGTTGATGATAAACAAGGCTGCATGCAATAAAAGAATTATGGTATATGTTATTAACTTTCACTATATGCTATAAATTCTGAGCTTCAGATATATTACCATTCAGGAAGTGTTTTCAGATGCTAAAGCTGTAGGGCATGTTCTCTTATTAATAAATTGCTTCCAATCTTACGGTTGCCTGTAACACTACAAAGGAAGCAGGAGATGAACTAAATTAAGTGCATTAGATAAGGTGAAACCATGGAGAGCTTATAATAAATTGCTTTTTTTTTTTAGTACTTTTAAACACAGTAAAGCAGTGATGGAGCTAGAAGTTGACTTGAAGTAGTTTATGATTTGGAAAAAAAACATGAAAAGAATAAAAATGCAAAAAATTGATGGATTATTTTAAAAGGAAGTTGCAATTTCTGGTTGAGCGACTTTAATTTCTCACAATGATATGGACAATAGCTTTTTATGTTTTTCCATTTCTTGGACTTGTTCTGAGGGGATATACAATGATCAGATATGGTGCCCACAGGCTGCTATCTTAGCAGTTCAGTTCTAAGCTTCCAGACTACTAGAGTGTGGTTTAAATTTCACATATAAATGAATAAATTCCAGAACAATTTGCAGTGACCTACCCAGATCTATGCACTACACTCCCCTTCCCTTCTAAAAGTTTATTATAATGACAAGTGGATTTAATGCCAGCAATCCTTTACATTTTATTGGTCGGATCTCTGAGCAAACATCTCAGTACTCTTATCCACTGCTAAACCCAAAACACCAAAGGGCTAGAAATTTTATAGTACTATTACTGCTAATGATGCTGTCAAAAAGAACTGAAAGCACTTCAAACAATCAGTGGTAGGGTGCTGTTTGCAGACAAAACAATGATATAAGGAAGCTGTCTCATAAAACTATGGTGGCTGTAGATGTCAATGTCATATTCTCAGTCTTGATGCTCAGACATTTTGTTATGGGCTCACATAACCTTTCCTACATAAATTCCATCTTTCCATTGTTGTTTTAACTTCAGTGTTGTTTTAAATATGCATATGTGCCTAGATTAACTATAACAAGATTCTACACACACACACACACACACACACCAATACCAATCACTGAGGTTTGTGATGAGAGCAATCCTCGCTGGTGCACTGATTTAGATGTAAAGGTACACCACAGTTAAAGAAAACAATGGAAGAGGAAAGGAGGAACAATCTGTGTAGCAGGGAGGTTAAATGAGTGCGTACCTGAATGGCATATTCCAAATTTCCTAAACGTTATTGGACAATCAGGGTATGGATCCAGACTTCATTCACATATGGGATTGCACATTAAAATGGTTCCGTATACCATTTACAAGAAGGCTTAAGAACAACTGAGGAAAACAACATGCCTAAACTTTGCTTCAATGACTCCACAGATAAAAGCAGCATGCCAATCCCCACACTGTCTCCAAAGCTGGATCTCATTATAAAGTAGAAATGCGGCACTAGCCCAACCTACAACTGCATTAGGAATATCATGGATACAGCCATTTATCTGTGGCATTAATTGAGTTGTACACTATGAGCCATACATGTATCTGTAAGTCAGTGCCATATGTGGTTTGCTTGAAAGTTTAGGAAGGAGATAGTCGGACAACATAGACTTTAGCTGATTTTTTAAGACACACACCCCATACAAACCACCCCCATGTTGAGCTCCTGCATCTTCTTCCCTCCCACACAATGCAAATACTAAGCACCCTGTTCATCTTCCCAATTAACAAGCCTCCACCCCTTCCTGTTCTTTGGGCCATTCCACACTCCTACTTTAATCTTCAACCCAATTCCAATATCTCCTTCCTTCCCCCTTTCCTGCAACTTTTATCTTTCTCACATGAGGCAGTTGATGAAGAGGGAGAAGTTCAGGACAGCCATTTTTCTTTTCTTTTCAGCATTCTGTTCTTCTTGCTTTGCTCAAACAATGGCATAAGTTTGAGTAACTCCCTCCTTGCTGTATGAAAACATTGTCCCTTTCCCCCTGTGTCACCTCCTGCTCACTCAAATCTCTCCCATTGTTTCAAATGTTTTCCCCCTCTCATTGTTGCTCCATCACTGCTTTATTTAAATCTCTGCTGTTTAAAACCACCAATCTCCTCTGTCTCCTTCCATCTCTGCTTTATTCTGCTGTTGTTTTAAACCACCACCTTTTCATTTTCAGTGATCTCTCTTCTCACTCCCATCACATGGGCTCTGCTGTTGCGCAACCTGCCATCTCTTTTATCCCCTGCTCCTGCTGACTTTATGCAAATCTAGTAGTGTGGCAAAAAACAACACAACCCTCCATTGTGAGCGGTGTAGTGACAGCCTTACATTTTTTTTAATGCATGTAGAAATACTGTATATGGGTGTGCAAGAGCATCTCATGTAGAATATATACGTGCTCATTCTACACAAGATGCTCTTGCACACCCATGTTTGCTGTGCTGAACACTATACAGTAAACTCATGAAGGGAAGACAAATATCTTAAAACACTCCTGGGAAACTGCAGTAGTCCCACAGCAGCATCCTTTGGATTATTCACTGCTTACCCCTGACATTTTGGAGATGTGTACATTTTGTTTACTGCTTATGGTGTTAGGCAGTGCAATCATCAGTGTACACACAACAGGAATGCTTGCCACATAATCAGCCCTTGCATAAATCAGCCCTTCGAGGAATGTAGCATCTTATCTCATAAAAATTCCTCCTGCCAAAACAGATTATTTGACGGATTACTTCATTTGTGTACATAAGGAAAGCATGTTAAAGAGTTACTAGAAGCATCTCACTCTTAAAGCAGAATAATTTAGCGAAACATTACACAAATTAAACAGTGTGCTGCTTTTTATACACAATGCTACTGCATCACCCCACTTCTAATACATTTTTAGTTCCATTGGATAAAATATATGAAAACAGTGCTTGCTCTGACTGGTCAACAACGATAGACAGGGATTCTTGTGAGAAATGCTATAGCAAAGGTTATGAGAATATATTTGGTAAAAGGACACATCACGTACTCTATTTTATGGTTGTGTCTACATAGGTATTGATCTCTTTGGTCTTACTTTTACACTACCTTGATTACTAATTTATGAAGGGTGTTGTTTCAAAATCTTTTAATAAAATAATATATACAGGGTGAGTCCTTTAAAAGAGGCCCCGTGAATACAGAGCACACATGTTCCACAGGGAGTCTTTTAAAAGACTCACCCTGTATATCCAATAGGGAGAGTCTGCTTTTCAGAGTCATTTCGGAATCTTTATAAAGATTCCTTGTAGGTTATATACCTGAGAATATGTCTGTTCTACTCTGTTATTTGGACCTGAAAGAATGGATCAAAGTATCAGAATAGAAAAGGTGACAGAAAGCAGAGTCTTCATCTTCAGGAATGAATACTTACAGAATTGTAAATTTTGTACTAAAGTTTCATCTCACATGATTAATTATTTGGGAATATAAGGAAACTATCAGCATTGCACACTGGGGCAAAAGAATGATAACTTCACATGTATACCAAAGGCTGGGTGACCAGGCAAGGGATCATGGGGTTATTGTGGTCAGTTTAGTGTAAACACTCTATGTGGCAGCTATTAAAAAGGTCAATTCCCTGTCAGGGACCATTAGGGAAATGGTTGAAAATGAAACAAGCAATATCTTACTGCCTTTATGCAAATCTGTATAAAGTCTTGGAATACTGTGAGGAGGAATTCAGCATTGCATTCTTATGATTATTTCATCAATGCAAGCATTTCTGCTTGCCAGGTGGAACAATCCTTTCCTCCTGTCCACATTGTTCTGGGTAGTTGGAAGGGATCCCAAGGGTCATCTAGTCCAACCCCCTGCAATGCAGGAATCTCAGCTAAAAGCATCCATGGCAGATGGCCATCTAACCTCTGCCTATAAACCTCCAAGGAAGGAGAGTCCACAACCTCCGAAGGGAGACTGTTCCACTGTCAAACAGCTCTTACTGTCAGAAAGTTTTTCCGTGTGTTTAGTCAGAATCTCCTTTCTTGTCACTTGAAGCCATTGGTTCAAGTCCTACCCTCCAAAGCAGGAGAAAACAAGCTTGCTCCTTCCTCCATGTGACAGCCCTTCAGATATTTGAAAATGGCTATCATATCTCCTCTTTTTCCAGGCAAACACGCCCTCTTCTGCACATACCTTCTGAGATACGGTCCTTTCTCTATATTGTAGATGTTGCTAAGATGGGACCAAAGTGATCAGGTCTGAGACAACTCCCTTTTGAAAAAAGGTCCCAATATTTATGGTTTATTAAAAACGTGAGTAAGGATAAAATAATTCATGGTGTGGAGGAAGTGGGGAGAGAGGGTCTCTCCTTCTCTCATACTACTTGGACCTGGGTTTGGCTAATGAAACTGCAGGGTGGGAGAGATTCAAGGCAGTCAAAAGGAAATACTTGGGAATTCATTTCCACAGGATGTACCACAGGATTGGTACATAATTGGATGGCTTTAAAAGAGACAGATTAATGACTCTTAATCCTGATCAGGTTCTTTTATTTCCAGTATCAGAGGTATTGTGCCTCCGAATTGCTAGCGAGCAACAGCCAGAGAGCGCTGTTCCTCTTATAGCTTCCTTGTAGGCTTCCCAGAGGTAGCCACTGTGGGAAATGGAAAGCTGGACTAGATAGGTCTGTGGCCTGATCCAGCAGGGCTCTTCTTACATTCTTAAATTTATCAGCATACAGTACATTTATTTTATAAGAAAGACAAAACTTTGATATTCTGTCCATGCATTCTTGGACTTACCAGCAGGATGGAGGTTTTAAAGGAGAGGTTAGATGGCCATCTGTCATGGATGCTTTAGCCAAGGTTTCTGCATTGCAGGAGGTTGGACTAGATGACCCTTCAGGTCTCTTACAACTCTACGATTCTATCACCCGGGAGTCCAGGGTTCAGATCCACACTCAGCCATGAAACTCACTAAGAGACTTTGGGATAGTCACTGCCTCTCAGTATACTACGCTGAGTCTCCCCCAGCAGCAGGAGAACCGTGTACACCATGGTTCTTTGAGTGCCTTAGCGAAAAGGTGGAATATAAATGCAATTAAAAAAGATCTGAGTGTGGTTCTGCAACTGTATATTAAAATTTTGGTTAGTTAGAACTAAACAATGTAATTTGAGAGGAGGTAAGGAATGCTATGTGGAGGGTAAGAAAGAACAGGTAATTTGTAAGTGTGGATTGACACTTCCATCAAAGCAAATGCTTTAAAATAAATTCTCTCTCTCTCTCTCTCTCTCTCTCTCTCTCTCACACACACACACACACACACACACACGAAAGTTTGAGAAAGGAGAGATAAATGGGCCCATTTACAGGAGACCCTTATCAGGAGTGAGCTGAAAAGCCTTTATCAGTTTACGCACAAGGTATTCAATCTTGTCTTTATGAACAAACAAATGGGAATAACATCCAAGAGAAAACAGTCATAAATCACAAAAGTGTATCATTAAGAAAAGAATAATTATTAATTACTAGCCTGTCTATATGATGTGCTGAAAATTAAATTTAATGGAGGCAGGAGAGATTGACATGAATTATGACCAAGTCTGCAAATGAGAGAGGGAGTTGGGAGAGAGAGAGAGAAAATGTAATGCAAAATTTTCTCCATGTAAAAAGGCTAGGGCTTGGATCCTAATTAGACTTCCACAAATGGAAGGACTAATTCAGTGTGCGAATGGAATTAAGATGCTGTAGAGGAGTCTGCCAGTGGGGAAGGTGAAGCTTCCAAAAATAAAAAATAAAAATACATTTCTGTTGGTGGGGTTGTCCTGGAGTGGAACACAGGGCACAATCCCACCTGGAGGTTCATTGAGTTTTATTGAGGAATGATGGAGGCTGTATATTATCATAGGATCATAGAATTGTAGAGTTGGAAGGGATCCCAGGGGTCATATAGTCCAACTCACTGCAATGCAGGGACCTCAACAAATGGTCCCCATCCAATTTGAAACCGTACTGGACCCATTAGCTTTGCAAATGTGCTAACCGTTTTATTGCATTATGTGGTGCAGTTATCTATATATAGCATAATTATTTGGTTCAAATTAGTTCTCATTAAGACACTGATTGCTTTTTGGTATCACTTGGTGCAGAAGTTCCCAACAAAAGATTCTGCCACCCATTTTATATTCCTAAATGAGCTGTCATCAGTGCAATACATAATGGGGAAAGAGAGCATTTCATGAATTGGCTTTTTGATCATAAAAGGATAATGAATGACCACAGAGCAAGAGGGATAAAGGAAACGGCTAGACACTGGAAACTAGAACCTACTTGGTGACTTGGTCTTTGTATGGCTAACCTGTTTCTTGGCCACAGATGGCGATTGGCCAGGCCAGAACAGGGGAATATATCCCATGACATATATTCAACGGTTGGTTACGAATGGGTCTCTGTGTCATTTCAACACATCCAGTAGACCTAGCTACACGGTGACAGATTCCTTTCTGAGTAGAAACTTATTTGTAGTACAGCGGTGCCTCGCGAGACGAAAAGAATCCGTTCCGCGAGTCTCTTCGTCTAGCGGTTTTTTCATCTTGCGAAGCAACCCTATTAGCGGATTAGCGCTATTAGCGGTTTAACGGCTATTAGCGGCTATTAAAGGCTTAAGGGATTAGCGGATTAGCTGCTAAAAGGCTATTAGCAGCTCAGCGCTTTAGAAAAAGGGGGTGGGGAGCGGAAAAAAACCTCAAGAATCGCAAGACATTTTCGTCTTGCGAAGCAAGCCTATAGAGAAATTCGTCCTGCGCACCTCTGAAAACGGAAAACCCTTTCGTCTAGCGGGTTTTCTGTCTTGCGAGGCATTCGTCTTGCGGGGCACCACTGTATAAGCAATGCAAAACTATCAAAGCCAAAGGATGTTCATCAAATTCCAAGTCAAGAATACAAAGATGGGTTAGCTCCTGTTAGGAATCCAGTCGTCACCTTTTCTCTAGTATTAGGATAGCACCATTTGGTAAAAACAGTTCTTGCTTTTTTAGAAATGTAGTTAAGGAGAAACATAGTACACGCTGATTATTATTCAATCACTAGTGAAGCCCAACTTGCATAAGCTAAAATTTATTTCACAACACAGGTAATTTATGAAAAGTTATTGGTCGGTACTCTTTTATAGTTTCGATTTCTTACCCACCATTCACAATGAAGTTCCAGGGCATCTGCAGCATATGACGTGGATTGCATAATGAAGGTGTTAGATGCATCTTTGGAGGAGGAAGTTGCATAACATTGGAGCTGCCACACCTAGCTTTCAGGTTTTTAGTGATATTTCAGGTGGGAGCACAAAGTATGTCTTTTTAGATGCAAGCAATCTTGGCATTTGTAATTCCAGTGGCTTGGAACTAAACTGAGTCAGTTGCATTTATCTTCCATTGCAATCTATGAGTTTTAAGTTAAATCATTACTAACTTCTCATACTGATGACAATAAGTCCCAAGGGGAGCTAACTTTGTATGGACCTATCTCAGTGTGCTAACTTGACAGAAATCAAGAAAACTCCAGTGTATGTGATTTCTGGTTTCTGCAACCTGAACGTGTTGTTTGGTGCTATGCTACAAAAAAAGAGAGAAAGAAGAAATGAAAGGAAGAAACTTGCTCCCTTTTTAAATTATTGCTTAGCCCAGAGGCACTCCTAGGAATTAGTTTTTTCTAGAAATAACAGCATTGGGAAAAGAGATCAGGGGACTAACACAGAGGCACTGAAGACTCCATAGTCTCTCGAGGAAGGTATTAAATGAGCAGACACATTTAATGACAGGTTGGTTGAGCTACTATACCAGCACAATCCTATTCACATTTATGCAGAAGCAAGTCCCAAGGAATTCAGTGGGGCTTCCAGGTAAGTGTGCACTGGATTGCAGCTTGTGTGGGAAGATGCCAATTGTTCCACCAGACATCGCAAAGTTTTGTTAGTTGTCGTGACCATAGACACTATGTGCCGTATCATTGTCCTGTGAAATGCAAAAGGTTTCACTTGTGATAATTTGTTTCTATGAGATGTTTCTAGATGAGCTGTTCGGTTTATGGTAATGGATGATAAAAGTGACATTAGATGGCAGATTAGTGAGTTACCACTGCTGCATTTGTTGTTCAATGTGACTGAAATGCCAGCATGGAACTGATGGTTTCAGAGTGTTTGCCACTGAAAGATGAATTCCTGCAGGTTTGATTGGACGCTCAGCTGTTGCACCACTAGGTCTTTTGAATAGAAGGATTAAACACAGCTCATCCCAATGTCCTAAATGAAAAGCTTGGCATTGAGCTACATTTTATGAGCATTTTACCTCATTTGGCTCTTTGTGTTATTCAGATTTTTAAGTAGCTGCAGGATTGTTACCGCTGAAAGGCAGATATGAAACCTTTCACCTGAGGTTTTTCAGTTTGCATTCAGCTTTCAAGGACTGATATGGTCTCTTTCATCTGCTGTTACTGTGCAAAATGTGAAGGAAATAAATACATGACTTGTTTTTAGAACTGAAAACCCTTATTATCTGTTGCACACAAGGAGGCATAGCCATGTGGCTGCATTTTGATCCTTTAGTTATTTTGTTTTTGTGACTTCAGCTGCGGAGTGAGGCATGTGTAACAAGCTCTGGTAATCCATAGTGAACTCCTTAAGCAATTAGGAGATATGCCCTTTTTTGAGATTCTTATTTCTTGCAGAGCAATTGGTCTTGAATTCCTTTACATCTCAGGCCCTCTGCTAGTATGGCTGCAGCAATTCTCACAGATGTGCTAAAGGCAGATGGGCTACAGCTCCTACCCTTGATAACTGGCAAGGCTGGCTGGGAGTAACTGGAATTTGAGCCAAACGACATCTGGGGAGTCGCAGGTTCTCTTTCCCTGCTGTAAAGAGCTGTGCCTGCTGCAGCTGCCATGACCATGTGCCAGCAACTATGCAGGAAATAGTAATCTCCCGTAAAATTCATGTTCTGAATGGATGCTGATCACCAGTGGTCTGGATTCAGTGTTTGAAATTAGCCAGGCGCCAAGTGCATTTTGCACCTGACTTATTGGCCACCTGCGACCAAGTGAAGATGCCTGGGCACTAGCATGGTGCCTGACATCTCTGCCATCTGGAGATCATTGGATGTTGACTGTTTTCACACACCAATACCGCATCCTGTAGGATCTGCACAATCGGAATGAATATCAGGAACCAAGATGCTTTTTTCTGCACAGCCTGGGCAGGAAGAGTGAGTAACGTTATGGCTAAATGTTGTAGCCTTTCTTTGCTTACCCCACCCCACCACTATGCTCGTAGTTGTGAAGAATATTCTTACGTTATAAATGGACTGTGTCACCATTTAGAAAAAGAGGTAGGAATAGGCCAAATATATGTGGATTGCCCCTGGATAAAGTGACTACTTTTCTTTAAGTTCTCAAAGTTCTTAAGCTGGCTCAAGTTTGTCATCTGAGCTAGCCATGTGTTTAACAGAGAATCAATCAGAGTCAGTCCATCATTTGAAAAATAAGACTTTAGACCCATCTTGCCCTAAAGTGGCAACTAGACCTTCTGGTAAGTGTAAATTTGGTTTAAGGAGCCATTTGGCACCTAGCTTACAAATCTCAGTTTCTAACACTGTCTGGAGTTGGATTTGTGATGACTCATGCTGTTGTTCCACTCATGCTGAAGGGTTGAGGAGGCAATTGTTGCCACACCCCTGTGCCTCATGAAAAGGTGTTATGGGGAGTTGGGAAATCCTCTGGAACATTTCTGGAGGTTGGTGCTGAGACAGGCATGATTAGCAAAAATTGCTCCATCTTTTCCTCTGACATAGAGCCCTACTGGATCCTGGTCTCTTCTGCGAATGAAAGGAGGAAGCCCTTCCATTTACAGTGGGGTTAATCTCGATCCACACCATGCCAAAGCCAACTCAATTAGGCATAAGTTGGTATAATCACCAACTGGTGTAGGGGGCTGTTGCAAGTGTTCTGCTAGAAACGTGTCTGAAAGTGGCCTCAATCTTTATCCACTAAGTAGAGTAAAAAAGGTAGAAAGAAGATACTGTACTAAGAGAATTGAATAAGCCACCCTATGAATTATATGCATGTATTTTCTTGATTACTGATGTACTCATACATGATGAATATTGCATAAAACCTGGATAGCTCAGTTGATTATAGTGTGGTGCTGAGAACACCAAGATTGCAGGTTCGATCCCTGTATGGGACAGCTGCATATTCCTGCATTGCGGGGGGGTTGGACTAGATGATCCTTAGGGTCCCTTCCAACTCTACAATTACCGATTATAATGCTAGTGCTTCTGTCCTGCTTTCCATTATTCATTTCAGACTGCAGTACTAGTTTTGTTATGGAACTGTGGCTTTTTGACCTCTATACCTGTATGTCATGCTAAATTTCATTCACACTGGTTGTGGTTTGACCCAACAATGAATGTTATTGAATATTCATTCACTGCTCCATCACCCTTCCCACACATGTGGGCTTCTGTTTGTCTATGATTCAACCATGAAAACAGCAGGAAAGAACCATATGCTGGTATACTTATCCAAATTTAGTCACTTCCATGATTTTCTAGGTCAGGGGGGCTATAAATGGATTTCCCTCCCCTGGAACTAAGTAACATAGAAAGAGCACTTAATCTGTGTTGTGTTCCATTAGTTTTCTGGAAATGGCTTCTATGTTGTGTGGAAACTCAAATATGATCTGGGAATTAACAGTTTGGGGAAATGTAATAAAACTGTTGGGTGAATGCAGCTACATAAATGAAGGAAACCACTAAATTATAATAAGCATAAACAGCTGTCAAGACTTACATTAGTAAAGCAGGCAGACTTCGCATTTCCTAGATTTAATTGCACTGTGTACATGGTCCATATACATAATACCATAGACTTAACTGTAGGCTGGTGCACTAACCCAATTCAAGTGAATAAACCTTAAACATAAGTATACAGTATCTGCTATGTGGGGCGGGGGGGGGGATCCACTCCATTTCCATTAAATTCAAGTTTCTCACGTGTTGTATTTCCCACAAGCTATGGAAGTTTATTCTCCAAGAGAATTGTCTCCAAAATCATGAACCTTTTAGGGTACCATGCTTGGGTTCTAATATATAGAACGTATATAACGTAATATACTAATAACGTAGCCCTCTTTATTAGTGTGTGCGGTGCAGCTTACAGCTTTTACTCACAGGGATTGCTAAGTTTAGTAAAACTCATCTGTTCTGTTCCATTTTCCTGCTCATAAAATGTGGTTTTCCATGCAATGTTCTATGGATCAGGTGGAATTCAACACTGTGTTAATACAAACATTCTGTCTGCATAACAGCTTGCCAGATGGAACAACGCCCCGCACCCTGTGTGCTGTTCTTAACTTCCTCTGAACCAATTTTGGTGTGTGTGAGTGCATTGTATTTGTATTGTACACACACACACACACACATGTAAAATTTAACATACATATTTAATGTACATATTACATGCATTCAATTAAAAAAAGGTGCAGAACAGTCTCTAGAGGGCTTCTTACAAGGCAAGTCATTTCGTTCTGACTTCTGTTTATCCAACTTTCTACAGCAGCCTAGTTACAAGGATGGGGAAAGAGAGAATATTTATAATCTTTGTGTTTGTGAGTATTGCTCTGTAGACTCCAAATTCTCCCATGAGCTTTTTCTTCGTTTGGGGCTGATTTCCTCCCTGCAGAAAGTGTGTAAAAGGAGAACTTCCTTTAGCACATTACAAATCAGAAGCATAAAAACAATCATGGGTTCCTTAATAATGCTGTTTGGAATGTGATCAAACTTACATGTACTGAAATCTTAAATACGTACAACTTTTAAAGTTTTAAGTGCTGTATGCCCCAAATGTATTGATTTTGTGATTTCTAGGCTTTGTGGAAAGCAAAAGCAGAAGGGGTGTGTGTTAAGAATAGTGCCATTTATTTAAAGCCCTACATTTCCTGCTAAGATACACAACAGGTGATGGTGGGCTAAATCCTTTGGAAATGCACTGAGAATCAGAACCACTATTGCGGAAAACTTGGCAGTCTGTTTAAATAAAAAAAAAAAAGAGCTAACATACAGTAGAAAGCATGTTTGTTCATATCAGGCTAAATAAACTTTTGTTCTGTGTCACAGGGATCCTGTATCGCAAGTCCTGCGCATCCTCTGCAGCTTGCCTCATGACCTCTGCCGGATACCAGACTTTCTGTACTCCAGGGAAGATAAACTCTGTTTGTATAAGCTGCTGCAATACTCCACTCTGCAATGGGCCCAGGCCAAAGAAGAGAGGAAACTCTGGCACCATGCCCAGGGCTGGTGTATTAACAACCATACTGCTCTCTAGCTTGGCATTTTTAACACCAGTACACTGCTGAACTCTAATGGAAGATTTTTCGTTGTTGTTGGCATCGTTTTGTCCAGACACAGCTGGTTTCCATTGTAATGTTGCTGTTTGCTTCCAACTGCTAAAAGAAGAGTTTGATTTGAAAAATCCTCAGCAACTTCGTTAGCAGCAGAATAGGTCTAGTTGTCCTGTCTTTCTGGTAAGCACTTAAAAAACAAAAAAAGCCGTCACCCATGTAGAACCCATATTCATTTATGTTATTGGGAACGTAGTCTATTGAAACAAAGCACTTAAACTTGAAGGGTGCAACCACATAGGCTGCAAAAAAACCCTTTGTTGTGCTTTTTTATTTATTTAAAACAAAATTCCAATTTTTAGCATACTGTCTCATCCGGCTCTGGTTTTTTTAATGTGGATTCACAGTTCGTGTTCACAAAGTCCATTTTGGTTAGCAGGGCTAGGATCTGTGCAAGTCTCCAGTGGCATCGTTTTCACATTCAGCTCCAGTGATTCAAGACTCAATTTCTGCAAACTGCAGCCAGGCTTGGTTTCGCTCTGAAAAGTACTTAAGAAAACCTTGTTAGCGCTCTTGGTGGAAGACTTGCGCATGGCGGATGACGTGAAGATCAATGGGCGCCGCGAGCGGCCACTATCGGCTGCAGAATTCAAATTGGCTCTTAAAAGCTTCTGTTTGTTGGCGTGTTCCAGTGTCAGGCGACAACGGAGGACCTGAACAAACACATTCCGGAACTGCTGGGAGGAGATATTGTACAGGAGCGGGTTCACGACGGAGCTGAGGTAGAAGAACGTATCTGCTATAGGGAGCAGGGTGATGTATGCTCTGAAGTAGGGGACTGTCCAGTCCTGCTTAGGTCTAGCAGCAGCCATGATCCTTCGAACTTGATTTGGCAGCCAGCATATTGCCAGAGAGGCAACGATCAATCCTGCAAGCAAAGAAAGAAGAAAGAGAAAGCATGTGAAAACAAATCATAAAATATTTAGTATCAGTTCTGCACTTACCGGCTAGGAAATGACACCAATTTTTCAGTGTTTTGCCTGACAGCTTCTTCTGCCAGTAGCAAAATTTGTTCCAAGGAAGGGGAAAAGAAGGAGCCGAGTGAGGGGAAAAAGCAAGCCACTGAATTCAAGGTCACTGCAGTCTGTGCTCCGATAAGTATTATATAATATTTAAGACAGCATTTCTCTTTACTCCTTGGCATTGGTTACGTTCAAAGACATTGTCTTTCAGCGATAGTGCATTCCTCAAAAAATTATATATATTTTTCTCGTTCCTGCTCCCTTCCCTTTTCCTTCATCCCCCCTCAATTATAAAAAAAAAAAATACAGCCATATTAGAGCAGGCAATACCCAAAAGATGACCAGATTCTGTTTATATTTTACAATACAAATATGCATACAAGTGTATATTTGGCATTATTTTTGGTAACTTTTCTCTTACAAAAGATATTTTTACGTACTGTGTGAATGGCTCTTTATGATAAGGAGCATATAATGGGCTTTCCAGGAAAAAAAAAATCCAGTAGAATTAAAATATAAAGTAATATGGCACAGGAAAAAAACACTCAAGTATACAATGGAAATGGCAAATAGTTGCAGTTAATATGAAGTATGTTCAGAACTTTGATATCCCATGCATTTTGTAGTCACCTATAAACATATTTTCTCCACTTTATTAGGCCCTGGAGTTTTGTTTTGTTTTTCAACACGTTAGATTTGTCCTTGATCCAGTACCAGGCCCACACGACGACAGCTAATTGCTGGTTGCAACAGGGGAAAGACTCCCAGGTACTTGTAGTGCTTCATCTGCTATAGCTGACAAAAACACTTTTAGATAGAGCTTTAAAATATTCAGTGTCCTTCCCATTCATTATCTTGCATACAATGGAACCTATGAGGTAAGTCGCTGTTATTGCTGACACTGAACAGAAAATGACTTGCTTTGAACCTCATAATGGTGGTGAGTCTTGAACCGTGATTGTAGTTCAGCCTCTTAGGCTGCAATCCTAACCCCATTTACCTAGAAGGAGGCCCCATTGATCGTGCTTTTAGCTGGTAGACTACAATGGGAGTTGATGAACACACGCATGGTCTGGATAACAGCCAATGTCTATTAGTTCTAGTTTAAGTATGCAAGGATTGCAGCCCAAGTTGCACTGAACACAGTAGGACCAACTTCCAAGTAAAAATGCACTGGATTGTGCTTTTAAATTTTGACTGATAATGTTTCTCTAACAGGAATCTCTTCCCAGAAACTGGATAATATTAAAATGAATGTACTTGGAGCCTCTTTCTTTTTTCAAGGATGCACTCAGTGGTATGGGGGAAAGTGTTTAAAAAATTCTGTTTAATTATTAAACTCCTCTATAATGCAATTCCAAAGTTTTCAGCCTCTTTACCCTGCAATGGTGTTCCTTGTTTTGCAGTAAATGTGCCTTATGTGTAAAACAAAACACTTTCATAACAGAGGTTCCCCAACCATTGCAAATGTTTTCATTAATTTGTGCATTTTGCACCATGCCGTTTGCTCAAGCTCCTATTTGCTCTAAGGCTAGTTACTCAACTCAGCCTGCTTCTTTGGCAAGAGCACAAGCATTATGCTTATTTACTCTTGCCAAAATTAATCTGGACTCGTATCTAATCACTATTATATGGGAACACTAAAATAAAAAAGGTTAGAATAATTGAGATGTCCAGGATTCTAAATGGAAAAGGAAGATTGTTGTCTCGAGGAATGTAAAGGAATTTGATAATGCCGATAGAACAATAAATATGAATGTATATTGAAGTAGCGGGAAATTTTGGCCAGCACCTTGGAAGAGCCAGGATTGAACATAACCTTTGTGTGATAGTAGTTTTGTGAACCTTTTTGTTTTGAATGTTTACTTTTGGTTAATAAAAGAGATTAATTTTTGTAACTGAGAATTTTCCATTAATCAAAACCTTTCTGTATTTGCTGTGCTCATTACTACACCGTAGATAAACACACAAATGTGTAGTTTTAATGCCAAGGGACAGTTTTGCAACAGCAGACATCTTGGTGCGTTTGGTTTCGCAAACAGGGAAGTAACAGCTGGTGAACAAGATTGCCAGAGGCAAAGAGCAAACAGCATCCTTTTGCATTCCCTAACCAAAATCAAACTGGACTGGTAGTTGCATCTTACTTGACCACTGGTGACATGGTAGCATGATAGCACCACCCTCTACCACACCTGAGGGTAACAGGTTGGCTTAGAGAGTGCATAGCAGGTCATATAGCATGCACAGGTCTATCTTTCAACACCTCCCCTCCCCTGGCAGCTGTTTGCCTAACAGCTGGGCTACCCCCCTGCTGGTGAGCAAGGTTAAAAGGACTTAAACAGAAGGAAAATGTCATTTTGTCATTTTCCTCACTGGTGCTTAAGAACACATGACTAAGTTTGTAGATATTATACTCCCTGTTTTGCATCTTCCTATTATCCTCAATCATCCTCATGGCAACAGCTGCCCATAGCAGACCCAAGGTAGGTGCACTGTTTCTTTGCCAGCTCCAAATTAGTGCATAGATGGTATAAGGCACACACACAGAATGTCCTAACAATGAATGTGATGCCCTTGTGTTTCTAGTAGCACATGGAAGATGGGATTGTGAGAAGTCGCTTAATTACTTCAAATCTTGAAGCCCAAACAGACAAGCAGAAGAGTCATGTGGAGACTGCTTTTACTAGACTGTATGTACCATTTCATACAAAACACATTCACACATCACACTACTGAACCACGGTTTGTTTTGTACTTGTTACCATCACTACTCACAAACTAATTTGCAAAGGGCTGCAAAAGCATGTTTTTTTTGGAGCTTCTTTGTAAACTAGTGTGTTTGCTGAGATTTACTTATGATTTCAAAAACCATATAGTTATGGCAATTGCTCTGCCTCAAAAGGCTGCTTGCTGTCCAGTGATAGGAATGTATTTGACTCTGAATGCTGAGCAAATGGAAAACAAAAGCATTAAAGAATTCTAAACCATGGTTTCCTATTATACTGTGGAAATAAATGATGGTGCGAGCTGTTAGTTAGCACAATCGTGGCTTGTTCTGGTATCTAAATTGAATCAGAAAGTAAAGAACTGCATTTTGAATGTCCCCATGACCATACAAAATTAGGCCTTGCTTTTAACATGCAGGAAGTATCTGTACATGCAAGCAAACGTGTGTGTGAGTGTACATGTGTACATGTGTACACTTACCTATTCAAACAAGTGCTTCCTAGCTCTATTTAGAAATTTACCTATTCGTTTAAATAGCAGAAACTGAACCAGGTGATGGTTCTGATTGCATGTGTTCCCTGTTCCAATGCAATCCTATAAAAGTCTGCTCAGAAGAAAGTTCAATGGGACTTATTCTCTGGTAAATGTGTACAGGATTGTAGCCTATGCACACTAACCTAGGAGTAAGCCTCGCTCCATAGCAGTTATTTTGTAGTAGGTATGCATGATTGCAGTGTGAGTCTCTTTACCTCCTTTGCACTTGCTTCACTTCAGGTCTGTTTCCTTCTCTCTACTACAACAGACCTGCTTTTAAAACAGGCATTTCATCACCACTTGCTCTCTGATCATTCCTCATGTAAAAAGCACAATGAGGTCATGCCCTCACTCTTGTTTCTTTGTGCTGTCATAATCATTAACAAGAACTAAAGATCAATGAGGCACAGCATAGATGTCACTGAAGGCATGTAAATCTAACAAAGGTACTCTGTTTTTAAGAAAAAAAGGTGGAGCCAATGAATTTATTTTTGAACCTTTAGAATACTTTCAATTTAGGCCAGTAGCCAGAAATTTTGTGATAAGATGTGCAACATCATCATCATCATTTAATTATATAACTTTATGAAGTTAGGGCCTTGGGCTATCCTAGTGCCTCTGTATTCATTGACCAAAACAATGGAAGCAGTGGCGTTTTTTCCTGAGAAAAAGCCATGCATGCCTTTCCCCCAAAGTAGAAGTGATACAGATATACATATCTATTTTTCAATTAAAGCTGAACATTAGGGCCCTAATCTAGGATGTTTATGAGGAGGCCCCACCGCTGTGGCTATTGTGAAGAAAAAGGAAAAAAAGCAAAAGCAGGAAAAGTTGAAACAAAGGAAATAATATCATAAGAGGCTGCTGGCTCAGGCCAGTGGCCCACCTATTCCAGCTCCTGCTCTCGCTGTGGCCAACCAGCAAGCAGGCCCTGAGCACAAGCAAACTATGTTCTCCTGCAGATTCCAGCAAGTGGCATGCAGAAACATTACTGCTTCCATCCATGGAGATGGAGCATAGCCATAATTTTGTCCAATCAACCTTGGACAAGTTGCTGGCCACCAGTGCTTCATGTGGCAGTGAGTTACATAGTTTAAGTATGTGCTGTGTGATGAAGTACTTTCCACAAATTCTAATGCTAAAAGAAAGGGAGCTCTTCACAATCTATTTAAACAACGCTGCACAGTTCAGTATCACAAGCAAAGTTGGTTACCTCACTGCTCACCCACTTTCTACATCACTCCACCTGAAGAACTGTCTATTCCTGCTCTCTGCTGCCCTGGTCCACAATTCCTGGACCTCTCCTGTTATTCCCCTGACTGCTAAGCTTACTCAGGAGACTTTAGTGAAGTACCTCGTCTAAATAGCACATAGTACACTATGGAAACTGGGCCATCTCTATCTTCTTTTGGACACTCTTGCAGAATATTAGGTTTGTGAGACAGAACTGGCCTTTGCAGAAGACACACTGGCATACTTTAAGCAAAGCTTGTTCTTCTATATGCTTTGTTATTTTAACAATACTTTCCACCATTTTTTCCAGCTAGCTGGCCTGTAATTTCCAGGATCACCCCCAGATCACCCTTTTTAAAAAATGGTGTTTGTCATAACAGGAAGCTATGCTTTGGTTCAGACATCACAATCTTGCTCCCATGGTTTATGGAACCAAGAATGATTGTTGTCCCATAATACTGTGATGCAAGAGTTCCAGAGTTTTGTTTCACTACAGTTTCCTGTGACTTCCAAACCAAGAAACTGTGCTTTAATCTATAAACTAGGCCAGGCATAGGCAAACAGCCCTCCAGATATTTTGGGACTACAACTTCCATCATCCCTAGCTAACAGGACCAGTGGTCAGAGATGATGGGAGTTGTAGTCCCAAAACATCTGGAGGGCTGAGTTTGTCTATGCCTGAACTAGGCTATGAAACAAGGATTGTGAAAGTCACTATACAATTTCCTTTTTTTCTTTTTCTTTTTTGTATGCAGTCAGTTCAGGGCTAGTAGGACAAGCCAGGCACACAGCTAACTCAAGGAACCTGCTGTTGCTCCTGTTTGCTGCTGTTCACTCTAAGGAAGTGCAGTGCCATAAACAAAGAAAATAGCAGCAAACTTTCCCTCTCCATCCAGGTAGCTGGGTGGATTGGGCCCCGAGGACAAGTCCAGCAAATTGATAGCAACAAAAGCATCGGAACATGTGGGATCATTCATTGAAAGCATCTTTCCGACGGCCCCTCAAAATCTGAGTTAGATTTAGATATTGCTGAGGCATTAAGTTAGATTTAGATATTGCTGAGGTTATTAGTAATGGGTTGGTTCTGCATATCTGTCATATATTTAAAATGATCTAGAATGCCCCATCATAATACAGTGGTACCTTGGGTCAAATACTTAATTCGTTCCGGAGGTCTGTACTTAACCTGAAACTGTTCTTAACCAGAAGCACCACTTTAGCTAATAGAGCCTCCCGCTGCTGCCGCGCCACTGGAGCACAATTTCTGCTCTCATCCTGAAGCAAAGTTCTTAACCCGAGGTACTATTTCTGAGTTAGCAGTCTGTAACCTGAAGCGTATGTAACCCGAGGTACCACTGTACCAGTTTTATACTATTTTGAATTAGATAGTGAGAGGAGCTTTCAGTACCACTGCCTTATTCTTACTAGAATGCTGCCCCTCCCAAGTTTTCCACAGTATCCAATGCATTATGACAACTATAGCATAACTTCAAGCTATCTTGCAGCAATTGGTTTAGGCCAACAGAAGGCAGGGAGATTTAATGCCTGCTAATCTGAGTTTTTTATTCTGCACCAACAAGGTATTTTATTGGCTTTTAAATTAAACACAGTCTCTCAAATTTACTGTTAATCTACCTTGAGTCTTCAGGGTTGTGTGGGTTATACATTTAATTAAATAAAAATATTGTTTTGGAACAAAATTCCAGCGGGCTGTCTCTTAGGTATTACAGACTGACACATTCACAGGGACAAATTACAATTTCAAAAAAAAACCCCACACCATTTGGACAATACTGTGTGCCAAAATTAGCATCCGGGACTATAAAACAAGACAAAAACACCGCATTACAGTCAGATTTTGTTCTTATCTATATTCTTGGCTTTGACCTTCACTGAGAGTATGAAATGTTGCACATGCAAGGTTCTTCCTTAGATTCTTCAGAAGGCACCAAACTGCTTGGTTGTACATTCAGCAAGTGAAAAATGAGTTGTTAGTAACCTTGCACGATACTGTAGAGGTTAGTCTTTCATGGGGCAGAAGGAAGGCTGTGTGTGTAAACTTTGTCATTTTTATAAGCACAAGTAATTGCTCATCTCTCTACCTCAGGGGGGAAAAACATATCCTTTGCTTTTGCAGAGATGTGAATAAACATGGCGGGGGGAAGAGGTGGCAAGCGGTTAGGCAGGCAGGGAAACCCCAACCCAAAACACTTTACGTTTTGGCTCAGATGCTTAGGAATTACCACAAGCCTCCAAGGGAAACTGTTATATTCTCATTCAAGCCATAATACGATAGTGCATAAAATCCTTCCACTCTGTTTAATGTGCTGGTACAACCAATACAAACCTGAGTATGACAAACTGAGAGAGACCGAATAGGCTATGCATAGCAACTACTACTGCTTTATAAATGGGCAGAGTGGGCTTAAGTAATGCAGTATGAAGTTTTATGTAGGCCAGTAAAGCAAATGCTCTTATAACACAGGAAGCAATATTTTCTATTAGACTGAGCAGCTGCTCCATCTTAGAACCTATTCGGTGGTCAGGGGCTTAGTGTGCTTTCAGAATACTGCAAATCTAATCAGAAGGTAAGGAGAGCGGTAGTTTCGTTTCCCCCCCATGCAATTACTGTACCCAAACCACAACAGCCATTAGATGGCACATACTTTTAAGAGAAGCATTTGCAGGAACAAAGTGTCCATCTATAGCTTCAGCTTTTAACATAGTAAAAAATGAACAGTCTTTCACTTATATTTCTACACTTTCCCCCTCCCTCCTCCTGTCTGCAAAAGGTGGCATGGTCCAGCCAAACAAACACTTTTAAAACACTTTTAAGTTATAAAATATGCTAAGTTGATTTGTATCTCTATCTGTACTGTATATATATTGAATTGTGGTTGCCTATGGTTCTGAGTAATAAAGAACCACTATCAGTAAGTCCCAGTAATTTACAAGAAAGAGTTAAGGTCACCACTGAATCTTTCCATGCACATTAGTAAGACTTTCAGCGCATGGCTACACATGTCTACTCAGATGGTAAGCCCCACTGAATTCAATGGGGTTTATTCCCAGGTAAGTCGGTCTAAAACTGCAGCCTTAAAAGTGCATGATTAGGTTGGATTTTGTTCTACACAGTCCCAAAGGATTTGCATTTTTAGACTCTCTACAGAAGCACAAAACCAGAGTAGAAGTCATTTTTCCTAAGGTTGCAGCAGAAACTACAGTATTCAAAAATCATGGTTGCAAATAAAAATATTGCATATTGATGTAATGCAGCGTAAAACACATGTATCCAACATGTTGATTATCCTAATGCCTTGTTGCCCCACACAGCATTGAAGACATCATATAAGCAGATAATCCTACACCCAAGCCGGCTTATTACAAAAACCCATGGCGGTGCTCATGTTAAAATAAAAACAATTATCACAATTTATTAAATAGCATTCACACCAGCAAAACAGTCGCAGCAAAGTAAACGTAGCGCATTAAGTGCCAACAGCATAACTCTGCCTCACTGGCACAGAACAGAAGAAACTTGGCAGTCACTTTCCCCTTAACAATTCTTCCTTTTTATGACTCAACAACACTCCCTCAGGCAACAGGATTCCAAACTCAGCTCATTACTATCTGCATCTTTATTGAGGATTTTAAAATACATTCTAGAGTGCGGCATTCAAAGTACAGCGGAGAACACCGGATCATTTACTCACTCCAAGATTAATATGCATTCATCTTATGATGCTTTTAAAATGTTAAGTGTTGGGTTTTTTAAAATGTTAAGTTTTAAGGTCTAAGCAAACCTTGTCTCACAGCAGCCTCTCCAGAGAGACCAATTAACCCACAGAACCTGAGTCATCTGATGAGTTGAAGACTGCTGCTGTTGTTAGGAGTGCTCAAATATTTATATCTGTATCTAATGCTGACCCCTGTTAACCATTTCCATAGTGACTTATATTTCAAGACTCCATTCCGGGTACCCCAATTACTTGTATGAGTCACAGGATACAGGTGATTCATTGGGACCAAGACCAACTCATTTACAAAAACAGCACTGGCATGAACAAGGTTAATTACCAAAAGGATTTTTTTGTCATTAAATTAATGGCACAAAAGAGGATTCCCAGCATCTGTTTATACACTGACATTTAAATGGTAATTGTCAGTGGAACATAAGCATATGGCTAGTTGCGTTCCGAGTGGACAAAAATGTACATGACTAAGTTTTAAAATTTTAGCTTTTCATTTACCTAACCTGGCTTTATATACTATAGTTAGGTATAAGTTGCGTCATTAGTCTCCTATCACCTTTCTGCATTATTTATATTTATAAAACCGGCGTCATAAAATCCTCCAGTGGGGAGTTTATTTTTAAAATGTTATACAGTTCCATACCATGTGGCCACTTTTCATTTGCAGCTACTTGAATGTTCTTCAGCAAAGAGACAAGGCAGTGTGGTGGGAGAAAAGACTTTGAAAGGAAATCAGGAGAAAGGGGTAGAAACAAGGATCTAGGGATATTGGAGTACTGTTTAAGAAAAGGGAGGAATCTGAATTAAAGAATCTGAATAAAGAATTGCATGGGCTCAATTTATGGTTGAATCAAAATTTGCAGTTCTGAGGAGCTTTAGGCTACTTCCAATACAGAAATGCACACGGCCTATGTCCC
This sequence comes from Podarcis tiliguerta, assembly GCF_965153285.1. Classification (NCBI taxonomy): domain Eukaryota; kingdom Metazoa; phylum Chordata; class Lepidosauria; order Squamata; family Lacertidae; genus Podarcis; species Podarcis tiliguerta. The sequence goes on from NC_139534.1 coordinate 41,911,629, forward strand.
AATAATCCTATATTCCAATAGAGGGGTGGAGGACGCGGGTGGCACTGTGGGTTAAACCACAGAGCCTAGGACTTGCCGATCAGAAGGTTGGCGGTTCGAATCCCCGTGATGGGGTGAGCTCCATTGCTCAGTCCCTGCTCCTGCCAACCTAGCAGTTCGAAAGCACGTCAAAGTGCAAGTAGATAAATAGGTACCACTCTGGCGGGAAGGTAAACGGCATTTCCGTGTGCTGCTCTGGTTCACCACATGACCTGGAAGCTGTACGCTGGCCCCCTCGGCCAATAAAGCAAGATGAGCGCTGCAACCCCAGAGTCGGCCACGACTGGACCTAATGGTCAGGAGTCCCTTTACCTTTACAATGGTAAAGCATGTTCTATGCATATACAAGTTCCAATATTGCCCTGGAAAATATTTCTGCATAAGATCCTTGGAGAGCTGCTACCAGTCAAAGCTGACAGTGCCACTGGGCAAGGTGAACAGTACAGACCTGTAGATTCATAGGTTCACATACGTTTTATCATATATGCAAGAAGTATGTCACCATAGAGGTGAACCATTGATAACCAAGGTGGCTAACCTGTGGCACCGCACCCTTTGCTGAGCCACAGCTGCCATCAGCCCCCACCAGCATGGCCAATGGTCAAGAATAATGGGTGCTGTTGTCCAATATCTGGAGGGCACCTCTTTGGCTGCCCCTGAGGGAACCCCTACAGACTCTGTATGAGCTATATGGTAAGTTGAACAGAAGGAGCTAATTTTCACTTATTCCTCTTAAAACTTCATTGACCATTGGACCCACTATTGGTCTTGTCTTCTTAATCCACTGGAGTCTGTCTTCACATGCAATGGAAGTACCTAACTCACTAAAGGCTTGATATTCATCAGCTACCCGCACTTGGTTTAGCTGGCCAGTCAAAGAAGTTTCCCGGGGTGGGGCTGCTGTTTCAGGCTGACAGCTTCTAGGAGCCACAGGTGAGAGCTGAGTAAAGGGTAGGGGCCAAAGCTGGACAAACTATCCCAGAAGGAGCACAGCATGTCCCCCCACCAGAGGTACTACCCCCCCTGCCCTAATACCCCATACACCCTGTAATGTAATTCTTTAAATCATGTGTATAGTATACCTGACCCATTCCAGTTTGCATCTCACCTTGAATGCTTCAACCCAGTCAAAGTTACAAAGAATTACACTGGCCATCAGGCTACAGTTCATATATATGCTAAACAACAAAGCACCTAATGATGGCAAATGGCAATGGAGCTGGTACATCATCCCTTTACATTTCTTTTCAGAGGTTATGCTGTTTACTCAAGGACAAATATTTGTAACAGCTAATTAGAAGCAAATTATATTGATAATGTTGGAAGTATCACAATTCATTAATCAGAGACATAATTATTGACTCTGCTTTACCTTTGTCAATATTTACAAAGGAAAATAAATTAGTGCATTAACTGAACCAACCTATCAACACACTCACGTCTATGCCTATGTCTATATTTTTAAAAACTCTGAATTTCATTTGACTGCTTTGTAGTCTCAAATGTCACAACTTCCTTGAAAGAGACTCACATTCTAGCAGATATAAAACTGCTATATTATTGCACTACTATTTCTTCTGGCATCTTCCCAAAATTCATATTGTAAAATAGCTGCAAAGGAAGCATTTATTTATATTTTATCCTGCCCTTTCTCCAAGGACATCAGTGAGCATATCTGGTTCACACACACCCTGCTCCATTTATCTCCATCATAGTCCTCTTAGGTTATACTGAGAGAGTGCAGCTTGCAGCCAGCCTTCCAGTAAGGTTCATGGTTGAGTAGAGCATTGAACCAAGATCACCTTACGCTTGGTCTGGTACTCTAATCACACCACAACATAGGGTCAGATCACTTGCCTACCTTACAATTACAGTGGAACCTTGGTTCTCGAGCTTAGTCCATTCGGCTCCCGAAACCGTTCGAAAACCAAGGCACAGCTTCCGATTGGTTGCAGGAGCTTCCTGCACTCAGGCAGAAGCTGCGTTGGATGTTTGGCATCCAAAAACTGGAACACTTCTGGGTTTTCGGCGTTCAGGAGCCAAAACATACGAGTACCAAGGCATTCAAGAACCAAGGTATGACTGTAGTTGTTGGCTGTTTGGTAATAGCTCCAACTTCACACATTTCCATGGTGAGCTGGGGAGAGCTGCATTATGATGATGATGTATAGTAAATGATGTTATATTTGCCAGAATGCCTTTGAGTCCCTCCTTCCATGTCAAATAATTTCCATTTCGACCTGCTGGTTCCTTAGCTTCACCAACGAATCTGAGAGTTAACTAGGGCAAGCTGCTACATACATCCGTGTGTGCTCATCTCCTGTCCAGCCAAGTTCTCCTTACCTCTTGCAATCTAACCGCCTTTACATGACAGCCCCAGGAAAAATTCTGTTGCCAATGTTCAGGTCTGCACAGATGTATCTGAAGAATGTAGCCACTGCAGCATAACTAACTGCTCTGCAGATGATAGAACTAAATGCAACTACAGCTCTCGGGGGCTAGATGTCCTGTGTGCATAAAGCCAGCAAAATTATAGAATCGGTACCATAATTGTGATTAGCTTAAAGCGTTTAGAGGACAGATGTTTTCCCTAAGAATTTCTGGTTTAGCAAAGTTCATAGCAAAGTCATAATGGTTGCCTTTGGATGGAGTTTACTGGCCGGTGGTTCCCAGCACACATTTTCGCGCACCGTCCAAAAATGCTTGTAATCCAAATGAAGGTCCTCCAGGTCTTTCCAGTTACCGATCTACCCAACTGCTTCCCAATGTTTTGTATAAATTTAGCTCTTGCCAGGTTTCATTCGTCAAAAGCTTATAAATTTTAGATACAGCTTTTTCTTCTTTTTACCAGTGCTGTGTAAAAAGAAAAAGAAAGGTCAATGAAATAGCTGTTGGTTGAAATGAAGGGGGAGTGGAAAGTGTGGAATTTACAACTTTTAGTGGCTGTATAAACACACATACAACTGAGTGCTGGGGCATTAAGGAATTTTGTAGATGTGATGCCACAGGGACCATGTCACTTTGTCAGCCGCATTCTGCATCTCACTCCAAATCACAGCAAGTTCATAAACTGGGGATAGTGTCACGCTCTCAGTGATAAAATGTGTTATTGAAAGGGAAACACTGCTATAAGGGAAGGTAGCATACTGATGCTTGCTACAAGGGAGTAACAACAGCATATCTTGTTTGCAGTATGAACTGCTTGCTTAGAAATTCCCTAAGCTCCTTTATCTCAAATAGAGCTACAACAGAGCTAACACAAAGTAATGACTCTCAAAGCAAATACTCAAACATTTGCTTACTTTAATGAACACCACTACTGAATTTGCAATTGTGTGAAATCAGATTTTTTTTTTTAATTTGAACTCCTCAATATTAATTTCAGCTGTACATTCCATACTTATTACTTTGAGTGAAGCTCTGCTAAAAGTATTTTCTTAGCCCATTTTGTTTGCTTGCAAAGTTTTTTCTTATAGTACACACATTGCTATTGATTTCTCTTTTTAATATTATGAATTTACCAGTACCTTGCAAAAAGATGTTCCAGCAGCACTGGAAGTAACATAAATTGCTATTCAATACTGAGTATTTTATATAAACTACACAATTCTTTACAGTGGTACCTCGGGTTACAGACGCTTCAGGTTACGGACATTTCAGGTTACAGACTCTGCTAACCCATAAATATTACCTCGGGTTAAGAACTTTGCTTCAGGATGAGAACAGAAAACGCACAGTGGCGATGGGAGACCCCATTAGCTAAAGTGGTGTTTCAGGTTAAGAACAGTATCAGGTTAAGAATGGACCTCCAGAACGAATTAAGTTCTTAACCCAAGGTACCACTGTACTTAGAAAGGTAGTGCCAGAAGCCCTAGTGTACATGCAGTCTGCCTCTCACAGGAGACAGAATATGCACATGGTGCAGCAATCAACTCCACAGCCACCTGGTACCATGTAGGTTGGTGTTAGACATTTAGCCTGAGGGCCACACTCCTGCATGGGCAACCTTCCAGAGGCCGCTTGACAGTGATGGCTGTGGCATAAAGTTAGATAAAAATAAGCAAGAAGAAACTTTTTCATGTCATCCTCCCTGCTGATTCAGCCTTTATACTAAAGATGAACTGACTGAAATTTATTTTAGAACTTAAAAATTAAAATTCATTTTTAAATCTATGGTTTTTTAAAAAAAATATCAATGAAGAATGATCAAACCCTTATTCATGCACACAGATGATTAAAGCCAAGGTCTCAATACCTGTGACATTTGAGACCACAAAGTAGTTAAATGAGATTCAGAGCTCAATATCCCCATACCAAAGAAACTGCCCCAAAGTATAATGCCATAATAATAAAAGATCTGTTCAAGGGCATGAGACAGAAGAAAGAATATAGATATAAAATACAAGCAATGCTCCAAAGATTCATGCAGAATTATTTCTTTTGTCCAGTTGCCTTTTATTTTGACAAAGGGTATGTCTTCATTGCTGAAAATGTACTTTCCAAAACAAATCCACATTTAAATTCAGAGGTGCAACCATTCAATTGGGTGTGCAAACAAAGTTTTTTTTTTGTTTTAAAAACAAAATTCAGCCAGCACAGCATAAGCCAAATAAAGCAGATGTTGTCTATTGCAAGCTGGCTGCAGAATTCAATGAATAATCAATTGCTCAATACATATACCCAATGAGACAAAACATGATATGAGATGTCATGTCATAAAGATTCCTGCTAGAAAGACAGGCCTGAGATATTTCTTTTTTAATACCAAACCAATCACCACAGTAGGACTCAACAAAGCTTTTTCAAAGAGAATAGAAATAAATGCATCCTCTTAAGACAGTCAGCCATCTTGATAAACATCAAATGAAGCAATGGTGGGGTAACAGTTTTTTCACACAGTAACCACGGAATAAACGTTAAATCATCACAAAGTAAGTTAATGAATTAAAGCAAGGGGCGGGGAATGACAGCCAGAGTATCATGTGAAAACTGGATAGTGCAGTTTACTCTGAAAGATATGCTGTACAAGCCCATGCATGTCTACTCAGAAGTAAGTCAAACAAAGTTCAATGAGATTTACATCCAGGTAAGCGGAAGCTACCAACATGAGTTTGACCAAACTGCGGGAGGCAGTGGAAGACAGGAGTGCCTGGCATGCTTTGGTCCATGGGGTCACAAAGAGTCGGACACAACTAAACGACTAAACAACAAGAAGTGGACATAGGATTGTAGCCTATGTAGGAAAGAAAAGACAAGATCTTCACCAATATAACTAGTATATCAACTGCATGTAGACCCAGAGTTTGTGATGGGCAAAACTCATGTTCTAAGCCACAATCAAACAATAGTTAGGAACATTCATCAGGCTCTCATGCCTGCCGTCCATCTCTTTGCCCCCTTTCTCTCTCTGCCTCTTTGTCTATGTGTGAGAAGAGGAAGATTAGACATACAAAATACAAACACTCTCACAGGCAACCATGCCTCATACACTTAATTCACATACCTGAGTGCTGTTTCAGATCAGGCTTTTAATGCTTCTTTTATGCAACTTTCAGAGGGGTCAAAGATGATGTTGTAAGCCAATTGCAATCCACCTGTGCTTTCCCACTGCTTATTACAAGTTTTTTTCTTTCTGCAGTAACTCCATAAAAGAGAGAAAGAGCAGAACAGCAGCACAACCTCTTCAGGTGTGAATAGGAAAATGTGCAGCTGAGGCACAGAGGGAGGAATTATCCCTGGGAGAGGTGGATGACATGTCTGGAATGGCCCTACATTCTCTATTACTTGATGTGCATTTCTGGTTTCAGAGCTATTTCATATCCTGAGCCTCGAAGTCATTTCCATGGATCAACTGGCTCTCATCCTTAATTAATTGCTTCCTGGAATTAGGATTCCTCAACCCACACACTTCAATTAGCTATTTAACGAGTAGATTTCAATGAAAACAGCAGCGCTTGCTTGCAAGTACAGAATGTAGGTTGTGGCTGTCACCCTGAAAGCATGCAATCGCTAACCCTTTGAGGAATGCTTCGTTTATTTATTTTTATTTAAACCACAACACAATGAACAAGCAAATAAAACCAGGCTGCAAAGATTTCTAGCTCGTTCTAAAACTGACTAGGATTGGGTTGTCTGATTAGACCTGCTTATTGTCCTGTTCTGCAAGCCCTCTTTAAAAACTGTCATTGGTTGCAAGTCTTCCAGCAAGGTTCGTGGTTAAGTGGACTGTTGAACCAAGATCACCTAAGGCTTAGTCTGGCACTCTAATCACACCACCACACGCAGTCGGCTCTTTAAGAAGAGGCTGATGATCTGCAGGCATCCTGCAGTTGTAAACTGCATTGTAGACCCTGCATTGGGCAGTGGGACCTCCACGCCCGCCCCTTCCAACTCTCTAATTCTAAGTGCAGCCAAACCACACACAGATCTGGGCCAGGGATCTGGGCTTCCCTCCCACTGATGGCTGGTGTTCCAGACAGGCTTGAACTCTAGCCCTTTTTAAGAGATTAGGTTGACAACCTGAAGTTATACAGGGGACAGTTCATGGATGCACGATACAATACGATAATCTTTATTGTCATTGTCCCATACAGAACAATGAAACTGAAAATCTACATCAGACATTCAGAAACCAACAAGCCTGCTATCCTAGCTATCCCAGCCAACATTCTCAGGATCCCCAATTCTATGCAGTGGGGGGAATAGAAAAGATCCTTTCCACAGAAGGCCAATACCTAGCACTGCATTGAAATCAAACCTGGGAAGAGGAGGAAACAAGCGATAGTAGTTTTGAAACCTCTCCCCCGCTCCTCCCCCCTTGGCTTTCCCATCCAAACCACATTCATGAAAATGCAAAAAGGATACAGGCGCTTTGTGAATGCTTTCTGGATACAATGCAAAAGACTGAACAGACTAAATATGTGCTGCAACAATAACTGGCAATTATATTTCCTTGTCACCCCTTTCTCACACTGGAAAAAGAGGGTAAGATGGTTGTGTGTCAAGTTCCACAATAGCTGCTGTAATTAGTCACACTGTGTTCAGATATCTCTGTTAACATTCCCTGGCTCCTATGGCTGAGGCTTTGGTGTTTCAAGTGGAAGTTCACCTGCATAGTTCTCCAGCTTTTGTTACCCCAGGATATGCAGGGAACATTCATGAAGACCAGATAAAAGTAGTTAGAGCACGGCCTTCACTACCCCCAGCCCCAGCCTATGGGTCACACAAACCCCCATGTACAAAAGGACAGGAATGGAAAGGAATAATATTCTGGAGAAATTATAATGGTAAAATTTAGGAGCCAGAAAGATGGAGCGAGTTACATTTAAACAGCAATGCTGCTAGAAGTATACAAATCTAAAGCATATTCAACAGGTGTCTGAACAGGTTTTAATGAAAAAGATTCTAACAGAAGAAATGCAAGAACATGAAAGCCCTGCCAAATCAGGCCAAAGGCCCATCTCATCCAGTGCTCTTGTTTTCAGTGGCCAACCAATTGTCCACGGGAAGTCCAAAAGTATGACCCAAGTATAACAGTGCTCTACTCACACAGGATTCTCAGCAACTGCTCTTCAGAGGCATACAATCTTCCACAGTGGAAGTAGAATATAGACGTCATCACTCCTGCTTCCTGCTGAAAGATGGTTTCTAAGGGCCTTCACCATTTCGTAGCCTTTTGGGTCAGGTCCACCTTGAACCATAATATCAGCTAAGATAAAGGCAGATTCATTCCCTTGCTCCCACCCCATACATACTCTCTCTCTCTCTCTCTCTCTCTCTCTCACACACACACACACACACACACACACACGAGAGAGAAACTAAGGAGCAGAATTTTGTGACTGTCAAATGCCTCAACACACTGAATCATTATGAGCTCGGATGCTCTTCTGAAACTGTTCTTCCAACCTTCCACTTGCTATCCCCTTCTACAGATACACACAAGGGGAATATTATGGTTGCTGCACGCACGAATGCTTAGTACTGCAGTCTCAACACAGATAAACTATAAGCCGAATAATCACATATTGATTTAACTGAGGTGGAAGTAGCCTTAAATTCCATCATATATTTACTTTTTAAAGACTTTACCCTGATCTTTTCTGAATGTGGGTTATAAGACTATTGTGCGGAGCATCTGTTGGAAGACTAGGATGAACATCAAGTAAAGGCATACATACTAGCTGCAAACCAAGACTGGACATAGGCTACTATGCAACAAATACTAGGGCAAAACAAGAAAACAGCAAAGTAATTATCATAGCTACCTCAATGCCTAGTTTCACCACAGATTTCCAGAGAAGCTAGCTAGATTCCACTTTAAATGTATGTTGTGATAGCTTTCTAATAATGCCCAGATAGCAATTTATTTTCTTCAGCAATGTCAGGCAAGCAAAATCAACAAATGAATAGCATTTTGGGGTGTTACAAATCCACCTCTGTGTTATGTTAGCTTATAGATTATATTTATTCTATTATGGGTTTAAAGATCCTCACTCAGTTTCATAGATTTCATTCTTCTGCAGTAAATTCTCCAATTTCACAGACCCAAAAAGTGTTAAAATAAGTTTATCTGGAGCCTTTAATTTGGATGAATGTAATTTATACTCCCCAAAATGTTGAAGCGTAACAGAGGGCAAGAAGGACAAGTGGGAAAGCATTTTTCGCAGTGATCAGTAAACAGAAGCAAATTGGAAGCACCGCTTGAAACATTGCTGACTTCTGCAGTATAGAAATGAGCTTATGTTCAATACATTCTGGGTTTTCACTTTATTCATACTGTTAATGATTTAATCCCCCATCATATTCATTCAGATCAGCATGCTAGGGTCATATTCTATATCCAATTAAGCAAAGAACACATTAATTATAGATGGATGATCAACAACAGCAGTGTTCCCGTGTATGTGCGCAGGTGGTACGAAGTCTTGCTTTATCTATATCTAAGCTGCAGGCTTTCAACAGCACAGTGATTCCATCCACAGTAAATCCTATTACTAAGCACTATGGGAGGTTCGTTCCCCAAAAGTGCAATCTTCTACACATTCAGCAATGCAGAAGCATTGGATTAGGCTACAGGAGCTATATACTTAATTTTTTACCTCTTTTGTGCATTTGGTCAAGGTAGCAGTTGAACTGCACTCAAAACTCATGTTTTATCATCAGCAAAATGCTCTCACTTACTCACACACCAAAGCAACAGTTTATGATTAACCAACATAACCATTCAAAAGCAATCTCTTCTAGCTACAGGACGCCGCTTGAGTTATGAGTCTGAACAAAATGGGCCTTCAGACATAGATTGAACCACCTCAACATGAAATGAAAATCCAGTAAATTGATCCAAACATGAAAATTTTAGAGACAACAATGCAATGTACTAGCCATAAAGGGAAAAGTTATTACGCACTGCTAGCCACTGAAGCATTACTGGTAACAAATCAAGTGACACAATTTATACTTTCTTGTCAAAAGGCACAATACTATTTTCTTCCCTTCAAAACCGTGAAAGTAAATGCTTATATGCATTTTGATATGGGTTTTGACAGTTTCAAAAACAGACTTTGTGCGGTATTCTTAAGTGCTTACCCTTTTTCAAGCAGCTGGCCAAAGCAGCAACACTAGCAATATTCTGGAATAAGACCTCATAGAGAGGAAATTAAGTTGTGGCTGCCTCCTTATGGCTCATATTAGTCGCTTCCCTTGAGTTCAGCCAAGATAGGGTCACCAAACAGCCTTTATTCTGAATGACATCTCTAGGTTCTACAAAATAACCATGCTATACCCATATATTACCAAAGAAAAAAATAGAAAAAATCCACAGTTCAGGGATGAGGAACCTGTGCTCCTCCAAATATTGTTGTACTCCAGCTTCCATCAGCCCCAGACAGCATGGCTGATTGTCAAGGAAGATGGAAGTTGTAGTTAAAAAAGCATTTGGAGGGCCACAGGTTCCCTATCATTCCATAGTTCAGTTTTGAAATATATGGTTTTTACCCTCTCTGGCAACCCTAATATGATCGGAATTACCTTTTTTTTAAAAAAAGAATTGTCAAATTTTGACAAGCTGCTGGATAACAGTACAAGAAAAGAGTGCTTGTTTAACCTTTTCTTCATGCTAGCATATTCTTTGGTAAGACCAGCCCTGTGCATGTTGATGTAAGTGAAGCAGGACTGACTACATTTTGGTTGAAGTCTGAGCTCATCTCTATATAAACAACAACAACATAATTTATTATTTATACCCCGCCCATCTGGCTGAGTTTCCCCAGCCGCTCCGGGTGGCTCCCAATCGAGTGTTAAAACAATACAGCATTAAATATTACAAACTTCCCTAAACAGGGCTGCCTTCAAATATCTCTTACAAATAGGATGTCTGCTTATTGCCTTAACATCTGATGGGAGGGCATTCCACAGGGTGGGCGCCACTACCGAGAAGGCAGTAAATGTGTGCTTAAAGCAAGAACTAGAAGCAGCTAAGCACAGAGCTAAGCAGCAAAAGCTTAAATGACCTTTAGATAAGGAAATATATCTTTGCAAATAGATATTGTGGTTTTCATGACAGTTTGGACTGGCAGGTAGGAACTTTCCACCTGGGATCTTCCTCCTGAGATGTTGTTTAGTCAATAGTATAAAAGCTCACTTCTAAATGTAATCAGCGTTCCGCTTCTGTTCTATGCTGCACCCTTCTCACCCAGGTGTGGGAAAAAATCTCCGGAAGAGAATTGTCCTGATCTCACTCCTGTTGCTATCTGGGGGAAAGTCGGCTAAGCAGAGCAATGGGTGGTACTTTTCCCACAGCAAGGTCAGTCAAAATCTGACATCAGATTTCAGGATATAAGAGCATTCTAGAAGCAGTGCATCAACAGATCACCCTACCAAAGAGATACATCCCAAATTTTAAGAGAAATTATACAAAGAAATGATAAGGAAGAAAAGGAATTTTAAAAAGTTTTTGAAATTCCTGATTGAACCCCATGGTAAGTCCTATCCATCATAAGTTACTATAAGTTGTGATCTTGCTCTCTGGAGAGTTTTGGGGGACGACCTTTTAAGCTAGCTCTAGTATATATACCTTCCCCTGAAGTCTTTATATTTTAGTCTCACTCCTTGGATCTCTATAAATCTTTGTGGGGAACAGAGCAAAATGTGCAGTAAATTCAATTTACTCTTCACCAAAACTGTCCAGAGAGCCAGTTACAGTAATTTATGATGGATGGACACCAGAAAATCAGGACTGTCCCTATTGAACAGGAAGGAGTGGTTCATATATAAGAATTATTAGCATGGGCAAACGTTAGGGAAAGGACCTGGAAACACACATTCTTGTGTTGGTTCTCTGTGGGCAGCAGCATGCATTACTAAAGCCATTTTGTGATCAACAAGTCAGTTTGAAATCAAAATTAAGCCAGTGCTTCTTGATTTGGAATAAAAGATAAGAAATAAACCTTGCTAAGCCTGAAAGCGGACAAAAGAGGATAAACATATGGGCAATTTTTTTAAATTGGGTAGTACAGAAATATGCAAATAGTGCACCATTCACACTGATGATTTACGGTGGCAGTTTACATTTAACTCCACATGGAAATAAGAGATAAATCAAGTGATGAACTGCCACCAGTGGGCTTGACACGTAAAGCACTTTTACCCATGAGTTACTTGCTGAGTTGGCACTAAATTAAAGCTTATCTGGCAAGATTATGAATTAACGACAGTAGAAAAAGGCCAGGCAAGACAGCTAAGCAAATCTCACTGGCAAAGAAGAACCTATATACTTTTGAAGGGGGAGGAATGGACATCTAGTTGATATGTTATATCTTGCTGTAGTTAGAGAAGTTATGTCCTACACAAAACATATCCCTTTTCATCTAGTCTAAAACCACCAACACTAAATGTGTCCTTCGTGCCCACTGTGCCCATCTTGTTGTCCACACATTATTCTATGTAAACAGAGCCTACGTGAACTGAAGTTTGGATACTTGATCTAGCTCGGACTCCAACTGCATATGGATAGAACCTATGTGTACAAGTTGTACATACACTGGCTCTAATCATGAAGTTACAAGGACTGCATAGTGGTCCAGGGCAGAGGCAAAAGCAGAAACATTCATTCATTCATACATACTCCACCTTTTCCCCTGACAAGGAAAACACAAGGGGAAAACCATTTAAAAAACCTATAACTAAACACTGATAAAATTAAAACCACACCCACCCACCAAATAATTAGAATAAAAACAACATGGCGCCAGTCTGTTCATTTAAAACAATACAACACACCTTCCTCCTCTTCCATGCATTATTCATACTTGTTTTTCAGAGAAAGGTAGAAAGGATGACAGAAGGTGGTCCATATATATATGAAAATAAAGAACCATGGAATGTACATGAGTGTTTATTTAGAGTGCCTTTTTAAGAAGTGAGTTAGGCTAAATAGAGCATGCAGTATGGGACATAGAAACATAGAACTGTAGCACTGGAAGGGACCTCATGGGTCATCTAGTCCAACCCCAGCATTGCAGGAATCTCAGCTAAAGCATCCATGACAGATGGCCCTCCAACCTCTGCTTAAAAATCTCCAACGAAGGCGAGTCCACCACCTTCTGAGGGAGTCCGTTCCTGACTAGCGTATCCATTTTTACTTAATTATAATCCCCAACTAAACTTAAAACTATTTGGAGAAAACAAATTCCCATGCTTTCCTGAAAATATATATGTCTTAAAGATGGACATACTAAGGTACTTCTATATGCAGAGCCAGCATGACAAATACCCCCAGTTTATATAAATACTAGACTAAAGTTAGCAGGTTAAGTGTGGGTAGTACAGTAAAAAAAAATCACACAAAGCTTCTCAGTACCTCTTCCTTCAATTACTGCTATAATTCCAGGTCCTGTGAAAAGTACGGTATGGTCACAGTGGCTAATTTCTTAGAAAGAACCCACATTTCCCTCTGATTTAGATGTTCTTCATTCTAATTTCTGTTATAAAGTACGTAGTAAGGAAATTGCATCTTTCATCTTGGTACTTCACGGCACAACCATAACCATGTCTACTCAGAAGACTATACCTGTGTTTAGATAAACAGCTCCAAATCTTCCTGCTCAACATGGGAAGGTTGAATTAGAGGGACTGTGACTCCACTCCTCCTCTATAGACAGAATGTAAGAACAACTGGATAGCTCTGCTATCCTTTGTGAAAGCGCCTTGAACGACTCTAATCAACACAGAAATTCATGATTATGGTATTCAAATGTTCTGCTGAGGGAGCCGCCACCAAGAACTACTCATTCAACCTGAGTAGACAACAGAACTGTGCAAGATAATATAAATAGATGGCTTCCCAAAATCCTTTGGAGATACCACTGAAGTTTAAAAATATATTTGCATAAAATACTTGTACTAAGAGGCATTTGTTTCAGGAATGGTGAAACAAGGATGTTTTCATTCCATGCTAGGCACCTCGGCTAGGGACCACCATTCTCATGTTACCACCTGTTCTCACTGTTACCACCTGGCAATCTGACAGGATAAATAAAGCTGTCTCTGTGGCTGGTTTTCAAAGGTGTCCTGGAGGAAACGATAACTAACCACACTTCTGGTTGGTCCGTAGAGGCTCCAACTGTGAGAAAGGTATTGTCTATGCTGCCCTCTCCAGAGGCACATGATTCTGCTTGCACAAGCAGGTGTATATTATGGGAAATTGACAACCACTTGACAAAGCTCAAAAACTTTGTTTTACATTTTGTTTTGTTGTTGTTGTTTAGTCGTGTCCGACTCTTCGTGATCCCATGGACCAGAGCACGCCAGTCTTCTCTTCTCATGAGGTATTGGAGCCTCAGCTTCACGATCTGTCCTTCCAGTGAGCACTCAGGGCTGATTTCCTTAAGAATGGATACGTTTGATCTTCTTGCAGTCCATGGGACTCTCAAGAGTCTCCTTCAGCACCTAGTTCAAAGGTATCAATTCTTTGGCGGTCAGCCTTCTTTATGGTCCAGCTCTCACTTCCATACATCACTACTGGGAAAACCATAGCTTTTACTATACGGACCTTTGTTGGTAAGGTGATGTCTCTACTTTTTAAGATGTTGTCTAGATTTGCCATCGCCTTTCTCCCAAGGAGCAGGCATCTTTTAATTTCGTGACTGCTGTCACCATCTGCAGTGATCATGGAGCCCAAGAAAGTAAAATCTCTCACTGCCTCTATTTCTTCCCCTTCTATTTGCCAGGAGGCGATGGGCCCAGTGGCCACGATCTTCGTTTTTTTGATGTTGAGCTTCAGACCATATTTTGCACTCTCCTCTTTCACCCTCATTAAAAGGTTATTTAATTCCTCCTCACTTTTACATTTATGTCCTCACTATATTGCAGCCATCTTGCTCTAACTCAACAGACAATCCTTCTCAACAGAAACACATCACATAGAAACTGAAGTTCCTGAGAACGCTTTCTCCCTCACTATGGCAATATGACGACTGGATACGATGTTGACACAGATAAATTTCTGTAGCGGGGAATGCATAAACTAGCTGTCATGGCTTATATATGCTGCTCTCTGTTTCACTCTATGTCAAAGGTTGTGCTGGAGAACTCAAAATGACAGAAAGGATTTAAAAATGGGCATGCACACACAAAAGGGAAAGCAAAGGTAAAAAGCAGAGAAGTTTGAACATTGTCTCCTAGTTACAGTTCCTGGGAAATGCCACATACAAATTCTTTTGGTTATCCCCTTACATACAGTCCATCTTGCTAAGTGTTTTCACTGCATGGTACTGTCATCTTGTCCCCCACCCCCCACCCCTTGATGTAATGCAACTGGGAGAGCTAATTTGTTTCTAAAACGAAGAAAATGCATATGCATTAGAAAAGAATCACCTTTCCCATCTTAAAGATGTTTCCAAGAAAGTGACTATTCCCACTTCTTTAAAATATTGAGTCAAATGTGGATATGTATTTTGAAAAATACATGTGAAGAGTATGTCACAGTCCAAAAGCTTTTGAGCTTTTTTAAATTGGAAAAAAACAACAGGATTTGTAGCGTAAAATCCTAAATTTGTTTACTGAGAAGTCAGCCACAGTGAGATTTCTTCACAAGTTTAGGATTTGCTTTACTTTAGTAGCTGTGCGTGCATGTGTTTAGGATTTCAGCCTAATTGAGGGAGGAGACTTAATAGATATAAATTTGAAATTGGTATGGAGTGGAAGGAAATAATTATTTTCTAATATACTGCAAGTTGAGATCAACCAATGATATCAATTGGCTTTAAAATTTAAAACAGAAAAAGTACTGTTCTATGCAATATATCATTTTTAGGTTAAGAATTGTGGAATTCGTCAGTGCTTTTTTTCTGGGGGGACGGAGGGGTATGCATACCCCTAAACATTTTGTGAATCTTTGTATTTTTGTCTTTACTGTAATTATTTTTCCTAATTTGAACTATAAAATGGTGATTTTCTTGAGTCAAATTGAGAGTACCCCTAAACATTTTTTAAGAAAAAACCACTGGAATTGGTAAATTACCGTATTTTTCGCTCCATAAGACGCACCTTTTCCCTCCTAAAAAGTAAGGGGAAATGTCTGTGCGTCTTATGGAGCAAATGTGTGGTCGATCGCTGGCTCCCTTTCTGGCCCTGGCCCCTTGCCCAGGCCTCCATTGTTGAATGTTCTGCAGATGGAGGCTGTTTGTTTCCCCAGCGACATGTGACGGGCTGATCCTCAAAAAAACGGGGCTTTTACCCTTTGCAAAAGAAGCTGCACAACTGTGAGCTGATCCCAAAAAAACAGGGCTTTCCCCCTTTTCTCCTCTATAAATTAGGCACGTCTTATGGTCAGGTGTGTCTTATGGAGTGAAAAATACGGTACAAGATGTGCTGATGGCCTTAACTTAGATGGCTTTCCATAAGGATTCATGGAGGATAGTTCTATCAAAGGAATGATAGTAACAACAGCTAAGGAGCATCTCCAATCCATGTTCACACTGGCAATGTAACTCAGAACACTGGCCACTGCCAGTCAGGGTAGACAAGACTAGCTGGACCAATCGTGTGACTATGTTCACTGAGGACCTGACCTAACCAAAGCTATTTCCTGGTTGTGCTAGCCAAGAAGTGATGGGGCCAGTGTTTGAAACTGCTTAATATTTACAAGTATCAAATGACAGTACTGTATCGTGAAAGGGCAAGGATCTACAGTGGTACCTCGGGTTACAGACGCTTCAGGTTACAGACTCCACTAACCCAGAAATAGTACCTCGGGTTAAAAACTTTGCTCCCGCGGCAGCAGAAAGCCCCATTAGCTAAAGTGGTACCTCAGGTTAAGAACAGTTAAGAACAGTTTCAGGTTAAGAACCGACCTCCAGAATGAATTAAGTTTTTAACCCGAGGTACCATTGTACTTCAATGAAGCCATTACATGCTAATTAGTTTAATCTGTTACAGCTTTGAATCTGATCTAAAGATTTAAAGGAAATCATATATGATAAGGCTGCCAGAGTGACTGTCTTCCAATTTAGACTTCTACTGCCGTACTTTTTTTTAATATAAAAAAGAACGTACTTAATGAAGGAAGATGGTAGATTGTCTCTTAACTAGTCAAATATATAAAATACCATCCCACATGATGGTAAAGTCGCTGAAAACCAAACTGAAGTGACTGATGTATCTTTTACTGATCTTTTAACTGCTGTATGAGAGCGGGGAATTAATTGAATGAAAAAATATCGTAATTTTCTCCTCTTGAGGTTTCATTATAGGCTAGAAACCAGAGCTATGCACTGCCCACTTCTGCTTCCTTTTTCCCAGTTATTTCTGGGTTTTTTAATAATTATTCATTAATTGCACACTATGATAAGATCCTCACTGTTTTGAAACATTTTCCCTCTGGCCTTCATACTATTAAAGACCCTGCCTGCCTGCCAAGAGCGTAAAATTAAAAATCAAAGCACTACCTTCGAAAGGTTTAATATGTGCCACTTCGAAAACGTTTCTCCAGCTTACAGCCTTGTAATTGCATCACCAGCTTAACAGCACAATCTCCCCCAGTGTTTTGAAATGTTTTCCTTTGAAATCTGAGCCAGCCAGGAGCGGAGTTCTTGTTTAACACTGATTTACACACCATGTATGTCACAATCCTATATGCCTTCTGTGTCTTACCTGGCTTAATTTTTCCTTTTTTCTTCTTTTGTTCCAGGGGCAACACATTCTGGCCAATACTGTCACTCAAAACACGCAAAGAAACAGAATATGAATATTGAGTATAGAGAGGCGTTAGCAAGGTGCCAACTTGAGCAGAACTTGCTGCTCCTTCCAATATTCTGGTTCATCCATTCCTGAGCCATCCTCCTCTCCTCACACAGACATCATGAAAAAGTCTTCAAGAAAGCCCCTGAGTGGAGGAGGAAGTGCACAAGGGTGAAGTCTGCACACATAAGGCTAAACCATGTTTAAACAGAGGGGTGACAACCTCCCGCTCAGATAATGTTGGGCTCCAGTTCCCATTAGCTGTAGGCAGCGGAGCCAATAGCCAGGGTTCATGGAAGATGTAGTCCAGCAACATATGCAAGTACAAATGTTAGCCACTCCTCTATTAGTGTTATGCATGAACCGTGCCTTCATAACCAGCTATATTTTCTACACCACCACCACCAAATAACTGTGTGAGGCCATTAAAGTGTGGATTCTGTATCAATTTGGTTTTCATATCCTCATTCCATCCTTGATGTTAAGGAACGGTCAACAGCAAGTTTTATTATCAGAGCGTTGTCACATAATTAGACTAATAAATATGTTAATTAAGATTATGCTAACATCTTAATCGAGTAGACAGATCCATTATTCCTTTGATATTGCAAAAAAAAATGTTGCCTTAACATTTGTAATGGTATTCTATCCACACATTGCATAGATAAATAAACTCTTACAGGACCTATTGCATTTGTTAATTAAAATAATTTCCCTTTTGAAGAAAGAACTGCTTCCAGTGAATGTATGGCGCTCCTACAATATTTCTTGGTCACATGTTGCACAGGTTAACCTAGAAATGAATCATTGTCTTGATTTTCTATTTCCACTGTCCAGGATAAGCATTTGGTTGCTATCAGGAAAATTGTGAAGATAAAATGATTAATATCAGGCTTGCAAATCTAGTGCCTCAGTTTTAACAGAAAATAAGATGTAAGCTTTAAAAAGTACCAGATGGCCATCAGACCAAATTGAGCTGTGAAAATTATTGTACCCAACCAGTCAAAAGTGTTTTGGAATGAATAGGGTAGAAATAAATGCAGCCACATTTGAATTCATTTCAGACAATCTCTTCCTTCTTTTAATTACTGTCCAGTATAGTCTTTCTCTGTCTTGCAGAACTCTGCCTGCATTCTCAACAGATGCAACTATCACAAAGTCCACAAGTTTGAAACATTCTTAATCAAAAGAGACAGAGGTCTCCAGCCTAAATCAAAGCAATTTCCATAGTATTTTGCATGGTTGTTTCTCCATCAAGTTACGGAGATGTTGCGTTTCCTTTAGCTGTGATGTCACCACACAAAACCTATTGATCTCATGGAAAAAGCCCAATAATGCACAACAAGAAATGAGAGGAATGTGAAAACAAGCAGTGAAAAAATCAATACAACTTGAACTTTGAAGCATTCTTTTTCTACTGCAAGCCTGTAGCCAAGACTGGTTATTTCAAATCCACTTTTGATTCTTCACCTCAGTAGCTTCAGGCCAAACATTTCTGTCCCTTTTTGCTCTTCCCCCTCATTCTTTTAAGACTACTCTCTCTCTCCCAAGTCTCATCCCATTTTTCCTGCGCAGCCAAACACACACTCTCCCTTTGACCTGCTGCCTCCTCAAAGCTCTGGACCCGATCAAAGGAAATGTGTGCAGTTGGGTGAGCTGGAAATGAGGACTCTGACTTCAGAGTGAGAACAGCCTGGAAGAAAACCCACCGCCACGCTTCTACTTACTCCTTTACTAGAGCCATTTACCTGCTTTCCAGGATTAGTATGCCACGTTTCAGGACTATGTAGTCTTCTCAAGGTGGTTGACACAATAAAACAATATTATTATCTTCTCCGATAAAGAAAACAATGCCCGACCTGAAGAATTTGGAGGAAATGATTCAGCAGAGGAAACACAGCCCAGAATAACTAAGGAGATAGTACAAGAATACTTGGCTAGTTTAGATGTATTCAAGTCTCCAGGGCCAGATGAACTGCATCCAAGAGTATTAAAAGAACTGGCAGATGTGATCTCAGAACCACTGGCAGTCATCTTTGAGAATTCCTGGAGAACAGGCGAAGTCCCGGCAGACTGGAGGAGGGCAAATGTTGTCCCTATTTTCAAAAAGGGGAAAAGAGAGGACCCAAATAATTACCGCCCAGTCAGTCTGACATCAATACCAGGGAAGATTCTGGAGCAGATCATTAAGCAAACAGTCTGTGAGCACCTAGAAAGGAATGCTGTGATCACCAATAGTCAGCATGGATTTCTGAAAAATAAGTCATGTCAGACTAACCTGATCTCATTTTTTGACAGAATTACAAGCCTGGTAGATGAAGGGAACGCAGTGGATGTAGTCTACCTTGATTTCAGCAAGGCATTTGACAAGGTGCCCCATGATATTCTTGTAAAGAAGCTGGTAAAATGCGGTCTTGACTATGCTACCACTCAGTGGATTTGTAACTGGCTGACTGACCGGACCCAAAGGGTGCTCATCAATGGTTCCTCTTCATCCTGGAGAAGAGTGACTAGTGGGGTGCCACAGGGTTCTGTCTTGGGCCCGGTCTTATTCAACATCTTTATCAACGACTTGGATGATGGACTCAAGGGCATCCTGATCAAATTTGCAGATGACACCAAACTGGGAGGGGTGGCTAACACCCCAGAAGACAGGATCACACTTCAAAACGACCTTGACAGATTAGAGAACTGGGCCAAAACAAACAAGATGAATTTTAACAGGGAGAAATGTAAAGTATTGCACTTGGGCAAAAAAAATGAGAGCCACAAATACAAGATGGGTGACACCTGGCTTGAGAGCAGTACATGTGAAAAGGATCTAGGAGTCTTGGTTGACCACAAACTTAACATGAGCCAACAGTGTGACACGGCAGCTAAAAAAGCCAATGCAATTCTGGGCTGCATCAATAGGAGTATAGCATCTAGATCAAGGGAAGTTATAGTGCCACTGTATTCTGCTCTGGTCAGACCTCACCTGGAGTACTGTGTCCAGTTCTGGGCACCACAGTTCAAGAAGGACACTGACAAACTAGAACGTGTACAGAGGAGGGCAACCAAAATGGTCAAAGGCCTGGAAACAATGCCTTATGAGGATCGGCTAAGGGAGCTGGGCATGTTTAGCCTGGAGAAGAGGAGGTTAAGGGGTGATATGATAGCCATGTTCAAATATATAAAAGGATGTCACATAGAGGAGGGAGAAAGGTTGTTTTCTGCTGCTCCAGAGAAGCGGACACGGAGCAATGGATACAAACTACAAGAAAGAAGATTCCACCTAAACATTAGGAAGAACTTCCTGACAGTAAGAGCTGTTCGACAGTGGAATTTGCTGCCAAGGAGTGTGGTGGAGTCTCCTTCTTTGGAGGTCTTTAAGCAGAGGCTTGACAACCATATGTCAGGAGTGCTCTGATGGTGTTTCCTGCTTGGCAGGGGGTTGGACTCGATGACCCTTGTGGTCTCTTCCAACTCTATGATTCTATGATTCTATGATTATCATTATAATAAATTGTGTTAATTTGTTAATTCCATAAATTTCCAACAAGTTTCCAGAACAAACTTACAAAAGTTTTACATCTTTAATACATTAAGAATCTAATTCTTCTTGCCTAAAGTTGTGCAGATACCTCTACGCTTTCTGCAATTTCATGCTCTATCAATATTGCCTTTCTTGATACATCAAAAAATGTATAAATGATTTAATTAACTTCAGTATTGAAAAACTTTGCTCACCACTGGAAACATAAACACGAAGGGTCAAGAGGATGCAAAGAGCAATAAATGTATTGGGTACACTATCAGTCACGTTATGTTTACATATAAATGTAATTATCTTTTGGGCGTTACATGGTTCAGAAGTTGTCGGCCAATAGTTTTTAATTCATCATAATAATTCAGCAGCATCAATGTCTTTGGCATCCCTATGTTGTAAAGCTTTCTCTAAATTTACACAGTGTTATATAATTTGTGCTGATGTACTATTCTGCAAACTTTGAATATTACAGAAGAAGCCCAATGAAGAATTGATTTTATCTGTCTGTTTGAACCTTCCATCAAGGGATTGCATTGCAGTTTCAGGGATACTAAAGTAAAAGTTTACTTTCAATTTTTCTTTAGGATTCTGGATAGGTTCATTGTTCATTTCATATGCAAATTGCTTCTACTTTTTCTCAAGCAAACTGGATCTGGTTCAAAATTGCTCGGATTTCTACTACTTCAGCAAGATCATATGCATCTACCAGTACTTTGTCAAATACTTTGTCACTCCTACAGTTTGCAAGAAACTTTTTTGTTTCTTCCATCTGGTTAATTACATAATCTATTACAAATTATCCAGCTTGAAGAATTTTGCTTGTAATATTGCTATAAAATATAATATTGTATTAATTTATTCCTTTCCCACCTCTGGTTTCCAGCACTAGGCCAGACATACCCCTCCCCCCACCATCTAGTCCTGAGGTATGGTTTAGGGCAGGCATCCCCAACCTTCGGCCCTCCAGATGTTTTGGACTACAATTCCCATCATCCCTGAAAATATCATCAGCTAGCAAGGTTTTATTAAAATGTCATTAAAATACACAACTCTAAACTCACTTGGAACCAATTCCCGTTGAGTTCAATGGAATCACTTCAAAATATACCTAGTTAGAATTCGACTTGTGCAAAGTATGTGTTCCTAGTGAAATTGGGACTGATTGTACAAGCTAGATTCCTGGTAAGATGTTCTTGTTTTATGGTCTTCTCCACTAATAGCTTCCTTGTCTCAAAGCAAAGAGGGCATTAGTCCTTAAAAAGAAACTGGTGATTTCAAATAGTTCAGCCTCAGTTTGCAACGGCACCACTAATAATTTTATTATTTATATGCCATCCATATAACTGTTCTTACCTTGTGATGGTGCACTGGCATGCTTTACATCAGGCATCCCAACCTTCGGCCCTCCAGATGCTTTGGACTACAATTCCCATCATCCCTGACCTGTGGTCCTGTTAGCTAGGGATCATGGGGGTTGTAGGCCAAAACATCTGGAGGGCCCAGGTTGGGGATGCCTGGTTTAGGGGGGTTTGTTTTGGGAAGGAGGACTGTTGCTGTTATTGAAATTAATTTTTGTATTTTTATTTTATATCTTACTATGATTTATGTGGAAATTGTTTAGTTTGGCTGTGAACTTTTGATGTTTTATTTATTGCTTATGACTACTTATGTAGTGTTTCTAATTACGCATTTTTTCCTCAAGTTGTAAGCTGTTGAGCATGTTTTGAACTATGGAAAGGTGGCATGCAAATAAAATAATGTATGTATGTATCTGTGATGTGACACATTTAATTGTAATAAACCAAATTAGGTACAAAATTTTTTAAAGTGACCTCAGGATAGAACTTAAAAACCCAAGTTTTGAAACCAGCTTTGAGAGTATACAAAAATACACAAACAGCAACTGCAAATTCTCAATCACAATAAGAAGAGCAAGAGAGAACTACAAACATACCCAAGTCACTCAGAAATGTTTGAAACAACAACCTTCTGTGATAGCCAATGCCAAAATACTACCATGCCAGGGCAGCAACAACCACAAAGGTAAGCCAATCTGATGTGCATCAGCCTCTAACAGTCCCCAATCGCAAACAACCATCTTGAAAGCAAGTGGATAAGCCTATACTATTAAAAGCAACTGGGAAGATCTCTGGTATTAGAAGTAATTAAGCGAGTTTTAAAAAATATTATCTTAACCTTTCCAATGCGATTTTGTGAGCTGAATATTTCTAATCACCACCACCCATATCCATATATGAAATTTAGAGAATTATGAGGAGGAGGACCAGGGATTTTTTTTTGGGGGGGGGGAGGAGTACATTGTTGTTATTTTACCTGCCCCACACCTAATATGCTATAAGGAGTCAGGTGTAGCACAGAGACCCACAGGTCAAATGTGGAGGTACAAGGCTGGGACCCCACCCCCAGCCCACTTGAGAACCGCCTGTTATCTAGCTTCTAGCAATTTAACTGAGGTGGCATCTCCCTCAAGTATCATCACAGGGCTTCACTAAGGGGAGGAGAGATGTAGTTTTCAACCCCAACCGTGGTAGCTTCCCTTGGCTGCCTTTTGATGTAGTTTTAATTGGTGCTTATTTCAGTGCGAACCACTTTGTGAGGTTCACCTGAAAAGCGGGGTATAAATATCCCCCTTCAATAAAACAAATAATTCTGTAAGTGGATACTGCTTGCAGCAGAAAACACTGTGAATGGCAAAAATGAAAAAAGGTAATAATTTATGACTCTTGCCTTACTAAAGTTCAACTTGAAAAACCTAGAGACACACGTATTAAGTATGATGCACTGACAATGAAGGGGGAAAGAGTGCAGAAAAGAGGCAGAGGTCAGCCAAACAATGAAAAATGGGTTTGTACTATTTTGAAACAGTGAAATAAAGAATGATCTATTTGGGGAGGAGGGGAGGCATTCTACACAGAATTTTCAGCCATCTTCTCTAAGTAGAGCATGAATCACGCTAAATAAGTTCACTGCCCATGGCGAAGTCTAAATGGGCAGCATTCTAGTACAAATCAAGTAAGGTCTGAGAAGAGCTTTTACATTTATTATGAATGCAGCTGTGTACAATGTCAATTTAAATGCTGCATCAAAAACATTCCCCAAGCACAGGCGCAACCAAATAGCCTATTCTTTATAAACCACACTCCTGGCATTCAAGCTCACTTTATTAAGATATATAATGCATATTAAAGTGGCAAGCTAACAGACAGTTAAGTCTCTTCCTAGGAGTGCTGCAGTACTGGTCAATCCCACCAACACATGCTGCTGCTGCTTTGTCTTATGGGACAATTTCATAGCTTGGCCTCCAGTGCTGAATTAGGATAGTATCATATGTACCACGCTTCCAAGGAGAAGAACTTTCATACCTACCCTGCAGGTTAAAAAAACTAGGTTTGTCATAGTAACACACCAGGATCAAATTCCAATTGTTGCTTAACAATTATTATGAAGCATCCCTTATGTCCAATTCTTACTAAATCACTTGCATTCATGTGTGGATGTACAAAACATTACGTGCTTTTTTCTTCATTCCCATGGAATGGCAGCATACACAACAAACAGCCTTGTTCTCAGTGTATATTGCTACTCTTATGCTTGATCTCAGTTTGTCCAATCACGCTTACAGCCAAGCAAGTATGGGTAGGACTGCAACCTTAATAATGGTAAAATGAGTACGCATAACAGGATTCTTCTTGCATGATTCAGAAGAATAAAAATTAGGAAGGAGGTATATCAGAGCAGTGGTGCATTTGCTAGAAGGCATTACAATACAATGGCTTTGCTAATAGCTCTTTCCTGTCTTTTTCTCATCCACATCGTTCCCCTCCCTTCATACATGGCAATGGCCTTTTAAAATCAGATCTGCGTGTGGAAATGTTCCCAGCCAGCAAGGACTAATTATTTAAACTCGAATGCAAGCAGTATTGTATTTGAACAGAATGGAGTAGGCGGTTAGTGAAGTGGGAAGTTGCAGATTCTTGCAGAGATCACAACCTCAAATGTGAGTTTGCAGAGAAACTATTTTCCTTCTCAACAGGAAGACACACAACATTTTTAATGTACCTACACGGTATTATGCATACACTTGATTCAAACTTCTGCTTGGAAATCTTATTAATAAATGCCTTTGGTCTGAAGGCTTAAGAGCTCCGTAAATCTGTGACGACAGAAACATAATGGGCAGGATTCACCTTACTCGCCCCATCAACAGAAGCCCTGTGCAAGAACTTCTGCATGTGCAATGGGGTCTTCCCTTCTCTCCACACCTTGTATGCCCTTGAAGTTAGCTCAGGGGGTCAGGAGAACCCTCAGAACAGCAGAGGGGAAGGGTGGAATCATTCCGTTTGGCAAGCTTAAATGCTCGCACATAAGAAGCACTCAAAATAATGTGGTACTGTATTGAATTCCATACATTATGTGCCTTACAGACAGAGGTATCAGACTAAACATGACAAACTTTTCTTTTATAATAAAAACTGAAACTGGACATCTGTGAAATAAAAGATGAGGTGCATATTCCTAGTGAGAGTTTAGGTCCAGCTTTGGAAATGACCTGAAGTAGTTGTACCTAACATTCACGAATTCAGATTTTCTCTTGAGAAACAGATTTGCCTTTGGAGGTTATTTTAGAATAAGAATCCAGGTTTTTATAAGCTCAACTACCAGCAGATCTTTTTTTCAATCAGTTAAGAAGAAGGTGTACATTTTTTTCTGCAGTAGTGTAAAAGGTTTCAGACCTCACGGTTAGCTAATGCCATCAACGGGCTCAAATGCTTATACCTTTCACATTTATACACACTCTCGGAAGACTCTCAGCAGTACTAGAGTCACTTGGTGATTGTTATTCATGCAGCACCCAGGAGGTCAGAAAGCTCTTAACACCTGTTCTTTTGTACAAAGCACATGTAAGGGAGAAAAAACCTCTCCAAAACTGGAAGGTGCATCTGAATGGAAGCGTCCTCAAGCAGGTATGAGCGTTTAGAAATGTCACAGAAATCATGAATCCTTTCTCTAAGCAGCAATGACGCATCTACTTCTAGGTATAGGATATTATTACTGATGTTGGATTTATGCAGATGAACATTTATCACCCCACACTTACAGTTGCTTCAAAGCATTAAACACAGCATTGACAAAAGGGTTCAGTGAGGTGGGCTGCTTAAGAGGTCAAACTATATAAATTACATTAAAACATACTCAAATTAAGTGTCAGTACCTTGCCAAGTGTTGTTATATTCCGGTACAATATAAAACATGGAATCATTATTCTGGACACACTTGCATGTTTTGGGATAAAACCTTTGAAAACATAACCTTGCACCTTGGTCAGAGATACCCATTTACTACTGGATTCTGAAATTCAAATATTGGAATAAAAGTTATTTATGTGCGCTATTACTCTTCAACAACAAACATTTCTCAGCAGATAAATTGGTGAATTCATCTTAAAAGGATCCACTGCCAGTCGCAATCCCAAAGCCACGTTTTCCATAACACAGCCCTTTTCAATGGCATTATGTCCAATATGGTACCAGCTGTAGGGAATCTTTAGATGCCACAAAACCAACGCCAAATCTGGTCACTTGCAGAAAACAAGAACAGATATGTAACAAAAATAGATGTGTTACAGCTTTCACCAACCTGGTTTCCTCCAGATGTTTTGGACTGCAACACTTATCAGCACAGCTTGGGAATGGGAGGTAAAATACAAAACATCTAGAGAGCACTATGTTGACAAAGACTGATCTATGCTGTTAAGACATCCGTTTTCATAAGTGACAGGACCTAACATGGATTCTGTGGCACCTTGAAATCTCTAAAAGATGTATCATCTTTAATGTAGTTGGCAAAGGCTGGAACAGATTTCTAGGTTATGCGATCTCCGACATCAAATGTTGATGCAACACTACTGAAACTGACACTCTGGAGTTAAAGAACGTTTTCAAATTTTTAAACTCCCAAATTCATTAGATGTGTACTTTTAAATGCAAACCAATGCCATTAAATCCAGAACTGACACCGTTTTATGAAGTATGATCATTTGCTTTTAAGGTAATTTCTTCTGTATGTGATTTTAAAAATGCTAAAAATGGCACTTCTATAGCACACTTTAATTATTAAGTTATTATTATTCAAATGATAATAAAATGTTTATTAAAATATTCAAAATACGCCATGTGTCTTTCAGGAATCTTATCCAGTTTTCCAACTGCTGTTGCCCTATGGTTACTTCAGACAACACATGCTGCTGCCAACTTTGGGGCAGAAATCTCCTGCCTGCCCGCCTTTCTAAGTTACTTTGCTGATAGGGTGACTGAATACACTGCAGAAACTCTATACTGCTGAGAGACCACCCACCCACCACCTTAATTTTCCAGAAATATCAATACATTAGCATATGCACAGTTAATAAACATTTGTGTTGTGGGTCTATGCCACAAGTCTTCAAGTACCCAGCAACACTTCTGAAGTGAATGGATGGACATTACATGCATATGAACAATGTAGGTGGTACTTTGCTTGCTTCACCACACCAGGTATATAGCTGGAATGCAACAGCCATCTTCAGTTGTGTTGAAGAAAACAATGTTTTTATAACACAATCAACAATAAAACACTGCCACATGTCAACTCTTTTCTTGGGGTGATTTCCTGGCCTTTAATGTTTAGCTTTTTATAATGATATCAAGAAAAAAAATGCTGCCCTTTGGCATTTTCAGCATGCAAAGTCTCTCCTACACAAATGTAATTTTCATTCTCTATACCTCCCCCAATCTGAACAGTCGCATGTCAGGCTTCAAATTAAAATATTAATCCTCCTTTAGGTGTGCCAAAAATACCTACACGAATGCTGTGAGCTCTAGTCTCAGGTAAAGCCAAATGTTTCCTAGAAATGAGGTTGAAAGACAGCACTATCGTGGCAGAAACAATCTAATGGGATGTGTATGCTGAGGGAGCCTGCAAGAACAGTTGTAATTAAACTTTCATTATCAGTTCCATTATAGAGCTGGTTTCTGAGGAGGTTTAAACTACTACACTAAAAAATGGCTTTTGTGCTCAGCATTTGGGCTTTATGTAGGTGTCAAGAGCAGCTTTGATTTCAAACCTGCTTTTAACACTAGGCAACACTTCGTTTTAAATACAGTACAATCAGGGGCAGAGGGGCTATTTTGTACTAATAGATAAGGCAGCTTGGTTGATCATTTCAGACCAGCTCACTTCTGTGTGTATGCGTAAAAAAGCTCAGGAACAAAAGCATCAAAGCTATAAACAATACATGCAGAATCAAGTTTTTCTGCAATAAATCTGAACAAAGGTCCCCAATTCTTTTCCAATGAGTGTTCCCGTATTTAATAAAGGGGTATTAATCCATTTTTAAATGCATTGCTCAGGACTGGATGTCATTAATGTTTGTTTCTTTTTACATTATTACTTTGGTACATTTGTGGAAGTGATATATATGCTGATCATATGGATTTAAGATGAGCAACTGCAGCTCTTCAGCAGCTCATAACACATTTCCAGAGTTGCCCCTTGAACTATCCATTGATTCCTACTACTTGGAAATGGGACAAATGGACTTGTTACCAGATGATTTGAATTGTACTTCTCAACTGTCATCATAACCCCCGTTTGGTGACAAGTGGCAGAAACCAAATCAAATAAAGGGACATATAGAAGCATCAGACAATACAGAGTTTTTGCCATCCTTCAGATAATAACGTATGGTTCACTCAATCATTTAAGTAATCTAAAGCTTCCAATTAACATTTTTTAACAGGAAACTTTCAGAGAAAAAGGAACTTAATGACTTTGTTCATTTCAGTATTTGAATAATGGAAGTATTTTTAGCTCCAACAACTGGTGAAATCCTCATAACATCCTCCAACGGGAATAATTTAATCAGCAAGTGTTCGCTTTCCTTAGGTTATCTGGGTTATCTATGTATTGTATTGAGCTTTGGCTCCAGACACCCCAACTCAATCCAATTTAGTCCTATGTCTGTACTTATAGCGCACTGTGTTTATAATTTTACACTGCTACATCCCAATCAAATTACCAACTGGCATGGCTCTAAATGGTGGAACTGCTTTGCAAATTGGGATGAGATGCTATCATCTGAGAGGGCTGTAATAGCTTTCCTTTAAACAATATTTCATTTCCTCTCTCCTGCCTGTGTTGTTCTGCAGGGATAACAAGTGCCATTATTTTGTGCTTTTCACACTTCCTGTGAGATTCAGCTGGTTTTCATTATAGATTTCTAGCTTGCAGGACAAGCGAAGCCTTTCTCTGCCTCTCTTACTGAGAAAGCCAGAAAAAGGGGAAGGGAGAAAGGAGAACAAACAAGATACTCTCTCACAATATTTGAATTCCCACTTTCCTTGCGAAAGGCAATTAGCTCTCCCTGTATTTTTCTAATTTATCTCTACCAAATGAAAACCAAACTTTACTGAAGGTGCTATAAAGACATAGCAGAAGTCTACACCCAGCTGTACTACTTTGGAGCTTTCTACACGATAGTCATTTGCCCGTGGCATGTTCTCGTAAGTAAACTCACCAGACACAGAACTACATGGCAACCTGCTCACCTGTAGCAATCAGTCAAGAGGAGAGGCCATTTTGCCCATGCTCTGTAACTAAGAAGCCAGACAGCACCTCCAGAGTTTCCACATCATGAGCTTACAGACCACCACAATAATCACAGAAGAAATGCAATTATTTACCATTCTCACAGCCTAATGTGTTCATTCTAGACCACCTGTGCTTTCACCCAGGATGTTCACAAGATCACTGCTTCTGAACAACCGCAAGCCAAGTGTGTACAGTTCAAACCTTTGTCTTAACGTCCTCCTGTTTTCTGCAATAATATCCCCTTGAGGAATAAAGGTTGAAAATTTTCCATTTAAGCAAATATTTAGCAACACTTACCTAATGCTTTCTCTGGGCGTGGCTCTCACAGTTTCTTATCTTTTGCTTGTAGCCCTTTGGCCAGAAAACCTCTGCTGGTCACTGCAATTTACGCCTCATTCTCTCTTTCTGACACCATGTAATGTTTCTGGGCACCATGAAGGTGGAGCAGTTTTATAGAAGAATCTAGAACTCAAAACTAAAGGCCTAAATAAATGCCCAGGTCATGTGACCAGGCCATGTGACCCAGGGCAGAGCTCTAAGGGAGTGTCAATAAATTGCACGCTCTGTCAATACAGGTCAGGAATACCTAGTGCTGGGGATCACTGTTAACATTGCAACCTTCCTCAGAGTCACTTTGCTAGGTTTGGGTTACTTGGACCTGGTTTGTCCCAATTTCTTCAGAGAACATGTAAAGGTACTCTGAGATCTTGTACCAGTGCAGGTGATTTCAGGTTAATCATTATGTGGCCCAAGGCAGAAATGTATTGAGAGCGCAAACTTGAAACCATAGCAACATCCACAGAGGAAAAGGAATCTAATCAAGCTATCCATGGGAGGCTTGTGTGCATTCCCAGCCAGGCAGCCTAGTTACTTAACAGCTATTATTTATTATTTTTATACCGCACCATAACTGCACGTGCGCCACACAACTTTTTTAACCTTACAATTAACTTGCTTTTATGGAAACAGTGGTGACGTGAATAGAACTCATGGGAAATCAATGGAAACTTAATTTGATAACAATGAGTTGCCTCCTTTGCAAGTTTTTGTTTTGCTTTTTGGGGGTTATTTACATGCCTACCTTTCTGCCAAGGTGTTTTACAATCTAAAATGCTAAATCTAGAATACTAAAATAAACACTCAGAGAGACATAAAATGCAATATAAATGTTAGAACAGATTAAAAGCACCAAGGGCTCCTCCTCCAACTTGAAGGCTATATGAAGCTGTGAAGGATATATGAAGGCCTCTGCATGCCAAGGTTAAGGCAAAACAGGATTCCAGGGCAAAGAGCTGGAAATTATTCATAATATGTAATTCAGCCTTTGCCAACATGGTGTCCTCCAGATATTTTGGACTCTACTTCCCTTTAGCCACAGCCCTTACAAACAAACAAACAAACAAACAAACAAACAAACAAATCGGGTTGTCTCAAGTGTATTAAAAGAATCAGTACTGCTACCTCTCCAGGTATTATTTTTTAAAAGACTGTTCTTTCAGTATATATACTCCTATGAATATATGCAGATTTAGAATTGCCAATGCTCTAATACTTTAACACCAGGAAATAAAAGGCAGGTGACAACTCCAGTTAAAAAGCTGAGAGAGTTTTGACGCTTCTGTAAATATTGCAATGAATTTCAAAATAGGCTTTTATTGCAGTTTTTTTGGAGGAAAGGTATAAAATTAATAAGACCAAGATACTAAGAAAATTTTATAGAAGGGCAAGCAAGCTAGGATGTGCTAAGGAAAACTGGCAAGAGGCACTTAATGAGTTTCTACTTTCACAGTGGAACATTGGGCTGCTGCTGCTGCTGCTACTAAGTCAGTGCCATAATTTTTTATTTATGGGTTATGCTTTTCCTGCTGGGATCCCATATCCAATGAGCTCTAGCAAAACTTATCTAAATGTTGTTCATGCTTCACTTCCCATTCTCAACTCTTGATGCCTATGTTTTTATTGTGTTTTTTTATTATTTTAAAAAAACATAATTTGTTATCCTTGACACTTCAAGAAAGCATATACACACGTAATATATAGACTGCACAAGTTAAGTGTGTTGTAAAGACAAGATCACGATTTTCTAGTCTCTGTGGGCTTGCTCCATGTATTAAAATAAATCCCAAGCACCAGAATTTACTCAGGGGAGAGGGAGAGAGAGAGGGAGGGAGGGAGGGAGGGAGGAAGAGAGAGGGGCAGTGTTTGCTTTTGATGCCTGGAGTTTCTACTTGCTTTGCCCCATCTACCAGCCTTAGGAGCCTTTACAAGGGAGCTGCTTCTAGATGAAATGGTAATGCTGGTTCTGACCTTCCGGGTCTAGATATAAAAATGGACTGGGGGTTGCTAAGCACTATTGCCATAAGCTTTGGGACTATTTGGGGATGTACTGAATAATTGGCCTATTGGTAAGCTTTAGATGCACTTGATCTTTTGATATATTTAAAATGAACTATTAATTGTTGAATGCTCAGTATGTTGCACAGATATTATGGTTTTTATTATGCACCATGGTTATTGCATTTAGACTTTGCTTGTTTTCTGTGCTTAGAGCAAACATTTATTTGTTTGTGGGAAACGCTGTATGTAGATAAACGGACCATGACTAAACCAACTAAGAGCACATATTAACAGTATCTGCAAAGCCAAATACACCACACAGAAATTGAGGGAGGAAAAGTACTAGCTGGACAGAGTTCTCTACACACCTCCAAGTAGGAGTTAATGACAGAATAATACTCTGCAACAGTTCAATGCACAGAATTGATGTTCAGAATACAGAGTGTGCATGGCAGAGATCAGAATTCCAGATAAGACATCTGAAAATGCAGTTTGGAAAGAAGAATTACTTATTAACTCACATGAAATTAGCTGAAGGCCTTTTATCTGATGCAAAATTTAATTGAAATTATATTGGTGCTTAGCAGACACTATGGACAGGAAAAGAGAATTCAGGTGTATAATAAGAAGAATATGACAATCCCATTACTGAGAGCTAAGTTTCCACTGCTCTAACTCATGAGTATTACATCTTTTGACAAGCCCATGTTTCTCATGCAGCGATGAGATGCTCTCTCCCATTTCCCCATGGAAGCTTTACAAGCATAGATTCCATTGGAATAGAGAGAAACCAAGGGCCAAAGGAAGGCTCATGTTGTTCAATCTCATGTTCTGCCCTGTTTTTGTCTACTTTTAGGAATGTATGGGTGACAGGAACAGCTGGGTAGGGTGAAAAAGTGCCAATACTGACTGCAGAAAGGGAAAGCTGGAGAGAAAGAGGATTCACATGGATCTTCACCTGTGCACTGCAAAACTAGTCAACATTTTCAATGTGAATATAGGAGATATGTGAAGAAGATGCCATGCCATGTCTCCTTATACAGAATTTATGTAACATCCATTTATTTACACATATGCCGGTTGTGGGAACAATGGGCAGCTGATGGCCCCAAAATACTGTAACTCTAAACCTCTATGCTCCCAATCTATAATTTATAACATTTTTATCATGCTTTTCCTTCTAGAAGCTCAGGGAGCCATACATGTCTCCTTTGTTGTATTATACATTCCAAGAATCCTAAGTAGTAGATCAGCAGTAGGTTTCTTGCTTGAATAAGATTTGAACCCAGGTCCTCACCCCAACTCTTAACACTTTCTTTATTGCCCCAGACTGCCTCTGAAAACGGAGGTCTCTTATACTGACCCAAATCAAATTGCAGAAGCCCTCTGAAATCTTGATAATATATTGAGACTATTAAACAGGGCCATATGCATATAGCTCCCTGACAGGGATCTTAACACAGACCTGTAGCAGAGTATCTCCTAACCCCCATGGAAGAGAGGTTGGGTTGAACTTAAGGGCAGTGCATAGTCAAGTCACCATGGTGAAAAACAACAACCCACCATCTATTCCACAGGTGAGTTGTGTCAAAACAATGCTGTAGGACAGAACTGGGGAAATGGATCTGTCCAGCAGATCGAACCTCTCATTCTCCCACCCTTCAGTCAACTTTGACAGGCGAGTGGTCCTGTCCACCTGTCAATCCCCTGATGTCAGGTGACTGACATCTGTCAATGTTTAAAGTTGCTTGCCATAACTGCCAATCAGCTGGTTGGCAATCCCTGTGACCTCCTTTGACAGTGTACTTCCAGCCCCAATAAGTTGATTGGTACTTGAAGTGTGCTTACAAAGCGGTTTGCTCTGTTACAAACCACAGTAGAGGAGGTAAGGGGTAGATTGTTCCAAGTGCTTGCTGCATTGGGACCTAGGTTGAGAAAGAATAGAAGCCTGGTCATAGAAGCCCAATGCCTGCTCTCTGTTCTGCATCCTCAACAGAAGGCTGAAGAGTTTGACTGAAGGTGCATGGAACAGGGATTTAAAGAAGCACCAGACTCTGGCTAGGGGGGTGGATAAAGTGGTCTCTAGGGAGATGAGCAGATACCAAAGCAGAGGTAGAGAAGCTAAGAAAAAAATCATAATCTGGGACCACAAGGGTCATCTAGGCCAACCCCCTGCAATGCAGGAAACTTTTGCCCAATATAGGGCTCGAACCCACGAACCTGAGAGTAAGAGTCTCATGTTCCACCCACTGAGCTTTCCCAGCTGACAATGGGTGAAAAGAATGCCAAGTGAGAAAGAAGAAGTCATGCTGGGACTTTAGAAGGCAAAGCTACTGTTTTCTCTTCTGCAACTTCAAGTGGCTTACCATGATGGAAGGAATTACCAGAGTAGAACACATTTAGCACTCCACTGAAATTTCAATCCAGACAGTGCAATACATTCCAGCAGTTTGGAATACCCATTGTCCATCTTAGCATACAGCTTATCAGAGTTCTGCTGTTCTCTTTCAAGGGCACGACTCCAAATGTTATTCACTGATGTGAAACCGGGGGGTGTCAAAATCAATGGCTCATCCAGCTCAGTAACACATCTTCGGCACTGATTAGATCAAGTCAGTCATGTTGTTTTATCAGCATGAGTACCTCCATTTTTTACTGTCTACTCTAAGACTGGCAGTCCCTCTTAGGCTGTGTACACCTGGTCATTTACTCTGACTCCACTGTGCATACACTGCTCATTTTTTAAAATCCATGTACACATGATGTTACCCAGGATCCAGAGTTATCTCGGAGTTTCTGGTGATGGGGGTTTTCCCTAAGCCAACATCAATGTAATTCAATCCTTATTCAAGTCATACTGAATCCCAGGTGTATACAGTACATTTTGGAAACTGTCCTTGTTTTCTAGATTTCTGTTAGCGGAGATGGGACAGGAAAAGCAACCAGGCGATTCCCTCAAGCAAAGAAATCACTGCCCAGTCTCCATCCACTGATATGCACAAACAGCGGGTCACTTCTATATACATCAACCCATGCTGATGATTACCATGACAGGCAAATTCAACATGAATATCAGCAAGAAAAAAATGACCTTGCTGCATTTTAAGCCAATAATGCATGCATAGCCTTAATACACTGGATATTACACAATGGTTAATTCTGTGTTTCATATATGTGGTACAGTGGTACCTTGGTTCTCAAACGCCTTGGTTCTCAAACGCCGAAAACCCAGAAGTAAGTGTTCTGGTTTTCAAATGTTTTTGGGAAGCCAAACGCCCAATGCGGCTGTCAGCTATTGTTTCCGGGACACCTGCGCCAATCAGGAGCTGCGCCTTGGTTTTCAAACATTTCAGAAGTGAAACAGACTTCCGGAACGGATAGAGTTTGGAGTTTTTGTTTTTGCTATTTATTTTGCATTTTTGTTTTTGAGGCCTTTTCGGTTAATTTGTTTTTGTGACTGTGTGGAACCCAGTTCAGCTACTACTGATTGTCTGATTGTGTGTCTGCGGAAATGGATAAAAGCCCCCCATCCAAACAATGACTATCATCAGTGCAGGAAAGAAAAAAATAATAATTTTAATTCTTATCATCTATAATACTGTCTTATTTATTTTATAGTACAGTACATTGATAATTGCTTTCATTTTATGAATCAATGGTCTCATTAGATAGTAAAATTCATGTCAAATTGCTGTTTTAGGTGTTGTTTTTAAAAGTCTGGAACGGATTAATCCGTTTTGCATTACTTTCTATGGGAAAACACACCTTAGTTTTGGAACACTTTGGTTTTGGAACAGACTTCCGGAACAGATTAAGTTTGAGAACCAAGGTACCACCCTTTCAGATATTGAAATATTAGTATTTATTATTAATAAAAATATTATTTATTAGTGTTATAGCAATGTCAAAATGCATATTGCTTTGTGAAGCTCAAGAGGGCAGGTCTTTGTCCTTCTGTAAGCAAGCCTAAGTACATGTGATTAAAATTAAAGCTGGGGAAAACAGGGGGAGAATACGCTATTGTTTTAGTCAGAACTTTGGGCTACAGCATGGGGATTAATGGTTAGTGCCATAGGCTTTAACAGATTGAATAGACAGGCTCCCAGTCATGCTGCATATGGTTGCACAGAAGCCTGTCTGCAGGGCGAGGCAGTTGACGGGGGGGGGGGGATTAGCATCACTCAAGCCAAGTGCTATAGCAGATACATTCAGAAATATGAAAGTATCAAAAAAACCAAAATTTTATCTAGGGCATTGGTTTGAGTTCAGCGTGGAATTTTTAGCAAATGAATTTGGCAGTGCAGCCCTAGGCAAGTTTACTCAGACGTAACCCCTACTGTACTCAGTGGGACTCACTCCCAGGCAAGCTGGTAGCCTGAATCACACACACACACACACACACACACACACACACACACATTTCAAAACAACTCAAGGGTGTTCCATGAGTTGCTTGTGGGGATATGTCAAAGTAAGGCTTTGGTGCCTAGATGGGATTTCTGGAACAGAAGCGGGTAACAGTTTGCCTTTGACAAAGTCAAGAGGAGATCCTGCAAGAGTTTTTTCTGTAATCATTTATACCACAGATCAATAGAAGCTCTTTTGTAAATCAACATCCCACTTGACAGTCTATTACAAGTAGTGCTATCACCTGTCAGTAGATGGTGGCAGGAAGTCACACTCCCTCCAGTCAAGGGAGCTTGGCTTACGCTTATAATTGGAGTAAGTGTGCCTCTGAAAAAA
Source organism: Podarcis tiliguerta (assembly GCF_965153285.1). Taxonomy (NCBI): domain Eukaryota; kingdom Metazoa; phylum Chordata; class Lepidosauria; order Squamata; family Lacertidae; genus Podarcis; species Podarcis tiliguerta. The sequence continues at coordinate 41,948,164 of NC_139534.1, forward strand.
TGGATAGTGCATATTGGTTAATGCAGCTTTCTCCCAACCTAGCGGCCCTCAAGATGGTTTGGACTACAGCTTCCATCATCCCCGATTGCTGACCATGCTATCTAGGGCTCCAACTTAAAATATCGGGAGCTCTAGATTGGCGAAGGCTGAGTTAATGCAACACTTCAAAGCAAATTTACTTATTCCTACCGCTGTAAAAGGGACGAGGGTGGCACTGTGGGTTAAACCACAGAGCCCAGGCCTTGCCAATCAAAAGGTCGGCAGTTCGAATCCCCGCAACGGGGCGAGCTCCTGTTGCTCGGTCCCTGCTCCTGACAACCTAGCAGTTTGAAAGCACATCAAAGTGCAAGTAGATAAATAGGTACCGCTCCAGCAGGAAGGTAAACGGCGTTTCTGTGCACTGTTCTGGTTCGCCAGAAGTGGTTTAGTCATGCTGGCCACATGACGGAAGCTGTACGCCGGCTCCCTCGGCCTATAAAGCAAGATGAGCACCGCAACCCCAGAGTCGACTATGACTGGACCTAATGGTCAGGGGTCCCTTTACCTTTACCGCTGTAAAAAGCAGGGCTGCTAATTCATTTGATTCTACTTGAATTTCCACTGAGATTCTTCAAGTATTAACTTAAAGACCAGAAGATTCTAGGAGTTTCTAAAGGAAAAAGATCAAGGAACCATAAAGCATATGAAGTTTATGCTGGCTGAAGTCTATTGACTAAGGAGGGTTGGCAGGGTCATAGGGGCAAGTTCATTTCAACTCTGTGAAACATCAGTTTTGTTTTGTTTGTCACTAGACTGGTTTGCAATCCATCTCATTGAATAATTCATGGTGTGGATCTTCATGTGGGTATTGTACTCTCGGAATTTCTAACATACTCCACTAATCTATAAATACCAACTATAAATGTTCTGAGCTGGTAACTTTTATGGCTGCGAGGATATTTCTCTCCCTCTCCGCCACTCTTCGTTGGAGGGATACACTGTAGATTTTTTACTGCCTCTCTTTTACTAACACCAAATGCTACAAACATTAGTGTTATTAACATATACATTAGCTTGAGCTGATTTCTTCCTCCAGCTGCTGTTCCACGTTCCGATGAGAGGCTGCAGCAGTGAATCAGATAACACTAATGAGTGAGTTAATGAAGTTCCTGCAGTGGAATGTGCCGCTTGGAAAGGGGTATTGAAAGCATATCCAATACCCTTGAAAACTCAAAATGGTCTTCTTCATTTACTTCCTTTGCTTTCTGGCTTGCACCTCTTCTGGACCAGGACTCACAATAAGCAAATGGCTTTGAGGACGGGGAGAAGAGCAGCAACTATCCATTCCAAAAATGCACAAGTGAAAAGAGAATTCGAGTTAATTAGGAAACCGATTCCAAGTGGACACCAGCCAATTCCAGTCCGCCCTGGGTTGAGCTGCCAAACCTTTGCTTGCCTTTCATCAAAACTTCCTGCTCCTGTTTTCTTGTTTTGCTTTAAAAAAATTAGCTCACTTTTAGTAACCACCTTAATAGATCCTCTCTTCTTTATTACACATAGCCCAGATCTTATTTCTGCATTTTAATTAAAAACAAGAGCTTCATAACTCAAGACAGAATTTGTTTTAACTGCTCGCAGGGGGAGGGCGGGCAGGAAGAAAAGAAAACTAAGCCGAGTGAATGAACCGATAGGAATTACAGGGATTGCCACTGCCTCCCCAAAGCAAGGGGGTTACAACAAATCCAAGCCACCTTGCTAAGCCATCCCCATCACACATTCCATCAGCTCCAGCTGCCTAAAGCTCTGTTTCATCCCAGCAAGCCCTATCAGTCATAGAAACTAAATGCCTGGTACTCAGAGGCAATGTGCCTCCTTACCTTTAGGATGAAGTGAGCTCTCATTAACACATGCATCCCTGTACTTTTCTGTGCACAGGTGCAAGGTAAGGGCATAGCCTGCTGCAAGCTGAACCCCCACCTCAAATTTGCTCATGGCCCTTGGGTGCCCGTTAACACCCCACCTTCTCAAAGGAAGGGACACCTTTTCTTGGGGGAGAGATGGCAGTGCCTTAGATGAGGCCCAAATCAGTTCTTGATGAAGCTCCTTAACAACGAACGACATTTGGGAGTTCCTACTGGGAATTCTGCAACTTGACGCCCCAAATCCTGAGCAGGAAGAGATAGCTCTCCATGCCTCTGTGGGAGAGGTCTTGTCCGCTGCCCCCTTCCATTCCCAGAGATCATTTTTGTTTGCAATGGAGAGGAAAAAGGAGGAGGGGGAGGAGAATCAGAGGGCAGCATCAGGCAGGCCAGCTGCTTGGGGCTTTCACCTAGAATAACTTAAAAGTCCCATGCAATTCTAATGGGAGCAGCATTGTAACCACCCATCCCTATTTAGGATAAACACAGGGGAATAATGTTGCCTTCATGGCTTGTTTTAATGCTTCCCAGAAGTGTTTGACTGGCCAGCGATAAAGGCACAGTGCTGAACTAGAAGGCGATTTGGGCTCCAAGCCCTAAACAGCAAAGCCCCAAATCATTTCTCTTTCCTGATATTAGTACTGCTTCTGGAATAATATTTCTTGTCAAGCCATGGTATGAAATGTTCTGAATGGCTCTTCTATCCCTGTAGACTTTTTTAGGTTTGCAATGACTAAAAGGGAAAAATAAATTCCCACTGTAATGATGCAAACATGTGTTCTCTTTGCAAAGCATAATTAACAAAAGATTCGCTGCCGCAAGATGTGGTGCTTAGCTTTCAAACACACACACACACACACACACACACACACACACTCTATTAAGACATATTCAAAAAGAAAAGGTCTATTGACAGCTATTGCTCAACTGGGAGTTCAATGTTCAGAAGCTGTATGATCTGGAGACCAGATGATGATGATCATTTCTAAAGGGATTTTGTATTTATAAACACAGTGGGACATTATACAAACAAAGAGATTTCACAATAGTAACATAACAGAGATAGCAGCAGCTATACATTACTACCTCTCCCACCAGCCCTTCTCGCTTAGCTCTCACACAAAAGAAAATGCAGGAAAGGCAGACAACTATCAAGGAGGTTCTGATGCCAAGTAGCTCAAGAATTTCTCATCTTGAAAACCGTAACTGTCTTTGTAACTGTGTTGGAACATAACCTTGATCAATATAGTGTGGAAATAAAATGAAACTCTGCAATGGTTCATAATAGGTGTCCAGGCTGTCCAGTCCTATTATTGTCCATAAATGATGGGTTAATTTTCCAGCTACTGCTATAGTCCAAACTTTGCAGTACTACAGGGACAAGTCCAAATCTAACAGGTTCTTCCAAAGTTGAGCTATTGATAAACGTGCTGCCTTTATTACAAAAGACAACACTTCATTGGATTTAGTGTCCAAGTTTGGACCTTCAAAGACAGTTAAACCCAAGTGCAGAGTTAATGCAATATAGTCTTTCAAAATTGTAGTTATTTCTTGGGATACGTTTGTCCGGAACAATGCCACTATTGGGCATAGACAAAGGTGGATAGAGTTCCCTCTGAAGCCACAGCTTCTCTGACAATCAGGGGTAGACCTCTGGGAAGAGGAGGGAGAGCTGCCCTGGTCTAGAACCAGTGGCCAGTATCGCCTTCATCCCCTGCTTCCAAAGGCATCTGGCTTCTTCTTGTTGTTGTAACAAAACTAGATAGACCTTGCTGTCTACCACCAAGGATCTTCTTTATGCCATAATCCAGCAATGAAACCCTGAATTTCCACAATCCTACTTGTCACATTAATTAAAAAATTGGGGGGGGGGGGTGAGAAGAGCCCTACTCAAGGATATTAAAGATCTCTCTAGGCCAACATCCTACTCTCTGAAGTGGTCAACCAGGTGCCTATTGGAAGCCCAGAAGCTGAGCATGAGGATAAACAGACTGTTGCTTCCCAGAGAGTTGTTCCTTGTGGTCTTCAGCAACTGGTATTCAGAGGCATGGTGCCTCTGATCCTGGAGGTTGTCTATAGCCAACATGATTAGTAGCCATGGATAGTTCTGTCCTCCATGAATTTGCCTAATGCCCTTTTAAAGACACCTGACTTGGGGCCCAGGATCCTTTGCACTGTGGGAATATAATATATTTCTCTTTCTAGATTCCTCTCCACACAGAGAGATTACCCCCCCCCATTCATTTTAACTGTCTCCTCAAGCAATAGTTTCCAGAAATCCTGCAAAGAATGGCAAAGCAATCATGCCTACTCTCTTTCAGTCTTGTTGGATTGTCCAGGAGCTCTCATTAGGAGGGAAGTGGGTTCAATGCTCATGCCAAGTTCATGCTGATCAAGACACTACCTATGAACTTGTTTGCCTCCACCCTTAAGCATCCCTTATGAAGAACATGTCTTCTGGCACCACCTGGCAGACAGTGAACTATGCACGACACCAGGGCTGATCCTTCCACCAACTAGAGCTTCAGAACCTCCATAGGTCCCCAAACTCCTGACCATGGTCTTCAAGGCAACCCCCCCACACACCTTTTTCATTATAAGAATCAATTTGTACAGGTGATTTAAGAGCTTTCTTGCCTTTAATACAGTGTACAGTGTTCACTGAATAAAGAGTCACTACTGCATATGTTTGAAATTGTGTAGGCATATGAGAAACCAAGAAGAGCACCTCTGAAATCAAGCATGTAGCAGTTTAAGGAGAAAATAGGAAAGAAGCAAAACATCACAGGAATAAACCACGGTAGCATACAGTGAATATGGCAACGAGAAAGTCACTGAAAAGCTCTCTTAAGAGAAAAACCTCACAGTTTTTCAGCAGCAATCATGTTATAATAAAGTCCACCCCCACCCCCGCTCCCCAGTATATCACTCTTCCAGCAGCGAAGTCACTGATTTTCACAGCTATTGCAAAGGAAGGGAAAAAAGGTATATAGTCCGTTTGGCAGTAGCAATCTATAGTATGCAGAAGCCACCAGAGTGACTTTATCGAATTACCTACTCTATGGGTTACTGTGGGGAACAGGGGAAGTAGAAGACAACACACTGATGCATTTATTTTTTCAGAATGATGGAAGCAGCTACAAAAGTAAAAAGGAGATCTCATAGAATTGTAGAGTTGGAGGAACCACAAGGGAGATCTATGCATTTAAATTTCAGAATACGTTTTACTTGCAGCTTTCTGTGTTTACCGTGATAAGATGATAAAGATATTTAAAGTGGCAAAGGTCAGAGCTGCTTATATAATATCAGAAAACGGGGTTTTTATTAATTTTAGCTGAATTATGTGTACACACTTTTATTGCCATTTTCATCACAGTTATTGAACTTGTGCGCTTTCCAATTATGATGCAGTTCAATGCTATGGCTACTGAACTAGTCACTGAAAGCAAAAATTCCCAGTTTTTCACTTGGCAGCATTTGGACATTCAAACTGGCCTAACCTGATACTTCAGCTTTGTATTTACGAGGAAATGTTGAACGCTACCCTGAGATTTAAAGTGTCTCATAATAATTGTAGAACTGCACAAGGCAACATATACACTTGCATGTGAAATGGTATTATCCTTCACTAGAGGGACTCCCCATTGTAAACCAGTACCATACTTTTCTGTCTATAAGACACCCCCATGTATAAGACGCCCCCTATTTTGGGGGACTCAAATTTAAGGAAATGGGGGGGAGATGGCTTTTTGGGGAGGGGATTGCACAAAAATCACTCACCTGCAGCACCCACACTGGCAATCGCTGGCACCCGCCAATCAACTGCCCACTTCCCACAGTGACAGCCAATCGCCAACAGACTCTTCCCCTGCTGAAAATCACAAACCCGCCTGAGAAAAGCTGTCCACTGACAATCGCAAGCATCCCAGAACAGCAGCCGCCAATCACGGCAGCAACAACCATAGAATCATAGAATCATAGAATCATAGAGTTGGAAGAGACCACAAGGGCCATCGAGTCCAACCCCCTGCCAAGCAGGAAACACCATCAGACCACTCCTGACATATGGTTGTCAAGCCTCTGCTTAAAGACCTCCAAAGAAGGAGACTCCACCACACTCCTTGGCAGCAAATTCCACTGTTGAACAGCTCTTACTGTCAGGAAGTTCTTCCTAATGTTTAGGTGGAATCTTCTTTCTTGTAGTTTGGATCCATTGCTCCGTGTCCGCTTCTCTGGAGCAGCAGAAAACAACCTTTCTCCCTCCTCCATGTGATATCCCTTCATATATTTGAACATGGCTATCATATCACCCCTTAACCTCCTCTTCTCCAGGCTAAACATGCCCAGCTCCCTCAGCCGTTCCTCATAAGGCATCGTTTCCAGGCCTTTGACCATTTTGGTTGCCCTCCTCTGGACACGTTCCAGTTTGTCAGTGTCCTTCTTGAACTGTGGTGCCCAGAACTGGACACAGTACTCCAGGTGAGGTCTGACCAGAGCAGAATACAGTGGCACTATTACTTCCCTTGATCTAGATGCTATACTCCTATTGATGCAGCCCAGAATTGCATTGGCTTTTTTAGCTGCCGCGTCACACTGTTGGCTCATGTCAAGTTTGTGGTCAACCAAGACTCCTAGATCCTTTTCACACGTACTGCTCTCAAGCCAGGTGTCACCGATCTTGTATTTGTGCCTCTCATTTTTTTTGCCCAAGTGCAATACTTTACATTTCTCCCTGTTAAAGTTCATCTTGTTTGTTCATCCAAAGCAGTCCTTGCTGCAGAAACCAATTACCAACCCAATTAGAGGAGCAGCAGCAGCAGCCAATACAAAGAAGCCCTTCTAGCAGCCAACAATCACCCACCAAATCGTCGCTGACAAGTTCCTGCTTGCAGCTGCAGCCAATCACCTGTCCACCCCATTCACCATCCATGTATAAGACAAGGCATGTTTTTGAACATTATTTTAGAGTTAAAAAAAAAAAAACTTGTCTTATACACTGAAAAGTATGGTAATTATGTTTGGGGCATTGGCATCATTTCATACAAAGATTTCCTTTTTGAATCTTAATCCTAACTATGTTTATGTGGAAGGAAATACCACACAACCTCCGCTACTTCTTAGAGGAAATTAGGGCTGGATCTAGACACATCAAAGAAGCAATTACCGTATTTTCCCGTGTATAACACGACTCCTATTTTTGGTGACTCCAAATAAAGAAATCCTCCCATATGCACTATCCGTGTATAAGACGACCCCCACAATTTTAAACTTGAAAAAATAGGGGAAAAATATAGTCTTATATACGGAAAAATACAGTAAGTTAAACGCGTTGTAAATTCATGCAGGGAAATCCAGTAGGGAAAGATGGGACTCTACAGCACCATCTGGTGTTAGAGTGTTATAACTGCATATACAACGCATATTAAAATGCTCTTTCTTTACCAAACTTGCTGAGTTAGGGTTGCCATATCTTGAAGACCAAAAAACGAAAAGGATGCGGGTGGGGGGAGTCTTGGCAAGTTAGGGAGTCTAACAGAGCCAAAGCAGCTGGCTCATTCCATGCTCATGTATGCAGCTTGCAAAGCAGTCCAGAAAACACACAGAGAGACTCCTTCCCCACCACCACCCTTTTTTTTGCTAAGGAAAATATTCCCCACAGATGCAATTTTTACATTTTAAGCAGGGGAATGGGGACAGAGAGAGTTGGAGGATCCTCTTGGTTTGATGGTGATGGTGGGAAAGCCCTGGACAGATGATCCCCCCGCCCTTTTCTTTTTCGCAAGGATTCTGAACAAGCGAGAGATGGGGTTCTTTCCTGTGCCTCCCCCCTTCCCCTGTCTCTCCAGTGGCTGGCAAATGTGAGCTTCAGGCTGCACTCCCTGCAGAAAGAGCTCTGTGAATCAGACCCACCGCCCCCCTACTCATCCTCCTTGCGGGGAAGCATGGGAAAAGAGAAAAGGCAGGCCCCTTTAACTCTTGCAGTGCTGCATCCAAACAACGCTCCTTACTAAGAAGTGATTCCTCCAAGACTTCAGACTTAAGCACCACTTATTAAAAACACACACATAGACCCCTTGGTCCTTTGTCAAAGAATATAAATCACATCACACTTCCGTATCAAAATCCAGTATTGGTTTCTTTAAGAAAACCATCACACATGGAGCAGTTTGAAATGTTACATATCACCCTGTGAGACATACAGGTAATCAATGGTGCTTATTGGTAACAAGGAAAAATACTGTTTGGAAGAAACGGGGGGAGCAGACATGTTTCAAATAAGACTTTTTATTATGAAAAGCAGACAGTTTGAATTAATGTTGGTACAGCGCAATACGAAACAATGGTTGATATTCAACAAAGTTTTATTCAGAGAAGAAATTAATGAACATGGCTCAACAGATTTCAACAGATCCACTCTGAGTAAAACTTTGTTGAATGCCACCCAGTCTACTAGAACCAATAAGTCTGTATCTCTCATTCATCTTCTGTTTACAGTACTTTTTAGATTAATCTAAAATGTGTTGCAAATACTAAAGTTTCTTTATGTAACTGTCTGTCTGGGCTTAACTGCTCAGTGTTGCTCCCGTTTGCTCATTACCGTATAATGAACGATCAGATGAATTAGCTATTTCCTTTCTCGGTTCATGCTAGAATAAAATTCTTATATGCTAACACCTCTCCTCTTCTAGAATTTACACCATTTGATAAGAAAGCTTGCATTAAACATTTAAGCTGCTCCTATACAATTTAAGCTGGTCCTATACAATTTAGCCTGCACTAACAAATTATAGTAAAGCAGTTATATTCAGCTTCTGCGTCAATAAGGTTAGAAATGAAATTCTAACCATTTGAAGGCAGCATTACCATGTTCCTATAGCTCAGTATTACTAAATTCCTGTAGCTATCTCAGAAATATAGGAGTGGAGAGCAGGGTCTGATAATGCTGGGCTTGGGCTTCAAGACCTCACCCCCTTCATCAAAGCATAGGCTAGTTTTTTACCCTCATCCCTGAAAGTAGCATGGGCTGTTTTCGAAGGCTGTACAAAACAGCATTACCAATTTTATAGAATTCCACTCTGCTTCCTTTTCAGCCTCTCAAATCCTCCCGCAAACCCACCATCCATTTTCTGAAATGAAACACAAACTACAAAGCTGAAATAGTTCAGTATTTCTCAGGAAGACATCGCACAGGAATTCTAATGCTGGATTCTCTGACAAGCCCAATTTGCTATCATTATGGAATCAAGCTTCAAAGGAAACACTGAAGCTTGTGGGGTCAGTTTCAAATCCACACACTGAAATAAAGGAAAGCATGTTCACGTCTATTTCAATTGTCAAGTGGCAGTTAGGCTCTGCCTTATTGCTTGAGGTTCATGGCACAATCAAGCTCCAAACCAGATGAGAGACTCACCTTTCAATATCAGCATCATACAATGAAATGCATGAATGCCCATATTTAATTCCTCAAGGACCCGTAAAACCACACAGCCTCTGCCACTTATTGGAGGAATTATGCCATTCCCCTTCCAACATCCAACTCTTGATAAACTTCTGAGATTTCTGCTGGTCTTTCAAAGGTTGTTCCTCCCTCTACTTGCTTGCTTGACTTATTGTCCTTTTCATTTCAATTAGGATTTTTGAAATGGATAGGAAGGCAAACAGTATTAACAAGGGAATTGGGAGAAAAATATACACTAAAAGTAAGTTAACATAAACTTTGATCTTTGCTTATTCTAATTATACTTTTCACAGTGTCATGATGACACAGCATAGAGTTGAAGAGATACTGTCTCCAATATCATGTCTCTTTGAAGTTAAGAATTCCACAAAATTACATTTTTTTTTCTGGTGTAATTCAGGGTCTTTGCTCCTCCATCTATATACTTAATAAAATTAGCTATATCAATAAAAGGGGCGAGCAAAATAATCAAGGGGATGAACCAACTCCTCTTTGAAGAAAGGCTGCATCATTTGGGACTTTTTAGCCCAAAGAAAAGGTGAAATAGAGGTGACATGATAGAAGTTTATGAATTTACGCATAACGTGGAGAAAGCAAACAGAGAAAAGGTTTTATCCCTCTCTTATATTACTATATCTCATGGACATCCCAACGAAGCTGACTGTTAGAAGTTTCAGTACAAATAAAAGCAAGGAGAGCATAGATAAACTATGGATAAACTCACTTCCACAAGAGGCAGTGATGGCCTTGGATGGTTTTATAAGAGGTTTAGAAAAATTCATGGAGGACATGGCTATCAATGCCTATGGGCCATGTTAGTTATGTTCTACCTCCACTGTTGGAGGCAGTATGCTTCTGAATACCAATTATGGGAATCACAGCTGTGTTATGTCCTCTTACATTCAGGTCCTGCTTGCAAGCTTCCCACAGGCATCTAGTTGGCTGCTGTGAGAACAAGGATACTGGGCCAGATGGGCTGTTGGCCTCATCCAGCAGGATCTTCTTATATCTAACCAAACTTGATAAAACATGTCCATTTTGACTTGTTAAAATGAAATTTTAGGATGAGCTTTTCTGACATAGCCAGAAGTTATGCTACATCATAAGTTTTTCCCTAATACTTCCAAAAATGTGCAGTGGTCAGTCTTGTTGCCATCGGCAGATAACCAATTAGTTTTTTATTTACGCAGTCTTCATTTCACATCCTTTTCTGATGTCTGACCCATAAGTATATCTCTTTATGTGTGGTGCTTCACAGTTGCTCAGCCAGGCTCAATCTGTTCCTACCTATTCACTCCATCAAACTTCAAGAATAGAGATGAAATAAGACTGCCCACCACGTAGCAATATCAGGAATAAAAATGGCTAGCAGGACCAACCAGGGAACCAGTGAGGGCAAGGGTGTGATGCTTCCCCCCATTAGTGAAACTTCACCCCAGCCAAGTAGGGGTTCCTTTAAAAAAAAAGAAAAGCCACATTTCAAATCCAGGGTCATATAAAAGAATAGAGATACCATTAGAAAAAGAAGAGGCTTCTGCTCACAATGAACAACATGCTTCTGGAACTGTGCAAAGGAATAAGTTGAGGTGTTGCTGAGAATAACATACTATGTGGGTAGTTTGCCCATCCTCTTTTCATACTTTCAGCTGTGTGTTCAAATGAGGAACTCAACATGCAAGCACACAATTCATGCACAATTCACAAGGAATATGAAAAGCATGAACAATTCACACTTCAACCATTACTTCTTTTCTGCAGCCTTTGAAGCCCATCATGGCTGACCATGGAACTGAAAACCTGCCACTTGGAAAATCCAGCTCAGCTGGCCTTGTTGAAATGGTGCATGAAAACAGCAGTGGTGTTCAGGCTGTTCAAATGACACTGCAGTGGCCTGGGCACTTAGTTTCACTGTACAGCATAGATACAAAGGGATTATAAGCTCATATTCATTCTAGTGACAGACAACTACTGCACAGGTGTATTGTGGTGGAATTTTCAATGACTGCCATGAGAATATATGATCCTGGTCTTGAACGCAAAATATTAAAACTTGGCCTTTTATTTAGGAAATAAAGTAACAGTTTCAAGCTAGAAAACTGATGAAGCTTTCATGCAAATATGCAACCAAAACTTGTAAACAAAGCATAAGACTTCATTCAGCTTTCCCCACCTACAATACCTTCAGAGTCCATTTCTGTATTTATAGTTTAACCAAATTGGTGTAATAAACTCTGCCCCTTGGATACAACCAGAAACCTCTTTCAATTTAAAATGGAATAACAGGTGCAAATGAACAAAGAAATTGGTTCACAGAGCATACAAAATGAGTGCTGCACAGAATTCTGGATTATAGCAAGTTTATGGGATATATAAATTAAGCCAAACAATTTCCTTCAGACCTCTTGCTCTGGGAAGGCCAAAGCCATTTCTGTGCATTTTTTGAATTTCACAGAGCAAACTGCATTCTCATTCTCCATTAAGTTCCAACTGTTCCAGAGAGCATAAAAGATGAAGAATGAAAGAATGGTAGCTTCTTACTACTTATGGTTTTTACTTAGCAGCCTGTTTCCACCGGCTCAAAATGTATGCCTTTTCTTCTACTCACTGTATCAGTAACAGATGCCAATCTTATTCAATTAGCCTCACAGGATTCCTTTTATAAGCCAATGTCCTCAGATATATAAAACAGAGCATTTCTGTAGCGGTCAACTACTTTCCCCATTGAAAGTGTCAATCACACTGTAGAAGGGAGGGATCTCATGTCTAGATACTCAAAGAAAAAGAGAAAAACAATTTATAGGTAAAGAAATTGCTTTCTCGGTTGCTTCAGGTGCCTCCCTCTATGGGAAATGGCAAGCAGTCATGATTAGCTTCTTGTCACTTAGAAGTGGGCCTGCATTAGCCATCACATCCATTAGATGTAACTCCTAGACTTTGATCCCACTGCCTCCTTGAATATTTCATACCACCTCCAAAATGGCCACCCTAGCTCCACTAACTGGATGTGAAATCCTCGAAACCACAGGTCCTTAAGCACTGAAAAGACAACAGACCACTTGCCAATATTATGTCACACTAGTCTGCAGTTCTCATCAAATCCTCATAAGAAAGAAGCCTCATTGAAATCAATGGGACTTACTTCTGTGTAGAAAGGTGTGCAGTTTGCTTATTATTTTTTGTACTTATAGCCCACCCTTCACCAAATGGTGCCACAGTGGATTACAAAAGTCTGTGAATTAAAACAAATACAATTTACATTAAAGTAATAAAAATAATGCTATGGAACAGCCCACAGCAAAATAACACAACAGCATCACAGAACCACAGCGCCCAGCAATGCAGGAAGAGGAATGACTTCTGCACAGCCCAAGGCCTTTGTGGTAAAGAGGGCAGTCTTGACCAATCATCAAAAAGCGCACAGTGATGATGCAAGACACACCTCAAAGGGGAAGTTATTCCTAGGGCTGAGCTTTAGGTCCCATGAAATAACCCAATATTCACTTTTTTTGTTTTTAAAAATGTCAAATTATAATGTAACACCACAAATTAATCCAACAGAGCTACTGATCATCACCTGAGGCTATTCTTTGTGTGCCCCCTCCGTGAGACGTCCAGAAGGTAGCAACACTGCCTTTTCTGCAGTGGTTCTCCATTTGAGGAATGTTCTCCCCAGAAAGCCTCACCTGGTGCCTTCATCAGATATATTTTGACACCCGGCAAAAACATTCACCTTCATCAATGGCTTTTTAAACTCCGGGGCAGGGGTGGGGTATTGTTTTGTTTGTTATCATGTTATATATGTTATATATTTTTGTGTTTTTATAGTGTAAACTACTCTGTGACTTTTGGATGAATTTAATCTTTGGATAAATTAAAATAGCAATACTAATACTAAGGCACCAGCTGTAATAGTTCAAGAGCTGAGAGAAAATGTGGTGGATGTATGTTACAGAGAGTGCGCTTGTTTTTGCAAGTGATTACCAGAGAAAATTATGACTTTCCACAAGGTATTCAATGGAACCACAACAGTTAGCTACTGACAAAGGAAAGCCATTGGACTCTAAAGCAAGGTTTCCCAAAAGAGAATGTGCCAGATTATCAGAGACAAATGGACTTCATTTAAAAAAAGCTTTGCTAAGGTGAGAAAAGTCAGTGTGAGAAAGGTTCTCCTCTCCTTGCACGGGAAATAAGCTTGCTGCCCTGGTTTAAGGCACCAAGGACAATGCAACCAGCAAGAAGCCCAATTATTTTCCCTTTTATTGCCCATTTGCTTCACAGCAGAGTTAAAAGCTGGATGACATTTGCCCTTCTGCACTGCACAATCTTTTAACAGAACCTCCAGGCATCCCGTCAGCTTCCTTCTCTTCTAAACCCTCCACCTTTATATTCTTGAAGCAGCGATGCAGGGCCTGAGTCTGAGATACTGATCAAGACACTGGGATAATGTGCAGTTAAGTTTTGGCCGTCTACTCTTTCAGATATCGCTAGCTTAGCAGCTCCTCAGTAACAAAGAAAAAGAAAAAGAAACATTCCACTGCATGTTCTCAGCATCAGAAACTCCAACAAAAGCAGAGTGACTGATCTCTAATGCCTGAGTTCAAGAAGCCAACTTTGCATGCTGGGATATACCAGATGTACTGTGCTTGGTTTGACTGTGACAAGCTCTGCTACCAAGCTCTGAGGTGCCAAGACAACAAAGTGATATTTGTGATGGCTCATCATAGATGACAGAGCCACACACTGGCAGAGAAGATTCCATGGCTCCATTAACCCATTCCACAGCCATAAAACCTTTGCTTTCCTGTGAAGTGCAGAAAGGATTTTAGCAAGTTTTACAGGAAGTAGAACATCTGTTTCTTCAAGCCAGTCTGCTTTGCAAGTCTTTTCCAGCTAGTGTGGATGTGGGGAACTTTTGACTCTCCAGATGCTGCTATACTACAATTTCTATCCATCCCAGCAAACATGGCAAGTGGGCAGGGATGATGGGAGTTGTAGAGCAGGGGTGGCCAACTCCCAAGAGACCACGATCTACTCACAGAGTTAAAAACTGGCAGTGATCTACCCCCTTTTGGGGGGTTCAGGTCAAAGTTGTTGAGATTTTTTTAGGGAGAAAGAAAACCCTGCTTTTTAGGAGTGCAGGGGAAAGTTGTTGAGCTTTTTTTAGGGGAGTTGATGAGCTTTCTTGGGGGACCCAGTGATCTACTTACTGGTGATATACCACAGATGTCCAGTGATCTACCGGTACATCACGATCTACCTGTTGTAGAGGATCATCTAGATGGTCAAAGTCTCTCTACACTTGCAGGTACAGCTTGAAACTAGTGCTGAGGAAACCCAAGTCTTAATCTCTCCTCTGCTATGATGTTCACTGGGTAAGCCTAACTTACTTCACAAGGTTGTTGTAGGGATAAAAGGGAGTGGAGCACATTGGTCATTTGGCTGGGAATGATGGGAGCTAAAGTCCAACAACATGGGGGGGGGGACAGGTTCCCCACATGTTCCTTGGACAAGAGGAATAATATAAATGCAATGAAGAAATGAATAACATAGTTCATGCAACACAGTTCAGTTGGCAGGCTAAGTCTATGCATGTTTATTCAGAAGCCAGCCCTTTTGTTCATTAAGACCTATTCAAAGATAAGTGTGTGTAGCGTTCATTATTATTTCCAATCTGTACCCCTTGATACTGCAGCAGGCCATTTATATCTATATAAAAGTAGATCTAGAAAATTAAACATAAACTAAAACATTGTGGAATGCAAAATCAATTATTTTAGGCCTGCGGGAACACAGAAGTAATTGCTGAATATAACGGCAGCAAAATATGCAAGCTTCTAAGGCATTCGTCTTCATATCTGAAGACTCATCTAATCTGCCTCAACAGGATTAGTTCCAAGGCACTTAGCTTGCAACATTTATACTGTCGTCCAGCTCTCTTAAATTCGGTGGAAGTTTTGACACTGGCTTTAATGTGAGCAGGATTGCACTCTTAATCATATTCTTCAATCCATCAGAGTAATACGTAAAGCTTTTCAAACTTTTGTGTTGAGGGGCCTCATGATCAGTGTTTTGGCTCTGTTCAGAAGTCAGCAGTCGTTCAACCTTACTCATTCAAGTGCAAAAGTCACCTTTAAATTAGATACGTTGTTGGAACACGCCATTCAAAAGACTTCAGATATGAGGCAGACAAAAGCTATAATCATAGCCAAATATTAGGCAGTGGTTTGCAGAGAGACAAGACAGAGTACATGAGCCAAGCCAGAGAGCAGAAAGTTCTAGAGTTTTCCTCTTGTCTGTAGTTCTGTGTTTCCCTCGGTCCAGTTTCAAGGTTGAGTGACAATGGTCAGTAATGTCTTCCATCTTGGCCTGCAAACTGCAGTTGGGCAGAAATTTAGCAGCATCAGGAGAGTTGCGTGGGGCATGGACCCGAAGGAAAACGGAAGGGTCTGGCATGAGGTCTTAACATTGGATGCAAAGCAATACTGTAGGCCAGAGATGGGGAACCTGTGACCCTCCAAATGTTTTGGCTCTCACTCCCATCAGCGCCAGCCAGCATTGCCAACAGTTAGGAATGATGGGAGATACAGTTCAACATAGTTTTCCAATCCCCACCCTATCAATATATTGGGTATTGCCATAATTTTAGCTTCACTGTAAAGTCTCTTCTTCCTCCACCAATTGCAAGTTGCATGCAGCTGTCTGCAAAGAAATCCCAACATGCAAGCCAACAATAGTCTGTGTGGGCTCCATACAATCCGCACGCCTGTGCAACCAGTTGTTCCCATCATGGAAGATCATGCGACTGGGTTTCTTTACAGATAACTGAGCAAAACACACAGTTGTTGGAGGAGGAAAAAACAACACTAAAGCTGTGGCCCCACTCTAGATTAAACAAGGTAATGCCCTACATACAAGTAATGCAAAAATAGGAGTCCTAGTCTCCCGGGATTGATGTGAAGCTTTGTTTATGGGTCATCACATAATGATAAAGATATTCCTCCATCTAAATTGAGTACATTGCATATAAATGAACCCACAACATTGCTCTGACTAGTACACAGCAGACTGCCCTCCCCCTTCTCTAACTTTTTCCATCAAGCAATTAAAGCTATTTGTAAGTGAGCAAAGTTAATTTAGAAATTATAAAATTAAGGCTAATGGACTCAATTATCACCAACACACAGGTCAGTGCCTGTGGCAATTTTTGTCCCCTTGCTTTATTTGAAAGTTTAGCATAATAATGAACTCCATCACACATTGCTATTAGCATTGTAAATCCTGAGATTATTTTTCCTGCCCCTTTGTGAACCCCTTTGAATTGTCATAGGAGGAGTCAGGTTTTTCCATTATGACTGCTCATGTTTGTTGCAAAAGGGTTGTAGTACAAACTCAGGAATAGAGGAATGAGCATCTGTAAAATCAGGATTGTCAGAATATCTATAGCAGGGCTGGGGAGTCCGTAGCCCTCTGAATATTTTTGGATTATAGCTGCCATCACTCCTGACCACTGGCCTTGCTGGCTGAAGGCAATGGGAGCTGGAAGCCCCAAAACATCTGGAGACCCACAAGTTCCCTGCCCTAGATCTGTAGGAATGCTGGCAAATATCATTTGATTGACCCATCCCAAGCCTTGTAGGGTTCAAGTTTTATGGAAACGGAAAACAGACAAGCAGCTTGGAAGCGTAAGTACTAACCTTGAAGCGCTAACAGAGGCCTTTTTAAATACCCTTAGTGGAAGAAACAGAGGAATGCTAAATATACACGAAAACAGATCAATTTTATATCCTGGCAGAGAGATGCTTCAAGGAATTAGTTCATTCTGCTTGTGCTCCAAAAACTAAGAATCTAGAACTAAATACATGCAAGCAGCATAAGGACAGAAGTACACATAGTATAAGGCGCATGAAGCACAACAGGGCCATTACTCAATTAACAGTCTACATTGTTCTATGCATCTTGTGTCAGAAAGAGAAGTGGCTCTATGGACATCATCTCTGACCGGTACAAAAGATGGCTGTACCCCGTTGGAGAGCAGTGTTTCACTACATCCCAGAGGCCCATAGCTGCATGTACAATTCACAATTAACACAGGAGGTTTTCCATGTTCACAGATACATTGTTTATTTGCAGTGGGGGGGGGCACCTTTAAAAACACTCCAAGATGTTTACTGTAATAACCAATTATTCTGACTTGCTGAGGCTTAAGAGACTATTCAGTTATACAACCTTAATATTTAATTAAAATAGTGCTACAATATTTACACTGGTTCACACAACATAAGGCCTAAACAGAGGAGAAATTTTGAAGTCACCAGTTCTTAAGGTACTACTACTACTACTACTAATAATAATAATAATAATACACAACCTCACACAAAGAGTAAAACACCATTAAGAAACAGTACAAATAGGCAGCAGAGTGGCTAATTTAACCGCTGAAAAGTTCTGATGGCATAGAAACATCTTCAAGAGATGACTAAAAATCAAAAGGAGTGTGGCTGCTATATTTTTGCTGAAAGAGAGCCAGTGTGGTATATTGGTTAAGAGTGTTGGAGTATGACCTGAGAGACCCGGGTTCAAATCTTCACTTAGCCAAGAAGCTCACTGAGTCGCTTTCGCTTAGGCCAGTCACTTTCCCTCAGCCTAACATACATCACAGGGCTGTTGTAAGGATAAAACAGGAGCAGATAACCATGGACACCACCTTGAGCTCCTTGGAGAAAAAGGTAGTTTAGAAATATAATTAAAAGAAATAGTATAAACTGCTCTTGTGCTGGAAAATCAATGAATTTTAATGGAAGTTTTTGATGTCTGATATTTTATTGTATTTTAAATATTTTGTTGGATGCCACCCAGAGTGGCTGGGGAAACCCTGCCAGATGAGTGGGGTATTATTATTATTATTATTATTATATGACCTACAAATTAATATGTCATGCATATATTCGATACAGTTTTACTGTGTTTAGGAGAAATTATAATATATTTTGAACTGCTAGGTGGGCAGGAGATGGGACCGAGCAATGGGAGCTCATCCCGTTGCAGGGAGTCGAACCACCAACCTTCTGATTGGCAAGCCCAAGATGCTCAGTGGTTTAGACCACTGAGGATCCCTGGTCAATTATGTCCAACTGACTATGGGGTACACCGCTTATCTCCACTTTCAGGTTAAGGGAGTTGGCATTTGTCTGCAAACAGCTTTCATGGGTCATGTGACCAGCATGACTAAACCGCTTCTGGCACAATGGAACACAGTGATGGAAACCAGAGAACACGGAAACACCATTCACCTTTTTGCCACAGCAGTACCTATTTATCTAAGCTGGCATGCTTTCAAACTGCTAGGTTGGCAGGAGCTGGGACAAAGCAATGGGAGATCATTCCGTCATGCACATTTGAACTACCAACCTTACAATTGGCCCGCCCAAGAGGCTCGGTGGTTTAGACCACAGCGCCACCCGCGTCCCCACAAAATCAAATAATATACGCTTCAGCAGTGGAGAGTCTCTGCATGTACCAAGTTATACACAGTGGGTATAACTCTACCAATGAAGTGAATGGGGAAATCTCAAGCATACAGAACTCCATGGTCATATCATAGCTCAGTGGGGACTCTAGGCCAGTCTTTTAATCAAGCCACCTGCCACCATGTTCCCAGGGTCTCCCCACCACCACCACCACCACCAAAACATAATCCTTGTCTTCAAATCTCAGTTTAAAACTACAAACCCCTCAGATGAAAGATGGCAAAACTAAACTAAACATACACAAGTTTTATAATGGCCTCTAGATCTTCTTTGATTTTTGTCCCTATACTAATTTAATCTTAGACCATTGCAGAATCTTTAAACCACTTCTGAGCAGCTGCAAATTCACTAGCCTCTTTACTCAAAGAGAATTAATTGCTGTTAGTTGGCACCTTACTGGCAACTTGCAAGCTTCTGTCAATCATCTCTTTTCCTTAAAGGGAAACATTAAGCTTTGTGTTTATCCAGTCCCCCATCTCTGCTTCTCAAAGGAGACAAGCATATTGTAAGGCATACGAACTCATTATTTCCAGTAGATGAAAGCAGAAAATGTAAAAGTCAGCCCTAATAAGTGTAGGCCTCTCTATCAACGTTTTATTTGGAATTCTCTCACACACATTCAAAGTGAACCACAATATCCAAAGAACAAGTTATAAGCTATGAAGAATTAAAATTGATTCCATTACAGGAGCCTAACCTCATGCACCATAGCAAAACTCCACATAGTATCACTGTGAAACATAAACACTTTCATTTATTTATTTTAAAGTCAAAGGAAAATAAAAGTTTCCAGTTCTGCTAGTGTTTCCAAATGAGCACTACAGAGACAAGCTGTTATGATACTGACTACAATCAAGATATCCCAAATGGTACAATCATAAGAAGCATTACAGCACCTAAAAAGGGCTCCAAATTGGAAAGTTGCCCATACCTGCACCAAGTAGCAATTTAAAAATACTAGGTTTTTTGGAACTGGTGCTATCCTGGAAGGAGTTCCAGGAGATCCTAGATCATGTGATTTGAAGAAATAATGCAGCAATGATTGCTTGTTGAAGAGAAGGACCAACAGCCCAATTTATTTTTTGGTGTGTGGGATATCCTTTCCAGAAGGGCTACTCAGCATCTATGAATCACAGAATTGTAGAGCTGGAAGGAACCCAGAGGGTCATCTAGTCCAACACCCTTCAATGCAAGAATCACAACTAAAGCATCCATGACAAATGGCCAGCCAATCTCTGCTTTAAAACATCCAGTGAAGTCCACCACCTTCCGAGGGAGTCTATTTCAATGTCAAACAGCTCTTACCATCAGAATAGAATGGGACTATTACATCCCTTGATTGGAACACTACACTTCTGTTGATGCAGCCTATAATAGCATTAGCTTTCTTTCTTTCTTTCTTTCTTTCTTTCTTTCTTTCTTTCTTTCTTTCTTTCTGCTACATCACACAGTTGACTCCGGTTAAGCTTGTGGTTTACTAAGACTTCTAGATGCTTTTTGCATGTAATACTGGCAATCTAGGTGTCCTTCATCTATCTGTAGCTATAAGGCTTAAGATACTACTGTATAATTTGTGACAAATGGTTTTTATCCACTTTATTTCAGAGCAGAACTGCATGCTACTTGCATACAAAAGCTTAGCAACTGATTTTATAAGGGAAAATGTTATTTAAGACACAGAGGCTATAGGGATACAGAATCCACTTCACCATTCAAAATCAAATGCACTATCCCCTACCCCAATGGAGTTCCAAACCTAGGAAAAGCAACTATCAGAATTTTATTATACATGTATGCATGCGCAATGGTGCCTGGGAGTGCATGCAGACATACAAGACTTGTAAAAAGGAATGCATAAAGATTGTGAGGTTGCACCCTCTTGTCTCTGCTGCCTCACTCTGCACATTATTGAGAATCTGTGAATAGAACACACACATTCCTCACGTACATATTTGGAAGTGCATGAGAATCCCCATAAATGTGTGG
Organism: Podarcis tiliguerta; assembly: GCF_965153285.1. NCBI lineage: Eukaryota > Metazoa > Chordata > Lepidosauria > Squamata > Lacertidae > Podarcis > Podarcis tiliguerta. The sequence continues at coordinate 41,969,034 of NC_139534.1, forward strand.
AAAAGCCCTAAATAACAGTTCACATGTATAGTTTAAGTGGATTGATAAGCAGAAACTGTCCATCCTTCTGTCAGTAGGCTCTTGTCAAAGGACAACAGCAAATATTTATCCCCATGTTTTCCTGATTTTATTATCATACAAACTGAGCAGATATTCCAACTAAGTGTGTGGTCTTAAGCTTTATCATTTAGAAAGTACAGCACATAAAACCATTAAATCAGGCCTTTTCTATATGTGAGTAAGCATCTGGCATTCTAAAAAGTCACTTGCCACATAATTCATTTATCTAAATTGATTATATAATCATTGCAGCTAAACACCTTCACAAGGTGAATGATATTTAGTTTAGGCAACTTGAACAGAACATTATGCGCCTACATTACTTTAAAAATAAACAGGGACAAGATAACCCAAGTGGCTATAAATATCCATGCTACTTCACATTGTATAATGGTTCAGAAATAATAATGCATTTTGTATTGAATACACCAATACTATACTAAATGCCAAATCAGGATTGCTGCTAGAGAGCACCCTGTTTGTTGAAAATGTGTCCATGCTTGATAGACACAAATAGAATAGATACAAATGGGAATATACAACTGGCAACACAATCTATGCACATCCACTAAGAAGAAAGACCCACTGAGTTCAATGGGACTTACTCTCAGGTAAGTGTGTTTGGAATTGTAGGTTGGCATTAGACTACAGGATGGATAGAGAACCCACTGCCATAGTGATGTATGGAAGTGAGAGCTGGACCATAAAGAAGGCTGACCACCAAAGAATTGATGCCTTTGAACTAGGTGCTAGAGGAGACTCTTGAGAGTCCCATGGACTGCAAGAAGATCAAACCTATCAATTCTTAAGGAAATCAGCCCTGAGTGCTCACTGGAAGGACAGATCGTGAAGCTGAAGCTCCAATACTTTGGCCACCTCATGAGAAGAGAAGACTCCCTGGAAAAGACCCTGATGTTGGGAAAGATGGAGGGCACAAGGAGAAGGGGACGACAGAGGCCGAAATGGTTGGACAGTGTTCTTGAAGCTACGAACATGAGTTTGACCAAACTGCAGGAGGCAGTGGAAGACAGGAGTGCCTGGCGTGCTCTGGTTCATGGGGTCACAAAGAGACTAAACGACTAAACAACAACAACAACAAGAGAACCCACTGCAGCATCACTACTTCATTTAATAGCAAACTTGGGCAATCAAAGTGCCTGCTGGTTTGGATGTAAAACATAACAACCCAAATATAAAGGTAGCAGTTTCTACCGTATATACTTAAAGAGCTGTCCAGCTACAAATATGCATAAAGGTAAAAGGTAAAGGTACCCCTGACTGTTAGGTCCAGTTGCAGATGACTTGGGGGTTGTACAGTCATCTTGCTCTATAGGCCGAGGGAGCCAAGGTTTGTCCGCAGCTTCCGGGTTATGTGGCCAGCATGACTAAGTCGCTTCTGGAGAACCAAAGCAGTGCACAGAAATGCTCTTTACCTTCCTGCTGAAACGGTATCTATTTATCTACTTGCACTTTGTGCTTTCGAACTGCTAGGTGGGCAGGAGCTGGGACCAAGCAACGGGAGCTCACCCTGTTGCAGGGATTCAAACCACCGATCTTCTGATCGGCAAGCCCTAGGCTCTGTGGTTTACATACCCGTTTGTAAATTCAAAGAAAAATAATTGTTTAAACCTCCCAAATTTGACCTACAAAATGTTGAGGGCATAGAGAGAGCACCATACCAAAGTAAATAGTCTCATTTTGCAGGGAAGAAACTTAAGGGTTTACATTCAACTCCATATTTTCGTTCTCTTCTTCTGAAGAAGGGAGAATGGGCCAAAGAAACAAAATCTAGAATTTCAGGGCCAAATTATGTCTGATAGTTATTTCTCATGCAGTTTGCCCTTGTTGTGAATTTTTAAAATATTGGATCAGATTGTTATTATTAATGCTTGAAGTTTTATTATGTTTTTATATGTGTTGGAAGCAACCCAACCAGATGGGTGGGATATAAATAAATTAATGATTATTATTATTTTATTTTTTATTTTATTTCTTTATTGTATTTATATACATGTTTTTTCTTTAACAAATTGCCAGTTATGTATTCCATTTGTGTCTATCATGCATGGACACATTTTCAACTTCATAGTGACTACCAGCACTGTTTTTTAAGAAGAAAAGTACTGCCTATCAGGTTAATGCTGTGCCCCCGTCATGTGGGACGGGGATGTTTTTATTCTATGTTCCCACTGTGATCCCACACCTGTGATCAGGATCCCACACCTGTATTTTTTTTTGCATCAAAACTGAACTGGATTTTTTTTTTCATCAAAAGAGGAACTCCCATAGGAGCAAATGGAAGCTTCCAAATCCAAACTAAAGCTTTAGCACACCTTATATGGACAGATCAAGACCATAGAGAGGGCAATGTGCCACAGCTGCCCCCCAATCACATCTGGGTCCTCCTGATCCAGACTGAGGAACCTGCACTGACAATCTGTGGAAGAAAAGGCTCCCACTCAAGAGCAAGCTATGTGATAAACGTCATTACGCAGCTTTGCAATTAATGAAGGTGTGATTGGACATCAACATTTTTGCCCATAACAAAACTAAGAAACACTTTCTAAAACATGTCTTACTTGGGGTGTTTTTAAAAAAGAAAGTTGTAAAACATTTTTTTAAAAATTGCCCTGCTAATGCCAGTGCAACCAATCACCACCACTTTGTGGGAGGAAACAGCGTGACTGGGAGGGAACAGCTCATGACAAGGTAGTCCATGGTTCTACTACAGGCTAGAGGTGGAACTTAAAAAGAGAGGAGTTAAAGGTACTGGAAATTATGCAGATTATATTGAAACTAACATTAGGAAGTCTATTATTGAGGGCAGCTAAGCCACAGAATAGTGGCTATATATATTGCTGCAGGTTCCTACTTGTAGAATTCTTAATTGTAAACTACAATGAAATTAATAACCTCTAATTTCTCCCTGAACTATTATCAAATGCTTCATTGTTTTCTTTGCAGATATCTCCTGGGCCTCTTGCCTAGGGTAACATCAAGGTTAAGATGATTAAATGTATGTAATTTAGTTAATGATGATTAATTCACAAACAAACTAGGGCCATAGATCTATTTGCAATGAAATAGATCTCTCCTAGAGCAGCTTCACTTTTTCATACGCATGAAAAATCTAGCACTAAGTGTTCTGTAGCAGATGGGCTTTATGCAGGTATTTTTATGAAAGCCATAGAAGTTTCCACCCAGAGACCGTCATCTATGATGAGTTTGCCAACCACTTTGCAGACACAGTAATTCGCAGTGAGCTGAAACTGGGAGCTACCACTTCCCAACATTTTCAAAGTTCAAGGTTTATTTATTGTTTGTATTTATATCCTGCCCTTCACAAAACTGTCCCAGGAAAGGTTACAAAAATGCTGTGATCAGAAGAAAATAAAGTAAAATAAAATGTTACAGGCTCAGCTTTGTTCATTTGGAGTGGTTTCAGTAATCAACTTTTACTGCACTAAATATGTGGCCAGTTATTAATTGTCCAAGCTGGTGAAATCCAGGGCCAGCCCTATCATTATCTAGAGCAAGGTAGCTGCCTCAGGCAGCACAAGCTTGGGGTCAAGTGGCACCAAGGAGGAACTGAAGGACAGAGCTGTGTGCCACACAACAAGCCCTCAGGTGCAGAAGAAGACACTTTCTCAAGACCAATGTTGATAAACAGCCACTATAGTTACGTTTCTGTACACGGGTGTGGCAGCTTGTCTTCTACTTCAGGCAACAAAATCTCTGGGGCTGGCTCTGGTGAAAGCCAACTGGCTGTGATCTTTGTTTGGTCTAAAGTTAATGCCACACCCCGGAAAGGCATATTATCTTGTATATGTAGATGTTTAGTCCATATTCAGAATCTGTATTGTGGATGTTGAACAGCTACTTTTGGCCCGTTTTCCCATTTTGAGGGCAAGGATTTTGAGCATGCTTCTATTTCCATACATCAATCATGGAAGAGCCTATGGCTTTCCAGTTGTTGCTGGACTCCCAACTCCTACCAGCTTCAGCAAACATGGTCAATGATCACGTATGATGGAAGTTGTAGTTCAGCAACAACTGTGGGCGAAGTGGTGGCAGTTTCTCAGTAGCTCCCTGCTGAGTTATCTGGAGTGACTTCCTTTATCCAAACTCTGTCGGAAGGTAGGCTCAGCTGCTCCCAGACCAATAGTGTACACAAATATATCCCTTTTCTTTTCTCCACAGGAATGTAGGAAAGCCGTTTCTTGAGTCTGAAACCCATTCACCTTAGAGATTTAGATTGCCTCCTTTTACACAGTATCTTGTCATTTCTAACTAAAAATCCTACCCTCCTCAGATTTACCACAGAGTTAATTCACTGCTATAAAGCTACTCTATGCTATTTCTGCTCCAAGTAGGGATGACCCTTGGAACATAGGAAACTGTCTTATACAGAGTCAGACCATTGGTCCATCTGGTGCAGTACTGCCTACTCTGACTGGCGTCTGCTCTCCAGGGTTTCAGGCAGAGGTCTTTCCCAGCGCTACCTGAAAATGCCAGGAACTGAGCCAGGGAACTTCTGCATGCAAAGCAGATGCCCTACCACTGAGCTATAGTACTTTCCTTTACTTACATTACTTGAGTATGGGAGGCAGTGTTTGAACATCTGAACCTAACAAGAATATGCTACTGAACTGATAGTCCTGCCATTCGGACTTTGCATTGCTTCTTCAACCAACTGAGACACAATCAATAGCCAACAATATCAGGTCCAAGGCAAATGGAACTGCTGCTTTTGGAGCACTCAGCGTTGATGACATGTCTATTTTCAGAGCTTCCTGGAAAGTTCCAGAAACACGGGTTGACAGTCAAGGCAGAAGGTTTTCGATTGGCCTAGGTAAAGTTATTTATCTGAGTCGTTGGGTTGGGTAGCAAACTGTTACACCTGAATAGTCCCAAGTATAGTATAATGGGTCCAAGAAACAGGTGCAGCCTAGTCTTTGGTTTGCCGGATATTTTGTAGACCAGTTTCTCTTGCTGATTTCTATAATAAAGCAGCCTGAATTTAGTCTCCCAGCAGGCTTTTGCCTACCTCAGAGCGAAGCTAAGTTTGCTCTCTTCCTTAGATCCTATGAGTCTTAACAGGCCTGTGCCACAGAGTCAGTGTGTGGTTACAAGCAGATCCAGAGATTGGGCTACAGTAATTGGCATGAAAAACTAATGCCCCAGGAGAGAAACCTCTCCACAACAGAAAATAACATTCATTTCCTGCCCTATTTGTCTTTAGCAATTAACAACACACCAGGAACGGTCAGCTTCATAGCTAACGTCTCCATCAGCTGGTCCAAAATTTGCAAGTGACACAAATCCCTGGGTCCCAGACCTCATTAGCTAAGAGTCTCAAAGTAAAATTCCACCACCTAAAGTGTCCTTCTGGGGATAGGAGGCTTTTACTATGAGGGATGAAGCGTAGGGTCAGAAAATCACCCTGGCAAAAATGCTGCCTGTATATTTTAAATCAATTTGCTAGTGTGCTAAATTTCTAACCGACTAACTTTTCATGCCTTTCATCAATGCAGCACTAGAGTAGAGATGGCAATTTTCCTTCTGGGTTCTTTTTTCCAAATTTGCTAGTATGGGTTATGCTTTTATCTCCCTGTATTTACAAATAAAGATATATATTTGGGTCTAAATGCTCTGAACTGGAATTGCCATCATCACTGGAGGGCTAGCCTCAGACTCTCTAGCAATTCCTCAAAGTAGGGCATTGAATAGGCATTTACCTTAGTAAGAAGCTACAGTCACATCTAAAGAATGATATTATTCTCTCATGTTTGAAGCTAACCATGGGCATTGGGGCACTATTATTTGAAATAATGATTATATTACATTCAAGCATTTGATCCCCACCTGCTTAATACATTTGGCATATTTACCTTTAAAGGTAAAGGTAAAGGAACCCTGACAGTTAAGTCCAATCGCTCATCTCACTTTACTAGCCAAGGGTGCCGGTGTTTGTCCGCAGACAGTTTTTCCGGGTCATGTGGCCAGCATGACTAAGCCACTTCTGGCAAAACCAGAGCAGCGCACGGAAACACCGATTACCTTCCCGCTGGAGCGCTACCTATTTATCTACATGCACTGGCGTGCTTTCGAACTGCTAGGTCGGCAGGAGTAGGGACCGAGCAACGGGAGCTGACCCCGTCGCAGGAATTCAAACCGCCAACCTTCTGATCAGCAAGCTCTAGGCTCGGTGGTTTAGACCACAGCACTACCTGCAACCCCTATATTTACAGGTCCTTTAGTCCTGTAGAAAAGAAGCTAGCTGAAGTCCTATATGAAGACTGTATGAGTTAATTCCAGGTTTGCTGGAGAAAACTGCTTAATATTCTTCCAGGACAGGCTGCATCTGAATCATCAAGGATAAACAAGTGGGAACCATTGCTACTTCTCCTTCCCTCCAGGGATGAATTCCAGTTATTCTAGGTCTGCTGACACAGACTCCATTAAATGAACTGTGATGAGGTATCTGTTCTGCAATACATTACTTGACAAGTGCACCATAACGACAGCCTATAGTTTCTTCCATGATGATCATCTGGTCATTATGTGAGACAAAAGCTTGTATCACATTAGAAATAGCACTTTTACATCATCTCTGTCCATGTATACATGCAGTAAGCTATATGTATACATACAGCAAGCACAATATTAATTGTAACCATGAATTGGTGCATCTAATTAAAACCACAATTTGAAGATATGAAAGCAATGTATAACACTGTGATATAACCGTGGGTTGCAACACTGCTTTTGCAGAAACTTACTCTCTTTTTTTGCAAAGACCTATTTAGATGCTCAAGGGACGCGGGTGGCGCTGTGGGTTAAACCACAGAGCCTAGGACTTACCAATCAGAAGGTCAGCAGTTCAAATCCCTGCAACGGAGTGAGCTCCCATTGCTCGGTCCCTGCTTCTGCCAACCTAGCAGTTCGAAAGTACGTCAAAGTGCAAGTAGATAAATAGGTACCACTCCAGTGGGAAGGTAAACGGCGTTTCCGTGTGCTGCTCTGGTTCCCCAGAAGTGGCTTAGTCATGCTGGCCACATGACCTGGAAGCTGTATGCCGGCTCCCTCGGTCAGTAAAGCGAGAAGAGCGCCACAACCCCAGAGTCGGCCACGACTGGACCTAATGGTCAGGGGTACCCTTTATTTAGATGCTCACTGGTTAGAGTACTTGTTATTATTTACTTATTTTTTTATTAAGATATATGCTACTCATATAAATGGCTTCTTTTGCAGAACTTGCTACAGGGTATTGTGTGTAGACCCATGCAAGTGGGAGATCTTAGCAAGCATTTCACTAACATATACTGTATTTTCTTTCCTGATGATTGTTACTGCACTGGATGAGCTATTCGAAAACCATGTAATAACAAAAACAGTGTGGGACTATATTTCTTAGATTGTCTTTTCTTGAAGACATATGTCACTTGCTGCTTATTGCTTCCAGAAGCACCTAGGCATGCATGGCCAAAATGCTTTATAAGTGATATCAGCTTCAGAAAGCCAAGTCTCAGCCAAATAAATTGTTAACCAAGCCTTCCTTAAATCCTCTAGGCTGATCTAGGTTAAAAGCATTATGCAGGGAGGGGGGTAGCAATGTGCATGCACGAAAATGCTGACTTTATGAACAGAACTTAAAAAACAAGGAAATGATTTTCTATGAACTTGGAACTCCCCAGTGAGGACTATAAATAAGCTAATTTGACATTTCTTGCTTCAGCCAGCTCTGACTTATGAGTGTGCAATTTTTTTTGCTCTGAAGACACGGGAAAAGTGTATTTTCCCCATGCTTGCATAAATCAAAAAGAGCTGAACTAGTTTGACTTAATTTTTAATTTATTTTTTTTAAAAAAGAACACCTCATGCTAACCTTTAGGTTAAACTTCTACAATGCTAGATCACCCCTACAAGGCACATGAGAACAAAACTTTCAAATTATCAGTTAATAATTAGTTATTGCTTAGCACTATAAAAGCTACAAACCTTAAAAAGCCTGTTTTGCTGATCTTGGGTGTCTGAGAAAACCTTTTAGCAATGCTCAAAAGGATTTCAGGGCCATACATTTAAAATGTTCTTGTTTTTCTTTCTTATTTTAATCTCTGGCTGTGCTGCTGCCTCTTTTACATTTCCTGCTTGATGCCAGTGTCAAAACATACCTTTTATTTTTGACTCTCTAATCTGTTTGCGGTAACTGAGCCATTCCCAAATCACTATTGAGGCTAATGGTTGAATATAGTATTATATACGTTAAGGAATAAGTTTGACATGGATAGCTAAACTGAACCAGTGATCCATCTGTTTGGGAAACAGCTTGTGATTGGCAAGGCTTAGCTGTCACATTGGCCCCACAGGAATGAAAGCGAAGAAAATGGCAAATTTAATGGGACTGATATCCTGTTCACCAAATTCTTGGGATTGTAAATGGGTGAGATTCATTATAGAGTGGGCAGGCACATCCACTTGTGCAGTGGAGTTTTCCCCTCTTCCTTCCCCTTACACACACCTCATTGCACACCCTCATATTCTGCTCTGGAAGGATGAAGGAGGAAAACAGAAATCTGAACTCTCATTATACAAGACGATTTCCATCACACAAGTTGGGCAGGTATCACTGGGTGGGTAGGCCCATGAAAAATAGCCATGCGAGTATTCTATCATGAAATATTCAAAATAATTATCCCGCTTTCTAGTAGGGCTAGGCAATGTATCAATACATCATCCAAAAATGGTTTGAAGTGCACATTGCAGCAAAGGTTTCATAATATTCAACATGGTGATACATCGCAAATCATGATTTGCACATGTGCTATGTGAATAATCGTGATGTGAGGAAAATTGTGAAGCTGGTCATCGCTTCTGTCGTGATTCCTGCCGCCCCTATTGTTCTATACTATAAAATAACAGCTGTAACAATATGTTAAAGGTATTAGTTTTAGACTTCTAAGGAGTAGCAGTTGCCAGTACATTGCTTCATTCGCTTCTACTTGGTATCATCTTTATTTCAGACATCATGATATATTGGTATATTGCAATGCTGGTGATATATCACAATGTTGAAAACCAGACGTCGCCCAGCCCTGCTTCCCAGCCTTGAAGCTGTTTGCTGCCTATGGCAGAAGATTCAGATGAACACTTTTATCACAGGCATGCTAGTCAGACCAGATAAGTGGCTAAAAAAGCCTAACAGTTGGGTTAAATGGTTTTGAGAATTCACCTCAGCAACGTTTTCACTGGATAATATATGCTGTAGGTTTATGCTTCCTATCTTACTTCAGCAAGTTGTATAAACAAATAAGCTAAAATGTTCATGCCCTCCTAGCTGAAGGCCAGTTTCATTTTACTTTTAAAATATGCAGGTGTGCATTCCCAGATGCAAGTCGCCTGCAAAGGCAAATTATGGGGGGGGGGCGCAGGGGGAGGATTGTCAACAACAGGGAAAGCTAATCAGCTGGCTCAAAGAAATCATTTGCTACAAAGCTTATTTCTGTAATAAAATGCAGCCTTTAATTTCGAGTTTTTATATAATTTCCAGGAAGGCTGTGCAATTTACAAGTTACACAGAGCAGGAGGATGATTAAAGGGGTCTTTTAAATTAGACAAGTACTAATCGTTGATTATATTTTTGCAATTTAGTGTAGGGAGGTCCAGGTGCATGTGAACAACTAGATATGGGCAGCTTTGCCAATATCTTCTTTGAGGAATCACAGGTGAAGATTGCAAACCTTGCGCATTCCTCTGTTTAATTTGATACTGCTTTGTCTCCAGACTATGAAATTTGTTTCCTCTTAACATTAGCCTTGTTACTTTTGTGCACTGCTGCCCCCTTCTGTCTGAAATGGAACTTTAAAGAGAGAAAAAAACCCTTAAGTTATTTCACTAGTTTATAGACCAAGTAGTCCATAAATTTGGTCTGTGCAAGGCACGAAACAGCTAAGTTTCTTTTTTAAGCCCACAGACATACAATTTGTGTAAAATCCATTTGGACACATGGAAAAGCAAAGAAACCAAAGGCATTTTTTTAAAAAAGCCAACTGTATTTTATAAACATAACTCCCAAGAGTAGAAAGCACAAGCTGTAAAGTCACAGTGTCAAAGCCTAGATCTGGGCAGAAAAGCAAACAAGAGCCATCCTAACATAGTACATCACACTCCAGCTTATCCCATATCTGATAGACCCAAGTTTTTATAAGGATATATACTGCATCCACGTAAAAATTAAAGGTAAAGGACCCCTGGATGGTTAAGTCCAGTCAAAGGTGACAATGGGGTGTGCCGCTCATCTTGCTTCAGGCTGAGGGAGCCGGCATTTATCCACAGACAGTTTTCTGGGTCATGTGACCAGCATGACTAAACCGCTACTGGAGCATCGGGGCACCATCACAGAAGCCAGAGCACATGGAAACGCTGTTTACCTTTCCACTGCAGCAGTACCTATTTATCTACTTGCACTGGTATGCTTTCGAACTGCTAGGTTGGCAGAAGCTGGGACAGAACAACAGGAGCTCACCTCCATTGCGGGGATTCGAACTGCCGACCTTCTAGTCAGCAAGCCCAAGAGGCTCAGTGGTTTAGACGGCGTCCATGCATCCATGTAGGAGAATAAGACAAAAGAGTAAGATCATCCTTTTTCACATTCAAGCTTTGAAACAGACCTCTCTCTCCAGGGCTGCTTCCAGTTACTGTATATTTACCTGCCCATGTCTGGTATAGTTCACAAAATGGCCAAACAAGCTGGTAAAATTGTATCAGGACTGTACTACTTCCAGACTGGGAGATTATATGATTTAAACATTTCTCTGCAAAGAAAAGAAAGGGAGGCCTGTGCTAACAAAACCAGCATACCGAGTAAAACACCAACTCTTCTCCAGTAATCTAGCTATCCATGTGGGAAGATTTTGTATATGAAGGAGCATTCAATAATGTCATTTAACACCTATAGTTTCAGGCAGTACAGGTGCAGGGGAATTTTACACAACCTTAAGTGAAACGGTTCTTAGATGTGACTACTGTGAGGCCCTTCAGCTTTTCACACTCGCTTTGCCAAGCCCATGTTTCTTTCCAACATTTCCCCCTAAATATTCGTGGCCAGGAAAATCTGGTTGCTAACTGTGAATAGTTCTGCAGAGGCCACTTCTGTTTTTCTTTAGCATGAACTTGTTGTATGATGCTGACTGGGGCTGATGAGAATTGTAGCCCAAAACACCAGGTTGACAAAGCCTGTTATATCATAAAAATGCTTATTGGGTATAGCTGATATATAATTACAACCAAGATGCATAGATGAATATTAATTTTTTTAAAAAGTATTATTATGAAGCATAACAACTTCAATCAGAACTTTCCAGTGTATCCATTTCAAATTGCTGTGTCTTTTATCCAAAGCACTATAAATATGAGAAGTGGGAAATCCAAATATTACCTTATCTCAGTTACAAGGCTGGATAGGGTCCCCCCCCCCTTCCGTCACATATAGGAAAAAATAACGAGTTCTCTCTCCCTGGGTCTTTATTTTGTGTACTTTGCAGCTTCAGCTGCATTTCCAGGAGTATCCATTCAAAGAGTTTTCACAGACCCTCCAGGAAATGCAACCAAAGGTAAAGAGAGCCGCAAGGCTACTGCAATTACCAGAACAGCAAGGAAAGAAAACTTCACCCACCTCATAAACCTGGCAAAAGCAAAGAAGAACAAGCACCCACCTCAAAAAAATTCAAGGCTGTGTTTGTGACTGCAGAAACTCACCTCCTATTTCCACACAGGAAGAAGGAACCCACTAAAATGGGGGATGAATTCCATCCCATGTTAACTATAGCTTGTTTGAGATTATGGGTGGTATTCAATGCACTTGTTCCACCAGTGCAAGAGCTTCCCCTGCCTCTCCTTGCAAAGCCACTAAATTTGTTGTGGGGTTTTTCTTAACCCTCTGGAGAACATCTGGGTAGGACATGCAGGGAGAAATGCAGGGAGAGGAGAGAATTCTATTGTGTAAAAGGAAATCCTTACTGCTAAAAGGACAGATGCCTTATGTTTTTAGTGTGACACAGACAGATGCATCCACAACTCTGGCAATCCTTCTGTCAAGGCTGGAAGTCTACAGGCAAATTAGGCAGTGACAAGCATAGGCCTGGCACATAAATGAGCTCGATTTGGTCCCCAGCCCCAGAAGCTCAGTCACAGGCTTTCTAGGGACCAGATGGAACGTCTATGATTTATTGTGCAACTTAATTCTTACTGAAATGGTAGCTGCAGTGGCATCTTTTTGGCCTGCCACACTTACGAATCTAAAGCACAGCAGACAGCAGACCAGTTGCTCTCCTCCTGGAAAGCCCTTGCATCATTAGAGAGACAGTATGTCAGCTGGTCTAGCTGCCTGAGTCTGTGGTTCAGGACCTCCAGCACATTAACATACCTCAAATGAGTAGATTTATACATGTTGGGATTTAAGAGGACTCTACTTTAGTAAACACCAGGAGCTTGCTGGAGGCTACAATTTGGCATCACACTATTCAGCACCACACAATCATACAAGTTTAAATTGGGTGGGATTCACCTAACGAGCCCTGTCAGCAGACGCCCTGTGCAAGGACTTCTGCTTGCACAGTGGGGATTTCGCTCCTCCTCACACATGTCCTGCCTTCCCGAAATTGTCTCCAGAGAAGTCATGAGAACCTCCAGAACTGTGCGCAGGAGGAGAAGGGGGGGAGATTGTTCCACTTGCCAAGCTGAAATGCTGGCACTGATGAAACGATCAGAAGAGTGTGGTGTTGAATTCCATCAAATGCATCCCTTTTCAAACAAAGCAAGAAAGAGCTCAGGTACACATTACTGACAAGTCACTTCAAATAATATAAGCTTTACTATGTATGAACAAGAAAAGACAGCTATACACAAGCCATCCCAGACTTCTTTGGGAGGAACGGAGGGATATAAATTGAGGAATGAATGAGTGTCTCTGTGTGTGTGTGTGTGTGTGTGTGTGTGTTTTACAAACAGAAGCATCTAAAAACAAACCAGTCATCAATCTATCCACCAGAACCTTTCCTGAACAGAAACTGCCAGTTTAGGCTTCACATATACACTTATAGGGTCTGAACTGGCAGTTACTGCCCAAAAAACCAATCTTGAAATCATGGTGGATAGCTCAATGAAAACATCAGCCCAGTGTGCAGCAGCTGTGGAAAAGGTGGGGTGTTAGGGATGATTGAGAAAGGCATGGAAAATAAAACTGCCAACATAGTAATGCTGTCATATGAATCTGTACAGTGCAACCACATTTGGAATACTATGTAAAGTTCTGGTCGCCACACCTCAAAATGGATATTGTAGAGCTGGAAAAATTTCAGAAAATGGCAGCCCAGATGATTGTGGGCCAGAAACAATTTCCCGCCGAGGAAATATTGCAATGTGTGGGGCGTTCTAGTAAGGGGGAAAAGCAAGTAAGGAAGAATATGATAACATGTATATAATTATGCATGAGCCACCTCCAGAACATCACTATTTTGCAGGTGGAATTCAATCACATAGTGGAAATTCATATTTGTACAGTTAAAAGGGTTTTAAAGCACTCTAGTGTAACAAAGTCACTTGAAAAGAAACAGAACTTTTGCAGTTAGGAAAGTGACAGGGAATGAACTAAGAAGAATGAGATACATAAGTTCCACACAAACAAATCTGGATAAATTCTCAATGAAGTATGGATATTTTGTAACCTCCGCTTAAGGTTCAATGCTGAACAGTAGTCTAAAAAACAACAACAGTATATTTAAAATAGATGGATTTCTTCCCTCCAGCTCTCATGATGGCCATCCGATAAGGCCATCCAATGACGCTGAATGTTGGAAGATTCAGACAGACAAATGGAAGCACTTCTTAACACAACAAATAATTATATTATGGAATTTGCTAAAATGTGATGCAGTAATGGTTATGAACATGGATGGATTTAAAAGGAGGTTAGAAACATTTATGGATGATGAAGCAATCATTTACTATTAGCCACAAACACTATGTAATACCTCTGGTACTGGGATGCAGTATACAATTGAACACCAGTTGCAGAGAAGCACAAGCAGAGAGTATAAAGGTAAATGTAAAGGTAAAAGTAAAGGGACCCCTGACTGTTAGGTCCAGTCGCGGACGACTCTGAGGTTGCGGCGCTCATCTCGCTTTATTGGCCGAGGGTGCCGGCATACAGCTTCCGGGTCATGTGGCCAGCATGACTAACCAGAGCAGCGCACCGAAACGCCATTTACCTTCCCGCTGGAGCGGTACCTATTTATCTACTTGCACTTTGACGTGCTTTCAAACTGCTAGCTGGGCAGGAGCTGGGACCATGCAACGAGAACTAACCCCATCACAGGGATTTGACCCGCCAACCTTCTGATCGGCAAGCCCTAGGCTCTGTGGTTTAGATCACAGCGCCACCCGCATCCCTAGAGTATAGTTGCACTCATTTCCTGCTTGTGAGATTCCCATAAGCATTTGATTGATGACTGTGAAAATAGGATGCAAGACTAGATGGGTCTTTGGTCTGATGCAGCAGGGCTCTCTTATGTTCACACACTTAAAAAAAAGAAAAAAGATTTAGCTGCTTTCACTCCTGTTTGTATTTTTAAAGAATACGAGAGCTAACATAAAAGGGCAAATGTAAGCTTTGGTTGAGTTTTAAGGATTTGCAGTTAGAATCTGCATAGATTTGTAGTGTACCAAGGTGCATTTTGAATGCTGGATGTATTTGAACTGGAAGATCAGTATGAAGGTCTGACAGCAAGAAGGCATTAAGCCAGTGGAAAAAATTACTGGAGAAACATGTGAGAAAGCATCTTTTAAAAAACCCAAAAATCAGGCCAACAAGTTTTATAGGCGGCTACTTTTTAATGCATTTTGAAATATATGTGGCTTGCCAGAAGAACACTGAAAACACATTTATAATGTAATCATAAGCACAGCCTGTGACTGTTGTATGCATGCATGCAGTGTATTTCTTAAGCAGTATTATGACCAAAGTCAAGTATTATACACTTTGAATACAAATTATTCAAATTACAACATCTACATTTTTATGGTAACTGCAGCCACACGAGATTACTGCTGTAGTGGTTAGTCATCTATGGTTCAATGCTTTAGCACCACGTTCCATTATTAATTGAAATGTATTTCCTGCCCTATTCTGTACTGTATTTGAAAATATTAGGGTTGCAAGCTTTAATCAGTTTAATGGGAATAAACTGCTCTGGGGCTGTTCTACCAGGCAGAAGGAGAGGAACTCTAGAAGCCCCTTCTTCAGCTCTATTGTATTTTTTAAATCACTTAAGAATGGAAACATCTGTAAATGTGCAACTAGATAAAACAACCCGCTGCTTAAAAATCCCCACCAAAAAGTGTCCATGCCACAGCAGCCTGAAGCTTGCTAAAAGCAACAACTCGCCCCACTAAAATTGGCTTTGTTTCACTGAAACTTTGTTCAACGCCTGGCATGATTGAAAGCAATCCAAAAATAGAAGAACCATCACATCATGGTATATTTCTCTTGAAACGCACTAACATGAAGAACTAGTGAAAGGAACATAATCTCAAACAATCTTCAGCAAAAAGCTGTCTGCCCTATTTCTTACCCTGTGAGAGCTATAAAATGCAAGTGATGCTTTGGCACACAGCAGGTAGCAATATAATCATGCAGGTGCATAGTTCTGTCTATACACATTAGAGTAGTGCATATGTAACTGGGTGGATTCTCACCAGATTGAAAAATGAATCGTCCTCATTGACAGATGCCCATTCACTAAAATATTGGGAAACAAATCTATCAATAAGGTTGGCCATTACTTTTCTGAAGGTTACAGAGGTCAGCCAGAGCATCTTTAATGCACTGAACATACAGATTACTGCAACAGATCAGACAATTTGTGCATGTAACTTAGCTAAAAAGACAAATCTCTAAAACCAATTAACACAGTCTTGGAATTGCTTCTATGGCCAAGGGTAAATCCAAGGGTAAAGAGAGATAAAGCAAAGGAGAAAAACTCAAGATACTCATGGGCTGTCCATAGCTTCTGCATTGCTTTCATCTGCCTATTTAGATCTGGCTGTGATAGAGTTAACTAACAGTGTACAGATTCTCTGACCTAGAGGACTTGGCACTGATTCCCGTCTAGTTCATCTGCAGATTTCGTGCCCAAAAAAACCAAAACTGCTGCTTTTGCCTAACAAACTGAATGAATGGAGGGCTGTAGTTCACTGGGTAAAACACATGTTTTGCATGCAGACGTTCCTAGGTGAAATCCTTGGCATTGCCAGGAATTGCTGGAAAAGACCCCTGTCTGGAAACCTGGAGAGTCATTGCCAGTGGACAATGCTGGAAATGGATGGATGAATCAATTATCCGACTCAATAAAATGCAGCTTCCTATACTAATTGTCAGGTAGCATCTCTAATCCTCTAAATATCTCATGATCATTTTGGAATGCCTTCAGAATTCTTTGACACCGGTGATGTGGTAGCCAATACATCCTCCACCAGGGCCAGGACCTTTTCAGTGATGGCTCCGACCCTGGTGGAATGCTGTGTCCCATGAGACTAGGGCCCTACAGGATTTAACCTCCTTTTGCCGGGCCTGTAAGACAGAGCTATTCTGCCTGATCTTTAATTTGAATTCAGCCTGATCTTTTATTTCCCTTCTTTTCCCTCCACCTCCCCTTTTATGAAGATTACCTGCTCTGGGACCCCACAGCTAATTCTCCCCTGGCCTCCTCGCTGGACCAAGTAGGACTAATTCAGCCAGCTAGCCCTGGTGACTATCTAATGTTTATTGGATGGATTTCCCCCAAATTGATTTTTGAACTTTGAATTTTATTGTTATTCATGTTTTTATACTATATTTTATGCTGGTTCTATGTTGTATTACAATTAAGTGTTTTAAATTTGTTGTTAGCCGCCCTGAGCCCAGTTTTCTGAACCAGGATATTATTATTAGTAGTATTATTATTATACAGGCTTGCCCACCTGAGGAAGGGGGAGTGGAACACTTCAGCAACATCTTCCTTGTCCTAATCAGAAAATGTTGCTCTGTCTCTGCCATCCTCTGACTCCAAGGATGAGTTCCACGTTGCATCTCTATCACTTTCAGCCTCACAGCAGCCAGCAGTTTCATAATTGGACAAGGTTGCTTTAAAAGAACACATCCAGCTCCTTTGAGGAGGCAGGGCCAACCGCAAAAAATGGCTTGCCACTGAGCTCTTCTTGATAAGCTCCTCTCTGAAAGACAATAGGGAATCTTTTTTTTTTTTTTGGGGGGGGGGAGAAACTGCAAGCATCTAATGCTACTATCTTGGGGAGACCAGAATCAAGATTTGAGAACAACTGGCCTGTGCATATAATTCTGAGGCATCAATGGAAAGCTATAATTTTAGTTTAGATTGCATTCCGGGGGGCGGGGGGAAGATGCCCTTTTTTTCATTTATTATAGAATCAGGTCAATAGATCAATTACATCTGCTTGGGCTTCACCCTGATAAACGCGGCTAATTTATCTATAACTAAAAAATAAATAAGCCTTTGAAAATTCATCTGACACTTTCAAGGAAATCGAGGAGAAAAACGCAGCCTTTAAATCTGAAGATTCCTGCTAGTGAAGCAGCGATCGATTTCTCTCCCTGAAATAATTTGTTTCTGCATTGGCGAAATAATTAGAATCCAATCTCTAGGATGAGAGAAAAATCTAAGTGAGTTAGCTATATAACTGGAATTCTCCAAATGCTGGCTTCTGAGGATTCGTGCTGTCGCTTCCTCTTTCTTCATTCCATATAAATGAAATTGCATATGATGCACTCTGGCCAACCATTTTATACCTCGGTTTGATAGAGTGAAGTATCAAACATCACAGCCTGCCCGACACAAGGCTTGTGATTCACTCAACTCTCATGTTCATACAGCGGCATTGCCCCTACAAGTTATTAAAAAAGGGCCCTGGATTCTGGTCCAAGGTATGCAAAATAAATATTTATGCTACTAACCAATTTATCCCATTTTTCTCTTACTGTATCAAAGAACTGTAAGAATAATACAAGTTCCTTCAGATCCATAGCCAAAAGATTAACTTAGGTATGGGGTGTTCCCAAACCCTTTGGGCCATTGGGAACATGTGTTGCTGTGAGAAAATGCCATGGGTACCAGTCACAAAATGGGCGCCACAGTGGCAAAGAATATACTGAGGTCCAGCGCCAAGGGCCTTCTGGCGGTTCCCTCCTGCAAGAAGCCAAGTTACAGGGAAGCAGGCAGAGGGCCTTCTCAGTAGTGGCGGCCGCCCTGTGGAATGCCCTCCCACCAGATGTCAAAGAGAAAAATAACTACCAAACTTTTAGAAGACATCTAAAGGCAGCCCTGTTTAGGGAAGCATTTAATGTTTAATAGGTTATTGTATTTTAGTGTTTTGTTGGAAGCCGCCCAGAGTGGCTGGGGGGACCCAGCCAGATGGGCAGGGTATAAATAATAAATTATTATATTATTATATAAACTGAATGGTTTCCACGTACAAAAAAGCAAAAAATGGGATGACAAAATGGTGCAGGAATGCCCCCGTATCAATGGGGAAGAAGGCATCAGCCTCCACTGGACTTGCTCACAAAGTGACGCTCTGGGCAAACTAAAGTGTGTCTGTTCAATGTAGGAGAGGCTGAGCCACTGTTGGCACCCATCTCTCACACGTTCTGGATTTTTATGGGGATATTTCCTGAGGCCTTTTGCAAACACAGTGCCTCTAGATGCCTTGGTGGCAAGCCCTGGCCTACGTCTTCTTGGCTGAAGAGTGCAAAATGGTCAAGGTAAAGCCATGCTAGTGATACCTTTGGGCAAATGGTAAAGCAGATGTAAAATGAGTATATGAATGTGTTATATACTGATATATTCAATTCTTGCTTCTGCATACATGGTCCGGCTCCAGGGTTGAAGGTCGCCATAGCAAAGGGAACACCTGCCTTGGCCCACTGTTAAAATAATGATCTCTTTCACAGAATTGTAGAGCTGGAAGAGACCCCAAGGGTCATCTATAGTCCAAACCTCTGAGTTGCAGGAATCCTGTCCACATCTGTCACTGGATGGGCTCAAACCACCAACCTTCTGGTAAACAGCCAGACACACTGACTTATTGTGCCACATGCCTTAGAAGCCGAGTTATTCTGGCTCTCCATGGAGAAAAAAATATGCATCTTTGTGATAACACCCTCTCTCCCTCTAACCCAATGATCTGAAATGATCTAGTGTCTGGGGTGTTGGAGGTAAATTCAATTTGGTTGCTGCAAAGTGCTTTGCGGCAGAGTGCCAATAAAATGAAGTTTTGTTCTTTAAAAAAAGGGGGTGGTCCAGAACTGGGCCTGGAGCTTTCCAAGCACACCTCATGGAGATGTCATACCTGTAAGATATGGCAGTGGTTCTGACATTCAAGTCAGGCCTCAACTTATTTGTTGGCATGAGAGATATGCATGCCAGGCATCACCCAAAACCACACAAGGCTTTTCTAAATTTGAAATGCTAAAACCTGTTGGAAAAGGTGAACAGGAGACTCCACCATGTTGCTTCTATTTTCTGTACAAATCCTAACCCACTGATGCACAGCAGAATTGAGTAACCTGAGCAGGCTATGTTTGGATCAGCGTTATTCCATAATAATGAATATGAGCCCCAAGTGTCTTAGTTTGCATTCTAGTTTATTGCAATATTGAGATTTGTGTCACCAGGTCACAATCCACCCCGGAGCCCAAATACCGCGTTATATTTACATACAGTGACACAAACCATTTTAATCATTCTTAAGATTCAAGAGAATTTAGATCAACGTTTTCATTTTTGCGCATCTTGGGAAACGTAACATGCACATCAGACTGAAGCAAATATGAAGGCTGGAATTTAGACTCTGCAAGCAATATACAGAGACCAGGAGGCAAATAATGTTTTCTACAGCTGAATCATGTTTCCTCTACAGTTATGGTTGCATTTAGACATCATGAAAAATTATGTTTTTCTGGGACAGGATGAACCTAGGCGAGGTCTTATGTTTGTGCTTTTCCCCATCTTCCTCCTTGGCGTGGCAAAGAGGGGAGGTTCAGGGGTTTTTACTTCCATTTATGATCAATCGTGACATTCCATTTGATGGGTTGTGATCAAACCATAATTAGCCACAGCTTAGGGTTCAGCTCTTTCTCACAACCATGCCAGAGGATGAGAACGAATGGGAGACCATGTGTAGCTGAAGTCTTTTCCCATCAAAAATTCCAATTACGCACCTGCCTTAATCAAGCCAAAGTCTGTAAGCAGAAACTTGCAAAGCGTTTCTCAGTGACATCTTAAAATATCAGTTAAGAAAACCACTACATAATTCATGGTACGCCTTATATATATCACAGCACATTGAGAAGTGGATGGTACACCTCACTACAACTTGAATTTTTATATTATTAAAAAGAGTTTGGGAGGTGGAAGGGGAGATCTTGATAGATTTAGGGCTCATACTTTTGCCGACTGCATTGCCAATGTGATAAAATATTTAGTGGCTTCATATTCCCCAACCATATTTTTGACAATACGCTTCATGCTCTGCTTGCAACAAAAAAGGGAGTGACACAGCAGTCAGTTTTCGAAGAGTAAAGTGTGCATTTTTCATGGCAAAGAAAACTTCATTTTTTATTACCCTGCCATTGGTTAAGTCAAGCTCTGATAATTAGGATATTGGATATTTATGAGGAGCTATTCTCCCTTTATTATTGCTTTAGGTGCCTGTTGACAGATGCAGCTAGACAATTTACACTGATGCGTGAATTTGCCAGTATTTCAGTAATAATGTCCAAGTCTAAGACTATTAGAAAAATGGGCTGTTTCTCACTCTTAGAATATATATTTCCAATTAATTCCACTCTTGCAGCAGCGCGCACACACACACACACACACACACACAGTCACATACACACAATAAAAACTAGAAAAAGTGAATATTAACAGGATATGAACAAAGCATTCAGTAGCAAAAGCCTACTGGCGGGGCCAAATTATTTGAAGGGCCAAAGCTACACAAATATTACTGTGCACCATTAACATGTAGTGACTGCGACATATTTTTGGAGACACCACCTGTGC
Source organism: Podarcis tiliguerta (assembly GCF_965153285.1). Lineage (NCBI taxonomy): Eukaryota > Metazoa > Chordata > Lepidosauria > Squamata > Lacertidae > Podarcis > Podarcis tiliguerta. The sequence goes on from NC_139534.1 coordinate 41,990,231, forward strand.
AAGTTACAGTTTAAGAAAAGCCAGGTCCCGGGTGGTTTTACAGATCAACTGCAGTTCGTTCCCACTTCAATTTAAATGGAAAGAGAGAATTCCTTAAAGAGCACGATACTGCAAGCTCATCTATGTTCATATGGAACAATTTCAAGATATGAAATTGTCTGCTTTTTCAATCTAGGTTAGTACTGAAGATATACCAGTACTGTGTTCCGGAATGTCCACCAATTCAGGCAGGGTGGCAAAATGTTCATTAAAACAACAGAGATTACTGCCTGTCTTTTAAACCCTGGCCACAGCTGTTCCAACAGGATGAAAGAACTCAGAACTGGGGATTCCGTGGTTTTCAACCAATCGAAATGTAGCTCAGAAACCACTGCATTAATGATGTTCCCATATACAGTAGAGGCATATTCCCATAGAGTGGTATAACATTATTTATTTATTCAATTTATTTCCCAAACCCTCCCCTCCTCCCAAATGAGCCAAGGACAGCAAACAACAAGTGAGGAAACAACAAAAACATATTTAAAACAATTCCAATACAGATGCAGACTAGGACAGATCTCAACTTAAAAGGCTTGTTGGAATAGGAAGGTCTTCAGCAGGCATCAAAAAGTGATGTATCTCATTGTTATAACAGGTATATCTTTTTTTCTGTATTTCATTGTTATATAACAGGGTCATCGACCCAGTGCCCATGGGATATGGGATGCCTGAGAAGGCCTTAACTGGTGTCCCAACACAGGGCCTCCTGACTCTGAGCTTTCCTATTTTAAAAAAGCCTTCTAGAAAACAGATTTTGAAGCAAAAATGTGCAGGTACCCTTCTAAGCAATTTCTCTGAAGTGCACCAGCTCCCACCTGCCGGTGTTTTTATCCAATGAATGTGCTTGTTAAGTAGATTGCTTGGTCACCAGGCAATAGGAACCCCCTGGGTCCTAAAGAGCTGCTATTTTTCCCTCCCCCTTTAGTGAACTTTTCCTCCTTCTCTCTTATTTTCAAGTCCTTGGACCCACCTATTTGGCACTCTATGGCTGTGGGCCACTTCCAACATTCGTCCAGCCATGCACTGAGTAGCTGGTCTGTCCTTACTTAAGCCACTGCTCTCTCACTATCTCCCATCTGCAATATGGGAATGAAAATGCCAATCTACATTACAGGTTTGTTGTAAAGACTGCTGAGATAACTGTCTGTGAGGAACTCTTTAAAAACCCTATATAAATGCTAAGTGTCATTATCGTTCATTTCCCGAAGTAGTTAAGCTCTGCTTGTATGTCTGAGAACTTAGAAAGAGTCTTCAGGATCCAAGACTAGGCCTTTCTCCCACCCAAAAGAGAGAAACCATTAAGCATTTCAATTGATGTTATGTGGTAAAAAAGCACTGATCCATTCCCAGTTAATCTATGCCCATTCTACAAGTAAATGGTTCAATACTTCCTCTAATGATCTGTACATTTTAGGATTTACTCATGGCTGAATAAGCTCCAGAGTTTACGTGTGCAGAGCCATAAAACTGAGCAATATATAATTGCAGCCAAACTATCGTGCTTGGACTGCAGACTTTTAAAAACAGAGCCAAGTAAAAGCTTAATGCCTTCAAATTACAGCATGCTTGAAGCATCCAAGCTGTCTTCAGACATTACAAGACAGAAAGAAAAACTCAGCATGCTCCGAGCCTTGGAATTCACAACTAAAACAGTGCATGTCACTCACTTCCCTCTCATTGCCAACAGGTCAATGGCTTTTAGCAGGGCGCTTACTGGTGCCTAGAAGGGGGAAATGACCCTTATAATACTAACAGCTCACAGCCCAATACTCTGTGCAGTATGCCAGTAAATTTAGTTAGCGTGGCTCCGAGCTACTCTAGGAAACAAATCTTCACAGCCCTGGCTAAACAGGTACGGCATAGGCACTTTTACGCCATCAAAATCTGTTCCGGATCAGTCCGACACTGAGCTCCCCTGGGGATAGCTTTATGCCTTGTGTATTCAGTAATCACAGAGTCAACACATGGCAAGATGGCAATGAGGCTTGAGCATCTGTTACAAATGTTTGTGGAACCACAGCCCGCTGCTGTCCATTATCTGGCATTGTATTAAGCTGATAGATGGAGACAATTTTAGCCATGCAAGATTCCTTCTAGAAGCTCAGTGAAGAGAGGCTGAAAGGTGCCAGCCTTCCATAGTTAAACTTCATAATGGTTTTATTTATCAACACAGCTATAAAGACTGCAAATTTTCCAACACAAGTGACAAACATTCAAAACCCTACTCCAAAAACAAAAATCGTATTCCACTGCTGCTGTAGCAAATCATAGTCAAAGACCTTAAATATTAATATTTGTAAATCCTAACAAAATACATTACTTAGTGATACTTTGACATTTTCATTTAGAAAAATATCCGTCTGCACGCCTTATTTCAGCTGAAAAGAAAAATCACAACACATTAGTTACTTTAGTATTGCTTCTACATGACATCAAGCTATTTCTAGGAGTGTTGCAACTTTCAATGTCATTTTTCAGTCTGTCATCCTACCCAGAAGGAAAAGCCACATTCACACAGCCAGCTGTAGGACTAAAATACCACGCACATATTCATATACACTAGATGTGGCAGATTATACTTTGATTAAGTATGGGAAGGAAGAGGGATAATACAGGGGCTAACACAGAATCATTGCTATAAGCAGCTGGATATCACAAGAGTAATGGGTTATTATTGGCACAGAGGAAAATAGTTTTACCTAAATAAAAAAGATTTGATGAACACAGGTTTGTCAGCAGCAAAAACACTTAATTTTTCTGGCATTAATAGGCTTAGATCAGGGTTTTAGAAGAACCATCCACCAAAAGGCCAGGAGAGTCTATGGCATGGACTGCAGCAACACACAACTTTAATAAACGGGTTAATACTGAAGGGCCTCAGAAATAGAAACTTCCAGCATGCAGTTATCATGCAACTATTACAAGACGAGCAAGGCCATAGCAGGCATACAAACAAGAATGAGTAAATTAAGAATTTAACCTTCAAAAGGAGAAACATGGAATGTTAGAGCCTGATTGGATAAGAATGTAAATTTTCCCTCTCTGTTTATTTGTATAGTCTATAAAAAGTGGGCGCACCCTAATTGGGGTGTGCAGATTGTGAACGTATAGTGCTGCACCATTTGCTTTGCATATGCGAACCAAATAAACTCTGCTTGAAACCTGAATTGGCGTTTGCCTCCCTGTGTCCAGTCCGTGCTCCAGAATATCCGAGTCACATGCGGTCCAACAATACAACCCCTGCTGAAGGCCACAATTTTAAAGATCTACACAATAATCCTCTGGTACTCATGAAAGCATTTTCACAAAGATGTTGGAGGCAGGGATATAAGAGAACAATCATGGAAGAAATATCACAGCTGTGGAGGGAATATGCACATTTGCCACACTTACATTGTGATTTCGTTCCTGAAATGGGGTGTGTGTTATATTATGCATTTCTTGCACTATTTTGATATAATGGAATGTGGGAGAACTTGTAATTTAAGCTCCTTCACACTTCTACTGGTCATTGACCAAAATGTGTGTGTGTGCGCGCACACCGTATTTTTCCGTGTATAAGATTTCAAAAATTAAGGGGGGTCTTATACTCTGGGCCATCTCCCCCCATTTTCTTAAATCTGAGTCTCCAAAAATAGGAGGTGGCTTATACATGCTTACATACATACATACATACATACATAACCTCCTTCACACACAGGAACAAAAGCAGATTGATTAAAGGACAGTTCAGCACTATTCTGACAACCACTCTGATGAAGGAATATGGGCAAAACCTGCAAATAGGAAGCTTTGGATTTTAAGGACTGTTTCCCTTAAACCACCAATAGTCCTTTGCTGTCCACACATGACAAACTGTTGCAGCAACTGAATTTTATAGGTGTGGGTGTGGGGAATTACCACTAGTCAGATCTAGAAAAAAAGAGAGAAAGAGAGAGACAAAAAATAACTAAGAAAACACTGGAATGCAATGATTTTACTATGATACCATGTGGATTAGCTATCCTGCCACAGTGGTACATATTTATCTACTTGCACTGGTGTGCTTTCGAACTGCTAGGTTGGCAGAAGCTGGGACAAAGCAATGGGAGCTCACCCCGTCGTGCAGATTTGAACAGCCAACCTTCTGATCAGCAAGCCCAAGAGGCTGAGTGGTTTAGACCACAGCGCCATTCATTCCCACAAGGGAAGGTAAACGGCATTTCCGTACGCTCTAGCACTTGTCATGGTGTCTCGTTGCACCAGAAGCTGTTTAGTCATGCTGGCAACATGACCTGGAAAGCGGTCTGTGGGAAAACACAGGCTCCCTTGGCCTGAAGCAAGATGATCACCGCACCCCAATAGTCGCCTTTGGGTGGACTTAACAGTCCGGGGATCCTTTACCTTTTACTTTTTGGATTAGCTATAAAAATGGGAACACATAAGTGAATATAATAATGGCCAGATAGAGTTAGATCATGGAATATCACAAAGTGACCAAAAAACCCAAACATATTGCTGGCTTTAGGTTCTAAGAACTGGAAGAGAGACACTAAAAGCTGGTCAGTAATTTAACTTAAATGTGTGGTACAGACACAGCTACATAGTGCACTTATTATTGGCACTTTATTGTTCTAGATGGTATACTGTTCAATTTCATTTGTAGAACATTTGAAAGACGTTAAGACTACTAGTGATTTTTAGCAATATTTCTTAAAACATCTGGAGGTCCACAGATTCCTGAGCCATGCTATAACACCACTTCACAATTAGCATTTATAATACGGCAGACATTCCTTGCCATTATATTCCCTGTCCTATTTGCTTCCTATGAACACCCCAGCTTACATCCATAAAATGTATTTCCACCAGGAGGAAATGGTTAACTTTCAAAACATGAAAACAAAAATCATTTATATGGATTTGTAAGACACACGGCATCAAGGAAAGAACTGCACGATCCATCTTTTATCCTAAATACAATGAGATATTCTTCAGCACAATAACAAGAGTTCTTTTTAAAAGATCTATGCTATCTTTGGATATCTCCATCAGCATTACACGCGGTATCTATCAAGCAGAGGTGTAAATTGAAAAAAATGAAGATAAAATGACTAATTAAAAAAACATCTGAAGGTTGATTCACTGAAAAACAAGGAATACAGAAAAATCTGTCTAACAAAAGACTAAGGGGGAGATGGTTTTATTAGACGTCAGTCATAAAAAAATGCAAAAAAGATGATAAAGAGCTAATATGCAACATGAATCACTAAGAAGAGAGTTGATGATAAGCTGGATCTTCCTTGTATATTAGAATGGTAAGTAAAGGGGGACTGCACTTTGAAAGAACATTTCAACAGAAAAGCTTTACAAGCAATTGGGAAGGAGCTACTGAAAAGTTTTCATATTTCAGAACTGCCAGTATGAACTATAAAAGAAATATATTCTATGTGGCAAACAGCTATATCCTGTGCAGATGGACCAACAGGGTAGAACAGAATGTAAGTTTAAGCCTCCTTTAGCCTTATTTAATTTATATACTTCAGTTATGGAACAATTAATAAGTAAGGAATTAATAACACATTTATTAACAGCAGCTAGAACGGTAATAACCAGAACCTGGAAAGCCTTGCAATTAATTAATATTGATCACTGGTATAATATAGTATGGCAAACAACTGTAATGGGAAAGCTGTCACTAAAATTGAAGCTGGCAAAGGGACAGAAAAAACAAGATAATGTGTGCAATTTTATTAAATATACAAATGAAACAACACAGAGACAAGAAATACCTACAACATATATTGCAATATGGCGTAGATAAGCAGGCACTACTCATTAGCTTACTCCTATTTCTGTATTTTCCGATTTACTCAAGAATTCACTGAACTGGTTTACTTGAATCACCCCTTTCTCTTGTACTGTAAAATCATATGTTTAGTATTTTATCCCCCTGGCGACCGATTTATTTATTTATTGTCAGTCATGTCATGTTTTATTATTTCTGGGTGTACAATTTTGTAAGAGAAAAATAAAAATTTTATATTAATAATAATTAAAAGGAATATTTGTGATGGGGTGAGCAACAAGATCTCCCTCAGGAGGTTGTGGGTTCTCCTTCCTTGGAGGTTTGTAAGCAGAGGTTGGATGGGCATCTGTCATGGATGCTTTAGCTGATGCCCACATTGCAGGGGGTTGGACTGGAAGACCCTCAGGGTCCCTTCCAATGATTCTATGCTATGTTGGCCCACCCACATGCAGTGCTTGGAACCTGTAATTACAGCAAGATGAAGGAAGACAGGTCCTGAAGGCTTCTATAGCACACATGAGCTTTCTGCCAGGTGTTGCTCGACTTGAACCATGAACCCTGTGGACTACTAGACATTAGGTCTCTGCTCCCACAGTATTGCTGATCAAAGTAGGCAATTATAAGATGGCTCCTGCATTGGAGTCCATAATCATCCTACAATGGGATGTCAGAACAGGCCAATCACGTGGGCTACTGGATGACATCATGTTCTCCTATTCTAGGCAAGTTGTTACTAAGGAAGGTCACCTCCACTGTATTCCGTTCTTCAGTAAGTCCTCATTGTACCTGAATGCCTGTAGAAATTTAGATTATCTGCAAGTGGTTTGTCCTAGTTTCAGTAAAACCGTCAGCTCTATTGAACAAAATGAATAGACCTAAGGCTGAGAGCACACACAACTCTGAGTCAAGCCGTAGCCTATACAAAAAAGGAGTAGAATAGCAGCTTTCTTCTAGCCTTCTAGAATAGTCTACTTCTTTACGAACTCTCATTTATAAAAGAACTGAGGTTTGTCTATTTGCATTAATATTGTTTGTCCTCTTTTTACTCTTTCCTGTTCCTAAAAAATGTATGTTCGGAGACCTTGTGGGAAATAAAAATAATGGATACAGCTGGCCTCCTGCAGACACACACATACACAACCTTATCCGTACTTGGCTGCTTAAGAAAGACTTTTCCAGAAGGAAAGCAAAAAAAGAAAAAAAGATGAAAGATTTCTTAGTAGACTGCTGACATCTCCAGATACATGTATAAATAAGCAGCTACCAAATGCAGTTAGATCCGTATTTGATGTCTGAATTGGAGGTTATGGGAGGGAATTTTTTTTCTGCCTCTGAAACTCATCCCTGCTCTCTGGATACCACTAAGCCACCCCTGGCAAAGGAAGGATTATCATCCTTGGCTCAAACTTCTGAAGAGAAAACCTTTTTATACTCTGAATGCACCAGATGGTATTTTTGTTATAAAAAACTCCCTGTTCCCTTAAGAGAATACTTCCATGACCCTGCCTCCCCAAAGTCGCTTATCCCCCACTCCTTGCAAATTACTCACTTCAAACCCTACTACAGAACAGAAGTAGAGTCTTCCCTTGGCAACTGCATTGTGCTACGCCGCTAAAGAATAGCTGGAGACGCTTTCTACTTACCCTGGATTGATGTATTCCTTGGACAAAATAAGACGGCACAGCCTAGTCTAGTATAATTGGATTATATTAATATGAAATCCATAATGCTATGCATCCTCGGGAGAAGTTTACATTCTGGGTTCCCCACCCCCACTCCCACACTCCAGACTGATCTTACAGACTCTAGGAAATGGCACATGAGTGGCAAAACAACTACGAGAAATGAAATATTTTTCTAAGTTGCACATTGTGGCAGCTGTTTAATGGAGGATGTGGAAGTAAAAGTCTTTCCCTACCCTTTGAGAATCCCTCTTCAGCTGAGTTTTGAAACTGAGAAGATTCAAAGCAACTTTGACCGTAGTTATGCAGCTTGTAAGTCAACCTAAGCAAGTATACATATGAAGAAAAACCCATGAACAAAACAGTATGTTTACTATACATACCACCCTTAGGTATAGCAATGAAATGCATACACCTGTGTTTCAAAAAAAATTCATACAGAGGATTCTTCTCCAACACCAAGACACCATTCTTGTGGTTTATTTGTACATCGTAAGTTTACCACAAAAATGAACTCTTTTTCTAATCTGGTTGGTCAAAAGGAGATGAGCTCAGACACAGAGCTTTAAAGCGCAGACTGTGCCTAAAAGAGCAGAGAAAAAGTAACTGTAGATAAGCCCTGAGAAGACATTACTTAGTGAGTTTACTGCTGCACAACTTTTTGAAATGGTTTCACCCATATACAAAATCAAACCTAGAAGGTAACAACGTCATAGTGCAGTGGTGTATTATATAGGTTACAATAGTGGAAACCATATCACTTTTTAATTTGTAATATCTAAAGCCCAAACATTTCCAACTTTAAACCACATTTGTTCCCTGACTAGTTCCTTGCTGCAGAAACCCGGATTTATTTCACATTTACAAAATGCTTCCTGAAGCAGAGACCAAGGACATTGGTCTACCCATCCAGATAGAAAGATTTAGGCCATTTGTTTTTAAAAATGACACATCATTAAAACTCTCTGTCATGCAATCTGCTCCCCAGCACAAGCGATGAAAGCTCCATCTTGATATCAGAGACTGAGAAATGATGGCTACAAAATGGAATCCTGATATCAGCATCAATTTTGAAACAGTTCTAAATGTTCACTAGTCTGTTTTTGGTGTGGCAATGAAAACTGACAAGTCACACCATTCAGGTAGGTAGATTATTACTTACGTGGAGAGAGTTGGATCAGAATCAAGCTGTACAATTTCACTGCTCTCTATTGGCGCTTCTTATAACTTTGCCCATGAAATCACAAGATTTATAAGAAATTAAACCCACAGCCATCACATTGTTGGAAGCTGGTTACCCAGGAATGCACAAAGAGCAAGGACTGATATACAGAGATTGTTCCACTCTTTCTCCAGTTTTCTCACACACCACTCCTTTTCCATTTTCTTGCTTCAGAGGCCTGTTTGGAAATCTTCCTAAGCAGAAGGCCACAACTAATTTTAAATGAAAATAAGTTGTATGTTGCGAGGAACAGATGTTCATATATATATATATATATATGCACATGCTGGATGTGACAGTATTTGAATAAAACTATTTCAGTATAAATTGAGGTAATTCCTTACAGATAGCCAATGAAACTAACAAAAAAGAAACTATTTTTTTGCACATGCTTTACTTCACTATAGGCTCTTGGACAAGGCGGCCCATCATTGCAGAGTTGAAATGACTCAAAACAAATTTGGGTCCTTTCCATTTGCCTTTTTGGAGAATATATTCTATCACTTCAATGGAACAGAAACTTTTAAATGGAGTCCTGGGGTTGTATTCAATGGAGTGCTAAGCAAAACATTCCATCAGCGCAAGGATTTTTCCTTGGGTAACGGAATGTTCTCCCCAACTCCTGGGGTTCTGGGGCTTCCACCAACCCTCAGAAATAGATTTGGGGATGGCACGAGGCACCCACAGGAGGAGGACAGGAAAAATCCTGCTGCGCCAGCAATAATTCTTGTGCTGGCATCAAAACAAAGCAGACACTAAGTCAATACAAGCCACCACATGGAACAGAGAATATGTCACCTTGGTATGATAAACATTGGTCACCAGAAAAAAAACAGATGTATAGCTAAGTTTCTTTCAGTCAATCAGTACCAATCCCTCCATATCCTAAACTAACATGAAATTAGAAACGGTGGCTGTTTTTCACAGAAAACAGGGGGGGGGGGGATCTACGGAGGTGAAATAAAGCTCTTCTTTTCTATGCTGCTTCCAAAAGGGGAGAGAGGGATTCTGCAATAAATAGAATATTAAAAACACTACCTTTATGTGTGTATGTGTTTGTTTGTTTGTTTGTATGTGTACGTGTGGACAACTCTTAGAGCATAATAACCTGTTTTATTGATGCTGCTGCTGTTTCATCATGGCAGCATGGTTCCCTGCTGCCTTTTATAGAAGAGAAATCACATTGTAAGAGAGTGCCGTCCACTTAACGTTATTCACTCTACTGCAAATGGCAACTAAGGAAGCTGAAAAGACAGAATGTGGATCTGCACTCTATCTTTCCTGTTATGGGAATATTTGCACAAAATCTTGACTTCCCTGCAATAGCTAAGTCAATTCACCTCCATACCAGGGAGGGAATTATAATCATCTCAAAGATTTCTCAAAGTCGGGGGTCGGTAATGGCATCTTCAGAACCACTACTAGTCACTGAGGGAGTTCTGCTTGGTCCCTTCCAGGTTGCCAACTCAGAGTTGAGAGAGAAGCCTGGAACAGCTACAGTAATGGGGCTTGATGAAAAGATCCTTGGGTCCAGAAGAGGAAAGTTGGCTTGCCTCTCAAGGTGGCTTTCCTGCAAAACAGTAGATGACTTATACCTTAAAAAGAAGTTATGCAAACTAAAGAAACCCAAGTACTCAATGGCACTAAATTATAAAATTTACAACTGATGAACCAGGATACTGAGAGAAGTTTGTTCTTGTTTCAGGCTGAAAGTAGTAGGGATAGCTTCACAGGCACTTCAGGATTTGGAGAAAATAAAGGCTTTTTTTAAAAAAAAGAAGAACATAAGAATCTTTACAACTGCTCTGAGGTAAAAAAATTCTATCATAAAGTTTGCAGGATGCAGAACTTTTCCTGGGAAAAGTACCCTTAAGTTTAAGGTAAATTTGCCTCAGAAGAAACATTTCAAAGAGATGCTTCTCTTTTTTATTTTCCCCTAGTCTGTGTTTAAACAGCATATGGTCTCTCATCAATGCATACGCAGAACGTGGGGATATTAAGAGAAGTTTATACACAATTCCTGAAGTAAGACACCTTTAAACACAGAAATCCCCCAGACTGCTTTGAAGTCAAAATCAAATTGATGGTGTCATTTTTTTGACCAGCACAAATAACAATAGTCATATACATAATATTTGTTCTCATCATTTGTTTGCTCGTAGTTGCCTCAAGAGGTGCCAACAATACTACATATTACCGAGAATGTTCATGTTGCCCCAGAATTTGAGCTGATGTGCTGTTTCAGAGAGTCAGTAGAATAAACAAAGGAAAGCTAATAAGAAATAACTGTGACATTCAGTATATATACATGGCCATTAAATTTAAATGAAGAGAATCAAACATTCAGAACATTGGAAACACGATCAGCAACCTCAGTCCCTTTCACTCATATATAAAGGAAGTAAGATCTAGGGCAAGTGTAGCCAATGTAGTGCCCTCTAGTTGTTGTGGGATTCCAGCTCCCATCAGCCTCAGCCAGCAGGGCAAATAGTAAGGGATGATGGGAGTTGTAGTCAAGTAACACCTGGAGGGCTACTCTGGTCTAACAAAATTACACTTGACAAGATGCAAAAAACAATCTTAAAGAAGGTGTGTGCTAATTACATGGCTGTAAAGCTTTGAGAGCAAAGCTTACTTTGTGCACAGATTTATGACCTAAAGAGGAAACCCTAAAATCTTCATTTGAGCTCAGTAGGGTAGATTATGGTGCTGATAATGCCAAAGTCATGGGTTTGACCCCCTTATGGGTACATATTCCTGCATTGCAGGGGGTTGGACTGGATGATCCATTTGGTCCCTTTCCAACTCTATGATTCTATGATTCTATGAAGGAATTGTAGAAAGGCACTACTGGAAAGCTGGATTAAAACTTGCTCCAGGCGGTGGCGGTGGCAGGGGGAATACAAAAGTTTCCAGCTATAGCCCTGATAATAAACAAACCTAACCTCACTCGGAGCTTGCTACTGGAATTAATTAAGAGGAGTAGAGTTGAACTTTTTCTATCCTGGGATCAGTGAGAGTTTCATTTTGGAGTACATTCATTTAAGTGTTTTAACATATACCCATCAATCAGTGGTTTTCTCCCAACCTTTTCTAGGCCAAGTGGCAACCTTTCACTATCTTACAAAGAGCCTCCCAAAGTTGTTCTACTCTGCCACCAGTATAGCTCATTTTATGGAAGGCGTTTAGTGGGTGAATGGAAAGGTGTTTAAGAAACTGATCACATAAAGCAAGACTTTATTCAGTTATTCAAATGATTTTCTAAAAGACTGTTTGCTCTCCAGTTTCCAAGAAAATCCCTACATCCAGCTCACCTTATGTCAGACTGCACAGTAGTAAAACACACATCTATTTAGACAGTCTCTTGAAACCAGGGTCTGGTTGCGTGCCTGGTTCAACAACCAGCTTAGCACCGTGCTTGCACTTAATGAGTAAGATAGGCTATTATGGAAGAAAATCCATAATGACACCCCTAGCATCTCGTAGGATGTCCACCCACTTGCAATTCCATAGAGTTCAAATTATGTATTTCCGCCCATTTACAGCCTTTTAACATTGGTGCTTTTATCACATGCAGACCATCTATATTACTGCAGCACAAAGGAGCTCACTGCAGCTGATTTGCAGAAAGCAAAGGGGTTTGGACCATGTATTTTGTGACTGTGGGGGAGGCTTTTGCCCATGATAAAATGTTACTCATTTTATCAGTAAGGGAAATCAATTTTGGGTTCCCCTGAGTAGAATTTCTCTGCTTGATTAAAGAAAGAAATTAATCTGTAAGAACACTTGCAGTGAAAAAGAATTTGCCCTCTGCAATGAAAGGCTGGAAACAGTCAGCCGTTCTCAGAAGCTAATGAAATTGAAACTTGTGAGGTTGTTAGAGGACTCCATCCGTCTGAATTATGCAGATACCAAATGCGCCCTTCATCATGGCATCACGCTTCAAAATGGGAATCCTATGCATGAACCAAGCTGGTCGAAGAAGCATCTCTCTTTCCAACCCATAATGCAGCCTGATTGAAGGCTAACAAGAAGTTATGATTTGGTTTTTACAGTACTTTGCTCACACTCTTGACAGCCTGTCTGAAAAGCATCATCATTTCCCTGTCAGTAAACAAATATCCAGACCTTTTAAACTTCACAGCAGTTTGATAAGGTTAAACTAATCTGCCCTACCACAGCAAAGAGAATTCACAATGCAGGACTTCAAATTGTGCACAAGGAGACTTGCAAACACTCAGGTCATGAAGTGTAACACCTGAAGCAAAGAGCAGCCTACAGTTGCGTGTCTTGGTGCTGTTTATCTTTACACTTTCGCCTTTGAGTATGAATGGGAACAGGTCCCAGGAAACCAACTTCCAATACTTTGGATGCTTTATTTATTGATATTGACCTTTCTAAATCCCTGCCCATAAAATTACGCTCAAGGCAGCTAACAATATAATGGCTTGGATCCCAATATAAATTAGTTCACAGTACAGTGGTACCTCTGGTTACGTACTTAATTCGTTCCAGGGGTCCGTTCTTAACCTTAAATTGTTCTTAACCTGAAGAACCACTTTAGCTAATGGGGCCTCCCGCTGCCACGGCGCCGCAGCCGTGCAATTTCTGTTCACATCCTGAAGCAAAGTTCTTAACCCGAGATAATATTTCTGGGTTAGCAGAGTCTGTAACCTGAAGTGTATGTTATCCGAGGTACCACTGTAGAAGTATTTCACATCTTTTCTCTCCCTGTCCTCCCACAGCTACAACCCCACCACAAAGACTCTCTGGAAGCTTGGGACCCCACTTGGACATTATAGGACAGGACCCAGGAATTGCCCCAAATCAGGAAGAGAGTCGCCCAACTAGGGGCAATTGTGTTCTCCTTCAGCAACACCTGTATGACTCATCCACACCACTCAGGAGTATAGTCTGGCTTTGCAGGGAAAAGTAGGGGAAGAGGGAAAGGGAAAGAGAAAGGGATGGAAAACTTTCCTCCCATGAACTTCCTTCCATTACTTTCATGTTATTATACCAAGGAATCCTCCTGCTCAAGTGCAGCAAATCAATAGGGCTACCTCTCTGGAAAATAAAGGAAAACAATTCCTTTCTGACTTTACTGTGATCTATATAAGGCTGCTAATTTGTTATCGGACAGCCGGTGGTGAGGTATGAGGGATTATTTAACACAAGCCATCCAAAAAGGTGTGGGATAAGTTTTTTAAATATCTACTTTCATTTAAATAAATACATACTGCCCATTCTAGTTGTTGAGAAACTACGTAAAAAGTTGGGTTGTCACAGGTTACCTACCTGTAGTTCATGTCATCCTATGTTGTTTTGAATGCTTGAGGATGGCAAGAGCTACATACAAAACCCAGGATCTCATTTCGAATGGGCTTTACAAACAATTTCACAATTCAGATTCTCACAGAATCATCTGAAGCTGAAAAGGAGTGGAATCCAGTGTGGGGGTTTTCCTCCCTACTGCATAACCAGCTGTTTATAAACTGTTGCAGATACTGTCACTTTTAATTGGCCTCTTAGAGCATGGAGGAGAGCTTTTCTTCACATTATAATTAGGTTCTTCTCCCTCAATTGGGGATAGTAAAGTGGTACCCAGAGCAGACAAATAGCAGGTTAAGCTGTAAGAGGCCAAAGGCCACTTAAGCATTTCAAAGGTTATTACTTTTTCATTAAAACATGCAGAAAATAATTACAAATCACAAGGAGCTTGTGAAAGGTTTCAAGCAAAAGCATAGCTATTAGAGGCAAGTGAAGTAGACAGGGAATTCAACTCAAGGCTTATTTACACCATTCGACTAAAGCGATATGCCTTCAGTATTTCCTGCAACAACAGAGTGTAGCACCAGACAGCATTGATTCTGCTTCCCCCCATCTTCCCCCCAGCCTTAGGGAAACACAGTTCCAACTATTCATTCTATGTGTACACCTACCTAGGGTGTCTGTGCATCCTATTTGATGATGATGATGATGATTTGTACCCCACCCATCTGGCTGTGTTTCCCCAGCCACTCTGGGTGGCTTCCAACAAAGATTAAAAATACATTAAAATGTCACACATTAAAAACTTCCCTAAACAGGGCTGCTTTCAGATGTCTTCTTTTGGTCAGAGTCTATCACCCTTTCTCTCTCTCTCTCTGCCAGTGGTGCCATCCAGGTTTTGTGGTTGCTTTTCCAAACATGGCTTTGCACAAGGGCATTTCTCAAACTGTAGGCACCCACCTCTCCCTGGGGTCTCGCCTGCCCCTCCTCATGCCTTTTTCTCTGTGTCTCCCCTTAAATGTCCTGTTTCCTTGGGCAGCTGCACAGAGAAAGATTTTATTATTTATTTATTTATTCATACCCCACCCATCTGACTGGGTTTTCACAGCCACTCTGGGCGGCTCCCAACAGAATATTAAAAACATGATAAAATGTTAAAAGCTTCCCTAAACAGGGCTTTCTTCAGATGTCTTCTAAAAGTCAGATAGTTGTTTATTTCCTTGACATCTGATGGCAGAGCGTTCCACAAGTCAGGCGCCACCACTGAGAAGGCCCTCTGCCTGGTTCCCTGTAACTTCACTTCAAGCAGTGAGGAAACCCCCAGAAGGCCCTCAGAGCTGGACCTCAGTGTCCAGGCAGAATGATGGGGGTAGAGACGCTCCTTCAGGTATGCTGGGCCGAGGCCGTTTAGGGCTTTAAAGGTTAGCACCAACACTTTGAATTGTGCTCGGAAACGTACTGGGAGCCAATGTAGGGCTTTCAGGACCCGTGGTCTCAGCGGCCACTCCCAGTCACCAGTCTAGCTGCCACATTCTGGATTAGTTGTAGTTTCCGGGTCAGGGGACAGTCCTCTATCTGAAAGACCAAGTATGGTTTAAAGGTAAAGGACCATAATAAGGGTGAGCAGAAGCCTTGATGTTGCCAATCAACACCTGGACAGCAGACTGAGAGGCACACAGGTTGCAGTTTTCCCCACCAATGTAATGAAACTTGGTGTATTTCTATTTAAATTAAAGCAATTATAGACATGCAAATGTTATGCAAATCTGGTTGTTTTTTGTGTGGGGGGGGTGTGATTCATTTTCTTTCTTTCGGCAGTGCATATATGACAACCCTATATACACCAGTAGAGGGCCAAGAGCAGTGTGCACTGCGTCCCTCCACACGATCCATTTTTCATTTGGCAGAAATTGCACAGGTAAGAAGGAGCGCTGGATATCTGCCCATGTTAACTGTTAGTGGCTAACTGCATTCAGTGGTACTGAATGCTCATTGTATCCATCCTTTAAGAAATAGCAACAGCAACAACAACAAAACCTATTTGCTGCATCTTCTAAATGCCCTATTGAAGTTTCTAAAATAAACAGAGAATTCTTTCCTAAGTTACACCTATATAGAGATATTCTCTCAACCAGACATCTCCTTTTCCAGGATCCTTATTGCATGTGATGGCTTTCAGATAAGTGACTGAAAATGGTATGGAGTAATTCTTGCTGGATTTTTGTACTGTTGGGAGCTTTGCAGATGCTCTTTGTGGGCTACAATATTATAAAGCCACACTGTGCAAAAGGCTTTCCTGTTTTCTTCAAACGAAGAGGAATTACTATGTATGAACAAAACCACCACTGTATAGGAGAGCAGTTACTTGCTCATAGAAGAAAACAGCGATGACCCGGAACTTAATTGTAGCAGAGATAGTTTTGTGCATTTGTTTTGTTTTTGTTTTTGTTTTTGTTTCCAAATGCAGGAACTCATTCAGGCTTGGTCAGGATAAAATATAGACTGGAATAAAAACTAAAATATGTGGAATACGAATAATATTTCCCACTAGGATAGCCAATAGAGTTTGTCAACTTTCTCATAGTTTAAATGTTGATTTTATGCTGAATTTTTCAAATGTGGAAACAAAACTGTTCTGTTTTCCAAGCAAAATCTCATGTTTCAAGTTTCCTTTAAATATACAATAATACTTCATGATGTCTGAACTCAGGAAATTGTTGCTTGGTTAAACTCTGGTTAAGTGGGAAGACAGCTTCAAACCATTGTTTCAGATCCTGGATTGTTTTCACTAGCTACAGTTTAAGCAAGCCACATTTCCTGGAGTTCAGGCATCATGGGGAAATGTGGTTTGTTTAAAAACAAAAGCATCTGATCTTAACTTCATTTGCATAGTGCTGGGATGGGGAACCTGTGGTCCTCCAAAGGTTGTTGGACAGCTCCTATCAGCCCCAGCCAGCAGAGTCAATGATCAAATATAGTAATCACAAACCAACAACACCTGAAGAGCAGCGTTTGAAACTCCCATTGTTCTAGGCACTTTTTGCAACAGGGAATTTCATTAATGTGAGCAGTTTCTGAGCTCTGGGCGCAGGACTGCGCCTATGATTTCAGATTAAAACTGCCACTGTTTTGTATTCTTGTTATAAAAAAAAGTGCGCCTAGACACTGCATTGCAGCACTCATAACTTTAGGGTGCCATTTAGCTCAGTTTCTAACACTGCTGAAAAAGCCATAGGTTCCCATCCCTGAATAGTGGGAAACCATGGTTTCACATTATGTCTGAAATGGGCTTATATTAGGTCAGTGACTAACGCAGGAATCGGACACCTAGCTGACCTTTATTCCATAAACCCTCATCCTACAAAAGCATGCATTTCAACCACTTTCTCCTAAGTAGTGTCATAAGCTCTTTACCTCCATCTCCTTCACAGAAAAAAACAGCAAAAGAAGTCTCTATGTGTTCTCTTTATTTACCTCTACTGTTCACTTACTCCTATGATCAAGCCATGATGCAGGCAAATAGCAGTGAACATATAATCTGTCTAAAGGAATAATTCTGCCCAAGCTTTTGTTGGGGAACTAGGAAGACCTTTGGGGACTAGATTTGACATTCATAGCCTCCACTTGCTGTACGGTTGCCTATGTGCCTGCTTGTGAGTGAGGTTCATTACATGGGCCTAACAACGTCTCACTCTGGATTCTAGACAGGACCCTGGAATGGTACTTACTATTCTCTTCCAACACGTAAAACTGAAAGGACCACAACTGAAGTACTTTACCATTATTGTTCTTCAAATCATGATTTCTTGCTTATCTCATCCTAACTCAGAAAAGATAGGACTCATTTACAGTACCTTCACAGCTGATTTATTAAAGCTTTCACCTATGAATATTAAATCCATTATCTATTCTTCCATTGTTTCCAGTTCCAATTATACCACTTCTCACAAAATTAAACCTTTTGTGTCAAGATAATGCTTCTGATGTCTGCAAGAAAACAATAATTGTTGCTCTTCAAAATTTAATAGAACGAAGATACGGTGTCTTATGAGTTCCTAGCAATTTGGCGCTGCAACTCTGCTCACTCTCTAATGCACTTGTTACCTAGAGGCAAAGTTCATAAGAGGAAGTCAGAACAACTGTCTTTTCACTACAGCAGTATTCTGCCAAAGGTCTAAATCAGTAGCTACAGCAGTTAAAAAGAAACCCCACAATATTATATTCTACTAAAGGATTGTTCCGACACTGCACTTTATATTCAAGCCATAACTAGGTTGTTCTGGGTAAAACTCTGCAATAGCTGCAGCATGTCCTTCTAGATCTTCCCAGAGGTAACCTAAAAAGTATTTACAAGATCCAGATTTGATCTATATAGCCGAATACTACAGAAAAGGTAGCATTTTTATCTGCAATCCCTTTATATGCAATATAAAATTAGCATATCCCCAAGGTCAGATAAGCTTGAGGATGTTCCCTTGCACTTAAGAATATTAATTACTCATTAATGAGAATATGAATCAGTCAGAAGATTATGGAACAGGTCTCCTTCAGCTCTAAACAGAAGGCTTATGCTAAAAGTTTAAAATTCTGCACCCAGCAAAAATGGATTCCATGAGCTGTACAAATTATGCAGGCTAACTAGATGTGCACATATCCTTACTTAGCCCAGTTTATTATGCTACTGCATAGCTGTCAACTTACAGATTTGAAAATAAGGAACCAGCAGCCTCGAAAATAAGGGATCTGGAGCCAAAATAAGGGATCAACAATTACTTTGATAAAATACATATTTTGTTGCGTGCAAATGGCTTTAGATACCTATTAGGTCCATAAATTACCATATAGCATATATTCAACACAAAAAAACCGCAACAATTTGTTGTTGACAAAGCACAGCTGGACATAGAAAGGGCCCCATTACCTTCAGTAGCTTATTTAAGGGACATCATCAATAAGGGACAGCAGCGGGACATGGCCCTGGGATAAGGGACTGTCCCGCCAAATAAGGGACACTTGACAGCTATGTGCCACTGCTATTTATGGGTAAGGCTTCCATGCAGAATTCTGATGCTTTAACCTCTAATCAGAAATCTGGATCACACACAACACACTCAAACTCTAGAATTTCATTAGATATTTTGGCTACTTAGGAACTCCCTGCCCATTGATATCACTTTACTCTTTTCAGCGCATGCTAGACCATTCTTGTTTAGACAAGCCTACCCAGATGCTTAGAAAGTTGAGGTAATCTTAATCTGTTTCAGTATTTTGACTTTTGTGTGTTTAAAGGTATGGTTGTGAATCTTTCCATTTTTTTGTTTTCGCTTTATCCTTTTGTAATCTGCTTTGAGGTGTTTTCCAATCAAGTGGTATATAAAGGTTATGAAAGAAAATAAATAATATTGCCACTGTCATGTCTATCTTTCTAGCCATACCTACTAAAAAAATTATACTTAACCACCCACCCCCCGATTCTTCTCAGGTGGTTGTGGTTAAATTCCTATCCCAGCTTTCTTCCCAAAGGAGCAGAAGACAGAAAACATCTAAACATCTAAATAATACAATTTAAGATTGTGGCCCATTTAAACACTGTTTAGAAACATTTGAAAATATTTTGAGCACCTAAAAATATTTAAAAGCTATCACATCCCCTCAGTTCCGAATTTCACAGTTGGCGTGACTGGTACATTTCAGTCATAAAATGCCTGGATGAAAACAGGAATACTTTAGAATTTATCCTGAAAGTCACCTCACAAGGGAGGACATTCTACAAACAGGGAACCTTCACCAAGAAGGCCCTGTCAAGAATAAACAGCAACCTAACAGCAACCAGAGGCAGCACTAGCCACAGGGTCTCCTCCACTGATTGTACAGCTCAAGATGGTTGATATTGGGGGGGGGGGGGATTTGCAGTCTCATAGCAATTTACCGTAAATCTGGAGAACAAAATTAAGAGAGAACTAATTTTTTAAAAAAACAAAAACCAGTGGTGCATTAAAAAAATCACCGCACTACATAAGCAGCATAGTAGCCGTTCTCCTGGGTGTCCCAGGGGCAATATGCATGTTAGTTTAACCTTAGGTCATTTTGTGCTTATGCGACTATTTTAATTTTAATCTATAAGCTGTTATTGTAGATTGTTTTAAATGTCTACTTCACTCTTGTGAAAGCAGTTTCAGTTGTGCTTCTTGAACTGGTCTTTGACTGTAATAATAAATTATTACTATTACTATTACAGCATAGTCATTAAAGTAACTAGCCAGCACATATCACTACCAGCAAAATTAACAATCTCTAGAGAGATGGTAAATCTTTGCCTGGTGCCAAAAAATGTCGGTCAGACCTTACTGGTTAAAGAATTCCACAAATGGGAAGCCATTACTGAAAAGGACCTCAGCAGCTCAGCCAGATGGGATACTGAGAAGGGCCTCCCATCATCATTGGCCAGGTTATTGAGTCCTAAACCACATGGGATTAGGGCTGCCTAATCGGAAGATCTGACCTCTGCGCTAGTTTACGGTAAATTCTGGCACCTCTCACTTTAAAAAATAAAGCACCATTTTAACTGTGACCCATTTTCAAGGCATTCTTCAGGGCAGCCAAATAGTTTTCATGTAAATGGCAACACATCCCATATGCGCCTACCAATCAATTATAAATATTTGCCTAGACTGGCATGAGATTCATACGCATGATGAAATATTGTCCATTATCAAGCATTCTATCCATTAATCTCTCACATGATTACTATTGCATGGGACATCCAGATGAAAATAATTCCAAGACACAAATATCTACATCTCTGATAACTCCAGTGAAGCCTAAGAAGAAATGCAATAGAGTGTAACAAGGAACTCCAAGGAAGTCAACTAAAGTACATGAACTGAAGCTATATTTTTTTCTGAAAACCAATCAATCAAGCTGTTCTTTCAATTTCATTCTGTCCTCAAGCTGTATCTTTTTCTGTAAAAGAAGGAAAAACAACAACAACCCAAACACAGACAATTTTCAGCCTACGAAGAAACATCTAATTTTCCTGTAACAGAAGTCCTACCATTGTCAAGTTTTACAGTGCTCAAGTCATCCATAGATGTCAAGCACATATTTTTAGCAGAGTGCTTGAAGTAATCTGTCCTACTGCAAATCCATTTGCCAGGTGCCTCAGAAAATATATTTCCTCAGTGATCTTTTGAAAGGCTATTTCTTTCTACGCACGACACCCTTATTTTGAGCTACACATTAATCTGCCAACAGTAGATTGATTGTGCAAAAATTAGATGTTCAGCTTTAGAGTGTTGGGCTATGGTCTTTTTTTTGTGTCTTAGATATAGGAAGGCAAAAAAGATCCAACACGGGTCGCTAATTATGTTTTACAGCAATATATTTTATACGTCAGGCCTGCAAAATGCCTTCAAAGCAGCTTGCTGCAATATTAATAGATATTTAGGAAGTGCAAAGTTTTATTTAGCAACAAATTAAGGTGCCTTCTTTTTTTCTTTTTTTGCTGTGACTGCAAATACCAAACCATTGATTGAGTTCATGTGTCAGTGTTAACACAAACTTAACTGCCAAAGCACAGATGTAGTATACATGGCATAATGCACACTGTGCTGAGCTATTAAGTTAGGAATCTGTCATAAACACCTCTTTACACGCGGAAATGGCCCTGTCTTTGCCAGAATTCCTCCATATTTGCTCCTGTGTCCTAGCTTGTGTTCCTTGCTAATGAATGGGCTAAACATCGAAACAGTTCCTAGTCCCTAAATCATTCCAGCTTTTCATACAACAGACTCCATAATGGCACAGACATGGGAATGCATAAATATGGTGACTCATCCAACTTAATACCATTTAAAGCAAGTAGCCAGCACCTGTAACCCTGGTGAGAAAAGAGTGTGGATGTGCAAGGATTATTGAGGAACACCCCCTCCCCTTTCACTTACTTCATCCAGATCATTTCTACTTTGGCTTGGGCTATTCCCTTCCAGCAATAAACTGCCTGTTTTTCTTTTCTCCACACCTTATGTCTGTTCACCTACTTCGTGGTATGGTCACTGCAGCACAACACTGCCCCACCGCCATTACTGGATGCCTAATTTCTGTTCTCAGTGGCTGGCAGGGGACATCACATCCTTCATCACCTGCATATGGGGATTTGAATTCAGGCCCTCCTGTAAACTGGCCAATTATAGGCGGGCCTGGAAGCGGGACCTAGTGGGGGCAGAGCTGCCTGGGACACCTTCCTGAGTCTTCACTCAGATCCGCTCCCCAGGCTTAAATAAGGCTCATTTCATTGTCTCAGGACCTCAGTCAGCCTATGGATTTCTCACCCTTATTGCATTGCTGAACCCACCCACCAGAGGGGATGGTGCCTTCCATACAAACTTGCTGTGGCAGAACTTTCGACTGCCATATTCAGGGCCAGAGAGGAATTTCTCCTTTGGACTAATTGGCTCTGTCTGAGGGTTTTGCCTACCTTATAGCAACTGTCACAACTTTGGTGGGTAAGGCATTGGGTAAAATCCTTAATCAAGGATGGAAGGTTGTAAGCCTTTGTCTTTACCTGCAATGAATCGGGGTATCCTATTAAAGGGATCCTAAGGGAAGTGGTTCAGTCCATATGTCCAGGCAGGGACTGAGGGCCATAGTATCTTCTAAAGTGGCAATCCTGTTGAGGTTGCACCCATTTGATGTATGTCTTAGGTCAGCCCCAAAGCAGGACTGACCCCCCAGCAAAATCTTGTAGCAGGTGGGCTGGTTGATACAGGTGATACCCAATGCCTAAGCCAAACTCACTTTCATCTGTAAACAATAAAGTTGTAACCTGATTTGAACTGAAAACACTGTACTGTGGTCTTTTCAGCTTCCACAAACACAGCTTCAATAGGTGGTGAGCTCAGAGTGCCTGGGTACGCAAATATTTTTATACACCTGTATACCATGACCCTCCCTTAATTGCCTATTTTCTAAAATTAAAAGGCCCCAAATATTGTAATATTTCCTCACAGAGGAATTGCAACAACACTTTGATAATGTTGGCTGTCCTTTTCCAGCTCTACAATATCCTTTTTGAGATAAAGCAACAGTATTCCAAGTGTGGGCACACCATGGACTTGTATAACAGAATTTATCATACTGGTGATTTTAGTTTTAATCCTTTTACCCATTTTTTACATTATTTTCCAGTACACAATGTAAAAACTCCTTTGATATGTCAAGTCTACTAAGGACAGCCCAAGCAATATCCTTTTTAATTAACACCTTTCCAGTCTCATCTCCTGGCTCAAAAAGGTGTTATGAGTGCCTTCCTGGCTACATGAAACTCAGTTGATTGGCAAATGACAGGCTGTCTATCAAGACCACCCAAGCTAGAACGTAATAAATATGGTAGCTACCTCGCCCAGACAGATGCTTGCTCGCAGATATGTCCTTCCCTGCTCCTTGCGAGGGAAAAGAGAAGTTGTGGCAGAAACCTAGTCAAAAGATAGATGTGTGCACAACTGGCTTGCCTCACAAGGCAGCTGTGTGCAAGACTTCCTTACAAGAGTCTACACATGTACAGTTTGCATGCACATAAGTGTAGGATTAGCGGGAAGCCAGGACACTTCGTTGACAGGTAAAACATAGCTAACTCTATTTTCATATTTGCCACCTCTGACCTCCTTGCTCAGTGCCATCTACTGGCCCTTGTGCTTATACAACTAACACCCCCACCCACCCACCTCGTGAGGAATGCTTAAATAACATTGTGGCAGCTTTCACAGTGGCTGTGTACACATTCCCATCTGGTGCACCCCCACCTCTGCTTTGGGAAGCAGTATGCACACGACATTAGCCAGAATCCGCATCTATCCAGTCGCTTCTTATGAAATACTGCAGTTTGATGCACTTCCCCACAAACCAGCTTTGATCCGAACTGAGAAAAAGAGCAACCTAGCTGCAGTAATGCACACATAGCCTAATTCTAAAAAGTGCATTGTAACATTAGTTAACTCCCTTAATGTGGTAACAGGCTGCCTGTTCATAGGGAGGAGACACTTCCCCTATTCACCACACCTTGTGTCTGTATGGGCAGAATCCACTAAAGGCTGCTTAATTTTGAAAACTGGATAGTTCATTGTGTTGAAGTCCAACATATTTTTCACAGAGAGCACTTGAGACATTCGCATACCACAACTGCTATTTTAACAGCTGCCACGGCAGGAAAATGTTGTTTTCATTTTCAGCGCTATTCTGTCAAATTATTTTTGTAGAACACTATAAACCATTTTTAAAGCACTCACAATCAAATTCTATCACCATTGTTCTCTAGAGACAACTTGTTTATTGAAGAAACCTTTTTAAAGACTATTTTTCTTAAAAAAGAAATCTGCTTATTTTTATTTCACTTGAAATATTTATAGCCTGGTCTCTTAAAATGGTTTACAAATGTAAAAATCTAAAGTTATCACTAGAATTTATAGAGCTAAAGGAGCAGAACAATATCACTAAATGCCATCAGCATCAACCCATATTAGAAGCTAACCCAAGAGACATCTTCAGTTTCGGAAGGTCAAAGAGATGGACTGTGATTTTTGGATAAAGGAAGAATGTTGCAGAACTGAGTGGCCACAACCGTAACGACCATGCTCATGGAAGGCCACCAAGCTCACCTGGGGAGATGGAACAGAACTTTAGTCACAGGCACAACAAATAAGCTTCTGTGCCAAGTACCAACATATATTCGCTTCTCTATGCCTCACAGAACTGTAGAGTTGGAAGGGACCCCCCCAGGATCATCTAGTCTCAACACACAGTCCCCTGTCCAATTTGAAACCAGACCAGACCCTACTTAGCTTTGCAAATGTGCTAGCAGTTTTATTGCAGCACCACTGGGAGGGATATGATCTGAGGCCCAAACCAAATGTCTCAACCCAACTGAGATGTAAAAGTAGCCCATTCTGTGAAGTTAAAGTCTCAGCTGCAAAACAATTAGCACACACTTTCTGAATAATAATTTTCTGCAGGCTTTTTTTTGAAGAACTAGAATAGAATCTGACTGCGTTCCATGACTACTTGTGGAGCT
Source organism: Podarcis tiliguerta (assembly GCF_965153285.1). NCBI lineage: Eukaryota > Metazoa > Chordata > Lepidosauria > Squamata > Lacertidae > Podarcis > Podarcis tiliguerta. Next base: position 42,015,298 of record NC_139534.1, read on the forward strand.
GGGGAATTATTACGTTTGGAGTGAATGTCTTGTATTTTCAAACAAGTTTTCCTTAAAATGCAGACGTATGCACTACTGAGGGAGTTTCATGGCAACGACAAACAATAGCTCTCAGCCTTGGAGAGGAAAATGTTACTAAAGTCCTGTTAAAGTCTGTGCAAATGAATGAATGACTGTCTGCTTTGTATGTGTGTTTAATCCTTGCTATGCAATTATACTATGAAAAGCCTTGCCTTTTGCCACTCAAACACCTGAGTAGTAAGAGAGAATGAGAAAGAGAGCAGGTGGACACTAGCTACTACCTTCCTGCCTCAAAAGCAAAGAATGAAGCCAGGATGGAAGAAGAGAGATTTCATGGTCATTTCTGCTGCCAAATCCTGTGTCTCCTACTGGTGGAAAAGGTCATTTTCCTACTTTCTCCTCCTTCTCAACCACACAGTGGAAGTCTGAGCAAAGGGATGGACAACTCAGGGCAAGCCTACAATTTGGACTGTAACTGTGACTTGGGGAAGACTTTGACCCTTTTCCCACTGCTGTGGTCTGGGGATTGGGGGGGCACATCTGTATTGCAGGGGAGGTCCCATTTGGTCCAATAGAGCAGTAGTAGTTGTCATGGAATCAGAGGGAAAGAGGCAAGCAAATGGAGCAAGCAACTGGAATAATGGTTTGCAAGTGTGCACTATAATAATGATTAAAAAATGGAAACTGGTTTTACCAAAAGCTGTGAGTCTTCCTTCCAGGTAAATATCTTTAGTGCACACACAGTTTCTCTTTACACTCTGCTGGTCTCCGAATTCTCAGAAACACTGAGGAAAGCCACAAGTACAAAACTGTATTTACCATAGATTAAATATACCACAGCACTCTCTTTCAGCATGCACTTTGTGCAACGAAGACTCTTTTCAGTTCCCCATCTGGCATTCCTTCCCTTCTCCCATACAACCACACTGTGGCAATCACTGTACCGTATGTGGTTTACTGCCGAAAAGTAGTACATGCACCAGTATGAAGAACCAAAACCTGTCATCTGTGATACTTAACCTGATGTTTTTGATCCCTCTTGCTAGCTTCAGGCCCACATGTGAAACACCTTATTGCTCCTCCACAAATAAGTTACATATTTCAGTATTTTGTTAAAGCAATCAACAATGCCAAACCTTCTTTTGTTGGTGTACTTAAAAGCAGCCTTACTAAAGAAAATTTAGATCTAAGCAGCATCCACCTCTGTAGCAATTTTAACTTTTGGTTTCCCAATGCACTTCTTTGGTCATAGAATGTACCGTGTGCTTTCCACATTGCAAAATTTACAGCACTTTCTCTTATTGTGGATGGGGTCAAGAGTTTGGTTTATAACCACACTAAATATTTATATACAGACAGATGTCTTTCTGCGGAAAACTTCTGACTTCACACAAGTGTTGGTGCTTTTAAGAAATCTGGGTTCTTGAAAACTGTTTCTGTGAGGCAGCAGCTACATGAAATGCTGAAAGGTTTTGGGGGTTTGTAAGTTAAGAAGAAATTAATCAATACATTCTCAAAAAGAGAGAGAAGACCAGACAAAGACAGAAATGAAAGGAGTTAGCCAGACATTTGAGCAGTGGTTGGGAGAGCAAAATTCCACTGCCATTTGATGTGTTTCCTAGCACCCTGGCTCCAAAAGAGTCAATTTTGGTCTGGATAGGCAAGCAAGTAAGGATTTAGTTTGCACAGGGCAAATTTAATAGTCTCCTACTCTATTGACATGGACAAGGAGGTAATCCCTTTCCACTAGTCAGCTAGCATGTAAACACTCCACTTCCATCTTGTTGTTGTTTATTCGTTTAGTCGTGTCCGACTCTTCGTGACCCCATTGACCAGAGCACGCCAGGCACTTCTGTCTTCCACTGCCTCCCGCAGTTTGGTCACACCCATGCTGGTAGCTTCGAGAACACTGTCCAACCATCTCGTCCTCTGTCGTCCCCTTCTCCTTGTGCCCTCAATCTTTCCCAGCATCAGAGTCTTTTCTAGGGAGTATTCTCTTCTCATGAGGTGGCCGAAGTATTAGAGCCTCAGCTTCACGATCTGTCCTTCCAGTGAGCACTCAGGGCTGATTTCCTTAAGAATGGATAGGTTTGATCTTCTTGCAGTCCATGGGACTCTCAAGAGTCTCCTCCAGCACCATAATTCAAAAGCATCAATTCTTCAGCGATCAGCATTCTTTATGGTCCAGCTCTTACTTCCATACATCACTACTGGGAAAACCATAGCTTTAACTACACTGACCTTTGTTGGCAAGGTGATGTCTCTGCTTTTTAATATGCTGTCTAGGTTTGTCATTGCTTTTCTCCCAAGAAGCAGGCGTCTTTTAATTTCGTGACTGCTGTCACCACTTCCATCTAGTTCCAATCAAACCAACCCTTGCTGAACCTTTGCTGAATTAAGTTATAATGGCCCATGTCCTGGATGAGAAGACTGGGGATTCTGTCAGGGCCCTAGTTTCACTATGGAATGGTGAGATGAAGAGAGACAGATAGCATTCATGACCCCATGATGCTCCCTGGCTTTCTGGGGACCTTTAGACAATTAGGTAGGTCAGACAGGAATGGCTGGTGAGGAGCAGCGTCATCACTTCCCTGACTTACTCCATACCAGTGTAGGCACCAAGTAAGCACCCACCCTCCCTGTCAGCCACTTCTGAGGCCAGATGACCAACAGAATATGGGCAGTGTAACTGCTACAAGCTTCTGTTAAACATCCCTGTGGTGTTTAATATTCCTATGAAACCACTGGAAGACGTTAGCAGAGGATCTGGAGTAAGGTGCTAACAATATGCTGATGAAATACCATCCCTATTTCTTGTTATCCTCCAAGTCAGCATGGAAGGAAAGTTCATGGTTTCCCTCCCCAGGATTCCCTTCTCCCCTGAATCTCTCCCTTCTCACGCTTGAGGTCCTGGATGCCTCCATCCCCTTCTGAGTCTCACTCTCTCTTTTTCTCTTCTTCCCTGAGCTTGTGCTTGACTCGTTTGAACATTAGACCATCACTCCTCCAATGTTCAAACAGAAGGTAATAATCGGCTTCTCTCCTCCTCTTTCAATGTCTTTGCTTGCCTTCTTTCAAGTCCCACTGCAATTTTCCCCCTTCTTTCCACCTCCTTTGAAGCCAAAAGTTGCACCATGTCCCTGTCATTGACAGCAGCCTGTCCATTGAACAGAATAATCCTCAGAAGCAGTTCCCCTAGCTACCCCATTTCAGCACTCAGGTTTGGAAATTCCTTGCAAATGGTTAGGTTCACTGTCATATTTAAAGACACATTTCCTGAGCAAGCATTGGAATAAAACACTGCTTGTGCTAATGACCATCATAGTAAGATTTGCACTGACTTCATGAAATACCACTATCTGTGTCAAAGGTCCAGAGCTGAGAGGCCCACAGTGACATATATGGACAGGACTGTGCAAACCTTATACAATATTTACCAGCACAAATCATGTAAAATATGATGGTGCTGATATATCCTAAGATTATGTGCACATAACACTAGCATGCCCAAGGCAAGGGCATATGTCAGTCACTTACTCCAGGGATGTCATACATAGCTAGATGTCAAGGGGAGAATAATTCAGCACACTTCTTTGTGCAGTAAAAAGGCTTATTTCTCTCATAATCACTTATTAGCTTCAATTGTTTCTCAACCTTTTAAAATCCCTCTATATTTACTCTGCCTTCCTGAGCCCACCCCCATACCCCGATAACAGCTCTTTCTTCAGATTTAAGATGGGAAAATGGAGTGAAGGAAACAAAAGCATTAGCATTCTCTCCTCCCCAGCACTACAGATACACTCCAGGTTTTAATGAAATATGTAAAGTGGTCCTCAAACTCTGCCTAAAACCAGCAATACAATGAACAGGAAGACCTCTTGTGGCCAGAATCTCACATATGTTCACTGGCAGGTTCTCACAGAACATTAAATCATGGTTTAATACATTATGGTTTTCTAAACCATGTCCTAGTGTTATATGTGAATCTTGCTGGGCAGCTATAGTTTGTTTACTGCCCTCCCAAAAAACATGATCTGAAGCCATGGTTTGTTGTTTGGCTTACAAACCTTGCTTTGATTTTAACTATGGCTTGGTGTTGTGTGTGAACTCAGCACCTTTCCTTAACCATAGTTTGTTTAACCATGCTAACGAAACTACCAATGCACAAGATAAAAGGAGCTGTAATACATACCAAACTTCAGAGAAACAAACTATGATTTGTTTTATTTGATTATCTATGGGGCAAATAATGTGTAAATCATGGCTAGTATAACAACGATTTAGTGTTATGTGTAAACCAGCCAGAATACTAGGTTTTAACTGCTTTTAAATGAAGTGTGCCTATGGCTTTGCTGTAAGACTCTCTCCTCCCACAGTAAGCCTGTCTCAGTTTGAGACCACTAATTTAATGAGAAAAGGGTACTGCAGAACTGTAGAAATTATGGGGCAAATGTTGTAGGAGAAACTACACCAAATTTTAGCCTTACAAGTTTCTCCCATACATTACAATATCCACTCTAGAATTTTTTCACCAAGCTTATTTATACCCTTGCCTGCCATTTTTATGTTCTTGTTCTTGGGCAGATTCTAAATATCATATAGAAAACATTTCCTCACATATGCGTGGTTGAGCGCACACACACACATACTAAAATGTTTTCAATTTGTTTTCATTATTTTTCAAACATTGCACCAAAGCATAGCACTAAAACCACTTGTATTTCAACTTACACTCTTCCTTCTTGAGTACTAGATTTATGAATTTAATTTCTGCTTTATAGAAGTTATCACTTTTAACAACTAGAGGAGAGAGACTCTAAATTGCTTTTATTGCTGCTAGACTCTTCAACACATCTTGCTCCGTGTTGTCATTTACATTTCACATTAAATGTGAAATACATTTGGAATGAGCAAATATTTGTTTTAATTTGACCCATCTGTTAAATGAAATTCAAACAGGCCTGCTACATCACAATGTTTAAATTCAGCAATTTGTAAACAATATATCTGTTCATTCTGCCTGGGTTAAAAGCACCCTAAAGCATAATTCTTATGAAAGCCACCACTTCAAAATGTATTATTCTCATGGATGCAGGCCATGGTTTCTGTCTTCTGTTCATTAATTTATTTTCTAACCAAAGTTAATTAGTGAGACTCATATTAAGAGAGTAATTTGAAATACAGCACAGAAGTCAGGGAGGAGGACACTAAAAACCCTTCTCCTCCCCCCCCCCCTTCCTCAATAGACACTTGTAGGCATTAATGCAAATCTGCTTGCAGACAAAATTATCACTAGAAGTTACAGAATGGCTTTCTTTTTCTTCTTTGAACAAAAGTTTTTCAAACAAAGAAAAACAAATATACCTTGAGAACTCGGTGTATTGATAGGTCCAAGGAAAGATCACACATGCTAATATTGCTGTAGCATATGAGGATAGCAACAGATAACAGGGTCTTCATATTGAAGAAATTTGAAGCCCTGTCTTCATCTTACAGAAAAGGGGGTCATTCCTGACTTTTGACAAAATTACATTATTGTGTTTTCAGATATTAGAATCTTTCAAAAAAATCTTATGTTCTGTATGCCAGTGGTGGGTAGACTCAGTCCTTGGAAAGTTCACTTTAAAAAGGAACTAGTTCTAGTTCAGGTACATCCTGTCCAAGTCAAGATGGGTGGCGATTGAGGGAGCAGGTGGCCAGATGCACTCCTTTAAGCAGCGTGTCCACATCCTTTGGTCACAATAATCAAAATTAATCCAATACAGATGGAACAGACAATGCTCTGTATGCTGCCAGTAGACTTGCTCTAAATGTGGCATCCAACTCTGTTTGTATCCAAGACCATTTCCCCCCCTCTAAGTGCTTTGCAAATTTGTTACAGCCAAGGGTGGCAGAGCAATGCTCTCTTGCACAGATGACAAAGCCCATTCACCATTTGTAGATACATCAATGCTTTTTCATCACAACCACATGGTAGGCGTGGTAATGCAACCTTACCCTGGCCAGGGTTTACTAGAACCCTGAGATCAACCAGATGCAAAATACATGTGCTTAGAATTAAAGAATTCTAAGCCCAGAACTGTTTTCAGCATCAGAACTGAATGTAGCGCAGAGTTCCTTCACACAAAAATCCACTTAGGTTATCCTAAGCTTTTTTTTTTCTACTTCAAAAGTATATTATCTGTGGGAGAGGGGCATTATTTCATTGCTGCTATTGGTAAACAATTGAGAGTCAAAAATCTTTTGCAATCGATCACAAATCACCCAGAGATTTTCCAATCAATCTGGATTTGCTGTCTCCCCACCCCTCCTCTATACTATGGAAGATAAGAGAGACAAAACTGAAGTCCCTATGCTCTGTCCTGTTAAAGTATGTGGATATTTCTGAATGTCTGTGAAAATGCAGGCAGGGAAAAGAACATGGCCTGACAGACAGGAAGGTAACAGTTCCTAGAATATGGCCCATTGTAGCGACCCACAGATTAACTTCCAGTTGTTCAAGTCCCATTGTGGTACCATCACCTGGGAAGGCGACAAAATAATGTTCAAAGGCTGTAGCACATCTAGTCACAGTGATGTTGCTCACCAAAAGAACAGACAAACCAACCCAGGTGCAAAAGCAAATCGTATGACTCATCCAAGTACACAGCATCCTGATAGTATATGGAAACACTAGAAAAGGTTAATGTGAAAAGCAACAACAACCAGATAGCACATAAAAAGAGCTAAGTGTTGAACCAAAACACACAATGAAATCACACTTGGGTTTTTGAAATGGCCCTTCTTTCCAGGCCTGGTTTAACTTTGTAGTACTAAACTGGAATCATGTGTAAAGGCGCTGCAAGTAAGAAAAACTAAGCCAATGTGAGTATAGCATTATGGCTTAGAAACTCAGCCATCAAGTCTTCTGTTGTTCACATCATGCCAGCCACCAAGAACTGACCAGATGCACTTTAAAGGTAAAGGGACCCCTGACCATTAGGTCCAGTCGTGACCGACTCTGGGGTTGCGGCGCTCATCTCGCTTTACTGGCCGAGGGAGCTGGCGTACAGCTTCTGGGTCATGTGGCCAGTATGACTAAACCGCTTCTGGGGAAGCAGAGGAGCGCACGGAAACGCCGTTTACCTTCCAGCCGGAGCGGTACCTATTTATCTACTTGCACGTGCTTTCGAACTGCTAGGTTGGCAGGAGCTGGGACTGAGCAACGGAAGATCACCCCGTTGCGGGGATTCGAACCGCCGACCTTCTGATCAGCAAGCCCTAGGCTCTGTGGTTTAACCCAGAGTGCCACCTGTGTCCCTTAGATGCACTTTAGGCAAGCCTTTATTTCTTAGTTGTTTCTCTCCCAATGCAGATCTTACCTATGAAGACAACATACTGACCTTCCTCACAAGGCTTACTAATATAATATATGTGGAGTGCATTCTTCTTCTTAGCTTTAATAATGAAAGCGGCAACAAGTAGTATGGCATTTTTCATCAGTCACTGGACCTGAACCAGCCTGTTTGGTGTAGCACATATTTCCATCATAAATCCTATCGTCTTTGCACAACCATGAATATGGACTAGAAATATACTTACTAAATAAAACAAAAGGCCACAATAAAGCAACCTTGATTATATATTCACCACTCTCTCATCCCATATTTTTTTCTCTCTCACACACACCTGGCTTCTTTTTCGTCTGAGCATACCTCTGTTGACTGCATACTTCTCCCAAACTGATGGTAGATTACTAGCCCTTGCTACAGTTCAAAACTTATCAGGGCCTCTCCAATACAATCTATTTTTTAAATAGAGCCAGCACTGACATTTACTGCATCTGGGATTTTTGGTTGGAAAATTCATTCTATAGACAAGAAACGAGCAGGGGCTTTTCACAGATCATAGCAAAAGCGTAAAGAGCTAAAAAAAAGCAGAGGATGCAGTTATTAATCTATGTAATCTATGTAATTTGTGCCCCCTTTATCACACCCTTTACCCCTCCCCCCAAATGTAGTGGACCTCTAGAAAAACAATTTTAAAATCTCCTCTGGTTTGGTTGTGCACTCTGGTTTGGTATGTTAGCTGATTCGTTTATTGTAGCGCTTGCACCGTACAAAGCAGGCCAGTGAAAACGAGGAATTGCAGCAATTCAAGCAGAACATGATGAAAATCACATCTAAGAGCTCTCAACAAGATGCTGAGGCTACATGGATCACAGCCTGGAAAGATTCTCAAGATGGTGAGATGACAACTTGATTAGATTTAGTCTGAAAAATGTGGCAAGAGAGATCAGAATCAAACATAATTCCCAAGTTATTGGTCTTTTAATAAGCTCTAGGTGCAGGGAGGGGAAATTCCAAGAAAGGCAACTATCTGGCTGGCTTAAAGTGATCAAGGCCTAGCAAAAACAAATAAGTTGAAAGAAAGGCTTCCAACTTTTTAAGAGCCCCTGCTCTCATACCTTTAATGGCAACTTCGGCATCTGAAGGTTTCTTATGGCATGCCACTGTCTTCACATTTAGTGACAACCTCCTTGAGAATATGAATGGCTGCTGCCAGGCATGTGACTGACTCAGGCTAATAGTCTTGTAAAGAGGCAAAAGAGGCAGGAATCATAGTGCCCAAGGAAAGGCTGCTCATTCTTGGGAGTAGTCTGGAGAGTCCACACGTCTGAAAACCAGTGTCTCCACAACTGCCACCTCCATGCCAGCCCAGAGGGTGGAGTGGGATCTGGTGGGCTGGGCATCATTATGAGCCAGACTCTAATCTTTGCCAGGACAGTTTCAGTTACCAGGGATTCTGTTAAAGGCAAATGAGCAGGGCTACAGTAAATGAAAGTGGCCCTGGCAACAACCCAAATCTCAGGTTTAAGCTTTCTGAATGAACATATTTGAGTAACATTTGGAGCTTGCAAGGCTCATTATTTGTTTCTGCTTGTTTGTTTGTTTTTGGGGTGGTTTTTTTGGAACAGTTTAAAAACAAACAAAGTCTTTTAATCAGCACTCCAGTCCTGAACCTATTTGTTCAGAAATAATTCTTAGTGATGCTAGTGGGACTTTCGCCAGGTAAAGGATTTACGATTGCAGCTTAAGGCTGTGATTTGCAAAGGGCTCCTCATTCTTTCCGGCAAGATCAACATGTAAAAAGCTTCCTTTCCTTGAACCCCATTCCATACATCTCCCCCACTTTGCCTATAAAAATAAAAAAAACTAGTTTCGTTTATCTAAAAATGGGGGATAAGATGTTATCAAGCAGCATGACTAGTAAAAGCAAATTGAATTTCAGGACTCCCGCTTAATTCAAACGAGACAAAAATTATAACACTACACAAGATAAGCATTTAGCTTTAAAACTGAAATATTTAAATCAAAAGTGCTTTCTTTAAGTGATGATGGGAAAGTGGGACAGGATGGGTAGAGAAGCCTGTTGAAAAGCTGAGTTACTTGGTTCTGTGCATAAAGGAAAGGGAAATGCAGCTGAAATGAAAACCATTCCTCTCAAATGCACATTCTGAAGGCACTAATGCTTACTTTAATATCACCACCGCACAGGTTCCATGCAATTTATGCCATTTGCTTTGTGCTGAGCAGAATTATTTCCATAATGAATAGGGAATGGTGAAACACTAAAAGGGAGATGAAACCCACCTCATTTTCCCATCATTTCATCCTGAATCAATTCCACCCTGCCATTTGTCTTTCCTTTTGTAGCTGCAGAGTCATTACCAACACACACACACACACACATGTACATACACAGGGTCTTACCTAGGAAGAGGATAGTCTGTTTCCTGGAACTCCTGCCATCGGGATTCTCGTTTTTCCTTAGGTACTGGTTTTGGCTTTCTCTCTTCCCTCTCACGGCTAAGGTCCCTTGTTTGTGGATCATAAGGGCTTTCATCATATTCCGGCACATAAAAGCCACAGATACCAACACTACGACATACACAATAAAAGCAGTGAAGATACCAGACTGGAAGGCCTTCCATCGAGACGACAAGCTGGTGCATATGGTGACATTTAGCATCAAGTCAGGCATGTGGTGCCGGGGTTTGGGTTTGCTGCAGGGAACCAATCCTCGGTGGCCCTGGATGGCTTCCAATGGGTACTCTGTGCCCATCGCAAAAAGAAGAGGTAAGGCCACAAGGACAGATGTAATCCAGACAAAGGCAATGAGGATCCTCACTTTGCAGGGCCCAGAAGCAGCTTTAAACCTGAAAGGGTGGCAGATGGCAATGTACCTTTCAAAGCTGAGAGTGGCCACATGCAGCACCGTAGCATAGCTGCAGGCCTCAAAAAGGAAGCAGTAGAGCTTGCAGGCGAGGTTGCCTTGAGGGGTGGAGAAAGGGGTCCAGATCATACTGAAGAACTCCACAGGCATCCCCAGCAAGAGGACCAGCAGGTCTGAGCATGCGAGGCTCACCATGTGGTCTGTGACTTCTTTCTGCAAGTAGCCCTTCTTCTGCAGCAGTTTGGTTGTCCGGATGGTGACACTGTTGCCCACAATGCCTGCCACAAAGATGACAACGTAGATAAGGGCTAGGGTGATCTTGATCCATTGGTCCACTTCAAATTCTTTAATGTGGGTTTCATCAATTATATCCCAACAATCCTGCTGGCTGTTTCCTGTCTCCATGAGCAGAGCTAATCACAGACAAACACACAATGGAGGAAAGAAAGACAAAAGGTGGGTCAAAACATGTCACTGATCCAAACATCCTTCCTAACAAAGCTTACAAGTTTACTCACAGGCCAAGGCCTACTGCATTCTAGGAAGCTTATTTCACACAGGTAGAAGCTGTGAAGTAATAGCAATGACTCACCTACACCCAAACAGGCAGCACAACTTTTTATTCTGAATCAGCACCTCACACCAGTCACATTAGTGGATTAGTCAATCCAGGAAAGAGATGAGACAAACCATTATTCGCTTTAAAAAGAAGAAGAAGAACCACGAAGGAAATGCTTCTTTCTTCTAAGTATTGTTTCTGTCCTGTACCTAATTCCTCCTCACACGCTTCAGGGTGCATCCAATTCTTCCTGATGGAAGGAAGGCTAAGCCCTTCGGGTTTTCTCCAGGCACTCCCTGTTCCTTGCCCCGCCAGCTTCTGAGTGACGAGACTTCCCTCTAGCCGACAGGCAACCACTTCCGTCAAACATTAACTTCTAGCTGAACAGCCGGGTGGGATGTGGTTAGTGACTGAAAAGATAAGGTGGCCAGAAAAAGGGACAAGGCAAGTCTGGTTCCAGCCAGCTAGCTTCCTCTGCCCTCCCTGAAATCTGATCTCTACTCCTTAACAACTGTGAAGTGAAACCTGACAAGGAAAATAAATAAATTAAATAAAGGCAGGGCGTGGCTGCAGCAGAAGGAATCTGGGTGTTTGATTTAGCCCTCTTTCTCAATGTCCTCTGTTTACAGTACTTCACGTGGGTGGAAGTTATTGCAGCTTTCCGTTTCCTCGCCTTTTCTGCATGGGAGATTACTGTACAGGTTTTCACGTCACGAAGGAGGAGAGGAAAAAGAAACGATTATTGCTTCAAATGCCATATGAACCTGGGACTAGATGAAGAATAGGAACTCTGCAAGGCTGTGATGGTTGATCCCATTGCTGGTTTAGAACACAGGACTCCAGAATACATACGTGCCTAAAATTACAAAAAGCTTCCTGCAACAGACAGCATGCATCCCCCCCCCAAAAAAAAGACGTATAGGGGTCTAGCTTATGAAACTCACCTACTGCCAATAACTTTTAAACCCCAATTACATTGTTGTTAAAAGGCAAGTCAAGAGCCTTCTCTAAACAGAAGTCATATTTAAGAAATTGGGCTAATAATTTCCAAAATCCATTATTTTATACTCTCAGTGCAATTCCAGACATGTCTGCCCATTCCTTCCACTTAGTTCAATGGGACTACCCCCTGGTAAGTTGAATTTAAAGCACTTTCAGTGCAGGTTTGAAGCCCAATAATCCTGGGAAGTGTAGTTTGATAAGGATTCTGGGAAGTGTAACTATGAGGGGGAAGCTACAGTTCTCATGATTCTTTGGAGTGGGTCATGCTTTAAATGTGTGCTGAATGTGACTCAAATGTAGGGTGTGGGTCTGCCCATAGTGTAATGTGGGATAAACTCTTCATACAAACCCTTAATAGCATTATTTTAAGATTTCCTTCTTTTCCTGCTAGATAAGAGAAATACATATAGATAGCAGTCCTAACCATGCTTATTCCTCTGAGCCCTAGAGGGAAGTGAATTTAATGCACACTATATTTTTTGTTTCCAAGAACCTCTCATGGTAACCTCCAGAGTTTTATATTTATAGATTAGCATACCTTCACATTTCAGTGCAGGCTACTTCACAGCTAAATAGAATCACTTCCAGAGGACTTTCTCCAGACTACTAGGCTCAATCTACTACAAAATCTCAAAGCAACAAGTTCCAGACTAAAAATTGTTATAATTAGAAAAGGTGGGCTTGCTTTTTAGCTATTCACAAGAGTGGAACAACAGATAGCTATTAAACAGTTCTCATCATATTCAAGGTGGTTATCTTCCCACCCAAAAACTTAATGAACAAAAGATGCCAAAAAATCAGCACCTGTTCCAGCTGATTATTCATGCAGTCCTATTTCAGAGAAAAACCTCTTTCCTCCAATCTCTGTGCCGCTTCAAGCCCTCTTGCCCCAATCCTCCTTCCTTGTGCTTGATAATTCAAATTTGTTCTGCTCAGACAAGCTTTCTATTATTGCCCAATTTCTTTCACTTAATTTTACTTTATAAAAGTGTGAACAAAGATTACATATGCATGGCTGAATTGTGGATATGAAACAAATTAAAATTTGCCCATTACCAGGGGCTGAGGAAAGAGAGGAACTAAGGGCCCAGGGAAAATTGTTGGTTCCCCCACAGACATACTTTCCGATCCAATTATATAAAAAAGCACCAGTTTTGTAATCTCAGTATGATAACATATGTAATCAGATTGTATTATTAACATGTCTTCTAGTAAGAGAGAGGTATGGGGTGAATTTATCACTTCCTCTACTAGCTTCTTCCCCACAGCAATTGGGAAAGGTGTGTTGTCTTCTTAAGAGACCAGTTACAAGAAGGAAAACCACCTTTATTAAGAGTTTGGATTTGATATCCCGCTCCCCGAAGGAGTCTCAAAGCGGCTAACATTCTCCTTTCCCTTCCTCCCCCACAACAAGCACTCTGTGAGGTGAGTGGGGCTGAGAGACTTCAAAGAAGTGTGACTAGCCCAAGGTCACCCAGCTGCTGCATGTGGAGGAGTGGAGATGCGAACCCGGTTCACCAGATTACGAGTCTACCGCTCTTAACCACTACACCACACTGGCTCTCAGTCCAGTTTAAGAATGATTTGGTTTACAAACTCCACAAAACCGGAAATAGTGTCTTCATTTGAGAACTTTACCTTGGTCTAAGAACAGAATCCAAATGGTGGAAGGGCACTGACGGTGGGAGGCCTCATTAGGGAAAGCACGCCTCGGTTTAAGAATGGTTTCGGTTTAAGAATGGACTTCCAGAACGGATTAAGTTTGCCAACCGAGGTACCACTGTACTTGGATGCACTGGGACTGTTTTATGCACTGGGCTTGTGTATATCTTGTTTCCTGTTATTGCTAATTCCCCATTAATCAGCTTCCATTGCCATCTTCAGATAGCAAGACCTTCCATATTCAAGAAACAGGGCATTTCTCCACTGCATGACATCTAGTTAAAACCTAAATTTGTTTCTGTATAGGCATTTTCACTTAGTCTACCCTACCACCAAAAGGTTTGGAAGAAAAATGTCTGGTTCTAGAAGGGAAGGAGAGTAGCGCAAGGCTTTGAATATTGGTAGTTATCAATACCAGCGCACATAGTCAAACATTGTGGCTAACAAGTGGAACAAGCAACAAATTGTTGCAACATATTTTCTCTCTTAAAAGAGTGCTCATTTTCAGGGTTCCAGACAGATATTCCATCCAAACTGACTTACCTACAGTCCTGTTGATACCCACCATAAGTGTTTGCTATTAGAAGGAGTGATATACCGGTAGTTGACTTGAGAGGAGGTAATAATATATTTCTTGTAATATAATTCCAAGAAGACAATTTGCTGCAACTTCAAGATCAGGTGTTTTTTTATTCTAACTCCCATCATCCCAGACCACAGACTATGTTGACTGACAGCAGTCTAGAATCTAAATGTGGGTAAGATGCAACTTAGATGTGCTTAAGCCCAGATGTGCTTAAGTCATTTCATCATCACAATTCTACTCAAAAGCAATTCCCTTTGAGTTCAATGGAGTTTACTCCCAGGTAAGTGGCTAAAGATTGCAACCTAAGCATGCATAATTTTGTGTAGGATTTGAGAGCCTGAAATATATATACGGTGTGTGTGTGTGTGTGTGTGTGTATAAAACACCTGTAATTTTGAGCAATAACCACCTTCAAATATGTGTTGTGGAACTGATACAAAGCAAAAGCAAACACCACAATATCAACAGTAATGCAAATTATGACTATTCTGTCTCAAAATATGTAAATTGCTCTGATGCTAATCAACAATGGTCTTCTCTGCCATTGTTTACCTATATGAGCTTTAGGTGCTGATAATTTTGTAATAATATTTCTGTAATTGGTGAAGGTAGGGACGCGGGTGGCGCTGTGGGTAAAACCTCAGCGCCTAGGACTTGCCAATCGCATGGCCGGCGGTTCGGATCCCCGCAACGGGGTGCGCTCCCGTCGTTTGGTCCCAGCGCCTGCCAACCTAGCAGTTTGAAAGCACCTCCGGGTGCAAGTCGATAAATAGGGACCGCTTACTAGCGGGAAGGTAAACGGCGTTCCGTGTGCTGCGCTGGCTTGCCAGATGCAGCTTGTCACGCTGGCCACATGACCCGGAAGTGTCTGCGGACAGCGCTGGCTCCTGGCCTATAGAGTGAGATGAGCGCACAACCCTAGAGTCTGGCAAGACTGGCCCGTACGGGCAGGGGTACCTTTACCTTTACCTTTTAATTGGTGAAGAAATATTTCTCCCTCATTAAGTTAAGTTAATTGTATTATAAGCATAGTTGCAGCTTTAGAGCCACCTTATGCAGTGCTTTTTTCTGGGGGTACCCAGGGGTACACATACCCCTAAACATTTTGTGAATCTTTATACTTTTGTCCATTTACAGTATTTATTTTCCCCAATTTGAACTATAAAATGGTGATTTTCTTGAGTCAAAATGAGATTACCCCTAAACATTTTTTTAGAAAAAAAAAAGAATCTACCTTATGAATATTGTAAAAACACCACATTCAACATATATGGACACGCCGCGTGGCTGCTCCACAGTTAAAGAATTCCATTTTTCTGGAAGCTGACAAAACCTGAGCATTTTCTGCAGTGTCAACCTTATTTGAACTCCTTAATTGTAATTTACTTATATATAATCTTTCAAAGTGCAGTTACCTTCCCTGACCACTATTCCCTTCTCTTTTCTGGACATGAATAACATGGTCTAACAGGGAGAAAATCAAGAGCTACGACTTCTCTTCTTGCTGCAAATAACTCTGTGATGAGAAATGCAGCTCCTGCTAAATATCTCACACTTCTGGTTCTTATAGGCAGGCACAGGAGCCTCTGTCAAAAAAGAAAGTGGTTATCTGTGCCTTCGGGGATAATTGAAGAGAAAAAGATGGGGGGGGGGAATATACTTATATTTTAAAGCCTAGTGGATTTAATGGTGGCTTGCATTTTAATGTTTCTGTGTGTTTTTAATATGACTAATGTTGCTGAGCTTCTTAAAAAAGAAACCGAGTCCATAAGTTCCGTCGTGCGAGCTAAGCATTTCGTGTATACGATTGCAATGGCAAAATCTCTGCCTGTTGTAATAAGGAATTGCATTCCTATATAGTAGTAAATGGCACTTAGAAACACCTAGATGATTTTAATGTTTTGCGACATAGGCCATTAGCTTCCGAGGTGGGTTTTTTTTTGGGAGGGGGCTAAGAAGACCTTGAATTATAATTTAAAAAAAAATAAATCAGAGCAGTGTTTTCTTTTCTTTCCCCTTGCTATTTGGAGAAAGATAGGAAGATGTTTGGGTGCATAATAGTTTGCACTCTCAGCAAATGGCAGGGATGTGAAAATGTTTACAGAAGTGCTTTGCAGTCCTTAAGGTAAGTATGCGCCTGCACTGGTTATCTAGAAGGGACTGAATATAAAACATTGATTTTGTTTCATTAGCATCCAACTATAGAGGCAGGCTGTCATCAATCAGAAAGGAAAGTGATATATAAACTAGGAAATTAAGATAATGCAGAAAGCCCATAAAAATGGAGATTATTTGCACACAATGCAGATTTAGCAGTGGCATCTCATTCTGCCCATAGCCTACAGGCCAGTCAACATTAACTCCTCTAATGATACATTTGCCTTATAAAGTAGACAAGGGGCTGTAAAGCACACATCCATTTTCTAAAGAGATAAAATAGTTTAGCGTGCCTGTGGTCACATGTGCGCAGATTCTTTTTGAATTATGTATAAACTTCTTTTTTAGTATCAGTGTGTACTGGGTTGAGCAAGTGTGCTAGATCAAATAAAATCTGGAAATGAAGAATAATAGGAATGTTCATTCTCTGGTCTATGGAACATTATAAAGATGGACTGCTGTGGCACGAGGGGTGCCATACATATTGTTTTAGGGATAACTGATAGCCATGAGAACTGGCAACTTAGGGCATGATGCAGTCAAAGGGAAAAGCCAGTGTAGCATATTGGCTGAATGTGTGAGCTACACATCAATTATTTCCTGGTTCAGTTCTCACCTCTGTCATTATGTGAGACAGTCTCTCTTGGCCTCGCGCCTTCAGTATGTGACTCTTCAGGGCTGGTGTAAAGATTATGCATACAAAGTGAACACTTCACAACACTTGCCTAATCTGAGTGAACTGGAAGAAGGAAAGAAGCAGGCAAACACATTATTACACACACCTGCTTGACTCATATTTGCACCTCCTGTTGCCAGAGTGATGTTTTTGGGTCCCTCCAAATGTTATCATTGTACCCAATGTTCAGAGGAACTTGACATTATCCATGTGTGGAGAGGGGGAAATTGGTTTGTTTTTGAATCCATTGCTTCAAAATTCTGTTTTTCACCCAGTTCTTCTCTTTTCTACATTCTCAGGTGTCATCTCTCGTGGATCCATTAATTGATTTTTAAATTTTTAAAGAGTTTTATTGGAAGTGATGTATTATATGAATGCTATGAAGGTTGGTCTAAAAGCAGGACACAAATTTAATTAATAATACTTAGCAGATCTGCCATTGATCTTTAGTGGCTCATGCTGACATTGCAGCTATCAAGTTTTGAATATGCATGTGTGAAACCACACATTATACACAAATGCATTTAATGTAGTTCATTTTAAATAAGTAGGGAGCCTGTGCCATACCACATGCTCTTTGCTTTCAGCCTGCTCAGATTGAAGAGCTTTCCATCAGAAAGCTAGCCTGGCTATTCCAGGAATTTGCATCCTTGCTTAGATTTTGACACTTGCTGGATCGAGGAATTAGAAGGGTCTTGGCATTCAGCCTACTGCACCCCCAACTCACAGCAAAATATACTTTGTCTTTTGCCCCCTGATTCCTCGCTCTTAACTCCCTGATCAATCAACTGGCTCATCATGACCTAACTTTACATAGCCTACATTTGAGCCTTAAAAAGTTTCCGTTAGGAACTGGATGGAGGACATCAACATAATTTGACAGATGCTGTCCCATTTTAGGTGCCTTTTTACAGATTTCATTCTCTTGCCATACTGGAATATAATTACATGACTAACTCCTATATGTAGATTTCTCCCCCAGTTGTGTTATTGTATCCTTGTTTATGGGTTCTTGGTATCCAAATCTGCATAAGCACAGTATGTTTATTTCTCAATTACCATTCAGCTTGGGAATCCCTTGCCTCAGAATGGCTCCCAGAGATTATTAATTTTCCATTGTCTTCATATTTGTTTCTCAATAGCTGTGCTGTGCATATGCAAATGTACCCTAATTGGCTCTTCTAATCTCCCTGTCCTGATTGGCTTTTTTTGTCTACCATCCTCCTAAATTGACAGTGACAATAAGTCCGCCTTGATCTTTCTCTTTTTTTGGGTGGAGCCTTAGAGGACACAAGTGAAAAATCTCAGAAGCACAGACAAAAATAAGGCTGTGGAACTGCTTAAATGATCAGTGGTTCATTTGGGACAGTGTGATTTATCCTTCTCTGTATCCTTTAAGTTAACGGATTAAGAAAGTTGAAACCGTCTCGCTGGATCAGACTGAAGCCCATCTCATTTCCACATGGCCAAGTTGATGCCTCTCGGAAGCCTAAAAGCAGAGTGCCCTGGCAGGGTTAGGAACCTCTGGGCTGCAGGCTGGATCCAGTCCTCCTGGCCTCTCTGCCTGGCCCTCTGGTCTCTCCACAGGTCACACTCCTCTAACCCCCCCTTCTCTGCCCCCACCGGCACTCAACTCATTTTGTCTGGAATGACAAAATGGGAATATATGAACTTGTTTGCTTGGATGGAAGGGGGTGTGTATGTGTAAATACTTATTTTTGCATGGTTTGAATACAATAATAAGAGTCTCATTTTGTTGTTCCACCTATCACTGCCATGTGGTTCTGGGAAGGGGATGTGGCACTCTGGCTGTGAAATATTTCCTGCCCCTGGTGTATTGCAACATCCTTCTCCAATTATTTATCATACATCATCCAGCAATTAGCATTTATAGATGCATAGAATTGTAGAGTTGGAAGGGATTCTGAGGGTCATCTAGTGCAACCCCTTACAATACAAGAATCTCAACTAATGCCAAAATCATGTATATTTAATGCATATTCAAAACACACTGAGTGCAATGGCAGGCGGGATTGCCAAAGACTTTTCCCCACATGCCAGCCCCCTTTCCACCCTCTTTTTTTTTTTTTGCCAAGTGTATAAAGCTGAATACTCACAAGTTAAATATGCATAAGTTGTGGGCTTACTGTATGTAATTGAATCCCGTCAGAGAATAGCAACAGTCTGCAAGTCCCCCAGGGCAGTGTGTGGATTTGGACATATCCATTGCTCGAGTGGAGAAGGGGCAGAGGGAAATATGGAGGTGGATGGTGGTCAGGTCATAGTAAGGTAAGATGGTCTGACCACATATTGCTCATTCTACCTTATGACCTATTACCAACCAACAATGTAATGTAAGCCTGCCTGAAAACCTGGAGAGGTTGCAGTTATACTTGGTTGGTATTCTAAGGCTTTCAGCCTTAGAAATCCCACTGTTATTTGTGTGCACAGCAAAAAAATGCACCACTGCAGTATTGGAGGACTCTCAAAACCCCAGGACTGGAATGAGACCTAAGTTCTGAGCTAAGGCAAAAGGCCACATCAGAGGAACAATGGGAACAGACAATTTCTCACAGGGTATATGGTTGTGCTAGACTGAAGGGAAGAGGATGAAGCAAGAATATATGTCCTAATTTGCGGTTTAAACTGGCCAAGAGCATAACATTCATTCTGCGAAACACCTTTGGAAATGAAGAACTAAGAGTCACTTGGATGATTGCACAAAAAAACCTGCTATGCTTGGTGCCACATACGAAGACGTGTTCCAAGGGTTATATCTGACGTAACCAGGATGGCAACAACTACTCTGACACTTTACTCAAGCAGTGATGGACTTTGGGGTTTCAAATTTCAGCAGCATTCTGTGCGATGCCAAAATTTGGCACGCACCCCCCCCCCCCCCGGCACCTCTTGTGATCCATTCTAAATAGTTCTAAATTCTAAATCCTAGTTGTGGTGGCCTCAAGCCTCCACGCCCTAAATCCGCCTCTGGCTCAAGCAACTTGTGACAAAATTGTCACAAGGGGAACCTGCCAGTAATGTTCATACATGTTTATATTGAACTATATGGGATTTCTCATCCATCCCTATGTGTACCAGCCTGGACTGAAGCCAGATCAGAGATCCAGGGAAGTAGACAAGGCTGTGTAACTTTTAAGAATTATACTTCTTAAATGTGTTGCCCCTCTTAGTTGGCTGTGTGGTCAGTCTTCTTACACCAGCAGCAGAGTTCCCCTCACTGATGGGGAAATGACATCAGATACCCATGTTTGTGTCTACTCTTTGGTTTCATTGTAGTGGGAAGAGCATTACGCTGGGGTAGCTCAGTCGGTCAGCATGAGACTCTTAATCTCAGGGTCATGGGTTTGATACTCATGTTGAGCAAACGATTCTTGCACTGCAGGGGGTAGACACTTGTGGTCCCTTCCTATTCTATAATCCTATGACCTATGATCCAAAATCACACTTAGTTTTGTTCCAGATGGCGAATTTGTCTGCTTGCCCTGATGGATGTTTATTGGCATTAAAACAGTGTCTGTCCACATGCTTGAGATGATGCTTTTTCCTCCTTTGCTGGATCTTAAAAACATTTATCCACAATGTCTGCAATACATCCTTCCTCAGTACAGAATAGCTGTGTTAATAACAGGGGACATGGCCTTCTCAGTTAATATTAACAGAGTTTCAGCTGTTCCATAAATGGCTATAGAATCTTGCCTTTAATTCCTTTAAATGTAAGTTCAACAACTTCAGCTTATCACATCCACAGGACATAATAGAGTCACTCTTAAAAACCCATCATCTTAGGTGCTTTGATCTCTGCAGATTCTGATTATGAACCTATAGGATTAAGCATTCAATTCAACGGAATATGGGTATGCAGAGGTTTCTCATCAGTGGTGGAAGAGTATTGCAATTCATAACAGCTATTGTTGTTGAAAGGTAGTGGGCGTTTGAATTTGGGAGCAGGGGGTAAATTAATTCTGTGAAAGTCCTAGGCAAGACTTTGAATTCTCTATTTTGTGCAACGTTATTTGTTTCAGTGATACACTGCACATCTGCTGAAGGAAGGAAATCATTGCTAATGGGAATCTTGTATTTCACCTCTTGTTACTTTCTGTACTTGAAACTTGCATGTCCATCTCAATAATTATAGAGCCATTCAGCCTTCACTTCAAAAATCAGCTAATAACATTTGCTAGGGGCGGAAAAAGACAGTGTACTTTGTCCTGCTTCAAAGTAAAATGTTCCAGCTGTGTCACTTCTACAAGAACACATGCATATGTACCTTATGCATACCTGCTATCTACAAAGTATCCTGGACTGAGTGCATGAAATGCTCTGCGTCTCCATTCAGTAGACTAATATTTTAGTTGTCTGCTTGTCAAATTTGTATCCCACCTTCCCACCAAATCATGCTCAGGGTGTCTGCTGTAACAACAGTAGAAATAAAAGAAAAACAGTTATCTAACCTGCTGATTGCGTTGGACTTTAAGCATGGCTAATTAGACCATTGGTATGGGTGACATATAACCCTCTCTTCATCTCCTCACTTTGAATTCTGCATCTTGAAATTGTACTTGGCCAACCATGTCTTATCAACCATTAACCTCCATGGTAAGCAAGGAGTATGCAAGGGGTAGTTGGTACCCCAATTAGTTGACCTTTGCTGATTCTCATTGAACTATGGTGGCATTCCGCCTTTGTATGCTAGACCATTCACTCAGCCACCAACCACATTTCTGCCTATGGCTCTGTCCATTTCCAGTTCTTTCCACTATGCCACACTGATAGACCATGAAGTGTATTACTTACAGAGGCTCAAGGTGCATGGTGTATAAAATTTGTACATCACACTGTGCGCACATTGAATGTACAGTGGTAACTCGGGTTAAGTACTTAATTCGTTCCGGAGGTAAGTTCTTAATCTGAAGCACCACTTTAGCTAATGGAGCCTCCTGCTGCCGCTGCACCACCGGAGCACGATTTCTGTTCTCATCCTGAAGCAAAGTTCTTAACCTGAGGTACTATTTCTGGGTTAGCGTAGTCTGTAACCTGAAGCATATGTAACCCGAGGTACCACTGTCTAGAATATGCACACACACAATTGCAATTATTTATTAAAAAGTGTGTTTTAATGGAACCGGGGATAAAATTAAAGTCAAACTGGGATTAAGGAGCGAGAGGGGAATTAGAAACATCAGCGCAGATTGAAATGCCATCAAGATTTGTAAAATGGTCCATTCCTAGTAATGCTTCTGTAGAAAGGACAGGTAATGTTCAGTTTCCTTGTTCTCTTTCTACTCATGGCCACTAGCTTACAGTGTTCCCACACATACCCATGCTTTTTAAAAACAACTGCCGCGAGTAAGCAACTGTCTTAACTATGGGTGCTAACTTGACTATTTAGTAGCTTTTAAAAAACTGAATATACATGTAATCTTTCTATAAAAAGGGTCAGGACAATGGGATCAAGATTAGAGGGTGGGCAGCCACCTTACCTGGTAGGTGGTGAATTCCAGCAGTGGAAGTGTTGGGTCTGGAAAGGGGGGCAGTGAACACAAATTCTTTTATTTAAATGTTCGAAGGTATAAAAGCCTAAAATACACGCTGTTTGCATCATTAGAATTCTGTTATTAAAAGCTGCATGCTGGTAGAAAGGAGCCACTTTTGTTTAAAGATTGCATTACAATGCTAATTTTATTTTTAGAGCTAATGCTAGACATTGTGTATTCCCCTCCTGTTTGTTCTCCAAGCACTGCAACATTCATAGCACACAGTAGACTTTCATAATAATCACACTAATGAAACTTCTAATGCAAATTCTAAAGTATTAGTTTGTGGGAAATATACCAGACTTCCAAAATAACACTTTCACCTTTAAAATGCCGCTGCAAAATCTTATACTGTGAAATCTGAACATTAGAATTGGGTAATGGATCACGTGACCTTTGTAGTGGCGCCTGGCAACATCCTGGGGCGTTGCCATATGGAGAGTTTCTTGCTGTTTGTGTGTACTAAATCAGAGGTGAGGTTTTTTCTCAGTTTCCTCTGGTTTGCAAAGGCACCTCACACACAGTAGTGCACCTTTGTGCTTTTTATGCTGAATGATTGTATGTTGGTTAAGCGCACCAGTGTATTTGAGCATATGAAAAATCCTGTTTCAGTGTTGTGTCTTGCTGAAGTTGGCCTTTTAAAAAACAAAAATAAAATCTCCTTCATTTATAGACCTGTCACGCGGGTGACATTTATTATTGAATGCACTTCTATTGGGAAAGGAGGATGCAAACCAATTGAGCAGCATAGATTTTCTTTCTCTGGCAAAACAAATAGAAGTGAAAAGGTAATCAGGGTTTCATTCAAACCAAGTAAAGAAGCAAAGCAGCCCCATACTCTGGTATGCCAAGGGGAGTGAGATACACCATCATTACGCTGTTACTATGCAGCAAGAATGTTGCAACCCAAGGGTCCTGGTCTATCCAGTTCTTAATGGCAACAGAAGATAAATGAAATTTTGACTAATCCAGGAGACAAAAGGATTTCCTATCTCTTTTTCATTATTTAGTCTCTCTTTTTAAAGGATCTAACACCACTTTCAATTTTAGTATACAAATACTTATGTACAGGAATTATAAAAGGTCTCTGGTTAAAATGACTGATACACAAGAATCATGTTGATTACTGGCGTGCCATCGCCATCTTACTTTGCTGCATGGAGTATTTCCTACCCATTCAAGATTCGGAGTCTCCTTCGCTTCTCCCTGTTGCAATCAAGCTTCCTAAATAGCATCTCCAGCAGTCCCTCCCCAAATCTCCACCCCCAATCTGGGTCCTGCCTTTCCATGCCATTTTGCATGATGAACCACATTCCCATTTGGAAGTTCTTAAGTAGCACTTGCACATGGTTGAATTCAGATAGCTCACCGCTTCTCGAAGAACATTTGTTTTCATTAGCTCTTCAGGATGTAGTGGGCAAAGGATTTTACCATGTAAAGTAAATTCATCTGCAGCATATTATGGAAATGTTATATTCCCCTGGGAAGCCATTGGAGTACGGTGGGTTGCAGGCAACGCTGAGTAAGGCTTTAAAACTGAAATAAAGTCACAGCGATTTAAATTCTACTTCTCAAGGAGGTTAACACAGCCCTCTGCTCTTCAGACCGTCAATGGGTGTTGGATTCCACATAAGCTGCTAGGGATAAAAAAGCTCTGCATTTATCCAAGAGCTATTTAACATGTGCCTCCTAGAACGTGTTAAGTTGGGTGGTTGAGTGTTGAGACTTTTGTAGTTCTGCATCCTAATTCCCATTGCAAATTTGCATCATACAAAGCTGGCTGTGAATGGAAAGAAGCAGCAGCATCCTGTGTATAGAGAAATGAGCATCTGTGTTCTGGTACAGGTAATATTTCATTGTTTGCAGTGAATGTGAGGTTGTGGACACACTTCCAATTACTCTCCATCCAGTGCACTCCCACTGCTGGTTAGGAAGTGGTGTACACATGGCATTAGTCACAATCCATATCTAGCCTGTGAAATACTAGTCTTATGAAAAACTGCATTTTGATGCATTTTCTCCAAACTACCTTCTATCCGAATAGGGGGAAAGAGCAGCCTAGCTGCATTTTAAGCCCGTAATGTGTATGGAACCTAGGTGTGCTGCTGGGGTTGGGGCGCAGGGAGGTCCTATTTCTGGAAAGCACTACCAAAAAAAATCCCAACTGTGGTAGGGGTGAGCAATTTGCTGCCCAAGAGCAAATTGCATGATGCTCTTGGACTAATTTAATAGGAGTGGAGGAGACTCTCAAAAGGAGTTCAAGAGGGTAGAAAAGGTAAAAATGGAGAGGAAAACTTAAAGCAGTGGGGCAATGGAAGAAGAGATAAACTACTAAAGACTCAGATAGGAGTTGTATAAAACAAATACATTTATTAAACGTACCTCTGGTGGGCAACATGTCATGCTCCTTCTGTGGTAGTTTGTCCACCTTTGGACCCCACCTGCACTCAGCTCTTACCTGTGGTTCCTAGAAGCTGTTGGCATGCGACAGCAGCCACACCATGGGAATGGCTTTGACTGGCTGGCTAAATCAGGTGAGGGTAGCCAGTGGGTCTCAAACCCTCAGTGAATCAGGGACTTCCCCTGCATGTGAAGACAGGCTGCAGCGGATTGAGCAGATGAGACCAATAGTGGGTCCAATGGTTAAGAAGGTAGTTTCTGCACATGCTGTAGAAGGAAGTGAGGGGTAGATGGGGCTTGTCAACCTGTGAAGGTAGCTCATCTAAGAGAAGGAAAACTCTGATCCTAAAGATCCACCGCCTTGCAGGTTATCTTTGGGAGAAGAAAAAGCTAAGGAGTGAACCCCACACAAATCTGGAGTAGAGTCCCTAGGGCGGTTGGATGGTGCCTTGTAAGCCGCCTTCTTGCAACTCCTGCAGCCCAGCTAGTGCTGAATGTATTACTCTGTTTTCATTTGGACTACATCAGAAAGGCTGAGAGCAAAGTCTTGTTGTCTAGGCAGCCCAGGACCTCCATATACACTGCCCATGCTTGTGCCCCAGGGATGTCACTTTGATGCTGCTAACCCTGTGGTTTGACTTCACCCCTAGAGGCACACTCCATTGTCTCTTGAGACGGACAGATGCCAACAACAACATCAAACTCTCACCCTCTCTGCGTGCTAGAATTGGGGTTGAAGGCAATTTCCTTTATTCCATTCCCTTTCGGTGACTGTTTTGCACCAAAGACAGCCTGTGCTGTGTTTTAGCTCCAGCGAAATGCACCAAGGAAGCAAAAGCCTGAGTTCTGTGTAAATTGGCTTTTAGTCACAAAGCTTGGCTGATGGGCTGCACTGGTGAGTCACGGGTTGTGCAGCTTCATATTTATGACTTTCTGTGAACTGATGACAATGTGTTTGGTTTTAGAAGATCACCACATCTGTACTGAACACAGAATACTGGCAACGATCGTGTGATCACCTCCCCATGGATTGTTGGGGCTCCAACTCAATTCCCAGTTGCAGTAAGTTGGGCACATGATATAGGCATACAAGCAGCTAGAAAACTGTGTGCTTCCAACTCACTGAATTTGACTTTTTGCGTCATTCTCTGTATTGTGATTAATTTTGGTCTCAACGTGCCGTTGCTAAAAAAAAACATGCACAGCCTCACTGTAATTTTATTCCATTAAAAATGTTTCTCATAGCGCACTGAGCAGTGATTCTAGTAACAGTATGTCATTCTGAGTTTCGTTTCTGGGTCCTGACAGTCCCAACTGTTATAATCAGAGTTTGTTGGAGGGCGAGCTCTCTCTGATTAATGCTCATTGTTTACCTGTAGCTGCTTAGTTAGAACTGGTTTGTGTGCTCCTGGTTTAAGAGAAGGGGACAGATATGTACTGAGACTTGACTGCACTTGGACATTTTGAACTCTGTCAGTAATCATACTTTTGCCAGCTGTGCTCAGAGAGACCAAGTTGTACAATGCTTATTAGACAAAGCTAAGCTTAGGAGGCCTTGGCCTCAGATATGCTTCCTACATGTATTGTTGCCAACTGTCAGAAGGGGGGAAAATAATAATCCGGCTGGCTTTAGGTCTGCTGGAGCCTGTTGCCAGATGCTTTCGTGCAAGAGCCAGTATTTTAGGTTGGTTGCCAAAGCTTTTCAGTAAAAATCAGTAGTGAAAGTTTTTATCTAATGCAAAAGCTTGAAACATAACCTGTAAATGTGCACTGGGATATTTAGTTTATGAGAGAATGAAGAGTGTCTTGCATGCTCTCCAGTCAAGTAACTTGTACACAAATAGATATGCTAGGGTAAAGTGTGCATAAAAGTGCATATATTAATGAAAACAGCATAGAGAAATGCATTGTATTTGTATATTGCTTTGCAAATATATGTAAATTAGGATATATTCACATTTAAATGCTGGTGAATTTTTATAACATGTACCTGTATTACAAATTAATGTGGGAATGCAGAGAGCTAAACTCAAGACTGAGTAACCGAGAGAAACCAAAATTGACAGATTTGCCCATCTCTAATCTCGCATCCTGATTTTGAACAGCAAACTGAAACAGTTCTTGGCGTTGGTGGTGTTTAAATTTTCTGTGCCAGACTGAGAATTTAATTCTGCCTTGGTGCAATATCCACGTTGGCAAAACTCTCCTGCAGTATACCCCACTACATGAGTAGATATCATTTGGAGGAAAGTATTTGCATTTTGATAGTTAATGAGCAGCCACTAATGATGATGATGATGATGCAGCCTGATTTGTTTGCAGAGGGATTTGATGACAAGCAAACTATAGCTCTCTTGAAGGACTGTTTCAAATCTTCCAATAGCTCTTTCCCTTTGCTTCCCACATTTCCCGGTGCATTTTCCTATGACTTTCCTGTGGTTTTGTACCACAGGAGCTCCAAATCAGCTTGATTTGTGCAGACTGAACTTGCTAGGATATGATTGAATTCCAACTGACAACAGTGACAGTCTGGAAGCGCCCTCCATGGTACAATACACAGCTCTACTGCAGCTCTGATGGGTTCCCTTCATTATATAGTGGTGAGCTGGTTCAAGAAAATATAGAGACAGAGAGCGGACCCTTACTTTTAAAGCAGTTAAGTAGCCAGCACTGGTCTAAAAGAGCAGGAGCTGAGTAACGCTGATATTTTTAACACTGACCTTCTTATATGAAAGCACACATTCTCAATTATATATCTATGGCATGTTAAGGTATAATTCATAAACTATCAGAAAGGACTTATGTTTAATTGAACAGTGATCTGTGACACAACCAAGATTTATATGCGGCTCTTGTGTTTGAATGAATGACGGGGGGCAACATCATACACCTTCTGTGCATACCTACTTGCGAAATGCAGCCTCAGTGCATAAGTTGATGAGAAATATAATCCTGTCAGGAACCTAAAAGTGGAGCCATATGAGACTCTCATTGAATATTTGACCCACAGAAGTCTTCACTGGCAGAAACTTGTGTGAAAACAGTGCTTACCTTCAAATTCTATTTTCTGTTGCGGCATTATAAAATGGGGCTGTGACAGATCACCCTCTTATCACAAATCGGTTTAAGACTCGAGATTTCCTTCTGGTTAGGAATATGCTGGTAAATGTACAGTACGAAATAATTTGTATAAGTTGCATTTAGCTTGCCTGTAGACAGCACAGATGAACAACCTGGCTCTATGAAGGACTATTTCAAAAGCCCAACCATTTCCACTAGGTCCTCTCAGCTTCTCCCTTCATGATCTCCATTCCCTATTGCCCTCTTTCTGCCTTCACCTCCACTCCTGTGAGCTGGCTTCTTCATTCTTCCCTCTGTTTTCTCTCTCTCCAGCTCTCTTACTGAGTCTTGTCCCAACCAACAACCAGCTTGGAGCTGGATATGGCCGTGCCTGGCCTTTATTCCAGAAGACTCTTCCCAGTCCAATGTTACTATGGCTGACAGATCTTTCCCTGGCCCATCATTAATGACCGGTGAATGGAAGTAGAATACTGTATATGCTCCTGGAACTAAATGTGTAGGTCCTTTGGACTCCTTTTTGAGGGACTTGCTCATAACCTAGGCTTGGAGGCAAGCTATCAGCCTTTTAACATCACCTTTTAACTATCCACACAGCAAATGACTCTCTATTTCACACCAGTTGACTTGTATACATACTTTTATAACATTCTGGACAACTTTTTACCTGAGGATGTACTCACACTCCACAAGGACTGATTTCAAAGTACTAATTTCCTTAGTTGCTTCCAGCTCAATATAACAATACTGCCGTCCCCAAAATGCATTGAAAATCCAGTCACAGTTTATTTTGTGAGGGTATGAGGATGTGAGCAGGCACAATGAGTGTGTCTAGTGAAGGTGTGTGTGTGTGTGTGTGTGTGAGAGAGAGAGAGAGAGAGAGAGAGAGAGAGAGAGAGAGAGAGATCAGATTAGAAACAAATGCTCCAAGTGTAACTCACAGTTTTGTTACCCTCACAGCTGGTCTGAGGTGACTAAGGGCCATATTCTACAAATAAGACCTATCAGTGCAAGGATTTACACCTGTGCAATGAACTTTCCTCTCTCTCCTCCTCACAACACACACCTGCCTTAAGTATGCTCAAGAGGGTAAGGGCACCCCTAGAACAGATTTAGGGGGGACACAGAGAGAGGAGAGGGGGAGAATGCACAACCAGAAATCTTGGCACTGACAGAATGGTGATATGCTGGAATCCACCCAAACTATCTTTAAATGTACTGTACTAGATCGTCTGGATAACCCAGCAGAAACTACCTTGGTTCTACAAGACCAGGCTCCAGGTCTGAATAATGGCCATCCATTTGAAGGATAATTACCTAGCGGTGAAGGCAGCAATGGCATTCAAAGACTGGATGATTCAGTTTCTCTGTTTCAAGAACTTATTTGTCCAAACTCAGAACAAACATTGTCCAATGTTTATATTTCCCTTGGAATATTTAGGTTATTTCTACTGTTGGAGACTGGCTTGTAACCAAGGCTGGTGTTGTGTATATCTTTGACAGCATGGGGGGAATAAGCAAATCCTGAGTTTAAAAGTTTGTCAGAATGTCATGTAGATTTATAAATAAAAATGTCTTCTGTGACACAGAATGGTTAATGTCTAGGGGTAAAGAAGGATGGCAGTTTGTTTACTGCCTGAGGGTCACAGATACAATGCATCTATGGCCTTCAGCTGGCAGCTTGCCAAAAAAACAGCACAACTGATAAAGTTGCTGTGTAAATTGAAGTACCTATCACCTGAGGGGTTTACAGTTATGTCATTGTGACAATCGAAGTCCTCTGCTTTTATGCTGCACACAGGAATAATAATTAAAACATGCAGTCAAAGGTCAAAACACTGATTGAATGTTCCCTCCTGGACTTATCTCCTCTCCTCGGTCCTTAATTATAGGCTAATGGACTATGAGCCTGTAGAGTGTGATTTATGATTCTGTGAAGGGTTCTGACTGGTGGAGGGACAACTGAGAAGAAAGCAGGCAGTGGCTGTTGAGAGGAAGAGAAGGCGGCAGAAGAGGGGCAACACAGAGAGCAGAAATCACACAGCTGAGGGGATCTGCAGGGAGAGGAAATTCTCTGTAGCAGTCCACCAAGAGAGCTGAAGCCACATCTGTGAGGTATAAGCAGCTGAGCTCAGGAAGCTGCTGGGTCTGGAGGGACCTACAATGGAAATAACTCTTCTGGGTGGACGCATCACTGCTTACACCCAGACCAGAATCAAAACCAGAATCAGGCTTAAACTTTTGAACTCACATATGTGCTGACTGGGCAGGAGTTGTAATAAGAGAAGCATTAGCAAATAGCATTGACTTGAAAAAGTGTTCTAGTTCAAGGTTATAGACACTGTCTTCAAGCCAGAGGCGCCAGTTTGGGCACTAGGTTATGGGTGCCCGATGGCACCCACGACATAACATGACGTCCTAACATCACATTACATCAATGTGCTGCAGTGGCACTTTGTATCAGAAGTCGTGTTGGAGGCCTGGCAGGGCCTCCAATATCACCTCAGAGGTCATGTCTGGCCTCCAACATGACTTTTGGTAGAAACTGGAAGTTGCATTGAAAAATTTGTGGGTCCCTGGGCCCCCATGGCCCCCTATAGTTGGCACCTATGCTTAAAGTGATAGTATCTTTAGGGCAGGGGCAGGGAAGTATTTTTGTTCTGCAGACCAGATCCTTATCAGGATCGAGCCTCACAGGCCAAACTCTGACATCACAGTGACATCAGGTGATTGGATGTTTGAAGTCTTAAAGTTGGAACCATACAAGGTGCAATGATATGTGCTGGAAGCCGCCCAGAGTGGCTAGGTAAACGATTTGGTGGTATCACTAGGACTGATTATCACAATTCAGCATCAGTATGATGGATCGTCCACAGTATGATGGGGTTATTTTTCACATAGCAACAACGAAGACCAGGCCATTATTGTCTTTCATAATGGTTGCTGGAGGCCTTTTCTCTTTACTGTCCCTCCCCTGCTGTTAACCGGATGGCTGTTCTAATTAATCTCCATCATTGTACCCCCTTACGTGGCATGCCCCACCCCCCAACAGGCACTCCTGAGGGAGACCTTCTAGATTAGTGTGAGAGTTGAAGGAACTGGTGAAAATTTAAGTCCTGCCTTGTATGAACAGAAGTGCAATCCACTCCAGATGAAACTCCCTGCCTCATGCCATTCTGGTGAGTCTCTTCACTCTCAGAAGCAGACATGCAGGCTGTGGGAGAAAAAAAAGGGTTAAGTGAGAAAGCTCAATGGCATGAATATAAGTCCATTCATTCTCCTCTGGATCAAGAGAAGTATCCAAGCATTCATGTTTTCCCTCCTCATTTCTTATAAGTCAGTAAAACAGATAATTTTGTCAGATAAAAGGACTGTCATGCCGTAAAACAGCAAGTCCTGATTACTAGCTGGTGACATCCCCGTTAAAATTGGCCACCGACTTCTGTCCATATATGTTTACTTCTCTTGACTACACACAGGGGAAAACTCAATTTCAGTTGGAAAATTAGGAGATAAGATGTCACTGGGAAAAGTAAAGGGAAGTCAATATCGTCTTTATTACCACACTTCATGAAAGGAATCCCTGGTTGGACATAGATGGCTTCCAAGGCTATGTTCCTGTTTTTTATATAGAGAGACAGAGCAACCCATTCTGCTCTGTAGTTATAAATCCAATATGTGTGTGTGTGTGTGTGTGTGTGTGTGTGTGTGGAAATGAAACTACAACCAAAAAAGTTTGCAGCATAATCCATAACCGCTTCCACAGAGTTATGTGTGGCGTCTGAGTAGTTGTATGCCTCTGTAGCTCTGGAAAGAAGCAGGGTGCTGCTTAGTAGGATCTCTCTGCATGAGACACAGACGAACCTGCAGCTGAAGGGAATAGACAGGTTTAGTGCAGTTCCCACAGCTGAGGGTGGTAGGAGGGTATACAAAGGGTCCATATTGCTTTATGGGAGGATGGGGAACCCTGGCCCGCTAGACATTTCAGAACTTTAACTTCCACCAGGCCCAGCCAGCATAGCTAATGGTCAGGGGTGATGGGAGCATTAGCTCAACAACAGCTAGAGAGGCACAGCACCTCTTGCTGTTTTATGGGGATTTCCTTCCCGTATGCCAGGGGCCAGCAAACCTTTTCAGCAGGAGACCTGTCCACTGTCCCTCAGGCCTTGTGGGGGGCCGGACTATATTTTGAAGGGGGAAAAATGAACGAATTCCTATGCTGCACAAATAACCCAGAGATGCATTTTAAATAAAAGGACACTCATATAAAAACACACTGATTCCCGGACCATCCGCAGGCTGAATTTAGAAGGCGATTGGGCCGGATCCAGCCCCCAGGCCTTAGTTTGCCTACCCATGCCCTATGCAGTTGGGTGCCTCTGTAGTGCAAGTCACACTAGAGGTGATGCACTGTGTTCATAGGCCAATAAAAGCCCACTTCACCCATACAAATGAAAACAGTGAACTGCCTTTTCCACACCTTTTTCAAGGAAGAGCAGCTAAAGGTGAGCTATAATGTGACCTTGAATATGCAGATTAAAGTAGAGGGGGGAAATACCTTGCTGTAGGAATATGAAATTGGATTCATGGGGCTACTGAAGAACTCATCATATTTTCTTTCGCTTTAGAAATGTTCTATACTGATGGTCTACTCCTTCAGCATTTGGCAAAACACTTCATCTTCTCAGATAGCTCTTTTTGTCCCCAGGGGGATTTAAAAAAGATCCTTGCTTTTTGTGTTCATATCAGGTAATTATTTATAGTCTTCCTGGTTTCCTGGCAACCTCTGAATGAACTTTTTCAGGAAAGGAATTCAAATGGACGGGGCCTATTGAACACAGTGTGCATGGTTACCTCCTCATTGTAAATTAAGCTATTTCTCAAATAATATGTGGAATAGAAATTGGTTTTCCCTTCACCTTATCCTATGAGAATATTCCAAGTTTTTTTTAAAAACCCCAAAATAATTCTATACGTTTTTTTAAAAACCATTCTAACGGTCCTATACAAATCTTTCAATCCTTTCTAATTGCTAGGGAGATTCACTGCTTTCTTTTCAAATGGAGCAATGATACTTTATCTCTAAAAGGAATTTTACTGCTTATTAAAATAAGCCAAGATGCCCAGCTGACAGCTCTGAGGAAAGCAGATTTACTGGGCAATAGCGATGAATGTTCGTTCATGCTTTACTGCAGTTGGGGAGGCAGGTTCTGGTAACTGCTGTTTACTCACTCACTCCTGAAATGTGGAACTAGCATGACATCATTATATAATAGGGATAATTTTTAAGCAGTACCAAACCAGGCTAGAGGGTTTTCTCTGTGGTACTTTGAAGTGTTCCTCAACCAGCACCTCTTCATTTATTGTATAGAAAGTGCAGAATTTTCAGTCCAATGTCAGGGATAAAAAAAAAATCACACTAATGGTTTTGGGGGTATATTTTTTACCCCCAGTGAGATTTCCAATGTATGGTGGGGTAGAGCTTTGACCCCATAAAATATTTGTGTTTGTGATGTCAGAAGAACTGTGCTTGACAATTCCCAAATACCCAGGGGCAGAAAAAAACTTATTTGTGGGGTGTTCTTCTAACCCCAATAAGAAACCTGCAAGACAGCCGTCCATGATTAGGGAAATGTCCTGAAACGACATTGTGCCAACTTATTGAGCCTTCCTCTACAATCATGAGTTGCCTTGCTCTCTGCAAAATGAATAAACACAGCTTCAGTGAAAGGTGTGTCCTTCTAGGCAGATCGGCACTGCACTAATGGATCCTTGGAGCTGTGACTGCAAGGTTCCCATGACTTCCTTTTCCAAACTGGACTCTAAACCAAGACATAAAGGTAAAGGGACCCCTGACCATTAGGTCGAGTCGTGGCCGACTCTGGGGTTGCAGCGCTCATCTCGCTTTATTGGCCTGAGGGAGCCGGCGTACAGCTTCCGGGTCATGTGGCCAGCATGACTAAGCCACTTCTGGCGAATCAGAGCAGCTCACGGAAACGCCATTTACCTTCCTGCTGGAGCGGTACCTGTTTATCTACTTGCACTTTCACGTGCTTTCGAACTGCTAGGTTGGCAGGAGCTGGGACCAAGCAATGGTAGCTCACCCCATTGCGGGGATTCGAACCGCCAAACTTCTGATCGACAAGTCCTAGGCTCTGTGGTTTAACCCACAGCGCCACCCGTGTTGTCCTGATTAAATGGAGGCGGTGGCAACCTTTTAAGGAGGAAATCTATGGGAATGGCTGCCCAGTCCTAAACGCCCATTCCAATAATCTCAGCAAAAGTTGATTTGAAAAATATATTTGCTACAAAGACACATCATTTTGCTGAGAAAATGTGAATGTGTGGTTAGGAATGGTCAGCAGGAGTGGGAGGCAGCACATATTGTGAATACAGGGGGAAATCAGCAAGGTGGAACTTTGAACCTGCTTCTGGTGATGCAATTAAATACATATTAGCAACCATGGAGGCTCTTGTGTCAAGACATCCCCTAGCCCTTACCAAGTACATACTTGGTTTTTTAATGCTGTATTTCATGGTCAGACATACCATTAATCCCTCAAGAAAAATGGTACAAAGTCAATGCATTTAAATACATATTTAAAAACTGCCTACAGCCCAATGCTGAGATTGAGTTTAAAAACTGGTCATGTGGCAAATAAAGAAGAAGAATAAAAATCAGCTAGGTGTTAAACCTTTATACAATTCTTTGGATTGGAATAGTCCAGAATATATAGGTGCTGCCTTGCCTTTTTGCTATCAATTTGAAAGGGGCAAGGGAGAATGCGCTCAAAGTAAAAACATTAAAAACCAAAACAATAAACAGGCAAGGTAAGGTAAGATAGTCATAATATATGGTTGTGCAGATTTGAAGCTCTAGCAGCTGCTGCAGTGGATGCCAGCTTTAAATATCTGGCATCCAATTGCTTTGTCTTCATA
Organism: Podarcis tiliguerta; assembly: GCF_965153285.1. Classification (NCBI taxonomy): domain Eukaryota; kingdom Metazoa; phylum Chordata; class Lepidosauria; order Squamata; family Lacertidae; genus Podarcis; species Podarcis tiliguerta. The sequence goes on from NC_139534.1 coordinate 42,050,148, forward strand.
TTTGTAATTTCCAGTGTAAATTACAGAGGCAGATTTATCATAATCTAGCAACTCATTCTTAAGTGAAGCATTGAGCAAGGTTTCTACATCTGTTTTATTAGCCCTGTTATTGTTTCAATAGTGGCGGCATTACACAGTAAGAAAGGATTAGCGCATATTGGAAATGCATCATTTTGCCATTCCGATGTTTATAAATAAGCACTACAGTCAACTTGAAGTTCTTTTGCACTATATAAACAATGCAGGGTAATCAATCCTTAGCACAACTGAAAAGTCAAGCTAATGGCTGTAATCAAAGAAGTGAGGCTTGCCTATGAGAGAGAGAGAGAGTCAGAGCATCACTTGCTTGCTTCTGCCAAAGAGGCAAGCTGCTTTGTCAACTGAACAGCTGCTGGTCACTTCAACAGTGGAAATTGCTGTGGCAGAAACAGATATTCCTACAGACATGTTCTAGCATGCATTTAATGAAGTCAGCTCTTGCCACAATGCATTTGTTCACAGTGCCACAGAACTATTGGTGGCTTTAACAATATGTTTGTGCTTCGGTTCTGTGCATGCAAATGCTTGCTTTGGTTTACTGCCATAGTGCCACAAAGCAACAAGCTAAACAAAAAGCATGAAAAACTGATTTTGTTTTCAAAAGCACAGCTTTTTGGGGATAGTGGGGAGTTGCCTGGGAGTTGTCACAGGGACCTTGGTGGGTCTCAGGCCTGAGTAGCGTCAGATGAGATGCCTGGGCTTCTATTCATGGAAATACCTCAGGATAAACCACCTAATATTCAAAGGCATGAATCTGTTTGTTTAAAACATTACTCCACACACTGAAGCAGCACACTACATAATTAAAAAATCCAAGCAAACCCATTGATAAAATCCTTACGAAATGACTAAATACTAATCAGTGGAAGAATAGCAGTAGGTCAGTGGAAACTACAAAACATACATACACACCTCTCCTTAGAACAGGGGTCAGCAAGCGGCCCATGGGAGTCGTTTAACCACCCCATGGACCCCCGCCGCCTGCTCAGTTGGCTCCTATGTGCCATGATAACTGGCACAGAACAGAGCGGGGACTGCCTTCCGCAATGCTGGCTGGCTTCCCATTGGCTGCAGGAAGCTCCTGCAGCCAATGGGAAGCTGTGCACGCTTCCTCCACACTGGAAGGAGCACCGGCAATAGCGTTTGCGCATGCATGCATGCATGCGCGCGCACACACACACACACTCCGGCCCACTGCGGTGTCTGAGGGACCGTGAACCAGCTCAAGCCATAAAAAACTTTGCCAACTCCTGCCTTAGAAGTAAGTTTTGAAGCCACCCTTTGCAAACATTAAATCATGTTTAGACATGTCTTGCTCAGTTTACTGGACACAGCAATAATAGGGGACAATGCTGCCCTACTAGCAGATCATTCCAAACCCTCAGGGCCATTATCTAAAAGACCTGTTAAAAGAGAGAGATTTAAGAGGAGAGTCCTGGCACAGAGGGATCACCCCACTCCCATGGAAACACCACTGTTGTAGGGCCAACACTTTGTGCAAAGCAATGTGGACAGTTTGTTAGAAGGCAGCTGCGTGAATTGATCAGTTACGTTTTGTTGGGTGTGGAAACACAGTAGACACAATTGGACCATTACATTCTGGACAGCTTAAACATCTTCCTTTAAAAAAGCTTATTAAATAAAACATAAACTTCTAAAATACACTCAATATACATTCTAACATTTCAAAAGCATAATTTATATTATTTGAAGTATGTGATTTGTTTTTCCAGAAGATAAGGTAAGTAACTCCAATTGTGAATCAAATCATTTGGAGTCTGCCTCCATTTTGTTTTGACATTATGGCATGTTCGTGTAACTTATTTTCCTGTTTAGACAATTCATTTATTACTGGAATTTTCCAGTGTCTTGCATAGCCATGCTGCGACAAGTATGTGTGAAATAAGCTGTCAGTATGCCAAAGGTACATTTTCCTGTAAAGGTTATTTTTTAAATTAAAAAACCAAAGAATCTAAACAAGCTTTAATATTTGCCGTCTTTTCAATATATATGTTAGCAGTCTTCCAAAACTTTGCTAATTTATGTGTCTGCCACATATGAAAAAAAAATCTTGACTATATAATCTGACTATATAAATCAGATTTTTATTCACATTTTTTGGAATTGAATGCCATGTGCACATCATTTTATAACAATTCTCTCTGATTTTTTAAGAGAAAAAATTATTGCCATATGTCCAGATGTATCCCCACATGTCAAAGTTAAGTGGAATATCCTCATACTTATTTCATTTTAACATATATGGTTTCACTTGTTATTTCTCATGAAAATATTCTAACAGGAAGCTAAATATATATATATATATATCCAAGATACAATGTGTGTGTATGTGTGTGTTACACATTTCCCCCCAGTACATGTATTTCAAAGGGAGTATATTTTCACATTTAAAAACCTCTCTTTTAAAATGGTTTCTTATTTGCAAATATTCACAGCAAGGAATTTTTTTTTGGCAATTTATTAAATTCTGTATAAATCAAAAATTAAGTATGTGCAAATAACAAACTGTAAGTATGGAAATTGGATTCTGGTATACTATTAGGATTAGGTAGCTGAGATCACCTTTATGGATATGTACACATTTGCTCGTTCACACTAAACTACTGTTGGCTTAGTGGTACATGCAAACTAGGGCGATGTGTGCAATCTGTAGCATAACAAATGAAGAAACCACCTGAGTATGGCACAGGTTGTGCAGCACACAGAATAATCTCACTCAAAATGGAAATTGAAAGGCTTTGTTACCTATTTCCTGAGGGGAAGTGACATGGGCTAAATCTGGCAGGACAGCTTACTCTATGATTTTAACCCCTTCATGCATTAATCAGCCTCTAACATGCTGGTTATATGAGACTAGTTACCCTACTAATAGAGCACACCAAGTTTTATTCTTGTTCTGCCACAGAGATTCTCAGTCCCCTTGGCTATGTCTTGTAACAGGGTTAGTCAACATCCAGAAGTTCCTGGACTACAACTCTCACCATCCCTGACCACCAGACATGTTGGCTGGGGCTAATGGAATTGGAGTCTAACAGTATCTGGAGGGCACTACTTTGGCTACCCCTATTCTATATACGGTGGTACCTTGGGTTACAGGTGCTTCAGGTTACAGGCGCTTCAGTTTACAGACTCCGCTAACCTAGAAATAGTACCTCTGGTTAAGAACTTTGCTTCAGGATGAGAACAGAAATTGTGCGGCGGCAGTGGGAGGCCCCATTAGCTAAAGTGGTACCTCAGGTTAAGAACAGTTTCAGGTTAAGAATGGACCTCCAGAACGAATTAAGTTCTTAACCTGAGGTACCACTGTACTTCCTACACGTTCTTTCATCACCACCCTGATGACCCATTTTCCCCTCTTCCAATTTGCATAGATAACTTCTGGAAATAGAAATATTAGCATTAGTGGGCTAGCAGAATTATTGTGTGAAGAATCCCCCCGAAAGCATTTAACAAAAGAAAGGAGGAAGCATGCCCCCTCCCTTTTTTTGGCAAAAGGAAGCAAGCATTTATTCTGCACACAGCCACCTCTTATCCCGGCATTCAGCTACAACTACAAACAGCTGAAAACAGAAAATGGTGCAGCATGGTGAATAATTGCATACAATTAAAGCCAAGAGTGCAATTTTTGCTGTTACAAAAGATCACTCTTTGCCATCGATTTGAAAGGCCCAGTGCAAAATCAGTTTCCATTATGAAATGCCAGTTCCCAATTTCATCTGCAGGGCTCCTTTACATTTTCCAGTTCAGGTGTTTCTTTCCTTTCATAGCTATAGTCCCTTAAAAGGGAAAAGAGCAAAGAAAGAAACCCAGGTCAGAGGGCATTTTCAAACTTCAGCTCCAATCCACAAACCTCTTAAACTGCAGTAATCTCAGAACAGTCACTTGGCATTACACTACAATTTATTTGAGAAATGTTGCTTTAGTGTGTTTGGTGGTGGTGGTGGTGGTGTGTGTGTGTTTTAATGTACTTACAAGACTTTCCTTATGGGGTTCTTTTGTCTAAGTGGCTCCTACTGTGGGGCAAAATAATTAAGGAAATAATTGCAGCTCTCAACAAAGGTCTTGCATACACCCAACGCTGCTTTTGTTCTGCAGGATAATAAATGTCACTTCATCAGAAACCTACATGAAGTGCTACTACAGTTAAATCTTTTCTTATGCGCCTTTACTAACCTGCGTAAGAAGTGGGGGATTAACCTGCACCCGTTAATAGGTGGTTTTAAAGGTCAAATTAATTGGGGTCCCTTGAAAGTGCACTATAGCTGTCAGGGAACTGCCATCAGTGCTGGAGGGAGAGAGCAAAATCCAGAGGGATTCCGGAGAGCGTCCCGGGATTGGGAGAGGCAGCCCATCTTCTGGGGAAGAGAATCAGCGTAGCACCAGTGGAGAAGGGGGGCAGATGGGGGAAGCGGCGAGGCGGTTCCATGACTCCTTGCCGGGGACCAGCGGGGAGAGTAGAGGTCCTCCGCTGCCTACGCCCTCCTTGCGCAGAAGGCTTTCGCGCAGAGAGAGCAGGAGAAGACTAGGCATCAAAGAGCTTCTTTGCTGGAAGAAGTTTAAGAAACGCCCACTGACGGATTCTGCCAGCGATTGAGCCAGCGTCCGGACAGAAAAGGTTCACTCAGGCAACCCAGCCAGGTGTTTGCATCAGCTTACGCATGGGCAACCCCTAGAACCATTACAATAGCTTTACCAAGTAGATGCATTCCACAACTTTGTAAGACCCCATGTGCACCAACAGAGGTGGGAAGGACTGTATTTTATTTTTTAAAATATATTTTTATTAAAGATTTCTTTAATGCCCCTTCTGTTCCCTCTACCCAGCGCCCCTGGGCTGAATCAGGTGTGGGCTGCCTTTGGCTCTTATCGTTATCATTACATAAACTCCAACATTTCTCCATGGAAACTAGGGATTTCCTATTCAATAGTAGTAGTAGTAGTAATTATTATTATTATTTATACTCTGCCCATCTGGCTGGGTTGCCCCAGCCACTCTGGACAGCTTCCAACATATAAAAAAAACATAATTAAACATTAAAGATTTTTTTTAAAAAAACCACTTCCCTATGCAGGGCTGTCTTCAGATGTCTTCCAAAGGTTGTATAGTTACTTATCTCCATGGCTTGGGGGGGGGGGTGTCACATAACTCCATACCATCCAACATTTCTCTGATGAAAATAGGGACGTCCTAAGGAAAAGCAGAACACTCTGGGATCAAATCAGAAACTAGGGCGACTTCTGTAAATCCAGAACTGTCCCTGGAAAATAGGGACACCTGAAGTGTCTGACATCATCACGATCATCATACAGTGGTACCCCGCAAGACGAATGCCTCGGAAGATGAAAAACCCGCTAGACGAAAGGGTTTTTCGTTTTCTGAGGTGTTCGCAAGACGGATTTTTCTAAGGGCTTGCTTCGCTAGACGAAACAGCCCTGCCTCTCCTGTCATGGCGACGGTCGCATGCTCGCTTCCCCGCTCCTCCGGCTCCCTCCCACCTTTCGGCTGACGGCTCCTCCGGCTCCCTCCCACCTTCTGGCCGACCTTCCGACCTTCCGGCTGCCTCGCGCCACTGCCCACCGCCCTCGCGCGCTCCCCTCAGGAGCCATTGCCGCCAGCAGCCAGCGTTGCAGCCGGAGTCACGCTCCTGAGCCCCACCGCCCTCCAGCAGCCACGTCGCGCGGTGTCCACAAGGTGCAGGTGAGTCCAAGGACCGGCTGCGGCAGCTGCCCTGCTTCTCCCCACCCCTCCCCGCCGTGGTGCTTCGCAAGACGAAAAAACTCGCTCTACGAAAAAACTCGCGGAACGAGTTAATTTCGTCTTGCGAGGCACCACTGTATCTGGCTCTTGTCCTTGTCTGTTGTTTTTAACTGTTTTTAATATTGTGTTTTAATGTTGTAACCATAGCTGTCAACTTTTCCCTTTTCTTGCGAGGAATCCTATTCAGAATAAGGGAATTTCCCTTTAAAAAAGGGAAACGTTGACAGCTATGGTTGTAACGCACCCATGGACCTGAGAGTGAATAGTGCGTAATTAATAATAATAATAATGTTGCTGAACTACAACTCCTTTCAGCCCCAGCATGCATGGTCACTGGTCAGGGATTGTGGGAGTTGTAGTTCAGCAATATCTGGAGGGTCAAACTTCCTCACATCTGGCTAAGGTGTTTAAATGGAATTGGTTCATAAATCACCACTATTTAGCCAAGGCAGCAGACTGCTGCTGCTGTAATGACATGTGAATAGGTTCAGCATCCTCAGGCCTTTGGGACCTGTGAGACCCTTTCGAAAAGCAGTGCAAACGCTAAATGAAATGCAGAACAGTGAAGTGATGGCATGTTGTAGATGCAACAGCTAGAAAAAGTAGAAGTATTTGAAAAGCAGTTTCTCCCCGGAACAGAAATTATTGAAAAAGCAGGTTTAGTTACATATTGTGATTTGCAAAACACACACACACACTGAATTGGAAAGTGGAGTAAAGCCCTTAAGGGATAAATCTAGCTATATTCACAATGGCATCCTTTCTTTCAGATACATGGTAAAATTGAACTGAAGTCTGCCTTGACAATCTATATTGTTGGCATGGCAATTCTGCCTGTTTCAAGGAAGATCCCTGCTTCAATAGGCTAACATTTCTGATGGCATGATGCAAGATGAAAGCAACCATCTAGGCACCTCCAGGCAGGTCAGTAACAGATCATGGTGGAATCTACATACATATTAAAAAACATTCTGAAAATGCTTTTTTAAAAAAGGGTTTTTAAAAATACATTGAATTTTCCATAAGGCTCACCATTGCCATTGTATATTACACTTAAAACACACTTCAAACATTTTATTTGCTGCTGTATAGCAGAGTTCCATGTCACTATCTTCTTATGAATGAGGCCCTGCTTTGGCAACGGGTACCCTTCTATGATCAAAGTGATCAAATAGCCATTTGCAGTTGTTTTTAGGTACAGAGTCATAGGAAAAGCGGAAGTGGCTTTATCCCAGTTAGGGCCATCAGTTCTTGTTATGTACTGAAGTTCTCACCCTGGGCCAGCAGGGGGATACTGTAGATAGTTTTCACTCAGGTCCACATATGCAAATAAGGATTGAAAGTGACATTCAGTGATTGGATAGTTACAGAAAATGGTTACTGTTGCATTCTCTATATAAGCAGGCTGGCTGAACCCTTCAGTTCAGTTCTGTTCTGGCCTGTGAATAAACAAGAGCTGTTTGAAGAATCGCTGTGTCATCTGATATGTTCACCCACAACTTAACACTTCTCTAGCTCATTGTTGTCAACACAGATCAACAGAGGCTCTCCAGGATTTCAGGCAGGAGATTTTACCAGGTCAAGCTCTACTACTGAGCTACGTTGGCCTTTATGCAAATGAGAACACCCTCAGAGGCTGCTGAGTGGTGACACTCTTAAATTGTTTCTGGCTTTCCATAGGCAGTTCAGCTCCAGGGGCATGCTGTTTTGTTTCAGTGGGGAAAAATAGCATTCAAACAGGGTATTAAAGATGATCAAGAGCTAATAATAAAGTAGTGGACATCCTGATCCAATACACATTTACTCAGATATAATCCCACTGTGCGCAATAGGATTTACTTTCGGGTATGTGTGCATAAGATTGCTGTCTGAAACACCTAAGCTGCCACCGTGGGGGAAAAGTATACATACATGTATATATAAATCTCCACAACAGCAAGAAAATTATCAGAATCTACCACATTGCCTTGAATTCAAAAGCACTGTGGTCATGTAGTGAAAACATCTCAGCGTGCTGCGTTATTTGGAGATAATCTTGGCTTGAGATGTAACCAAGGGCTAGGAAGCTTCAAGCAGACGTTAAACTCTCTGCTGCTTAGCAGAAACAAGACCAGAGGCTAGTTTCTCCACGCAGCACAGGTTATGTCTCTTTTTAAGGTAAGGATGTTTATATGATAGGTTTGAATAACCTGCCTCTCTGCTCGTTCCTAACGGAAAACTTCCCCCACAATGTAGCAAGCACAACCAAATTGTTCAGAGGCAGGAATAAGAAGCCCTCGATAATACTGGGAAGCGGATAAGTGGGATATTATTGACTTCTTATTTTAATAAGAACCCACCTAACTTCACACTACCAGTTGAAGTTTCCAAGCTGCTTTCAAGGGCACATCCACACAGAATGTGTCATGACATTATGGCTATCAACAATTAATTCAACTAATTATATTTCTATTGCATATGATAGTAATAGAGTTTTTCTTCCATTATTAAAATAACAACATTCTCTGTCTATTCTCCATCTTTGCAAAGCTCTAAGCTTGCTCCTCGCCCTGAGTAACCCAGTGCTTGGCTGAGGACTAAACTACCCTGGAAGTCAACCTCTTTATTTTGGATTATGTAGACGGCCTCAGTTGCTGAAGTGTGATATCATTGTTTTGGACCACACACTTGCTTCTAGCTGAAACTTCAGGGTTGTTGGTGTTTCTTTCTTTCTTCTTCTTTGCATGTGGCCTATTAGCATGTTAAGATCTCTGCAAAGCATAGGTTTCCATTGAAAATATTATCAGGCCAAAAGGAAAGTGTGCTTGATACGGCAGAAGGCCTGAATGAAACTTAGCATTAAAACATGCAACTCTGGGTCTTCAAAGAACTGTACTGAAAATGTAATTTCATTTCTCAGTGCCTTAGTATCCTTGTTCTTGCAGCACACAAACTTATCTTGCAAGGTTATCCCTTCATTTCCCATGAATTTAAGCGAAATGGCAAATGAACTGACTCGATGAAGATAGAATCTAAATATCAGACTAAGCTGTTAGCAGCAGAAAATCCAATATGACTAGAAAATGTTCAGCCCTTTAAATGAAGTCATGGAGATTTGAATTATGATTCTTTTCTAAGACAACTATGAGCAAAGAAATCCTGCAGAACCTGCATCTCTTCTTTTTCTTTTTTAGAAGCACCTATGAAGAATAGTTAATAGTGCCTTTAAATATAAGTAGGGAATGAATTAAGACTAAAAGGTGTTTCAAATCAGAGCTGCTTTCATTTCAAGTTCTACCCAAAGTCAAATATAGCCATATTTTATTTTACTTTTCAACCAGTTACTAGGTTACCTAGGGTTCAGTCCTAAGCTGAGGAGAGGAACCAAAGGCAGTTTCTTATATTTCTCGTCACTATCCTTTTCTGGGTTTGAAAAAATAATAATAATCTCCCACTGAGAACAATGAGAGAGGGGGAAACAGAAATAAGCTGTATCAGCTCCTGGGCTAATATAGCTTCCCCACCACTCCCCGAGAGTTGAGGAACTGGGAAGGTGGCAGATCATCCTCTCTGAAGTCTCCAGAGCTCTCTATTGGCCCTTAGAGGGGAGGTTCTGCTACATTCTCATGGACCATAGGACTGCAGGGTTAATGGACGACCACACAAATACATAGGACAGTAATAGGAATGGGATGTGGTTTGTTGCCATGACCAGCTTTGACATTTTATGTACTTAAATAATTGCGGATGAAATGTACGTAAAAAGCAACTTACCAAATTGAAGCCAGATTTCTCTGATACAGTAGTTGCCCCCTTCAAATGTCTTTTAGGCTGCAGGCTTATACTGACTTACCTGGAATAAACCCCCATTGAAATCAGCAGCAGGACATGTATAGCAATGGGCTTCTGTCTTTACATTCTGACTGAATGGAGTGAATCAATATTGTGGAACCGCAGCAGCCATTTCAACACAGAGATATTTGAAATACCAATTATTAACAGTTATATAGCCCAGATAAGAAAACAGCTCTGGTTTCCCTCAGGGAAACCATTTTGTTTTTATTTTACTTCTCTCTCTCTCTCTCTCTCTCTCTCTCTCATCTCTCTAATACTCCTTTTCCTGGCATCCTAATTGCTGAGCCCACACAATTGTGCCTGTACAAACACTTGTTCTGCCCTGATCCAGATGGCTCAATTTGTCTTGAAAGAGAAGGGGAAGTAACCCTGTGACAGGATTCTGAAGCATCCAGGTTTCAGATTGTGAAGGTGATAGTTTCAGCTTCTGCTAAAAGCATGAAATGTCAATGCCTCCACAAAGGGGTAAAACAATTTTGAAAAAAATAAAACACGAATGGTGTTATTGCATCTTGGATTCCATGTAGAAATACATATATTTTTCTAATGCAGCCCAGGCTATTACAGGAGTCCATAAAGAAATATTGCCTAGTTTAAGATAAAGTATTGGATTTATGATCCCAGGTTATTCACTTCAGTCATAACTTCAAAGCTGACTGACTGACCACTCACCCAATATCTTTTCCTGCAAAAGAGGTATGGCTTTCTTGAAGGGGTACCTGAAGAAAATAAGGTGCATCTCAGCTAGTAAGTCACAGAGTATACCTCGACAGAACAAGTTTTTGTTAAGAAAGGCTCTGATGGGGGTATGCAATGTCCTAGTCTGGTTTCCAGGAAAAATATATGGAAGATTCATGAGACACGTAGTAATCACGTAGCAGGAGTGAACAGCCTGCTCTGTTTTGTAAACTAGGCTGAACTGGAACATCACACCTAAGGCACATGAGCTTAATCATGCCTTATAAAAGAACTGGGAGACTCATAGCCCTTCAGGTGACATTGGATTTCAACTGCCATCAGCTTCAGCCAATGGTCAGGGATTATGGCAGCTGTAGACCAGCAACAGGGTCATTGCTTGGAACTTAAAGCCTTGGGGGCACAGGAACACATGGAAGACTTGCGTAAAATTGCATTTACTAATACAGGTGCCTCTGGTCAGATTAAGATGGTGGGTGGCTCAGCTCACATTCACACTGTGGTTTGCAGTGCACCCAGGGACACAGTGAGCAAGGTAATACAGGTTTTTAAAGGAGCAGGAGCTCCAGGGCTCAAGCCCCCAGGACCATCTCCAACAATGCCCCCGACCATCAACATCTGCAGGGCAATAGGTTCCCCACCCCTGCACCTTATGTAGTCCTCAAGTCAGCCTCCCCACCCCTAATACTCTCTGTATAAATTGCCTTTTTTAAAGCAGTCTTTATTAATGTTCAGATATGTCAACAAGAATTTGAAAAGAGAAAATAAAAGACCCCGAAAGCAAAATGTAAAATACAAAGATGCAGAATATAGCGAGGGAGAAAATGCAGAGCATATTGTATATCTTTTCACACTTATCATAAGCACATATGGGTACAGAATGAGTCACTGAAGTCAATAAGCAGAAATGTCCCATGTTCCCAGAGTGGTTGTTAAATAGTTTAAACGCCCAACGAGGCAGGTGGTAGAGATTGTTGAAATTGTTCTGCAGTGACATATAAGATAAGGTGCCACAACGTTGTTGAAATATGTCTGGTTTTGCTGTCTTATATAAGGCTCTGATGTGCCATGTTACCTTTCCTAATAAACCAATTGTTATGTAACCCAAAATAAACATGGAGGCCAGTGTTTTCGATCTTCGTAACACTATGTAAATTATTCAACCATCTCTATGGTACAGAAGGGATGCTGCCCTACCCGTGTCTGCTATGGTCTACCTCAGCATCAGAGTAACCCCCTTTAATTTGATGTTTTAGCAGTGTGGGTGCAAAGGAGTGCAGGGATTAAAGGGACTAGACTAGTTCACTGGGGTGGAGTGTAGGATGGCGCCTGAAGTTACAGCTTTGGCCAGTGGCAGAGGAAGCCACTCGGGTGCCTGGGGTGGCACGGGCAGGGCGCACTGCCCATAGGGGCAGGGCAAGGGCAGGGCAAGCCCCCCCATAGGGGCGGGGCGCACCATGGGGCCTCCAGAGTCTGCCTGCCTCCTTCCACTCAGCTGCCCTAAAGTGGGGGGGGGGGGTCCGCGGGCGGACCGTTTGGGCAGCGTGGAGCCTGCACGTGCCCAAGCCACCACGTCTCTCCCAGAAGAGACACATGGCTCGGGCGCACTGCAGGCCCCACATTGAGTGCCACCTGACATTTTGTCACCCCCTCAGTGGTGACACCTGGGGCAGACCACACTCACTGCACCCCCTTCCTCCACCCCTGGCTTTGGCATGTGGCATAGAAACTGACTGAGACAGATATCCAGCCTGGCAAGATATGGGGTAACTGTTCTGACACCATAAGCATTTTGGAAAGCAAGCAGCCTTTTATCTTTTGAATGATTATTTTTCTTGATATTTTACAGCATTTAGTCACCCTGGAACACTGTTTGGTGCAAAAATGAGGTACAAATGGTAGCAAATAAATGAATAAGCAGCCGCAGGTAAGGTAGAATGCTTGGCTCTGTTTGGAAATAGTGCTGGAGAGCAAAAACATTCATTGAGCTCTCCACGTGGCTCACTCTCTGAGGGCTGCTCATCAGTTGCTTCCGTGTGATATTTTTTCTTTAAAACATTTTCCTGGGAACATCGTCTCAGCAAGCCAGGGATCATGTAGTGAAAGTAATGATATCACAATATGGATGAGAAATTGTATTGAATGATATTGTTTTTAACCTTTCTTGTTTTCTTTACAAACCATTTGGGCATTTGTATTATATTAAGCTGTTTAAAAAATTACAAAGAAATAAAAATAGATAGGACTTCACACATAGCCAAATCTATGTGGCAGTGACTGAAAGCTTGTTCAGAGTGAGGTTATTGCCACCTACCACCACTCTAAATAGCCAAAACCACATGGCCAGTGTCATTAAACTTTAGGGAAAGGGTGATGTTTTACCGTATTTTTCGCTCTATAAGACGCTCCAGACCATAAGACGTACCTAGTTTTTGGAGGAGGAAAACAAGAAAAAAAATATTCTGGATCCCAGAAGCCAGAACAGCAAGAGGGATCGCTGTGCAGCCAAAGCAGCGATCCCTCTTGCTGTGTGGAGCGTGCACTCGCTCCGTAAGACGCACACACATTTCCCCTTACTTTTTAGGAGGGAAAAAGTAAGTCTTATAGAGCAAAAAAACAAACGGTAATCCATTTTCACAGAAGCCTACAACAATGCAACAGAGGTTCATGAAAAACAGTCCTTTTGTCTCAGCCCTAGGAACACATGAAAAAGGATTTTACATTGTGAGGTGTTAAGGATAGCACGGGTACAATTCTGTCTAGTTCTTTTGGAGGCCAATTACTGGTGCTGCTTAGGTCATTGCTGGTGAAAAATTATAGTATTGCCCATGGCAAATTCTAAAGGCGGAGTTTGGCCCTTCAAACCACTTGAATTTGACATTCCTAAATTTGGGGATATATCAAAACTAATAGCAAAGGAAGAATAGCTTGGGGGCAGTGATTGCCTACATGCATTTTAGCAGATGCAGTTCCTTCACCCTTCCTGAAGGTCTATGAATGAAAATACAGTCACACATTATTGGTTTGTTTTTGTCTCTAAAATGCACCATGTTGTTTGCAGGGAAAGTTGCAAACAATGAATTACGGTATACAGTGCGATTATATCTCTGAAAAGATGCTAATTAAATTTTAAAACAATGTTCTGACATGGAACAAAATACCACTATAAGACATAATTTCACATTTTATACTTTTTTTTAACACACACACACACACACACACACACACAGATATATATGTTATCTGAAAGCTCTTCAGACATCTTTGTGGCTATCTTCTCCTGGTCCTTAATGAACGAAGCAAATGCCACATTTTTGCAATAGCTGCTTTGAACTGCTACATTCCTCTCAGCAATTTTGAGAGCAAAATCGGAGGTTTGGCAAGCTGACCACAGAACATAACGGACTGACCCTGTATCAAAACATCCAGGATGTGCTAGGAATATCAATCTATCAAATATCCTTCTCAGCTGTGGATGGGAGCAGAGCTCGGCTGCCTTTCAAAAGCAGCACACACTGCCAAAATCACTGTCTGGGTGGCTTGGAGGAAGTACAGTAAGTAGTGGCAGAGCCAGGTCAGGCCCATGGGTGGGGGGAGCCCTTCTGAATCCCTGGGGCTCTCAGTCAGTGTCTGACCCTACTGACCACTGACACTGGCCTTGGCCTGGCTAGAGGCCCAGGATGCTTAGTTGATATTTCGTCAATGGAAGCTAATATCTGAATATGTTCCCCTGATGCTAGGAATCTCTCTCCAGCTTTTGGAATGTCATGGCCCATTCAAACTTGGAAAGGTGACATCCTTCAGTAAGCGTAGGGTAGCACTTTTAAAGCAACTTTCTGTTGTTAATCAGGAAGTGTTTGGGAGCTATGCATTGACTGCAGGTGAAGATCCTTAGGGCAGAGAAGCTCTCTCAGGGCCTCTGATGCGGGGGGGGGGGAGCAAATTTTTCTACCTGCTGTAGGAGTATCAATAGGCTTGTATATTTTGTAAACAAGATCGTACTCTCACAATGAAAAGAAATTAAGCCCTGTAGCACCACACCTGGAACTCCTCATCTCTCAGGAATGGAAGGGGGGGGGGTGAGAGAGCATAACAGCCACAGTAAATTATTACATTGCCACAGCTGAACCAGCAGATGTCTGAGTAATGTAAGAGAAATAAAACTTCCTGTATTTAAGATACAGTTTTGTATCAAATGTCAGGCATCTACAAAACAAAACCCATTGCTTACAGTGATGGGGTGGAGGTTAGCCTGGCTCCTCCTCCTCTTCTAGCCTTCCCTCCTGGCTAGTTGATACCCTCCCCATTTGTAGGGGATCTCTCTGCTACCTGGACTGCCTCACCCTCCCTAACCTCTAAGGGGAAAGGAAAGGGGCGGGGGGGGGGCGGACTTTCTCCCTCTCGGGCTGTTCTTAGCTGATGTCATCATTCATAGTCTCCTCCTCTGCTTCCAGCAACTGCCACCACAGCCTTGTGGAAGTCAGGACGGCAGGGCTCAGAACAGATACAGCCACAGGCCAGCTTGGAGAAAGAGATTTCCCTGCAGAGGAACATAATATTGTTTTGTTATAGGTTCAGGGGGGGACCCTAAACCCTAGAAATTAATAAATGGTAAGATTTTGATTATTTGGGATATGAATGAAAAATGCAAGCTACAGAGGAATTCCTGGGCTAGCAAAATGACCTGGCCAAGCTAGGGTCATTCAGAAACAATACAGGGCCCTTCATGGCCATTGGCAATGGGATGGGATTTAGAAGTTTGCCAGGATAACTAGGCATGATGTCACAGGAAGAGTTTGGGGCCTTTGGCACGAGACTTGGAATAGGAGAAAAAAAGACAGGAGATCCATCTTGGGCAGGCTGGCTGAAGGCAGACTGGGAGAGTTGCTTTGGAATCCAGTGCTACACTGCTGTGGGGAGTAAGCCCTACTTGACATGAGCATTCTATAAGATCTAGACTCCCTTCCTCCAAACTCAGGTGTAAATATGTGAATAAATCATATTTCTTAAAGCTACAACAATCTTGATTCTCAAAGGGACACAGACTCTCTGTGAGCTAACTGTAGCAAGATTCCCCGTATTGTAACAGTATGTCCTCCATTATTCTATTTCACAAAAACATTCAGTTCTGCAGCAGATCATTTAAGCCCTTCCCTTTACTCCCCCCATTAGAAACATTGTGATGCAACCTTATGAAAATAGAACCCAACTTAAAAGGATAGGAGAGGCACTCCATATTTTTAACAAAGCAAAATGCTTTACTTTTGATAATGGCTCCACATCCTATCATTGTGTATTCACTGAGGTCTCTTCCCTTTGAAAAATCATCCGCAACGATTCCATTGCTGCCAAGGTCTCCCATGTAGACACAGTCTTACTTAGGGACATCAGGCTGCTGCAAAGATGTGAGCACTGAGGAAGGACAAGGGGGTTTTAAGTTGTTAGGCTTGGACAATCTCCAACTGCTGAAGCAACCTTTCGGGTCCCTAGGCAGCTGGCAGGAAGTAAGACCAGGGACTAAAGTTAGGACCAGGAGTAGCTGAATGAAGCCATTAAAAATAATAAAAGTTTTTAAAAATCACAACCCGCAAGGTTATTCTTTAGCCTACAACGAACAGGGTTTTGTTTTTCAAAAAAATGAAGACATAAACACACAGGATATTTAACTCACATTAGCTTAAGCTCTGGAAATATGGCTTCCGCCCTTCTCAAGAGGGAAGGCCACATTGTTCTTGCATTCATTGTGTGTTTTGTCGAGTCACAGGCGATGCCCTCCACTCTCTCCTGCTGTTGCATATGAATTTCAAGTCTTCGTTTTGATCGCCTCCCCCTGCAGCTTACAGGCAAGCAGCCAGTTCTCCAGTGCATTTTGAGACCCAGCCAGAGGAGCCTGCACTGAGATATATGTGCCTCTGCCAGGCTGCATCCTTTGATACCAACATGACTCTGCAGTGACAGGAATGAAGATAAACCGCTCTTGGTTGTATTAGCGGGGACCCAGGTGGGGAGCACCACACCACACATATATCCCAGCCTTAAATTATTGGAAGGAAGCTGCCCTGATCTAAATAGCTAAAAGACTTCCCCCTTTTAGGCGATTGCACATTATTGTTCATCTCTGTTGTTGCCACCAGGGAGACATCAATATTAAAGGGCCTGGCCCAGCCATAACAGTGGAGATGCATTACTCTTGGCCTCACCAATTGGGACTCATTAAAAACTTAGGGAAGCAGGCAGCTTGCCTGTGCACTAGTAGAGGTAGAGGAAGGCAAACCGAGCCGCAGAATGCAAAGCAAGAAAGGGAATGGGCTTGGCCAAAGGCAATTTGGCCAGAAAGCCCATCTTCAAGCTTCATTAACATCTTCTGAGTACATAATAATGAATAGCCAAGTTAGCTTTCCAACTGTGCTTTTCACGTCTCAAACCCATGCCTTTCCTCTCTGTCAAAGTAGCCTCTCTCTTGCATTTGGAAACCCAGTGGATATTGGCTCGACAAGGCTGCTTTCTGGTGTGTCGGCCAGACAAAAAATCCTTCCTCAGCGACACAGGGTTGGAATATTTATGCTTGCACAGGGATTCTGTCCTTTAAAATGGCTGTGTAGTAGAAAGGAACGCAATTGGGAGGAAGCTTGTTTCACCGCTTCAGAGGCACAAAAGGAAAAGTTGTTCTAACTGAGGTGCTTATACCTCCACAGGCTCATGATGTAGTAGCAACCCAGATGCTCAGCTCTGAATTGAATCGGATGCTGGTCCTAGTTCACTCCTAGCTCTCTCATTTCAAAGAGGGTAATCTTGTCTGGTCAACAGGGGTGAATGTGAAAGCGAAAGCAATAATCGTAACCAACAGACTGGACTGACCTATAGATAAATTTGTTGTTGTTGTTGTTTTTGTTGTTGTCACAATCAAAAGTCATCACAAAACAGAACAAAAACCCCAACACTATCATAAAATGGCTACTAGAAGTATTTGTCATGCAACTGAAGGTACCTGTCTAATCTCAGTTGGGAGAGAGCTCACAACACGTAAATCTCTGGAGCTGTGAAATATGCACTTAAATAACAGGATTGGGCCAGCCTTTTTGCAGCATAGTTCTATTTCCTAATGATAACAAACAAAATAAGATGTGCCAGTAGTCAGTGGTGGAGGAACCCTCTCTGGCACCCGGGGCGGCATAGCCCGTATGGACTGTGCAGGTGCAGCATCTCATACGGGTTGTGCATGTGCAGCATCCTATGCGTGTGCACTCCGTACGGAATGCCGCTTGCACAGCAACCGTACAGGCTGCCGCGTAGGCAGCATCCCATACAGTCACCATGCGCAAGAGCGGCAGCCCATACGGATGCCCATAAGGACGGCACGTGAGAGCGGCAGCCCGTACAGACGGCGCGTGAGCAGCGCCCATATGGACTGCTGGCGCCCTCGGCCGCTCTACAGCTGGAGGGAGGAAGGGGCCATCTTGTCACCCCTCCCAGAGTGGCACCTGGGGCAGTCTGCCCCCTCCGCCCCCCCTTCCTACGCCACTGCCAGTAGTGCTTGTATTGTGTGTGCTGCATGGGGTTGGTGTGTATTCAAACAAGGCAAAATCTTGTGTGGGTGTTTGCTTTTTCGTACCCAAAAGTTGATGAGGCCACAAAATAACGTAGCACTACTACATATTTTTTAGTCTGCTACCCATTTTTTGAAACAGTCAAATATGTAATTCAGTCCATCTATCAAGTGGTCATTCTTATAAGCCTGACTCTCCATCACCTATCATATCTGACATGTGGCTTGGCCAGGGCTGTCATAAAATCCCAGCGCATAGAAGCACGGATGTTCTGCAGCCTCCCCAGGGCTGCAATCTGAGAAAGACTTGCAAATCTTCTGAACAATGTTCTGTTAAGTTTCTGTGTGTTGCCACTGTGCATATTCAAGGGTGTGTGTGTGTGTGTGTGTGCCATACAAAAGTGCTTGGTCATACAATGCAGTCATTGAGGTAAAAACACAATAAAAAGTCTCTATTCCATATGGATTGGGTTTTTTTTTTTAAACAACTTCTACTTCCTATTTCTACAACTTTTCTACACAACTTTTAGAAGCCCTGTATTGGGAAGTTTTTAATGTTTGATGCTTTATTATGTTTTTATATGTGATGGAAGCTGCTCAGAGTGACTGGGGAAACCCAGCTAGATGGGTGGGGTATAAAATACTACTACTACTACTACTAATAATAATTGCTGCTACTACTACTGCTACTACAAGATATATATATATATTAAAAAAATCATACCTGAACTTTCATTTTAAGAATGCCTGGTATTCCTTTTCAGGGAGAGTTTTCAATATGTTATCAAGTCACCAATGTTTCCCTTATACTGGGTAAATAATTTTTAAACATTTGTTCATTGTAATAGTGGGTTATACTCTTCACTGTTAACACTTTGATTATAGTAATTAAGTCAAATACACATTGCAAAAGCTGCAGCACCAGTAGGCTCTGAAAGAACACCTCTCCCCTATCAATTTAAGTAATTTAATGGCATTTATAGAAGAGCCATCATGTCATAGAAAAATTGCTATCCATTGACACTACAATGAGGGGGGTTCAAGTTACTTCTCTCGTTCTTCTTTCCTTTTCCTGATAAAGTTACTTAAAAGCTATTTTTACAAGAAAAGATCACTCTGTATTGATTGCGGTAGCTTAGGGTGTGGTGTGTTTTTTTTTAGTGTCACAATTATTTCACTCAATATAAATGTTGCTTTCTTCTATAGTTAAGGTATTGCTGGAAATTGTTCAAAATGGCATCTAGGTAATTTCCCTATGCGTTTGAAAGCATCTGGAAGTAACGCTTTCCGTAAGAAAGATTTCTGCAAACACAATATGCATTTGTTACAAACAGAACCCAGGGCCCCCTGGGTTCCCAGAGGCACAGCAGGCACCAGACCTTAAAGTGAGGAAAACTGCAATACAGACAGTGAATTGTACCCACTGTTCACCAGAGAAGACTGATTTGAATTCATTGGCTTAACTGACAGAGCATTAAAGGTAAAGGGACCCCTGACCATTAGGTCCAGTCATGGCTAATTCTGGGGTTGCGGCGCTCATCTCGCTTTATTGGCCGAGGGAGCCGGTGTACAGCATGACTAAGCTGCTTCTGGCGAACCAAAGCAGCACATGGAAACGCCGTTTACCTTCCCGCCAGAGCGGTACCTATTTATCTACTTGCACTTTGACGTGCTTTCGAACTGCTAGGTTGGCAGGAGCAAGGACTGAGCAATGGGAGCTCACCCCGTTGCGGGGATTTGATTTGCCACACCAGAGGGTTTTGGATGAAGCGAAGATGTCCCTCCACCAGCCTTTGCTGGCGTGGGAGCTCTGAAGTTGACAGGATGGCTCTACTGATGAGGCGTATCCACCTAAACAGCCAGTGGGTGGAAGTTGCCACGTGCCACATCCTCACTTGTTGTAGCCAGCAGAAGCTCCAGAAACAAGGTGTTTTGGGAAGAGTGCAGGGCCAGCGCAGATTCTACTGGATCCTGAGCTAGCTCTGCTGCTGTCATGCAGTGGCAGTGGGCCTGATCCAAGTACCTGCCGCTGTGCCATCCTGTGAGCTGGAGTGAAGCCACGCCCTACTTCTGCAGGGCTGTGGATGCAGTAGTGTAGTGTGGGTTGCCAGCACCTGGGGCCGTGCAGAGGTGTGAAGGGAAATGGATGGAGTACACATGTGCAGTCAACTCTCTAAAGGTGTCTGCGTCACAGCCACAGAGATAAGAAAAGAAAGAGTTGTTCCATTATCTGGAGAGGTCCTTTCCCGGTTTGCATGGATAAGCCATTTCCAACATAACCCAGCAACAGAAGCTTGCAGCTGTATTGAGGCAGCAGTGGGTATTAAAATTTTGCTTCCCTAACAATTTTGCTCCTGGGGCAACCATCCCTGTTGTGCCCTCCCCCCACTGCATCGCCGTGTGGATTCAGTGTTGGCTTCTCGAGTCCACAAAGTTCCACTAAGGCCCAGTAACTTCAGCTGGTCTACACTGAGTAAGAACCTAGCTGGCGACCACACAGTATGCACTCCTACAGGAAGAAGACAAAGATGTGAAGAATAAAGAGGGTCTGAAATAGTCGGTGTTTGCAGAAAACAAGAAGCATTCATGGCTGAAAGGAGCCAAAATTGTACAGGAAAGTTATGCAACAGGTTGCATTTATTTTGCATTTATATGAATCACAGGGAATTAATACATATGCTAATCTTGATGCTAAATTCAAATACACAGCCCATTGATCTGACTGTTACCACCAATCAGCCCCTTTAGGGCATTTCCAGCTACTGTTTCTGCCCACCCTGCTCCTGTCTCTGCACAATCATTAAAGGTAAAGGACCCCTGACAGTTAAGTCCAGTTGCAGATCACTGGTTACGGCGCTCCCTATTCAGTACCAGCAGCATCTCACATAACAGATGTGCCTAGCCTTCTGTCTTCAGGGCAGAGCTTCTGTCTGCAGCTTTTCAAGAGGAGTGAACAGCTTTCAAAGCAGTAGGAAAAAACTATGTTTTTAAGATGCAAAATGTTCCTTAGAATGGAAAGGCCTTGGAGGCCGGCAGAATGTTGCAGCGGGGTAGCTGGGGCAGGGGCAGCGGCGGGGGAGAGAAAAAGATAATCTTATTGACATTTGCTACTTTATGAAAGCCAAAGCTTTCCTGGACCTGAAAAATACAGAGGGCCATCACCCCAAAAGTGGAGATGCATTATTGGTGGGGAAAGAGATCTGCATAAAATTTGTGCGTTCCGATTTGCATGCGTAGATACAGATCTAGAAATTAGGACAATAATTTAAATAGAAATACATCTCACCACAGCAGGGAAGACTGTGAACAGGTGACTTGTGCATACCTGCTCACTCTCTGCTGCCCAGGTGCTAACTCTGAATGGGACAAGGCAAAGCCTCCCTGTTCTCCCTTCTTGTGATTTAAGCTTTCAGTGAGTCTTGAGCTAGACAGCTTTTCCAATAGAGGATTGTCCTCTATAAAGGAGGATGGATGGTCACCTTACCTCCCCACTGGAGTAGCCATTAAGAAAAAGCTGACGTTTCTCAGAAGTGCATCTGGGGAAATTGTATTCATTTCTGCATGAAACCCAAGCTGGGCCACAGCTTATTTTTGTTCCCTGTCCTTTTGAAAAGCCTTGCACAATCAGTGGGGAAATTAACAACTTCAACCTCAATAAGCTGCAGAAACATAGCTTTATTTGCCCTTTATTCCGATCCGTCCTGGGCTAAGTGTGTGCTTTGACACATGCCTCTTTCAGCGAGACCTTTGGAACTGGTCTGCAATCTGCAAAGGACTTTCAACAAATAATTTGAAATCACACTGCACATTCAGATTTACACCCAAGGGTCAGCCCACTGTGCTGATTAACTCTAGAACCAAGGTCAGGGGGAGAGATGACTCATGGTCTTTGTACGGCTAATGTCATTTCCCACAGCGGGACTGCAGCAGCGGATATGTATTACAGTAGCCCCCTCTGCTGGCCAAATCAAAAGAAAGTTAAGTTACCGTGAAACAAGCGCGGGGGGGGGGGGGAGGGAAAAGACATGAGGGATTTAAAGTCTCTGCCTTTTTGGCTTTGAATTTAGTGCGAATTCAGTCTGGCTTGTGTTGGTACCTTTTCCATTAGCTCCTACTGCTGACAGGTGGCCTCTGGAGTTCAAGACAAGCTAATCAACTAGACATATTTTTCATAGCTTCCCAAAAGAAGGAGCAGGTAGCAATAAAAGCAAATTGGGAAATTAATTATAGATGCTAAATTAAATTAAAGATGCTAAAAGGAATAGCTATTAAATCTAGAACTGGTCCTCTGTTTTAAGCGCATAAATTCCACACACACACAAGCCCATATGTTAAAGAAACCAATTCAGATAACAAACATTATAACCAAAATTAAGAGGAAACGTTGAGTAATCAATCATACATTAATTGTGAGACTTACACTCCAGATTCAATCCTTGGCATATGTAGATTGTCAGGTTTTGTTTTCTAGCCTGCCAGCATGATGTTAAAAGGCCCACATGACAGCTTATGAAGCATAAAACTGAACAATATAAGCTTACAATCAATCAAATTTAACACATACTAAAACCAAACCCAAATAGGAGCATTGCCATGATAAAAAAATCCATAGCAACCACATTTTAAAATTTCACTTGAAATATTTCTATACCAACCACCTTCATCAAAATGCAGTTTTACAACAATATAAAAGAACAAGCATAGCATTAAAATATAACACACTTCTGCCACTACTGCTACTGCTGCTGCTGCTGCTACTACTACTACTACCAATCATAATAATAAGCAAAAAATAGGAAGCCTAAAGAACATAACTTAAACTTCCTGGGATAATAAAAATTCATCCTGATGCCTAAAAGACACCGTGGTTTGGGTCAGGCAAGCCTCCTTGGACACAACTTTCCT
Organism: Podarcis tiliguerta; assembly: GCF_965153285.1. Classification (NCBI taxonomy): domain Eukaryota; kingdom Metazoa; phylum Chordata; class Lepidosauria; order Squamata; family Lacertidae; genus Podarcis; species Podarcis tiliguerta. The sequence continues at coordinate 42,072,947 of NC_139534.1, forward strand.
TAACTGAGTCACCCAACAGTTGACATCTGCTGCACCTCTGTTAGAGGAAACACTTGGAGATGATCTTAGCGGATGGGCACATTGAAATGAGAGTAGGTGCTCCTTCAGGTACTTATGTAAGGAGAGCCTTAGCTTTAGGCAGAGTGGGGCACAACCCACTGGCAGCAGCTGTGAAGTGCTGAAGGATAAGGTATATTTGCCGTGTGATCTATCATTGGCCTCCTATGCCGCTGGGTGAAGCAAAGGAGACTACAATCTGTAGTCAGGGGCATAGCAATGGGGGTGCTGTAGGTGCAGCCTGCCCCAGGTGTCCCCACTGAGGGGAGTGACAAAATGGTGGGCAGCACTTACCACGGGGCCTGCAGCGCACCTGAGCCACGTGTCTCTCCTGGGAGTAACGCAGTGGCTTGAGCGCCCACAGGCTCCGCGCTGCCCCAAACAGTCCGCGCGTTGCCTCCCCCTCAGCTGTAGGGTAGCTGAGTGGGAGGAGGCAGGCAGACTCCTCAGAGGCCACCGCTGTCTGTAGTACATATTTAAAATAGTATCACACCACTTTGAACAACCCTGGCTTTCCCCCAGGTGTGCTAGATTCCGCCCAACATTCCGTTGGGGCCTGCTGTGGCTGCCATGGGCTCAGTCGGGGCCCCACGAAAGACTGTTGGGAACTGTAGCTTGTTGAGGGTGCTGAAGGTTGTTAGGAAACTCCTATTGCCCTCACAGGCTACAATTGTCGGAATTCTCCCTATGGAATTTAGAGTGGCTGGGGCAACCCAATCAGATTGGCAGCATGTCATAGTAATAGTAATAATAATAATAGTAGTAATAGTAATAAACTGTAATTGAAGCTCTGTGGTTTGGCTCTGCTTTAAATGTATAGTATAGATAGGGCCTAGGATTCAGCTGCAAGTTCTGTTGATTTTTGTAGATAAACTATAATGCTCTTGCTCTTTACCTTAGGCAACAAAATATTTTGAGTTAGCCCTGGGTAGCAGGGGTAGGGAACCTATGGCCCTCCAGATGATAATGTTTTTCTGCCCTGCATTCCGACATCTCTTCAGATATCATATCCAAATTTTACAGGATGGTTCCTGAAATCAAGGAGCAGACTTTCGTCTCTGTGTGGCTACAATGGCTATCAAGACGGCAGGTTAAATCTTTAAAAACTTTACAAACTCTTAGAATTCCTAGGCAACATCAGATACAATAATAGAATAGATATTCATATTTAAATAGGACAGGATCCCTAAGCCACATTCCCCATATTTGAGGGCAGCTAAACATACAACACAACAGACTTCGAAGTTCTGTAGGTGCTAGTTTAAACAGCTCACTTGTGTGTGTGTTGTTTTTTTGGGGGGGAAGTATTCAAAGTTTCTCATATTCCAGGAGGAGGGTGGGTGGGATGAAGGTCACTTCAGGTCCTACTCCAGCTGGACAATCACCTCTCCCTCCCCCACAGGCCCACCTGCCATCCACCATCCTGTTTGCACAAATGCCTTCTGCATTGTGTATGCCAAATGCGCAGCTAGAGCCAGGATATATCTCCTGGTTGCATGTGTGATCACAGCATAAAATTCTCAAGCAATTATCTTGTCCTCTTTGTTCTGAACTAAATCATTTCTATATTTTTATCTGAACTGAAGTCACTATGAAAATTAATGAAAGATGACATTAAACCATCTCATGCTCAAGCTAATACTATTCTGAGAGTCAGTTCCTAATCTTTCAAGTTTATATTAAAAGGAATAGAACTCAGAGCGGGCACAAAAGGAGGGCAGGTGGGAGGATGTGAAGAAGAGGCAGTACTGTTCCCAAGGAGACCTGTGCATCGACTTCAAAATTACTAAATCTGCCCTGCTGTTTCCTTGTTTTGAAAAAATTGCCTCACTCACAGGACATCATGATTAGCATGTTATTCTCTGCATGCCTGTCTCCATCACAGAATGGGAAAATCAGGAGAAAATGTTGAATTTCTCCCCTTGTACAAATAGTTTCCCAGGAATTCAGTATCAAGCTTTATATACATGCAAATGTATTCTGCATTGGTGAATAATAATGTAAGTGCTGTATTTTATCAAGGGGGAAGGGTTAAAAGGTTGTGCAGCCCCGGATACTATACTGTGTGTGTTTATGAAGTTTTGAACCATGGGCCCAAAGATGGGCCCAATTACATATTGATGAAATAATAAACTATGCAAGAGATAACATGCCATGATTGTGTGAATCCACATTTTTCTCCAAAAATCTTAAATGGAAAATCTCACTAAATCGCATTGCTTTGAAGCAATACCACAAAGTGACTTTTACTTGCAAATTTCACAGCAAAGCTATTTGAAGGTACACAAATAATACTATAAATAAATAAGAGCAGCTGGAATTTTGCAAAATGAGATCATACAACAGAGCCCTGTCGCCTTTGAATGATTGCCTGGTATGATCACTACTTCAGAAATTATTTTTAGCCATGGTAATATAATTATTGTACATCTCTGCTTATCACCTTGAAGGGTGGAGCTTACACAAAGACAGGTCTTTCCATTTAACCTTGAAGAAGGGTTTTTTCCTCTCCAGACCAGCAGTGTAAGAGCACTTTTAATTTAATACAATTAAAATATACAGCAAAACTATGACAGATTAAAATTAATAGAGTATGACAGTATCAAGCTGTGAGCAGGATTCTGCTTTCAGATCTACAAAATCACAAAGGATTTGAGAAAATGTCCCTTAATAGAATGAAATAGACTATTAAAACCCATATAGTGTTGAATGCTTAAGTGCAATGGCAGGTGGCTGGCAATTAATCTTCAAATCATACAGCTGAACCTAATTGATAAACTCATCATATTATATGAGACCATCCATCCTGACAGTCAGGACATAAGAGTCAGCATTAATGAAACATCAGTAGGTAGAAACATTTCATGGTAGATAATTCTTAACCTGGGTAATTGGTAGATTTCAACACAGGAAGTTGCTGACACCCGCCTGCCTTAGGAGACAATGTAGAAGTGCGCCTTTGGGGATGAAGTGAAACCATTGGGCAGTTACAGCGCCTGCTGTGGCTGTAGAGACTGAGGTGGAAGAGACATACTGTATTTTTCGCTCTATAACACGCACCCGACCATAACACGCACGTAGTTTTTAGAGGAGGAAAATCTGTAGGCATGCCACCCGTAGGCATTCTCTCCATAACACGCACAGACATTTCCCCTTACTTTTTAGGAGGGAAAAAGTGAGTGTTATGGTGCAAAAAATACGGTAATTTATTGCAGTTGGAGCAGATGGTGTCCAGTTGTGCTGCTGGTGTACCTTGGTGTTTGCTCTGTCTGCGCTCCTCCCAACAGTCATTCCTCCTCCGGTCACTGCTGGGGATACACAACATGACTGCAGTCGTCTGCAAGGAATTTCCACATTGGTGGGGCTGATGTCGCCAGCCTTTACATTTCATTTTCAGACATCTTTATAAGAACTGAGGAGAGAGAGACTTTCTGCAGGCAATGGCTTTTCCACCTGTCTTGCCCCACCCTCCAGCCCTAGGAGTCTTTCCCAGACCATGACTTTGAGAAGAGCAGAAGCAGCTCGGAAGGGAGGTGTTCAGGGATAGTTAAAAAAAATTTTTTTACAGGTTGTGTGTTCTTGTTTCACAACGTGACCCTTTTACATGATTTTGTATGTTTTGTGGTATTTTATGCATGTGATTTGCTGTTATTTTTATTGATTATTGATTAGTAATTCTTTATTCTAACTGATAAGTGTAAACTGTTTAATTATTATTTGTTGTTGTTTAGTTGTTTAGTCGTTTAGTCGAGTCCGACTCTTCATGACCCCCTGGACCAGAGCACGCCAGGCACTCCTGTCTTCCACTGCCTCCCACAGTTTGGTCAAACGCATGCTGGTAGCTTCGAGAACACTGTCCAACCATCTCGTCCTCTGTTGTTCCCTTCTCCTTGCACCCTCAATCTTTCCCAACATCAGAGTCTTTTCCAGGGAGTCTTCTCTTCTCATGAGGTGGCCAAAGTATTGGAGCCTCAGCTTCAGGATCTGTCCTTCCAGTGAGAACTCAGGGCTGATTTCCTTCAGAATGGATAGGTTTGATCTTCTTGCAGTCCATGGGATTCTCAAGAGTCTCCTCCAGCACCATAATTCAAAAGCATCAATTCTTCGGCAATTATTATTTGCTGATGTTTAATTTTACTGTTTACTATTGGAGTCTAATGGATTATTGAATATTGCTTTGATATAAGTTGTTTATTTTAAAGTTATTTTGACTTCCATATTGGATTGGATGATGATGATGATGATGATTATTATTATTATTATGCGTTTTGGAAGCCACCCAGAGTGGCTGGAGCAACTCAGCCAGATGGGCGGGGTATCAGTAAAAAAATTTTATTGTAATATTTTTGTAATGAGTTGACTCCAAAAGAATGCAACAAGTACAGGATCTGGCCATTACGTTGTGTGTCCTAGTTTTCATTTTTTATTTCTCAGCTCTAATGTACACTTTTGGCACACTGCTCCTATTTAGAAATGTTTCTGTATCCATCAGGGTAGGCAGTGAAAACAAGTAATTGCTCAGGTCCATAAATGTGCATGAGAACTGCTGTATAGATTTGACATTACTCTTATTGTTCATTCTTTAAAAAGAAGTATGTACATTGTTCAAGCCAAAAAATTTAATCTGTGCAACATTAGAGTCACTCTCTCATCTCATTATCTCTACAATTTAAAGTGTTACAGCTTTAGGTTTTCTGTCTTGAATATCCCCTGAGCAGTGGCTCATAGCAACTTTCCACTGAAAAGGATTTACCAAATCTTTTCTCAACAATAAGTCTATTCACACATACCAATATGCAGACTTCAAGTGCCTAGGTAGACAAAGAAATTCACTATTCAAGGTGGTTGTGATCCGATTATGATGTACACTGCCAAACAGCATACAAACACATCACTCTCCAAAACAGGGCATTTCAAGAGGTACCACTATGTTTATTCCAGTCACATTTCCTCTGCATGAAACTCTTGAGCAGAGGGGAACAGAGCTGTTTCCCCCCCAGATTATAGGTGGTATCCAACTAAACTGTTCCGCTAGTGCAATGAGCTGTAGCTGTTCAATGGAATTTCCCCTCCTCCTCTACGCAGCTAAAAGTCATTGCACTTACTATTTTCTTTAGCTCTATGCCATTTTAAAAAATGCACAAAGCTAAAGACTAGTATAAGCTATTCATATTCCCTAGAAAATGCAGGTGACAGATGTTCCTTCTAACTATGTTATCTTCCAAATCTCTCCGCAAACAGAGACCCACCTACAGTTAAGCTTTTGCTTTTGTCTCAGGCGCTGTTACTAATGTTAATTTGCAACACCTTCCGAAGTTCTGGCCTTGGGGGAAGCCAACCACCTTAATCAGAAATGCAAACCCAGAGACAGAGGCATGGTTTGTTACCAAGGTCATATCCCAGGGACCCTCTCCAGGGGTAACAAAATCATGAATAAAACAAAGCAGAAAGGAAACAAGGAAACAATATAGATGAAATGGCTGACGAGGAAGGTTTTTCATAGGAATCACGGGAAATGAGTAAATAATCGAGGGACGGGGTTCATTATCAGATATCCAGTCAACATCAACATGTAAACACTCTGGGAATATGATCCAAGGGAGATATTAAAATATTTGTAATAAACAGACATACTCCGAACCAAATTGCTGCTCTTGGGGTAGAGATAGGGTAAGCACAGCTTTCAGAAGCAGCAGGGTCATTTGTTCATTATACAGCAAGGCCCCGTATCTAATTCCCAGCATCTCCAATTTGACACTGTCTACTTCTAATTTTGCATTTTGGTGTGATCTGTTTTAACCTGGGGGAAAGGCCAATATTAAATATGTACTTGAGATGGGCTTTAATTTAAAAAGTTGGCAAATAAAAACATTTTAGGTCACTATTTGACTATGTAACATTTCAAAAGTTACTTTACCTCAGTGTACAAGCTAAATAATTAAAAAATGAAGCAACTCTGTCCCTATGTCCCACACAGAGGCACTGGGAACTAAGTTTGTCTTGAGAATATTGGATTGGATCCAGAGGTGATTTAAGAATTCCAGATACAGTGGTACCTCAGGTTACAGACGCTTCAGGTTACAGACTCCGCTAACCCAGAAATAGTACCTCAGGTTAAGAACTTTGCTTCAGGATGAGAACAGAAATCACGCGGCAGCAGCACAAGGCCCCATTAGCTAAAGTGGCACTTCAGGTTAAGAACAGACCTCCAGAACGAATTAAGTTCTTATCCTGAGGTACCACTGTACTGTGAAAACGCAAAGTGATAAATTTCTGCTCTTCCAGAGTGGCGATACAGGCAATTTATCCTCTTCACACACTTACTGCAGTTAATAAGCTGGTCCTAAACACAATATATAATAGATAGTTGCCAAGTTTATAAAGCTAAATGTTGACATTAAGAATTTGTTCTAGAAGAAAGACTGTTGACATAATTATTGTTCAGGGTGGGACTAGGCAGACGCAATTGAGTGTAGAAAAATATCATTATAGTTTATTAAATGCAGGTCCAATGCCATATATAATATGTATGTACTGTAACTCATACATTTTAAAACCTTAAAATCACTGTTGACAGTTTTCAGAGATTTCACTTTATAATGTACTCCCAACTGCTAAAATAATAGTAAGAAAAACAATCCAAACGGTTAATAGCTTTGCTCGCACACTAGCTTTTCTGAGCACATTTAAACAAACAATGTAATGAGAGGATGCTAGGCCCAGAGAGGATAAACCACATGTCTATCACCTAGTGGTATTGCTGGATATACAGGAAATGTTGAAATAAAGTGTGCATTATAAATATATTTATCATATCTTCACGGTTTATTATTATTATTATTTTAAAAACACACTCTTTCATCAAGGTATTTTAAAGACAGATTATGTAAGGTAAAGGTTAGGATGGCTTCCTGCTAATTGTTGCAAGTACCGTATTTTTCGCCCTATAGGACGCACCGTCCCATAAGGCGCACCTAGTTTTTTGGGGGGGAAATAAAGGAAAAAAATTATTTCCCCCCCAGGCGCGGGGTTGGGGAAGCCCGAGCTTCCCCCGACCCCAGCCCCCAAACAGGCAGCTCTCTGCAAGCCGTGGGAGCCCAGTGCTGGCTCCCGCTGCTAGCGGAGAGGTCCGCGAAGCCTGGGCGCGCTGAGCTCAGCGCGCGCAGGCTTCGGCATGCAGACACCTCTCCGCCAGCAGCGGGAGCGTTCCCGCTGCTAGCGGAGAGGTCCGCGAAGCCTGGGCGCGCTGAGCTCAGCGCGCGCAGGCTTCCGCATGCAGGCACCTCTCCGCCAGCAGCGGGAGCGCTCCCGCTGCTAGCGGAGAGGTCCGCGAAGCCTGGGCGCGCTGAGCTCAGCGCGCGCAGGCTTCGGCATGCAGGCACCTCTCCGCCAGCAGCGGGAGCGCTCCCGCTGCTAGCGGAGAGGTCCGCGAAGCCTGCATTCGCCCCATAGGACACACCCAGATTTCCCCTTCATTTTTGGAGGGGAAAAAGTGCGTCCTATAGGGCGAAAAATACGGTAAATACTGGGGGGGGGGGGTTTGCCATGAATGTAGAAATGGCACTTGCCTCCCTGCCATAAACATTGCAACTCACATATCTGAAAGCAGAATTGGCCACAGGAGGCATATTACTGTATAAGCCACCAAATTACTGCTCCAGTAGCTATAAAAACATAATTTAGTGGTCAATTTTTACTAACCAAGCTTGACTGACACTCTCAAAGAGTAGAACATTAATGAAGCAAATCATTACTGTTGCTTACTTTCTCTACTGCCTGATGCACTAATAGTTTGTTTTTCCATTTCCAGACAGACTTAAGCCCATAATCTTTCGCCTTCCTAAAGCAATGTAATCTTATTGGAGATAAGTCTTGCTCCTGCCAATGATCTAAACTTTATGCAAGGTCAAGTCACAAATCAATTCAAGTTGGTGGTCAAGAAATCAAATGGACACAAAACAGCTTACAATCCTCTCAATAGTTGACAATGACTGAGAGCAACCTACATACTGTGCAGGTATGGAAGGTTATACATGATCTATGGTTGCCAGTCATAAGTAGGAATACATACGGATTCTGAAAAAAATAGTCTACTTAACTAAGTGGATGAAGTGTTTAGTCAAGGTGCTTCGTTAACTGAAACAATTTTGTTCTCATCTTATTTGTATGGGCACTACTAGCCTTGACTATTTCTCTCCTAAGAATGTTGGCCTAAGTTCCCGATGAGCAGAACTCTGTTCAGGGGATGCTCCTGTCCATTGAAGGAGAGCACAAATTTTCATGAATTTCTCCTTCAAATTTACATTTGATGGTAGGAAGATCACCCAGACCAGCATGTGACCTGCCAGTGGGGCCTATGGAGAAACTGCAAAAACCAGCTCCTCCCTTCCACTAGCAAGCAGTCCCTTCCTTCGGTGGAAGGGCAACTCAGGATCCAAGCAACATACTACTGTATTCTAAGAGTGGAATGTACAAGTTCACAATGCCATTGAGAGTAGAGGTATAGGGAGGATTTGAACCACAACTTGTATTTTAGAGCATGTAGTTTAGAGCATGTAGGCTCATAGATACTACTTCAAAGTTTAGAAACTAGGAAGTGGGTATCCAACAAAGGCATTAAATAGACACATTGAAATTAATATGCTGTCGTGTGTGTGTGTGTGTTTAAAACAGCCAATAGTCTTAAATTAATAAATGAAATCCATTGTTTAATTATTCTGAAAATATTTACTGGGTTGCACAGTCCTGTTGTAGCACTATCGGTTTATATACGCAGTGCATCTTCCAGGTGTTCACTCAGAAGCAATTCCCCTTGTAGTCAACAGGGCTAACTTCCAAGTAAGTGGCTACAGGATTGCAATATCAAGGTGGGATCCAGAGATGCCCTTCTGCAAGTGGAAGTCCTCCTTGAGGAGATGAATAGCCTTCTCCTGACTTAGTGCGAGATCCTTGTGCAAGAAATGAAATCCAGATAAGCTTCCATCTCAAGTTCACACAATGCCTTCAGCTGGCTCTAGCGCAATAGTAGAGGGAACAGCACCAATAGCAGAATTTCTGCTAGCACATTTCTAGATCCAAGTCTTTCCCCACCATTTGAGCCCTCTGCCTTTTGTCTTACTGAAGACTGATAACTTATATGCACTCTTCACGTGTATTAGAATTTCACATAGTGTAGAATGAGTTTAACTTGTTAAAAAACATGCACCACTGCAACATATTACTTCCATGCAGCCAGGGGACCTTTGTCTGAGGAGGAAAGCCTTGCATCGCAAGCTCCAAATTACATACATGTGTTATTCTCTAGTCTACAGTTACATGTGACAGGCATTCTACGATCAATCCTTTTGGTTTTTAAAAATAAGATCCTGTGTTTTTTCCTCCTCAGATGGGAAAGCAGCTTTGGGAACAAAGAGGGAGGGAGGAAATTAAGCATCTCCTTTTTCTTGGTCACAGACAGGTACATCCATAGCGCTAGTCCTGATAGGGAAAATATATTGACTTCAATGAGAAATTGTGTACAAAAGTTTAGAAACTTTTTTCCTTTTCCATCATTGAATCCAGAGCACTCTATTGTTTTCAGCTTCTATATTTGGTTTGATACATTTTACAACTTTCGTTGAAACAACAGGAATTGAATTCTTTAGAAGATTCTTTAGATCAGTTTTTGTAGTTCATATTTATAAGGATTCTGATGTTAAGTTATACTTTTACATTAAGAGTTCTTCAAAAATTTGAATTAGGACACAGATATTTAAAACACAAGGCACCCAAACTCTTTCAAGGTCTTTCATATAGATAAGATGGCATATTATATAGTATTGAGTAGCCATAATAGCTTCTGAAATAATGAAGTTATTCAATAAATTAAATAATTTTCTGCTCTTTTGTTGTTATTCAAGTAGAGCTTAAGCATCATACAAGGGTAATCAGTACCTATTACAGGTAACTGCCGTATTTTACTTTTACATTTGAAAGTTTATACAAAATTATGATTCACACAGACTTTTTACAGAATTTGAAAAGTATTTGTAAAAATGTCATCCAGCACTTAAGAAAATATGAAAGCTTAAAAAAACAAACAAACAAAAACACTAGATCAGCATTCACTTCATTGATTGTATCAAGTAATTTCACCAACTGAGTTCTATAAGGCAGGTTGGTTTCTTAGAAGGACTGGGATTTCTTGTAGTAAAGTAGCTCTTTAATAAAACCGATTCAAGATTGGAACTGAGAAAGTGAGTGTATTTTTAAGTTTCAAAAGAACTGAAACAATTAAAGATTCAGAAGAGGCACTGAAACATGATTCCATAAGGACTTTCCAGGAGATTGTCTCTTCGCTGAGTTATTTTTCCATCTTGCGCTATTGAAGAAATGGGGAAAGTATTATTAGTTTATTACATACAACATTCTGCATTTATTTGACTGGACTTTATAACCTACATTAACTAATCATGCTGCTATAGATTAAATAAACCTAAGGATCTGACTACATAGCAGCCTGTTCGGCATTTTAGTACATAAAGGAAGAAGCAGAAGGATTATTGGGAAATAAATGTATTTTAAATTACATTCCTGCACTTACACCTGGACAAGCATATCTGGCAGTGTCATTGTGAAGTACCTGTGATTATTAAGTCTTTTCTCATGGTTATCAAATTATTAAATCACATACATAATTTTGTTTTCATGTTTTCATGATTTTTGTATGCTTTTTAGACTGCACACCACTTAATAAGATTTTTTTTGAAATATTAAATAATAAACGTTTTTATACTAAATAAAACAAACAATGTAACATTAGAAACTTTACAAGTTAAACCACTATTAAAACTGATGCTCACAGATTCTCTGAAGTTGTGCTGCTGCAATTGTTGTCATCAACTGGCATACATAACCGGCTCTATAACGTCTGTGCTTATTATTAACATTCCAAAAATAAGGAGATGGGAACTGTTTCATGTTGATAACATAATATGTTCTTTTTTATAACTTAGATGTAACCCACAACTTTTTTTATAACTGTGCATACCTGTTGTCTAAGAACAGCCATTTTCTCCATCTTCTTGCGAAACACTGTGCATGGCAATGAGACTTTCACATTGCTCACTTTCATCAGATGTTCTACAAAATGATACAGATTGTGAAATTTGTATTTATACACAGCATTATGAAAAGCAGACAGGCACATCTATAATGCTAGTCCTGATAGGGAAAATATCTTGACTTCAACGATAAATTGTCATGCACAGCATTTTGTTTAGAACCCTTTTACATTCTTCACTCCACGTTTGTTGGCTCTAAAATTAAACTGATAACTAAAATGTGTACTAAGGAAAAGTATGTTTATAAAAAAAGAACAGCTTAATTATCAGATCATTTTGATAGTTGTTTATTTGTCAGGGGTTACTTCGTAAAAAATATAAATGATTTGTACTTTTTTATATACATAGTTTTCCTCAATGTCCTTGCTAAGTTTTATGTTAAGAATTATTTGTGCCTTGATTATCTGTAAAATGAGCAATTCAAAGAATGTCGGTGGAATAATGTTTTCCCAAACTAGAATACTGTTGAGAAAAGTATGCTGTAATAAGAGATTCATAATTTAAGAATTTAGAACAATGTCCAATGAGAACATATTTTTCAGACAGTTGAAACCAGATCATGCAAACTAATCAAAGTCGTGTAGATGAAGTTTCATGCTCCTTACATAGCTGTGTAGAAGGGGGAATTTCAACTCATGCAAGATACATCTGTTTATATTCTCCGTACTGTAAAACTATTAAAAGTGCAGGTGCCCTAACCGCCTTTTCACCTGCCCCCCCCCCCCATCAACAGTGGCAAAACAAAGGAATAATAAAGATACGAATCAAAAGAAGTCCATGTAGGAATGGAAAGAGATAAAGCTGTAAAGAAATGATCCCACCTCTGAATACGGTGTTTTCTGCAAATGAATACAAAAACTCTTCTAATTCCCACCATCACTGGATCCCAGTTGTTGTAGTGACATAAGAGAGTTGCAATGAAAAATGAAAAGAATACAGGGATTGCCCCGGCAAAAAATAACCAAGAAAATTGGACCTGAAATTAGAACAAGGATAGCAATTTGCTTTTAAAATATCAATTTGCTATTCCACCAATAGTAAAAGTGGAGTAAAGGAAGAAGGTATTTGGTCATTACAGAAATCTTGGAAAACATTTTCCTAGATGGAGTAGATCTGTGTAAGGTTTTAAAACACAGTAATAGGAATATCTATCTCATATTGGCACTTTATTTGGAACGGCTGCCAATGTTATCACATACCCTATTTATATGCAAGTAAATGAAGTTACCCAGTTTACAAAATCAGAAGCCCAAGTGTTGCAATCAACTAATTTTTACTCATATTTGATTAAAAGTTGGACTCATCAATTTTTTTAAAAAAATATTGGTTGCATCCCGAAAGGTTGAAAGGCTGTTTCATACAATTAGTTTTCTTCCTTCTCCTCTAAAAAGTAAAGGTAAAGGACCCCTGACAGTTAAGTCCAGTTGCAAACGACTCTAGGGTTGCGGCGCTCATCTCGCTTTACATGCTGAGGAAGCCAGCGTTTGTCCACAGACAGTTTTCCGGGTCATGTGGCCAGCATGACTAACTGCTTCTGGCGCAGCGGAACACCAAAACCAGAGTGCACGGAAACGCTGTTTACCTTCCTACCAGAGCGGTACCTATTTATCTACTTGCACTCTGGCGTGCTTTAGAACTGCTAGATTGGCAGGAGCTGGGACTGAACAACGGGAGCTCAGCCCGTCGCAGGGATTCGAACCGCTGACCTTCTGATCGGCAAGCCCAAGAGGCTCAGTGGTTTAGAGCCCTCCAAATGTCTCAACTGAAGCACATGGGTCCCATTTCAAGAGCTTGGGTTGTGTCATGGGGAGCTGCAGCTGGACCAGGAACTGCCCCCAAATCAGCCACAAGAAGATTGGAAGCTTTTGCTTCCAGTTTTGATTAACCAAAGTTAAACTTCAGTTGATTTCAACTATGATTGTTGAATCAAGCCAGATTCATAGCTCGTTCCAATCTCCTCTCCTTGCTAGAGCAGAGAAGGAAGAGTGTGCAAGCCTTAAGCTTGCTGCAGATCATTCCTGGAACAATAAACTGCATTTAATTAATATGTCCAAACACAGCCACTGTGAAGAAGAAAGAGTTTTGTGCCAATTTTCCACTCAGGCACCCATCTTTCTTTGTTGCTGCTTCCTTCTTGCTAGGTACATCGTGCAATGCCAAGACTTTGCTACTGCCACCTAGCTCCACAGAGCCATAAGTGGGAAAACCTGCTTGTAGTTCATGGACCTTAAAGCCAGTGGGTAGGGGAAAGGTAAAAAACAAAGAAATAAACATTGTATACTAGGGATCAGAAGCATTTCAGCATTGGATACAGCAGAAAGAAGCGTGAATTATTTAATTTGTGGGTCTGAATTGTGCAAGTTATTTGGACATCAATCCAAAGCCATTGTTAGCAGCTGAGACTAGTAGCTGCATCAAATGCTAATCTCACACTATATTGGAAATGTCTCACTTTAGAATGAAAGTGTCACAACGAGGGCAAATTCTACCAGCATTAAAAATGAATATGAAAACGAGACAACACTTCCACTGTGACAGGCTAAAATACAACCTGCAGTATGCTTCATTCATCAAGTAATTTAGGTATTTCTCATGCCATCTACTTAAACAGTTTTCCTGCTGCGTCCCTGACATACTGATAGAGTATTTTCATTTGTCAAAATACCCATGTTCCCATAGGATCTCTGCACCTCTACTTGAAAAACAGCAACAACTACCTGAATTCAATAAAATCCTTCCTGCTGTAGAATTAAACCTGAACTATATCTAAAAGTAATCTTATTTCTGACAGCTGGTAACTTAACTCAACTTATTGTTCATGGACAAATACCCCTAACTACTATAGCACCATTTCTTATTCTGTTCAGCAATGAGGGATAAAGTCAAAGCATGTTTCCAGCAAGGCTTTCATTGGCAACTACAAGAGCAAGCATGCCTAAATCCTCTGCAATAACATGATAGCTTGATCATGGTGGAGACATGTTGCAATGCGGACATAACAGTCCAACGTCGTGCTCTATTTACTCCCATTTAAAGAACCCTTAATGCACTTTTAACTCCTTTTATTTCAACTAGAACCACCAACATTCTTGGGTTTTCTATGAAAAGTCAAACCTTCGAAGACCTTTGAGCAGGCATAGGCAAACCCTGACCACTGATCCTGTTAGCTAGGGATGGTGGGAGTTGTAGTCCCAAAACATCTGGAGGGCCGAGTTTGCCTATGCCTGCCTTTGAGGCTTCTAAACTCATACAAAATTATACAGCCCTTCTACCCGCCTAATCAAGATCTAATTCCTATAATACAGAATTCTAGCAAGTTAGGAAACATATTTTATTTGTAGAAGGTATATAAAAACTCAAAAGCTTAATCACTGGTTCAGTGACCATGCAGGTTCCATGACCTTGTGCAGAGAGGCTGAGAAAGGGACAATAGAGCTGCATTTCCCTGCTCTGCAAACGCAGGCACCGAGAAACCTGGAAAATGGGTGGCCCATGTGTGCCTCCCACATTCTCGTGCAGCCCTTGCTCTGTCAAGAAATATGAGCTTGGGGGACAATGGGAGGCATGCACAGACATCTCATGTCCTGGATTGCCCTGGTGGCACTTCTATGTGTCAAGATAGGTGGGGAAGGAAGGAACAGGCCTCTGTTATGCCCTATGTGATCAGTGAGCTTGCAAGGATCGTGCCCATTACATTCCCCCCCTCCATTTTTTTTTAAAAAGCCACTCAGTTATTTCACCTTATAAAAAGAGAAGGATGCATTTAAGGAAGTGAACATTAAATGATATTGCTGGAGAAGCAAAAGCAGTCACTTGCAATTAAGTACAACTATTTCTCCCTACCGCAGCTATTTTAATTCTCCCTACTCATGTGACATTGCTAAGAGTCCTAACCAGGGCAGTTCTTACAATTGTCATTAATAATAATAAAAATAATAAAATACATTACCTTTTGCATGCACATATCGGCTATTATGGACAGAGGTATTGTAAGGCTCAGAGCAAGTGTGCCTATCAGTGATGAGGTAAGAAAACAGCCCCTAAGAAAATGTTAAAATATAAAACACTTGAGTTTAAAAACTAAACAGGGGAAGTGTAGAAGCAAGTTTCATTGTTGTATATACCATGGATAAGCATAATTTGTGGACTTGTTGTGGCCTGCTAAACACATTTCTGAAAGCCAAAGCACTTGGATAATAATACAAAGAAACTCTAAATATAAATATTTCTAACCTTACTTAGCTGGGGAGACAAAACTGAGAACACAAACTGCACCAAGATCAGAAGACAAATAGAGAAAGACCAACTCAATAGTTTCATATATACCGCACACCTCAAGTCTCATGGTTTTCAAATTTAACTAACAAATTCCAGGTTTTTACCTTTGAAATCATCTATTTTTCAAAAATAAATAAATATCATAATTCCCAGCTGTGGCCCAACTCAACTAGTGTTAATATCTATAATGTATTTCCAATACAACACTAGTCCTACAGGAAAGAAAGTCTTTCACTGGACTACCCATCGCAGTTCTCTCAATGATTCCAGAATCAAGTGAGGACTCACACATCTTTATGAGTCATCATCAATTAACTAATGCATCTCACTACTATTTACCTGCATCATCTGTATTCAATACAAACCAAATCACTATAGACAGTCCACACATTTGACTTTTCTTTATCAAGTGATTCATCAAGTAGTGAGAGACTAACACTGTAATTCTAAGTGTGTCTATTTGAAAGTAGGCCCTACCAAGGACAAGGAAAATGGGTATAGGTTTGCAGCCTAAGTGAACATGGATACCAAGACCTTGATCCTCCAAACTGGACATTCACAATTTGATTCAAAGGAAACTATTTTAGGTAATCAAAAAGCCATTGCACTATTCAGCCCCTTGATACCTACTCAGGGTTGATGATCACAGAAAAATTATGCAACAATGTCTACATATAACAGATAAGATTCAAAGCTGCACATGAACACAGAGCACCTACATATTTCCCTCTATTTCTCCATGGAGCTCTTCTTCTCTCCCATTACTACCACCTAGAACCTTTTCCCAGGCAAGAACTGAGACTTCTTGGCAATGAGACTGGGCAGGAGAATGAGAACTGAACTGCATATGCTGCTGTCGCAGCACTGACATGTACCCGGTTTAATTCACAGTACTTTTGCAGACTCAGATGACTTCTTAAAGAGAGAAAGAGTGCACATTTCACAGCGTTGTGCTGGAAGCTTCCCAACTGGATGTTGGGGAACTCTGGCGATAGCCTGGGGGGTCAATGGTCACTTGCTCTGGACAAGCAGAGCCCTGCCTTAATAAGCTAATATATACACTAGCAGAGTGCCCCTGCCTTTGCTACTCTGGTTGCATGAGTAAGAAAGAAAGAGAGGATTTAGCTCTTAAGCACAGCCTTGCATGACTTGTAAGCTGAGTCCTAAGTGGCTGCAAACAAGCTGGGATTCATACATCACCTTTAAACTCTGGTTCAAAGCTAGTGCCTAACCTTGATTTGTTTGTAAGACCTTAATCATAGTTCCCAAATTGCACATCATGGGAAGCTACATACTTGTTTGCTTTGCAACTCATGTGAAAGGGGGAGGGGAGGCAGGTAGATGCAGCTCATGCCTATCATGGCTTATTGAGCCAGGAATTTCAGCGCTGCATTACATACATAGTCTTTCTTCCACTTAATGAAATTTAATGCTTCTTGGTGATGTCAAAAGATATCTGCGTCGATAACTTTTAACACAGTATTTTGCAATAACCAGTGCCCTGTAAAAAACAGTCCTAGCTCTTTCAGTAAAATGCAGCCTCGTTTGTTGACTCCTTAATAGCTACCTGATATTAATATAAAACAATGAATCAGAGCTAGGCACATACCACAGCCAGAGAAATTCAGACAGGACGGTTCCAACAAGGCCATTGATGACAATGCACATAAGGACTAATTTACTGGGAAATTCAAAGTTCTCAAATCCAGTATAATGGAGTAAAAAGAAACCTGGCCAAAGCAGCAGCAAATTAAACAAACCAACAAAACCTGCAAAAACCCAGAATAATAAAGTGTTAGCAACAAAGCCAAAATAATTAAGCGTATCTCTACAGTAGTGAACTTCTCTTGAACTTCACTACTTCTCTAGTATATATGTATGTCAGACTCTTTACAGGATTCATTTGGTAGATAATCGTCACATCAAATTCACAGGATTAATAAAAAAATTAATAAGTAGTATTGCTAGGATAGTCCTCTAACCTGGAATTAGATATTTTATTTATTAAAATAGGTATACCCTCACTGTTTGATTAAAGCACATCATTAGCAGTGTGTGCTAGAACAAGAGGAGATACTTATGGGTACGGTATCCTACTATGGGCAGAAAAGACACCCTAAGACTGTACCTGGTCTAGAGGAGCTGTATAAGCATTTCATGAAATTCACACAATTCAATATCCTGTCTACATTTGCCCTTAAGGTTTCTTAAAGGAAAAGGCAGTGACAATTCTGCCCTCTTCCAGGTCCAAAAGGACCTGCGCATCAGCGATCGCGCATCAAGCGGATGTGCCCAAAATGGTCGCTGCCTGTACATTTTTACAAAACTGGATCCTAGTGAGCAAGACTTGGTAACAGAAAATAGTATTGTTTCAAGTTCTGTTCTTACCAAAAAACATTGGTATATCAAGTTTGTCTTCTCTGTCTACTTTTCGTTTTATCATGACTATGTAGATTGCATAAAGCATAGCTCCCACAAGAGACCACAAGGACCCTGTAGATTGGGGGTGGGGAGGAGAAAGCCACACAACTTGTGTTAAAATAAAAGTATTAATTGCTATACTATGGACTAAATTTCTTACAAGTTGACATGCTGTTAAGATGTTTCATTTATACTCAAGCAAACAAACCATATGAAGCAAAAAGGGAAAGCATTGCAAAACAACATAAAAGGGTGACAGCCTAATCTAATCCTGAGCAGAATGGATCTTCCTCTACTTCCGACTACAGTTCCCTATGTGGCCCCACACCATCTGTTCTAGAGCGCTCCCCAAAATAATCTAGACTAGAGAGGATGCAAGGGACTAAAGGTGGGAGAAGGAGAATTCCCATTCCATTCAGAGACATTCCCTTGGAGGACAGTGGATATCATCTAAAGCAGTGGTGGCCAAACTTGGCCCTCCAGCTGTTTTGGGACTACAGTTCCAACCATCCCTGACCATTGGTCCTGTTAGCTAGGGATGATGGGAGTTGTAGTCCCAAAACAGCTGGAGGGCCAAGTTTGGCCACCACTGATCTAAATTATTTTATAAAGAAAGTGCTTCTTCTACAACTGCAATCCGTACATGATATTACGATAAAAAAATTATTGTATTTTCTTGTAGTTCCTGTCTCAAGTATGTACAGTAATGTCTACTCAGATAATTCAATAAACAATAATTAGTTTTTTGGGGAAATGTACCTATTGTATCTCTTCCAGCAGATTTCTCAGACCCAGACAGATTCACAAGGACAACGCCTCCAATGCTATTTGAGAAATAAAGTATTATAGTTCAAGCTGAGTTTAGTAAGACATTTTGTGTGGAAGTCACTTAAAAATATTGCCTATCTATAATTATGAGATAAGTATATTAATATTTTGTATTCCTTCTTTGCTATGTCACTCAGAATTATATAAACCAGGATTAACAATGCTTTGAAAAGCAAAGCATCATAATGGTTCAGATAATCAAAAACAAATATAATTTTCTTATATTTCTTGTTTATAGAAAGTATACACATACATCTGAATGTGTAGAGAAGCCCTTAGGATGAAGTATAAGCTATTTTAATATGTGAACATTTTCATAACTAAGTACACTAGACAATCCAAATGCCCTATGGAAAAGTTAATATTAGATAATTTCACACAGTCATCTGATTTAACAAGGTTCACCTGGCCATAGTAACACAAAGCAGTTCAGGTTAGGACTCAGTGACAATTCTAATCCTGTGTTACATGTTGCAAAATGGGGCTATGGGCAATTATTGGCAGACCAACTTTCAGAACAGGAGCAACATTTGAGCAGGTATTCTGCAAACTTATTTCCCCTGCAGCTGTTCAAGATCTGCTGCACCTAAAAATAGTGACAAAACCTGCACTACTAAATCCAGCTATCTAGAAGAATGTAAGAAAATTCAAGCCTGTAGGAGAGAAGAAAATTGGAGATTAAGGAGTCTATATTCTTACCTTAAAATGACAGCTAACAATTTTGAAAGGGTAAACCTATCACCACTGTTACTTGGAAACACTGCAGCTAGGATTAAGGTAAATAATCCTGTGAAAAGAAAGAATTTAAGATTTGTGGGGGGAAAACATTGAATACACAATACAAAGAAATACTGTAACCACTTTACCAGATGAAAACACACTGAAAAACATGTTGAAGAAAATTGATTGGGATCCAAAGTAAGTTAGTCTCACTTAGGCCCCACTGAAATAAATGTAGAAAAGTTAACCAACTGAAGATTCATTAATTTCGGTGGAATCTAGCTGTTACTAACTTACATCCTATACCTTTTTAAAAGGAGGCTCTTTTTTGGGGGGGGGGATGTTACTGGATTATTTTTATTTTTGATGTTATATATTGTGATTTTTATTGTGAACCGCCCTGAGACCTCCGGGTATACGGTGGTATATAAATTCAATGAATGAATGAATGAATGAATGAATGAATGTTATTAACCATGTGTACTCAGAAGTAAGTCCTACTAAATTAAATGGGGCTTAGTTCCAGGTAAGTGAGGTTAGGACTGCAGCCCTAGCTCCTTATACCCAGGAGTAAGCACCACTAAATTAAACAGAACTAACTTCTGAGCAGACATGGTTCAGACCGCAGCGGTAGTAGCCTGGGTCTAACACAATGGCAATAACCAATATTATTCTCAGTGTTTCAAAGTTTTATTTAGTAAGACTTTCCCTATTAGCACAATTTATTATTTAGCATACAGATTGCATGACTACATGAGGTGGTTTCTCTAATAATTATTTAATCCTTTAGCTCTTACTAGGTTCATGTATAATAAAGATTATGTGTTATCGGAGTCCTTTGTTCATGTTGCCTTTTCATGCTGAGCCAATACTGAGTTACCAGAGGGGGGGGGGGGACTGTTCAGAACATAACCAGAATCCCCTCCTACTCAGCATTTTAAAAATGATTCGTTGTTATCAAAATGTGCATCCCAACTTTCTAGAAAACATTCAGAGCATCTTTTAAAGAATGCCAACGAAATAAATTGTTAGAGGGAATTTTGTTTACTTGCTCTTGCCTTGTAGAAATACAATTTGAGCATGGGACATGGTTGGTTTTTTAACAGAAAAAGACACTTGAAGTTTGGGGGGGGGGGGAGAAAGAAAGAAAGAAAGAAAATTATCAGGTATAGTTTTGCAACCAAAAATATAGAATAATGTCCTTCTTAAAACATGCAATGAGTTGGATCAAGCTTATTGAATTGTAGTTGCTAAAATTAAATGTATCAACAGTCTTTTCTATAAGTTTCATTCCTTACCAGACGTTGAAGAGAGAATATTAACGATGGCCACTTGGGTGTCCGAAAGCGCTTCTTGATAAGAGAAGTTTGCCAAGAACCACTAGGAGATTAAACAACATGTGTTAGTTTTAAAAAGTTAGAAGAAACTCACAAAGCATTAAAAATAAACCCAAAAGGTTAATCAGGTCTTTGCCTATATAGTGAGAGCATGCTTGGGAGGTAGGAGGGATTCAATTTATATTAAGAGGAAATGAAAGGCTTAGGCAGTTAGATGAAAAAATAATTTGGGTTATTTATATACCAAGTGTGAAATCCAATGGTGTGTGCACAAGCAGGACAGACTTCCGCTCATGCAATGGGAATTCACATTTCACCCCATCCTCCTAAATCTACTCCAGAGGATCCCCAATCCTCTGGAGCAGATGGAGGGCGTGGGTGGAGGAGAGGAAGCTCTGTTGCACAAGCGAAGAACTGCTCCTACGATGTTGAATTTTGTCGTAATGGTTTGCAGCTGCTAAGAAAAGTAGATAAACATTCTAGAAGAAACAATGATTGTTCACATACTTTCAGACACTTAGTTGTTGCTTTGAAAACACCTTGAACACAATGGACATATAAAATGCTTGGAACTATCAAAATACCAACATATTAGTTCCAAACCTGAAAGAGAAAATTATGCTCACAGTTCATTCGTTTCAATTGAACTTAAGTCTCATGGGACAAATTAAGCCATGTTTAAATTAAGGGCTACTAACTTTCTCAGGACTGAGGCCACTATATTTCTCCGTGGTTCAAAAGAAACATTGCATACATATCACATCACATGCTATTTGTTGAAAACAATGAAAGAAATGATTGTCCCATGGCTCTCAAGTTCCTCTTTGGAAACTGCTAGACATATTTCCCAACTTTACCAGATACAGTCATATGAAATAAGTTAAGTAACAACAAATCAAGTCTGCAAATATACATATTAATTCTAAATACTATATATAAATACTAAAATCAACTAAATGTACATATAAATGTCTAATACACTTCGAAACTAAATGCAACACTGCTTTAGATCCAAAAGGTCACAAGAGTCTGTCCCACCAATCTATAAAGCTAATAATTTTTAACACTGCTGTGCTAGTGGTGAAATGGAAAATACTTCAATGTCTCTTTTATCTTTAAATTCAAAACCATCATCTAGAATGTACGATGCAGTAGATTTTTTATTTCAAAATGTGGCTAGAGATAAAGTATTATAGCTGGAACTTTAATCTGCCTGATTGGTGGCGGCCAATTTTAATCAGTGTTGGTAAATGGAACTGAAAGTGAAAATCACATTTTTTGAAGCTCTTTTCATTTGGGTGAATTATTGCAACAGAGAATGAAAATATTAAAGATAGCCTGTACTTTTAATAATGAATGACAGCTTCTGCTTATTAAATTGTAAACTCTCTCACCTGCAATAAGTCACCTGTAGTGAAGTCTTTTGTAAACAACCACAATTAAAGTCAATCAGTTATAAGCAATTAATTAATGAGCAGACAGCCCCCAAAGATAATCCCTTTCTCTAAATGGCATGAACAAACTATAATGACTAGCTCAACACCCAAAATGATCCATTCTATT
This sequence comes from Podarcis tiliguerta, assembly GCF_965153285.1. Taxonomy (NCBI): domain Eukaryota; kingdom Metazoa; phylum Chordata; class Lepidosauria; order Squamata; family Lacertidae; genus Podarcis; species Podarcis tiliguerta. The sequence goes on from NC_139534.1 coordinate 42,095,253, forward strand.
TTTAGTCAAGCCTTCAAAAATATAAATAATAGGGCAAAAAGAATACAAAATAACCAACTTCCCAATAATATATATTTAGAAACAATACTTAATAAAGAATAGGTGACATACCACAAAGCAAAAGAAAAAGCTGATTTTGGCTACTTGAGATGCAGTAAGCTTCCCTACAGCTTTTAATATTGAATCCTGTTCCTTAACTGTTGGATAAGACATACGAGACAGCTTTGCTTCCAATGCATGGCTTGATGGGAGTTGTCGAATCTCCATAATATTACTGAACCTTACACGAGGCTTTTTGGGAGCTTTAGGGGGGAAAAGAGTGGTGCAGGTCATTATTATACGTAGCAGACTGGAACAAAAATAATAATCCTCAAGATAAGGCCAAGACTCCCAAATTGCAATTCAGAGTATGAACCCATGTTTAACTACTTGCACAGTTAGTTTTATGAGAGCAAAATGGTTTGTGTGTGTCAGGAACATGGACTATCCATTTGGCGCAAAAGAAGAGATGTAATTGAAAATTGTGGCTTTAAGAGTTTCTATCGCCATTAAACATATTCACTGTATTTAAGGAACGGGCCAGGCTTCCTCAGTTTGGGTGCAGCTACTTCTCTTTTATGGAAGATGCCCTCCATAAACATGTTCTCAGAAGAAGGGCAAAGTTAAGTATTTAATATTACAACTTTGTCTTTAAGCTAGTTTAAGTATGGCTACTACACCATCTTGTGGTAAAACCAACCAAAGGCTTAGAACAGCCATTGGTTACAAAATCCTGTTAGTCTATTTCTAGGCCCATGTACTTGTTTCTTAGAGAAACTGATCTACAGCAAAGATGATTTCCCAGGCTTCAAGTGAACTGTGTTGTTCAACTTTCATTCATCACATACAGATCAATGCATGTAAAAGGAACCAACATAATCTCAGGACTAAATCCACATTGCAATACATACACTAGGGGGCACATATAGAATCTATATTAGAACACACTATTGTATTTGGAGGCTGCAGTAATGCCTCTGGCAGCAATTGGCTAAACCTGTCATGTCGTAGGAAGTTCACATTACAATGGTTTGGCCACCTAATAAATACAAGATCAAATTGTGCAACAAGGAGAAAGAGGCCCACCTTGCACATGATGGCCAATCATTGTGTGATGTCCAGGTGGGGGATTTGTTTTGCTCAAGCAAGCTATGGATGTTAACCAAGAGCAAACTTTGATTTGAGTGAAACAAACCACAACCACCAGTTCAGACATAGCGCTAAATCGGGTATCTTTCTGCCATTAGCTAGAGGGGAGAAGTGAAGTGGAAGCCTTCTGTGGGTTTATGAAAAGCTATTAACTATGGCTTACCATAACATGCAGCCAATTTGTGCTAACATGCAAAAATAGCAAGCTGTATTTGCTAAGTTTCAGTTTCTCAAAATTATAATGTGCTATATTTTTTCAAAATGCACTGAATTTTGAAAATTCCACTGAATTTGTGAAATCACACAAAAAAAATTAAACTTGGGATATGCTCCCTTCTCCAATGCAGTGTTCGTCAATAATTCATTTTAGCATTTGCCTTCTGCATGAAGTCCAAAAATTGATGTAATTGTCAATTCTCCGATATTTTAAAAAATTAAAAGTAAAAAAGCATCTTAACTGATTATCTCTATTTTACTACTGAGCATCTTTACCTGTTACCATATTTAGAAAATACTGTACTTCAGGCCATGTGGGTACACAGGTTTTTAGGTACCACAGGAAAAGTTGCTTTCATACTTTCAACATGACATAAACATTTATCAGGTGATACAGAAAACTGTATTTTGACATTTTGAAACATTTACTTACTTTTTTCAGTGTCACTGTTAGTGTTGCTACATTTTTCACTTGGCAAGTCATGAAACTTTACAGGAACGTATAATGGTTCACTCTGAAATGAAACATAATGAGTTCCCAGTTATCATACTTATAAAAAACACACACCCAAATAATAACAAAAAAACAAAATTTACTAACAGTGCAATCCTATGTATGTTTACTGAGTACATGCAGACATAAACTGATTTAATGTGTAGTACAATATACAAATACAAAATAATCTTTAAATGAAATATACGGGAGAATTCAAATACTGACTCCTCTTGTTCTGATATTTCCAGTAACAGAGTACCACATTCCCTTAATGGCTTTAACTCTAATTGGTGGTTTGTTTGTTTTTAGGTAAGTTTCCTGTATTAGAATAAATAACTGGTTTGAAGTAAACTAGGCATAGGTAATAATATTAATGTTGGCTAGATGGATAACTACTGAATTCAGCCAAATAACAAACAAACAACAAAAATGCAAGTGAAAGTATTTCAACTTTGCCTTTTTTTGCTCCTTACTGATTGTCGCTAATGAGTTTCCAGGGAAGGACAGATAATATGTTTAACTACGTGTTTTGAAGGTGGCCTTATAGATTTTACTGTTTTGGATATTCAGCCACAACTTAATAAGAGAGTGCCTATACAATATAGGCTACAGTTGCAGACAATTAAGATAATGCAACATGGCCATAGAAATCTTCCACCTGGGCACTTCACTGCTTTTTATACCTGCTGCAGATTCTTCATATTGAAAAAATAAGGCTGTGTGTGTATATTTCTATCTTGCATTACATGGTGGCATTTTAGGCAAACAATGTTTAACTATAACCAAAACAGAAGTAAGCAAATTAGTGACTGAAGTGCTTGAACCACATGTATTTAATAATTCCATGGGCCAAGCATAACATTCCCTAGTAAATAAGGTTCATTTTTGCTCACATGCCATATATGTTTACTTTCCCTAATCCAGTTCCTATTTAAAATGGCATTATTCAGAGCTCTGTGTTTATTTTCAGCACTGATTAAAACAGACAAGACATGAATAGCTATTACCACACAGTAGTAGATGGCAGGGAGGGACAGCAGCACCTATCTGACCTCCTGGGAGGTAGGTCACTGCTGCTTCCTGGGAAGGAGAGTGGGAGAGACAAGACAGTGGGGAGGTTGGTGTTGTGCAACTGGATCTGCAGAGAGGTCAGGTAAGAACCCCACTGTCCCACCCTGCTGTCTGCTACTGTTGCCACACAGAACATTACAATCACTTAAATGAGAGAGAACTTACCAAAGAACTATTTACAGTATTGTCAGTTGTACAGGCTGCAAAATAGCCTTCAGCATCTGCAAACTAAACATTTAAAATTCAGCTGAGACATTACAATGAATGTGTAAAGTAAAAACAACACATTCCACACTGAAGTTAAAAAAAAGAAAGGTGAAGGACCCCTGGACGGTTAAGTCCAGTCAAAGGCAACTATGGGGTTGCAGCGCTCATCTTGCTTTCAGGCTGAGGAAGCTGGCGTTTGTCCACAGACAGCTTTCCGGGTCAGGTGGCCAGCATGACTAAACCACTTCTGGTGCAATGGGACACCGTGATGGAAGCCAGAGCGCATGGAAACATTGTTTACCTTGCCGCCACAGCGGTACCTATTTATCTACTTGCACTGGCGTGCTTTTGAACTGCTAGGTTTGGCAGGAGCTGGGACAGAACAACGGGAGCTCACACTGATGACACTGTGGTCAATAACTTCAGGTGAGATGGGACTCAGGAAGACTAGCCCACTGGTGATGAAAAAACAGATCCATCTCCATTCTTGCCCCTTGGCTTGCTGCTAGGCTAGTTTCAAGCTGCTGCAGCTTCAAAGCCAAGTCTATTCTGGCACGAAGCCTATTCAAAGAAAGGGCTAGAGAAACACGTTAGTTCTACAAAACCAGTGTGATAGGGTTCTCTTGATTAAACGGACTGCCAACCACCAGCTGTATGATTTCCCCAGATAGCCTCTTTTCTGGAATACGCTTAATAGCAGCCAAACTTATGGTCAGTCGAAAACAAATTTAAAAAATTCATTAGATTATCCAGAAATTAGTTGGCAGCCTGAATTAGCTTTAATCCAGCAGCTATACAAAATAACTAGTTTTATAAAACATTACAGTTTTCTGTTTGAACAGTTCCTCTTCAAACAACTTAAGAGCTAACTGTAAGTAGTCAAACTTTCATAAGATCACTCTGCAATCTCAGACCTTATAAGTAATATTTGGGAACCACAAACCAGAACTGAGGAAGAGGGCTTTTGAAGTCCTTGTTTACCTAAAACTTTCACACTGTACCCTTTACTATTCTGTCCAGCAGCCCTCAAAGTGAAGGGGAATAGGAAAACAACACAGCATCTATCATTTTCCTGTGCTCCCAGCTTTCCTGTCCAGTCCAAAATGTTAAAAACAGACCTGAGGAGGAAGGTGATTTCCCCATCTTCAAAACCTTCCCATCTTCAATAGCTTATGGTTAGCAGAGAGCTTAAGAACGAGTCCTGCTTTGGATAACATGCTATATCAAACCATTAGCTCAGAGTGGCAGTAAAAGGGAACAGGGAGGAGGGCATAATCTCTGCTCTGGAAACTGGCATGCTTGTGTGGTCATGATAAGCCATAGTTTGGGTTACTGTGTGTTGTGCAAACCCGGTCAATGTGTGGGATTCCCAAATATTCCATCAGAGATGAAAGGATTTGCAGTGTTATTAGTATGGGTTTCTACATTCATGTGCTGTGTTGTTCTCTGTTCATCAAGAAAGCACTCTTCAGCCAAGGTAGAAATGCTTCCAGCTCGCTAGTAGAGTCTAAGGGTGATGAATTGGCTATGTCTTGTTGAGAAACATGGATTAGCTAACCAATTCCCAGCTTTTAAAATACAATTTGGAAAGCATGAAAAATGGGTCTGATAAAGAATTCATTCACCACCACCACTGCCACTGTCTTTTATCAAAAGAGAAAACTCTGCTGAATCTTTGTAGACCAGTTCAAGAGAAATAAATCTCCAACCCCCCAAAAACATTTACTGACATCTTGTTAAATAGGTTAATAAAAACATTTCAAAACTGGCAGAACATAGCAAAAAATATAAGCCACGTGTCCAAATACTGATTCTAGGCACATCTTAAATTTTATATCATTTATTCCATTTCAATTCCACTAAGAAGCATTACTGATGCAATTACTGCTTCTGTTTATGCAATGATTCACTTTGAAATGTTAGACTAATGAAAGCATTATTTTGCTCACTGAACATCTGGGGGTTTAGCTTATGCTAGTTTATGCAGGATTCCCTCTCCAACATAAGCTTTGATTTTGTGTAATTTACGGAAGCCAAAGTGATGGCAAAATTATTAAATGGAAAATAGGCACTTACAAAAGCCGCATGTTTGCCGCGAAGGCCACGTGTGCACTGCTGCCTCCAAGGTTTCCAAACAATAAATCCCAAGAGGTAAAGAACAAACATGGATGTTTTTGCAAATGTACTGAAGAACGGCTTATTGTACACAGTGAAAACATACTGCAAAGGGAAGGAAAAGAAGGTTAAATGTTAGACACGTCATATGACCAGCATAGTCTTACTGATCAACTCTTGGGTACTACTTCCAATTTCTTGACCGTCACAGACCATGGAAGGGCTACCGTATGGTCCTCCAGATGTTGCTGGACTAGTTCCCATCCACCATTAACATTAGCCATGCTGGATGTGGATGATTGAAGTGGAGTCCAACAACATCTGGAAGTCCACCAGTTAGCCCCCTGCAGTGGACGGATATACAAAGAGCAGAGGTGTAGTTCAAGCAAGAAAAAGCTACATATCCTGGAAAAGGAAGAGAATAGATGCAGTGTTCCTGGGTGTGTATCTCAGGATTGCCCACTACACCACCAGCTAAAAGAGCTAACAACTGGGGGTGGCAAGCTGTTCTGGCACATGGCAGTATGGTGTTCTGGTATGAGGCTTCTGGCCTCCTACAACTTTTACCTGCTGTGGACAGACCTGGGAAGATGGCATTCCAATGGCTACCTATGTTAGATAGAAAGCAGAAATAGTCTAAAAAGCTAAGGTGGAACCTTCTGCACGCAAGAGCATTAAGTCCTGGGAAGGGAGGAAGTACAGAGGGACAGGATAAGAGCAGTGGGTTGTCCTGCGCAGGAATGGCAGCTTGCAACCTACCTAACTGCATCAGAGGCTAAATGAGAGACAGACTTTGCAATACTATCCTGCTCCCAAAATCTGAAATACAGATTTATACAGAAAAGCTACAAAATATCTGTAGTTGTTCCCCTCACCTAGGGAGGGAAGACCACAGTCCTTTGAAAACAGGAGGAACTCACAAGCTGCTTGGAGGTCAACTACTCTGGCTAAAAAAAATATTTAAAATATTTACAAACACACCCCATCGCAGCTCGAAATGCTCCCAAAGTAACTTAAGAAAATCAGCAGTAAAACACGCTCCCACCCTTAGGCTTACAATTTGAAAGTCAGGACACAAAGGGGATATGGGAGGCACCAAAATGAAGATGGAAACAGTTCAGGTAGCCTAATGAACAGCTAGGTAAGCTAAAAGGCAGCTAGTCGCCCAGTAGGTATGATGGAATCGCCTCTTTCCCTCCACTCTGCAGCTGATGAAGATAACAAATTTATACTGGTCTATTCAGATGTAAGGGACGCGGGTGGCGCTGTGGGTAAAAGCCTCAGTGCCTAGGACTTGCCGATCGAAAGGTCGGCGGTTCAAATCCCCGCGGCGGGGTGCGCTCCCGTTGTTCGGTCCCAGCGCCTGCCAACCTAGCAGTTTGAAAGCACTCCCGGGTGCAAGTAGATAAATAGGGACCGCTTATTAGCGGGAAGGTAAACGGCGTTTCCGTGTGCGGCTCTGGCTTGCCAGAGCAGCGATGTCACGCTGGCCATGTGACCCGGAAGTGTCTCCAGACAGCGCTGGCCCCCGGCCTCTTGAGTGAGATGGGCGCACAACCCTAGAGTCTGTCAAGACTGGCCCGTACGGGCAGGGGTACCTTTACCTTTACCTTATTCAGATGTAAACCTCACAGGTTTGATTGGGTTACTTTTAACTACATATGTAGGTTTCCTCCTATATATGTGGGAATTGAAAGTAACCCCTTTCCGACTCAGCACAACCCTACCAATGTGTTCTGCTGTCAGCGGCTGATGAAACTAAAATCAGTTTTCACCTATGGGCAGCCATTCCATCAGGCTGCAGAGAAAAGGGAGAGAAGCTTGCCGATGCGCTCTTCAAACCACACAATCAGGGAGGGAAGCAAAGCAATGAAAACACACCAGTTTTATTTTCATCAAAAGAATAACATCTCTTCCAATTGTTCTGAAACTATATAGGCACAGAGACCAACCATTTTTAAAAGCCAGTGAAAATAAGGATCCAACAAAGCATGAAGGAAGGAACTCTGGTGGAAAGAAAAATTGGCCTGTAGGGGGCTACATAAAATGAAGACAGGAAGCAAACATGGCCCCTGAGTCACAGGCTGCCCACCCTGGTTTTAGGGAATTGACTCTCTGACTTAGACAATTCTGGGCTTAAATTACCACACACATCTCAGTGGGGGACCCTGAGCCTCTCACTTCTCTCTCAATCTAAACTATATCATAAGGTGGGTGTGAAGATAAAAATGAGATAATCCCATCTATGCTGCTCTAGCCTGCTAGAGGAGTATCGATTTTCACTTTATTGTAATGGATATAGACATCCTAAGGATGTCCCCATAAACTTTGCTAAGCCCACCTTCAGAGATTTAGCATATAGAGAGAACTGCTACCCTAAGGCAGTAATTTCTGTATCCAATCAAAAGGATGTATGAATGTCTTCATCTCTACACTGTCACCTATTCACACATTTTTATTCAGCTTCATATTATTGTAGGAACCCCTGAAAGCTACAATTCTTCTCCCAGTTTAGGAATTCCTGCCCGAAAAATTGGGGCCCCAGCATATTTATGGAAGACTGTGTTTTGTTAAGAGCTTGCTGTTTAAAAGTCATACTTATAGGGGATTTGGAATTATGAAACAGAACTGGCAAGATTAATTGAATTTAATTATAATTCCTGACAGCATAAATGCTGGGAAAGGCTTCAGGCAGGACCAGAAATGTAGCTAGTCACGTATGAAAAGCTGCTCACCCAGAACCAGTCAACCTGCTTCTAGCAAGCAAGTACTAAGATCACTGTACAAAGTTAATGGAGTGAGTGTTAATTGCTCTCCCTTGAGCATGCTTGGCTACTACATTAAGGTGAATACACTTTGACATCACAAAAGGGTTTGTCCATACTTATCTTTTGCCCCGCGCTTTCTAGCCACAAGCCTGCGCTTTCCCGGTTCGTGTCCGAAAGTTTTATCTTTTTGTCCTGCCACTTTCCCCAGGAATAGCAGATCTTTACCGCTGAATCGGAGCAAACAGCAATTTGAGTTTTCCACAGATTGCTGTTTGCTCTGATTCAGCAGTAAAGAGCAGGTTTTCACAAGTAAAACAGCCTGGAGCTGTGCCTAGAAATGCAGAGCAAAGGTAAAGAGGGGTGGATGAGCCCCAAGACACACTTACCGAAGTGAGTTCAGAAGAAGCAACCCATATTACATCAACAAGGAGAAGAATGACAATTCCAAGAGCCATGCGCCTACGCTGACTGGGAGAACTGCTCTGTGGGTTCATCCGGTTCATGATAAAAATCCACACCATTTGTAATCTATGGCAGCAATAAATAAATAAATAAATAAATAAATAAATACTTTTTAAAAACTATGTGGGCAACAGGCTTTGTGCTCCAGATCTGGATGGGACACAAACTCAAATAATAAGACACAGCTAAAATGTCAACTAATAACCAATCCAAAGGAATGAAACAGGAAGCCGTTTATTACAACTGGCCTAGTACTCTTTCAGCTAATGTTTCTGTTAAAAACGTGGTCAATCCATGGGAATGTTGTTTTACCACTGGAGTTGGGCCCTGGTCTCAGAGTGTTGTAAAAAAAACCATAAAAAGGAAAGATTCAGGCACCACCAGCATTCAGGCACCAAGCTGATTTCAGTTTTCACTTTTGATGGTGTGGGGCACTTGGAAGAAAGACACAGGCAGGTAAGCATGGGAGCAGGTGTTTCTTTAGCAGAAAAAGAGAGGTCTACTTGTGCCCTTGTACGTATACTAGGATTACAGCCAATAGCAAAACAACGGAATCACTGACGGAAGTAGGCTTTTGAAGTCACATTTATAAACTATACTGTTACAATACACTGGGCTGGCTTTGTTCTTGGCTGCAGCTCCTGTTTAGCAAGGAAACAGCTTAACCACAATCACTGGTTTGGACATGCTAAGTCATACCTTGACCTAGCTCAGAACAATGAGAGAATAAAAAAGAGCAGGCAGGGACAAAATGACTACAAACCATAATCTGGCTTACTGTGTCATATGCGAATGAGGTCACAAAGTGGGATTTGTCAACTAGCTGACAAAATAAGCTTTTAAATAATAAATCTGCTAGTTGTAATTCCTAGCCCCCTCAAAAAAACACCCCCCCCAAAAAAACAACCACCATTGGAGCCAGCACCTATGTTTGTGTCACAACTATCTTAGGTTTTGTTTGACAGAAGAAATGGAATTAATCCGTGTTTCCTTTTTTATACAGTCAAACCTTGTTCTGCATCCACCTCCACTTGCATCCGCTTCAGTGAACATCCGCAGCAAACCCAGAAGTACCGGAATGGGTTACTTCCGGGTTCGCTGCTCGTGCAGAAGCGCTAAATCACGCTGCGCGCATGCGCAGATGCGGCACTTCGACGTATGTCATTTTCGGCTTGCGGGTGGGTCTCTGGAATGGATCTTGTCCGCAAAACGAGGTTTGACTGCATTGATAACAATGTGTTTGGATAAAGATGCTAAGTATCACTAGCTATACACAGGACAATTTCCATACCTGCTCAGTAACCTTTTAAAGTTAAAATAATAGCTGGACTCTGACAAGTTTCATGGCATCATGTTAAGGTGAAGGCTGCCTCCTGAAAAAACAGAGAAATAAAGGGTGTCAAGGGCTATAAAGAGACTATGCTTTCCTAACTTTGCCACCAGGCTTTATGTTTGCCATTTGAGCTAATGCACACACCTGTTCCACAATCAAAGTATTCCCCACATCCTTCACTTAAGATAGTCAGCAGTGTGTGTAGAAGGCTGGCTCTGTGTAAAACAAGCGTGAAAGTCAAAACAAAACAAAGCATACCCAACATCAATAACCTCAGTCATAATACAGCAGCCGCAGCTCAGTAAAGGGCAGCAGAAATGAAGCATAGATGGATTGTAAATTCCTGTTTCAGGCAGAAATGGAGAGCAGAAGCTTTTGAACAACAATGACATCAGAGTGCAACATGTCAAGCCCACAAACCATGCTGGACGGAGACAGCAAGACAGAGCGCTATCAGAAATAATACTTTAAAGATTTTTACAGATGTTTGCCAAGACAGACACAGCTTTTTAAAAAAATAATAAACCTGAGATAAATATAACCACAACATAGGAGAATTTAAGACTCCTCGAAATCATTTTCCGATAATGAATAAAATATACCTTGTGTGAAATATAGCGTAGTGTAGTAATGTACCTATATAAAAACTGAATCAAAGGACTAAAGGAAACTATAAAACTGAGTTTCAGGTCTCATCATTTTGGAGGGTGGGAGCCACAGGTTTTAATGCATGTTTTTCTTTTCTATTTTAATGTAGACAGCTACTGCATGGTGAAAACACATTCTTAAAAACAGCCATGGCATGATAATATATTTCTCACCTCTTGAACTGACAGACATATCTCAAGGATCATATTTTTTTATCTATGGGTTTGTGATGTTTCTGGAAAAAAACCAAAAGAAAAACCAATCCTTAGCAACTGTGCTTAGTAATGCTTTATAAGATGTTGACCTGTTAAATGTTTCACCCCTTTCATTACAGGATTAGATTATCCAGGAGGTATTAATACACAATATGTACTGTATGGCAGAATACTGGACACACTTGAGCTTGCAAGTGGCTTTTGCTCACCGCTGAAATAAAAAATGACTTCAACCAGAGTCCTATGACATGCCACTTTATTTTCATATCTTTTTTTCCTTTTACTGCACTAGTAGATTCATTGCATTATAATAAAACTCTTTTCAAAGAAATGCATATTTACCATTTATAAAGAAAAATAATAAAACACAGCAAATTAGTAACTATTTGTTATGAATCATGCCAATTTTTGTAAATCAACACTCATAAAAACGTTCTGGTAACATGTCTGACCACATCTAATTGCATAGGTTTTAACTCCATTCTGTACTTTCACTTTCAACAAATTTGAATCACTATCTTAACATCTATTCTTAATTTAATGAAACATGAAATACTGATAAAGTTGGTCAACAACCTTGAAAAGCTCACTCATTTTTGCCAGTAATCCTTGTTCATGATGCCTTGGTGACCTCACAGAGGGATAATGTACACAATCATGGCACCACCATAGCAACTGGTTTAACAATTCTGCAGCCTTCTATACTTGCAAGACTTAAGGAAACCTTTGCTACTGAAAAATGACGAGGTAGTTAACTACATATTGGTCCATAAGGATTTATTGGTTCCACCTATAGTCCATTGAAAGCTCAACAATAAAGAAGGCACTATTTTGTCTTTTAAGGACCAAGGTAAATAAATTCATTCTATGCAAAGATATGAATTTGAAATATCTTTCAAATATTTCATATTATATGAACCTAACAGCATAATTCTATACATGTCTACCTGGAACTGAGTTCAGTGGTGCTTACTACCAGGTAAGCAAGTAGAGGATTGCAGTCTAAGTGTTCAGCCAGGAGGGATATTTTTCATCATCAGTTCTGAGTGTCTGACTTGTAAACTGGCAGTGTAAACTGCATCTATAACTGACTATCTTTCTAATTAAGAGAGATACAGATGGAGGGTTTCATAGCAGCAACATCGAAATGTTATTATAACGATTTAAAAGGAATTGTTCTCTTTCCCAAAGCCTCAAGCTTCAGTGCTCAAACCGTGCTCTATCTGCCCAAATTACATTAAAGAAAGTGGTGTGCTGAATATTAAAACTGTAATGTGCTCAGACAATATGAACTGATTTTGTAAATCTCTATTGTTTCATTCTTACCTGGATATGTTACTGTCCTGGCATCAAAGTGTTCTCTGTAGCACTACTGGTATAACTAGTTGTCAAATGTCTAAGTAAGAAAGAAGACTTGGCATTAGTTCTGAAGTTCTCAGCATTCAAATTAACGTCAATCACATTTTAGTCTCTCTTTTTTAACCGTTACACAACCATGCTTCTACAATTATGATACCTACTTTGTGGTTAAATAAAATCCATTCTTTATGTATCTTAAATCACCACACATTTGCATACACACATGATCATGAATCACTACTAGGAAAAAGGCATGCCAAGTTTGACCTGCAAAAAGAGAGTTCTTGCCGATCTCACTGCCCACCTTCCAATCTAGCATTCAAGCCAATGCTTCAGGTGGCACAATGCCCATCTACCTGTTTCTTCAAACCAAATATAACCCCCAAACCCCAAGTAGAAGGAAAGGAACCTCTGTCAAACCAGAAGGTTCACTTTTCTTCCTCATCAACTTGGGTATTACTTTTATTGCTTTGCTTGCTTATTAAGTGAAGGAGCTAAGGAAGCCATTGCTCTCATCTCTTGCAACCCTGCATCTACTTTTAGAAGGTTCAAGATGTTCAAGATCCCAGTAGTGTCACTAATGGCAGTGACTGAGATGCTAAGTGTGAGCAGGTTCTGCAACTACCATCATACTGTTCTACTGCAACAGCATATTTTCCCAGAGCTATCATAACAAAAAGGAAAACAATTGGCTACCATTGTGGTGGGGACTAAACTTGTTTTGCTCTTCTGGAGACACTAGCCAGTAAGGAATCAATACCTGCATAGCCCCATATTTAGCTCTGGATACTGAGTATGGTAGCATGTTAGGAAATGGCTCATCCATAAATAAACATACAGTTTTCTTTGAATGGGAAATAATACCATATACACTTTGAACTAGAGAGGAATTCTAAATTTTGTTTAATTCAGTATCAAAATTACTAGAATTTGATGGTAATTTTTTCAGATTGGAAATGTTTACTAACTAGGACACTGTTAGTAAGAGCCACTTCCAAATGCTGTACTGAAACAAACTTTGCCCCTGTGTTTGCCTAAATCACATGTACTTCAGATCTATCAACAACAAATAAAACGTGTTACTCCAATGAAGAAAAGCTGATGCCTGCCAAGGAAACAGACAGCTGAAAGTCAATGTTGATATTCAACAACTGTTTATACTTTTAAGATAAAAAGCACCTATATGCATAAAAATATTAGTTTGCACTCAGTGATGAATGCTGAAATTATACAAAAACTATCTCCTGAAGCCATACACCTGATTCAGCACACAGGATAATGTGCAGCTTCTTTCCAACATGGAGTCATGTACGGTACATCCCATATTCCATTATAGCCCTGTTTACACATTCACAAGAAAGTAAGTGAGCTTAAATTAGGAGAGGGACAGAGGCATACATATTAAGATTCACCCTCAACATCTGCTTGCACCAGATCCATTTCAGACATTCACACATGAAGGAGGAAAGGCTATAAGCCCAATTGTGGTCCATTCTACTATAAGATAGTTGCTTACGTTTATATATTCCATTTGGGTGTCTATATATTGGCATACATATTCTGTGCAAGTTAAGCCAGGTTCTTCTTATTGCTGACACAGCACTGTCAAGTTATATGATGATATATGCATTTACTGAGTAACAAATATAATAGCCATGCTGGCCCATAAGATAAACAACTGCAGAATCCAAAGTTGGGCAATACTTTTACTAGGACCAAGCAAATTGTCACAAAACAATGATCATAATTTTGAGGCATTTTGGTACTGTGCCACTGTAGGTTCTGCAGTAGATTTACTGAGTTACAGAGGCATAAAAACAGATCCCTGCCTCTAAATAACTTTGGAAGTTGTCTCACACCTGAAAGTGGTTCTACAGAATTTCAGAGGGGGGGGGGGTCTTTCCCAGCCCTACCTGGAACTGGGGGAGAATGAAACTACAAAGCAGATGCTCTACCACATGTGCTACATACAACTCTTCCCCAAATAAAAATTAGGGGGGAAAGCACAAAACAAGAACAGCCCTGCTGGTTCAGCCAGAAGGCCAGACTAGCCCAGCACCCTGTTCCTGCACACCAGCCAACCTTTGGGGAAAGCTGACAAACAAGACAGGAAGGCAATACTTTCGTGCTGCTGCTTCCCAGGTGCTGTGTCATTCAGAAGCATATTATCTCTGAACTTGGGAATGTGTCCAAGTAGAAGCCATAAGAACCAACAGCCCGCGACAGGTCAGTCCTTAGCCGACCTGTGTAACCCCATTTTCAAACCACCTAAAAGAGACAGTCCAGTGGCAGGGAATTCCACAGATTTCACTACAGGGAAGGAGAGGAAAGAGCTGGGGGTGGGGTGGGGGATCCTACCTCTTCCTTTACTGGATGAAAAGAGAGAGAGAAAGTGGGACAGGGGAAAGCAGGATTTTTCACTTCAGAGAAAGGAGAGGGCATTTAACCCACCGACCGAGAGGAGAGGAGGGTGGTGGTCGGGAAGCTGAGCCGGGGGAGAAATAGCGTCGCTCCTCCCGCCCACGCAGGCTCCGCGGCCAAGAAGGAAGTACAGCAGGAGGATTTTTAAACACACACACACACAAACATACAGACGCCAACCCCGGTTGCTCCCTGACCCCCTGGAAGTGAGTGGGTGCGGCGGGACAGCAGCAGACTGCCCTCGCCCCCGACCACACACGCAGCGGACCGGGTGTGCGTGTGCAGCCCCTTTTGCAACGCTACTTAAAGGGAGAAATAAAAGTGCACTTGGGCACCGCTAAGGACGGGTCTGCTTCCCTTCTGCCCGCCGGGAAGCCGCCGCACCGAAAAGGGAGAGACGGGGTCCTGGCTGGCTGGTGGGGCGCTTTGACAGGGAGCTGCTGGGAGAGGCGCCAGCGTCCCCGTCGAAGCCGTTCCCACCCGCCTCTTCGGGGCTCCCCTCCCGCGCTCCTGCTATGCCCAGCCCGGCCGGAGAAGCCCGAGTTTTGCGGAAGGAGGGAGGGAGGGAAGGAAGGAGGGAGTACCTGTGTGCCGGACCCTCCCGCGACCGCAGCCCCTCTCCGCCAAAGATGGTGGCAAGCGCCGCCCGCTCCGCTCCCACAGCTGACTCGGCTCAAGAGCCCGCTCGCCTGGGCCGGAGTGAGTCGACCGCCGAAAGGAGACACCCCTTCATCGATGCGCTCGGGGTTCCGCTCGCCGGCCTAAACCCTCTGTCACCGCCTCTCTCTCTATCTCGCTCTCTCGCGCTCGCTTCCTCCCTCCTCTCCCCCGACCCATCTGCATCACGCCCGCGGAGAGTAATAATAGGACAGTAGTATTAAGAGAGCTTGAGCAAGGCGGGTGGGAAATGGGAGAGGGCTGCAGAGAGAAGAAAAAGGGGGGGGGAGTAGCAAAGGAAATGGGTTTTTTGCCTTTGGAGCAAATTCTAAACTTAGCTGCAGGGGTTAGGATTGACTTCGATTTGATGGGAGGTGGGGTGAGTTTAAGGCTGCAGCTTTAAGGAGGCAGATCTCCCTAAATTTAGTAAGCGGCGCTATGATATAGCTAATATTTGTATGGGGTGTTAGGGGAGGGTGTGACCTCTGGTGGGGGACACGTCCTGCTCCTTCTGGGGTAGTTTGTCCATCTTTGGTTCCCACCCTGCACTCAGCTATCACCCTCGGCTCCCAGTTACAGGTAGGAAGCCGTGTTGGTCTGCTGTAGTCGAAACAAAATAATATAAATAAAAAAGTGTACATGCACATGAAAGCTCATACCAATAACTAACTTAGTTGGTCTCTAAGGTGCTACTGGAAGGAATTATTTTGTTTTGTTTTGTTTTGTTTCGACCTCAGCTCCCAGAAGTTGTCAGCATGTGACAGTGGCCACATCCCATGAACAGCTTTGCCTGGCCTTCTGAACCAGGTGAGGGTAGCTGAGGGGTTTCAAACCCTCTGTGAGTTGGAGACTTCCCCTGCATGTAAAGACAGGCTCTGTCAGATTGAGCGGATGAGACCAATAGTGGGTCCAAAGGTCAAGAAAGTGGTTTCTGCATGTTCTGTAGAGGGAAGTGAGGAGCAGATGGGAGCCCCATGTCAGAGAATGGAAACTCTGATCCTAAACCTCTGCTGCCTTGCGGCTGTACTCATTAATGAGAAATGGAGTAACCCCAGGGAAAAATATGTATCCGCTGCCTTGTGGGACATCTTTGGGAGAAGAAAAGGCTAAGGAGTAAACCATAGAGAAATCCAGAGTGGAGTCTCTAAGATGGTTGGATGGTGCCTTGTATGCCTCCTTCCGGCAACTCCTGCAGCCCAGCTGATGCCAAATGTATTGCTGCTTTGGACTACATCAGCAAGGCCGAGAGTGGGGTCTTGTCATCTGGGCAGCCCAGGATCTCCATAGCACCACTGCTTAAGCTTGTGCCCTGAGAAGGTAACCTCCATGCTGCTAACACAGCGGTTTGACTTCACCCCAGGAAGAGCACTCCATGGTCTCTTGAAACAGCCAGATGCCAACAACAACATTTTGCTTAATAAGGAAGATGTGACATAGTGTAAAATGACAGGTTATACTGGTTTTCCTGTTTGGGAGATCGGCTGATAGAGGTGTCATTAAGAAACAAAGAGAGCAGAGTATTGGGCCATAAAGAAAGATTAATAATGCAAATATTGCCCTTCCTCTGCCACTCAGTAGTGGACATGGACAGAAGCATTGGGAGGGTGAGGTTGTTATGGTTACAGGGGCCATGATGCCACTACAGGAAAAAGTGCCCATTTGCAGTGTGTGTGTGTTTTTAAAACGGAGGCTGCCAGGAAGACCGTGAGTGATGGTGTAAATGGAAAGGGAAACTGCATCTGAGAACAAGAAGTAGGGAGTGGACAGAACTCAATGCAGGCTGGCAGGGAGAGTCTGTACCCAGACACTGGGTAGCATGGCTGGTTTCTTCTTTGGGCCCAAGCTTGCTGAAGCTATGGGAAAAGCAACAAGAGACACCCTTGGGGTGTCATACTATGCACCCCTTCATCCAAGATCCTGGTTGACACTACAGTCACTGTTGTGCCTCATCTTTTTCCAAAGGAAACACAAACCCTGGTTAAGTGCCAAAACACTTGGAATCTTGCGCCGCTCAATAGAGCTTGGAGTGGCCAGTAACAATATGTTTTGAATAACAATTTCAGTTGAACCTTAGGATTTCTGAGTTAGAAAGAACTCTACTTTGAGTAGGAGGACAACCTCTTGTCAGTAGTCCAATCCCCTGGACGCAATATCACAGAAACAGTCTGACAAGCACAGAACAGAGTGGAACTATCACTGCTTGTGATCTGGACACCTCCTTACTTCACCTGGGCTGCAAATCCCTCTGTATGTCATTTGTTCTACTTTTCCAAAGTTGCACAATTCTCCTTATGAGTAAAGACTATGGCAGAATAGTAGCTGAGTGGTTCCTCCTGCTCTCCGTCACTTGTTAATACTTCACCATCTTCCCCAAGCAGTGGACCTACATTTTGTTCTGGACATAATTAAAGAAGGTTTTTAAATTGTTTTTCATTTTCCTTGTAAGTCATAGGTCATTATGGGATTTAGTCTTCTTGACACTGTCATTACAGGTTCAGAAAACTTTTATATTCATCCTTGGTTATGTCACTTCTTTCATCTCATATACATTTCCTTTTTTGACTGAGTGGTACTGAATTGTGCATACACATCATAGGATCAGACTGCAATTATGTTTTCTATTTAGTTATTTAATTATTTGGTACATTTATATACCACCTTTTTCTTCCTAGGAGCTCAAGGTGGAATACATGATCGCACTCTTCCTTAAATGCTCTTTCTTCCTGATCTCTTATTTTACTGGTTAAACTTGCCATTTCTACATATTCCAGCAATTTTGTCTGCCATTCCTCCTTCATTGGTACTGTTCATTCCCTCCATTTCTGGGCATATGCCATTCGAGCTGCTGTGGTAGCATAAAGAAACAGATTAAAATTTAGATTTTAATTACATTTGTTTTACTTTTAAAAGGCTAAGTTGAGTCATTGAACAATTGCATATGCAAGCAACCAAGGTTGGATAACAAGTAAAGAGCAAAGTTAAACACAGAGCATAAAGTCTATGACTCACAGTCCCCTGATCCTTTTCACTAGTTACCCATCTTCCTCAAACTTCTACCAGCTGATGCTCTGAAATTGGAAACGTATGTCATTCTTAGGCTACAATCCTAAATACATTTTATAGGGAGGAAGTTCTGTTGAATTCAGTGACACTTGCATCTGAGTAAACATGCTTAGGATTGCACTGTTATACTCAAAAAGAGAGGAAACTAGAGGGTTGTATCCAAGTAGGTTATAACTCAGAATAGACACATTGAAATCAATAGACTTGCTGTTTACATTAATTGATCTCAGTGAACATACATACTCCACCTCCCTATTGTCCTCATGTGTTCTAATTAATTCATTCCTGGTTTGCAGAAAACCAACCTTTCCCCTCTGCATTGACACAGGGAAGCTATTGTTTGGGCTTCCTCTCCAAACCAGGATTGCAAACCAAGGTTTGAAGCTGGTTTGCACAATTCAAGTTCGAACAGGAAGCTTTAACTATAAATTGGCAATTTCCATGTAAAAGGGAAAATCGTTTGCTGCAAACCAGGGAGTTTCTATTTGGCAGAGTGAGTGAGGGGACGAAGGGGTGTTCAAAGTCCAGAGCTGCGTCATCTAACACCCATAGTTTGGCACTTTTGTTAACGAACCCTGCCCTCATTCCTCCCTCAGTTCTGGCTTAAGAAACTACATTACTGTGCAGCAACTAACCCTGCTTTTAACAAGTTTAGGATCTGACTGCTGCAGTAAAATGCATATCATCGTTTTTGGGTCTGGAAAAAGAGACACAAAGATTGGGAGGGATGAGGCTGGGAGGCATGCAGACTTCCAATTTAGATGAAGAAGCCAACATTTGCTTCTCTCAGATTTTCCAGATGTTGATCTTGGAGAGATTCTCTTAGTCACCCAACTGCAAGCAGCAGGAATGCTGGCTGGCTGAGATTTGGCTGAACAGAGTTTCTGCCTTAGATAAACGCAAACAGTAGAAATAGTTTAGCTATTGTGCCAGACTTTCATCCTTTCCAGAATGAAGCATTTAAGATGTGGTTCTTAAGGCATCTGGAGGAAATGGGGTCAATGTGATAATAAGTCTGATAGTTTTAAAAGAGCTATTGTGAAGCAAAGGGATATCACAGGATTCGGAACTACATTTTTATCTCCTTATTTACCTTTTTTTTCTTTTTTGCACATCGCAATCTCACAAGATGAATTTATGTCAAATCTGCAGCCAAATACATTTTCGATCATTCATTTCTTCTAATTTACTGAAAAGGTAAAACATAATGCAGATGTCCTTGATATATGTATCTATCACTTTAAAAAGTATGTTATTTCCTTATTATTTGAGCTGCATAGGATAACCTATCACTCATTTCTATAGGTAGAATGAATTGTCTCAATCACAACGCCTCCAGAAGGAGCGAGAATAGTTTCCACAAATATGGGAGTATTTCTTTTTATATACTGTTTCTCTACAGATCCTTTCAATCGAACGCTGTAGAATTTTTATTGGAATAATGGCTCACTTAACACAAGGTAAGTGGAACCTGATTGTGTGTTTTCTGGAGGAGAAATGGGCACCCTTATTGAGATCTTTGCTTATTTGTGCTGCTTACCCATTGATTTCAAAGTGATTACTCAAACATGTTTTTGAAAGTTACAATTCATTTTTAATGAGAACCCCCCTCACCCAAATGTATTACTTCAAAAAGTTTATGTATTCCAATACCTATAAAGATGAAAAGATGAGAAACAAATATGAATTAAGATCCCATAAATGACAGGAAGGATGCCAGCCCATTGTTATGGAAACTAACTGAGAAAATACTAATATACATTAAGTTCTTAACCCGAGCTACCACTGTATTATTGTGAAGTGTGCTTCCAGTTTTAATCTAGATAAAAACTCTGTCCCAAATATCGAAAGTTTTAAAAATGCTGGCATTGGCATAGAATCTTGCTACAGATTCAGAATGCTTCTTGAAAAAAAATCAGTTAAAAAAACCCCAATAAAGAGCAGCGTTTAGCTATTTTTATCTTTTTCAAAAAACACAAAACCAAGAACTAGCTCTCAGAAAGGGCAGATGTGGTTTTCCTGCTATAGATCAAAGGCCAGCAATTGAAATGCCAGCACTTGACAAAGGAAGGCCATCCTTATCGTTTAACATGGAAAGAGTAAAAGTATAAACGGAAATGCTAGGCAATAACCATCCTTCCTCCAAACAACAATTGAGCCTTTATCAATTGCTTGTTCAAAATCCATTTTCCCCTAGCAGCAGACCCCCAGATTACATTTTGAAGACCATGCTGTAGTTATTGCTCAGTATTTTATAACAACAGAACTAGTGTAGCGCAGCAGTTACAGTATTGGGACTGGGACCACAAGATCCACGTCCAAATTTCCACTCTGCCGTGATGCTCATTGGATGACCCAGTCATACAGTGGTACCTCGGGTTAAGTACTTAATTTGTTCCGGAGGTCCATTCTTAACCTGAAACTGTTCTTAACCCGAAGCACCACTTTAGCTAATGGGGCCTCCCGCTGCCGCCGCGGGTTAAGAACAGTTTCAGGTTAAGGTGCAAATTCTGTTCTCATCCTGAAGCAAAGTTCTTAACCCAGGGTACTATTTCTTGGTTAGCGGAGTCCGTAACCTGAAGCATATGTAACCTGAAGTGTATGTAACCCGAGGTACCACTGTATTTCCACTGGGATTTGAGATGATAATATGGGTGGGAGGACTATTGTGTATTCCTCCTTAAAGAAAGGGTAGGGTTAAAATGTAGAAAGTTAATAGCAAACAGGTATTAAGGACATTTTGAACTTGATTTTTTGGGAGATTGTGATTGGCCCAGGATCACCCAGTGATCTTTGTTGATACATGGGAATTTGAATCTTGGGTCTCCAAGGTTCTACACCTACAGCCTAACTACTACAACATCCTGGTTTTTAGGATAAGACACATTTGAACTATGGATGCTGGTAAATCCAAACAAAACTATAAATACCACAGAAGCTGGTTTGCCTACTGTCTACAAAAAAACATTTTGGGTGATTCCCTCTATCCTCACTCTTGAACAGTGGGCAGAACTAAAGTTTTGGCCAGGTAGCCAAAATCCTTTGAGTAAATGTCAACAGAAGTGTTTTTATTTAGTGTGCATGCTTGAATTCTGCAACTCTTACACATGCACTAAGGATACTGATATCAACCACAATCTGCTGGTACAAGACATCACAAAGTATGTGTGCCTTCTCTGGAAAGCCATCCACAATCCACTGAGGCAGTGAGTGATGACGGAACAACGTGACAGTGCATTTGGCTGTGGAAGACATTAAACCTATCTTTAACCCACTTCTCTATACTTTAAATTAGAATGCAAGCACAGGCTCAGCTGACCATATTTGCCAGCTTTGACTGTATGCTGCCATGGGACTCTGTGTCTGGACCTGATCCTTGCCATGCTAAGATACCAGAAACATCTGGGGACCACATACCAGTGGTGGGTGAGGCCTAATGAAAAAGTAATCAGAACAGTGAAGGTGATGTCACACAGGAGGCTACAGTCCAGCCACACAAAACCCAGAGCTTTCTATATACACATACACATCGTTCCCTCCTCCATCCAGGCAAGCAAGTCATTTTCGCAGTTCAAGGACACATTTCATCCAGGCAAAAGCTGGTGCCAAATGTATTTCTTTGCTTTCCTTTGGACCACATCAGCGAGGCTGAAAAGGGGGTCTTGTTCTCTACACGTAGCACAGGCTTGCACCCCAGAGAGGTCACTTTGGTGCTGCTAATACAGCAACAACAATGTGGAAGGCAGCAGTTACGAGTTACATGTCTCTGCAGTCACGCTGTGATTCTCCAGCGTTTTGACTTCACCCCCGGAGGTGCACTCCATTGTCTCTTGAGACAGACAGATGCCAACAGCAATGGAAGGGAAGAAGGGAGTAGGATAGTCCACTTGCTCTTAGGCCTAGTTCTAATTGGGAGGGTAAAAAACACCTGTTTCTGGACTGTACCATTTTAGAATGCAGGTGGGAGTTCACACGGTTGATTGTTCTTAGCAATACAAAAACAAAAGACAAAAAACCTCCACCTAGAAAATGTGCATGTTCAGGATGCTGTACTACAACCATTTCCCCTAACATCTTGTTTTCTTTGAGCATGGTGGCAATTTTTTTCCTATTAAAAACTGTTCATCCGTATGAGTCCCTGCACGTAGTTTTCAGTAGTACAGCCTGGACATAGGTGTATCACCTCAGTGAAAACAGCCTAAGTTTTAGACCTCATGAGATTCCTCTCCATAATAATTCATGGTTTCTGACAACTCATTGGCTCTGGAAAAAAGAACATTTCTATCAAAGGTTACAGTTATCATATACAAAATTTAAAATCAACAGCTGTTGTTAATAACACTACTTATTTTCAACTTAAGCTGAATATATCCAAGAGCACTTTTTAAAACATTTATATCGCTCAGTAAAATCTATTTTCTTTCCCTGCTTCCTCCCAAATTTGAATTGACACCCTAGTTTAAATCATGATTTTTCAGTGCCAAGCCATCAGCAGTTTTTTCCTGGGAAATTACCACAACGAAAAGAGCTGATTTTCTGCCCAAAACTAAACCATAAACATATGTTTCTAGCCAGTGTCTGCTCCCAGTGTGGGGAAAGTGGGGCCAACTTGACTATGTGCTAACAAATGTGAGGCAATGAAAGGCCTGTGCTTCCCTGCTGCTATGAGGGAGAGAAGGCAGCAAAACACTCTTCTACCCAGCAAGGAAGGTGCATTTGCTTTGAGCAATCGCAGGGTGGCAGTACAGAAGTAAAATCACTCCATTTGCAAATTTGAATAACTACTAACACACCCCAGTTGGAATGAAATGATTTACAGCATTTGTTCACGTGGGTGAATTTCATACTTTCCCAGAAGCTTATCTTTACCTTTCCATGAATGATTTACTACATTTTATTAGATAGCCTCAACTGCATGCGCTTAAACACATGCTAAGCCTAAGGAAAGCAAAATAACTATGTGCAGCACTTTGAACATGAACACTGCTAGCGAGTTTCTGGCACTGCAATCCTGTAGCTCAGGGGCAGCTAACCACCCAGCTTAGGGGCCTGATTGCTCACGCATTTTGTATGCATGCAAAAATATGCATGAGGGACTTTAGGGTAGCTACACCCATTTTTAGCTACACTGGCCACTGGCATGCACACCTGGGAAGGCTGGCTAAGGCTAAATGCCACCCTTGGGTCAAACAAAGGTTGCTCACCCCTGCTGCAACTACTTGCCTATGAGTAAGTCTAACTGAAAGCAGTGGAGCTTACTTCTGAGTAGGCATGTGTAGGATTGTGCTTTAAGGCTCTCTTGTCATCACTCATTAACTGTTCTGTGGAGAAAATTATTCCAGGCTGATGAGACAAGTTACAGAGTAGTCCTATTGTTCAGAGTAGTCCTGTTAAATCACTCCCACTAACAGAGTGGGGGGAAACAAGTCGGAGTTGTTCTTACAACAAAAAACCCGCAAACTTTCATCAGTACAAATACATTTCTTTTTATTCCTACCCCTGCTATAACTACAATTCTGTGTACTTGCCTGTACATAATTCCCATTCAAGAATAACAAATTTATTTAGGCATGCCTGAATGTCAGATTGCAGCCTGAAATCATTAAGCCTGCTAACTGACAGGTTAAAAGTAATTTTTAACCTTGCCACAACCCTGTGAGGTAAGCAAGTTTAATTACTACGGGCTGCAACCTGGCACACAAATGTAGCAAAGAAAGGAACAGTCAATTGTATCAATGCCAAGCAGGCTCACAACAACTTTCTGTGTCACTAGTGGCGACAGAGGCCAAAGCGTAATGGCATAAATCAAGGCCAGTAAAGAGTATTATAATGCACTGTACGTAGGGATGCCTTTGAGAAGTTTTCAAGAATTATGGCTGGTTCAAAACATGGTGGCCAAATTGTTAACTGAAACTGATGGCCAAGAATATCATAGAGGGGTTAAAATAACCTAGCTTGATACTAGTTTGTTCTGAGCTCAGCCTTTAAAGCCCCAAACGGCCTGAAACCTTCTAAATCAATACAATGCTAATATATATGTGGTAACAATCAGCCATAGAGCAATAAAATAGTAGATTTAAATAGCATTTTTAAAAAATTAAATATTTAAAGAGCTCTCAAAAAGGCCTAGGGAAATAAAAGTGTGTTTTCCTGGTGCCAAAATAACCCCAGAGTAGGGAAGAGCATTCCACAGCTGGAGTGCAATGACTGAAAGGACCCTCTTCCTAGGAACCACCTACCACACCTTCCTTGTCAGGGGCATTCAGGGAAGTTTTTAAGGCTTTTAATTATATTTTCTACTTTTTAGGGCAGAATCTTTTACTTTTGGGCCATTGGCTGAATGGCTAGAGCAGGGTTAGCCAACGGAGTGCACTTTAGATATTGCTAGTCTACAGTTTCCACCATCTGTGGGCATTGACCATGCTGGATGGGCTGATGGGAGTTGGAGTCTAATAATTACTTGAGGACATTGTAGTAGCTACCCTTGGGCTAAACACCACTGCAATGAGAGATATGCCATCAGAAGACAGGAGAGGAGAGCACTTACATGATTACCTATAGCCCTTCCATCAATGGCCACCACCACTCTTTGATGGCATAATGTTACACCAGCCCAATACCTGGGGCAAATCATTTGCCTCTTCTTGTCAGAACATAGGATATGGTGTCACACAACACCCAATCACAGCTCAGCATCCCAAGTACATAAATTCCACACAGGGAGAAGATAACTCAGATGATAGGCCATGTGGTTGTACAAACCTGCTGCTCACAAGGGGGACCTTTGGAGATGGAAAACATGGAGAAGGAACACTCTGCACACAAATGAAGGACTTTGCACAAAGCAGCTTGGCTTCACAAAACATCGGGGAATTAGTGAGTAGTGCTAATGTGTTCTCCTAGAACCCTGGTGAATACCTTGCTTTGAGACATCAGAAACCAACACTGAACCCACATCACTTCCAACAACTGGAGGGAGTGGGTAGCTGTAGTCAGTAGAGAACACCTCACACAAATAATAAAGGGAATATAGAACACACGCTATAATGTATAACTGTTGCAACTGTCTCTGTGCACCTCCCCAGGCTTATTCCCTTGGAAGTGCATTTAGCATTGCAGCCTAATTGTGCAATGCTCTTATCATACACAGTACAAGTATTTGCTGTGGTTCCTTGGTCAAATAAAGCCGTCAAAAGAAAGTAAGATACATGCTATGGGAAAATTGAAGGCAGGGGATAAGGAACACCTACTTTCTTCCACAGTGTTTAATAAAAGACTGCAGTTGTTGCTTCTGAAGCATTTATAGAAGTTGGTTGGTTTGTAATACACTCCGGTAATTACACAACCCAAGTGTTTGTACTTACTTCATTGTGCATTTTCACTTTTGTTCTTAAACTCGTTACATCTTGCTATTCTTTTCCTTTGGCTTGGAGCTGTTTCACATTACAGAATTAGAGGCTAGATTGTGTTTGCCTCAAAGACGTGAGGTGAGTACACAACATGCCATAAATTGTTATGTACATTGGCCAGAATCCAAATAACCATGAAACTAGTTCCATAAGCCCTTGTGCACTTTAGACTTACTGTTCTTGAACAGAAGATACCAGGGCCATATAGTAAGTGCTCTTGAAATGGACAAGCATAAAGAAAGGATTTGCAACCATAGAATTGTTAAGGTGGAAGGGACCACGAGGGTCATATAGTAGTCCAACCCCTGCAGCGCAGGAAACTTTTGCCCAGCATGAGGCTCAAAACCACAACCCTGAAATTAAGCGTCTCATGCTCAACACAGGAATACAAATAAATAAGTACCCATTTTAGAAGCTGAGGATACTGTGAAGCTGTAGGGACATAAGAAGAGCCCAGCTGAATCAGGCCAAAGGCCTGTCAAGTCCAGCATTCATTTCTCCCAGTGGCTGATCAGATGCCTGTGGGAATTCAGGAAGTGGAACATGAATACAAATGCCCTTCTCCCACTTGTGAATACCTGCGACTGGTATTTAGAGGCATATTGCCTCTGATGGTGGGTGTAGAACATAGCCATCATGGCAAGTAGCCATTAGTCTCAGTCTCCAGGTAATAATGGATGAAATGATTTGTAAAAATTCATATATTTCTGATAAGTGTGTATCAAGAGTTTATGACTTCAAATGAAGTGGAGAAAGGAGAAATATAATTTGATATAGATCATTTGCTGTCAGTTGAGAAACCAGTTCTTAATAACATTAGAGAGGAACATCTCTCCCCACCTTGGCCCTCAGGAGCACTTACACTAATGCAGTTTATGGAAAACATCCAATAGGTTTCCTTTGTTGGACAATTATTTTGAAACATTTACAGGACAGGGTGGGGCAAGAGAGAATGATTGCATTTTATGAAGAGTCATGCAGATGTAGGAAGCAATTTTAACATGTCCTTGCTGTCAGTTTTATAGGAAAGTTTATCTAAAAAATGAAATTACAAAATATCCACTGATGTGGATTCTATATTTTACTAAATTTCATTTGCTCTGTATGAAGGGAAAACAAGTGTTTTATCATTACATTGTGCAATGATTTTTTCATTAACATAAATAATTTTATAATAAGGTGGTGTGGTGGGAATAAAATTATATATTAAAATAAAAACCCAGACACTGTGAAGCTGTGCATACATTCATATGTGCAAATAACTTTGAGAGCCTACCTTACTATCAGACATCTCCTGGTGGCTATCTTCATCACCATTTGTAGAGTATAGCAATTTTTCTGCAGCAGGACATGCAAACAATTTTCTCAGTGCCATCTTGATTCACATATGTTTGCTATTCAATAACAGCAGAATAATGAAAGCATACTTGCAAAGAAAGCGAAGAATAGCTGGGCAGTAAGCAAGGATCCTCAAAGGGAGATGCAGAAAGAGCCACATAGTTGGCGTGAGATACATTTGGCTGAGCAGCAATAGATGTCTGATGACTGGACCCAAAGTTCATGGCAGTCTTGTAGGTTGGATACTGGTAATAAGTTGGGAATGGTTAGGAGTGTGAAACAGGATTTTTTGAAATTTTAAAAGTAATGAAATAATGTCATTCTTCAGAGTTGATCTTTTCCCCAAAATCCCAAGATATTTTGACAAGCCCAGCTGTTTCAGGTTCTAGGGTAGAAAAGCACAATCCTATCCTTGAGATACCGGTACATGTGCTAGGTTGGAAAGGGTCAGTCCAAAAACTCTTCCGCCAGAATAGCAGGATCATAAGACATTGGATGGTTAAATAAGGGTAGAAATTACATTTCATCTTTGGGCCTTTTCATACCTTCATATGGAAGCAATCAAAACTGTAGTATAATTTTAATTGCATTTTCTGTACCTTTTGAGGAATTTAGAAAAGTATACAACAGAGAACTACATTAATTGAAGCATCTCTCACAGCTTTTTAAGATCAAACGTTATCCCATAAAACAACCTTTCCCATAATATTCTCCTGGAAAAGGAAAGCTTTTACCCTCTTCCAAAACATTTGAAATATTTGTATGAAGTCAGGCAGCTTTCATGTGGTTGGGTTGGGAAACAGGACTATGAAAGTCCTACCTCTTACAGGGTAGATGAAAACCAGTGTAAGGCCTCATATGTCTGAAACAGCATCTCATTTTGGACAAACCAAAAAAAGCTGAACAACTTTTGTGTCCAGATTTTCATTTTTTGAAATATGGCAACCCTACTTTGCACACCTGGATACCCATTTTTAGTTTGATGTAAACCCTAGGTATAGCTTCCTTTTTAAACAAGTACCGGTATTCTTATAGGGTTCCAGTCTTATGGAACTGACTGGAAATAATACACATATAGTTGTTAGACAACAGATTATCAAACAATAGCCACAGTGGAGCTGTCTATTTTCAGTCATGGAAGTCTCCTCAAATAAAGGGCACTTCTTCAATGTACAACTCCTGAAAACGTGCATACACAAGCTAAATTTATAAATATACAGAAGCCACTGGGGGAAGTTATCCAGAGGTTTAGATAAAGAAATTACATCAACACTCAATGACACATTGCTCTTCTTGTTTCCATCTTTTATTTTTGAATCTGGTTCTGCTTTCCGTAGGCATCTAGTTGGCCACTGTGAGAACAAGATGTTAGATGGGCCTTTGTTCTGATCTAGCAGATCTCTTCTTACATATCTTATTATGTATGAGTCCTAGAGAGCATGTTTGGGCAATTTTAGGGTGGATGGGAGCAAACAAACACAGATTTAATCCATGTAAGAGATGGCAGTACTGTGGGTGGGAAAATCTGAACAGCCAGGTGGTATGTACTCGAGGTGGTTATACTTCCCCTGAAATATCAAGTCAGTAGCTTGGGAGTCCTGCATTCAGTGCTGCTGATGGAGGTGCAGGTGGCACTGGATATGAGTGGCGGTTGTATCAGATTTGGCTGATTCCCCAGCTATGACGCTATCTAGACAAAGTGGACTTTGCCTCAGTAATTCATGTCCTGGTTACATCTAGATTAGTCTACTTGCAATCACTAGAGTGGGACTGCCTTTAAAGGCAGCTTGGAAGCTAGAAGTACCGTAGACTGTAGCTTCCTGGCTTCTAGAGGTGGCCAAGCAGATAACACATTTTACACACAGCCTGTTAGCTATATTGGCTGCTGATGCATCTGGGCCCACTTTAAAGTGCTAGTGGTTACATCTAAAGCCCTGAATTGTTTGAGATGAAATTATCTGAAGGATTGCTTGCACTCATCTGAACCTGCCCAGACCTAACATCAGCCGCAGAGGTCCTGCTCGCAGCTCCACCATCCAAGCTGTTTAGATTGGCAGGCCAAGAGTTGAGGCCTTTAACAGCTATCACATTATTTTATTAGATGGATAAAAAATACATTATATTTGCAATATAAGAGATAGTTTTGTATTATTTTCATATGTACCGGCATGATATTTGGGAAGGAGTGTAATTATTATTATTTATTATTTTATTTATTTATGAATACCCAGCCTTTTTCTCAGAACTGGGGTAATGTTTGTCTGTTTCCCTCATTCAAGCGGTCCACACCCCCTCTCCCGTCCCCAGTAACCGGGAGAGACAAGATTGGCAGCTTGTTCCTTGACAGAGCTTCTGTGCTTGGCTAGTTGTCAAAAAATCTATCTGGCGAAGCGTTTCCCTTGTCACTTCTCCCCTATGCTGTGAAAACGCTCAGCTGTTACATTTCTGTCTGCCGCGCGGTTTGCAGAACCCGAGCCCTGCCAGAACTTCTTAAAAGAAATCGCTAGGGCCGCCGAAGCTGGAACCTACGGCCCTCCAACAGGGTCTCCTGGACTGCAATTCCCATGATCCTCGGCTGCTGGCTGCACTGGCTGGGCATGATGGGAAGCGCAGTCCAGCAAAAGAAAACAAAATCTGGAGGGACACGTTCCCGCGCCGCTGTCATCCGGGTCGGGATTTAAAAGAGAGGATCCTACGGGGACGAGGGGGCGTGATAAAAATCAGCAATGCCACACTTTTGGGAGCGAGCATTAAGATCACGAGGACGCGGGGGAGGGGGTGTAAGAAAGCGACCTGTGCTCTCTTGACGCTGTAAGTCACTTGTGAGGAGCTTTTCTTATAAAAGAGAGAGCGCGCGCAAGCAAGTCAGCGCGGGCGAGGAGAAATATATATATATATTTCGGCAGCCCGCCCGCTCCACTTCTTCGCACCCACTCGCTTCCTGAACAGCGCACGTCACCGAAAGCTTCGGTTTGACGCGCCCGCCCTCCCCTTCCTCCTGGGCGTCCCTTCCTTCCCTCGTCGGCTTTGGGTTCCGAGAGGGAGGGACGGAAGAGGCGGCCATCTTGGGCTCCGCTCGCTCTCTCGCTCGCCGGCGCTGTGCGCGTGTGTGTGAGAGGTGGGAGCGGGGGGGCGGGAGCGAGGCAGCGTCTGGGGCAGGGAGGGGCTGGCTGGCCGGGCTCCCTTTTGCGGAAGTGGGTGGCTTCGCTCCCCCAGAGTGGAAGGAAGGAGAGAGCGCGAGCCCAGCGGGGTCCTCCGCACCTTTCCCCCAGCGCCGTCTCGACCCGAAGGAGGATGGCAGGGCGGCTCCCGGCCTGCGTGGTGGACTGTGGCACAGGGTGAGCGGCGGCGGCGAGGAGAGATTGAATGGGCGCCTTGCGTTGCTACTGCTCTTATTCTTATTTTCTTCTTCTTTCTTCTTTCTGCTGCTGACAGTTTTGGAGAGGGCGGGGAAGGGAGCCATTGAGATTAGCCTTGCGATTCCCTTTCATTCGGGGCTGTGAATGCGGGTGGGAGTGGTAGCTTGGCTTTTCATTTAAAAAAAGGAAGGGGGGCGGCGGCGGCGGAAGGGACGTCGGTTCCAGCACCCCCCCCCATGCCCAGCGCCAGGCATCTTTTATCTGTCCTCCTCCCCACGCATGTCTCCCCCTTCTCTCTCCCACCCACCCCCAGCCCTTCCCCTCATGCCTATATTAGCCTTCAACTTGTGAAAAGATTAAGGGGAGAAAGGGTCATGTGGAGGAAGGAATGGGAGTGGGGAAGAGGTGGGGTCCCCCCCTTCATTTTCCTCTGACTGGCCTTTTCTGAGCAGGTTGCCCAATGGCCCTCCTTCCTGCTTTTTTAAGCATCCAGAACTGTGTGCCTTTGTGGGAGGGAGAGGGGAGTCACACCCTAAACAGCACAGCTTCCCTCACCTTCCCGTTTTTTAAATATGTGGGATTGGCCCTTACTCATTCCTTTAGAGGCGTCGGCCTTCTGTGGAAGTGGGGGTTGCATTGTCTTCACCATCATAAAGTCGTTGAGGCTGCAATTCGCCAGAGTTGTTTATTTTAAAAAAATATTATTCAATGTGTTGGTTGCAGCAGGGCGACCAAATAGATTGGCTCTCTTCTTCCAGCCTGGGAACAGGCTAGCTTCTGAAAATGGGCACTTATATATCCTAAGATCAGGATTTTTAATTTTTTTACCCTCTTTGCTTCAGAGAGAACTCATCCACCGTCAGTTCATTTCAACGGCCTGGTTAGCTCTTTCAGGAAGCAGTGCTGCTTCATTTCTTTCTGAAAGGAAAATGCACTTTCATAGAGCTTAGGCGCAGAGTCAAGATCAGCATAGATTCTAATCCTTATTTCTTTTAAATCCAGGCTGGGTGATCTGTAATTGTCTCCAAATCTGAATATGCAGTTATACTATGTGGATTATTTAGAGTGGCAGTTTTGCTCAGCAGTGCCATGATTTTTCCATATGTGTCATTTATTCAGCCTTACTTCTCTCTGTGTGGGTGAAAAAAAAAAGTCCACCCTCTCTTGTGAGCAAGCGCAGAGGAACTTCCTTAGTTTTGTCAAAGGCTCTTCCTTCTTTCAGGCTTTTATACCTTATAAGGCAGTTTTCAGTGTCAAACCTGAAGCAAATCTTTTTTAGAAACCGCTTTTCTTATTTAGCAATTGCCGGTTGGTGATAAGAGAGAAAATAGTAATGCTTAATACTTAATGTGTGCCTGTAGAAAAGAGCTTTATGGGATAGTTGCAGAGATTCTTTCTGCTGCTCTTTCCAGGAGGTGGTGAACAAAGCGTTGGAGGTACAACTGTAGGAAGCAAAGGCTTCCTCAAATAGATACTTTGTAGCCTTCGTGTCAGTGCCTTAGGGAACTGGGTTTGAGGGAAGTTCTCTTTTTGACCACCATTTTCAGATAACTGGAATGGGGGCGGGGAACTGAGATACTTTAGTGTGCAGATCATATATGCAGCCTCCAACACAGAAACTGTAACTTAACATGACTGATTGTACAGTTTTTATGTAGAATCAGTTGTCATTCCACCAACTGTTTAAAAAAGATGCCCAGTTACAAATTTCCTTCATTGTTTGGAAAAACAGATTTTAGAATTTGATCAAAAGTGCAGTTACATAATCTTTTAAAATTGTGACCTTGTCTTTCAATTTTAAAAAAGAAGAAGGTTGCGGGGGGGAGGGGGAGGGCGGAACAACCCACATTTGATTATGGGTCGTTCATATAAATGGAGCAGAGTATGTAAGATTGACAGCAACACATATCCGACAGTTTTTAAATTAAATATGTTATAAACGCCTTGAAATGCATTTTGTACTCATTGCATTTGGGCTGTCACACTTACCTAGAACATATCCTAGAACATAACTATATTTGTAATGTACTTCTGTTGGTGTTTGTCCTTCGATGCTATGGCCTGTTGGCTATGCAAATAAAGTTTTATTCATTCATTCATATCCTGGAGGTGTGATAAATCTGTAATGCTTCTACAAAATGCAATACTTAAAATGACATGTAGGTTGCAGGTTCTACTCTGAAAACTGTTTTCTGAAGCTTTCATTTTGTACTTGTAGAGGAGACCTCTTTGGGGCCTTGTGGCAACTATAGGCATTATTGAGTGTGAGTGAAATAAATGAGGATAACTGCAAGAGGACAAGGGGACTTAAGTCCAGATTCTACAAGGGGCCCTGCAAATGAACACATAACTGCCTCTTTGATTGCAGAGCACATCCTCTTTTAATTTGGTAGCTAGCTATTCCTTCCGTTTTTATGTTGTGATGTTTTACCGTGCGCAAACAATTTGTGCCCTCTTCACCCCTCCCACAGGGAGGTAACAAACCATTACTCCAGGTTTGGCATTGTGTCTGAACCAGGGGCTGTGGTTTGTTTTGCTCACAGCACGATGGATGAATCAAGCACAAGCATTAGATTATTGTGACAGGTGTAGAGAGAAACAAACCACAATCCCTGGTTCAAATGTAGCACAGAGCCAGAAATTGTGGTTGGTTTCCGCTTGTACTAGTGGGGAGGAGCTAAGAGTACAATTTCAATCCTATACAGTCAGCCATGGGGGCTTACCATGATGTGCAAATGTGGCCAATAGGTTTGCAAAATTCAGACTTCTAGGTGCCACCTTAAGAAATGTGGAAAGCTCTGAAAGTTTAACAGGATTTCCAAGTGTTCTTTAGTTGGTATCACACTCTTTCACTAATGCTGCTTTAATAACAGTATTGAAGAGTAACCTTGCCATGGACAACACAATATTAATTTTTCTTCAAGGCCTTGCGTGCCACATGTGAAGATGTGAAAGTCAAGGTGCACCCGATTCATTCTGCTCATCCGTACTGTATTACATATGAGATACCTCACTCTGCATCTGTCTGCACTGTAAACATGGATGGGTTCCAGCCAGTGTGAGGCTCGAATGGTGGGAGGAGTGGAGATCTCATTCATTTTGCTTATGTGCAGTGCTTTCATAGAGTCATAGAATTGTAGAGTTGGAAAGTACCCTAGGATAATCTAGTCTAACCCCCCTGCAATGCAGGAATATTCAGCTGTCCCATATGGGGACCTGCAACCTTGGCATTATCAGCACCATGCTGTATCCAACTGAGCTATGCAGGCTGAAATCTAAAAGTTTGCAGAAAACTTCCTATAATATATGAATGGTTCCTGGTCCTGGTTCCAATTGTGCTGTGCGCTGACTAGTACAGCTGCAGTTAAAGGTGACTCATAGTATCACGGATGTACAGTGCATCAGTGTGATTCCCCCAAAAAACTTTCAGAAGTGCACAGGAGACATACAGAAGTCCAATTATGCACTGGACATTTACTACAGACTTGAAATCTGGTTTCTGTTTATCTGATGCTCCTGGATGTTTTTTTTGGGGGGGGACACATTTTCCCTTTACTATTTACTGCAGCAAAATATGGTGTTCCAAGTTGTAGGCATTGGGATCCTAGTCAGCTAAGTAAATGTGTATGCAAGTTCTTAAAAAAACTTGAAGCCTTATTGTGTGACAGAAGTTAGAATCCTGCTGACCTGATGCATGTGATGGGTTATGAATGAAAATTGCTCAGTTCAGATATCACACCAAACAACAATTTGTACTAACTATGGTTTGAGGTTTCAAAGCCATGGTTTAAATTTGCTCGCCTGCTCTTGTTTCTCATTGCTTAGTGCACACAACTCTATGGCATAGCTGCAGCTGTAACTAATGTTGGTCAATTCAGATATCATGCCAAATTATATTTAGCATAAACCATGGTTTCTGATTATGGCTTATTGCAAAAACATGACCTGTCAGTTCAGACATCTTGGTAAACCATAACCAATTTTTTTTTTCACTGAAGCATGCATAATTTGGAAAACCATACATCTCTAAGTACAACACAGGTGCTTAGGTAATCGGTTTTGATTTGTGCAATAACATGTATTTGTATGGTCCATCAGGATGTCTTTTGCACACCACATTAGTTCAGCTACTTACTCATAGCATGCTTAGGTCATTGATTATACTGGGTGTTTTTATTCTGATTTTGCCTTTAGTATTTGTATTTGCAAATGGAAGCATCCCATCAGCTATATTGTTAAATGTAGTTAGCATCAAATTGCTATTAAATGTTTCAGATAGCAAGCCTAACCATGTCTACTTAGAAGTAAGTCACATTGAATTCAGTGGGGCATACACTTAGGTAAGTGGGCTTAGGATTGCTGCCTTAGTTACTATGCTGATGTGTTTGGGACTATGGGTTGTTGTTGTTTTTGTAGAAGATTTCAGAAGTTGTAGCTTTTTCAGCAAGCTTTGTTATTCTACTTATTAAAATTGAGTTAAATAAGCTGCAGCATAGTCCTGCGCCCTCATACTGATGCATGAGTCCTACTGATCTCAGTATCACTCAAGTGCATGTAAATGAAACAGAATTATGACCTTTATTATTAAACATAACAGAGACCTGTTTTTGCTGCAGAAGAATGGGTTTTGGGTATACATTTTAACTCTAAAAGGGCTGCTTGTTCTATGCCTCTCCAAAGACCAGTTTCCCATATACAGTAGTAGTGAGTGTTGTGCTCCACCCAGCTTTAAATTTGAATTCATACAACTCAGGATGATACTTTACAGCTAGGAGGATCTTACTTTTTACGAGTATATGTGAAGTCTCTGAAAGAACAATCCTACATTTTGTCCATGCTTTAGGTTTTTGTAAAGAAGTGTACAGTAAGCTACCATAGGAAAGGTTTTCATTTTTAGGCCTTGCAGTTATATTTCAAGCAGCAATGTAATTATATAGAGTCTATTCCTAACAGGTGATATTGAATTGCTAGATCAGGGCTCAGAGAGAAGCTCAGGTATTGATTTTCAGACAGAAGTTTCCCCATAGTCAATTCTAAACGAGCACAAGTGTAAACTTCTGTGTTTGAAATTCTGTAGCTTAATTGACACTCAGCCAAGAAGACACTGCTTTATTTTTGTAGTCTCATATACTAAAAAATGCATACAGTATGTAAAACATATATTAAAATGTTGGACACATTAGACTTCTGTTTATCTCCCTTCCCTTCCCTTCCCTTCCCTTCCCTGAAACTCATAATTTTAGCTCAATTCTTTACTGGAAACTTAAAAAAAAAGCCACTCGTATGCATCTTGAGGGTGAACAAACTATTCTCCAAGTCATGTTGAATATTTATATTGAATGGGCTTAACCATTACTTTTGTAGCTACGCTGAAATTTATTCCAATGCTGAATATCATTCTGCTCTGTAGTAAGAGCTGACCATATGCTGAACTCTTTGTTTCTTCATGTTTGTTATGAATAACTGTTCTAGTCTATGCCAGGCTTTTGTTTTTGGGAGTACTCATGGTAGCATAGTTTGACAGAAGGCCTTGGACACTTGTGAGGTGTGTTAGATTATATTGATTTATAAGCTGTCTTCAGTATTTTAAAAAAATGTCTCAAGAGTTCTGTAAATAAAGTAAAAATTAAATTTTCTTGCTTTTGTGTCGATATGGAAAGTGTGTTTGGCTTGCTAAGGGTTTGTTTTTTTAAAACTTCCTCTGCCAAGGAATATTTATAGTTTTCTATAAAGTTGTAAGCTGACACAAGTTACGTAACAGAATAATGGTCTTGGTTTTCTTCTAAAAATACAAATGTTTCAAACTGGTATTTTGAGTATAAAAGAAAAAGTAATCATATATCACCACCATAGAAGTAAAAAACAATCAATCAATCACCCACTTTAGTTACTGGAATGACTCCAGTTTTAAAGTGCATTAAAAACAATGTGCTCAAATGGAAAAATAAATTTAGTGGGTATAGTTATTCTATACCTATGGTATATCTGTATATTTACTTGGATGATATGCCCATAAATGACAGTCAATATATTTTGTGCTGTTCACCTGACAAGGCAGGTTCTCCTTTAGTAGTGTGTGGCGCTGTGGGTTAAACCATAGAGCTTGCCGATCAGAAGGTCGGCAGTTCAAATCCCCGCGATGGGGTGAGCTCCTGTTGTTCGATCCCTGCTCCTGCCAACCTAGCAGTTCAAAAGCATGTCAAAGTACAAGTAGATAAAGGAAGGTAAACGGCGTTTCCGTGCACTGCTCTGGTTCGCCAGAAGCGGCTTAGTCATGCTGGCCACATGACCTGGAAGCTGTACACCGGCTCCCTTGGCCAATAAAACGAGATGAGCGCCGCAACCCCAGAGTCGGCCACGACTGGACCTAATGGTCAGGGGTACCTTTACCTTTACCTTTTATGTTGCCATTTGCTGTCTGGAACTGTTAATTTAATCTCTTGCTTGGTAGTTTCCATTTTGGTATGATTAGTTATACAACATTTAACAAGTACAGATCTCAAGGGATTTTGATTAAGAACTGAAAGTGGGCTTCACACATTACACAGTTGGTGTATGACTCTCATGTTCTCTTTATGCATGACTTGGGTAACATCAAAAGCAAAACTCAGCATTGCTTCTGTGGGTTATGACTGAGGTTGATGACTGTCATGTCCACAGAGAGGAAATACAAGTTGCTTGCACTTCCTCTTGTACATTTCACAGAAATGAGGGCAAAGTTATTCTGAGAGAAATTAACCAATTGTATTCTCAAGTGCATTTTCAATCTATCTGTATTGTCTAGTTTTTTCCCCTTTTCAGTTTGTAGTTAACAACTTGACAGCAGCAAGAATAATAATCACTTGTCATTGGAAGAGTTCTGAAATCCTTTCAGTAGGGGTAGGTGATAGGAATGTGTGGGAGGTTGTCGTTATAGTGAAGCTGGCAAGTCTTGGGAGCTTCAAGGGGAAGGAGAAATTAATTCAGAGAGATATTGATAACCCATACAGAATCTTGGAACACCAGAGGAACAGTCATGATTAATGAGGATACAGAATTTTCCAAAAGATAAGAAAATAGAATTGAATATATAACTCCTATATGTAATAGTATGTAGGAAGGCAACGTGGAAATGAAGGTTGTTGGAGGGTTAGCTGGGATAACAATGGAATACTGATGATGATAGGGTTACTCAAAGACTTATCAAAATTGTTCTTGTGGAGTATTATAATATAACCTTGGAAGTCAATATTTAAAAAGTCTAATTCAAAACCGAACTGTCTACCAGATTTTTCTAGATTCACATTTATTTAAAGTTTGCATACGATAAGCATTTGTTGTGAAATGTAGAAGTGAAACTCAGTTTGTGTAGGTTTTGTAAGATTATTTCACAGTTACCTGAAGTTTTTTCTTTTCAGACCATGGCTGAGACCAGTCCTACCCCTCTCTGGTCTTCTTTCAAACTCTCCATGTGCATTTTTGGTTGGCTCTTGATGCTCGATAATGACTTGCCTCAATGGAGGAAAGAGGTGTATGCAGACATTAGTCCATAGTATAAAGATAAAATTGGCATACACTGCTCCACCCACTTTTACCTATGTCCCCTACCTACTGGTATACAAATACAATGGAATTATAGTGGTACCTCTGGTTACGTACTTAATTCGTTCCAGAGGTCTGTTCTTAACCTGAAACTGTTCTTAACCTGAAGCACCACTTTAGCTAATGGGACCTCTCGCCGCTGCCGCACGATTTCTGTTCTCATCCTGAAGCAAAGTTCTTAACCCGAGGTACTATTTCTGGTTTAGCGTAGTCTGTAACCTGAAGTGTATGTAACCCGAGGTACCACTGTATTTTTATGGTTGGAACTATCTAAGCTCTGTAGATGTTGTTTTCATAATCCATTTTCAACCTTTTTTCAGAGTTACTACAGGGTACTCCAGAATCCTTAATTTTAGTTGGGTTTTTAAAATGTGTATACCTTTCCCTTGTGATGGGATTACAGTGAAATTGAGTGAGCAATAGTTTCATTTTACCTTTGCCACCCACATTTAGTGTTATTTATGTCATTAAATATTTTTGCCCTCAATGTTTTCTTCTAAAGAACTATGACAGTAGTACAACTCAGGATAGTAATACATTCACATTTGAGTATTACAGTATTTATTTTTCACAGAAAAACTGAATAGATTTTGAGAACTCTACCATTTTAGCATTAGTGTGTGCAAATGGTAATAGGATTTCAGCCTCAATGAATTTTCATGAAACTATCATTGCAGGTCTCACTGTAAGGACAATTATGTTTTCACATAGCTATTAGTTAACAAAGTATGTGCCAAACAATGACTCCTTAAACTGTACAAATTTGTACTGTGAAATATGATTACCCTGAACTCTATTAGTTTCAGAATTCTTTAGAAAAAACAAGTGTTGCTTCTCCCAGTGCAAGTTACTTGATTCTTCACTCTTAAAAAGAGTGTGTGTTCGCATTAACAAATTGATGATTGTTAAAGTACAGTGGTCCCTCG
This sequence comes from Podarcis tiliguerta, assembly GCF_965153285.1. NCBI lineage: Eukaryota > Metazoa > Chordata > Lepidosauria > Squamata > Lacertidae > Podarcis > Podarcis tiliguerta. The sequence goes on from NC_139534.1 coordinate 42,134,085, forward strand.
GGTTACATACGCTTCAGGTTACAGACTCCGCTAACCCAGAAATAGTGCTTCAGGTTAAGAACTTTGCTTCAGGATGAGAACAGAAATTGTGCTTTGGTGGTGAGGCGGCAGTAGGCTCCATTAGCTAAAGTGGTGCTTCAGGTTAAGAACAGTTTCAGGTTAAGAACGGACCTCCAGAATGAATTAAGTACTTAACCCGAGGTACCACTGTATATTGAAGGCGAAACACCCACAATATGATTTCTCCTGTTTTGCATGCTCCTGGCTGTTAGGATACTGTGACAGTGGTTTTTCCTCTATCTGAGTCAGCTTGAGTGTGTGAAGAGAATATAGCTACAATGCATCCCATATGTGCTTTAGCTGCTCAGTGTTTGCTGCACTTATAACATGTGAGCAGTTAAAAAACAACCCTCTTGAACAGGGGTCAGCAAACTTTTTCAGCAGGGGGCTGGTCCACTGTCCCTCAGACCTTGTGGGGGGCCAGACTATATTTTGAAGAAAAAAATGAATGAATTCCTATGCCCCACAAATAACCCAGAGATGCATTTTAAATAAAAGGACACATTCTACTCATGCAAAAACACGCTGGTTCCCGGACCATCCGTGGGCTGGAATTAGAAGGCGATTGGGCCGGATCCAGCCCCCGGGCCTTAGTTTGCCTACCCATGGTTTAAGATAATGGCACTTAGCTATGTTATAGGACAGAAATTAACCTAATTATGATTGCCTTGTTCAGATTATTATTTATGCCCATCAACAGTTTAGGAAAGCGATTTCTAAGTTTATATTTTTCATATATATAATGTTTCACCAGCTATTCATTGCATCACTGGAAATATTTATAATAAAGATAGCCAAGGGCCTATCAGCATAAGCAACAGCAAATACTGTTAAAACATTTCAGTATTCAGTCTTGTATTCTCCACCTGTTTCCCCAACAATTGCTTTTCCTTTCTGCCTTCATTCCCTTTGCTTATCGTGCTTCTTATTGACACTGTCCGATCCATGTAGGCATGAGTTGCTCTTCAAAGGGAGTCAGCTGCATGATTTGGAAGGCCCTTTGCTAATCAGAGCAGCTGATCAATGGCAGCCAGAAACGCTATCGGCAAGAGACACAGTGCTAGTAATGGTGACAGAATGACAATCAGGAGTCAAATTCAACCAACAGAAGACCTGTCATACTGAGGGTCATAAGCTAGTTATAAAATATATGTGTTTAAAAGAAGCAAAGCAAATATCTACTGCCACAATAATTACTGGGCTGAGTGAACTGGCCTGTGGGCTGTCTGCCTAGAGTTTCCTCTATTCCCTGTTCCTTTTATAGACTAACAAAGGATTTTTTGTCTGCAACTTTGAAGTATCAGTGTCTTTTTCCAGCTTCAACACTACTGACAAATGGCAATTCAAACAGTTTTAGTTCCTTGCTGTTTTCAGGCATCAGGGTTTAGCTATTCTTTCAACTTCAAGAGGAAAAGTGCAGGTACAGAAAGTGAAAGTTGATATTGATCAACATGTGCCATGGCCAAAAATAATGAATGGGAAAGTTAAGGCCTCAATACCATTTCTGTTAAGATCATAAGAAGAGTTCTGCTTTGGCCTTCTACCAAAGGCCCATCTAATCTAGCATCCTGTTCACAGTTTTCTTGACCTGGTGAATTATACCAGCTTGCTCTGTGTATGCACTTCATGCAGAAGCATGCCAGTTTTTCCTCCCAGCGATTCTTGGATAATAAACATTTGATTTTGAATCATATTGGCTTATATCCAACAAAACAGTATTAGGAGTATATTAATTAAAGTTTATTAATTGGAATGGGTCTATTTAGTTGCATACATCCCATTCATTTTAACTCACTTCATCCTATAGCGTTTGTGCTATCAAATCTTCATTACATTTTGTTCTACCTTTACAGCCAGAATTAAATTAGTCACTATTCTCCAGTATAGCCATTTAATTGCTTGTTTAATGTGTTAACTCCCTACTGGATAGAGAGCAAGAGCCATATTTTAAGCACATATTTTCCCAACAGGAATGACCTGACTCTTTTTCTTTTTGGAACTTGAAAAGGTTAGCAAGACTATAAACAGGAATTGGTAGCTAGCATAATTTCATTGTCTGGTTCATGAATGATTTCTCTTCCATTTTGTGTCGTAGGTTTAATACTGATTTGTATGTACTAATCTCATATTGCAGAAGGGTACTGGAGATACCTTATTTGTGAAAATAACTCTTGTCTCAGAGTGGGCTGAATAGTATACAACAAACATCCCTCTGTAGGCTTCCAAAGGACTATGCAAATATAAATATAATTAAAAGTTGCATTGCTAAGAGAATCTGGAATTGGTGATACTGCTAACACCAAGGTCTGCTAAATAATAATTACTGTTTCCTACTGTAAACTGAACTGAAATTGGGGTGTGTCTCATTATTCCTTGAGTCATGAATGAGTTGCATCTTGCTTTGCATTCTTTGTATTACTGCATTCCTAAACTAGGTTTGCCTACATTGTTACTGAATAAAAATACTTAGAGTAGGTTTGATACAGTTTGAGATTTTCTCCCCACTGTTTAAACATGGAATTAGAAATCTTTTAAAGTATCAAGATTTGTTTATTTTTTCCCCTTGTTATATTTGTCCTTGTTTCGCACTATGAACTGATGACCCACCTTGTTATTGTGGTATTGAAATTACCCTGCTGAAGATGAGATTTAGCTCTTCGCACAAGAATTAGAGTAGTAGTATAGGCTCAGAACTGAATGGCCGGAGTGCCTGCCAATTATCTTATTTATTTTCATGACTCATTCTTCTGCATTTTTGCTAAAGTAGCAATGAATATTTTTAGATTTGCTGAGTTGTTCTGTTTGAGCTTAGACTTACTGGAAGTACATCTTAGTATTTTCCTTCCAGTCAGGATGTGTTTTTATGCTGTGGATCATTGCCTACATAAGCTATTAAGCACTCTTTTACATCTTGGTCTTCTGTTTTTGGTTTTCCTGAGCTTACGTTTTTAAAATGCTAGGATATTGCTTCACCTATGTGCTTTTGTTGAATTCTGTACTCTTGCACTAACAGGCTAATCCTGTGCATGGTTCCTTGTATATAGGCTCTGTTTTGTTCAATGGCACTTATTCCCAAATAGAGGACTATATCCGAAATGTAAAGTGTCTTAGAATATGTTCAAAACTTATTCTTAGTAAGAATGTACATAGATTATTCTTTTGTGAGTGGCTTTGGAATCAGAAGGCATTTGTTTTATTGGAAGTTATTTTATTGCTCAATACAAAGTATGACACATCACAGTAGTGCTAAAACAATGAACGGCATTAAGGTCTTTCTACTCCCAATCTGTCACATATGAGCTTCTGTACTTGGAAATGTGTTTGGGATGCTGTGCCCTGAAAATGCGGCAAGAAATAGCAATTTTAATAGGACCTTAATGCTAGTTCTTCTCAAAGGGCTCACTCATGGGAGATGTTTCAGAAAGTCTGCATGAGAAAGAAATGAGACAGAAATTGGTTGGATGATCATTTTGCATGTGCTTTGTCATAAAAGGGCTATAAAATGCTTCATCTGCAGCATTTTTGGTTATCAGAGGCTGGTTATGAAAATCCAGTATTAATCCACAAACGTCTGATGTTCCAGATCACTACAGCACAAGCATATGAAAATTGGAAGAAATGGCTGTTGCTCAGCTTTATCTATGCATTTATTAAGATAAAGGGCGGAGAAGCCATTTTGTTATTTTCCATGTTGTTGCTGAGCAAGAGAAAGCTGGGAATACCTGGGAAATCCTCTCTATACCAACAAATGAATGGCCCTATTTCTTCCTGTTCTCTTGACCCATAAAGCACTTCCTTCTTTTGGCCTTATAATCACTATTCTCTTGTGTCCCATATCTCTTACGTGTAACCACCTGCCCATATCATAGTCTCATATAATGCTCCTCATAACCCTTTCCTATTTGCCTTGTTCCCTATTGTCATTCAGCGTACTTTATCTTTTGGGCCCTAGACAATTCTTGTCATTCTCTTCCCCTACATCTCAGTCCTAGGGAGTCTCATGTTCTATTTTTTCACCTCTGTACTCCCACGCAGAATGTACTCAAACTGTATTTCAAATTCTGGCTGTTTTGGAGAACACTGATAATTTATATTCATTTTGATCAGTTTTTCAGACTGGTTGAAACAGCCTTGGTCACCCTGGCGGATGACTTATGCTGAGAATGGATTGGGGATGTGGAGGGTGACCCTCTTGGGCTTTTGGTGGCTTTCCATACCATAGACCAGAGGTTTTCAACCTTTCTGAGTCCACGGCTCCCTTGACCAACTACACACTTTCTGAGGCACCCCTGTGGGACTCAGGAGCCCAGTTATGTCACCCCTTGCCTGCAGAGCCGGCTGCCTCTCACTCTTTTTCAAACGTGCTCCCTTATGGATGGTTCCTTCAGCCTCCTCTCCCAGGGAGTCCTCTGGGCAGCCACACTGGCTGCCCCTGGTCTCTCAGCCCCCCCCCGCCTGCCCCAAAGGGAGGTGGCTCCTCACACTGCCCACAGGGGCCTGGGAAGCACCGGCTGGCCAGCCCCAGAGGCACCATTCACCTGGGGAGCTTATAGCCAGGGCTGCTGCAATGAACATCTGTGCAGGCCTTCGGGAGGCAGAGACGCGAGAGGGCATCGGGAGGGAGGGAAAGAGGGAAAGAGGAACAGAGGCCAGTGTTGCCCAAGGCACCCCTGACTATCATTCAAGGCGGCGCCATGACACACGGGTTGAAAACCACTGCCATAGACCCTTGTATTCTTTTGTGTCATCTTGCTGGGCTGGGCTTGGATGGCCGTTTTGATCTGGCTTCAGTCCATTCTGATCAGATATACTCAGCTGGTGATGCTATTGTGACTTTTGCAACACCTAGTACCTTTTGACTCCTGTGGTGCTACGGTGTTCCATTCTGTCCCCCATGCATCTTACCTTTTGTGTTAAACTTCTAGGTGAAGTCATCAATAACCAATTTTCTATAACATTTTATTTTTGAAAAAGTTTCTCAGTTGAATTATAGCAGAGACCCAACTGCCTCACATTTTACCTACTAATCCTAGAAAGTTTGTAGAACTCGTGAGCAGGTATCTGGAGACAGTCTTGATATAGATGACTGTGAACAAACTGAAATTTAATCCATTGGTTTGTAAAATTCTATTCTATTCCTAATGTTGGTAGGAGCTTTTTGTGTTGGTAGGGGCGCTTTTTGTGTTAAAAGCTATGTACTCTTGCTTCTTAGATAGGAAGTTGGTCAGATGTCTTAAAAAATATCTCAAAATTTTACTCTTTAACCTGTTGCATCCTTAACTCTACATGACAGGTTGTGTAGGTTCTCCCTGTTCCATGCACTAGGAATGATTTTTCTTGAGTAATGCCAGCCATAAGCTTGTTGCAGTGATTACAATACAATGAAGTTCATTTTCTTGTCTGGCTGTTGCAGAATTTATCATTCCTGATAAGCAGCACCCATTCTAATCTGGACTTGGGCCAGCCTGGAGGACAGACTTTTGTTTGGTCTAAGCTGTATTTCTGCCTCTGCCTAAAAGTAAATAAGGTGAAAAGGGAGTAAAGCTCCTTTTCGTTAGTGTGAATGTATCTAAAGAAAAATATTTCCAAGATCTTAGCATGTGAAATGTTGTCAGTTTTAACATATAATCTGGCAAATATTGGTGTGGTTCAGACACCCCCACAGTGTAGAGTCTATGCATGGTGGCAGAACAAGACACCTTCCCAACTAATAGCTTCCCAACTAATAACCTCTTGACCTGCAAGGTCAGTACCTTAGGTACTGTATTCATAGAGACTGTACTTGGAAAGTCCATTCCACTTGGCCTCAATCATGGTAATGTTAACCCTCACCTGGATTGAGTTGTTCACATATGTTGGGTATGAAGATAAATTTGGTCTAAATCATGGACAATCATTTGAGCTTCAGTCTGGCTTACCATGTGACCAGTTTCATTTATGTGATGCTTGGCGACATCTGCTGTAGTTTTCTGATACTTATGCAGGTTATTTGGGGATAGAGATAATAATATTAAGAGTAAGTAAGTAGGGCTGTGGGATAAAGGCAGAGTAGCATAAGGAGAACATAAACATGAACATAAGCCAGTTACATTAATTCAGGGAGCTGGAGTAATGCTTTATGAGACCTTGATCTGGACAGCTTTGAGGGCAAATTCCATGTTGTTTTAGAGTAATGTTTGTAATAAAGCTCCTGTGGCTCTTCTGCTGGGAGTACAAGCAGCTGAATTGATAGTCCTTCTCTTCTCCCACTCCATTTCCATGTAAATATCTTCTGTACTGGATGCACTGCAATGGACTTTCTTGCTCTGCAGGTATCTGTTAGCTTTTACTTACCAAAAAGTGACAACCAACTAGTAGTTGGACTACCTGTATTAAAGTCCCATATCTGTGACGAATTCATTATGTGAGTCTAGGCGAGTCATAGAATCATAGAATTGTACAGCTGGAAGGGACCCTCAAGGGACCCTTCAATGGAGGAATCTCAACACACAGTCCCACATCTAATTTGAAACCATACCGGACCCTGATCAGCTTTGCAAATGTGCTATAGCAGAGGCTCAGTATCCATTCCCATATATAAAAATGCACATTAGCAGCAGCTTTTCTCATGGTGCTTTTGTGAACTGGACCAAGAAAAGGGTTGCAAAGCTTTAGCTGAATTAAAATGATCATAGCAGTGTCTAATAATTGCTACATTCAATTTTTAAAAATTCTCTAAATCACAAGCATTGTTTGAGTTAATATTGTATGTTTCTTACTAATGTTTATGATGAGTTTATGGGTTATTTCCCAGGTTACTGAATCCTATAAATATTGCACTAGGTTTGCATCATGATGCTTAAAATTGAATTTTAACAAATTTGATGGAGAAGTATGAGTTACCTGAGTTAAACATAATTGAATAGCATTTTTGAAAATGGGATTTTTATTTAGAAGCAGTTTCTGTGCACTGGCTAGAGTAAATGGCACATACTTAAAAGCACTAGGGATCCTGTTGTGATTTTTATTCTATTTTATTTTTTACCTAGCAGACAACATGTGTGATCCTGTTGTAGATTATCTTCTTTCTCCATTGCTAAGGTCCAGCTCTCCCCTCTGGACTGGTGCTGTACTGATATTTTAAGCAGTCAGTGGTGCTGTGTGTAGCACAGTTGTTCCCCAAAAGGATATTTTGGGTGTTCCAACAGTAACAAAGCTCCTGCTTGCATTATTTGAAGGACTAAAAGCTATAGTAGGTACTATATTTTAAAAATAAACAGCAGTTTATAATCTAAAAAAGTATAGGATATGGAGAAGAGGAAAAGAAGCAAGGCGTAAAATACATGTCATTGATTGCCAGATGGTGATGGCAAATTGGATTCTGGTAAGTGCAATGCAAGGAGGCATTTTAAAGACCTTTAAAAAGCCCTTGCCTTTGATAGGAAATAAAGGCAAATGTGTGAAGGAAAAGCAATTAGTTGTGCACCATTTGCAAAAGAGCAAAAGTGAAAAATTTAGAGAGCTGAGGTTTGATGCAGAGACGAGAGACAGAGGGAGAACAAGTTGTTAAATTTGTGCGTGGTTGCCAGGCATTGCTGTGCTGTATGTTAAAGTACTAAGTACAGTGTGATCACTTAGATGTGAGTACATGAAGTGGCTATGATTCAGTAAAATATGGTTAATTGCTTATGATCTACAATAGCTCATTCCACATACACTTCTTTACAGCACGCACCACCTAAGTCCTATGAAATGCTAAAAATTGTATTTTAAGATTAAATTTAAAAATCCTCAAGGACGCTTTATTGTCTTATAAGCCAACATTGTCTTATAAATATGGACTGCAACACTGAAACCCTTGACTTTAATGGTGATATTTGTTCTTCATGGGAGGCAAGATAATTGCATTCCTTAATTAACAGAGTAAAGCTGCAATTCTAGAAATGTGCATAGAACTAGATGGGCTTTGAAACTTATAGCTAAGCTGATCACCTCATTTAGCAAGGGAAACAAATTCTAAATGAAGAAGCTGCTAACCTTTTCAGCTACTTTACTAGCTGCAGCAAAACTCATAAAAACATGGTGGTTTTGCATGCATGTATCTTGAACCTTTGCCTTTGCTGTTTAAGATTTCTGCCTAGAACAATAATATTGCATTGAGCAGTCCATCTTCATAATTCATGTGGATTAAGGGTTGAATAATACAGCTTTGGCATCATGGTTATCAAGAAAGCAGTTATGTTTCAGGTATTCAAATCCTCAAATTGGTCTGGTGTTTTAAGTGGTAAAAATTCACAGTAAGAGTCATCAGTGATGGGATATCAGTGGGAATATTTTTGTGAATCAGTATCTGTTTTTATGACATTGGTTTGTAAGTGCTGCCTTTCGTTTGGTGACTGGTAACGTAACCTATTACTGTTTCTTGGCCTTTACAGGTATACCAAACTGGGATATGCTGGTAATACAGAGCCACAGTTCATCATTCCATCATGTAAGTTTTATGTTTGTGATCAGTTTATGTTTGTGTTCAAAGATATATCCAGTTCTTAGTTTCAAGAATAGGTGTATATTTTTAAATGCTTTTTTCCTCACAGTAAACATTGCAGCCGCTTTGTTTCTCCTGTAGTCATTCTGCTACTGTGCTACGTGGAGCTAAGCCATGGTTATATCTGAACCTGGGCTTGTGGTTTGCCTCATCCACAAACCATGAGATGTAAGTTTTTTAAGTTATGGGTATAATGGCAGCAAGACAACCAAGAAAGGAGTGAAATGGTTGTGATGTTTACTATGAGTACCTACACACTTGTGTATTAATGTTTAGCCATGGTGTGGTTTAGCATTATGCATACAACTGATACAATGTCTGATGCAAATTGCTGTGTAGTTTTCAAATCATTCTTGAAGAACAAACTCCAGAATAGCTAAAGATATTCTAATTAGACTCTAGCACTGCAGTGCTGAGTCTTGGAGGATCTTTCCCCAGCTGTTCTGTTTCTTGGCTGCCCTAGATTAGCAAGTGCTGCTGGCTCCTCTTGCTTTGTGGGCCTTGTTCTTTCTATGTGTCCTGTGAAATTCAAGTCTATTCATGGGAAAACTGTTACGGAACTCTCATATGATCAGTAGATGCCCTTTTTCAACTCTGGGTCTGCAGATGTTGCTTGGGATGATGGGAGTTGCAGTCCAACAACATCTGGGGACCCAAGGTTGAGAGAGGCTGCTCTCAAGAAAGAAAACTCACATCAATTTATTATTTCTGTCTGAAAGGAACTGCTGCTCAAGGGGCTATAATATCAGCTGATGAAATGAAAACATCTATTGCTCTTCCATCCCCAAAGGCCAAGTTCATGAATAATTATACTAAGTGCAATTGCTTGTTGTAATTCATGCTCCAGAATAGGATTATCTTTATTAGAAAAGTACTGATTTTTAATACTAATTTAAACAATCCCGGGCTGCTTTGAAAATGAGAACATAAACTTGTTCTCGTCATTTTTCTGTATCGTGGGAGAAGGCTTGTGGAACCTAGTCTTTCAGCAGGACTGATGGAGAGGCCTTGCATTATCTTTTCTCCTTCGATAGCCTGGTTGGAATGGCTGCTGATAGTTAGAAATAAAAACCTGGGGATTGGGTGGAGGGAGTCCTTTATTTAGTACATTTATATGCTGCCCATCTAGCCAAGTTCTTCATGTTCATTGTAGCTTACAGTATCCTGAAGGGTGGCATTGGTGGCATCCTTCATAAGGAATGATGGTGCACTGCAACTTGAAACATCTACATTAGACATGTAGTTTTGCATAAATATCTCACATAATTGTGGATTTTTTTTACTGCAGAGATAGGCTTTTTAACAGGTAGAATGAGGTTGAGGTAATCAATGTGGTAAAAAGAGCTTTCAGAAATTTAGCTATGCCTTTTCTTGCTTTCTTTGCTAATGCTGGAGGAAACTATTAGTCATATTTATATTCAGGTCCCCCCCCCCCTTAATTCGTGATGGTGCGATATGGCTCAAAATGCCATTGATTGATTGATCTTTACAGTACTGAACATACTTGCAGTTGTGAATGAATTATTCCGAAGAAGTTATCACTGAATTTTCTTTTAAAGATTTTAAACTAGAGGCTTAATCAGTGTGCACACTAATGCCCAATGCAGTATAAACACAACTTTATTTGTTATTAAAGCGTTTTATTCTTGCGGCACACAAATCCAAGACAACCACTTTCTTGCCGGCCCATCTTTTTCTACCCAGACGTAATTTCCAGGGCACTGCTTTTCTAGGGCGCTGTTTGTCCTCGTTTCCTCTTGCTCTGAAGTTGCCCAAAATAATTCCACTACATCTTAAATTTGTACAAGGGCAAAATTATTAAGTGGAGTTTGGAAAGGCTTTTTGCATTGTTTCCCACCCCATCCCCTACCAAAGATCTGTTGCTTCTTCAAGTTGTGACGGTGATATCTAATAAAACTGAATTGAAATGACTGAAGGATACCTAAAAGCAAAAAGCAAACAAACAAATAAAACTTTCTGGCCAGGGCTATTGGCCCAGTACCTCAATTTTCTATTATAACACTTCTGCTTATTCAGTAAAAATGTACATTTAGAACTAAAATGAGAGATTTGTAGAGGAATGTGCTGAGAGATTAATGCTATGTGGTAGAAAAGGAGGACATGAGAAACCAAATGAGGAAAGGGATGAGAAACTAAATGAGAAAAGGGAAGCTGTAGAAATGTAATAAAATTCCAGTAACTTATTACGTAGGAATGGAGACATATAACTGCAATGAGGGTACATACAGTAAGTGGTACAGAGTTCCTTCCTTGGTGCTATAGAATTGGAGAGTTCCTGATAGATTTATGTGGCAGAAGCACACTGCACCCACAGATTACTTTCCTTGTGGGTGTCTTGAAGTCTATTCCTCAAAGTCATTTGAAATGTATCTATTTAGAAAGTTAGATTGTGTACCCACTAAATGAATAACCACCTCCTTGGCAGTACTTGCAACAAAATGAATATCGCTTTGAAAGTTTAGGATACATATCTGTCTCGGCTGACTGCAACTCTCTCCCCCCCCCCCCCTACATTTAAGGTATCGCTATCAAGGAATCTGCCAAGGTTGTCGATCAAGCACAGAGAAGGGTTATGAAAGGTGTGGATGACCTAGACTTCTTTATTGGGGATGAAGCAATAGAAAAACCAACATATGCAACAAAGGTATTTACAGCTAGAACTTTCGCTACTTTTTAATAAAAAAGAAACCACACAACCAATTTACCCTGCCGTAGAGATTTCCCTGCTCATTACAGAGGTTGTTTTATAGAATGATAATGCATAAAGTACCATAAAACAATGATAATGTTGCAACTCGCAAGTCTCTGGTTGGAATGAATAAAATATTTTGTGGTTATAAGATTGCAAGTTTCTTTAATACATTTCTGTCCTGGTAGTTGAGCCAATATCTCAGAGCAATATTTTAGAGAATGAAGAAGGTTGTGTTATCCTCAGGAATGTAATTCTAAAGTTTGGAAGTCACAGCAGAGAAGGGCCATCACTTGGGTCACAGCCATCTCGCTGAAGAAATGGTCCCCTGGTCACATTCTGTGACCAAACTGCCACATTTGTGTGCCAGTCACTAGAAAAAACTTAGCCAAATGCCATAACTCAGAACCAGCATGAAACATTACCAAACAAAATGCGCTCTATATGGGCCTACCTTTGACCATCCAGCTGTCTTTGAATTAAAAGAGGAACAAACGATCTTAATGTGAAAGATCCTTTTAGGCAGTGAAATAGCATAGATCAACATGAAGAAGGTGAGTTGTGTCACTAATTTTTTTGGTGGCGCTCTTCACCTAAATAGTTTTGTGCCTGCCCTCCTCATTCAAGGAATCCGGTGTTTTGTTTTTTCAATATAGTAAAAGTTATGATGTATCTTAGTTACATCAACAGTGCATCCAGAAACTAAATAATTATCAGTGGAATTTGGCCGTTATGTTTCATTGTGAGTTTCCCAGAGGTTGCTAATGGGGGTGAGTGAGATGTTAGATTAAATGGACCCTTACTTGAATCCAACAGGGCAGGTCTTATGATTCTTTGTTAAGCTGATATTCAGCTGAGCAACATAGCTGTGTAAAACATAGTTGGGATGTAGAGTATCTAGGATGTTCGAAAAGACTGAGATGTAGTCCTTAAATCCTACACACAAGAATAAGTATCTTGAACAATTTATACGCTGAGCAAATATCTTGCAGACTAGTTCTTTTGATTTTAATACAGAATTATATTTATGTAGCTCTAACATAACTTAAAATGCCTTAAAAAACCCCTTCTTTTAATTGCAACATTTTCAACAGTGGCCCATCCGTCATGGAATAGTTGAAGACTGGGATTTGATGGAGAGGTTTATGGAACAAGTAATCTTTAAATATTTAAGGGCAGAACCTGAAGATCATTATTTTCTATTGGTGAGTACAGCCTATCTTCTATTTTTTAAGTGTTCACAACCTCTTCTCAGCACATAGTGTAGAATGAATTTTAACTTGCAAGAGAGTTGAGGCAGAGGTAGCAGCTTGAACACATGCACGGCAGCAGTTACTGATTAAAGGAGTTTTTCTTTTTGGAGTGTTAAAAGCCACAGAGCTTCTGAATTTTGGATGACTGCTTCAGTTTCTGTTTCTTTTAACTTGCACCAGCTCTCTCTAGAGCTGAATAATGGTGTCCTGGCAACTGCATTTTACATAAGTATTTCTCCAGTGATGCAACAGGGGTATATCTGGTGTTTGAGTAGAATTAAGACTGCTAAAACAGCTGCTGTTGCTTAGAGACAAGCATTAGTCAGTGACATTTGGTTTCTTCAACTTTTTTTCTGTTGGGATTCTTAGAAAATAGGCCTTGAGTGGCCTCAGACTCACATGAGAACATTTTTGATTTTAACAATGGGCCCAGGATCTATGTGGCCCCTATGTCATATTTCAGAATTGGATGCAAATTAGCTTGTTAAATTTCTCTGTTTTTATATAAAATGGTAAATGGAAAAATGAACACACAGGTACATTATTATAACAGAAGTATTGTTACATTAAAGATACTTTGTTCAATGTAGTATAGTCAACTCTAAGGATAGGCATAAGTCCTAGGCATGAGACTTATTATCCAAAACAGCAAATGAGATGCTAAACCTGTATTTTGACTAGAAATGCCAGATTAATTTGTTCTTCGTGAATTCTGATATGAATTGGTCTAACTAACCTTTCCTTCCGGAACCAGAATGTAGATTGAAACACAGTTATTATTTGGATTTGTCATGCTTCTGAATTTGTGATATAGTTCAAGCTCAAACACATTAAATGTGTATAGGAATGGGTATTTTAAGATAAAGTAAGTTCTTCTGTTGTTGTTTTTCTACAACTGAACTGTAAAAAGCTGTGTTTCAACTGAGCTGACTGGATGATTTTGCTTTACAGACTGAACCCCCTCTAAATACTCCAGAAAACAGGGAATATACTGCAGAAATCATGTTTGAGTCCTTCAATGTTCCCGGGCTTTACATTGCTGTTCAGGTGAAACATCATTTAGTTTACAGTTGAGATAAATGTTTTAAGTAACATTCCTTAAGAGGAGAATATGCAAGCTGTTGTGCAGAAATTGGGATTGGCACCGGATTTGGAACCTCTCATGTGGACTCTGACCCAAAAAGTAATTTCTGGTTTAATCCTGCTAAAGGACCAGAACAATTCACCTTGTTCTTGGGGCCAAACTGGATTACACATTGGGATAACCATGTTTAGAATTAAGTCTGCTGCCAAATCTCTTTACTTTTTGCATGGTTGGATTGGTGTGGAAGCTGAACCTTACACCATCTGAACTATTCTGCCTCCTAGCTTTTTATGCTGCTTTTCTCCCACGAATGCTCTGGCAGACATTATTTCCAGTCACAGAGAGTGGCTGCTTTTTAAAAGTGATATTTGGTGGGGAAATATGAGCAGGTTGATTTCCCCACCAGCCAATGCTATGCTTTAAATCAATCCCCGCCTGTCCTGTTTGTCAGCTGGCACAAGGTTGTAAGCTGTTGCCATCATGTCTAATTGTGATCCCAATTGTTGTATTGCAAAGAAATACATGAGCAAATAACAACAAGCTGTAATTACTCCACAAAAGGAGTACAAAAAACCGTGTTCACGCACTAGAAGATATGATTATGAACAGAATGTCTTAACCCTTTGAAGAGACATCTCTGTTGGCTCTTCGAATTGGGACACTACACTTGTGTAGATTTCCTGAACTTGCAATAAGGCTCTCTGTTAAAGCTAAGAGATATAAATAAATTTATAAACATCTATTCTAAGCCAAAAATGTCCCTTTGTGGACCTTAAAACAGAGGGTAATATTTAAAATTCATTAAGCAAAGTATTCATACCAGTGAAAATTCAATGTTAAACACATAAAGTTGTTCTGCAATTTTGTTTTGAAAAGCAGATTATGTATTTCATAAACATACATTGCCCCACATTTAATCTCTGAATAGCACTTTCCTCAGATTTCTTTTAAAATACAACACAAAAGTCCATATGTGTATGTATAGCTGTTTAGATTTAGAGCAGCTTTGCCTTCTTTCAAAGGGGAGACAACAGCAAAATTGTCACAGGAAGAATAGTTCTGTGTGTCAGATTGATCTATGGAATAAGATGCACTTTGCCTCTTAAGAGAAAAGTCAGATAATGATTCAGAGACTTCACCATTCAGATCTGCATATATAGTTTACTGTAAAAGCTAATCTTTTCAACCTACTGTACTTCCAGAAAACAGCCGCCGTCTTGTGTAGGCTTGTGAGGATGTGGATCCTTAACCTTTCTGAGTGTCTACATTAGTGTTTTAGTTCCTCCTCATTATGTTCTGTTGAATGCACGGCTCTTCATTGCACTCCTTAATTTTATTGGCGATGCCTAAATTCTTCTGCAGAAGATCTGCAGCAATAATTTGACATTTCTTTGCAATAAACTGTTGAATTTAATATAATATTAGCTTAAAGAAAAGCTTTTCAGAAACACGATAATATTTTAGTACCCATAATATCCTTGGTACCAACACAGGAAAGATAAAGCCCACAGTAATTGATTGAGTATATGGGGAAATGGCTCCCTTGTCAGCTCCTGAGAAAGGGGTGCAATTTCTATGGGAAGCTCCTTTCAGAAGCCAGATCTTCTGCTGTTGCCTTCGTGGTACAGAAAGGAGCTGTGCTGCAGTGATCCCTACGTTACAAGGTAATGTGAGAAAGGTCCCTGAGTTTTTAGACTGTTTAAAACTAGTGTGGCTTCAGCTGTATAGTACCAGTTAGGTAGTTCCTATATATATCAATGCATATTTAGATTTTCCCAAAGCCTGAATTACAATAAGTTTCTAATTTACTTGTTAACTTTTGGGTGCTGCTGCAATTATAGAAAGTAAAATCTACCAATTTTTGAATACCATTTTTAGGGTTTTTATTTCCAGTTCCTTTGTTCTGTTTTCTTACTTCTTGTTTTCTTCTGCTGCATGGTGCAATGTAACTATGTTAAATGGTTTTTGCCTGATGTGGCAATCTTTGCTTGAAGACTAGGCTTTAGGCTGGTTATAAGATACTAATTCTCAAATTCTTTCCTTGGATAAGGCCGTCCTTGCCTTAGCTGCATCTTGGACATCAAGACAAGTAGGAGAGCGAACACTGACTGGAACGGTTATAGACAGTGGGGATGGTGTCACTCACGTCATTCCTGTGGTAAGTACACATAAATATGGGTGCGGTTTGTGGAACAACACTGCTTCTAAAACTATCACTATTATGGGAAGGATAGTCTTGGCAGCTCTGTTTAGCATTTTCCCAGTGAACTAGGTGTTATATATCACACAAGATTGTGCTAAAATTAGCATTTAGGAACGTATTCTTATTTTTATTTTGGAGACAGAAGTTAGAGAAAATCTGCTTTTTTTTGCTTTAGGTTTATAATTGAACTTTGTAGCTTGTTGAAAGTTTTTAATAATTAAATCTGCAATGCTCCCAGTATAATATATAAAGGTATCCTTCAGCTAAATCTGAAAATTTTGTGGGGTTCGTTGCTTTTAAGGAAGACATGGTGATCTCTTTGGAAGTGATGCTGCCACCCCCACATTAAATAAAAATCATGTGGGCAGAAACTAAGCTTCCTGCACTTCATCCAGTGTAGATTTACTTCCCTTATTTTCTTCCTCCTCCTCCTCCTCTGTCTTACAAGCTGGTGAAAGAGGAAGGCTATACTGTACCAGACTGATGATCCCCTTATATATCTCTGTCAACCATTATCTGTTTACCCTATGTTAAAGACACACACCGTGTGTGTGTGTGTGTGTGTGTGTGTGTGAGAGAGAGAGAGAGAGAGAGAGAGAGAGAGATCTTCAGAATTATTTTAAGTTTGGATCCTTTAGTTACAGTAGTGATAAATAGCTACCAAATTTCCTCTCTTTTTACACAAAAATGGAAGAGCTTTAATACTTCCAGGATTCATTTCATTAGGAATCAGAGTGGAGAGATTGCTTTGTGTTGTTGTCGATGATGCTTTAATTAAGTGCTGGTATAAGTTATGGCGTGTAGAAAACCCACCATTAGCTGTTCTGCAAAAGGAAATATCCATGTAACAGAAAGTGCGTGATTTGAGATGATAGTAGAGAGATGGAAACATGGGACTTGCTTGTGATATGTCCTACTCAAGTGTTCACAAATATGTCTCTAAAGTTTGTATTTGGGATTAAGTTCATTGAAGGATTTTATTATTATTATTATTTACTTTCAGGCTGAAGGTTATGTGATTGGCAGCTGTATCAAACATATTCCAATTGCAGGACGAGATATAACTTACTTTATTCAACAATTGCTAAGAGAACGAGAAGTAGGAATCCCTCCTGAACAATCATTGGAAACTGCTAAAGCGGTGAAGGTAATGTATATTTTAAAAAGCAAATAGATACTTAATGATTGGCTCAGTAAGACTCAAAAACTGACATAGCATATATATGTTCTATGCCACTACTGGTATTAGCTTTAACAATTCGGATCAGGTGACTTATGTATTGGAAATCAAGATGCTATCTTGGTGGTAACAAATTGCCAGTAATCTAATTAATTCTCTGGGCTACGAAGGTATTCTAATACTAAAAAGTACTTAGTTTTGCGTAATGAAAAGTCATAATTACTTTTCTTGAGACTTTTAATGAATATTTTTTTTTTTGAGCAGCTCTATAATTACTGACGGATTTTAAATTCTAAAGTGTATGATGGTATGGTATGTAACCATGGCAATAGTACATTTGAGCATGCATTTTCCGGAGTTAGCATCTCCCAACTAAAAAACCCCCACCTAAGATAGTTTAGGCTGTCAGGTCTCAAGAATTTTTGCCTAGTGGTGCATAGAATTGTGCCTTGCTCTGAGTGCTAATTATCTTAAATGTATGCAGTTAATACTAACTCAACAATTCTCTGGTGTTTTTGTTTTTTTAAAGGAAGTTTCATTCCTGTTCCATTTAAACTGATCAAATATAAAACCTTAGTAGATTTTTGGGAATTTCTTTTGTAACTGTCTGCATCTGATTTCCAGGAACGCTTTAGTTATGTCTGCCCTGATTTAGTAAAAGAATTTAACAAGTATGACGCAGATGGTACCAAGTGGATCAAACAATATACTGGAATCAACGCAATCTCAAAGAAAGAATTTACCATTGATGTTGGCTATGAGAGATTCTTGGGGCCAGAGATCTTCTTTCATCCTGAGGTAAACTGGTGCAGATCTTCATAACGCACACAGAAGTATACTTTTAGTTTTATCTTTAAATCTTTAAATACTGTTGTGCTTGAATGAGTCTTGTTCCCTTGTAAGTGTGACTTATGATTGCAGCTTTCATTTCATAATGTAGGGCAGGTAGTGCCTTTCAAAGTTGGAATTAAAAGCCAGTACTTCCACCACCACCCCTTTTTAAAATAACCTTAGAACCGAATTTCTTGGTGCCGAGTTAATTATGTTGGCTTTAAAGTTCAACTGAATCTGTTTTTAACTTTTGAGGATCGTGAAGCTTTAAGGCCTTTCCCTCTGCTTCTTAAATGATACTCAGCTGAAGAAGAATCTGGGGGTGGAGGTGGGAGGGGAGATCTAGCTGTTATCACTAAAAGCCACACAACATGCTTTGTATAATAGTTTCTCTCTTCCCACTTCAAATTTGAAACCACCAATCTGGCTTCTGTGGTGAGCTGAGGGAACAGGAATAAATATTTCTTCCAGCTGATTCCCATTTTTTTCATGCTGAATAAAACTGTTTGATTCAGTGCTTAGCATCTGAGATGTGTAGGCGGTCTCCAAAGTGTTCTGTACAATGCAACAGCAGGGAGAATGGAAAGGGTAAAGGGATTGGATGGCTTACATTTTCCTGAATTCCTGTTCTTCAGTATCTGTATATGGTTGTACTCTGTTTTTTACCCTTTCATTTTTTTTATTAGTTTCAAATGATCTTTGTTATTATAACACAGAATAAGTGGAACTTTACAGAGGTACATAAGCAGGCAGAAGCTGCCTCAAACTTACAGTGTAAAATAGCCATTGGGGAAGACTGTAGAGGCTGGTGAGGGATTGACGAGAACAAAGATTATTCTTCAGAGCAAATACTGATTCTAAGTTAACATATTTTTTGAATTAGAATTTACCTTCAATTAAACTAGTGCTTCTTTTTCCATAGTGTTTCTCAAATTGTTATGCCTTAGTTTTTTCCATCTTGCTAAATTCATCTCAACTAGCTTTCTTAATCCTTTCTTTAGAAATCTGCAATAATCTACACTTGCCTCTAATATGTTAAAGAGAAGCTGATGCTTTAGTATTATGTATGGAAAATGAAACCTGTTTGTATTTGTTTTTTTAAATGCTGCATTAAGCAAAAAAATTACTTGTAACCTAATCAGTTCTTTGCTGATACATACTTCTGTTTTTAGTTTGCTAATCCAGACTTCACACAGCCTATCTCAGAAGTAGTAGACGAGGTAATTCAGAACTGTCCCATTGATGTTAGACGTCCGCTATATAAGGTTAGTAAAGCTAAATAATGTTTGTGTGTATGTGTAAGAAAGAGAGAGGTTTTTTTCAGAGTATATCTCTGCCTACTTGCTAAAGAGATTCAATTCTTCTGTTGAAAGCACAATAATGGGCTATGTTACAAGTGTAAGAAGCTGCCGTATGCAGTCTGACAAGTGACTCACCTAGCTTAGGGTCTACACTGACTGGTAGTGGCTTTCCAGGGTTTGGGGCAGGGTGGTCCATATTTTCATACCAAGTGAGCCTTGGGACACGGGTGGCGTTGTGGTCTAAACCACTGAACCTCTTGGGCTTGCTGATCAGGAGATTGGTGGTTCGAATCCCCATGATGGGGTGAGCTCCCGTTTCTCGGTCCCAGCTCCTGCCAACTTAGCAGTTCGAAAGCACACCAGTGCAAGTAGATAAATAGGAAGGTAAACGGTGTTTCCATGCGCTCTGGTTTCCATCACAGTGTTCTGCTGCACCAGAAGCAGTTTAGTCATGCTGGCCAGATGACCTGGAAAGCTCTCTGTGGACAAACACCAGCTCCCTCGGCCTAAAAGCGAGATGAGCGCTGCAACCCCATAGTTGCCTTTGACTGGACTTAACCGTCCAGTGGTCCTTTACCTTACATTTACCTTTTACCTTACCAAGTGGGCCACAATAATACTTAGACATGGAACCCCCAGACTGCACACTGCCATGTCACACAGGGGTTGGGGAACGAGGCTCAAAGTTGGTGCCCCCTCTCCAGTCCTCGTGCTGCCTTCCCAAAGCTGGGTAAGGGAGACGTGAGGTTCTGCCGGGGTCCTAGAGACCTCCCACCTCCTTCTCGAAAGCTGGGAAAGCACTAACTAGGCTTTAGGAAGCAGGCTGGAGGACTCTAGGACTATGTCAGAGCCCTCATACCGCCTTTCCCAAGCCCAAAGCCTTACCCATATTTGAGAAAGCAGTGCGAAGGCTGGGTGGGCATCAAAAAGACCTTGAGGGTTGCATGCTGGACCACCCTGGTTTGGGTCGAGAGTCTTCTCCAGCTTTACCAGAAGGTGCCAAGGACTGAACTTAGACCCTTTTGTGTGCTAAGCATGTGCACATTTATCCTGATTAGCCCTTCACTAATGTATATTCAAGTGGATATTGTAAATAATGGAATTAATGGAATGAAATATATTGTTAAACTATAACTAGAAACAAAATATGAAAGGGTTAGGTTGTATCCCCTGCCGCTGTTCCACTATTATAAGCAAACTTAGGCTTGTGCAACAGAACTTCTCCTTCCCTTCCTACTCTCTGGTTGGAAGACCCACTGGAGGAGGTTTTGAGGGGAAGAAGAGTGGAATGAATTTTGGCATGATCATTTAGGAACATTTGTTGTATTGCATAGCTTTTAAAATTGGGCTGACTCAGAACAATCTTATTAAACAAGTTATTTAATAAATTTCTAGATGAAAGTGCACTTTAAGTATCAAAACATCTGTAGTAATTTGTAATCTAGCCTTTCTTTCATGGGGTGCTCAGCTTAACACTGATTGTAAAGCCATAGAATTCTCAAGCTATCTGTAAAATTCCAATTTGTGAAATTATTTGTTTCAGTCTCTTAAATTGAGCATGCATGGCTCAAGCATTGGCCCTGTTCCTTGCTGTGACTGTTTTGTAGTCATTACAGTTGCCTTCACTCCTTATTTTCAGAAACTGATTCCTAACATCCAGTGTTGTTAAGTAATACAACTTTTGTGTGTACAATTTAGAATATTGTCCTCTCTGGTGGCTCCACAATGTTCAGGGACTTTGGTCGCCGTTTACAACGAGACTTGAAAAGAACTGTTGATGCCAGACTGAAACTCAGCGAGGAACTGAGTGGTGGCAGACTGAAGGTTTGTTTTTTTAGTTAAGACGTTTCACTTGTATGTGTAGTTCGTTGTGCTAGTTTACATCACATCTCTAAATGGAATCCAATAAGAAAGCCATTAAATGGTGTCATACTCATTTAGAACTGTATCAATCTCATCTTTAATTACCATATATACTCGAGTATAAGCCGACTTTTTCAGCACATTTTTTATGCTGAAAAAGCCCCCCTTGGCGTATACTTGAGTGAGGCGCGTGGCAGCAGCGGAGGGACAAGTGACCCGAAAGGAGCCCTTTCAGGCTGCTTGTTGTTCTTCCACCGCCGCTGCCGCCACCACCAGGTTTGTGGTGTGGTGAACCTGCTTATAGTCGAGTCAATAAGTTTTTCCAGTTTTTTGTGCTAAAATTAGGTGCCTCGACTTATACAGTGGTACCTTGGGCTACATACGCTTCAGGTTACAGACTCCGCTAACCCAGAAATAGTGCTTCAGGTTAAGAACTTTGCTTCAGGATGAGAACAGAAACCCTGCTCCGGCGGCGTGGCTGCAACAGGAGGCCCCATTAGCTAAAGTGGTGCTTCAGGTTAAGAACGGACCTCCGGAATGAATTAAGTACTTAACCTGAGGTACCACTGTATTTGGGTCGGCTTATACTCGAGTATATACGGTACTTTCCACATTTGTGAAGGTTTCATTTTTATGGCTACAGGCACTTATCCTGCCTGTGATCTTGAAAACTAGTAGTGGTTTTGGAGAAGCAGCTGTGGAGAGTGGATACTCCTGTTTCAGTGTTTATTGCAACAGATGGATAACAAATAGAATTTGCCAGCTTCCTCAGAAAAATAATAAAAAGCATTTCTTTCAAGTCTGCTGGCAACATGAGGCTTATTAAATTATAGAACTGCTTTCAGTACTGTGTATTGGTTTTGGTTGGTGAATACGTGCTTATATTGGAAGCTACCTTTTGTTACATAAGAAGAGCCTGCAAGATCAGGCCCGTGGCCCAACTGGTGCAGCATCCTATTCTCACAGTGGCCAACCAGCCTGAAAGCAGGATCTGAGCGCTTTACTGGACTGCCCACTTCAACTTTACTGTCCTGTACTTTCTCTCTGGCACAACAGATTGGAAATGGCAAGAGGCATGTTATAGTGGCTTCTGTGAGAGAAGGGAGAAATATATTGAGGTGTTTTTTAGGACTTTAGTACCTGGGGAATAAGTGATTTCTAGATTCTGCCTGTTTTCAACCATGTAAACCCACAAGAAGTATCGTGTGGCATTTTTGGAAGGAAAGGGAAAAGTTCACACTTGTAATATAGAGAACGTTAATGGCTGACAATGATTTCCCAGGGTTTCAGGTAGAGGTTTTTCTTATCACATATGACCCAATCATTTTAGATAAAAATATTGGGGCTGGGACCTGGGACCTTCTGCATGCAAAGTCATGTTCTCTTCCACTGTGCTGAGAAAACATATATATCTTGGAACCTATTCAGATTAGTGCATTTGAGAGAATTTGATTAAAAACTGTTTTGCCTGACGGTTAAATAATCTTAAAACTCGGGTTTTGCTACAGCCAGTGAAAAAAGAAGCGTCTGTAATGACATTTTATTTAAAACAGTACTCTGTACTGATTTTATTTTCTCTTGTAGCCCAAACCTATTGATGTACAAGTTATCACACACCATATGCAAAGATATGCTGTCTGGTTTGGAGGATCAATGTTGGCTTCCACGGTAAGTTGACAAAAGGAAAAAGAAATCTGAAGAGAACTTTTCTCACATGTATTTTGACCTGTATTCACTGTCACTGTTTTCCACTTTATCCCTGGTATATGTTTATAGGACAAGCCCAGTCATGGTGCTTTAAAAAGTGCTCCTATTTTTTTTTTTTTGGGGGGGGGGGGATACTGCCTGGAACCTTTTATAAATAGACTTTCCAAAATGTTTGTAACTTATGAGGAGCTTCCTTGAAAAATGTAAATGCACATGGAGGAAGAGCTTTTCGCACTGTCTATTGTTTATCTTTTTAAGGCAGTGTTGTCTTGTGTTACATAAGCTATAATACAGGCACAAAACTGAGACAGGTGCTTTAATAACAAGTTTGAATATATCACAAGTTTAACCTAAAAGTGACAAAAATATATTTTTAGTGAAAATATTCCCTTTTATCTTCTTTTCCCCCCAGCCTGAGTTCTACCAAGTATGCCACACCAAAAAAGATTATGAAGAAATTGGTCCTAGCATCTGTCGTCACAACCCAGTTTTTGGAGTTATGTCTTAAATCCGACCTGCCATGAGTTGGATCTAGGGAGGCTGGGAGATGGAGGGTCTTTCTCAATACATGTTTGTCTGGATGGCCGGTATTAAGATAACAAAACATGACTTGAAAATAAGAAGAAAAAAAAGACCAAACACAATTAAACAGGAATATTTTAATAAGTGTCTCAACATGCAGATGTAGTGGGAAGCCAAAATGATTCCAAGTGTTTTTTTTCCTTTCGATTGAATATTTGATCCTGTGCGTAAACAAAACAAAAGAAGTGGGTTTTTGTTCTTTCTGTGCCCTGATATTTTGTATATTAATGGAATATCCAAGATTTGATGGGATTTGATGGTGTGTAGATAGTCAGCTCTATAATTCTTCAATTGTACTCTTACACGTGTACAATGAGAGAGCTTGTTTATATTTCATACTTTTTTATACGTTGAGAAAAATATCAGTGAATGAAAGAAATGTAATATTTGACAAGAGAAATACCAGTGACCAATTTGAGATGAATAAAAATAATAATAATGCCCACATGAAGCTTAATCATGTGAATCTCTAGTAACTTCAAATTATGACCAATCTTAAAACTTGGGTTCCACACACAATGCAACTTGGCAAGTGCTTTTGGAACTAAGGAGCTAGAATCTTGGATTAACCGATGCCTGCTAGTGCTTTCTGATTACTCGGTGCATTTTCATTCTATTTCTTGCTTTGGGGGTGGGGGGAAGTAAAGACAAGACTGTTGGACCAGTATTGCAGTTCTGTAGTGTCATTTCTAATTACAACCAAATATTCAAGTTATCAAAATAGGTGTATTCCACCATTCCAATAAAGACACAAAAATTCTTTTTAATGTTTGTCTGAGGCCTTTCAGTCTCATTGCTTGATCGTTTGAAGGTCTCTCTCTCTCTCTAGTTTGCCATGGCAGTTATTAAATAATTTTAAGGAGACGAAAATGGAACAGGTATTGTGACACAAATATGAAAGTGGTGCATGTGTCTGTGATTTTAGTTTCTATTCAACAGCATACAGAAGTGCATATGCAATTTATAAAAATTAGCTTTCATTAACATTTACTTTCATTTATTTACATGCCATTTACTGGCATGGCTGACTATACATATATTTAGAGCAAAATATGTTGGCCTTTGTGGAGCAAACGTAGCTGCTGATCAGTGTATTGCCAACTTAGTTTTAGCCCCACTCATTCACCTTTTGATCAACTTGAAGCCATGGGTCCTGTGTCAGAAGGGAGATTGAAAAATTGGAATGTTCCCAAAAAATTAAATTGGATTTTTAAAGAGTTTTGAAATTTCTGTTAAGTGTGTGTTGGATCCAGGCTTCACAGGGCCTGATTTCTGCTGATGAGACAGTCACTTAATGGCAGGTGGGGGAAGGCAAATTTCATTAGTATAACTTCATTTGCAACACCTGTGCTCCCTGAAAAGCTGTTCTGCAAGATAGGAGACCTCCTGCAACAGCATGGGAGGTGGTTCTGGGAGTTGCAGAGGAAGGTGGAATATATGAAAATCATACATGCCCTTCCTGCAGTATGAGTCTCCATGGGATACATGGGCTGTGGTGTGAGAGAGAATCACCAGAAATCAGGCGAAGGATACTTTGCACAAGCAGAGCTCCCTTCTCAAGTGATTTCCATTTGTCCCACTGCCACCTCATACAACATACTCCACACTGTTCAGAGGGCCCCAGACTCACTGGATAGGCTTTCCAAGAGCCACAGCGACTGCAGAGGGAAAGAAGGCCAGGGAGAAATGTGAAGTGCCTTCTGCTCAGGTAACTACCGAATATAATCTCTACTAAACACAGGTGCAATGAACTACCGGAATAGCATTTCTGCATATGTTCTAGAAAGCTATTCCATTGGTTTGAACACTTATTGTATTTTCAAGTCTACAAATGAAGATGTGTGGATTTCTTCTACTGAAATGTAGTTTAATGAATAATGATGTGAATCTCCCATGTGTTGCATACCAGTAGTAAAGGATGACAGTGGAATCAGCTTTGCAAAACAGTAAGATAATTTTACAACTAATAAAATGTTGCATACAGATGCTCAATATAAGATTATTCATAATGAAAACTATTTAAACAACCAGGATGTCAAATTGATTCCTCAGTAACGGTTGTTTCTTGCTTCCCCCAAGAAAGCTGTCAGCTAAGAGGAAACTGTGAACAATTTTTTAGGCAGAGTCCCTAAACTTCAGCATCTAAAGAGTTACCCGTTGGCCTTCATGCTTGTAGACCAGCACCTTGATCTCTTCTGTCATTTTGTGTATAAAAAATACTCAACCTTAATGCATTTTATGTGGATTTGTCATATTTGCATGCCCCTTGGAGCAGGAACACTTTAAAAAAATCATGGCAATGATCTGAAAACTTAATAAGGTACAACTAGAAAGGAAAGTTCTGCCATGGCATGGCTGTACTGTACTGAATCTTTGCTAATAAGTTGTTCCTTAAGGGTGATATCTAAGACATATTCAGACTCATTGAAATCAGTGGGCTTAAGTTACCGTATTTTGTGTATGACTCATGTTGACTATCACCCAACATTATGCTAGTTTTCTGTTAATCCTGCATTTAAAAAAAAACAAAAACCAGGTGGAATTATTAACTACAAACTTTTTGTTATGAAAGGGTATTGACCCACAAGAAAAACATCACTCAAGGACTGCTGTCTCTGGCTGGGTGAAGTCAGATTCAAAAGCATGTGGAGTTTGCAGCATTGCACAGTTGCCTTGTAGTAGTTATTTTTGCCCCACCCCATCTCAGTGTATGTACCAACCCTTCTCTTGCTCATGCTCTGAGTCACCCCCTTTCTCAACACTGCGTTAAATTAGGCTGAGAGTAGTAGGTTCCTAACCAGGAGCTAAACTGTTAATGGCTATATTGCCTAGTTAGAAGCCCATGGGAAGCTTGAATATTTCCACTGAAAACAAAACAAAAAACTGATTTCCCAGTGCCTTAATCAAATATCAATATTGTGCAGTATTCAGTTATCAAAAATGTGTGTACCTAAATTATGAAGCTCAATTGTTTTAGTACATTTGATCATTTGGGCTCTGACTATCTCACAAATGTAGAGGATATGGAAGGAGAGTTTCAGGTGCTAGGTAATTGCTAGGAATTGGTATAGGAGAACAAATGTTATGGTCCACGTGCCTGTTGTGGTGCAAGAGAACCCCAAGCTTAAGTGATATAGTGATTTAACTAAATCCTTGTATGGGAAATTTTCCTATAATAGGAAGGGAAGGAATCGTGTAGGTTTACACATGATTCGAAGGAGATTGTTGTGTATGTATAAAAATGCATCTAATTTTTATTAAAGAATACATTATTATTTAATTACCTGCCCTTCATGCTAAGGTCCCAGGGTAGGGATTACAACATTCAAACACAATAGTAAGAACAAATTACAATCACAAGAATAAAGTGGGTCCTACAAATATACGCCTAAAGTGTCAAAAGTCAGGGTGAAGAGATGCATCTTCATTGGAAGCTGTATAATGAAGGTGTTTGATGCAACACAGGTGCATGACTTAGGGGCTACCACAGAGAATGCCCTAGGCTGCGTTGTGTGAGTTGTCTCTGTATGCACACCATTGCTTAAGCTTTTGTACTTGTCAATTTGAGATATAGAGAAGTAGCTTGAAAATGTGTGCAAGAGAAAGCGCACATTCTATATGCTTCCTGAATATCTATATATGACATAATCTCAAACATTCAGGTCTTGTGGTTATCTGGGATATATCTGCATTCTTATGGACAAGTCCTAACAGTGTGTGGCTGTCAGTGGCAACTTCAGCAAAACAGTGAAACTTCAGTCTTCCCTGCTTAAGAAAGTAAAAAACACATCATACAATCGTCATAAGGTATCATATGATGATGACAATAGGTGGGTTTATAGAATATGGCAGATAAGATCAGCACAGGCTGCCCATACAATCAAAGGTATGTATTGTTATTAGAGGGTTTTATTATGCTGAAAGGAATAGCCCTTATGAAGATCTGTCTGTTTAGTTGCACTTGTGTATTCCAAATAAATGCAGACAAGATTTGGATCCTACTGACCAAACCTGTCACTTAAAGCTTAACTGGTTGTGTGTTGCAGAGGGTAGCTGATACTTTATTAATCGGTTTCTGTTTCCTGAGGCAAATCAAAATACCATTGGTTTTTGCTTATATAGAGTTTTTCTATAATACTGACATGTCCTATTAGTAAGGTCTGTGAAGAACAATGATTACACCTGAACCACGTTTCTGTGCTAGAACATCAAAGTCTATGCCGAAAATACCTAATCCAAAACTATTCTTTGTTTCTGTTAATTAAATTAGTGGGCATAAAGATATGCCATATCACAATGGTACAAATATGCTGCTGTGTAATAAAATCTTGCTGCTCTCTGCTACAGGTAATCTTAAGATTCATTTTTGTTGTTCATTTAATGGCTGTTTGAGCAGTGAACAAAAGCTCACATGTGACCAAATCTAACACTGTAAAAAGCACCTATGATACAGTAATTAACAGTACATTAGAAACTTGATGTGGCTCAATAGACTTCTTTGAATGTCCTTAGCCACTGTCAGTGTTTCCAAGGATACTAGATAATCACAGGTGTTAGAAAAACATTGTTTCAAGTCCCTACTGCTTTCGCTGAAAGTTTTAATTACCTAGTGGTATTTTAACAATCTCTATTTTCTTCTCCTCTCTACTTTAGGAATACTGACTTTTCCATTGTCTATAAAGAAAAAGGTTATGTTCATACTAGAACATTGCACACTGCTATCTTATCTGTACATATTTTGTAATATCTGCTGTGACTTTACATCCCAGCTGAAACTAGAAAATCTTGTCTGCAATTTTTAACCTCCTTCTAGCTTGAGGCCCGGTAAATGCAAAACTCTTGGCAATCTCAGTGAAGTTGTCTGTGCTTGTAGGCGAGATTGGTTCATCATGTTTCTCCTGAACATCCATATCTTCAAATCTATTAAATACCACTCCTTATGTCAATAGTGAGACCATCTGATTGTGTGATGCCACTTTTGGCTGACATTTTAGCTGGTATCGAAAAAAGAAAATTGATAAGTCTTCCGTGTCTAAAAGGGCTTGGCATTCGAAGAAGGATACTGAAATGATGCTTCAATAATAAGCCTGAAATATTTTACAAACTATTGGCATTCACATTCTGTTATACATCATGTAGCCCCTACCAGAGGTACTGTGTGGTAGCTTAAGGGTTTGGTTTTTCTCAACATGGATTTCATAGTTGTAGGTGTACATGCCCTGTCTCCCACCTCATTCTGTACATCTGGGGTGGGGAATCTCCAGATGTTGGACACCAACTCCGATCAGCCGCTGCCATAACGGTCAATGGTCTGAGAAGATAATAATAATAATAATAAATTTTATTTATATAGTTGCATTTATCTAAAGCTATCAAGCTAACTTGTTTAATGTCTTGTGCAAAGCTCTCTTCTAATTTTTGGAAGGAATATCTAAGCCTATCCTTACCTGTATGACTCTATAAAAAGTACAATGTAAGGTGTGGGAAGACAAGCCATTAATACCTGAGGTTTGTGTGTAGCCTTGTTTTGTCTGCTAAAACACTTAGGAAATAATGATCTGGCTATGTCACTGGTGCGTCTTCTGCAGGACAGGTTTCAAATATTTGTTATCCGTACCCTTGGATGTGTAAAGTGGCTTATCGTGGATTACCTTGTTCATTAAAAGAGCACTCCTTTCCTATCCTGGTTTAAAACATTTTTGTTGAGGGCCATTTCTCAGGAATTGCATACCTGCAATAAGCAGAGGCAAAACTAGGTGGATTTTTCATCACTGCAGTATTACGTGGCACTCCATGTGCACATACTCTAGCCCTACTCTATCCATTATCCCCTTCCCTCTATCCATTTTTGTCTCCTCTCCATTTCCCCCTTTCCAGTGACACAAATTGGAACTGACCACTACAGACAGCTCTCCCTACTTCCAACTCTCTGTCCGTTTCTGGTCTCCACCACTACATCTCCTCCCTTCCAGCCCCATTCCTGGGCTCACCACATGGCAGACCCATTTTCTTTTCTTTACCCCTTCCTTACACAGTGGCATGTAATGAAGAAGTGGTAGCAGTTATCAAAGGGCTGGTCTGGAGAGCAAGAATGGGCCTTCAGCATTCAAAGGGTCACACAGTGGTCCCTGGACTGCATCTTCCCACTACTGTCTAGCATAGGCAGTACAATATTCATCATCGTCTTCATCATCATCTTACGTATTTGTATGCCACCTTTCCAATAGTTAAAACCATGCTCAAGGGAGCTTACAACATGAAATAATTTACATAATTACAAAAGTTGTCAAACAAATAAAACACATCTGAAAGTACACAACAAAATTGAAAAACTTCCCGCCAGAGTGGTACCTATTTATCTACTTGCACTTTGATGTGCTTTCGAACTGTTAGGTTGGCAGGAGCAGGGACCGAGCTCACCCCATCGTGGGGATTCGAACCACCGACCTTCCGATCGGCAAGTCTTAGGCTCTGTGGTTTAACCCACAGCGCCACCTGCGTCCCTTGAACTTCTCCATAATTATCACTAAATAAGATGGCAGTTGTATTCACCCACAGTGATCAAGATTAGTCAATGGCCTTATTCCCAAGTGGGCTTGTGTCTTGTGAGAATGCCCACCTTTTATCTGCTAATAAGCAGTCTGCGGCTTTGGTAGTTTTAAGGTCCTCTTTTGTGGAAAGTGGCAGAGAGGCACTCTGTTCTGTAAATTTAGTACTGAGCAAGTCTTTGGATGTTGCTGTGAATTTCTGCCTGAACCTTGAAATATCCTTGTCTCCCCCACCTCCCAAAGTCAGTCTAGAAGAGCTAATATTTCTAAAGATAGAAATTAGGAATTTTATTCTCATAAGTCTAAGAATAACGATGAACACCTCAAATCAAACACCAGTATCATGTCAAGGGAAATGGTAACTAGAAACCACTTAAAAATAGCAAAAGCATGTCCTGGAATAGTAATTAGTACTGCACAGGAAGGAGTTATGAATATATAGGCATAAGCTTTCCTTCACACACAGTTTAAGATAACGGCACCTAGCTATGTTATAGGACAGAAATTAACCTAATTATGTTTGCCTTGTTCAGATTATTATTTCAACAGTTTAGGAAAGTGATTTCTAAGTTGACATTTTTCATATATATAATGTTTCACCAGCTATTCATTACATCACTGGAAATACAAATGTATCCTGGTCCAGATCTGTTAATTTTCTTATGGTATTTGCAAAGTAATTGTACTCAGAGATGTTAAAAGACTCCCTCCATCTCAGCTTTCATTTCAGCAAGACCAGTGCTGCAATATCAGTAGCAAGGTACCTTGTGTTGTCTACCTAGGAGGGAACATGATCCTGTGGTGGCTACAGTCCATTCTACAAGGATGGAGCTAAAATGTAGTTCTGAAGGTCTTCTGTTCTCTCTCCTTGACCTTTGGGTTGCCCAATGTGGGGAAGGTTTTAATGAAAAGATACCCTTTTTAAAAGCAATGAAGTCAAATATCCAAGAGGGGAAGAAAGGGGAGAAGGAACAAGAAGGAAATTATATATGTGATGTCTGACCCTCCGTGCATCCGATAAAGTGGACTCTTAGTTCATAAAAGCAACATGCCATAATAAAATTTGTTACATCTTTAAGGCATGACATGACTCTTCATTGTTATGGCTACCCATTGAATTCTCACCTCTCCTGAAAACTCATGGAAAATCCTAAGAGGTCAGTGGCTCTACTGTCAGAAGTACAGTCCTTAGGTTTCCCTTAGAAGAGAAAATGCCAGTTAAACCAGATTAAGCCTATAGTGAAGGAACCTTCCTACAAAGAGCAAAATTTCAGTAGATGGAATGCAAGTTCATGTTGAAATACTTGAAATACTCTGAAATACTTGAATACTCAATCCTATTTATAGTAAGGTGAAAACACTCTTCCAGGCACTTACCAAATCAGTAACTGAAAAAGATAGATGACACAATTAAAATATACCAGAATAGATAGGCTCCAGAATAGAGAGAGTGGCTGGAATGATGTCACATTAAATTATGATTAAGGATGGAAATTAACAAAGTTAGACAAAATGGCATAATTTTAATTTGAAATAAATCCATCAGTTCAAGTTGATACTTAATTATAATATTTACATAGCATCCAATATCAAACATTCTCTGGCCCATTTTGTAAATTAAAAAATTAAGAACAAAAAGTATTTTTAAACACCTTAAAAACGCAAAATCTAAAACCCAATACAACGGGCATAATAAAGCCAAAGTAAAAACCAGTGCAAGGGGCTCAAAACAAATTCTATCTGTTGTCAAAAAGGCAAGCTTTAAAAACTCTCCCTTTGTCCATTGTAAGTGCTGTAGCTTGATGGCTAGTCTCTTCTTGCTGCTTGGAACCACATCACAGAAACTGCCTTTCAATATTGGCGGAAATAAGCCTAGGTTTAGCTCTCTTTCACTAAAAAGATTGTGTGATATATGAAAATGCCTTCCTGCATAGCAGCGAAATGCTCTTCATGCTTACTCAGAATTGGGGCCTTCTGCATTTATTAACAGTTCACAAGTACCGGTACATGTGCACAGAATTGCTGCTTCGGAAAGTTTTCATCACCCTTCTAAATTTGGAGAGAATCCTGCAGGACAGGCTTGGGAAACACAGGCCCTTCAAATGTTGTACGACAGCTCCCATCAGCTGAAGCCAACACACAATAATCTTTACAATAACCCTGCACATAAGGCTACACACACATTTCAGAGAGAAGGGTGAGATTGAGAGAGAGCATATTGGGTTTACCTAAAGCCTGTGCCTAAACTGAAATTTAAACTGGGATTTCTAAGGCACATAGGAAGGTCCAGTGCTATTAGCCATTTATTTATTTAGGCTGCAATCCTAACTGCACTAATCTGGCAGCAAGCCCCATAGAATTCACAGGTCTTACTTCTGAGTAGACATAGTCTTGCACTGTTGTTTATTAAACCTGTATTCCGCCCAAAGGTTCCCAGGGCTGTACAAGCACCATAAAGCCCCAAAATAATAATCCAAATCTATAAATCCCCCCAACACACACATTAAAAAATCCTGCAGCATCTCTCTCTTACATCACCCAAATCCATAAACTGCTGAAAATAAACCCATCTTAACCAGATAGATGGTAAAAGGCGTATCTGGATCTCTACAGGGTGGTAGTTCTATGTCCAGGGAGTCACAACAATGGTGAGGGTCTTGTTTTGCATTGCCACACTACAAGCTATGGATGTTGATGAAACAACAAATTTCCCATGGAATTTAAGGCATAGGAGAGCATGTAACAGGGGAGGTGATCCTTCGGGTGGAGCTGTATTGAACTTTGTAGACTGAAGTCTACAAAGCACCTTGAATTGGGCCTGGGAGCAAATAAGAAGACATGGGATAGATATTGCATGATCCCGTTTCAAACTGCCTGTCAGGAACCTAGCTGCCACATTTTGCACCAGCTGCAGCTTCTGGGTCATCTTGAAGGGCGCAATGTCAATAGTTAAATCAATAGGTCACCAGAACATGTAACGCCATAGCAAAGCGATCTTGGTCCAGAGAGGGCCCTAGTTGGCTAACCAGCCAGAGCTGGGCATAGGTGTCTATTGCCACTGAGGTCACCTCACCTGTGGCTTAAGCAACAGTGGTGGCTCCAAGGACACCCCCAAGTTACAAACACACTCCTTTAGGGGAAACACAACTCCATCCAGAACAGGACATCTTCCCCCCTCCTGGGCTTTGGAACAACTCGCAAACAGTGGGGGGAATTCAGTATTCCACTGTTCTGATCGATCAAGACAAGCATTTCTACTTGCCAGACAGAATGACCTGCTTCTCCTCCCTCCTGTATTGTTCTCCTGATTCCCCAGAGCAGATTTGAGGGAGGTGTGTAGGGTGCATGCGGGGAGGAGTGGGGTGAAGCCCTATTGTGCTAATGTGAGTTCTTGATTCCAATAGCATGTTGGGTTAGTTGACTCTGACCCCGCATTTCCGCCGCATCAGTTTTCAGCTTTGGTTGATTGGTCACCATCTGATGCACTGCTGTCTCCAGGCATTAGCACAATATCCGCAATGGCACTCCTGATGACAACATGTTCCAAATCTCCAACCGACAGCTCTCAGTGGCTTCACATATATATTGAAGAGTAACAGGGGCAGAGTGGCACCCTGTGGGACCCCACAGCACAAGTGTCAGAGGAAAGAGCAAAAACCTCCCAGTGCTACTCTTTGGCAGAACCATTGTAATACAGTAGCCCCAACTCACAGAACTGATACCATGATCAGTGGCACTGAAGGCCACAGAAACGTGAAGGAGAACCAGCAGGGTCGCATTCTGTCTCCCAAGAAATGTCACCCATCAGGGTGTCCCAGACCAAATCCAGACCCAAAGCCATATTGAAGTGGGTCTAGATCAGTGGTTCTCAATCTTTTTTTAGCCATACCCCACCTAAGCATCTCTAAAATCCTGATCCCACCCCCAAATATAATTTTTAATATTCAGAAAGTGAACTATTAATGTGGAGGAAGTCTAAAAGGCCATTAACTGTTAATAACTCATTCTCGAATTTCCCCCCTTAAAAATAAAATTGCTCCCCTATGGGGCGTGTGCCCCATGTTGGGAACCACGGGTCTAGATAATCAGTTTCAACTCAATATGTTTAGAGTTGGCTGGTCACCACCAGCTTCAATCAACCCACCTCACCCCATGAAGGAGACATTTACAACCAGACAGTAGTTATCTAGTACCTTAAGGCCCTGGGACAACCATGTGAGAAGGGGTCTCACCACTGCCACCTTCAGAAGTTGGGAGTCTCTCCTCTCTTAGCTGCAAATGACCTAGAGGGAACTAGACACTGCTACTTCAAGTGCTTATCTATCCCTATCCACCATAACACAGTAAGCTGTCAGATCTAATTTATATTAACAGAATGCTTGGCCACTTTGCCACAAGGAATCCATAGCTAGGTTATATTACAAACCCATGGAACCAGACACTTAGAGTACACGGTCTCTTGGAGCTGAGTCCCACTGTGTACAATGGGGCTTACTCCTAGATAGATAGGCAAGAAGCTGTAGCCTTAGGCCAAGTTCTCAGGCCTAGTTTAGTTCTATTTAGTTCTGATATTTATTTATATCCTGCCTGTCTTCCATTAAGGGACCCAATATATTAAAACTATATATATCTGCACTGTCCTCTACTGCCCATTTCACATAGTTAAGGAATGCCCTCCAGGTCTCCAGAGATACTTGTGGGGAGGACACAAGTGACAGAAATGGAAAGGAGTGGATGGGAAACTTGCTTTCCTTGAACTGATCCCAAAATCCAAGCCAAAGTGTTTAAAGCTCTAGCATTTCTTTTGTTTGTCTTGGGATATTTCTTAGGAATTTCTCTATTCTTCTTATTCAAGTTGTTCTTATTTGTTTTGCGTGGCAAGATAAAACTACCTGTCAGCATCAGTGAATTAGAACAGCCTCTGCTTTTCTGTTTCTTTTGGCTTGAATAGCCTTTTCATTTAACAAAGGAGGAATCGGTTTTGCACACACTTTATAATCAAGCACTGCCTAGATTGTTGTGTTTTCTTTCGAAGAAAGATAGCTTTGGCCCTTGAAGCAAATTTGCACTGCACCAAATTTTAGCGAAGGAACAATAAAATATTTTGCCAACGTTTTAACTGGTAGTGTTTGGGGCATGTCACCAGATCTGAAGAGACAAAGCATAGTATTCTACACTTCAAATCACTCTTCTAGATTTTGTATGCAGTGTATATAGTTCACATATAGGCCAGAAAATTGAGCTTTTCTTTGCCAGCAGCAGTAAGATAACATAAAAGTGGTTTCATTTTGCTTGTTTGGAAACAAAATTCCCTGAATGTATTTTTAATAAAAAAAGGCTTATGTTGCAGATTGCCACAAAGGATAACAGACTGCTCTATCATGTATTTCTTTTATGGTTGTGTTTTACTGCTGCTATTATCTGATGTGTACCTTGGAATAATTTTTTTAAAAAAAATTGTGCCCACAATGTAGGTACTTTTTCTTAAGATTTGCTGTCAAGTCAATAAATATTTGTGGAGCTCCAAACAGATATTTGTATACAATGCTCCTTCTGAGCTCTGCAGTTGTAAAATCCATAATGCTAGATGTCACCAGCTATATTATAGAACCTGATTATGTGTGATCATTCTGTGAAGCAAAAGAAACAGGACAGTGTCTGCCAAACAGAGTGGATTCTGCGAGCACAGAAGCTGGATTGTAGTTGTTTGCCTAACATAAAAAAATGGTTGATCATATATGTTTTTAAGTTATTCTGAACCCTTTGATTGGAATACATCCCAAAACTAATTAATATAGCCCGGTAAAGATAGTGCATATTTTATGGCTTGATCAAACAGAGCTTTGTGTGTGTGTCCCAATTAGATGCAGGCCCAAAAGACCACATTATGCCCTTGAAATGTCATCTTTGCTCATAATAGGAGATGTACGAATAGATAATTTATTGCCAGGCTCTTCCCTATTAATAATAAGACCACTGTCATATCAGTTTCCAAGACCGAGGACTGATTTTACGTGCCAGACAAGGCTTTTAGAGGATGGCAAACACTTTTTATGAGGCAAGTACTCTGTATTATCCTTGCTCAAGATCTTGAAAACAAACATTAATAGTGTATCAAATTTCCTGCAGTGAAGGAGAAAAAGAGTTCTGTAGAACAGTAGAACCTCAGCTTACGTTACCCTTGGGTAACATAAACTTCAGGTTGCAAAAATGGCAAACCCAGGAGTATTTTTCCGGGTTTTGCCGCTCACACATGCTCAGAAGCCCTATATTGTGCTGCGCGCATGCACAGAACAGACACCTCTGGTTGCAGAAACCTCAGGATCCGACCGGAGGTCCGGAATGGATCCTATCCACAACCGGAGGTACCACTGTAGTAGGGTTGGCTAACCTGTCATTCTCCAGATGATGACAGACTACAACTCCCATTATCCTGATGGGAGTTTGAGTCTAAAGACAACCGATGGTCACAGGTTAGCCATCCCTGGTGTAGAGATCCTTAAAAAATACGGTAAGTACTGTTCTGTGCTGGTCTTGTAATCAGTATTCAAGAACTAAAGCTCAAGCCACATCTGGTAGAGTAAGGAAAGTCATTATAGGATATGCCAAGTGATTTGTGTAGAACATTCTAAGAGAGTTTTACAAAATAAACCATGAAGTTAAAAACACACACCCATACTTTTATTTACAGTCAATTACAGTGTGCATTATATCTTTGTCTCAAGAAAGGTAGACATAAGAAAATGACACCCCCACCGTACTTTGGTGTGCTCTGGTATCCCCTATCTGCAGAATAATCAACACATTTTGATCATTAATTGTAGCATTGTAACATACTTGGACTTGCAGCTGGTTGGAGCCCAATCCAACACCATGAAGTATCAGAATTCTTTGTGCTTGTTGCTTCTGGTTATTTGTGAATAAAAGCAGTGATGTTGTTTGAGAGGAATTATTTGATGGTTTCCACTGTGAAGGGATCACCAGTGTTGGAGGACAGATTTCATCTTGAGAGTATCCCTTTTAATATGCCTGCTGTCTTTAGTTACTTGGGGAAAAACAAAAGAGAAAACATTTTAAAATGCACCAATTTTTGATGGCTCTCCCTTCTTCTTCAGCCAGCTCATGTTCTGAAGGACAGTTAAGAGTTTGGCACTGCTTCAGAGCGGCTTTTGAGTATGCTGGGAATTCAGTTATCAGTTTGGTGTTTCGTTTTGAATGCCTCTGTATCTCCCTGCTCTATCACCAGGGTTATGGGTGGCAACTAATGCTGCTAATGCACAAGTGCAATGGGCTTCAGTTTGTGCAACAGGACACCATTCTCCTCTCTTTCACCCTGTATGTCCTGAAAATTTGCTTGCTCTGGAATGTTATGGGACTCTATAGAGAAGATTGGGGGCATATAGAGGGCTGCAGGGGTGAGGAGAGGAAGGGGGAGTCTTCTGCTGGTACAGTGTTCAATACTGCCATATATTTTCACATGGCCCCAAAAGTCATGCTTTGTTCAATATCACCCACTAGACAAATGGTCGTTTCTGGCAAAAAAACTGCTTCATCCCTTGAATGAAGTGGAAGGGATTAAGCCCCCTTACATGTGATTCCCACAGCACAGTTGTTTTATCGTGCTCCCCCTGTGTTTTGAATCTGAAGTCCACTTCAAAAATATTGCTTATATGGTGGCTTTTTTGCCATTAAGTTGGATGAAAGGCCAAAGACGTTCAAGTGTACATGAGTGTACATTTTTATTGAGCCAAATGTGTTTTGAACGGAATTCTTCCTCAGAGACATTATGGATATGAAATGCATAAAACCATACTACAAAACATTTGTGCACATTTTCAATACAGCGAGTTAAAAAAAGGAAATCCAACATCATACCTGCTTTTGTTGATAAAACAAAGTTATAGAAGAAGACAACTGAATCATTCACCATTTTGATACAAAATGTTGGTGCAATTATAATTGTTTTATTTTGTGCATTTATTTGCCTCCAAGAAGCTCAAGGTGGTGTAGGCTGTTCTCCTCACCCACATTTTATCCTTACAAGAACCCCATGAGGTAGCTTAGGTTGAGAGCTGGTGACTCAATCAAGGTCACCCAGTAAATTTCACTGCCAAGTGGGGATTTGAACCTGGATGGCCCAGGTCCTAGTCTAGGGGCAGGCAACCTAAGGCCCGTGGGCCGAGTGTGGCCCAATCGCCTTCTCAATCCGGCCTGTGGACGGTCCAGGAATCAGCATGTTTTTAATATTAGTAGAATGTGTCCTTTATTTAAAATGTATCTCTGGGTTATTTGTGGGTCCCTGCCTGGTGTTTTTACATGAGTAGAATGTGTACTTTTATTTAAAATGCATCTCTGGGTTATTTGTGGGGCATAGGAATTTGTTCATCCCCTCCCCCCCAAAAAAAAATATAGTCCGGCCCCCCACATGGTCTGATGGATGGTGGACCGGCCCACAGCTGAAAAAGGTTGCTGACCCATGTCCTAGTCCAACACTCTAACAGTTACACCATATTGGCTCCCTCTTCCCCAAATTCAAAACTACTTATACATAACCACTATCCATGGCAAAAATAAAATACAAATTTGAAAAAACAAAACATTGAAAAGGGAGTGGGGGAGTTTCCTCTGATTTCCCTCCTTGAAGCTCCAAATATCTGTGCTGGAGGGGTGGGGAACCCTCTGAAATAGCGTGGGAGGTTAGATCAGGGAACTTCTGCTGCAAATGGAAGGACACCTTATAATGCAAGGCAGCACTTGTTTCAGGGGAGAAGAACTGAAGAACAGATCAATTGATCTGTGATGAGGGGCAAGAGTAAAATATTGGCAAAAAAATCTGTATAGAATATACCTACAGCTCTTCTATTTTATTTTGTTTTGAATGGCAATGTAGCGTTAAATATTTCTGAATGGCATTATGCATTTTTGGGATCATTGCAAATATCAGGATGCTGGTGGCTATTTACATGGGAACCCTACAGCTTGGTTTTCCCTGTGTACATATTACTGGCATAAAACGCAGCTAGTTCGTTCTTCTCAATTGGAATGAAAGCAGGTTTGGTACAAATGCATCAAAACGCAGCATTTCATAAGAAATAACAGGGCAGATGCAGGGCAGATATGGTTTGTAGCTGAGATCATGCACACGCTACTTCCCAAACCAGCTGTGGGTGTGCACTGGATACAGAGTAAACAGGAGTGCGTACACAGCTTATGCCTTTGCCAGCACACCTATTTCAGAGCTGTAGGGAACTGTTTGCGCCAGAGCATCTACATGGAGAGGCACCAAATGGAGGCATAGTGTTGCTTGTTCTCATGCAACAGTATATGCTGCATAAGCAATTAAGACTGAAATCCTAAACACACTTACCTAAGAGTAAGTCCCATTGAACTTCTAAGCAAACGTGCATAGGACTGGAACTATAAAAATGAGTTCTGATTCCATCCATGCAGACTGATTCACAAGCTGTTATATTACAATTTGCATTTCTTGTGTCATAGAATCCTAGAATTTGGAAGGGACCACGAGGGTCATCATGTCCCAACAACCTGCAATGCAGGAATCTTTTGCCCAACATGGGACTCAAATTCACCACCCTGAGATTTAGAGTCTCAATCTGTACTGACTGAGCTATCCCAGCGTTGTTACCTTTCTGCTGAAAAATTAAATAAAGATAATTTTTTTAAAAAAAGAAGGATTTAGGAATCTGGTGTAAAGGGAATCCTTATGGCATTTTTCATGTGAATGGGAAAATTTACTGACCAGGTATTTCTGTAGATGATATGAAATTGTCTTTCTGAAGTGGAAACACCTGCACTTTTCAAAATATCCACTAGATGGTACTTTCCTACAAGAAATTTAATTTTAAGAATGTAAGCTGTGCAAAAGCGCTTCCAGTGTTCTCAAACACTTGGGGCAGCTTGGTCTTTCTTACTGTAATCTTAAATGAAATGAAATGCTTTTAAAAAGCCAAGCCTAAATGAGAAGATGCTATCAATTTACAGCTAAGAAATAAATAAAACAAACCTTGAGGTGAGAGGAACCGACAGCATCTCCGTGTGACCAAAAATTGTAGAAATTTCAAAGCAGATTGAAAGATTCTTTCAGTTTATTGAGGGGTGCTTTAATACTATACTATAATGGTCAATCCTTCTGAAATCACATGCCTACTTTGGATGGGCTATCTCCAGTCTAGCACAGAATTATGCACTTAAGCTCATTGATTTTAGAACGCTTAAGGGTACCTATGTGCTGTTTTTTGGCCAGGGATGATGTGAAAGGAATTTAAAGGACAGAGGCTGACTATTTTGTGTATAGCATGGCTTCATATACTGCTGATATTTTTATTATAAATAGCCCTAGGAATTATGTGAAAAACCTGGCATGGTTAGGGCTATGAATGGTGTTTCTGAATATACAAATATACCAACAAGTAGAACAATATGTCAATATGCCAGTAGCTCTAGGAGTCTTGGGAGAATTGTCTTCCCATATATATATACAGGCAACTCCCCATTTATGTGGGGGTTACTTTCTGAGGCACCATGTGTTTAAGTGAAATCGCTTATATTGGGAACACCATTGGAAAAGCTTGCAAACACCACATTCGCTCCCTCCAAGCTCCCACTCTCCACAGGCCTCAATGTTCAGTGCAAGGGCTTGTGGGATTGCACTTCCAAAGGCTTGTGAGATTGCTAGACACTCTTTTAGGGCCTTTTTTTTTTTTTTTTTTTTTTGCCAATTTCAAAGTCACTTCCGGTTCGGCGCAATACATGAGTGCACAGTCACTTGGACGTGCGTAAATTAGTTATTGCCTGTATATGACATGTTAAGGTTGTTGTCACGCTGGAGTTGGCATGGCCACCAACTGTTCTGAAGGTTCTCCTGGCACCACCACCCCAGAGCCAAATTGGGCTGTATATGAAGCAGGTACCATAAAGAAGGCTGATCGCCGAAGAATTGATGCTTTTGAATTATGGTGCTGGAGGAGACTCTTGAGAGTCCCATGGACTGCAAG
Source organism: Podarcis tiliguerta (assembly GCF_965153285.1). Lineage (NCBI taxonomy): Eukaryota > Metazoa > Chordata > Lepidosauria > Squamata > Lacertidae > Podarcis > Podarcis tiliguerta. The sequence continues at coordinate 42,174,946 of NC_139534.1, forward strand.
AAGATCAAACGCATCCATCCTTAAGGAAATTAGCCCTGAGTGCTCACTGGAAGGACAGATCCTGAAGCTGAGGCTCCAATACTTTGGCCACCTCATGAGAAGAGAAGACTCCCTGGAAAAGACCCTGATGTTGGGAAAGATGGAGGGCACTAGGAGAAGGGGACGACAGAGGACAAGATGGTTGGACGGTGTTCTCGAAGCTACCAGCATGAGTCTGACCAAACTGCGGGAGACAGTGGAAGACAGAAGTGCCTGGCGTGCTCTGGTCCATGGGGTCACGAAGAGTCGGACACAACTGAATGACTAAACAACAACAACATGAAGCAGGTGGGAGAAGAGGAAAAAGCAGAAGTCCTTGTGCAGAGTTTCTGCTGACGGGACTCAATAGTTTTCCCTTCGTCAGCATTTCAGTGTAAATTTCTCCAAATTTACACATTTGTATGCATTTCTGCTTAAGGGACGTTTTTGCAAATATAATCAATTTTTGTATGTTATTTTCAGTAATATATGCATTCTTATGCACATTTTACCAAAAAGTGTATTCATTCTTGGTACACATTACTTGGCTGGAGAGCTGCATCGCAAAATTCAGAGAAGTTCAAATTTCAAAGGATGGCTGTGTTTCAGTGTGTGTGTTGTTTTGGAAAACAACAGGTGAGTTTGGTTTGCATTTAAATGTGAACAGGGGAGGCAGCAGTGCCAGGCTAGGGCCCAGGTTGCTTCCTGGCTTAGGTGACCCATTCCCACCTTCTTTCTGTACTTGGTAGGAAACAAGGTGGATGCATGCCCAACAATGGCAATGGAGACTACATCAGAGTTTGGGGGAATGTGCCCCTTGTACCAACAGCTGCCCCAGTTGGTGAGGCTTGTGCCATGCTTTAGAACTGCCTGTTTCTGTCTGCTGGGTTGGATGGTACCTGGAATTGAAACTCCTCCCCCCTCGCAGCACAGAGAATAACTAAAAATCAAGTTCCTTTGATTCTAGATCCCCAGCTGACGATCGGTACCATTGAAAGCACATTCCCCAGTACTTCCCCTCCTGCCTTTTGGAGCGTGCAAGGCTACATGTGTGCTGAGCAACAGGAAAACAAGTGAAGGAATTGGGAATAGAACAAGCAGGAGCATTTAATTGCTTTGTTTTCATATTAGATTAAAAGGATAGTGCAATTTCCAGGTCATAACCAGACAACCCTTAACTTAAGGATGCCAGTGGAAAGGCAGAACATGACTACAGTGGTACCTCGGGTTACAAACTTAATTTGTTCTGGAGGTCCATTCTTAACCCGTAACCGTTCTTAACCTGAGGTGTGTTTTTACTAATGGGGCCTCCTGCTGCTGGCGCACCGCCGGCACGTGATTTCCATTCTCATCTTGAGGCAAAGTTTGTAACCCGAGGTACTACTTCTGGGTTAGCAGAGCATTTGTAACCCGAGGTGTTTGTAACCTGAGGTACCACTGTAATGTGAAATAGTTCCCTTTTGTGTACAATACAGTAGTGGCTCTCATCGACTAGGACTTGCTAGCATTTTGCATGAAGCATCAAAGTCTTGCGGTACTGCCTTCTAATCTCTTTTGGCATTTTTCATATTAGAATGTCAGGTGGATCAACGTAGCAGTTTCAACTGCAAAGCCATAGACTTTCTGTTCAGAAGGTTGTTTGGCAGCCATCAGTTTTCAATCTCTTTCTTTTTTTATTTGGGGGCCTTTGACAACTTTGAAAGATAGGAACTTAATAGCTGTCCTTCGTACCATGGAATGTAGATCACTTGTCATTTCAACTACAGGAAGATTATAAACCTCAGTACATTTTATCAGTAGAGTGGTCCTTGATACGTCAGGCTCTGGATAAAGAGGCAGCACCACAAAGTGGCATATAGAACACATAAAACAAACTGAATTAAGTTTTATATAGTGACATTTTATTTATCTTAATAAAAACTCAAAATTGCCTGAGAAGCAGTGCTTGGAACTAAACAAAGCACATAAAATCGCCCTTTTAAAGTCTGTAAACTTTAAATTATTCTGAACTTGTAAGCAGGGAAAATTCACGCAAAATGAAAGGCAAGCTTCCTTGTTGATAACCGGCCTGTGAAGCACTGTGGTCTGTGTAATTATCAAGCCAGAGGCTACAATGATTCTGATAATCACTTAACTTTCCTATTAAATTACAGCACTGCAATTTTATGGCAAGCATTAAAAGTCAAGTGTTCACCTGTTGACCATGCTTTTGAATGATTGGATAATTAATCTCATTATACAGTGCTGTTTCTCCATTGTCCCTGTCTTGCAGATATTCTCCACTGGTGGCAAGAGATGTACTCCGATTGTCGTCAGGGACACATGCAAACTGAAAATTAGGTCCAGACCAAAAAAACAAACAAACCCAAACACATCCTCTTCCCCTCTACTATAGGTAGGGTTTTATGCAAAGGCCTGTCATGATTAAATTATACTAAACTTGATTTGTTAATGCCTTTTAAAAACAATCCAATTGAGTAAATCCTATGATCAGCCTTTGGAGGAATATGATCGAAATTAAAGATGCAGGATAGTTTGGCTGCAGCCCAACAGAGTTGATAGGCATTTAAACCAATTGAAACCAATGGTCTTAAGCTTGCTAAACTCTTCATTGGATTGAAATGTAGAATATGGTAAATCTTCCTTGATATCCAACCCAGTGTGTGGGGCAAATCCCCCACTAGATGATTTTTGTATTTGTGAATTAAAAAAGAAATATACTTTCTAAAAGGCCTTCTGGTTACTACTCTAGTTGTATTCTCAGGACGGTTGTTTCAGTATTTGCATTGCCATCCAACTGTGTTTGCTTCAAGCTAAATGAAATTGAAGAAGAAAACATCTTTTGCAGCAGCTGTTCTAGGGAACCACCAGTTGCGCCCCTTGATCCAATAAATCACTTTTAAAAACACACATGCTGCGCTCAGCTCTGTATGTATCTAAGCATGAGATACATTAGTTACGCACCTTACCATTGACCAGAAATGATGCCACATGTACCCGTAGATACGTTGATTACGTATTCTTGACAAATTTACTAAAGGGGCCCGGTCATTTCTAAACAAGAGTATTGTGCTGTGATCTACAACAGTGTGGCAGCATTAGAAGGGCTCAAAAATAGCTAGACGCTGGAAGCCAACTTTCCTTTGGTGTCCCATTTATCTTAGCCATAGTGGCGCTTTTCAAAAGTATGTGTCAAAGAGAGAGAGAAAAAATGGCCTTTTGAATTCTGGTCTGAGCCAAGCATTCGTCTCCCCCATCTTCTTCGTGTACATTGTCATGTTTTGAGTACACTGCTTTAGGCTCTTTCCTAATGAAAATTCCTGCTGCTATCAGCATGTTAAGTCACTTCCAGGCAATGAGTTACCAAAGAGAGATAAGTTGTGTTGCCCACTCTCTTAAAGCAGGTATTGAATTGTGGGCTATGTGGATTGAATTGTGGTGGATAGTGAGTATTTCACTAGTAGATAGGTTGGTCTCAAAGTACTTGAATTCCAGATGAACCCTGGGGTTCCATTGAAACCCTTCACATTCCATGGGAAAAATGCTTTTGAGAGCTGAATGACTTTTTCAGAATGGTACACAATTTCAGCGGGTGGGTGGGATGCAGCTGCCTTCTCTTTGTACAATGGAGTCTTTGGATTCTGGCTAGCACTCTTAGTATTGGTGGTTTTTATTTCGCAGTTGGTGAAATTAAATGAATTAAAATTAATTAAAATGTTGCCGTGATCACACAAAGTGCTATTGACAAGGCTCTCTCTCTTTTTTAAAGTAATTACATCAGGGATTGTCAACCTGTGGCTCCAACTCCCATCAACACCCCACAGGGCCAGTGGACAAGGATGATAGGAGTTGTAGTCTAGCAACACCTGGAGGAACACAGGTTCCCCATCCCTGTTATGGTTATTGTGTATTATTTATTAAATTTATATACTGCTGTTCATCAAGAGATCGCATGCACTATTAGCGTTCTAGAGAAATTTGCACAATTCTATTGGTCCTGACATTTCCCACTCTTAATAGGCTACATACATATTTTGCAATCAGGTACGTATACCTGCAGACAAAATTAGCATATTACATTTTAATATTGTACAAAGCATTACTACTACCAATGCCACCGTAGGAAATTTATCCAGTAGGACCCACTGCGTGCTGGTAAAGTAGTAAATTTTCAAGTGTATGCATGTTATTGTAAATCTCCTTCTAATCTGACAGGATGTCATAGCCTTCTGTTTCTGTAATATAATGGGGCAGATGACGTGGCTGAGCTATGTAGAGAGGAATGTGTCCGTTAAGCAAGGAAGGAGTGGGGAGGAAGCACATTGATCAGTTCCATTTATCAGGCTCCTTGTAGCCGTCAACCATTTGATTAAAAGAATAATAAAATAAATGGCAATGGAAAGACGTTTTGCTTGGTGCTTGTCATCTGGCTACCACAGAGTAAAAGAAAACAACCCATAATGCATTTTATCGGCAAATCCCCTTATCAGCAGCATGCAGTTGCCAAATTGGATGAGAACTCCTTTTTTTGTGAGTACCCTAAGGCACGGGGGAAAATTAATAACTCACAAGAAGGAGGGATCTACTAAGTGAAACAATTTTATTTGGGGGCTTGCATATCCCAGCTGTTGCTCACCACAGGTCCATCGGCTGGAGGTGGTGCTCAGTGCAGTTCTAATGATAAGGTGCTCTGTGGGGGCATTTTATCTGAAAGGTACGGGGAGCGTGACACACATCTTGTTAATTATTTCTCACAACATCCCAATGGGGTAGGAACGATTTCATTTTCTCAATGCTGAGTATGAGTTCAACTGAGTCACACAGAAAGAGAGTTATTTATGCAAAGTTATACTCAGGGCTGGAAACTAGTTGTATTTTCATCTCAGGACCAAAGAAGTAAGCCAACCCGTATATATTTGTGTGTGAAAGTTCCACTCTCTCATGTTGCCATAAAACTAGTGTTGGGATGTACTTTTAATTGATAGTGTTATGAAGAACAATCCATTGTTTCTATTTTAATGACAAATCTGAGGAAAGAGTAACATTTTGTTAAATAGCATAGTTCCATAATTTGCATAATAGCACAGTTCCCAACATGTCATCGGCCTATCACATGTGGCAGCCACACTCTGGACCTTGTTTTCTCAACTGGGCAGCAGGAGGGTAATCTGAAAGTAGGGTGGTGGTGGTGATGGTATTGACATCAGTCCCTTGTCATGATCAGATCAGTTCCTGTTAAGATTTAGGCTTTCAGCACCTTTCCCCCTCTATTAGGAACTATTAGGATGGTCTGCCCTTGGAGGCTGGTTGATCCAATTGGTTTCCAGATGGCTCTGGAGGATTTTCCTGCTGATAGGACTGGTGCTTCTGTTGAAGTCCTGGCTAACCTCTGGAATATTGGAATGGCTCAGGTCATTGACATGGTTGCTCTACTTTGTGGAGCCTGCTTGGCTCCCTGGTATGCTCTAGACTAGAGCTTAGGGGGAGGAAACAAGATGCGAGACAGCTTGAACATTGAGTTGAGGAAAACTCCAGTAAAATGCTGGTGAGGGCTCATCACTGAACCTACCTAGTGGCAGTGAAGGCAGCATAGAAGGAATACTTTGATGTTTCCAATGCTATTTTCTAGGGGGGAAAAGAAGTGCCTTAACTCACCATGAAAGCCTCCCTTGTTCTCTTATAATGGCAATGGCAACCACTTGAGAGGTGCCGGAATTGAGTTCCATTAAGTTCTGGCTGAACAAAAGCCCTGGCTATCTCCATAGCATCTTCATTGTGCTATGCAGAAGAGCCTTTCTGGGAAGCGTGGGGCCTTTTATAGTCTGGCCCAAACTGGCGGTAGCTCTCAGTGACTTGTTTGCAAAGCATTTTGAGGATAAAATTGCTTAGATCTGCTGGGACCTTGACTCCACTGATACGGCAGATGAATCTCGAGAGGTGTCTAGGGCATTGTCTAGTCATGCTGTGTTGGATGAGTTTCAGTTAGTAAGGCTCGAGGACAAGGACAAGGTGTCTGGATCGGTCAAGGCAACCCCTTGCCCTCTGGACCCTTGCCCCTCTTGGCTGATATAATAGGCAGGGAAGGGACAGCTAGCTAGGAGGAAGGCGAAAGTTAATAGCTGTATTGGTGCAAACGTAATATATAATTCATAGTGAGGGCATGATCCGTTTTGTTTTGTTTTTTGTTCTTATAGAGGTATGCTAACTCAGTAAGCAGTGGCACCTTCATCTCTAAATATAATCAACTGCTATGCAGTGATTTATTTGAAAGTAAGGAACCTGATAAGGCATCCTGGGAATGACAGAATGGGATGCAGTAATTAGCTAGGAGTTATTGTTTTGCTATCTTTGATTCTGCCTTATCTGTTCATTTCAATGGTGCCTGGGTGGAAAGGTTAATAAATAAGCAGGCGTTGAAATATTTTCGATATTCTGGTGGCACTTCTATCTCTATTTCATCTAACCTAGTGGAATGTTGCTTTCAGGCTTTTTGAAATGAATGGTGTATGGGATATTAGACAGTGAGCGGAATATAGTTTGAGGCTGGTACTACTGGCACTGTGCTGAGCACTTTTAACTACTTTGACCGCTCTCATACTGATTCCAGAGGGCTTGATTCCAAAAGCCTCATCTCACTGTGTATTTTTTGGCATCAGTTCATGCAGAGGCACAGCCTGCCTTGCCTGCCTGCCTTGTATCTTTAATACCAAAGCAAAGTAAAAAAATTACAATGGGCGGAAAGATGATATTTGATTAGATCATCTAGCCTAACCTGTTGGCCTGGGGCAAGATCTTCCACGATCAAATCTTCTTAAAAGATTAGAGCATATCATGCTGATAATGTGTCTCACAAACAGATAGAAGAGGGAACAAGGTCCACAGTGTCAAAGGCCCTCACAGAGAAAATATAATTGAGTAAACAGATGCCTCAAGCTGAAAGAGATGAAAATCCCTTTGGGTAATTGGTCAGAATGACAAGGGAGGAAAATTCTTTTCCTACACAAATGTGGCAGTGATTTAGACCCAACTGCCAAGACTTTTTAATGGAAAATATCATTAGTGCCCTACCATTAAATCCCCTTTTTCTGTTATCTGAGCTTTTCAGAAGAGGAAGAAAAAAGTCAGCCAGAAAAGAAGATTCTCCCAGACCTGAATAAGCTATTACTGCATTTCCACCTCCCGATGGCCACCTTTTGCAGCTAAATTCATTCAAGCAATTTTAGTACTTTGATATCAGGCTCACCATCAAGTGTCCTTTTAATTTAAACATTAAGTATGCTGGCACTTATAATTAAGTTGATTTCAGGCACAGCAGACTGCAGGGGAAAGTGTTCAGCAATGCATTTACACTTTATCCAAACATATCCAAGACGTTTGACGATCCATTCTATCATCAAAGCATATCTGAAGATCAGAGTAAGTACCTGAAGCAGAAAGTGGCACCAGTGATGCATCTTTTCTTTAATGAAAGACATTGAATGGAAATGCCTTGAAGTGGAAAATACATGCATAAATCTGTTAAATAGAACTGGTCTTCAAAAATAAATTAAAAGTAGAAAAAGAAAAAGAATTGCATTTTATGTACATGCTTCTTCCAGTCAAAGGAACATAGGAAGCCTCTGGAAGAGGCAAGTGTGGCCAACATTTCACAAATATACTGAATACTGTACAGATTCACCTTTTCCACTGAACTTTTCATCAACAGATAGTGGAGTAAAGTATTGAGTTACCAAGTACTGAGATACAATCTCCTATCCAAGCAGCAGGTGGAATAGTGTGTAGTTCTGCTCTCATGTGGCTCCTATCCATTTTCAATAATTATTGAGCTGGACACATTCCTTATGAACTGTGTCCTTAAAGAACAGCAACTCCATTGTTGGAATCTTCCATCACAAGGTACCACTGCGGTGACAGGTCTATTAAAGCTTAACTGGCCCTGTTAAAAGGCCAGTGCTTGTGTCTGAAAATGTCATATTGAACATAAATTTCAGAAGCAAGGACATTTATTTATTGTATTGAATTTCCTTGCTTATCCAACCCCAAGAGTTTGGGGGTGGGCAATAATTTCAAAGCACTTTGGATCATATCTCTTCTGTACCAGCTTAGCACAGGTCATGAAAAGCCAAATCAAATGTCTCGTAAAGTGATGTGGGAAGGGTACGATATAGCTTGGGGTTTCTTGTGCTAGGTTCACTTCTTTCCAAAGGCGTATGTGGTTATGAACAGAAAGGCCGAGGCTCAGTGGTTCAGTAGGGTAATTTTGGACACTGGCCCTTAAAGGGGATACCCTCATTTTAGATGGCAATGTGAATGACAAATAGTATCTTTAGGCTAAAGTCTTTATGGCTTTCAAATAATCTAGGATTAAGAGTGAAATGAAACCTGTGCACAACCAACAACAAGCTATAAATCTGATTAACAGAAACCTGAGCTGTACCTCTACACTGGTTTTGCTGTGCCTCTATGCTGTTAGGTAAATGTAAAGGGACCTCTGACCATTAAGTCCAGTCACGGACGACTCTGGGGTTGCGGCGCTCATCTCGCTTTACTGGCCGAAGGAGCTGACATTTGTCGGCAGACAGTTTTTCCGGGTCATGTGGCCATCATGACTAAGCCGCTTCTGGAGAACCAGAGCTGCACACGGAAACACTGTTTACCTTCCCGCCGGAGCGGTACCTATTTATCTACTAGCACTTGATGTGCTTTCGGACTGCTAGGTTGGCAGCTGCCTGTTAATCTCTGCAGAATTTTGGTTCCTCCCTGCTTTGGTTTACAATGCATTATTATTATTATTATTATTATTATTATTATTAATTTCATCAACCTGCAGAAGCAATAAGGAGCTAATTTCTATTCACATCAATTGGGGAGGAGTTGTTCAAAAACTGAGAAGGCAGAAATGCTTCCTCTTTAGCTGACTAGATGACCCAGAGGTGGAGACATTTGAATTGAAAATCAATTCCAGTAAGAGCCATGGAAAAAGATAGTGTCCTCATCCAGGAAACAAATTAAAAAGGGGGGAAAGGTGGCGAGAGCCTTCAGAAGTCTTAAAACTGTCAGAAATATGTGTTTTGTGGTCATAGAATACAAATGACCAGTCGTTTAATAAAAGGGGGTGAGCAAAAAGAGTAGCAGTCTATGTCTCTCCAGATATCACTAGTCTGTATTGTCAAAGTTATTTAGCAATTTTACAGTAAGGATTTCTCAAGTGGAGCACTCTTTCTCAGCCGTTTTATCTATTTCCTATGCACTAAAAGCCATTGCAGTGGGACTCTTTCACCCTAACTCAAGTAGGGAAAATTATCATCACTTAACTGAAACAAAGAATTAAAAGACAGTACTTTAGTTGCTATCCAAATCAGAGTGTTTGAGAGACTTCATTTCCTGGTGCTATGAACCATATGAAGGATATGTATAAGATGCATGTGTATATTAATTATTCAGATTTCAAAATGTTTCCTCTAACACTTTTGGTACATTATTTTCACTAATGCATGCATTCATGGACATTTTACTCTAGCATATGCATTTTTGCACACATTTCTCGCCAGGTGATCTGCACTGCAAAGTTTGGAGAGCTGCAAATTTTGAAGGATGGCTGTGTTCTAGTTCTCAGATTGTTTCAAACAATTAAGTAGTCACACCTTTAAATGTGAATCCCCCCCCCCCCCCAAATCCCCAGTGTTCACATGACATTGCGGCACAAAAATGCCATTCCGCCCTGCCTCCATTTAAACTGAATTTACCATTGCTAAGGGAAATCCAAGATTTAAAACAAAACAAAACATGCTGTTAGAAACCTGTCTGCAATATCATAATGGTCCAGTTGCAGTATTAAGACCCCATCTGGAAGCTCTCTTACTTCTATATAGTTTTCTTATCATCAAATATAGAACATTAGGCATTTATCTAGACAACACTTTAAACAAAGCAGCAATGGATGGTTCAAGTTTCAGGTTATAACACAAGAATAACCTTTCACTTCCCTTGCTTTGAAATTCACTGTCTCTACCTTGTTATAATACTAACCTGCTTGAACTTTAGAAATAATTCTTTCTTGTTTTTGTTAATTAGCTAGCATCGTTGCCAACTTCAGTCTTATCTGAGCCATTGTTCTGCTCTATTAATCCTTTCAAGAGAGAAAGATAGAGATTGGAGTGGGCACCTCTAATCTTGTTAAGGCTTCAAAACACTAAATCAAAAAGTAAATAGATAGCTTAGAGGACAGGGGTGAAAAAGTCAGCAGGTTTCTAAATGATAAGTTTACAGCATAAAACGGAAAGAATAAATCTACCAGAATAAAAATGAGTTCACCTAACATTTTAATCGTGTCCCTCTTAATATCAATCCACATCCGTGTGATATTTCCTTTTTGCAAACTTTTATTATTATACAGTATATAATAAAGAAGGCTGATCGCTGAAGAATTGATGCTTTTGAATTATGGTGCTGGAGGAGACTCTTGAGAGTCCCATGGACTGCAAGAAGATCAAACCTATCCATTCTTAAGGAAATCAGCCCTGAGTGCTCACTGGAAGGACAGATCGTGAAGCTGAGGCTCCAATACTTTGGCCACCTCATGAAAAGAGAAGACTCCCTGGAAAAGAACCTGATGCTGGGAAAGATGGGAGGGCACAAGGAGAAGGGAATGACAGAGGATGAGATGGTTGGACAGTGTTCTCGAAGCTACCAGCATGAGTTTGACCAAACTGTGGGAGGCAGCGGAAGACAGGAGTGCCTGGTGTGCTCTGGTCCATGGGGTCACGAAGAGTCGGACACGACTAAACAACTAAACAACAACAATATAATAATATGATGTTATTATATTACATTTGATTATAACATGAAAATTCTAGTTAGTCAGCAAAATCTCATACCCTCTAGCATTTGTCTGATGAAAATAGGGACGTCCTAATTCCATAGTGATAATTTTACTATTTATACCTCGCACATTTTATTGGATTGCCCCAGCCACTCGTACAGCTTCCGACATATATAAAAACATAATAAAACATTAAACCTGAAAAAACCTTCCCTATACAAGATTGCCTTCAGATGGCTTGTAGGTTGGATAACTCCATACCCTCCAACATTTCTCCAATGGAAACAGGGACATCCTAAGGAAACGTGGGACATTCCGGGATCAAATCAGAAACTCAGGCGGCTTCTCTAAATCCGGGACATCCCTGGAAAATAGGGACAGTTGGCGAGGAAGGGGAAGGACCCTCTAAGGCAGAGGAATCTCTCCTTCCCAACCCCTACAAGTAGGGGTGGATTTTTCCTCCTCACTCCCAACTTGTCTATCTATTTTTTTTTTAAAAAGTTTCTATATTCATTTCTCTTTTGGTTTCAATGGGAGGGTTCTGGTTTTTCCCCATTGTCATGTTCAGTTAGGAAAACCTGGACACCCAAAGCCTTCCTTGTCTCACCCACCAATATATCTTTTTCATACCCTCTTGCTGTCAGCACTTGCGGCGGTGGAGCAATAGCAGTGAAACTGCTGCTGCCGCCACAAGGGTGTCTCTATGCCAGACCTCGTTCTCTTTTTAATCGGTGGAGAGGAGGAGACACCAGATCCAAAGCCCATCGCTCACATTTCCTGGAAGCTTAAGATTTCTCCCTCATATCATTTTTATTCTACATTATTAAAAGGAATGCACTGTGGATTAGATCCCGTCTAACAATGACTGAGGAGCTGCTCATGGGATGCTCACACAAGTGGAAATGAGGACGCATTTTTTGCTGATTGCTCCTTCCCCCTGCAGGTGACCTGTGTCTCCAGAAAAGCATCTCTAGAGAACTGGGTGACCATTTCCTCAAGTGGAAACCTCTGCTGCATATCCATTCTTTCTGTAAATGAAAGGAGCCCCTCCATTCACAAACGTGCTTTCTGGATCCAAATCTATGAATATTAATCTTCTTCTTCTTCTTCTTCTTCTTCCTCCTCCTCCTCCTCTTCTTTTTCTGTACCATATGGAGAACAATTATCCATTCTGATCAAAAGGAATGCATCTGGAAAGCAATTTTTTTTCAATTTAGTGTGCAATTTAAAAGCAATAATCGGCAAAATCTCATTTTCCCTCTTTCCTCGCACCAGAATTCTGAAGTGTCTTTGCATTACTATAGAAGAAATAAAGTCTTGAAACATTAAATCACAGCAGGGGTTGCCCCAGTTTTAGATTAACTCCTCTCAAAGCAATCTAATTTATAACAAAGAAAATATGCAAAAAGTGATTCTTCATGGTGCCAACAAAACACTGTTTGAAAATTAAAGGCCTTCTTCTTATGTAGAAATTGGATCTAAAGTTTCAAGCGTGGTAGACATGAGCAATGATCAGATTCAAAATTATAGTGGACATTTAAGGGCAAGGGAAGTTGTCCACCCATAGTTTCAGGAAGAGATCTGTATCAGTCGTGCTACCTTTTGGCCTGATGGTGTTAGGGATTGAATCTGTAACCATAAATAGGTGCAGTTTGTCACTGAATTGCAGTCCTTTGATGTCAACATTAAAAAGCCATTGCAGGAATGGAGCTGTGGTACAGTTAGGTGATTTTAGACTTTAGGTTTAATGTTCTTATTTCCCTCCCACCCCTTTACAGAGCAATGTGTAATTTCAAAACGTGATAAGCTAGCCATGGGGGCCGTCTTTCTCATTCTGTTGAGCTGGGCCATGGACTTTCCGAGAACAATTCAAAGTGTTGGTGCTGACCTTTAAAGCCCTAAACAGCCTCAGCCCTGTATACCTGAAGGAGCACCTCCACCCCCATCGTTCAGCCCAGACACTGAGGTCCTGCACCAAGGACCTTCTGGCGGTTCCCTCACTGTGAGAAGTGAGGTTACAGGGAACCAGGCAGAGGGCCTTCTCGGTAGTGGCACCCATCCCATGGAACGCCCTCCCATCAGATGTCAAGGAAATAATCAACTATCTGACTTTTAGAAGACATCTGAAGGCAGCCCTGTTTAGGGAAGTTTTTAATGTTTGAAGTTTTATTCTGTTTCTGGTGTTCTGCTGGGAGCCGCCCAGAGTGGCTGGGGAAACCCACCCATCTGGCTGGGGTATAAATAATAAAATTATGATTATGATTTACTTATTAAAGTCCTATTACTGACACCACTGCAATGGAGACCAGGTGCTTCTTCTGGAGAACTGCAGTATTTATATCCATCTTATAGACACGACTTGATCTCCTGTTAAGGCATTCTGCCAATGCATGGTTGGATTCAGCCTCTATCCTGATTGTTTGTTCATCACAATCTCATAAGGAGTCAATATGATTGCACATTGCTATTCAAAGACAGACTGCACCACTGATTGGTATGTTTATAAAAAGGTGAGATTGTCTTTTACACTGGTGCAGCAATCCCTTTAAAGAAAAATGCTGCCACGCATGACACCAGCCACCAACCATGAGGTGTTTGGGTGGCTGGAAGAGATACTTAGGCTTCATCCAAACAGCAGCTTCCTGAGCTATTGGGTTTGTTATTATCAATATTTGTTCATTTATATACCACTTAGTGCCAAAATGCATTTCTAAGCAGCTTGCAAGTATAAAAACCAATTACACCAGTATTTAAATAGAAACATCAATAATTAACACAATGAAACAATCCCACTGAAACAATACGGTAATTAAAGTCAGAGATTTGGGTTGAGAGATCAAGGGAATGCCTGTGTAAACAGGTGCATCTTCAAAAGCCAGCAATATTTTAATGATAAAACTGAAACATCAGAAGGTTTATTTAAATGGCAATCATCTTTCCCTACATTTGATAGAGGAAATCTGTTCCTGCAGGCTGCATGGCTGGTGCTATGTGCTGTGTTCACGATGCAGTTTCCTTTCTGCTGCCTACCTTTCTACATGCAAAAGGATTTGCCTTGTTGTTGAGGCTACTGGATCAGGTGAGACTTTCTACCAGAACAAAAAGGTACCTAGCATCTCAAGTGGCTGGACACTGCTAGAGGGGACAGCTAGTGGCTGTGCATATAAAGAAGACCTGGAAATTCCCAGCGGAGACTAAAATTATAGTGGAGAATATGGCAGGCATCCTACCAGGGCACAAGCAGCCCTAGAAACTCATAATATATAATATTATGTATATAATAAATATGTATATAATAAAGAGAAAGGGCTGGACAGAGTCCTAGTGAGGTCAGATTCAGTTTTCATTTAAAGGCGAGTATATGTAATTCACACTTTCTGAACCAATATACAAACCGAAATGAAGACATGTTTCAAAATTTGCTCTTCAAATTTTGCAGTGCAATTCTCCAACCAAGCAATGTATACAAAAACTCTCACACCAGTATGCATATAAATGCATGCATTCATAAAAGTAACATACAAAATTGCATATTGAGGGAAATTGCCTTAAAATGCATACAAGGCAAAACTACACAGAAGAGTGCATATGTTAGGAGACATTGGCATGGGACCACAATTTAAGGTGTTTTGTGAAGTCAAATTTAAAATTATATATATATATATGAACAGTTATACTTTTTAAAAAAATGGACATCCTATATGCATAATTCTTCAAATCAGAAAATATCCCATCCACATTTACAGACTGGATGCACCCTCATACCACTCCCTTGGCATCTGTTGCCCCTACACACCCTCTAACCCCCCACAAAAATCAGATGGCCTGCAACCCCCTTCCACACCACCTCACAGAGTTCTCTCCTTCAAACTGCACAGCAAGTGGTAGCGATATCAGGATAATCTCACAGTTGTACACTTTGATTCTTAACTTGCCTTCCAGAAGGGCTTGAGAATCAGTGGGTTGTATTCTTTTATAGTCATGGGCCCTGGTGCCATTATTCCAACTTTACTATGCATAATCTGGTCTTGCCCAACAGTTCTGGTCATGCCCTTGCTGTCGCAGTAATGCCAGCTTATTTGTTTGAGAATAAGTTCCACTGAAGTATGTTCTATAGCAGGAGTGGGGAATCCATATCCTACAACTGTCCCGATTTTCCCGAGACATCCCAGAATTACAACTTCTGATTGGATCCCAAAATATCCCATTTTCCACCTCCAGTGCTGTTGTCAAGCTTGGGGAGGAGGATGAGCTTGCAACCAGCATTGGTGCTTGCTGTGGTTCTATGCTTTCGTGTGAGTCAGCTGACTCCCATGAGAGTGTGGCAGTGAAAGACACGTCTCCCAATTTTCTTCAGATGGAGCGTATGGAAACCTGTGGTTCTCTTGATCTTGTTGGAGTCCAGATCCCATCAGCCCCAACTGACATGGCCAGTAGACAGGGATGATTAGAGTTTTGGTCCAGTAACATCTGGAGGGCCACAGGTTCTCTAAAGCTGCTATAAGAACTGTGGGAAAACAAATTCAATCTCTTCTTGCTCGAAGACCATGTAGCTTTGCAACAGTTGGTAAAAAAGAGTACAGAATAATCTACTGGTTTTCTCC
Source organism: Podarcis tiliguerta (assembly GCF_965153285.1). NCBI lineage: Eukaryota > Metazoa > Chordata > Lepidosauria > Squamata > Lacertidae > Podarcis > Podarcis tiliguerta. The sequence continues at coordinate 42,190,390 of NC_139534.1, forward strand.
TTTCCTCCCCCACAATTTGAACATACTGTTCCTGAGTGGCTGCATGGAACCACTTTTAGTAGAGGCAAGATTGCAATTACAGATGGAGGGTAGCACAGTGTCAGCTATCTTAACAGATCCAGTGTTGAAGTTGTAGTAAAGCCCACATTACACAGCCGAAAGACTTAACAGGCTGTAAAAAGAGGTGCATTGTCTATAAAGATTTAGGATTATGGACTGGAGCTTTCCTAAGTGTATTTCAGGATAAAATAAGTGGCTATTAATTATGGCAGTCTGTGTACATTATCTTGTGAGGATGTTCCTAAAACTTCACCTATCAAAACTGGAAGGAGATGATAAGAGCTAGAGTGTTCCACTGATGCCCTGTGCTCTTAAACACTTCTCTTAAGACACTGGGAACTGTCCACCATTGCAAAAATGATGCTGACTTGAGTGGACCATCAGTTTGAGTGAATTGGCTCATTAAATACCTATAAAGCTTCTATGGCTGTCATGTTAGTTCTGCCAATGGCTTATAAAAGGGCTTATAAAATATGAGCTCCATTCCTGTCTGTTCTGTAAGCTATCCATACTCCACCTCTTACCAAACAACAGGCAATAAAGTTTTGGACCAAGTTTAGGTTATTTAACTTAGATCAATTCATATAGGTAGCAGCTGATGCAGAGGGATATGGTAACTGGATTTTGAAGATGAATGCAGTGTACTGGTATGAAGAGAGGTAGTAAAAAAAAAGGTGTATATTAATGAACATAAAGGGGGAACAGCCTTCCCCCTAACTGCTCTTTAATAATGCTTTGGTGTAGACGAGGGATGATAATGTAAGGCCAGCAATTCTTGAATATCAGTTTGTGTCTGGAGAGCAAACCACCCAAAACAGCTCCATTAGTTTCCATGAGACCTGTGCTTGTTTTCTTTTCCAGCATTTTCTCCCTATGAATTCATTTATAATTTAATGCATAATATGCATGTCTAGAAGCCCTCTATATATGCACCCTCTGAACCCACAGGTAAATAGAATGCAATAGATCAGGGGTTCTAAATTGGTGACCCACGGACTTTAGGGGGTCAGTGTAACCCACCCAGGGGTCCATGGCACATATCTGTCAATTCTCTGGGATATCCCATTTTTGGAGCCATGCTATAGCGCATGGGTAGGCAAACTAAGGCCCAGGAGCCGGATCTGGCCCAATCACCTTCTAAATCTGGCTTGCGGACGGTCCAGGAATCAGTGTGTTTTTACATAAGTAGAATGTGTCCTTTTATTTAAAATGCATCTCTGGGTTATTTGTGGGGCATAGGAATTCGTTCATTCCCCCCCCCCCATATATAGTCTGCCCCCCACAAGGTTTGAGGGACAGTGGACCGCCCCCCTGCTGAAAAAGTTTGCTGGCCCCTGCTATAGCCTCTCAAAAGTAGGGGGCCCATGGTCTGGCCTTTGAAAAAACAGGGGGTCCTCAGTACTTAGGTAATTGGGAACCAATGCTTTAGATAGCTCCCCTCCCTTCCAAACTGTGAAAAGTCCCCGAAACACACTGTTTGCAATGTGTTTTATGACGCTAGGACTTTCTGTTCCAGTTTATTTCAGCTCAGCTCAATGAAACTAAAAATACACATTGAATTCAGTTTAGAACAGTCTGACTGACCAGAGGATAATCCCTTCTACACGTTTTGCTATATATTATTCTTCTGAAAAGGATTAGTTGGGATGTTTCTCATAGCATGAGAAGATGAGGTGGTATTTGCCATCAATCAATAGCATTTTGCGGTGAAGTTGCCATTTTTTATTTTAAGAGAAGTGTTTTTAGAAAGTTTAGATAAATGTTCTACGCAGGAGGGTTTAAAAACCAAAACACCACAGGTAAAGAACAGAATGCAGTAATCTAATAACATCAATTTTAACAATCTACATAAAGCTCCCAAACACTGATTACAAAATGAGAAATTACATGATTGAATTATGCACTTGATGGAATTTGGGAACAGAGGCTGTTTCCAGTCCATGAAGGCTTGACTTTGATTCTAATGCAGTGCATGTATGGCGGTAGCTTCATTGTTCTGCTTAGAAATGTTCAAATGACCAAACTTGTGAATATGTGAAAACTTGTATGCATGAGGCAGTATTCCATTTCCAGTGGAGCTTTTATAATGGTAGACATGCCCGGTTAGAAGGTTATTGCCTTGGATCCAGACAAGCTTGCGGAAACAGTGCCCCTGGGACTCTCCCATTGGAAGAAAGGAAAAAAGGCAATCTTTTCCTCCAATTGCTTGGAGGAAAGGGATCAGACTTGATAGCTCAGCTGGTTAGTGTATGGTGCTGATAATGCCAAGGTTGCAGGTTCTAATCCCCATATGGGATAATAGCATATTCCTGCATTTAAGGAACTCTCTGATTTTATTATTCTATGAAACTCTGAATGCAACCAATATGTTCTGTACCATGGTTCTGTACCATCTCTTTTTCTGTATTCTTTATGCTTTGTGAAAGCTCCTGCAAAATAGTGATACATTTATTGTTCAGGATTATTTTTTTTAATAAGACAAAAGTCAAAATGGATCAGGCCAAAGGCCAACTTCCTGTTACCATAATGGCCAAGCTTGCAAGCAGGACCTGAGTGTCTTTTCCAAAGAACGGAGCACAGGCAGTTGTGGCATTGAGGATTATTTCCTAGTATTAGAGCCAAGGAATAAAGTGCTGTAAATCAGAAGTGTATGAAATTCAAGACTTTCTTGCATTATAAAGATCTTATTTTCAAATCTATTTTATTACCCATGGTACTTAGTGATAGAATTCTGCCTTCAGACATGCTGTTAACCAATGCCATAGGCTTAATATATGGGTGTCTTTTTCAAACAAAATCCATCTTAGCTTCTGAACATGTCCATCCTCTCTAATTCTCTAATAGCCTTTTACTGTACAGCTATCCAGATTAACTCAAATACATGATATCTTCAGACCCCATTATGTTTAATTGTATCCGATATGCATTCATCTATTGAAATGCAAGGTACAATGCTACATCCCTGCAAGAAAAGGCTAAGAGCCTAGAGAACAGATGAATTTCAAATTCTAATGGATGCAAATTGATTTAGATGTCACTACAAAGATACTCAAGGCTAATAAAAAAATTACAGAGGATTGGAGAATGACATCCTTGTATATTTTAAAAATGCTGATTTTTTTTTCTTGCGCAAAATCTGGAATGCCAGTTATATCCTTTGCCAGAGGGAAGTCAATGCAATTGGTGGCATGACTTTTACAGTTTTTGCAAAAAGCTATTTGTCATTAAAATGACTTGCTGCCACTTTTCCTTTTCACTTACACTTGTAGTATATTTATTTATTAAATTTGTATATCACCCTTCCTCCGAAGATAGGGCTGCCATACGTCAATCAACAACTTTTGGGGTGTCCTGGTTTTTACTTTTTGAAATATGGCAAGCACATCCAAAGGCGATTCACAACCTGAAAATACATACATAATAAAAACAAGAACAAAAAAAAGCCAATAACCCTCCCCCCCAAACACATTTAAAATGACATGAATGTTAATCACCCCAAGCCAAAGGCCTGGTAAAAGAGAAATGTTTTCACCTGGCGCCTTAAGATATGTAACGAAGGAACCTGGCAAACTTTCCACATACAGGGAGCCACCGCAAAAAAGGCTCTTTCTTGGGTTGCCACCCTCCTGAATTCTTGTGGAGGAGGCACATGAAGAAGCATCTTAGGTAATAATTGCAGGCTTCAGTTCTCATTTACTCTTTTTCTTATTTTCTAACCCATGCTTTAAGGAAGTTTGCTGCTCCTTAAACACATACATTCAAGAACATTGGCTGTTTTGTTGGGCTTAAGAAAAGAAAGAAAAAGAAAGAATCCAAGCCATTTTTTAAAGTAACTTGAAAAACTGCTTTTAAGACATTATGGAGAAGTTGCTTCATGATTTCACAAGGACTTGCCAATCTTCAAATTACTCTTCACATGCAAACACCAAGAATTAGTTCTCCCTCTAAGAGAATAGATATTATAGTGCCTCTGGTGTACCAAATATATCGTGATGTGGATATGCTTGATTAAGGCTCAGAAACCAAAGGTGGAGAGGGAGTATTTATGGGGGCAGTCATCCTTCATCCCACTTTTGCCATCTAATTCCCAATTAGGTTTCCAGGTAGTAATTTTTATAGAAAGCCATCTCTAAGTTCTGCCTGACAGTAGTATTTATTCTTTGTAGGTAGGTGTCATGGGTGCCTAAGGCTCACTTTGCCCATCATAGTAAACCATAGTTTGAAACAAAACATGGAGACCCCTTCCTGACTCCTGCTGCACTCCAGACAAAACTAGAAGAAGAAGAAGAAGAAGAAGAAGAAGAAGAAGAAGAAGAAGAAGAAGTGTTTGGATTTGATATCGCGCCTTTCACTCACCTTCAGGAGTCTCAAAGCGGCTAACATTCTCCTTTCCCTTCCTCCCCCACAACAAACACTCTGTGAGGTGAGTCGGGCTGAGAGACTTCAAAGAAGTGTGACTGGCCCAAGGTCACCCAGCAGCTGCATATGGAGGAGTAGGGAAGTGAACCCGGTTCCCCAGATTACGAGTCCACCGCTCCTAACCACTACACCACACTAGCCAGAATCATGTCATCTGAATTTAGGCTAGTGGTCTGTTTACCCAATACAAACTATGGGCGGTGAGCCAAGAACAAATCTTGGTTACTACTGCTCAGGGTTTGTTTGGGAGAAGCAAACAAAAAGCCTGGGTTCAAATTATTCAAGAAACCAAATTATGGCTTGCTTTGAATGTGGTGTGGCAGCAGGAGTGCAGGAGAAGGGATGTGCAAACATGAACTAGCACTCAGCAGCGGAGCAAGCCAATTGGGTGCCTGGGGCCAGCTGCCCACCTGTCGGGGCGGGACCAGCCACCCATGGGGCAGGGCCAGCCAAGGGCAGGGCTAGCTGGGGCGGACGCTCCATGGGGCCTCCAGAGTCTGCCTACCTCCTCCCATTCAGCAGCCCTAAAGCTGACGGGGAGGCAGCGGGCAAACTGTTTGGGGCAGCGCGGAGCCTGTGAGCACTCAAGCCACAACATCACTCCCAGGAGAGATGCGTGGTTCAGCCGCGCTGCAGGCCCCATAGTGAGTACCGCCCAGCATTTTGTCATCCATCTCAGTGGTAACACCTAGGGTGGACCACTCCCACCGCCCCCTTCCTCTGCCCCTGCTAGCACTCTGCCTGTTCATATTAAAACCTAGCTTGGTTTTAAACTATGGTTTGGTGTGATTATTTAATGTGTCATTAAAACAGTGAGAAAAGTTCAGTCATAATATTTTAAGTATGAAACATTAGCACTTTTTTAAAAAATCCCCCCTTCTTCCCTTCTAAAATTCATCTTCTGTCATAGCTTTGAACCTATTCCTTCTAGCCTGAATTAGGGAACAGGGGACGCTTTTACTGCTTCAATTATACAAATTTTATTTTCAAGCAACAGCTGTGTGAAATCATCTGGAGAGAGATTGCTTTGACTTGGAAATAACACCGTTTACATTATTACAGAAGAAATATTCTAGAAAGCCCTTTACAAAAATAAAAGAAATGCAATGCAACGTAAAATATTAAAAATCTCTGTAGGGCATGCACGGCAACTTTGATGCAGTTTCATGTTAATTGGAAATAGCCTCTCAAAATCCTCCCCCCTTTTAGCGGATGCCAAAATGGTTGGGTGGAACCATTTCAATGAATATTCTCCAGGAGGAAGAAGAATTCTCGAAGATTTCCTTGACGGGCAGGGCTTATCATTCGCGGCGGCAGCAACACACCTTTCCTTGCTGTTCTCTCAGTTCATCTGATTTCTGTCATTCTATGGCATTCTGTTTGTATGTAGTGTTAATACATAGAAGATAGAAGTTGAAGTGGTGAAAACCTAGACACCAATCTTCATACAAATACACAAATGAGTCGGGATACAAATCTTCTGAGTTTGCATCAAGAATAAGGATATTTCGGGGCTCCTCCTGAACAGCAGGAGCTGCCTTATACTGCCTCGGTCCTCCCTGCTTCTCCTAGTGGAACCTTCTACTCAGTCAGGAACCTTCTGTAGATGGAAGCAGCCCACCTATGCACAGAGGGCAAAGTCTGGTTCTAACCCATAGTGCTCTTTGCTTCTCACAATTGGTACACATCCTTGGGATATTTTGCTTCTTTTGCTGCTCCAGTTTCACCATCAAGCTTTCATTTTCTCCTGCCACTAGGTATTCATGCAGAAAGTTTATTGAGTATGTAAGTGTCACTTTTAACTAAGTCGGTGCTGTGGCCACAGCAGACCCAGGGGATTGAACTGCTATGTGTAAAAATGCCTGTATAATCTCCTTTTCACAGGAGTTACAGATTCTCTTCAAGGACATTAAGCATTTAAGTGAAACCATGCAACGCTTGGCACATACACTTTAGTAATCTTCTGTTATATGATAGATGACTCCAGTAATGTCAGGTCACTGAACTTTATATAGCGTATGCACATTTGCGATTAAAATAAGTAAGTAATCACTGTGGATATGGAATTATCCACGGGCAAGGATAATTTCTTGCATGGGAGAAGCAGGCCTACTGAGTGCTGCAACAGGCATTAATGGGGATGTAATTCTGTTAGTTCTTTGCTGTGTGAATTAATTTGGCAAGAAGACTTGGGAAGAAAACACTCACCTTGTGTAAAGAAGAGCTCCAATTTGACAAGGCCCTGCAATAAATATTTAGTACACATAATCCACTGTGTCTCATTCCTTTTGCTTTAATTGGTGGCAAGAAATATGTTGCTTGTTGTGGTTTATTGCTGCTGTGATATTTTACCATGTCGCTTCTTACTGCTTAACTGTCTTCATTTTAGTAATAAGAGATGCAATTCAGCCAAGGTTAAGCACTTCAGTGGGAGAAATCCAAGCATGCACCTTACTTTTCCTTTGCAACCAGGGAGATCTAAGAACACTTAACTGTGACCTGATTATTCCAAGATTGTGACACTACCTGGCCCAACGATGGATAGGGGAGAAATTTGAGTCAGTTCTCTTTTAGAAATGACCTTACTGAATTTGTACTTTTTGAATCAGTAAGCAAACTGAAACCCAGCCATTCTTTGAAATGCACAGTTTTCTGAATTTTGCAACGCATTTCTCCAGCCAAGTAACAAGAAACTTAGTTGATCTCTAAGGTGCTACTGGAAGGAATTTTTTTATTTTGTTTCGACTACGGCAGACCAAGACGGCTACCTACCTGTAACTATCAGTGTGTATATCAGTGAAAATAGCGCATACAGTAATGCACAAGCGCATACAGTAATGCACAATGTATCATATTATATCTGTATATCATCTAGTGATATCTTATGTGAAAGTGTAGTTTATAAATATTTGAATACATAAGTAAAGGCTATTAGGGGAAATTGTTTTGCAAAAAATATCTTTATTAGGAAAAACTGCATACAAAAATATGTATGCTGGAATAAATTCACACTAATATACTGCTGAATTTTCATGAGGACTTTTTAAAAAATGTAAACTGATATAGAAATGTGGAAAACTGAATATTTATTACTATTATTACTATTATTTATTGAATTTATATACTGCCCTATACCCGGAGGTCTCAGGGCGGTTCACAAAAAAGATCAACATAAAAAAACACAATATATATATATATATAATCAAAATAAAAACAACCACTCAATAACACCCCCCCCCCCCAAAAAAGAAGCACATTTTAAAAGGGTATAGGACGTCAATCAGATCAACCAAAGATTGTGTTGAATATAAGATTGGGAAAAGGAGAAGCAGATATTGATTGATTTGCCCTTCCCTATGCCCCTGCCTTGATGTTCTAGAGAAGCATCGGAATAGACCTTGAAGCAAATACTTAAATGGTCTGCAACAGAATAATAGATTACACAAACTTTCCCACACTAAAGCCATTTTGTGTTGCTGAGGCATGGCTATGATATACGAGCTGCGGCTTCACACAGGATTTAACTCTGGCTCCATTTAGTATATACCCATTTTAATTGCATTATGCAAGAGTGGCCAAGGTGGTGTCTTCCAGATGTCGATGGGCCAGTTTCCAACAGTCCCAGCCACCAGAACCAATAGTCAGGGATGGTGGGAGCTGCAATGCTTGTCCTCACATCAGTGGCAAGGTGCTCTTGAATTAATCCTTTCCCGAAATGGTTTCACACACCTTTTACTGGATTGCCTTTCTAATATCACAACTTTGATTTATATATTTTATTTTTAAAAAACTACACATTTCTGTGTGGATTGTTAAGGATTTCCCCTTTAACATCTGCACAGGAACAGTCTGGTACAGACTTAATCCCAGCCCTGTCTAGAACTGAGATGGACCAGATTTCAACAGGTCCGTCCATCCCTGTTTGAGAGCTGTGGATCAGGCAACTTCAGACAGTAAATCTGCAAAGTTCAAATTCCCTGCAGCTTGTCAGCTCTGGGGTCAGTTGCATGGCATGTCACAGAAAGAAAGGCAGCCATAAATGCTTTGCAGCATGTCAGCTCTTAAAAGATATGAGCTATAACATTTCTGTGCTGCTGAAAGCTTGGGGAAATAATAAAAATATAAAGATTTAATCTTAAAATATATTTGCCAAGCAGACAGATCTTCCTACTTGCAATGCCAACTCCAGACTGAGAGCCTGATGTCTTACTATTGTTGGAAACAGGTTTTTTTTTGTGCCAGCTGGAAAGAGACTGGAAACTAGAGCCACCTGCCCTGATATTCTTATTACTATTTGGAGGGGACAGCTTTGAGAAATGTCCTGAGGTTGGGGCAGAGCTTCTAGATATTTAAAATAAAATAATATAGAACCATCATAATACCTCAGGTTAAGTACTTAATTCGTTCCGGAGGTCTTAACCTGAAACTGTTCTTAACCTGAAGCACCACTTTAGCTAATGGGGGCCTCCTGCTGCTGCCGTGCCGCCGGACCACAATTTCTGTTCTCATCCTGAAGCAAAGTTCTTAACACGAGGTACTATTTCTGGGTTAGAGGAGTCTGTAACCTGAAGCGTATGTAACCCAAGGTACCACTGTAATCCTAATTGAAAGCAGAATAAGATAAACTGGTAAGTTTATGAAAATTCATTAGTATTTCAGTGTGAATTTACCCTAATATACACGTTGTATGCATTTTTGCTGAATACACTTTTTGCAAAGCAATTTTCCCTAATGTAATGCATTTTAATATGTTATTTTCATGAATATCTGCATTTTAATGCACACTTTACCCTAAAATATGCAGGGTCTTTCTCTGTGTGTTACACATTGCTTGTCTTGAGAACTGCATTGCAAAATTCTGAGAAGTTGCAGCTATAAGACATTTCCATACTTAGGCTGCATTCAGATGACCCTTCCCCCCCATCTTCTCAATGTTACCTGTCAATTTTTGCATTTTATATGACTTTTCACATGACATGAAAGCCATTCTGGAAATCTAATGGAATCCAGCAGAAGTTTAGTGCTCATGTTTTTGCAGAAAAGAATCCATTTGCGTTAACTGTGGAAATCATGGAAGTTCTGGGTTGCAATTTCTCCACAACTTTCATGATCACCCCACCACTAACATGATGAAATTTGGGGTAGTATCCTAGCATATAGTTTTTGTCCACTGTTTAAAATTTATAGCAATCAAAATGCCATAATTCTATCAGGACAGACGCACTAACATTTATAACTAATGCAATAACACCCCCCATCTGAATGCAGCCTCAGAAAGAGATCCAGAATATCTAAAGAATATGCAGTACAATCCTATTCAGGAATGTGCCATACTGTTTTCAATAGGACTTACTCCCTAGTAAAAGTATTTCAAATTTCAGCCAAAAGATGCTTTGGCGGTCGATTGACTCCAGCTATTAGGAATAAGCAGGGCCCCCATCCATCTTGGTTCTACCATTGCTTCACAGCACACTGGGGGAGGGATCACTTTGTGGTAGTCCAATCACCCGTGTCTCATTTTGTAAAAGTTGCTGAAACTTATTGGCTCAACTCCTCCTTCCTTCTCCCCCCTTTCCCCTTTTCTCTTATTCCCTCCTGTTCGAAAACTGGAGGCTTGCCCAGCGCTTGCAGGCCCTTTGAACAATTCCATAAATCACACGGAGATGCTTCACGGCCTGGGGCAGCATTTGCAGCATGGTTAATTCAATATTCGAAACCAGTTCTACATCATGGAAAATTCAATCTATCCATTCCTTGCAGCTTGCAAGTAAAACATGGTGTGGGGGCATCACTAGAATTTTATTCAAGGGACATATTCCCATTAACATTTTCCCACAAAGGAAGAAAGAATTTGGCTTGAATGCCGCTCATCTACATTAAGTAATAAAAGGGGTGGGGGGAATAAAACAAAGCCCACAAAAGAATATAACAGATGCCTAATACCCACCTGTAATTCAAACAAAGAAATCTGGCAGGTTTGGGGAATAATAATAATAATAATAATAATAATAAATGTGTGTAAATTTGGAACACCACTACAGTGGCACCTCGGGATGCGAACGGGATCCGTTCTGGAGCCCTGTTCACATCCAGAAGCAAATGTAACTAGTGACGGCATGTCTGTGCACGCACGTGTTGTTTTTCGCTGCTTCTGCACATGGGCGTGACGTCATTTTGAGCACCTGCGCATGCATGAGCGACGAAACCCGGAAGTAATGCGTTCCGTTACTTCTGGGTTGCCGTGGAGTGCAACTCAAACGCGCTCAACATGAAGCATATTCAACCCGAGGTATGACTGTATTTTTTGTCCTGTGAAACCTTCTGGGGAGAAACACTTCAGGTTTTGATAGACCTCAGGTCAATCACATCCGTCTAATTCAAGAGTGAGGAACCTATGGAACTCTATATATGTTTGGACTGCAACTCCCATCATGGCTGACTGTGCTGGCTGGGATCGATGGGAGGTGTAGTTCAGCAACATCTTTAAAGCCCCACAATGGCTACTCCTGACGCAAGACATCAATTTGCTGCTCAGCTTCATCATCAGCTTGATGTCTGTGTTCTACGAAAATGTATTATTTTCTCCCTACATTCATAGATACGTCCACTGAAATACATCAGCAGTTCTAGTTATGTGTATTAGCTCCTTTGGGATCAATATGGCAGCAACACTCTGAACTTCCAAAGTATTATACATTTGTCAAAGCTGCAGCACTCAGGCTTTGCAAAGTATATTCTTCTTGACCATATTCAACTGCGAATTTGTTTTAATAGCTGTATGGTTTAGCTGAGCAATTTTCATTATTTTACGGAAATGCTGAGCACAGCAAACAGTTTCCTAGTCTATCATTTGATCATTATTTACTCAAGGTAGTACTTTTTTCAGGATTAATGTCACTGCCAATTGCAGAAATAATAGATTATCCTCAAAATGAGCAAGTGGGCTACATATTCATCCCATGAAGAGGAACAGAGGAATCTCATAGAAGTTAGCAAATGGGATGGATTACATTGATTTATTGATAATTCATGGATGCAATCTTAACTTCTGAAGCAGGCAGCAGTGCTAATACCAAGCACCCTGTCTGGTTAAATGAGCATGTGCTTTTTGTGAAATATATACTCCATGTTTCAAAGGCACAGTGTCCTGCATTTCCAAAAGACTTCCAATTCCCCCTCCACACAGCATACACAGGTGGAAAATGTGGTAGCAGTGGTGGTGGAGGAGAGGGCCTTCATCCACAGTACAGTCTCTCTCTACTTTTTCCTCCAAACAGCAAGGGACACTAAACACTCATTAACCAACAACTACGTAATGCCCACTCACTAAAAGGGGGGAAAAAACACAATGAAAGCAGAAAACAGTGCACACAGGTGCTCTGACACTTATCAGGGCTTGAAGTTTGCTAGATGAAGGTAAGCAAGAAGCAACCTGGTAAAAGCCCAAACGGTATTCTCTCACACACCAAACTAATTGTGAGAGGCAGAGCTCTTTGTATATGGCATGCCACGTTCTCCCCTTGAGCCCAAGGCAAGTTTCTGCAATGGTCTCAGAATTGAAAAGGAGAGGGTGCAATGTTGCCACACCCTTTGCTCCCAAACCCATTGTGGGGACCTGGAGGGGTGTGTGTGTGTCTGAAAGTGTTGTTCTCTGGGTATGGTGCTGGCTTCCCTTGTCAGTTAGGTACCATTGACCCTTTGGTGTTCATTCGTTTAAAAGGGATTGTGAAGGGTTATTGTTTTATCCTTCTGAAACCCTGTTTATACAGTGCCTTCCTGTCAAAAACAGGTGATGTTGAAATTGTGTTATGAGGAACTTTCTTCAGGTGTTATATTTTTGAGGGGGCAAATGTGTTCCTTCCCTTACTACTAGCTCGTCTCCAGTCACCCTCTCAGAGTTGGAGGGCAGACATCTTAAGTAAACATGTGAAGTGGGGACCACTGGGGATGAGAACACTGGCTCCTTTCCATCATTATTTGTATCCCCTTCTCTGAGTTGGAGGGTGAACTTCTGAAGCAGGAAGCCTCCTAGGTTTTCTAAAATGTGCTGGGAGCCTCCATGAGTATTAGAGGATCTCATCTTCAGAAGTTTGCCTTCCAATTTTTGGAGGACAACTGAATCAGAAATGGAGGTCTAAATTTGCATGGTCACCCAGCTGCTGTCCTCACATGTTTACTTAACATGAACACCTGAAGATAGTTTGGGAATTCCTGGAAATGTTGCATTTCCCCACACTGTAGCATTTTTTAAGCACATGAATAAAGTTGGGAGACAATTTCTTTTTGTAATATGGGCTTTTCTCTTATTATGAAGTTGTCAAATCCATATGTAACCCATGCTGATGAAGGGCACATGGACAGCAGGCTTGCTATCAGTAGTTACGATAGTTTCCTATAAAACCCGTTTCCTATAAAACAGGAAAACTGGTTGTTGGCAAATAGGAGATAGTGCCTACATTTTCTTTTGGGTTTGTTGAACCATTAACAGTTGTGAAGAAGATTGATTATTTCTAGCTTGCTAGTGCATTTGGAGTATTTTTATGCTACACTAAGTGGGTGTTGCTTGATACCAAATTGCATTTGAAATATTATAGCAACACCTTACTCAGAAATCAATCTGATTTCTGTCAGATTGTTGTGGGTGTTTCCCCACCACAGAACATTTTATTTTATTCCCTGATGTAAAAACTCTGTGGCATGTTATGTTTCTGAGGGGATTTATTCTGAGACAGATTTCCTGCCTCCCTTCTGATTCTCTCTCTCTCTCTCTCTCTCTGGTGCTCTGCAAATTGTACCTCTATGAGGGGAATGGAGAATGATGGGAGTTAAAGTTCAGTAACATCTAGAGGGCCCAGTTTTGGCAACTGTGGTAGTTAGAGGGTTCAACTAGATGCAAACTCAGGTTCATAATCATCACTTGGCCTGGAAGCTGAACTTGGGGGCCTAGGCCAACCCACTTTGCAGATGTTTTTGGAGAATAAAATGGGAGGGAGAACATATAATACATTTGATTCATGTTCCCAAAGACACATGATTTTTCCTTGCCATTGTTCAAGGGTGGTACTAAATAATTCCTTTTGCATTGTAGTATAGACAATATACTACAATATACTATAGGGTTCTTGAAGCTACTAACATGAGTTTGACCAAACTGCGGGAGGCAGTGGAAGACAGGAGGGCCTGGCTTGCTCTGGTCTATAGGGTCATGAAGAGTCAGACACGACTAAATGACTAAACAACAACAACAACATAGACAATATAAATCATTCAAATCATGATAAGGTCCCCCTTTTTTGTAATAGTAACAACTAAATAGTACCATTTTCTTTCTGACTTGCCTGCTGGGAAAATTAGAAGGTATTCCTATGAATTATGTGCTTTACATTTGCTGACCACTTTCATACATGGGTGAAGAAGGCTGGCTCCAAACTGTGCTTAACTGTCACCTTTCTCAATCATTATATACATTAGTAACATCCCTTATCTGATGTGACATCACATTACTCACTTGGTAATACAGAAATATCAGGAAAGCATGAAGAGAGGCAGCATAAAGAGCAGGTGACACTTTAGGATGCCCAGACAGGTTGTTGTCTTATTTGTATGTCCTAAAGATGTGCCTGCAATGATGGGCTGTCAAACACATCTGCTAATACATCTTCCCTCCTTTGATGCTTGATGTACAATGAAATAATGGTGCTAACACCTAGAATGTGAGGTGTGCAAGTGCCTTAAGTCTTCCTGTGTGACACGGACCCAGCTTCCACATGCAGTGCCATCTTGAAATGGCACAAGCCTGACACAAATCTGTGTTTGATTGGCACATGTGCACACAACAGTTTCTGTTGCTGGTGTATATTGCACAAGCTGAGTTCTCTGTAATCAGAACAGATGACAAAAGACAAAGAGAGTTGCTTGTATCAAAGCTAGTTGTATGCTGTTGTTGTTTAGCTATTGTTGGCAGACCAGAAACAGAACAACTCCCTTACATTTGAAGAAAATCTGCCCCGTATAACAGTATGTGCAGATATGATAAATGAATATTTTGGGTTCTTTCTGCATCCACAATTCTACAGTGATTGATTTCTTGCACAAATGTGGGAGATAACACTTCCCATTAAGTCCACCATCTCACTCCAAATTGTCTTAGGAAAAGTCTCCAATGCAGACCAAAGGGATACTGTTTAAAGACTAAGGACCTTTGTTCAATTCACAGTGGCTACATCTTGGATAGGAAGAATCTGTTTTATCCTTTAGAGCAGACTTTCTCACCCTTAGATCCCCAGATGTTCTTGAACTACAACTCCTATCATCCCTGACCACTGGCTAGGCTGGCTAGGAATGATAGCAGTTGCAGTCCAACAACATCTTGTGACCCAAGGTTGAAAACAGACAGACCATTGGCCCACCTGTCTCAGAATGGACTACTACACAGATTGACAGTGACTCTCTAGACAGCTGTCAAAAGAATGGTGCAAAACCATTATAGGCTGAGTTTCACATTACAACTGGTTTGCTATCTGGCACTGACTTAAGAGTCTAAGATTGTCTCTCACCCATTTGAGTGTGCCATACTGGATTAAGTATTGCACCTGAACTGGAGAGACATGAACTATTTAGCCGTGGAACTCATCTAATGATCCTGGGCACTAAGAGCTTGGGCCTAACCTACCTCACAAGCTGTTGTGCGACTAAAGTTGAATAATCCTCACAAAGACCTCCTGGAATTCCTTAGAGAAAAGGAAAAATATAAATTAATCTAATAAATAAACAAGGCAAGGTTTGAAACAACAGAAAATAAGAAAAAAATATAGTAGTAGCTCTATTTAGTTAAAATACAATAGAAATCTCTGAAAACTATAAGCGTTGAGAAAGCTGTGTGTCCATCACTCCTGTTGTGTCACCAGCTGTTTAAAGGTTTATGATAATGTGTTGTTGCCATCTCTGCCTTGATTCTTGTTACTACTGTGTAAATGACTTCACCCAATTAAAATCTAATGTTCTGATTTTACTACCTGATGGCGCCTTGCTGTTAATGCTTAAGCAGCTACTGCAGCCTCTGGAAAATTATAACTGTTCAAAGGCATCAAAGTGTGATGCTTCATTCAAATGAATGGAGCAAGATAAAGTGCTTTCTCAATGGTTATGAAGAGAACATGTAGAGTTTTCCCATAAGTACTTTCAAGTACCCAAGAAACTAATGTACCAATGATGTCATTGACCCTGTGATGCTCCAGAATTCCCAGATCATGTGTGGTGAGGCCTAGTGCGGCTTGCAGGACATCAATCGCTTTTGCTTATTATCGGTACATCTTAGGTGTGATCTGTATCTATCTGTGATAAGGTAAAGGTGACATTTTTGTATTTGAACTGAACACTCAAGTGTGAAATCCCTAATAATGCAGCCAAGGCTGGCCCAATACATTTTGCCACCTGAAGTGAAGGACGAGATGGTGTGTCCTCCCTTCATCACATAAAGATGAAAAGTGGCTTGGCAGTTGAATGTTATATCAACACTGGTGATGGCATAACACCCTCTACCACACCTGAGGCAACAGGCCAGATTAGGTCATATGTCAGCAACAGAAGGGAATGGAGGAACAGCTGGAGGCTGCTGCTGCTGACCCCCAGCACCTACTGTTTCACTCTGTCTAATGGTAGGGCTGGCTCTGAACACAGTCCCTCCAAGTGTCACTATTTTCCAGGGACAGTCTTAAATTTACAGAAGCCCTCCCGGTTTCTGATTTGATCCTGTAATGTCTCGCTTTTCCTTAGGTCCCTATTTTCATCAGATAAATGTTGGAGAGTATGTGAACACAACACAAAAAAACACTCATAGTAAATAAACTGTAGATAAAGCATGTATATGAATCTGAAAATCCAGCTTTACAGTAACAGAAGGGGATGGGATATAAAGGAGTGGAGGGACATGCAGGAGTATAATACATAAACAGATTTCCCCCTCCCTTGACAGGTCTACACTTTTTGTCCACATTTTGCATAGATCTACACGTGTTTCTAGTATAATCCTTCTGGGTGATTAGTTTAAAAGGCCATTAAATTAGGTCAAGTCATTCGAGAGAGTGCTGTACGAAGCAGCTAATTTATTATATCAGCTCTATAAAGCCCGCTTCAAGGATGTGAAAGTATCATTACTCTTAATGACGAAGCAATGGCTTTGGATGAGATGATGAAGTCAAGGATGTTTTGTGTCTTTCCTTGCCCTCTTTAATCTTATGGGGCCAATTCGTGCAAAAGACAAATTGGTGTCTGGGTCGGTTTCCCTGGCCCTGGATTGCTGCATTTTCATGGCAGGCAGGGTTCCATTGCAGGAAAAGATTGTAAGAAGGCTCACCACGACAAACTCACTTTGGAAAAGTTTACAGCAAAATTATTGTGGAACCCACAAAATAAGAAATAGCTGCAATTCAACTCCAGCCCAAAGCAGACAGTAGTCATAAATATCCTGTGGTGGATGGAAATGAAAAACAACATTAAAACATTATTTTGAAATGATAATTAGTGAAAATTAGCTTGTAAGAACAGAAGAAAACCCCTGCTGGATCATAAAAGCCCATCTAGTCCAGGCATCCTGTTCTCACAGTGGCCAACAAGATGCCTATGGGAAGCCCACAACAGGACCTGAGTACAATGATGCTCTTCCCACTTGTAATTTCCAGCAACATGCTGCCTCCAAACCCACTAAAAGAAAAAAGAAAGCAACCACAGTTTGTTTGCAGATTTCAGCAGATCATACATTACTGCCTCTTCCTTACTTTCTAACATCTTGCAAAAGCACAGGAAGATATGTGCATGGCTGCTGCAGCCAAGGCTGCTCACCTAGGAAACAGAAAGTGGAGCTATCTTGGTGCTGATTTCCTGAAAAGCCTGTTAACAAACACAAGACTAACCCTGGAACGCCTGAGGAAGGATGACACATGATTTTGTTTTATTAGCACCTGGGAAGAACTAACCAGATTTGGCCCATGAAGTTAAGTGGTGGTGCCATCTTGATAATGGTGGATGTGAGCATTTGGAACCAAAATCCTACCAAAGATTTTGGGACTAGCTACCATTGAAACATTTGAATTATGGTGCTGGAGGAGACTCTTGAGAGTCCCATGGACTGCAAGAAGATCAAGCCTATCCATTCTTAAGGAAATCAGCCCTGAGTGCTCACTGGAAGGACAGATCGTGAAGCTCCAATACTTTGGCCACCTCATGAGAAGAGAAGACTCCCTGGAAAAGACCCTGATGTTGGGAAAGATGGAGGGCACAAGGAGAAGGGGACGACAGAGGACAAGATGGCTGGACAGTGTTCTCGAAGCTACCAGCATGAGTTTGACCAAACTGTGGGAGGCAGTGGAAGACAGGAGTGCCTGGCGTGCTCTGGTTTAGTCTTGTCCACGACTAAACGACTAAACAACAACAACCATTGAAACAAACCTTGATTGAGAAAAGATCCGTTGACACTTATAGCTGGTTCGCTCTTGTCTATTTATGGGTGATAACTTATAGCAGCTTCTGCAAAGCAATTGCTGTTTCTGGTTTATTTCTGTATGGTGATGCTTTTCATTTCTGTATAGAGCGAGCTACGTTTCTGTGAGTAAAGCAGATGCTGTTTTCACTTAAGCCAGGGATGGGGAACTTTTGGCTTTCCAGTTGTTGTTGAACTACAGTACAACCACCGTCCACCACAGCAAGCATGGCCAATGGCCAGGGATGGTGGGAGTGGGAGTTCAGCAATATCTGGAGGTCAAAAGGTTCCTCACACCTGATTTAAGCCATGAATATCGGCAGGGAACACTGCTAAGCGACATTTGCAAGTCTTCATGCCATTTTAAATAATTAGGCTGCAACCATACATATGCTTAGATGGGAGTAGGTTCTTCTGAACTTATTTATGCTCAAATGTGGAGAAGCCCTAACTGTGAAAAACTGCTTCTGTATATTTATGCTCCCTAGCAAAATCGGAGCGGGTGGCTCTTTGCAGCTAGGAAACTTCCTTGGAGACAATGCCTCAATTGTTTTCTTCTCCCAAATTGCCTTATCTGGTGGCTGGATTTATTTTCTGTGTCTCCTAAACTGAACTTGCTCCCCAGCTTTCTGCAGGGATGAATTTTGCTGCTGACAAGTGAGTTGCAAGTTTTCTGGATGGCCATATAGACAAAAGAGTTTAGAGAATGGCATATTAGGTATTTGATGTATGTGGACAATAATTAATATGTCATCCGTTGTTTCCCTGGTAGGCATTTATCCTTGGAAATTACCATTAGGTAAAACCAATCCTTTTGTATAAACTGACCATGTCTTCTGAAAATGGTTAAGCTTTCATGGTATTATGAATCATCTGCTCATAATCTTAAAAATTCAACGGTATTGTTACAAATGGAGATTGAAGTCTGTATTATTCTCCTCAGCTCTTTATTCATTTACAAATTCAAGTCTCTCTCTTTTTTGCCCCTGTGTAGCTTGATGGCTTATCATAGCCATATGTTAGGAAGCTGTAATGCAGTAGTGATATGAGACCTTTATTTTCTGAAGCGTGAGACCCTTTTTTATTAAAGCCACTGAATAAAGCGAAGTAACATTCAAAACACGGCATATTTGGGAGATTCCTTCCCCTGCAGCCTCAGAATAATGCAAGCACATATTTCCTTTACAATGCAGGAACATCTCCAAGGCAGAGATGGTAGTTTTGATTCACCCTGTATGCAAGATTCAAACAAGAAGGATCTCTGTGAGTGACTTTAATAGATTGATCACCTTGAAAGAAGAGCCAAGAGAAGCCTTTCTGCTCCATCCCACCACTGTTGGACAGTATTCAGTAATCTAAAGCCTCTAGGACCCAAATCCCTTCCCATGGGATTTATCCAGTCCTAGCCCTACTTAGGGCAAACCAATTAAAATTAATGCATCTAAGTAAGTTAAAGGTAAAGGGACCCCTGACCATTAGGTCCACTCGTGACCAACCCTGGGGTTGCGCGTTCATCTCACTCTATAGGCCGAGGGAGCCGGCGTTTGTCCTCAGACAGCTTCTGGGTCATGTGGCCAGCATGACTAAGCCGCTTCTGGTGAACCAGAGCAGCACACAGAAATGCCATTTACCTTCCCGCTGGAGCGGTACCTATTTATCTACTTGCACTTTGATGTGCTTTCAAACTGCTAGGTTGGCAGGATCTGGGACCGAACAACGGGAGCTCACCCCATCGCGGGGATTTGAACCCCCAACCTTCTGATCGGCAAGACCTAGGCTCTGTGGTTTAACCCACAGCGCCACCCATGTCCCTTAAGTAAGTTAGTCAGGTCCATTAATCTTAATAGGTCCCATGGCTCTTTTACCTCAGAGAAGGAAGACCTCCCTTCCTCCACCCAACTGTTTTCCTCTCAGTGTCCCTTACTCAGCATGAGGGCAGATTCTGGTGCTGGCATCAGTCCAGCTGAAAGGCTATAGCATGGCCAGGAGCAGGCATTGGTAAGTGAATGGGTACTGGGCAGGTTTTGGCACTGAGGCCCACTTGAAAGTGCACTGAGGCCCACTGGTGGTCCCCAGTCCACTGTTTTGTTTTGTTCCCCCTCCCTCAAATTTCTGGAGAATTTTGGGAAATTGGGTGCCAGATTCCAGCTAATTTCTATGGGCAGCTCTCTATCCCTGGATAAATATATATAATATGAACAGAGTCATGAACTATTCATACAACGAGGTGGTTATCTCAGAGCTTTTTATATATGTCTATGGCTCTTTTCCTCCTCTCCCACCCATTCCATTCCCCCTCCAGCTAGCTTTCAGGCCCCAATAGTCAAGTTAGCATTTATTTAAACATTTATTTAACACCCTCCATCAAAAGATGCTAGGATGGTGTACAAAAATGTGAATAAAATACGCACAACCTAAAGCTACTGTTTAAAACTAGCAAGTAAACATAGCAAAATACAAGAAGGCAAAACAGATAGAAACAGAAGGAAACACCGTTTAAGAAATGCATTTACAATCCAAATGCAAATAGGAGGGACTTTGCAGGTGCCAAGAAGCTTGTAATGTCAGCGCTGAAGGAGGGGAAACACCCTCTCCTTGTGTATCTTTACTAAAGCACTCCAGGAGTTCTTAATGCCAGGGTAGGCTGGGGCCTGTTGACACTGGGCATGTACTGTCCTCATTTGGCTGTTTTGGAGGGTTTCACCCCCAGGGTTTTTCTCTGCCCCTGAAGATTTTTGGTATTGTCCTCAAACCTTCTAGTTTGCTCATACCTCCCTCTTGCGGCTGTGGCCGTTTTTGCAACAGCAGTCAAAAGAATTGAATCATCATTACCACGGTGCTTTAGTGTAAGGCTGCCCGCTTGCTGATTTCCTAGATTAAGTGGTTGTTTATATTCTCAGTATGGCTATCTTGATTTCATTTGAAGGCATTAAGCTCTTTTGTTCATGGTCCCCCACCACCCTGAGCTGCAGCAAATTACTCAGCAATAAAACTGAACTAAGAAATTAGTGGAACCAATATAGTCCAGCTAGAGCTGATACCCATGAATACTGGTGCAGCAGGGACAGTTTACAAACCCCTAAGGAGGCATGCTTGGCTCCAACATTACAAGCTTTGCCACACCAGATGAAGACTTCTCAATTTGAAAAGGCATTTAAGCATTTTAGATATAGGTATTTTAGATATTCAATTATTTTTTATTTTCCCGATGCAGCTTTTTTGTTTGCTTTTGTTTTTCAGGGCTTTTATTTGCTTGCCTGTTATTGTATTTTATTACATTTCTTTGTTGGTTTTCAAACTGCATTTCCATGTTGGGCATGAATTACTGTTTATTCACACTTTTGGACACCCTCCCTGGCATCTTTTGTTAACCGGCAGTTAAGAAATACTTTAAATCAATCATAGAATGATAGAATTGTAGAGCTGGAAGAGACCCCAAGAGTCTTATACTCCAACCCAGTACAGTGCATTAGCAAAAGCATCCATGACAGATGGCCATCCAACTTTTGCTTACAAACCTCCGTGGAAAGAGAGTCCAATCCAGCCAAAGACATAGCGAATGTAGATTAAATGTCTTTGGCTGCATTGAGACAGCACTTTATACCATTTCCCCCATATTTGCTTACCTGATAAATTGATGTGCTTTTTGTGACCTTTCACACAATATAAAAGCCACTTCTGGAAATCTAGTGGATTCTAACAGAAATTTAGTGTCCATTTCTGTGTTAATTGCTTTCATTAAAGCTACATTTGCAACCCTGCTAGAAAATGGTGGTAATTTTGCATTGTAATTTCCCCATGATTTCCATGGATCACACCATGTGATGAAAGTTGTGTGTGTGTGTGTAGGGGGAGGGTATTTCTGAAAAAGTAGATAAATACCAGGTTTCCATCATTCTGTAATCAGACTTCTATAGCTGATGCATTAAATTATTAAAATACATAGAATATATACACCTATATACCTGCACAGCAGTGCTGTTTTTCTAGAAAAATAGGTGCAGGAACTCACCATGAATGCCTCCTCTTTCTCTTAGAATGGCAATGACACCCCCCTGAAAGATGCTGGAACTCACCTGAGAGGTGCCAGAACTGAGTTCTGGTGAATTCCCCCTGAAAAAAGCCCTGCTGTATAGTTATGGATCTCCGTATGCTACTCATCTCCTGTTCCTTCTAGTAAATGCAGATTGTAACATATTTTGAACAAAGTTTAGTCGAGATTGTGGGGATGCATGACTATGAGTCTCATGTCAGCTGCTTAGATCTTCTTCCAGTGGTTACAGCCAAGAGATCATCTGACTAATTTGTTATGAGCGGCTGTGCACACCATTCAGCCTGTTCTGAGGAGCGTGTTTGGTGGGGGTGCAAAACAGCAGCTTGTGGTAAATGAATCAGTGAAAAGGACAATCACTTCCATTGGCTTTCGGTGAGCCATTGTGTGAATAAGTCCCTCCCACCCCTTGTCTATCACTTTGTGTTCCTCTGGAGTTTCTTGATGGATGGAGTTTGTTGACAGCATTTAGTTATCAAGTCTCAATCTTGCCCTTTGCAATCTTGCTCAAGAAAACCAAATGTGGAAATATTTCCACCTTCCGTGTAGTGCCCTTGAGCTGCGCTGGGAAGCATGATAAGTAACTCCATCTAGTTAGAGCGGCACATCAAAAGCTAGAGAGAAAATCTTCATCCTATAACCGGCTTGTGTGCCCTGAGATTGCTGTAGGTTTGTAGGATCAGGCCTGCTATTTCTGTGATGAGAATATAATGTCACAAATGTTGAGAAATTAGGACTCCTGCTTCTCCGCTTTCCATGTCTTAAATGCTTTGGCCCAAGATCAAAGTTTTATAGAAGTATTTGTGACTAAGTAGACTTTCCCTTTTTTGCTTTCTGGCTTACAGAACCTTTGTAGTTTAGATTATAGCAAACGGGAGCTAATGCTGCAAGATCTGTTTTTCTGTAAGATGTTTCTGGGTCTATTCCCCTCCTGCTTTTTCCAAAGAGGAAAAACACTGAGATTTTGAAACAGCCTTGAAATGTTTCCCTTTCCATCAAGAAACACAACATGTCCTTTCAAAGCTTAATTGAGCAGCACAAAGCTAATTAGCTGTCCGAAGACATGCCATTTAATTCACAATCCAGCATTAATTTGTTCTACTGAATGAGCTTATCTCATATATAAACGCCTTTGCCCTCTGGCTTCCAAGGCAGCTGCAATGCACAAGGCAGGCAGATAATTCTTTCATTTCGCCATTGCTTGTTTCCTTGAGCATAAAACAATTGGCACATCAGTGGTAAGTAAAAAAAGTTTCAGCGCTCAGGGGGTGGGGCGGGGTGTGTGTGGGGAGAAGCTGCTTTGATAGCTGTATTTTTATTCCTCAGTCTTAGCCATTAAAGTGTGCATTCTTCACTAGATGTTTCAGAATAAGATGATCACTTACAACCTGCTAATCTAAATTGTAACTTGAATGGTATGTCGAGCAAATGATTTCAAAGCCTTCCATAGATAGCAGCTAATTGCCTTATACTCTTTCATTTTACAAGGCAAAAAAATCTAGAGTATTTTTTTATTAAGTCTCTTATAACACAGGAGAATTGCTTCAGCGAATATGAAAGAGTGGTTTTTTTCAAAAATCATAATATGTTGTTAATCTTTGAAGCATGCAATAGTATTTTAGAAACTGCTAAATGAATTCACTGTGGCCCATCTATAGGAAGCCATTTTACTGTAATGCTATATAATATAAACACTGAGATTTGTACCTCAGAGTGTAAAATCCTTTACCAGAATCATCTTCTGCTAAAACTAATGATGTTAATGAATCTCTGTACTCTTTATGCTCAATCACGTGTTCTGAGTAGATTGCCACCGTTCGCAAAATTTCCTTCATCTAATACAGTGGTACCTCAGGTTAAGTACTTAATTCGTTCCGGAGGCCCGTTCTTAACCTGAAACTGTTCTTAACCTGAAGCACCACTTTAGCTAATGGGGCCTCCTGCTGCTGCCGCACTGCCGGAGCACAATTTCTGTTCTCATCCTGAAGCATTATTTCTGGGTTAGCGGAGTCTGTAATCTGAAGCGTATGGAACCCGAGGTACCACTGTAATCTATTCTTCTGACCTCAGTGTATTAGAGATGCATGGGCCCCTAGGGATGTGGGTGGCGCTGTGGTGTAAACCACTGAGCCTCTTGGGCTTGCTGATCAGAAGATCAGTGGTTCGAATCCCCGCGACGGGGTGAGCTCCCGTTGCTCTGTCCCAGCTCCTGCCAACCTAGCAGTTTGAAAGCATGCCCGTGCAAGTAGATAAATAGGTACTGCTGCAGTGGGAAGGTAAACGGTGTTTCCGTACACTCTGGTTTCTGTCACAGTGTTCCGTTGCGCCAGAAGCGGTTTAGTCATGCTGGCCACATGACACAGAAAGCTGTCTGTGGACAAATGCCGGCTCCCTCGGCCTGAAAGCAAGATGAGCGCCGCAACCCCAGAGTCACCTTTGACTGGACTTAACCGTCCAGGTGTCCTTTACCTTTTACTTTACATGGGCCCCTACCCTCATGCGAACGACAAACTGCTTCAGCTGATGAGCAGAGGTGGTCAGTTCTGTAGTCTGGGTTCGATCCAGGTGCATTCTGGGGGCATTTGTGAGAATTCGCTGCAGTTCCTAAAATTTCTTGGTATTGAATGTTAATCCATTCTGAACATTGTAGTTCTAAAATCAGCACTCTTTACAAACTACAGCCCCCACAATCCTTTTGGAGTTGTTATAAATGTTTAAATTGTTATGATACTTTTTAAAATGTATAGCGTGGATGGAGTCTGAGCTGTTGTGTTGTTATGATGTGTTGTGTGTTTATGCTATGCAAATAATACCAGCAACAGATGTGGAGGATTAATATTTCTTGTTGTGGATTCCCTAGAGCAGGGATGAGGTTTTGTTTTGTTTTTTAACCTGAGGCCACATTTTCCTTGGCATAATCTGTTGTGGGTAATTGAGGCCAGAACCAGCGACAGCCAGCTGTGGGTAGGCCAACCCTTTCTTCCCCTTTTCTGTCAGCATCTTTCCCCTCTTCCTCTTGCCAGTTCAACAATAGGCCTATAGACCTTAAGCAATCTGTGAGGTCTTAATTTTCCAGGGCTTCCTCCCTAGATTCAGTATGTATAACACAGGGACGGTGCAACCCATTTCGCTGCCCGAGGTGAAACAAGAAGTGCTGTCCTGCTCTGCCACCTCTGAAGAAGTGGTGCCATCATTGCACCAGTTTTACATGAGAGCTTGCCGATTTTCGGCGAAATCATAGAACCTTAGAGTTGGAAGGGACCCAAGGGTCATCTAGTCTAACCCCCTGCAATGCAGGAATCTCAGCTAAAGCATCCATGACAGAAGGCCATCCAACCTCTGTTTAAAAACCTCCAAGGAAGGAGATTCTATCATCTCTCGTGGGAGTCTGTTCCACTGTCGAACAGCTCTTACTGTCAGAAAGTTTTTCCAAAAGTTTAGTCAGAATCTCCTTTCTTGTAACTTGAAGCCATGGGTTTGAGTCCTACACTCCAGAGCAGGAGAAAATAAGCATGCTCCTTCTTCCTTGTGACAGTCCTTAAGATATTTGAAAATGGCTATCATTTCTCCTCTCAGTCTGCTCTTTTCCAGGCTAAACATACATACGCAGCTCCTTCAAGCGCTCCTCAAATGGCATAGTTTCCAGGTCTCACATGCTCCACAAGTTCTCACATGATTTGGGCAATATGTATATTACTGGAAATCAGCAAATTCTTGCCTGAAATCAGCACTTATGCCATGAGCTTGGGAGCTTCCACCTGCTGAGATGGCAACCTCACAATACTTAATGGTTGCGCCGGCCCTGGTATAGAAACGATCCCAGGGCTACCTTTGCTTCCAAACTGCTTACAGGGATCTTCTGCTCCACTTCTTGAGTCCACATCTATGCTTCC
The DNA here is from genome assembly GCF_965153285.1 of Podarcis tiliguerta. NCBI lineage: Eukaryota > Metazoa > Chordata > Lepidosauria > Squamata > Lacertidae > Podarcis > Podarcis tiliguerta. The sequence goes on from NC_139534.1 coordinate 42,216,290, forward strand.
CTCCTTTGCTTTATTAAAACAACCATCCTTCTTAAGTCAATGACACAGGTCATCAGAATGTTTGCTGGCAGTGCCACTTTGGCTATTAATCTCCCACTCAGTTGTTATTAAGATTTAACAAATTATTTAAATCTAATTTTACTGTTTTGGCCTTACGTTTTATGGCTCCAACTCCCATGAGCTCCAGAAAGTATGGCCAATGGTCAGGGATGATGGGGTTTGTTGTCCAACAATATCTGGGGGTGGGGTAAGTTAGTCACACCTGCTATTGTATATATCCCTCTAATATCACAGGCACTATATATCATATTGTACATTACTGAAATCAGACAGGGAGTAGAGGATACCTTTAATTGAAACAGTGGCATAAGTATAACAAGGAGTCTTGTAGCATCCTAAAAACAGATTTCTGTATTTCATACAGAACAAGCTTGTTTAGACTCAAATTCACTTCACCAGAAGCATGAACTGTCATTCTGAACTGGCTGGTATATATAAACATACATAGGAAGAATGGGGGGGGGGGGGGAAGCAGTGAGGCCGGAGAGAAACAAAATGCAAGAAATAGAGACATTGATCACTGTGTTAAATGTGTATAAAATTATTACAGTGACCATTCACAAAGAAGTGTTGATAAATATCCTGGTATTGTTAATTTAACCATCTGCTCTTGTGGGATACAAAGAACCTGTTGAGTAAGTACTTCCCAAAGTCAGGCCATTGTGTGAAATGACCCATATACAGTCTCTGGTCATATTGATATGTTTTTGATATCAATTGATATTGTTTACTCCATTTTTCTCTGAAATAGTTACTACACTTGGGAATAGGGTTGAGTCTCAATAAGTATCTGCTTCACAGTTATTAAGGTCAGAATGTTTTATTGTTGAAGTTGTTGTCAGGCGCTGCTCATGATTTTTTTAAAACAGGAACAGCACTGAAGCTAAAACAAAACTCTTTTATTAGTGAAACCTGAATGAAAATTGCATAGCTATGCCTTTTAGATATTTAATATTGAACACAACTGCAACATTCTTCAGAAAACACTGAGATCCCTCGTTCTTCCCAGGAAGGAAGAGTATTCTGTGGTGTACAGTTTTAATGTGAAATTTATTGAGGTTTTCTGTTCTGTACTTCACAGCTTTGAGATAATTTTTATTCTGAAAGGTAGGATATATTTTACTAAGGCCCTTCAGTAAGTTAGTTGGTGAGCCAATAATCAGCGACATCCAGTTAATACCCTTAACCATTACGTTACGCCACTAAAGGATTACAGGGAGATTTTCCATTTTTATTTCAATCCCCCCCCCCAAAAAAAAAACTTTGTCGCATTTGAAAAATGAATAAAAGGGAATGATAAGATTATTGAAATGGTGTGATTTTTCATAGAAATTGCTTATAGAATATCCATTTTGAAACATCTAAGTAAGATTTTTTAAAATAAAAAATGCTATCCCATTTTCACCTATACAAATAACTTCCCTGCTCACTCTGCATTCCGGTAATCCCTCATTTTGTCATTAGCTTTAATAAATATTGTGTTTATTTTTATCTCTTATGTCCCTTATGAGAGTCAAGAGGGACTTTTTATTTATTAAATAGCCACATTTATTGCTGATGGATGATAATTTACAACTGCACTACTAGGAAAAGAAGAAATAAACCTTTGTTTTATTATGCTCCCAGAACTGATTACTGGAATAAAAAGGAATAAAACAACTCATACATCTGAGAGAGATTATTGCACTATCAGGCAATACAGCTGCCCAACTGATGAATAGGACTCATGAGCGGAGTTAATAAAAGCCTGAAGTTATTTGAAGCTCAAACATAGTAGGACAAAGCAGTGAAAATGTAGTTCATGATGATGTCGCCATCATAATAGAAAATCTGAAGACTTAGCAGGGCATTATGGAAAATAGCACCGCTCTATTAAACCCATTATAGTCATTCAACTTTTTGGATCTAATGGTTTTCATGCTGGTTTTGAGCGTAATAAAAAAGGTAATTATTTTAATACACATTTTTTATTAAAAGTATATAGTTTATGCTTAAACAGATGTAAAAATGCAACAAAAATGGGTAGCTTAGATGGAAGAATGTATGCAAATCAAAAATAAAGATGTAGCCGAGTGGACAAAGTTGCAATTCGGCAGCAAGCAGGCAGGCAGGCAGGCGGGTGAGCAATTGGTGGCAACACAAAGCTAAACAACTTTGGGTAACTCCCCTCTAAAATGCTCAACTCCTCTGCCAAAAAGCTTGACAACTCAATAAAAAATTGATTTATTAATTTGGGGTTCAAAAAAATAGGGATCATCATAAAAATACGGTAACACCTCCCTACCTGTGATAGGTTGCCTCATGCTGCAACTAGTGAATCAGAAAACTGGTTCTATGGCAGCAAGGATTACCTGCCCGCCTGCCAGCTACCAGCAAATATAATTGGAGGGTTTTAGAATCCCCTCTGCCTTTTGTTATGCAGGTGAAACCCCTGAGCTCCAGGAGGCCTTAAGGCCTAGGCTTGCAATGGCATGCATACGAGCCTGGCTTCGGTCTACAGTGCCTGCATACATAACAGGCATGTCCCTGACCTACCATACAATGCTGTCCTGATGCAGCGTGTCAAACTTGAATTGGGCTACCGAACTGCCAGGAGTTATTATTCTGTTTATGTATGGTGTGGAAAGAGGCCTTGTGCGTTGCCAGGTTTTCCAGGGAGAGTGCCATGTGCATCCTTAGCCAATTGAAATCCCTTGCGAGACCCCTTTCAGATCAAGCTGATTCACTGAATTTTGAAGGGTCAGAATTTGCACTCGGGGTCAGCTCACCTGTGAGGCGAGGTGAGACAGTCAGCTCAGGCAGCAGAGTTGGCCTCCTCAAGCCTGGGTGCCCCCTTCACACCTGCCACCCTCCTCTGCATGCTTGTGTAAAAGGCCTGAGGTAAGGAAGACAAAACCTCTCTTGTTTATTTTTCTTCATAGTGTAGCCTGCTTTTGTTCAGTATCCACAGAAAAAAATGTTGTCAGGATTCCTTTTCCTGCTATTTAAGTCGTTTTGCCAGCACCTATATGCCTTGGCACCTCTTCATATTAGAGGGTGGCAGCTGTGGCGGAGCAAACCACAGCTCTTGTAGGCACGGCCAGTTCCTCCACAAACATTTGCCTTTGTGTGCCAGGCTGAACCCCTCAAGACGGCTCATGTGTACTTGTGGTAAAGCTGCTCCGAGGCCTTGGGCAACAATTTCCCCTCAGTTCTGTTTCCTCACATGCATAAATAAATAAATATGCTGTAACCTTGTGCATAGGCCTTACGGGAGAAAGCAGTCTCTGTGGCAGTTGTGGAATTCTTCCCTCACAGACATGTGTCCGTCACCTTCATTGCAGCTTCTGGTGAATGCTACTAATGCCCCTCTTTCCCCTGGCTTTTGACATCTGAGGTGCCTATTTTTACGACCCACCTTATTTCTGTGATTGTAAGTTTTATAGTGTTTTAAATAATGCTTTAAATGTTGTAACCTACCGTGGGACCTTAGAGTGAAGGGTGGGTAATTAATAGTAGTAGTAGTAGTAGTAATAGTAATAATAGTAATGACTCTTGTCTCCTCATACTACTTCAGATCAAGCCTTTTACTCACTCTAAACTCCATATCTGGGTCCCCAACTGTTGTTTTTCTTCCTCTTCCTGTTATTTTCTCTCAGCTGTTTCATCTCTGCCTGTGCTATATATGACTCAGTACACAAGAGAGTCATCTGTCTCCTTTCATCCTTAAAAATGAGCACTCTGCTTTCTAATGGAAGCCTGCCATCCCCTTTCTCCATTTTTGTTGTTGTTGCTAGCCTGAGGACATCAAAGGCACTAGGAAATGCTTAGCTTTTCAAAAGAAACATACTTCCACTAATCAATCAGGAACCATTTCAAGACCCCCCCTCTCCCCGTGCACTGAAAGGCCAAAATTAATCTCGGGGGGGGGGGGGGGAGCATTATGCGGGAAATGGACAAACATTAAGGTGCTGATGACAACATGCATATTGTACATGAATAGTTGACATATTTGTTTTGTTTATGGCAGGTGGGGTGGGGGTGGGGAATGCCCTTACTTTAACTTTTCCTGTTTTGTTGAATGCAAACATCAGCATTAGCATCAGGTCTTGAAGTTTACAGTAGCAGATCCTCAGAGACTTGACCTGACCAGCCGACCAGCACCACCTCAGGATGCATCCACTGTGGCAAACCAGTTAACAAATAATTAGAATTAGTTCCTTGGTACTTAAGGGTTTTCTAAAGCAACCTTGAGGTACTTTAGAGAAAAGAGAAGTTAAGGGTTTGTGCTAAATTTTTTAGAAGAGGCACCTGCATAAAATGCCATATAATTAACACACACTTCCTTTAAGAAAAATCAAATCTGTCTTTGCATAGCTATGAATCTGTTCAAAAAGATCTGCAGTTATTTAAGTAAAGCGATTAAAAAAAAAGGCATGCAAGAGCTTTCTCTCTTTGTCTCAGTTTAAATCATTATCTTCATGGAGATATTAAAGTAATTCTTTTAAAAGGCACTTTTGCAGAAGAGGCTTTTTCTGTGACCATTACCTTGTAACGTCTTGACAAATGAGCTTTTGTTTTATACTTAATACATGATTAATATGAAATGACCTTTTCGCTCATCAGGCAAGAAATTGTCTTCCCTGTTGTTCCAGAATGTTAATAGTAGCAATGATGTCTTTTCATTTGACATTTTACCTAATGCATTATACAGAACACACTTTACAGACACACACCCCTCCAAAGCAATCCAGGAAAAAGTTAACGGTGAGAAGGAAAGATTACTTATGAATATGCTGAAGTAATTTTAAGCAGTGTCAGTAAGTCTGGTATGGAGAAGCTTTGGTCTGCCACATGTTGCTGAACTGCAACACCCATCATCCCCAGCCATTGGCCATGCTTGCAGGGGTTGATGGGAGATGTAGTTCAGCTGTAATTTCGAACTGGGTATCAATAAGTGGGGTCCAATAATTAAATTTACAGTTAATCACTAGAGCCTTATTTTGGCTGACTGGCAAGTCTTGAAAAATAGTTTTATAGACAGTTCCACAAAATGGCTGCCATGAACATATGGCTAGTGAGAAATATTTTTGTATGTGTATGCTCAGGTAAAAAAATGTCAAATGAGAAGGAGTCTTAACTCAAGAAACTGATAACACATTTTTACAGCCATTGCCATTTATTATTATAGACATTTCTATGCCACCCTTCAAGAGAAATTCTCAGGGCAGTGTATATAATCATGGCTCAAATGTAACTTGAGGGTACATGGGACAATTCCCTCTGTTTGATTACTCTGATTGGTGTATCTTAGAACAAAGATGGAAAAGCTGGCTCTCCAAATGTTGCTAACAGGTCCCATCATCCCTAAACATTAGCCATGCTGACTGGGCCTGATAAAACTTTGTTTATTTAACTATTTATTTATTTCAGACATTTATACTCTGCCTTTTAGCCAAAAAGCCTTTCAGAGCAGCTTACAAAACTCAGTACTAAGGTGGTTCCAGTTTTCAGCTCATAATCTGAAAAGGGGGCACACAAGGAAAAAGAAATGGGGGGAAAGAGGGAAAAGTAAGCTCAAGCACAAGTTCTTATAGACAATAGTCAGATGTGGGGTTTCTTGCATTAGTTTCCCTAGTTATAATGCTAGCACTTATAGATGTCCTGATTTCTAATGCACCTTTTACATTGCAATACCTGTTGTTGTTATGGAACTGGCTTTTTTATCGCTGTATCACCATGTCATGATACATTTTCAGTGGCAGGGCAGTAGTAATAATAATAATAATAATAATAATAATAATAATAATAATAATAATAAATAATATTTGTTATTTGTACCCTGCTCATTTGGCTGGGTTTCCCCAGCCATTCTGGGCAGCTCACAATAGAATATTAATAACATGATAAGACATCAAACATTAAAAACTTCTCTAAACAGGGAAATTATAATGTGAAATTATAATGTGAAATTCCAGTGATTTCCCAAGTTCATGGGTTGCAAATGAATCCCCACCGCACCACGGAATATACACATAAATGAGTGTCAAATTTCCACTAGATACATAGAAGTAGCTTTTTACATCTCATGAAAGAACACATAAATTGTCAAAATTATCAGGTCAGGAAATGTTGGGAAAACAGAGCTGCCTGTACAGCAAGTTCTCACTAGTGTCAATGGTGTTCTGGCTGTATTCACAAGGGCAAGAACACCAGTGTCAATGGTGTTCTTGCCCTTCCCAGAAGCACTTTCCCACTCAGATGCAGGATCAAAGCAGGCGACAGTGTCCAGGCCAAGATGACAGGGCAGCTCCTGCCACACTTATAAGATGATTCCCACAGACAGTCTGTGCACCACCCATAGCTAGTTATAACGTGTCAATAGGTGCCAACAAATTCTCAACTAGTTCAAAGATGCCTGCAGGATCCTTGATGGGAAATCTCTTGCCAGGCTCTTAAAACTGGAAAATAACTTTCTACATTTATGGAAATTACTCAGGTCATACAAACTGACTGAGGTTAGTCACAATGCTGTTGTTGTTGCTGCACCTCTTACAAAGTTGTCCATCTTTTGCTCTGAGAAGGAAAAAAAGAGAGTCTGTGGTTCCTCCGCCATCCCCCTATTTCACACACCTCTTTATTTACTTGTGTCAATGGGGGGAAAGCAAGCCCTCATCTTCCTTCCTACTTCCAACACCTAATGTGCGTCTGTACCAACAATAGAAAAGGGGGAAAGGAGAGAGACAGCTGCCAGGAGAAGGGAGAGGGAAATGGAAGCCAAATGTGCAGTGTCCCTTAAATGCACAACCTAAAGGTCTTCCTAGGCTTTGCAGTCTTAGGAAGGTATCAGAAAAAAGAGTGCTCATGGAAGAAGAAGAAGAAAAAGAAGAGGCTGCCCAGGAGGGGGTCATTTGAATAGGAAAAGCTTTATGTATCCTGCCCCTTAAGGGCAGCTCTTCCACTGAGATGGAGATCACACAGCCATGCTAAATCATCTCTCACAAATCACAACAGCCTTCCTGGGCAGAGTGAGAGTCAACAACATCTAGAGGGCCACAGGTTCCCCATCCCTGTCTTAGAATTCTCCGCTCAGAGTTGTTCTTAATGAGAATGCAGATATAATATAAAAAAGAAGACGCCCAGCGTGTTCTTCAGTCAAGCTGTGATGCTGCCTTCAAACAGGGTTATCAGACCAGTTGCAGAATGTTATGTTAACTTTTTCCACCTAGTGGAAAGCAGCAGGAGCAAGTTACCAGGAGGGTCACCACTTGTTGATGTGAACCACTTTTTGATACGCTGGTCTTACAGGTCACTTGTGCAGAAAGGCTTAGAGTGCATCTGAAGAACACTCAATATCTTTCTTTCTTTCTTTCTTTCTTTCTTTCTTTCTTTCTTTCTTTCTTTCTTTCTTTCCCTCCCTCTTTCTTTCCCTCCCTCTTTCTTTCCCTCCCTCTCCCTTTCCCTCTTTTAGAAGATTCCCTTTGGAGTGAAATTGATTGGACAAAAAAAGCTGTTTACAACCCAGTCTATTCAATTTTACCACTCTATTAGTTTGTGTGGGATAAGAGGAAGTAGCTATAATGAGGAAAACAGACTGAACCAGCCATTCCTCTGCAGTGCAGCAAGGTTTCCCCATGCCATTACATTTGTGCAGTTATCAAGCTACCAATGGTGGAGCTGAGCTAGTGCAGCAGTGCTCTTGTTGCTCTACCGACAAAATAATCTGTATACAGCCTTAGGTTAATAGAATTGTGTCCATTTTGTGATGCGAGAGCAGAAAAGAGAGTCTTGCAGTAGAACAAAAAATGAGATGGGAATCTTTCACCAGGCCTGCTTGCCTCAGCACAATGCTACATTATTTAATGCAGTGGCACACAAGGCCAGCCTCAGGTGATTAGTAATGGCTCTGCTGCTGCTATTTAAAATCAGTACATGCAAATTCTGGAACCACATATAAGTGTATGAAAGGTCTTACACTTGCAAAACCTTTAATGAGTTCAGTTTGCCAGTATCACACTCTAAATATGGAAATCCTATAGTTCTGCTATGCTGGGCAGCTCTTCTGGCAAGGCTAATGCTAGCACAAATGTAGTCAACAATCCTAATCTCAAGCAGAGGCAACCATAATTTCTTGTACAGCAATGAAATGGACATACCTTATAGCATTCCAGGCCATTCTGCTGCCACCATTCATCATCAGCCTCTGCATTTGGCCACAAAGAAGGTACCGATTAAACCCCAATGTCCTCACCCAAACAAGAACACTCAGTGTGCAACTAGGACATCCAGAATGTGACTACACCACCCAGTCCAGTCCAGTCCATCATGATGTAATGGACAGGCACGCAGAAGTTGTCCTAAACTCCAGATCTCCTTGCACATGGTTTTGTATTGGAACATGCAGTTCCCAGATTGTTTGTGTGGGAGGAGGGGAAAGTTACGGCTATTTAAAGTGGTGTGGTACTGCTTTAAATGTATAGGGCGGATGTGAAATAAGTAAATGGCTTGCTTCAAAAGTGTGAACATTTTTGCTTATAAATATTGTTTTATCCTTGCCTTAGAGCTTTTCAATGTGCTGCACAGGGGGGAATCCATATTCACTCTGATAATCAAAGAGGACTTGTTTTCACACAAGTCCCCTTTGAGTTCATGCTTATGTGTGAATTAGTCATTTAAAGATAATTCTGTGCATCCCCAGAGGTGTATCTCTCACTGCCAGGGAAGAAGATTGTTTCAATCTTTATGGGCTTATGTCCACAGAGTATTTCAAAGACAAAGAATAAATTAATAATTTAACAATCAGTGCAGCATTAAGGGAGACTATTGCAGCACCAGTGAGGTCTCTGATGGAGTATCTTCAATGCCACTTGAGTCTTCACTAGTCATTGTAAACCACTGATTTCCATTTTCCTTTCTCTTTGTTTCTCAACCCCACGCCACCCTTTCTCTGCCTAGTACATATCATTATAAGCCTCTTTTAAGTATTAGTCAGGACAAATCCTCACTTAATAAATGAAGATATGTGAAGTTGCACACAGTGCCATTGCGCCACCCTTTGTGCAAACAGAGATACAAATCAGGAAGTCTTGTTAGTTGTCACTTCCTACTATGTGCAAACCGGGAGCTATGGTTAATGCCTTCCAAACAAATCAACATGTACTTGTTACAACATACTGACATTATGGCAGAACCCATATGCGTTCCCTGGGGTGAAGCAGGAACCCCAAGTCATTCATGGGAGATATTGCCATTCCCATGGCAATGAATCAAAATGGAGCTGTAGGCTTCAAAAAACCTTTCCCAGAGTGGTTGCTTTGGAAGACAGAGAAATGGACTCAGACGCATGGGACCAAAGGGGGCATGTGTGGTCTTGGAACTTAGTTGTTTTCTCTCCCTGCAATTACCTCAAGTTTAAAGCAACCGTTGGGAATAGACAACCCATCAAAGGGTGTGCTGTTTCTAAACCCCAGCAAAAACACTTTGAAGGCTTGAGTCAGGACTGGAGCTTCTGCAATGTGTTCTGATAGGAAAGAGGCTTATTAAGGATGGTGTAGGAGTGCATTTCTTAGATCAGCCTTCCCCCAACCTGGCACCTTCCAGTTGCTTTGGACTATAATTCCCATCAGCCCTAGCCAGCATAGCCAATGTTCAGGGATGATGGAAGCTGTAGCACATGATATCTTAAGGGACTCAGGCTGGGAAAGGCTGAACTAGATGATTTTCAGGATGAAAATAATTCTAGAATGCTAAGAAAGTTCCTAGAGGCATGAAGGAAGGCAGTATATGCAACCTGCATATGGAAGTGGTTTGGAGATAGGCAGGTGTCAATCAGACTCCACCTTTTCCTGATGGAAAAAATGAGGTTTCTCGCAATAGTAGAGCAGCAGAGATCCTATTCTGCCAATCTCCCACATCAGTCCCTTCGAATGTCCAACACTTCAGTTTGGGGGAGCCCTGCTGGGTGCTTACTTTAATGTCCTTTTGGTATCAAGCAAAGGTATTTTTATTTCCACAGAACTTAAATCTTGATGCAGCCTTTCATGCAGCATTGAATTTTACAGTGTAATCCTGTTTACTCAGAAGGAAGTCTCATTGAACTTAGTGGATCTTACTTCCCAGTACATGTGCTTGCAATTGCAGGCTTATTGCATTTCTCTTTTATTTGCTTTTGTTTCTAACTCAGTGGGTTATATTCTGAAAACAACATTGAGAACTGATTTTAGAAGACAGCCTATATAGTAGTAATATTGGCTATTCAACTAATAATTCAGCTAATAATTACATGAGCAGAGCAACTTTGGCTTGTGTAATGGGACTTTCCTTCCTTGTCCCTCACTCCACTATACCTCTTGTACCATCCCGAAATCTACTCTGAAAGTTTGCGGGCATCCCTAGAAGAGATTTAGTGGGTGAGCAGGAGGAAAGTCTCATTGCACATGTGGAAATCCACTTGTGCATGGAGCTCTTTAGTGCTACCTTGAATACAACCATCAATCAATCAATCAATCAATCCCCATCCATCCCTACCCACCCCTCTATCCTAGTTTAGACCCTTGGAATGACTGCATATGGACATGCCATTACAAATATTGATAGCAATAATGCAGGCTGTAAGCTCTCTAGTAGGGACAGCACCCTCTGTACCCTGGAGATTGTGCCAAGGACCACAGCTGGCTAGCCATTTATTTGTGTTGCCATTTACATTCATTTTCCAGGAAGGGTAGGCTAAACAGATAATCACAGGTTAAAGGCTAAGAGAACTGCTGTAGTTTTTGTCTGATTCTTAGAGTGTCTCAGCTGCAGAAAAAGAGCCCAGGGCTTTCAAAGCAATGTCTCTAAATTATTAACTAGAAATTGCATTAAGCCATACCCAAAGTTTGCACAAATTTGTGGAAAAGAGCCATCGAAATGCCATTTAGTGTAGTTGCCCCAGATGGGCTTCTGGCATTTTCAAAAGAAACACTGTTATTTGTTAACATCTTTACAGTTACCCCCGGCCACCTGCATTTCTACAGGGTTGTTTTAAATAACTTTCCTTGATAGTAAACCTGACTTTGAGCCCACCATAAGATTCAACATAATTTTTAGTTATTGAGGCTTTGATATTGCAATCATCTCTGTTGAATTGCACTCTGTGCGACAGAAGGCTCAAGCACCCATATTTTCTATAATTAGATGTATATGCTAGACCAGCAGCTTTTTAGAATGTGAAGGAAAAAAATTGGATGGTCTTTTTTAAAAGACTTCATGGAGGATATGTCTGTGTTATTCCTCTGCTGTTGGAGGCAGCATGCTTCCATTTAACTACTGCTGGGAATTGTAAGTTGGGAGAGTTCTGTTGTACTCAGATCCTGCTTATGCAAAACTGGGACATCCCAGTTTTTCCCACAAGAGCATGGCGGCCATTTTGGCCACTATGATGGCATGCAGGTCACGTGACTCGCGAGGGAGCATGGCCAGGAAGATGCACCTCCTGGTTTGGGGATTCAACATGTTGGAGGATATGACTTTGGGCTTCCCATGGACATCTGGTTGGCCACTGTGAGAACAGGATTCTGGACTAGATGAGCCTTTGGCCTATTGCAGCAGGGCTCTTCTAATGTTCTTATATTTTGTAAGCCAACTTGAGAAGTTCCATTATAAGAACTGTAAAAGTGGGATAACATTTTTAAAGCCAACATAGGTAAAAGAAATTTAAACACACACAATATGTTTCTTGTTGCTTTTCTGCATAAACATTATAAAAGTAAAAAAGTGCATAAAATAATGCTCTGCTGAAAGACGCCATACTTTCTTAAAAAGCTCCTTGAAAGTTTTTGCTGTGGCTGTGCCAAGATTTGAACTGGCTGTTTTTTGAAGTTTTTTTTATATTATATATAAAAAAGAAAATTGATAAATGTAGTGTCAGAACCAAAGCTGCAATGGGGACCCAATCCCAGGTGGAAATTGGTTTGCAGAATTGGAAAAATATGAGAGGAGGAAAGGAAGGCTGGCAGGGGGAAAAAATGATGATAAAAGAAGAGAGTGGAAGTGAATAAGAGAAAGCAAATAAAGGAGTGTATAAAACCTCATAATTTATTATTGCTCTGCCAAAGGAGGCTGAAATGTATGACATAAACGTAAAAGAAGAAAACAAATCTCCTTTGCCTTTGCTGGGAGAAAAGTTTAATGGGCAGCATTCCTCAGAATGGCTCTGCTGAGTGCCCTGCACAGCAATATATATATAAAAAATTCGAACTATCATAACCATGGGAGTAAATAGAGAAGTGGTAATACATAAGGCAATAACGTGCTGGGAGTCTCCAGTCTTGCACTACTGTAATCATTTAACAATATTAGAGCTGGTCTTTGAGCATCAACTGACTTGTATATTTCATGTTGTGCATGTGGTCTGTGTATCATTTCACCCCTGCATCTGACAACACCAAGCCCCAGTAGGTGGGGTGCAACATGATGGGATGTGTGTGTGTGTGTATCAGGAAGTAATTTTCTGTATGAAATTTGCAAACCATACAAACACAGTTCAAAGCATACGTGGATCCCTTACCTGCAGTGTCCACACAGTGTGAGAAGCAGTGCCCAAGCTACCGAGTCGACACTATTTCCTGTCCACACCATCCTGCAAGATTCAGATCTTCCCTAGGCAAGTTCCACCTATTATTTATTTATTTTGGAGGTGCTACAATCATGGAAACTGCATTGGGATTGAATCTGAGGAACACAATGTTATTTAATACATACCTTTCCTCACACAGTCTGTCCTTGTGGAGGTCAGGTGTGATCATATAAGGGTCATTTGCTTGTATGATCAGATGCAAATTCCCGATCTGAGCACTTATTCAGATTTATTAGTAGAAAGAAGAGCTACCAATGCTACATATGTAGAGATTGATTAATGGGTTCTATCTTGTGCTTCTACCATTGAAGGCAGTAGATGTGGGGTTTCCCAAGAGCCAAGCCCAATTAGCTCCAGCAAGGTTGCTTCGTCATAGGTCTTTGGATCACATGCTGGGGTTATCTTAATTTTAGATATTTTAGATCACACATCCGAAAAGGACTTGGCATACACTAATCCAACAATATTAATCTCTCATAGATTAATTTGTTTACTTGAGATTGTATTATGTAACAAACTGAGAAATGGTTCTATATTTGATAAGTACCAGTGTTAGGAATGAAGAAACCACAGCAATCCACGGGGCTTTTTTCCAGCCAGAATTCACCGAAACTCAGTTCCAGCATCTTTCAGATGGGTGCCATTGCCATCATACGAGAACAAGGGAGGCATTCATGGTGAGTTCCAGCACCTCTTTTTCTAGAAAAAATAGCATGGGCTTTCCAGATGTTGTCGTACTCCAACTCCAATCAGCCCAACCAGAATGGCAAATAAACAGGAACTATGGGAATTGTAGAACTACAACTTCTGAAGTGGCACATATTCCCTATCCCTGACCTTTGTAAAGTAAGAAGAATACAATAATACCATGCAGATAGGTAGCTCAAGCTAGTGAGCCAACCTGTAGTTCTACAGAATTGCTAAAAGAGACGATTTTCTATAATATAATCCAAAGGTTGTATTCATATGAAGTAAAGTTACTTGTATGTGTTTGGATTGTAAGGATAATGCTAGTTCCAAGACCAGCAGAATGCAAGTGCCGCTGCAAGCCTCTTTAGACATTAAAATAAGTCTGGTGTAACAAGATTAATTAAATTGCTAATCGTGTGGTGGTGGCTTTTAAATACTCAGCATGTTCACATTGGAAACGTTCTGTCGTTTGCCATTATGTGCCTCCCAAGGATCACCTAGTTCATCTTTCTCTTCCCTGCAGTAATGAATCACAGAGATTCATAACCAGGCCCTTGTGCTTGTTCATTAGCCAACTCTGAGGTTACAAATGTGATAGGAAATATTGAACTGCAGGGCTGACCTTCAACTGTTTGCCTTGAAATAATAATACTTGACATAAATACATTGCAATCCATGGATTTTGGAAATCTGTACAATTGGCATTAGGGTTGCAGTGCAACCTCTGAGTGTCCTACGCACAGTATTATTAATGACACCCCAACTCATTGATTCCTACGTAATTTTTAAAGTGTTCCATCTCTTTCAGCTAACACGTGCCCCTGGACTTTATTACTAATGGGATCTTGCCCTGTTATGGACTTCACTCCTTTCTCAGTTTGGGACTGCTTCCATCAAAGCCTTTGCTCTTGCTATCCCCTCTTGCCTTTGCCACTTTTCAAAGCTGATATTTTCTCATTTTCTGAACACCCAGCTCTCACAGCATACCCCCTGACCCAATGGGCAGCTAGATGATTCAGTAGGCATTTTTCAGTCGCTGAAGCACAAGTTGTGACTTTTATTGCTGCAGCGGCCACATTAGCCTGTGTCATAGAAATGGACACGACTGCCGTGATTCTCAGAATGTTCTGTTTCTTCCTTTTAATTTTAGCTCTGCTAACATGGTGATGGCCTCTGTTGCTTCTAGGACATAGTGACATACTGTATTTTTCGCCCCATAGGACGCACCTGCCCATAAGGTGCACCTAGTTTTTTTTTTTGGGGGGGAAATAACGGGGGGAAATTTATTTTTCCCCCAGGCACGGGGCTGGGGCAGGGGAAGCCTGAGCTTCCCTGGACCCCAGCCCCCAGAACAGGCAGCTCTCTGCAAGCCGTGGGAGCCCAGCGCCGGGCTCCCACCACTTGCGGAGAGCTGCGCGAAGCCTGGAGAGTCCGAGAGTGACGGCGAAGTTGCGCGCAGCTTCGCCATCTCTCTTGGAGCTTAAGCGGCTGGGGGCGGGGGAAGCCCGAGCTTCCCCCGACCCCAGCACCCAGAACGGGTCCCAGAGTGATGGCGAAGTTGCGCACAGCTTCGCCATCACTCCCGGAGGTTGCGGGGTGGGGGTGGGGATAGCTTCCTGAAGCCTGGAGAGCGAGAAGGGTCGGTGCGCACCGACCCCTCTCGCTCTCCAGGCTTCAGCAAAAGCCTGCATTCGCCCCATAGGACGCACACACATTTCCCCTTCATTTTTGTAGGGGGAAAAGTGCGTGCTATAGGGCGAAAAATACGGTATTTCATGGAATACAATGAGTTGAGAAGATCTCCCTTTAGATGTTGGGGGGGGGGGGGTCCCCTGCCATGGGCTGAACTCTGAGTACCTGGTTCTGATGATGACATGTCCTTTTCCCCTTGCCCCAAAAGACAGCTTTTGAGCTTTTCTCAAGTCATCATCTTTGTCCAGTTAAATCTTTTTTTTTTTTTTTGGTACTCTGCACAGCCAGCCTCTAAAAGATGCAATTGCTCCTGGGATGATTCCTTTTGCAAGACTGGGTATGAGTCCAAAAAAGCTTGATGAAGAAGAGGATCTGTACAGTTAAAGCTATGGTTTTCCCAGTAGTGATCTATGGAAGTGAGAGCTGGACCATAAAGAAGGCTGATCGCCGAAGAATTGATGCTTTTGAATTATGGTGCTGGAGGAGACTCTTGAGAGTTCCATGGACTGCAAGAAGATCAGACCTCTCCATTCTTAAGGAAATCAGCCCTGAGTGCTCACTGGAAGGACAGATCCTGAAGCTGAGGCTCTAATACTTTGGCCACCTCATGAGAAGAGAAGACTCCCTGGAAAAGACCCTGATGTTGGGAAAGACTGAGGGCACAAGAGGAAGGGGATGACAGAGTACAAGATGGTTGGACAGTGTTCTCGAAGCTACCAACATGAGTTTGACCAAACTGTGGGAGGCCGTGGAAGACAGGAGTGCCTGGCGTGCTCTGGTCCATGGGATCACGAAGTCGGACACGACTAAACGACTAAACAACTAAACAACAACAACAAAGAAGAGGATCTATAGAAGGTTTACCTCTCAAAGATAGGATTAACTGGGAACTTAACATGGAAAGCTTCAGAGTGATTTCCAAATAAATGTTTGTATACAACTATAGAGTTGGAAGTCATTCAATACAAACCCTTCCTTTGAAACATCTTCCAATTGGCTACGCAGTTCAGACCACAGTGTTTAGGGCCACAAGCAGGGAGCAGAGAGGCTCCACAGGTATTAGTAGCACCTTTGGCTTTGGATGAGTGACTCTTGTAAGTGAACCACACCACCACATGCTGTGTAGGGGAGCCGAGAAAAAGCATCGCCTGAAGTTTCTTAATAGCTCGGTTAAGAGATGGCTGAGATGTTGAAGTTGTATATTTAATGTAATAAAAAATGAGTTTGGCAACGTTTGGTGAAAAAGATAGTAGATAGTGCTTAAAGAGTTAATGTGCTTAAAATTGCTGAGGCTGTCACAGTAATTAATGTTCCCAATAAACATGCTAATTAGTTGACATGGAGAGAAATCTTCCAGGGAATGTGTTGGACCCTTTCATATTATCCTGAATGCAAACACTACCTTATCATATCCTTGCCATTGAACATTACCTTTACATCATTTCTTGGGTTTAGACACTTGTTATTGACTATTCACAGAACAGCAAAAAGACTTAATAAAATCTGACAGTAGGCTGCTTTTCCTGCCTGCATAGATTAAGTGTGTACCGTGTTTGCATTTCAATTAGCTAAAACTAATTGAATAAATATTTTACTTTTTAGCACCTTATTTGGCAACTAGCTTGGAGGATGAAAGAAATCTCTGACCTGGAATTACGTCCTGCTTTTAAAATAGATTATCACAAGTTTATTCTGTTACATATGTGATTTTTTAAAAAAATGTTATGCATGCGTGTGTGTGTGTGTATTTATTTATTTGAAAATATTTTAAAAATATTTACTAATCTAGAAAAATACAGTTTTGCATTACCTATTTGCTTTGGAGTTGTTTAATATTATAAAGAGCATCAATTTTATTTTTATTTTTCAAGTGCTCAAAATGGGTGCCATGTATCTTTCTCTCACCACCCTCCCCATATCTACTTGATTTCCCATTCTGGTTTTTATTGTTTCTTCTGACATGTCCATCCATTCTTGCCTAAGACTGTGATTGTTTTGAAGCAATGGCTTAAGCAAAAATATAATACCCCACAAATCAGTATAATTACTGAGGTGGCTTCTTACATTCTTTGATCCCCGCCTCCTCCTTGTTGCCTCACCTCACTGTTCCTAATTTGTAAAGAAAAATACTGGGATGACAGAGTCACAGCTTGTACTTATCTGCTTTTTAAGAAGCATTGACAATTCCTTCAAGGCATCTGTGGTGCCAGATTCATTGCTCTGGCCAACCTGAGCCACATCAGTATGTGCAGGTCAGTGGCTTCTCCGATGGAAGTGTATTTACAGTGGTACCTTGGGTTAAGTACTTAATTTGTTCCGGAGGGCCGTTCTTAACCTGAAACTGTTCTTAACCTGAAGCACCACTTTAGCTAATGGGGCCTCCTGCTGCCGCCGCGCCGCCGGAACACGATTTCTGTTCTTATCCTGAAGCAAAGTTCTTAACCTGAAGCACTATTTCTGGGTTAGCGGAGTCTGTAACCTGAAGCGTATGTAACCTGAAGCATCTGTAACCTGAAGCGTATGTAACCCAAGGTACCACTGTACATCATTCTTAAAATCTGTACAGATTGTATTTCTATTTTATGCCTCTTGACAAATGAGGAAGCCAAGGATGGTCTGTAGTGGTTTGTGGGATGGTGGTGTTCATCTGGCTTCGCAAAGCCATGCCTCATGGCAGGTTACCAAGTGGGAAGGACAAGGCAGCGGGGAGCTTGGTGCAGCACTGGATTGCTCTGCTGCTACACCTGCCCTGTGCCAGACTTCTTGCTTCCTCGCTTCCTCACTTCCTCGCTTCCTCACAGCCACCATAACAAGCAGTGGCATACAGCATTGGGAAGACAGGTGAGCAACACCATCCCACCTACAAAGGTCTGACAGCCACTAAGAATTATTGTATTAAATTCCCAATTAGAGATGGAGAAAAAAATACAGTGGTACCTCTGGTTATAGACTTGATTCGTTCCGGAGGTCTGTTCTTAACCTGAAACTGTTCGTAACCTGAGGTACCACTTTAGTTAATGGGGCCTCCCACTGCTGCTGCGCTGCTGGCACACAATTTCTGTTCTCATCCTGAGGTAAAGTTCTTAACCCAAGGTACTCCTTCTGGGTTAGCGGAGTCTGTAACCTGAAGCGTCTGTAATCCGAGGTGTTTGTAACCTGAGGTACCACTGTAATTCTTTTCACATTTTTATGAGAACCCTGCCCAATTTGTAATTTCTAAACCATTATAGGAACTGAAACACAGCTCTTCTCTAAATTTTGCAAAGTAGTTCTCTGTCCAAAGAATTCCTATAGAAATGCTTACTTATGATGTGAAATGTGCTCTAGAAGATGTGTATATTCATGAAAGTAATGTACAAAAATGCACTTTATTAGCCCCAGCATGGAGTGCATTTGCAGTAATCCAGGTTTGAGGAGAAATGCCCAGGAAAACACGTATCATTTTTGACGCAGACTTTCATTTAAAAATAAAATAAAATAAAGCAAATGTATGTTGACATGTGGCAAGCCAAATTTAAGACTGGAGAAAGACAAAACACAGAAAACCTTAAAATTATAGCTTCATTCTTCCCATCCCAAAATTATTTCTTTGTTCTAGGCAAGCTAATTGGCCTACACATAAATGACCTGTTACCAGTGCTTTTTTTTCTAAAAAAAAAATGGTTAGGGGTACTGTCATTTATCTGCTCAGATTGAATTACTGCCCTTCAATGAGGCCAAACTTAGATTCACAAAATGTTTAGGAGTATGCGTACCCCTGCGTTCCCCCAGAAAAAAAGCACTGCCTGTTACCTTTGCTTGTCAGCATGTGGAAGGGGAATGAATGTGCTGAATCTGTTAGACTCATTCACTGATGAAAAAAATGCATTGTACATAATTTCTTTGGACTTTCCTGCCTCACTTTGAGGTGCTTTGAAGAAATTCCACTTTGGCTTGAACAAGCCCAAACTTCTCAGAACGGCCCTGCTTTGGTACTTGATTTGGGATTCATCCAAATCTTTTGCACATTCCTAATTTATAGAGCTTTAGCATTTGCTCTGTCACCCAGAACACTACTGCACCTTTCTTTAAACAGAACTACTTAAAAACATTTATAGGAAGGTCAGCAGGGGTATAAATGTTATTTTATCCTCACTCCCAGAAAGCATATGTTGAGATGTATCCGGCATCTAATATCTTATTTCAAGAGTTTTAATGGGAAAGGTAAAAGCAGTTTATTTTAACCCCTTGCACCGATATGTCAATGCAATGGAAAATATTTGTAGCATTAAAATGTAAATTTGCTTGATGGTACTTGTTATGGATTTCCGACTTGTTCAGAAGTAATTATTCTGGAATACCTGCAATGTAATCAATACCTAGTGGTCTGAAAATAGGAGTGATGACAGTGATTTGGTTTTGCTGCATTTGACAGGACTGCAGTCTATTCTCATACCTTTTAAAAACATCATTTCTGAGATAGCAGTAGTGGTAATAGTCATATGGGCAGAATAACAAGTGGCGGAAGGTTAACGAATCTCTGTGAACCAATAAAGTATTCTGATGAGCTGATAAATCGAATGAGTAACAGAATTCTCTGGAAGCTAGCCCCTAACTTGGAAAATTACTTGTCATGGCAACAGGCAGGTATCACTGCTGAGATTACAACCTTGGAGCAAAGAGATTGATCTAATTTGCACAATGAATGAGTCTTACTTATAGGAAATCTATAGGCAGTTGGCAGTGGTGAATGGTTAAGAAATATAACTAGTTCAGACCTAGCAAATCTTTTTCAATTCTAAATTAAGAAGTAAGGACATTGTTTCCAGAAAATGCAGTGTGTGGCAATGTAAAGGTCAAAATATATTTTGCTTCTCTTTGGGGAGGCTTTTATATAATCTCCTGTCCCCTTCATTAAACTGCACGTGAGGCCATTCAAGAGTTATCTGTCCTGATTTTTAGAGAGGACGTGACCTTCCTTATGGTGGAGCAAGGTACCATGGGAAGGAGAACAATTACCTATTCTAGTCAGGTTCAAATTAAGACCATTAAAAGAACGTTTTATTCCTTTTAATACTTATTTCTGTGAGCATGAAACAGGGCTTAAAGCAAGGAAAGGACCATCTGAAAAACTAGAAAAAATGATTAAATATAGAAATAGATTGTGCTTGTTTGTTTGTTTATGCTTGATATTTTTACTCCACTTTTCAGACTATCATCATCTCGCAAAGCAGATCATGCAAGAAAAGGAAATGAGACAGGCCCTGCCATGAGACTTGATACTGAAAAAAGACACACAAGAAAAGGGAAGATAGCAAGGGGAACACATATTCTGATCAAGGGTCCACAAATTGTTTCTTTACAAAGCTCTTTGCTGACCATTCTCCACCTCTGGCAATCATCCTTTTGTCCATTTGCAAATGTATTCAGAACTTCCAGTGCAGTAAAGGAGAGGAACCTTCCTTCCAGGTAAGGCTACCTAATTCAGCTTCTATTGACTTTTTCCATAGTACACCATTTACGTTGACACGTAGCTTTGCTAATATAAAAACCCCCATCACATTTCTTTCCACTGTTTTCTCTATTATTATACCTAATATATTAAATTATTTTGGAGCTCTTCATAATTCCTTTTGGATTTTGTCACCCTGAACAACTTGGTGTCATCAGCAAACTTGGCTCCCTCACTACTCAGCCTAAATCCTAGCATCATCATTCCTCAGCTTTTGCCATATGCTGAAGACACACCTTTTTATCTTGTCCGTTGTCAGCTGAGGTAGTTTGTTTTATGGGGCCCATCTCTTTTATTGAACTTGGACTGTTCTGTTCCATCTGGAATGGTTTTACTTGTTTCATAATTGTAATAGTTTTATCTTGCTTGGTTTTTTTAAAAAGATTCCGTATTATAGTGTTGTAAGCCACCCTGGATTGTTGCAGTGAAGGGTGGGTGAGAAATCTTATAAATAAAAATAAATAAGATTAGAATAGCACATTCCAAAGCTGAGGTGCTATAAAGGTTGAGTTTGTCCTGCTGGCGATATTTATATAACATATTTTATTCATACATATACAAACACACATCACAACGAATTGCAGCTGCAGGACTTTTATTAAACAGCAGCAAAACAGGAGTTAACAGAGATTGATGACCTTTCTGAAAACAAAGCAAACACAAAATGTAATGAATATTCTTTGGAAAATGTTGCAATCTCTCACATGAAGTAGCATGAATTGAGCAGGTCCAGAACTGTTTCCGAATAGAATAATTTACTATAGAAATATGCTAAACAAGATCAGTCCTAAAGTAAGAGATCCATAATTCTGTTTGGGCCTCTTCATTCACTATACAGATAGAAACAAAAAATGTACTATTTATTTAATTAAAGCATTATCATCCTCCATCTTGTTGAAAAGATGCCCATAATAGTAGGACTGATGGACCTGTCCATTCCATTTGCCCAGTGTTCCTTCCTGCACCAATATTGACCAATTCCCTCCCGCTCCTGGGACTGTAGGCTTATATGATATAGTTTACATTGTTCAATAGATCCCCCTGTTACCCTCGGGAGAGACTTTTTGGAGGATAGATGGGTTGCAGGGCAGGATGGGTTGCCCGAGTTGTTTTCCACTTGCATAACCATTGGATACAAGCTAGGTGACTTTCAAGATGGCTGCAGAGAACTTCTAGCAGACTTACCACCTTATGCTGTAATTGTATACTATTTATTGTACATCTGCTGTGGGGAACAATTTTTGGCTCACTGGGCCAGATCTGACCAAGTCCGTGTAGACATCACTGAGACAGACATGAAAATATGCTGGGAATGTGGGTTTGGGAGAGCACATCTTTGTTTGAGACTCTGTCCTGCCATTCCCAAAATCTCCCTGATACAGTGCATATGGAAGGTATTGAGGTGTCACTGCTGGTGAGTGTAAGTTGATATCTTGATACTGGTCACTAGCATCACATTTCTCCCATAGCATTTTGGAGAGGCAAGCCATTGCCATAGTTGCCTTGCTAATACGCATGTGAAGCTCAGTGTCGATGGAGAGATTGCTGGTTATTGTGGAGTCCAGGTAGACAGCACCATTTACCACCTCAATGCTGATGCGTGGGGTGCTGGCAACATCCTGACTCAGGATGTTGATCTTCATCAGGATGGTGGTAAGGCCGAACTCCCTGCAGGTTTGGGCAAAATGGTTGATGAGTCTTGGAGTGCACTGTCAGGGCAGCATCATTTTCAAACAACATCTCTTGGATAAGAACCCATTGCACTTTGTTCTTGGTGTGGAGATGTGCCAGGTTGATCAGACCCCCGTTTCTCCTTGAATGGAGGTACATACCATCTTTGGTCAAACTGAAAGCATAGGAGAGCAACAGAGAGAAGAATATGCTGCAAGAGAGTTGCTGCAAGAATGCAGCCCTGCTTCACACTGCTGTTTATTGGGAAGATGTCCGAGGATGAACCATCGTACTGGATGGTGCCGTGCCTGTTCTCATGAAAAATTTACATATTTGGCTCTTTCAAGACCAGATGTCATTAGGGGTTTTGTGCATCAATCTCCATTCCGCTTTCATTTATGACATTGCTTTTTGTGCTTGTAACATCAACAGAACGGCTTTGTTTTCTGCAGTGTCATTGCATTTCCAAAGGGACAGAACCAATTCTCTGAGGGATTCTTATGTAGAAAGAAGACACATACATTCATTTTTCTTCATGAAGTACTGATTTGAAGAGCGGGAGATAGAGAGATGGCATACCATATGCAGCTGTGTCTGAAATGAACATAGCTTTCTTGGCTTGTGATTGATAATGGAGTAACACTGTAATCTAATTGGAGCAGAGAATGACTTTGCTGAAAGAGCACTATTGGTTCTGTAAGATCTAAAACCTGGCAGCTGAAATTGTTGGGGGTGCTATATGTTACTCAGCTGGATTCATTGGAAGAAAGTTGAACAACATCACTACAGAGTTCCTTGCAGTTTTACAAATACCCCCAACAAATACTAGGCTAAAAGATATTCATGAGATACCAATTCAGAAACTTGTCAGTCCATAAGATCTCAACCTAAGAGATTCTCCTGTTGCGCAGCCTACCACCTCTCTCTGATGATTAGCTCTGGAAACAGAGATTGCTCCTCACACCTCTGCTCCAGTATGCCTCAAAAGGATGGGTAAATTGAAACTTGCTTTCAAGTGAAAGCAAAGGAATTAGATGCAGTAGATAAATCAAGCACTCTGCAAGGCAAACTAAAAACTGTATATGTTGTATACTATTCTGAAGAGAGCTGAACACAGAATGATAAAAGGCACATGCAAGGGTTGGTGGACAGGCTATTAAAGTTTTGGGATATGTAGCAATGAGGGCTTAAAACAGGGGTGGGGACTCTTCCTGCCTGTGGTTCACATTCCCTCCTAGGCAGCCTTCAAAGACTCACATGCAATTGATGGACAGAGGCAAAAGTGGGTGGAGCAATGAATTCAGTTTTTACTTTTGCAAAGTGGGCTACTTTCTACACACACACTCGTAGAAAGTCCTTAATCCTGTTTTATTATTATTATTATTTTAAAAGTCCGCATACTTTGTTGGGTGCACACTCAGAATCCCTCCAAAGTATGGCAACTTCAAAAATCAATCAGAGTTTGATCATTGGTGATAAATTTGCCTAACAAACGTCCTGTCCCTTCTGTCTCCCTGTACCTGCAACTATAGGGGATGCAATCAAATTATTTGCAGGTGCCAAAGTATGGCTGAGTTTAGTTTGGTGGGTTACAAATTGTGCAGCCTTCGTTTAAGATAAGGCCAAAAGTATACTGGGTGGCATTTAACTAATGTTTACTCAGTGGAGACCCATTGAAATCAATGGACCTAACGTAATCATGTTCATTAATTTCAGCGAGTTTACTCTGAGTAAAACTTAGTTGAATACCATTCACTCAGCTTGTAAAAACTGACAATATACGTATATATTGTGGCAGATGGAAAGCATTTGATGCCTAAAATTAAAGTTTAATTCTCCCTATTCTGTGAAGAAGAATGAGTATGTTACAGTAGGGTCATGATATAGGAAGTATATATGGGAAAGTGTGCATAACTTTTTCATTCTACGGAAATGTATGTGAAAGTTGTCATAAGGTTATATCCATATGGTACATGATTCCAGAAAGACTACATCAGATAAGCAGAAATTATAAATGCTGGAAATGTGAGCCAAGTCTTGGAAGCGACTTCAATAGCTGGCAGTTGTGCACAAGGCAAAACAGTATTGATTTCCGATTGAGAATATAAGAGAGAAACAAAAGCACCACTAGATTTAGAACATGCTTTATTTTTACTGACAAATATATATACATACAGCAACAAGAATAAATATATAGCCATAAGAACAGGTTAACAAAATTCAAGGCCAACAATAATCAGTAATAGCTCAGCTTAAGAGGTTTAAAAGTAAAAGAAAGAAAGCAGAAATGTAATAGATTTGCACAGAATTGGAGTTTTATTCATTGACTAGTGGAACAAAAGGACACCTCCATCACGTGATCATAGGTACTTACTTGATATATTATGTTTGGTTTTGCTGAGACTATAATATTTAATGTAATAGCACAGCTGTAAAGTATGTTTCCTGTATTAATTTCTTCTTGACATTAATACTTAACATAGTATGAAGTTGAGCAATGTGCAATATTTCTCTTAAAAAAATCAAAATCCTGTATGATTTTTTAAAGTATTAATCTGGGCTGCAAGGAGTGAGCTGTCCGGAGACACTTCCGGGTCACGTGGCCAGTGTGACATCGCTGCTCTGGCGAGCCAGAGCCGCACACGGAACGCTGTTTACCTTCCCGCTAGTAAGCGGTCCCTATTTATCTACTTGCACCCGGAGGTGCTTTCGAACTGCTAGGTTGGCAGGCGCTGGGACCGAGCAACGGGAGCGCACCCCGCCGCGGGGATTCGAACCACGATCGGCAAGCCCTAGGCGCTGAGGCTTTTACCCACAGCGCCACCCGCGTCCCGCAGATAAGGGTAGAAGGCCCTAGAAATTTGGGCACCAGTGCCAAAGGGCTGAAGCTTTAACCTCCTGGGCTATCGTCTAAGGTTTCCCCTGGATGTCACCCTAGACGAAGTCCTCCAAAACTCTGGGTATCTGGAGAAGAGATCCTGGGATATGCCTTCCAGGAATGATTGGAGCCACCGAAGTATGGTGCCGTTGCCCTTCATTTCAAGGTGGGTCGGATGGATATAAAAGCTGACATACTGAAAAAGCCATTGATGGATCCAGAATCAATGGGATCTTACCCTCCTTACCAATATCCCGGTGTACACTGTTCTTCATGATGCCCAAGGCAAACTAAAGGTCAAACCTATACACAGATACCTGGGGATTTGTCCTGTTGAACACAGTAGGGCTTACTTCTGAGTATACATGCACAAGATTGCACTATAATGGAACACACCCAAAACCAAACTTGAAATCTAAATTTAAAAAGTTTTAGATTCACAATTTCCTCCAAGCATACCTGGAGCGAGGGTGCCAACAAGTTAGCTTGGCTTTCTGGCTGGTTCTAAACCAAGTTGGTCTTAAAAATGGAAAGCATATATGTATTCTCCCTTTGTCTTCCTTTAATGATAGAATAACTTGCCAACTTTCCTAGGAACAGAAGATTTTATCATTTTATTACAAAACCAGTAAAATGTTATAAAAAAGGGAAGGTGTTATCAAAGGCAAACTTTAAACAGTAGATTTTAGTCTTCGGTGCTTCAACAGAAAACATTTGTATGCATGTATGTGTACAGTTATTTATATATTGTTTATATTTAGTAAGGTTGAAATAATAACATTAGCAGCTTAATTCCAAAATCTAAGTTTGGGTAACTGTTGCATTTTTAAAATGTAGAGATCAGCCAATGCTTCTTTTCCCTATACTTCTAGAGGGTAACCTGACACCTGCTTAAAACCAGCAGAGACTAATCCAATTAAGTGTGCAATCTGCTCCTCATTCTATCTTGAGGCTACCTCCTCAAGTGATTTTTTTTATATCCCCCCACTTTTAGCCATACCCTCTTATTCCTAACCCTTAGCATTCAACCTGATTAAGAGGTGTGATGAACATAAAATCTTGTTCTGTATTTTGTGACATTTTGGTTTACCCTAATTAAAGTATTGCCCAATTGTAAATTGCTCAAGGTGATTTTCTCTGTTGACAATAAACAGTGTCTTTTTTCTTTTAAAAATTATTATTAGAGCAAGATCCCCTTCCACTTAGGGCAGCTTAGGGCTTATAAAATCATATTTTCATTAAACTGTAAGAAACAATTACAAAAGAGGCAGGGTTGGCAGTTTTAGCTTAAAGCAGGTTAAACACATGTAAAATAAAATACCACAACTTAAATAGTACTTTTGTTAAAAAATCTTATTGTGCGGCAAGCATGAATCTGAGTTTGTGCTGTCAGCATACATGTCTATTGCACAACTAATCCATCTTAAAAATTTGTGATGAGTGCACAAATTTTATTATTCTCCTTTTAATGCCCTAGTTCAGCTCATTAATTTTATATCTTTGATGACTGGCTAATGCTTACATTTGTCCTTCTAAATATGTAAATATATGACATTAAGTATGGAAAGTGGTGGGCATTTACATTTAAGGTATGAATAATGGTAGCATGTAATTTTTTTTGATGACCAATGGTTTCTAACAAATAAATTTGACTGACTGACTGGTTGACATAACTGATTAGTCATTTATTAATTCATTCAAAGTCAAGAAAGCAGTCCTAGTGACCTTAGGAAAAAAGTTCTTTCATTTTTTGTGTGTGTCCTCTACTTGTAATGTAAATATTTATAGGTATCCCTAAGAGGTTGGCTAGGTTGAGAGATGGTGACTGGTCTCAACTTAGTGACCTGACTGTATATTCATACTCTGATATCCCAGGTCCTACTCCAGCACTCTGACCACTGCACCACACAACCTCTCCTGCGTGCTTGTTCTTCCAGTTAAAGGCTCATTTTGTCCTTTGATATGTCACCATTCTCAGTCATTCAAAATGAGCCTGAATTGATTCAGCATGTGAAATGTGAGGCTATGTATGATGTGTGGTGCCTTAATTTTAATGCGTATGCACTGGGCTCATGGTGGTTAAGTATAGTAACCTGAGAGCAAGGAGAAGTGTGTATGTTTTAAAGCATGACATTCAATGGTGTTTATCCATCAGTGAAATAGACATAGTTGATGGAACAGGTTACCCCTTTTCCCTGCAGCCTCTGTGCACCTTCCAAACCTGCTCCAAAATTGGGGTGGGGGGAGGGCAGCACAGTAGGCTGTAGATTTCATGTGGTTGAAACCATAAGCATGGCAACTCCAGTGCCCAACTGAGCATATTGACAATTTTTAAAGCCTAAAGGCCCTCTAAAAGTCAAAATAGGAGGAACATTAGGCGAGTGCTTTACTAGGGGATAAATCACAGGAATGAATGATTTTCTTCTCTCTTGCTAAAATGTAAGAAATTAATCTGGGAAAGCTGAATTGGGAAAAGGTTCTGGGAGCTCTTTCAGCTGCATCAAAGGAAAGTAGTATCTTGCTATGACAGGAGGGGATGATTTTCCTTTTTTAAAAAAAATAATAATGGCGG
Source organism: Podarcis tiliguerta (assembly GCF_965153285.1). NCBI lineage: Eukaryota > Metazoa > Chordata > Lepidosauria > Squamata > Lacertidae > Podarcis > Podarcis tiliguerta. The sequence continues at coordinate 42,243,939 of NC_139534.1, forward strand.
TGGGGAATGCTTACTTTTTGAACATGCCAAGTAAGCATTAATTGGTCTGTGAATAATCGGCTTTTTAAGGGGTAGACTCCTCAGCACATCGTGGGTCATTCAAGCGTGCAAAAGATGTGAGGCAGTTTAATATTATTAATTGCTAGCTAGCTGATTAGATTTACACAGAATTGTCAGTCCTTACAGGCCCAAATAATCATTCCTCGCAAAATAAAATTTACAATGCCATTAAATTTATCCCTAGCAGGTTTTCCAAAGTGAAATCTCCCAACAGCAATAAACTTTTATTGCATGTTTAATTTATTTCTCCCTGAAGTCAGGAAATGTCTCAAAGACGTATGTTGGTGCTCATTGGTATTATTCCTTAAATATACATAAACATATTTAATCTATTTCTTTCATTTTGCTGCATCTCTTGAGATTAAGGCAGCTTCCAGATGTTGCTCCTAGGAGTGATCTAAGTGGGGAAATTGCTCTGGTATTAAAAAATGCCTAATGATCTGCTTCTTCTTGAAGAACTTTGGAGCTACCTTGGCTGCTTGTATGTGATGATATTTCCTTTTACTCCAACCTCTTTGTGTGAATGTGTAATTGCAAACTGTGATGAGAGTGCTCATCATGTAAAAATTGCAGACTGGGAGTGCCTCTAAATTTCTTATTAATAGAGGGAGATATCAAATATTGGTCATACTCAGAACATGCCCATTTAAATCACTAGGTTTTAAGTTGCTTAAGTCCATTAAATTCAGTGAGTCTACTCTGAGTATGTCTTATCATCCATAGTAAGTGTTGGACTCTACTTGGGTTTTAAATTATTATTATTATTATTATTATTATTATTATTAGAATTTATATACAGCCCTATACCTGGAGGTCTTAGGGCAGTTCACAGAATAAAATTGTGCCACCCAAGTTAGCAAGAGCTAGAATGCAGAACAAATATTGCTGATGTGAATTCTCATCCAGCTACAGTGATATACACCATGCTTTAAATAAATGTCCTGCATGTTTACTCAAGACCAAGAAGTCTTTGTTTTGGGCAAATTTGTATCAACAACAATTAAGAATTCTTGCAGAATCTGATTTCTCACAATGTTTTTACTGCTCTGCTACAAATTGCCTCCTGTAATTTCACCAAAATTCCATAATATTAGGTGCAGCATAGAGCAAAATAAGCATTCATGTGATAAATACATTCATGAGATTGCACCTGAGAGTAGAACTGCATGCACAAATACATCTGGTGCTTTAAATTTAAGTGAACAGTGACAACTTGTATGTCCGTGAGTTCTAGTGTTGTGAGAGATGGAGAAAAGCAATGAAGCTGAATTTTGAAAGATTCAGGTCAGAGAAAATAAAGCATTTCTTAATGCAGCACATAGTTCAACTATGGAACTCAGTCCCACAGGAGGCAGTGATGGCCACCAACGTGGGTGGCTTTAAAAGAGGAGTAGACAGATTCATGGAGAAGGCTGCTGATGGCTGTGCTCTGCCTCCACAGCTGGAGGCAGTCATGCTGTTGAAAACCACAGAGGAGAAAGTGTTCTTGTGATCGGATCCTGCTTGTGAGTTTCCCACAGGCTTCTCATTGGACTAGATGGGACACGGGCCTGATCCAGCAGGAGTCTTCCTATGTTCATCTCACTTAGCTGCCTTATACTGAGTCAAACCATTGGTCCATTCTAGCTCACTATAGCCTGCACTGACTGGCATTGTCTCTTCAGGGTTTCCGGCAAGGACTTTCCTAGTCCTACTTGAAGATGCTGGGGATTGAACCTGGGACCTTCTGCATGCAAGGCAGATGTTCTGCCACTGAGCCACTTGAACTTAAATGCATGTCTCTTGTCTCGCTTATATTAAATTGCATATCTCCTTGTTGGGCAGAGGGCTAGAATTGCAGAGCTGGAGGGGACCCCTGGGGTCATCTGATCCACTAGTAATTTTATGCCCACATCATTCTGCTTGCGATCCTGTAAATGTCTCAAGATTAGTGCAGGCTAGATAATAATAAGCTAGATATCTACCAAGATGTGATTTGGGAGGCATTCCCACTTCGCCATGAAGAGTGTCATCTTTTAAAATGGACTCTATTACTAATCTAATCGCTAAACTGAATGCTAAATTGAAACATAAAAATCAGCGGAGGTTTCCCCCCCCCCCCCTTTGAGTGAGGGAATTAATTAGAAAATTATCAGTCAGAATGAACTGAAGTACAAATTGCTGAATTATGTTTGTTATCTCAGTCTTAAGAGTGTTTTAACAGAAAAGATAAAATTAAATGAAGGCAGCAACCCAGTGAAAATCATGTTAGGAAAAGGACGCATGCTAATAGATTTCTTTATACCACAACACAGCTTTTAAAGAACTACTGAAGAAGGCAGAATTATCATCTGAGTAAAGAGCAGCTTTGAAGAGATGCTATCTATGTGGGCTTGCCAACAGACCAGAAAACAAAACCCTGGATTGGTCCAATGTCTTGTTTGGTTTGGTGGGCACATGCCAGAAAAGTGAGAAGGTTGGTCTTGCATCTCACGGCTTTACAACTAGTGTTTCCCCCCCTTGTGGTATGCACTGGTATGCAGAACCAATAACTCCCCTCCTCCCGAGACACTCAGCCTCATGGGGAGCCATGGCATGAACAGAGCCCTGCTTGGGCCCAACCACTGCTGCTGCCTCCCAGGGCTGGTGGAATGTACGAGTGCCACTCCCTGAGGAGTGCAAGAGTGGGCAGCACAGCATCTGATGTGCTTCCCCTATCAGGCTCTGCTTCCTGCTGCTGGCCGTGTGCACCCTGGTTGCCTCGCTGGCGGTGCTCGTGATAGAGTACCGGCACCTTTTTTCTAGGAAAAGACCACCACCGTTTACAGCTACGGGCAGCTTTCATGCTGGGAGTTGATTACAAACTTGGGGTTGGGGGGGAGTGGTAGACCAGATCCAGCACAGATTCAATTCCTGGAATAGCCATGCTAGCTTCCTGGTGAGGTAATGGCCCTCTGAGTAGGAGCCAGTAAGGTAACAAAGGAAGTGGCTCTGTGCAGGGTGACAAATGGGTGGGTCACCCTTCCTCAACTCGCTGGTTGTTAGAAAGACAAAGGCTAGAGAGTTTGAGTTATGTGAGCTCGAAGGTAGAAGCAAGGCTGCAGGCTGGGCAGCTGGTAGACAAAGCTATATACCTGATTTCTGAGGGATTCCAAGGCCATGGCTGTTGGGGAAGCAAGACCCTCTCGCAAGGCCAGGGACTTGGAGCCATGATCTAGGAACCTCAGGAGCTTCGTTAGGCTTGAAATTAGCCTAGTGAACAACCATTGGATTGCAGCATCCCACCTCAGATATGGAAAGGAGAAGAGTTCAGCATTGACCTGTAACTGGCAGGCATTGTGAGTCTCTTGTGGCTGGACTCCTTGATAGTATTAGTATCCATCTCAATAAAGCAGATCCTTCTAGCAGTAAGCTGCTTTTCAGAGCCTGGGCCAACAATGGATCTCAGGGATGTTAGGCTTGAATTCATGTGTGGTTAATCCTGGGTGTAACCAGTAAAAGGACAATGATGGACTAGAGGGACCAGTGGTATAAAGCAGCTTCCCTTAGCCCAGTGTTCCGGATCATTTAATGGTAAAAAACACACTAAACTATGTTCCCTAGGTTGCAGACTTGCAGAAGAACAAACAAGACATAGAGGCATGAGCATGATGCTATAATGCAAGCTTGACTGGTGTGCGTGTGTACATTTGCCCCATAGTTTTTTGAGGAAGAGGGGGAAGGTTGTTACTGTTATTGTTGAGGAGAAGGCACATGGCACAGCATTAAAGAGTTATGTATACTCTGAGCCATTGAACCATTCTTATGTGCCAAAAATCTCAGACAGTTGTACATCCTGAAAATTCCAGGTTACAGGAAGGAGTTGATGATTTTATAACAAATCACATCCACCATGAGTGTGGTGTGTATGGAGAGACAAGTGTTTGCTGAAGGTAATACATTATAAGCCTCTTTTAATCAAACTGTGTTTCTACCAAAGGCACAGGTAATCTGACAAGCATATTATCTTTGCTGGCAGAAGCAGCAACATAGAAAACAGCTCTCATCAACGGAGAGCAAGGAGAGAAATGAGCAGGAAGCAGAATAAATCTTCCATATCTCTTAATATAAGATTCATTTTTTTATTTTTTATTTTACTTTAGTTTGCAGTTGGAGCTATTTAGTACCTTGGAATTTCCTTGTCCTATTTGTCAGAGTTGAAGTATGAATGGCCCTGAACTTTTTTCTCCAGATTTGAACAACCGTTTGTGAGATAGAAAGCAGTTGGCAGCTAAGTGGCAATTCCGGCTTTATTGAGTGGCTTGGCTCATAACTGGCTATTCCTTATTGAATTTCCTGTTAACAAACACAACATGAAAGCACAGCCTCTGAGAGTGTAGATGTAAACTCATTCTCCCATAAAGCTGAGAGGACAATTTACAGCACGCAAAAATAATTTCTGGCATTTTCAATTTTTTTATTCTTTATGCCTGTTTTTGGCACAAGGGGGAGGTCAAAAGGAATTATCTAATGATTGTAGAAGTAGAAAAGAAATCACAAGTTATTGTCCCCACTCATTTTATAGAATTCCTCTAGATTACTTGTTTATTCAGCATTTATCCTTATTTGCTTACAGAAATCTTACAGGCTGCTTAGATTGTGTTCATTTTTTATTGAGCACATTCAGCTAGGTTCTACTTAGAGTTGACCCATTGAAATTAAGGAACCTTAGTCATGTCCACTGACTTCAGTGGCTCTGCTCTGAGTGGAATTAGCATTGAAAAATTGTTCAGTTCACCTCCTTGTCATTTTCCTAAATGAAAAAAAGGTCTGGTTTTGTATGGGTGGGTGTGGATTTGTGCAGTAGGGCAAGGAGGCACTTTAATACACTCTAATTGCAAATGCATTATCACATTTAGGGACTGCCACTTTAATGTCCTGGTAAATATGGGAAAGAGCAATGATGGAGTTATACACCAATTCTTCTTCATAGTCTCCATGCAGTCCTGCATATGGGTTTTGTGCCTGGACAAAGCAACATTTAGCTCTAGAGCTAAACCAGTTGGGCATGGACAGTACTTTCCCATTTAGCTTCTGTCTGCAGCTGCAGTATGGCATGGAGCAATGACGGTGTCCCACACTTCTCCTAGGCTTCTCACTTTAGGCAACTGAAAAGTAGGCAAGAATCTTGTGCACAGGAACATGCATAGGAAGCTGTTTTATATGGAATAAGACCGCTGGTCCATCTCATTCAGTATTGTCTACACTGACTTGAGGTGGCTCTCCAGGGTTTCAGACAGGGAGTCATTTCCAGCCCTACCTGAAGATGCCAGCCATTGAACCTGGGACCTTCTGCATACAAATCAGATGCTTTGCAACCAAGCTACATATTTCTATTAATTTTCTTTTTATCTAAGAAACATACAATAAAAGCTTTAGTCTGTTTGTAGTGATCATCTTCTTTAAAATACACAATTTACCCCTTTAAGCATCCTTTCAGACAACCATAATATCTAAATATCTAATTTTGCCACAACATCATTTAGACATGAAAGATCCATGCTGAACAAGGAGAATCTTGTGTGGGCAGAACTGCATTGGTCAGGTTTCATGGAGGGGTGAGCATAACCATTTTAAGGGAGAAAAGCATCAACTGCTAGTGAAAAACTGACTTTTTAAAACAACAAAAATAAAGCTGCCATTCATCAAATGGAAATGGTCATGCCATAAATTAAAAAGGATTTTTTAAAAGTTAGCTTTCTTTAAAATAAATAAATCAGTGCTCTAGATGGGATAGTGTATCACTGGCTAGAGCCCTGATAAAATAGCATCAACGCTTGAGACTCAACATTTCTTCTTTGGACATCTGCCTAATAAAATAATTGCCTTGTGCTGAGTTATCTAGTGTCTCCCCTCCTCACTGGCACTTCCATCTGTGATCCACAGGACACCCCCCCCCCACCATTGTGCATGTCTTATTATTACTATTTGTTTACTATGTTTTCAAGACTTCTTCCTTGCAGTGATCATTAAATTGCTCTTTAAACTTCCTTGGATTGCCAAATAAGTGTAGCAATTCGATGCTTGAGCCATTTCAAGAGGAAAATTAGGGGCTAATTGGCATGCATGAACTGACACAATTTTTTCCTTTAAATAACTCTCATGCTAAATTATATATATTTTCAGTTAGGGCTGATGCACACGAAGTTCCTTGAGCCTGGCTTTTAAGTTTATGTTTAATTCCTTGTTTAGATAGTGCTCAAGCATTTCACTACTGAGGACAGTCCTACAAATGTGGTTCATGTCTTTATGTTGGCATTCTATCTTCTACTCACTAGTCTTATGCTAGGGCCAACTGGTCTTGGCTCTGACTCAACAGCTTAACCTACCGGTACTTGTCCACCCTATTCCAATGGCTCGTGGGACACATTACCTGCTATGACCTTGGCTAGCTATACACAGTCTTCGCTCTGACTGATTCTGATGCAGCAAGTTGCCACCTCCACACATATCCTAGATAAGCAGTTTCACCACTCTTTCCTGTTTGATAGCCCAGTTCCCCTTGAGTATCTGAAAGTGACATAAGATAGCTATCACAGAGAAACATATGGGACAATGTGGAATCCTACACATGCTTGGGAGTGAAAATGTGCTTTCTGCCCAGCCAGCTAGGACATCTGCCCTTCATTGCAACACACTGGGTGCATTGTACTTATTTGTATGCTGCCTTTCCACAGTGAACTATGCTCACGGTTTGTATGCTTCACTAAGAGTTACAAATGGAAATAATCATAAAAATAGGCACGCACGCGCGCGCGCACACACACACATGTAATATTCTTAAATGCAGAATCCAAAATACACAGCCCTAGATTTCACCCTTCATATTGCACCCTATGTGTGTCTGCTTTTATGCATATACGCCTTATTAAAAAATATGTTCAAAGTGTAGATAGATGGCCAGTTGTACTGGAGATGAGGCAGGGTTGCTTGGAAAGAGAGGAAACATGCTTTTGCTCTACATCTTGTACAGAATTGCGCATGTGGGCAAGAGCTTAGCCAATCTATTTTACAGAGTCTTTGGAATCATACTGCTAACAGATTAACTTGTGCAAGTTCATGAGTATTTAACAGCAAATTGCAGTTCTTAATCATTTGGAGCTTACAGTAATGCAATGAAGCTTCTTTATTTCTGTGGTAAGATTTAGTGATCCTTGGGTCTCTATAGTTTCCAGACTACCTTGAGATTTTGTAGTTCTGGAAAGTCTGGTTCATCAAACATAGTATAATTTTCACAGTCTGGTTTATAAGACATCAGTGGAATAAATCACAAGTGCTGGATGCAGAGATATCTGGCTGAAACGGAACAAAAAGTCAGAAGACACATCAAGACAGTGTGCAAACTGTAGGGAATGTAATGAGAATCACTCTCCTAGATAGACTATGGAAACATTCAAATGAATTTGACCTTGCACTTCAGACTTGTTTGGAGTAATCCAGAGTGGCAATGGGGTCATAGCTGTGTGGATGCACTAGCAGAAATGCAATTGAACTACTTCTAGTTGCCCTGCCCCATCCAGGCAGGCCCGTGGACAGGGTGGGGCAGCCAGGTAAACTTGCCCTGGGTCTTGGAGAGAAAAGCTGGAAGGGGAGCCCTGCTAGGGGCTGGCTGCATTTTTGTTTGAATTTATAACTTTATTCTAACAGGACTCCTGCCCTGGACCTCATGCAAGCTCTGCACAAGGCTGCACCCAAGTAAGCTGCAGAGATGCTGGGGTCTGCAGCTCTATCCCACCACACTACCTTCCTCCGCAAGTAAGAATGAATGCACTTTCCAAATGCCATGGGAAGTAAAGACAGGCAGTGTTAGAGTCTGGACTCTTGAGATAGCTATGTATATCATTTCATTTCATTCAAAATGTGGTAAGCCAGTTCTGCTTTAGGTGAATGCAGTCAAAGGCCTGCCCTGACAGCTGGACTGTTGCGAGGTATGTGCTGGTGTGCTACAATATGCTCCTGTGGTCCAGCCTGATTTGCCAACCATTGCTAATTCTCATCATTAACCCCCATCCCCCAGGACTTGCCGGCTCTGCTTCCCTCCAACTTCCTATTGTATTGTTGTCTTCCCGTTATACTACATTTGTTCAGGAAGCCCACCATTTTTCTCAGCACTGCTGCCCATCTGCTGAATGAATGGGCACAAGCTTCTCGGGTTTGTCAGGACAAAGTGAAGGATGCCTCATAACTGTGTCATCTCTCCTGAGGTAGTGGAGTGGTTATAAATGAGCTGTCCAGTAAAAGGAGAGTCAACCCCATTTACACTTGTTCCCTACCTCATTAGGTGCTACTTTGAGAGCTTGTTTTTGTAACAATAGCTGTCAGGCAACAACAGGATGACTTTGGTTTAAATGTCTGTTTGTAGAACTTACTGGTGGGGGGGAAGTTGTGTTGAGAAGCTGCTCTTGATGTATTGAGACTGCTGAAAAGTTGTGAGGTGAGAAGTACATGAGGATGGCAAATGTGTGGTGTCAAAATTATTGATTAACTATGTGGGGTGTGTATGAATCTCTATCTCTCTCATGCTCTCAGACACGTATGAATGGTAATCCTTGTGCTAGACCACATAAGGTGAATTACAACTAGGGAATAAGTCACACCTTAGAAGTGGAAGGTATTTAATGAAGTGACTTGTTACATTTATTTATCTTTTCACACCATCCCTATAACACTGTGCTGTTCCTAATGGTCTCAAGGCACTTTAACTTGGTCAGCCAAGAGTTAAGGGAATTTGCTAAATCCACAGCAGCAACAAAGAAAAGTGTAGAAAAATTATTAGTGGCTATTATGGGATATAATATAGGGTACCTAGCAAAATGCAGCCTGATTTAATTGACAAAAAGTGTCAGTGAATAAAGAATGCAGATCAATAATTAATTTTACCTTCATTTTAATATTTTAGCCCTAGACAGATTTAGTGCAGGCTGAATGTAGTAAAAGCCTGATTTAAATTCTCTTTCTTTGAAGTGTTATGATGGGACTGTAAGAGATGCTTCTCTCCCTCTCCATATCTCCAAATTCCAATCCATATAAAAACCTCAGAAAACAGTCCATCTGGAAAGAGGCAGATATAACCCTGAACACAGACATTTAGTTCTGCATCTGTCATTGCTGGATGTCTAAATAAAATGGGGAAGCTGCATATAGCTGAACAACCTTGTCAAAAATTAACATGGGGACATGAGCAGATTTTAGATGACTTTTAAATAAGAAGGTGATGTGTGACAGACCTTTTGGCTGCTAAATACAGAACTAGACACCAGGCAGTTTAAACAGAAGGAAATAACTGATGCAGGAGGACAGAATAATGTTTGGTGGTCATTATAACAGGTTCTGAAGCAATCTATTATGTCAGATTTGTGACCTGTATTGGCCAGGCTACCATCTGAGATGATGAGAGTGTTAAGTCTTTTGGGGGGCATCTTCAGCCTTGGGGGAGGGCACCAACCTTCTTTAGGCCCAGGGACACACTTAGATTTTTGAGTGACCACCAGCCTCTCTGTTCACTTTTCCCCTTCCTCCCCTGGATCAAGCCCTTTCTTCTCTTCACTTTTCCAAGGAATCTGGGTAGAAGTCAGATCCAGCAGAACAAACCTGTGCCTTGGAAAACACAGAGGTGAAAAAAGGTGGAAATGAGCACCATTCTTACAACTTCCTCTTCTAGCTCTACGTTTTCCCAGTGAGAATAGGGTAACCACCCTCACCATCTCATGACAAAGGGGACAGTGAGTGGGAGGACTCAGAGTCTTTCTGGGTGACAGGGAAAGACACTGAGGGTGACATTACACTCACAGCCACCATGTTAGTGACACCTGCCTTGGGATAGATGTTTTGATGTTATCCGTGGCAACAGAAGAACCCCATCACTCCTCCTTCCTCAGTGTGCACCTCCAAAGGGAAACCCATGCAACTCTTTTGTGATGCATGTGGAAGCTCAGCAAACTTTCACTTTGCATGTTACGCATAAAGTGTGAAAAGTTGACATGGAAGGGATCTCTTGCTATTGTGTGTAAAATCTGAAACTGGATTTCAAAACTGTGGACCCTGTGCCTAGAGATAAGAGTGAGCATCTGCACAAACAGCAGACCTGCACCACCAAGCCAACCATAGCATACCAGCCACATATATGGTATGGAGCCAACACTGCCTTCCCCTGGGTTTGCAGGGCAAACAAACAAAAACAATTATAAAGCCTGTAATCTCTATGCATAGTTACCTGGAAGTAAGTGCCATTGAACAGTGAGAAATACTTCTAAGTAAACATGCTGGGAATGCCCTGCAAGCCATAGATGGACCACATGTTGCATTTTGTAGGCCATATGCTATACAGGCCTCATCAAAGCAACACTATGCTGACACTAGAAAGCATCTAGAAATGGTGTACCAAACACTCAGGAGTTGTTTTGTCCCTGCACTCTCCTGTTGGACTGATCAGTTCAGCAGAGAACATTGATGAACTGTACTACAGAACGCCAAATTACAGGGTGGGAAATTCAGCTTGCAAAATTTATGTCTTCCTGGACTAGTTTCCCCACCCTGCTCTTTAACGGATATGATGTGATATATATTGTGCCTTACACCTCAGGTTTTGCCTTCTGTTGCATTCTGCAATATTCATCCCAAAGATACTCAGAATGCCATTAAAGATATGCAAGAATCCCAGTAGGAAGTTGAGCTAAAAGTGCCCTGGCTGTAATTGCAGATTGGAAATATTCTCAAGCCTGCTTTGCATAATAGTTCAAACCATCTCTGGGCCTTTGAGTTTTGATGCAAACAGAGCATTAGTTTACACCAAGGCAGAGGCTCATGCTGCAAAAGAGCCTGACAGGTACATTTGGGCTAGGTTATAATGACTGCACAGAATTGAATTTTAGTGCTTGCATTGTGTTTATGTATATGAGCATGATGATTTAGAGCACCAACATCCTGCATTTGTCTTATTATGAGTGTGAATATGAGCTTTGGCTTTTTATGCAGATGAAAAATAATCACCTGTCTTGTACACCTTGAATAAATCATCCAACCAGAACTGCTATTGATGTTACATTGTCTTGCGGTTGTTTTGAATGTCAAAGTGAAGTTAGTATGAAAACAATTTTTATTCCACCCATTACCTTAATTCCTTATCATGGTAAAAATATTCTCTTCAAGCTCCCTGCTCCCCACTGTCACTTGTGGATTTGTCAACATACAGCCATCACTTTACTTCCTGTTACAGTGGTACCTCTGGTTACAAACGCTTTGGGTTACAAACGCTTCAGGTTACAGACTCTGCTAACCCAGAAGTAGTACCTTGGGTTAAGAACTTTACTTCAGGATGAGAACAGAAATCGCGCCGTGGCGGCAGCGGGAGGCTCCATTAGCTAAAGTAGTACCTCAAGTTAAGAACAGTTTCAGGTTAAGAACGGACCTCCAGAATGAATTAAGTTCTTAACCAGAGGTACCACTGTATATGCAATAGAAATAGATATGTGAATTTTTGCCATTTTTCATTTCCTTTTTAGTTATTGTGTGGTCATTGTTGGTGGCCTAAATACTCACATTTGATGAGGAAAATCTACTTGCTGAGCAGCTTTCAAAAGTTAAAACTCATGTCCAGAGTCATTGCCATGCAGAATAATTTTCTGACAGGACCCTCATGTGAAAACTATTCCTGAAAATCATGGTCAAGACAGTACAACAGATATAATATGTGCTGGATCCAGACTTCATTCTGCTTCTCCCCCTCTTCAGATCCCCTTGTAACCTCTTTCTAGGGATGAAATAATTTGTCAATTTCAGTCTCATTTTTCTAAACTTAAATTCAGTTCTCCACATTTCACCAGCAATTTGTGATTTTTTTTAAAGAAAAAACACTCACAAAAATTCTGCAGCATTTTAGTGTGAATTTCTCCTGCTAAACACATTTACACATACAGCTTTGACTAATGTACAATTATTTGCAAGCAATTCCTCATAATATAATGCATTTTTGTATGCTATCTTCACTAACATATTGATATGCAGTTTCTCCAACACAGTGGTAGCTCTGGATATGCACACCCCCGGTTGCGTATCCTTCAGGATGTGAACGCGGCAAACCCAGAAATATTTTTCTGGGTTTTGCCGTGCATGCATGCGCAGAAGCGGTCCCTCCGGTTGTGCAAACCTCGGGATCTGACTGGAGCCCCAGAATGGATCCCGTCCACAACCGGAGGTACCACTGTATATGCATTTTTGTATATATTCTTCCTTTGGAGAACTGCATCGTAAAATTCAGCCATGTGGGAATTTTGAACAATGTGCTAATATGGCTTTAACTGTGAACTGAATTGAATTTCTTCTCAGTCCCTACCTCTCATACAGTGTCCTGGATGAATGGAGGACCCTTCATATTCCCAGTGTGGGATGTGGAGGTGTCAGCTGCAGAGGGAGGGAGAAATCAGCACAAGTCGCTTCTTCCTACTAGTGGGATTTTGCCACTGGATCAAAAGACTCCTGTGGACAGAAGAAGCCTTGAATCTGATCTAGTATCTGTTGTAGTTAAAATGGGCTGAATAGAAAATGTGCATAAAACACCATATCGTGTGCACAAATGTACAGCATAAGCAGGGAAGTATGGTTTTACATAAATATTCCTAGCTTTCAAACAGTATTGGGGACTTTGCGTGCATGTTCATTCATTTTGGTTGCATATGCACACCCTGAAGTTAATATGGGAAATGCTCACAACCATGCAGGCATGTGGCTGCCTGTATCATTTTTAAGAGTTACCACCAGTGCAGGTTGCTAATGTCAGCAGCGGGAACTCCTAGCCAATCAACGGACAGCCTGCGTGTTGTGAGCATTTTACACATTCATGCTACTAATGTCACACTGGGGACTCATAGTGAGTCAGCAGCTGCACACTCAAATGATGCCAACTCTGGTGATCCTCTGTGTTGGCATATAATCTCAACTAATAAAGTACTGGGGGGTCTTCTCCTCTTAAGTCTCCATTCAGCAATGGTGGCCTCTTCCTAGCCCTTCTTATCCATCACACCACCTTCCAGGCCAACACTGCATTTTAATTCGTTGCATTATTTGGATTACCAGCCCATAACAAGAAGTTCAGTATTGATCAATGATCAGCCATTGCAGTTTAATTTGTCTAATGGTCAGCAAGTGCCATCTTGGTATATTGCCGGCTGAATTTGATTATATTTCAGACAGTATTAAATGAAACTCCTTTTGATCAATAAAGCAGGTGAAGAGCTTCAAGTTAGTCAAGCTTTGATTATATAGACATGTACCACATATCTTACTGGAAGCTTATTTTACTAGGGGCTGGAAGTCTAGGTCAGTCCAGTCAATGCTAAAGATAAGTTGCTATGCAAGGGAACTCTAGCTTGGGAGCTGCGGTGAAACTGCCTTAAAAGAGTACAGATTGAATGTAAACATTTCTTAAAAGCACTGTTGAAAGTACCTTCTTGGTTTAGATTTTCAAGCTTGTTGGGTTGCACCTCTAGTCTAGTCCATATTTGATCACAATGCAGGTAATCATTAATCATGTGAAGCCACAGAACACGCCAGAATTTCCTGCGTCTCATTGGCCTTGCCTATCATCCCTCAGGACCAAGGATGGGGAACATGTGGCCTTCCATATGTTGGGCAACAAAGCTCCCCTCATCAATGACCATCAGCAATGCTGGCTAGGACTGATGTGAGCTGAAGCCCCCAAACATCTGGAGGGCTGCAGATTCCCACACTCCTGCTATGACACTTCAGGGAATTTCCTTGCTGGGCACAGCATGGGATTACAAAAAGGTGGAGCTGGCATACACCAAATTTGTGATTAGATAGAAGAGTCATAATGCAGGTACCTAAGAGGTTCTTCTATGTTTCAAGCAGTGGAGAAATAAATACTACCTAGCATTTATGTAGTGCTTTTAGAGTTTTAAGTGCTTTCCTCATCTAAATCCATCCTTCTGTACATCATTCCCATCAGAAATTGAAGATACTTTTGTTTGAATTGGCTTTTAGTGTATAATATTGTTTAGTTGCTGCTGCTCCCCCCTTTTAAGAGTAGAACACCATTTTAGCCTCTGTACTATTGGTTTTCTTCATATTGGTTATTCAGTCAATCAATCAATCAATCAATCAATCAATCAATGTCATTTGTACATTTAGGATTATACTGTACTGTTTTTATCCATATTCTGGAAGCTACTTAGGGTCCAATAGCTGAAAGTCACATATAAATTAAGTTGTTATTATTATTAAAACACACCAATTGTTTTACGTATCCTTTATGAACAATCCTGTAAGGTAAGCAAAACATGTGAATGGATGAATGACTTACATACTTGTTCTTCCTGCTGTCTTGTAAACATGCAAATTTGCTTGGTGACAGTCTTAATTAATAGCACATTCTAGTCTGATAACAATGAATCACCTTAGGTTGATGGAAAAGTACATCCTTTACATGCAGAAGATACCTGTTTCAATTCCCAGTATATCTGAATAGGGCTGAGAATGTCTCCTAAATGGAGATGCACTGTCTGTCAGTGTAGAGAATACTGAGTTATGTCGACAACCAATAGCTCCCATGCCCTTGTGCTTTAAATTGGTAGCAGACTTAGCAGCAGAGCTAACAGGAATGGGTTTCTCACCTACAGTTTGTTATGAGCTGTTTGTCTCTTGTACCATGGTTCCGGCTGCAGATTTGTTGTGCTATACTAGTAAATGTGACCTAGTTCACCCATCCTCTTTACCTTGCCTCTCAGTTTCCCTGCATAGTCTCAATGAGTTGCTCAAGAGATGATCTAGTTGAAATGAACATGCAGGGGATGTTCAGCCGGCATGTCTGCAATGTGAAATACTGCATTTATAGCCTCACTCAGCAGCCAGTGTAATTAGGATACTAGGAAAACATTTTTTTTTTAACAGAAAATACTTTGAGGAGAATTACTGGGTTGCACAAATAAAATAATGTTGATCTCAAGTGAGGTTTTTAACATACATGACGGTGGCAGGGAGGAATCTACCATGTGTCTTAATGTTATTTTGTGCTCACTGGACAATCCCCAGAATCCAGGTGATTTGCTTTGTAACTGAAGTACAGTGGTACCTCTGGTTATGTACTTAATTCGTTCCGGAGGTCTGTTCTTAACCTGAAACTGTTCTTAACCTGAAGCACCACTTTAGCTAATGGGGCCTCTCGCTGCCGCCGCGCCCCCGGAGCACGATTTCTGTTCTCATTCTGAAGCGAAGCAAAGTTCTTAACTCGAGGTACTATTTCTGGGTCAGCGGAGTCTGTAACCTGAAGCGTATGTAACCCGAGGTACCACTGTGTATATGTAAGGAGAACAGTGGGCTGTGAATATTTTGCTTCCTTTGTTTTGTGGGAGGGAAATACAGCTTTTGTGAACTGCATGAAATGTAAGGTTTTATTTCTACACTTAGTTCACCTTCTTCCTAGGAACAGAAAAGACCACAATTTTACGATGGAAACATTCTGCTACAGGATACAAGTCAAACTTTAACCAATGGCGTAGCGTGGGTTGTCAGTACCCGGGGCAAGGCAAGTAATTTGCGCCCCCTAACCCAGGGCAAGGCAAGTAATTTGCGCCCCCCCCCGCTGCACTGTCCCTCCCCCAGATAGTCCCTCTCTCTCTCTCCGCACCGCACCGCACTACTGACACCCTCCCCTCCACAGTGGGCGGCGACCCGGCGGTTCGGATCGGATTCGCACAGCCAGCACTGCAGTGAGAGAGAGTGAGTGAGCCAGGTAGGGGCAGAGAGCTGCGAGTGCGAGCGCCCCCCCCCCCAGATGTTGTGCCCGGTGCGGCCGCCCCCCCCTGCACCCCCACGCTATGCCACTGACTTTAACACTGGATTCCCCACCCACCCCTTAACTTGCAGATTGTTTTGTTTTAGTAATTGGATTTAGTAGGGTGAACTGAGGAAGGGACAGTTCATGCATGCAAGTTAATCATGTACAAATAAAAGCAAGTTGTGACTTACATGGATGTGTGAATGCACCACCACAAATTACAGACCACAAGTAGAGTGTAATGTTGTTTCATTCACACATTCAACTTTCATAAAATGTGGAGTGATGAGACAACTCATAGGCTTGGTTTAGACATAGACTAATTCATACCTATTCATAATAATTTATAGGAATGAAAGGAAATTCATAAACCAACTGATAGGTCCAGTTCAGACATAGCTGGCATCCATGGTTTCCTACAACATGAATAGTAATTTCCAATAAATAAATAAAATGTTCAGTCTTTGAGCTTGCACACTCCTCTCCCCACCCTCCCTCTTTTACATGCCAGACGAAACATATGAAAACTTCCATTTCACTTTTAACAACCACAGTTCCCTACAGTTATTTATTTAAGCTATGGTTTGAGAACAAGTCAGAATCTGAAATAACAATTTGATCCCGGGTTGTATCTAATGATAGTTTTAAACAAACTACAGTTAATAGGAGAACTATGATTTGTTTAAAAGTTGTTTCAACAGGTTAGTGCTTCTGGCTGTTAACCAGAAGGTTGGTGGTTTAAGCCCACCCAGAGACTGCTGTGGGCAAGATTCCTGCATTGCAGTGGATTGGACCAGGGTCCCTTCTAACTACAATTCTATGATTATATAAAGTGGAAGCTATTGATCTCTTTCAGTAGAGGCTTGTCTCTATAGCAGGGAAATATGTCTACCTATTATGGCTAAACTGGATCACAGAGTGCCTCCTTAGGACTCAGTGGAGTTGAACCATGTTGATCAGATCTAGAAGCATCCAGAAGTGGTGACCTGATTCATTAAATTCTGCTCTGTGGATAGCCGCTACAAATGATCAAGAGGGGAAAATGACGACTAGTACTTTATAGGAATTGCTTTTCATTTGAAAGTGGTTGCCACTATCCCACTGAAGCTGGAAGAGATCCTTTCAGAAGTCTCCCATGATAATGAATCGAGCTAAGTAGAAGCAGTTGAATAAAAATTGTATGTAGCCTAAATTCACTTTGACATTCAAAACAACCAAAAGTAAATGTAACATTAATAGTAGTTCTGGTTGAATGATTTATTCAAAGATGTACAAGGCAGGTGATTATTTTTAGTCTGCATAAGCCAAAGCTCATATATATGCAATGAGACAAATACAGGTTGCTGGTGCCCTAAATCATCCTGCTCATATACGCAAACACAACACAGGTATCAAGATTCTGTTCTATGCAGTCATTAGAATATTGCCCAAATGTACCTAGCAGGCTGCTTCACAAGAACCTCTGCCTCAGTGTACATAAATGCTTTATTTGCATCAAAATTCACAGGCACTTCTACAGTCTAGAAATGGCCAGCACTATTATGCAAAGCAGGGATTTAGGATATTTCCAATCTGTAATTACAGCTAGGGCAGTTTTAACTCGACTCCCTACTGGATTTCTTGTATTTCTTTAATAGCATTCTGAGTATCTTTGGGATGAATATTGCTGCATGCAGCAGAAGGCAAAATCTGAGGTGTAGGACACATTATAGATCACAACATATCCATTAAACAGAAAAACACCCCTTGCCCCCATGGTCATAAATTTTGCAAACCAGTTTCCCTCCCTGTAAACTATACATTATAAATGACTAGAAAACAACTTTTTTTCAGCAGAACTTATCTCCTGGAAGACATAGAGGCCTCCCCCCCCCCTTTTAGGGTGGAAGCAAGATCTAGTGAACAGTTTCACAGTTCTTGCCAATATCCCACTCTCATTTAAACCTAAGCAATCCCAAAGCTATGAGGTTGATGTGTTTAAGTTTCAAGTTCTAAAGCGGATTAAATGCATTTAGATACATACTGTCCACCTGAGGTTCTTGTAAAAGTTCAAAACAGAATCCTTGCATTCAAAGGATAGTTTTCCTCCTTTGCATCTCACTTGCTCATTTTTGTAAACCTGTAGATTATAAATATGGGTTTGATTTTTATTGAGGCTGAAGAGTGTGCTTTAAACATGATGCTGCTTTGGTGCTTGCTCCAGTACTACCAATAAATAATGCCACCAAGTGGCTACATTCCGACATCATGTTTTTAATTCTCCGTGCCTCCTTCCTTCATACTTCCTGGCATGGTCATTCAATGTGCTTGAAGTTATGTTTGAACTGTAAAACAATTATTTGAGTGAGCCCTCAACATGGGATGGCAGACCAGGATCAAACTGTGGTTTGCAATCTTGGTTTGGAGGGCTTGCTCAAATCATAATAAACACCCAACAGTAAACTATGGTTTGATCAAACCAGTAAGTGATATGTTAAATTACACACTTGCAGGGAGAAGCGCAGAAGAGAGAAGAGGAGGGAACTTGTGAGCACAGGGCTCCTTGACCCTTCACATCATGGTTTTGAGGATTGGAAATGTGAAATCTGAATGCAGAGAGTAATAACATAACAATTTACAGGTGTGTGGGTTAGGCACCAATCTTAGGCAGACATTGTCCCATTACCTCATCTTAGGAAAGGTGTATCAGTGTCTTCCCTCCGAATTATATACTGAATATGTAACAATGGATTACATTTGTGCATATCTAGGAATCTTTGTACTTTGTTTCTGGTACTATTTAACAGACAATAAGGATTAGGATAAGAAAGAGGCACACAGCCTAGGATAAAAGTCTCTTTTTGTTAAGCACTGCAATGCAGTGAACAGCAGTTTACCAGGTGTTTCACTACTGATAGTGCTTTTTTCCTGGGGTGTGTGTGCAGGGGGTGCGTACCCCTAAACATTTTGTGAATCTAAGTTTGGCCTCATTGAGGGGCAGTATTTCAATATGAGTAGGAAAATGGGAGTGCCCCTAAACATTTTGTTAAAGAAAAAAAGCACTGACTACTGATATCACAAAACTACATCTATATCAGCCTTTGAGAATCTGTGTCTGTTTCCCTTTTTCTTCCCTTGGTACTGTACTTCAAACCTGAGATGTCACCCAGAGTGTGGCATATTTGTGATGGAGTGTCACTATTACCAGCTCATTCTTTAATTAGAGGTCAGATATGCTGGCAGAATCTCTAGTGACTCTAACCCAATAACCATTGGCAAGTTTGATCTATGAGAGAGTCAATCAATATTCTCTGGGCCACCACACATTGGAATCCGATATCTGGTTTGTTTGCCAGTCTCTTCTCATTTGTCACTCAGAGAAGGCTACTTAACAAGTGTTTACATTTAATTCCTCTTTAGAACAGAAATACATTTAATATGTAAAAGTTGCTCATTTAGCTGGTATAGTGTGGATTGAGAAGTATCTGGTTCAAATCTTGTAGAACAACTCAGCTTCAACCTATCCTCCCTAGTCAGTAATCTGCTACAATCATAATAACTTACTTTGGTAGTATAATATTACTGGCCTATTCATTGCTGCTGCTACTGATTGATTATAATCCTAAGGATGAATATTGGACTACTTCCCATTTCTACTTAGCATGCCAGAAGTCTACAGGTTTAGGTAGGGGTGTGTGATGCTTCTCATCATGCATAAAAACAACTATAATCAGAGTAATCAGTGTGGTGCCTGCAGATAACAGTGTCCCCACCAGTACTTCCTATTGCACCCACAAAAGTAGCTATTCTCTCAAAAATTTGTGTTCATAGTCAGTTGCTGTTTACATGGGTTCAGCCTTTCCTACACTGAAGACACTATCCCAACAGTAGCGATTTTGGGTCATTCCATATCCCATGGCAGCCATTTCCTACAGTATTTGCCATGGCTCCATGGTAGCCATTTTGTGATATGCTATGCCCCAATGGCAAATGGCAGCTATTTTATGACTGGAGCCCACAGCACCCTCCAAAATTCCAAATGTGCCCACTCATCCAAAAAGTTTGAACTATATGAAGTACCTATTTTGTTTAGGAAGCATGTTGCTGAAACAAAGCTGTGTGTGATGGATAGTACCAATTGTACTTGAAATACCTGGACTATGATGTAAGTAGACATGCAGCCTCCTTAGCATGAAATACTGTAGTTTGGATACTATGATTTAAATTTGAACCTTAGCTCTAGCGGTCAAATGCTTGGTACAAGTAGAGCACTTGACCCTGAGATAAGTATTTTAATTTTATGTCTACAGCCATTAGTTACTGTACATAATAGCTGCTATCTACTCTCTGACTATTTATTTCAATAGATGCTATCTGACAACTGAGGCATGAGCTAATGATAAGAGAATTTACATAGTCAATACGAATGCATCAAATAAATTAGAGTCTGTGCATTCATTGTGGAGATTTGAGTTAAAAGCCAGCAAACAATTGTGTATGCGGGAGTGAATGGGTGCTTTTTTCTTATTTGACTGGATTTTATTATACTTTGGAGCCCTCAGCTGATATATAAACGTTCTGGACTGTGGGAGAAGAAAGTTTTAAAACACATCTGAGAGTGAAACTAAGGCACCAGAGCACTTAATTCTCCTCATGGCCTGCTCATTGAGGTCCTGCTTTGAATAATTGAGAGTAGCTTCAAACTGTGTTCTTTTTACTTTGTAGTCATTATCAAATAATATTTGGTAATTCAGAGAATGTTAGTTATGCTAAGGCAGCAGGCTTATACTTACCTGGAAGTAACTCATGGACATACTGAATGAGAATGCATTAGAATACATTGTAAGTCTCATTGAACTCAACAAGGCAAGGTAGTTACAACTTACATATATCCCACTGTTTCCTTGGGGTGGGTGGCTATAATAGGATACACAGAGTGATCCTGCATAACCTGGAAAAACAAAAAACCATTTATTCCCATGCAACTGTATTACAGCATGGAGATTCTTGACCTTACATCAAGCACCAAACAATTCCAATTTCCATTCAAAATTGCCATACTACCACTGAAACACCTGGTGTCAGAATTAAGCAATTTCCCTCCTTGGATTTTGCTTCTTACGGTACTTTGAAAAAATGATATACAAATCAAAACTGACATTGAAAAATACTATTTTTCAATTAATATTTGCACATTTTATGATTTGTGCACATGAAACTTTTTGAGAAAACTAAGTGTTCTTTCTTTGGCTGCTAGGATTTAAAAAGCTCCACTCCCTGTAGAGAGCTACAGTTTCCACAGTGGTTCAACCGTCAGTCCCTCTTCACAGGAAAATATGGGAATTGCACCTCTCTGTGGGGCATAGGGGGTCTCCTAACAACTCTTTAGCAAGCTACAGATCCCAAGATTCTTTGGGGAAAACCATGGCTGCATAAAGTGGTATAATAGTGCCTTAAATGTATGGCGTGAATGCAGGTTGGCCCTTCCAGGGTGCAGGGCATAGGGGGCACAAAACTGGCTCAGAGTGGCTAGGAACCAGTCTATCCATTCCCTGGGCCACTTCTTCGTTGCTCAGTTGAGAAATCCAGTTGCTGTCATGGGCTGTCCTAGCAGCCCTGCAGGGGCTCTCCCCAGTGCTATGAGAAGTGTGAGCAGAGTGCTCAGTAGGGCTTGAAGGGAAGAAGATAGAGTGGGTGAGAGTTGCAGGAGGAGGGAAAAGGAAGGAGTGGAGGGAGGCAGGCAGATAGACTGACAGAGGAGGAGGGGGAGGAGCAGAGCAGACCTGACCTGACCCTGATGGCTGTTGCCTAGGAAGTCACTGGTGGAGCATGAAAGGTGATGAAAAGCAAACTTTCGGGGCTGTGGTTTCTCCTGCTTTGGAGGTGCCAATACCTCTCCTTGCCAAGGGAGCAAGGGAACCTAGGTATGTTTGGCCTTAGAAAAACCCTGTAGACCTTTGCAATAAATATGCAAAGGTCTGATCTGCAGCCTGTACACTCAAATGTCTAAACGTGGCTTATGCATTTCACTATACTTATGACTAAATCCATTCCTGATAGAGAAAGCATTATTTCCAAAAGCTGTTTCATACTTACGACATATACACATCCACCTGCATAATCCACATTCAAAAGTTTAGGAGGACTCTCTCAAATAATAATAGACAGAAAACCTGTACATGCCTGGAGTCATATTGGAGAGAAAGTGACAATGTTTTTTCCTTTCAGATTTTGCTCTTGCTCCCACAAGTAGGGAGTCAAAAATATATAACTTGAGTAAGCTAAGACATAGGAAGAGAGACTCCCTGCCAAGATAGTCAGAAAAGAGACTTAATGTTTAAATAAGGTCTGGTTTACACATTGCTTTGGATTCAGACTAAGTTAGCAATCAGGCTGAGCATGACTGGATTTCCATGATCTCTGTGCCAATTACAGCCGATGGCTTTGTTCCGAACTTCAGCCTTCTGACTTCTTTTGGAGGAAAGGGACTTTTAGTGTTTCCCACGGTATGGCACATGTCTCCCATGGAACTGGAGAACTGTAGCTCTGCTATTTCCTTTCAAGCAGAGAATATCATTGGCACAGTGACAACAAACTGTATTCTGCCAAAAGCAGCTGAATTGCCTATATACCTCTGCTGGGTTGCTGGTCCCCTGGTGGATGAGTAAAGCTCTTTATTTTCCATTGGGGGATGTTCACAAAAATAGAATAGACACACACTCTTGAGGTACAGTATGGGAACTTACAAAGCAACTCCCACAATTTACCAGTGGTTGCAGTTTAATGCTAAAAAGTTATTTTGTACTCTCCTTGTGAGATGAGATCAAAATACTTGGGGGCAGCTATGATAACAGCATGAAAACACACCACATGTTTAGACCAAGGCATACAACAGAGGCATTTAACCATTACCCAATGCCAACAGAACACATTCATGTGAGTGAATGGCACAAAACAGAATGTGATTTTTGCCACTTCTCTTTCCTCCTATAGCCCCATCACCACAACTCTCCAGAGCAGGGATGAGGGAGAAATTTCAGTTCACATTTAAAAGTAAATCAACTTGATTCACACTTTCCGCAACAATACACAAACCGAAACATAGCCACCTTTTGAAATTCACATTTCTTTAAATTGTAGTTCTTCAGCTAAGCATTGTGTACACAATGATTATATTAAGGTAAAATGTGTATACACATGCATATTTTGGAGAAAACATACAAAAATGCATTCTATTAGGGAAAATTGCTTTGCAGAAACATGTATGAATGCGAACTGATGTGGAAATTAACTACAATTGGAAAAATGAAAAGCTGAAATTCACCTATTCCTGATTAAGACCACCAAAAAGTCACAAAATCATGGTAGCCTTTTGAGTTCTCCAGAACTCTTCGTCAGCCAAGATATTACAGAAAACAGGAGTGGGGGGAAAGCAGGAAAATCTAACTGAAAGAAATGAAACTAACAGATTGACCCATCCTTACTCCAAAGCATTTATTTTAGGGGACTACAAAATGGGGTACAGGAAGAGGAAAGAATTACAAAAAACACGCCCTCCTTGTTCCTCCAGCCAGATTTCTTCCCTGGACTAGAAAGCCTGCTGTAGACAGAATGACTCCTTTGCTTCATGGGAGGCAAAGTCTGGATCCTAGCCATGTGTCCAGTTAGCCAGAGGTTAGAAGAGAACATTTTCCAAATGGAAAACAGATGAGAGGCCAGTGGTTTCTTCTCAACTTTTATTTGCACTGTAGAACCAATGGGAATTTATATACCTGTGATTATATGTGGCCATTTATTCTTTTCTGCACATTTTTGTGGAAGCCTTCATTCAGTGACCTCTATTTATATGGAGAGGAAATGCAATTGACTTAATGGAGTCACTCTAAAGATAAATTAGACCCCCATGTATCTCTGTTTGGGACTGAAGTCTACTTGGCAAGTACTATGCACATGGAAAATTAAATTCCAAATGGGAGATGTATGACTCATATCAATTTAAAACCCAGGCGAAAGTGGTAATTGCATGAATGATAACATTCTGCAATTACAAGTAATTACTCATAGGTAATTATAGATGTAACAAAGTTTGAATGTCTTTAGAAAACAGAACAGTCTAAATTTTGCATTGGCTTGCCTTGTTCAGACAAGAGAAGTGTGGAAAGAGTGCTGAGGGGAGGATAGATTGCAAAGTGGCTAAATTCTTTGTTTCAGTTTTCACTGTGGAAGATACTGAAGCAATAACCACATATGAGCAATAGTTTTACATGAAAGCACTTGAGCAGCTATGTCAAGTGGAGAGGAATACTGATGTTTTAGAACTAATTGGCAAAATACAAATTAGCAAATAATTCAGGTTGGATAGCATTCACTTGAGAGTTCCTAAAGAACTCAGATGTGAAATTGCTGATCTTTTAACAAATATATGCAATTTGGCATTAAAAACCAGCATCCTTACCAGAGGAACGGGGAGCAACCAATCTAACATCAATTTTTAAAACAGGGATCCAGAGGGGATCCAGAAAATTAGTGACTTCTTTGCCTACAATTTATCAGCCTAACTTATGTCCCAGAAGTTTTACTTTCTAAATTGGTAGAAAGCCAATTATTAACAGCTCGCTTATTAAACATGTAAGCCAAAATCCCATACACATATCCAAATGCTTTCAAGATTGCTTGGGAAGCTTTCCCCTACTCCAGTTAATGCATACATTCTGCCATTTGGAAGTTACGTTGTTCCTCCTTTAATTGTCACAGCATCAATCGCCACAGCAAGTAATGCAGAAGAAGACACTCCCCACACCTACCCTGACATTTTGGGCCATATTTCCTTGTGATTTGATGCAATCCATCACAGTGTGATTCATGACAGCCTTCCTGCATTACTTGCCAACACATTTCATCATTATTCCTTTCATCTTTCTGGCCTTTGGCAAAAGTTCTGACAAGGTCAAGGGGAAAGGCTTGTCAATTTCATGGATGACAACTTCCTGCTCTGAAAAGGAAGAGAAGCCTTGTGTATTTCACCCAATCAGAGTTGATTGATTCTGCCTTTCTGCCTGCTTCTCTCTTGACTCTGAAGTTCAGTGAAACTGCAGTGATGGCTAGCAAATTTTGGAGTTTTGGGAGGGGGAGTACTGTAGAAATAGCATTTGTGTTTTCTGTATTATTTCTGCATCAAGCAAGCACAACTTTAGCGCACCTGTGTATTTTCTTTGTACCTGTACATACTTTTGGACACATTGTTCTTCTCCCCAGCCAGTTTGTGAGAGCCTTCTGGCAATACAATCTTGGAATGTCAGAGGGGTAGCACCATCTTTGAGGCCAGAGGGGCTGTGAGCCACCAGAGTGCCTTCTTAACCATGTCATAGTGGCTTTGGAACAGCCTTCCAGGTTAGGCTGGCACATCCATCGTTTGGCACCAGCTGAAGATCTACCTTTTCTGCCAGACATTTGACATTGTAGGGCCATCCCATATATGAGCTACATTGGCAGCTTTAGCTGTTGATTGTGTTTGTCTTGTCTTATTGGGTTTTAAATTGTTGATACCCATACTGAGATTTTTTTATGATGAAAGGTCAGTTAGAAATTTTAAGAATAAATAAAATAAAACCCTGTACCACCTTCAGGGATCATCACTACCAAAATTACTAGCTTTAAAAAAAAATAAAAATAAATGTTCTTTGTAAGGTGAAACTGGAATTAATAAACTTCTTAGATCAAAAATTTCCTTCCTTCCTTCCTTCTTTTAAGTGTGACCATGTAATTTGATTTTAATTATAGTGTTAATTTTGTAACTATGCTCCACTTTAAGAATCTTTTTGACTGACAGGCAGACTATAAATTACTAATAAAATAAAATAGCTGCGTTAGCATTGTTTTGGACTTTTCAGGCAGGGAAGTGCATTAATGTATGCACAGTGCATTTCTCTCACTACTTAATAAGGAAGCCAGGTATTCCCTAGCCCTCTGGGGATCATATCTACTGAATCAGTAGTTCAAAATATCATCTGGGATTTTACTTGTAAAGAAATGCAGTTCTCTAAATGTCTTTCTTCAATTATCCCATATATAACTTAAAAATAATAAACAGGTAAATTCAGAAGTCCTCCTGGGCTCACAGTAAGTGCTGAGCGAAAGAACATCCCAAATGATTTTTCGGTGGCAAAATGTTTTTGGAGTGGTGCAAATTTCAGGTGCATGAGAAGAAATTCACATCAGAACTATATCAGAAGAAATTTGTTTAGGACTGCCCAGCTAGCCACTCCTTACAGTTGAGACAATTAAGAATAGTAAAAAGAAGCAAATTATTCTACTAATTCAGAGCAGCAGAGCCACAATCAGTTAAACTAATAATATTGTGTGTAATTGTAAGTTCATTGAGCTTACAAGCCAACAAACCCATTCCTCTAGGACTGAATACAGTCAGCAAAGCATAGTGGTATGAAAGCATGCGTTTCCTAAAAGTGATCTTCAGGTTTTACAAAGTGCTCTTTGGGCTTTTCTGCTTCCTGCCAATTCTCTGTTTCCTGTGCTCACACTGTAAATAATAAAGCTGCAGTTGAAGGGATAGAGACCATTCTATTTAAAGAGGCACCAGGGGAATCCCTCACTGGCATCACTCATGCAGTCATAAAGACCCTGCTCATTGCTCTTGATCCCTTGTGGAGACATCTATCCATATAATTCCAATGCAAATACAGATGAAAGCATGTCCAGTACGTTTTATGTGCTGACTAAAGCTTTAAAAAACCTTTAAAGTTCATCCAGCTCACTGGTTTTTCCTAATGCACAGTTTACAGATATTTAGCTATCATTGACTGGGACTCATTGTAGCTATTCTGGGTAGTTTGCTTATTTATAAGCTTTCTAACCTGGTCTTCATTAAAAATAACCTCAGGATGGGGTAACATTAAAAAAGCCATAAGTTATAGTCAGCAAATGAAACTTTTAAGGGTGGAATTCAACATTGTGCTATGAATTGGGCATTTCAGCTTAACAGTTAGAGCAACCCCCCTTCTCCTCTCCTCATGTGCTGTTTTTTTTTTGGGGGGGGGGTGTGGTTCCCGAACCTCCCTGAACCAATTTCAGGGTATGCAGGGAGAGGAGATGAAAAGAAAGCTCCATTTTTCAAATCATTGCACAGGTTGTTAGGTACAGATTGTTAGGTACAGGTTGTTAGGTACAGGTTACGACTTGCACCCTAAGAGTTGGTGTATTTGCAGCTAGTTCTTGCAATGCAGCCAATCTCTTCTTGCGAGAAGTTGGCAGATGTATTGCTTAAGCCTAGCCAAACCATTCATTTTGCTATACTATTGACACAACTCAATGTGACATGCACAGGATGTGTTGGGCAAAGTAAGCAGGAAAAAACATGCACATAACCACGTACTTATCATGATGAATTCCAACAATCGATAATGTTGGATTTCTTAGCATTAACAAAGTGATTAATAGCAATGGATAAGAGCTTTGCTGTTGCCAATGTCTTAGAATATTTGTTACTAATAAACTCAGCACGGTCATTTCCTAAATTCTGGGTCATTTTTCTGTGTTCATGAGGTGTTCAGTACTCCTCTGTTTTTTAATTTTATTTTTGCAGTTGACACCAAGCTTGGCTCAAGAGTTAATCCCACCCTGAGACAGCCAGATGGGGTCAGGGAGGCTCCTCTGCTTTCATTGTGACAGAAAGTAACAACCACATAAAACAAGGTTACTTATACCTGGCACAAGTAAACAATAGCAATATGCATGTGGAAAGAAAATCAAATTGAATCCTGCTGCTCTAGGTGTCTTCACCAAAGAAGAGTGGGTAGGCGAGATATAGGTAAAGGTAAAGGTACCCCTGCCTGTACGGGCCAGTCTTGACAGACTCTAGGGTTGTGCGCTAATCTCACTCTAGAGGCCGGGAGCCAGCGCTGTCCGCAGACACTTCCGGGTCATGTGGCCAGCGTGACAAGCTGCATCTGGCGAGCCAGCGCAGCTCACGGAAACGCCGTTTACCTTCCCGCTAGAAAGCGGTCCCTATTTATCTACTTGCACCCGGGGGTGCTTTCAAACTGCTAGGTTGGCAGGCGCTGGGACCGAACGACGGGAGCGCACCCCGCTGCGGGGATTCGAAACGCCGACCATGCAATCGGCAAGTCCTAGGCGCTGAGGTTTTACCCACAGCGCCACCCGTGTCCCACTAGGCGAGATATACCTGGCCTTAAATAAATTCAGAGTCACAAGCCCTGGTACTGACTGGGCGACTTGTTTTGCAGGGCTGGGAGCCACCAGTATACAGAAAACCCACCACTTGCCTCAGTCACCTTGGATGGGTGGCTCCACTCTGGTTCCAAGGATCACACTAGTCAGTACTCTTTGCCTCCACACTTAATTGTATGAGAAGAAAGCCACTAGGGCAGCCCAGAGCAGAGGTAGCCAATGTGATGCTCTCCAGATGTTGTTTGACTACAACTCCCCTGACCCCTGACTATTGATCATGCTGACTGGGGCTGATGGAAATCACATCTCAAAACATCTGGAGGGCACCACCTATTGCAGCCACTGGTCCAGAGCATTGGGGCCAATTAGGACATCAAAGTGCTAAAGTTCATGCATTTCCATGCTGCTCTCAAGAAGAGCACAAAAGAGTTGTGCCCTTCTCATTATTTCTTTCACAATATTTATATAGCACGTGGTTGTAATAAACCCTCAATGTGGTTTACAAAAAGAGAGAGCCCTTCTTTAGGTGAGCCTCACTTTACCCCTCCAATACATTAGGATACCCTTCATTGTTCTTTCGTGCCTTTTCCCTCCCATTCATCCTGCACAGAAACTCCAGTTTTTCCTGCTTAGGATACAGTGCCACTTCAACCATCTGTCAGTGCAGGGTAGGCTAATAATAATAATAATAATAATAATAATATCTCCCCACCTTTTCAACCAATTGGGGAGCATAGCAAAACCTTTTTTAAAAAAAATTGGCCTATATGTGTCAGCTGCCTCATTCAACCCTATTAGAAGGCCAGATGTCATGGCACCAAAGCAGAAGCCCTGGAAGAAGAGTAGCTCTTTAAAATCGCACCCACACCAGCACCCCATTGGCGGGGGCAGATTCCTCCAGCAGATACCCTAGCCTCTATCCAAAGGATGAGGGAAAAGCTGCTTCTCTCTCTTTTATCCTTCTCCTCACAGGGTAAGCTACGGAGTGCAGCACTTGCGTACATTTTGTTTCTCTGACATGGAAAAACACTAATATTTACTGGACAGAATCTTTCCGCCTTTAGTTTGGATAATGGCCACGTTGCAGGCACTGTTTCTACTTGTGCTAGATTTATTCTCAAGAAAACAGCTTCCAAATATTAATTGGCAGGATCTTGTACTGTAGAGCAGTCTGGGTTTGCTTCTGACATGTTGTGCATGATCTCTTTCAATAAATATACACCAGACAGAGCTTATGCAATTGACACAAAATCTTGTGGCAGTCTCCCATTTAGAACTTCACTGTAGATTATTTTTGCACTGTAATTATGATCCGCTTTCTTCACAATCCAGGCATATATTTCATAACCCTTTCCCCACCTCAACTGTCAGAAAGATTTTTCTTTTTTTTTGAAATAAAAAAAACCATTATCTGCCTCCATTCCTCAAACTCTTTTCCTGCAAAAGTTAGTACAGGCACTGGGATCTGCTCTATACCTTCCACTGTGAAGACAGATGCAAATAATTCATTCAGCTTCTCTGCAATCTCCTTGTCCCTATTTAGCACACTTTTTACTCCTTTGTCATCCAAGGGTTGTACACCCTCACTAGAATGTGTCCTGCTACAAATGTATTTAAATAACTTTCTGTTGTTGGCAGTGCTATTTCTATAGAAAAAAAGGTGCTGGAACTCACCATGAACGTCTCCCTTGTTCTGTTATAATGGCATTGGTATCCACCTGAGAGGTGCCGGAACTGAGTTCCACTGAGTTCCAGCTGAAAAAGAAGCACTGGTTGTTGGTCTTAATCTTTTTAGCATTGCTTACTGTCTGCTTGCACTTTTGTGTGTTCTCTCCATTTGCATGAAGGAAGCATTCTTGCCTCTAATACCATGTTTTACTCTGCTTGTTAAGCACATCCTTTCAACTCTTGTGGTACCTTTCCTGATCTGTGCTATACACTCCAATCAAACTTCTAATATTGTGATTTTAAACAACTCTCTGGCAGTTTTGACCATTTTGACTTTGCCTTTCAACTTCCTGTTTGCCATTCCTGTCATTTTAAAGTCAAATGTGACCATGCTGGATTTTCTTGGCTATTGGTTGTTTACATGTATGTTTAGTTCAATAGTGCTATGGTCACTGCTCCCAGTTGGCTTAACAACACTTATATCTCACAGTAGGTACTTGATTCAGGGTCGCTAACCTGAAGCACCACTTTAGCTAATGGGACCTCCTGCTGCCACTGCGCTGCCACTACGCTGCTGCTGCACGATTTCTGTTCTCATCCTGAAGCAAAGTTCTTAACCATTGAGCCATTTGACTCAAGCATTCATCCACATTGTGAAGAGAAGTGTACCACTATCCTATTTCTCTGATTGAGTGCAGATTTGTAATATGATTCTCTTCTCTCCATGTGGTTGCATCCTTGAGATGAATGGTGCCACATGTGGCTTACTGGTACATTGCCCATATCACCCCCAGAGAAAGCTAATTTGGCTTCTGCTTTACTCAGCCAGGGCCTACTATAGTCTACATTTATTCCCCTGCAGAACACACAGTGTTTACAAGTTTTAACTGATGGAATGTATTAAAATTAAAGTTGTTTTCCCTTCTGTTTTTGATAGATGGAAAACCTGTTTGGCCTAATAAATTGTACGTCTTGTGATTATACAACACCCCAAGCTCTCAATATGGGACTTGTGGTGCATTTGAATAATAAATGAATGCATATGCTATTTCCCTTGACATTTTTGTCTTGCTTTTTTTTCTGTTGCAGGTAGCTACATGCTAAATTGATCCTCCTTACTTCCTTTTCTTGCAAATTCTCTCATTAAATTAAATAGTCTGAAAGGAGCACCCATTAAACATTCATTCCTTATTAACTAAGTGGTCTAAAATGGAGGCCTCTGAATGCTTCCATAATTAATTGTGTAAAGCTGGAAACCAAGTTAACAGGGAGCAAAACAGTATTATTTGGAAACATTCTACAATTAACTGGAAAGCTATTTACTGAGGACCGCAGAAGCGGAAATATTTTTCCTATTCTGCAGAGGCCATTAAAAGAAAGCCCCAGAGGTGGAAAAAGTATTCCAGGTCCCCCCTGCCCCTTAAAAAAGCAAACAAAGCCTAAACTTTGGATGTGGCCATTTTGGTTAGCTCATTTTTGGAAGCAATATCGTAAGGGGACTTTAAAGAAAGTATCTGTTGTAGGCTTGACTTAGGCAACTGAAGATGGGGTTAAATATCTATTATATAAAATATAATATAATTATATAACATAATATTGTTACAATATGAGAACATCGCAGCTGCAAACAGCCAGCTTGTTGACATCATGTGATGCGGCTAGCTGTGGGAAAGAATCTTCCCGGAAGTTCACAGGCTGGAAAAGTCTTTGTGAAGTGTGTAATATGAGACCTTCCTGTTGTGTTTGTAAAGGAAGTCTTTGTGTCTTGCTTGAAGGAGTCTGAAGTGATCGGATGTGTTTTTCTTGTAGGCTTGTACGGTCAGAAATAAACATGATGTAAAAGGACTTTCTGACTACTCTTCTTTCCCCTGCGAAGGGGGAGAAGTGGGTCTTCATTTTCCCGACTGGAAAATGTCGCCTATTTAGATCTACCCTGGACTTGCGGGGAAGCCAACTAGGGAGGTCACCGGTAAACAAGCTCAGGGAGCAGGGAGAGGGGCCAGTCTCTCCCGTTAAGGCTTGTTTTCCAACAAATAATATAATATAATATAATATAATATAATATAATATAATATAATATAATATAATAAATGTTGCAATTTCTTCTGCACTCAGTCTTCACCTCATGGTTTTAACTCAGGAATTTTGCAGTGGTATAACACTGCCCTGCCTCCAGTTTGGACTTAATGACTGATTTCACAATATGGGAAAACCATCAGGGTTCACATACACACAACAATGCAGCAATACATGAAATGTGTGCTTTTTAAAAAAAATCATTTGTACAATTTCCTACACTTGGCTGATTGTAAAAATTCCTAAACTTGGGGGAAATTAAGGAAAATCTGTAGTAGATACATAAATTTAATATTGTATATTGTTGGGGTGGGTGACATAGCTGTCAACTTTTCCCTATTCTTGCGATTTCGGAATAAGGGAATTTCCCTTAAAAAAAGGGAAACATTGACAGCTATGGTGGGTGAAGGCATTAAGGAAAAAACAATTCATGGCATTGAGAGAAAGAAAAAAGCACCCTGGAGGCTACAATCCTATACACTAGAGCTTTCCAAACTGTGTGTCATGACACATTGGTGTGTTGGCTGCAGTGGGGTTGGAAAGGGTTACTTTAACCTCCGGTTTTCTAGTAAAACTGAATTACTGTGTCACGAAATTATGCAAAACTGAATTACTGTGTTGCAAAATGATGCATGTCCAAAAACTGTGTCACCAACTTGAAAAGTTTGGAAAGCTCTGCTATGTACATTGCAGTCATAGCTCTGAAGCAAAGTCTTATTGAACTCAGTGGGCCTTATGTCTGAGTTACAGAACTTACAGAATTGCAATGTAACAATTCAGAATTATTCAGCAGCAGCCAGAGCACTGTTCTGGGCCACCACCATCAGCCTCCACCAATGGGGAAATTACATATATAAAGCCCTATCCCCACACTTTTCTGTTGACACTTCCATAAATAACAGGGGCCTTGAGAGATATGTATACCGTAACTGATAGGGAGCAGCACGATTGAAGTGTGACAGCAACGCAGCTTGGATTGAAGGATTTTCTCTAAAGTCATTATACTTACAGAGTAATGTATCTAAAATTTGCCATCCTATGAGAATGCAGGATGGTCACTGTTTATAGAAGCTGGGCTCTCTTCTCTGGGCACTGCAGATAGTTTTTCCTCATGCAGCAAGTTCTGTAATGCTGTGTGTCAAATACGCTTAGCAAAGTGCAGCCCATCTGCTGAGCACATGGCTAGAAATGAGCCAGCTTGCTTTGAATGGAACCACCAACATATAGACATGTCTGTAAAAACTCTGACCTCCAAGACACAGACTATATGCCAATATTGGCATGAGAAATAGCCATTTTATAATTAATTGATTAATGTGAAAAACATTTACCGGTAGCTTAATTTTGAGCTTAAAAAGCTCCCAGATACAGCTACAGTCTACTCAGGGAGATTTCTCAACTTCTGAGGTTGTTTGAGAGGAATTTGTTTGATTAGGTATTTTCTGTAATGTGCATTGACTTGAAGGGTAGGAGCCAAGAAGGCTGGGCTGACATCCACTTATTTTGACCAATTTTGATGAAATTTTGGGAAACAGAAAATATTATTAACATTTTTTAAAAATGCTACTTTTAGGAGCAGAAGAAGTGGTCTTGTATCAAGTCAGATCATTGGTCCACCAAGTTCAGTATTGTCTATATCAACTGGCAGTGACTTTCCCTGGTTTCAGGCAGGGAATATTCCCAGCAGTAACTGGAAAAAGCAACAAGTGAGGTGCTGCTGGGTTCTGTCCAGGACCCATTGTTGTTCAACGACTTTATAAATTATGTGGATGCAGGAATTGAGGGGATGTTCATAAAAATTGCAGATGACACTAAATTGGAGAACCGGAATTCAAGATGGCCTTAACAGATTGGAGAACTGGGCCAGAACAAAATGAATTTCAGCAGGGACAAATGTAAGGTTCTACACTTAACTGCTCAAATATATGATGGGGGACACTCTTTGATGTGCGATGGCTCTATTTGATGATGAAGCCATCAAGCAATAGAATATGCATCTGTGAACCAATCCTGTGTGCCACCTGACCATTATCACACGATTCAATAAAGTAAAAAGGAAGTTGCCAAATGAACTGAATGCATTTTTCAGTTTTAGTTAGACATTTCCTATGCATTATTTTTTCTGTGGGTAAACCTAATTTAACTCAATAGGACTCGCATGTAAGCACACTGTCAAAGTAGTATTCACAACCTCAAGGCAAACTTGTATGCATTTCAACTCTAATTTGGAAAAATGACGTTGGGCCAAGGTGGGGTTAGGTAGGGATGAAGTCCACAGGATATGGATTTGGAAGACACATATATTCAGCGTTAATAATGTTCAAAGGAAATACATGCAAAGTAGATTTCATGCCTCTTTCAGCTTGGCGCTTTTAGGCTCAGAGCAGAAATTGACTGCTGGTGGTGAAAGCATGTCGTTCTGGATTTTTCTTCTGTGGTTAAGTACTTTTTTATTGACATTAGCTGCTTTTCAGCTGATTCTGCAAACTGGGTATATAGTTCTGCAAAAGTCTCAAATTGCATACATATATGTAGTTCTGGAAGCTGTTACTGATATTGGCAGGATGCTGCTGAGGCGTCCAAATACTGGTTTAAAATGGCCAGAACTTTACTGAGAACTTTACCATGGTATTGTACCTGTTTGCTGTTCCAGGGTCAGGAGAGAAAGGGGGAGTCATGTTCTGCTCATGAAAGTTCTTTATACACAGTTGCTTATCATTCTTTACGTAGCCAGCAGAATGCTCTGAATTAAAAGTAATACTTGGTCAATTTGCTTTTTGATTTTGAAGTGGCACAAACTGCAGGTGCTTTTCAGGTTCACTGTGGAACCAAGATATGCTAGGAGTAAAAAAAAAGTCTGTTGAATTCTGTAATGTCTCATTACAGCCAGGTTAGGATGACCAGCTTGACTGTATGAAATGAAACTTTGTTTTTCATTGAAAGTTAAGTTGACAACGCTCATATGGCTATCTGAACAGTTAAACAGCCCCAACTATCTTGTGTTAAAATGCCAAAGAACTGTGTTGGAAATTACTATTCACAAGAATTGTGGTTTAGCTGACATTTATTGTTTCAGTGAATAACCATATTTTGACAGACAATGGATTTTTTCTTCCCACAAACTTTCATAGATTCTTCGTTAAGGTTACTGAATTAACATATTCTTGTTGTTTGGGTTTTATTTTGCTTTAGGAATGCTAATAATTACATTCCACTTGCATTTAATTGGGCATTTGGGTTTTAAAGCTAGAGATGGTTTCAATTTGGGGTGAGGAAGTGTTTGCTGTGGCTTTGACTTAAGGTTTTTCATTCTGCTTTTGGAATACTAGTAGGAGGGCAAAGAAGACAGCTTGAACACTTAGAAAATGAGCTTCTGTGGTGTAATTTATCTTGGTCACTGAAACAGAGAGCTTTTGCAAACCTCCCTAAGCAGTCTTCAGTTGTTTTGAGTGGTATTTTAGCCACCTAGTTTGCTGAATCATGTTTGTTGAAATGCTCACGTTAGTAAGTCTGGTTTGTAGCCAGGATGCAGAAGAGCTATAACAATATGGCACTGTTAAGCCAGCCTTGAAGTTGACTGAAAACTTTGCACCATCAAACACCAATATGTTAAGGGGGCTGGTGTACATTTGTGTGTTGCTGGCAAACCTACAAATTTGAAGCAACAGCCAGTGTTAATGTAAGTGAAAACTCTGCAGCCATTGGGGTAAAAAAACCCAAAAGTTTGGTTGAATCACACTTTCCTTGGGTGTCAAGTGTTTGCATAGGTTTATATTGCTAGAGTACTAGCAAGATGAGATGCTTGCAGGAGGCACATGATTACAAATCCACCCATGTTAGCAAATAAAATAGCAACATAGTAATGCTTACATTTGTGTGGTGCTTTTGTAATGTTCTTTGCACTTATACAGGGAGTAACTGGAAAAAAATATGTCCTTGGAGGACTTTTAGCTGCATAGTGGGATGGTGGTGGTAGATGTGCATAAATTTATGCATGCTGGGAACTTGGTATAATCTATTAAATATGAATTATGTAAAGATTCAGAACAGAAGAAAGAAAGTACTTTTCCACAGAGATAATGCCCAGGAGCAGCCAATATGGTAGGGCAGTACCATGGCACCACCTTCCCAGCAGCGGCATTGCGCCACTTATCAACACTGTGCAGGGACAGGGAAGAATGGTGGTGTGGTCAGGAATGGATGGGGGACACTGGTAGAGGCAATCCAGTGCTCTTGCCTGTGTGTCCACATTACTACCACAACCTCAGCATCAC
This sequence comes from Podarcis tiliguerta, assembly GCF_965153285.1. NCBI lineage: Eukaryota > Metazoa > Chordata > Lepidosauria > Squamata > Lacertidae > Podarcis > Podarcis tiliguerta. The sequence continues at coordinate 42,280,008 of NC_139534.1, forward strand.
ATAGCCCTTATTCTGCACCATCACGATAAGCAGTGGTGGCACTGCTGTTATTACACCCTTGGTGTGTGTCACTGTTCCACTACATTGTCTATTCCTGGTGATGCCACTATTAGGCTGCATTCCTAACCAATTTACCTGGGAGCAAGCCCCATTGAATTCAATAGGACGTATGATTGTTGTTGTTTAGTCGTTCAGTCGTGTCCGACTCTTCGTGACCCCATGGACCAGAGCACGCCAGGCACTTCTGTCTTCCACTGCCACCCGCAGTTTGGTCAGATTCATGTTTGTAGCTTCGAGAACACTGTCTAACCATCTCGTCCTCTGTCGTCCCCTTCTCCTTGTGCCCTCCATCTTTCCCAACATCAGGGTCTTTTCCAGTGAGTCTTCTCTTCTCATGAGGTGGCCAAAGTATTGGAGCCTCAGCTTCACGATCTGTCCTTCCAGTGAGCACTCAGGGCTGATTTCCTTAAGAATGGATGCGTTTGACCTTCTTGCAGTCCATGGGACTCTCAAGAGTCTCCTCCAGCACCATAATTCAAAAGCGTCAATTCTTCGGCGATCAGCCTTCTTTATGGTCCAGCTCTCACTTCCATACATCACTACTGGGAAAACCATAGCTTTTACTATACGGACCTTTGTTGGCAAGGTGATGTCTCTACTTTTTAGAATGCTATCTAGGTTTGCCATTGCTTTCCTCCCTAGAAGCAGGCGTCTCTTAATTTCGTGGCTGCTGTCACCATCTGCAGTGATCATGGAACCCAAGAAAGTAAAATCTCTCACTGCTTCCATTTCCTCCCCTTCTATTTGCCAGGAGGTGATGGGACCAGTGGCCATGATCTTCGTTTTTTTGATGTTGAGCTTCAGACCATATTTTGTGCTCTCCTCTTTCACCCTCAATAAAAGGTTTTTTAATTCCTCCTCACTTTCTGCCATCAAGGTTGTGTCATCTGCATATCTGAGGTTGTTGATATTTCTTCCAGCAATCTTAATTCCGGCTAGGGATTCATCCAGCCCAGCCTTTCGCATGATGAATTCTGCATATAAGTTAAATAAGCAGGGAGACAAAATACAGCCTTGTCGTACTCCTTTCCCAATTTTGAACCAATCAGTTGTTCCATATCCAGTTCTAACTGTAGCTTCTTGTCCCACATAGAGATTTCTCAGGAGACAGATGAGGTGATCAGGCACTCCCATTTCTTTAAGAACTTGCCATAGTTTGCTGTGATCGACACAGTCAAAGGCTTTTGCATAGTCAATGAAGCAGAAGTAGATGTCTTTCTGGAACTCTCTAGCTTTCTCCATAATCCAGCGCATGTTTGCAATTTGGTCTCTGGTTCCCCTGCCTCTTCTAAATCCAGCTTGCACTTCTGGGAGTTCTCGGTCCACATACTGCTTGAGCCTTCCTTGAAGAATTTTAAGCATAACCTTGCTAGCGTGTGAAATGAGTGCAATTGTGCGGTAGTTGGAGCATTCTTTAGCACTGCCCTTCTTTGGGATTGGGATGTAGACTGACCTTCTCCAATCTTCTGGCCACTGCTGAGTTTTCCAAACTTGCTGGCATATTGAGTGTAGCACCTTAACAGCATCATCTTTTAAAATTTTAAATAGTTCAGCTGGAATACCATCACTTCCACTGGCCTTGTTATTTGCAATGCTTTCTAAGGCCCATTTGACTTCACTCTCCATGATGTCTGGCTCAAGGTCAGCAACCACACTACCTGGGGTGTACGAGACATCCATATCTTTCTGGTATAATTCCTCTGTGTATTCTTGCCACCTCTTCTTGATGTCTTCTGCTTCTGTTAGGTCCTTACCACTTTTGTCCTTTATTATGGTAATCTTTGAACGAAATGTTCCTTTCATATCTCCAGTTTTCTTGAACAGATCTCTGGTTCTTCCCATTCTGTTGTTTTCCTCTATTTCTTTGCATTGCTCATTTAAGAAGGCCTTCTTGTCTCTCCTTGCTATTTTTTGGAATTCTGCATTCAATTTCCTGTATCTTTCTCTATCTCCCTCGCATTTTGCTTGCCTTCTCTCCTCCGCTATTTGTAAGGCCTCATTGGACAGCCACTTTGCTTTCTTGCATTTCCTTTTCATTGGGATGGTTTTTCTTGCTGCCTCCTGTATAATGTTTCGAGCCTCCATCCATAGTTCTTCAGGCACTCTGTCCAGCAATTCTAAATCCTTAAACCTGTTCCTCACTTCCACTGTGTATTCATAAGGGATTTGGTTTAGATTGTATCTTACCGGCCCAGTGGTTTTTCCTACTTTCTTCAGTTTAAGCTTGAATTTTGCTATAAGAAGCTGATGATCTGAGCCACAGTCAGCTCCAGGTCTTGTTTTTGCTGACTGTATAGAGCTTCTCCATCTTTGGCTGCAGAGAATATAATCAATCTGATTTCGATGCTGCCCATCTGGTGATGTCCATGTGTAGAGTCGTCTCTTGTGTTGTTGGAACAGAGTGTTTGTGATGACCAGCTTGTTCTCTTGACAGAACTCTATTAGCCTTTGCCCTGCTTCGTTTTGAATTCCAAGACCAAATTTGCCAGTTGTTCCTTTTATCTCTTGATTCCCTACTTTAGCATTCCAATCCCCTATAATGAGAAGAACATCCTTCTTTGGTGTCACTTCTATAAGCTGTTGTAAGTCTTCATAGAATTGGTCAATTTCAGTTTCTTCAGCACCAGTAGTTGGTGCATAAACTTGGATTACTGTGATGTTAAAAGGTCTGCCTTGGATTCGTATCGAGATCATTCTATCATTTTTGAGATTGCATCCCAGTACAGCTTTTGCCACTCTTTTGTTGACTATGAGGGCCACTCCATTTCTTTTATGGGTTTCTTGCCCACAGTAGTAGATATGATAGTCATCCGAACTGAATTCGCCCATTCCCGTCCATTTTAGTTCACTGATGCCCAAGATGTCAATGTTTATTCTTGCCATCTCATTTTTGACCACATCCAACTTACCCAGGTTCATGGTTCTTACATTCCAGGTTCCTATGCAATATTTTTCTTTACAGCATTGGACTTTCCTTTCGCTTCCATGCATATCCGCAACTGAGCGTCCTTTCGGCTTTGGCCAGCCGCTTCATCAGCTCTGGATCTACTTGTACTTGTCCTCCGCTCTTCCCCAGTAGCATGTTGGACGCCTTCCGACCTGAGGGGCTCATCTTCCAGCGTCATAACTTTTATATACCTGTTGTCTTTGTCCATGGAGTTTTCTTGGCAGGGATACTGGAGTGGCTTGCCGATTCCTACTCCAGGTGGATCACGTTTGGTCAAAACTCTCCACTATGACCTGTTCATCTTGGGTGCCCTGCTCGGCATAGTTCATAGCTTCTCTGAGTTCTTCAAGCCCCTTCGCCACGGCAAGGCAGTGATCCATGAAGGGGACGTATGATTAGGCTTGCACAAATTCATGGAGGATAAGACCACCAGTGGCAATGAATTATGACTACAATAAGTTACATCCAGACTCAGAGACAGCTTTTTGTAGGGGGGGAGGGGCAGGGGGGCAGAAAACAGGAGAAAATGATTTCACTCTTCCTTTTCTTGTGGGGCACCTGAAGGCATCTGGCTGTAGGAAACATGGTACAGTGGTACCTCGGGTTACATACGCTTCAGGTTACAGACGATTCAGGTTACAGACTCCGCTAACCCAGAAATAGTACCTCGGGTTAAGAAATTTGCTTCAGGATGAGAACAGAAATTGTGCTTTGGTGGCATGGCGGCAGCGGGAGGCCCCATTAGCTAAAGTGGTGCTTCAGGTTAAGAACAGTTTCAGGTTAAGAATGGACCTCTGGAACCAATTAAATACTTAACCCGAGGTACCACTGTACTGGATCCAGGAGGGCTCTTCTAATTCATACATTGGTGTGATAAACCTTATTGACTTGCAAGGTAGTAATTCCATATTTCATCAAATATTACAGATGAAGAGTTAATTATGTCAGTGTTATTTCCTGTGTCATGTGAGGTTCCTCCTAGTTCCTACATATATCTTTTAAAACTGATATCCAATTCTATTGCAATTCTTTTGGCAGTCCAAGTTAAAGAGGAAATGTTAATATTCTCATATTCAAGTGTGGTGCAGTTTATCTTTCTATTTTTGCAACATTTAAGACCCTGTTGACCATTATTACTACTTTTTTTTTTTTGCTAGTTTTCCAAGCACATTTCTCTTTTTCATATCTTCTCACTCATCTCTTTCCTACTGAACTGACAATGAGCTCAGTTGATTGTCTACAGTCTCTGGCTGCCAAGTCATAGCATCTTAACTTGAATGTCCTGAAATGTAAATCCACTTTCTTCCAACAGACCCAAGGGAATTACAAGCCACTTCCTGAATTGTACCTTTCTGTTGTGTCTCAGTGCTCTTCAGCTTGCCTTGTTATATATGCCTATAATGTCTAATCCAATTAAAATTATATTTCTGCCAAAAGAAAACTTCAGTTAGCACTGGGGGTTGCTGTAGGTGACAAATCCTGCAGGTTTCTTTTTCACATTCTGTCTACTGTTTTGTCTGTCAACAAGCTGCAGTCTTTTTTTCTGGAGTCACCGAGATACACATCCAGTACAATGTATATTGTATTCAGAAGTTAGTGACACTGAGTTTTCTGGGACTGTAGATTTGGCTTTCCCTATTTTCCAGTCTTAAATTCAGATCTCTATATTTCTTCAGCATTTTTTTTAAAGCTCCTCATGAAAATTCATTCGCATCTTAGTGCAAATTTCTCCCAGTAAACACAATTTTTAATGCAGTTTTAACTAATAGAAGCATTTTTGCAGTTTTCCCCTAATATTTTGCACTTTTGTATTCCCTTCCCACATGAATATATTCATTTTAATACATATTTCCCCCTAACATGTGAATTTTTGCACGCTTTGGCTGATTGGAAAACTGTAGCACAAAATGTGAAGATGTGTGAATTTCAAAGGATAGCTAAGTTTTGGTTTGTGTATTGGTTTGGAAAGTGTGAATTAGGTAAATTTCCATTAAAATGCAAACAAAATCAAATTTCTGCCCCATCCTTAACTGGAACTCACTCCCAAATCAGTTGTTTATTGATTGATGACATCAACAGCAATCCAAGGGCATGTTTGTAATGTTTTGCCATATGGTCATCTTTCTGTTTTTCTCTGTAGGGAGACAAGATGCATTTGTGTAGAAGGCTGCATCTTTCCAATCCTACATGACAAGATGGACCAGGCAAAATTCCCCTTTCTATACAAGTATGAAAAGTAAACTAGTTCTGACTTCCTTTGTTTTGGGTCTGTGTGCCTATCCCACTCCTTCAAACAAAATTGAAAGAAATGAAAATGCCATTGAATCTACTGCTTTGACTCACCTAAATTTGGGACCCAGCCTATTTATGAGTCCCCAATCCACCAATTGAAAACCAGTGAAGAAAACAGGTCTGTGGAAGGACAAACAATTATATTTACTTGTCAAGTAGTGAGATTTTATAATCCTTCCCCCACCTGCCACCCAGGCTTTTCCCATCAGATTGACTTTCATTTCCCAGCAACATAAACAGTAAATTTGGAATATAAGGCTGAGGTGGTGTGTTTGTGTCTGGATCCCAAATATACCGCATATGTTTTCTATATATATTTCAAGGGAATACCCTCTTCCCATGCTAGCTATAAATATCTGTCATTTCCCCCCTCCCTGTTTGTACGACACCGAACATATATCAGAAGGTGTTGACTTGAAATAAAAAAATACAATCCACCAGCAAATATTGAAAAAATTGTATTTTTAAGTCAAAGTAGTTGTGGAAAACTCCCAGATAAACTGTTTTATTACATTGGCAGACCAAGGGAACATTTCTCCAGAACTGACTGTAAATATCTGTTTCACTAAAAGCAGAAGAGAAAGAAAGAAACCTGGTTGTATGACCAGCATCCATTAGCAGGTTTCACATTTGTTTTTATTTTTAAGACCACTGGTGAAGACCATTTGAATTAGAATTAGGTAGAGTTGAGCAATATTTTCAGCTTCAGGACATTTACTCCTGTTCCATCTAGCTTGTGGGGTTCCTAACAGCTCTGCAGCTCTGCAAAAGGTTTTCTGGATTTTGTTTGTATGCGTTTCTTAGGAAGAAAAGGGGATTGCCCCCTCCATTAGTTAAATTGGATAATTCAACTAACAAGTTATACTCCCTTAACAAAACATTGTAGCGTATCCTGGATGTGACTGTGTCACATCACAACATAAGAAGAAGTCTGTTGCACCAGGCCATGCATAGGCCCATCTGGCTTGACATTCTGTTCACACAGTGACCAGCCAGGTGCCTTTAGGAAATCCACAAGCAGGACCTGAACGCAATAGCACTCTTCACATTTGGGATTTCTAGCTGCTGGAAATCCCATCAATCAGTCAGTCATGTTATTTGTATGCTGCCTTTCCAAATTTAAAACCATTTGCTGGAATAGTTACTGGAAAATTGGGGCAGCATAATGAGTTGGGTTGGTACTATGTTGGTACTATGATGGGCCTCTACTTGCAGCCCTCAACAAAAGATCTAAAATAAATTAACCCTAGTTTTAGTTAATATGTTTGATCCCAAGTTATCTAACACACTTCTCACTTCTGTTGATTCTCTTCTCCTGTTGCAGCCTCCCATGTCCCATTCCATGACATTCTGGAGAGCACCTTCAAGAGTTTGCTTTATTCAGGCTTTGAAGGTGATGGGGGCTGAAGCGTGAAGGTGGCAATGGGAAAGTACCCTTGCGTAAGGCTAACTCCCCTGGAGATTCTCTGGACATAACCCAGTGTTTGTTTTTAATTACCGGTAGGCAGCATTTGTATGTTCATATGAACTTGGATATAGGAGGTCTGTTTGTGCTGCACCCTCTGCCATTGTGGTTGCTGATAATGTTTAAAGGAGGGATGGGAGATCTGTGGTCCTCCAGATGTTGCTCAATGACAACTTCTATCATTCCTGAGGATTGTCCACATTGATGGGGCCGATGGAAAGTGGAGTCTAATCACAGCTAGAGCACCACAAGTTCTCCATGCCTGATCCCCCCCCAATTATCTACCCCACTCTTTATACAAAATCTTCCTTTTTTGGGGTCCTGTTGCCCTCTTAATAGTCCTTAATGATGTCTTGAGCAATTTTGTTCAGAAAGGTTGGAGAGATGTCTTCTGTGCTAGTTGAGCCCTTCTCTAACTGGCAGTGGAATGGTGCATGTCTTAAAGGTCCAGAGGTATTGCCTTTCTCAAGGGCCCAATGTTTCTGTCAAAAAGGCAAACTTCATCTTAGATTTTTGTAGTTCATCAAAGTTCCTCTGCTGCCTCAGTAGACACTCGAAACGGTCATGGGCTGAGGGTTATACAAACACACTGCCAGAGAAAATCTCTGCCCTATAGAACAATGCACACAGGGCTGTAGTCCTCGGTCAGCAAACACTCGCAGCTGAGGTTGGCGAATGGGAGCAAGTGACCTGCCTTGAATCTATCACCAGTGTCCCTTATGTGTAGGGAATGGATGTGACATTCTATGATCATCTCCAAGACCAGCTTGTGCAGTTCTCTCAGGGCTGAAGGGGAAGGGGAGCGAACAACCTGAGGCCCAAGGAAAGGGTTATGGGAAAGGCCAGCATCACACCTTGAGAGCTTTTGGAAAGTGGCATTGTTTTGCTCAGCATCCCCCCACTTACCATGTAAGGAACATGTGGAAATCAGGAAGGAGGAGAGGAGAAATGACCAAAAATTTCTACACATTATTTCTCTCTTTCTGCCCCACCTATTTTTTTCCATTCATTTTATGGTGGATAAGGAATGCTGCCATGCTACTTAATAATGTGTTGGTCCCGTTGTCACCCATATTAGTTAAACTTAGCTGTTGGAAGAAGTATAGAAAGCTATAAACAGAATGACCTCTTTTGTCATTTTAATATTTTGGCCATTCGCGATAGCCTGGAAATGTAGGAGTGCCTTAAATATTGGTAGCAGCTCATCTCTTACATGAAATTTGGTTCATTGTTTCGGATTCTTTTCCACTATGAATGTTCTGTTGCAATGGGTTGAAGAGGCCAACAATGTGCTGTATGACACAAAGCATGCAGAAGTTAGATTTGTTCAGGTGCTGCAATCCCCCACATGAGTACCACCATGTGTGTAGGAGCACAGATGTGTGTGCTAAGCTGTATCTCATCTCCATCACCCTCTATGAGTTGGAGAATTAACCTCTGAAGCAGAGTGTCTCCTGTGCTGTCAGAAGGGCATTCAGAACCATGCTGATAGTCTCCATAAATACCAGCGGCTCCTCCCACTTCAGACAATCAACTTGTGGAGGACAATGGGACCAGGGTGGAGTTTCACGCATTCACCCCTGCTCTCCCCCCTCAATGCTACTCACCTGGGGAATTATAACATCTGAATAGAGCTATAAAGAAGAATCTAACTATAGGTGATTGGTGTAAATAAGGGTTTGCTGAAATTAAAATAACCTCAAGTGCTTAGATAATGGCGTAGCTTCATGATGCCCTAGTGTTTATGAAAAACAATTACTAAAAAGCTTAATGTGGAAATGCATAATGTGAGAAAACCTTAGAATTGTACCAAGTGCCATGAATATTTTCTGATCAAAGCATCAAACAGTGAGATGTGTGGGTGACAGTATATATTTTAGTGAGGAAGGATCTAAACCATTTCTCTTTCTCCCCCACCCCACTTAATTCTTCTAGTGGGCCAGAGTGCTACATTATTTCCCTCCCCTCAATATTGGTTGAAGTTAAACATCATGAAGCCAATTCCAAGCAACTGGCTCAAATTTATTTTGCTTTTCTTGCAAACATAATCTAGTGTATGATTACATTTATCTATGTGTTTGTTTGTTTTTAAAACAGTAGTCATCTGTTTGGGAGCCACAAGTAAAAGACAAATTAAGAAATTTTACTGAGCTGACACTTTTAAAAAGTACTGTGTTTCCCTGTAGTCACATGTACAAGCAGTCCATCAAATCACAAGGTCATTTGTTTGATAGATAAAAGGCAGAATAACTTAACAGACAGACAAAATAAATGGTCTCTGCATGCTCTTTGTTGTGTTATGGAGAGCTCAGATAAGTGTCATTTTTATAAATCTTTCTTACACCCACTCACACCACTTACCACTGAGACATTCGCCAAGCAGTTTACAAAATAACATATAAAATATTATATTTTAATTTATTTATTCAATTTCTATCCTGCCTTCTGTATAACGTTGGCTGGTGTGGCAGCCTGTCTTTAACATATCTATTGGGAATAATCTTATTTGTTGTATTACATATATCCATGGCATGTAAAACTTCATTCCTTTTGCTCTTCTCTTGTGGCATGCTGTCATCTTAGTACTTGTATACTATGGTCTTCTGTTTTTGCATGTCAGTGTATTTTGGTTATAGAGTATACTGTCCCACTGGTAATAGGGTAGGCTAGATGATGGTCACTTCCCTTGCCACTTCTTGTGAGGTACTCCATGATGTGATATGAGCAGAACCAACCTTAAGAACTTTGTGAGTGTTTTAATTTTTTCTTAATTAACACACTTAATTAACAACTTTTTTTAAAAAAATGATAATTTGGCCTTCCTATTTCCTACTTTACCCTCACATGATTAGAACTGTGAGTCTAGATCTGAAGGAATGTAAAGTGGAAACAATGCCATTTTCTTTTGCACCCCCATGTAGGATCAAAACTTGGGCACCCCCCTCCATTTCTAACACTAGTCAGGATTCTGAGGTTTTGCTCTTTGCCATTGGATGGGATTACCAATCACTCAGAAATCTGCCTTGCACTTATTCATAAAAGCTTATTGCTACCCCTTTTAATTAGAATATGCTCAGTTGATATCAGTAGTTGTTAGTGTTTAGTAAGTCCATGGTCCAGCTCACAGAGCGTATAAGAAGCAATAAAAGGAAAAAATACTGCCTGAGAGCATTTTGTCGAAGGAAAGCAAAATAGCAATTGGGATCGTCCCTTGAGTGCTCCTTGCCTATCAAAACTTTAGTATATTGGTTTGCTCATCTCTTTTGCTATCACATCCATTAGATGCATCATAATTTGAAAAATTTGACTTTGGCAGCGCTGGTAAGGAAGAACATAAGGCTTTGGAAGTAAGGCTGAGGCAAATATGTGTGGCAAGGGAACAATACTGGGAATTAGAGTATTAACAGCAGGGTACTGAGAGATCTGAATAACGATCAAGTGCTGCAGGGAATAGTCTCTCTAATTAGATGGCTGCAATGATGGTATTAGTGTCCTGCAGTTGCTGTTGATGTGTTTTAACTGCAGGGCTTTGAACAACGTAAGTTTTGGTGATGCTGTCCTCTGGACTTATGGGAGTTCTTTAAAGATTTTTCTGTCTTCAAAGGAAGCAGCTTGTTTGATGATTTATTGATCGATTAATTAATTGTATTTCAATTCTGCCCTTCTTCCAGGATGATCGAGGTTCTGTTTGGGAGGGGCCATTGCTCAGTGGTGGAGCAGCTGCCTTGCATGCAGAAGGAACCCAGTTCAATCCCTTGCATCTCCAGGTAGGGCTGGGAGAGAACCCTGCCTGCAGAGCCACTGCTAAATGGACCCAATGGTCTGAGGATATGCAGCTTCCTATGTTCCTGTTAGGGCTGTTGGGAGGAGGAGAGTCATCATTATGATTTCCTCCTCTGTACTGTAATGTGAAATCTAGGCAGCTGTCCATGGCTTTTGTATGCTCTCCAGTACATTTTTGGAATCCACTTTGTTATTTAGTTGCACCCTGAAGGCTATGATACGTTTTTTTCAATCTGTCCTCTTCCTCCTTCTGGAACAAGCCAACGGCAAATATGCACATTAGCAGGCAGCAAGCGAGGTGCAATGCTAAGAAGAACTGAATTTAGTTAAGCAGCCAGTTACCAAAGAGGATTACAAGCACTATGAAGGATTAAAAGTTGCATTAAAGAAAGAAAGGACTAGAAGTGGATGGCATTTATCCAAAGAGTGAGCGCCACAACAGCCCTGCAGAGAATTTTAGGCAGCGTTTTATGGAATCCCATCCTATTGATTGGAGTTGTCCCTATGATGTTTTATCTTGATAAATGATCCACTTAAAGAGTCATTATCATTCTTGAGACCCCTTGTTAGGCTTATATTATAATTAGGTCAGATAAAATAAGACTGAGAGGTTAATCAGTGAAATTTATGCCTCCTAGGGACAGATAAATTAACATTTTGTAGAAGTCCATCCAAACACAACGCCAGCAAGTTATTGATCATGCTGTATGTCTTTGTCTGCTCCCCCTCCCACTCATCTCTTGTTGTCTAAAGAAGGATTTTATTTGACAGCTTCAAGGTGTCTAATTTAGGTGCCTTTTTGGGGAAATTTGCACAGAAAATTGGTTTTTGCCAAAGCATGAAACAAGACATAAAGACTCCAATAAAGTTCTTATTGGGTCTCATAAAATTCAGTGCATATTTAGTCCTCCTCAAACTCTTAGCAATGAATTTCATTAGCTTCAAATACTGTGTGCCACAGTTTGTTAAATATGAAATGATGTTTTTTCTAGTTCAGGGGGAAAGCATTTAGCCATTATCTCTTCTTGGGGGCAAAGGCAAGGACACGTATGAGTAACTTCCTGCAGTTTAGTCCAGCCGTGTCTGCTCACCCTTGGATCTCTCTATTTGCTCTTCCACCTGCCTGGAATTTTCCTCATTGATCCTCAGGACTGGTCAAACCTCTTCCAAATGGACTCATTGGAACTGGGCAGACTTTTGCTCTAGACTGCTCTTCCTGTTAGTACACGTGAAAGTGCCTTTAGGCAGATCTTCATCCTAGATCTAGGATTTCCTGTGGGAAATCTTTCATCAATTCCTCTTGAATCCAGACACAGCCCTGCTTGGACTCATGTTTTCAGGAAATCAGCATGCTTGTATTATTATTATTATTATTATTATTATTATTATTATTATTATTATGATTATGATTACTACTTTTCTGTACTGCCCTTTACCCGAAGATCGCAGGGTGGCTTACAATACAAAAACACAAAAATACATACCATAATAACAAACAAACACTGTATAGTATTATTAGTCTGTACTAGTTAAGGTTCCAGCATAGGCACAGCCTCATAGGATGTGACATGTAATTTCTCACAGAAGTGACATGGTAAACGTAGGCTTTGTTTCTCAGGTTGTCTGTTTTGTATAGGCTACCACATAGGAAATGTTAGCTGCACATACAAGCACACACAATGGTCCTTTCTGCTTTGACATATCTGTCATGTTTAGTGCTGGTATTACAAGTAGCAGCAGTGAGTGACGTGTTACCCAAGTGAATTACGTCACTTTGCCAGGAAGAAATGCAGCCAAATTCTGTACAAATGGAATCTGCTCCAAAATATACAGTTCATGTTACAGGTGGAATTGAATCATGACCAGGACATATCAGAATCCATTAACAGGTCATTGATTTCTTTAAATTTCTTTTTTCTTTTTTAAATTTCACGAGGTTTCTGTACCACTTGAGTGCAACAAAGCCTCAAAGCAGTTTACAAAAAGCTGATTTCTGTTAAGTTGTGAGACTATGATAGGTCTTGTCACTTAGAGCTATTAGCGTGGCATGCAGTGACATCATCAACCTCCCAAGGCACGGGAGACCTCTGGGCTTTAAAAGCACGGCCACCCTGTTTATAAATGAAGCTGAGGCTGTTCTGCCACATTTCTTTTGCTCATGACATAAAAGGGTAATAACATTCAATTTTACTAAATGGACAACATAATTTCTTATTTATTCCTACATCTTCACCTCATGTTTAGCGTGGATTAACTATTTACATCAGCATTCCCATTCACTGAATGTCTCATGTATAGATTTGGATGACTGTATGCATAATAGAAAACATTAATATTCAAGATCATCCTTATAGATTCTTGGTGATAATCTGACTAAGTCATATTCAAAGCAGTCTGCTCTGAATATGACTCATATTTCATAACAACCATTGTGATGAGCTGAGCATGTGATATCAAGAAAATAAGTGCATCAAATGAAGGCAACCTCAGTGTATAAAGCAGGAATGAGCTGGTTTACCTGATTTTCATGAAGTTGAAAATCAAGATATTTGACTTGATTTAGCTCAGTGAAGAGCATTACAAGAGAAACAATGTCAACAATAAACTATATTGTCCCTCTCCCTTTGTCTCTGTTTGTCATGTTCATACTTACACCTCAGCATATGTGGCATTGATTGTCATGTCTACAAATACAGCTGCCTCATTTTTGGTGCATTTCTGTGCACCATAGGAACTGTAGAAAATGACCACAAGAAAGTCAGTCATGTTGTTGTAGCCCTTGTAAGAGAAATGGAGAAGTGGGGAACTACTGCAGGGATTTGATCTGATTCTGCATAGTGTAACCCTTATACCTACTTGAAAAGGATCAAAGGTATAATATCAACATCCCGTTTTAACATGAGAACTCTGTAGTAAAATACACTCCAGGTACTAACCTAATGTCAAGGGATGGGGCCATTTCAACACAGGAATGTGTATGGTGTGACTAAAGAACAGGTGGTTCCTTTCAGATTTTCCAAAAGAGAAATTAGGAGGGAGTTTTGATGCAAGCATCTGGATGGGATGTCTAATGGTCTGCATATATTTCAGCTACTTTTCCAAGCACCACCTCAGGAAACTGAAATTAATTGATAACACTGAAATTGTGTATATGTATGTGTCTGTGGTGCGTTGTGTTTGTGCAGTTAGGATTTGAAGGCTAATCTGTAATTACCCCCTGAGTTAGATTAATTTCAAGGAAGGAGAGAGTGTGCTGGGCTGCAGTAAATACTGATGCAGTTTGCTGGTATTCTGTTCTTTTCAAAGGGTTGGTGAGTCGAGATCATTGGCTGCGCTGAGGAGCTGTCACATTCTCAGTGCTGGAGAGGTGCAGTGCAAGTGAATGGAAGCAGCATTTGAGCTCTCTGTGTGCAGAGGCTTCAGGAACCTGAAGAACGATGAATCAAATGAATACTCGAGTTTAAGGCTGAGATTCAGACTTGTACAAATCTGACAGCATCCCAGCCTCTAGAGCCATAAGCACTCGTAGGAGGGGAGAGAGAGAGAGAGAAAGAAAGAAAGAGAGAGAGCAACAGCAGAAGTCTGAGCAAGAAGGACGGATTTCTAGCCATTTGCTCCGTAACTCATTGTGGAATTGTGCGCTATCCTGGGTGCTGAAACATGAACCAAACTGCAACAGTGTCCCATCACGTCAAATGCCAGTCATCCAAGACGATCAAGGTATGGAAAATTCATTATTGCTGCAAATTGTGTGTGCATCTCTCTCTTTGTGCATATATATAGGAATATGTGGTGTTCATTATTTTGCATATTTAAGAAACTCTGACATATTTGCTTGACTAATTTTGATTGCTTGTGGATTATAAGAAGAGTATTGAATCTTTTGATTCTGAATTTTTTGAATAATGCTTGCATTGTTATTTCTAGTTTTCACTTAGGATAGCTAAGTTGGTGAGCTTTCTAAGTTTAAATATTAGCAATGAGTTATAATGATTAGCAAGTTTGGTAGGCTTGGCAGTACTTTCTACAATGAGGGGCAAAACAGCCAAGGAAAACACCACACACACAGTTAGCAACCTGTTTGATTTTTTTCCATTAGTTTCTTGTGTTCTCTGAGTACTGTATGGAATGCTCCAGGCACTGGGATTTTGAATTCTTGTCAATCATTTTAATGGTAAGGTCAGATCAGTTGTATGAATAGATATGTGAGCCAAGTTGAAATGAAATAGAGTATAGTTGGCTTGCTGTTGGCTTGTTAATTGAAAATGTTTTTGGTGGCTGGGATAGCCTAGAGATATTGTGGAAAGCTGAACTTTTATTGATGGCCCTGTCATTCTGTGAACGGTCTTGACTGACGTGGATTGATCTAATAACAACATGAAATAAGCTCTCTCATCATTTTGTGTTCTCCTTACTCTGCATTTGAGCCACATGCATACATATTTGATGTGTGGCAAATGATAGACATTGCTAATATTACAGTGAAAAGGGCCGACAGAAGGACTGCAGTGGTTTCTGTATAAACTTATCTACCCTTTACAGTAAGGTAAATGTATAGCAGTGAAAATAACTTTTCAGGCAAGGCACAGACTTTTTGGTGGTGTAAGGATTTCTTAATCTATTTCCTTTACATTACAATTACATGTGTGTATGGGAGCACTGCATAATGCTATTTTCTGGGCTGTATTATTGAGTCATTCTATCACAAGCAGGTATTTTATATATTTAGCAATATATATGAAAGACCATATAGAGAACATGGAATGCCAAGTTTGAAATTCTGCCAGAAGGGGCATAAAAATGCTATAGCTGCAATCAGGCTCAGTCTTACTTGGACCTACATTCTACTGAATGCAGTGGGACATGGAGCGTAACCCTATGCAATTTGCATTCAGTGATACTTACTCCCAAATAAGTATCTGAAAGACTGTAGCCGTACTTGCAAGTAAATGTGCACACAGCTGGGCACCCTGTGATATGGCAAAATCCAGCGGCTTCCTGCATTCTTTTGAACAGTGAGGATCTAGGCTCTTTAATGAAATGAATGATGTAAAGTACGGTTACAGCGAAACTAGTTTCTAAAACAAATTTCCTAGTTGTTTTGGACACAATATAGGAAACATGACATAATAAAATCCTATGCAGTACAAATCCCAGGTGAGTTCACTGGGGCTCACTCCTAGGTAAGTGTGCATAGGATTTCAGCTTTAATCTTCTTGTGTGTGTAAATGGGCTACATTTCCGAAGAGTAATTCGTAAGGTATGTGTTTCTCACAAGATTGTAATTTTCAGCCACACAAGTTGTAATGGTATCTATAGAAACTGAATGACCACTTGTTTTGCATATGAAGGTAAGCAAAATCCTATGAATTGCATTTAAACCGGTCATACTGCAGTTAAGATAAAATCACCTTCCACTCCTCTTAAGGATCTGCAGTCCTAACCCTGTGAGTACTAAATGAAGGCTGTGCAATGCAGTATGGGACCTCCATCATATCTGCTACAGCTGTAACTATTTTTTTCACTGTTGGCAGCAGTTATTAAATGCACTTGACCACATGCCAGGAAGAAAGCACAAAAATGTTAGTGTCACATTAAAAACCCAGATTGGTCAATATGTGTGTGAGCGAGCGAGGGGGGGGAGGGGGAGAGAAGAAATAACACCAGCGAATTGTGTTTAGCCATGGACCCTTTGTGCTACAGCTGTCATAAGAATAACAATGCCCAAGATAAACCTTTTGATATTTTGCACTCTCTTTATGATGTCTGGTGTATTATGTGCTTTGAAAACATTTCAAGATACTGCAGTGCTAAGGAAATGATAGCAGAAGCTGACATAAATATGAAGTTGGGATACAATATGCTTCAGTAGTTGAAAAAAAGCCAGCTCTTTAGCATGTTTTCTTAGATGTAGTGTTTCCAATAGAAATTGGGGGTAGGGAGGAAGTGCTAATCCCTTTTTTCAGCAATCAGCTGGAATGTACTGCGAGACAGTGACAAAAACATTAAAATTGTACATGGAGTGGCTTAATAGTCTAGGCTGCAATCCTAAGCACGTCTGTTTGGAAATAAACCTATTGAATTCAAGGGGGCTTACTCCCAGGCAAGCAGGGTTAGGAATGCAGCCTTTGTAGGTGTACAATCTACAAGCTGGGGTGTCTGGCATGCTACTGGGCACTGTGAAACTGCAAGTGAAATTTCCGGTTTGATCCATGTAGTACCCTTTAGTGGAATCAGACTGGGGTGCAGTGGGAATAGGATTGTATCCAAAACGAAATGGAGAGAAGATAGGCATTGGCCATGATGAACATGAATTCTGGGTAGTTTGCTGTCTGTCGGGGCCTGAATTGCTGATGGAACAACTGGATCTGCATCACCATTGGAGCTGAGAGTTAGAAGATGCATAGTGCCTTCTTCCTTTTCCTGTCAGGGTTCTGCCTGCAGTGATTCTGCCCCGGCTCCACCACCTAGTGTTTCTGGAAAAGCTGTACCAAACATGTATGATCATTATTCCTTGTGTATCATGATAGTCTGCAGTCATGTGAGATGGATGTCCTGTGCCACTGTGATCCTGAGACTGTCATCATCACAATTCTGTGCACGGTGCCCTGTGTTCTCACCTTTTTCAAGCTCCCAGGTGCAGCCTCCATTCCACACATTCCATCCAACACAGATGGGGAGGATAAAGGGGGCAAAAAGTGGTAGAAAACATGGAAACAGACCATTCAGTGCAAAATCTGGTTGGGGGCTTCTGGCAAACAGTGCATGAGCAAAGGCTGATCAACTTAGGAGGATGGCATGAATTCAAATCTTAAGTTGCCACACTTTCCACAGACAAACCATAGTCAATGTTTCTGAAACACAGTGGTCTTGGAGATGTTTGCATGTTCATTAGCTTCAGTCAACTGTATAGCATCTTCCATTTCATGGAAATAAGAAAAGCAAGAGCAATCTTCCTCCCACAAAAAGGTCATTATTAGAATCTTTGAACTGCAAGTGAAATTTCTGGTTTGATCCATGTTTTATAAGAATAATAATTTTCCCCTGTGTAGCACTATAAAGCAAGTACTAGAACAAGGTGAAGTTTTGCTTTTACTTACGCAGTGGCAAGGCTGGCAGGCAGTTGCATATATTGTTTGAAAGTGCAACATGACACCTAATAAAACTATGGATACATTTTGTTGGGAGGCACCTTGAGACCGGATTATTATATTAACTATATTTTTGTGCAGACAAAACAGACCCTGTATCAGACTGGCAGTGGATTGATTTGCCAATTTTCATGTCTGTGTATTGCAAAAATATGAAACTGTGATCAGTTCTCAAATGGTGGGGCTAGATTTTGGTCCATATTTTGAAAGTAAAAACCTCCACTTTGTGCTATTCAACAGCTTTGTAATATATGATTGCTGTTAGTCTGAATAGAAGCCCTTAAAAATGGTGCTGGATGAAGCTGATCTGAGAGTGGTTTGAGCTGTAATTGAACACTACAAGGGCTGAGTGGTTACTGGACGAAGGAAATATATGCAACCTTCATCAAATATTGCAAGACATTTTGAATGTAATTTGGGGTTATTTTGTTTGCATCTCTCACTTAATTTGCACATTTCCCAGTTGTATTTATAATCTGCCATGGTGGTGACTGCTGCTTTGAAGAAACTGACCCATAGCTCTTTTTCAAACTAAAGTACACTTGTTGGGAACCTGACTTACAAAGGGCCCATGAGTCAACTCAGCACTTTATATATAAAATTTTTGAAGCTTAAACTTAGAAGATGATTCCAAGAAAAATATTTTGCCTCAGTGCCTTTGCTAGACAGGGTAAGCCATGGTGAACCAGCTAGAGCCATTTGCCTGGCT
Organism: Podarcis tiliguerta; assembly: GCF_965153285.1. Classification (NCBI taxonomy): domain Eukaryota; kingdom Metazoa; phylum Chordata; class Lepidosauria; order Squamata; family Lacertidae; genus Podarcis; species Podarcis tiliguerta. Next base: position 42,298,415 of record NC_139534.1, read on the forward strand.
CACTACAAGGCATAACTATGGGCATTTTTTTACTTTTTCTAAACATCAATAAATAAAATTCATTTTATTTACATGAAGAATAATGTGTGGCTCTGGGTTTCTTTATTTCTTTTTTAAACAGTCATTTTATGGTAGCATTCTCTTGCCTGGTGCCCTACAGATGTTTTGGATTATAACCTCAGCCAGCATTTCCAATAGTCACGGGTGATAGAAATTGTAGTCCAAAACATTCGGATTCTCTACTCTGTCAGTGAAGTCTCCTTCCAAGGAAAACAGGAGAGAGGATGCAAAAGCATTTCAGCTGACTTTAGATAAAGTTCCCACCCTCCTAATGAAACCCTCTCTTAACTGAGATTCATTTTATTGCATTTTCTGAAACTCTTTCAAATCTTAGAGAGCTAAGCAGCTCTCTGAATTAATGATTTTTCACTTAGATCTGTAATACAGAAAACTTTTTAGGGTCTAGCTGGGAATGCTAAATACCCACCTTATTTCTCTTTCATTACAACCTTGACTTCAGAAGCCACCCCTTGGGCAAATGACTTGTTTTTATTCTTTACACTGTTGGCTCATCTTGTAACACTGAAAGTAAATTAGATCCTGTCGCAGAATTTCACCACTGTTGGGTGTACCGTTATGCTTTACTAATGGCAAAATGGAAAGATTGTGTCACAGAGGGAGAGAACTGCTAAAGCTTTGCTCATCTTGTTAAAAAAAATTCAATAGCTTGGGCTTGATAAAGTCAACAACTTTGAATCTCTTGATAACATAAGTGTGAATATATAACATGTTACAAAGTGTGAACACTGCATAGTAGAAATATTTTCCACCTTGTTTGTGTTACATTTACCTGGGAAAAAACACAATGAAGATTTGTGCATTTCATACTTTTGACATTTTCCTGGTGGTGCTTTCTGCCTTACACCCCTTGGTGAATGGATATGACTTGGTGTTACATGCAGGAAAGTGATCAAGGGGTACCCTGGAATAGGGAGTGCTTAGAGCAATTTACTAAGCTACTTTTCTTGTTTTGGTGTTGGAATCTTTAATTTTGTAGCGCTGGGAGACTTTCCTGTTGTTATTTAAGACCATGCATTGTCGTTTCCTCTTTGGTTGGGTAGCTCTTGAGCTCACCCCAAAATGTTCCTTCTTTCAGGAACTGGATGTGTGATTAGTGCTTCTTATAAGTCCAGGCATATGAGGAACACTAAACAAGCTGGAATAATGCTAGACTACAGGGGCATGGCATAGAACTGTAGCAGCACATCAGAAAATATCCATTGGGAAAGGCACATGAATTACTTTGAAATACTCACCTGCAGCTGCAAAAAGCCGGTAATGCAGAATCTGCTGTCTGGAGGAGCATTATAAAGACTACTCTTCCCCCTCAATATATGCCACAAGTTTATGGCTCATGTATGCGTACAAGTTCAGAAAATCTGTACCAAAGTTATTAGCATATTTCTGATAGTAAGAAAGCAAGCAACTGATTGGATTGTAGACCAATTTTATTTTTAAGCAGAACTGGAGTCTGAAGTTCTGGTAGGGCAGCAATTTGGAAGATTCTTCTCATACCAACACAGCTCAGCAGATGTTATGATTGGAAGCACTTTAGATCTGGTCTCTGTCTTTGTGTCAGACCGCAGCACTTCTGCACAGATCTTGCACCTTCATCGTTGTTGTTCAGTTGTTTAGTTGTGTCCGACTCTTGGTGACCCCATGGACCAGAGCACGCCAGGCACTCCTGTCTTCCACTGCCTCCCGCAGTTTGGTCAAACTCATGTTGGTAGCTTCGAGAACACACCACAAAGAAAGTGGGTACATTGTGATTAATAGCAAATGCTAAATATTACTCTTGTGCAATAAATCCACTCCTACCCCAAATAAGTCAGACACTTACGGTAGTGCCCATTTGGTGGGGTGAACTGCCGAACTGCCCACGCGATACTGCAGCTTTCTTAGGCTGCATTCAGATGTGGATATTATTGCATCATTCAGACCAATGTGGAAATGTGAAGCCCTTAACCCAAGACTGGAAAAAAGAGAAACAAAAACTGACAGATTTACCCATCCCTAGTGTATATATGCATATCTGAAGTGGATGCAGTCTCTCTCCCCCTCTCCCTCTCAGCTCCACAATTCTATTTTATATGCAAAGATTTGCACGAGCAAATCAGTTAAATGTATACAGCATTTTGGAAATACATGACCATTTCCCCCCACTCCAGCTGTTTAATAAACTGGAGCAGACCATTGCCAAAATGTACCGTGCTATAATGTAAGTCAATATCTGAGAAATAGCCTGATTGCTTGGTCCATTAAGAATTATTCTATACAGTGTGTAACAAATGTCACACATCACTAATATGAGCTAATGACATCAAATGGGAAGACTGTCTGAGCGCTTAGCACTCTAATGGCCTTGTATAGGCTTTACCGCTCTATTTTGTCCCAGCAGCGATGCAATTCCCTGTCGGCATTTTCAGCATTGGATAATTAGACTTTTCTTCTACTCAGTGATGCTATCCATAAACCTGACTCTTGCACACTGTAATGTCATTTGTCAGGCAGAATTTTCTGAGAGGTGAGACAATATTGTGAGAGACGTGCCGCAATGTGCCTACACGCTTGGGAACATGGAATTTAAGGCTGCTATCCTAGGTGCACTTTCTAAGGGATGAGCACCACTGAACACAGTGCAACTTGCATCCGAGTAAATGCACCTAGGATCATGCTACACAGTCAGAAGAAACAAGCATATAAACACATACATTATTGGATTGACTTGAGCATTCAGTATCAGCAGCCTGCCATTCTCTAACTAAAACGGCTGACTGTGACAATCACCTGCGGTTCTTCCATTTCCCCCACTTGCTCTGTCATTTTGTCTTGCTTATCTCTTGTTGGCATTAACCAGGTCTGGTCAAAACATGCCCATTTATTGCCATGAGCCAGTGGCATTTTATTATTATTATTAATTTGTTGCTGCCCTTCATCCCATACAATCATAGGGCACTGAACAAAACAACCAAAAACAACATAACGATAAAATTAAGATGTCTGTTAATATGCATATTAAACTAGAGGCAGAGATCCTCTGGCCGGGTGGGGGGAAATGTGGCTCTCTGGCCTCTCTATCACACCCTAGACCTGTTTCCAAGCCATAGCCTTTGTCATCCCTGTTTTGCACTCCTCTTAAGTGTTTTTGTCTGGCTGGAATGTGTCTTTGATAGCACCCCTTGCTTGCTTGCATAGAGAACAGAGAGGGGTGTGAGAAGGTGTTGAAAAACTAGCCTAGGACACAAAGGTAGAAGTTCTATCCACATTTGCCTCCGGCTCCATTCACCATTGGCATGTGGCTGCCCGGAAAGGAGTGTGGCCCTTAGGTTGAGAAAACTTCCCCATCCCTGCATGAGAATCTTTATCTCTTGAGCTCCACATTGGGCAAAAAGGTTGGACTGGATGGCCCTTGTGGTGCCTTCCAACTCTACTATTCTATGATTCTATAACCCTGATTCTAGGATTCTATGACTGCGTTTTAAGCTGATGTCTAAAAATCATCCACGAGGAGGAAACAAATATGGGGGTGCGTGTATGAAAAATGTGGCCACAAAACTGAGCTAGAGTTGAGGAAATAAGTGAATGTCACTCCTTTCACCTTTCTTTTCCTTCAGCTTTCCTTTGCCTTTCTCTTTATCCCTTGGCTTCCTTTCCCATCTGCAGCTTCATCTAGCAGCATGAGGGTGGAGAAGGCTGTTGTAGCTACAGGAGTGCCAGATTGGTCATGGCAACTCCCATCTGTGTAACCATGTGATTCCAACCTTACTGCAACCCTGACCCAGCCCAGCCCCATTCAAGTTAGCAGCAGCAGCAGCAGCGGCGGCCATGGTGGGTGGTGGGGGTTGGGAGGCTCAGTGTCTCTGCCCCACCACACACACTGCTTGCTGCATCTTTATATCAAGGCTTTCACTACCCTTTGGTCTTTCATTTTCCCTACAGCATCTGCTCTTCCCACATGGACAAGGTGATTCAGGATAAAGGAGGCAGAATTCTAGGCATGTGGGGCACCATCTTAATTTTGTTTTTTTGCTCTAGAGAGCACTGCAGGTTACAAAGTGCTGTAGAAAAGTAATTTTATGGCACTGGGCTTTCCCCGAAGGCTTGCAATCTAAAAATTAAATGGACTCAAAAAAAGAGTTTGGAAAAGAAGGTTGTGATTAGATTCTGGGATGTATTTACATTATTGTCCATGTCTGAATCTGACATCATTAAAAAAATTCAAAAGAGAAAATGGTAAAACCGTTATCTATGCAGACACATCCATGCATGAAATCCTTCTATCTTCAAAATGATACAAGTATCTCTTGTATTTTAGAGTTGGACTCGATATAAATAAATAGAGATTATTTTGAGTGCTGTGGTCCTTGACTGCATTCAGATGGCAGAGAAACATCACTGGGAACGCAAAAATAGAAATGGTATGTAAAAGTAGATGAGACAGGGGACACCTAGAGAAGGGAAAGATGGCCTGTAAATAACTTGAAAGCTTGGCTCACTCCCATCGCCTCTCTTTCCAGTGCTATGCTATACCTAATCTACCAGAGATCAATACTGCAATATATTGAACTTCCTACTCTTATCCTATGAATACACTGTAATCTATTTAGCATTTTAAGAGCATGTAAATGGTCCCACTGGCAGTGTAATGTGCTTAAGTGGATCCAACCTGATATAGGATCAAATCCTTATAGATCAACACTAGTTGGACTTTGACAAGGCATTTTTTTGTTTTGTTTTAATCTTCCAGTTCCAATATGTCATTTGTCAATGTAAAGCTTGAGTATTTTAAACTTTCCTGGCTATTTTTGCAAACATATTTCCAATTTACTTTTTTAAAAAATGAATAAAGCACTGTGAGCCCCCCTCACCCCTGTCAAATAACTGGAAATTTTTGTGCACTTAAGGATCTTTACTCTGGCCGTGTGTAATTGCTTGTCCTAGGCATGAACTACATGCACTGTGAGCATTGCCCTGGTCATTAATAGCTTTTAGATTAATGGCATGGTTGAAAAAAGGCTATTTTAAGGCAGATAGGCACCAAATGTTTACAAAAGGTGTAACAAACCTTATTTAAAGCAAGGTCAGTAGTTTCTTGGGATGTAATCATAGCTAAATTTCCTTTTCACAAATCCTTGTTACCACTGAGAAAAATTGATACTATGTTCCTGTGTGATTTGTAGAAGCCTAATGTATGAGACTATATATAATTGCCTTTTCTAATGGAACTTATGAAATGACTCTCCAAACACCAGCCGTTCTTCTATTTCAGTCGTCATGGGTTTGGTTCCTCCCGGCCCCACAAAGCTGTTCCGCACATCATGCCTTTAGTGAGCACAAATTACCGAACAGTGTTGCTTATATGTGCCTACATTTTAAATGTATGAGTACATTGCATACCCATGGGCTAAGGAGCTGATGCCAGCCATGTCTACTTGGTGCCTGTGGTCTACAAAGGTGAAAGATGGGCACAATGCCTTAAACACAAGAGGTTTAGCATGCATTATGCAGGTCTGCAACATCTGCTCATATAAAGTTTATGCTGTACTCAATACACTCCAATTTCAATTTTTAGACAGAAAATAGGATTTTTGGCATGGTAGAATTTCTACCTCAAACCCACTTGCTTTTGTTCCCTTTCTGGATTAGTCAAATGTGTGATCCCGCTTTGTTAGGGAGCATACAGTACCTCTATTTAGGCATGCATAGGGAGGGGGGCAGGAGTGCATTCACTGGCCATGCCCCCAGTATCCCTAGGCACCCCCAATCCCTACTGCTCCTCCAGCCTTTGAGTGAAGATCTGAAGGAAGATTCTAACATGCTTAGACACTGCAGAAGTTTCCACTCGCTGAGCAAGATCTGTTCATTGCACATGTCGGGAGAGGAGAGGTGGAGCCAGCATGTCAAGGGATGTGGAGAGTTAGGTTAGGGCCATCACATGCACCACATCCGATTGTCAGGCTTGCTATATAGTCTGAGCCCTCATGTAGTCTTTTGAACCCCTGACTAGGGCTAATGAATGGGATAATGTTAAAAACACCCCAAAGCCAGTCAGGTTTGGCTATAGGATAACTTCACTATGGGATAGTGATGGCAACATGAATAAATAATCCAATGGTACCACCAGGAGTACTATTTCCCACTATTCAGAAGAGTCAGGAGTTTTTCAGCGCTGTTTTAAATGTTTGCAGAAAACAGAGCAGTTTGAGCATGCTTCGATTTAAAATTATAATATGTTAAGTACCCCTTGCAGGGTTCTGTTCTGCCAAGGATGCAGAGCAGTTGCCAGCTGTACAAAAGAGTTATGAAAAGATTTAATATTCTTGTTATAGTTCCACTGAAGGAAGGAACAACAGCTATTACATTAAAATATTATTATTATTTGCTTTCTTCTGTAGGCTAATTCTAATCTTACATTTTTTACCACTGTAGAGAAATATCATTTGAGAAAACATGTATTAAAACATATGTTACAGTGTAAGTTCTACATAGATAGTGCACTGCAACAACGGTTTATGTTCATTCCCCGATAGCAAAGAGGGCCCCTAACCTTTATTTATTTTTAGTCCAAGAGCTGCATCAAGAGCTGGCTAACTCTCTGAAGGCTGCAAGTCAGTGATGGGTAGGGCCAAGTGGGTGCAGACAGCACACCCATAACCATGCACATCCACACACATGCTAGATACACAGTGCACTCACCACATGTATACATCCCACAAAGATAATGCACATTCACTGCCATGCCCTACATACAGCCACCCCCTTTCTACACATTCTCATCAACCCTGCTCCTCAGTGCTTGGGCATTTTGGTGAATTTGGTGGTTGACAGCTGGTTAAATCACTCTGGAGACAGCTACCGGGGGGAGGGGCAGCAGTTGTGAAACACTAGCGTAGGTTAGAGTACCCCACCCAACTCTCACAATGGTAGTGGTTTGCCCAGAGCCACAGTTGGAATCAGTAAAATGGATGAAAACTGGTAAAAGCAGTAAATGTTTGTCAGGGGGGCTGGCAAGCCATTAAAAATGGGTTGGTAGGCTGGGTCTAGGGTGTGGCATCAACATCTCTGCTCTATAGGAATTCTTATGTGGAGCAAAAATGCTTTTGCTGGAACCAGTCCTGGTTTTGAAGGGTGTATAGGTTGTGAGGTATATGCTTGAACATGTGTCTACCATGTGTATAGAGCCAGTGCATGCTCTTTTGCATGGAGTCAGGATTTGCACCTATTGTTTTATATATATATATATATATATATGTATATGTATATGTATATGTATATGTATATATGTGTGTGTGTGTGTGTGTGTGTGTGTGTGTGTGGATTTAGATACATCTCCATTGTTTTGATTCGCAGTTGCCACAGACCTCCATTTTGAGTTAAGTGCCAAGCCAGGTGTGACATGGAGTGTATGAAAGCAAATAACCTGCACTTAAAAAATGCAATAGCTGCTGTTCTGGGGACAGAGTGGGGTCAAGATCATGGTGGATTGGGGAAGAGAGTTCAAGCCTTTGTGCCCTGCCATGGCTACAACAGCCCACACGTCCTGTGCCTTCAAAGCTGGTATTAGCCCTGTGGGGGTGGGAATTCCTATTGGTTCTAATGGAAGCTCCCTCACAGTACTTCAGAGCTTTGGGGCAAGGCAGTCTACAGCATGGGTAAGGAAAGGTTAACTCTCATCTCTACTCCTTATGGTCCCAGTCCTACTCAAGACATCCTCCCACCAAAGGGAGTTTTAAAAATATCTTAAACAATGTATATTACTTGTATTCATACAATGAACATTGTGTTTAGTTTGGGTCTTAGTCCATACGATCTGTGCTGCAGAAATGAACTGCAGTGTCATGAAAAGAAAAAAGGGTCAAAATATTAAACAATCTATGGCCTTTTAAACTGTTTGTGTGGATATTGTTTTTGTTCATTCCTATGTTATGCATTTTTGTGCTTTTGTATTATAAACTGTCCTGTGAGCCTCAGATGAGGGGCAGTATAGAAATTTAATGAATAATAGTAATAGTAGCAATAGTACTAATAATAGTAACAACAGCAATAAATGAATAGATGCTGATAAGCCCATTTTTAGGGGGGGGATAGAGGTGAGATTGGTGGATTTTGCTCCTCTGCAGTATACCACCCTTCTGAGTGGAACCCAGACCAGCCCCCTGCCATTTGCAGATGATCAGAAATGCAACTATGATCAGAAATGGATCATAGCTGGGACAGTGCAAACTGCGCAAATCAATGTGCGATATTGCTGCTGGGCTTTCTTGCACTACATCATGCCTGCTTCTCTAGGGGATTGTTACATTGGCAGTTGAGGTGGGGGGAGCAGTAAAAGATGTGCTTCATTTCACTTCTGGTTTCTTGTCCAGAAACTGCAAGGGGATTTTAAAAGGAAAGGTCTACTATTACATCCCACACAGATGCTTGGAACTCGGTGTAATTGACTTTAGACTGGATTAATACAGACTCTTTTTTTCATGGTTGCAGGTACTCTTAGAATTCAGAGGATTCAAAATAACTATGGGGCTAACAGTAATATACTTTGCAAAGGCTAAAACTTGTTTTCAGTTCTCAATATTTCCACGTCCACTTATCAATCAGTTTTTGAACTGCTGACGTAGGTACGTGCCTCACATATGGGCAACAAAAGATGCAAAACACAATGGATTTCAACATGTCTACCAGCTTTTATTTTGTACCTGCCTTCTGCCTGAAAATGTAGTGCAGATGGTATTAGTTTCCAAGGATGAAAATGGGCACATGGCTGGGTCACAGACAAGCGGGCTATAGGGTTCCTTGCTTTCCTGTCTCATAAAACTATGAGATGGATCAAACACCTGCCAGAAATTCTGCAGGAAAATTCTGCAACCACTGTTGTTTATCTCTTCCCATCAGTTCAACTCTCTTAGCAATTTAGTGCAAGCTAATAATGGAGACAGGTTACAGGTCCAGGTGCCATTTCTGTCCTGTGAGGAATGTAGATTGCAGTGTACCCCCGCTTTCCTCCCATTATTGTCACTAAAGCATCTTGAGAGTCAGATTTATGCTGCAATCCTAAACATGCTTATTTACAGAGGGAAGGCCATAGCTCAGTGGGAAAGCATGTGTTTTGCATGCAAAATGTCCCAGATTCAATCCATGGCAATACAAGGTAGGGCTGGGAAAGACTTCATGGAGAACTACTGCCGGTCAGTTCTAGTTGGATCAGTGGTCTGACTGAGTATAATGCAGCCTCCTGTGTTTCTTGGAAAGACCCCTGCCTGCAGAAGTCAGTGCTTGTTTCCAAGTAAAATATACTTACGGCAGCTCTTTTAGGCACTGATCTAGATTCTCCTTACGCACACTGCATGTTGAATTAAACAAGCGGTATGTGCAAGTTTGTAAGAAACTGGGAGTCAGAAGCAGGGGAAGAAGAAACTCCTAATTTAGTAGAGCATGGAAATGTGCCAGTTCTTTCCCACAGGGAATGGTGGGGAATATAAAGGAGCCATAAAACAAAGTTCTGTTCCATATGAGAGAGGAATGGTGTTTTATTTGTCATCTTCACCCTTCAGCTGTTAAGACCCCACCACCTGTACTGTACATTTAAAGCAGTATCATGGTTCCCCTCCCCCATGGTTCCCCCCTTTAAAAAAATAATCAAAAAAATCCTGAGGGAATGAAAAAAAATGCTGGGAAGTGTAGTTTGTTAAAGGTACTGAAAGTCATTAGGATATCTCTATTCTCTTCATGAAGGGAAGCGGGTGGCACTGTGGGTTAAACCACAGAGACTAGGGCTTGCCGATCAGAAGGTCAGCGGTTCGAATCCCCATGATGGGCTGAGCTCCTGTTGCTCGGTCCCAGCTTCTGCCAACATAGCAGTTCGAAATCACAAAGTGCAAGTGGATAACTAGGTACCGCTTCAGCGGGAAGGTAAATGGCGTTTCTGTGCACTGTTCTGGTACGCCAGAAGTGGCTTAGTCATGCTGGTCACATGACCCGGAAGCTGTACACTGACTCCCTCGGCCAATAAAGCGAGATGAGCACTGCAACCACAGAGTCAGCCACGACTGGACCTAATGGTCAGGGGTCCCTTTACCTTTATTCTCTTCTTGGAGCTACAATTGTTAACTCTGGGAATTGTAGCTTCCTGAGGGGATTCCTAACAATTCGCAGCACCCTCAACAAGCTACAGTTCCCACCATCCTTTGGGGGAAAGCCATAAAGTGGAATGCTGCTTCTTTAAGTGTATAGTGAATATGGGGTTTCAGTTCCCTTTGTCAGTGGACAGCAGCTGCATTTAAGCCAGGGGTGGGAAACCTCTGGGGGCATATTTCCTCACTGGCATTGTTCTTCAAGAGCTCTTGCTTAGCCTTGAGCTGTGATAATGTGCTTGCTGATTGCATTGATGTAGAATGGAAAGACCTATGTGGGCATCTCTTGACTTGTGCATGACTGGTCTGCTGAAGACAAGTAGAAGCAAGAGTAGCATACTTGGCTCTACCTATGTACATTTCCCTATGGCTCCACCCACCACAGTCATGCAACCCTTAGAAGTTTCCCCATGAGGGAATTTAGCTCTTGGGTTGAAAAAGCTTCACCACTTCTGACTTAAATGAACTAATTAAATGGCTTAAAAATGGCAGGTTGTCTTGTGTATTCATGCTGGAGTTTGATGCTCAAGGACAGGTAGTCTTACACTAGATCTAAACAGTTATAAAAAATGCTCTGGAAAAAAACCATTGTAAAGCTCGCAATGGAAAATATCAGGGAGTTGCTATTTCAGCTCTACAGCACCATTGGGTGTCACAGTGTTATAATGCATTTATAGCGGTGTAATTTGACTAATGTAGTTGAGTCCTTAAACAGTTGGAGCGTTTACTTTCACAGCAAGAAACTATAAGATATTTTGAGTCTGTAGGTAGTTTGCTAAGAGGGCACAAATTGAATTTTGAGAATTTCAGTTTACTGCATTTCTTTGCAAGATGCCTAGAACTGATGTTAAGGCAATGAAATATTTTCTTTGCAAATATAGTAAAGCAACACTACAGTGAACCCCCCCCCTCCCCCAAGTATTGTGCTTTTGCGGACAGTAATATCAACAGTAATTAATATTGTGTGGAGACTGGTATATTGATCTGGATTCTTTTTGATTGCAATTTTCTTCTTCAAAGCAATATAATCTGCCTTGACTGTGAACTTTTCTATACTGCTGCTCAAGTATCAAATCTGTCCGTTTGCATTGCCTTTGTATCTGACTGTTTACACCTCTAAGTGCTATGGACTTTCTTAGTGGGTTTTTTGTTATTTCCTAACTCTTAAAGAGATCACTTCAGTAGCAATTAAAACTGTGGCTTTGATCTGTCAGATAAATGCAAAACTGTCACAGGATACAGAGATATTTCACAAACAGTGAATTTGTGAAAGGGATGGAGAAAACATTCTTCCGAACACTTGATTCCAGTAGAGGAAGCTATACACTTTAGCTCTGCATAGATTAACCCAAATAACTCCCGCTATAAGGTAGCTGGTACTAGTAGTCATAGATATGTTAAAATACTTATTTACATAGGTACTTAGAGGTGTGTTTTTTAATGCAGATGAATGTGGGTAAGGGATGGATTGTGGGTAAAAATGTACAAAAGTGTCACACTCTGAAAATAGATTTGTTCCTAGAATGCAAAATTATAATTTATTTTTTTTAGACTTATGACAGTTGAATTATTTATATATTACATGTAAATAGGTCATCATCTGCCTTACTAAGCTGTTATTTTTTATGTCATTTTGGACAGCTTATGATCAAATGTATGTCTGGGCAAATGCTTCTGCACTCATATGTACCTGCTGTAACAAAACATAACAAAATACATTTTGAAAATATGATTGCTTCATTGGATGGGAGCTATGGGTACTTCACAAATCCAATAATGCTCTTCTCCAAAGCACACAGTCAGAATCCATGACTTTGAGTTCAATTTGTTTGTTGTTGTTTGCACAGTTCTCTTGGTTACTGCCAAAAATCTTATGTACCCTACCTTTAGGTGATCTGCAGGCTGTGACCAATACTTTTGGAAGGATGTAGTTGTTCTGGCTTGTGGCACTCAGTGATGCTGTAATGCTTAGGGACACTAAGATGTTCTTCCTGACACTTGAGCAAGGATACTATGGAAGAACGACCAGCGATCCACACGTGAAGCTGTCTCCATGCCCTGGAACACCAATTATTCAGTCTTCCAGCACATAGAGAAAACCTACGTGTATAGACATTAGGATGCTACCTTATGCCATCTAATTCAATATTTTCTCAACTGCCTAGCAGAGGCTCTCCGGGGATTTACCAGGATTTCCTGCTCTACAAGGGGATATTAGGCATTCAGCCTGGGACATTGTTGTAGGCACCACATGTGCTCAGCCACTAAGCTATGGCTCCCCACATAAACTTTGCTTTCCAGGTGTGTGGACAGGAGGTGCATGGGCAGCGATATACCCCTGCAGTTCTATTCCATGCATGAGTCCCTTTATTGTGATGCACACATGAAGGGGACTCCATTTTCCAAGTTCTAAATCCCAGCCATCAATGTTGATTAAGTATCTGTTCTATAGGTAATATATGAGGGTTCCCCCCCCCATGAGATGCCTACCATTGTTGAGTATACCTATTGTCTATTTAAGTCACTTGTGCTTCATAGTACTGCACAGGGACAAAGTTATATTATTTTGGTGAACTCTTTGGCTACAAATGAAGAGCAGATTCCTACTGGGGAACAGGAGAGGGAGATTTGGCCCTGTCCCCAACTCTATTTTTGTACAGCTCTTTAATATAATCAATTGCTGAGGTGGGAGGAAGCCTGTCTTCCTGATTAAACCATTTGTATCATGTCTCCTCTGCACAACAGCTTTTGTGGGAAAGCATAAAAGATTGTTCAGCTGTAAGAAACAAAACAAAACAAAAACCTGGTATTGGCTAGTATAGTAACTCCCAAAAACTCATTTCATGTTGCTGCAGTGATGGCCTTCAAACATAAAAAATCATTTTGTAAAGATAAAAAATGACCTTTGAATAATTACTTTTGCTATGATATGTGGTAGCAGTTTCCACACTGTTTCTTTTTGTATTTTGAACTGAAGGACACTTGTAAAACCTCAGTGTGTTTTTAAGGTGCTTGAGACTTCTCTGGATGGATAAGTCTTAGAAGGAATACTGGATTCTTCTGTTCTGCTGATTTGTGAGACATTAGCCCTGCCTTAGGCTGTATACATCAAGACTAGCCAATGTGGTGCCCTCCAGATGTCTTTGGACAGCAACTCTCATCAGCATGTCCAAGGGTAAGGGGTGGTGAGAGTCCAACAACAACTACATGCCATCCTGTTGGGTACTTCTTGGCTACAATTTACAGCCATGATATTGTTGCACCCCACCCAACTCTGAGTGGTGTGAGGTTCCAGGGGTTCTAGGCCTTGGGCTAATGCGGATTGTAGTTCAGCAACATCTGGCGGGCCAAGGGTTCACTGCTCCTAACTAAGAGACAAAAGCCCAGAAAATGTGAGTCATTACCCTAGAGCTGAAACAAAAACATCTTTGGCCCTCAGGGTGTGTACAAATCATACATTCATAACACATCACTTCCCCAAAAGATTTATGGGAATTACAGTTTCTGCCCACAGAACCACAATTACCAGCACTCTTAACAAACTATTCCCAGGATTTTTTGAGAAAATGAATGTATGGCTTATATTCCGTCCCAGTTGTGCTTCCAGTGGAAGTGCATTTCATAATCAGGTTTCTATCATAGAGAAGGCTAGCAGAATGTCATTGGGCATGGGGGATTCTGGAAGCACCTTACACAAAACCTGCCTGATCTTCCCAGAAGCTTGTTGAACTTTGCAAGATGTCAGATAGGCAAATGAACTTGTCAACAAGCAAGAGGTATGGCTGAAACAGTAAAATAATCAGAGTCAGAAAGAACCATTTGAGGGATTTGATGTTGATACTGAGCAATAAATCAATAATAACTGTACTTTTGTTATGCTACAGATTGTCTGGAAAGACCATAAATTTAATTAAAACTTAATAAGTGCAATCATTATCCAATTTAAATGTTTTTTAAAAAGATGGATCTATTGATTTTTTATTGGGGTAGATGAAATCACGTGAGTGATCAAATATGTTATATTTTCTATCCACAGTGAAATACTAAATAGAAATGTGTATTAAGCAATGCTGAAATCACTCTTGAACAGCCAGTAGATATTTTGGAGATTTAGTTTACATCAGTATTTCGAAGAAATACACTGCTCCTTGTGTAGCTGTATTTCTCTGTAAAGTAGAATGAAGCATGTGAAATTATCCTCGTAAGACATTGTCATCTGTGCTACGCTGAAGTGATTGATGGGAACTTGACTGCTCGAGAGAGTCTTAAGTCTGTTGCTTTTAAAGTTTTCTCAGTTTATGTTGATAAATGGTCCTGAAGGTCCAGTACCTAAAATGAATTTTAAAATCACTGTTAAGTATTCACAATGCTTAACCTGCATCCTCGGATGCCTCAAGAGATCTGAGCTTGTGTTTGCTAAAAGTGCCAGATTAATTTCAGATCACCTAGCAATTTAAACAGTAACAGTGGCAACCTGAAAAATAAAATCACCAAGTCTATAATAGCGAGCACTGCTTTGATCTATATTTTGTGTTTCCCCCATAAAAAAGCGCCAAGAAACCCAGCCACAACATAAGAGTAATTTAATAAGGATGCTTCAGTGCCATGCCACATTATTACAGGGTTGGCAGTTTTCTAGATCAAAACTGAATTATTTTATGAGAGAGCCTTAGGGGAGCACATTCCCTCCATTCCCGGCATGCCTATACAGCTTGTAATGTGTTTGTGTGCATATATGGTGCCTGCTCTAAACAAACGGGCTTAAGTGGTTTATTTTTTTCATTAAAGATGATTTCAGACATTGGCTGGAATTCAAAGAACTATAAAAGGCTCTGTGCCTGTTGCTGCTCTCACAGTCTCATCGCGGAGCCAGTAGAGGGCTGGTTTGCAGAAAAACTGTCACTGTGCCAGTCAGTCTGTTGTTAAGTGGGATGGAAATTGGAGTTGAGAGGAAGTTGGTGCTGGCCCAAGATATCTGCCTGCCTGAAGAAGAAGAGGCCAGTGTCACCCCCATGGCTGTGCTAGGGCAAACATTATAAGAAGTCTTGCCTTCACTTGTCCCACCCTCATGATAATGCCCTAAAGTATGGGTTTCTTGTCTAGCTGGGCTGGTCCTAGGGCAGAGGAGTGTCTCGACTTGAAGAATCTAGAATCAGTCATCTGCTAGGGAAGGGAAGAGAGGGGACACTTCTGAGTTAAGTGCCTCTAGTGCTACCTTGGATTCCTATTGTGGCTGCCTGCGGATCAATACCACCACAGTCACAGCATCAGACTGGGGTGGTGTTTTTGGTTGTGCTGAGATTATGCCCTCAATGAATTCCCAAAGATTAGCATCAGTTTCTGGCAATGGGCATTCTCACCACCACACCCCATTTTGAGTACCTGGTAAAACTGATCCTTACATCGACCACAACTGTTTTCAATCCAGACCACCTTTTTGTATTGCACTAATGTTAACTCTTGTAAGATTAGCACTACAAATTCATCGCAATCACTTCTGTGTTATATTCCACGTGAGAAAATAGAAAGCAAACCACTTGACAAGAAATCCCAAGATGAGTAAATAGCCAAAAGCTTCTTAGATTTTTTTTTTTTAAAAAAAACCACACACACTTAATGACTCTCCCTGTAAGTGAATTGTAACACAGCACTGCAGTAACAGTTTATTTCCTGGACATGAAAATGATAGCAAGTGATATGCACCTTACTAAATGGCTTACAACATTTAGATTGTCAGTGGGTTATTTAGCAGTTTGTTTGCCGTAGAGTAATTCTGAATTGCTTTCCTAAATATTGCATCCAACATACAGGGTGGGCGGAGAAGCTTGTGACAGAGCAGAAGTACTGAAAATGGTTTATTGCAACAGTATATGGCAGTAGCTCAAAGGGCAAACCCAACCCCTGGACAATCCCAGTTAACTCACTTCTGGCAGATAATAGAAGCATTTCAGCCCCAGCTGGTGAATAATAAAAAATAATTAATCTGACTAGGTTGCCCCAGCCACTCTGGGTGGCTTCCAACATATTTATTTATTTATTTCATTTATATACCACATTTTTCTTCCAAGGATCTTAAGGTGGTGTACATGGTTCCCCTCTCTCCCAGTTCATCCTCATAACAATTCTGTGAGGTAGGTTAGGCTAAGAGATGGTGACTGGCCCAAGGTCACCCAGTGGGCTTCATGGATGAGTGGGCATTCAAACCCTGGTCTCCTAGGTCCCAGTCCAACACTCTAGCCATTACATCTCACTGACTCTGGAAAGAAAAGCTGCCAGCGATATTGTGATTCCCTACAACTGGGGAATGCCCACTTAGTTATGACATTTACTGGATGACCTTAGGCTGTGTACTATCTCTCAGCCTCACCCACCTCACAGGGATGTTGTAAGGGACAACTGGAGCAAGAGATGCTTCCTTGAGCAGCCTGGAGAAAGGAGAAGATAAAAATGAAACAGATACCCTACTTACTAATCATTGATAATCCTGCTTCATGTGGAAAATAGGAGTCTTACTTCAATCCTATGCACATCCAGTAAATGCCTTTTAGATAAACAACCTTGCAGCAAGAGTGTGGCAAGGTTACAGACCAACATTATTGAAGTCTGGGTTTACTTTACATTGAAAATGATCCAATTATTTTAGGATGCTCTGACTCGATATACATGAGTAATGTGTTTTCCAGGAAACCCACACAATGAAGATGTATGCAGGTAAGAAGGTTGCGGCTGCCAGCTCAATTTCTGATTGAGACTGCCAAAGTTTTGAGACTTGAATATCCTTGCATTTAGTCACAGCCTTACAGACCGCCCCCCACCCCTGTATTCTCAATGTGTTGAACAGCACAGTTCTTTGTAAAGGTCGTCCTTTCTTGCAGTGTTATGCCTGCATTGCTTGCTCCTTAAATTATGAGAAGAGAGGCAATTATGCGACCACTCCTAAAGAAGCCCTCTTTGAACCCAGACGTTTACAATAACTACCACCTACAAAATTTTCCCCTTCTTTGGGCAAGATGTTTTAGGAAGATACTAGTTTTCTGGACCCATTCCAGTCTGGGCTCAGGCCCAGGTTTAGGTTGGAATTCACCTTGATCACTTGGCAGATTATGCTTATTGGGAAAGGGACAGCAAGGCTGCCACCAAGTTACTCTTGCTTGATTTCTCGGTGACTTTTGACACCATTGTCCATGGTGTCCTCCTGCATTGGTTCCTGGGCCAGTTCCAGAGAGTAATATTGGGTAATTGTGCCTCAGACCCCTGGCAGTTACAACCTAGACTGATGCCTGGATGCAGTGGTGGACTGGATAAGGGCCAGTAAACTGAAACTGAATCCTGATAAGACAGAGGCACTGGGGTGGGTGGTTCCAAGGTCTATGCATTTATGTAATTTGAAACTCTGTTTCCAGGACAAAGTATAGTTTCTTTTATAGCAAAATCTTGGATGTGATCACACACAGAGATTCCAGATCAAAGCTGTATCTTAACCTTGTTCATCAGGGAGGTCAAAAGGAAATTATAAAGCCTTTGAATTTCTCCCTTCTGAGATGCATTACTTTATGTTCCCTGTAAAAGTCCCCTACCCCTCCACCATTTTCATCTAAAATCATTAAAGCATTTTAGAAGCTCGGAAATGACAGACTAATGGCTTTGCTTACTTTATTCAAATATCAATAATTACGCATGTTGCCCTTTGAATAAAGAGGGCAAGGGGATAAATTGTTTGGAACATTGAAATTAGGGTCGAATCATTTGGCTAACTCACTGTGCCTACCTTCCAGCATCAGTCTGCATGTTCTTGTGTAATCGTAATTAAATTTATGGGGACTTTCTGTTTCATACAGATATTATTTCAGGGGTTGAGAACCTCAGGCCTTGGATTGGATGGGGCCCTCCATGCGTTTCTCTCAGACCTTTGGGATTCTCTCTTAGCTGCTCCCCTTTTGCTCAGGTCACACACCTCACAGACCCTCCTCAGGTGCTTTTCCCTGTCTGGAATATGATAGTGCCTCTTGCTTGCCTGGGATGGAGTGTGGAGAGAAAGATGTGTGGGTATGAGTATGCCTGGAAACCTCTTACCTTGGTGTGACTGGGATGTAGCCTACTTTACAGAGGAAAGAATTCAACACAGGTAAGAATATCATCCATTGCGCTGCCCACTTTGGTTCTGCCTGTCTTTAGTTCCCACCCACCACAGACATTCGAGAGCCCCTTGGTATACAGCATTTGGGCTGAAAAGGGTTCCCCACCCCTTCTTTATACTGTAGCTGTAAGTCTTTCGAGAATCACATTTACAAACTGCAGGAATGGTAAACCTGCTTGGAAATAGCTTCGTTTCCACCTGAGCGTTTAAAAAAATGCTTTTGCTTCAACCAGACGTCAACAGTTAATTATAGGCATGGATCATAATTTTTCATGCCACCGATCAACCTACTTAGAATTCTAGTTTGTGAAAAACTGCCTGCTGTGGTTAACCCAAACATCTGACATGAGCAGAAACGCAGGTTGGTTTGGACAAATTCTAAAAGCAATGCAGCCTGTGTGCAGCATCATTATGCATCTGATATAATGTTTGGACAAGGCCTACATGCCTTGTTTGAGCTAATGTGGTTCTTATACTCATAAGATATCAGATCTTCCAAGTGTTCCTATTTTCCAGGGACATTCCTGATTTAGAGAAGCTGTCATGGTTTCTGATCTGGTCCTGGGTTGTCCCACTTTTCCTTAGGATGTCCCTGTTTTCATTGGAGAAATGTTGGAGGGTATGGAGTTATCCAACGCCCAAGCCGTTTGAAGGCAATCCTGTATAGGGAAGTTTTTGTTAATGTTTAACAGTTTATTATGTTTTTATCTATATTGAAAGCTGCCCAGAGTGGCTGGGGCAACCCAGTAAGATGTGTGGGGTATATATAGTAAAATGATCATTATGGAAAGGGTTGTTCCTATTTTCATCAGAGAAATGTTGGAGAGTATGATATATGGGAACCAACTGTTTAATCCAGGCCTGTGAATGATGAATAATATTTGTGAAGGCCCTGTCTGAGTAATGTCCAAAGAGATGAGTATCTATCTTGGTGGTGGGGCAAGCACATTGGCTAAGTGGCCCGGGCTGCTGCAGTTCCGCCATTATTGTCTTGACATGCCGATCCATTTCATCTGAAGTGGTTCTGTATCTAGCCAAACTGAAAAGCTCTTAAGCTCTATTTTCTTTTATTATTTTTTAAAAGGCAGCATTAGTCCTACAGTTAGGCAGTGTGAAGCACTGGGGGCAGGGTGAGCTGCCCCTGGGGGCAGCGCTGCCTGTGGTGAGCGTCCCAGGGGGGCGCCATGGCAAGCAGTGAGTGTCCCAGGAGGGCGTTGCCCGTGGCGATGTCACCCCCCCCCCAGGGATGACACCCGGGGTGGATCACCCCCCCACCCCTTCCTCTGCCAGTGCCCTCACTTATGAATTTCTGGCACTTGGTGAAGACTTTTTATTTTATTTTAGCAGCCATTTTAAGTAAGTTTTTCTGATCTTATGGTTACTTTTAGCCAATGTTTATTTAGTCTGTAACCTGTTTAGAAACTACTGTATTAAGCAGTACAGAAATTATTTAAAAAATAAATACTTTTGCCACACTTATGTGGGTGTACTTGGACTTCTGCTTCAGGTCCCGGCATTTTGGACCATCACTGAGATCAGGCATGCACTAGTTTAAAATAACAGGCAAAATTTTTATTGAACCACAGATGGGTGGCATAGTGAGAGTGCAGGCCACAAGCTGTTATAGTCTTTTTCTCCCATGAGAGGAAATGGCTCCACGATGCACCCCCCCCCCCGACATATGCATGATAAAAAATTATTCCTTTATTAAAAGGAATTGCCATTTCTCTCTAATACAGTTTGCACAGTGCCAATCTGCAGTTCATATGAATTCTATGTATGGAATTGGTTATGGATGTTTGCTTCAGTTTTCTTAGTATTTTTTTTACAGATAATTACACCAGGAGGCTAGTTTTTATTTGCTTTCTCATTTCATGCCTTCAGTTGTGTGGGGCAGTTAAACAAACAACAACAACAACAAATTCAACCTTTATTTTTTTATAAGAGCCAAATTTTCCTTGGAAAAACCTTGGTAATGGTTCTACATTTTATGATTGCCACAAAACTCCCATCAAAATGTGTGCAGGGGTGCTGCTTTTGCTGTTGCTTTGGGAAGTACATAGCCAGTCTTAGAAACTATTTATGAGTCAACTTAAACCATCTACTGCAAAGGTAGGTGGCATTTGTCATGGTCATTTAAGACTTAGCCCATTTATATCTTTGAACATTAAGTCTCTGCCAAGAGGCTCAAGAACTTTTAGCTGTCTAGGAGTCTGACCTATCTGACAGTGAGGTGGGGCTGTCTAGAGCACACTATCTATTTCTAATGCACTCAGGTCCTGGTGGTATTGATCACAACAGCCAGAATAGAGCTCCCGCAATTAGCTGGCCTCCTCTAGACTGACTCTTACACCTGATTCAGCAGGCAGTTTAATTTAGGACCTGATGCTGTGCAGTAATCTCTCTCTCTCTAAAGTGCACGGTGTAAGTTGTGAGGAGAATACTTGGAGCTTATGGCTGGGGGCAAAGTATAGTAGCACTCCTTGGCGGAGGGTGGGTGAGGGTGAAATGAAGGGGAAGATAAACATAAGAGGCTGAAATAGTACAAGGGAATGTGCTTGCCATGGAAATGAGATTCATTTTTCCTTTGTACACAGAAGGTAGCAGCACACCTTGAAAATTACTGGGAGGGGGCACAGAGGGGGCAAAGTACATGGGTGGGATATTTATTCAGAAAGAGAAACAATAGGATTGCCATGAAAAGTTGGAAAGTTAGAGGTTTAACTGTAGAAAACTGTAAAACTGTCCTTTTCTTACTCTTAGACCCAAGTGTTCCTTCTTTTTCCCCTTAGTGCTCTTTATTTTTGACCCACACTTGATATTCTAGAGCAGTGGTTCCCAAACCCTGTGGATGATATGCAAAATGAACAGAAAGGGATGCTTAATTGAGAAAACAAAAAGCACATTTGAGAGTCTAGAAGTTCATGTTTCACTGTTAAATTGTGAGACCCAGGAAGCACTTTATGCTCTCGTTTGATGAATGTTGCACTCACTGCAGAAAACCTGTCTCACAAGATATTGGAAATGTTCCTGCAAACACTGCAGTATTTTTGGACATTTTAAAATGGTGCAGTTGGTGGTTTTGTTGCTTAAAAACACATTTTTCAAACAGCCCATCTAGAAAGCTTAACTGCTCTAGAAAATAGTACTGCACCTCCATTATTATCTACTCTTTTCTTTTATTCTGCTGCTGTTAAAAATGGAAGCAGGTTTCATTTCAAGGATGTGACTAGTAAATCTCAGATATCCATATCTGGCATAGCTTCTGGAGGTTTACTGGAATCCCCATACCCAATGTTTAGGTCTCATAGGTACAGTGCAGAGACCTTTGTCATTGCCACATCTATGGAAGCTCCTTACATTAAAAAAGCAATCATGATGGAAATTGGTCTGTTGTCTTTTATAGCCTAGATTTATGAAACCAAAGAGCAATACCATTTAACTGGGAGAAATTAACGGATAGTACTTTTCAGCTTTCAAATCCATACCAGGTGAGGAGATACTAGCTATGCTTCATATGTTTTGCTCAACAAGGTGAATCTGAAATTGTGGAACCATAATGGGCAAAGTTCAGGCAAAGTTAAGTCCCACTGACATCAGTGGGACGAATTTACACTTGTGCATTAACTCTACCATTCAACTCACTTTGGTCAGATTCAGGCCTGTGTAGAACTTGTCTGAGGCCCCGGGTGGGAGTCTTGTTCTTAGCATGACAGCATAAGTGCTGGCGGGGGGCCCTAAGCAACTTAGCCCTCCAAAGCCTAGGGCAAGTGCATCTGGCTGCCCACCCCCACTGCATGGGCTTGGTCAGAGTGTGCCAAAGTGTGTGACTACTTGCCAAAGGGGAAATGATCCCAGTACCATTAGTACTTAAGAGACACATCAAATAAACAAAACCGTGCAGATCTAGGGACAGTGATAAACTGAACTAAAGACCAAATCCAGACTGAAGCATGTCAAAAACTTTAAAATCAGTGAACAAGCTGATTGACGGCTGCAGGCGAAAAGTAGAAGGTTTTTTGAAATGAGCACGGCAGGGAGATGCTTGTATTATGAGGAAAGATATTGCATGTCATTTATTAAAAATAAAACACTTTCCCAGCTTATTTTAACTCTGTAAGGGGGAAAACGTTAGCATATATGCACATCATTTCATGTTTAAGTGTGTATATGCTTATATAAGAGTATGCTTGGTTATAAGTAGCATCCATCCAATTATTTATGTAGTTCTGATAATATATCTAAAATCTATACATGACACTTTTACAAATACTGCAACTAAAAAAATTTTTTTAGCTGGGATGCCTAACTGCCTTTACATTTCCCAGTGTCACCATTAGATATTAGATAATGTATGTTGGAGTTTTCCTTAAATGGCAACTTTGGAGAAGACCCAAATGGCTTTATGCCTAATAGAGTGAACATCCATCCCCAGAAATTTGGCTGATTAAGTCATATAATGGTTAATCTGAATTCTCTCAAAACAGCAAAATACTGAACATGCATGTGAAAAGCAACCTTTTGCAAGCCTATGGAGCTTGGCAAAGAAGGCAAAGTGGCATTTGAGAGGGCTGGCACAAGTCATTGTCAGCTGAAGAATTCAATGTGTCCCACAGTCTTCCTTGAGAAATTGAATTGAATGCAGCTTTCACATCAATGAAACATGCATGCAGTGGTACCTTGGGTTACAGACACTTCAGGTTACAGACGCTTCAGGTTACAGACTCCGCTAACCCAGAAATAGTACCTCGGGTTAAGAACTTTGCTTCAGGATGATAACAGAAATCGCGCAGCGGCAGCGGGAGGCCCCATTAGCTAAAGTGGTACGTCAGGTTAAGAACAGACCTCCAGAACAAATTAACCACCAGGTTTGTTAGCATATTAGATGGGCTAGCACAAAACAGTGGTCTATGGTGGATCTACCTTGTCTAAATTCTGGCTGCTCGTCGGCACGGATAGCTTCATCAGTTAACCAGCCCACCAACCTATTATGGAGCTGTTTTGCATATAATTCGCTAATTGTAGATAGCAGACTGATTTGATGATAGTTAGCTGGGTCAGATGTTGAACCCCTTTTAAATATAGGGATAATTATAGCTGTGACCTAGACATCAGGCATTATTCCCGACTAGTCAATTAATGAAAATAACTGCCAACAGGGCAGCCCCCCAGCTGGTGTGAGATTTTAGTAGGTCTGGGAGCAGGTAGTCTCCGCCTGGTGCTTTATTACTTTTTATTACTTTTTAACTGTGAGATGAGGTTCTTGGCTTGGGTTATGGAAACAAGAGGTCAGTGTGGTAAATATTCTGTTATTTGATTGGCCTCATCATCGTGAACAAAGTAAAGTGAGTAACAATATTGCATCCATTCCTTGGGTCCGATAGTGCACAGGGTGGGGTGGGGGGCATTATATGCACTCTCTAGAAAACCTGATATTGTGCGCCAGAAAAAGCAAGTGTCCTTATCATAAGAGGCCTTTATTAGAGTTGACTCTTTTGTTTATATATTTATTTGTAATAGTTTTTTAATTTGTATATTAGCTCTTTGATTTTTATAGTTGTAAACTTTCAGAACCCATTTTGAGTAGCAACCATCTAGCTACATCTGTATTTTATTGTATTTGAGTCCTTTGCTATGGCTTATGACTGACACAAATAAAGATTTTAGCTAAAACTATGGATCACTCTCTCCATAGATGTTCATCAGAATCCAGCATTGTGTATCCTACAAGTGTGCTCGATTTAGAATACAGTAAGGAGTGTTAAACAAGCCAAGTGACATATGAACCCAATCTTATTCTTTTGTAAATTACAAAACATAAGCTCTTTGCATAACATTTGCATGCTTTTAAATGAAGATAATTAACCTTTAATTTAATAGCAATTTTGTTTATGATACTACATTCATATCCCATCGTTTCTCCAAGGACCTCAAGGCAGCACATATGATTCTCTCTCTCTCTCTCTCTCCTCATTTTATCCTCACAACAGCCCTGTGAGGTAGGCAAGGCCGACATTCAGAGATGTGCCCACAGTGATCCAGTGAGCTTCATCATAGCTGAGTGGGGATTTGAATCTAGGTCTTCATGGTCTTAAAACTACACCACACTGTCTCTTATTTGAGATAGCTTGCACCACATATGATTGAACAAACCAAGCATAGACTTCCAACCACATAATTGGGACTACCAGGTGCCTATTCTGTTGTTGTTGATGATGATGATGACGATGCCTTTGTGAAACTGCCAAACCGGGGGCAATCGGAAACACCAGCACACCACTACATGTGGGCCACACTGTGGAGGTCTTGAGACTTAAACAGAGCCATTGAGATAGGGCTGCACAGTAGATTTGGCTGCACAGTTTGCAGCATAATTTTTAGAGGATGTTATAAACATTAACAAATTGATTGAACCCTCACAGCATGCATCTGGAGTACGTAGCAGGTGGACAGGCAAGCAATTATATACCTTTATCCCCTTTTTCAAATCATGTAAAGCTAAGCCAAAATCAGCCATCCGGTCTATTGTAAATTTCAAAGGATGTGTTATAAGCAGGATTCAAACTTGATCATTACTGTTCTCCACTTCAGTGGCTTGCTGAAATAGACGTCTGCATTCCATGAATTTGTTCATTAGTTCTAGCAGGGTGCTGTCTCCAAGGTCTCCACAGAATAGTGCCTTTCACAAAGTAAAAGAGAGGAAGGAAATTGCATCAGTAAGGAAAGGTACTTGTGTACTACCTCTGCACATAATTTGGACTGTTAATTCTTGTTCAGTTTTGAATCAAAGGAAAAAATAGGCTTGTACACTTGGCACTTGTTCATCTGGGACATTTTGCTGTGTGACTAAGGGCCACAGCACAATAACTGCACCATTTCTGCATGGGAGATTTAGATAGATAGATAGATGATAGATAGATAGATAGATGATAGATAGATAGATAGATAGATAGATAGATAGAAAGACAGAGACAAAGGAGAAAGTCACAACTGGAATATTCGCTTTAGCTTCATTGAGATGGACAAGACTTGCAGGAAAGTGGGGCTGCAGATGAATTATCACAGTTGAGAAATCCCAGAGCAATTATGAGCTGACCCAACCCTCTTCTAAATTAATTCTCTCCTTGGCTTGCAAAAGGCTCAGAGCAAGCCTACCCATCTGCCAAGTTCTCTCCCCTTACATTTCCCAAATTTACCAGCTTCTCTGGGGAGGGGAAGTGAGGGCAGAGGTGGAAAAATTTCAGCCAAGCTTAAAACGGAGGGCTACTTTAAAGTCATTTAGACATTGGCAAAGTAAAATCTGATTCATTGTTCACAAGAACGAGTAATGTATTTTTAAAAATAACACTACAGTTTTAGTCTTTAAACCAGTGAGGGTGGGTTTTTTTCTATGTAAAAAAGAAAGATGTGCTGACACTCATAGATTGATAGAAGTGCTGTGGGTATCAGTGCAAATAGTTGCTGGGGGCGAGGGGGCGGGGAGGTGCTGGTAGTTTGCGCCGCTGAATACTGTGACAGAAAAAAATCCTGTTCTAAACTGTTCCTCACTCTGAGATTTCTGAGCATCGTTGGAGCCTTCATTGGCTTCTTGGGGAAGTGTAGTTTCAATAGAACCTGGGGTAGCAGAGCAGTGCGGCAGATCCACCATTCCAATAGTAGTGTCACTGCTGCTTATCAGGGGAAGGTAGCAGTGAGGTCAGGGCTACATGGCCACACTGGTGAAGCCAATTTCCCAACACTGTGCCCACACACCTCCAACCACACCCTACCCTCCACACCTCCCAAGTAACTGGCAATGAGACCACTGTTGGAAGGGTCGCTGCATGGGACCATCCAAGCATGCTGGCTACTCCTGGTACTTCTTGTTGCTCCTGATTAATTTATTACAGGGGTGGGGAAACCTGCAGCCCTGTAGAAATTGTTGGACTCCACTTCCTATCATTCCTGATCATTGGTTGTTCTGGCTGAGGCTGATAGGAGTTTTAACTACAGCATCTGGTGAGCCATTCCTGATTTACTAGAGAACCATGCCTCCTTTCAGTGCTCATCCCATTTTCCTTCTTTTAAATTTCTGCAGCTGCTGGATTAGTGTCTGACATTTACCTAGTAGCAATATGCTAACATTTATAACTGCTACGAAACTTTTAAACCCCAATACTTAGTGATGGATAAGTTTAGCTTGACTCATTTCTCTGATTTTCTCAGGAGCAGCTTTGTGCTAGTTCCCATTGTACATTCATTCATTCATTCATTCATTCAGGGAGGTAGCAGCTCCTCATCTACAACATGAAGCTGGAGAGTGGGAAAGATGCATTTCCCATAGAGCTGGAAACTCCTCCAGGGTGAATGAATAACACACCTTTTAGTGAGGCATATGATTTTATATGTGCATGAAAACAGGAGAGGTTCAGAAATGCTTGATTGTTTAATGCACCCTTTGTTCAGTTGGGGTTGAATGCAATGGCCTCTGTTTCTTTGCGAAAGGCAAGTGCTTTCAAAACTGAACGTTTCCCTCCAGTAAAAATAATATTGCCAAACTTGTGGTCAGCTCTCTGTGGAGGAACTCTAGAGCTTCCCTCTCTAGAGGCTTATAGCCCACACATTCTTCTGGTGCTGTGGCACCATGCAAGTGACCCCTAGGCCCATGTGTTCCTTGCGTAGCCCTGTCTGTCAATATCTTTCCCACTCGTGCGTGCTGCCTACTCCCTTCACAGTGGAGGTCATTTGGCAGAGTGGAATGGAAACGCATGAGCTGCGGTTAGCTTTAATTTCCCATGTGGGTTTTCTTGTGGGTTTGTCAGAGAATGATAACACAGAGAGCACTGAGCCACTAAGCAAATTCCACCAGCAGGTGATTCTGTGAATGAAAATAGCCATGGGGTGATGGGGATAGCACTTTAGGCTTAAAAGTCTTTATTATAGTACACTTTGAGCCATGTGGGACATTTTTGCAGATACCCTAATTTAAGCCATGGTGTGACAGAAATTGGAAATGCCTTCATAACTCAGGTCACATCATGCCTTATTCCAAATCTGAGCCAGTGCAAAATGTTGCAGATCAGTAATGGCATGTTGCGTAGCAAACAAATTGTTTCACATTATACTTCCCTGTATGACTCACACTCCCCCTCCCCTGCCACAATATTTTTTAATCTGACATTTTGCATTGCCAAAGAAAAATGACAGTGGCAATATTTATCTCCAAAGCTTTTTTCACATGTCTAAAATGTTAGCTTATCATTATCAGTTTTGAGGGCAAGAGTTAGTTCTTGTGTGTAAAAATACAACTGGTGCAAAAATATGTGCAAATGATCTGAATAATTTGCAGTGCTCTTTGGTCTTGAGTGAAAAACAAAATAAGAAGGAGTAAAGAGAAAAATAAGGCATCTAATGGAATTATTTTATATGCCCTACTCATGATTTTAGTAGTGGCATTAACACCAACTGAAGTTTATGAGTGGTTTTCAATGGCAGCCCACATAAATGGTGCCCCAGTAGTCAAAGATGCAACTTGGCCAAGCCCAGTTGTACCTGAAATAGGCACAACTGGTGCACCATCCAAAGCTGGACAAAACCTATTTACCCAGTTCCGATGTGGGCTATTGTGCTGATGCACTTGGCGCTGTGTTTCTTTTGAAACTGCATGGTTTTAGGTTGGTATAAATATGATAATCTGTTCGTTCATAAAGCTTCTGTGTCCCCTTTCCAACAAACTGTTCAAGGCAATAGACAATTAAACCACAAACAAACTGTTCATGACATGTAACAGACGTGGTCTTGAGGGAAGCTGGTAAATGTGTTGTTTCTCCAACAGACTGGAACCTGGGCAATGAAGTACCCACCCCACCCCAAAAGTGAATTTTTCTCCACTCCACTAAATATCAGGTCCCTGTTGACTGCATGGATTATCAGTCACCTTGGTCCATGCAGTTCTTAGACTGTCATTAAAAAAGAACTCTTTTGAAGTTATGAATACTGCTAAATTATAAATCCTTTGTTCTAAATTCATTTCTTCAGGGGGGTAGATGGTATCAAAGGCAAGCTAGTGAAACAATAACTCTGTCAGATCTTTGTGTTCTTAGATTTGACAATAATAGATTTAACTAATAACATCCTTGAGGGTGATGCCAGCATGGTCGACTGCGGTTTTTTTTTTTAACGCTGAAGGAATTAGAAGAATGATACAAATACGATTAATGTAAGCTTTGGTCCCACTCTTATCAAATATAGATAGCATCATCTTTTAAAGCTGGAGTAATTGTTGAAATGTATTGAAGGTGTGATGCATAATTAATAAATAACAGATAATAGCTATGTGAATGTAGACTTTGTTTTGCATTTAGGCCATGAAACAAATAAATTGGCTGGCTATACTGTACAATGACACTATGGTTCTACTATTTGTTCTGCACTAGTTCACACAGTATTTGAAGATTCCATTCTACTTTTTAATCGATAGATGAAACTTCTCTTGCAGTGAGCCCTTGCTAGTAAGCACCAGAAATGGAAGGAGTTCATTTTATTGCATTCTTCTTTTGGATAGTGTGCTTTTGCTGAAAGGAGGGACTGCTCGCACAGAAGAAGGCTGCCACATTTATTGTCACTTTTCAGTCAGTGCCACCACCCTTTTATGATTGCAATTTATCACTCACCCTTCACCCTAACTCAATATTATTAATAAAGCACAAGATCACACAATATCACACAAGATCACACAATAGTTTCAAAACAGTTTAAAGCAATTTAAAATTTCAAAATTCAGTGAAGTCCTAAAAATATGCATCTCAGTGTCAAAAGGCAAGGTGAACAGGTTGTTTCCAGCATTTGCCAAAAGCTGTATAATGAAGGCACTAGGTATACAACTGTGTGGGATGGAGTGGTACAACTTAGAGGCTGCCACTAAGAATGCCCTATGAACTCTGTCCAACAGAGATGGCAAACCAGCTGGAGGTATGACAGTGTTGAATCCGGGAGCACCCCCAAACTATGGGACTGTTTCTTCTAGGGGAGAGCAGACCTCACCTCCCAGACATGAGAACTTGGGATACACAACACATCTGTCTATTGAGAATCCAGCTTCTTGGCCCAACCCCAATCCAGCATCACCTCCAAGTACAAGACATCAGTTGAACAGAGCAAAAGGACACAGCAGCTTCTCTTTCTCTTCCTATCTTTCAGTAATTCTTCCTGGATTGTATAGCAGAACATTACTGAGGAGGGCACTGAATACCGTTAGTTTTTCTTTTAATCTATAGAAATTTTCATGTTTACTGGCTCATAATTCTCGCCTCAAATACAACATGAGCAGCTGAGTTCTTCTCAAGTTTAGAATAAAATCTCATCCACATAAACTATGTAAATATTCCTTCTTTCCTCCCACCTTCCTTCCTCCATTTCATCTGCCCTCCTCCTTTTGTTCTATCCATCAGTCCACACACCCACTTACCTCCCTTGCAGCCCTGGCAATGGAGGGGAGGAAGGGAGCTCTGCAAAATGGAGTCTGTGATGAGCTGGCTCTGGAACAGCATGCCAGGCATTAGTGGGTGTTGGTGGGGAGAATGACTCCATATTTACTCCATTGCACTGCTAGCTATGTAAGTGAATGAGTGGGAGAGGGTTTGAGGGCCGGGAATTGGCAAAGGGATCAGACTCTGATGCACTCACAGTGATATCATTGAGGATGGAACAGAGTTTGATTTGTTTCAGAACTGTACTTGAAATAAGTAAAAGCTATTCTCCGAGTTCAATGAAAATGCTTTGGATCTTTCAGCTAGGTTCCAAGCCTGACTCAATGGGAATTTCCCCGCAGGCTGGTTATCTATTTCTCTGCATAATCTCTACTTATTTTCTGCAGGAACTAAAACCTGTACAATAGCTTACTGCATATATTTGACTTTCAGGTCAAAGGTCAAGTGTTTGCCGCAGGTTTTGGATGCCCCAAATATAAGGTTTTGAAATTTCAAACCTTGTATAACCACTTCAGAGGCGCACATACGTTTAGCTACAATGACAGGAGGTTAGGAAGAATTACAAGGGAATACATGAGAAGAATAAGAGCCTAGAATTTAGGTACATGAGGACTGAAAGTCAAATAGAATCAAGGTGAATTACCAACTCAGTGACCGTTTTCAGCACCTGTGAGTCAGAATGATGATATTCTGATACAGCAAGATATTCTAGTTGAGTACTTGGGGACTTATTTTCTAGCAGGCTATTCTATGCAATCATGAGAAGGCTATGTACAATTTAAAGTGCTGTTTATTGCTGAGTTGACACTGTGAATAATTTGGCAGTGCTGTCTGTTATGTATAATGTATTGCTTATGTTCTAATATTTTTTGTATTTTATGAATCTTATGTTATGTGCATATATTATGAAACTGTGTTGTAAAACACCCTGTGGCCTTTCTGACAAATGGCAGCATATAAAAATTTTAAATAAGTAAACAAGAAGGGCATATGTAAGCATTAACCAGAGTGTTATTTATATATTTAATTATTTTAGGCACTTATACACTTCCCTTTCTGCCAGAAAGGCTCTCAGAGTGGCTTACCAAAGGCAGCACTAAGATGATCTTTTCCTGCAGGGTCACAATCCAGAAAGATAGGGCACACAAAGTTTTGTAGTTTTTTAGAGGACTTGTCATTTAGTGGCTATTTTTGAAGAGTCACGCACACTTCTGTATCAGTCTTCTCCGACTGTGCTACACTTCACACATATGTACAGCATTTGATGAATATGTGTGTCCTATGAATTGAATCTGTAAATGAGCACCATTAGAAAGCCTTTGCATTTCAATGATGTATCAACTCCGCTTGGATTTCTAGCTGTGATGGGTCACTCGAACACTAAAAGCATCACTTGCTGCTGCAATCATCCAGTGGTGAACACTTGGAAATGTTGTACGAACTGGCATCAGTATTATCACAGGTCCAAACTAGATTTGATGGTAATTCCATGAATGCAATTAGTGTGCACATTTTTGTTGTTGTTATGTAAATAGTAACCATCGGACAGTCTTGGCAGTATGGTGGTAGGGTTGTGGAGTTGCAATCTTCCTTTCTCTACGACAGTCATGATTTATTTTTTTTAAATCGTCCTCGCCAAAGCTTTTTTGTTATTTTGTTTTTTGCAATTCGAACAGTACTTGTTTGGTGGGGCTACCCTGCTAGCCTTACCTCCCTCTGACTTACTCATGGCAGCTACCAGAATGAAGAAGGGGAGAGATGAGGCACTGGTGAGGTTGGTATGATGCAAAGGCACCAGTGGAGCCAATTTGGTGCTCCTGCCAACATATTTATACTGCGCTGATCTACTCAAAACCTTGCCCTTCTTCTCTGGTAACAACTGCAACAACTTCTACAAGCTGCTTCTATAGATGAGACTGATGTTGGTCTATAAGGACCCTGAATTGCTGCTTGGATGCTGCATGTACTATAGAGTGATGGTAGAAGAGGGTTCTTTGACTCTCCCTCCCCCCCCCCTTTCCCCCTCAAATTAATTCACTCTAGGAAGCATGGCAAACAAACATCTAAGAAGTGGTTCACATTAGTGTTTCTCCATCACTAAGAAAATGCATTAATAATGCATTTCAAGAGCCTCAGGTCACCTCTGTAATTAGCTCTTTGGAATACAAATGTCCACAACACTGAGACAGAAATGGACCAAAAGTTCTTTAGCCTGTAAATGAAAATACACAACGGCTAAGCAAAAGTAAAAACCAGAACAAATACACATAGCATTTCTTGGTGTGTGTATAGAATATTGCCTCATGAAGAATGTTTAAAATAAATACAAATGCGGACGAATCTCAAGAAACAGTGCTCTTGGAAATGCATTTGGCCCTATCTAAATTTGCAGAAGAAGCTGAACTGAATAGCTTCTGAAGAAAAGCATTTATGCATTGCATTTATGTATGTGTGTATATACACACATAATGTAAGCCTGAGGCAGTCATAAACTTTGCAGGCACAAGTTCGCTAAAGCATGAGAATAGTTGTAAGGATGCATTAATGTTCTGGGAAAATTCTCTTGGTGAGAATAGAAATCAGGTCACCAAACCAGTCTCTGATAATGGGTGTCCTGCTTGCATGTAAAAGCTACACATGAGAAGGGAGAGTGGGGAGGAGCATGCTAAGCTCCCCCCCCCCCCGCATTGCATCCCCCTGACCCTTGAACCTACAACATTGCTGTGCTATATACAAGTTGTTGCACATGTACATGGGAAACCCCTCTGTGTGTCCACCCCCTCCCCCACAATACCTAATGCACAATTTTTTGGGAGCAACAACATCTTGTGTGTGGAGTCAAACCTTGCACTCTTCCAAATGTGTTCCTGATCAAATCCTTATATATTCAACAAACACAGCCTCACACAGATAGGTTTATTAGAAGAAAGGAATAACAAAACTAACCACCGGATTAACTAATGTGAATTGACCTTATGGAGATATGCAGGCAGCACTTATAACTAATACATTCATGTACACCTAAATCTAAATGAATTAGAGCCCTAATCAACAAAAGGAAACAAAGTGGTTTGAGAATAACCCTTCATCATGGAAACCCAAGAGTATAGTGATAGGAGCAAAGTTTTACTTATGCTGGCTCTCAATAGAGCAATCCTAGCACAATGGAAGATGATAGGACTGGTTCTTGAGAGCAGTGTAACAGGAGCAGGAAATGACTGGAGCTAGCTAAACATTGCAAAAAACTGATCTTAAAATTTTGCAGATGTGTAGGAACTAAGAAGGAGTCTAAAGATGTCAAATGAAGGGTTTGGTGATGCATAAGTGGATGGGCTCAAAAAAGAAGACAGAACCAAGTGGAAAAATGTAGTTTTTAGGTGGGAAAATCTAGTTTATATCTGAAAGGTCATGACAGCATGTACGTTGAGAGGATTTTATTTCTGAAATAGCCCCTTGTATACATCATCTACTTGTAAACAAAGGTTCAGCATATAGTTTCCTGGTCTGGCAGGATACCTGAAATGAACACCTGTTGTTTTGCTCATCCTTTCAATTTACACCTAGGTGAGATTCCTGTCTGAAGTGAACCCCACGCCTGTAGAACAGTTACATATAGTGTGTGCATTTAAAATTCTTTTGACACTCAAATAGTCACATTATTCTCATTGTTACAACCCAGTTTTCCCAGGTCTGTCCAACAGGTAATGTAAAAGTTCAGAAAAGAAGATAATTGAGAGGTAGGTACCCCTAATGCAACTTTGGTCATGCCAACACAGTTGTGAGCCAAAGTGAAGGCTCGCCAAGGCAATCCTACTAGCTGTCTAAACCAGATACCTTAGTTCTTTCTTGGACCTGGTCTAACTTTTGGCTGAAATTGCAGTTTTGTACTGTACATCAGTGCTGATGCAAACACCTGATATCAGCAGACCAGTGCCAGGTCGGTGGGGATCCCATTAGTGGTGTCTACCCTGGAGTTGTCCTTCTCTACCTAATATGCATTTTCAAAAAAGAAAGAAACTTGGTCATGTAGGGAAGGGTAGCAGGCGGCTGGAAAGCAGGACATATAGGATAGATCCCATCTAATGTTCTACATGTAAATCACAAGGTGTTGTGCACGCAGAAGAAACAGTACTTGTGTAGGTTATTAGATTTAAACTGAGTGCACTATAGCTTTCAATTCAATGCTGGAATCAGATGTGAATGGCTATTTATCTTGTCAGTGTCCTCCTCTCACTGCCTATGTTCCCAGATTCTACTTGTGTGCACCACTTTCTACTGCTTCTCTGGATTGGGTCCTTTTATCTTTTTGTTAAGCTTGTACATTGTTGAAACACAGGCACTGCATTTGTTCTTTACAGATTCTCTGTGTTCCCCCCTCCCACTGTTGAATGATGTGTTCCCCACAGAGCCATATCTTTACTCAGTTCTTATGAAAAAGCAATTTCTTTTCATCCCAGTGCCTACATGCACAAACAATTAGAATGCTCCATCGTTTGGCTAATTAAGAAACTACTGAATTCATTCTTAAATCTAATTACATCCATGTTGCTGTGGGGAAAGCTTGAAAGTCACACACACCTCAGATGCAAATGAACTTTCAAATGAATATACTAATACTTTGTTCAGTGACTTTATAGATGAAAGGGAATAGCCTTTAGATTATGAAGTTTAAGAAGAGCCTGCTGGATCAGGTCAATGGCCCATCTAGTCCAGCATCCTGTCCTCTCGGTGGCCAACCATCATTTTACCTTGATGTATAGATCATAGAATCATAAAGTTGGAATAGACCACAAGGGCCATCGAGTCCAACCCCCTGCCAAGCAGGAAACACCACCAGAGCACTCCTGACATGGTTGTCAAGCCTCTGCTTAAAGACCTCCAAAGAAGGAGACTCCACCACACTCCTTGGCAGCAAATTCCACTGTCGAACAGCTCTTACTGTCAGGAAGTTCTTCCTAATGTTTAGGTGGAATCTTCTTTCTTGTAGTTTGGATCCATTTCTCTGTGTCCGCTTCTCTGGAGCAGCAGAAAACAACCTTTCTCCCTCCTCTTTATGACATCCTTTTATATATTTGAACATGGCTATCATATCACCCCTTAACCTCCTCTTCTCCAGGCTAAACATGCCCAGCTCCCTTAGCCGTTCCTCATAAGGCATCGTTTCCAGGCCTTTGACCATTTTGGTTGTCCTCCTCTGGACACGTTCCAGTTTGTCAGTGTCCTTCTTGAACTGTGGTGCCCAGAACTGGACACAGATCTTAGAAGATTGCACAAAAATAATTTTTTTAGTGCTGGGTACTCAAGCTCTGTTCAAAGCAAGGTTGCAGCCAGGTTAATCTCAGTTTATGCATTTTATTGATGATGACTTTTAAAAATTAATAAAGTGGAAATGTGGAGAAATGAACTTAAGACTGGGGAAAAGAAAATGAAAACGTGAGAAACCAAAATCGACAGATTCACCTATCCCTAATTGCAGTTTGGTGTTGTCAATATTCTGACATCTAATATCTCTTGGTATTTATGAGGGACCAGTAATAAACGTTAGCAGTTCAACTTCAACCTGTATACTGTTCTTTGTACAAAAATCTAGTCACTCCACAGGTGCTTTCTACACAGATGGGTTTATGTTCTGTCTTATAAACTGGGAGGACACAGTAAAACTGAGGTCAAAGTGGATCACGCCTTTACTAGCAGAATGGTGACCTTTTTAAAGAAAGCAATTTCTACTGGAGAAAGGAGAGAGAGAGAGAGAGAGAGAGCGAGCGAGCTAGCTCACTGTTTCTGTCACGTTTGGTGTGAATTTTAAACACAAACAGGACTACCAATTAATATGGGGAGTTCTGTTCCTCCAAGATTTCTTTCATAGTTTTTGTTGCTGACTCTTATCAATAGGCAGCACTTGGTATAAGACTTGTATATCAATGAAAAACCAGCAAGTGTTCCCGAGTCAGCACAGAGGCAAGGAAAAACAGAAGACCTTGCAGCTTTGATCCCCTTGAGGAAAAACTGGTCTATTAAGATAATTCCTGGAATATACATTACAGTTCTTCTCATGCATGAAAATTCTCTGCCTACCCACCTAGAGTTTGTTGCGGCAGCCAACCACAGCAGGTGATTGTCAAAGCCTCACTACAGTGTTGATGTTTTGTTGGATCCAAAATTTCTGCACATGGCACCCCATGCACTGGATGTTCCCACTGAAAAGAAAGTGGAAAGGCAATTTCTACAAATTCCATTTTTTCCCTTCTGCAGCCCCCTGTAACTCTAGAAAAATCTGGTCTGGAGGGAACTTCTGGAATAGTGTGGTGGTGTGGAGAGAAGGGCATGTGTGTAGGGAATGCACAGTGCAAGGAGCTCAGCTTGTGGTACAGGTGGGCATTCCAGAAAATAATCAAGTCATAAGTTGCTTTGTAAGGAGCACTCAAGAAACTGTTGAATTATTTAGTTCTGTGTGCTACATTTTAAAGGCTTTTAAAGACCACTCCCCAAGCTCTGTAGCTTTGTCAGCAGATCATCATTCTCAATAGGATATGAATGGAAAGATCTGCAACAGCAAGCAATGCACTATATGGAAATACATGTTTCGATGGCTTCAGACCTTCCTTTCAGCAGATTTAAAATTAGAGGATTGAGAAAATTTTATCTTTTAAGGTGTGACTTATAGGCTCCTCCACAGGTTACTTTTTCCAACAGTGAGATTAATTTCTCTCAGCTGCTTCAAACATAATGGCTTTGTTTGAAGCAGGAACTTTAGGCTTCTCGAAATAAATTTTTGACTTCATTTAATGGAACAATGGAGCCCAGTCCAGTATAACAAACTGCACTGGAAACTTCTCTTAGTTACTAAAGAGGTTTTTCAAGGGGCATCAATAGACTGCTGTTTGAAAAGCTCTGAAAATACTTTTTTAAATGTAGAGATCCAGCCATATGAGAACCTTAAGTCTTTGCTTGTTATTGTTGTTTTTAATTGAGATTTGCCTTGGGCCACATAGACATTCTGAGCAGAGTTTCAGTATTAGTAGACTTTGGTGACAGCCCTCAAATCTGCAAATAATTGAATAAGTTGTCTAGGCAGAAATAAGGGTCATGGTGACAATGAGAAGGCATAAGGTAGTTTATCAGTTATTGGGTTTCATTGCTGTTAGAAGCCCATTTCAGCACCCTAGACTCCAAGAATATGCTAGTGATGAAGCATTATATTTTTCTGCATTCATGACAGGTATCGCATCTTCCCCGCCCTTTTGTAGAGTTGTCACTGCTTGTTATTTAGACAGATAGTCTTGCCATTTAAAAATGAAGCAGGCTAATGGTTTTTAATAACCTATGGTGGCAAATTATATTGCACCACATAATATATGTGCCACCAAGGAGAAGCATAATGAAGAGATTAGTGTGACAGATGAAAGCAACATGTTTGCTTTAATAGAATATTGAGTGACTATTGAGTGGGGACAGGAGCACTAATGCAAGTCGCTTATCAATTGCTGAGGTTTGTTGATAATGTACAAATGTTCTCTAGCATGAAATGACTAGTGGGAGTGTGGCCCACAAATAATGTGTCTGGACTCCGGGATCATTGGTGGATTTCAAAAGATGGACCTGTGTGTATCACAACTTCTAGGTTTCCAAGTTTGAAGAAAAATAATTGTGGTGTCCTTGAATTATTATTTTTTAAGGTTGCTTACAAGTATAAAATATACAGTCAAATTAAAGATATTTAGTACAGTACGTTTTATCCAGCTGAGGCTTCTGTAGAATTTATAGTCTCTGCTTTTTCCAGGGTATTTTTTTTTTTAATGTATGTGTCACTTTTCATTCACAAAACAATAAATGAATCAGGAAGCGCATTGGGTGCTTGATAACTTCCCTCTTTTGACATTTCCAGACAAGAAGCGGAAATGAGTCTGTGGTAGCTGGTTCATTGTGGCAAATGAGGCACTGCCCCAACCTCAGTCCATAGCTGTCAATTTACAGATTTGAAAATAAGGGACCAGCAGCCTTGAAAATAAGGGACCAGCAGCCAAAATAAGGGACCTGCAGCCTCACGTGTTTCAGGCACTCCAGTCTTCCTGTCCTCCTGCAGTCTGGTCAAACTCATGCTGGGTAGCTTCATGAACACCGTCCAACCAACTTTGTAACCAGAGGTTCAACTGAATAGAATCTGAATCACATGCACCACAAGGCCTATGCAGCCTCAACTTAAGATGGCTCCCCGGCCTGGCTTTGCACTGCAAAGTTTGCAGCAGCACGTGCAACAAAATGGTGTCCAGCATTCAAAAAACCCCTCAGCTTGCATTAACTAGCCACACACAAGGCATGCAAGCTCCACCCCCCAGTCGTTCTTAGACTTCTTAATGGGTGAGCAACACAGCCAAGCAACACAGTTGGAACCTCCCTCCTCCCTGGCTGGCAGGGAGGGAGGGAGGGAGAGGAGCTGCTTCCTTTGAAATTTAAGGGACATCATTTAAGGGACATTTAAGGGACATCCATCAGTAAGGGACAGCAGCGGGACATGACGCTGGAATAAGGGACTGTCCCTTCAAATAAGGGACACTTGACAGTTATGCCTCAGTCTGCCTTCAGCCAACCCCACCTACCTGCCTTCTTACAACTGGGCCAAAGAGAGGCACTGCCAGTTAGCTTTCTCCTCCTTAGTCTCAGGGTTGCCCTTGTAGAATTCAGCAGGGAGGAGGATGGGCCAAAACTGGCTCTGGCTCAACCTACTCCTAGCCTCCTATCTTACACCCCACCAGTTTGAATCGGCACCAGACACCACTGCTGGTGCAAGCTATGGTACAATCCAGGGAGAATGGCTTGCAGAAAGACCTGCTAAGCATTCATGGCTCATTCCATACAATCTGAGTGTGTAAACAGATGACAGCTTACTCCATTACCACTGCCTGTGTCGCTGTACTAACTTTATTGATGGCTGGTCTAGTGAAGTGGTGAGCTAAATATTAAATGTTCAGCAACTGGGCATATGTTTGTGAGTTGGGGAGAGGGCAGGGGTAGGAATGGCTATTCTCTAAATTTGTCAGGAATTTAAGAGGAACCAGTTTCTCAGGGGGCTAGATGTATCACATGACCTGTTTGTGTAATGTAACCATGCTTATTATCAGCAGTGAGCTTTTTTTTGCAATGGGTCCCTCAAGTTACAGTTTAAGACAGTGCCACCAAACCTCCTTACAGCTTGCCAAGTTTAGGAAAGTAGGAAGAGGGAGACTGGAAGGAAAGGGATCAGGTTGTGGAGCAACTCTCCAAGGGTGGGGTTTACAAATTTTATCTCAAATGTTCTCCAAAATGATTCAAAAAAACATCCTATGTTCTGAATCGAGTAAGGGTTTAAAGGTGAGAGCAGCAGGTTGTATTGTGGACTTCAATATGGAAGTTAGAAAACTTCATAGATGGTGATCTTAACAATACCAGTAACGACAGCTGAGATCCTTTCTTTTGTCCAGTTAGTTCACATGTAGGTCAGTAGTGGACAGCATGGTGGGGCAGATAAACTTACCTGACTTCCTGGCCTGTGAATCACTGCTGTTCACCAGAAGAAAGTAGGGAAGGGCTGTGGTGCAGGGATTGTCTCTTCTGATTCATTTTCACACTGTGCTACTCCCACACCTCTGTGCCCCATTCTTTCCCAGTAATCAGCAGTAGTT
Source organism: Podarcis tiliguerta (assembly GCF_965153285.1). Lineage (NCBI taxonomy): Eukaryota > Metazoa > Chordata > Lepidosauria > Squamata > Lacertidae > Podarcis > Podarcis tiliguerta. The sequence goes on from NC_139534.1 coordinate 42,337,869, forward strand.
AACCTACTGGGAGGTCAGGTAAACACCCGTGTCCCACCATGCCATCTGCTATTAACATTGGTGTTGGTTTCAATGATGAGACCTTATAACAAGATTTTATTTTTAAAAATATGATAATCCCATTCCACTGATCGCAGAGATTTTCTTTCTATACCTTGCAACATGGGATGTTTCCATACCTCCTCTCTTCTAGCATACGAAGTGGGCAGGAAGAACCATATTATCACTTGCTCACTAGCTCTTTGAACAGACATCAAAGCTGCTGCTGATGGGCATAAAAATAAAAGCACGTACCACAAAAATAGCCTACTTTAAAAGAGTAGCTCACTATTTGAATTTCCCTGGCAGTAAGTAAAATATTTGCTATTTTCTTTTACTCAGATCAAAAGAAAATTTATTTTCTAATACACACCATTTGCTATCAGTAAACTGCAGGCATTTTGTTTTCAGTAACCTGTGACAATGGTGTGTTTTCTGGGCTTCATGGGATGCACACCAATGTAAATAAGCACGGTCACACTTCTTTATGGTGAAATATGTTGTCATTTTACCTTTTGCCTTAAAAAGGCAAGTATTTAAATTGGCATACATTATACCCAGGGATATTTTTAAATATTCTGTAATTGTTTTCTTAAAAATATAGCTTGAAGGATCTGAGGACAAAATTCCTTATTGTGATTTTAGACCCACGTGTATGAGTCAGGTTGCCATCACATTCATATAAGACAGTGATGGCTAAACTTGGCCCTCCAGCTGATTTGGGACTACAACTCCCATCATCCCTAGCTAACGGGACCAGTGGTCAGGGATGGTGGGAATTGTAGTCCCAAAACAGCTGGAGGGCCAAGTTTCACCATCATTGATATAAGAACATAAGAAGAGCCCTGTTGAATCAGGCCAAAGGCCTATCTAGTCCAGGCACCTGTTCTCACAGTGGCCAGCTGGATGCTGTGAAAAGCCCACAAGCAGGACTTGAGAGTGTCTGCACACTCCCTACTTGTGATTCCCAGCAATTTGTTTTGAGAGGCACACTTTGAAGCATACATTTATGGATTGTTTTAGTGTTGCAAAAGCCCCCACCCTGGGACTTTTAATTAAGGGTGGGATGTTTAGATATGAATAACTGTGTAATGACTTCCTATGGGGTCATATGTTTGGAGGTTGGAAAGTATTTGAATGTTTCACAGCAAAGTACAAGGGAATCCTTGTGTTCTGGGTTGGACACACACAAATGGGGATTCCTCCATTCTACTCCACCTCTGACCCATTCCGCCCCCCCCCCCCCTTTGGCATGTGTATCAGTGGGAGCGCAAATGCTGATTGTGTGCAGGTGCCTGTAAGCACTCAACCACCTACCATAAGCCTCGATAGGAAGTCATGGCAATATCATTAACACATTAGGCTTGCTTATCATGGAACTGAAGCTGTTAAGTTTGGTTTGCTTATTTGCATTGTTTTATATACACTGTGTTGTATATATTGGTGGGCTTTGGGGGTATTTGTTGATAGTATTTATAATTGCTTCTAATCATTTTCAGCTGTAAGCTATTCGAGATGTTGTGAGACACATCGAGCACAGTTTTGTGAAAGAGTGGGCATATGAAATAACAAAAATTGGGATGATGAACTCATTGTCAAGCACTTATCTGCTTACCCCAGCAGAAGTCTTGGTTTATGGAGAATGCATTAGAAAAAACACTAATGTATGTAATTCCTAAAGATGAAAAGAAAAGAAAAAGTAGAGGAAGGAAAGAGAGTGATTGCATTCATTATTTTCTCCTATCAAGACCATAGTGCCCAGTGTGCATAAAAGCTGTCGTTATATCTGAATGTGATCCCCCCCCCCCATTTAAAAACGCAAAAGGAGATATGAAAGATAAATCAGAGGTTTGTACTAGCAGTGAAGCTGAGCAGGGAAGAAAATATGTACCAGAAGCAGTGTGTGGGTGTAGAGCAAAAAGTTCTTGGAGGGAAATAAGTATGTGTTCTTATTTCGAATGCGCATTTCCCCATTTACCTACAGGGAGTATGCTGTATTCAAAGTGTAAAAAAACACACTCACCAAACCATGAAATGCTTGGATCAATTATTCCGATTCTCCAAGCAGGATCTTTATATTCACAGGAGAGAGAAATGATACATTTTGAAAAGCACTGTGTACATATCATTTTACTGGGGTAAATAGCTTTACAGCGATCAACTTCACCCAGTGTGATCGCTAATCTTTATGGATGACAGTGGAACAGTAGTACACTACACCATATGCCCTAACCAAGTGAGAAATATTACATATAGAGTCCCAGTTCTCTATCCTTTTCTCCTCCCGCTTGCAGTTGTCAGAAGTTAACAATATATGCTTTTGGCTCACCTGTGCACTGAACACATAGCATCTTGGAAAGTGCCCTAAAGAGCAACCCACCACAGTGCTAAGTCACATTGATATCAGTGGGCTTTAAAATGTACGCATCCCTGCACAAAACCGTGTTCCTATTGCAAAATTATGGTTAAATATGTGAAAAATAATCTTAGGTGATGTGTGAGCATTGCTTTGTTTACTATAACTCTACTACAAGGTCGGTGGATATTAATAAATAATGACTGTCTGCTATGCAAAAATCAATTCATTTGTAAATTGCAGATCAAAATTGATTTTACATTTAAGAGAATATTGGACAATTAAGTGTATAAATTGCCTTGATGTCTCAGGTATTTTTTCCATGATGTATTGTGATGAGCTAAGGCTTTGGGCACATTAATAACAAGCAGAAGAGGAGTGAGGGATGGAAATGACCAATTAGTTCATCTAGTCTGTCTCTTTCTGGCCAGGATTGTTTGACTGCCATTCTAGTCTAATTTTAAATTTGCCAAGTGATGTGACTTCTCATTTCATCTGTGTCGTCACCTGCCTCCTTAGGGGAAATTTGTTCTTTGTGCAAACTTTATGGAGTTATGAAAAGAAAAGAAATGAGGCCTTAAGTCACAGCACTATACAGTATTTCCAGCTTTTCTCTGCAAAGAAACAATGTTGTAGATGAAGTCTGCATCCATTTGTGGTGGATTTAGGGCAGCTGCACCTCTGACTATACAAGCATATTGAAGTATAATAAGGGATATCAAGCAATGGAATCAGGATATTTCCAGCCGAATATGGTGGCTTCATGAAAAGCCTGAGGAACCACCATATTTTTAAAGCAAGCTGGCTTATAAGCCTTCATGTTTTGTGTGTAAATCCCTGAAAATATACCCACAGCTTTGCTCAAACTTTAAAACCAACCACCTTTACTCTGCAATATGTTTCTTCTTCTTTTAATCCCTGTGGATCTCAGTTCACTTCTATATGTGCGTACTCAGAAGTAAATTCCACTGTGGAGTTTACCTCTAGGGAAGTGTGTGTAGGATTGCAGCCTATACTACTGGGGCTGGCTCTACCATTAGGCAAAGTGAGGCAACCACCTCAGTGGCAAATGCTGGGAGCAGCTGCCCCCGCTTTGTTGTTCTTCCTAAATTCCCTAGCTAATCCCCTCTGTTGGAGGAGAGAAATATGTGTGCAATATTGTTGCTGTTGCTGACCTGTTTTGTTTTATTCATATACTGGTTGCTTGCGGAAATGGCTTCTAAGCAGTTCACAAATGTAAAAGCAATCATAGGAAAATATCCACACCTAAGTAAAATACTCAGTAAAGCGATTTCATCAAAAAAATTAATATGTAGTTACAATGTACAATAAAACAAACACATTAAAACAGCATAACAGCAATTAAAGCAACTAGTTCAGGAGGTTCAGGTTAGGCGATCAGGGGAATGCTTGTCTAAACAGATGTATATACAAGATCCAGTGGAATGCCAATACTGATGGGGCCTCATATTCCATCAGGAAGCACATTCTGTGACACAGGTGCTACCGGTGAAAAAGCCCACATGTGTGTTAGAATGTGTTTTTAGCACATGCTGTCTTGTGGTGTTTCATATATTTCGCCTTAGGGCCAAATGGAAAATATGCTAAATGTATTGTATGAAGCTACATTTAGAATTTTCCTAATAAATTACAGGCATGGTGGTATCCCCAATTCTGATTTTTAGACCACAGTATTTTGTAAGGGAAAGTGTATCCCTTTCCTGCCCAACCAATGAGCCCATGTGCTGTAGTGGTTGGAGTGTCAGACTAGGACCTGGGAGCCCTGAGTTCAAATCCCAACTTGGCCATGAAGCTCACTGGGTGGCATTAGGTCAGTTATTATATCTTACAGCCTAGCCTACGTCCTAGAATTGTTGTGAGAATTAGATGGGAAGAGTGAGAACCATGTGCACCACCTTGAGCTCTTTGAAGGAAAGATGGAATATAAATTTAATTAATTAATTAATGTGAACTGTACAAAGGTTATCCTGCAACATAGCTAAAAGGCTTAAAAATATTCCCATTGGCATCAGTGAAAACATTTTTTCCTATGTCTGTTAGCTGTATTGGAAGGATTTTTGTCCCGATCTGCAGCCCATGTGCTATAATTGCGATTAAAATTGGGAACTCCAATTTTCTGGTTTTTTTTAATGAAAGTTTAATGTAATGTAAAATTTAGTGCAGCGTGTCATTTGGCCCTGTGTTTGGGTTCTACAAACTCAGTCTCTTGCCGTTCTTGATCTAGCAGTGTTTCTTAACCAGCTAGCCAGTGGTTTGGCTACATCTGTAAGCCAGCACCAAACTGCAATGTTGCCATCTGTCACTGGCAATTGAAATAAAAAGCAGGCAAATCTCTTTTTATTTTTACAGGTAACTCCATAGTGTGGTTGAAAACCATTATCATACAGACACATGGATGGTTGATTCGAACACAATTTAGCTCTTCCTAATCAGCATCGAAAGTTCAAAATCGTTATTAGTAATAGCTGTAATAATAAACCTTTCAATTCTTTCCTGTTGAATAATTTTCCTTCTCTTTTCCATATAATGTCCTCAACGTTTTGATTAATCTGCACAAAATTTTATGACAATTTTCTTTAGTCTTTCACAAGTGATCAGCAGCCTTCATCTTTTCGGAGTCATTTAATCCAGCGCTTAAAGCAGAAATCTTTTTGTTGTTGTTCTTTTACCTACTGGACTTAGATCTTAGCTCAGGGCTACACAGCTGCCCAGAAGCCTAAGCAGAATGGCAGATTAAGTTTATAGTTCAGTGCTAATAGAAATGAGAAATTTAGTAACCAATTTGGTGTATTAATCCCCCTCCCCAATCTCTGGATGGAACAAAATTGAAAGTGTGTTCTAATGGCACTCTTATTAAATCTGACTACCTGGGGAAGCATTGCAAAGCAGTGAAGCAAGTAGATTTATTCTGTAAAACACATGGTGCCTCCTGGTGGTTAAACCATGTATTCACAGTTACTATAAACCGAATAGATAATATAGCAGCAAAAGTGGGCAAATTCATTGTAATTAGTCTGCAGGTGGGATGAAAAATGTGCTATGCAGTGCAACATTTTTCACATTTTCACGTAGAGTCGGTTATCTTTGTCTGCTGGGCAGAATATATTGGTCTCTTGTTTTTGGATACATGGAGCACAAGATAATCCTGTCATCTGTCTGGACATGTACTCTGAATATGACAAAAGCATGACCGGCACCACTATGAGAAGTGATGGATCTGTAAACAAATGATAAATAGCAAAAAACAACAGGATGATACACCACTCTATGGCCCCTGGTGCAATAATAATAATGTAACACCTCAGCACTTCGCCCTCACCCCACCAAAAGCAATTGGGGAACAAGAAAAGAGGAGATGATGATGATGACGACAACGATGCCACTTCTGCACTGGACTGCACTCCCCCCCCCCAAACAGCTTTGGAACAATCTCTGCTGTACGACATGCAGCAGAAACAAGAGTTGCCATATCCTCCCCTTAAATTCAACTGAGATCCTTCTCATGCCAGCTGCCTGCTCCAAGTGCCAGCAGGCAGCAAAACAAACACAGCAGCAAGGCAATGAGTCCCATGTTTCTCCCTCCAAGCCCTCCTCCCCTGCATTTAAAAAAAGTCCCTCATGCAGCTGCCAGCCATGTGGATGACTGGTAGAAAATGACTGATGTGTGATTACTATTATTATCCCCCCTCACTTTTTTTTAAAGTAGCTGCCTGCCTGCTACCCCATGTGTCTGGCAGGCTGCAAAACAAAAGACATAGAGCAGCAAATGGATGGATCCTATGCTTCTCCCTCCACCAGTGCACCCACATACTTTCAAAGGACTCTTCCATTACCAGAGCAGCTGCCTTCTGCTTGCTCCACAAGTCTAGCAGACAGCAAAGCAAAGAGGAGGCAAACAACCCCTTGTGCTTCTCCTCCCCTTTTAAAGTCTCTGTGGACAAGAAATAATTTCTCCTCCCACTTTTCAAAAGGCTTCCCATGGGCAGTTGTGGAAGGGAAGGCACTTCTTAGCTCTGCCCCCTTTTCAAAAAGTCCTTGGTCAGGCAAAGCAGAGGAGATGGAGCAGTCTCAGCACTTCCTCAGCCACAACATCCTTCAAAACCCCAAAGCAGTGGCAGCTCTTCTACCTCTCCGCTCCTTTGCCTTCTCTCCTCAAAAACAACAGCCCAGGCAAATACTTTCTTCCAGAAAGAAGGGGAGGACTTAAGTCATAGCCAAAGTCAGTTGGAAGTGGATGGGCCCTTCCAACACCAATCAATCAATCGTTTTATTTGAATGCCACCTTTCCAAAATTAAAACCATGCTCAAGGTGGCTTACAACATATAAAAATTGCATCATTACAAACATAACAAAAGTCATAAACAATAAAAACATCAAAAAGTACACAAGCAAATTGAACAATTCCCACATAAATCATAAGAGAACTGAAAATAAAGGCACAAAAAATTAATATCAATAACAGCAACAACCCACCTTAAGCAATTCCCCCACCCCAACCAATGGTCTGTACTGCAGAGCCAGAAGAAGCATTATAATCATCTCTCTGTTTGCGTCAGTTGGCAACTTCTGGTTTCGAAGGTTGCCTGCACATTATAGGCTTCAGAACTTACCTTCTAGAAGAGCTATAGACTTGTTTTTTTATTTTTATTTCTAAATGAAAGTTCAGAGTCCAAGATCCCTGCTAGCATGGGGCTTGGTGCACTTACTCCAATGCACTATTATAAATCCTGTTCTGCTAGAATCCCAGGGATTCTTATTGCCTATTGTCCAAACAATTTACTTATCAACCACCACTCTCCCCTCATCCTCCCTCTTTTCCTCTTCCCCAACCTTATTTATCCTGTATACAACACTAATGTCTCACATCACATGTACTGTAACTGGTATATAGAAAAGACTTTACAACCTGAGAAAAGAGACAGTGCAGATACTTTTGTAAACCAAGAAAATCTATATATATATATTAAAAGCTCTGGCATAATTCATTGGATAAATATACTGTCAGTCAGGAGTAGTCAGGCTGGATCATTTAACAGAAATTAATTAGATGGGTAGCTGCACATTATATTTCATAACTTTCTTTCTCAATGGCCCAGAGAATTACTTTTGAAGAAAAACAAGAACACGGAGTATGATTTTACACAGCAAGTCTTATTTCTTGCAAATGTATTTGTGATCCACAACTTTGAAAAAATTCCAGTAGTATCCCTGCTGTCTCTGCCACTACCTCTCTGGTGATGACCATATATAGTATCTAACTAAGTGGCACTCAGAGCAGCAGACACACTGGAGTAAATGGATTTAAAGTCAGTCATGATTAATTTAACTTCATTGGTCTCTGTGGGTCTATGTTGAGTAAGACTCACAGATCACTCCATAAAACTAGTAAACTTTTAAACCGAATGGTAACTGTAAGAAGACCCCTCTAAAAATACCCTACTACTCATTCCCTTCATACACTAGTTTAAAAGCAGGATTTAAAAGCCTTGCAGGATAATAGGTTTTATGTATGTATTATGCATTCATTAATCATTTCTGAATAGCATCTCTCTCAGAAAACTTACAATTTCCCGTCATCGGAATGAGTCTCACGCTTTCTACACAGTGAATAAATATACGTGTGTCGACCTTGTTAAGTTCCACAGGCATGCCTGGGAGAAAAAAAAGATTGAAAATATACTCCAGACAGCTAGAAACTGATGCCAGCTGGGGAAGTGAATGTATAAATGCATTGTTGATGTATTTATTCAATTAAGAAGTCTTGACAGAAGTCTTTCTGTAAACAGAAATTGCTACGTTTCAAATCATTCTGCCAAATAACTGTTTCTGAGTGAATTAAAAATGTCTGTTCGTTCCCTTATAATAAATTACTAAGGGCCAGACTAGAAATCCATAACTTTGTAGTTCCTTTTTTAAAAAAAACTACACACAGAATTGCATCATATTTGCTTGATAGGCCTGATAGGTTAATTCTGAAGTCCTATTCAGTTGGATGCCTGGCAGTTCTCACAATGCAAATAATAATAATAATAATAATAATAATAATAATAATAATAATAATGGGTTTGCACCCCACCCATCTGCCTGGGTTTCCCCAGCCACTCTGGGCGGCTTCCAACAAAGACCAAAAATACACTAAAATGCAAGCATTCACACTGTACCTGTGGACACTGTGTGTGCATGTGTGCACACTATTTAGCACTAGGGTGTTGGGTGCAGGGCAGGGCCTGCTTTCTGCTAATATGTAAGGCTTATAACACATGAATATGGCTACAGGTGCATTGATTCAATGGGGGCTAACTCACACTTTAAGCGGCTGTACTCATAGAAGCCATTCTGCACGCACAGTGATTTAGTTGGCCACAACCCAAGGTGTGCATAGCTGATCTATTGAACAGAATATGGAAAATCAGTCTCATGATCTGGGCCAATGTGTGGTGTGTATTGAAGAGTTATGGCTTTGCACGGATGTTTAGCAATGTCGGAACTGGTGCAAGAATCATTAGTGCCTGCAAAGGGCAGGTGTTCTTTGTTCCATGTGGATGGGCTGGATCAGGAAGAGATACCTTTTTTATCTGGTACAATCGGCAGAGCAAACAGAGTGTTAAGCATGAATAGGAAAAGGAATTAGAAACAAAATGTCAAATGCTATTACCCAAGTCTCTACTCTACATTTAAGAAAATTGGTTGTAATTCTAGTTATTCATTTGTGTCTGTGTGTGTAAATATACGCTGAAGTTCCTGAAAAATGCAAAAGAGGAAGGGCTGAAGCTCAGTGGTAGAGCTTCCGTGTTGCATGCAAAAGGTCCCAGGTTCCATCTCCAACATCTCAAGGTAAGGCTGAGTAAAGCTATTGTCTGGAGTCCAGAAGAACTCCTGCCAATCAGTATAGGCAATATTGAGCTGGACAATACTGGTGGACCAAAAGTCTGCATGAGGAGCTTTCCCTATATCCCAAGATGTCACAGAAGAGAAAGACTAACTGTCCAATCCTGTGCATCTCTACACAGAAGTAAGCCCTGTTAATTTCAGCCAGACTTAATCCCATGTAAATGGGTATAGGATTGCAGCAGAAAATGATTAGGAGGTTATAATCCTTATAACGAAAGGATTAAATCTTTATTGGTGGTGGGGAGGGAGGTAGCAATATCTGTAAAGAACCCTGAATATTATGTGGCAGTCTCAGTGATCTGGGATACAGATGTCAGAGTAATGCAGCAAGCAGATAGGAAGCAGAGAGCACCAGAGTATTCAAGTGATGAAGCTAAGGATGCACAGATTGTTAGGACACAAGATGAGCCGGCTGGGTTGGACCAATGGACCATCTAGCCCAGCATCCTGTTCTCACAGTGGCCATCCAGATACCTGTGGAAAAGCCCACAAGCAGGTTCTGAGCACAAGAGCACTCTCCCCTCCTGTGGCTTCCAGCAACTGGTATTCAGAAGCATTACTGCCTTTAGCAATTTAGGCAGAGCCATCAATAACCTCATTTTCCTAGTAGCCATAAGAGATAGTATAAAGAGCTAGACCTCATCTAAGATTCTCATAAGCTCAGGTACTAGTCTTATTTATTGCCCTATCTGCTGTACTTACTTACGACCATGCAACTTCTTTGGAGATGAAATTTAAAATAATAATTACAGAGAAGAACCTTTAAACATAATTACAGAGTGAAAGACCTATGAGCACAATGGAAACCATGGGCCCTGTTTGATAGCTGTGTATAATGTCCTGCTTTAGAAAGTGATTAAAACTTGAAATTTAGCTTTCCTACTTGGGTCTCTAAGTGTGTTTGCTGTCTTGTCATTTCATTCTGAAGAAGCAATCTTGTTCCTCTAAAGACAATACTTCTCAGTTTGTTCCCAAGGGCTTTAAAACTCATTGCTACAGAGAGGCTAGAATGATTTCAGTCATGTGCTATCCATCATGCTGGAAAGTTTGCTTTCGTTTTCACTTGAGGAAATTTAAAAGTGGCTGCTCTTGCACGCAGCTTGTTATAGAAAAATGGAAAACAGGTAAGCAACCTTCTCCCCTTGCCATTTATTTAAATGTATAAAACAAAGCCAAAGCTGCAATTATACACCCAGTAGCTGGGAGTAATACCTGCTGGATTCAATGGGTCTTACTTTTGAGAAGATTGTGCTATAAAAGCATGATCAGGAATAGAGGTACTACACATATTTTTTGGACTACAATTCCCATCCCTGATCTAGATGGCAAAATTAAGATGTGACAGATCCAACGGCTGCCTGAACCCTTCTCTCCTGTACTATAAGTCCTACAGATACAACCGGCCCTTTGAGGGTGACCAAACTGCTGATGTGGCCCCCGATGAATTTGAGTTAGACACCCCTGCCCTAGCACAACTAGTATAGCACTAAAGGACTTTAATTTAATGCAGCATTGAATTCCTCCCTTAGGATTTACTGAATTATATTGAAAAAATAGCAAAGCTTTTCTGAGCTGAAGAGCAGTCGCTAAGATTGCAGTGATGCCACTGAAGTTCTAAAATAACAGTTGTTTGAGTTTTTTTCCATCCTGTTCATAAGGCATGGATGTATTTCATGGAGAGCTCCATTTCCCTAAATTCTTCCTCTGCTCACAATTTAAACTGAGACTGTTGTGGGTTTTATGTGTGCCAATGGTGTGCCTTCATGAGCTGTATTTATCATACTAAGCACTAAAAGCTCCAGCTATTGCTGAAGCATTTTCCATGTAATGTTGATGATACCCTTTAATCTCAGTGAAACTGTGGTTGAGTTTTGTGCTAGAATTTTTGAAAATGGGAATGCAAATAACAGAACAAGTTACAGTTCTGAACAGTCAATTGCTCTTGGTTTTTCAAGTTTGAAAAGCAAGGTACTCTCCAAGGACGTACATTGTAGCATGAGGAGGTTGATTGGGTGCGGTACTTAGTTGGATCTTATCACAGATAAGCAAGAACCCTGTCCCGCAGTTGGACAGGATGGCACCAAAGCCTCAGTTGAGGAAGGAAAAGGCCAGGAGAAAAGTTGCTGAGTGTTTGTTTGTTTGTTTGATTGATTGCTTTGTTTGTCCATGATATGTGTGTGTAGAGGGTTGAGTGGTTGAGAGGGCCTTGGGGTTTGCGAATTTGGTGCTCAATAAATGATGCCCAGTCCTAGTGGCTAGACAGCGTGTTATATTTTCCCATTCTACCATTGTGAGAACACACATTCTTTAATTCTAGATACATATCCAGGTGATTTCTTCTTTCTTTTTAAAATAACTTTAAAAAATTCTTCCGGTTCTGTGATCTGCGGCTGAGCAAATCAATTACTGTATTTATTTCAAGCATTACATACAGAAAATAAGGCTTTGAAGAGGATTTCTTGGCTTCTCTTGACTGCTTCTTGTCTGATCACACAAGAAAACAAACCTCTCAAGAAGAAAAGAACTGAACCGTGCTCTGTTGGGAACTCCCTGTCATTTCTGAAAGTGAATAAAATACTGATCGTTACGATAAAACCAATTCATACAGTACACTTGTAGAGTGGCAGAATGCCCTGCTGCCCCTATGTTCTAGACTACAGGGATAATGGTCTGAAGGAATTGGTATATATCATCTGCTCTGTGTCATTCTTACTTTCTGGGCTACCACTTTAAAAAGTACTCTCTCTGTTTAAATGGGGTTTAATAAGAACATAAGAAGTGTTCAAGTCAAACACTCATCTAGTCCAGCAGCCTTCTCTCACTGTGGCCATCCAGGTACCCCAAATGGAAGCCCACAACCTGAGGGCAGCAGCACTCTCAGCACCTGCAGTTCCCAGCAAATGAGGCACACAGCCTTATCCTAAACAATAATGTGGACACTACCACCACATTAGACATGCTGAAACAAGTACTAATATAATATGAAATACAGAAAAAGTCATCACTGCAACACCAAAAGAGCTATGGGATATTGAATAGTTTTCTTCAGATGCTGTACCTGACTGATAATGTTCAAGGCTCACTCTGAAGGACAAAGGGCTTAGCACTATGCTAAAGAAGTTCCAGTGAGTTGGTGGGGGAATGTTCCTGACAAAGTTGACAAATAAAGCATTGTAAAGGCGACCTTCCTGAGGCTGTGATATCTTTGCTTCTTTGACAGTTTCCAGATGGTCTCCTACTTTTTCATCCTCCCTTGCTACTCCCCTTTAGACCTATTGGGGAGAAGCAGGTGGTAGATTGAAAACCTAAATCAAACATTGTAATAATCTTTCCCAAAAAGCTGTGTGTAAACATGAACCCACAGAGGCAAAAATAAAGCTTTGGCTGCTATCCAGAGGTGACTGGGGAGTAAAAACAAGCCAGCCCATGCAACTTAGAAAGATCCAATCTGCTACTCTGAGAATCCTTACAAATTAGGACATATGATGGCTCAAAATGCTTACAGAGAGGTTATTTGCTAGAAATTATTCAGCAGTAATATAATGCAGAAAAGTGTCTTGAGCATTTTGCCATTTTTTTAAAAAAATCATTAGTAATGCTCAAAATTGTTTTTGAGTGAAACATGAAATCCTTTCCTCCCTTTGCTTCCTGATACACCATGATATAAGCTGTACTGAAACCTTTAAGATAATATACCTTTGCTGGGAAATATTACCAAAAATCTAATCTAATTCTGTCTTACCTTATTTCCTTCCCCATTTTCTATCTCATTCTAATCTTGTTAGCTGCTACTTTCATTTCCATTCATGCTTTAGTGCATTGTACTTCGCCTGGTGAGTTACATTTCATCCTAAGGCACTTTGTTTGCAGTATTTTCTTTGTATAGTTTTTTTAAGCGCCTTCCACCCCCCCCCCACACCCCCAACAAAACAAAAAGCAAATGCAGACATGCAGAGAGGCAGATTAGCCATTAGTCTATCAGACTACGTTTGATACTGTCCTTTCATTTAAATTTCTTACTTGTAGGAGGCTGGATTTAATTTGATCCAAGAGTGTTCTTTGAATAATGTTGCAGAATCTTATGGCCACTAATGAAGCCTCAGTAGATATATAGAGTTGAAGGCTATTGTTATTTATTCACTTTATAAATCAAGCTTGTTTTGTGAAGCTGAATATAATCCAAACACTGGAAATGAGAAGTAATGATGGCATACATCATTGCTGCATAATTTTATTTCATTTTATAGCCTGGAAAATATGGTGAATTCTATAAAAGTGACAAATGACACAGTGCTGTAATAAATAGCTATAGTTTATGCATCGCAACTTGGCATATGGGTATAGATGGAAATTCTTTACTCCGGCAGAATGAATGGAGAATTAAACCGCAGTTTCCTCATACAGAAAATAATCTTCTTCTCAGACATTACTAATGTTTGTTATATCACCAGTGGTGTGGCACAGTGAGCTAGTAATCAAACATATGAGACACACTCCAGTTCATCAAGAGCAGAAGCATCTTTACAGGCATCAGAAAGTCCCCCCACTCCCCTGCAGTACATGCATAAGCATCACTTGAGGCCATTTGTTTGTCCCACATGTCCATTTGATCAAGGCCACAATTGTTGTGGAGAAAGGAGAGAGCTGAACATGGATAGGGGAGGGACACAGAAGCCCCCAATTCCCCATAAACAACCTGTGCATCAAGTGCTTTGTTATGCTCTGTGAACATACCTCTGCATTCAGGTGCTTCAAAGTGAAGTGAATGAAACCCATATTTTTCTTCTTCCAAATGATGTGTATATTTTGATGCACATCAGCTGCCCTGATCCAACAGCATGTTGGACCTGCATATGTTGATGTCTGCAGAATGACGTTCAGTTACACCAATCACTTTTGGGGACAGGGTACGCAGGAGGAACTAAATCTAGTCTGCCACTTATCCTCTGAATTCCTGATCAGTATGGTTGCAGCTTATTTTACATATATAACACCCAGGCTGCTGCATTGATCAGTAACCTTATGGGCGGTTCAGTCACCAAGTATATCTTCATGGGAGAGCCCTAGCTGGATGGAGCCATGCATTACTAGTAATTCTTTATGTATGATTTTAAGCACTATTTAGTCTTCCTGAAGTTTCCTTTGATTTGTAACAGAAGAAATTATATTATTAGCAGCCTTCTATCATATCCAAAATATTTTAAATCCACAAATCTCACATCCTTTTTTCTGCCTTCCTTTCTTGGAAAAAATGTGCTTTTATCCACAAATTAGACTAAGGACATGCACCAAAAACTAATTATTTCCTGTTCAGCATGAATATTTATATACAAAAATCATTATCTCAGGGGAAGCTAAAGTACCTCTTCTAGCCTAGAATGGTTTTGTAGTGTTCAACCATTTGAATTTGTGCCAAAAATATGCTTGCTTGGGTTTTTAATTGTTTAAAAATCCATTGGCTGAAGTCATTCAGTCAGGTAATTGTTATGAAATTAAATACATTAGAAATTGCCTGGATACATAAACTCTTACATGAGATTAAGGTAAAGGTAAAGGTACCCCTGCCCGTACGGGCCAGTCTTGACAGACTCTAGGGTTGTGCGCCCATCTCACTCAAAGAGGCCAAGGGCCAGCGCTGTCCGAAGACACTTCCGGGTCACGTGGCCAGCGTGACATCGCTGCTCTGGCGAGCCAGAGCCGCACACGGAAACGCCGTTTACCTTCCCGCTAGTAAGCAGTCCCTATTTATCTACTTGCACCCAGGGGTGCTTTCGAACTGCTAGGTTGGCAGGCGCTGGGACCGAGCAGCGGGAGCGCACCCCGCCGCGGGGATTCGAACCACCGACCTTTCGATCGGCAAGCCCTAGGCACTGAGGCTTTAACCCACAGCGCCACCCGCGTCCCGTACATGAGATTAGACATGGTAAAATAGGTCCAGTGACACCTTTTCAACATCCACATTCATGGGACAGGGCTTTGCTAAATTTCAAATCTTGTATCATGTTCACCAATAAAAATTATCCCAATGCCCTTGTCCGCATGCCACAGTAACCCAAACTATCGCTTGCAGGAACCATGCAAAAGTTTCAAGAGAAGGACTTGGAGCTACTTTGCTCACCCTCAGACTTTTTTAAAAAAAACTTTTGTGCTGCACTAAACGAAAGTTAGGTTGGCCTGTGCTAGATGAGTTTTAATGTTGCACATCAGAATCCAAAGCAACAGTTCTCTTGGCAAAGGTATTGTAATTGTGCAACAGATTGCAACAAAGTTACAAGCAACCTGCTTGCTTATTCCCTTGCACAACAGTGTTGCACAAAACAGTTTGCCAACCAATACATATACAGTATGTACCACTAAGTGACTTTAATTTAGTGCTGCACTGAAGACAGCCCAAAATAGAAACAGACACTTCCACTGCTGGTTTATTAATGTAATCACAACAGTGGACAAAAACGACAGAGGGAAGGCCCGCAACAAATATTAGATGTGAGCACATGTTAATCACATATACTTTGTAAACCACTTTGAGTTTCTTTGCAAGCAAATGATATATACATTTTATGAAATAAATTAATTAAATGAATCAACAAATGCTTATGGGAATGGAGCCAAGCGGGTTGGATGTCCAAACTGGTGCTCAGTTTCAGTTACATACAAATCTCAGGTTTCTTCATTGGTTTCTAAAGGCAGCTTTCCCTGGGAACATTTAAAAATGCTTCTTTAGTGTAGAACAGGAAATGGCCTGCCCATACAATATGTGGGCACTTTTCTTATATCAATGTGACCCCTTTGCAGCCTTTCCAATATCTTCCCCTCTACCTTTGGCTATTTCCCCTCTTCACAGTTTCCCAGCATTCTGTGCCACTGAACACTTAGAGGGTTGTTTTTGAGGTTTCCCTTTTAGAATTTCCCATGTAAACTCATGCAAACCTCAGGGGTTCACCCAAATCAGTGTGTGTGTGTGTGTGTGTGTAGTGCCACTTTGTTTGCATAATGTTGGGCACCCTCTCTTGAAATTCAGAGATAGAATGTAAAATGATGATCATGCTTTGGGGGAGGGAGTTCATTGAAATAGGGTTGCCATATTTCAGAAAGTAAAATATACACTCGCACAATTGTTGAGCTTTTTAAAGGAAACCACCAAAATTATTCAGCTGGGGGGGGGGGAGCCTCCATCAGAAATAGTGGTTTTAAGCTTTTAGAGCTGTTTTCACTGCTTTTCCCATCATGTTGCCATACATCTGGGTTTTCCATGACACTTTGCTGCTTCAGCAAAAATCCCTCCTAACACCATTTTTACACCTGAAAACTAGGACATGTCGGGAATTTTCCTGACGTATGGCAAGACTAATTGAAAATAAAGGAGAAATACATGATCAAAGTGCATTATGAATATAGTATCAGATGTAATTAATTGAGGCTATAATATTTGTGTACCAGTCAATAGGCTGCCAATTAACTCAACAAAACTAAAATTGAGAGTGGAGGTAAATTTCTCACAGGATGTTTGCACAGTGAGTTGAGAGAGAGTTGGACTGAGATTTTTTTAATAGCTCATGAAAATAATTAAAGTGTTGAAAATCCACTAGAAAGCATGGGATTTAGCTCTGGGCAGCAGTAACAGCAATTATCTTTATTACAGTTCAAGTGCATTATATATAAAAAAAATCTGTATGACTTTTTGGGGGAGCAGGAACAATCTGGAAGGAGGATAGATGTCTATCACTGATTTATAAAGTCCATAGTCATAACTCCCTACATCTGTGCAAAGTAGGGTGTTCTGGTATGTTCAGTAGCTTTCCTCCTATGCCTTTAAGAGCAGTTTGATATAGATATTAGAAGAAGAAGAAAAAATTGGTCTGCATTTCAAAGTGAACTGAGTTAATTGGTTGCAGTCACAAACAGATTATAATGCAGCAACTAGCTGGATTACATACCTCAAGTTTTGTAATGCAGTTTTGGTAAAAACAGTTAATACAAAAAGTTGCAAAAATGAAAAAAATACATATTTTAGGGGAATAATAAGTTCAAGATGCATACAAGATATATGCACTTAAATTGCAATTCATGGTTGGTTTTAATCTGCAAAAACAAGCATAAAAGTCACTTAACTATAGACCACTTAACTATCAATATGTCTCAAAGCGCCTTATATTAAAAAAAAGAAAGAATCCAGGTATATAAATATGCAATAAACCCAATACCAGTAATTTATTTTTTTAAAGAATAATTCGCTAGGAATGCAGTCTAAAAACAAGTCCGTTCTTCCTCCCGGCTTTAAATCCTTTGGCAAGATGGCGACTCCGAATTAATTGCTGCGCCATTCCCAAAAGCTCTTATTGCTTCTCGATCTCCATAAAGTATTCCCTAAAGAATGCTTTTCTCTAGGGTGTGAAAATTTTCACTGCTGGTTTCTGCAGGTCAAGCTACTGTTTAGAGCTCATCTAATCCTAATGTCACAGCCAGAGGGAATTGGCAGGTAGAGAGCTCTTTCACACTTGCCTTATATAGTAGTTGTATAGATGGAGATATGCACCACAGTATCTATAGTATTCTCTGAATCTTTATCTCAGAAATGTTGGGCTTAAACTTCTACTTTATTCTATAGTGGCCATGGAATCCATGTTGGCCCACCCTGCTTGCAACTTCATTTAGACAGGTGCTTTCGCAAATCCATCTTATCCTTCAAAATTCACAAACCGTAGGTTTTCTCTCTGTTGGTCTTGCTGCACAGCAATGTGTAGAAAATGGAGACCCATTTTTCTTGCCAGACAGGGATATTGTTATCTAGAGTGAAGTTTCATTTCCCAGCATCTTCCATTGAAACTATCACTTGATAATTATATGAAATGGAAAGTAACCATTAATCAAAAAGGTAATATAACAATTTATCATAGTCATCCTTCTTCTTTCCTAAGTGAAGAACTGCACAGTTAAAATTAATCAGTCAAACTGAACTTCATCATGACATGTTTTTGCCCCCGAATTAAATGTCTAAATGTGTGATGCTCTTATGGCAGAATTATTGAGACCCTAAATTGTTACACTATCTTCTGTCATTATCAGAGATTATTGTAATCTCACTCCCTGCCAGTTCAGCACAGTATAAATTTACTGCCAAATTTACATGTCCGATGACCCTTAAATGCACTGTGGGAAAGGTTTGTCAAAGTTATGTTAGGGTTGGTTCCTAAGTGTCTTTTCCAACCAGATACAGGAGTTATTTCTGTTTCTGCTTATATAACATTACTTACTATTCTGCATCTGGCTTTAAAAGCAAATTCACAGGAAACTAACAAGTTCATTTTGAAAACCATCCAGACATTTCAAATGGGCATCTATCACAACTGAAACTATGTGGTGTTTGAAGGGTCCTGAAAATTCTGCATGAATATGCAGGAGCAACTAGCAGGACTGTGCCATTTTGGCTAAGAGCCAGTGTGGTGTAGTGGTTAAGAGCGGTAGTCTCGTAATCTGGGGAACCGGGTTTGATTCCCCGCTCTTCCACATGCAGCTGCTGGGTGACCTTGGGCCAGTCACACTTCTCTGAAGTCTCTCAGCCCCACTCACCTCACAGAGTGTTTGTTGTGGGGGAGGAAGGGAAAGGAGAATGTTAGCCGCTTTGAGACTCCTGAAGGGGAGTGAAAGGCGGGATATCAAATCCAAACTCTTCTTCTTCTTCTTCTTCTATGCCATAGCCACCTGCTCTACAGGTGGTCCTGGCCTGTGGGAGAGGGGATATCAGGTTGGGTTGAGCAAAGAAGTCCATCCTGAGGTAAAAGAAAATAAGTAACTAGGGCAGCATTCCTGATATTTGGGAGTGCAGCTCCCTTCAGCCCCAGGCAGAGTGGTCAGGGTTGGTGGGAGTTGTAGGCCACTAGGCTGGGGAAGGCTAAATACAGGGATAGTGCTTAGAGCTCTGGGTCTGGAGTCATAAAGTCTCAGTATACTGTATCTCTTTGCCAGAGGATACTAATGATTGGGACTTGCTAAAATTGAAATGGTTTAATTTTGCTGAAGAATTAGATGACAAAGCAGACACCTTGCATCTCATGAGAACTTTTGTCTCCTGATGAACACCACATATCTAAAATATCAAAACAAATTTTCCAGACATCTGCTATGTAAATAGTTCTCTCTTCTTTTCTCATCACATTGCTGCACCAAGAAAATTGTCCTTTTTAAGATTTAAAGCACAATTTTCTACATTTTCATTTTCTTTGTCATTATCAAAGATTGTAATATGTAGTATTCATCTCTTTTATGTATTTTTTTAAGGATAGCATGTTCAATTTTTTTTAAATAGTAATCTTTTAAAATGATATCTTCAATTGCTTTAAGACATAGCTGCATTCAGTAAAATCAAAATCACTTTAACAAAATGTATCCGCATATCATATTCATGAAAACCAAGATAAAAGTTTTGTACTCTCGAGTTATCAGTAATGGGTATTCTATTCCAAAGATTTCTTCTGTATTATTAATTGTACCATTACTGCATAATTCTCCATTTCAAACTTCTTCTGGAGTTTTAAAATGTTGTGTTTTTTTGGTCATTTCAGTTTATTGCCTTACAACTTTTTTTGATAAAATATTAACAAAAATTCAATTAAAATCTAGACTAGCAAAATCATCACCATCATCATCACTTCTAATACGTTCCAACCCAAATTTTTAGATCATCTTCTTTGTGTGTGTGTGTGTGTGTGTGTGTTTGTATTCTTGCCTTACTCTAAAAAATAAACAAACAAAAACCCTTGTAAATGCTAACTATCATATACGGAAGCATATCACTAGGTGGAGTGGAGACACAATGCATGCTTCCTAGCAGGGGGGATACTATTGCTTCCTGTTGCTCCTTGTTGCATTTGCACAGTGCTGATCTCCCACTTCAGTCCCTTCTTCCTCCTGATAAACAATAGTGACCCATCTGCTGGGAAGCTATTGTAATGGTCTATCCCACCTGATAAGCTGTTAATGCTTATATTTTATCATAATATATTCTATGTTTCTAGCTGAGTTGGTCAGGTACTTAAAGGTGACAGAGCAACTAAGATAATCATATCTATGAGACTTAAGGATTCCAGAGGTTTTAAGGGGTCTCTAAGGAAGTTGCCTATTGACGTTGATGCCCTCTCCAAAATCATATTTTCGTTCATAAGTTAATACATATTTATACATATATATTTTCTCCATATTTTGACAAAATTTATTGCAACATTTGATACACGCAAAAATCTAGTGGATATCTAAGTTCTGATTTCCAAATTAATTTGAGGGATTAAAATATTGAAACAGGGTTCCAGGTGATGGAATACGTCAAATCTAACTGAGTCTTGCACAAAACCAATTTAAAGTTTTTAGGCAAAAGATGGAGAATAGCCCTCTGTTGAAGATGCTTTAGCTCTGGATTTCCTGCACCGAGCAGAGGCTGAGCTAGATAGTCTGCAAGACCTTCTCCAGCTCTGTATTTCTAACTGAGTGACAGTCCCTGTATGTGTATTATTCTACGGCTGCAATTCTTTGAACAGTTAAGTCCACAGAGCATAGTAGGCCTTACGTCTGAGTAAACATGCATAGAATTAGTCTGCATGAAACTTAATAACAGTCTCTATGTTTTTTAAAATAGAACTTATTCAAGTCTTAAATGTCACATTCTTATTTTCTGCTTTGTAAATTCTGTGAAGCTGCTGTCAAAACTTCAAGACACCATACATCAGTAAAATATAGTTCTAATTTGCCTTGTTCCACACTGTTGGCACACTTTTATTTTGAGAATTGATGACAGTATTAACTTTCAAAATGGAACCTTGATTCTAATGTAAACAAATGGCACCATTATTTTATAGTGTAAAATTTCAGTAACTAGAAGCATAGAACCTAAGAGGCTGTCTTGTTAAAGAAAAGAAAAAATATTTAGACCATTACCTTATGAGACATATATGATGCAGATTTATCACTGTTGAGAGCATTTAGAAATATGTCTGCCACCAGATGTTGAAAAAAGAGAAACGGGGAGAAATACTATCAAAGCATTTATATTAAAGTCCTTTTTGCCATGCATTGCTTGTGAACGGCAAGAATAGATTAATTAGCATACATATTTACCGGTACATGCTGAAATGGCTTGTCAGCTACAGCAGAGCTGCTATGCTAGCTTCCTGGTAGGTGGGTCTCTGTTGATTACATGAAGGGAGAGGCAGCAGTGAGGTCAGCATGATGCAAACACCGTGTCAGAGCCAATCTGGTGCTCCTGCTGCTGTGTTTGCACCACCTCAACCTCCCTCCCAGTAAGTAACAGTATCTGCCATCAAGTTACTGTAGTGGCTCTGCCCCACCTGGTGAGCTGCTTCTGAATTTATGATTAGAAGATGCCCCCCCCACACACCTGATGAGTTAATATTTTTATTGATTTACTATGAAAATAAAAATAGCTGACCTTGAGCTAGGGAAGAATGATGTGAATGTGGAAACAGTCATCTGCAAAGTCATTCCCTGGTAGATGTGGACCTGTGTACAAAAATGGCAGTGCATGCATAGTTCCTGGGGATCATTGTGTGCAGCAATGGGGATTCAGTAATGGATTTTCAACTGGTTAGCACTGCCACCTTTGACAGTACCGATTAGTTATTTAGGTGATCATGTCTGTGAGGAGGGGGTAGAATTTCAATTCCGTTTGCATTTTAATAAGAAGCTGCCTAATTCACACTTATATAACCAATATTTGAACTGAATCACGATTAGCCTTTGAAATTTCACTTCTCTGAATTTTTTTTTTTTTTTATAAATTTTTTTATTGCGTTTCTTTCCATAATTTTATAGGTTTATAAACAAATAAAGTAGTTACAAGAAACAAATTTTCTCTTTTTTAACAACAAAAACAAAATAAAACTTGGACTTCCCCACCCCTTCCGATTCTGCGTTCTTTGCATTAACAATGTCAGCATTTTGTTACCTTATTTCATACCTTGTTGTAACTTTCGAATGTTATGTATCCAAATACAATATATTATATCTCAATTTCAATACCTTTAAAATAAACATAACATATTCAATTTAAATTGTCTCCTTTTCTCTTTTGTCACTAATTTTACCATTTACTTAATCATATTCGCAGAAGCTTAACGTTTCCTAATCATGCACTTTCTTAGGATTCATACAGCTTATAATATTTTTTCAGATAATCTTTAAATTTTCCCCAGTCCTCCTCAATTGTTTCTTTATCCAAATCTCGGATTCTGCCGGTCAGTTCAGCTATCTCCATGTAGTCCATCAACTGCGTCTGCCAGTCCTCCAGCGTGGGCAAATCTTGTGTCTTCCAACTCTTTGCAATGAGTATTCTTGCTGCTGTGCTAGCGTACATAAACAAAGTTCTATCTTTCTTTGACATTTTCTGGTCCACCATGCCCAACAGGAAGGCCTCTGGTTTCTTAGGAAAGGTATACCTAAATACCTTTTTCAATTCATTATAAATCATTTCCCAGAAGGCCTTCACTTTTGGGCAGGTCCACCAGAGATGGAAGAAAGTCCCCTCTGCTTCCTTACACTTCCAACATTTGTTGTCAGACAGGTGATGCGTCTTGGCTAGCCTGACTGGGGTCGTGTACCACCGGTATATCATTTTCATAATGTTTTCCTTCAAGGCACTAGATGCCGTGAATTTCATTCCGGTGTTCCATAACCTTTCCCAGTCTTCAAACATAATATTATGTCCAACATCCTGTGCCCATTTTATCATAGCAGATTTAACTGTCTCATCCTGTGTGTTCCACATAAGCAGCAAGTTATACATTCTAGATAAAATCTTGGTCTTTGGTTCTAACAATTCTGTCTCTAGTTTCGATTTCCCCTCCTGGAAACCAACCTTTTTATCCATTTTAAAAACCTCTTGAATTTGAGCATAATGTAACCAATCTCGCACCTTGTTTTTTAATTTGTCCTGGCTCTGCAACTTCCAACCGTCTCCAATTTTTTCAATTAATTCCCAATATTTCGGCCAATAGGCCTCCATATTGGGTCTTTTTCGAGCTTTGGCCTCCACCGGTGATAGCCACCTCGGTGTTTTACTCTCTAATAAGTCTTTATATTTCATCCAGACTGCAAAAATCGCTTTTCTGACAATATGGCTTTTAAACAATTTGTGAACTTTAACCTTGTCATACCATAGATATGCATGCCAACCAAATGCATTATCAAAACCTTCCAGATCTAGGACGTCGGTGTTTTCTAGCAAAAACCAATCTTTCAGCCAGCAGAAGGCTGCAGCTTCATAGTACAACCTCAAATCCGGCAGGGCAAACCCCCCTCTTTCTTTTGAATCAGTTAATATTTTATACTTTATTCGGGGCTTTTTGCCCTGCCAGACAAACTTAGATATATCCTTCTGCCATTTTCCAAAACATTCCTCTCTGTCCACGATCTGTAGGGTTTGAAACAAGAATAACATTTTCGGCAATACATTCATTTTAATTGCTGCAATCCTTCCCAACAAGGAAAGTTTCAATCTTGACCAAATTTCTAAATCCTTCTTTACTTCCAACCAGCATTTTTCATAATTGTCCTTAAATAAATTCAAATTTTTGGAAGACAAATAGATCCCTAGGTATTTCACTTTCTTTACCACATTTAATTCTGTTTCTCTCTGAAACCCCTCTGTTTCTGTAAGTGTCAAATTCTTGGTCAAAACCTTGGTTTTTTGTTTGTTCAACTTAAACCCCGCCACCTGACCAAACTCAGATATAAGTTCAAGAACTCTTTTTGTACTGGATTCTGGCTCCTGCAATGTCAAAACTAGGTCATCTGCAAAAGCTTTAAGTTTATATTGTTTCACTCCGACCTCTATCCCTTGTACCAGCCGGTCCTCCCTTATCATGTTCAATAGCACCTCCAGGACTGAAATGAATAAAAGAGGGGATAGAGGGCACCCTTGTCGTGTCCCTTTTTCAATTTTGAACTCCTCCGTCACCACATTGTTCACTATTAATTTGGCCTTTTGCTCTGAATAAATTGCTCGTAACCCATTTTCAAACCCCCGCCCCACTCCCATCCCTTCCAAGTTTTTCTTCATGAACATCCAAGATATATTGTCAAATGCTTTCTCCGCATCAACAAAAATTAACACCGCCCTTGTGTTCCTGTTAGTTTGTAAAAGTTCCAAAATATCGATGATGTTTCTGGTATTCTCATATAAATGTCTACCAGGGAGAAAGCCTGCTTGGTCTTTGTGAATTACTTCAATTAAAACTTTTTTAAGTCTACTTGCCAAAATGTCTGCAAATATTTTGTAATCCACATTCAGGAGTGAGATGGGGCGGTAGTTCTTGAGTTGAGTCTTTTCAGATTCTATCTTAGGTATCAATGTGATGAACGCTTCTTTCCACGTTTCTGGTGCCCTCTTCCCATCCATGATCTGGTTGCATACCTCCAACAAGGGTTGTGTTAAATAGTCTTTCAAAGTCTTGTAGTATTTGGAGGTAAGCCCATCCGGGCCTGGAGATTTGCCTAGTTGCATGTTCTGAATGGCACTTTCAATTTCCTGGGTGGTTATTGTAGAGTTCAAGATTGATCTTTTATCTTGAGTTATTTTTGATAGTCCATTTGTCTTTAAAAAATGATCTATCTCTGATTCTTTCTGAGGCCCCTGTACATAAAGTTCTTTAAAATATCTGTGGAAGCACTTCCTAATTTCCTCTGGTTTCTGCACCGTTCTTCCTTCAATCTCTAGATTTGTAACTGTATTCAACTTTTGTCTTTTTTTCAGCTGCCAAGCTAGCAGCTTTCCACATTTATTTGCTGATTCAAAGGATCTTTGCTTCATCTGTTTTATTTTCCATTCAATCTCCTGATTAATCAATTTTGAATATTCTGCTTGATGGAATTTAATTTCTCTCAACAGATCCTTTGACTTTGGTTTAGTTCTCAATTTTTTCTCTCCTTGATGTATTTTCTCCAATATTTTATCTTTCTTTCCATTCCAGAGCTTCTTCTTAATTGTATTCTGTTGTATCAGAAACCCCCTCATGACAGCTTTGCTTGCGTCCCAGATCGTTCTTTTTTCTACTGTAGTATTCAAATTTATCTCAAAATAGTCCTTTAATGTTTTTTGGGCCTTTTTCACAATCTCTTGATCTCTTAAAAGAGTGTCATTCATTCTCCATCTGAAGGAACCGGTTTGAGTAAGTCTGAGATCTAATTTCAGAGCGTTGTGGTCGGAGCATGTTTTTGGGCAGATTTCCACCTTTTTAGTCTTGGGTGCCAGCCCCCTGGAGGTCCAGATTTGGTCGATCCTTGACCAGGACAGGTGGGCCTCAGAGAAGAAAGTTCCTTCTTTACCTAGGGGGTTCTTTGTCCTCCATATATCAATCAAATCCAGATTGTCAGTCATTTCAAAAAAAGTTTTAGGCAGTCTGCCGTCTGATGTTAGATTTTGGTTATAAGACTTATCCATATGTGTAGACACCACTCCATTCATGTCTCCCATCATTATGATGTTAGCATAGTCCAGATAGTCCAGCAGCGTCTCATGCAGCTTCTTGAAAAATTCTGATTTCCCGTCGTTTGGAGCATAAATTCCTAGTATCAATATTTTTTCTCCTTGGGTCTGGATTTCAATTGCCAGAATTCTTCCATATTCATCTTTGAATAAAAATTTAGGTATCAGGCTCTCCTTAGCATAAATCACCACTCCTCTTTTCTTTACCTTGTCTGAGGAAATAAACTCTTGGCCTAGTCTTTTGTTGACCAAAACTTTCCTATGGAGCCTGGTCACATGGGTTTCTTGTAAACAAATAATATCCAATTGTTCTTTCTTCAATATATGAAACAGTTTCCTTCTTTTCTCCGGGGAATTTCCGCCATTTATATTCCAACTGAGTAGCTGCAGAGACATCCTGAACTATTCTGTTACACCTAGAGCGGTGTATCTTCTTTTTCCTCTAATTCCGAGGGTTTAGGCGTCCCTCCGCCTGCTGGCAGAGTGGGTCCTGGTTTAAGTATAGGCCAAAGGGCTGCTGCTTCTTTTTGGAGATCTTCTCCGTGGTCGTGCTGGAACTTTTGTAGATCCTCTGGTAATCTTATTTTAACCTTCTTCTGTTTGTAAGTAAATGATAGTCCTTGTGGGAACTCCCACCTATAAGGGATTGAGTTAAGTCTCAACAACTTAGCCAATTCTGAATAGGTGGCTCTCAGATCCAATAGCTGTTTAGGAATATCTCGGTAGATTTCCACCCTTTTCTCTTGTATCTCAATTGAGTTTTTGAAGTGTAGGCCTAATATTTTGTCTCTCTCCTCTCTTGATCTCAAAGCTATTAGACAGTCTCTAGATCTATCTTTTCTTACCAATCTTCCCAGTCGAAAAGCCGATACTATTTTAAAATCACTTTCTTCTTTTAAGCCCCAGAACTTTGAAAATTCTGTTGTCAAAAATCCAATCAAATCTTCTTGTTCGATTTCTGGGACCGCCCTAAGCCTAAGATTAGTCTCCCGGTTTTTCAGTTCCACCAAAGAGAGATAGGTTTGTTGGTCCCCTATCTGTTTATGCAGAGGCTTGACTTCTGCTTTAACTTCCTCAACCTCTTTTTTAGCTGATGTTGCAATTTCAACGGCTTCCCCTGCCAATTTACGGTTCTCTTCCGTTGCTCCTTGCAATTTTTCAATTGCTTGGGTGTGTTGGGAAACCTGATCTGTCAATTTCTGGATCGAGGATGTAGCTTGGTCAATTTTTGTTGATTGGTTATCAATTTTTTGATTTAATGTTGACAATTGTTCCAAAACTTGTTTCAGTGCTGCCTCTGCTCCTCCTGATGCCATATCTTCCTCTTCAGATTTTTCAGGCTTTTCACTTTCTACTTTTTGTGTTGCAAGCACAGCAGGCACTGATAGTCTACGTCCCTGAGTTAAAGTTGTTTGCAAGAGCTGTGCCTGCTTTTTTGCTTTTTCTTTTTCCTTAGCTTCCTTAGCTTTGGCTGCTCTTGTCTTTCCTGTACCACTCATCAGTCAATGTTCAAGGTCAGATGTTGTAATCCCATGGGAAAGACAAGTCCAAATTTATAAACAGTCTGGAGAAAGAAAGTAAGCAAAAAAACTTTTCCCAGGCCTTTGTTATCCAATGTCCTCTAGGGGGAGTGCCACCAAAAGTTAGTAAGAAGAAGGTAACTTTTCCGCCATTAAAGTTTCCGTTTTCAAAAACAATTTTAAAAGCAAGTTAGTTCCAAAACACTAAGAAAAAAGTCCTGCAGAGCACTTTAAAACGTTTAACAATGTTCCAACAAGGTGCCTGCAATTATATCCACTCAAACTAAGTAAGCCCAAAAGTTGCACTTCAGTTACAAAAGTATCTGGAAGTTTGTAACAGTTCCGCAGTCAAGCAACTTCACCCGGCCACCCGAAGATTTGGGGTTAGAGTCTTCCCTCGCCCCATGGGGGACCGCTCCAAGTCCAATTTAAACTGTATTTTTTCTTCCTTTAAGAATAGAATTTCAAGTGTGCACGAAAGTCCCACTTTAAAGCCTTAAAGCTTCCCTGTTCACAGCGCTTTCCGCTCTTTAAACAGTCTGCTTTGATCTTATAAGCAGTGCCGGAAGACGGACTTCCTCTTTCTCGTCTCCCGGTTTCAGCCAAATTTCTTCAAGTTATTGTAACAAATCTTAAGTCCTTACTCACGGGTTTGCTGTTTCAGAGTAGTATTTTTTGGAAGAAAGGTCAGCGCTCATCCGTGACAGCCGCGCGGCTTCGCCTCCGCAGAAAGAGCGATGAACTCACAGCACCGCTCCCCCTCCTTCACTCCGGAGCCCCTTACGGGGTCCCTTCCGCGAATTTGGGGTCGCTCCAGGTGCCCGCCGAGTCCCACGGCCACGGACTCTCTCTGTCCGTGGTTTTTCTTGATGGGTTGCCGCTGCGCCGTAGCGAAACAACCCTTTTCTGCGGTGCCCCTCTTCAGAGCTCGAAGAGGTCCGCCATCACGGTTTCGCGCCGCCTCCGGAAGTCCACTTCTCTGAATTTTGCAGTGCAGGTCTTCAACCAAATAATGTCTATGAAAGTGCCTTGTTTTAAGGAGAATGCACATAAAAATGCATTATATTTGAGGAATTGACTTGCAAAAGTGCTTCTGGTTGCAGCTTGCCTGAGGTTTCTGGGGCCCTCAATAGTAGTGGTCTTTCCACCTCTGGTAATTATTAAATTTAGAATAAAGATGATCCTATTCCAAAGCAAGTCATATCAAGGAATGCAAGTCCCGACATAGCTGTTCTTACACTGGTCTGGTAATGTCTGAAGGAAGCAGATTAAGAGGGTGGATATGGTCACTTCCCAGACCAGAATCACCAAGAACAGATTCCCCAATTCCAGGAGAAATAGGAGTTAAATTCACTCCACTATTGCTTCTCTTTTAACAGCAAGTAGCTTGTGTCTTTTGGTAATACTTTGCTTTAAATCTATGGTGTGTAAGGGTTTGTTTATATTAAAACCCGTATCGGTCTTTGGATATTAGAAGTTCTAATCTGTGCAATTGTGTACAGAAATATTCTTCAAATGAATTCATTATTTACTATAATGGAAAACGTAGCTCCCATATGGTGTCTGCAGAAGTCTACTTTTGAATGCTAATGAGTAAACTGCATGCACTGAACATGTAAGTAAAAAGGTGCACTGGCCAGCTTTCCCCACTAGGTTGTACAAACAGTCTATGAAATTTGCAAGTAGTAATGTTAGCTTTATATGCTTTCCGCATACATTACAGTGCACTATGCTATGCTGAATTAATCATTATTCTATAAAGGAAGCAAACAGATGGAGAGAGTGCTGAGTATCTGGCACAGGAAATGCTTAAACAAACTTTAGAAATCTTCACATTAGGCCTTTAGGATGTGGTAAAGTGAAATGAGTGCTGCAACCCCAGAGCCGTTCGTGACTGGACTAAACTGTCAGGGGTCCCTTTACCTTTACCTTTTTAAAGCATATATATCTGATAGTATGCACCATGTAAATATCACCTTGAATTTCCAAGTCCTCTGAAATGAAGCTGAATTTCTATTAGAATAGTATTATAAGGGAGGCAACCCTGAAGTCCAATAGTGTATTGCTACCCCATTGAGTAAACTCCATTAATTTAGGTGGAGCTTACTCCTAGGTAAATGTTTGTATGATTTCAGCCTTAATCACATAATGAAAGAAATGAGGATATAACGCCTACTGCAGTTTTCTACATTTTGGCCCCCTAAAAGGGAGTGGGAGACTAATGGGAAGGCAAGGCTGGGAATTGCAAGCATAGTGGTTTTTGAAAGTGACCAATTTGAGGATCTAATTTTTAAATGAGTAGTTCTTCAGACCTTTTGAAAATAAGTCCAGTAAGGGGTTATACCTGACCCCTTTATTTCATGTTAATGCCATTGAGTTCTGTAACAAGCTTTTGTTACCATCCCTTAGCATGGAGCTACTATGTCCTTCAAAGAGTGTTCACTTGAACCTGGTTAGGGTCATGGGTGATTCTATTCATATCCAGACCTGGTTCATGGCTCTTGAGGAAAATTGCGGGAGCTGCAAGCAGTGTCAAGATTTGAGCTGGCATCTGAAGTGCAGCAGGCAGATAGTGGGTTTCTGATAACTTTCAGGCCTTTTCAGAGGCTTCATACTGCCTGCCAATCATGGCGGATGGTGGTGGCTGATGTTGCACTTTTAATGTCTACACAGCTAGCTCATCAGACAAGATGCTGTCACTGGTAATACTGAATTTCTTACTGGAGAGATAATAATATTCATAGTACCAAAAGCCTGCTCATATTCTGACATCAATATGATCAAAGGAAGATATTCACATCAGCTAAAAGTGACTTAGGTATTTCTTACAGTGAGCAGTTGCCATATATTCTCAAAAGCATTTCACTAATGTGTCCAACCTAGACATTTTAATATTTTAGGTAATCTGCGGACCTGCTTATCTTCAAAATATAGGTTGCTTTTCCAATTAGTTGCATAAAAAGAACAACAACAACAACCCCTCCATGTTTTGGCACCTTCTGTTTTGACTCTTCTCATTTTCTTTTCTGGAAGAAATGTGGAACTTTCTTGTAGTAAGCATACAGGTTTTAGTACTGTAAGTTAATTTCTCCCCTCAAACATTGCCCACTGTTCTGGAAAGTTTTGTCATGCTTCAGAAATAGAACTGGTCCCCCACACATTTCAATGTCTTGCTTCTTGGTGAAGAGTGCACCAAAACCCCCTTGCCATGAGACTTTGATAGCCAAAGAGTGACCAGGAGTAAAACAACAGAAGGGAAAGAAATTATCATGGGTGGGTGCAGACTTTCTTTTTATGCATTTACTTTATTTTAGAGTTGGCTGTGAAGTGCTTGTGAGTGTCCTTTCTTCCATTCTACAAATCCTTGATTATTAAACCACTCTGGGAATTGTAACTTTGAGAGGGGACTAGAGGGTCTCCGAACAATGCTCAGTTCCTATAATCTTGAGAGGAAGGCATGGCTGAATAAAGGGGTGTGATGATAAGTACTTTAAATGTATGGTGTGAACGTGGCCTCAGTCTGTTCAGTGGACAGAGGATGCTCAGTAACTATTGGAGAGGAAACGGAAAATGAGGAACAGAATGGACTTTGATGCAGGAGGTCCCCATGGCTGGCTGGCTTGAGCAGTGGACAGGAGTCCTCCATGATGCAACATTTTGTTGCCAGCCAAACTTGTAAAAAACACGCTAAGCATTGCTCAGTGGTAAAGCCATTGGTATGGTGGTATAATCTTACTTCCATTCATTGAAGCATTTGAAGCTAAATGAGTTGAAGGTAAATGTGAAAGTTCTGTCCAATAAAAACCATCCTTACATATTCCTCTCCTCTCTATTTGGTGTCTGCTTTATGCTAATTTAAACAATCTAAAGGAAGCCTTACACAGGATTTTAATAGAAAATTTCAGACTTGTTCCTCATATTAACTATTATTTCAGCTTTATAAGCTTGTGAAACAGACAAAGAAGGCATAAGCTATGTGCGGGACTTCATTAGAACAAAACTGAAAAATACATACCCTTAGATGCCAGGGTGGTTGCTTAATCCCCCTTTTAAAGCTGCTTTTTATTATTTCAGGTGGTGATTTAGTTTCAGAGTGTATTATGAGAAATAAAACTGTAGCAAGAGAATCCTAACTAGGTTTGTAAAAAGACCAAAGGCTCTGATATTTCCATATAATGCTTTGCTCTAAAACCTAATTTAGATAAAAGCAGACTGAATCCTTATTTGGCAAAAGAAGAAAAAGAAGAGGCAGCAATAAGTAGGAATGCAATGAAATGCCAATATCAAAGGAAAATGAGAACCGTATACTTTTAAAAATAGATTTTATAGCAAGGTTAGAGACAAGGTTAGAATTTAGAATACAGGCTTGTCAAGATCTTAGTACATTTGTGGGTAGATGAGCTTGCCTCCTGATCAAAATGAATAAACGTGCAGGCTTTAGTAGAACAATGTGCATAATTAACTACTGTAACTGTATTCACAAATACATATTAGCAAAACAGAGCCAACCATGTTCCTTCTTGCAAAAAGTGAGAATCTCTCATTGTGTGCAGTGGCTGGAGAATCCCGTCTATAAACATGCAATACTAACCATCCTCATGGAGCTTCGGGTACAATCTGAAGTCCAGCCCACATCTTGCTTTCCTGCAAGGAGCAATGCTGTGAGCACAAATAATGCTGCTTTGGATTTGTGTACCATTTCTTCTAGGGACACTGGCATTGCCTTAGATTACATTACCAGTGCTTCCCAGTGTTTCTAGTTCTCAGGACCTCTGGTGGAAGCTTCTGTGCAAGGCCATCCCTACAGCTGGTTATGTTTGGGGAAGGGAAGAGGGCAAGCACTTACCGTGTGAAGCAGGTTTGGCTAACCTTTCATTTGGTCCAAGGACTGCAATGACCCATGGGCAGGCCTCTAGGCAGTAAAAGTGGATGAGGCTAAAGCATAAAATGGGTGGTACATTTAACAACAACAACACGTATTGGGGGTTGGGGTCAGAAAAACCTTTTGCTGTCACACAGAATCAGGAGACGCATTAGAGTCGTAAGTAAAAAGTTTTTAATAAGTGTTTAGATAGATAGATAGATAGACAGACAGACAGACGGATAGATATAGAGCCACAGAAAACCTTGGGCATCATAGTGACATACCCATGAGGACAGTCATTATTTTATTTTTTTTAAATGGACAAATCTGGGTGCATATGGGGGACAATTTGGGGGGCAACCGCAGAGAGGAGAGTCAAATTTTATTTTTTATAAATAAAAAAACTTACAAATTTGGGGAGGGCTTGGAGGAACACATAAAACTACTGGCCATTGCTCAGCCACTCTTTGTGTACAAGCTTTAGAGAGATCTTTTTTGCTCTGGCCTTTGACACCTGAGACAAAGTTTTTAGGACCTACCCTATTCTCTTCATTGTAATCTGTTTTAACTGTTTCAGTACTGTAGTTTTAAATTGGTGTGACCTTCTTTGCATCTCCTGATGAAAGGTGACAAAGAAATCGAATAAGAATATATTCTTTTTCATATAAACCATGTCAATTTGGAATGCATCTGGTTATTTATCGGGGGGTGGGGGTGGGGATGGAGACATTCTCCAAATCAATCTGATGATAAAGAGCCAGTTTTAAATGGGGTATGTTTTTTATTCTTGTAAGACAGTTTGATTTTATATTGATAAAGAAAAGCATATTATACATTTCCAAATAAATATAATCTTACTCTTTCCTTCCTGGCATTTATATCCCACCTTTCTTCCAAGGGGTTTGTTGTTCCTCCCTATTCTATCCTTATAACGACCCTGTGAGGTGGGTCGATCCAAGAGACAGTTACTGGCCCAAGATTGCCCTACTTGAACTTCATGGCTAAGTGTAGACTTGAACCTGTGTTTTCCTGTCCTAGTCAAGCCTTCTATCCACCACACAGCACTAGCTCTCAGTGTGACCAACAGAGTCCAACATTGCACTTCTGCAGCTCTTGGCTGTACAGTATGTACAATGCTTGCAGTACCCTTACTTGATTGAGCATCTGTGGTAGACGTTGAATTATAATAAGGGATGTGGAATGGCATAATTTGTTCTCCGTGAACATAGTTTCTTGTCTCTTGACTCCTGATGTTTAATGCAGCGGGCTTCCTTAGCGAGGATAGCTTGCTATTATATCACAAATTTATAAAGCAGAACTTGAGGACTGTGTCACCATCAGCTTCTGGTAAGCCTTGCTGCTGCAGTTGAGCTTCTTGTTTATTAGTTGTTTTATTAATCACAAAGCTATAAGACAATTGTGATAATTTGTGTGCGCCACCAAATGCATTTGAAATACAGGACTGCAAACAAGCCGCCTCTCGAGAAAGAGATGTTGATTATTTATTATTCATGACACATAAAACTACAGAGTATTAGGACAATAAAGACCCACTTTATGGGAAGAAATAAATACCAGTGGTGTAAATTCTTCAGTATGAAAGGACTGATCTCATAAATGCAGATTTGTGGAATGTTTACAGCTTCCACAGTAGACAACATTTATTCAGTTCACTTATCCTCTCAGGGTGATCTAATAGCCATTCAAATCAGCTGCAGCAACAGCAGTCTTGCTACAGGTCTTTTTGGACTTCACATTATACCCTGGATATATTTGTTGTCACCAGTGGAAACCCAAGACTGTTTAAGGACAGAGGCTGTTCAGATGTAAGTAACAAGACTATAGTACTATGAATACTGTTAAAAGCATAATCTTATTTTTCTCTCCTTGGCCATCAAATGGTGAGGTACAACTCTTGGTTGAGGGCACAAATGGATGAGGTTTGTGTGCACAAAATCCCAGAGAGAGGATCCAGAAACAGGTGGAGTCTTTCCTGTCACGACAGTCAATAACTGGGTAGTTGCTGGCAGCAGATTACAACCTGATACCTATTGGATACTGAAGTTTATTTAGAATCCTGTTATGCCAACCTAATTTGGGAAGGCGGAACTCAAAAGTGAATGCATACCCACATGAGCTAACTGCCTTAGTTTGTCATCCTCAAAAATATGACACCCTTTTGAAGGTTCACCATCTGTCCTATGCTAGTTGAATGGTGGAAAACGGGTAATTTCTGATGTGGTCTCTCTATAGCCTTATGCTGGAGAAGATAGGCACCAGGCAACAACCATCCAAATCATTTTTTACTGTAGGTATAAAAGTTCCTGTTTGGAAACTTGAAGAACTGCTGCCAGTCTGTGTAGACACTACTGAGCCAAATGGACCAGTGTTCTGATTTGGTACATGGCGGCTTCTGATGTTCATAAACAGGCAACTGAGCTTCCAGGGTAATCACATTCAGAAGTCCTCCTGGTAGCACTATAAGCATATCTTTAGCTTTACATGTGTGTGGAACCTCATATAGCATACTTGTGGAGCCTCCTGCAGCCATGCAGAATCATATAAATGCATGCACCAGTAACAACTGATGATGTGCCACCACCATCCAGACGAAACTGGGCAATGCATACCCTTCCTCTGCCTTCTTTGCTCCTCAGCTGCTCTCCCATAGAGGTGTCCAGGCATTGCCAGCGATGCTTTATAGCGTTGGCTGTTACCAAAGAGATTATAGCTACTGTTAAGTTAAACAATTTAGGTTGCTCTTGTGACAACCGAGACAGTTTCCTGCTATGCTCCAGTTGCAGTGGAATTTACTGATAAAACTTTCAGCTAAGCTCCATTATCACTTTTAATGCCATCCGGATGGCACTGTGAGTTTATTTACACATTATGAATGAGCTAAGGCAAGCACTTTTTCCGGATCTGATGAGCTGTTGGTCTTACTTGAAAGCACAGCTGTTGAAGTGGAAGCCTACTTGCACATTGGTATCTCAGAGGAATATGTTCTTTAATTTAACAGTGAAATGGCTTAATAAACTGGCAATGATTGAAATCTAATTGAATTTGGTCAATTAGAAAAAAATTCAGTGGATGTGATGAAAAAAGAAAGGATTGTATTAAATATAGCATAGGAAAATTACGCTTTCATTAGCGATTGTAAATTAGACCTCAAAGAACACTTTAGTTACCACTGTTACACAAAACAAGAGAGTGAGATAAAGCTAAATTACACATATTAGCCATACTAAAAGAGTCGCACAAGGATATATGACCCTGTGGCAAAAGGAGGGTAGAAGTCAATAGGCAGAAATTGCTGGCAGCTAAAATAATTTCTATTAGTATCTTCTCTCTGTACTTTGCAGAAAATTCCAATAAAATTTACGTTGGTGAAAATGTACAGGGCAATTTTTTAAACAAAATTTGTTGTAACATAGTTATATTCCAATATAAAATTAGTTAATATTATTTATATTCACAGAACAATTCCCCACCTTTTCTTTTTTAAACAAGCAATGTTTTCCCCCTGGAATAGTTTCCCCTCCCCCACTTGAGTACTTTCTCTGTTAATGGGAAATTTTCCACCTTTGATTTTCATTTGCTTAAAATGCTCTAAATAACTTTGACTAATTGGTAACCATTATATTATTGTATTGCTAATTTTACGGGGGTTGTGGTGAATTCAGATAGTAGACTATAGGCTTCCTTCTCCTTCTCACCTCCCTGCAAAATTAACACTGATCATAACATGAATGCACTAATTAGATATTGTTGTGAGATATATAATGAAAATTACATTTGATTTCTTGATGTGGTTAGCAAATTAGAGTCATGTTGAGTGAAATGTGCTTCATATTTAGTGGCATAATATATTATCTAGGCAGTCCACTGATGATACCCCTCGGATTTTTTTTATAGTTTTGCTAGTAATATTTGCATTTGAACAAACAGTCATCTGCACAGAGTATAAGCTTCTAAAGACCTTCACTAAAACACAAAGAATAGCAAGGACGAAGCATATTTTTTTATGCCTACTGTGTTTGAAAACGAGCATTCTGGCCCAGTTCTGCACATGAAAGCAGGTTTGTGCAGATCAACCACCTAGTGAACAGGATATCTGCACAAACAAAAGGGTGCTGTACTGGAGTAAAACTGTGCCCAGTATTTGAAGCCACAATCATAGCAGAGGAAGGGCAATGCTTTCAACCCAAGGACCACATCCCCTTCTGGGCATCCTTCCAGGGATGGGTAGGAAGTAGGTGGAGCAATAGATTTTGCCTTTGTGCAGTAGTCTAGTCTCTATGTACCCACACATTCCTCTCTGTCCTCCACCCTGCCAAGCAAGAAGCATGATCAGAGTTCAAGGGCACATTTCAGCCAGGCAAAAACATTCCAAGAGGGTGTAAAGTAGGACTGGTAAGGGGTGTGACCTAAGGAGAAGGAATGTGACTGAAGAGGAGATATGGCTTGGGGTAAGTTCTAAGGGTCAAACAAAGAGGTCTGGAGGGCTGCATTTGGCCCCTGACTACAGGATTGCCATATGTCCTCTTTTTCCATCACACGTCCTCTTTTTCATGGGTAGAGTCCTCATAGTGATCCATAGTTAAAAGTAGAAGTTGGCAAATGTGTCCTCTTTTTCCCCTCTTCAAAATATGGCAACCCTGCCCCTGGGGCTTAAGTACCTTATCCCTGCAGCGTTAGTGGGGTGTGTGGCCTGGGGAAAGTTATGCAAGCTAGATAGAGGGGCCTGGAGGGGCATGCTTGGCCCCGAGGCCTGAGGTCCAGATCCACTGATCCATGCTGCTCTTGCTGTTTGGGAGTAAGGATGAAATCTGGGCATTATTTCCCTCTTTCTGCATCAACAGGTAACCAGCAGTGGCAAGGCTGACAGGGTGAGTCATCTGTTGCACATAGGGATCTGTAGATCAGGACCATAAAATGTTGCCCAAGCAGATATTTTATTAGAAAATGTATCTATTGGTGGTTTCCCCTTAGCAAAGTGTTTCCCTTTGCACAAGTTTGTACTCATAGTTGGACCTGGAAACTCTCTGCCTATTTGGACTTCTCCATCCCTGTCCTTTGTCCATACAAACTTCATTACCAGTGAAGTTTATTTTCCTTTTTTTTTTTTTGTAGAACATTTCTAAAAGTGGGGAAATTCAATGGTTTGCTACCTGTATAGTTTAACTCTTAAGGCTGCAACTCTAAGGCTGCTAGAACACAAGCCCCATTTAACACAGTACAGCTTGCTTCTGATAGAACAGGATCTAGCACCTATCATTTTTCTGTCCCTGTCTTAGTTGGAAGATAGTTAGCACTTTGGCTTGTACCTATTGTTCATTCTCTGATACCATGATAACAAAGCAGCAAGCAGCTGATTCTTTGTGATACAGAGTTCATGTGATACAGTGATACAAGTGCCATGTGATACACTTCCATGTTAACCTCTTCAAAGATTTCCAGGGGTGTTCAGATGAGAATACACTTTTTGATAAAATGCTAATTTTTGTTTTGGCTCCATCCAATAAAGAAGGCATCCCATTCCATGGGCATTTGAGCCATCTCTGGAGGGGTACTCCAGCTGTCCACACTGGTAAAGGCAACTGCTGCTTCTGCACCTTGCAAGTAATTGCCTAGTGTGCCCTGTGGTTGTTTAGCTCTTAAAGCTTGGTGAGATGTGGGTATGGAGCAGTGTGAGAAGAAATTGCCACAGTATCAGGAAGAACAGAAAAGAAAGAATGCAGAGAGGCTCAAGGTAGGTACTGAATCTCAGATAATTTACAAATGGAGATGAATCCCCTTTAAGCCTCCCAAGTCAATTTGTAAATGTGCAGTGCTGTAACTCTACATCTTTTTAGTTTTCAAAAAGAATAAAGTGATCCGTAGCACCTTAAAGACTAACACATTCATCATGACACATGCTTTTGTGGGCTTGAATCTTACTAACCCTCTCCACCTTGAATAGTTTATGTTTTAGCAGGGTGGTTTGATTTTAAATCAGGGCAATTTAATTTTGTTTCCATTAGTATGGCTGTTGATTAAAAAAAAACCTCCAGTAATTTTTCTCATTTTATGTTTAATATATTTTCTGAAGAAGCAGGCATATTAATTGCCTGCTGTAACACTTACATCACATCGGTTTGTACTTTGAAAGAGTCTTTCTACAACTGCATACAATAATTCAGAACTTTGGCCATGCAGCACACAAACACATGCCCTTTGAAGTGCTGAGTTATCTGCTTAGAGCAGTACTTTTCCTGCCAAGGACCTCTTGCCCATTTAATTGCAAATAGATATTTCCTTGCAATAAACAGTCACAGAAGTGTCATGGGTGCATACTAGATATGCTCAGGGTGTCAGTGAGTCTCGACAAGTCTCGACAAGACTTTGTATAAACTGAGCATGTACTCTGAAAACATTTCTTAGAATCCTTTGCAACGTGTAAGTGCTCTGTGACAAAGCTTTTATAAAACCTATGTATGTCTTTTAACAGAGTGCATTATCTGCTTAGAGCAATTGTTTTAATATCTTTGGAAGCGGGGGGGCTTCCTACATTGATTTGTCTGTCAAGGAATTCTTTGCACATTTGACAGGGAACCTTTACTGCACATTGCAAGGAGTTCTTAGAAATCTGTCCATTGCCAGGTTGCAAAAGACCCTGTGCTCATTATTACTGAGCCCCATTGTTTTCTCACATGAACCAAGACTATGGACTCAGCTATACAGCTGCAAATAAAACTTTTTAAGTGTGTTGTAAATGTGACAGTAGATGGCGACAGTGAGCTATGGCAAATTCAATATATTTTTCAAAATGTTTTTTTAAAAAAGCATTTTCACACTGTTTTTTATATGTGTGTAGATTCCACCTAGGGCTAGAATAAATCCCCTGGCTGTTCACTACCAGGGAGTGATGTGTTGTTGTTGTTTAGTCGTTCGGTCGTGTCCGACTCTTCGTGACCCCATGGACCAGAGCACGCCAGGCACTCCTGTCTTCCACTGCCACCCGCAGTTTGGTCAGATGGAAAGGTATATTTCAAGCAAACTTGTCTTGCCTTACTGAACTTGTCATTGAGGACACTTTAGTAAACGTACAGAGATGGGAGCAAATGTGACATGAATTCATGTCTAATTGGCTGTTTACATACAATCTGAGACACACACGGAACTAGTTTCCGTGTATTTCCAATGTGACTTTAGCATGTTCATATGAAAATCATATTTCATTTCATACTAGGTTACTTTTTTAATGTTGCCCTTAATATGTGTGTAAATATATCTCTGCCCATCTTGCCTTTTAT
The DNA here is from genome assembly GCF_965153285.1 of Podarcis tiliguerta. NCBI lineage: Eukaryota > Metazoa > Chordata > Lepidosauria > Squamata > Lacertidae > Podarcis > Podarcis tiliguerta. The sequence continues at coordinate 42,377,348 of NC_139534.1, forward strand.
GATGTGATCTTTCCTATTCATCTCTTCTGTGCTTTCCCTACATCTGCTTGGGCTGGCATGTGCGTTATAATTCATAGGCTGAGTCGGATCATTGGTCCATCTAGCTCAGTATTGTCTACACTGACTGGCAGCAGCTCTCCAGAGTTTCAGACAAAGAATTCTGCCTGTCCTATCTGGAGATGCTGGAGAGTGAACCTGGGCCCTTCTGTGTGCAAAGCAGATGCAGGTATTTTTTCTTAGGATCGACATAACCAGCACCAGAACAATGTGCTGTTATGTTCCACAAGACCATCTGGAACTGAAAAGTTTCGGTTGGGAGGGGGTTGACCATAATTGTAATGTTTCTCTCCTGCTCTTATAAATGTGTGTTCATGAGAGAGAGAAAATGTTTCTTCGTTCACTTATTCTAGCATTACAATTAGTTAAATAAGCAGAAGTTCACTTTTCAGTCCACAGTAAATGCTGTTGAACATTTTTATAGGCTTTCTTGACCGCGGCCAAAGTCTATTTTAAAGTTATTAAAATCTTCTAATGAGGCACCTTTCCAAGCACACCAAGAAAAGTACAACATTCTTTGATGCAGCATAATAATTCAATGAAATTAAGCAAGTAAGTGGTCAATGAAGCAAATGATTAAAAAGAGGAATGAAAAATGAATATTAAAACAGGTAAAATTGTATTTTCTACAACTGTGGCTTTGGAATTCATAATTACCATCTGCTGGACAAAAACATTAAAAATGACCTTTTGAAAATGCATAGGAGGGGCTTGTAATGGTCCTTCCACCTCTACCAGATTCTTTAAGCCTCTTGCTATATATCCTACCATGGATCATGGGAAATAAGATATCACAGCTGATTATTGTGAAATAATTCTGGATTCTGTTCTTGTACAAAATGAAGTCTCCCTTAATCCCCCCAATAATAAATAAAACAAATGAATGAGCACATGGTGAGATTCCCATGCCTGCAAGGAGCAGATAAGTAATCATGCAACCCTATGCATATCTACCTGAAAGTTGGTCCCATTGAATTCAATGAGCTTACTTCTAGGTAAGTGAGTGTAGAATATGGCTTATTTTAATAAGCCAAGGGCCAGGAGGAAACTGTTCCTGGAACCAGCTAAGTTGATTTCAGGAATGCCAATGACTGGGAGAAACAGGAATTAATTGAAACCACATCTGGGCTGGCTAAATGCTGCGTTCCTAAGCATACTTTCTAGGATGCAATGGGAATAGCTTCTAAGTAAAGAGGATGCTATGCAGCAGGGCTGGCGCTATGGGGTTGTTGTGGAGAATAGTGCTATTTTGCAGGGTTGAATAGAATTGTCATTTTAATTCCAAGTCCAAATAATCGTGGAAGAACAAGGATTGAGCCGTGCTGAACAACCCTAATATGATATTACCTAATATGGTAATAATGGCAATGTGCACATGCTGTAAGGTATGAAGAATTTGATTTAAATATATTTGGGCATCATTCATACCACTAGATTGGAATCACCTGGGTGACTGCTCCACTGATCATCCTCTCTTAGTATGGCAGACCTGGATCACAGAAACAATTGTACAGCTCTAAAAAGGTATCCTGTAAAGCTAGTGGAGATCCATTGGGCCTTTTGAAATGTTCCAATAAACTTGAGCTGGATGCTTCTTATGAATGTTTCCATATGTTTGAGAAAATACCTTCAGTGTCAAGTGCTTGTGAAAATCATTTTTACGTGAGGGAAAAACTGAATTTTGCAGCTTCAGCCTATGCTCAGCTATAAATTCCTGTCCCTGACATTCATACTTCTCTTGTGCTTTAGGGTTTCTTTTTCTCTTCAGACACCTGTCAGGACAATTTAAGTATCATATTAATAATTTGGACTGCCAGCTCATAATTCCACTAACTCATAAGATTATCCAGAGAAAGCAATATAATTTAGGTGTATACATAACCAGTTCATCGGTCAGTCAGGGTTGAAGTTGAATTCTGTGCTTTCCCAGTGTTTAGATTCTGATTTTTAAGGAACTATATGTTAGAAGCTTGAGCTATGAAAATTCTGAGACATAACTGTGATTTAAATTTGGGCAACAACAAACATTCTGTGAATAACATTTTCTTTTATAGATAGAGTCTTGGAAATTTAGGAGTAGGAAAAAATGTTCATTCTTATTCCATTATATAGGTGCCTACACCACACAAATAGATTGACAGCTACCGCTTTTAAAGAGCTTTGTTGACTGCTTTGGCTAAGGATTTACCTCCTGGAAGTTTAATCTCCTGGTCAATTCTGATTTATTCATTCTTCAGTAGAGGCTTTCCTGCTAATAACAAGGCTATCTCTTGGTGCTTTTCCCTATCACTAAAACCAAGTGTATTAAGTATCAGGAATTCACAGTACATATAAGAAATATTGCTATAAATAATGAAGACAAGAGGCCTCCAACCCTGAGTTTCTGAAACTTTTTCTAAAAAATTCCTTCTGCTCAGTAATAAATGCTTCTAGACTGTTACTATTTTGGGGTGAGATTCTATCACTAACCATCAAATTCAGGTTGTGAAATTAAAGTGGATTGGGAAGTCTTGTGCAACAAATCCCCCTTCCCCCCAAAGATCAGACTTTTTGTGAAAATACAGTGGAAGTGTGAGCGAAACACTCACTTTGATGCATTGCCATCTAACCTCTCTGCAACGAAACCAGTATGGATGCTCATTAAATAGCCAATGTTGTCTAATCTCCCTGCAAACAAAACAGAGTGACTGCTGAACAACAGAATTATGGCACAGAAGAGGTCACCAAACACCCTCATCAATTTCTTTGGCGTGCAGATACTTGAAGGGGGAAATCTGTCCTTAATGTGCTTGAGAGTCAGTTGTAGTTAGTCCTCTTAAGATCATTTGGTGGTTAGCAGATATTTTTAGTAGTACTGAAGTATCGGGCACAGATCCACTTTCTCCCCATACTCTTCTCCCCCTTCAGAATTGTAGCACAGATACAGACCCTAGATTTAGTATACCTGGCAGAAATGGAGACTGGCTCTGTAACAGTGCTGCTGGGTAAGGGTGCCATGTGGGTGCATGCCCATTGTGGTCAGCATGTTCTCCCTATCTTTAGATTAGCCTGAAGGTAGCTGCTGGGACAAAAGATAAAGCTACTGGTAAATTCTAGCATGTATGCTTTTGTGTGGTATGTGTGGGGAGTCTGATGCAGATACAGCAGCTCTACAGAAAACTCAAAGTGTGTGAGAGCTTTTGACATCTAGAAGCACTTAAACAGAGCAACACTTGGCTGTAATATGAAAAATATTCGAAGCGGCAATGAGTGATGCATACCAAGCATAATTTCAATGACACACACACACCTTATTTAGATAGACAGGGGGCAGATTTAGGCAGACATAGGGACAGGTGACATTTGGCCTTCCCCCTGGCATTCTGGTTTGCACATAACTTGCTGGAAGTAACACTGTTAGGAACAAAACTCAGCTCTCTGTGGCCTTATCACACCTTCACTCTTATAACCTGAGTATCTCTAGACTCTTTTACGTTGAGAATTATAAACTGATAGAACTGGTGCAACTGAACTGGCTCCCTCCATGCAGCCCCTTTATTCCAAAAAGTAGAATCCCCCCCCCCCCATCCCTCATTTTAGATGTGAATGGGACAGCTGCATAAATAAATTCAGCTCACACACAATTCCAGCACGTCTAGTTCGGCATTAGGTTGCAACACCTTAGACAGCATATATGTGAAAGCAAAAGCATTTCTAAATATGTGAAGCAACCTCAGCAGTTCATAAAGCTCACTCTTTCTGTGTATGTGCTCAGATTGATGTAACTCAGTGGAGAAGCTGCAGGAGCTTTTGAAATGCTGCCATCTGCTGTCTCATACTAGCATTACAAGCCTCATAATAACTGAACCAAAATATTATAGAGCTCCGTAATGACTGATCCATATTCTGTTCGGATTTATCATGCTGCTTCTTTGTTTATTTCATGGTGGTATACAAATAAATTTTAAAATGCAAATACAATGTAAAACACACATTACAATCATGCTGTACAATTAGGATGAATAAAAACTGCTTAACCAGCTATAAATACCATAAGGGTGATTCACAGTTAGGTTGTCAACACAGAGAAGGCCCTCTTTTTTGTACAGAAATGCTACAAACAGAACATGGAAGAAGGCCTCTTCTGATTATCACAGGCAGGTTAGTATGGTGCTTTGATTTAGACTAGATAGTGAATACGGAGCCAATGTAGTTCCTTTAGAAATGCCGGAATATGGCCCCATTGAAGTATAATAACCAGATTTCTGGCACCCAAATTTCTTATTTCCAAGAGTCTCAAAACACTGAACACAAAAGTCTCCAACTGGAATATATTGTTGTTGTTGTTGTTGTTGTTGTTGTTGTTGTTGTTGTTATTATTTCCAGTAACTGGGATGCTGCATACACCCATTATTGAATAAGTTATGGCATTTTCAAAGTTTTCGGGCTCTCAGAAATATGAATTATATTGGCTCAAGAAGTGTGAATTGTTGCAGACTGAAGGTCCAAGCATTCAGTATATTTTAGAACACTACTTTCAAAATAGCTGGACTTGATATATTATGCAATACTGGAGCAGGCATTTGGTCTAAAGCTTACAGTTAAAATACAGCATGCTGTATCCATGATATAAATGCTGATTCGTAACTTATCTTCCATGCACCTTCAGAAGTTCAAAGTATCCAGTTATTATAATTAAGTATGATTTTTCTGGTTACCTTTTATATCCCAGCTTGAGGACCCTGATTGAATCTAATTATTTTTCAATTGAAAAGGAGATATTTTGCAGATAGATGCTGTAGATCAGGGCTCATTATTAAGGCAGCTCATTATTTTTAATGAGCAACTTCGTTATATTTGATTCTGGGGAGAACAAGACATAATTTTGTCGATGCAGGAAAGCTTGTTAAATTTCAGTGGCCAGACATGACTAGCAGCCAGAATTTGGCAACACTGATGATTAGGGTCAAAGAAATTACCTTGTAGGATTGTAGGGTATTTTTCTAGATTATAGATAATGGGGAGAAAAAAATCTTTCTTTCGGGCAATTTATCTTTATGGATTCAAATGCACACTCCCCCATTGCTCATTGAACAGTGATATTTCTAATAGTTGTGGCAAGAACTACTTGCAGCTACTTTACTTCAGTTTATCCTGGTCTTCTTCTTAAACTTAACCTCTACATGCCTGTAACCTCTGGTGGTTGCTACAAGTTCATCTAGTCTGCTAAGGCATTTCCAACAGAGTGGGTCTAGATCAGGAAGTGTAGCCTGTTTAGTCTACAGGTGGAAACTGCTGGGTCAAAGACCTTACCAGTTTCCATACTATTGAGTGATGCCATCCTCATGCAATATTAGGCCATTGCAGACCAATATAGTTCAGATCACAACTGAGTTACAAAAGCAAGCCACTGAAACAAAACAAAAAACACCAGGAACTAACTTGCGTGTAAAGTAGATTCCTCAAGAAAGTAATCAGTCCAAAACCACAGGCTACAGGTCACATCACCTTTGATAACATATTATATGGATAAGGAGTTAAGCATGGGAAGGACTGTCTAGAAAACATCTATGCAGGTTGGTAATTCAAAGCTTCTGGATTGATAACAGACCCTGTCAGTTGGGTCATCTTCATTCTGTGAATTGGTCATAATCTGTTCACCCTATTCAGTTCAACCCTGTTGCCTCCACTCCAACCCACTCCATCCAGGGTGGTTATAAATCACAAGGAGAGCCTTGCATTGCTGGTACTTAATTCCAAAGTTGAGAAACCATCACCAAAGGGTTCCCTCTTTTTGGAAGCTTGGTGTACCTCTACTTGGAACAGGAGTTCTCAAAGAGATTTAAAAACACAGGCTGGCAGGCATGGGAAGAGGCACTTCTTCAGGTATTTTGGTTCAATGTGTTTAGGGCTTTAAAGGTAAGCATCAGCTTTAAAGGTGAGTGCCAGCCCTTAAATTGGGCTCAGAAGTGAATAGGCACCCAGTGCAGATCTTTCAAAATAGGTGTAATATGAACAGGTACTGGCTGTACCTGTCAGATCCTACAATACACTGTTTGCTCCAGTGCACTTCTTCAAACCAAAATACACAACCCAATGATTGCTGGAAATCAAATTGCCTAGAAATTTTGTGCAAGTAAACCATAAAAGCAGAAAAGCTTTACATCAAAGAGATTCGTATGAAAAATAGCATCATTATTATTATTACTATTATTTTGTTCTGCAAAGGCACTGATCCCTGGGAGACTTACAAATCTGCAGAATGTTCCCCAGTGCTGAATTTTGTTCTTGGATTTCTGAATTAGCTCACAGACATACAAAATCACATGTAGCTAGATTGCTCTCTAGGGAGCATGCAAAGCTCAGTTTTTCCAAGTTAGGTTTATCATTAATTTAAGAACCAGCCCTGGTCCCTGAAGGGTTTATGAGATGCAGAGTGGGGGAAACTGAGCATTATTCAAATCTGAACATATAAGTTGCTGAAATAGTATAAGTATGTAAGGATATAGCGAAACAGGGTCTGGATGAGGGCAAACTAAGCTTGGTGGGGCAGTGCCCCATTTCCCCCAGTGGACCAGTTTCCATTGTGCAAATAGAGGTAAAGGTATTTCTTGTGTTGCATTCCTTCTCTATATTCCCACTTCCATAAAACAATATAAATCAAGGATGTAGAACTTGTGGTCCACCATCTGTTACTAGATTATCATCCTCATCATCCCTAATCGCTGGCCATGCTGCCTTGGGATGATGGGAGCTGGATCCAACAACATCTTGAAGGCCACAGATTCTCCAGTCCCTGAATGGTCCACTCATAAATGAGTGGTCAGAATTCAGACTCTAAACAGTGATTGGGGAAGTACATACCCTGTGCCTCAAAATAAATGGCACAATGCTAAAAAATAATGCCAAGGCGGTAAAAACTGCTCCTCCCATTCTAACTTGTGCAAAGATTGTGTCTTTTTTTTTCTTTTGTTTGTGGCAAGAGTGAAATGGCTGAAGGAGGGGAACAAGATTGGAGACTGAGCTCCGGGAGGAAACAGAAGAAGAGGCAAGATGGGCACAAACATTTTTGCATACTGTCCTCAAATCCTCCATAATTTTTCAGTTAATCTGTGAAGCCTTTGACACAGCTCCCTCATCCCAATAGCATGCTGCAGTTTTCCCCAACCTGGTGTCCTCCAGATATTCTGGACTACAGCTTCCCATTCGTGGTCAGTAGATGAGGAGGGGGATTTTGCTCACCTGGCTTGCCAGTGTGGAGGTCACTGCCAGTGACTAAGGGGGGAGACACAAGGCAGTGGTTGGGATGGTGCAGTGCAGGTGCAGCAGCAGCAGGGTCAGATTGGTTCCCCTGAATCACCCTTACTGAACCAACTTCCTCACCACTCCTCCCTCTCAGCTGCCATTTGCAACATCTGCATTAGGAAACCAGGTGAGCAGCAACAATCTGCCATGCTGGCTGCTACTATAACTCTAATCAGTCCAGACCAGCATCACTGTCCTGGTTAGAATTAATGGGAGATTCAGTCTGAAAATGTCTGGAGAGCAGCAATTTGTGAAAGGCTGCCATACTGTTGTTGTTGTTGTTTAGTCGTTTAGTCATGTCCAACTCTTTGTGACCCCATGGACCAAAGCACGCCAGGCACTCCTGTCTTCCACTGCCTCCCGCAGTTTGGTCAAACTCATGTTCGTAGCTTCGAGAACACTTTCCAAGCATCTCGTCCTCTGTCATCCCCTTCTCCTTGTGCCCTCCATCTTTCCCAACGTCAGGGTCTTTTCCAGGGAGTCTTCTCTTCTCATGAGGTGGCCAAAGTATTGGAGCCTCAGCTTCAGGATCTTTCCTTACAGTGAGCACTCACTGCTGATTTCCTTCAGAATGGATAGGTTGGATCTTCTTGCAGTGAGCACTCAGGGCTGATTTCCTTCAGAATGGATAGGTTGGATCTTCTTGCAGTCCATGGGACTTTCAAGAGTCTCCTCCAGCACCATAATTCAAAAGCATCAGTTCTTTGGCCATACTGTAACTAAGTCTAAATGCACATAATAGCACACTACTTCCCTTTGTTTCACTACATTGCTCTGTTGGCTCCCTTGAGTCATTTAATCTTAATTGTAAGCCTCTCATTTTTAATAAAGTCCTATACATAGATGCCACTGTATTACTAATTCATTTCCATTTCGCATGATGAAGATTCAATAATATCATTTTTGTGGGAATAATGGACTATTAAGATAGAGACATTTTGGTGGGGGAACTCTTGCTCTCAATAGGGGTCGTGTGCATTTGTTGCTTGAAGAAAATCCACTTTTGAGAAGTCCACTATGTACATTCATTTGCTTAAATGTATAAAGCCACCAGCTTTTTCTTTATTTCTTTGCTGCTCGGAAAGAAAATGGAGTCAATAAAGTTTGTGGACTTGTTTCAGTACTTTAGATGCGCATTTGATTCCAGCTTCTGTATTCCTGTTTTACATTCAATGAACAGCCATTCCTTAGAAGTGAACAAATCACATTAGAATATGTATTCCTAATTATCAATACTTCTACCCTAAAACCTTATGCATTACTCGTGATAAATGGATTACTCATGGTAAATGGAAATGTCATGTATCTTGTCTATAGGATTTGTAAGTAATATGCACCGTGGCTATTATCTGTTTTCTTTTCATGGCTGTGCTCATTATTTTTATTTGCCTTGTTAGTGGCATTTGGATAAATTAAATGGCATATTTAACTCTAAAAGCAATTAACATTCTACTTATAATTTGGTTCAGACAATGTCTTCTATAAATGAAGAATGTCATGTACCCCCTTCCCCTTCTCCACTCTTGGTAGTGGGTATATGCAATGAAAAACCCACATATTGCCGAACCCATTTGCTTTAGTGGTTCAGAGAAATGATCCTTGCGCAATATTTATGGGAAGTGATAAAGGCTTGTTCCTAGACTTGAAATAATAGAAGTCACTTGTGTGAGTTTAAGTACATCAACAATTGCAGTATGGCATTCTGGTTCTCTCATTTTTCCCATCTTAAATTCAGTTCTTCAATTTGAGATTTTTTAAATGAGCAATTCTCATGAAAATTCATCAGAATTTAAGTGCAAATTTCTCCTTAAAACACAGTTTTGACTACTTTCCATTTGCAAGTCGTTCCCCACAACACCATGCATTTTTTTTTTGGTATGTTATCATCATGAATATCTTCTTTCCTATGCACACTTTACCCTAATATATCCATTTTTGTAAACATTGCCTTGCAAATTTTGAAGGATAAATGTGTTTCAGTTCACATATTGTTTCAGAAAGTGCAAAATCATTCAAAATGCATATGGAATCAAACTTCTCGCTCATCCCTGATGGGCACCGTTGGAAACAGGATGCTGTACTAGTCCCTGGTCTCTCCTGATAAACAAGGAGTCTGCTAACTGTCCACAGGAGTCATGTATCTTTTTTGGGGGGGGGGGGTGAGAAGGGAATGCACCATTATTTATTGAGGCACCTACCAGGAACAAAAGGCGCTTGGTAATAAGATTCTGATAAATCAAAATGCTGCGTCTATAGGGTTTCATTGAGTTGCAGATGGTTAACCAGACATATAAATCAAATTACATAGTTCTGTTGGTATTTTTCACAGTTGATCTTTCACACAATACATTCCACTTTCCAAAAACTTTAAATCTTCAAATTTGTCTGTTCCCACTAATACTGGAAACAAACTAGCTTCCATAATGTTTACATTATAGAAAATGTAAATGCCTGGTTGCATCATGGAAGCTATTATTCAATCTGGCTTTAATTTACATATTCCATTTGTATAATTATGTTATAAAGAGTGATTTTCCTTCATTGGAATCTATAGGTATTTAATTAAGAACAGGTTGGAACTTATTGCTAATTTAAGTGTATATTTGTTAAATTTGGTATGCAGGCAGAGACCCTAACTGCCAGCAGACAGTCTCGCCAGAGTGGTAGAGGCTCTAGTTATCTCTCAGTTGGATTACTGCAATGCTCTCTACGTGGGGCTACCTTTGAAGGTGACTCAGAAACTACAACTAATCCAGAATGCGGCAGCTAGACTGGTGACTGGGAGTGGCCGCCAAGACCATATAACACCAGTCCTAAAGGATCTTCATTGGCTCCCAGTATGTTTCTGAGCACAGTCCAAAGTGTTGGTACTGACCTCAGCCCAATATACCTGAAAGAGCGTCTCAACCTCCATCATTCAGCCTGGACACTAAGGTCCACTTCCGAGGGTTTTCTGGCAGTTCCCTCACTGCGAGAATTAAAGTTACAGGGAACCAGACAGAGGGCCTTCTTGGCAGTGGCACCCTCCCTGTGGAATGCCCTCCCATCAGATGTTTGAGATATAGAGAATTACATAACTTTTAGGAAACATCTGAAAGCAGCCCTGTTCAGCAAAGTTTTTAATGTCTGACATTTTATATTTTTTAATATTTTGCTGGAAGCTGCCTAGAGTGGCTGGGGAAACACAGCCAGATGGGTGGGATATAAACAAAATAATAAATATAATAATAGTTATTGTTATTGTTATTGTGAGAAAGTACATGCGGCCATTTCTAGAAAATGTTTTCTTTTGCCAAATTACTTTAAAAAATTGAGGGGTAATCAATATCACCTAAATTACTGATGCAAGGGCAGCTTTTGCATTTTGCCAAACAAAACTGAGGACACAGCTTAGTAATATTAATATCTGGAAAAAATAGTAACATCAACATGTTAGTCATTTTAGCTCATCCTGACTTCTGCAATAATAACACTACTCTATATAGATATATATTCCTGTATCTTGTGTTTTGAGTTGGGGGATTTGATTATATTTTAATATTCTGCTATCTGTATATGGTATGTTTATTGTTTTGTTCTGCAGTATTTTTAAACAGAAGTCATATATTTTGATGGATATGTTGGATATGTTTGTTGGATATGTGTTTTTGTTTCTGTTGCCTAAAGCTGTGGCAAATGATAGATAAATCCAATCTACTAGAAACAGATGCATTAAGTAAACATATTACTGTACTGGTGATGAATTGTAGCCATTGCATTAAATGTTCTTTTTACTTCCCCTGTAGCAGTTTATGATTAAGAATTTTAGTATATCCTATTGCTCATCTAACCAGTTCTGTATTTCAAGAAAACAAGTACTGTATGTATGATTCCTAAGCAGTGAAGGGTCACTAGATGGCATAGCACTTGGGATTCATATGAACACATGCTTTTATAATCTTTCAGTAAACTTATTGACTTTGTTGTGCTCTCTTTATAGTAGAAAAAGGCTGTATTTGGGCTTTGGGTTCAAATCCATGTTCATTTCATGCTTTTACTGTACGAAACCAGTATCATTGCCATAATACCTGCCCTAATCTTTGACATAGGGTGGTTTATTAGTCAAGGCCAACTAAATGGTTGTTTTATGAGGCATTATAACATTCTGGTCTCATGTAACCCTTGAGTGTGTGTGTAGAGGGGGAGGTTTTTCCTCTTAGGTTTATTATACCATTTCCCTTATGCACATACTTGACAATAAGTCCCACTGAAACTTTCTGAATAAATACAGTAGGGTTAGGCTGCATGTCTTCAACTTAGTGTTGCAGTGACTTCATGCAGTTATATGTAACAGCTATTAGGCTAAAGTATTATAAGGAACTAACAGTTCTACTGCGAATATGGTTGGTGTTAGCTATACAAAAGCGACAGTAACACTGGAGTGTGGGTAAAAGCTCCTCCCTCATAAGGAAACATTTCTGTTTCCCTTCTTCTGATGTTCACAAAGTCCAAAAACTTTGGATTCCCAGTTTTTTGTAGCATTACTTAATGTTTACAGTCATTCAGACAGCAGAATGCCAAGTTTCCCTTGCAAGTCAGTATTAAATGACATTTGATAACTGTCTTGTGATGAAGGCTTAAATGTGCTCTGCTGTTCTGGAAATCCTAAAAATAGAATTTCATTATTTAATTGCTTTGGAGAGGGTTGCCCACCATTTCTTTTTAAGTGTCGGGCTGTGAGACTCCTTAGCTACAATCCAACACACTGATTTAAGTTCACCTAACTATTCACTGCATATGCCTCAGTCCCCCATATTTCCTTCCCAGCCATCTAGCTGGCAAGTGTTATTTTCTGCTGATCTTTGTCCCCTTGTTTATTGACTGATTTCCAGGCTTTTTAAATAAAATTAGTTCAGAAATTCCATAGGTATCTTCAGCAGAGTTATTCATGTGGCAGAATTATGTCATTACATTGACCTTCAGTTTCTCACTCTTTCTGAACTTGGTGCAACTAGACTTTCATTCATCTCTCATGTTGACAGAATAAGCAATAATATTCACAAATGGAAGACATTCTAGCTTCAAACTCTTGAAGATTGATAGGTAGGCATATTTTTTTGCCTTGCCAGGCAGTCATTTCTTGATATATAAGGTAAACAGTGTTTCCGTGCGCTCCAGAAGCAGTTTAGTCATGCTGGCCACAGGACCCGGAAAGCTGTGGACAAATGTCAGCTCCCTCGGCCTGCAATGAGATAAGCACTGCACCCCATAGCCGCCTTAACTGTCCAGGGGTCCTTTACCTTTTTCCTTATTTTTTCAGCACAACATAAAAAGTGAAAAGAAGCACATAGAAAGCATGTACTGCCAAATGTTGCTGAACTACAGCTCCCATCAGCTGTAGCAAACATGACCAATGGTTAGGGACAATAGAAAGCACAACTTCTATATGTGTATGTCCTGGCAAGAGTATTAGTCAAAATCAATATCAATTTCCCACTATAACCTTGTCTTCATCCTTAAGTTTTTAGCAAGTTAATTCATTTTGTTTGTGGGAGAGGATGAGTTCCAAATTCCATTTAAAAACCATCTACTTTGGTTACTTCTGTGCACATGAAGAGAGGCATTTATTTAATATTAATCATACAAGTGCAAACTATGAAGGATTAAAAATGGCTGGGGCAAAACCATCAGGAGACCATATTTTAAAAGGGTAAATACTGTTTAATTATCATATTACTGTGAACTATAATACCAATATTTCATTTACAGCTTTCATAACACTTATTTATCTGCATTAAACCTTATGAAATAAAGTAAGATCTGCTTAGCTGGGTCATCTGAATTATGTGTGTCACTGAGGAGTTTGCTCTGTTTAGTCAAGGAGGTTGCAAGTTGTTAAATTTTTAATTTGTTGCAGATGAACTATGACACTTTTGAGCATGGCCTTGCTTGTAAAGAAAAAAAGAATTTTTTAATGATTTGAATTACAAATATCTGAACATCAGATAGAGTTATGAATATTTAAGTATGCCAATTGGAATTAGACATGATCTTTTGAAAATATTCCTATTTGCAAACACACACACACACACACACACACACACACACAACCCCTTCAGAATTATACAGCCCTGACCTTTAAAATGAAATGAACAGAATTATTTTTGAGCACAGTTACATTCAAAGGAATGTAACTTACCAAAGCATTCTGGGAAGTATGGAAAATGTTCAAGTTTGTACATTAGTTTATGAATGATTGTAAATAAAAACACATTGCTCTTGTTTCAGACAAGTGACCAGCAGAGTGACAGCACATTACCAAACTAGGATGCCACCACAGTAGTATCTCAGGTTACATATGCTTCAGGTTACAGACTCCGCTAACCCAGAAATAGTACCTTGGGTTAAGAACTTTGCTTCAGGATGAGAACAGAAATCGGGCTCCAGCGGCGCAGTGGCAGCAGGAGGTCCCATTAGCTAAAGTGGTGCTTCAGGTTAAGAACAGTTTCAAGTTAAGAACGGCCCTCCAGAACGAATTAAGTACTTAACCCGAGGTACCACTGTATATTAATTTGTATTGCGGAGACTGAGCACAAAGGTTTATTTTTTCATCAGTTAATAATCCCAAGGCAATTACCAAAACATAAAATAACTAAGTGAAAAGCCTATTTTAATAAAATGACAAATAAAACTCAAAACATTACTGCAGCAGTCCAGAGATCAACGAGAATGGTGGCCCTGGTGGTGGAACCCATTAAGGTCTCTGCCATCTGCACTGCCAGGAGAGCCGCAAAAGGGAAAGCCCTGTCGTGTGTCTTCATCCACTGGGTTAAAGTTTACCTGATTTGTTTTTAAGACCCCATCTATAAATGCAGAGCAAGGTATGGGAATAGAGGATCAAAAAGTGGTTGGGGTGGTCTTCTTGTTGACCTCCTTGTGGATTTAGCCACTAAAAAGTAATGGCTTTTTTAAATTCAAGCTCCATACCATGCTCTGCATTTGTAGATGGGCTCTCAATAGCAAATTAGCTAAAGATTGCTCTCCAGTCACTCCATGATGGCTCTGTTGAACTGTTTCTTTAAATCTAAAGGTTCATCATTGTTTCACCCGTTGTGTATACCTTTAAGGGGCCAGAGCAAGGGCCAGAGCAAACTAATGAGATGCAGCTTCACAGCTGTGAAGCATAGCAGGTGCTGCTGAGTTGCATTGATTAGGCTGTGCAGTATATAAGGAGTAGCACCTAGCTCTGCCATTTTTTTTATTATTTTCTTATTAAAACCTTGTTTAAGTTATTTTTGAGTCCCTCTTCTTTTTAATGCAAGCTCTCCCCAGCAAGCTCTCTGCAGCGTTACTATTCTGCGAAAAGCCAACATCTTTCACAACAGATATGTTGATGCGCCATAACTGAAAAAAAATATGTTTGAGCATTGTTACTAATCTAAGAACACTTGTACCTCACATCATTTGCTTCTCCAGGACCTTAAGTGTCTCACATACTCATACTTATTATAGGAAGACCATGCCTGCTGGGGCTTGAAGAGGAGAAGGCCACTAAACAGCTGAGTGGACCTTACATTATCAGCAATACAAAATGCCTTGCAGTGCATGTGCCACAACAGCAATGTGCACTGATTCTAATGTAAACCATAAAATAATTTTACTTAAGAACATATATATTTCCAAAACACCCAGCTGTTCATTATCCACAGTAACAGCAGCAAGCTATCAGTGGGTATGACAAAGCTGTGCTGGTGATTGAAATGGGCATATATAGAGATGGAGATGGATGGAGAGTTGGAATGGAGGGTAGGAATGCTGGAAGGAATATAAGGGATATTAGAAGGAATGGGGATGGGAAAGTTGGAGGCTGCTTGCAAAGAAGTGTTGGACTGTGGAATGCTCCTGTTCAAGGTAGCAGACAGGTAGGCATGCCTATTTTCCAGATATTCCATTGGCCATGATATTTTACTTACATATTTTCAAAAATTAGGATAATTTGCTGGACAAATGCCTATCCGTAGCAGCTGAGAATAGAAAACAACAAAGGGTAAGAAGAGCAATAATATGACATTTTTGATATTTGGTTATCTGGATGTGATTTGACTCAATTCTCAGCAGTTCCAATCCAGTTCTATAGTATGTAAACTACAGTCTGAGACACAGTTGCAAAACCTGCCCCACACCCTCTCCACAGCAGTGTTTTCAGTTATTTTGTTTCATTTGTTTTTACCATTGGAGTGAATAGCAGGTTGCAGGATAACCCCAGGGTCTAGGGCATGACCTTGACCTCTGGTAACTCAATCCACAGAGACCCTGAAGGAATGTGTGTTCTGTGGAGGGCTGGTATAAGACTTTGGCTGTCCAAGGTGGAACAACTCCCCCTCCCCGCAGTCACACAATTAAGATGCATAGCACAGAAGACTCACCAAGTTATTTTGGCACCTGAACCAGAAAATTCCACAAGTACTACCAGGGAGTAATAGTGCATTAAAAACAAATCAAAAGGCAATCATTTGCTGCCCTTTCATGACACCCAAAACTGCTGGCTGAGGCATTCGCTTAACTCAGTTCAGTGACCAGTCCTGATTCCATGTCTCTGTGTGCAACCTTCATCTCTGTGCCATATAGACCATAAATAATCAGTGTTTTGCTAGTTTATGTTAAAATGCATTGTGATTGTATGAGCTGCTGCCATTCTCTCCAATAGTAGTGAATTTTTCATGTTTGCAGCACTGAAAGCCTTGTGCATTCCACAGTTACTGATTCAAGTCTAATCATTCATTATTCTGCTTTTCATCCTATTTTCCAATTCCCTATAGATATCCATTTTTCTTGAAACATAATGGAGATGATATCTTACTTGAAATATTAAAGTGTGTGTGTGTGTGTGTAAGAGAAAGAGAGAGAGAGAGAGAGAGAGAGAGAGAGAGAGAGAGACAAATTAATAGAATAGAATACTTCTAATGATAATGAAATCAGAAAGCTACAGAATCCTCAAGTCCTTTATTGAATATTCATGCATGCTCAGTAAATCCCAGTTTGGTTTCTGTTATTCTGAAGTGATAAGCCTCAAACTAGAAATGGGCAAACAATGATGTGCATTTCCCCACTTAGAAAGAGCTTGTTTCAGTACTGGTAACAATGGAGGCATGAATGTCATGTATAACTACCGAATGTTTGCTATATTTTTTACTTTTTTCCCTAGTGTTTAGTGTTCTTTCTTCAGTGTAAAGAACAAAGGAGAAAACATCTCGGGCATATTTCTATTGGCTACATACTTGCTTTGTGTTGTTATCTTATCATTTATCACTATTATGTCATTTCTGCTTAGGAAATTATACATTCCAGATGTATAACCACAGATAATATGAAGCATGGATCTCAGGAATATTTTGTACAGTAAAGGGCTAGATTCCTTTTATTAGAAAGAACGTGTTTTGTTTAATTTTGCTAAGGGACACGCTTTCTTAGAAAAAGCAGCAGCAGCACCAGCAGCAGCAGCAGCCGAGTAATACTTCCATCACCAGTAACTGCATCAGGATCAGCACCTACTTCCAGCAATGCACCTTAAAATTTATTATTTCCCTGTCTCCCACTAGTAGGCTTATCTGTTGTAAAGAGCAATTACTTATACCTTGTGAGGTGCTCAAAGAAATTCTTAATTATTTATTATTCTTGGCAGTAGCATCTTTATTTAAACACTGTACTGGAAGAGCAGCTAATAGATAAGAACAAGAATGTAAATTTAAACGAGTACATTAATTACCCCAGTGATACAAGCAGTGACTGACTTCCCTGCAGTAATATAGATTTGGGTGAGAAATGAAATGAATATGCAGCTGGAGAAGAAATTGATGGTATACAGTCCATTCTTGAATTTGCCTATTCACACAAGTAAACACCACAGAGTTTAATGATGCTTAGTTCCAATGAAGTGTACATAGGATTGCAGCCACAGAAATGATACCAAGCAGATACTGATTGCATGGACAGTTTTAAACTATGGTGGGATAAAATCCTACCCAGGGTGCACTTTTCACTGAAGAATTTGAACAATCACAGACCCGTTGCCTAGACATTGTAGGCAATTGTCACTTGCACAATACTAATCAAGTGACAATCACTCCTCCCCCTTCACTTAGCAGGTTCTGAGAGTGTCCATTCTGTAAGCAAACCTCTTTTCACAGCATCTTAGGAGTCAATCCATTACCTTCAGTGCAGGTTATACAGGGAGTGGGAAAATTGTTGCTCTCCATATGTTGCTATACTCCCACAACCCCTAGCCATTGACCATTGACTATGCTGTCTAGGGTTAATGACAGCTGTAGTCCAACAAATTTTTGTCACATTGACACATTAAACCCTTGGATTAAATTCTCAAAGGGTTTGTCTTTCATAAATTATAATGACCTAGAACAGTTTTAGGAATCTAGTAATGGAAATAAAAATATTCACCCATGTTCAAAACATCAGCTGTCTGTTAAAAGAAAGGAAAGTAGAATCTATTTACTGAAAGACCTCCTAATCAGAAAGAGAAGTAAAGGAAATGTAGAATTATCTTTGGTAGTGGTGGTGGAGGGGATGTCTACTTACCTGATGAAAAGGTCAACAGACTCAGCTGTCTTTTGAAGACCTGAAAAATTATCTCACATTCACAAACATCCTGACGAATATATTGATCTCCCAGAAGACAAAGTAACAAAAGACTGCAGAGCAGTGATAAAAGGTCAACTCATCTTTATTTCAGTTTAAAATGCTAGCAAGACATACATCTTGTTAGGTCTCTTTAAAGTTTAATACAGCCTGCAATCTTATGTACACTTAACTGAGAGTAAGCCCTGGATGTGCCATTAACATCTAAGTAAGCAGGCATAGAATTACAATCACCACCAAATATAATTCAAACTTTTGAGTAAGCAGAGACTGTACTAGTGTTGCCTCTGACTTGTTTTCTAGGGTTGGAAAACAAGACATTTGCTTTCTGTCTAGAGATCATCTGGGCCATGGCATTTGCTTATTCCAACTGCTTTCTTTTCTAAAATGAACATGCATTCTTTGAATAAACCGACCGGCTAAATATTGAAAAGTTGAGTACTTTAAAATCCTATCCACATTTTTGTTTTCATTTCTTCAAACATAGCTCCAGAACCCAGCCCTCTTTTGACAACTAACGATCAGCCATGTTATGTATATATACATATCATCATTAATGTTCCTGCCTTCTATTTTGTTGTGTGTCCTGCCCTATGGTATCTATGTAGACTTAATGCTCCATGGTTTACTGTAATGGGTTTGCCAATGGGGTAAACAAGTAAGTTATTCTGCAGCTCAGTTACAGTAGAATGTGGTCCTTTCCTTAATAAAAGGTCAGGGAATCATTTACTTTGCCTCCAGAGCAAAGTGAATAGAAGCCTTATTGTGCTATCTCTTATGAAATAACTCAAAAACCATGGAAGTAAGAAGTGTAGCATTCAGGTCAAAGTCTGTGTGTGTTTGAGTAAAGGCAGAAATACCCATTGGAATTCAGTGGTGTAGCTGGGGCACAATTCCCATAAATGCTTGAAGAACAATTTAAAATTAATTCAATATAAACTTGCAAAAAAAGAAAAAAGCAGAGGACCACTATCCAATGGAGTCCAATGGAGAAGAAACCCTTAGCTATTTTACGTCATTTATTTTGGAGCGTATACCTACATGGGCTCATTTAAATGTTTCTAATAATAATCAGTTATTGTGTAAAGCCGTGAGTATCCTAGAAATATATATGCTTCTATAGAATAAGCAAATACAGGGTTAGGTGTGAGGGATGCAGGCCTGGAATCTTCTCTCTGTAGTATTGGTCTCTAAAGCAGGTACATTGCCTGAAACCTCAATGTAATTCAGTGCAATGATGATGACTTTGGGTAGTGTTCAACACCGTACTATGGTATATGTCTCATCAATGTAAGCATTGCAGCTTGCCAGACAAAATTATTCCCCATTCTCCACTGCCTGTACACTGGGATTCTCCCAATACACCTCAGAGCCGTTGGGGAGGGGGCATCACAGGGGAGCACTACAGCGGTTGGAGGCGAAAAACTCATTTGCACAAGTGAAAGCCCTTGTGCAAGGCTTTCACTGTTGGGAGTTGTTAGGTAAATCTTGCCCTGTATCTTGTAGACATATCCCATTTAGTACGAGGCATATGTTGGACCACATATATTGACCACATAATTGCACATAATATTTACAGGATCACATAATTATTACAAGACATGTATGACAGCAACTTTGGCTTGTGAGAATTCATTCACAAAGCTACAAGGCTAAACAAATGTTGCTTTGAAAACCTTGTACAGATATACTATTAGAAGTATTTGTGAGTTGCAGCTTGCACATGATGTGGGAGGAAGGCAATTTCTTTTTGACAAACTAGGCTATAGCCAGCCTGCTTCTACGCTTCCCTCCATCCAAGGCAGGAATAACGGATAATTGATAAAATGAAGCTATGGGATGCTGAATTTTCCTAGGCCTTTGGTGATTAGGAAAATCTGGAATTTCTTTCCCCTAATTGTTCAGGTCATTGAGCAGAATTCCCCTACATTCCTCCACAGTACTAAGTTGATAGGCAAATATATCAAGCAATTGCTGGACATTACGAAACATTATTTATACAAATGTAGTGAATTTGCTATACATAATTGCAATATTTAATTTGATAACATTCTATTTTATAATATCGGGGGGGGGGAATGAAAATATGGCATGCTGATTTGGAAAGATTTGGAGAAGGTAATCCTCAATATTGGCTACTCAGCTGTTCACGTGTTGATCCCATATATGATGTTGGCCTCTGTTGACTCAACTTCAGCTGAGATGAATTTTCTCACACCAGCTGAGTCGGCAAAGGTTCCCGACATTATGCCCTTGCTGTCCTCTGCTTTAAAACCTGACAAGGAGTCTGCAGAGTGAAGGATGGGAACAAGGTGTCGCTTAGACTGAGATCTCAGGCTGCAGAAGTATAACAAGAATCCCTGTCTCCATTCCCTACCCTATCAGAAAGCCTGAAATTGTGCTACTTGTTCTTGTCTGTTCCTCGTCATGAAAAGTGCAGTCATGCAATGACTATTGAAAGCTCTAATCTCTGACACTTTCTTGCTGAACGGTGATTTCCAATATCTTGTAGGAATACATGAGGGACTGAAGGTTCAGATCATCGACTTCCCATATAAAGCATTATGCTCTTGGTTCGAGGGCGCCTGTTACTTTTGTTCAATTGATCTCCTGTTTTAACACATTTGTACAACATGCTGCACTTCTGCAGCCAAACATCTTGTAATAGCCCTGAATTAGACTAGAACACGGTCACAAGAGAAATATAATCATGTGAATTCATGTTTTACAAGTCATGCAATCTATTACCATGCAGCTGAGGTCATTTCTGGAAAGATGGAATAATGAAAAATGGCTCTTTGTAGTAAAGTAAAATGAAACCACCAAACTGATTCAGGGCTGTAATGAACTTCCCCAGTATGAGTTTGGATGGGATAATACTAAAACCTGACTTGATTTTAAGGTTTCCTGTGTGTTTATATTCACAACAGATCAGCAGTGGTGGTGGGAAATATTGAAACTTTAGTACAAGGCCTTGGTTGGCAACTAATCTAGTTTTATCAGCCAGCCACTTTAGTTGGGAAAAGGAAGTCCCCCCCTCACAAACTGGCTCGCTAATATGTCTACCCACTTTTCATTCCCTTTGTTTGTTACACTAGGGACATTCCCTTCCCTAGTTTGTTACACTAGGGAAGAAGGAAGAGATAGAAAGATGGATACATGTGAAATAGAAGCTTATAAATAAATATAGAGATTGGGGAAGCAGGGCTATAGAAGGGCACTTGGGAATTGTCTCTTTTTCACACATCTCTTTACTGCTACCTGCAATTCCTGCTCTTCTTTCTGGGGACAGTCCAATACCTTTTTAAGACACTGGAGCGACTTGATTAGGAGAGTCTGAAAATGTGAGGTGATTTTAACCTGAATGTCCTTTTTGGCATGTGCTGTTCATTCCATACACCATCAAATTGGTGGATAGATATCCCATACTGGGATACTTTAGTAATGTATGACAAAACCACTTTCATTATTTTATTTTTACACAAATATTGTTAGCCACTGCTTCAGTTCATCCATAATGAGAATTGTATTTTAACATTACACGTACAGGTATTGGGCTTGCATGCTCGCCCTTCCCTCTCCTCTGGCATGATTGTGATGAAGAGATAATTGACCAGCTACCCACTACATCCAAAATCAGGACACTGATCAGTGAAACAAGCCAGGATCATGATCTATGATTTGATCCTAGTTCAAAATAGCTAGAGTTTCTTGTGTTTGGAAATAATGGGGAAATCTGATTCATTTGGGCAGCAGTCCTAAAGCACCCAAGGATAGGGAGATCTGAAGGTGCCTCAACTGCCTTATTCTACGCCCTGCCAGGCTTGAGCCAACTGGGGAGAAATGAGGCCAGAAAATCTTTGCCATCCATTTCTGTGCATATATTCTTCCTCTTGAAAACTATGGTAGGGAAAGTGAACATGCTTCTGAGTGTTTCTAAATTATTTCCTGCTTTGAAGGCAGGACTGCCAATCAGGATGGCTTTTAGTCCTTTCAGTCCCAACTGCTTATGGTCCCTTCCTGGCACACACTTGATATTATACTCTTTTGGCCCTACTGCCATTGGAGCTCCAACTTTTGTTGATACAAAGCATTGGAATGCTTTGCAATGAAATCTGATCTCCTTTTCAGATGCTGGAGAGGGAGATCCAATCTATGCTAACTCAGTTGGTTAGAGTGTGGTGCCGATGACGTCAAGGGTGCAGATTCAATCCCCATATGGGGCAGCTGCATATTATTCCTGCATTGCATGGGGTTGAACTAGATGTTCCCCAGGGTCCCTTCCAACTCCCAGGGGCCATAGTATTGCAGCCTTAAAAGTGGGTAGGGGCAGCA
This sequence comes from Podarcis tiliguerta, assembly GCF_965153285.1. Taxonomy (NCBI): domain Eukaryota; kingdom Metazoa; phylum Chordata; class Lepidosauria; order Squamata; family Lacertidae; genus Podarcis; species Podarcis tiliguerta. The sequence continues at coordinate 42,399,656 of NC_139534.1, forward strand.
TGTGAACCTGGGGCCAGTGCAGGTTCTAAATAGAAAGCTAAACTTGATTTAATGTTATGTTCAAAAAGAGCCATTGATAAATGTTTTCCCTTATTCCCTTTCAAATGAAATGCTGCTGTTGTTTTTAAAGTCATTGCCTTGTAGATGGTTTCAATAATGATCACTTTAATTTGCGGGGGGAAGGGTTTGAAACCAAACAAAACTGCTTAATATTAACCTTGAGGGAGTGATTGAGAAACAACTGCTAGAATCATTCATCACTTAACATTTCCAATAGCAAGCCATTAGACATTTCTGCTCTAGACCCTTTATCTTCATTGTTACCAGATGTTGATTGAAGGGGATACTTTCCCACATTCTAATTAAACCATTTTTAACCTCCTGTTCTGTAGGCCTGAAAGCTTGGAAAGCAGAATGATTACAGACTTCTGCTGTGGAGGCCTAATCGATAAGCCGTTATTCATTTGTCATTTTTTTTTATAATCCAAATGAAATGCTCATTATATATATTACAGAGCAAATAAAACATCTAGTGTGTAAAACCGCTACAGTGCAAGGGCACTAGCACTAATGATTGTGGCTGTCATTTTGAGGAAAGATGGGGCAGAGCAGTTTTGATATTCAGTTCTCAAGCATTCAAGTTTTGATATTCAATTATTTTAGTGCAATATTGCATTATGAAACCCCTAATTATAATTCTGATATGTTGTAAAAAAAAGCCATGAGATCAAAATATCAGCATTTAGTTGGGGTGCTAATACTGATGGCAACTTAAATAGTGTACTCCAGCAATTGCAACTGAATGAGGTTGGTTTGAGAAAAATGTGGTATGTTTGCTTGTATTTGCACTGGATTCAAAATAGGTCAAACATCTTCCTAAAAGGCCAAGCTTCTGCCATCCCACCAGCTCACTTCTCCAATTATTGCATATGCAGATGGTTGATGTGAAAAACCCCATTTCTGAGAAGTTATAAATCTTATTGCTTCCATTTTAGTAGTATTTTTGTAAAGTTATGTAAGGGTAAGCAAGAGCAAAGGAAGCTGCAAAGGAGACTGAGGTGAAGGAAAACAGATGAGATAAAATGGAAATCCTTGTTAAACTGAGTAGCTGAAATGCTGACAAGGCTTCTGCTGCTGAGAGCTTTGTGCCTAGGAATCCCTCACCCCGCCTGCCGCCGCCGTTACTTCAATTTGGCTTTTTCTAAGATAACTTTCACAATCTAGTATTGCAAAAGAAACCATTTATCAAGTCAAGTAGGCCTTGGAGAGGAAGGTTCTAATTGCTACAAAGTGATTCTGGCCATAATAGTCATGTTTCTCTACTGGCAGACAATGAGCATGGCTCTAGTTCCAGAACTCTGACTGATTTATGGATATCTTCTCTTGTAGTGTACTGCTGCAGTGGGGGCTGTGAAGGTACAGGGGGTTGGAGAAAGACCATTGTTAGGATCATAGTTGAGGTTTTTTGTTTTTGTTTGAGCTGCTGTAAAAGGCAGATGTCATCCTAAGTGGCAGGAAATAAACCATGTCTAACCAGAAACTATACATACCCAAGAGTTGTACAGAAAGCAGCACCAGCAGAGTCACACTGGTGCAGCAGAACTCTTCCGTCTGTGCACATCCAAAATCTTCGCTACAGGGTCCCTCAATGCCCCCTGGAGATGATTTTGAGGGTGCACATGGGTGGAGGCTGCAGGGAACTGTCACAAGTCTCTTGCATAAGTGTAATAGGAGTGTGAGATACAGGCCCTAATTTCTAGCACTATCAGAATCATTCACAGGAAAGCATTGTGACAATTGTTTTGTGCAAATACAGACTTCAGCTATATTCGTTATATTCCTCTGGCACAGTCCTAACAAAGCATGTGATAACATGACATGAATTTTAAGGGAGCCTTCCTCAGTCTTGTGCTCTCTAGGGGCTCCTTCAGATGACCTATCTATTCAGGATTCATCCTGATTTGCTTGCACAAAGCTTAAAAAGTGGTGATATTATGCCAGGTCTGTCTTGACCATATGTTTGATTTGTTTATGGGGTGCTTATATGACAGCGAGCATTCATCCTGCATTCATCTTTATGTCCTTGCAGGGTGTTTACATGTTTTCCTCTTAATCATCCACCCGGCACTTTTTCAATGAATTTCCCCATCACTTACCAATCTGCAAAATGACTGAGGGTTTTTTTCTTTCTTTCCTAAAGTGGAAATATTCTGGGGCAAAATAGTACTTCAGTGCCAGCCTAAATTGTAGTATACACTTGAATCCCTCCCACAAAATATTGACAGTCTTGGATGAAAACTCCCATCAGCTGTGCTGACTATGGCTAATGGGAATTGTAGCCCAAATGATTTGGAAGGGCACCAGGTTGTGAAAGGCTGTTTTAAGGTGAGTTGTAGCCTCATAATGATGTTCCCTGTATCCCAGCTCCTAGTAATGTCGCAATAGAGCATAACATATTATTCTTAAGGGGTAGCTGATGATACAGTGATGATATAGCTGATGATACAGTGTGTGTTGAATTTTGCTGTGCCTAGTGCAAAGGGCCGGTTCTATTAAAAGTACCATGTGTCAATGAGCTTATTTAACACTCAGGTGCTTTAAGTAATATTGAAAAGAAGGTTCAATATCTCCCAGTGGAGCAACAAATGCACAAGCACCTTTTCGCTTTCTTTGATTTTCCCCCTTAAACATTGTCAATATGTCTTCTATAAGCCGGGAACTCTGTAAGCCTGTACTGAAGTCAATACATTACTGTCTCTCTTGTATTGTGCTGATCTAGTTTTATGGACCTTCCTTACCTGTCTTGTAGATATAGGACTAACTGTACTAGGACAATTAAACTGATCTATCCGTGGAGGACCTTTGACTCACAAGCTATAGTCCATTAACTGCCATTGTGTTTTGTATTGTATTTAATTACAGTTATACTTGGTATATATCAGAGTGTCCAAAGCGTTTCTCATACAATATCCTATTACTAATATTTACAACATTTTTGTAAGTTGCATGAATATTGGCTTATAGCAGCACAAATTCAGCACAGGCATACCTCGGAGACCACCTCAGTTCCAGACCACCACAATAAAGTGAATACCACAATAAAGCAAACCACACTTTTTTGTTTTTATTTCCCAATGCATATAAAAGTTATGTTTACACTAAACTGTAGTCTATTAAGCCAGGCCCTCCAGCTGCAGGGGTGAGATGGGAAAAACCCAGCTCTAGCCTTAGCCAGCTCTACTCCCATGGCCAGAAGAGGGGTGGTAGTGGCAGGGAGGCTACCTTCCCCTGGAAGCGGCTAGGCTCCTGCAGCTACACCCACATCCTCATAAGGAGCAATATCTACAAATGCAAGAAAGTGAAGTGCAATAAAATGAGGTATGCCTGCTTTTATCAGGAGAGACACACGCCTTAGTTAACTGTTTCCAACCAAAATCAATAGAGCTGGTAAGTTTGTCATAGATCTAGCTGGCATGTAATGGGTTCTTCCCAGTGACATCAGCAGCATAATTTGCATTTCAATGGAAACTTTCGATAGTACTAGCCCATCTCATTCCAGTGTTTGTTTTCTCAATCATTTCCTGTACAATCACTCTTTAGATGCCCTGCAATCTGCTCCATGACACAGTCCCCTTTAAAATGCTTACCTTTTTTAAAAAATCAGCCAGTACTTAGAACCTATATTTTAATTATTAATTCTGAAGTCTTAATTTATCAAACAGAAGCTATAAGTGGCTTTTGAGCCTAATTAAGAGAAGAGATCCAGGTATTAAAAAGCTATCACATCTATTTAAAAACAGTGTCACGATTATCCCAAGGTAGAGATATTTCAGAGCCTGCACAGCTGCATTCAGGTTAAAGTTAATTACCACAAATACTTCAAGGAATTGTGTTTATAAAACTGGATAGAAAGCAGTCATGAGAAGCCAGCTTTAGCACTAATGGACCAAATCCAAGCAAGGATATTATTTAAAAGAATAGCTCAATGGGTGATAATAACCAAGTAAATCATACTCAGAGTGGACCCACTAAATCCATTAATTTCAGTTGTTTTATTCTGTAATCTCACTCTAGCTTGAAAGAGAGATAGGAAATTAAAGCGGGAAAGTCAAACTATACTGCTTGACTTATTAATATTTCATTCAGCCTCCCTACCCCACCCCGTTCTGTGGGGTGAATTATGCTCATTTCTGCATGGCTGTGGGGGCTACTTTGCTCTTAGTGTGATAGTAGAAAACAAATGGTAGAAGGAACTGTGCAAATACAAAGTCTGAATGTGGAGCTGAGAGACATCTTGATGCAGAGGATACACTTCCCTGCCCCCCAATTATTATTACTTTATTAAAGGTACAAAAATAACTAACACAGCATGGGAGAGGCTTGTACAGAACTTCATGGAATTGTGTTTCATCTTCAGCTCTACCAAAATGACAAGACTTCAACGGTTTAGAGACTGGGAACAGGTTTCCCTTTGCATCATCTGAGATTTTTGTGAGGGCTCAATCCCTTTGACAGGCATGCAACTTCAAGCAAAACTGTAGATAGCTAAATATAACTGGTGCCAGGAGGTACATTAAAAAAAAAGTAAAAAGGGAGAAGTGCGCATAATATGCATTGGTATTCAACTTAAAGCCTCAGTCCACACATAATGCTAAATCATTGTTAAAAATTAACTATTGTTTTTGCAAAAACGTGTAGCGTGCTGGTGTACACTACTCAAGAGAAATGAATTACTTCAAACCTGCTCCTTCCATTTCCATGTGGAGAAAACAAACAACCAAGTGGCTTGTTATATTCAAACCAGTACTCGTGGTTTGTTTCTCTCCTTACAAACTACAATGGTCAGCTAAGAACAATGGTTTGTCACTGTGGTTTCTCAGCAGAGAAACAAACAGCCATTGCTGGTTGACGTACGAGAGCAATCCAGCCTCTGACCTGTTTTCTCCCCAGTGCACTGAAGGAAGGAACAAGGGAGGAGGACCGTGGGGATTTTTGTGCAGTATGCACCAGAATCCTGGACATTCACTTCAGAGCATAGTTTAATTTAAAGTGAGATGTTAACAAGGCAAGAATATCAGAATCCCAACAATCTGATACTGTTAGATCTATTCCAGTATGTTTTGTGCCCTGATTTTTGAATGGGAACTGTCTTGGCTGCCCTGGTGCATGTCCTTTGTCGGAGGACAGAAATGAGGAGTGTGACATCGTAGATTCTCTTGAATTTATTTGCAGGATTCATTACTTTCAGTCATGGCTCACTAGGTGGGAACTTGGACTCCTTACAGAGGAAGGGCAGTAAATAAAAAACTGGGAGTCCTGATCTACTGTGGCCCTGGTGCTTTTGGGGGGCAGGCGGGATAGTGGTCCCAGAAGGTGGTGCTAAAGGAATGCTGTTTGGCTCTGCTGGCCTTTAGGTTATAGGGTGCAACAGGTTCTATCCTGTTTTCCCATGTGCATTGACATCTGTATAAAACTGCTGTTGCCAATGAGCTCCATCTTGCTGGTGTTTCAAGCAAAAGCAAAAGCTCAGGCACAGAGGGTGAAAAAATTATAGCTGGCATTGGCTACTCTCACTAGCTAGGCATCGTGGGTTCAAACAAACAAATTGATAAAATGCTTATACGAATGATTCAACTTTGCTTGCCATTTGTTTTGGCCAGCCTGTAATTTTTGCATTATTAATTAATTAATTAATTAATGTATTTATTGACAGATTTCCATTCCACCTTTCAGCAAAAAACATCATAGGGTGATTTGCACCAAAATCGTGAAAGAAAAGTTAATAGTAGTAACAGCAGCAGCAGCAGGAACAACAACAGCAACATAATGGTTGTTCTAAATTTTAATGATTTTCCAATACACAAAATGAAACTGAGTGGCTAAAGCTTGAAAATGGAAGAAAAGTTGTTTTTCAGAATTTAAACTGAGCTACCTGACAGCTATAACATAGGAAAAGATAACATTTCTCATGGCATTGTATATTAGCAACCTGATATCATTTCCAGGTTTTGCCTCTATTTGACTAAAGGGGCAGAGTGTGATAAGACATATGAAATGCTGGGCTTTTTTCCTTTGGCATAAAGATAAATATAATTTTCCACCCAGATATTGTAGCTTTTTCTTTTATTTTGCAACCAATCGAATTGGGTCAGCTCTTATAAAAGGTAAGGGTTGTATCAAAGGCTGCATCTGGGCATGTAGGCTATTTATAATTGCAATTGGACACATTGAATGTGGCTTATTTTGGATGTAGTAGCGCTTCAGAATTTTGTATTCTACAAAGATGAGAATGAGAAAATCACACTGACAATAACTTTAAGGAATGGAACTCCACAAGATCAAGTACTTAAAAAGCCAGTAGTTTTAAAATGGGAAATAAATACCTATTTATCTGAAAAATAATAGGCAAGGCAAATACTGAAATGTCTACAGTAGGCTTTCCCAAGCTAGTGCCTTCCAGATGTTTGGACTCCAGCTCTCATCAGTGCCAGCAAGCAAGTCATGGTGATGGAAGATAATGGAAGCTGTAGTACAAAACATCTGTAGAGCATCATCAGGTTGGGGAACAGCAGTTTTTAGTATATCTTTTCACATCAACTTCTGTAGGCTATAGTGTTTCCTTACAGAAGAATCAGAGTTTTATGCAATTAACAGTCACTATACAGTGGTACCTCGGGTTACATACGCTTCAGGTTACAGACTCTGCTAACCCAGAAATGTTACCTTGGGTTAAGAACTTTGCTTCAGGATGAGAACAGAAATCGTGCTCCGGTAGTGTGGCGGCAGCAGGAGGCCCCATTAGCTAAAGTGGTGCTTCAGGTTAAGAACGGTTTCAGGTTAAGAACAGACCTCCAGAACGAATTAAGTTCTTAACCCAAGGCACCACTGTAGTTGGAAAATCACAGTCTGATATGAACACCGGAAAATATACACGCAAAATTATATACTTTGGTTTGCAGTCCTGGGTTTAAGCCCCATTGAATGTAGCAGGACTAGCCACATACTTTGTCATTTTGAATTGAATAGGACATACTATTACTAAACTTTACTTGGATTGCTCTATTTCTGATTCTTTTTCTTTTAACTATGTTTTATAGGTTAAATTGAAAGCCTTATTTTCTTTTGATCAGAAGTGCAATTTAGATGTTAGAAGTATCATGGATAACTACCGTAATGTGTGGAGATGGGAATGTTATTGTTCAGCCCTCGCTTCCAATCTCCATTAGTTTACCAATGCACATACTTTACACATTCAGTGTACATACTGTGCACATTCAGGCTCTGCATGCAGGATATGTTAGCTGGCTTTTTGCATGGTATGAGATTACATGGGGAAAGCTTCTGCACATTTAAATGATAGACATGTTGCCTCTGTTCACACCTTCACACACATGATTTAACACATAATTTCCTGTGGTTGCCCAGTATCACACTGTGCACAAAGAGTGAGGCTGTTGCTAAGGCCTGTCAATTCCTAAGCCCTGAAAACAAAATATTACATTATCTGATTATATGATCTTAAGGAAAAGATTTATTTACTTATTTGCTGCAAGTCAACTATGAGCTTACACACATATGCCTGTTAAAGCACACAAGCTACTCTTCGGTCTTCCAAACCAGCACTTTGTTGATGTGACTGGGATATTCATGGCCACGACCATGAATTTTACTCAGCCTATTCTGGACTTGGGAGAACAAACTGTGGCTGGAACTTCTCTCAAGCCCAGTGACGTCCTGCCCTTGCCCTGCAATATTTTAAATCCTAGCTAAAATAACTGAGCCTGCAGCTCCTTTGATAAACATGAACCAAGCAAGAAAGCAATCTCCAAATACCCAAGGGCCAGCATATGCCACTCTTTTGATTAAACAGATCTATTTTAAGAGAGAGGAGCATTAGAGCCCTAGCACAAAAATAAACATGCAGAATGTGTTCTTTCTTTCTTAGCTAGTTACTTTTTCTGCCAGAGGTTGGTAATGAAGCCAAGGCTTTAAAGTCGCTGTCAGAATGGGTTCCAAGTTATTGTGGGTTCTTCAGCAACAAAGTATGCCAACAGTGCCCTTCAGCTCTCTATATTGGACAAACAGGCCAAACCCTATGCCAGAGGGTAAATGGACATAAATCTGATATCAGGAATCGCAAGACAGAGAAACCAGTAGGAGAACACTTCAATCTCCCAGGATATTCTATACAAGATCTCAAAGTAGCTGTCTTATTACAAAAGAATTTCAGAAATAGACTGGAAAGAGAAGTTGCTGAATTGCAACTTATTACCAAACTTAAAACCATGGAGAGACTTGGTCTGAATAGATACATTGGATTCTTATATCATTATACATGATAAAGCTATTTTTTGCCATCTCACCCCTTGCTTTTTCCTGTAAGACCAATTGCAGTCGTTAACAGTCGTCAACAGGTTTACCACACCTATCAGCCAATCACCCTTCTGAGTAATACCCCTCCCCACCCTCTCACTATATATAAGGGTCTGGTGACTTCTGTTTCAGTGTATCTAAAGAAGTGTGCATGCACACGAAAGCTCATACCAATAACTAACTTAGTTGGTCTCTAAGGTGCTACTGGAAGGATTTTTTTAATTATTATTTTGATTCAAAGTAGGAGTAGGTGAGCTCCCTTTTGACCAGCTTTCAAAACTAAGGACAGTTTTCACCGTCTGCAGGCAATGCCAAAAACAAAGGATCCTCAAGAATGTCTCTTTATAATCTGATTAAATTAACTAACTAAGTTAATTTGACTAACTTTCCAGTGGGACCTCAGCTACACTGCTAAAGTACAAGTGTTTTATATGCTTTATAACACTGTGACTCCAGATGGTGGCTGTGGAGTCCTGTCTTTCGCCAACATGATTCTCATAATAAAGTTTTCAACACGTTTTCCTGAAATGCTTTTTTGATGTGTCTAGATCCAGCCTGGGTCTCCTCCAAGTGTTAATCAGTCAGATACAAACCTGCTTTTATTCTGCTTTGCAATTGGACTAGATGACGTTTGGGGGTACCAACTCTACAATTCTATGATTCTATGGTGCAAGAAGCTTCCCAGAGCTGCCCCCATCGAGAAGGCCATGTACCTTATCCCAACCACCAGATAATAAAGGAACTCGAAGAAAGGCCTCATATGCCACTCTTAGTGCATGGGGAGCCTTACATAGTGTGAACAGCTCTAAAAAAATTTACAATAAAAGAAATCACTCAAGTGGGGTCCAAATAGCCTGTACCCCATGACCCTGGTTGCTTTGCAAGGGGTGGGGCTTCAATACAAATACAGAATACGGAGTGTCACACCTACTGTTCAGGAAATCTTGAATGCTTGGACTGTGCTGTACTAGTTCTTTGGATGTTTTACAGCCCTTATTTCAATATGAAATCTAACGCTAACAATCTGCCGAAGAACCAGAAGATGTTGTTGAAACCTCTTAGCTTCTTCATTACACTCATTGAACATTTTTGTGTTAAAGCAAAACATCTCTACCATATGTAGTTGGCAGGATGGACTGATGGATAATTGAGCCATGTATGGACTCATCAGTCCCATTATTATTATTTTTACGCATACCATATCATATTTTTGAACCTCACACTTCTGTGGGCTCTTAGCGAAATAATTACTCCTGCCTCAAGAGAGATTTATCCTGTCAACATCTTGGGAGGGTAAACATTCCATTTCAAAGTCATCACTGCACAGAATTCTAATTAAGTTATAAGGAGAACAACTAAAGGTTCTCTGTGGATCAGAATATTTGAAAAGCTGAGAGAGAGAGAGAGAGAGAGAGAGAGAGAGAGAGAGAGAGGTCTCCTCTCCGTCCCACATTCTCATTGTCCTTTCACATACTGTAACACAGCCATTGCTGGAATATAACATGACACCAGGCAATGGCAGTATGAAAGGGGTCTTTGAACCTGCTTCTTTTATCCTGCTCTGTTCCTAACAGGGTGTCTCTGCTCTAATTCCAAAGAAAATTTGCTTCAAGGTCCATAATTGCACTGGGGCGCTGAAGCCTCATAAAAATGTAGAGCATCCTCTCTCTTAAGTCAATATGCATTATCTGTGGTAGCAGCAAACTGACATACCGTGAGGGAATACTTAAAAATCGCCCATTTGGAAAGGCATTAAAAATTATTATTTTTTTACTGAAAACAGAACAAACTTTTAATTACTAGAGTTGTATAGCATTGAGGTTTTTTCTATCTCTCTCCCTCTGTATCTTCCAGAATATTTTCTTTACATCTGTATCCATAGGAGCAAATTCAAGGGGGCTGTAGGTGCTTGGGCACCCGCAAAGTAAATGAAAAAAGCTGGCAGGTGGCAGCAGCGCTGCCTTCAAGAGAGAAGCGGTTCAGATCTGTCCTCTGCAGCTAGCCAGCAAGGCACCCTATTCTAGGGGGTGAGGCTCGGACGTGGAGGCAGAGTTCGATTACCTCCCCGTGGAAAAGGGTGCCGCACTGGCTGCGGAGAGGAGGAGAAAGAGGAGTTGTTGCTGCTGGCTGCCGCAATGCATACATGTGACGTAACACTCAGACGTGGGCATGTGACATGGGCACCCACCATCCTGAGGGCAAGATGGCACCCCTGTCTGTATCGGTTAAATATACTCCAAGGTTGAAATAAAGCCTACACAATTCATTTGTAAATACCACATATACAACATCAACGTCATCATAATCACTTTTTATATGTATTTTGTGGAATTGCCCTGCAATCTTTTGATGAAGGTGTATAAATTTAATAAATTATATACTGACTTTCCACATCTCCTCCTCATGTTACCTCTGAATGAGATCACAGTTCCTCTTCCTGTAGGAAGGTGAAAGCTCTGCTACTAATATAGCAACTACAACTGCATTAATAGAAAAATGCCATTTAGTAGATATATCAGCCACCACTGAAATAGCTATCTATGCCAAAATCTTCTGTAGTAATTAAAAGGTGTTTTGCAGCAAAAGAAGCTGTAAAATATGGTGAGTGCTTCATATAGCAACCTTTCCTGCTTTCCACTTAAAGATGCATATTCTTTCAAATCTGCTAATGCTGCTACTTCTTGGGAAATTGCTTTTTAGAGAAGCATAGATTTGGTGGGGGTTGTGAAACAAGAAGTCTAATTCATTCCTTGCTCTTTTAGAAGACCAGTTTTTCGATTGGACGTACTCCCAGGGAAGTGTATATTGGATTGCAGCCTTCTTAATAATTACAAAAGGGGGTTACTGCTAGGGATGTCTGAGGATTACATTCAGTTTAAGTGAACTGCCTTGATATGTACTTTTGGGACTAACAGAGGGATCAGAATGGAGCTATTCTTTAGCGTCCATGTTTCTCCAAATTCTACAGTACAGTTTTTGGTTCTAAAAACCATACCAAAATGTATATATAATGCATACCCTGTATTTTAGGTTCAAATGTATATACAAATGCATCTTGTAAAATAAAATGCATTCAAAAACATGTGTTTTTGACATAGGTACTGGTACATATTAAAAAATGCTGAACTTTGTGCTTTTTTATTAAAAAAAAAGAGTGGTTCAGAAATGGGATGTAATGGACTTGTGAATGAACACAGGGAAAACAGACTAGAAATAGACTGATCTGTCCATCTTTACTTAGTGATTCTCTTATTTACTTTGGTCATACTAAGGTGAACATTAAAAGGTGCACATAATGCCTTCTTACAACCCAGTTATGTTTAATCTGGAGTCATAAGATTTATTGATGTAATGCAAGATGCAATAGCAAAAGCTTTAAAGACGTAGTTTCCCAAATATATCAGATGATTGAGTATTATTATTATCATTATCACCCTTTTATCAGAAGATCCCAGGGAGGTGTACAACATTAAAAACACATTACAGAACACCAGTGATAAAAACATAATAAAAACATAATGACAGAGAGCCTAATACTAAAAATAATCATTATAATAACAGTTGACTTCCCCACACTTTCACAGGCCATAGATTGTTTAATAGCCATAGGCCTGGGTAGAAGGGAATGTTTATGCCTGCTGTGATGGTGCCACAATTGGGAAGCCACCATGGAAAAGGCCCTTCTCTTGTAGCCACCCTCCGAACCTCTCTGGCATAGGGGACATAGAGAAGGGCCTGAGATGACAAGCGCAGGGTCTGGATACAACATTGCAGATAATTTTAAGCATCAATGGTAGAGGATGCTTGGAGCAGCCATTAAGGAAAAGGTCCATGCTAAAAACTGGTATTCTAAACTCCATTGGCTAAACAAAATGTATATGATAGTAAACAGTAGTGTGTAGGTTTAGGCTCCAATCCTAAACAAACTAAGCAAGTAAGACTGTGTACACATTAAGCAGCTTAAAATGCAATTAGGTTGTTCTTTTCCTCAGTTTGGATCAAAGCTGGTTTGGGGGAAAATGCATGAAAATGCAGCATTTCATAAGAAACAATAGGACAGATAAAGGACAGATATAGATTGTGGCTAACATTGTGTGTACACTACTTCACAAACCAGCAGTGGGAGCACATTGGATGGAGAGTAAACACAAGCGTGTACACAGCCTAAGTCTCACTGAACTCAACCCTTTCAGAGGTCAAATGTAGGATCAGATTACCATATGCATTTCTATTCCTTATTCTTTAAAATTCAGATTCTTTCCAATATTATATATCTCTCTCCCACACACATACACACACATATATACAGCAGATCATCAGGAGGTGGCAGTAGTGTTTGCTGAAAGAGTTTGACAGAAACTGGAAGTGGAAAAGCTCTGCATGAATTCACATAGGCTAGTGTTTTCAAGTTTCCCAAAGCAGATAACAGTAGTCTGAATTATAAAGACTCTGCACTTTAATTGCATCTTTTATTGACTAGTTGGTAAGCTTGGTAAATAATTTATCATTTTAATTCAGGAGTATTAGAAAACACTGCATACATTTGTTGAAAATGTATTAAGCATCAAGGTCCTGAAAGATTTTATAGGACAACTGACTAATTTTATCTTTGACTACATTTCTTATCCGTGGGTCTTCAAAGGCTCGAGCTGAAGTCCCTCTCAGGCCTCCTGCTTTGCAAAGATGCCACCTAAATGAACGTGCGTCTTTCTTATATATAAACCCAGACAATGTGGGTGATTTTGAAATGGTGTCATAATAATATTACAGAAAACTGATGTGAATTTATTTTGAGGTACTGGACACAGCTATGTATTTAAGTATATCCATTACATGAAAAGGGAAACTCAGTTTAAAGGGGGAGAAGAATCCAAATGTGATCCCTATTTGAACCTTACTGAAGACTGATTTTTACATTTAGAACATAAGTAATCTGGACCAGACAAATTCATGGAGGGTAAAGGCTATACATGACTGCTAGCCATGATAGTTATTCTCTGCCTCCACATTTGGAGGCAGTAATGTTCCTGAAAACCAGTTGCTGGAAGTCACAGTACGGGAGAGGGTTCCTGTGCTTGGGTCCTGGTTTCAGGTTACTCATGGGCATCTGGTTGGCCACAGTGAGAACAGGATGCTGGACTAGATGGGCCATTGGCCTGATCCAGAAGAAGCTCTTCTTTATGTTCTTATAGTTATTGGAGGCTTGGCACCGACTCTGCTACAGCTGCTTTCAGCTGAAAGCTTCCCCACCCCCCATGAAGTTTAAGGAAATCACAACCAAGCATGAAAGTTCAGGTATGATTTATTAATGATCTGTGAAACAGCACAATAGAACCCCACACTATTACATATAATCTGAAGTTAATGAATAAGTGAAGAGGTTGGAATACTGTGATTTCGCATACCTTGTAATAAATGAAAGGTATGAAATGAAAAGCCATTTTGAGACTTTAATCTAGACCTAAATGAGTATGTGTGAAAAAAGAAGCAGTGTTTTACACTGTTCCCCACCCTACATGGGTTCATTAGAATATATGGAGAACCCTTGGATTTACAGTTCTGTGCTGAGGGCTCTCTCACTGTGAAATTGGCAACTTCACCACTTCTTTACAGATGTTATAATAAATAACAGTTGTTGTGCACAGGTCAGGAGAGAAGCCTGCTGCAGCAGTATCACTCCCTCTCTCAAACTGTCACATAGTTGCTTAAAATACACATTCCCTTTTAGATAATTCTAAATCAGAAAAGATTTTCTTTACCACTAATAGAATGAACTGCACACAACTTTTGTTTTTCAACTTCCAATTCAATTTGCAACGCTGCCTTCCAGTATAATTAAGGCAACTTTCATTTTCAATCTGTTCAGGGGAGCATCTACAGTGAAGTAACAGCTGGACAGACACAACAGCATCGCCAACATCCCCTGCATGCAAGCGATTTCCCTCAACTGTGTTTCGTTTTTCTCACATAGGCAGAAATATGGTTCAAAATGGCTCCTTTGAACTCCACATGTAGAAGAATCAAAGTATGTCCAGCTTGGGAAGGGACTACATTTAAAACATGGGAGGTTGTTTTCTTTGCAAGCAACAGAGGATATTGTAGTTTGTCCCCACAGCCCTGGAATGAAGGCAGTGCCAGACACTGAATGGGTTTCAGCATGTGCCATTTCTCCCTTCATGATCTACGTCCTTCTTAACTAGTGAAAGTCCACCTCCACAAACTCAGTGTGAATATACTTGCTAAGAAGACAAAAGCTGGGAGCTGCCTTATATAACTGTGACTGTTCCCTGCCATCCCAACCATCAGTGTCAGTGAACGGAAAGATGTGCAAATGCTTGAGAGGGATGCAGAAGAGATCACCTGTCAGAAACCTGGCCAGAAAGCCTTGGGTTAAAAGAGGCTACTTAATTATTTCCCCTGTCCCCAATTCAACAAGTCACACTATCTGCACACACGCACACACACCACATACAACCTTGCTGAGTAGAGCAGGAAAGTCTGAGAGGGCTCTCAGTCACAGGCTTCTAAGCACCTTCCTGCATCAGTGCAGGATAGTTCCTGCTGAGACTGAACAAGGTGCGTTTGGCACATTCTCCCCTCCCCAGTTTAAGCCTCTTGCATTATTTCTGAATGCCTGAAGAGGGCAATGGTGTGGCTAAACCTCATTTGGAAATCGTCCAAGTTATATATATATATTAATCAACAGATCAAAAGTTATAAGGCAAACATACATTTTTAGTTAAACCAGATCAAAACAGTAGTTTAGTGTGTAGTGCTGAGAACTGTAGCTTCTGATAGTATGCCGTTACTAGTCTCAAAACTTGGTAGCCTAAATTTTACAAAACAGCTGCTCAGTCTTGATAAATTTAACGTATCCCAAATGAGCATCTGTTTTCATTTGGGAAGAAACGTGCCTACTGTTTTGTATCTACCCCTTTAGCAATGAAAAATAGATTTTAGTGATTCTTCAGGACATCTTTATTCATCACATCCAGTCACATGTTCAGCCTATTTCTTTCTGCCTATTTTGCTCTGCTTCTCCTGCCTCCTCCTCATCTTCTGGATCTGGTTTGGGGCGCACCTTATAAAACACAAACTTGTAGCTAATAGAGCAGCACAACACACTGCTTATCTCAAACATAATGCAAGGATTCTGCTACCTTCTACCATACACACTGGACACATACTGTATCAAAGTGGACAACATCCTTCATTTTGTATTCTTTCATGCCGTGTCATTGATGTGGTAGATGGTACCCCAGAATAAGTGATAGCAAAAAAGAGAGAGGAAAAGGAGAGGCTTGTTCAGATAGTTGACTGATACAGAAGAGAAGCCATCAGCTTATTCAAGGATCTTCTACATGGCAGGTGGGAATAACTGATGCCTTGGTGACTCATACTGGGAAAGGAACAAGGGGAGTGTGACTGTATTGATTCTGCCAGATGGTTCAGTGGTATTAACAGTCCAATCACCCAGGATATCCCTTTGGATAGGCTGCCTGAGTTGGGAACTGGAGGCATGGTGTCTCAATGATTCCAATCCAATCAATTGGACATAGAAGCATAGCATATAAATGTCAAAAATTAATAAAACATGGAAAGAGAGCAAAAGGAGAGCATAGATGAGATGCCATGTCCTTGCTTATTGAAGGTGTTACTATTTTAGAGTCTGGGCACTAATTAAGGCCACTGCAGCATAGTTTCTTCTCATGACTCATGTACAGAGCCTTGTGAGTGAACCTATTTTGACATTCCTCTCTTGCAAGTGTCTCCCCTGACAGTAACAAGCATTCAGATGAATTGCAAGGACCCTGCCCATGCACCTTAGAACTTTTGACATGAATAAGACTGCTTTTTGGCTCCTGGAACTGTCTCCCAGAACTAGGGTGGACACTTACACACCATGAAAAAATGAGGAAATGTGTAATCAAAAAAGGGACAAAAGAAGATGCAAGTTTATATATTATTCAAATGTGTATATATAGATGCAAATTTAGGAATAATTACTGTAATTTGAAGCAGAAATACAATAAATCTTGCCATAGTGGGGGAGACTCTGGTCAAGTGACTTGTGTATATGCTGTCCATATACTCACTGTTGCTGGCAACATCAAGGGCCCTCCTTTCACATGACAGAAAAGGCACTTCTGGAAATCTAGTGGAATCTAACAGAAGTTTAGTGCTCATTACCATGTTAATTGTTTCCAGATAAAAATCAATTTGCTCAGGAAATTGTGAGATTTTTGCATTGTAATTTCCCTGCAGTTTTCATCTTAACACCATCACCACTCATGTGTTGAAAATTAAGGCGGTATCCTGGCATACATTTTTTGTTGGCATTTAAAATCTAGCATGACATGGAGGTATTTCGATAAAAAAGCCACAGTTTTGTAACACAACAGGTACTGTCAAGGCAATAAGCAACTATTTTACTTTTAAAAGCCAACTGAAGGTGGCCATGTTTAGGGAAGTTTTTAATGTTTGATGCTTCGGTTGGAAGCCACCTAGAGTGGCTGGGCAAACCCAGTCAGATGGGTGGGGTATAAATATATTATTATTATTATTATTATTATTATTATTATTATTATTATTATTATTTACAAGGAATGTTAGAAATGGGACAGATGCTAGCATTATAACCAGTGCAACTAATGCAATAAACTGCACATCAGAATGCAGCCCCAATTCCTCTGCTGGAAACTTGCACTGTACTTGCAGATGCATATTTTGATATTTGCACTTCTGCTTCTCTTGTTGTTCCTTTATCTTCTCCATCTATGTCTTTAACTTCCACATATTATCCAAAGGCCTTTTAGAGCCCTAAAATATTGTTTCTAGGGCATGGGCCTGATACATTGCTTGTATTGCCACAGCTTTTTGTGCTTTAGTGAAATAAAACCATTTTAGCTTTTGCAGCGTACTTGGCAAATCTTTTCCTCATGACAATTGCACAATATCCCGTCCCTGGGAGAAGGGACAATGGCCGCCGTACTGTTGGCTGCCCTTTTCTTTCAACCTGGCTAGAGATGAGCTTCAGGGCAGAGGACCATGCTGGTTCAGCATCAATTTCTTCCTAGAGCCCACACAGAGAGCCATAGAACTATATTTCCTAATAGGAGTCACTGTGGTTAGAAGAGCACAGGCCATTTATTAGTGAAAGCCACACCAAGCCTGGCTCATTCCGTTTTTGTTCCAGGTGCCTTCAGATCAGTCACTCTGTTGACCTAACCTCATTAGCGAGCTTTCTCCTTTGCTGGTGAAGATGAATCCCATGCAATGCACAGTTTTTAAAAGGAGCTTATAAAGCCATATAAAAGGCATTCCCAGGGCAACAACTAAAATGTTAAATTAGGCTTTGACAGCAGAACATTTCACTCCAGGTAGATTTGAAAACTATGCCACAAATTACCGCTCATAAAATTTTCCCTAGTCCTTATTTGCATTTTATTATGGCACATATGGAATGCACATCCAGGCTTGCTTTATTTCAAACTGCAAGGATCTAACACTGTTTCATGACATTTTTTCATGCCGATGATGAAAAGAGGAATAATTGCAAATGGGCATGGTTTGACTGCAATATTAGTGTTGGAACTTAGTCAAGTTGTGTAGGGGCTGTTTTCCCATTCTGACTTGATTGGCAACCAACCATGCCTTTTCTCTCTCCCTCATTTTGGTGGATAAACACTCTGAACTCCAGGAGATAAATTATTTTTACACCTCAAGAGGAGAGGTACATAGCACAGTGCTTCCAATGATTGAATGGCTACATGAATGAATAAAGAATGAGCAAGAAACAATACTGTATAATTGACCTAGCAATTTTAATCACATCTAAGTTTAGAATGACATTATGAAGCCTAAATAGCATCACTTAACTGCACTCTGAAAGCTGGTATTGAAGGGTGATCTTTAAAGTGAAAAGCGTTATAGAAAGTGCTCAAGGAAGGAACCACAACTGATCTACAGCAAGGATTAGTGTCTTTCAGGATTGTTAGTTCTGTTTTGCATTGCTTTAACTGGCTTCTGTTGTGCAGCTTTTAGTTAAATGGAAATGAGCTTGTTATGTACTGAGTGGAATAGGATCCAAAATGCAGCAGTCTGATTGGTCCTAGAACAATAGGATTCAGAATGCAGCAGTCTGATTGGTCCACAGGAGCCACACAATCCAGCTCCAGGTGGAAGTGAATCTGCAACCTGATTGGCCTGCAGGAGAATCCTGGAATTAGCCAATCATTATTGTGTAAATAATGTATATAAAGCAGACATTCTGGGGGAACTTCCATTCTTCCCCACCACTATGAGCTGAATAAATAAAGAGCATGAAATCCACTCTCAACTCCAAGTATATTTCAGAGCTGTTTTGTCTGTGACTTCATTATGAATGAAGAACCTGTGACGTCCAGTTTTTGTTGGATTACAACTCCCATCAGCCCCAGCTAGCATGGCCACTGGTCAATGATGATGGGAGTTGCTGTCCAGCAACAATTGGAATGCCAAATGTGAAGTGTTAGGGACTAGTTTTTCAGAGTGGATGTCTCATAAATCTATCAGATATTATAAGAGTTCCTTCTTCATCCGTGCTGTAAATGCCAGCCTGCATTATGCATTGTTACATTAAAACTGTTGGCACTGTGGTCCAAACCACTGAGCCTCTTGGGCTTGCCAATTGGTTCAAATTCATGCAATGGGGTGAGCTCCTGTTGCTCTGTCCCAGCTTCTGCCAACCTAGCAGTTCAAAAGCATACCAGTGCAAGTAGATAAATAGGTACCACTGCAGTGGGAAGGTAAACGGTGTTTCCGTGTACTCTGGCACTTGTCACGGTGTCCTGTTGGGCCAGAAGCGGTTTAGTCATGCTGGCCACATGACCTGGAAAGCTGTCTGTGGACAAACACTGGCTCCCTCTGCCCGAAGTGAGATGAGTGCCGCACCCCATAGGAACATAAGAACTGCCACATTAGGCATGTAGCATTATAATTATGGAATCCAGTTCTTTAAAAACTCACCAAGTGTGAACCATTTCCCAAAGTATTCCAAGATTGTTCTGTTCCTTGTGGCTTTTGCTATAGCCAAGACATAAGATATCATACGTTGATTGCATACAAAGTTTTTAAGTATGTTCTATATTAGTCTGATTTTAAAAATGTAACTTACATTTTTATGCAGGCCTCAGAATAAAAGGAGTGAGATAGGAATCTAAGTATGAAAATGATGAATAAATAAATCAGAGTTGAAAGGTTTAGTATTTTAATTTATTCTGTTTTTACATGGCTAGTACATTGGGGAAAAATGACACTCATATTAGTAACAAAACAGCAATCATAATCTTTGTCATTCTGGTTTCAAAAGTGGGCTTTCTGAGACATTGACAAAACCTGATTTGATTAACATGATTCTCAAAATCAGCCTCTCACAATAGTAATAATAGGCTGTATTTTGTATTCTTTTGTGTGTGTGTGCTGTTAGCTTTCACGATGTCATTTAAAGTAATCTAAACATTCAGAATATTGAAAATGAATTCTTCTAACAAGATAATGCAAGGATCTGGCAGCTATAAAGAATTATTTCTTTGGGGTATAGTAAGCACATTCCATCTCTAAACCTCTTGAAAATGTTAATTAGCACCAAATAAAGAACAATGGAAAATGTCTGCATTCTTCCTTGGAGACTAAGATTTGGGACAAGTCATTTTGCACATGACTGGAATACTTAAGTGTATAGAGATTTAAATATCTGATTTTAATAGGTTTCATCCCACTGGGAGAGACACTTTTGATTATCTATGACCTCTACCAATTATCGTGATTCTCCCCATAGGCCAACCATAATTTTAATAACTCATCAAACTAAGCCTGAAGGTTCTCTAAAATGCCAAATATGTACTTGAACTTCTTTTGCTAGTTACAGAGCTAGTAGTTGCTACCTGACCTTTTTTCACTCCAGTTTTTTTAAAGTAGTCACTTTCAGCTCATTAAAACATTTAACTTTTGAACAAAGGTAACGTAACAGCTCCAAACTGTATACAGATGTGAGCTTCTTAATCCACAGAAACTCATTAATACAGAAGAATGTTTGAAGACAGATTGTACCAGATAATGTTGAGACTATACAAACAACCAAACTACATTGCTCATTTGCGTGTTGAGTCCCACAATGCCAACCCCCCAAAAATTCACACGTCACACATCAATTTTTGCTTAAGGTTTTTGGCATAATTTTGGCCACAACTTTATTCAAAATACAAAAAATGTGAGTGGTTGCTTAGGCATTGGTTATGACTACCTGTCCTTGCCCTCAGGGACAGAGCTGGCCTTCCGGACACCAACGGAAGCCAGCGTGGGAAACAAGTATTGGGTGAGAAAATGAAGCTGGGCATCAGTCCCTCACTTCTCACCCTCATGTTCCTGTGGGGCTTGCACGGCCCAAGTCTGATGCCAGGGACAAGGACAAAAAGAATGGCAAGCCCCTGGATTCCTTTAACGGAATTCCCTTTCCGCATCATTTGGAGGGGTAGGCACTTACCCCTCCAAGCACCAATTTAACCAATGCCTAACCGCCAACCTTAGAAGTTGTGACGATTTGCTACACAGTAGGCAAAAACCAAATGGCACCAACCAATCAGCCAGATGGCAAAATTCCTACCAGGCC
Source organism: Podarcis tiliguerta (assembly GCF_965153285.1). Taxonomy (NCBI): domain Eukaryota; kingdom Metazoa; phylum Chordata; class Lepidosauria; order Squamata; family Lacertidae; genus Podarcis; species Podarcis tiliguerta. The sequence continues at coordinate 42,420,678 of NC_139534.1, forward strand.
CCCGCTCCAAGGCGGACGACCCCATGACAGGCATAGCAAGGTCAAGTGATCAAGAAAAAACCACCCTATTAAAATGAGGACGTCCAACGTCTGGCCCCTGTATTTAAAGAGTCTGACCCCTCCTCCAAATTGGCAACAATCAAAACTCCCCAGCAACCCAATTTTAACCACTTAAAGGCTTGGGTTCCTCACCAAATCTGCCCAGTAACGGCAGGGTGGCTTGTTCCCCCAACCGCAACACGTGCTCTCTGTTAGGGAGAACACGCTTTGTATTATCTTGCCATCTTGGAAGAACAATTTCTGTCTTTGCTATGTAAGTGATTGTGCAGAGCTTCTACTGATGGCCCTCAGTTGAATCCTACCCATGGTTAAATTTAGAAGCAATTGATAACCAAGATTAACCATGGAGGTGTTTTGCCATTGAGAGACTGTGAGGAGGTTATGATTCGTGAAACTACCATTGTATCTTCTTACCTAGATGAGAGTTTTATCAGGGGCTGATGCTGTCAGTGCTCTGTGACATTTCTGTTTTGCAATGCATCCAAGGATTTTGGAATGCATCTCCTGGTGGAAGGAAGTAGAAGGGGAAGGGGCCAAGCTGACCAGGGTTGGATGAATTTATCCCAGCAGAGATCTTGTGAATACTTAGCACTGAGGTGAGTGTTCCAACTAAGACCATCAGGTTCAGAGGCTAAAATTGCCTAGCCCCAGCATGGAGTGAGTGTAGCAATCTTATGGCCACAAATTCCTGTATCAAATTTTGAGAGCATATTGCAATGTTTTACAGAAAAAGCCGCATTAAAACCAGCCAGTACTTGATAGTTCTGTCTTCATAAGATATCTACTCATAAGATTTGCTTATTAAAATAAAAGTAGGAACTTGCGAAATCCCTTTAGTGTCATGGAGCAAACAGATACAGAACATTTTCTCAACCCTTGGGAGAATAAAGAAGATGGTGCCCACTTAAGGTGCCCTACTTAACAAATCTTCAATGTTTCTGGGGGAGAACATGGAAAATAGTAATTTGTGAATGTGGTCTGGATGCTCCTTTCTTTTCAATGCCCTAGTTACTTTCACCATTATTTCAAAAGCTTTCCAGTGTAAAATATGTAAGTACTAGGAGAAAGGAAGGTAACAGAACATTTTACCAGTTTTGAACTATAGAATTCTTTGAAGGGCTGAGACAGAAGCTTGCTAGCTTTTTCTTTTTCTTTTTCTTCTTTTTCTTTTTGGTTTGGAAGAGAGATTTTCATGTTGTGTGAAATTGCCACCCTTGTTAACCATTTTCACTACTTGCATATAGTTCTGGCAGAAGCAGTGGTTGCATTCTGTGCTGGACAAAAAATATTGATTTTATTGTTGCTGCTGCTATTTTACAAAAAAAGCAGCATGTTTCCTGCCCTCACTAGGATTTGGCTTTTCCTGAGATATAGCTATGTGGTGATATATGAAGACTAACTGGAGTGAGGGAAATGCTTCCGGTACCTACTATGGTTTCTTGCTGGTTAAAAGAGGGATGATACCCACCCCCAGTTTGCCATCCCACCATATATCTCGAGAGGCCTGCAAATAAGGGCATTTTGATGCAGCCTCAATCCTTTATAATAACAAGTCTTTCTATTTGTACAAGCAACTTGAGAAAACATATTCAAAAGGCTGCAGTTCCACCTAAACCACCTCATTAAATGTGTATATGTGTGCTTATGTGCAAGTAGGGTGTGTGCATATGCTGTGAGCACTATCCAGCACAAGTGATTGTTCACTGCACTTTAAAATGATCTGTGTTTTATCATGCTGTAGCAGGGCGCTTGAAGCATTTCCCTGTCATTTTCATTTCCTTGTGAGTGGTCACTGCTCTTGAATAACTATTTGCCAAACATTCAGCTGCATGTAAATAGCCCTTTGGCTTGCTCATCTTGAAGTGTGTTTTTGGCAGACAGAAACAGCCTGTGCTAGAGACTGAGGCTATGTGCACATTACCATTTACTCCGGGTCCAGTGCGATCCCACTGCTGGTGTATGAAGCTGCATATGCACGACGTTAGCTACAGTCCATGGGTATCCTGTATTTTCATGCGAAATACTACTCTTTGATGTGTTTCTCCTCAAGCCAACTTCTGATTTGAAAACATAAGTCTCAGATAAGCTGAGGTGACATTTCAGTCCTGCATTGTGAATGCACAGACAACAGCTTCATTGAATGGGAGTTGCGCCAACTGTTCTGCACATCCACACCATTCTTCACACACATGTAGCTCTGCAGAGTGGCCACCACAAACCTTCTGCAACCTGAGTTCATCACAACAGCAGCACCCATTGGCATTACAAGACTAATACTTGGAGGAGGGGTGTTCTGTTTTTGAACATTCGATGCAATGCACTTCAGCTGTGGAATGCTTTTGAGAAGAGGGCGTAGAAGGGGAATAAGAAAGGAAGGTGTATGATGCAACCAGGATATGGCCTGCAGGCACATGAGGTCCCCACCTTCTTGAGACTGAGCAGCTCTGGATCTGATGAGTTCCTGGATGGGTGGCCACTTTAGAACCACATGTATGCTATATTGGATTACGTTATGGATATAAATGTAAGGATGCAATACTCTGCATCATATTGTAAAGCACATGTCTTTAGCACTGTCGTAATGGTGCCCCCAGAGCAAATGGTTTTAGAAGGAGAGTAGGACAGCGCTTCAGGAATACAGCTCTCTGCAGTGCATCAGCAAAAGTGGTAGCAGAGTTTGTTCATCGCTGTTCCGCAGTGTTATTTGAATGGTACCCAATTTTCCAGTGGCCTTTCCAATAATAGTGGTCAAAGAACACTTTAAAATAGAAACGTCCCCATCTATTGCAATTATCCTCTCCAGAAAGCAGTTATATTTGAGAACACAGGTTAATTTTTTGAGAATCTCCATAGCTTGAGTACAATTATGTTTGTGTCAGTTTGGGTCATTGTCGGGGGTGGGGAAACCAGGCTTTATTCTTCCTAACTAGTCAGTGCGCAAAAACTGAGTGTTAAAATGGCATATTTTTAAAAGGAACTTTGCACTCTGTTTAGCCATTTATTTCATTTGCAATTAGTGAATTTAACTGAAATGTAACTTGTGCATTTTGATTTAGATATAGTAAGTAAACATGCATTGTATCAGGAAGAAACTGATAAAAATGAGGAGTATATCTGTCCAAAATGAGACAATTTACCAATGATTTTATCAACAGGCTCACAATAAGGAATAGTCTCTTTCTTCCCCACCCCATCTCTAGCTCCTGAAATGATATTAATATAAAAAAGTCCTCAATTTAATTTAAAAGATAGGTTTCTAGCCTCCTGGCTGTGGGGAAACATGAAAACATGACCCCAATTAACCTTAAACTCTCAGACAAGAAAGCTAAAGAAAATGAAATATATATCACCCCCCCCCCCAATTATTATATTTAGAAGTCTCACGGATTACTAATTCATTATTCCTGAAAGTTTCAGAATGTAGGAAACCAATCTGGTATCAAAATGGAGCAAAATGCAGACACTGAATATATAATATTTCTGTTTAAGAATATAAAGGGTACAGTCTTTCTTCTAAGTCTATTTAGTAGGCTTAACCTTAGTTTTAGGCAGCGAAGCTCACTTTACTGAATGTGTGGAAACGAAAGGAGGTCTATGTCTTTGCCAGCTATGTCTTCACTTACCACCATACATTCAATGGAATATATGAAGGGGGAGCCAACATGTATGTAGTTGCCTTCATGTACAGCTACCCATGTGACAGGCAATCCCAATTGGACACACACACCAATATTCTGGAGGATTCTACGTTCATACAATTCTATGTAAGTAAGGTCCTCTTTTTGAAAGAAAATGTGTAGAGGCCAGGGATATTACACCTGGAAGAGCCATACCTGCTGAAGGTGGGGCCAGAGGGTGCAGTTCTGTATCCCTCTCAATGTGTTCACTGAAAACAGGGGAGGGGGGACTTTTGAATGAAACCTACCCATTCTTAAGGAAATCAGATCCCAAACTAAGGCTCCAGTACTTTGGCCACCTCATGAGAAGAGAAGACTCCCTGGAAAAGACCCTGATGTTGGGAAAGATTGAGGGCACAAGGAGAAGGAGACGACAGAGGATGAGATGGTTGGACAGTGTTCTTGAAGCTACCAGCATGAGTTTGACCAAACTGTGGGAGGCAGTGGAAGACAGGAGTGCCTGGCGTTCTCTGGTCCATGGGGTCACGAAGAGTTGGACACGACTAAAATTAAATGACCAAACAACAACATGGAATAAAAACGAATCAAAAGCACTTTGGCTTTACAATGGGGTGACAGTCATAGTGTGGAAGCCGGGAAGAAAGTGCAAAGTATTTGTCCAGATTTCTGTTAAGCATAAAAACATGCCCAATGTTTCAGAGACAGAAGAGATTGCCAGATGTGCATGTTACCTTATTTCTAAATGAAACAATGGCCTGGTTTGCATTTGCTTAGCAAGACTGCACAGATGTGCCGGGTGCTAGATAGGAGCTCGCAGCCACTTCACTCTTCCCCTGTCCTTTTATTTGTTGCACCATGTTGTGCAAAACCAAGATTTCACTTACCATGTCATACAAAGGGTTTGTGGTTAAGTCATCTTCTCACTGACCATTAGCTGTAACCAAGAACTAACCAGGGTTTAGTTGGTATAGTAGCCTGTTCTTGTTCCTAGTGTTTGTTTTTAATTTCTTATTCCAGGCTGCATCTTTATTGGAGCTATTTTTAACTCTTTTAATGTGTGGAACTGTTTTGAATGGTTTTTACCCTTGTTTTTTGGTTGCAACTGGTTTAGTTGTTTTATAATTGCCTATTTTGTTGTAGCCCATTCTGGGACCTTGTGGTGAAGCGTGGGTAAGAAATCTAATAATACATGCTTAACTGACTGTCAGTTCACAGAACCAGTCTTGAAGCTGAAATAATTATAAAACCGCTGTTTTAGTGCCACTTGGGACTCTTCTTAAGACTGTTTTATCAGCTGAAAATGGAGGGGCTCTGTGAACTGGCTGGGTGAATTGTTCCTAAGTTTCCTCCTTGAGGCTCTCTAAACTAAGGCTCGTCTTTAGCCACAGGCAAAGAACAGCAGCCCTTTGCTGCAGTAGGGTGAAGCATTTGTCTATTGCACATAATTCTGACAACTTCCCTTACGTTGTGATACCTAGTTGCAGATGAACGTAGTTCCTGATGCCGTCTGCTCAGTTGGCTCCCACATTTTTCAGCTTTTGCTGGAGGGTGATAGCCAAAAGATTGTGACCTGAGTTATTAGCTATTTTTGGCTGCTAGTATAGGGAATGTGGTTGGAATTATTGGCCACAGATAGTTACAGGGTTTCCCCCTTGCATTTTAATTTCATGTAGGTGTGTCATTAGTGTTTTGTGTGGAATTGGGAGTCCTGAGAAAATCCACATTTTGCTTAATGTCTAAGGCTGGCACTCTGCCTTGGATTTTTGCATTCAATGTGTGGGCTTGATGGCTGCAGCAAACTGACCTTTCTGCAAATACCATGGCCTGCTGAGCTGATCAAAAATCCATCAGTTTGAGAAGGCTTTCAACCAATTTGTCCATATTACTTCCACAACATAGGATAAGAGAGAAAGTAATTTGGAAACGTTAAGAGCAAGCGCACCTATGCTGGAGCAGGTGATAAGATGATGGAGACCTGAGCTGCAATGCAGTTAGGCACGCAATTGGATCTGTCTTCAGCAGATCTTATCTTTGTTTGCCTAATAGCAACCTTTGCCCTCTGCATTAAGAGCCACATGTGAAACTCAGTAGGGTTTCAAAATATAGCTGTAGCAGTATAGTTGGGTGGGGTAGGCAGGAGACGATAAAATATCCAAACAGCTTCTTTGGCTAGCAAAGGACATCCTAAATTTGATTTTTGTTTCTTTGAAGAAATTTGTTCCTCCACTCCACTAGGGATGGAAAAGGAATCTGTTTTAAAGAGAATTGTTTTTTATTTCATTTATGAATCACTTCCTGTAGGGCACCTCAAAGTTTATGCACAGACTTTGGCAGATGCAAGCAGAGTGATCTTTGCCTGCTTCAGACCAACTATTGCGTCAAGTACCCACTTATCATTTGTGCATTGTTTGAGCCACTTGTTAATTGCTTTTTTTAAACCTACTTATATGCAATTGAAATGTGTGCTATACAAGTAACATGCAGAAAAGGGTTAAGCTTCATGTGTAACTGTATTTCTGCAGCATAATTCTCTGTGTGTTCTTACAGAGTTATATGTACTGTTGTATTTATCTGATTACTTTAGGAAACCTGACGCCTACATGTACCATAATACATATAATAATGCTTATAACACATGAGAATTATTTCTATTTTTAGCAGAACTGGGTTTTCTAAACTCACTTTTTATCAAGATCAAGGGAATTGGGGGAAAATCCATGTGGATAAGCCTCACATTTGATATTTTCCGAAGCTTCCAACTCTTTACGCCAGTTATGTCATATCTCAAATTGGATTTGAAAATCTCTTCACTTTGAGAAACAGACATTAAGTACACATTTCCATTGGGCAAGTAGAACTAGTTATTGGGTTCTATGGGCCCTGCAACCCCAATATACAGCAGTGTGGATTAACGAGTTGTCCATTTGCCAGTTGAGTAGGGTTTTTTGGGGTGGGGTGGGGTGATTCTCACCAATTTTGTTTGTGTGTGTTTACTTCTCCACACTGCAGAAGTGTGCAGCAATATGGTTTTGCACTTTGGTCTCACTCTAAGTGGATGTATCAACTTACTGCTGATCAGAACTGACAGCTTTGTGTGGGCCGGCTTGGATGTTAAGACAGGCTGCAGTAGTGAGTACTCTGAGGCATATTGACAGTGAAGGGTTGCTTACCCAAGCTATCTCTCATTGCCATCCCACTTTGAGAAGGGAGTTTTTCTAAAGCTGTCCAGGTAGGATGGGATGTAGCAGTCAGTTGCCTCTTTCATTCACCTGTAAGGTGAGCCACTGAAACACTATTCGCAGATCCATTAAATGACTGATTCAGCATGTGGACTCACTTGGCTAAGGAAGAGAGTAGGAGGTTATTTCAGCTCTCTCTGTAAGTCTGCAGGATGCCCACATCGGTGGAAAAATATGTCTAGCTGCTACTTTTTGTACCTTATACGTTAAAAAAAAGCCATGGCCTTTTAACCCCCTTTTATTGTTTTGTGTCTTCAGTCCTGGGAGTGCGGCAAAGCTTCCATTAAACCTAATTGTAGCAAATGAGCAACATAACCAAAGAAAATGTATTCTGCCTAGATTCCAAATAAGACAAATTTCAGCCATAGATGTAGAGCCACTAAATTTGTGGGAGCTGCGGGATGCTGCTCCTATTCCTAATTAACACAGCAAGCTAGCACGATTTGAAATCTGTTCTTATCCAAATATGAAATAGGTCATTTTTTTAGTCCAAAAAGATACAGTGGAACCTAGGTTTTCAGATGCTTCCGTTGATGAATGATTTGGAACTCGTACACCGTAAACCCGGAAGTAAATGCTTCCATTTTCAAACACGCCTTGGAAGTCAATCTTCCAAGGCAGCTTCCGTATTTAGTTTTTCATATTAATTTTTTTCGTTTTGAGGCTCCATATTGAGTTTTCAAACATTTTGGAACTTGAACGGTCTTCTGGAATGGATTACGTTCAAAATCTGAGGTTCCACTGTACTGAGATAGAGGGATTGTAAGTAACTGGTCCATGGTTCCTCCAGTGAACTCAGAGCTGAACTGGCAAATCAGGTGGTGGTTTATGGCAGTTAAAGCGGGGGAGGAGAGATAGGCAGGTAGTCTGACAAGTGGAGGGGAGGCGATCGACACAGAGGTAAAGAATATATTTTCCAGTTCCTGTCAATTTTACCAATACATAATTCTTAGTGTCTGGATGTTCAATACTTACTGCTTCCCCAGCCTCTAGTTCTTCTGCATTCCATCCCTCACTCCGCAGCTTCTGGAAACCCATCCTATGTACCCACTCGTACCCAATCAACATTCATCACCCAGCCCCAAGTTGCTTTTCTATGTTGCTGTTTTTTAAAAAACAACAACAGTCCCTCCATTTATCACTGGCCCTGGCCCTTTCACCCATTCTTAAATCACAGGCCCTTCACTTAGGCTGCACCCAGATTCCAAAAGTTTGCCTTTCATCAAATGCTGGCAACCCCAATTCTGATAGAATGGTGCATTGTTTTCTGCTAGGAGGTGGTTTCCAGACTGAGCCCAAGTTGCGAAACCATAAGAAGTCAGAACGCCACATTAACCCTCCACGTAGCACCTGAATGACACAGTAATATACGGTACCTTCCTAAAAGGCATGTACATAATTTTTCCTTTTAAAGTTTGCTGTAGAAGCTTTATGAAGATGTGTTGATTTAAAGTTGTGTCTTAATGCCCCTGATAAATTTGGTGCTTTTTATTACTGACAAGTACTGTGTGTTTAGTTATGTAACAATAAATGTAAGGATGTAAACTTGTTTTTTTCTGAGTAATATTACCTCCACGGCATAACAATTTCATTCACCTATTCATGTACATTTTGGAGATACAGTTAAAATATTGACAGTGTCGTACACTGTCACCTACCCATGCTTTTCTTATTATTTGGGACTGTATTTCTTAGCCACATCATGCAATATGAATCAAGATGGAATTTATGTATTAGTTTTCAGCAGGCTCGCCTGCGGGTATGTAAGTAATAAACCAATACGATACATCAGGAAGGGACAGATTCTTATAAGTAACATTTAATCACATTTTAGAGCAGAGTTTATTCAATTATGAATTGGTTACATAGTGGAGAGCAGTAATGTTAGGTGAATATTTATAGAGGGATGAAGGCGATTCAGTGGAATGGTAGACACATCTCTCTGTACATTACGTTAGAAAGAACAGCCCACAATTAAGTTTAAAATATAACAGACATTCCTATCATCCAAGCCTTCTCTAGGGGTTCATGGGGCAGAATAAAGTACTTCTTTGCACAATGGGTAATTAATCTATGGAGTTCTATTCCATACAAACTGATGAAGACTATTAGCTTAGATTGCTTCGAAGGGGAATTCATAAATGCTGGGCATATCACTGACAATTTCCATTAAAACGTAATAAGGGTTCTGCTGGATCAGACCAAAGAAGCATCTAGTCCAGCATTTTGTTCTCACAGTGCTCAACCACATGCCCAGCGGAAGCCCATAAGTGCAGCAGCAACTCTCCCCACTTGCATGGCTCAGCAACTTGTATTCAGAAGCTTGCTGCTTCCAACAATGGAAATAGCAGCCTGTGATAGCCTTGATGGCCGAATTGAATCTACTTGTTCAAAGGCATAGAATACCAGTTGCTGAGAAACAACAGTGGGACAGTGCGATTGTGTTTGTGTGGGGGTTTGGTGAATATATATTGTGTGTGTGTGTTTAAACAAAGAAATGTGCCCATTCATAAAATCCCACAAACTCAAACGTTTGTCAGGTATTACAAGTCTTGAAGTGCCTCTTATCCCACTGCCTGATTTATTTAAAATTTTGCTGGCCAATTTCCCCTCAGATCTGCAACTGGTATGATGAACCTGGGACCACAATGTGATCATTACACATCACAAAGCATGCATACAGCAAATAATGATGATGTGCTCTACACTGAACTTTCCCCCTTTTGTACTGTATTTCCATTATGTACATGCAATGGAAACTTCATACAGCCACCTCACACATTGTGGTGTGGTGGCTAGAACCCCAGACTAGGACCTGGGAGACCAGGGTTCAGATCCCCCACTTGGCCATGAAGCTCACTCGGTCACTTTGAGTCAGTCAGAGCCTCTCACACTAACCTACCTCACAGGGTAGTTGCGAAATCCTTGGTAAAAAGAGGTGAGATATAAATGCAAATAGCAGTAGTAAATTTACTGGGTACAAGCCAGTGCAGACTACTTTTCTCACATCTACTGTAATGAGTTAAGCAGCCCTAAGGGACAAAGCCTAATGGAATGGTTTGTCCAGGATTATTGCCTTTTCTGGTATAAAGGGTCTGCCTTCAAATTGTCAGGCAGGATTTTCATTCCACTCTTCTGCATTAGGAAATGGAGAAACTTTGTTGTTCCTCAGCCCTCTATTATAATTGCATTTAGCGCTACTTCAATGGTTACAAAATAAAATGAAAATATATGATTGCAGGGGAAAGTTATTATACCAATTCAAATATAGTAAATTACCCAAATGTGAGAGCTAGGTAAAAATGTGCACTTTTGCTTACAAAAATGCACTGTGATTATGGCCAGTCAATCCCATTTTCCAGAGCTAATTCATTTAGAATATTTTGAAGGAAAAGCAATAACAGTGGAATATTGAACTACTGAACTTTCATAAACAGTTTTAGCTTCATATGAAATTTATGTTAACTGAGTGAAGTCTGGCAATTCTGAATACCTTAGAAAGATTGTTTTGTCAGATAAGATGATAATAACATCTGAAATAAATATGAACACTTGTGAAATGATAGCAGCTTGATATATGCTGTATTCCAATGTGGGCATCAGTCACTTTCAGCAAGAAGATGCTCCCTCCTGAGAGATACATGCCAGTGAAGGGGATCCAACTGTACCTTATTGCTTTACTCATTAGCTTCTCTGTTGCTGCTCTCAATTTTCTGGCAAAAAGCCTCCTAGGACAGTCCATCATCATAATAACAAATGACTTGATTTGAAACGCAAAGGCAGCTGAGCTATTCATACCGGACCATAGCCACAAGGAGTGGATTTAAATTAAAACACTGAATGAATACATTGGAGCAAATGATGTTTGCATATTATACTATTGAACTACTTTGCATATATTATGTATTTGCAGGTTTCAGATTTGGCCACAGCATGTTTGCTTAAGTCACAAAGCCAACTCTCAAAGCCTCTCCCAGTGTTAATGGGCTTTCTTCTTGCCCATAACCCCAAAGGCTGGGGTTGTTCTGTTGGAATTGGATTTTAGTTGCTGAATATGATGGGAACATTACTCCATTTGGCTGTTAATCAATCCATGGCCTTTTAAAGTGATGTGTCCGTGTGTTGTTGTTGTTGTGTGTTCTATGTTGTAACTCCCGCCCCCCGTAGTCTCTTGATGAAGAAAGGTACAGCATATAGATTTCATAAATAATAATAAGTCTAGCATTGGTATGAAGGTGGCAGAAAGCAATGAGGATTTAGATAATAACCAGTCTGCCAAATAAATTATAAACCCTCCAGATGTTGCTGGACATCCCTGACTTATTGGCATTGTGTTGAAATTCAACAGTGTAGAATGGTCATAGATTAGCCATCCATGTTTTAGCAGAACACTCTGCCAAGCAGCGGTTTTCAGGACTGTGAGACATAGTAGGCACAAAGTGGCCAGAGAAACTATAGGCACCTTACTACATCTTGTCTACTACTACTTTTTCTCATGGAAAAGGCTTTGTGACTCATTACTTATTTTTATGATCTGTGGAATCAAACCCTAAACACCTGTTATTTGATTCCACAAGGTCCCTTCCTCGTGGTGTCTATTTATGAACTGTCAGCTTTGAGTTCTTTGGCATTTCTTATGTGGTTAGAGGAAATATCTGGAGCTTTGTGGAAAGCCAAACTCTTAATATTTGCTTATAAATGTTGATTGGTATTGTGTAAATTGGATGTTTAGGATCTCAGAGACAAATGGAAAAGGGAGAGTGTTCTATTCAGCTAAATGGAAAATTGCATTTGCTTCTTTATGTTGTGTTTCTTTAGATTTAAAATTGAGAATGGTCCAGCAGATATCAATGCTTCAGGTATGTTGGACTCCACAGTGCCTTTATAGGAAGGAACTGGCTGTTTCAGATAGTTCAAAGATGGCAAACACCATATGTGATATAGAAAAGGATTAAGAGGAAGGAAGGGTGGAAATGACTGTCGGGATCTCCGCTCAGCCAAGCTGTCAGTGTTGAGTTCAGAAACTAACAATGACAACCTTCCCCCCCCCCCCATCCCCAAGGTGTTCCTGTACTGTGCATTAGAAGGCTCAAAAATAAGGCTGGCTGCCAGTTGTGAACATTCTTACTATACAGTAGGTGGAGAGCAACTGTGGAGATGCATTCATATTTCTTCGCTTCTACCTGTCTGCTGGTCAGGATTCTTCAAAGTGTTACAGAGTGCTTCAAGCAACTAATTGCAATGTGTTTTTTGTACTGTTGCTGTCCACCAAAAATCAGCCACTATTGTGAAACTGTTCAAATAATTTTCCCTTCTAGGTTGGTCCACTGAATCATGTGTGAAGTACCCTTGCCAGTTCTGCACCTTTTAGGAGCCTATTTTATCACAGCTTTCATTTCTGGTGGCAGCACACACCACAATAGGGATGTTTGAATTGGGTTTGGCATACAGATAATTCCCAGTGAATAAATAAGTCCCAAATAATGTATGCTTAGGATCATAGCTTCCATGTATTTGAAAGAATAAGGGGGAGGGGAATCCTTAGATCATATCAGCTTGATCTTTGAAAACTGACAGACAGCTCGTCTTTGACTTTCCAGCATCAATATGCTAACATTGACCTTTTGTTTCAGAACAGTATTTTAGAAATGCTTGTGATGACACCCTTCCATTGTTATACAGAATGCCAATATCTCAACGCAGAATTTACCTAGCTTCCTCCCTCTGCCCCAGTGAATTGATATTCATTTCTCAGAATGCATGTAACTGTTTATGCTTTTGGTAAATGTTTAAAAGACTAGCAGTCTTGCACAAAATGGGTTTTATAATCCTTGTGTCTGTTGCACTCTCACCGCCAAAGAAGACTCAAGAACCAGCATATTGGTACAGTGGTTATGTTTATTGAAAGCCAGTTAAAAAGAGAGGGGAGGTTTGTCTATTCATCATATTAAGGGGAGCACCCCTCTTATAATCCCCTGGGCATGTCAGCTGTTGTACTCATTTGATTGAATGAACTCCCTTCTTGCTAGATGAACCTTGGGGTGTGAGGGCTAAGCATGTACACCATGAATCTGCAGCCAGGTGTTCACCCATGTGTACCTGTCCATCCCGGAACACTCTGGAGAACCCCCTCCCCAACCTTCGAGTATAAGTGCTGACTGCCCCAAACCCAATATTCCTCATTGACTTGGGGGGCATAGGATTACATCTTAATTTGCTCATCTGCTTGCACTAAATGTCAATGAGAAGAAATTGATAAAATTCAACTAATTCCAGTGAGACCACATTGAGTGATTTAATTAAGCACGCAAATGCCAATCAAACCAGGTTAACCAAATCAAGGTATGAGAACTTATGCCAATCATATATATTTTTTCCCAGTTATGTGAGCAATTGCCAATTAGACCAGATAAACCAAATTGAGCAATGGAAATATTGCCAATCAGATGAGATTCACTGATGACATGAGCTAACAAATACCCTGCAACGTGAAGTAGGTGAAAAAAAGGGAGAGGAAGAATTCTCCCCAAATAATTTCTATGTGACCCCAGCTAGCCCCAAACCACACTGTACAGGGAGAGTATCACTGAACAGAAAGGGAACAGTGAGGGGTTGGAGCAGCCCTAAATTGGCCCAGCCCACTCTTATGTGGCTAGTGACTGCACCACAGGTGACCTCTTCACCCACTCTCCTTGAGAAATTTCAGATACAAGTGGCAGTGGAGCAAATTCACTGTTTCTGAATACAGTGAGATCTATGGGATGTGGTTCCAAAAAGTTTGCACAGGATTGAGCAGCACCTCCCATTTCTCCATATCAGCCATGATGTTCTGTAGTTCATCCTGAGAGGTTTAGTCCAATGTATCAAAATCCTGAAACTGCTTTAAAGAGTTTAAACATGTTGGGGGAATCACCAAAGCATATTTGTAAGTGGAGGAGGGGGGAGTTATATGGAGCAGCAGAATTACTTAATTGGCTACAACCCAAAGGTTGCCCAGACTATCCCAGCTGAGTTTTGTTTTACTTTCCTTCATCATCCAAGACAAGAAAGCTCATCTGCACACATCAAGCAATTGCATCAATTAGCCATATCACATATGTTCTTGAACCTGTAGTGTTGAACATATATATTAAAGCAACTGAAGTGACTGTCCGTTCATCTGTTGTAGTTCTGAAAGCTCTGCTAGAACTGTTGACCCCAAAGCAAGGCGTGTGAGCCTCTATGCCTCTCTTTCCACATCAGACACCACAGGACCAGCAAACAATATGTAACAATACGTCACAGCAAGATATAACATTGTTTTCTATGTATCAAAATCACAAGAGCAAAGTCACATTTTCATGCCTTTGGAAATGGGCATATGACAACCTTGCTATAGTTTTTATTTCTCAAAGCATTTCAGTGGATCATATTGCAAGATAATCTGGTTGGTGCCAAGGAAGGGTTTTGACATGCATATGGCAGCCAAGACCCTGCTATCATTATGTACAGCTGAAGACAATTTCCACACAGAACACTATTGTTACCCAAAGGTCTCCAAGCATCACAACACATTAAAAATGTAAATACGTACTGGGAATCCAGAGAGGCACATTACTCTAACTTATGTGCTAACTTATGTCCGATGGATCAGCATTAGATGCTATGGGGCAACCAGTAGTTCATGACACAGCAGCTGAAGTAGCATCTTGTAACTGGAAGGTTACCCACTTTTCATAGCCTCCTGTGTTAAAGAAAAAAGTGGTGCTCATTTCTTCCAGTATTCCTTGCTTTGAAGGAATATTGATTATTTATTAATGATCAATATGGAAGGGTGTGTGGGCCCATCAACCTCTCCCTCTCACTTACATGCTTTTCTCCTTGGTATGGTTCTGTCACACTAGGCAAGGGGAATGCAAAATTCCTTCAAATTTGCAGAATTGGAAGACGCTGAAGTTAGGCCTTCTGTTAGCGGCAAGCCTCTATTCTTAATGTCCCAACACTTTAATAAGCTTTGAATCAGACTTGAAAGAGTAGGAGTACTATGTAATTATTATTACTGAAAATATCCCATACAATCCTAATGATCAGGCCTGGCTTGAGTTATCTTCTACCAACTGGAACAAATTAGTTTGATTTACTGTATGCTCTACCGAAAAGGGACGGTTTGAACACTTAAACTGTTCTGGTTGGAAGATGATATACATTTCTTAAGTGAAACATTGCAGGAACACACATTAAGGACTTAGCCAAATCCATTTTCCCCTAGATGATAGCATATTATATAGCTAGTGTTCCATGCTACATTTTATAAATGGTAGAAAAGTCAATTAAATATTTATGGCTTCTTGGTTCACATTTATTGCTTATTACCAAATTCTAATATGAAGGATACCAAATTTAAAGGCTGAATTCCATCCATGTGTAGAGATTATACAAATCTTTATTCATTTCATTGTAGAACCATTTCTTATAGAAATATTTCATTTTTACAATATTTCATATTGTAAGACAACAAATCAGTGAAATTTCAACTAACAGTGCTTATTTCAAAGCAGGCACAATTTGATGAATTACAAAGTTTGGTCTGCAGAGTTGTTCCAGACTTTATTGTGTTTCTCCAGTGAGAAACTAGAAGGTCGGTTTAATTACGCAAATTGTGCTCAGCTCAAATCTTCCCCCTAAAGTCAGAATCAATTTGTCTCACATTCCCTTGGGAACTGGCAACACACTTATTTGCCAGCCTCACTTCAAGAAACGGTATTTAAATATTGAGCAACATTTCAGCAAAATGATTATCATAAAATGTCACGCTATTCTTAGTATGCCAGTGTATTAAATATTCAACTACACAACACATACAAGAAGGTAATGCCATCAAGAATCATTAATGCATTTATTTCACTGTCATATTCCATTGACTGAAGAAGCTATTCTGGGGTTGGGGAGGAGATCTAGTAATTGAAAGAGTAGCTACATGGAGGCAAAAAATAATAGGTCCACCCATATTGCACATGTCAAAAAAGTAAGCGCAGTTGATCCGAATGAGACACACAATTTGCCTTAAGCCACAACAGTTTTTTCAAGACTATGACCAAATGTTGCTAAAAGCTGCCACTGTTGTTTAACAATATAAAATTAATAGAATGGAACAGGTGGTACCTGTCACCAAATGTTGCATTGGACATGCAGCCCGTGGATGCCCTCCTCCAGGATTTTTCATCCCTTTCTGCTCCTATTTTTTCACATCCCTGCTCTGTAATAAGAACTCAGCATTCCATGCTCACTGAACATCCTCATTCCTCACTGGGCTGTTTTTCAGGTCTTCCCCTGCTCTTAAGTTTCCCCCTGAATATTTTGCTATCCTATTGCGATTTATTTGGTCACTCTTGTGTATGGATGGTCCTACTTTTGCTACATAAGAAGAGTGAGTTCACTGTTGGTATATAAAATAGGATAGGGTAATGTAAAGTGCAGCAGAATTTACAATCTATATGCACAAAGATGGAGAGAGGAGATAGTACCTACAAAGGAAGAGTGGCAGATGAAATTAATGGAATATGCAGAATTAGCAAGCTTAACCAGCAAAATTAGAGAGCAAAGAGGAGAAAAGTTTTAAAGATGAATGGAAGCCATTTGTAGACTACCTAAAAACTTTGGTCAGTTTGGAGTAAACTCAGCAGTTACAGTTTATGAGTAGAATTTGAATGTTTGAATAGTTAGAAAAAAATAGAATATGCAGCAGGAATGGAAAACTTTTGGGACCCATGGAAGGATGGATGGGAAGTCGATGGAGTATTATAGATTGATGTAATGTATCTATTTTTCTTTTTTCTATTTCTTCTATTTCTTTAACTTTTTTTTCTTTTACTCAGTTCTGTATTTTGTATTTTTATAAATTCACACACACATACACACACAGAGTCTGTGCCAAGTGCATGCCAGAGCTATTGAATGGGGATTTGAGAAGATGGCACCTTCTTCCCTTCCGGCTCTTGGTGCTTCCTTTTGCTCTATGCAATAGACACTAATTTCAGGCTCTTCTTGCATCGGTACATGTTTATAAATAGGTTGAAAGATTTGAATCAAAGAAAAATCCTAGTCAGAAACCTACATGTTCTGCCCTGCCACATGCTCATCAGTGCAGATTTCTTTGATCTGATCTGTTTAGAGCAGTAACAGCTATCTGCTCCTGGGGACAGGTGGTGGTCTGATGTAACCCAGACTTATGTTCACCTCTAATGCTGTTACCACAACTCCATTGGCATGGCTGGACCTGCGTGACAATTCACTGTGCAATATTCTGATGGAAGAAATGAGTGTGTTCAAAAGCTTTTCAAGGAGCAGAGTAGCAGCCGAAGATGCCTCATTTTATGTCTGGAGGAATCCCAGACAGTGTGGCTTTTGATTAAACATGGAACATGGCTTTGTTGCCTCAAATAATACCGCTGGTGCAGCCACCCAGTTTCACACACTTCTTGAAGCTAGAATCATTGGATAATGTAAGCCTTTCTATCCTGTGTTGAATTTAGCATTATTAAATCAGGCATGTTTTAGTCATAATATGCAAGCAATTTTGTCCCACAATGCATACAGTGAAAAGCATACAGCACAGGCGTGTGTGTCATACTTTTAATTAATGTTGTAAGGGAAGCTCCTCCCACTGAATTGCGTTATAACACTTATGTTACGTGACATTAAGAATCTGCAGTTGCATCATTTTTTCTCTCATTTACCCTAATGCAGTATAGCAGAATGATTTCACAATTCATAATACATTAGTGACAATTAAATGCTAATGTGAAGGGATGTGATATTAGCTTGTTTCCCTTAAGAACAAATAATATATTATGGATGTTATAATTCTGGGTTTTTCCTGTTGTTCTTTCCCATTCCTTGTGACTTGGCTCAGAAGTGACAGAACAAGCAGAGTTGCACAATTCTTGCTGTGAAATTTGTTCAAAAAAAGAAAAAAAAGAAGTAGGCTGGGGAGGGAAGAATAATGAAGAATAATATTTTCCAAAATATGACAACAAAAATATGTCTGTCTGTTTCACCAGTGCTGCATACATGCATCTAAAGCTTCTTTTAAAAAAATAGATTTTAGGGTAGTTTAAAGGACACCCTTTGTAGAATCTCATTCCTTAAATTACCTTAAATCATTATTTTCTTACTATGTTAGTTTAATTGAGGATAGGCCATTATGCTAATTTATTTTGCTTTCCCACTTTTCTCTTAACAGTTTATAGTTGCTTTATTGAAAAAGTAATTACTGACTTCCAATACAATAACTGGAAAATGGCTTCTTCAAATAACCCAGATTGTCACAGCAGCATCAGCACAGTAAAATCATTTTTGTGCGAGAGAGAGAGAGAGAGAGAGAGAGAGAGAGAATTTCTTTGATTTCAGATGGACCTTAAATTACTGCAGAGGATCTATCAGTGTTGAGATAGTTCTGTTGCCATTATTTGACCAACAGCACCCTGGGATTTAGCAGCTTAAGACAAAAGGTCATCACCCAGGGAAATGTATGAGAGGCCACTTCTTTGAAGTTTAAAAATTCTCCTCTGGGGGGAAAAAGAAAAGAAAAAAGACAGCTCACTGAGATATCTCTCTAAGGACTTGTGCTGTAACTGTTCTCTCCCCACTCCTATTTCATTTTAAAATTTGAGATATGGAATAGTATGAGGTTCTTTCCCTTATTTTTTATCTTAGAACGTTGATATATTTCATCAAGAGAGTTTTAAATATTTGAAAGAGCACTGCTGGGTGAAATGACTTGGTGAAATTGTGCAAGTGCTATATATTAATTACTTAGTGTTTCAAAAATGAGGAAGGCAATGCTTTTCAAATGGGTATCAAAGCAATGTCAGCGTTTCGTTACTGGAGATGTGCACTGTTATAGCTGATGCAAAGCCAATCACTAAATTGCTCTGCATTTGCAAACTGAGAGGCAGAATAAATAGTAGAGAGAAGAACATTTATGTAGTCTTAAGATGAGTACAGACTAAGATCTAATTCTTATGTCACCTTTGCTGAATTCTGTAATTTAGAGAAGATGAGAATTCTGTAATTTAGAGAAGATGAGAATATTTCCAAAAAGCATTTGTGGATCTTCGGCTGCCATTGCACAGTGTACCTGCATCTGCAATCTTTTTCTTTAACATTTCATACTGGCACCATCTGTTTCTCCCCTGAGAGCCGACACCATCAGAATGAGCAAGGATTGGATTGATTTATAAATACATACATACATACATACATACGTATGTACATACATACATTCATACATACCCCACTTTTTCCCTGTTAGAGACTCAAAGCAGCTTACAGGTAAAAATAAGAACTGCTGAAAGCCTGGAGTGGGGGACAATCAATACAGTAGAACTAAACATTGATAGAATTAGAACTATATACATATATATAAAATGTGTTAAAAACATACCAAGGTATTGTTGACAGAAAAGAAAAGAACCACATGCGGTCAAGGTGGCAGCAGTGCACTGACACCCCCCCCCCAAGGAAGAAAGAGTGCTAAAAGTGCTTTCAGATGAAAATGTCCTCTCCTGTGTGAAAGAGATCTTCCCTTTATGAAGGCCTAAGCAGACTGAGAAGAAGATTTATTCTATACATGTAACATTATTACATGTGGGCCTGCAGATGTGGTTAGACTCCAACTCCCATCAGCCTCAGTCAGCGTGGCCAATTTCTCCCCACATTCTGTGAGTATCAGCTAATTAGCTTTCGCTTGGCACAAAGAGGGTCAGTGTGACTTCCCGTCATATTTCTGTCACCTTGTGCTGCCATTCCTTTCCTGTCGAAGAAAATGCAGTGTCATTATATGTCTTGGATGAACAACTCTCAAGGAACATGCATTGGATTAGTTGAAGAAGGTGACTTTAACAGTTCCAAGCTGGTGCCTTCATTCCTTTTCTTTCTAAACCGGTGCTTCAGTGCAATTGAGCCCTAAACTAATCCTGACACATAGTCACATACTGTAAATCTCACCCCTGGTTTTGTTTAACCAAAAGCAGTGGATTTGAGCGGAGAAATGGAGGGCAACATACCATTCTCCTCTGATACTTTTCATCTCAAAACTACCACCACTTGAACTCATTTTCTCTCCATGGAAAAAGATATTCACACCATTCTAGGGATGGTGGCAGAATTTACAACAAGCGGACTGAGCATTGAACTGGCCCATAGTCAACTTGTCAGCTGTCTTTTTCAAAGTATGTATTAGAACTTGGAGAACTGATAAACGTTTGAACTAGGTGTCAAAATCAATTCCTCATTGTGCACTAGCAGTTTTTTCAAAACCCTTTACTTTGCTGGCTTAAACTACTGAAATTATATTGCAAGCAATATGCATGGAGGTTCAGAATTGTGGCTACGGGCAACATTGATTCTTGATTTCCTTGCACATAACAGTCTTAGCATGGTGGTGCTCAGTAGTGATGGTTGATCTCTTGATTATTGACTTATCTGCATTGATTTAACTGAGTGTACATTATATGCCACTCTTTTCTGCAACCAAGCAATATGAATGTACAATGTATCCTATTCCTATATCCTACAGCAGTCAAGCCACTCCCCCCCCCCCCCAGTGAACTGCTACAGGTAAAAGGAAATCAGTAACATTATTTCAGTGGGTCTACTCTTGAGGATGATTAAATTGGCTGCAACATATCTTTAAGCTGGAGACAATCCCTACTTATTTCAAGTGGTCATAGTGTTTTCTGTGGTTGGTTGTGGCTATTCAGCAGCAAGGAAAGCCAAGAGGCATTCCCAGCTGGATAAATGGGACTTTACCTTGAGTGAATTGTGTTTGTCTTCTTTTAACTGTCTATCTAATATGCACATTGTCATAAAACAATGGTTTAGAAGGTAATTAATAAATCAATAATAATAATAATAATAATAATAATAATAATAATAGGAAAAGACACATTTTCCTAGGTAGTTTCTCTTATTATTTTGTAGCTGAAGCCTGATGCTGCAAAATGGCTTTTAGGGTGCAGTCATAATAAGTATTGGCTGAAATGAAGCCCCTCCCAGCAATCTGTAGAATGTGGCTTGAAGAAGTTGCCTCAGCAAGGCTCATGGTAGTGCTAGCCCTTCTGCCTGCAATCTGAACCATTCACAGATGTTCATCATGTCCTTACTTATAGGCAATACAGCACATACTTAGATTAAATGGTTGGTGCTTTCTTTTTCATTACCAGTCCTGTAAGTAACTCCAGGTTTCTCCTGTATTGTTGTAATGGTGGACTTCAAGAATACACTCTGCTCTCAGGTACGCAGACCTTTTTTTAAAAAAAAAAAGCTGAGGGATTGCCACAGTTACTGAAGTCCCCAAGGGCTCGGTGAGGTGCACATTTCCAAAGTCTTTTTTCCCACCTACCCAGCCTGCACAGATGGATTTTAAGGATTCTGATCACTTGAAATGTCTGGGGAGAATGATTAAAAGGACAGGAGGAAAGCTGCCTTCTTGAATTCTAATCAATCACTCCTCCTAGGATGATTTAAGCTATGAGGAGTATATAGGCTTGAGACCCTGTATGACAGTAAGCCTACCTGTGGCACTCAGCAGTTGCTGATACAGACTGAAACCAGGGGTGCTTTGTGGGGTGCCTGGGAGTACTATTGCACTTGTGTCAATGGGGGGGGGGGGAGTCAATGTCCAAATGACTTCACACAAAGTGTTGGAGGACAAGGCGTGAACTGGAAAGAGGTGGCCCTTTCCCTCCCTTGTCTGAGGGCAGGGGTCAGTTGGAGACTGGTCAGTTGGAGACTGGATTTCTTTATTACTAGACCCTAAGATTTGTTTGTGCACAGGTGTGTATTGCAGCCTCCTCCAAGGAGCTGTGCATATAACAGCACATGCAAAATATATCAGCCATGGTGCTAAACTGCTGAAGTAGCGGTATTGATGAGCAGAAAGCCATTCACTATTGGAGAGGGATGTTACCCATTTTCTTCCTCTTCCCCCACCCAATGATTCATCATGGATCTCTGATTTGTTTCAGCTCTGTAGTGTAAGTGCAAGAATGAGTACAGTCAAATAAGAGTTGCAGAATTTGCACGACAAAACCTTGTTTTGATTTTATCGCTTGTGTGGGCTCTGATAGCCTGCAGCCATCTTCCAAAGCAAGCAAGGATTTGATGGTGATAAAGCACAGTTACTTGAATTCGCAGCAACCTGGAAGTTATTCCACTGTCACTTTTGTAGAACCAAACTAGATGATACATTAACTAGGTATCTATGCTCTTAAATGCATGGTTATTTTTTTAACACAAATTTGTGATGCAGGGCCCCTGGCCCAGAATGGGACCTTAGCATGTGGGTTAAGGTATTCTCACCCTTTGCAGTCTCCATCCAGATTGCCCCACTATGTGTTAAAATGTGTGTTTGAATGAAACTTCCTTTTGAAATGTGTTGTGCTGAGCAGGGGCAGGTGATCAAGACTGAGACCATGGGTGGGATGAAGCAAAGCATTAAAGCCCCATATTCCCTAGGTCAGGGCCCTGATCTGGATTGGTGTCACTGCACTGGTACTTTTTGTAAATCAAAAAACCAAATCCTTCATATAAGGACATAGGTACATAGCTATTGTACCATCTAGTTTAGCTTTGAATCATGGGGGAAAGGAACACTCATCTACGCTGTGTTTGACTTCGCCTTTCCAATTGTGTTCTGGGAAACCTTAGCAATTTATCAACAAACAGGCGGATTTAGAAACATAGGGATAAACTTTAATACAGGGTCTTTTTTCTGCAGAGTAAAAAGAATAAGAAATGCATTTGCTCTTCCAGGTACCAGAATCTCTCACCTTCTCAGTTATTAAGCCCAATGAGATCTACATATAATGTTAAGTGGCCACAGATTTTACATTATTAACTTAATAATTGTATGCCGTTCTCTATATCTGTAATTCCAATAAAGTCCATTATATACATAGCACAACCAGTCATTATGGCACCAATATTATTGTCTTAAGTGCCCAGAAGACAATTATATGGCAGTTACTATCTCTTTCATGGTAACTTGTCACTTCAGGAATAATGGCTATTGTAAGCTGTAAATATTACAGTTGGTCTTACCAAAATGAACACACAGCTTGAAATAATCTATTTGTCACATGCATAGTGTAATATTCTATATGTGAACTATGCAGTTGTTGGTAGCAACGTAGAATATACCATACCTTGTAATAAAGTATTATTCATGCCCTTGACTAGTTGCAGCTGTATTATAATTTAGAAACAAATAATGTAACATCTTAGAAATATGTTCTGTTTTTGTTTACATTTTTGCTTACATTTTTGTTTAAATTGGACATTAGGTAGGTTGGGTTTGCCTTCCATGGAAGGAATGACTGGTCCAGCCACAGAAGAGTTTTGATCTAGCAGACAAATCCTCTCTATCTGGTCAAGACTTTCTGAAGGCCACACCCACTCTCTAGGCCATGCCCCAAACTTTGCAACCCCCTCGAGTCCTTTTGTGCTGCTGGAATGCTTCATTGATGGGAGGGAGCGAGGGAATATCCAGTTTTGCATGGCCGGAATGTAGCCCACTGTACAAAGGTAAAAGTCACACCCATATCCCTGCCCACTTTTGCCTCTAGTACCACTCACCACTGCCATGCAGCCAACAAGATTTCCCCATGGGGAAATGTGTCCTTCAGGCTGCAAATGGTTCTCCAGTTTTGCTTTACATATTGACATATCATTGACATCAACCTGAAAACTTGTCCATTGTCTTTTGGCATCACTTTAGCATTGAAAAACCAAAATCTAGATATGTAACCACACCATCTGGCAAGTGCATAGCTTTTGTTATATGTTGAAGCTTTTTTTCTGCACAAATATTAACATGGCAGAACTAATGTTCTGCAACCTTGTCTTCATTTTTATACTCTTTTCCTAAAGAATGGGGTATTTGGATTTTTATGTCATGAATGAACTGTGAATTATATTGATGTGCTGTATTGCTTTGACCTTTTCCACATAGTTTAATGTGAGTAGCCATTCCACTGTGCTGGCTTTTAACTGCTTTATTATGCTCCTGGGAACAGGTAGTCTAAAAGACAGGCATTAAAAAAAAAGTCACCCTCATTTCAGGATTAGTTGGCAGCCTTTTTTATTTCACACAACATTTTTGTCTGAGTTTCACATCTGTTAATTGATATCTAAAAGTGGAAGCCTCTTAGTGGGGGATAAGTTATAAAAGAAGGAACAAAGTATGTAGAAATTTGTCATTGTCATATGATATATATCCTCATCTGATATGTCCTAAAGTGCCACGGTAACTGGGTTCCCATGTGACACAGAATTCATTTGCATATGACAAAGATAACAAAGTGGGAAATGAAATAAAATTTCAATCATTCTCCATTTTGGCCTGGAGATAAGCCATCTTGTAGTGCTGCTCCTTCGCCCTTTATAATGAGAGCATGCCTGATGAAGGAGAGATACTAGGTATTACATTTCTGAAAGGTATAAAAGTCTGTCGTGATATCATGGATATCTCATCTACAATATAGAGTTTCTGCATTTAAGAAATGTGAGAAGAATAATGAATGGTTGGGGTTTTTTTTGCTTGGTATAGTTGGGGAAGGTAGGAGGGGTAAAACAGATTGTTTCAGCTTGAAACCTCTTACTTCAGAAGAGTGCTGGCTGCAGCCCATTGGGACTGGCAGAGTGGGAGACAGAGACACCAATTGTAGTGCCAGAGCCAATGACAGTTGTTGTTGTTTAGTCGTGTACGACTCTTCGTGACCCCATGGACCAAAGCACGCCAGGCACTCCTGTCTTCCACTGCCTCCCGCAGTTTGGTTAAACTCATGTTGGTAGCTTCTAATGACAGTTAGAGCCAACTAATTCTAGTTTTACCTTATCCTCCTTCCCTCTGAGGCCCCAACTGCACTTTACATTTAAAGCAGCATTACACTGTTTTAAAGAGCCATGTCTTCTTAATCAGTTATGCCTTCTCTCAAAGAATCCTGGGAGCTGTAGTTTATCAAGGGTGCTGGGAGTTATTAGGAGACTACTATTCTAATAATTCTGGCTTCTTCATCTATGCTGTTCATATACTTCTCATTGCAAAAGATTCATGCAATTTGCACTCCCCACTACCAACCAATATGATACCTTGCAGTTGTATACAACATTGCCATCAGTTAGGATTAGAAATTCACAGGAAATCTGTCATGTAAAATATATTTTGATTTAATTGTGCTTTTCATCAATGTTAATATGAAAATGAAAGGCTTTAAATGCAGCAGATCTTTTCTGCAAAATATGAGTACCTATCCCATCAACAGATCTTTTGCGAAGCTGGTATCATTAAATGTACATGTCATTACACTGAGCATAGAAATATGAAAAAGGAAGGATACTTATTTTAATGACTGCTAGAATTTTTAAATGCATTCATTTAATGTAAAAACATTCCCTACAGTATGTGCTATAGATCTCTGTAATGTTTCTGAAAATTCCTCACACAGTTCCTTGACAAATGCAAAAGACTTATGAAAATTGTTCCAGATGTCTTAAGTGGCTTGAAGGCTCCACTGAAATAAAATCTACATTTATTCTCATCATCGCATGCTTTAATTATCTATTTCACATTTGGTCTTCAGAGCAGACCAGAGAGGCTTTTAATTAACATTCTGTCTTTACAATAATTACATATATTTTGTAAGTCTATGTTTAGTGAAGCTTTAACATTATTGGGCTTTAATATCCAGAAAACATATTGCCATCTTCGGTAGATAATAGATCCTCTAAGCAGTATTGTTCTGCTAACTAAATCAACTTGCTGAATTGATTTAATCAGTTTTGACATATATTAAAATAGAACTGTCTTGGATGACTACAGGTGAAATGGATAGAGCACAAATGATATTCCAGGTTGCTTCGAAATTATTTAAGCACCACCAAATATTTGCAAGACAGTGGCTGCAATCAAATGGCTATAAAAGTGCAGCTATGGAAGATGAAGAGTACGTACATTGTCAGTGCAACAATGCACACACTCCAGCTACCATGCCTCTAGCACAGTGGTGGCAAACCTTGGCACTCCAGATGTTTTGGAACTACAACTCCTATCATCTCTGACCACTGGTCCTGTTAGCTAGGGATGATTGGAGTTGTAGTTCCCAAACATCTGGAGTGCCAAGGTTCACCACCACTGCTCTAGCAGCATTGGGTAAATATGATTATATTATCAGAATACAAATTTGGCCAACGTGGAGGTCTCTGTGGCCAACATCATGCTATATGAATTTGGTTAATACTGGCAAGATAGCAGTTTGGTAGGTGATGGGGGTGTTAAAGAAAGAATTGAAAGTGGAAAAAACAAATATGGTTAACCTAACAGATACTATCTAAATAAAATTTGACACAAATGTGTGTTTTTTAAAGGTAAGAATTATGTTTTTCAACAACAAAAATGAAAGATGTAATGCCACACATATACTTTTTGCATACCCTTGGTAAGTCTTAGGTAGGTTGCTGAAAAGGCCAGGTGTTTATATCCTTTGCTTTGTTATGTTTTATCCCCCCCTGGAACATGTAGGCACATTGGCATGTACTGTACAGCAGACTGCTTATTTTTGTGAACTGCTTCGAACACATAGTTTATTTGGAGGAAATGCAGTATATAAACAAGTTGACTTAAATTTATTATACATAAATGAATGCAGTGCTGGCCACTGACTTTCCACCACCTGCTTATCATTTTTTTCTCCATGTTGCTTTGTATACCAATAGGATGGCATCTAAAGTGATGCACCAATGTCACCTTTTAATACTGTATGTGTATGAACATCCCAAAACCGTCCCTGAAACCTTGGGGGACTCTCTTAGTTGTATTTAATGTGCCAGGAGAAGTTACAGCTGGAATGGAAGTGTCCTGGGTGCATATTATGGTATGGGTCAAGGAGGTCATTATACTGTATCTACAGAAGGCCTTGTTTTATTATTATCTTGGGTCATTTTTATGCCAAATATTTCACCCAAAATGATGTGCATTCTCACAGCTGAGCTGGGCAAGAGTGAAGGTTCTGCCATGTATTAAATTATGCAGGTCTAGTTTATCCTCCTGATGATGGTTTTGAAATTTGCCCTTCAGATTTCCCAACTGTAGACATAGCTCCGACTTCTTTAATCAACTCCTAAATGACACAGAAATGCCACATTTTATTTTCAATCCTATTTAGCATGGCACAACATCTAAGAATTCTTTGCAGACTATCGGCTTTAATTGTAGGCTCTATGTTCCTAGGAAAATAGAACAACTGTGTTATTTCTGTGTCTGTTATCATTATGAAAGTCAGAGGAAAAGAAGCCCTAAAGACTACTGGAAATAGAAAGAAAATTAGATATTCTGCACAAAGGCTTGTTCCATGGATTCAAGAATATAAGAACTCATCAGAAGACAAAATCAAAATGCTATTTAATGGCAGATGAAATTAAGGTTTAGAAGATTATGAAATAGCTAACGATCTGAATATTCACATACATAAGCAGTGGCATATGTTTTTCTGGTTCAATCCTTAGCATATATGGGGAGGGGGCCCCTAGAAAATCCACCTTAAACCCTAAAAATGCTGCCAGTGTAGGAGCTAGGAGGACCAACAGGTTGACTTAGTCTAAGGCACTTTCGCTACAATCAAATCCAGATCATGTAGCTCTTGTCAGATAGCTGGTTGTTCCCATTTGTGTTCTGAACCATGAACATAGGAAGCTGCCTTATGCCTAGTGAAACCACTCTTCTCTCTACCTCAGTATTGTCCATGTTGACTCGCAACAGCACTTCAGAGTTTCTTTGCTATTTTGCTTTTAATTAGTTTAACATTCAGTCTTAATTGAAGAAGCAATATAGCTCACTGACAGATCACATGGTGTGCATGCAAAATCTCCCAGTTTCAGTCCCTGACATCTCCAGAAGTACTGAGAAAGGGCTGTGTCTAAAACCCCAAAGTGCTGTTGCTGGTCCATGTGGACCATACTGAGTTAGATGGACCAGTGTCTCGCTTGACATAAGGCATAAGCTCAATTTTATGTACTAGGCAACATGTAAAGTTAGTAATTTCAACTAGATGTTGACATTGTCCTTGTTTGGCTCCACTGTCAATTAAAACAGATGAGTGTTTTCAAAACTGTTATTCAAAATGACAAGGATTTCCCCCCTCATATAGTATAGCAGAATAGAGACGTGCTAAATAAGGCTACTGTTTCATGATGACTTTTCTGCTACACTGGTCACATATTTTGACATGCTTGCTCTGCTCACACTGTTGTGTCAATAGAGGAGAACCTTTCTGAGACCCCAGATTAACTGGCACTTGCTCTGGCTCAATGACACTATTCCCAGATCAACTGTTCAAAAATAAATGTATCTCTGAAGCTTCAGTATCTGCTCTATATATCTGTATTGCTGAGAAATAAGAAACATTCACCATGTGATATGGACACTTGCTGAAAAGGGATATAGGATAAAATTATCAAAATAAATTACATACAGAAACCCTGCTACTGTTCAGGAATGTTAAAGAGCCTCTTATAGGCAACATTCAATTCATGACAGCCTAAAGCTTTCCTAGCCAGTATAAATGTTAGAATGGGACAAAGAGATCACAGAATGCTATGATGGCTCCTGATATTAAGGGATGTGAGTAGAATGCGATATAGCATCTGTTGAAGGTTTGAATCCCAAATCAGAACAGTTGTATATGGGTCATTTATGTCTGCCAGTCCCTAATCATCCCCTCTGAGAGTGTAGGGGACCATTGTTCCACTTACAGGCAGAATACATTCAAGGGTAGGTACCAATAATGTTTTACGTTTATACAGCATTTTACACCTCTCTTCAGCTTAAAAAGTGCCCAGAACAACTGAGAGCAGTAATGAACAAGTCAACTCCTGTCAGGAGGCCTGTAATGTAAAAGACACAACATAAAAAGGATAGGAACAGTGGAGGAAAATAGGCAGAAGCAGATGATACTTCTTAATGTTATGAAGTTCTTATAATGACCAGCTTGAATCACAACATGGTGAAGAGGAACCAAATGGACCTATTCTCTCTTCACATCTAAAGGAGTAGTTTGCCACTCCATCTCTCTCTCAGCTGCAGCCAAGCCAGAGGGCTGCTACCAGATAACAGTTGGTGGAGGGAAGCACCTGGTTGGAGCCACACTCCCAGGAGAGCTAATTGAGTGGGCCTCATTTCCCATCTCTCCCTCTGCTACAACTAGGTGGAATTTGTATCAATATGGCTACCATGAAAGGCATAATCACAATGATTATGTACATGTCCAAAATGCACCAAAACCCATTCTTTATATACTGAATATATATTTATGAAATTCAGCAATTACAAACTGCCCTGTGTATTACAGAGGCCATAAATCTCAATAGATTTTTCAGAAATATATTCCACTTTTCAGCATAGCATTCACCAGATGCAAGTATGGTAGCTTGCTGTGTTTGATAAACTTGTGGTACGCTGCTATCTTGTTGACAACTTGCAATTAGATGGCACTGCATGTCTCATCAAGAGCAGGTCCCTTAGAAATAATAGAAGTAAACTTGACCTTCAGTGTTGGAGATCTTGCAGTTCTAGTTTGTGCAGCTCAGTAGTCAGTCTTGAAACTACTTGAAGGTAGACTCCTGGACTATGGAAATACGCTTCTATTTTTGTCGGTGGCAGTTTTTACATCAATTTCCCTCATGTTTTGTTTAGTGAATAGCATATTTTTAATCTACTTGTTGGTCTCTCTCTCTCTCTCTCTCTTCCATTGTCAGGTATAAATACTGCCATTGTTTCTTCAGTTCATTAGTATTTGGCCCACTGAAAATAATTCCCTAACATCAGGACACAATAAAAGGAGCTAGGAGCTGCAGAAATGTTCCTTTGTCCCCAGGAAGTCACCATTGTACCATCTTCCTTTTCTGCCAAGACATGAAGAAAGTATTTTCTCTCCTCCAACCCCCAATTCTTTCTGGTCAAATAAGGGACATAAAACCATAGAACCGGAGGGGGCTATGGGCTATCTAGTAATCTAACACCTCCTTAGTGTAGGAATTCCAAGCTAGAGCATCCATGATATTTTTAATGTCATTGTTTTGTTATACCAAATATATCATAGCATCTCTAGTGGAAAGATGCATCACTACAGTGATGGACTACCAGTAAGGACAGGCTACCTCTGTTCAGCATAAAATATTTATTTTATGCATCTCTTAAACTGCTGTGTCTAGATACATATACTGGTAATGTGGAATCACTTCATTATGCTGGCATTCTATGGCCCTCTTCGGGCATTACTTTAAAGTATACGGGAGAGTACAGTGCGAATGAGCACACTAGTTGTTCCCACCATCATCGCTTCAATTTCCATCCCTTTTAACTCAGCTGAAGCAGGGTAAGCAACATGGTGCCTTCCAGATGTTGCAGGACTACAAGTCCCATCATACCTGACTGTTGGCCATGGTGTTGAGGCAAGGGACTGATGTACATTATAGTTCAACAGTGTTTGGGGAGTATCAGGTCAGCTATCCCTGTTCTAGAGTATACAATAGGCAGTGGAAGATGCACAATCAGCGTCTTGGTCAGTGCACATGGGAGCTAGAGGCAAAACTTGGTTAAATAGCATGATAAGGAAAGACTGGGAGAGTTTCAGGATGTTACAACCCTAATTCATGCAAACAGGTATTGTATGTGCAAGGAGTGGGACATGATGTGTTCCTGTTGCTCACAACGCCAGTAGAGTCTGGAAGAACATATATGTGCTTGGGTACAGTTTATTTAATCAATCATGTGATACCTAGGGGAAACCATTGGGCAAGGGAAAGAGAATTAGCACCTTCACGGCATGTCCCACTTCCACCTCCCAGTTATATTGCAACTAGTTGAAATGTTACCAGGGTTTTGTGATTGAAACCAATTGATTACAGAGTAAACCAACTGGACAGAGCTAAAATATGCTACTCCACTTCTGCCAAGAAGAGTTAAACAAAAATGCAAGCCATTAATATAATCCATCAGCATACATTTTTTTAATGGCTATGTATGGATATAATGGTTAATCACCTCAAAATTATTCCCAGCTTTTCAAAGCTTAATTTCTGTACTATTCTTGGATAAATTAGTAAACCTGTTAATAATAGTAAATTAAGTTTGAACCTTTCATATCTTCTACTTCAAAGGATATATCTGCACACTATTAGTCAGTGGATGAAATTTGTGAGTAGGGCTTCTTATGACTCACAAAGCTAACGGATGATGCTTTTTAAGCACAGGAATGTATGAGTTCAATCACTGTGAAATTCCAGGAGTACATGGTGTAACATCCATTAAATCGCTGGTGTTCATGGCTATAGATAAGTGTAATGCTGAGTAAATACATCGGAAACATTTGACCAACTACTAAGAAATAGTGGAGTATAAAGAGATGTGCAATTATGTTTGCATCTTAATATGTTTAAATAGCATTCTGATTCTTTGTGTATTTTCTAGAAGTATACCCACAGATTTTGGTTCTAGGTAAGGAGAGGAAAAAATGGAAGAGGAGTGAGGTGAGGAGAAAGGGGAACTAAAGAGGAAAGGAGGAGGAGGGAAAAAGGAGAGAGACTTCAAGTAATAGTTTATAACCGGTCTAGACAGATCATGTTAGGACAATGTTGTCCCAGCCCCTCTCTCCTTGAAAGAGACTTGATCTCTGAGGGAGAAGAAGAACCCCAAAAGAGTGTGTAATTCAGATCTGCATATAGGGCTGCACCACCCCTTCTTCTCCCTCCTATTGCAGCAGCAACGCCCTCCCTCCTCAACTTTACAGTGTGGGCTTTGACTAGTAACCTTTTATGGGCTGAGAAGGAAGCTTGGGGGAGCCCCTGGCTGGGACTGCATTTTCATCTACTTTATACTGTAGGGCACAACTGTGCTTTTTTTGGGTCAACTGGCTATCTGAAATTCAGTGTGGGCAAGTAAAAGAAGGCAAAATCTTATGGCACTGCCACTCTGAAGCATTATTGGGTTAAGGGGCACCTTGGGGTTTCCACCCATAGCGTGAGGCTTCAGGAGTACTTTGGGGTGCACTTAGGATCTGGCTTGAACACCTTAGTGGTGCACAGGTTGCACTTCATTTATGCAAGGCTCACTTAGCAAGGAGGCAGAATCTTCTCCTACTCCTTGGCTGAGGAGTCAACAATGTGATAGAGTCTGCTTGCCTATACTTAATTCTTTTGTTGAAGTTACAGATCCTATTGTTCTGTTATATTCAATAATTACAACTTTTTCCTCCAATAAAGGTAAAGGTAAAGGGACCCCTAACCATTAGGTCCAGTCGTGACCGACTCTGGGGTTGCAGCACTCATCTCGCTTTATTGGCCGAGGGAGCCGGCGTACAGCTTCCAGGTCATGTGGCCAGCATGACTAAGCTGCTTCTGGCGAACCAGAGCAGCGCACGGAAACGCTGTTTACCTTCCCGTTTACCTATTTATCTACTTGCACTTTGACGTGCTTTCGAACTGCTAGGTTGGCAGAAGCAGGGACCATGCAACGGGAGCTCACCCCGTCGTGGGGATTCAAACCGCCGACCTTCTGATTGGCAAGTCCTAGGCTCTGTGGTTTAACCCACAGCGCCACCCGCGTCCCGTTCCTCCAATACGGTGTGCCAAATCTTTCAGGGGGCAAAGCAAACAGGTTCCCATAGGGTTGCTAAGGTCAAATGCTGCATTTCTGAGGATCAAAGAAGGAATTCAGGTAATCCATGGGAAACTGGAGAGCCATTATTGTGTAGTGGTTAGATTGTCAGACTAAGACCTGGAAGACCAGGATTCACAGTCCCACTTGACCATGAAGCTCACTGGGTGACCCTGTACTGTTTCTATCTAGTAAGATGTGTAATGCCTGCGCGTAACACTCTATCATACATGTATGTACGTACCCCACGTATAACCAATCAGCACCAAGTGCATATGCTGCAATGGGGATAATATACAATAAAAGGGAGTCTCCTAGACTCGATCGAGAGATGCCTCCCACATGGACACCTTCGACTCATCTGCCAGTTATTTCCAACCCAACAGGTTGCCTTGGAGAAGTCACCATCTTTCACCCTATCCTCCTTTAAAGACCTATGAATGCAGATATATAAAATGAATGGTGCTATATGATACTGTTGATTATTAATGCTACAAAAATTTTCAGTTCCCAAAGGGGGGGGGGGAGTCAACCCGTGAAACATTCCCAACTTTTGTGGATGCATGAGTCTCTCCACCATCACAAAAGAAGAATCGTAATTATGGATGGCTGTCAATCATATCAATGGAAAGCTCTT
This sequence comes from Podarcis tiliguerta, assembly GCF_965153285.1. Lineage (NCBI taxonomy): Eukaryota > Metazoa > Chordata > Lepidosauria > Squamata > Lacertidae > Podarcis > Podarcis tiliguerta. The sequence goes on from NC_139534.1 coordinate 42,453,942, forward strand.
GTACTACTTTGCAAGGTCATATATGGAGTAAAGTGTCATGCTCCTTTCTTCCCTATGTCTCCTCATTTGGTTACCTTGGAAGGTCTTTCCTTCTGGAATTCATCAGAACTTAAACTGACTTTTTATGTTGACCTTTGGCATTCTGAGCAGTTCATCTGCATTTCTTTTCACAGATAGGAGAAATCTGAAGGGTTTTAGAGAGCTCTACTACCTAATGTGTCCCTCCTACCTTGTTCTTGAACCATCTTCTTTTTGCCTTTGGTACCTTTTTGGAATAATGCATTAAGAGCTAGCCAAATTCTTCTTGCTCCTCTAAAAGGAACCAAGCCCTTCTTGATCTCTTGGTACCATGATGACTATTGGCATACTGGGCAGTTGTGAAAGAAGTAGCAAAGAAAGAGTGGGGTTTGAGAGGCTAATTTAACAGCTGAGCATCTTGATTGCTTCTGTTTCCCCTAGCGTCTTTCAGACTAGTCATCCATATCACTCAACAACTGTGTGAGTATTCAAACCAGATGTTATGCTTTTGAATTATTATGAGTGGATTTATTTATTATGGAAACTGAATCACAGGTAAACATAGAAGCAATTTGAAAAATTGTATGGAATTAAATGTATTTTGGACATAGAACTGGAAATAGAATATAGCTTTCAACCTATTCTGCTGGTGGATTTTAAGATCTGAACATAAAATATAGTCATTCCATTGTTATTTTAGGAGTCGACTCTCTGATCTTTTTTCTATTTCTTTCCCGATCCCATTTAAGAGAGCTGCATGTTAGGCCTTGTTAAACTTCTAAGTAGTAGAGCAAAAGTCCATCAGTGTGAGCACCTTATTCCCTTTTGATGGCAATCAAGGCAGATGCCCCAAAACTAGATAGATTTTGATTGTCCTCTACAGGAGAATCATTACTTTGTGCCATTGAATCACAAAGCCACAGCTTTCCTCTAGGAAACTAATATACAGGCAAATGGAGAGAGGGGAAATGGCTCAACAGTTCTAAAGAAAATTTCAACCCTATGCCTGAGTAGCTGCCTTCTGCATCTTGTGTCTATGCAGTTCATCTGCCTTGCACATTCTTATGGAGTGAGAAGTGGAAAATGAAGGTGAAGAGTTTTGCAGATTGACAACCCAGGCATGTGTGAAGAGATGCTCTTAGATACTGAGAGGTGTGATAGCATAGTAAGTGCTATATTATCAATCATTTTTAAAATGTGTATGGTTTTTTTTTTTTTTAAGGTTTGCTTTTATAGTTACACCATGCTGAGAAGGAAGGCTTGTGAGTGTTTGAATGCATGTATGCTACATTTATCGTAATGTAAACCTCTGTGAATGGGAATCAAAGCTACATATTTTGGTACATTTCCTTTTGAAAAATGCACATTAAAGCTGCAAAACTGAATTCATTTAAGACACTTACACACCTTATGGAATCCCAATGAATTGATATAACGGAAGCCCCTGGGGCATGTCTTTAACATATTCAGTTTCCCTTTCTTTATATGCTATGTATAATAGCAGCATAAGTACACACTTATTACCCTGGTTGAATAGATTACTTCCTGCTGGCATTAAAAAAATACAGGGCTTCATTAGGGCAGATCATTATCATAATGTATTAACTATGATACATCTCCTGAATGATGATGATCTGATGGGCTATCAATGAGCTACATCATTATTCTGCATTTGGCTGGTGATGTATTAAAATGATGCTTCATTACCTTGAACCATTTGTTGCCACCACAATATAATATATCATGGGTGTGACATCACAACAGCAATCTTCTTCTTGGCCATGCTTTGTGAGTTTGTGGCATTAAGCCTAGCAATGCACGCTTATGCGCTTTTTCACATTCATAGATAATGCTGCTTTTAAAAATTCTCAGTACAGGAATAGAGGAGTGATAGATGGCTGGTCATGGACAAGAGCTGGACTTGTCGCTTAACTGAGTCAACTTGACCTAATAGGTAGGAAGGAAAAAAGGAAAGGCTTCCAATTTAAAGGATCTTTTCTAAAAGAGAGCACAAAGTGCTAGGAATACTTGCACATTTTGTGATATGGTATGTCATTACTTGTTGGCAAAACGCGCCACCCACTAGGCTGAATAAGATCTATCAGCCATACATGGTGATTGAATAAGTCTCCTAATTCTGCTAGCTTGTTTGGACTGGAGTTGTTCAAGCACATGACTGGCCGCAATCTACAATCGGTGGGATGTGTTCCATTCAAGAGTCACAAAACATGCAGGGCTGCATTAGTAAGCAAATTTTCCAGACTGTCAGAATCCAGTGATATAAAAGCTGATGTAGTTTACAACATGTAGCCCTTAACAACGTGGGACCGCCTTATCCCATGTGCCCACTTGACTGCTTCAGTCAGTGGAACTTACACCACTACAGGTGCCACGTAATACCTATTCCACGTTTAGTGTGGCAGCATCTGCACTTTGGAACTCCCTGTCTAATGAGATCAAGCAGGCACCTTGACTGTACTCCTTTCGGTGTCTGCCAAAAACATTCTTGCTTAGACAAGCTTACCCAGATGCTTAGAAAATGGATGTAATGCTTAGGAAGTTGAGATAATTTTAATCTGTTTTAGTATTTTAACTTTTATATGTTTTAGAGTGTGGTTTAGTTAAAGAATGTTTGTCCTTTTTATGTGACCCTTTAGCCCTGGTAGTTAATTTGTTCCTTTTCTTTGCTGAATCTCAGCAAGAAACCTATCAAGAAGGAACAAATATATTGGCTAAGTGTACCTTTTTAATATGGCAGCTTTTATCAATTTTGCAATAGAGTATATGGATTCATATTAGACCTTCAATTAGCCTACACATTAACATCAGCACTGCAGCTTTAGATCTTTAATTTAACTCTGCAGGCAAAGAAATATGAATGATTGCAAAATTGCTCCTTCAATGAATATTTCTTTGTTGAAACTTCAGTATTCATTGCCAACAAAACAAAAGAAGGGCAAACATCTTGGATTAAACATCCTGATGAATAGAATATCCCCTATGTGAATAGTGCCTTTATATAGTTTAGTCACTAAGTGACACTGGACAGAATTGTATCTGGATGGTGTCAGGCATTCCCCAGATCTGTTCTGCTATTGCTTAAAAGAGACAATAGGATTCGTATCTGACTTTTTGGCTGGTGCATCCTGTCAGACTTCCTTGGCATACCTGTTCTACCATAGAATGTATGTGGTATTGCATGTCCATTGATGATCTGTAGAGCTAAACAGTAGCAGTTGTAATGGTTCTCTGAAAATGTGTGAAATCACCTTATCCGATGCCCTTATTGAAACAGAGATTGTGCTGATCCATATACTAATCTCTGCTACAGAGGATGTCAAAGACCTGAATAATTTGTGATTCACAAAGCCAAATACCCCAGACCAGGCTTGCCTACCATTGGGAAATGTAGAGAATAGTAGCAGAGCACAAGGAAGGGAAACAACTTGGAACAACTTCCTCCTTTTCTGAGTGAACAAGCAGAGATCTTCTGGGTGTGTAGTTGTTACCTGTCTCTAAGAATGTCAGTAGGTTCTTTTACATTGGTCAGCCATGTGGTGCCCTGAGAATGCATCCAGAAAGGTGTATTTAATCCAATAATTTACACCCACACAAAAAATTGAAGTCAAACCCAAATCATCAATTTATTACTGGGTGTGTGTGTGTGTGTGTGTGTGTGAGAACATTCAGTTATACTTTAAACAACTTGGTAGCAATTCAGTAAGCAATTGATGCAGTAACTAAGCGTGGGTATTAATCCATGAGTATGAATGCCTTGAAAATAGAGAATAAGAATGCTTATATGAAAGAAATTGAAAAAGAAGAAGACCTGGAGCATGTCTGTTTGGCACGAAAACTCCAGAAAACAGAACAGAGTTCAAAACTGCCTATGTAGTACTCTGAGGAACATCTTCAGCTGCTAAGTGATGATGATGATGAATGTGTGTGAGTATGTGCATGGACATGCATAAATTCAGAACCAGAAGCTTAGGCTAGGAACTCCATTCCGAAAATGTCTGTTCTGCCCTGCATCCCCTGTGAGTTAAGGTCATAACAAAAGAAAAAGCTTAGTAATAGGATCTCTCACTTCAAGACTTCTCAACCTGGTGCATTGCACTTGCATTTATCAGTGATGATGATGGGGGTGGAGAAAAAGAAAAAAGACTGATGAAAGGACCAAACCTTAATTTTTTTCTAAGATTTTGGATCTCAGATGTGTGTATGGAAGATCTCTGTCCAGTATATGAACCAAATAATAGGCTATCATGGGCTGCCTTGTTACAAGATAATAACAATTTTAGAAGAAGATCTCCACCACAGGTGCTTGTAGCAGTTGTTATGATCAACAGCTGCTGTATGTGGACTGTGTTTCTTATAAACTGCAGCTCAGAAGTTTGCATGTACCGTATATGATTAGATTATCTCTAGGCAGAGGAAGTTGTCATAAACATTATAGCTGAACATTATAGAAGCATGCCTAAAACTCTTAGAATATTGCAGCTAAGTGAAATCTACACTTTTTTAACCTTTTAAAATATTATTGTAGGCAATTAAGTCTTTTTACAGCAATGTAATTATGGCAATACAATTACAAGAGGCTATAGATAATCAAGACTTTATAATGTGATTACAGTTTTATGTATCTAAATGGATTGTGGAATATCCAAACTATTTAAATAACCAGACATTCAGATAAAATGGAGTGCTGTCAGTAACTTACACCAATATCCCGTAACCATAGTGAATAGACTGTAATTGGACTGTCATTTCTTCAGCATCACTGAGGCTTGGCTTATGAACATGCAACTGTGATGGTCCTACTGCATTAATGTATGACTTCTAAAGTTACTCAGAGACCACACTGGATTATTCTTTCAAATATATTTGTCTATTTATCCTTATAAGTCTTGTTTTGAAAATAATTAAAATCTATGCCTTGCAATGCTTGTGTCATTCCTTTAGAGTCTCAGTGTCATCAAAATAAATTAAAATTTATGACAAATTGAATTTCACTGTATTGCATGGTGTATAGTATTTCTGATTATTTAGATACTTTGTACACTTATTTTAACTTGCAGTGCTGAACTATATCATTTGTGGCTGTTGTGGGTTCTGAATAATACTACTTTTATTATTTTCTTTGGATCCTCAGTATTGAGCAGGTGGGAAATCTAATTACCCTAACTGTGCAAAATTGCTAATGACGGGATAGCACATTATTATTGTGTGTTGTGACAGCAGTTATTGTGTGTCAGAATAAAATTCCATTCCACCATGGAAGACATTTAGGTGCAATAACAGATAAAGCAAGGAGTTTAATTTACTTATTGTTAGTTATAGTACATTGCTTTGGAGCGAATTCAGCCATGGAAAAATTACAAATTCAACAACAATATGTTGCACTAGTTTAGTCCATGACGCAATGTCAGTCAGGATGACAAAAGCAACGTTTTATGATATTTCCTTCCTTCAATTGATTTCTTTGTGTTTGGGAGAATTGCTGTCTCTTGACCCAGACTTTTATATCTCCTCTTAGAGTATGAGAAGAGGCACCAAGAGTGTCTTCAGTCTGTTTCCTCCCTGATTCTACAGGTACCCCACATCCCTTGTCTGTTGTGTGAAGCAGAGCTCTAGATAAGCCACACAAGAGATGGAGGGAAGTGAACCAGAATCAGGAAAGGAACTATTGGGAGGAACAGGGACTGTTTTGCCTCCCATTGCCACCAGAGATTTTAAGGTGTAAGGGTGGTAGCCAGGCTGCAAGACAAATCCCATGAGAAAAGGAAAGGAAGACTAGTATAATCAATATTGGAGGTCATAATTGCATTTTCCATCACTTTATTCATATGTCTGGGAGACTTTTATCTGCTAAAATAGTCAGCAACACTAAGTATTGAACTGACCAGGAGAAAACCAGTTAGTCTGATTCTCTTGGGCTAAAAGCTTGGCACAGCTGTTTGTCCTTCTAGAAGTGCCTAGGACACTCTTAAGCACACTATAGTACAAATACCCCCTTTCCCCAGCTTAAAAAGATACTGTTTATCATGTGAGTTGGGATAAATATACTAGCTACTGTATTAGCAACCTAGGGGGATAGAGCTTTGCTTCAAGGAGCCAAAGACTCTGCAGCTGACACCTGTAATGAAGCTTGTTGGCATCCATCACAGCAAGAGCCTTCTTGCTCTTTTAAAGCTAATTGCTTGTAGACACCTGAGCTTCTGCCCCCTCCATCTTTGCATGACCCATGAGATAGATATACACCCAAGAAATCTGCCAAACAGGTGCGTATGCCCATAATTCTGTCCATGCCACATTTGTCTGATTAGAATTCCAGCTGATGGCGTTCATTTTCTACTGGGCCATCTATGGCACACTAGAGCCACAGGTAGTTCGCCTCAGCAAGCTAACAGTACTGTGTCTCAGATCATTTATTATTGGATCTGAGAAGCTGCCAGAACTGTTAATGTATGTGTGTGTTTAATTCTTTTTTAGAAGCAAAGCCGTCTCATTACTCTGCAAATAAGTCTCTCAATGCATTGTTTCATACATAGCTTACTTTGATCTGAAGTAAACAGCCCGACAGAGCTGTATATGCTTTTGAAAGAGGTTTTGGAATATTTGATCTGGTGCCTCAGCTGTAGGCCATTAGACTCCCGAAGCCTGTTCATCTTTCCCTTTCTGATGCCACAGTACAATATTCTACAGCTGCGTGTTACTGTTGGGTGTTAGTGGGATTTTGGTTTTTTTACTGCTTTCAATTGATAGCTGCATTCAATACTTTTTATTAAAGGAAATATATAGCAGAATTATTTTAAATGAATGAAACTTCTTAAGGCACTGTATGCTTGCACATTCAAAGAAGTAGGAGTGAGTTTCGGTTCCTGGTATTGCACTTCTTCTATAACACTCAAAGCTAGCTGCCTCCATACAAATTTGGGTCACTGCCCCCTCTTCCTTCAAACTGTGGTATAATAGCCCCCTTTGTTCAGGACAGGTATCTATCCTTCCAGTGGGAAATTTCAGGAACCACAGGAGTATAAAGAAAACATAAAAGAACTATTGCACAAATTGCCTTCAATTCACATAAATTTGCACCTGACCCACTGTTTGAACAATCTCCATTTTACATAATGTCACAGCCATCCTTTGCCCATGCATTGGTAATTTGAATATTGGATTAATACATTGTGGTGTATGTGGGGCTACCCTTCAGAGGCTGCAGCTACTGCAGAATGTGGTGTCTAGGCTGCTTGTGGTGGGGGCAAACTACAGTCAACACAAAACACTTTTTCTGCAGGATTTGCACTGGCTCCAATCTGCTACTAGGCAAAGTTCAAGATTTGGGTACTAATGTATATGACCCTTATATAGCTTGGAACTAGGATATTTAAGAGACTGCCTAATCCTTTACAATACCCATTGGGTCACTGCCTTTTGCAGGAGAATCTCTCCCTTGTTCCTAAAACTGCTTTTAAAAACTTTTTATGGCTATTGTCAGCTGCCCTGGACTCCTTTGGAAGGAAGAGCAGGATACCATAACAATTACTTAATAATAACAATATTTTAGTGATTTATGAATTACCTTTCACATAAGTTTCAGAGTGATTTGCAATCACACAACATAAACAACATAAATTGGTTTTCAAGCAATGCAAATAAACATCCAAGACAGAGACCTAAAACTAATTATGCTCTCCACTCTCATCTAGATGCAAAAGCTCGTCAAAACTAAAACAAAAATAGTGGACACTTGTCATACCTCAGCAGAGATCCTCTTTCACATAATGGAGCTGAAAGCTTTGCTCTGAATTGCTAAGGAGCAGGCTTTTAATATTTTCTATTGTTTTAGAGGACTTAGGAATACTTAGGTGTTCTTGGGGTATATGCAAGGCCCATGAAGGTCACTCAGAGCTGCTAGCTGTAAGGAGTAATAAATCCTGTATCTTCTTCACAATCGTGTATTGTCTTAGCTTGGCTAAGGCTTAGTCAGCATTTCTGTCTCCTCATTCCAGAGATCATTCCAGAGGCAAAGATATTTCTGTCCTCAAGAAAGACATTGAGTGCCTCTTGAGTTTCTTGACCAAAGTTTGCTTCCATTCCGCTTCATAGCTCTCTGGCCTGTCATCCTCAGCATGTACCCTGGTTCCCCCTCAAAATGACCTGAATGACAAGCAGCAGTCAGACATACTAGATACTTGAGAAAATTGAGTTTTTTCCCCATCATGGAAAAATGTAGCTTCACCTGCTAGGTATCTTTGTACTGAGCTTCCGTTAAAGACATAGGAAGGGGGCCAGACCAGAAAAGGTGGTGACCCAAATTATATTGGGTATGTATATATAAGGCATAATATAATCTCATTGCAGGCATACACTCCTGCACCCACAGAGGCACAGCTGTCTATAAGCCATATCACAGCAGGGTCAATAATACTGAGCCCCGTGATGATAGTTTTCTGCTGTTTTCTTCTAGAATTTTACTTCACAGATTTTTATTGACTCTAGCTGAAAAGATCTGAGTTGCATTGTGTAATTACCTAGCAGAACTACGGGAATTGCCTAAAGGGTAAGCTATATATCACATTCATGGCATTTATTACTTTTCCATTCCATTTCTTCTCTGTATTAAATAGGCACAAAAACTCTATTATTTGTCAACAGCAATGAGTTAGCAGCCAGCACAAACCTGAAGTGCACAAGAGATTTCTGATTCCCAGCTTCTCTGAATAATGTTAAAACTCATCATTGCAAAGGTATGGAGTTTCACTGTTTAAATTCAACTGATTGCAATGCTGTGAAGTGTTTCAGAGTAAAGCATCCCTCCAGTCCTACTTGTCATTGCTGGCAGTGCCACTAAAAATACAAGGGACAATGGAATATAGATAGGAATGCTTTTAATTTTCCGAAGAGTTAAAATGTTTAGAAGAATGGGTGCCCAACAGCTTTTTTCTTTCCCCTGCAATAAAGTGTCTCAGGTCTTGGGTCCTTCTCATTTATCACTTAATTGCCACCTTTTATTGCTTGTGCTTTAAATGAAGAATGGTGGAGTACCCTTGTAAACACCTGTGAAATTGGGCCCTTGACTGCATGAGCAGTGAGATTGCTCTGTGATAGCAAATGCTAGAAAAGTACAGAAGCTGCTGAATGTGACTTCAGCACTGGAGATTGGACAGCATCCACCATCACGGCTGAAGGCAATAGCATAGCTATGGAAGCACAAGGATCATCACATGTGCAGCGGAAGAGTGAGTAGAAGAATGTTGGGCAGCAGAAAAGTGTGATGGAATGTTGGGTGGAGCTACTGGAACTCTTATTGGTGTTCTGTATAAAATGACTTGTTCTGGGTATCCCCCCCACCTAAAATAAATAAATAAATAAATAAATAATGCTTTTAACTTTCTGTAGGATGATTGCATGGCACACAAAGCTCTGCCACTTTGTACCCTCTAGCATTCACTGCCAGAGCTGGCTGCCTCACGTTCTGCCTACTGGCGTGTTCCTGATAGGAAATACTGCCTCCATTTCCCATTGGTCAAGGAGAAATTGGATGGATAAGTAAACCTGTTCCTAAGCGTCTCCTCTTCAATATGGTGGCCAGAGAGCCAGGAGATGCCCTGGAGAGCCTCTTCCCTTTCTGCTTTAAACAGTCTTCCTTTTCCCCGTCAAGGGGACTTAAAGGTTGGGCTGTGTACAGCCCCTACTCCCTGTCAGTATTTCCACTGCCACTATTGCAGAGGGCCACATGAGCGGATGATTTCATTTCTTATCACTGTGTGTGTAAGCAGAAGTCAAGCTGACAAACATCCGCTCTTTGTTCTCTGTCCAGCTAGAAAGCTAGAGAGGATGTGTGGGAAGGAGCTCACACAGAATGCCATGTTTCTTTTGTTTCTTTTGCTGTAAATAATAAAATACTTGATGTCATAATTCCTACACAATTCTGCTTTCACTGACTCTGCTGATATGCCTTATAGCATGCACATGTCTTTTGGATGTGTGCCAATGCTTTATACGGCACTCCACCAAGGGAACCTCCATCCACCCCATGACTCTGATTTTGGGGTATCATGTTGACCCACCCTGCATCATTCTGGGTTCACTGCCTCACCCCAGATGTGACTTTAAATGCAAATCAGATTTATCCCCAATCCCCACTTAAATTGCAGCATTTAATTGTCCTTCCTGCAAATTGCAGTGAAGTGTTTCTTGGCTTATTCAACGAAGCCTGATTTTAGCAGAGAAGCTGGCTAGCCACAGGCCCTGTAACTGTCCCACTCCTGCAATTGAGTGGCCCATTTTTGCTTAGTCTTCATGTGTAAGACCTTTATGATTACCGTATACTAAAAAAATCAATATTTAGACATATGGTGCCTAAGACTGTAATTCTATAGATGCTTACATGATAATAAGCTATGTTGAACTCAGTGGAACTTAATTCTGAGTAGATATGTATAGGATTGCACTGTGTGTGGCTTAGTGAGGAGGTAAATGGGAAATCCTTGGATCATATATGGGAAAATGATATTTGAGCATCATTTCTGATTTGTATGAGCCACAAAAACCTCTATATTTCAAATTATAATTGGTTATCTGTTGGACAGATACCCAGGAATTGACTAGGACTGAAGGTGACCCTGATGAGCTTATAAAATGACATTGAAGTTTGGCCCACTGGATCTGGGTGATTGAAGCTGTTCACCAGAGACAGAAACTGTAATTTTTACCTTTCACTACAAACCTTTTCAATACAGGCTGAGAATAAGAACTTTCTATCCCATACCAATCTTTGAACCTGTTCTGGATGTGCTTCCCCCACACTTGATCAGAATTCCCGCATTGAGTTGCATTGCTGTTTTCTATAGCTTTGGCATGATCTTAGATGGTTGATTCTTTCTGCCAGACCATTACCCCTTAACTTAATAAAATATTATCCCATAATGGCATTTCTACATACTGAGCTCCAAATTGATTTGATATATGCCACCTCCTCTGTCATATACCATTTGTAGCAGTGTGGGTTAAAACTGACTTTTTAAGGTGTGTCATGGACCTTCTTTTTCTAAGCACATTCATTTCCTCACTAATTTGCATTTACAATGCAAGGAGCTGCTGTTCTTTAAGATACCTGGACACCTTACACTGCATCTATTTTAAGTTGTAGGTTTATTATAAATGACACTGTCAGCATTAGTGGCACTGAAGTTATAATGCTCCCTATGAGGCATATGATTTCATTATAGCATGCATGGAACTATGGAGAATATATGTGGCACTAAGGCTTAAATTCACTTACTTCTGCATACTAATTGGTTTGAGGCAGAATCGGAAATGAATGAATGACAGCCATATTAAAAATGGGCTCTTAGATTTTCATTATTTACTAGCGAACCAGTTTGCCATGAATAAAATAGAATGAGAAAAATGGATGTTTACTGCTTGGGTAGCTTGCAAAGATGGAAAGCTACATTCATAAGCCAAATGCAAAACTTGATTGAAAATTGGATGGCATTTCACACTATTTATTGAGTCCGATTTTCAAGCCGGATCCAATAAAGAATATGACCCCCCCCCAACATAAATTGTAAGAGGAATTAATTACAGATGCTGAAAGTAGATTTCAGATAGTGAAAACCTACACATACATACTCAGAATTAAGTCCCATTGTGTTCAGTAGAGCTTACTCCCCAAAAAGCAGGCTGTGGTCTGCAGCAAGAATTTCTTTTATTTATATTATGTTATTATCTATATTTTAGCTATGTATATTTTATTAGATAACTATCTCTGTTTTGCCTTTGCTAAGGATTTAAGGGGGGCCTTTTTTAATGTGTTGAACCTTTGAAGCTTGTAGGTGTCTCCCCAGCTCTTTAGGTGAAGGGCAGATGCATCTTGACTCTACTGTACATATATCTATAGATGCATAAACATGGACACAAAATGCCAGTGCAACACTTTCATCTCAACCTACTTCCCATAACTGTCAATCCAAACAGTAAATATTTCTGTGATTATTCTATAATACATAAGGTGTGCTGTGAGAATAAACATTCTAATAAATATTCTCCTCTCCCTTTCCTTTAAAAATTAATAATAATATAAAAATAAAGAAATTGTGATGGCCATTTTTGTAACACAGCTTTGCTACAGAACCCAGGCAGGACAGGGTGCTGTGTAATAGATCGATTCATTTCACAGCAGGCAGAGAACAGACCAGCAATATGTAGGGAAAGGAGGGTGGATAAGGCAAGTGTTACAAATATTCAAGCAATCCTATTTTATTCTTATTTTTTAAAAATATTATTTTAATATCTCACTACTATATGGGATTTCCAGTTTCCTATTCAAGGACCACAGCTTAGGACTGTGGTTGGACTTGGTATAAATTAGGTTCTTGTGGTATGATTAACTTACACAATTTCAACCTTGCACAGTTGAAAGCCGGCTGATTGAAATCATGCGAGTTAATTGCATGCAAGTCAGAGGGTTAAAAGCTCTTTGTAGTGGGTTTTCCCAGTGCAGAAAGAGCTTTTATTCCCTCAGACTTGCTACCGAGCTCTGGGATTCTCTCACATGGGGTCTGGGATGCTCTGGTGAGATCTTACAGGACCTCGGAGGGCCCCACAACATCTCACATGAGCATCCCAGAGTTCAGTAAGCAAGGTGGAGAGTTAAAGGTGCACCGCCTTCCTTGGAAGGTAAGAATGCTCACACTGGGGTGATTAAAACAGGGGCAGTTCAGATATATGTGTTTTTGCATACACACACCACAACATAACCCCTGCACAAAATGTCACTGTAGTCTCTTTCTCTCTCTGTGTGTGTGTATATATTTACACACACACTTATAAGTCAGTTTGGCAATCTCAGCCCATGAACTATCTTTTGGGTTAATTAATAGTTTCATCCAATTCATACCAGTGAGTTTAGAGTTTCTACTGCAATAATTGAAAAAAATCACACCTTTTTTTTCTTTCTTCTCTAACTCTCTAACTTTCATCAAATAAGTCAGTTTTATACCTTTAATAAAACCCAACTCCGTTCAAGTTCAAAACAAACCTGTACATTGGTTTAAGAGGTTCTGAGACATGAACATCAGCTCAACAATTGTAGAGGCTTTATGGCGAGTGATTGTGGTCTCGAGGTTAGGAAGAGTGGATTGCTGTCTGATCTCGTATGAGTTTGATGGATAGCTTTGGCAAAGTAATCCCTGGGCTTTGATTCCCGATTTATAAAATAGGAATATTAATGTCCTACCTCACAGGCTTGTTCTCAGCAAACATACTAAAAATGCCATAGACATGATGAATTGGAATAATATGCAGCTTATTCACCTTATGACATGCTCAACACATCTTTATTCTCTGTCAGTGTATATCAAGATAAGAGGTAGGGAGCAAGACAGCTTTTGAAGTATATCTGACAGAACATTTAGGGTCAATGTTTTGAATTTTGCCTGATTAAGCCATTGAAAGTGACCAGGAACATTAGTATAAATTAATCTGAGCAAGGAGCTGCAGACTGGAAACTGCCAGTAATCTCTGAGGGCATCATGATATAGGACAGAATCAAACTTTGCATTATATAACACATAGTCTGAGCCTACATAGGTGCTTTTCCTTATTCAAAATGAAGTGTGCACACCCCCATCTGGACTGAGAGTGCAATATGTTTGGAGAAGGGGCCTGATCCTTCTAAAGCTCCCACTTTGTGCAGCTGTTAGCAATAATGAAAAGTTCCCAATAGCTTTTTATTATTTTTAATTTTATTTTAATTATCAGTAGGTAAGTGTTAGGGATGCGGGTGGTGCTGTGGTTAAACCACAGAGCCTAGGACTTGCCGATCAGAAGATTGGTTGTTCGAATCCCCGCAACGGGGTGAGCGCCCATTGCTCAGTCCCTGCTCCTACCAACATAGCAGTTTGAAAGCACATCAAAGTGCAAGTAGATAAATAGGTAAATAACTTTCCGGCGGGAAAGTAAATGGTGTTTTTGTGCGCTGCTCTGGTTCGCCAGAAGCGGCTTAGTCATGCTGGCCACATGACCTGGAAGCTGTACGCCGGCTCCCTCGGCCAATAAAGCAAGATGAACGCTGCAACCCCAGAGTCGGTCACGACTGGACCTAATGGTCAGGGGTCCCTTTACCTTTACCTTTTAAGTGTTGTGTGTGTGTGTGTGTGTGTGTGGTGTGTGTGTGTGGAGATAATGACTGGGTAGGGAAGAATTAACCCCCCCCCATGTACTGAAGTTTCAGTCCAGATTACCCACCCTCCATGTTTACTTTTGTATAAGAAAAATGCATGTAAAAACTTGTTTATAATGTGCAGTTTGACCCTCAGAAAGTCACGTCTGCCCGGGTTGTCACTTTAGAACACCTTCTGTGATGTCTTTTATCTCATGAGATCCAGTCATAGTAGTCTATGACTACACAGTAAGCCAGACCTAATAATTAATGTTGCCGTTGTTTGATTATGGATAACATGCACAGCAAGAAATATGTAAGAATACAGTGCTGTACATAACAATGTGTTGGGTGACTTTGAAGACTGCTGTTGCATTTCCAAGTGTCTTTCTGCCATGAAGTGGGTAGGTAGATTCATGACTAGAAAACATGGCGTGTGTTTTTTTTATTTTAAAAAAGGCATTACCTTTGTGTGTGTTATATTCTGTATAAGCGGTTTTGCATTAAGTTTCTTTAATACCAGCATGTGCATATCTCTGGTGACGCTCTCACCTGCCATCTTTCAGATCCCTGAAATGTTGATATTCTTTTCTAAATTTTAAAGCCCAACTGATACTTCAGAAGTCGTAAAACAACAGATAACTGGACCTAGTCGAAGAGTATATATCATGCACACTTTTAATAGTGGCAATAGCTAACTGCTAGAACCTAATGGGAATGATAGATTCTCTGTCACCTGGAAGTCTTTTTATCAAGATCTGGTGACTTTTATTAAAGAGCTGCTCCATTTCATAGGGCTGATACAGGAATTTTAGGGGACATTTTATGGTCTACATTACTCAAGAGGTCAGACTCAATGATCACAATGGTGCCTGGTGGCTATAAATTCTATGAATAACAATACAGAATAATCTTGTGCTTCAGGTTTGCAACTTTTCTGTAAAGCTGGTTGAGCATTATTATCTTCAGTAACTAGAGCAGAAATAAGTGCCTTCCCCCAAAGGTACATAAGGGAAGGATTTAGACTTTCAGTAGATGACAAAGATTCTGGATGCTGCTCCTTAAGGAGCTATAGTAACATCACAAGGACTTCATTTTCACAAAGGGTGTTGAAGTTCACTCAGGGACTGACTTACTCAAAGTGTCCTGCTTCACTTATCTGAAGACCATTCAGTCTGAATCTTCACATATTTTCCTTTACTGCAGAAAATCTAAGATCCACTTAGGTACTGTTTTACTCTTTGTTGCTGTTCAAGGCAGCTAAATATTCATTTTAAAAAGGAAAGAAAAAGATGTGTTTTCTTTTTTTTAACACTCACACATATATACTGGCATTTGGAAATTAAATTGAGGCTTATTATACTACTGGGTTAGTTCCTTGGCTGATATCAATAAATTGCCTGTACTGTTTTATATTTTTTGAGGTGGACTTTGTTTTAGCATTTCAGCAAGCCACCCTTGTCAGTAGGGGGCGTATCAGAACTTGAAAGAATGTTAGAAGAACTCTCCTCAGTGTAATTCAGCAAAAAAGTATTAATAGTGGGTATTTTTAGTTAGTCTTCAGAAATTTAAGAAACCATATCCCAAATATATTTATATTTGAACATACAGATGTTTATTTGTATGCATTGGCTAATTCTATCTATATAATTCTTGTTAATCTCTCCAGCACACGTGTTGTATTATGCTAGGAATAGATAATGTGATCACCGCTCCCCAAGGGCATTTGGAGCTCAGCGCAATGATACACATGTGCCCCCACCCCTGTGCAGTCAGAATGTGATGTAAATGACAGTACGTTAAGATCTGCTATCTGCTTCCTTTCTTTAATGCACAACTACATCAGTTGTTACCTACTAATGGCTGTTCAGTTTATATATTAAAATGTCATATACTTAAGAACCTATTACCACGTGAAACACTGGTGTTTCAAACTAATTATAGGTTGTGAAATTTCACCATGGGCAAATGACAGTTGTTCAAACTTGAAAAGTGTGAGCATGAAGACATTGCCACACTGTGCTCAAGCTAAGGTTCCTTCAGTCAGGTATAAGTAAACCATGTGATCTTCACCACAACTATAAGGAAAGTCAGTACACCTGCCGACATATCTGGTTCATTTGACAAGCATTGGATTAATAATTGAGAAAGTGTTCTTGACATCCTCCTAAGGCAGATTCATCCATGCGTGTACATGAGTCAATGAGTCAGCACTCAGTGACCTAAACTAAATGTGAGGGTTGCAGTTTTAACTGAAAATTGTTGTAGTTGAGGCACTGGATGATTTGAAACTTCTTTCTGCACTGTTTGGCTGCTTCACAGATGCATTGTCCTCTTGATTCTTGTCCGAGTGACCAGTTTTCCACATGAATTCATCTCAAAATCATTCTAACACCAAGGAAACTTGTCCCTTGTGGAATCTAAATCTTCAGTACTATAAATTAAAATTATCTCAAATCATCCCTTAATATTTTCTCTCTGTCTGTCTGTCTGCCTGCCTGTCTGTCTGTGTCTGGGTTAATATAAGCAGTTGTCATTCTGGAGACACTGCCAGTGTGTGCAAAAACTCAGAGGCTGCATTCACATGGCAGTTTATTCTCTAAATATGTGTTCCCTTAACTGTTAATAATACTGGAGCTTCAGGTACAAAAGTGGAATATGGATCACATTTAGCATTCAAGACCATACTTTTTGCAAACAGGTCCCCCCCCCCCTCCCGGGAGTAAATTACATGGAACTTTGATTCTATTGATACTTAAACAATGCACACATAACCCCTGTGCCTGGTGTGCAACAATGGACTTAGGTAGCTAGAATGTCTAAGAGTTGGCAGCTGGTAGTATTTGTTTTCTGATTTTTGAAATCTACTTTCCTGTTTCCCCCCATACCTCTCACAGAGCTTTTCATTTTAATTCTATGGTCCTGCATTCTCTTAGTATCTGCACAGCACTGAAAAAAGATTTAGCATCCTTTTTACAAAACTATTTCTAAAACCTGCCTTCAGCTGGTGTGACTCATTCAGAAATGTAAAAGAAAGGTGGAAGACACATAATTGTCACTTGCCCTATCCCCCCCCCCCCCCGCTGCCCCCCATCCAACTTTGATCTTCAGGATGAATGAATCAGAAGAGAATTTTAAAGTGGATTAAATGAACTTAGTTTTAATCATTTATTGCAATATTGTTTTTATGGCATCCCCCCTCCCCCAATAAAGGGTTTATTGTGATATATCACTTCAGGCGATGGAAACAGCATCTATAGCACCAGTGAATAGAAAGTTTTATTAAGAAATGTTACAGTTAATGGCTGCCATCAGGGGGTCCAAAAATATGGACAGAAATAGTTTTATACTGTTAACTTACTAAAGAGAGTGAATGTTATAAACTGAGAGGAAGAGATCACCCAGCTTTTGGTGAGGTTCTTTTGTTTGTGTTTTGTTCCCTGTTGCCAATTAAAAAGTTGAAATTTGGCACATTCAGAGATACAAGAAATATTTTCAGCATGAAGTTCATATATGGCTTTCAGCATGAATGCATCACTATCATCCAGCCACCATTCATTTCTGCTTCACAAATCATTAAAACTGAAACATTGTAAGGACTCAAGCAGCATTGCTCTAAACTTCAAGCAGTGTTGCTCTATTCAGCTTTGCTGTTTGTCCCTGCATGAAAGTAGAAGCTGTGGTCTGTGCCCTTGTCATTTCTGGCAATGGCTCCCCATTTTGTGACCAGTATTAAACAATTGCCTGTCATAAGCACACAGACTTCTGACGGAGAAGACTATATTATTGTCATTCTGTTTATCCCAACAAAGAGCTGCGAGAATCAGGCTTGTAGCCAAGATAGGGCTTGCTGGGACCAACTCACCTCTCATATGGCCAAAAGTCCTCCCCACCTGCCTGTTTGGCCGTCATTTAAAAAATGTGGTTCCTGTGCAGCTGGTAGAGATTTGCTGGTATGCAATAGAGGCAAAGCTGCAAGGTAGCAGTGGATGCTGACATGTGATCAGAAAGCTGATCCTAGGAATTGCACAACATGAACCAGTAAGAGAAAGAATGGAGCATGACAAGCTGCAGAGGAGTTTCAAAGCTTTTTCTTTCTTTCTTTCAGCATAGCCTGGAAAAGTTGCAGCCTCTGTCTCCTTGCATAGTGCCCCCAGAGGGGTTAAACATTTGCCACTGCTTTCCTGGTGGGAGAAATCTTTTGGCATTGAAGTTGTGGGTGTGGTGGTCATCTTGCAGTAAGGCAAAAGGAACAGAGTACCACCACCAAGGCATTTTATAGGTTGGATTGTCAAGAAATGCTTTTTTTTTTTTTTTAAATGAATAGGACTTTGGGGAGTAACATGGGATAATTTGTTCCTATAACCGCTTTTTAGATGAGGGTAGTCTCTTTTTTATCAGACTTTTAACAATCATATTTTCTTGATCTGGAGCACAGATCAAGTTGGCTTTCCATAATTTCTCTCTTATTTTCTTTTTCTTTTGGAGACTTGAAAATAAGCACTGTGATGAATGTCTTTATTGCATTTGCACTGCACCCTTTCAACTTTGTGCTGCATATTTGAGGTTTTACTCTCCACGCCCTCCAAACAACAGCATGGGCATCTGGTTAGCTACTGTGAGAATAGGATGCTAGACTAGATGTACCACTGGCCTGATCTAGCATTATTTTCTTGTGGTCTTATGTTTGTGAAGTGGGTTACGCTAAAAGACAGAGACTTGCCAACAAGTCCACTACTGAGTTTGATTGCTTAATGGGATTTTAAGCCCAGGACTCTTGGCTTTCCAGCATTCTAACTATTGCACAAGGGAAGGACCATAGCCTAGTGATAAGAGCATCTGCTATGAAGGCAAAAGGTCCCAGGTTCAATTCCCAGCATCTCCAGGTAGGGATGCCCAAAACCCTGGAGAGTTGCATCCAGTCATTGTAGAGAATACTGAGCTAAATGGACCAGCTGACGGTGCTCGAAGGACTTAGCCATATAAATAAGACAATTTTTAGATGTGCATGCCCCAAACAATGCTTAATTTCTACCCAAAAGCTATTCTGGATCTTTTCCTTTCTGATCTGGCAGCCTTTAATCACTGGGGTTAAAACCAACCCTAAATGGTTAGACAGACCAGCTGTCTACTCCAACTTTAAGATGGCACGCTCCCCACTTTCCTGAGTGGAAAGAAGAGATACCAGGATTGGATTCCATTTGAAGGGAGAGCACTGGAGGCTTATGGTGTTTTTGCAATAGTTACTTGAAAATATATAAGGTGCAGTTCAACATTATGCTATTAGAAATGTTCAGACTTCACAGTGAGGTCAGGGGAGATCTAGGTTAGTAACCTAAAGCAGTGGCCCTGCATGTGTGTGAAAGTGAAACTTTTGAAAGCAAACTTAAAAAAATGTTTCATCAAAACCTTTTTACAAATGCATATCATTACTGTAGCAAGCTCTGGAAAGGTTCACATTTTCCCTCTCAAATTTGTTAGGTTTGCCTTTTGCCCTGGATACTTCACTCTGAATAAGGATCCCACGAGGATCTGCAATTTGATATAATATACTGAGTGACTCACAACATCAGTGGAGACTCATTTTCTTCTTTTGTTAGAGTTCCACCCCTGAACTGTCTGCTAATATTCACTCTGATTAGAGAAGCATCAATCAACCATCCCTTGCTATTAACCAGCAATCTGTCTGCCAATATGCTCAATAAGATAGATATGAAGTGCTGTTGTGATTCAGCTGTGCACTGCACTTATTAGAGAGAGGTCTGTGCTTTTGAGCGGGGATCACGATGTACAATTCAACAACGTGCAGATCACAAAATTCTTGCAATGTGAGCTATTGATTCAGAGCAGCATTGCGAAAATTGCATAATCACTTTATGTGAGCATGTTCCAATAATGAGTGATGCTACTGGGCTCATCAGTCAGCTGCAGGGTGTCTCTGTCAAGGCCAGCACTGAGGACAAATATTCTATTACACAATAAATAGGCCAGTGCTGCTGAATGTCATTAATCACACATACTTCATAATGGTTTATATTGTCAGCATTTAGAATGTGAGAGAAATGGATGGTGATTGTAAATAAAAAAAAATGATAACTGTGGGGAGGTGGGATGCTTAGAGCTGAGTCTGGATTGGATTGCTGAATTGGATTACATGTCGGGCCACCCTTAAAGGCAATCTGGAAGCTTTAATTGTACTGAACTCAGCTTCTAGAATTTTGACAGGTATAGCCAGACCATGCTGTATCCTACTTTTTTTTGAAATGTCTGCCTATCTACTTCTCAGCCAAACATAAGTCAGCGTTTATCCTTTAAAGTGCTGCAGGTACCAAATACCTGGAGGAGTCTCTTTTCCCTGTCTTCCCTTCTGCCTTCCTGTGTCTTAAGATCTTCTGCAGAGGGTCAGCTCCAACTAGTCTCTCATGCACAAGGGAGATGGCTGCTGTGGTGCCCCAACCTTGGAATTCTGTCCCCAAGACATGCCTGGCTTCTCAGTGCTTTGACCAGGCATTTCAGCATTTTAGATCGTTGTTGTTCATTCTGCGTTACTCTTCAGTTCCTCAGGTTTTGCCTTACCTTGCATTTTGATAGCTTTATTTCCTAACTTTAAAGAGAGTACTCTGTACTGATGGATGCACTCAACATGTTTCAGAACTCTGAACTTCCAGAGTTTTAAACATATGCAGGGGGGCTTCTTGAGTCTCTTTGTTTTAGCACTTTATCCTCCAACAAACAAGGGGCACTCACACATTACATTCAATGAGTGTACAATCTTGTCTCCCTGTGTACACAAATAGTTGAGTTGGTGACTCATACAGTTATTCACATGTAATATCCAATCAGTTTACAGGCTGTGTACCTATGCACACTATAGCTGAGTTGCACAAATCAACATGTGTACACTTGTCCACATACGTAAACGGTAAAGGTAAAGGGAGGCAGTGAATGGTTCCATGTAACCTAGTAAGTTTTTGGGTGTTAAGGATAGATTTGAACTTCAGTCTGTTCAGTCTAACCACTGCACCACGCAGAATATATGTCATTTGCTTATGCCGAAAGAACAAGAGCCTTATCTTTGAACATTGCTCTGCTAAATAATGAAATATTCAGTAATGAGTTACTAATGTTTTGGCAGAGTAAAACTCTGTACAGTGATCGGCTTTATTACTGGCAGAGGAAGGAAGTTGCTTGTAATCTAAATAGTTAAATTTAATTACAGTAAGATCAATGTGTTGTTTTTTTAAAAAATGATGCAAGTTAATAAAGTAATAAGGCACAGCATATTTCAGACTGCCATTTTCTGCATATTTGTAGCCTTCTTAAAGGAAAATGAGTCAGAATAAATTTGCAAAACTGCATGACATTTATTTACTGAGAAGTTTTACAGAGTGTGGTTTCAGCTTTTTAAAAATTACTGCATATGAAACATGCTTGCAAAATAAAAATGGTGGATTTTTTAAAAAAAGTTTCAGATACTTTAGATATAACAAGTTTCAGAAAATATAATAATAATGGCTTCCATTAAAATATCCAATAAAACATGGAAATAACACGTTTTAAATACCCTTTCTTGTTTATCACCTATGCTGTTTAACTACATAAAGAATCACTTGTATAATTTAATGTATTCATCAGTGATATTTCCATACTGCACCACCAGCCAAATACTCTCAGCAGTTTATTACAAAACATGCAAATGTAATAAAAACCTTAAAACAATATCAATGTGCGATGGAAACCAACACAAAGCATTGTAAATCCAGCAAGGGGGAAGTGATTGCTTTCTGAAACCCTGGAGAGCCACTGCCAGTCATGGTAGACAATACTGGGCCAGATGGGCCATTGGTCTGACTCAGTATAAAGTAGCTTCATATAAGTTGAATTCAGCTAAATAATTGTACATGCAGAATGACTTCAGCAAGCACAACAGAGCTCTCCTCACCCTGCACTGCCACCAAATGTGCTACAGAGGGTTTGAGTAACTCCCAGAACAGATTTCAGGCCCCAGGGAGTAGGAGAGGGGAGGGAAGTCCCATTGTACTAGCAGAAGTAATTCTGCACATGCAATGATTGCAGCTCTAAGCTTCTGATTGGCTGCACCATTTATATGATTTACAATACTGTCCATAAGGTAATGTCTTAAGCTCCAATAGGTGTTAGCTTGCATGTGCCTCCCATCCTACAGAAATGCTCACACTTTGTGTTTATCTTCGTACAGTGGTACCTCAGGTTACATACGCTTCAGTTTACATACGCTTCAGGTTACAGACTCCGCTAACCCAGAAATCGTGCTTCAGGTTAAGAACTTTGCTTCAGGATGAGAACAGAAATCGTGCTCCGGCGGCATCGGCAGCAGGAGGCCCCATTAGCTAAAGTAGTGCTTCAGGTTAAGAACAGTTTCAGGTTAAGTACGGACCTCCAGAACGAATTAAGTACTTAACCTGAGGTACCAATGTATTTCCTATTCCCCTGTTCTGCTAGTAGCTGTCATTCTTCCCACAATGC
Source organism: Podarcis tiliguerta (assembly GCF_965153285.1). NCBI lineage: Eukaryota > Metazoa > Chordata > Lepidosauria > Squamata > Lacertidae > Podarcis > Podarcis tiliguerta. The sequence goes on from NC_139534.1 coordinate 42,476,635, forward strand.
TCATGGGATGATCCATGCCACAAGGTAGAATTGTTCCAAGTGGAGTATTATGGGAGGACATGGCTATCGGGGGGGAGGGGGGCTGCTGAAGCACCATGTTTGTTGCTTTTAGCCCCCACAAAATAGGTTTGTTTTACAATAAAATAAAAATAGTAAATAAATTAATAAGTCTTCTACCAGTTACTAGTGAATTCTGATCCTGAAGCATGTGAATAATTCAAGCATCCCCAGAAATTCGCAAAGCGGATTTTGGCATTCTCTCTCACTGTTCTTCAACATAATATTTGAACCAAGAAGTTTTCTTTGGGTTCAGTGGCAACTCAGTCGTCCATTTTCATCCAGCACAGATTCAGATGCATTGACTGGATGCAAGTCTCATTTGTATTTTCTATATTAACTGTAATTTATTGGTTGTTTATTTTTTACTCTCCTTATAACTTACATGAAACATAAAGTGGATACATGAGGGAGGAAGAGCCCTATGGGTAGAGAGGGAAGGATAAAACTGACTACATATTCTGTGGATGAGAAATGTCACTCATCTGCAAGTTGCCCAGCACATCAAGCATATGTCTTTCTATGAGTAATCCAAATAGCCTGATCAACATTCAGTGATGCCTACAGCAAAATCAGCTGTCTGTTGGGATGAATTAAACCCCCTCCAGTGTCTTAAGACTAGACATTTAGCAGTCAGCAGGACACTTAGCATCCATTCCTGATGATTAGATTTCATAAGATCAGGATGGGTGCCATCAAGAGTATCTGCCCAACATATATTGCATTATCAAGCACAAAATTGAAAATATATCCACCCCAAGTGAAGTTACCACCAAAGATCCCTACCCTGAGCCTATGTTATGGCTATGTTTTCCAGAATTTGAGATAAGTTGTTTCTATGAAGAGATGCATCATGAAGAGGATGCACACACCCATACTATAGGAGAGGGGAATGTTGAATTTCAGACCTTCACACACAGAAGGGAATCTTCATAGGCTTAAATGGATCCCCTTTCCCTTCTGGCTGTTGGCTACATGTGAGTAATGCTAGCAGTGATGCCAGCAGCATCTCCCCAAAAGTTACAGTGTGATGAAGCTGAATCATTTAGTAAGCACTCTTAGACATTATGGCAGGAAAGGGGAAAGCTCTCCATGGGGATGCCATTCCTGGCAGCATTCCCGTGGTTGGTTTGCCATGCAGCCCAGTCTAAAGTTCCACAAAATTAAATATTTGTGTCATAAGCTGTTTTTTGTCTCATTCCATACTTTTGGGGGTGGGGGAGCTTTGGTTGCAAACACATTGGCAGACTTAGCACAGCACTACAGGCATCGCTCTGTCCTACCGCAGTTAAATGTGAAATGTAGTTAGTTTGAGAAAGTATTAACAATGGGGGCTTTTTAAAAAATAACAAGGAATAAATAAATCTAGCCCACGTGTTGCACAGAATGTCTTTAAGTGAGAGAAGACAGTTGACATGATGAAACTGTTCTCTTGTTTTGTGAACCATCTGAACAATTGTTTGTGGACCTCTGTTCCAAACAATTTTTTTAAAAATAGATGTGTCATGTTGCTGAAAGCTAATGCATAACAGGCCACAGACAACAACTGGGAGGCTCATAATAAGGTTTCCTCCAGCATGCTGATTTGTGAGCATCACATACTGTTTTGATAGCTTTGAACGCTAAGTAGAAAGAATAGAAGAACCACACACAGGAGGAAACCAAAGGCAGTTACTGTGTACCACTTGGCTCTCATGAGGATTGGCAGCAGTTAGACATAGAGTAATCAAGAGTGATCGTAGGAACATAGGGAGCTTTGTTCCACTGAATCAGACCATTAGTCCATCTTCCTCGGTATTGTCTACACTGAGTGGCAGCAGCTATCCAAGATTCCAGCCAGAGGACTACCATAGCTGGAGAGCCAGCCAAACCTGGTAGAAGACATTTCTCAGCCATGGATGCCACCTGAGCCTCCTTTGACACAGACAGTTCAAAGAGTACTCCCAGAATAGGAAAAAAAATTAATGTTGATTGTATCTCACGCATCTTGACAAGAACTCAGCTGATCCTGCAGTTTAAGTAAGCAGTGGAGTTCTGAAGGCCTTATAGTTTACAATGCATATTACATTACAAAGCAAAGGGTTATAAGGGGCCCCACAGAGCACAAAACACAGGACCTTGCAATGGGGATCTCTGATTACACCAGGGCTTCCAGTGATGCGTACGGAAAACCAAAATGCATAGATCCTATTTTTACTTAATGCTGAATGTGTGGAAGTTGGAAGGAGGCACAAAGTCAATGAACACAACCCCTCAGTGTTTACACTCCAGGCATTCCCAACATCTGAGAAGAGGGTTAATGTCAGTGTGCTGGATATAGAGATGCTTGACCTTAACTGAGGTCTTCATCTGCTAGACTAGTTATCCACCTAGACTCAGTTTCCCACCAGCTTTTACAGTTCCTGAATGATTGAGCACAAATGCAATTCTTGCCTGGGAAAAATATATCAGAAATACATTTTGAAATAAGGATTGATTAAAAATAAAATAAAGGTTTTCAGATAAAATGTGTTTTTTAAAATACCATTTCTATAATGTATTTCAGTGTGATTTTTTTGGTGCAGGTTAATATAAACCTTACAGACTAATGAAGAAATTGTCTGGAACAGATTTTAAAGTGAACAGGTACAAAGTGTTAAAGGCTGGAAGTGGACTGATTTTCCAGTCCCTAAGTTAGAAAACACAACTTTGAATAACCAAGAATGTAGTCCTTTTTATTTATTTATTTTACTTTTAAAACATTTATATCCAGCCCTTCCATGTGCAAAAGCTTCCTTCAGGGAGGTTCACAACATTTAAAATTATGATTTCTTAAAACAACAATATAAAACAATCAGCTGAGGAGAGACATGTTGTTGTTTAGTCGTTCAGTCGTGTCCGACTCTTCGTGACCCCATGGACCAGAGCACGCCAGGCACTTCTGTCTTCCACTGCCACCCGCAGTTTGGTCAGATTCATGTTTGTAGCTTCGAGAACACTGTCTAACCATCTCGTCCTCTGTCGTCCTCTTCTCCTTGTGCCCTCCATCTTTCCCAACATCAGGGTCTTTTCCAGTGAGTCTTCTCTTCTCATGAGGTGGCCAAAGTATTGGAGCCTCAGCTTCACGATCTGTCCTTCCAGTGAGCACTCAGGGCTGATTTCCTTAAGAATGGATGCGTTTGATCTTCTTGCAGTCCATGGGACTCTCAAGAGTCTCCTCCAGCACCATAATTCAAAAGCATCAATTCTTCGGCGATCAGCCTTCTTGATGGTCCAGCTCTCACTTCCATACATCACTACTGGGAAAACCATAGCTTTTACTATACGGACCTTTGTTGGCAAGGTGATGTCTCTACTTTTTAAAATGCTATCTAGGTTAGCCATTGCTTTCCTCCCAAGAAGCAGGCGTCTCTTAATTTCGTGGCTGCTGTCACCATCTGCAGTGATCATGGAGCCCAAGAAAGTAAAATCTCTCACTGCCTCCATTTCCTCCCCTTCTATTTGCCAGGAGGTGATAGGACCAGTGGCCATGATCTTCGTTTTTTTGATGTTGAGCTTCAGACCATATTTTGCGCTCTCTTCTTTCACCCTCAATAAAAGGTTTTTTAATTCCTCCTCACTTTCTGCCATCAAGGTTGTGTCATCTGCATATCTGAGGTTGTTGATATTTCTTCCAGCAATCTTAATTCCGGCTAGGGATTCATCCAGCCCAGCCTTTCGCATGATGAATTCTGCATATAAGTTAAATAAGCAGGGAGACAAAATACAGCCTTGTCGTACTCCTTTCCCAATTTTGAACCAATCAGTTGTTCCATATCCAGTTCTAACTGTAGCTTCTTGTCCCACATAGAGATTTCTCAGGAGACAGATGAGGTGATCAGGCACTCCCATTTCTTTAAGAACTTGCCATAGTTTGCTGTGATCGACACAGTCAAAGGCTTTTGCATAGTCAATGAAGCAGAAGTAAATGTCTTTCTGGAACTCTCTAGCTTTCTCCATAATCCAGCGCATGTTTGCAATTTGGTCTCTGGTTCCCCTGCCTCTTCTAAATCCAGCTTGCACTTCTGGGAGTTCTCGGTCCACATACTGCTTGAGCCTTCCTTGAAGAATTTTAAGCATAACCTTGCTAGCGTGTGAAATGAGTGCAATTGTGCGGTAGTTGGAGCATTCTTTAGCACTGCCCTTCTTTGGGATTGGGATGTAGACTGACCTTCTCCAATCTTCTGGCCACTGCTGAGTTTTCCAAACTTGCTGGCATATTGAGTGTAGCACCTTAACAGCATCATCTTTTAAAATTTTAAATAGTTCAGCTGGAATACCATCACTTCCACTGGCCTTGTTATTTGCAATGCTTTCTAAGGCCCATTTGACTTCACTCTCCAGGATGTCTGGCTCAAGGTCAGCAACCACACTACCTGGGGTGTACGAGACATCCATATCTTTCTGGTATAGTTCCTCTGTGTATTCTTGCCACCTCTTCTTGATGTCTTCTCCTTCTGTTAGGTCCTTACCACTTTTGTCCTTTATTATGGTAATCTTTGAACGAAATGTTCCTTTCATATCTCCAATTTTCTTGAACAGATCTCTGGTTCTTCCCATTCTGTTGTTTTCCTCTATTTCTTTGCATTGCTCATTTAAGAAGGCCTTCTTGTCTCTCCTTGCTATTTTTTGGAATTCTGCATTCAATTTCCTGTATCTTTCTCTATCTCCCTCGCATTTTGCTTGCCTTCTCTCCTCCGCTATTTGTAAGGCCTCATTGGACAGCCACTTTGCTTTCTTGCATTTCCTTTTCGTTGGGATGGTTTTCGTTGCTGCCTCCTGTATAATGTTTCGAGCCTCCATCCATAGTTCTTCAGGCACTCTGTCCAGCAAATCTAAATCCTTAAACCTGTTCCTCACTTCCACTGTGTATTCATAAGGGATTTGGTTTAGATTGTATCTTACCGGCCCAGTGGTTTTTCCTACTTTCTTCAGTTTAAGCTTGAATTTTGCTATAAGAAGCTGATGATCTGAGCCACAGTCAGCTCCAGGTCTTGTTTTTGCTGACTGTATAGAGCTTCTCCATCTTTGGCTGCAGAGAATATAATCAATCTGATTTCGATGCTGCCTATCTGGTGATGTCCATGTGTAGAGTCGTCTCTTGTGTTGTTGGAAAAGAGTGTTTGTGATGACCAGCTTGTTCTCTTGACAGAACTCTATTAGCCTTTGCCCTGCTTCGTTTTGAATTCCAAGACCAAATTTGCCAGTTGTTCCTTTTATCTCTTGATTCCCTACCTTAGCATTCCAATCCCCTATAATGAGAAGAACATCCTTCTTTGGTGTCACTTCTATAAGGTGTTGTAAGTCTTCATAGAATTGGTCAATTTCAGTTTCTTCAGCACCAGTAGTTGGTGCATAAACTTGGATTACTGTGATGTTAAAAGGTCTGCCTTGGATTCGTATCGAGATCATTCTATCATTTTTGAGATTGCATCCCAGTACAGCTTTCGCCACTCTTTTGTTGACTATGAGGGCCACTCCATTTCTTTTACGGGTTTCTTGCCCACAGTAGTAGATATGATAGTCATCTGAACTGAATTCGCCCATTCCCGTCCATTTTAGTTCACTGATGCCCAGGATGTCAATGTTTATTCTTGCCATTTCATTTTTGACCACATCCAACTTACCCAGGTTCATGGTTCTTACATTCCAGGTTCCTATGCAATATTTTTCTTTACAGCATTGGACTTTCCTTTCGCTTCCATGCATATCCGCAACTGAGCGTCCTTTCGGCTTTGGCCCAGCCGCTTCATCAGCTCTGGATCTACTTGTACTTGTCCTCCGCTCTTCCCCAGTAGCATGTTGGACGCCTTCCGACCTGAGGGGCTCATCTTCCAGCGTCATATCTTTTATATGCCTGTTGTCTTTGTCCATGGAGTTTTCTTGGCAGGGATACTGGAGTGGCTTGCCAGTTCCTGCTCCAGGTGGATCACGTTTGGTCCAAACTCTCCACTATGACCTGTTCATCTTGGGTGCCCTGCTCGGCATAGTTCATAGCTTCTCTGAGTTCTTCAAGCCCCTTCGCCACGGCAAGGCAGTGATCCATGAAGGGGATGAGACATGAAGAGACATGAGCAGCAGTTAAAAACAAACATAAAAACATTATCTGCCACAGACAATGAAAGGTCATGGAAATAACATGGACTTTAGTAAGTGACAAAAGCATAATAGCTCACACTGTTTTATACTGATAAAGCTGTTTTTAAAATATGTTTTAATCTCCACAATGAAGGAAATACAAATGAAAAGCTGACTCTGTGCTGAATTGCAGTGAACTCTCTAAAGATCCAGGAAATGGCTGGGGATTTAGAGGAAAATAATTTCACAGAGCCCAAGACATTGTGAATAAGGTGTTTTCTTATAGAATCATTTCAGTGGAAGAATTCTGCTTTCCAAAATAGTGTTCGGCAATGCAAAATGTCTTCTTAATATGCATGTTCCGTCCCAGAGGCTGGGAGTAGGTAGTGGTTTCAGATGAACCCCAAACTGAAGCAGGGTACTTCAAAGGGTTTGGGGCCTTATGCAAAGTAAAGCAGGATCTGTGTGAAAACACCCTGAGTTGAACTGGGGATCCTTGAAGAGCTTTGTGGTGCCTTATCTACTTAGATGCCCAAAACAGCAAAACTAAAAACATGTCTGCAAGAAGTGAAAGCCAAGTCTGTAGCTTCATTATATAAGGAAAATGTGGTGTGTGCATGTGCATAGAGCAAATACCAGGATGGGAAGAGGGAGTCTTGTGTTGTGACTGACATGACAAACTTGAAAGTAGAGAGAATGGTTTTATCCAATCCTGGTGATTCAGGTGAGGCAAGTGAATGTAATTTCGTTCTGAACCTATTTACCTGTAATTTGGCATGCTGTATTCCCTGAGAAGCTGAGGCTCCAATACTTTGGCCACTTCATGAGAAGAGAAGACTCCCTGGAAAAGACCCTGATGTTGGGAAAGATGGAGGGCACAAGGAGAAGGGGATGACAGAGGACGAGATGGTTGGACAGTGTTCTCGAAGCTACAAACATGAGTTTGACCAAACTGTGGGAGGCCGTTGAAGACAGGAGTGCCTGGTGTGCTCTGGTCCATGGGGTCATGAAGAGTCGGACACGACTAAACGACTAAACAACAACATTCCCTGTGAAGGGGTTAGTATGTCTGCAAATTCCACACACTTCTGTCAAAAGGGGAAAGTTACATGCTTTTTTAAAATTTCCCAAGCATGAATTAAAGGCAGGATGTGTAGAATAATGTGTCATTTCCCCCCAAAGCAGACTTGCATGATGTTTGGGGCACTGTGGTGGCCACAAAATGCAAAAGAGTGGCCATGCTACCAACCTAGCTCCTGTTACTTACTTTCCCCCAGAATTGTTGAAAACAACACAACATCCAAAGTTAGAAAAGAAAAGAAAAGAATGCATTCTGTACTTGTTTCACAAATTGTAATTTTACTTAAGGTATGCAGGCAACCAACACAGAAACATTGTTAACATTGTTTCATTAACAATAGATAAGTTGAAAAAGGGATGGGATTGGAATTTAAACACATTATGATTACTAAGAAGTGAACAACAGAGAGATTTGCGAAGTTACAAGCATTTGCACACAGCAAACTGTGGTAAATGGTTTCTGGTGTTAACGGAGTAATTACAAAGGTGAAGTTTGACCAGCTTTCAGCCCTTTCAATGTCAATTAATGGGGAAGAGCCATTTTACACAAGCAACACTTATTTCTGAGTAAATATGCATAGGGTTGTGTACAGAGGATTCTAGGTGCCAAATCATATTCACGTTCATATGCAGCTGAAGGCTACATTTGACCAGCAATGGGCTGTGCAGACAGAACAGAAACTTGCTCCCCATCCATAGAAATCATTTCTGTTCATTTTCTCTTGTGATATGAACCTAACTTGGTGGGAAAAGATGGTGGTGTCATTATTGTAATGATGTGTAGGATGAGTGTCTCCTTTGCCTGCCTGCCTTCCCTGTACACCTAGGCACACTTGCACTGCCTTACAATGGATAGGAAAGAAAAATCAGTTGATCAACAACAGCTGTTGTAGAAGATAGATTTCCTGTTCTAATGATGTTGCTCAGATTATTAATTTATTTAATAGAATTCCAAAGGAATTCATCTGTTAGCTGTCAGGATTCCACAGGGCCCGTAGCTTGCTGTAGGCTACTAGCATACTGGTTGCCTGTTAACAACATCCAAGGGGGCCAGCTGACAAATAGCTTTGTTTATTTGTGTTTGGATTATAGGGTTTAATCTATTACTTGGTTGAAGGGATCCAATATTCTGCTACTGCTACACATTCTTTAAAGATTCATTGCTGTCATGATTTTCTTTGTTAGCTTTTTTCAGTTCAAGTTCTTAAATACCCCGTCTCAATATGTGTCATGGACCGGCTGGATTAAGAGGAATGGTGGGAGCCACTTGCCCAAGGGGAAGAAGGCTCAGAGCCTAGGGGATTGGTGATGGGATGGTGATGAGTGGTCAGAGGGAGAAGAAGGAGCAGCCACACCGGGATGCTATAAAGAGTGGCTTCTGGTGAAGGTGGTGCCAAGTGATACCTTGGAATAAGACATTGCACACAGAACCAGTTTGGAAGAAACTACCCATTTCTCTTTCCTGCTGTGGTGCAGAACTAAAGTCCTGCTGCCTGCAGCAGATGGCAGAAGAGACGTTAACTGAAAACACTCACAAAGCCACAGGGTGGGAACTTTGAGGCTGTAGAACTTTTAAAAAGGCATCATTGCTGAGTAAAGAGCTGACCCACTCAAATACTTGTTAAACCAGATTAAGAGAATGTGAATGAAGGGGGAGGGAGAATCTAAGGATGACATCAAGGAGCTTATATGACACCTGTTTTGCTAAGTAAATATTTTAAGTGCTTGCATGGAACAACAGGGAATTAATAGACATAGACTAGTGTGAAATTTTCTTTGCAGTGGATCAGCTTTATGGAAAGTATTTAACTAAAAAGCTCCTATGTTGTTGTTGTTGTTTAGTCGTTTAGTCGTGTCCGACTCTTCGTGACCCCATGGACCAAAGCACGCCAGGCACTTCTGTCTTCCACTGCCTCCTGCAGTTTGGTTAAACTCATGCTGGTAGCTTCGAGAACACTATCCAACCATTTCATCCTCTGTCGTCCCCTTCTCCTTGTGTCAACATCAGGGTCTTTTCCAGGGAGTCTTCTCTTCTCATGAGGTGGCCAAAGTATTGGAGCCTCAGCTTCAGGATTTGTCCTTCCAGTGAGCACTCAGGGCTGTTTTCCTTAAGAATGGATAGGTTTGATCTTCTTGCAGTCCATGGGACTCTCAAGAGTCTCCTCCAGCACCATAATTCAAAAGCATCAATTCTTCGGCGATCAGCCTTCTTTATGGTTCAGCTTTCACTTCCATACATCACTACTGGGAAAACCATAGCTTTTACTATACGGACCTTTGTTGGCAAGGTGATGTCTCTACTTTTTAAGATGCTGTCTAGGTTTGTCATTGCTCCTATAGTTATCCTATAGTTAAAAAGTTTTTAACTCCTATAGTTAAAAAGCTCCTATAGTTATCCCTTTATTTTTTCTTATAAATGGATGTTTGGTTCAAATGCCATTTTCTTTGTTTTTCAGAAAACATTGTACTGGTCAGCAGAGTGGTGCTGTCTGTCACTGTTACTCTGGTATACTTGCAAGCTAATGCCTTAAAAATGGTTTGGGGATTGCAAAGATAAAATTAAATTCAAAATGATGCTTCCTTGGGCAGCTGTTCTATTAAGTTTTGTGGTACATTTAGAGTAATTTTTTCTCAACTCTCTTGATTGCTGCCTGCAACTTGGTGACTGTTGCGTCACCATACCAATTGCATTCAATCCCTCAGTCCTTTTCATTAAAGCTTTCAAATTTTCACCTCTGAGAGTTGAAAGTGTTGCTACTATGTATGTTATGAGAGAATGAAAAGAGTAATTTTGTATTATCTGTAACTCAACTTCTGTTGGTAAGTGCACTATAGATTCCTTGGACAGCTGCTGACTGTTCTATGCAACAAGGCAGAGCAGGCTGCTCCAAGCAACATAATTTAGTGAGCTGGATGAAGGCAGATGCTGATGTCTGTTGTACAGCAAAACTTTTTAATGTCAAGTGGGTGGTGCCATTTGGGACACGAAACTATATTGAAGCAGACTTGTTCCTCCATGGTTTTCTAACGATAAGAAAAGTAGAGTTGAAGTCCTTCCATTAATGGAAATAACACTCTGGATCCAGCCCAATGTCAAATAATAAACAAGCAATATTTAATTTGGATGTTAGCTACAGTAAACATAAAACACTCAACTCATTCAAAAAATCAGGTTGAGGTACATGGAGAAACTGCTGCTAAGTAAAATAATAAGCAGGGGGCTTTTAAGGACACTTGGAAACATGCCTTAGGGTTTCCCAAGATCATCCTGCTGGTCAACTCTTCTAAAATACAATTACTCTACCTACCAGATAGGTGTAAGTCATACCTATCTGGTAGGTAAGATATTCTGTTGGCATTATTGAAGTTTGGATAATTTTGATGATGAACATGCTTATGCTTGTGATAGTGGTGGTGGCTTCCATTTATATATTCTGTACATGAGAATACATGGGATATGATAGTAAGACCATTTCTGATGAAGCCTTCCGTAGACCCAGGAGATCTTAATAACTTCAGATCTGTAGCAAATGTCCCCTTTCTGGGCATGGTCATAGAGAGGATCATTGCCAATCAAATCCAGGTACTCTTGAAGACACAGATTTTCTAGATCCATTTCAATCAGGTTTCAGGCCTCGTTTTGGTACAGAAACTGCCTTGGTCACCCTGTATAGGAGGGAAATATGCACAGCCTTGAGCATATTTAGTCGGAAGTAAGTCCCACTGTGTTTAGTGGTGCCCACTTCTCTAAGATTGCAGGCATTCCATTGTTTTCAATTACAGATCCTACTAATTGTTGGTGGGCCATGTCCTGAAACTGCTACACAACTCAACACTGTTGCCATCACTTCCAGAAACTAGGCTAATGCACTATATTTTATGTTGGTTATGTTATTTCTTTTTGCTTTCTCTCTACATATGACTAAAAAGATATCCTTGCTTCCAGATATAAACCAAAGGAAATGGCACCACACCATTGGGAACGTGGCTTAGCCTCTAGATCAGGATGCTAGGTATATTTTCATAAACATAATTCACAGTGCAGTATACTGGAGCTTATTTAAATGTTAATCATTCCAATGTACTGTTTGAAAGACAATGACAAAAATTGGTCTAAGACAAGAGAGAGAGAGATTATCATCTCATTAACAAATCTGGCAGTATTATAGGGACAGCAATCACATTCAGAGTCTCTTTGGTAACCTGGGTTTCTAGGCAGCAGGAGAGCTAATGATGTTGGCTTTAAAATGTATGTGAATAGCCGTATCAGTACCATCATATAATTTCAGTAACACTGTTTAGCACAAGGAAGTTTAGTATTAACTATAGATAAAAAGAACAGAACACCAGGGAAGATTAATGTAAATGTCCCCTTAAAAGAAAATGAGCTTGTCGAAACAAAGAAGTGGAATAAAATGTCCCATAGTAGCCTATTAGCAAAGCAATAAATGCTGCTGTTGTTCATTATTGATGTTACATATAATTTTCTCAAGGCAAAAGATCTCCCCCTCCCCGTCTTTTGTTCCTCGCTCTCCAGCAAAACACTTAGGGATAATATGGGTTCTTGAGCCACTTGGAAGGTTTAACTCACACAAAACACCACCATTGTTTAGCTAGGTTTGCTGTGAATCTTGAGCCTTGTTCTGAGTCCAACTATACATTAAGCATGCTTGGAAGACTCTTGTCAGTCTAGCCAGGTCCTTCCTGCACTCTGCCTTTGCTGCCTTGCTTACGCAGGTGCCATTTCAAGCAGAAACATAGGGAGCTGCCAGGCGATTTACCCATCTGGCAAAATATTGCCAACACTGACTGGTAATGACTCCAGGGTTTCAGGCTGGGGCATTTACCATCCCTACCAGGAGTCAGCAGAGATTGAACCTGAGACCTTCTGCTTGCAAAGCATGTGCTCTACCACTGAGCTGCACATGTTCCTTTCTTGGTAATTGGTCTTTACTATTTAGTCCTTGGAGCAACTGTGTTCCAGAATGAGAACTGTGACTTCTGCGTGGCGTCCAGGTTAGGTCTTTCCAAGTACACCCAGCTAGCTGCTTCCACGGTGGATTCTGGTGCAATGCAAGAAGCTGCTGTCAGGAAAAGGACAAACAAATCTCAATCTGCTTTTGCAATGAGTGTCTCACTGTACCACCAAAGAGGAGAAGGATTTTAAATTCATAAACTGAAAACAGTTCTAGGGCCATATTTATACAGACATCCTCAATCTCTCTTCAAAAGACAAAATAGAGCCAAAATATGTTACATTAGGAAAAGACCTACTAAACAGTGGCAAGTTGGGGTAACTGCATGGAAGAGAAGAGGCGCTTACAGAAGATTTGGGAGGAGGCTGAGGCAATATGGCTTCAGTAAGCCCCTCTTTTTGCTGCAACCGTCCACTTGCCCTTCTGCTTCTAATCCCAGTCTTCACCCTTGCTCAGAATGGACAGGTGACTGAGCAGGCTGCTGTTTTTTCTGCTTATTGTTATTGCTTGCTGGAACTTTACATCTCTGGACCAGAGGAAAAGGATAGAAGAGCAGGGGGTAATTGATGGGAGGAGCAGAAACAGGGCCAGGGGTCTCTAATGGTCAGCAGTCGTCCCCCTGCTTCAGCTGGTGCTTGGTGATGCTGACTCCTGATGTCATCCCGGCTGTTAAATAAGAATGACTGAAAAGATAGTTGAGTCCTCTGCTTTGAATACATGATCCCTGAGCATTCTATACCTTTGGAAACAAAGGAAGATATATTTTCTTTTTCTGTCTCCATTAGGAGACAGTCCCCATTAGGGCAAAATCCCTTTACTAAACGCACCCTGCTGAAAATCAATTTACAAACAACATCATAACACGTTTAGGATGCTTTACAAATTAAATTTATTCCCAAAGTGTCATTTTCCAAACATTATTCCAGATGATGGTTGCACGACTACCTTAATCAACAGCTGTAATGCAAGTAGATAACAGTCAAATGTAAACAGTGAGAGCGATATCGTATTTGCTCCTGTCAAAGATCAGCTTAATTCATGTTGCTGTACTAATGTCTGAAAGTCAGCTAAGCAAGATAAAACTTAAAAGTATTGAATTTGAATGACTTTTATGTAAATCCCAAGTCACTTTTCAAATCTGCTTTTTTAAGATGCAAGTTTGTGACACAGAATCTTAATCTTGTCTGGCGAAAAAAATATACAATTACAGTTTGATGGTTTTTTGGTTTAGCATTGTCAGCACAATCACGTAATGTTATGTCAATACAACTCATCTTCTGAGTTGACGGCATGCTAGTCTTAATCCAAATTTGCACAAATTAGTTTAGACATCCCATTTATCTGGCATTTCTCCTTTGGGACTCTGTTCCTTCATGGTGTTCTTATTTGGGTTTTCTAAATTTAATTTTATTCCCATTTTCTGTGCCCTTGGACTCTCAGGTCTGCAGCTGATGTTTTGGATGGTACATTCCAATGCTCACACACTTCTCCCCCACTTCCCCAAATCAAGCATTTAAATCAGTTCACTTTGTGAACCCCCACCCATCTACTCTCCCTTCTGTTTCTCTGTCACCCAGTCTTTGAGGCCTATTCTCAATCAAGGCTACCTGTCTTTCTCTCTCCACTTGCCCTTCTCTTGCCCATGCACCCTATCTGCCTTACATGTGAGACCCATTGCCAACATGTGGCATGACTGCACACATGCCAGTGTTCCTTATTCAGTGTGTGTATGTATACTTATGTTTCTAATGCTGTTATTTAGTGTACATTAAAATAAAATCCATATTTAAAAATACACTGTGGGAGGTCTTTAGACCCATTTTGGAGAGTTATAGGTATTGCTGCCCATACTGTGAAAGCAGCAAGATCAGTATACCATCTGAAGGCCAATCATTTGAGGCTAGTTTACAAGTTAAGCCTTCCCTACAGATAGGACATGAAAATAAGTGCTCTCTGCTTTGTCCTGCTACAGGACAATAACCAAAGGTGTGGCTGCTTATTTCAAATGTCCTCCATCCTTCCTCAGTTATGGAGCTCCTGCCCAGATGCTCTCCACCCCCCCCCCCCCCCGGTGCTCATTGTTTCTCCTAGGCTGTTTCCCAATGGGTGGCTCCTAGTGCTAATAAATCCTAGCTCCTCTGCTACAAGCTGCAAGCAGAATCGCAATTGGTTTTTTGCACCTATTGGGGATATTGTACTATTTATGTATGTTCATCCTTATATATGTTCTGTCCAAACCGGTGGGCATTACATAGGTGCTATGTGTGGGGAATGAAAAGGTCCACACGAGCAGCTGTTTGAGAAGAACAAATCTGAGCAATAAAAGAATTACTTATTTAATGCTAAAAACTAAAAAAAAAAGTGTTTGTCCATTATTACCCACAAAATAGCAAATAATAATTTCTTTTAGGCTAGAAGTGTAGACAGAAAGTGTTTCATCAGAGAGGAGAACCCCACTTTGCTAAGATGGCAATGATTGGAAAGGCCCCCCCCCCCTTATTCTGGAAAATTAGCAGTATAGCTACTGCTATGCCAACAATATATGCCTTTTTAAAACCATTTCCTATCCATTAACGCGAAGAGAAACTGCATTCAGAGTTTGTACAGTAGGCTGCTTTCTGCACACACTCATATACCACATCCCTCTCTCTCCTCCATCCAGAAAAGGGCGAGGCTTTATGAGAATTGAAGAACACATGCCAGCCAGGCAAAAACACACAAGGAAGTTGAAAAGCAGGACAGTGAGGGGCGTGGCCTGTGGAGAATTCCAAGGGGCAGACAGAGAGACCAGAAGGAACTTATTTGGCCCCCAGACCTGAGGCTTCTCACCTCTGTTACAATGCACTCTTGGCTGATGCACTCTGGAAAAATGTTTTTTTAATGTGTGTGTGTGCGTGTAATTGCAGCAGTTTACACATTTTAAATTTTAGAATTAAATTACATGCCTTTGGTTCTCAAAGAGTTGAACCGTGTCCTGATAAAAATTTATAAAAGAATGATGGAGAAGAGACAGACATTTGCTTCCTCAGACAGCTTCCATGTTAGTTAATTAACCAGGAGATGGTCTCAGTCAGTGGCTATTGTTGGATGCTGAATAAATTTATGAGGTGATTAATATGCAGCACACACAACCCCAAAGATTTTGACACACTTTTGAATCTATTGTGATGTTAAAATACAGATCTTGCCATTTCCCCCCCTTTAGGTCCATACGCTGCAAGCATATCATTAGCATAATTACAATCTGTCACATATAAAAGATAGCACGAAGTTAGTGTTCCACAAATAGTTTGCACTGAGACAGCTGCACTTGAATGGATTAAGATCTGGGAGGACAATTCCTCCAAGCGTCCCTTTAAGAGATGCTAAAACAGACCTTGCACAGAGTGTTCTCTGTGCATTATGGCCTGCCGTTTCCTGAGATTCTATACTGATAGCTAGTCTTTATTTCATTTCCTTTTCTAGTGTCTTAGTATTCCAGGGTTCAGGAGGGTGCAAGTTATATCTAGACTGGCAGACTCTTCTATATATAGCCCATTGTTCTTCAGTTCTCTGGGAGTCTGTACTCCATACGTGGCATCTTCTCTCTACATCTTCCAGCACCTTTTGTTTTGAAGTTGACCTTTTAAAGGGAAAAGATTCCACTTCACTCCTATGCAGTATCTTATGCAATTTTTTTTTTTAAAAAGAAAGATTGCAAGCTATTGTCACTCTGTAAGCTGCTGGCTGGTCTTACTGCTTTCAGATACTTCAGAAGTCTCCTACTCCACTCACCTCAAAGCTGCCCCTGCAAGATTGTACAACCTCCCAATACATGGGATGGTAGGAAACAGTTGTTGCCTTCTCATCAAAGGGCTTCTAAGTGTTTTGGAAAACGTTGCAGCGTGCACAAGTTTTGGGACGATGTCCAAGGCGTCCCATAGGCACAAATGTGATTACCGCTTTTAATACAGAACCTTTTAATGTTAAGTTTAAAGGAGTCCAGTCCAGAGTGATATTGCACACACAAGAGGAAGGTTTGGGAGGAGAAGATTCAAGGTGCTTCCAGGTTGTTGCTATTTTCAGGTCGGATTCAGTCACACACTGGCAAATTCAGGTTGTGCAATTATAGTTGATTGGAAGATATTGCACAATAAACCCACTTCCCCCAACAATTGGGCAATTTGCAATAAGGAAAATGAAGTGGAAAGTGTGGGGCACCACTTGCTTTGGCACAGCATCATCTAGCCTCCCTGGAAACAAATCAGGATGATTGCTGAAACTAACGTCATCTGGAAGCATCCTTCATCTTTGCAAATGGAGTGGTGGTGCTGGTGAGGATGATGCAAATAGGAAGAAATTCACTAACACCCCTTTGTTTAACCAGAAAGGGGTCAAGGCTTTGTGCATGCTGCAAGTGAATGCATGCGAGAACCCCTGGAAGGTGGCTGAGAAGCATCTAAAGGTGCCTCAGCCACCTCCTTCTTTCCCTGCCTGCAGGTAAAGAAACTTACTTTGGGGCAGATGAAAGTGAAAGGCAGAGGGGTACCTGTGGCAAGTGCCCCCTCCCAGATGTCTTTTCCCACTACAGCTCTTGATATCATTGGCTGGAAACTGCTACTGTGTACCCCACTTGACACACTTTCCCACTGGATATATTGGGACTTGTAGGCAGGAGAAACAACAACATTCCACTGGGATGCAGAGCGCCTGCAATTGCCACCATTTCTGTCTTTCCCTTCACCTGACTGCAAAAAAACCCCCACTGCAATTAAGGTGGGTTTTTTTCAGCCTTTAGGCAGAGAAATGAGATGTGGTAGCACTAGCAATTTGCAGGATAAGGATAAACATAGCTCTGCACACCCTGCTCATGGTAAGCTGCAAGCATGGTTGCTTTCACTCAAATATTTCTTGCAAGCATTCAGTCAGGCATGCTTGCAGTTGCCAGTTCTGAGTGTCATGTTTTAAGAAGGACACTGACTAACTAGAGTATGTGTAGACCAGGATGCTGGAGGGTCTGGAAACCAAGTATAATGAGCAATAGTTGGAAGAAGTGTGTTGAACCTGGAAAAGAAGGCTAACTATAATGGAAACACTGTTACAGAGAAGCTGAAGCACATTACCACTCCCCCCCCCCCCCAAAAAAAAGACAGGGTCAGAACTGATAGGTAAAAATAACATGCAATAAGATTTTAGGTAAACATTCAGAGAAATTTCCTAATTAGCAATCTTGCCAGAACCCAGAAGGCACTGAATGTCCTCCGCCTGTAGTGGTGGGCACCCATAGAAGCACCCCTTGGTTTCTGGCTCTTCAGGCAGCTGCCTCAGTATGTCTCATGGACAGGCCAGCCCAGGTTGCCAGAAATGAACCGGTTTTGAACTGAAATGATTCCACCTGAACCATATTGGTCTGCTCCAGTTGCTATGCAGCGATGTTGTTTTGGGACGATACAGAACCTTCCTATAGTAAGTGATAACTGAGTATTGGTCTACATGTTACATTTAACCATGAGAAGTCATTTCCCTATTATTGGCCCTGCCTACAATTTTCTCTGACTACGCAGAGACTTTCATGCCACTGATTACAGCAACATTTAGAACCAGTGGAAGATAATTTCTATAGGTAATCCACATGGCAAGAGATATTAGGGAAATTTTGCCATGTAGAAGTGGCTCATCACAAGAATAAGGAAACATGTAGGGCAAACGTTTGAAATGTCATGATTACTGCACCTTAGAAATATCATAGTGATAAACAGAAATGACTTCTAACTAGTGCTCCTGTAGCTTGTACAGCATGAGAAAAGGATATCATCACTGAGTTAGCTCCCTCTTAATAGTAGGCCTTCTCTGTGGTAATAACATTTCCAGGAACCTCTAGTTAACCCCCTTTACCACCCTCCCAGAATGCCATTTGCTGAAACATGACATTTTGGCTGCTATCTCTGTAGACCAGCTTTCACTTTTATAGAGATTTTAGCGTTCAGGACTAAGCTGCTGCTCATATCAACCTGCTTTTGCACTTATCACCCACAGACCATCTTGTTTCCAAGAAAATAGAACAAACTACTGCTGATCCCTTTGCAGTATTGGTGCAAGTCTTTCCAGGAACGTGATGAAAGGCATACCATCTGTGTTGCTTTTGTCCTTTCTGAATGTATTCTTGCTTATCATATTTGCAAATGATGTGACATTTTCTAGTTAAGGTAACTAGAATATAAGATCCAGTTCTTAGAATTCCTTAGCCTTGGTAGCAAGGAGATTCCCTACACTGCAGATTAAATAGTGTGCCCTTTTGATTGTATCTGGTGATTCCATCCTAGCTAATGCTGCTATCAAACATTTACCATTAGCCATCTTCTTGGCACCTTAGTAGATGCTGGCTTAAAAAAGAATTGAAAAAGGCTTGTATCTTTGTCAGGTCTGATTGAAAACCCCAAGATTGTTTGCTTATGGCAGAGTTTCAGATATTTTATAGATACTGTCACACAGGACCACTCATGCCTTCCTAAAGCACAGAATTTAGACCACAGAGTTATTGCTTCTCTTGCCATACTCAAATTACAAAAGTTCACCCATTGGTCTTCCATAATAGAGCTAAGCTTTACAATTTATCTGAAAGTGGCTTTGGACACCATGAAGAGAGGGCCGTGTTTTTCTTATTTATTTATGAACAAATTTAGAAACAGCTCAACATTCAGAAAATAACCAAGCGGTGCAATTTTGTGCCCCTAACAATTTTGCACCCAGAGAAACTGCCCCTGTGTCTCCCCGCAAGCTACACTGCAGCTTCTCTTCTCTTACTCCAAGTGGTATTTCCTTGCTCAGTCCTCCCCAGCTCACTGCCCAAAGAGAGAGAGGGTGAGTGAGCAGGTAGAGCATTCCAGAAGTAAGTAGTGAGCAGCTGGAAACATTAGGTGACTTCTGCCTCTGACAACATGCATGCATACCTTTTCATTTTGGGAGCAGTAGTGGTCAGCTGCCCATAAATAGAGCTCTAGTAGAGCAATGGTGGGTCTCTCATTCCTCCTTGAGGCACCACCACTGAGATGATTCTCCATCCCCACGATGCAAAGAGAGATGATGTGTTATCTGTTATTACATAAGGGAAAGAAAGTCAGTTTTGCTCACATTTTAGTGCAAACTTACCTAATTCAAATACACGAACCAAAACGCAGCTCTCCTTCGGAATTCTCACTTCTCCGAACTTTGCAATTCAGTCTTCTAGCCAACAAAATGTGTACAAAATGCATGTATTAAGGGAATATGTGCATATAAATATATACTGGCAAAAATAAGATAGAAAAATGCAACATATTGCAAGAAAAATGTGATATACTGCAGGGAACTTCTAGGAACAATGTATATATTGGGCAAAATTTGCATGAAAATGCTGATGAATTTTCATGAGGACCTTTTTTATTTAAAAAAATGCAAACTGATGTGGAAATGTACTTAACATTGGGGGGAAAGGAAAGTGAGAGAAACTGAAATTGACAGATTAACCCATCCACATCTATCACTCCATCAGAGTGTTGCAATCCCATTCAAAGCTAGCACTTTCAAAATTCTGTGACTAGAGAAAATGGCACAATAATGTTTCTTTTACTTGCCAGCTTGACATAAATTTTAGCACAGAATGATAATTTACTTTCCCATATTGTGCGTGATGTGTGCACTCTACCAGCATGCAAGTTTGTGAACTCATCTTTAAAAAGACCAGCCCAAGCACAAAATATATTCAGCACCTTTGCCACCAAGAGGGGGGAAAACAAACATTATATTCGGTGGATAAAATAACTAAAAATGGTATTTCATGAGTGGCTGCCCAAATAGAATTTTGTAAGCCTGTTTTAACTAGAATTCGTTTTTCCTCCCTTGAAATAATAGCACCGTTAGGGTCAGTTCATATTTTATACTCAAAGTGGTTTGTTCTATTTCTGTTTCTAATATAACATATTAGGGCTTCTTGAGCAGTTAATATGCATCACCATATCTGGTCATTAATTCTTCAAGTCTCCCCTAAACCAGCCTTTTGTGTGTTGAAGAATACTAATACTATTTTGTTAGTTCCCTGCGAATCTCTTCTAATGTACTGCAGGAAAAAATGTGCTACATGACTGATTTTGGCATCTGCGGTATTTAAATTGGCTTATTTTTGCCTTACACAGCTAATAATTTTTATGAGATTCCTATACCAAAGCAAATGCGTCTCACTGTATGTTCAGTAAATCAAACCCATTATTCCTTGTCAGCCCCTTTTATCAACCTGCATTTCCACATGTTTCCCTTAGTAAAGCCTCTGTGAGGTGAAAAAAGTTACCAATGCAGTTTGGCATGGTATATTGAAAAGAAAGAAATAATGGGTACCTTTCATATTTAGGAAAATATGGGGGGAAATCCAAGTGTTCATAATTAAAAACTAGATTAAATGATATATGTAATCTAAATGGCCTCGGCCTTATGTACCTGAAAGAGCATCTCCACCTCCATCATCTAGCTTGGACACTGAGGTTCAGCTCTGAGGGCCTTCTGGCAGTTAAATCACTGTGAGAATTGAAACTACAGGGAATCAGGTAGAGGGCCTTCTCAGTAGTGGCGTCTGCCCTGTGGAATGCCCTCCAATCAAATAAATAACTATTGGACTTTTAGAAGGCATCTGAAGGCAGCCCTGTTCAGGGAAGTTTTTAATGGTTTATGTTTTACTGTGGTTTTAATATTTTGTTGGGAGCAGCCCAAAGTGACCGGGGCAACCCAGTCAGATAGGCAGCATATAAATAAAATTATTATTATTATTATTATTATTATTATTATTATTATTATTAGCATATTCTGGTGGCTCATGTATTTTTGAGAATTTATACATGAATTCAGTTGACTATGTGGAGTCCAGGGATATTGTTAGGGAATGGCCTGAGACCCAGGTCTCTGGTACTGGGTCCCAGATATCCTTTACCTCCTTCTTAAAAACTTTATTTAAATCTTGGGTGACAGCAGAGATTCATAATCTGTGGCCCTGCAGATGTTGCTAGATTTCAGCTTCAATTATTTCTGCCCATTGACCATGATGGCTTGGGCTGATGGGTACTGGAGAACCCAGGTTCCCCATTCATAACTTACAGAGTTGGGTTGGGTTTGCTGCAAAATGCAGTGCTGGTGAGACCCCACTTAGTATTTTACCATGCTCTGAGACTTACATCTGTTTCTCTAAATATAAATCATGATATGCAAATATGTGCCACAGACCTGTGCCCCAAATCTTTTAGCTTCCTAGTGATGAATCTGGTGGGATCAAAACATCTGTTGTGCTTTTCTGAGCTGAATCAGGCATGCTATATAAGGAAAAGTAAGGATATGCAGCAGCTCATGCCTATTGCAGACGGGATATTTGTGGGATTGAATTCTCACCCCCCAAATAGTTAGAAGAACGCATAGTACAGAGAACTTGTACACTCTGGTGCATTGAATTCAACCTTGAGTCCCAAGGCTGCCATCCTCCTGGAATGCAGTCGGACTTCCTTTTGAGTAAACATGCAGAGAATTGGGCTATCCAACTACAGCCTTCTCTACAAGTACTCATGAATAGGATTGAGCTGGGAATTAATCTTTAAATGCATGGAAGCAAGTGGTGTCTTACACTGGAGAGAAAACAGGGCAGACAGAGGTAGCTGAAAGGTATGCTGTCAAACCATGTAAACCTCAGATTATTTCACCTCCAAGCAATGGAATCTCATAAAGTTGTGAGAAGATGTTAAATGGGTCTTACGAACCCTTCTGAGGATGGCAACCTTTGTTATCCTTCAGGTATTATTGCATGTAAGTAGTTAGTTTATAGCATGCTGTTCAGAGCACAGTGTGCAGCTGGCACAATACAAACCATATTAATTTCATGTGCATTTTTACTAGGTTGAGGCTCTTATGCACAAAAGAAGCTACCACCCCAGGCAAAATAAAATCCCCTTTATCTGAAGCTTGGCATCCAAAGGTAAATTGACTTCTCTCAGTGCAGTTCCACGCCATTACCCAATTTCATGTGAATTTCATGTAAGCACTATTTCCATTAAAAGTCTAAATATTATCTTAATATTTTTGGCAGTCCTACAAACTACTCTGGCTATAAATAACATGATGTTGCGGTTTTGTCTCAAAGGATGGGTGTGTGTTTTAAAGGCTAGAAAGGACTGAATATACTGAGGGAAGAATTCAAGATAGCGCTATGGCAATCATTCCATCAGCACAAGCTTTCCAGCTTTCCAGGTGGAATGATCCCTCCCTCTCCTACCCCTGCCTGCTGCTCTAGGGGTTCTCTCCTGACACCCCACCCCTGAGAGCCCATTTTCAGGGACAGGGCAGCAGGGTGACAGGGCAGCAAGGGGGAAACCCAATTGTGCTAGCAGAAATCCTTGCACAGGCTTCTACCAGAAAAACTAGTTAGGTGAAATAAAAGTGCTGCATCAAAGGGAGATCCTGATAGCTCTTTCTTCCTCCGTTGATATTTGTTATAAATGTCCTGAAAGTTGCGAGGGAAGCAACTAGATACATTAGTCAGCATTTTGTAAAACCCTGTCCTGAATTTATTGCCCCATCTGCAGAAGGTAAATTGGGTGAGGGGAACATTTTGGCATCGTCATTTATAGTGGCAGGTTTTTTTTTTATTATTTGTATGTGTCTTGCCATAGCAGATGATGTTGTGGGGAGAAAGGTCTTTTTGCAGTCGAGAGCAGAACTCCTTTGTGATAATGTAACATCATTTCAGGGCATTCAGGGGGTCTGCATGGAGCTGACATGGCCTTGTTACTGTGCTGGCTGTCTCCTACTGATGTCCACTGGTAGAGTGCTGCATCCTTCCACGCTTCAGTGGTGGTCCGTGTTGGAAGCTGATAGCGTGATACCTCTGTATGTAAATAAATACATAGAGCTTGGGTAAGAAGTAGTTTCCTTCTAAGTACCATACGCCAGCTTTTCCAGCCTCTGTATCTAGCAACAGGCTTCAGGAATGGCATATGCATCTTAGATTCAGAGACCACCATTCATAGCTTCTGCCTGGCTCTAACCATATGTATAATCAGTGGAGCACATTTTAGAATGTAGCAGTTTTAAGTAATCTGATTCTTTCTAACAGGCAAGATAGAATTTAGAACACTAATTGAGATGTAAATTAGAACATACCTTTTTTAAAAAACAACAACAATAACCCTCCATCCATCTTGGTTTGCCACACTTGTGAAGATGTATACAGTTGTTTCCAGATGCATACTTGGCCTACTTATAAACCCAAAATGTTTCACTCAACAGTGAAAGCAGTGTCCCTTCATCAACACATGTCTTTTTTATATGAAAAACGTAGACAGGACCAGCCCATCCATGAGCCAGGGTGAGCCCCTTGTGTCAGCTGGCAATTGACACAAGATAATATCAACAAGGCAACTATCTGTAAACAAACAGTAAAAGTAGTTTCTTTCTCAAATAAGTTTTATCTTAAACAATTGCAAACACAGTAATAAAGAGTCCACTTGTGGTATACCAGGCATCCGTTTGGTAATCAGATGTTTCCTCGCTTAAGAGCTTAGTCATCAAGCTTTGTAGTAACTAATATACAAGAGAAGAAAGTATGTAAACGACTTCCAGCAGGGGCATATCTGTCCTCATCTGCATGTTTCCATTGGGAGGAGCATAGAAAGAGGATGATGTCCTTCAGTTTGTTAAACAGATCAGGAGTAGTGGCAAATCAGTGCCCCCCCCAGCCTCTCTGTTGCTGTTTTTGCCCATTTTCAGAGATGCCCACCACCATCTTGTGGCCTGCCTGCTACTGTGGTGGCTACTGCATCTGCCACTGCTCCCACCAACTGAGCAGCTGCAACCCCAGCCCAAGAGCCACTGCCTAAAATGCTAGGATTACCACTTCCACATTTCCGTTGCAGCAAAGTGGCAGTGGCATGCCTAAATGCCTGTCTGGGTTGGCTATGTCTTTATCTGAGGAAGCTCTTTCCTCAGAGCAAGGCGTTGTGATTGGGAGAATGCCTGTCTGAAGCACTGGCGGAGGAAAAGGGGGGGCTCTCCCCCACCCCACAGCACGATGTCAGCAGGGTGCCATCACTGCTGTCCCCACACACTGGGCACCACACCCCCGCAGATGGCGCAGCATGCCCCTGCGGGCACCATGCCATGCCCCCGGGACACGCACCGCGGCCCTGGGACCCATGCCAGCCACGCCCCTGCCTGCTCTCTGTCACTGATCTGAAGTCACAGTTAACTACTGGGAAACCTTAAGTAGCATTTGCTGCTGCAGAGTGTTTCCACGGCCACCCTGCTCACAACGTATTGTTCCATAGAAGACCCAAGGTGTGCCTGCACTGTCACTGCTAGTGGCAAACCCCCCAAAACTAAACTAAAGCAGAAGGAGGCTGCTGAGGTCAGTGTAGGAAGAGGACAAGGCTGGTCTACATCGTCTCAGGCAGAACAATGTTTTGCACTAGCCTTGACTGTAAGAGTGTACAGAAATACAGAGCAAACACTTGTTTTGTGCTTAAAGGTCATCTAAAACATGAGATATTCTGAAGGTAGCAGTTTTGGCTATGCTATGAAAGGAGTTTGATGACAGGAGAAATTCATTGTTATAGAATAAAATTGTCATGCTCTTGTGGCTGTAAAAGTTGCAAATTTTAACCGTTGCAAATGTGCAAACATTTAATGGTACATAACAACAACAACAATGATCTAGAGATGTAATTTAGGCTGCACTCCTGTAGACTGTTATCTGGAAATAGGTTCCATTGAATTTAATAGGTTTTCATATCCTTTTACCCCTGGAATGGCAGTCAAATAAAGCTGGGTCCACCCCGTTGAAAAAACAAGGAGATGGATTGTGGAAGATTCACTTGGCTGTCCCATGTTCTTCTAACCTACCAAGGCCACAATCCAGCTAAAATTAAACACTTTTAAACCAATATTAAGGAAAGTTAAGCACACACTTAAACCTCTCCCATTGAATCTAATGGAATATAGAAGTGGTTACAGTTGGCCAGATTGTGCCCAAAATGCTCTTTCTTTTTTAAGATGGGAATATATATACTTATAAGTAGGAAATTTCTGTTTCGTAGCTATTAAGCCCCCTGGGTTTTAATTGTTTTACTCCTGATCTTTTGACTAGCAGCAGATGTGTGGTTTTAGGAGTGGAATTATTATTATTCTTTGTAGCATATGTAAAGGTAGAATGAAGTATTTCACTTGTATTAATCAAAATCAAGGTATTTAAATCATCTCCTTTAGATGCTCCAACATAGATTTAGCTCTTGGCTATTCAGTGTGCAGCGTGGAGACATTTTCTGGCCTGGCCATTGGCTTTTGCAACCAGAGACCTTTGCAACTCTATCCTGCCCCCGTATCCCATAAAGAAGGCAGGAGAGTTCATAGTTAGATGTTTTATGCTTGCTCGTTTATTAATTTTAAATATTTATACCCTACCTTCCCAAAATGGCCATTCTGGCTTAAAAATGTAATTAAACATGAGGACTTGGTTCCAATGGTTTTCTTCTATTAGCAGAAAAACTCTTCTGGTCATAAAATGGCTGTTGTGAAACTAGGAAAAGGCCAGGGCATCAAAAAAGTGACTGTAAACCAGTGGGTCTTAATGTTTTGTGGGTCACAAACTCTTCTGAGAATCTGTTGAAAGCTGTTGACACTCTCTCCAGAAAAAGAGCATCAAGTTCGCATATCCCTTGAAACCTATCAGGTTATAGTTAAGAACCCTTTCCCTCCGTTCATGCAAATTGCACAAATTGTTGAAGCTCTTTCTTGATTTTTGTTTTGGATCACTTTATATAACTCCAGCCTGTATCTTCCTTACTGTAACAGAGCCCCTGATGTTTTGTGATGTGGCAGTGCAATAATTTTCTAGCTACCGCTTGCCCAAGAGTTCATAGAACCACACTAATATATTTTCTGTTTTAGCTCATGGTTTTTTGGATCCAAGCCAAGCACATTAAAATACAAATGGAAAGAGAACATTTGTTAGGGGGACTACATACGGTAACTTGTCCTAGGTTATGAATTTGGATTGTGATAGAATGGCAGAACCTCTTAAGGACAAAATCTCTTTAGCCAATACTCCACCTCTCCGGCTCTAGAACAGATAAATACTGGTATAATTTTCAAGCCTAGTAGAATGTTGAGAGTACTTACCAAACTCACCTCTACACACTTTATAACAGAGCTTTGCTCAAATGGCCCTAAATATTCTCCACCCTAATTCTGAGTAGAGAATTCTATCCTGGAGGAAATAAAATTCTCTTTCTCTGGAATGGGTCTCATCATTAGAAGTTTTGTTAACACGCCCTCTTTTTTTTGGCCAGTTTTTGTTTTGTTTTTTTGCAGCTGATAGCAGAAGAATTCTCCGCAAGGTCTAACACTGAGTTTTACTGTGGCATGGGATTGCTGTTGAGTGGTAGCCACCAGGAAAAAATAGTAGAGAATATCCAGCCAACAAGTGGATTTCCTACCCCCACCTCCTGGAATGGGAGATTTTTATTTTTTATTTTAAAAAGAAACATGTCTTAAGAGAAATTTCAACTCCATTCTATAAAACAGTGACCCTTTCTCCCCAAAACCAACAAGGTTGTTCCTGTAGTGGGGAGTCACTTAAAGCTTTTCCTCGCAGAAATAGTGGTCCACATTTTAATTCTGTGCTTTTGCATGTGACTATTTGACATATATAGGTGACATTTGTCATGGTACATGATTCAACATATAAAATTCAAGACTGAAACAGTCCCTCTCTGTCTCTGTTACACGTCTGAAGTTCTAACAAGGCAAGACCATTTTACAAGCAGGTTACATTGTGTTTGATATGAAAACCTTTGGAAACATAGAATTATCTTGTAATGTTTTCACTGATACTGTAATCAGCCAAAGGACAGGCACATATTTTATTACAAAAACAAGCAGTAATTCTGCTCAAGAGTTCAGAGAAAAAGAGAGCAAATTGACAGCCCTGAACTACTTAAAAGAAAAAGGATAGACTGAAATGGAATTGTAAAAAACAAGGCTGTCGGCTTTTGTGGCAGTCACACAAAGATCCCCACGGTTGTTGCAGTTTTTCGATTTCAAATAAGTTTCAGCATTTGGACTTACTCAGGAGACCAATGTTGCTGTAAATCTAGGCAGATTTCTGTAGTATTTGGGGAATATTGGTTAGAAAGAAAAAGTCAAAGACTTCATCATTCATCATTAAACAATGAACTGAAATGAAATGGTGATTAATCCAATATGATAAATATTAAATTTTATGTTAACGTGCTAGACACTTTTAACTGTGCAGATTTATTTCCCTTTGCAAAGTTTTTACCATACTGTTCAAAACTTTATAACTGTAGTTCTTTTCTAAGAGTAAAACTTATGGCACATTCCCCAAGGTATATTTTATTCCCAAGGACAATGCTTGGATATTTTAAATATTAATGCATATTAAACAGAGACTTTAAAAAATTTAAGCAATATCCACTGATTTTGAAGGGCAAGATCCACAATCACAATTGGCTATTGGATTGATGCTTTTTTATAACAGCAACTTCCACTGCCAAGCACACATGGATCCTATATTAATTGAATTATTAAAATTATTTAAACTGCCAACTCATGCTAAAGAAACTCAAGGTGGCTTAAAATGGAAACAAAAACAATCACTGAAGCATAGAATGGCAAAGGAACAAGACAGAAGCAATGAATAACAAATACAAGCCAGCAGCAGAAGCACATGATCTCCAATACAGTGTCACAAATGGTCCCATATACTCCCAGAAATAAAATTGTCTTAACCAGAAGGTAGTAGTTTGCAATTCTCCAGCTAGGAGTTTGAAAGGCTTGCTAAAGGGACCACCAACTTGCTTCAAATGGTAGGGGACCCTAAAGTAGGAGTTTTGAAACATATCACCCACACCCTGAGAGATTCAGTTCCACTAAGGTGATGTTTATTCTTTTTCTGTTATTATCTACTAGTGCCTGGTCATTCACTCACTTCCACATGCATATGTGTGTGTGTGTGCGCGCGCACACGCACACACGCACACACACAGGATTGGGAGTGGAAAGCTGGGGGAAAGACTGAAGAAGAGCATCATATTATTGTGTTAACAGGTTTATGCATGATGCAGTACACTTCTCTGACGGAACACAACAGATTGAGGCAATACTCAGTGAAGTTTGTGAAACTTACTTTCAGTAGAGATGCATAGGATTGTACTGTAAGGCTGTGTTTCCTGTACCTGTGGACTGGGAAGTGAGGTCTGTTGGACTTAATGGGAGTTAGTGCAGTGTTAAAGAGAGCCAGTGTGGTGCAGTGGTTAAGAGCGGTAGTCTCATAATCTGGTGAACTGGGTTTGATTCCCTGCTTCTCCACATGCAGCTGCTGGTGGGTGATCTTGTGCTAGTCACACTTCTCTGAAATCTCTCAGCCTCACTCACCTCACAGAGTGTTTGTTGTGGGGGAGGAAGGGAAAGGAGAATGTTAGCCGCTTTGAGACTCCTTCAGGTAGTGATAAAGCGGGATATCAAATCCATACTCTTCTTAAACCAAACAGTCGCTCTAGCACCATGATTGGCCTCTCTTCTCCCCATGCAGTCCCTAAATCTGCTTTGGGGAGGATTTATTCTTGTGTAATGGCACAACCTAACTACTCCTACATGGAATTCAACCCTACTTTGTCTAAAAGAATTCGTGGCACTTTAAGACTTCACACGTTTGCTGAGGCAAGCAAGAAGGCAGTATCATCTCAGATGGAATTTATTCATTCATTTGCTCACTGTCTGGAATCCCATTCTCTTTGGTATATATCACATGGCTATATATCACAAGAATTTTTGAAAGAAAGGATCCTGTGGTGTTGATGTATTTGGGTTCATGTTGGATCTCAAGGGATATGTTTAGCAGTCTGAAAGAACTGATTGTGTACCATTTGGCATTATGGAAGTTGAAGAAGATTCAGGATTTTTTCAAAGCAAGTTAGATGGCTGCAGGATATTTGTGGTGGAATTTAGAATGAGTCAAAATTGTCCAGATGATAAATTCTATCATTAATATATCTCAGGTGCAACAGAGTACAGTGGTTACATACGCTTCAGGTTACAGACTCTGCTAAACCAGAAATAGTGCTTCAGGTTAAGAATTTTGCTTCAGGGTGAGAACAGAAATTGTGCTCCGGCGGCGCAGTGGCAGTGGGAGACCCCATTAGCTAAAGTGGTGCTTCAGGTTAAGAACAGTTTCAGGTTAAGTACGGACCTTAATTACTTAATCCGAGGTACCACTGTATTGTGCTTTCTATTACTTGCCTTCCAGCTTTGCAATATGGTCACAGGGACCATTTTTGCTATCCTAACTATTTGATTTTTTCCAGACCAAAGTAAGTCTCTTATCACAGTCTTTCCTATTTTAAATTTGCTGTGCTGTAATTGTTTACATAATATTCAGATTCATGTAATGTCCATACTCAATTTGTTTAATGAAGCTATACTTAATCTGATTAATTTTATTCAGTTAGCTTTAATTTATTCACATGTTTAATTACTGAAGAAAACTAAGCAAAATAGTAAAATGATTTCAGGGATTTTTTTGTTTTGGTAAACAAGCAAGAAAAGCAGTGAAGACAGCCAAGGTGTCAAGGTCTCTGTGTTTTTTCCAGACATGTTTGTGTGTGACCCAGATTAAAGACAGACAACAAATTGAATTGGCAAACAACAAATGAATGAATTCATATCAAAACAATAGAACACTGGCTCAGAGGCCCCCAACAAAAAACAGGCAGACAGGTAAAATTAGGCTACAAGCTATTACATACCCCAGGAGTGGGAAACCTGCCCCCTCCCCAGATCTGGTGGACTCCAATCAGCCACATGCAGCATGGACAAAGATCAGGGATGATGGGAACCATAGTCAAGGAACATGTTTAGGGCCATGCCTGACATACCGACATACCTTTACAGCAAGGATTGTCAGCATGGTACCAGTGGAGCCCACAGAGGCTTTCCCTGGTACCCATCGGCTTTTCCCCCAAACTGAAAGTAAGCGTCAAACATGCATTCTCTTGCAGCCAGTAGTATAGCTGTGCTGTGTCCATGGTTATGGTACAGGAAATTTTTGCCCAATGTGGGGGTCGAACCCACAACCCAGAGATTAAGATTCTTATGTTCTACCAATTTAGGTAACCCGCAGCATTATCCATATCTGTAAAAAATTATAATCTGTTAATAGCATCCCATATGTATTTGCATGTGTGTTTGTTGCAGGTGACAATGTTTTCCCCCATCAGTGCTACCGCCTGCCCCTCCCCCGTTTCTGCCATTATGTTGCATTGCTTACTGATTAAACAATGCATTCATAAGAACAAAGTATAACTAGAATATAGCATGCAACAGTTACATATTTTTCACCTTGAGTGAGAAAATGAAGCCACCAGAATGATGCTAGTCACTTTAACATGGGAGGGGTGGTGGTAAATGGCTTGTGATTACACTGAAGAGCAAAAGTAAATTAAATAGGACTCTAATAGATTACAGGAAGACAGATGTGCGCTCTTTTCCTCCCAAAGCAGGTTCATGGATTGTGCACTTGCTTAGTCTGCCTGACATTTAGATTTTGCACAAATTCAGTGGTTTATAAGAAAAGCATCTGTTGTTGGAATTATAATAGCAGCTGGATATGATAGGAATGGGGAGAAAAAGCCTTAATTGTTTTCAGGAAGTGTACAAGAATGCCAATGAATGGACTTACATTCAGTCCATAGGCTGGAATTCATAATATTATTAAATTTTCCTGTTCCTAAGGGAATCTTCTACATTGAGTATTTCAGATGTGCGGCATGAGTTTAATAAAAAAAAAGTGACTTCAGATGTCATAAATCAAGAGATTAAACGTAAGCTACATTCATGGAAAGAATGCAGTATGTATGCCTACTGCCTTAAATTGGCTGTTCTCAATCTCAGAGTCACTGTTCAAGGCAACCAAGTCACTCTTCTGAGGGTTAAGCTGATCCATAGGATGGGCACATAGGCTTAAAATTTTTTATTACTGGGTTCAAGTTTTCATTTTTAAATTCTAGCTTGTGTTGGTATCATGCTTGTGGTATATACTTCATGCCACTTATATCCTTGAATATTGCTACACAAAGCAGGCAAGTAAAGCACTTCATAATACTGCTATATTTTAACAAGCAAAGCAGGTAAAAGTGAAATTTATAAACAATTGTTCATTATGTTTGTGCCACTTAACCTGTGGACTCTGAAAGGGAAACAGTGATTGATTGAGAACAATCCTTGAAAGAAGGCCTATAATTATAATTTGGAATCAATTATATGAAAAACGTGTGCAGTTTTATAGGCAGCACAATTTTAGCCTGTGATAGACATGAGAGAAAAATTTGAAGTTTGAAGTAGTTTCCTGCATTGTTTTCTGCTGTGTCCTGTATTCATTGTGTGCAATACTTTTTTCTGCACTATTGCAGTTCACCTTCCACCAAAAACTACTCCATTAGTCTAAATGATCATTTTGGCAAAATTATGTGGCATAACTAATTTGTTATGTATTGTGCTGTCATTAGGTTACTCCACCACATTCATTTCAATGCACCAACTCGGACCCTGCAATCATAGTCTGAAGCTCTTCTTTGTGTGTTTCCTCCAGGTAAGGTGGATAGGGCAGAAACACGACAACGGGCCTTTTCTGCAGTGGCTCCCCACTTTGGAATGCTCTCCTCGGGGAGGCTTGCTTGGTACCTTTGTTACATATCTTTAGATGCCAGGCAAAAACATTCCTCTTCTTCCAGACCTTTAGTTACTGAATAATCTATGGCGTTTAAAATTGTGGTGTGGGAGGTATCGTTTTTGTTTGTTGCGATGCTGTGCATTTTTGTGGTTTTATATTGTAAACTGCCCTGTGATCCCTGGTTGAAGGGCAGTATAGAAATTTAATAATAATGCAGCGAAGGAAACTCAAAACAACTGGAGGGGATGTAATAGTTTGCAGACTGAAAGCAGTAACAACAGCAAATACCAATTGAATTTGTTGGATTGATTTGCGTTCCAGACATGGGATGAATAAGCAAACACTGGAAATTTCTGCTCCTGTTTCATTGGAATTCTCAAACATCCTTCATACTGTGCATCTGAAGGAATTACCACTTTGTCATGTTTAGCTTCTAGCACTGAAGCATCCCTCCTCAAATATCTCTGTTGTGTGCATTTTCTGCTCAGGTCCTTAGACCTATTTGACTGGCTATCAATGTCACACTGTTCACTCATTGCTTAGTTTTACTCCACCCTCAATTAGACAAACAGAAACAGTTTCACCCTCATCCTGAACTAGATGTTCCCCAGCTTTTCCCTGGGGGCAGGGGACAGTTTAAAGCTGCTCCACAACCTTTTTTTGTTTTGTTTAAGTGAGCACCAGTTTCAGTTCATGTTGAGCCTGTCCCTTTTGTGTAAATCAGGCTTGATACAAATGTTCCCCCTTGCCTAACGAATCCCAACCCATTTCCCCATTCCCCCCCCCAACTTGTAATAAAGTTAGGTCACATTTATTGTTTACTATCACTGAACTGTTTTGGGTGAGCCACAATGCCCAGAGCCAGAGGCCTGATGATGCCACACCCTTAAAGCAAGTATTAGACTTTCTCCCCTTTCTTTTTCTGTGTGCCATATTTGAATCCCATCATTCATGAGATCATACGGGAGGTGGGGTTATGCCCACCTCCAAGTGAGAGTGACTGGGGCAAGATACCCACTGAGTTGCATTTGTCTTGTCCACATCTGGCTATTTTACAGTCTGTGTGAATACATTCACCCATTGTGACGTCTTCCCATGCAGCGTCTTCTTCGCTGTGAACTTTATTTAACGGGACACAACAAGGAAGGCTTGTGACATTTCCAAGAGTGGACCTTTTGGTCGTCTGATAGCAGCATCCTGTAGTCTTCTCATGCAACACCCATTACAAGCTCTGAGCTTTACTTGCAGAATGGATGCCACGAGATTGATTTAGAAAAGAAGGAAAAGATAGCCTTTCCATTTGGTGCATAACTTTTATGTACTCATGAATTTTACACACTTATGCTCAAGTGTATAGAAGTGGCTATTTCTGGGTAAATTATGCAGCACTGAGATTCATTAAACCACTCCCCAATTCCCTGCCACACTAAACAAGGCCCATTAAACGCCTAATGCTGTTTGTGGCCAACAACATTAAAGCTAGAATGAAGGGAGGAACTCCTCTGCTTCTCGAAGGTCACCGTATATGATAAGGATGGCTGGGGTCAGTTAATTTCAACTATCAGTTTATTGTATCGGGGATTTCAAGCGACAATTTACTGTATTATTCACATAGTATACATTCACCATGGCAACAAGAGCAACCAGTGGCCTGGATGCTGGCTTTAAGATAAAGAATGTGGAAAGAAATAGTGTGAATTTTTAACACTTAACACTGCACTAAATATGAAATTAGATTTGGAACACCGTTTTCCACAAGGAATTAAAATGCACACCAGTGACTGTGGGCAAGTAGCATTTGATATTGGCACAAGTATTCTAAGGTGTTTGTGTTTGTTTGTGTGTGTGTGTGTGCATGCGTGCACCCCCCCTTCTCCATAGGCAACTGTAGAGAATGCATCTGTGCCCGTGGTATTACAGACTCCATAGGTTCCTAAAATATTTTTTCTCCCACATATAGTTCCTCCAGATAGCCTATTTATTGAGCTTTGTCCTGATTTGCTTATGTGGATGTCAGATTGTAGTTAGTCTTCACTGAGCATTTGTTTGTGGGGAGGTTATACAACAATTAGCATTTATCTTGTGCTCATTTTTATTTGATTGCAGGGTGTTTATACAACTTCCTATTAATCAGTTGTCCATTCCACACTTGTCAATGCATTTCCCCATCACTTCTCTAATGGCAAAAGGACAGTTTCTTTTTTTTAAAGTGGATTTGCTGTGCTAGGGAGACAATGCAGTTTAATTGTGCAAACAAAGGTTTCCCGTTTTGCACTTGAATCTCTCATCTCTTGCTTTTCTTTCCACCCTTCCATTTTGTCTACCTTCCATTCTCTATTTAAATTTAGATTGTAAGTGCCTTGAAGCAGAGATCTTATCTTTTTATGTTTCTCTGCAAAGTGCCATGTTCAATGACAGTGACTAAACAAGGCAACAAACAAACAAACCCCTTGAGCAAATACAAGGAGTGTGCATGTATTTTCTTTTTTTTATAAGTGGCAAAGCTACTGCTACATAACCATTTTAATCTTACAGCTATATGCCAGATATGGGAGTTTAAAAAGTGATTTGCAATGTGGGAAGATACTTGCAGACGAGCTGCTTGCAACTTCCAAGTAGGGAAAATATGTGCATGCATGTAAACTAAAGAGAACCAGGTACATGTCTACATTACCCTGATGTTTTGAAAATACAGTGATACCTCGGGTTAAGTACTTAATTCGTTCCGGAGGTCCATTCTTAACCTGAAACTGTTCTTAACCTGAAGCACCACTTTAGCTAATGGGGCCTCCTGCTGCTGCCGAGCACAATTTCTGTTCTCATCCTGAAGCTAAGTTCTTAACCCAAGGTACTATTTCTGAGTTAGCGGAGTCTGTAACCTGAAGCGTATGTAACCTGAAGTGTATGTAAGCCGCAGCAAAACAGAGTGTTGATGGGAAATGTTGATGCCAGTGGTTGAGCACATGTTACGCATGCAAAGGTCCCAGGTTCAGCCCCTAGTATCTCCAGATAGGATTTCTGTTTGAATTATGGGGTGCTACTGCTAGGCAGTGTAGATGGTACCTAGCTGTGTGGGCCAGTCTTTGGATGCATTGTGAGTGTGGGGTTGATAAACTCGGGAGCACCCACCTTCCACACTCTGATTGCTAGTCTGAGTGACAGGGAGATATTTGCCTGAATATGCAAAGCTGAAACTTTGGACAGGGAGCAGAGACACACACATGCATGCTTCACCACCAACAATGTTACACTGACACCAATATTGTGCTTCCCACTGTACACAGTGTTGGAACATGATTGGCAGAAGTGACAGTTTTAACCATTTTTAATTTTCACTGCTATGGTATCAGACCTCCCATATCTCAGACAGGCTGAAATAGATATATGGGGAAATGCCTTTGGGGGAAATGTGGAAAAATGAACTTTTAATAATATTAAATCAAATTTACTGAATGATTCCATTTTTCCATTAAAGTCATTTTAATTAGGGTGCATTTATTGAAATCCTGACATAATTCTTGGTATTTAAGGCTCCATTATATTTAGATGTCATATCGTAAAAGCTTAGCTGGCATGTGCATTTATTGATTTCCAAATTTCATTGTATTTAATATTATCTTAGAAGCTAATTAATCTTTGAATCCCTCCTTATGAATAGTGTCTGTACTAATATAACTTTGGATTTGTGACCAGGAATAATAAAAAAAAGCCCCTTGGATTAGGAAAGTATTTCACTGATTACACCATGTGGTATACTCACACTCTGCAATTTATTTCATTTCAATGTTTTACATATCAAATCTGTTCATCAAACATGATGCTGAAATAAGGAGCACATGCTTATTTTGCAAATTTCAGCAGTCTGCAACTGTATATGCTAGCCTTCACAGTTTTTTGTTGAATCAGTTAAAATGTACACTCTAACGAACAAGATGGCTGTCATAATATGGTTCAGATGTCTTTGGAAGTAAAATGGTTGTAGCATCATGTCTTCAAGATTCTGATTATTTTGCCACTTTAAAAAATGGTTTCCTGTTTCTGGTTGGATGGTGGAATTATTTTAAAATTAGTTCTGTATAGTTCTGTGGTAGGGCACATGCTTTGAATGCAAATTATCTTTGTTTCAGTCTTGTGCATCTCTGAATAGGGCTGGGAAAGGTTCCTGGCTGAACCCCTTGAGAGTCATGCCAGCCAGTGTAGACTATAAATAAAGTGCCATGGAAGTCTCCCTGGGAAAGGCTATCGGAGAGCTGGAGTGCCACTACCAAAAAGGCCCTTTCTTTAGTAGCCACCACTCCCAATTCACTTAACAGTGGCACCCAGAGCAGAGATGCAAAATAGAATTTTAAGGTAGGGTCTTAAGGTAGGCATATGTGGGAAGTAATATTTATAGGTTGAAACGAGCACTTTAAATTGGACCAAAGAAGCCAGCACAGCTGTAAAGCATTGATGCAATATAATCAGAATTTACCCTCCGGGTTAACAATCTTGCAGCCCTATTTTGTTCCTGTTTTCAGACCATATAATTCTGTAAATTATCTTCATCCAGATACGGCTGCAGCTCCCTAGAGTCATCCACGACTGGACCTAATGGTCAGGAGTCCCTTTACCTTTACCATATCAGCTGGCTGATAAAGCTACAGAAGCTACTTGACAATGACAATGTTGGATCCAGAAGCACCATCAAATTGTGAACTGGACCCTCTAGGGGAAATGCAACCCCTTAGAGAACAGGTTGGGTACAATTTACCTGAATGGGTAATCTACTTACCAGCAGTATCTCTAACTTGCCTGGAATGAGTATCAGATTGTTCGCTTTCATCCAGTCCACCCACAAACTCACTTATGTCTGATGGAAATGGGTGTCATCCAGAAACTGGGACAAACCTAAATAATTCATCCCATTTATTTATCAGATTCAGAGTTTCTCTCAAAAAAGAAAAGTCAATTCATAAAATATGCTCTCTTTTCCTGGAATTATCATATAAATCCTCACACTTCCAAAACAGAATAGTCACTTCTGAGTCTTGGGTCATAGTCAGTCTTATCCCTTGCATATAAAACAAGGCTTGCGGTGGAATTCGGCCCATATATTTTAAGTTGCCACACAGATGCCAGTGTTTCCTAGCTAAGAATAAAACTGTGGTCTGCACTGTATAACCTTGCACTCTGTGGGGAACATTTCCACCAGCTGTACAATCATAGCAGCCCAACTGTTTTGATTAGAGCAATGGTAGTTTTGCTCATTATAGGGGATTGGAATGCTAAAGTAGGGAGTCAAGAGATAAAAGGAACTACTGGCAAGTTTGGCCTTGGAATTCAAAATGAAGCAGGGCAAAGGCTAATAGAGTTCTGCCAAGAGAACAAGCTGGTCATCACAAACACTCTTTTCCAACAACATAAGAGACGACTCTACACATGGACATCACCAGATGGGCAGCATCGAAATCAGATTGATTATATTCTCTGCAGCCAAAGATGGGGAAGCTCTATACAGTCAGCAAAAACAAGACCTGGAGCTGACTGTGGCAGAGATCATCAGCTTCTTATAGCAAAATTCAAGCTTAAACTGAAGAAAGCAGGAAAAACCACTGGGCCGGTAAGATACAATCTAAGTCAAATCCCTTATGAATACACAGTGGAAGTGAGGAACAGGTTTAAGGATTTAGATTTGGTGGACAGAGTGCCTGAAGAACTATGGATGGAGGCTCGTAACATCATACAGGAGGCAGCAACTAAAACCATCCCAATGAAAAGGAAATACAAGAAAGCAAAGTGGCTGTCCAACGAGGCCTTACAAATAGCGGGGGAGAGAAGGCAAGCAAAATGTGAGGGAGATAGTGAAAGATACAGGAAATTGAATGCAAATTTCCAAAAAAATAGCAAGGAGAGACAAGAAGGCCTTCTTAAACGAGCAATGCAAAGAAATAGAGGAAAACAATAGAATGGGAAAAACCAGAGATCTGTTCAAGAAAATTGGAGATATGAAAGGAACATTTCGTACAAAGATTACCATAATAAAAGACAAAAGTGGAAAGGACCTAACAGAAGCAGAAGACATCAAGAAGAGGTGGCAAGAATACACAGAGGAATTATACCAGAAAGAAATGGATGGCTCGTACACCCCAGGTAGTGTGGTTGCTGACCTTGAGCCAGACATCCTGGAGAGTGAAGTCAAATGGGCCTTAGAAAGCACTGCTAATAACAAGGCCAGTGGAAGTGATGATATTCCAGTTGAACTATTTAAAATTTTAAACGATGATGCTGTCAAGGTGCTACACTCAATATGCCAGCAAATTTGGAAAACTCAGCAGTGGCCAGGGGATTGGAGAAGATTAGTCTACATCCCAATCCCAAAGAAGGGCAGTGCCAAAGAATGCTCCAACTACCGCACAATTGCACTCATTTCACACGCTAGCAAGGTTATGCTTAAAATTCTGCAAGGCAGGCTTAAGCAGTATGTGGACCGAGTGCAAGCTGGATTTCGAAGGGGCAGAGGAACCAGAGACCAAATTGCAAACATGCGCTGGATTATGGAGAAAGCTAGAGAGTTCTAGAAAGACATCTACTTCTGCTTCATTGACTATGCAAAAGCCTTTGACTGTGTTGACCACAGCAAACTATGGAAAGTTCTTAAAGAAATGGGAGTGCCTGATCACATCATCTGTCTCCTGAGAAATCTCTATGTGGGACAAGAAGCTACAGCTAGAACTGGATATGGAACAACTGATTGGTTCAAAATTGGGAAAGGAGTACGGCAAGGCTGTATATTGTCTCCCTGCTTATTTAACTTATATGCAGAATTCATCATGTGAAAAGCTGGACTGGATGTATCCCAAGCTGGAATTAAGATCGCCGGAAGAAATATCAACAACCTCAGATATGCCTTGATGCAGAAAGTGAGGAGGAATTAAAGAACCTTTTAATGAGGGTGAAAGAGGAGAGCGCAAAATATGGTCTGAAGCTCAGCATCAAAAAAACGAAGATCATGGCCACTGGGCCCATCACCTCCTGGCAAATAGATGGGGAAGAAATGGAGGCAGTGAGAGATTTTACTTTCTTGGGCTCCATGATCACTGCAGATGGTGACAGCAGTCATGAAATTAAAAGACGCCTGCTCCTTGGGAGAAAGGCGATGGCAAACCTAGACAGCATCTTAAAAAGCAGAGACATCACCTTGCCAACAAAGGTTTGTATAGTTAAAGCCATGGTTTTCCCGGTAGTGATGTATGGAAGTGAGAGCTAGACCATCAAGAAGGCTGATCGCCGAAGAATTGATGCTTTTTAATTATGGTGCTGGAGGAGACTCTTGAGAGTCCCATGGACTGCAAGAAGATCAAACCTATCCATTCTTAAGGAAATCAGCCCTGAGTGCTCACGGGAAGGACAGATCGTGAAGCTGAGGCTCCAATACTTTGGCCACCTCATGAGAAGAGAAGACTCCCTGGAAAAGACCCTGATGTTGGGAAAGATGGGGGGCACAAGGAGAAGGGGACGACAGGGGACGAGATGGTTGGACAGTGTTCTCGAAGCTACAAACATGAGCCTGACCAAACTGCGGGAGGCAGTGGAAGACAGAAGTGCGTGGAGTGCTCTGGTCCAGGGGGTCACAAAGAGTCGGACACGACTAAACGACTAAACAACAAAGTTTTGCAGGTGCAAAAGGAAACAAGCAATTTCCTAAATTCTTTCAGCATTGCAGAGAGAATCATCATCCCTTAGAATATCGCGTAGATGTATCAACATTATTTTGTTAATATATAAAGCCTATCCTGCCTTGAAGGTTCTGGAAGGGCTACAGTTCAAAGTCACAAATAAGGCCCTAGTTGCATTTTTCATTTATTTAAAGCACTATCACACCACTACACACTTCATCCTGGAAACTGGTTTGCAAATATATGTGTATTCATAGCGGAGAACATTGTGTTTTCAAAAGAAGTGTAAACGTTTGGCATGGTAAGGTCATGTGCAAAGCTGCCATGAGTATCCTTCTGCAACCTAGTGCTCTGAATATCTTAGGCATGGGCAGGAAATTTGACTCAGTTTGCATGTAAAACTGATTCTATCAGACTTGCACTTTCTGAATCAATATGAGCACTGAAGCACAGCCGTCCATTTACACTTTCCTGAATTTTGTGATGCAGCTCTCCGACCAAACAGTGTTTACAAAATGCAGGTATGGGGGGGGGGGCGTGTGCATGGAATGAATATATTAATAAAAATGACATGCAAAAATGCATTATATTAGGATAAAATACTTGCAAAAATGTATACATTAGTCAAAACTGCACATAACAACGTATGTATTAGGAGAAATTTGGAAGAAAATGCTTTAAAAAATTCAAGAGAATTTTTTTTTAAAAAAGAACAACTGCAGAAATGTACAAAACTGAATTTATGTCCAGAAATTTGAAAAACAGAGAGAACCAAAACTCACATGTCATTTCACCTCTGGACTCTATACATATTTATTTAGAAATACATCTCATGGAACTCAATGGGCCTTGAAGAGGAACCATAACTCAGTGGTTGAGCACATGATTTGTTTGCAGAAGTTCCAGGTTCAGTCCCTGGGATATACATTTAAAAACACACAGATCGGGTAACAGGCACTTGGAAAGGGCTGTATCTTGGAAAGTCACAGTGGACAATACTGGGCAAGGTAGCAAATAGCCTGATCTGGTGTCATATAGCTTCCTATGTTATTTGCAGTGCCATTCTAGACACATTTCCACAGAAAAAAGTGTCACTATGTCCAACAGGGCTTACTCATAGCTGAATGTGCCTGGGATTGCAGTCTGATGCGTTCCTTGGGAGTAAGCTCCAGTGGACCTATTTGACAGTAAACATGTTTGTGCTCCCAGTTAGTTACTATGCATGTTCCGCCATAACAAACTAGCCATCATAAACTCTGTAGGATTTACTTCTGAGTATGCAGGTGTTAGATTGTGCTAAGAAAGTCATAGATGTCTGGCCTAGAACGTAGGCTGCACTGGGTTTGTATATTTTCAGAGGGATTTAATTTATTTTGAATATATCACTGATGACTGGAGGCAAGCTGCAATCACCATTCATTCTTTGGTGAAATCACATTCGTTTACTACTAAAATATTTATTGATCTCTTAAGCAGTAAATCATAGTGTACTTGGTTTTTTGCAGGATATATATTTTAGGAATATGGTGGTGATATTAAAGATCAGCACAAAGATCTAGTGGATAGAATGTACTAGTTATTATTATTTTTTAAAAAAATATTCTTAGAAGATTGTACATATTCATCACACTCTATGCCTATGCCTTGTTACAGCCTGTGGCATTCCATATTTTGTCAGTTCCCATGAATACATACAGAATAAATAAGATGTTAAAGAAATGCAAGGACTCCTGGGATGTTTAGTGTGATATTTTTCCTTAATTGGCAAAGAAATAATGTTGTAAAGTTGATGTATTTGGTTTTCACTGGTTCTGTGAACTGAGTCACAGATTTCTGAGAAGGAGAGCATTCTGTTATGTTTTAGAAACAGAAGAATGCTACCTAATTCAGATGTTTTTAGACATCCTCTCCCTTCAAAAAAGATCCACAACCTAGGACTAGGTTGCAGTGTTTTGCTACTGATTTGGTTGTTCATACATGACTCGTTCCATAGTGCTTAATAATCACAGAGATTTCCCCCCAGATCTATAGTCAACCAATTTTTTTGAAATTACTCAACTCAGAGCGGCTGTACAATGTACATGGTTATTGCATTAGGCACTGCCACCCCAGTACACTCCAGTGTTTCCTATGCATTTTGGAGCTGTTGCACTCACGCCTTGCAGAAGAAGCAGAAGAAGACCTGCTGGATCAAGCTAATGGGCCATCTCGTCCAGCATCCTGTTCTCACGGTGGACATCCAAATGCCCATGGGAAACCCTCACATTGCACCTGAGCACAAGAGCCCTGTTCCTTTCTGTAGTTTTCATCAACCAGTTTTCAAAAGCATTGCTATCTCCAACTGCGGAGGCAGAGTATAGCCATTATACACTTTCCATGAGCATCTGCTTCGCCACTGTGAGAACAGAATGCTGGATTACATGGGCCTTTGGCCTGATCCAGCGCAGCTTATCTTTTGTACTGATCTGCCAATAAATTCTCATTTTCATGTAACCCTTGTCTTGCTAGAAGAGTATGAATTAGCTCTCAGTAATGATGCGGTTGATTCTTGCTTCTCACCTTTCCAAGTCCTGTTAAATTTCCCTTGTTTCTATTCTTTTTCAAAACAACCTGTATTTGAAAGTCTTTTTACTTCCCAGTTCCTATCCTCTCCCTCTGCAAAACATAATTCCCTTAGTGCTCCAATTGCAGCCAAACCTCTGTTGTATTGCTTTCCCTTCCCCACACATTTCTCTGCTTTTCTTCTTCCATAGCTTCACAAATATCTTGGTGGCAATGCATGTGGAAGGACAGTATTTGAGGGAAGATAAAAAGGTAAAGGGACCCCTGACCATTAGGTCCAGTCGTGACCGACTCTGGGGTTGCGGCGCTCATCTCGCTTTATTGGCCGAGGGAGCCGGCGTACAGCTTCCGGGTCATGTGGCCAGCAGGACTAAGCCGCTTCTGGCGAACCAGAGCAGTGCACGGAAACACTGTTTACCTTCCCACTGGAGCGGTACCTATTTATCTACTTGCACTTTGACGTGCTTTAGAAAGCCTTTCCTCCTCCCAGGAAGGGAAGGGGTTGTGATCGGGAGACGATTCCTGCGTCATGCAGGGGGCGCTCCGTCTCCTGCTTCAACTCCAGGGCTGGCGTGCCACGCCCCTCCGCGGTTGGGCACCAAATAGGGAAGCTCGGCGGGGGCGTGGCTTGCTGCTCAAACGCAGCCGCGCCAGCCACCCCCACCATTGCACACACATTTTCTTCGAGTCACCCACCCTCCACTCCCTTTAGATTAGCTATTCCTGAGACTTTGCTATGGACCTCTGGACGGTCACCCTGTTCAACCAAGGGGCCTGGTAGGAGTTTTTTCCAATTGGCTAAATTGGCCCGGCCTCTTGGTTTTTTTCGCCTATCTCCTAGCAACCGTCACAACTTTCGTGGTATTTGGCGGTTAGGCATTGGAATGTGTTGTTGGTGTTTTGGGGGGCAAGGTGTGGCCATCGCCTTCCCCTGCAATTTTGGGTATTCCGCTAAAGGAATCCGGCGGTTGTGGATCTTGTCCGATGCCCGTGTGGTGGGGGACCATGGCACGACCCTCAGTGACATCAGGAAGAGAGCCTATAGTTGGATTAGCATCAACAGGCTTCCCCTACTGGTGGTTAACCCCTCCTCAGACTCACCCCTCTACGAGTGGGTGGAGTCTAATGTTCCGTGGTCCAATGCCTAAGCCAATACCTTCTCACATGCTGTAATCAATAAAGTTGTGGCCTTTTCCTTACCCATTAACCTTACATTCTGTGTCCACATGTCTTTATTCCCCAAGCGGGAATCGGGTCCTCGAAACACAACTGCTAGGTTGGCAGGAGGGAAGATATCTGACCATAAAAAGGGCACTAGGGAAACTTGGAATACAATAACCGAAACATCCTTCCCCCCCCCCCCAAAAAAGATGAACTATGGAGCATGGCATTAAAAGGGGTGGGAGAAGCTTCTTCTAAACCCTTTCTTGCGCCTTCTAACCTTCGTGTTAGTGTCATATATTTCTCAGTGGAAGAAGGACTTGGATTATTCATTGTACCAGAAGACTAGATAGCTTTTCTATATTCTACACCACATATCTAGCAGCACGAGCAAAGCAAAGTCAGGCAGGTCAAACCTAAAAATATTTTTGTTCAGCTTTAAGATATTTTGGGTTTGCAGTGGAGAATATGAGCAGACTACAGTTCTAAGTGTAAAATTGTTCTGAGGATATTTCTGCACCAAAACGGGGGTGCCTTCCCTGTTCACAATCAAAGTAATATGGGAGTAATTGAGAGCAGATTTTACAGGTAAGCTCCAAATTACCTCCTCAGTGATTTCACCCATGCTTATACAATTATGTTATTCGAATGGGGATTTTCTCAAGTGCTGTTGGTGTGTATTATGGGTGCATGTAGGCTTACTCCAAAGTAATGAAAGTTGGAAGTCCATTACTTCCAAAGTAATGAAAATGTCACTGTTAGTAGACACAACTTCATTATGCCATTATTATTATTTCTGCAAACATTACACTAGCAGGGAACTCAGCAATAGAGGGAGGGAGAGGACAAACTAAGAAAAGGGAGAGAGGTAAGTACGACAGGTGGTAGACATGTACAGATAAACATATCTGCTTTAACTTTTGCATCTAAAATCATTTGCATTTAA
Source organism: Podarcis tiliguerta (assembly GCF_965153285.1). Taxonomy (NCBI): domain Eukaryota; kingdom Metazoa; phylum Chordata; class Lepidosauria; order Squamata; family Lacertidae; genus Podarcis; species Podarcis tiliguerta. Next base: position 42,520,897 of record NC_139534.1, read on the forward strand.
TCTAATTGGATGCCATGGTTTTAACAAAGTTGGGGATGGATAAGAGTAGGATACTATATTATCATGGCTTCCAGAAATTGGTTTCTTTCATTTATTTTTCAAGAAATGAGTATATTATACCCTTCTCCAAATGCAAGACTGTGCCATACAGCTTAATAAACAACATAAAACAACATACATAATATACACACCATGCAAAAGTTAAAAGTTAAAAACAGTTCTATCAATACATTAATAATAAGCATCATCATCAAATTATTCATAAATTATTTCAGTCATCCTCTTCCTACCATCATCTTGGTTGCCATTCCACCATACATGGGCACAAGTGCTCTTCACTCTCCAAAACCCCCAGCACAAATTGAAGATTATCAAAACACTTGTTGTTTAGTCATTTAGTTGTGTCCGACTCTTTGTGACCCCCTGGACCAGAGCACGCCAGACACTCCTGTCTTCCACTGCCTCCCGCAGTTTGGTCAAACTCATGCTGGTAGCTTCGAGATCACTGTCCAACCATCTTGTCCTCTGTCATCCCCTTCTCCTTGTGCCCTCCATCTTTCCCAACATCAGGGTCTTTTCCAGGGAGTCTTCTCTTCTCATGAGTTGGCTGAAGTATTGGAGCCTCAGCTTCAGGAGCTGTCCTTCTAGTGAGCCCTCAGAGCTGATTTCCTTAAGAATGGATACGTTTGATCTTCTTGCAGTCCATGGGACTCTCAAGAGTCTCCTCCAGCACCATAATTCAAAAGCACCAATTCTTCAGTGATCAGCCTTCTTTATGGTCCAGCTCTCACTTCCATACATCACTACTGGGAAAACCATAGCTTTAACTATACGGACCTTTGTTGGTAAGGTGATGTCTCTGCTTTTTAAGATGCTGTCTAGGTTTGTCATTGCTTTTCTCCCAAGAAGCAGGCGCCTTTTAATTTCGTGACTGCTGTCACCATCTGCAGTCAAAGCACTTACCTAGTGTATATAATTTATGCATTTTTAAAAAAACAACCCTTTCCATTTATTAGATTTTACAGATTATTGACAAACGCAGCTTCATTTTTCATTAAATATAATATTAATGAGTTCAGTTTGTTCAGTTTGTATGCTAAAACTGGCTATGTCTGTTAAGAATTTGCCATGTTGCTATGGATAGTATTCTGCTCCTACAGCTTGAGGATGTAGACATCCTGCCTGGAGGTCTGAGACCCACTACTTGTCAACTAAATCTATGACCAACCTGGGTAATAATAATGGCTAGATTGGATCTGAAGAGTTGGATTTTGGAGGTAGTCCCCTTGAAAGGGGATGTGGTCGCCACTGTCCTTAAAGAGGTCCCACTTGCTACAGGTCCCACGGGCTTATCTTTTTTTAGCATAACATACTTCTTCTTTTGAAAAAAGAAAAAGTGTTTCCATATTTATTCTGGGTGGTTTGTGGTTGGTTTCATTATTGTCTGGGTAAAAAAAATAAAATTGCTACTCCATTCCAAACATTATTGAATGGAAGCACAACCATACATTTATTCTCTTGGCTGTAACCTAAGGTTTGTATTGATTGCACGTTGATTGCCTCATGCTAACAACTCTGACATTTAATCTTGTGAATATGTGACTTAGGCTCACATTTACTAATATTGCATTACAGGGATCCATTTTGGTGCTTAGCTTGGCTGTTCATTAAATTTTTGCCAATATTCTGTTATACTTATATTGTTTCTTTTAACTCAAATAAAACAATACGAGTAGAATTAAGTATTGACAACATTGTAATAAGCAGCCAAGGCAAGCACCAAAATGAAACTGTTCTTGAATTTTTCATATTAACTCTGCGTGGAAGGACAAACTGTGAACATTTTATCACTGTGTCTAGAAAGACAAATTAATTGGTACGTTTCATTTACATTTTGTAAGCGACAGGAAAAGGCATTTTCAAACAGTTTTAAAATGCTCTCTTCCTGATAACTTGATTGGCCATTACGGCTTTGATAATTATTGTCCTTCTGAAATGAAACGAAAACCTTTCTACATTTCAGTCAGTAATCATTCAAGTTCAACCTTTTGTAGCTGATTTTTTTGTTTAGGTTTTGATAAAACAGTTTGGAAATGGGGATTCCTGTATTTGTCAGGTTTGCTTTCACACTGTCTTGTGAAAAATGCATTTCTAATATTCATCCAACTCTCCTACTATCCAAAATGTTTTTTCTCCTGATTTACATGATTAACTTATTTAATGAGGCAGAAAGAAGGTCCCATCCATTGTACTTAGTCACGAGCAATGTGGCACTGAATAAACAGTAACAGCACATTAATCTCGCTGACTTTTCATTATTATGCACTAACAGGAATAAATTAGTATCTGATTCCATTGTTCCACAGCATTCACCATGTCTGCTTTAAATAAGCAAGATATGGTGCATTAAGAAATTTGTTCCATTGGTAGATGGCAAGACAAGGGTAGAAATTTACTGAACTTTGCATCTAGAGTACTTTCTTTTAATTGAATCTAATTTCTTGAAAGAATTTTAATGATCTGTCTGCATCACAAACCCCATTTTAGGTTTGGGGACAGATCGATTTGATGTTTCTTTATATAAAAATTAGATTTCAAACATTTAAAACGGTTTTTGTTTACAAAAAAACTGTAAAATTTCAAATATAGGTTTTTATGTTTTGTTTTTACAAACACACTTTTTAAATGGAAATCTGAATTTAATACCATTTTTTTTTAGCATCTACAGTTAAAATGAAACTGAATAATGATGACTATCGAACACTGAATTAAAGGCTGTTTTTGAGGGAAGACATAATCCGATATTAGTCATACAGCAGACCCACTGAAATAATTTCATTTAATTGATTTCAGTAGTAAAACACTGGGTACGGCTTAGCTGAACAGGCCTTGGCTGAGGTAAACATGCCATACCAAATTTCAGAATCTCCCACAAGAAAAATTGCTTTTCTGTGGACCTTTCTTCAGTTCTTCTCTCATATAAATGATGCACCATTTGCAATCCAGGAGGTTGTAGAGTGCTAATTACTCTCAACTAGATATGACCAGAAAAACAGATACAGAAGATAGAATATAACAGTGTTATGTTCCAGAAATATTCTGGATATTGCAGAATTACAGTTACTGGTGCTAACTGTGGTTGGTGGAAGGCTGGGGAAGAAAGCCATGATGACTAGTCAATGCATATCAAGAAAATGGAATTAAATCTTAACGTGTTTCTGCTGACATTAATACTTAATGAGTCATTTAGTGTGCCACTTGTCTAATCACAGGGATGATCTATTAAACAAGGTGTTAGAAAAGTGCAGAATGTGTCAGCTTTTGCAATCAAATTATCATGTAATTGTAGTTCTTAAACTCCATATTTCTGTTCTCACACAAGATGAAAAACAAATATTTCAAGAATCTTACATTTCTTAACCTTTCCCCTTTCTCTGATTCAGCTATATATATGGCAATTAAAAATCACTCCCCACAAGCATGCAAACACTACAGTGAGATAGAAGTAGCCTAGATGGCTTGGATAAACTCGTCCTTTTGCATGTAAACTTCATAGGGCACCCTTGGAAAGCACTTGTAGGTGCTCCAAAATGCTTATGGACTTCTGAGTATTTACTGCTTTAAAAATAGATATTACTAGTATTGCTATATGAAGAGAAGCTATTCATATTTCACCTTCATTCCAGTCACAGCTTTCCACTCAGACAGGGGCTACTGTTTTGGGGAGAAATGTCAAAAGTAGCACCTATGTCGTTCCCTCAATTTCATTTTAAATGGCAACTGTTTTGAAGAAAAAAAGAAAACCCTGGGCATGGGTGTTTATAATAATCTGTATTTCCATTCCTGACATGTTCAACTGAAGTGAATTCTAGGTCCTTCTGGATACTTGAACAATTTTGGGCAAACAGTAAATATCCCCACCAAGACACAAATCCTATTTCATTTCCTATTGCCTTCACTAGACGTTCTGTCAGCAAAAAAAACTTTCAGAATGCTGCCATAGTTGATAATATGATCATTCATTCATTTGTAGAGTATGAAAGATGACAGTAACATTCCATATAGAGTGCCGTAGGTATGATAAATTGCCCGAGGGCAGTAACTGGAGCTTAAGGATGTCTCTTATTAACTTTTAAGACTATTATTGTTAGAAATGACAGGATTTTGAATAACCAGTTTATCTGTCAGAAAAGTTTATTTAAGATGAAACTCTAGCTTTAAGGGCAGCCATAGCTATACTTCTTGAATCACTTCAGAATGGCTCAGCTGGTAAGCAAAGAATTTATTGATGAACAATGTAAAATAATAATGCTGGTCCCCTCCCCAACCCCCCCCCCAAACCCTTCAGGTTAATTGATCAACATACAAAAAGTGAAAAATTGATATTTTTCTTTTGTGTCACACCTGAAGTAAGCATGTACTTTGCTTATGGGGCATGGAAACCTTGCTGCTTTTTGAATGCTTGGTTTCCTGGGAATAGTCTGCGGGTTAGGCCAGGTGCTTTGCTCCTCTCAGTAACCTACATATGCTCACTTTGTCACGGCTAAAAATTGGCCACTGTTTCTTTAATGCTAAAAGAACTAAGTCAGCATGAGAATGAAACATGTGATCATTTTTGCATGTTTCTTGCCACACACCACCACTAGAGGCCTAAGCTATCATTGTTGCTGTTTAGTCGTTTAGTCGTGTCCAAATCTTCGTGACCCCATGGACCAGAGCACACCAGGCACTCCTGTCTTCCATTGTCTCCGCAGTTTGGTCAAACTCATGTTGGTAGCTTCGAGAACACTGTCAAACCATCTTGTCCTCTGTCGTCCCCTTCTCCTTGTGCCCTCCATCTTTCCCAACTTCCCAACATCAGGGTCTTTTCCAGGGAGTCTTCTCTTCTCATGAGGTGGCCAAAGTATTGGAGCCTCAGCTTCATGATCTGTCCTTCCAGTGAGCACTCAGGGCTGATTTCCTTCAGAATGGATAGGTTTGATCTTCTTGCAGTCCATGGGACTCTCATGAGTCTCCTCCAGCACCATAATTCAAAAGCATCAATTCTTTGATGATCAGCCTTCTTTATGGTCCAGCTCCCACTTCCATACATCACTACTGGGAAAACCATAGCTTTAACTATACGGACCTTTGTTGGCAAGGTGATGTCTCTGCTTTTTAGGATGCTGTCTAGGTTTGTCATTGCTTTAATACAAAGGTATAACGCGGGTGGCGCTGTGGGTAAAAGCCTCAGCGCCTAGGGCTTGCCGATCGAAAGGTCGGCGGTTCAAATCCCCGCAGCGGGGTGCGCTCCCGTTGTTCGGTCCCAGCGCCTGCCAACCTAGCAGTTCAAAAGCACTCCCGGGTGCAAGTAGATAAATAGGGACCGCTTACTAGCGGGAAGGTAAACGGCGTTTCCGTGTGCGGCTCTGGCTCGCCAGAGCAGCGATGTCACGCTGGCAACGTGACCCGGAAGTGTCTCCGGACAGCGCTGGCCCCCGGCCTCTTGAGTGAGATGGGCGCACAACCCTAGAGTCTGTCAAGACTGGCCCGTACGGGCAGGGGTACCTTTACCTTTTTATAACACAATGCTCAAATGCTCAACTCAGGGCTTCTCCAACCTGTGTTTCATGTTGCTATCATCTGTCTCTGTCCTTTGTATCACCTTTGTATCACCCAACAGCCCGTGAAATAAGCATTGTCTCCTTTGCAGTCTACACAGAGAAATGACAAAAAAAGTTTAGAGAAAGACCAAGGTGAACATTTATAAGCAAATTTTTCAAAATGGTGTTTTTATGCAGCTTAAGTTTCAGAAAAAAGAGCATCTTCGGTCTCAAAGGTAGACTGTATATGTATGTATAAATATCTAAGCAACATTCTGGCACATTCTCGCATCGTGTTCCTGAGAATTATGAGATTTGCATATTCTATCAAGAGCAGAGTTATAAAAGTAGCATCTATTTACTGAATAATGAAGTTGGCGAAGCTGGCTGTCACTGCAGAGAGGCCTTATATCAAAAGGAGCTGGGTAAATTGAGAACCACAGAGGAAAGAAGCTCTATATCATTTCCCTTTAGCTGACAGGTGCATTGCACAGACACTCTCCCAAAGGCAGCTCTTGGGGTTGCTTCCTCATTGCTGTCTGCAATACACGTGTTACCCTTACCAATTAGTTCCACATTCCACTCAAGGTGTGTTTGCGACTGTGATCCATCTCACTTACTTTCCCTCTTGAGTTTTCAAGTCATTGATTAAGGGCACAAAGAAAGAAGATATCCCTCTCCCAGAGTTTATAACCACGAGAAGTGCTGCTGTTTCATTCCTTTGATTACTCATGTTCCCTCCGTGGAGCTTCTCAAAGTGACACGAGCTCTCTTTTTCACTAGCTTGGTTCTGCTCAGTGTTTTGTCACTGCTCTTCCTTGGAGGCTATGTTTTGCTTCTGTGTGTTGGGTTTCCAGTCACATTCCTCCTTGATAGTTACTGCCTTCCCCTGTCTCACCACCACAGGCTCATATGTTTTGCTGTGTGAAATTCTGCATTTTGAGTCTGCATGGTTTGGCCTTTGGTCTGACCAGCGTGATAGATCTTTAAAAGACTTATATTAAACAATATTGGAATAGCTATAATAATCTAATGTACAGGGCCCCCTTTTAACTACTGCATAAGAGGAGAAAGATTTTAATAAGAACTTAAAGAGTCATGGTAGATGCACGTGAGATATATCCATGTGCACGTCTCCTTTATTGTTATTATTTTTTCCCCAGTGAAATGAAGCTGCAGTAATTTTTCAGATGTGATTGTAGCTGCAATGGCAGGGTGAGAGTGCTCAATCCCTTAATTAATCCCTTAAATAACCCTTAATTGTGTCACCTGTCCCCACATTACCACAATTAAAATTGTCGTCGTCCCCATTAGGGAATATATAGGCTCCAGATCATTTCACCTGCATGAGAAAGAGGAGCTTGGAAAGGGTTGTTTTGAGTGTTCCTCTTTTATGCTTGCTTCACACTGTCAGGTGATCTGGAGTGGCTCCCCCCCATTTAATTTGCATTAAGTCCAGACAGGAAAGAGAATTTAAGAACCCTTAACCGAGCAATGCCTCAGGTGTCTAGTTACCTTCCAGTGCCTTTGGCTTGGGGAGTCCTTGGAGTACCATTTAGGCTTGGCATGCACACCAAGGTGAATGCTGGGGAGTGGAGTCAGGTTTACATACCAAGGAGGGATAATCTTTTTCCAATCCTCTCCTTTGTGGCCACATATTGCAGCCATAAACATTCCCAAGAGATGACAGGGATCAAACCCCTCCTTAATGGATAACGTTTCTGCCTGGACAAATTTGATTTGGCTAATCTGGTTGATTTGTTTGTGCAGGGTTTTCTAATTTGCTATATTTCAAGTTTGTTATATTTCTCTAATTTGAGAGCCAGTGTGGTGTAGTGGTTAAGAGCGGTAGTCTCGTAATCTGGGGAACCGGGTTCGTGTCTCCGCTCCTCCACATGCAGCTGCTGGGTGACCTTGGGCCAGTCACACTTCTTTGAAGTCTCTCAGCCCCACTCACCTCAGAGTGTTTGTTGTGGGGGAGGAAGGGAAAGGAGAATATTAGCCGCTTTGAGACTCCTTAAAGGGAGTGAAAGGTGGGATATCAAATCCAAACTCCTCCTCTTCCTCCTCCTCCTCCTCCTCTTCTTCTTCTTCTTCTTCTTCTTCTTCTTCTTCTTCTTCTTCTTCTTCTAATTTGTTATATAACAAGTCTTCTTCAAGAGAGTGATGGCAATAATCATAACAGTTTCAGGCCCAATCTGTGTGGAACTGCTTTGCCTCGTGGTGAGTGGCCTGATGAAGCTGGAAATGGGGGTGGACGAGCTGGAAAGGGGGTGGGTGGAATTTTACCCATGTATTAGATCCCATTCCCATTCAGTGAAACGTATTACATTCTTTTTTTAGGTTGATTGAATGTTTATAGGGTGTATAGGCACAAGGCAGGATCAACATAGTCAAAGGTGCCCCCTATGAGGGGCCTGAGGGGAAGATTAGCCATAGAACCTCCCAAGCTCAGGTTTCTGGTTGGAATCCTCACCCTGGTTTCCCAGTGAGACCCTGGAAGCTGGGCTTTCACCACAACATGTTTCAGCACCGGACACTTCCCCATTGTATTGATTTGGCATGGTCCAATCCCAGAAGATTCCATTCCCAGCAGGGGGGTGGTGGACTGATGAACTGATCCTGGCCCTACTGCCATGCCAACCCTCCACACTGTAGTCAATAAAGCCTATGCCTGATTTAATTCCAACATCTCGTATCCTGTCTCACCATTTGCTGCTCTTCAGGGTTATGAAATGCACCTACCAGGGCAGTTACTCTTAAGATTCTAACTAGCATGCTTCAACATCCCCCCACCCCATCTTTAGCACAGTCTCATCTCATACAGAGTACTTGTCTGGCCTATAGTGACTTATAATATCCCTGTTGTGATTTGAGAAGACATCCTAGAAAACACTGTAATATTTCCTGTAAATATTTATTGTCAATTCAGTATAAAGAGGGTGGGTAAAAGTAATATCTTTGTACTAGATGGCTCTTTGTAATTAATATGGATTGCATTGCTTTTTTTGACTAAAGCATAAATACACTACACAGATGAAACACTGTAAAACTTCACTATAGAAACTTGAAAGCACGAAGATTGGAATAAGATTGCTCACATGGGTCTTTTCAATAAGCTTGAGAGTGTGTTTTCCTGCCTGCTTGAGGACATAAAATAAATATCTTGCTCTCTGGACACCTTATTTATACTACTCTCAATTAAGCATGTCACAACTCAGACAGCTTTGCCTTAAATCAGCGAATCAATAGCCACTCTTTCCTACTCCACCCCTTTTAAATTCCAAAGATACAAAGTGAAAACATTTTCTGATGGAAGCCTGTGCACTTGACTGAGCTTGTATGTACTTGAAAATATTTGTATTTTTAAGGTATAGGTCTATGAGGAGTTCCCCATTCAGTTGAATGGCACATGTTTATATACAGTGGTGCCTCGCAAGACGAAAAGAATCCGTTCCGCGAGTCTTTTCGTCTTGCGGTTTTTTCGTCTTGCGAAGCAAGCCCATTGGCGGATTAGCGCTATTAGCGCTATTGACAGTTTAAGGGCTAAAAACGGCTTTTTAAGGCTTAAGGGATTAGCGGTTTTGCTGCTAAAATGCTTTTAGCAGCTTAGCGCTTCAGAAAAAGGGGTTTTGGAGCGGAAAAAAAAAATCAAAAAATTTCGTCAATTTTCGTCTTGCGAAGCAAGCCCATAGGGAAATTCGTCTTGCGAAGCACCTCTGCAAACGGAAAACCCTTTCGTCTTGCGGGTTTTCCGTCTTGCGAGGCATTCGTCTTGCGGGGCACCACTGTACTTGTATGTATGGAAACATCTCTTGCTTTTAAGTGGATGTGGAAGTCTGCACTGTATGTGTACTGAAGAATATATACAACCTATGGTTTAGGAATGATATTCCTGTTCCCAGCCACATATCCAACTACTGTATCACCTTAGTGTCTATACACAATCCACTTGAGAAATGATAATTATTGCCTGTGTGAGAAGTAGGTAGAAGTAGATTTTCATGACCACTGCCTGAATTAACTTTTCCATTTCTACAAGCTTGCTGAAAATACAGAGGCAAGTTCTCAATTCTCTTTCTTATTTGAGGTTGACTTTGATCTTTTCCTTGCTGTAGTTCGGTATTTCTAACCAATGCATATTTTCCTTGGCCACCAGTATGAGCAAAAAAACCTTTGACTATTTGGAAGTTGGGGGGAATTAGGCAAATGATTGTCTATAGCATGCTGCTTACAGAGAATGTAAATATGCTTTCACTTTTTCATATCACCTTCCTTTCATATTGCCCCCCTCTTTCAAGAGAATAATATAGTAATGTTTCACACAACTAGGGATGGGGAAGAAATTTTATTCAGTTTGCATTTTAAGATAAACCTACCTAATTTGAACTTTTCAAAATAATATTTGAACCCAAACTCATCCATCCTTCAAAATTAGCACTTTTCTGAATTTTGTGATGCAGTTCTCCAGCCAAATAATGTATACAAAAGTGTGTATAAAAATGTGTCTACTGGTGCAACTAACATACAAAAACATATTATACTAGGGGAGGTTTCTTTGTAAAAATGTGTATAAAATTGCATTAAAAATGTGCTTATTAGGATAAATTCTCATTAAAATGTATATTATTATTATTATTATTATTATTATTATTAAAATTTATATACTGCCTTTCTTCAAGAGATCCCAAGGCGGTTCAAAGAATAAAATACAAGATAAAACACAAATAAATAATTAAACCCAAACAACAGTTGATGAATTTCCATGAGGATTTTTTTTAAAAAAATTTTTTTTACAAAGTATTATGGAAATGTATGGAAATGAAGACTGGGGAAAGGAGATATTGAGGAGAAATTAAATTGTCAGATTTGTCCATTCCTAGCCACAGCCACCAATGGACCCGTGAATATCAGTTCAGGAAAACTCTGGAGTGGACAATCTGGATACATATTTGGGGATTTGGATGAGATTCTTCTTTTGCCTGCTGCATTATGCCACATTTCAATTGCTCTGTGGTTTTTCTTGTTGGTTCTGCCAGAGCATGAAGTGTGTAAATATACAAACTGAGTTAAATAGGTAAGAACTACCACTACCTTTGAAAGATGTAGTAGATGTAAGGTTGGAGTAATGGGGCAAGCTGTAGATCCTGGGGCCAAGTGTATGGGACAGAAATTTTCCCTGTCCCCTGCTTTACAGTCCTACTTCTAAAAGCTTTGGATTGTAGCCAACAATGTCAAGCCATTTGTGCAAGAACTTGTGTTGGAACTTCCCCTCTCTTTCCCCCTCCTCCTGCACCTCTCATTCTTTTCCCCAACCCTCTTGTGAAAATGCAAAATGCCCTGCAGTTTCCATGAAATGCAAATGGCATGACAATATATTCAAAATAAAAAGGAAAGCAAAGATGAAAAAAAGAAAGGCAAAAGGAAAGAGAAAGGTTGAGTCAAGGTTTTAAGTTGTATGGAAGGTGAATAAGATGAGTATAATCACAGAGATGGAAAAGAAAATGGGTTCTCCCCTCCCCCCAGCAAAACTCATTAATCAAGTCTCTAGATTTAGATTCTCTTAAACTCTAATGAATACAGTAGACACAGACCACTTAGGAGAGTCAGTATCTGGTTATCATAATGAAAGGAAAGAAAACTAATGGTGAAGGTAATCTCCAGAAGAAAAGGCATTGGGCATGTCCAATGATCTCATCTGTTGACATCATGTCCCAGATTCTGGCATTCAACCTGTATATGGGAGGTACCATGTATTATTCTTATTTGAAGTAAACCCACTAGAAATGGTGGTCTTTAAATAATTCATGTCTACTAATTTCAGTGGGTCTTTGAGTATGACTTAGCTGAATATCACTTAAGAATAACAGACAGGGGTAGGAAATTAAAAGATCTCTATCCTGTTTCAATACTACCACTGTCAGGATGGAAAGGATTGTATATCATGTAATAACCTGAATATGTAACAAAATTCAGTAACAACAAAATGTAGGACATTTCAGGAATGTCAAATATTTACTAACTGAGATGTGTTGCTCTCTAATATTAAATACACAGCTTTGAAATGTAAGAACAACCACATTTCAAACCAAAGATCCGTGAAAGTGACGTTCCCTCGCTGCCCTGCAGTTTAAATTGCCCCCCAGCCGACTGGATTGGTCAGCCAGGGTCTGTGACACGGCCAGGGCCCTCCCAATGACGAGGGGGCCTGATCCAGTCCCCTTTGTGAGACCATGTGGCCTGCTTGCCACCCCACCACCCCACCCAGAAGTGGAGCGGCCTTCTCTCAAATATAGTGTGTCTGTTAGCTCTTTCTAGCTGTGTTTAGTTCAACAGATGTTCTTTATAAAATAAAAGTGTATATAGCCTGGGAGTATCTGTTAAAAAAAAATTAATAACTTGAAGGCTAGTACAGTACATTTGATTCCCCTCCAGCATAAAATCTGCATAAAATCCAATTAAAATATATTGCTAATCCTGAATGAAATAGGAGTGTTCAGGTAGCATGGGGCTCTGAAAATAATATAAGTTTAAAAGCATTGTAAACTGTCCTATAGCCTCTGGGCTACGTTAAGGTAAATTTGAAAGAAAGAAAGAAAGAAAAAGAAAGAAAAGAAAAGAAAGAAAGAAAGAAAGAAAGAAAGAAAGAAAGAAAGTCTTACTATATTCCTATTACATTACATCTGTACATTTTAAATTCATTGTCATTTGTGCAAGTGAATTTACCAAGAGATTATATTCAAAATACAAATGTTTGAATCTTGCATGTTAGTTAATAGAAATTTTAAATGATGGAATATAAAAATCAGGCAGCATTGTAGAACAAATGGCATTTTTCTCCTGATTAGCAATGAAATGAAAAATTAAATCAACAAATTACCCACAATTCCTTTCCTTGCTTCAGCTCCTCCACTCCAGATGATAGCTTTAATTGCTAGTTTGCATCCTTGGTTCTTTGTATAAATTACATCACTGTTTGTATTGCCTTTGCTTTTGCCTTGGCTTCCTAGGATTTCAGTGTATCAAACACCATTTTATGGCTATTATCACAGACTGAAATGTACAGTAGACACCTGGAGGCATTTTCTTTTCCCACCATCTTTGAGCTTTGTAGAAATAAGGCCATCTGGCCTGTAGGACTAGAAGCATCAACATGTGCTCATTAAATTTGTCTCAGTCCCTCACATTCAAGCTGCTTCATATTTAGGTACGTCAAGAATTTAAGTCATTTTTTCACTCATGGCTTACAAGGAATTTAAAACATGTTCCTAGTTTAGGATGATGTCCTATGCATATAAATTTGTGTTTATATTTATGTTACTGCTACTAATCACTCAAAAGCTTTTACAAAAGAGCCATGGTGGATCAGATTCTCTCATCCACGGGTGGGAAACCTGTGGTCTTCCAGATGTTGTTGGGCTGCAACTTACATCATCCCCGGCCATGCTGTCTGCGATTGATAGGAATTGAAGTCCACCAACATTTGGAGGGCGACAGTTTCCCCATTCCTGTTCTAGTGTTTCAAATAGTAGTAATGCAGGTGCCTTTGAAAAGCTGACAACCAGAGCATGAAGGGAGAAGCACTCAGATTCTTTTATATGCTTATATACTGTCATTTGGTTGACTATGCACATATTGATACATGCAAGATTTTGTGTTCTTTCAGCCTGCAAGGTCAGCTTTCGGCAGCCCTTTTCACATACACAGTGTGCTTTCAGTTCCTTACATATCCCAGGAAATTATTGACGTTCCAAAAGCTGAGCGTAGTGACTATCCTTTAGGGCTGCGGGAGTGGGTGAACACGGCCCTCCATACCTCTTCATTTGGCCCTCAGAGCTCACCCCAGGCCACACCCCTCACAAACGCTGCTTTGCACCCCAAGTGTTTTTAGATGGGTGGAATGTGTCTTCAATAATGTCTATCTTTTCTGGATGAAGGATAGAAAGGAATGTGTGAGTGTATATAGTAAATAGCCTACTATAAGAAAGGTGTATCCATTGCTCAGCCAATTTTGCCTCTGGCCCCATCTGCCAAGAAAGGAACATGACCCTCTGGCACACACAAAAAGTTTCCCCATACCTGTGTTAGAAGAGGGCAGTGGGAATTCAATCTAATAAAGATCACTATGCACCAGACCCTTGTGCTGGTAGACGTGCCACTTTCCCACTCCTCCAGCATTTATTTTTCTTCTAACTACAGTCATGTCCAGCAAAGAAAGACCCAAACTCTTTTTGGTTTTGATAATATTTGGATTCCATAATATGGTTTCTACTGGCTGTAAGGAATATCTTGGTCCCAATGTTTGGCATTGGCTTCTTTTCCTTATTAAACAAACTCACTATCTTCTGAGGTTTCACAGGTGGGAGGGAAATATCTTCTCCTTGCATTGTGATTGTCATTCTTTACCACTCTGCTCTTGTACATGAAATTAACATTTGTGCTTAATACCTACATGCGGCTTTTATTTTTATAACCTATTGTGAAAACCATGAGACTCTTTTAAAAAGACAGCAACGGAGGCTCATGGAAGTGGATAATGAGAAAGATGTTAGCTATTTATACCAGATATTATCTCATGTAAATGTGACATTATCCTTCTGCTCTTTCTTACTATTACTATATGTTCATTGGCTATGCAAATATAATTCATTCATCTTTAATGCTCTTGGGACAGTAGACAGAAATATTAAAATATTGATATTATTTGCATTTAATTTTGGTTGTACTGTAATACACCTTATATTCAACTGGAGCTAACTAAACGTAGTCCGCAGTCTGACCTTTCATCAGTGTTTAGTGCCTAGTGAACTGCAGCACAATCCTTGGAAAGGTCAACAGATTATTTATTCCATTTTCAACCATGTTAAGTAATTCAGATGCAATAAATTGCTGTACAGTACATGATAGTGTTTGGTTATTCCCTTCAAATATTATAGATAAAACATGGTTAAGCTTTAATTGAGTATTCCTGTGTTAGAATGATTTTTTAAACAAAATTCAGGTGCTTCAAAAGAGGAACATTATTAATACATTCAGAATACACCAGGAATGTTCACACAAAGACATGTTACAATTCATGCTTTGAATTCAAAACAAATTATACAAGGTGCACAATCCTCATTTATTAATATTGATAATCCCAATACTTATAACTGATCAATACTTATAATCCCAATACTTATAACGGTGCCCTTATCTGGACAGGGATAACCTAACTTCTATTGTCTATTCTCTGGTAACCTCTAGATTAGATTACTGCAGTGCATTATATGTGGGTCTGCTTCTGAAGTTGGTTTGAAAACTTCAGCTGGTACAGAATTCAGTGGTCAGGTTGCTCAGTTGGGGTCCATTCTTAACCTCAAACTGTTCTTAACCTGAAGCACCACTTTAGCTAATGGGGCCTCCTGTTGCTGCCGCGCCGCCGGAGCACGATTTCTGTTCTCATCCTGAAGCAAAAATCTTCTTCAAGAACTTCTATTTGATGGCTTGGGTATACTGAAAGCAACAGCTATGTCCTTGTGTCTGGACAAAAGTCCAGGTTTCTAGGTCTGCTGCAGGAAGCCTCAGTCATTTTCAGCTTCCTACAGTGAATATATGAAAAGAACAGATTGATTGACAGGGAATTTCAGGGAATTCCTGCTCCAAACCTACAATGTGTGCCCATGAAAGGATATTGTGTGAAGTGTCCCTAAATTTTCAATGGGTAATCACATCTCATGAATAATGTTGAAACACTTCAACTACTTCAAAGTAGGAAAGCAGAATTCTTCCCTGCCACTCAAGGAAGTCCTCTGCAAGTGGTAAAATAGATTTATAGCCATGGTGATCATCTTCGCTTCCTTTACACAGTTTTAACATGACATGCTCTAATCCACATAGCAGCTGCACTGAGCAGGAAGTGCACTAGGTAGGATTAAAAACCTCGTCAATAAACAGAAGTGCTAACCTGAAATGGAATCTAAGATTGTATGCAGTAGCCGGCTTTTAAAATTCAGGATAGATTCACTTTCTTTAAGGGAACAACCTTGGTTTATATTTTATTCATAGAGACATCCTTACCATATTGCCTTGCATGGTTCCTGCTGTGTGCAGATATGAATGCAAGGGCTTTGCATCCGCTTGAGTCCACCTGACTCCTGCCATACGTTCTTGAATCAGCAGTCTGCAGTACACTTAACCATGTTATGGTGGCTATTATTTTCCCAGTGCTTAGTGGGCGGCTACCAACCCTCTGAAACTGAAGTGCTAAATTAGCACCTTGCTTTAGAGCAGAGCAACAGAACTGCTGTAAGAAAATGCCGCCATCTCAAATATTTTGTGTGCAGCAGGTGTCAGACACTATTCTCAATGTCTTAATTGTAGTTGAAATGGCAAGATTCTGGCAAGCTTGAAGGAGCGTCTCCACCCCCATCGTTCAGCTCGGACACTGAGGTCTAGCGCTGAGGGCCTTCTGGCGGTTCCCTCATTGCGAGAAGTGAGGTTACAGGGAACCAGACAGAGGGCCTTCTCGGTAGTGGCGCCCGTCCTGTGGAACGCCCTCCCACCAGATGTCAAAGAGATAAACAACCACCTGATATTCAGAAGACATCTTAAAGCAGCCCTGTTCAGGGAAGTTTTTAATAGGTAACGCTGTACTGTTTTTAACACGTGATTGGGAGCCGCCCAAAGTGGCTGGGGAAACTCAGCCAGATGGGCGCGGTATAAATAATAAATAACAACAACAACAACAACAACAATTATTATTATTATTATTATTATTAGAGCTATGATTATTATTATTATTATTATAGCTATTATTATGAGCTATGGCCCTTTTCCATACAGAAGGAGGTAGATGAGCTTTTATTTTGGGTGATACTAAGGAAGTGCAGGAGGGACGTGGGTGGCGCTGTAGTCTAAACCACAGAGCCTAGGGCTTGCCGATCAGAAGGTCGGTGGTTCGAATCCCCACGATGGGGTGAGCTCCCGTTGCTCGGTCCCTGTTCCTGCCAACCTAGCAGCTTGAAAGCATGTCAAAGTGCAAGTAGATCAATAGGTACCGCTCTGGCGGGAAGGTAAACAACGTTTCCGTGCGCTGCTCTGGTTTGCCAGAAGCAGCTTAGTCATGCTGGCAACATGACCCGGAAGCTGTCTGCGGACAAACACCGGCTCCCTTGGCCAATAAAGTGAGATGAGCGCCACATCCCTAGAGTTGTCTGTGACTGGACCTCACGGTCAGGGGTCCTTTTACCTTTTTAAGGAAGTGCAAGGCCTATGCTTCCTGCTTATCATACACATTGTGATTTTCTTGTGCACGGCATTTGAATTTCTATGAGAGCATTTGTTGTGAACACTGTACATTTCAGTTTAAGATTTGGCTTCTATTCACCAGTTTTCCATTAATCTGTTACATTTGCTAACAACATGAAGACGAGAATGTGTGAAAATAGGTCTCCTTGTTAAACAAAGGGCACCAAAGTGAATTAGGTGTAATTCAGAAATGTATCTAATTTTGAGAATCATAGCAAACAGTTTTATCACTTGATAGTCTATAGTTAAGTCAAGGGGGCACTTGTACTGAACTAATTCTACTGGTAGGGGGATGATGCGTTTGTAATACTCTCACATGATATTCACCCTTTTATAATGTTCAGTTTGCTATGGTTGGTTCAGAAACATAAGCTATCAGATTTGGAATCATTGCATTATGAGTTCCTGCTGCCCCCTCCTCCATTATGGTATTATAGCATGAGAATAATGTGGGGAAATTGGTAATAGATTTATTACCTGTTAAAAAACAATGAGGAAAAAACACACGCTACAGTGAACTCACCTGATCTATGGCTACCAAACTGAGATGTGGATCAGAATGTGGATCAGATGTGGAGAAGAGTGGAAACTGCACTCTTCCGAATTCTGCACGTCTTGCTGTCCTGTCCCTCTCTGGAAAATTGTACAGGGAAAAGAAAGCTGACCCCATTGGTACATTTAGAAAGTTGGCCCAGTTAACAGAAGATCTTTATTTTTAATATTTTTAATAATAGCTTGAAGGTACATTGTCGCCTGGAGCTCAGTTTAAAATCAGAAATGTAGATAAGAAACATGACTTCTCAGCTAAAACTGTACCAACTAGAAGCTCTGTGCCTCGGACGATAAATGTACTTAAAGGTAAAAGGAGACCCTTGGCCTTAAGAAAGAGCTTGAGCAATTAAGGAATCCTAAACCCACATAGCTGGGAGTCATTTCCATTGAATTCTGCAGGGCTTGCTTCTGAGCCAACCTGCATAGGTTTGTGCTTTTTAGCTAGATATTCCAAATCTATGTGTTTACAGCTTTTGAACAGAAGAGGCAACTTTTTAATTCAGTCAAGATTGCTTTTTCTCTATCTCACAAAAACTAATCATGAATACCACCATTGTCTCTCACTTTGTTTCCTGGCTCAATTAAGAATGCTGGTTTCATCTTCACCCAGTACGTATCCTTTCTATGCACTGAAACAGAGTTATGGAAAGACTAATGATGTTTTTAATTTCTTGACCTTAATTTCTCTATAATAAAGGTCACTTCCACACAGCAGGTTATGGAGGACTCTGTGCTGATCATTCATGCAAGGTTCTCACAGCATCCACATGATGTCATCGTCAACAAAATGCCATCCTATATTCTCCCCCACTCCACCGAATTTAATCAATATTTATTGTGGAAACAGTTAATCCAGTTAATGGTGCTGAACAAAATTTGCATGTGAAATAAACTATCTGGTGTAAATATCCAGTGTTCACTAGCCAGTGTGGTGTAGTGGTTAAGAGCGGTAGTCTTGCAATCTGGGGAAGCGGGTTTGAGTCTCCGCTCCTCCACATGCAGCTGCTGGGTGACCTTGGGCTAGTCACACTTCTTTGAAGTCTCTCAGCCCCACTCACCTCACAGAGTGTTTGTTGTGGGGGAGGAAGGGTAAGGAGAATGTTAGGCGCTTTGAGACTCCTTAGGGTAGTGATAAAGCGGGATATCAAATCCAAACTCTTCTTCTTCTTCTTCACCCTCACTCATGGAAAGAGGAACATGAAAACTCCATAGGACTGAGATTATACATACCAGGCAATCAGTAAGGATGAAAAATGGTGTCTGTGCCACTATTTCTGTCTGACAGCTCACATAAGAAATTGTCAATTTCTTCATAGGCTTTAGGCTTCCCCATACTCCTCCTCTCCCCCTCCCTCCCATTTCTTCATTCTCTAATCATTCTTACCATCTGAAAGATGATTAAAGTTTATTAGCTCAGATGTCATAATATGTATCAAAAGAATTGTCTTAAATGAATGTTGCAGACAAATGGAGTGTTAGGAGTGTGGGTGGCATGAAACAGAATCATAAATCAATTCATCTGTCTTATTGCTATTGCCATCTGTCTTTCGCTGTTGCCTGACTCTGTCTACATCTAATATGCAGAAAGAGGAGTTTGGATTTACTGTAACCAATTTGATGAGTTTGATTAATCCAGAACCATTAAACCTTTTTCTGTGCTCTTTTAGCTCACTGTATATCCCAAACCTAGCCAACAGACCACACAGCAGAATGATTAGATGGC
Source organism: Podarcis tiliguerta (assembly GCF_965153285.1). Taxonomy (NCBI): domain Eukaryota; kingdom Metazoa; phylum Chordata; class Lepidosauria; order Squamata; family Lacertidae; genus Podarcis; species Podarcis tiliguerta. The sequence goes on from NC_139534.1 coordinate 42,540,043, forward strand.
AAGAGTTACTAGATCACTTATTATTTTCACATTGTTTATAATTTAAATAATAAGCATAATCCAAAGAGTATCTTAAAACATATCACTGTGTAAATTTTAAATTTAAATACATGTTTGCCTTTGAGGTGTAAAACAATTAGCCTAAAATATGCAGGAGTGGAATTAGGATATTTGTTTAGGTTACCACTTGCCTAATTATCTAAGCCTATGGGCCGAGGCCTTCCTTGGGGAAACCAGTGAAATGCATGCCAGTATAAAACTGTGTTCATTGGAAACTGCTTGCAAGAAGGAGGAAGGATGCTTACATTAGATAGCAAGAGGCTACAAATTAAGCAAATGCTTGCTTCTTTTCTTGTCAGCATAGAAACCTGATACAGTGGACCCTCAAGTTACGTACCACTCTGGATATGTAACTTTCGGGTTGCGAACACGGCAAACCTGGAAGTGTGTACTTCCGGGTTTTGCCACACACACATGTGCAGAAGTGCTCTGCGCACCGCACACATGTGCAGAAGCGCTTTATTGTGCTGCATGCATGCGCAGAAGCAGCACTTCGAGTTACAAACTTTTCAGGTTAAGTACGGATCCCCAGAACAAATTTAATTCGTATCCAGAGGGTCCACTCTGCACATAGTCAGATAATTGACCCAGTATTGTTTCGTATACTCTCCATTGACTGGCAGTGGCTCTTGGGGATTTTGGACAGGGGACATTCCAAGTCCTAACTGGAGATGCGGAGAATTGAACCTGGGATCTTCTGCATACCAAGCAGATGTGCCATCATTGAGCTACTGCCATTCACCTTAGTTCTTACTTATTTATGTCTCCCTCAACCACCTTTGTATCTTTATGAAGGTAACTTCTCATACTGTGTAGATAACTTTGGGACAAAGTTGATTCTTCGTGAGGGGAAGTGGCACTGTGGGTTCCTTAGGACAATTGGATAACTGGGGTGGGGAGAAATATTTCTATATCTATGCTTATTTAATATTTCAGCAGATATATTCTGTCTCTATTTCAAATGGAAATTTGATGACTCCACTGACATCCACATGTGTCTCAAGAATAGTGATATCATAAGAGTTTGTTGAGAACATGAACATGAATATGAACAGCTTATAGTGTTCAGATGTATTAGGAAGCAAGTGGCTTCTTCATTGACTCAGAAAGTACAACGAGACTCTGGATATGTGCCTACAAACTAGCATTCAATCTACATCTCAAGTGCATGCACAAAAGTATGTTGCCTAGAAAAGCCTAGGATTTTCCAGAGAAGCTTCCAAGCTTTAAGGAGGAAAAATCTATGCAGTCCTGAGCTTGCCTATCCCAAACATGAAGAAGCTCCAAAATCCTAATAGATTGGAGTTTTGGAGATACAATGGATACAAATGGACCAGCATTGGGCACAGACCTTTTTTTCTTTTAATACAAATCCCTCTGAGAACAAAGGGATATCATCTAGTCCCATTGCTCCCAGAGTGACTTTTCTATGCTATTAAAAGTGCAGCAAGAAGACCTACACACTAGCTACTCCAGTTTGTGAGCAGTTAGATGATCTCCAAAGGTTTGTAAAAGGGGAACAAATAAAACAGACGGATACAACACTGGAGCAATTGGATCTCTTCATATTGGGACTTCAAATTCTAAACCAGGCTGAAGTTGCACATTAAAAAATTGTTTATTAGGAAGAATTCACGCTAACATACTAATAAATTGCCATGAGGATTCTTTTTAAAAATCACAACTTGCTGGAAAATGTGGAGAACTGAATTTAAGATTAGAAGAACAAAAAATTGAGAGGATAAAAAATTGACAGATCCTTCTATCCCTACATGTGACTCTGCTTTGGGAGTTCTGTGGATTCCTCTTCTATCCCTACCCTTTAAAAATGTGTGATTGAAGTAAGTGCTCTTGGAAAATAATAAACTGTGATAAAAAGCTAGCCTAGTAAGTTAAATCAGAAAGATCCCCGATCTCTCCATTGCTTACCTCTCAAGCTTTGTGTGTTTACCCAATCCGCTTAGTATCTTATTCAGCAAGTGGGGAATGGCCAAGTGTCACCCCCCCACTACATAAATATTTTCAACACAACAACCATAATGTCTTTGTAATATGTGAGCAACAGGGGTGGGGAAAACCAATGAGAACAGATGGAGCTTTGTTTGTTGTTTAGCTGCAGAATTCCACTTTCAAAATACTCCTCTGGAATAAAAAGTTCCAATTACACATATACATCTATCGCTAATTTGGACTCTAGACAAAATCCTTGAATTTATGGAGCAACAATTTATTTTAGAAAGTGAATCTTAAGAGATGAATAAATATTTATCTTTTCTCACAGAGTTTTCTGTTTGTGTAAATGTCACATTTATTTTCGCATGCATTCAGTTCTAGTCGAATAATAGTTAGTAGGAATGCGAAAGGAACTGTTGTCTTAATTTCGGGTGCATTCACACTTGCATGCACTTTTTAAGCCTCCAGTTTTAAATTAAGGTGCAAAAAAGATCAGAAGCACAAAATGTGCCAGACTTTCAAGCTATTTAAAAAAGTTCCACTGCAGTAATGAATAATGTTAATTGTGAGTGCTGCAAGTAACTAATTTAATCTTGATATACTCTTGATATTATGAACATTAGGACATGTGTCTCTCTCTGTACCTCTCTATTAATAGACCAATGTCTCTATTATTAATAGCCTAATAGTGCAGAAGTAGCAGCAACAGCTGGGTCTGGTGATTGTGTTTGTGTGCGAGAGAGAGTGTGCGGGTGGCGCTGTAGCCTAAACCACTGAGCCTAGGGCTTGCTGATCAGAAGGTTGGCAGTTTGAATCCCTGCGACGGGGTGAGCTCCCGTTGCTCGGTCCCAGCTCCTGCTTACCTAGCAGTTTGAAAGCACATCAAAGTGCAAGTAGATAAATAGGTGCCACTCCGGCGGGAAGGTAAACAGCATTTCTGTTCGCTGCTCTGGTTTCACCAGTAGCAGCTTAGTCATGCTGGCCACATGACCCAGAAGCTGTCTGTGGACAAACGTCGGCTCCCTCAGCCAGTAAAGCGAGATTAGAGCCACAACCCCAGAGTCGTTCGCGACTGGACTTAACTGCCAGGGGTCCTTTACCTTTACCTTTTTTTAAGAGAGTGATAGAAAGTTAGAATTGTTGCATCTTAAATCAATGCATGGCCAAAACATCTATCGTGAAACAGCCTCCATTTGTGCTCTATGCAAATGAAATGTGCTCAGAAGTGAAATTAATTGTCATTATACAAAGATGAAGAGTCAGATGGGGAAATGGGACGTCCTTAAACATAAGAAGAGCCTTGCTGAAACAGACTTCTGTTCCATTTGGTTCAGATTCTTTTCCCACAGTGGCCAGCCAGGTGCTTATGGCAAACCCACCAGCAGAACAAAGAAGCTCAACAGCACTTCCTGGTCATCTTCCCCAGCAGCAAATATTCAGAGATCTACTGCCTCCAGTGGTGGTGGCGGCACTCTACAGTCATTAGTGACAGAGAAGAAATCCATTTTAAATGGATCTCTACATGGAATTTAGTAGTTTGGACACAACTGAACTTTCCCCACAGTGGACTACCTCTTGTATCAAGTGCGAACTTACATTCAAGCCATTCCTGTGTTCACCTTTTTAATAATAATAATAATAATAAAAAGCCTGACTAATTAATTTAATCTAATTCCCCTTTAAAATGGCCCAGCCTCTTGCACTGCCTTGGCATCGGTGAGGAGACTACAGTTGAAACAAGTATCTATGAAAATCCTCTGTGTGAAGGTGATTCACTCACATCAGAGCAGGATAAATCCTATGTTCTTGTTGTTTTAAGGAAATACTGTATATTAAACTGGAATAATGAAACACTTTTAGCAGTCATTGATGCCTTGTCTGAGCAGATCCTTTAGAAATGTTTTTAAATCTGAGCAGTAAGTAAATTATAATGCTATGAATCCAAATGCAGCTCCTATGCACAGCCCTACTAGGTGTTGTAAACAAAGAATAGCATTAGAATACAAATCAGATCAAATGAATTGTTCTTTCCTGTTTAACTGGCAATCAAAGAAGCAACCTCTGTGGATGATCTGAAATGAAAACACTTTCTTCAAAGTAAAGAGTCTGCGAATATACTGTGTACTCACTCAGTAGTCACTAATGTGTGCTATACACACAGATGCACAACATTTAACTCAGACACTTCTTATTTAAGTAGGCTTATGCCGTTGACAGAGCTGGCAGCGGTGGAGTACTTGACACTTCTTTTTTTCTTTTTGTAAAGCAAGAATAGCAGCTCCATATTCTCTATAATCTCAGTAGCCTTACTCAAGCTATGTGCAAAGCAAAATCTCCTCCTTGACTTACCTTTTAATCAAAAGGGTTTAAATGAAATGCCACGTGCTTGTACAATTAAAATTATATGCATATAGATAAATAATACACCTTACATCGTTTGCACTACCCCAAAATAAAAACATTCGTAGGATCAGTGGTCACATTATTGGTGTTCAACCCGTGCACTGCCACTGCTTCAGGAATGTTAGTCGTGTAGTCAGTTAACACAAGGATATACATATGCCTAGCTACTGTTTGTTGCTGTTGTTTTTACCAGAGCCACTAGGTCAAAGGTTCCCATACCACCAACAAGGAAAGTAACTGTCCTGCAAGTTAATCTATTAGCTACATTAACCAAGACTGCTAAAAAAACACCAGGGGTTTAATATTGTAAATTGGTCATTGAGAGACTGCAAATGGGTCTTTGGCAGCAGTATTTTTTTTATTGGCTCCACCCCCACTTGCAAAAAGGGGGAAATCTGGATTAAGTAGGGACAAAATACAAAGTGACATTTTGAGGACAACAATGTAATGTGGACCCTACAAACAAACTTGCATGCAAGAGAAGTATTGACACCCTGAAACTCCAGACCAGAAAGGCAATAGTGAAACCTTGACCAGTAAAACTGAGACAATACTATGTGCTTTCAAAGGTCTGGAATCTGGCTACAGGGTTGAAAGGAGCAATTGGGGGGGGGGGAGAAAAATTCAAGGTTTTCTGAGAGGGGGAGGACTTATTCTTGTGCAGCGGGGTGTTTCCCCTTCCTCCTCATCAGTGCGTCTTCTAAATATGTTCTGCAGTCTTCCCCAACCTTCTGGAACAGGTTTGTGGTGGGAGAGGTAGAAGGGAGAAAGTTCCACTGTGCAAGTGGAAGTTATTCCGCTCATGCCTGAATACCACCCAAATGTTTCATGTTTCACTGGAAGTGTTAACTAATGCAGAAAATATAGGGTGCTTATTTATTTCTGTATTTATTTTATTTATATAATTCCCTTTATCTAAAGATCCCAGGGTGGTGTACAACATTAATAAACATATTTTACAGAGCATAATAATAAAGCATAATACAAAACATAATAATAGACAGCATAATAATAAAATAATCATTAAAACATCCTCCATCACACATTTAACAGGTCAAATATTATTTAATGGCTGAAGGCCTGGGTAAAGAGCATTGCTCAGAGCACCTGAATGGTCAGTGTGTTAATTTTGCATGAATCGAAACTTTAATTGGATTGTTACATACTGTACTTTTAAAATTTCATTGCCATTTGATCACACTGTTTACCATTTTTTCTTCAGCTGTGTTTGTGGTGTGTGTGTGTGTGTGTGTGTGTGTGTGTGTGTGTGTGTGCATGTTTGTACAGAGATATGTTCCATCCAAGAATAACACTTCTTGCATCTGTTAAAGTGAAGTCTAGTCCACGAAAGCTTACACTACAATAATTATGCTGATCTTTTCATTGTTTTGAGTGAATACCTATCTAACTGTGGAAGTCCTTATGGATACAAAACATAACATGTGTATATGTACTTGAGTTCCTTTTGCAGCTGAGAGGAACAGGTGCTGTGCATCTGGAGGTTCTGCTGCACGAATTGCATCTAGGCCAAATGTAGCTACTTACGTTTCAGGCACTGCCAGGCTGCCAAAGGTGATAAATTAAATTCTCCTTAGGGGTCCAGAAATGAATTGACGGATTGGTCTACAGTCATAAGCTGGGTCAATGAGGATATTTACTGCGTGGTTGAGAGCTTCCACCTCGTTGGTTCATGGACTATGGTAATGTGAAGATTACTCCATATGCTAAATTCATTCTGTGCAAAAGGGTCAGTGTTAATCCTTCTGGCAAGTGATTTCCATGCTTGTATAGGAGCTTTCATAGTGAGAACATTTTAAGTAGGCAGATTATAGAAGCACTTATTCTTCTAAAGGGAATGGTTAGTCATCTTCTTGTTTGTGTTAAACCTGCCCAGACCATTTTTGAGTGCTTGCTTACAAAAAAGAACATCCTTAAGATGTTCTAGGCTACAAATCATGTGCTGGCCACAGCTCATGAGAATTATAGTCCAGGATATCTGGAGCTTAACAGCTTAGTTAAGATGAATCTACTAGGGAACTTGCTGCTTCCTCTGCCTCTTCCCTTCCCCTGTGCAGAAGGGCAAGAAAGATAAAGCTTGGAAGGTGATGGAATGGTATTGATAGACAGTTTCTTTCACCCACTTGGAACCAGGCCTGAAACTACATGTTAGGAAAATGCCAGGGAACTGTGTCTTTCCCTCCGAAGTGCCCCTCAGGATGATTCATCACTCTTCTGTCCCGAGTCGCTACTGAGACATATATCCAAAGATACATGCACACACAAACATAGCTAAGTTCAAAGGAGAAGCTGGACTTGAGGTGTAGAATACTAAGCTAATTTATTATGTACAAGATCAAGTGTTACAGAACAAAGAAATCATGGCTCCTCTCTCCTTCTTGTCCGAGAGAGAACGGAAAATGCAAAAGCATAACATAACGGAACAGTGTAACTGAACTTCCGTTCTCATGACTCCCAACAGTGTGGAATGTCAACACAGACATGTGATGAAAACAATCACACATCAGCAGTGGGAAGGAATGAAATCCCAACAGTCCAAAGGATCATCAGTAGGGGGAAATATTCCACATGTCTATGGAATTGCTCTGAAATGAAGTTCTAGTGCAAAAAATGGAGGCCTTCCATTTATCTATTGCAAAAAAATAAAGAACTTCCATTTATCTGGATCAGTGTACCCAACCCAGTGTTTTTAAGCTATTGTTTTAAGTAGAACCCTTTAATTAATTGAATCAGCTAATCAGATGAGGATAGGTGGGTGGCTTGAACACAGTACTGAGTAAAAAGGAACAAATATACCTAAAGCAAATTGTATTTAGATTAATATGTGGCATTTTATTCTGATGTTTAATGCCACATATGAATTTGAAAACCTGGACCAGCCTAAAGAAAGACATCTGCTGGGAGATGCCACTGCAAAGTGTTTAATACACGAACATACATATAATTTCCATCACCTAAAGCTATTTTGGCATCATTGTGATGGCCTACTGTACTTTTGCAAATTACTTTGTCTTTCTTGCAGCTTCACCATTCTTCTTGTCAATTGCATGTCACTGATAATGTCACTTTTAGCAGTGATGCTGCAAATGCTTAGAATTTCTGATAATTTCACAAGGCACTGCCCTTTAGATAAAGGAGGAAGGAGAGTGTGTGGTTCTTTTTACCTTTGTACAAGTTCCCTAGTGTATGATTTCCTTGAAAATGGTCCTTTTGTGTTAAATACAAGGGCATTTGCCCAGGGAGGGAACTGTGCACTAACATTAGGGAAGCAGAAAATGATTCTGCATCTTGCAATAATAAGGGTGGGGTTGAATTTTTACGTGTGTGTTATTTAGTTATTTTAAAGCTTCCTTCAGAAATGTACCTACTGGAATTTTCTAAAGGTTACAGTGGCAATATCTGCCTTATTGCGCTTGCTGCATTGCCTTTCCATTATGCATCAGAAATGATCTACTGTATCCTGTTATATTCTGTTCATACACTACTTTCCATCCAATACTGGCTCCCAAAGTAGCTTACATTTTTTTAAACAACAACAACAAAACTACGGATATATTGTTATGTATGGGGTAGTTAATGACACAGCCCCACATTATTTTATTGTGAGGGAGGGACAGAAAGATAATGCAACCAATGAAATTAGAAGCTGAACGAACTGATGATGCCAACCCATAAAATTTCATCACAGTTCTTTGGTTCTGCACATCATCTAAGAATACTTAACTTTCAACTTGTGGTTGGTCTTTCTAGAGGGTTAAATGAATAATACCCCCTGCTTGTGTTTAATAAATTTTCTGTTTGCTTTTTCTAGAAGGTGGTACTTAAGAGATCAAATTATATGTCTTGAATTGTCTATAGTTCCTTGGGTTATTTACCATGATTCACTCAAAATAACCATTTCTAGATTATCAGTTTCCAGCTAAGGCATACTCAAAGTACACCTATTAAAATCAATGTGCTTATTTTAACCATGTCTATTTTGAGCACGATTTAGCTGGATACAACCAAACAGCTTCTATCATGTTTGTTATCATATTTATTTCTCTCCAAATGTGCTTAATATTTCATTCATCCATCCTTCATTTATCCTGCATTTTCTCAAAGGATCCCAGGGCAGAATACATAACTCTCCACTCTCTCACAATAACCCAGTAAAATAGGTTAGACTGAAAAATAATGAATGGCCAGAGATCACCCTCTGAACTTCATAGCTGAGTGGAGATTTGAACTGAAAGTCTTTGTGGTCAAAGTCCAACACTCTATCCACTTTACTATAGATTAGTTTCCTGATATGATGCAGATGAAGCTAATTTAGCATAATGGCCTATTACAGCCAACTACTGGTGTTTCATTTTAAATATAAATTATTTGTATACTAAGGACCAGGAACAATTCTCACTAGCAGACTTTTTCCAATGTTCATGGTTTTAGGATCCAAGACAAAGTCCAATATCATATAAAGTATTAATAAAATATGCATGGTTATATTAGCCTAATAAGGCAACTCTGAAGGCTTTTGTTTCCGTATGTTTTAGAGGGTAACCTATGTGATATAAAATACTATCATACATTTAAACACTGAGCATAGGAGGTTACCTTGTAGCAAGTTATATCATTAGTCTATCTAACTCAGGAATGTCAATTTGAGAAGACTCTTTGACCAGGTGCCTCTCATTGCTAGCCAGCTCATGGTTTGCTTGACCTTGGGCCCTGGTTCCCTGCCCTACTTCACACTGTACAGTGGAGAGATGGTGGGGAAACAGTCTCCCTCTCAGCTCATCTTCTTGGTGGGTGGCAATGGGAGCTTCTCCCTGTTCTAAAGGGCAAGTCTGGGTTTGAGCCAGGGTGTTGCTGCCCAGACACTGAGAGCAAGGCTTTTGTCATTTCCTTGTTTTCTGCAAAAATTCAGCCCTCGGGTGTTTAGATCATTGTTGCAGATCCTTCTGTACTATTAATAAAATTGTGACCAATTCTTTTGCTGAGTCTACATTCTGAGGTGTGCAGGCAAAGGCCAGTACCACTTCAGAGAGAATGTCTGTAACCCATTTTAATTGCTCTCCCTTGTAAGAAATACCCCATATACAAAGCGAAGTCATGTTAAAAGAGAATTTCTGTTAAAATGGTAATAATGCATGATGTTATTTTAAACTCCCTTTAGATTAATATGCCGTCAAAGAAAAGAAAATAATGTCTGGTCTTATGTTCAGCTCAATGCTGAAGCCTAGCTAATACTGTATCCCACCCTGTGTCTTAGGAAGTCTTGTTCTGGACTTTCTAATTATCCTCCTCCTTCTTTCCAAATTAATTTCTCTCTTCTGTAAATATGCAATATGTTTAGTTCACTTTTCTTGTATGAGCACAGCTGCATAAACAATGCAGTTGAATGAGTTTTGGAAGTAATCTAAATGTCATGTATAAAAGCTTTTCCTGCGTATGGGCAAGTACCCATCCAACCAGCAGAAACACCAAAGCAGCTAGCATTTTTTAAAATATCAGTTTGAAATGGACCTGATTATCAGCTATGAGACAGAAATAATAGCTTCCCCAAGAAAATACTATATATGAGGTAATTATCCTGATATAGTTACTAAGAGAACCGGTTGAATCAGACCAATAGGTCATATAATCCAGTATACATGCTGCATTGCTCATACTTCTTCTTTTTAATGTGCTTGATGTGGACACTTTTCTTTTGAAGAAAAAGCCACCAACCCAGATTGGGATCTGTGTTAATTTTCTGCCAAATATTTCTTCCTCCCCAACTAGTTGATCCTGAAGGAGGAAAAATAAAAGTCAAAATAAAAGTGGTCAGTTTAAGCAGATTTTTTTAAAAAGGTGTGATTTATGTAATATGTAGCTTGACCTTGAGTTACCACATGTAAGTAACCTGTCTCACTTTGGGCATTTGACCAGTCAGAAAAGATCTGGTCAATTGACCAGTCAACTATTGGTCATGGATTTTTAATGTGTTCATTTTGTTAGAACAGAAATAAGACACTTTCATCATCAACAGGTTTGAGCATATGCTAATTGCAAAAATGCAGGGCAGTTTAGAGTCTCCCTTTTCCTTGCATATCTTTACAATGTCCAAATCAGAAAGTTCAGTTCTGTGACTGATGGGGAGCTTCTGGATTGCAAAGTGGACAATGTCTTGGGTGGGGAGATATAAACATTTGGGAAATTACATAAAATAATACATACATTTTTGTATTCTGTTCTCTTCATTTCTGAACTTTTGAAGATATATTGAACTCTTATATTGAACAACTGCCACTGTTGGAAACAGACATTCCTTTGTTGCACCTAGAATCTTTCCTAGTGACCTAAGATGATGCAGGCTATGCTATAATGAAATTCTTTTTCCAAGTAATGATATACATTGCAATTGTCTGTGACTTTTGTGTGAACATGGTACATGACTGAATCAAATAATGATCACCCGATACTTGGCTCATCTGGCTGCTGTCTGGCTTTGTATCACTTTTTCTTGTCAAAAGATGATATAGTATTGCTTCTGAAAGTATAAATTATTTATTTTAATGAGAGGCAAATGTCATGTTAATGAAGCTGTGACTTCCGAATCCTCCAGTAATAAATTATTCCTTCCAGCGCTTTCCCAAAGACACACAGTCATGTGTGCTGATTATGCATTTAGGGTAAGGACAGCTATTTCCGAACTCTATCTTAGATGTTTGCATTCATGCTGGAATGTTTGTCAAAGTATTTAATAAGTTTCGTGATTTTTCAAGCTGGGAGCCTCTTGTGCATAATGTCTGCACTTAAAAACCCCCACACAAAATAGGCAAGGAGATAAAAAATATAAATTAGCCCACAAATGAAGCTGGAACAAAGCTTGAACAAAATGTGGCATAAGCTTGAATGAAATATGTTCTTGACTATTGGGGAATGGTTACCCACCCCATAAGGTCCTTCAACTCTGTAAATCAACCCTTTCCCTCCTTCTACTCTAGGAGTAGGAAACTGTTCCACTGAAACTAGTTGACACAAATTTCAATTATGTAGATAAGTTGAAGTTATGGGCCAATGATGCACCTTCATGACATTGCCTTCACCAGCTTGGTAGTCTGTATTTCTTGTTTGAATGTTTGTTTGCTATGATGATAGCAAAGCCTGATGCCCTTCCAGGGGTTAGGATAAATGCATATACAGTGGTACCTTGGGTTACATACGCTTCAGGTTACAGACTCTGCTAACCCAGAAATAGAACTTTGCTTCAGGATGAGAACAGAAATTGTGCTCTGGTGGTGCAGCAGCAGCAGGAGGCCCCATTAGCTAAAGTGGTGCTTCAGGTGAAGAACAGTTTCAGGTTAAGAATGGACCTCCAGAACAAATTAAGTTCTTAACCTGAGGTACCGGTGTATCTTTAAAAGGGCAATATGTCATACATGGACTGAAATATGTACATTTGACCTGAAGCAGTGAGCTCAATTAATTTTTATAAATTGTTGTTATAAAACTCAGTTCTTTTATATCAAATGATCATAGATTGGACACAAAGTTCACACAGGCCAGTGGGAGCATTTCTTGAACAGAATTTCACTCATGGGATGAACCTGCTGGTAAAAGGAGGAAGTAGGATTTGGTTACTTCCCCTCCCAGTATGGCCCTCTGCCCCACCTCCCACACTTTTGTGAAGGGTTCCTTAACCCTACAGTGAATTGGCAAGTGGAGATACAGCAAAAGTCACTCCTCACCTGCCTGCAGAACTCCTTTGCTAAATCAAGAATCTTCTATTAATGGAAGGAGCCTTTCCATCTACAGAGGTAGTCAGGCTCCAACCCATAGTATTTCGTAAGGATGTGATGCAGGAATAGGTTTTATTAATCAGATCCCAATCTCCTCATAGACATTAAAGAAATTCATGGCTAATGCATTTATTAAGAGTGATTAACAACAAAAGCTATATAGAAGCTCCACACTGAAAAGAAATATAAGTCTGAATACCGGAGGCAACCTGGGAACACCATGCTCTTCAGGCCCTTCTTGAGAGCTTCCTAAGAGCTTCCATTAGCCACTACTGGGAACAGGTTGATATAACAAATGGACTTTTAGACTGATATGTCAGGACTATAAAATCAGCCCTCTCCCACCATATATTGAATCTATGTTTGACCATTATTAAATTAATATATACAGTGGTGCCCCGCAAGACGAATGCCTCGCAAGACAGAAAACCCGCTAGACGAAAGGGTTTTCCGTTTTTCAATGCGCTTCGCAGGAAGAATTTCCCTATGGGCTTGCTTCGCAAGACGAAAATGTCTTGCAAGTCTTGAGATTTTTTTTCACTCCCCAACCCCTTTTTCTAAGCCGCTAAACCGCTAATAGCCTTTTAGCAGCTAATCCGCTAATCCCTTAAGCCTTTAATAGCTGCTAATAGCCGCTAAACCGCTAATAGCGCTAATCCGCTAAGCCGCTAATAGGGTTGCTTCGCAAGACGAAAAAACCGCTAGACGAAGAGACTCGTGGAACGAATTAATTTCGTCTTGCGAGGCACCACTGTATAATGTTAATACATGAGACTTACTTAAGTCTTGCGGGGGAGCCAGTCTAATTCTTCACTTCTGTGCATGCTTATTTAGGACTGAGTTACCTTGGATTTAGGGTGGTGCAGGCAGTTCCCTTGCATAGGGCACCAAGCTATGAGAAGATCCATTTTGGGCACCAATTTTTGGCCTCGCTCAGGGTACCATATTACCAAAGATTACCAAAGTCTCTTCCTGGACTGAGTCAGTTAATGCAGTATAGCCCAGAATTAGGCTCTAAATCTATATCTAAATCCATATTCGACAGTGCTCATGAGAAACTTCTAGATCATGCACTCACCAGGTCATAAGCGGTATACACTGTCCCAACACTTGGACACTATCATTCCTCTTGCTATGATGCTCTCCATAGTCACTGGGCTATGTATTCAGAGCATAAATACCCTGAAAAATAAACACAGTTATTTAATCTACACAACCTCACTGGGTCAATGCCTGCTGTGGTTTCCTTTGTGCTGCACATATATGCAGCAAAACAGATGCATGACAGGGGTGCCAACTTGAATAAAATATTGGGGGGGGCAGGTAAGCCCAGCCCCACATAATTTATCACAAGACACAGCACATGCACACCATTTGAATGCCATTGCCAGTCAACTCGGGGACGACGACTGGCTCCCTCAAATATTTTATTGTGGGGGCCGAAGGGAACTCGGCCCCTAGGAGTTGGTTCCTATGATGCATGATAATTGTACGTTCATGCAAATTCCTACACGGAATAAACTTCATTTGTATTGTATTGGAAATTTTCTGTGTGTGGTGTCTCTCAAATATCCTTCAGCGTTTTCTTATTTTGAAGCTCATATGCTCTCTTGGATTGTTATGGAAAATGAGACAATGTCATTTAACAGCACATATGCTCAGAAGGAGTTATTTGTAGAAAATACTTCTAGCTTTTTAACAACTCCTACTGAAACATTTAAAAATCATTATTTTTGCTCTGGCAAACAGCTTTAATAACAGACGCCAACATAGTTTTTACAGTTCGAATGCTATAATTTTGCAAGCTTTGCCACCGACAGATTAAAATATTTGCGTTCAGTTTGGTTACCTGTTTAATGCTGTAGTGTAAACACATTGTTAGATATGAGGATGTGAATTGAACAGAAGTGCACTTCAGCAGGCCTGCTACATACAATCTGCCACATTCACATGTTAGCAGCAAATTGATCTCTATGGTTTAAAAAGCTATCATCTAAGCGCAAGGTAAATGCCTTCTGATATGTTGGATAACCTCTAGGTCCCATTCGGCCCTCTCTCCCCCCTCCAGCCCATTACAATTGCTGTGCCCATGAAGATTGTTATTGAGCAGAGTGTACTCTGCTCTCCCCTTCAGCATTTCCATTACTGAGTTGTGTTAAGCAGGTAAAAGTGGGGAAACAATCACAAGTTAGAGCAAAAACAAGCTGGCAGAATGATGGACATTTGAGAAAAGAAGCCACTGGCATATGACAGGGATGCAGGAGTGGGGGGACTATTTAGTGCTCATTTATAGGTGAATCTCTCAAAGTCACACTTCCTGAAACAATATGCAGACCAAAACATAGCTATCCTTCAAAATTAACACGGATCTGAATTTTGTGATGCAGTTGTCCAACCAAATAATGTTTACAAAAATGCCTACTTTAGGGGGAAGTGTACATAAATATGAACATATTATTGAAAGTAACATATACAAATGCATTAGGGAAATTACTTGCAAAAGTATGTAATAATAATAATAATAATAATAATAATAATAATAATAATAATAATATAATATTTATACCCCTCCCATATGGCTGAGTTTCCCCAGCCACTCTGGGTGGCTCCCAATCGAGTGTTAAAAACAATACAGCATTAAATATTAAAAACTTCCCTAAACAGGCCTGCCTTCAGATGTCTTTTAAAAACAGGATAGCTCCTTATTTCCTTGACATCTGATGGGAGGGCGTCCCACAGGGCGGGTGCCACTACCGAGCAGGCCCTCTGCCTGGTTCCCTGTAACTTCACTTCAAGCAGTGAGGGAACCGCCAGAAAGGCCTCGGCACTGGACCTCAGTGTCCGGGCAGAATGATAGGGGTGGAGACGCTCCTTCAGGTAATCAAGACTGCATACGGAAATGTGATTATTAGGAGAAAACACACTAAGCTGCTGATGAATTTTCATGATGAATATTTAAAACACACACACACACACACATTGCTGCAGTAATGTGGAGAATTGAATTAAAGATCAGAAAAATGAGAAACTGAATTAACTAAAACTGACAGATCCCTCCATCTCCAGTGCTAAGCATCTCTTTAATCTTGATGCCTAGAGTCTCTTCCCACCCACCTCTCAGAGTTCTAAAGCAGGACTTGCATGGCTAGGTTCTTTACAGAGGGGATGGAGAATGATTGGCCCTCCAGATTTGTTGTACCACAATTCCAATCATTCCTCATTGCACATGCTGGCTGGGGAGTTCAATAACATTTGGAGGGCCAAAGCTCAGCCATTCCTACTTCAGAGCTTTTAAGTTAAAGCCCTGTATCTCTTCCCTTCTAGGAACTAGCTCTTTGTTTCTGAGTATTGCATGCATTTTAATACATCACAGAAAAAAATAATGGCCAGTCACCCAGAATATTGCTCTTATTAGCCAGTACTGCATACATGCTATGATACGTGTCACCCTGCCACTTATTACATCTAGTGTTAACTAAGATAAATGTTGGCACTCACTGACCAGAAGCAAGTTAATTCTGGCATCTTGTCCAAAATGTATGTCTGATGGTGCTTGAGCTACAGTACAAGGAAGAAATATCTGTATAGGATATTTGCATATAAGTAGACATTCTAAGAGGCTTGAAATAAATTCAGACAATAACAGACTCATCAGACACTGCACTAACGAATAGTTGCTTAGCATGTAGCATAATGACGGCAATATTGAACCTTGTGGATTTGTTAGGTGTCTGAGCTGAGCACATCACTTCAGTGGAGTTCTGGTTCATTAGTCTGATGTAGGTGGAAAGGAATTAAGACCTTATCCAGGGCATCCTAAAGGCAAGGCACCTGTGTTTGCTCCTAATGTCAGGTACAAACCTTTGTAAGTGGAAGCATTCCAAATATCAGTCACCAAGAGCAAGACAGACTTGCCCATTTCCCACTCCACATGCCTACAGCGCAACCATGCTTATCTGTAGTATCCAGGTGCCTACTCACAAATCAATTTAGATGAATGATCTGCTAAATTTCCTTTGCTTTCTTCTCCATCACTGACATGCTTAGTTATAGCACCCCACAGAGTATAATTGTTGGATAACAGAAGAACTATTAAAATGATATTATATTCAAAACCATTTATGAAATAATTGAGTCAGTTGTGAATTAAATTATTGTCAGTTGGATAAAATCAACCGCCCATCTATATTATATCCTTATTAAGAGCACACGAATGGTTGCAGCAATCTTGACTGCTGGTTGGAGTCTGCTAGAGAGACAACATGCATTCCATAAATACACCATAGGTGAACTAGTTTAGCCGTTTGTCCTAGGAAGACCCTAAGCTGGTTCACCCCACAGCTGTCAGTTAGCTCAGATCCTAAAAAGGTGCATTATATAAAAGATGTTTTCCATGCTGACACAAATGGATTTTTGGTGGGAGGATAAAACATTTCAACATTGCAAATATATATGTGTGTCATTCATTCCTTTAGATAGTTATTAAATCTGACTCAAATTCTAAGGAGTATTCCATAACTTTGCTGTAACTAAGCATTTAAATCAATCATTTATATTCTTGAAAGCTAGAAGAAAGTCAAAACCAACTTATATATCTGAAATGGATTCTGTTTCAAAGCTGTTCTTTTTGCCAAGAGGGCATCTTAGAGCCTAAAGTTGTCCCAGTTTGTACAACTGTCTGTTTACATAATCTGAAACACTGTTTTGATTCTGTGTACTTAACCTAAACAGGTCCAACTACATCCCACCATTACAAAGTTTGAAGTCTTAAAAGTTAATAAAATGGGAACTGTCTGTCCAAACTTTCTGAAAGCTGCATGAATTATCTACATGTTGGAGATGATAGACAGCCACATTTCAGACAGTTGCATTGCAAAATTTCTAACATGCAGTAGTTCAAAGGATTTCCTTGTGGGGGCAAAATTTGGCTGTTTATAAAGGTGACTATAGACATGTTTGTGGCTGGAGCACCTTTGTGTGTGTGCACATTAGAGAGGCTGTTGAGGTTACGGGAAATTGCTGGAGAGAAGACTGTAACTACCTTAATATGGCATGTGATTTTTTCAGGCAACAATATACTTCATAAGATGGAGATGTTGCTCTAACAAGCCAGAATAAAATGACCAAGTAGGTGTTTGTATCATTTTGACAGGGATTATTTTGTGGATAATAACAGACAAAAATACAATCCCACAATATTCTAAATAGGGGCGGAGGAAAGGGGTGCGGTGGGGGTGGTGCGCCCCGGGTGTCACCACTGAAGAGGGTGACAAAATGCCGGGTGGCACTCACCGTGGGGCCTGCAGCACACCCGAGCCTCGCGTCTCTTCTGGGAGTGATGCAGTGGCTTGGGCACCCACAGGCTCCACGCTGGCCCAAACGGTCTGCCTGCCACCTGCCCCTCAGTGGAGTTCGTAACCCAAGGTGTTTGTAACCCGAGGTACCACTGTACTACTAAAGTATGTAAATCTTGTAAATCACCTGAAGTGTCAGTCAGTGAGGAATTTAGGGGTACTCTCCAGATGCATATACAGTGTTACCTCAGGTTACAGACGCTTCAGGTTACAGACTCCGCTAACCCAGAAATAGTACCTCGGGTTAAGAACTTTGCTTCAGGATGAGAACAGAAATTGTGCAGCGACGCCGCAGCAGCAGCAGCGGGAGGCCCCATTAGCTAAAGTGGTGTTTCAAGTTAAGAACAGTTTCAGGTTAAGAACGGACCTCCAGAATGAATTAAGTTCTTAATCCGAGGTACCACTTTACAGTGGTACTGTACTTGACCACCTTAGCTACAAATCTGCAAACTTTCTGCTAGCTGTTTATTATTCATATACTGTATATGTAGCAAATGTAACAAATTCTGCAAACTTTCTGCTAGCTGTTTATTATTCATATACTGTATATGTAGCAAATTTAGCACACACAGTCCTTGGCTGTGTGTTTCATTAATCTTGAAAATTAGTGCTATGGATTCACTAAAACAAAAAAAATTTAAAAAATCCAATTTTAGAATCAGGGAAATGGAAAGTTAAGAGATGTTGATTTTCCCAGCTGGACAATCTTTCTAAGTCTGGGAGGCAAAAAATAAGAAATAGAAACAGAAAATAAGTAATCAGCTTTTAATAAACATGTTCTTTCATTGAGATATATAGGTATGGAACAACAATTTGTTTCAGTAACTTGTTTCCAAGATACATGTAGATGGATGGTGTCAGACAAGGGTTTAGGAAACTGAGCTCAACTTTTTCCATAGATATGCTTGGGTCTTGGGATACTGGCTTGGGGCTTGACTAAACTCCTCATTATTGCACGGATATCTGTGGATTAGATTATGCCTAACTGCTCAGTATTCAAGTGCTAAATAATGATTACAGATATCATTGGTTCAATAGGCCAATTCAGCAAGTTTGAAAACTGACCAGATCAGACCTGCTTCACTTTCATAGGCTCTTCAGATGCTGTTGGACTACAACACCCATCATCACTGCCTTTGGCTGTGCTTTCTGGGCCCAATGGGAGTTGGAACTCATCAACATCTGGGGGCCACCTGAGTTTCTAAAGCATGAATATGACCTTTAGGAAACATATAGGACTTTTATTCTCAAAATAGATTTTGCTTTCATTGAACCCTATAGTGCACATTTCAAATTAAATTAACTCATGCACATCAGCAGAGTCTCTGTTGCCCCCCCCCCACCAAAGTGGAGACATACGTGGACACAGAATCATAGTCTATTTATTTGAAAGAAACTCTGGACTCAGAGAAGGTCAGGTGTTGATATTAATGGATCTCACTTAGTCATGGTCATTCATTTTAATGGGTCTACTCTGAGTAAAGCTTAGTTGACTACCACCCTGTTTTCTACTTGTTATTGTAAACGTTGGACCCCACCACCCCTCTTTCTCTGTGCAAAAACTATTCCACCTTGCCAAACAATATTTCTATCGACATCAGATGAGAAGAAGCATAAAGAGCCAGCAATGCCGTTGGCACTGTGCAATTCTGTATAAATGGATGGCAGTCGGAAACAAAACCTTTCCCTTTCTCAGAAAGGCTACTGGATTGCCGATGAGTCCCCCTGCTTGGAATGTTTCATTTCAGAGACGAGATCAAGGGGCTGATTTGTAACTTAGCCAGTTTGCACGAGCGCGTGCGTTTGTGCGTGTCCGCAGAAGTCACACGCCAAAGCATAATAACTTAACAGTTGATGCTCAAGGCAAATCTCCCCTCTCTCCTCTCCCGCCTGCTCCTCTTCCCCACCTTTTCCTTTCGTTCCCCATCAAAGCGCTCGATCCACCCTTGGAGCGAACGCCCTGCCCTGCCCTGCCTGCTACCCCAAGGTGACGGATTCAGCCGCGCGATTGGAGGCGGCATTCTTCTTCAGAAGTCGTGCAAAAACCGGGAAGTGAGAAAGGCGGAGGGGTAGGGGAAAGAGGCGCGCTCTACAGCAGCCAGGTAGGCAGCAGCAGCAGCAGCAGCAGCGTCCCCTATGCCCGGGATTCCGAATGGTCCGCTCCAGCTGAGGAGGGAAAGCGAATGTGCCGTCTGAGGGAGCCGCGCTGTGCTCCTTTCCCCCTGCGTTCTCGCTGTGGCGCCGGGCTGCGGGATCCAGCTGCTGCTGCTGCGAGGGAAAGAGAGGGCGAGCGGGGGAGAAGGCGAGCGCGCGCGCGCCCTGGGCTGCTGTTCTCCTCCCTTCTTCCACCTGCCCTTAGGGAAGCACTTCGGACTCTGGGACCACCGGTGCCACAGCCACTCGCCGCTGCCACTGGACCTCCTCCTCCTCCTGCTGCTGCTTTTGAGGGGCGGGGGGGCACACTGTAGGAATGCCCGACCGTGCCGGTGAGGGGAGCCAACCCGCGTCCCAGGTGGCTGCCGCTTTGGGGCTGTCGCGCGCTCATTAGCCGCGCCCCCCCCCCCCGCGCCCTGGCTTTGGAGCTGGCCGCTCCGGTCCTCTTTTTGGGGGCGCGCTTTTTCTCTCTCGCTTCCCTCAGTTCGGCTTGGGCTTGAGGGGGTTGGAATTGCGGTAGCCGGAGGAGGACGAGGCAGGCGGCTGCTTCCCGCGCTGCCCGGTGGGGGTTTCTCCGCCGCCGCGTCCCTCCGCCGGCTTTCTTTCTTTCTTCTTCTTCTTCTCCTTCATCTTCCGCGTCATCTGCTGCTTCGCTCGCGCCGCGGGAAGAGAGCGGGCAGCTTTTGTCATGCCAGCGGGGCCGAGGGAAGCGGCTCTCGGACTGCAGGACCAGTGAGAGGAAGTGCCCGCGTGTGTCTCCCCCCCCCCACTCCTCCCCGACCATGACAGCCATGAAGGAGCAGCAGCAGGCGCCGCCGAACCCGGGCAGCCGGGGGAGCCAGGCTGCCCAGCAAGACCAGGTAGGACTTGGCAGCAACTCCGCCGCCTCAGCCTGTGTGGGGGGTGTATCTGTGTGTGCTTTCCTGGGGGGCGGGGGGCTTTCGTCCACCATTTCCTGCCCATTGAGGACTAGCATGGCAGCCCAAGTTGTGGCAAATAATTGGGGGGAGGAAGAAGAAACAGAGATGAGAGTCCGCTTGGGCGCGCGAGCATCAGCGTCCAGGAAGGCACAATATGGGGCCAGGTGCTGTTTCTTCTGCTGCCGCCTCTTTCCCTGGAAAAGAAGACTTTCCCACTTGGCGGAGACTGTTGCTTATGCGTGCGGAAAGGATCCTTTCAGCCAGGCTGCAAGTGATGGGGGGGGGGGGGATTGGCGGGCAATGGCTGGGGGAAGGAGGTGATGTGGGTGGGGTGGGAAAGGGAGCCATGGCCTGAGAGGGGAGGAAGGGAACCTGCGTGCATCTCCCTCTTTGGCAGGCAAAGTACTAAAGGGAGCCCTGGAGCCCTGCTTTTAGATGCATCTAATAACAGTACAACCCACTGACCTTTATGGGGCAGAGAAGATTTGGTGGGGGAGGGGAGGGGGCAGTCAAAGGGAAACAGAAGGCTTTTGGCTTCCATGGTGAGAAGGGAAAAGATGCAGAGGTCTGAAGACAAGAGTCCAGTGTTGTGCTCCTCTTTGGAAAAGACTATCGGATGAAGTAATAGGTGTGTGCAAGAGAGAGATGATATGGCTGTACAGGTGCAGAGGGGAGGAGAAGGCACAGCACTAGGAAATTCAGGGAGATGAGGAAGAATGCAGACCATCATATTCAGAGCCTTCTGTTGTCATCCTAAGGAATGTTTGCTGTTCTCCCTTGGTTTTTCTGTCTTTGGTTGTGGGCTTCTTTTTCTCAGCAAGTTGCACTAAACAAAGGCAGCAAATAGAAAATGTGCAGGCTTTTTATAGATGCGTTGTGTTTACATCAATTAATGGCCCTGAGAAGAGGCTGTCAGCTATCAGGTCACTGGTTAATAGTGGCATTCTAGAGAGGAGAAAAGGCTGGCTGGTGTTACCAGAGATGGTGCTGTGCGCTCAGTATAGACACAAGGAATCTGTGAAATTCTCTCTGCTTGTCAGTTACTCTGTTGCCAGAAGCAGGGATGAAAGGAGTGAAATAAACTGGTGTGTGTAGAGAGAGATTTGGGAGTGAGATGCAGAAACTTGTGCCAGCCCAATACCCACAACAAGAAACAGAAGGAAAATGTTATTGATTCTCTAGAGCTCCGTTTGGTGTTTTCATCATTGCTGCTTGTCCTTTGCTCCCGGTTAACACTTGCAAAACTATTCACTGCCATGCTACAGAGATACTGTAGTGGTATTTTTTTTTTTTAAACTAAACAAAGCAATTACAAAGTACTCAGTTGTCAAAACTGTACTTCAAATCATGACTTCTAACATACATATTTATCTCTCTCTCTCCCCCTCCCCCCCTTTTCTGGGATGCTTCATGTTTATATTAGTAAATCTTACTGCTTGGAGCACTAAGATGTCTCTACCATTTTTAAGGTGGAAAGGAGCAATTTGGAGCAATTTGCTTCTGAACTGTAAAGTGTGGTCAAGATGGGAATGTCTGTTTACAGATATATCCTTTCAGTATTCACATATCTTAGGTTTCATTACAGTAAGCAGCTGTATCTTACAGTAGCTCACAAATCACAGAAACTGTTTCATTAGCGGTCAATTTTCCTGCGAGTTCTCCATGCACCCCTCCCACTTCTTTTCATTAACCCATGACACTACCTCGAAAGGCATTGCAGAGTTTGAGAAAGTGGGAGGAAGAGGGGAGCTAAGTAGAACATATTGGAGATTGACATAGGCACATCTGCTCTAAGCCATGTATTGCTAATAATGACAAGTACAATGAATGTGTTTCACAAAACATATTACAACTTGCAATAAGATTTCCCCCCCCCCATTGCCTTTTGTGAAAACTATTGGACAAGATTTATATCTCTCTGTCTCTCTCTCTATAACATTTATTACATATTCAGTATGTTTTATAATGTCAATTTTCTCAGTAGAAGATCTTGCACTGACTACCTATTTAGTTTCTTTTCTGAATTATTCACAAAAAGGTAATGCCCAAGTTAGATTTTTAAGTGTGGCCCTCCATCTCAAATTACATGGCATTGTTTTCTGAAACACTAAACTTAATTAGTAAGTTGCAGCTTTGTTGTGAGAAGTCTTTTAATGTTCTGAGTAAAATCGATTAATTAATTAAACTTGTTTGGGAGAGGGTGATTGGGTTATTTCAGTCAGTACTTAATGCTTATGTGGAGGACAGATTCATGTGGCTTTTTGAAATTTTACAGAGTTCTGTATTGAATAAAATATTACTTTTGTTCCTTGTAATTAATTTAATCGGGTTTGCAGCCTGTCCTGCTAATATCTCATCTTACTCACTACTGTCCTTGCATTGCTATGTTGGTCACACTTCCATTTTTCAAGCCAAGCAGCTATCACTTTTGCCTAGGCCATGTAGTGACTAATGCCTAGCTGTGGCAGCATTCGGACACAGGTGTCTCAATGCAATGTGAAGGGCTGTAGTTCATAGTACAGCATTTGCAAAAGGTCCAAGCTTCAATCTCTGGTTGGGCTGGAGGAGCAACTCCTGCTTGAATCCCTGGAGAACCACTGCTGGTGAGTGTCAGATAAGATAGAACAATTGTCTGACTTGGTATAAGGCAGCTTCCTATGTATATCATGCATATAACTTTCAGCTTCTGCAGATCAGTAAACACTCACAACTTGATTCCAGTTACTATTTTGCTGGTAAATCCATATACAATGTTACCTTGGGTTACAGGTGCTTCAGGTTACAGACTCCGCTAACCCAGAAATAGTACCTCAGGTTAAGAACTTTGCTTCAGGATGAGAACAGAAATCGCATGGCAGCGGTGGCAGTGAGAGGCCCCATTAGCTAAAGTAGTACCTCAGGTTAAGAACAGTTTCAGGTTAAGAACGGGCCTCCAGAACGAATTAAGTTCTTAACCCGAGGTACCACTGTATAAACATAAAAACAGCATTACTGCTATTGCTTTCTTCTGTATTAGATAGTAAAAGGGAGGAAAAATAGTATTCACACTGAAATAACCTGCCTAGTTGGTGATATTATTCAGAAAGGTGAAATTGCAAGCAGAACAGTTGACTTCCTCAAAGGAGTATCTCCCAGGGCTTTGTAGGAGCCAATTCCCTTTGCTCTCCCAATTTGAGGGAGTTGCTACCCCAGTAGATGGGCATTGCCATTAAAATAGTATGTGCACACCATATCATGTGACTGATTATGCAGAGTGGGGTTTACCGGCTCCCCCAATATTTTATTCAAGTTGGTACCCCTGCAGGACTGGCTTAAATATCAGCTGTGATTTAAAGTAAATAAATGCAAAATGTAAAGCCCATCACTTTTTATTCCCATAAAATATATATGCTAATGGAAGTCAGATGTTAGACCTGTGCTAGATAACTAACTGAACATATAAAGTCAATATGTTGTTTCATTAACAAAAAGCTTATTTAGTGCCAAGCTAGACATAGAATCTTAGAACTGTAAAGTTGGAAAGGACCATGATGGTCATCCCCCCAATGCTGGAATCTTTTGCCCAAGGTGGGATTCAGACCCACAACCCTGTGATCAAGAGTCTCATGTTCCACCAACTGAACTTTTCCAGCAGCCAGAGATCCGTGATGAGGATTTTCGCTGCTACTTTGAAGAGCAGAAAATTATGCTGTGAAAGTAGGTGCTTTTCCAACACCATTTCCATCATTTAAATTGTGCTTTCTCACTCACCAGAGCTGCTGAAGCTACCATTAACTATGCAGGGAAAAACATAAGGTATGTTTCCCCCTGTGAAAGTAATGGCAGCACACTTTAGACTAGGAAAATGGTTAGGCAAGAGAGGTTTAAACACCCATTCCCCATTGCTCTCCAAAGTATCCAAATAGAACTTCTTGCTCTTGACATATTTGGAAAACAATAGTTTACACATCTCATGGAAAGCATAGATAAGAACAACTAAAACGATTAAATGACTCAAACACCCAAGTGTAAAGTGATTTGAGATTTTACTTGGGAGCAGGGAAGATGACTAGGGTTTAGTTAGAAACTTGTAGTGATTCATATGATTATCAATGGTAGAGAGAATCTTTCTTTCTCTCACAGGAGCATGAGAACGTGGAATCACTTAGGTACAAATGATTAGATGTCACAGAAATTATTGGATGTGACAGAAGGAGTTATGTGATTACGTCTCCTGAAAAGAAAAATACAGGCAATATTATTGATTGTATCAGTGGAGTGGGCAGTTTGGATCAGGGCAATGGCACTGGGATTGGTTTGATCTTCCTATACACCATTTTCTTGGTTCAATCCCAAATACTACTTGTTTCCCCTTGCAGCTTGATCCACCAAGTTAGATTTTAGGTTCTCCCTTTTGCATTTGAATTTCACCCCAGGGCTCAAGAAAATTTCTTGGTTTTATTTAGACATGTGACACAATCCTTCCCCAGGTAGTTCCAGTTTCCATATATTTGGGGTTCACAAAGTTACCCCCCTCTCTCATACCATGCCAGGCCATTGCAGAAGATGAGGTATGTGCACACTTCCTATCTAGTAAACTCCTTCTGCTCAGAGTGATAGTGGGATAAGTGGAGTTGGTGAAGAAGAAGGATGTGCACACTCATGCCCCCTTTTCCTGAAATGGCACAGACAGATGTGCTCGCAGGCAAGGTAGTTGGCAAAGCTGGCATCTGTTTTGTTCTCTAAATATCCCTTCACATGTCAGTGCTATAACCATGTGTGGAATAAGTATTCACATATATTTTCTTCAAAATCCAAGTTTGCTATGACCATGAAGAACAGAGAGGCAAAACTATAGAATCCCAGCAGGGATTTATCCTTTCATCTGTTAAGAATATAAGAAAATGAAAAAAAAAAATCATAGGGAAAAAAAATCACAAACTGTTGAGGCTCCCGAAATATACTTGCAGGTCACTGTCAAACTCAACTGTTTGTTTTTAGCCATCTGCAGATGTGGCTCAAACAAATTCAAGATTTTCTGAAAAACCATAACAGCAGGAAAGCATGGCTATTGTCCTCTTTTCTCCCCCACCCTCAAATGAAAGCTGAGGTTCCTAGGATACCACATTCCATGCCAGATTTAAGACTAAAAAGATACAGAAAATGCATGTAGATGTGTGTGTGTGTGAGAGACAGAAATGCTGAAAATTGAAGAAAACGCCAATTTTATGTCCCCCCAATACACCTACACACTGGCAATACATCCCAGATGTCACAATAATATTTCACATACACAAAAAGTCAGCTTATCCTGTTTTACATCTCTGACTTTAACTGAATTCTTTTAAAAAACTATAAAATACCTAAATGCTTCTTTCTGAGCCTAAATTAACCTCCCTCAAATCTGCTTGAAGAATTCATCAAATGGCATTTATCTGCCTCTCACTTGTAGCAACTTTCCACAATATATCAAACAATAGCCCCTAATGAGCATAAGAGAAACTACAGCCATTCAATATAATGTTCCAATGTGGAGTGCTAGTTGATGAATGCTTCTATTTTGCCACAGATGAGAATACTCACATAATCCCTACAGGTATGAACACTGTGAGAGACTAGTTTGTTTACAAAAAAGCACTTAAGCGGTACCATCTTGTAGAGGTTATTGCTGTTTATGCAAACTATCTGAAGATTAAAAATAAGCAAGCATTCAGTGCATTGATACGAGTAATCTATTCTAATGGATCCTAACGATAATATCAAATTTGCATACATTTTATACATATTTTAGGCAGATTTCCATAGCATGTGAAATATACCTTGTATGTTCTTTGGGCATAGGAGTCATTCATAACTCAAGGCTTTCATTCTCTTTCTCCCTTCTCTTTCTCTCTCTCTCCCTCCACACATGCACAGTAATATGCATAAATAAGTAGAGAACTAGGTGAGGATATGATAATGTTATCCTATATTCTATATCATATAGTGGCTCCACCCTCTCACTTTCTGCTGTCACAGTTATAACTACGGTAAGTTGAAAGGTTTCTGGTTGGCTCTAAGGTTTCTGGTTGTGATGGCACCCTTGCTGGCTTCACTTTTTTGCCACAAATTTCATAGCAGTAGCAGTCATCCCACTGGTGCCCATTCTCCAGGCAGCTGGAAGCTGCAGCTTTATTTCCCATTAACCTTAATGCTGTGTTTTTACAGCTGTGCGTTGAGTTATATGGTTGGATAGGTTTGCGTGAGAAAGATTTAAATTCATTCATAAACCATTTCTTAGTCACAATCCAAGGGCATTTCAAAATACATTCACAACAAGTTACACTGGTTTAAATCCAGAGTAACGCTTCTACAAATGGAAGGGGATATGAACCAGCAAACACTCCTGCACATTGAAGCAGAAGGGGATGCAATTTCTGTCAATCTCCCCTTCCCCTGCAGACTCTTGCACTGTTCTGGAGGAGCTTCCAATCCTTTAGAACACAATTTCAGGTGGGTATGTGGGCTTTTTAGGGGGCAAAAAATCCCTTTCCCCCTTAAATACATACAAACATAAAAAGAGCTCTGCTAGATCTAAATTTGAATCTTAACCTTAATTATGATCTTCGCTTTGAACCCCCCTTCCATGTTCATCAATATACCAACACTTTATATTGTTTCATTAGTAACCTAAGAGGAAAAATAACTATTACTTAATCTAAGCACAACCACAAGGGCTCCTGATTAGGTGTTTGGCTATGTGTGTCGATTGTTATGTTAACTCTGTTCTATCTTGTTTCCCCTTTGTTATTGTTTTAGTTTAAACCAATTCACAAACCAAGATCATTGACTACTAATAATGAACCATGTGTCATAGACATTGCTGCAAAATTATTGTGCTATTTTTGTGATATACAAATGACATGTGAAAACCTTTTCTATTTTTTGTACCGTTTAATATCCCTTACCTACCCCAATGATCCTCATTTATAAAACTCAATAAAAAGTTTTTCAAAAAGAAAAAGAGCTCTGGTAGATTCAACCAGAGGCCTATTTATATAAAACAAATAATCTATTAAATGCTCCCTGCAAACATGCACACAAAAATCACAAAAATATTAATTAATCTTATTTAATAAGATTGTATCTAATAACTTTTTTTGTATTATTCACTAGCAATTAATCTTGAGCTGCTTGGTAACACAGAAACTTGACATTTTATAATATGTACTTGATGTTGAGGGTTGTTGTTGTTGTTGCTGCTGCTGTTTGCTTCTTAGCAAGCCTGCATGATTGAATACTGCATGCACCACTTTGCCTGATTCAATACTTTCGCTACTGTGTGTAACAATTCAGCTTGGTTAACAATTGCCTTAGGAACTGTTTCTATGTGGTTGGCTTGATTCTATTTTATATTTGCATATGCTTGAAACAAGAAGCAATATTCCAGTACATAAGCAAAACTGTATTTGCATTCCTCCTTCCCACCCGCTGTATTTTCTATCTTACTGGATATTTCACTAGTAATATTACTCAGCTTTATATAAAATATTGTTTTTTAAAAAAATAGATAGTAATTTGTGATACAGTGGTACCTTGGGTTACATACGCTTCAGGTTACAGGCTCCGCTAACTCTAAATATTGCCTCAGGTTAAGAACTTTGCTTCAGGATGAGAACAGAAATCGTGCTCCGGTGGTGCGGCGGCAGCAGCGGGAGGCCCCATTAGCTAAAGTGGTGCTTCAGGTTAAGAGCAGTTTCAGGTTAAGAACAGACCTCCGGAATGAATTAATTACTTAACCCAAGGTACCACTGTATAGTCATAGGTTGTGAAAATAAATAATAGTAGAAAAAACATTTTTATTTAGAAGGACAAATCCTGATATTGTGGTTACCAAAGGTGAATTTCCGTTCTAGAAACCTAAATGTTAAAACTTTGTATTTCTTAATTCAAGTCTATGAATTACAGCTTACTAGGACTTTTAAATATGTGAGCAAGTTCTTCCATTAATCGTGTTACTACAAGAATAGAAGTAGATCCAGCAGCTTTAAAGAACTGGAATGAAATATTAAAAACATTCATAGATCAAATGAATGTTTTAATAGCTCCTTCTGCCATAAATCATGTATTTCTTGACAAATGACTGTATACTTTCAGACACATTTTAGAGTCTTAAAAGTTAATGGGTAACAGCATAAAAAAGCATAGGTTGTCAAAAAGCAATGAGGATTCAAAGGTCACCTTGGTCATCTAGTTTAATATCTCCAGAGTTCAGTGGTAGAGCATCTGCTTGGAATGCAGGAGATCCAAGATTCCACCTGCAGCATCTCCAGGTAGGGCAGGGAGAAGCTCATGTCTGAAATTTTGGGAGAACTGCTTCTGGTCACATTAGTCAGTACTAAGCTGAGCTAGATGGACCTATGGTCTAACTTCGTATATGGGTATGAGGGACGTGGGTGGCGCTGTGGTCTAAACCACTGAGCCTCTTGGGCTTGCTGATTGGAAAATCGGCGGTCCGAATCCCTGCAATGGGGTGAGCTCCCGTTGCTCTGTCCCAGCTCCTGCCAACCTAGCAGTTCAAAAGCACGTCAGTGCAAGTAGATAAATAGGTACCACTGTGGCGGGAAGGTAAAAAGCGTTTCTGTGCACTCTGGCACTCATCACGGTCCTCCGTGCTCCAGAAGCGGTTTAGTCATGCTGGCCACATGACCTGGAAAACTGTGGACAAACGCTGGCTCCCTCAGCCTGAAAGCGAGATGAGCGCTACAACCCCATAGTCACCTTTGACTGTCCAGGGGTCCTTTACCTTTACCTTAATGGGTAGGATTCATCATGGATGTTGCATAAATATTCTACCTTTTCCCTCTGCAATATGGCTACTAACAATCTGTTTGGCTTCTTATCACAGCCCTTTTCTGGTTCTGCTTGCCATCTACTTTATCTGATATTTAATTTACTAAACAAGAGTATTCCAGTTCTAACCAACTGTTACAAGAAAAATAGAAAAGGAAACGGTATGCTATTCATACCTTAATTCAATAGCTATCAGCACCACTATTATGAACATTAAATATTAGAATATATTCTAGAATTTGGAACATATTTTAAGAATACATTGACACATCATTTCATAATAAATGGCCAAGCATTCTCTCATTAGGAAATTGGCTGAGTAAGTTTTACGTACTAACTTGATAGACATTGTTTGACTGTTCAAAATGAAAATTCAGTATTCATGTTCAGGATACAATTCAACATTTCAATTTTGAATACCATATTGGTGACCAGGGCTTTTTTTCAACGGGAACACAGTTCTGGCACCTCTCAGATGGGCTCCATTGCCATTATAAGAGAACAAGGGAGGCATTGATGGTGAGTTCCAGCTTTTCCTTTTCTAGAAAAATAGCACTGTTGGTGACCACATACATTTTTAAAGTGGGGAAGAAATTTCAAAATACTTAACAATACTTACCATCCTTAAGGATTGATACATTGTGAGCAGGGACTTAGTCTGGGGGATGGGAACAGTGGGATGAATACATGGAAGGCAGACTTTGTAAGATATGGCCAATGTGGTATCCATGTAGCCAATGGAAAGCTCATTTGAGGAAGGGCAGAAAGAGAGCCCAATTGAAGCTCATGCTAATCAGTGCTTGAATGAAATTAGTTACAATTCTATATTTCATGTTTAAATAACAGCTATTTTAATGAGCCTAGAAAAGATACAACATACACTTGAATACTAAGTTATCATGCTTATTAATATTAACACTGCAGTGGTACCTCGGGTTAAGTACTTAATTCGTTCCGGAGGTTTGTTCTTAACCTGAAACTGTTCTTAACATGAAGCACCACTTTAGCTAATGGGGCCTCCTGCTGCTGCCGTGCTGCCGGAGCATAATTTCTGTTCTCATCCTGAAGCAAAGTTCTTAACCTGAGGTACTATTTCTGGGTTAGTGGAATCTGTAACTTGAAGGATATGTAACCTGAAGCGTATGTAACCCGAGGTACCACTGTATTTTCACTCAGTTTATATATCTGTACTAAGCAGAAAATGTACTGGAAGAATCTGCCCTATGAGACCATGATTGGATTGAAACTACAGTCAGAACCCTGTAGCCACTCAATTATTCACTGTAAACTGTATTCTGTTTTCCAAATTATTAGGCTACGATTCACTCCAATGTGGGTACTGTTGCTTTGCAGGAAGGATAAGCATGGGCCTCAGTGGAGCTGCCTTCCTGCCCTCCGCTATCAGATTGTGAGACACACTTTCCAATGTCTACATACATAGAACACTGGGCATTTCTTACATAACAGGGATTTCTTACAATACATCATGTATACAGTTGTCACTCTGCTCTCAGGTGACAAAGTATTCCTGCTCCAGAACAGCCATGGATATGCTAAGAAGAAAAGTGCCCTCCATTGATCAAGGTGCTCCCCCTTCAGTATACCTGAAGGAGAGTCTACACCCTCATCGTAAAGCCCGGACACTGAGGTCCAGCTCCAAGGGCCTTCTGGTGGTTCCTTAATTGTGAGAAGCGAGGGGCAGAGGGCCTTCTTGGTAGTGGAGCCCACCCCGTGGAACGCCCTCCCATCAGATGTCAAGGAAATGAACAACTCTCTGACTTTTAGAATACATCTGAAGACAGCTCTGTTTAGGGAAGTTGTTAATGTTTGATGTTTTATTGCTGCTGCTGCTTCTTCTTCTTCTTCTTCTTCTTCTTCTTCTTCTTCTTCTTCATATTCTGTCAGGAGCCACCTAGAGTGGCTGGGGAAACCCAGCCAGAAGGGCAGGTTATAAATATATTGTTGTTGTTGTTGTTGTTGTTGTTGTTGTTGTTGTTGTTGTTGTTGTTGTTGTTGTTGTTGTTGTTATTATTATTATTATTATTATTATTATTTAATTATTATTATTATTATTATTATTATTATTATTATTATTATTACTACTACTACTACTCATAGTATTTTTCAATTAATATATAGCCAGCTATTTTCTCCATCATGTGAATCCCTAGGCATATTACTTTGAATTGTTGTAACTGGACAATATATACCCAATTTAAATAGTGCCAGAGTTATAAAATATGCAAACAGAGGAATAGACCAATTTATTGATCAGTTGGTAAAAGATGAATCCCTCCCCCCACAATGGAACACTGCTCTTATTTTTTAAAGATTTGTTGAAGTTTGTATTATTACAAACTCATAAGGCAGAAGTAGTATTGTAAATCACAATGCAATTCCTTTTGAAAAGAAAGTGCACACCAGACAAAACTGAAAAATAATCTTCTCACGTAATCCATTCATTAGAAGTATATATGTAAGATTTATTTATAGCCACAGTATTATGTATATACAGTGTATATAACATTAAATATTATGTTTAAAATCTAATCAGTTTAAATACAGTAGAGTTTAGCCACAAGCACTTGGCAGGGATATTTCCCACCTCCCATATAACATGTCAAGTTTCTTATTTAGGAAAAGTGAAAGTTGAACCAGTTTTAAGTGTGTAATTTACTGCAGCTTTTAAGCATTGCTGACTTGAGTTGCCAACACATGGCACATCTTTTTATTTTATTTACCCCCAAGTTCAATAAAAAATGTGTGCTTGCCATGGTAACCTAGTATCTTAACAGCACATGTGCCAAGATAACAAACACCTTGTGAAAAAAGCACATGGAAAGCAATATATCATGTCAACATGGGAACATTTTTCAGCATGTTAAAGAAAAAAAAATATCCTTCCCTTCAGAGTGTTATTCTCCCAGAGGTTTAGTGGAATTTCTGTTACACTTTCACATTTTGTGGATGCATATAAAATCACACTTCCCCTCAGATTTACAGTGCAACATTTCAAACCCAAGTACTAAAATTGTCAATAATTTGGGGAATATCTTAATTGTTCTCTTTCTACTTCCATAGTAATTGAAAAAGTAGCTATAGGTCCACTATAAAGGTACACATTTTGACTGTTTGTTCTGTCCTTAGCCAAATCTTCTTCAACAAATATTTGCAGAAGTGGTTGAGTAGGAAGGAAAAGCTGTTTCATATTAAATGTAGTGGAGCATTTACATCCAAGGTACAATTAGTTTAACACTCTATCAGAGCCGTCTTTCCCATTGGGTTTACTGGCACATTGCGCCAGGGTGCTGGCTTCTCAAGGGCGCCCCAGCGAGTGGGGGAGCTGCACGGCTTTGCCGGCAGCCTCCCCTTTCCCTCCTGCACCTTCCAGCTGCACCCCATCAACCATATGGCTGGCGGGCGTGCAGCTTGCCTCCCAAGCCTCCGCGGAGGAGAGCGATCCCTGCAGAGGCTTAGGATGGAAGCTGCGCCCCGCCGACTATATGGCTGGCGGGCGTGCAGCTTCCTTACCAAGCCCCCGCGAGAAGAGAGCGATCCCCGCAGAGGCTTGGGAAGAGGTTGACAACTCTGGGAAACGGGGGGTGGGGCACTGGAGGGATCTTTGCAGCACGGCGCTGGATATGCTTAAGACGGCACTGCACTCTATCCATTGCCCTACAGAGGCTTTCTCTGGGTCCATCCAAGTTAGAAGCTTTATGCGTTATTTCTTTGGCTTGTCTAGACCAGGCATAGGCAAACTTGGCCCTCCAGATGTTTTGGGACTACGACTCCCACCATCCCTAACCACTGGTCCTGTTAGCTAGGGATGATATAGTCCTAAAACATCTGGAGGGCCGAGTTTGCCTATGCCTGGTCTAGATCTTCCACACATAGTGGTTCTGAAGCAATTCCACTTTGCACATGTGTCACTCCATTCTGCTCTTCATTGGCTTTCTCCCACAAAACTATTCAGGAGGCAGCCCAAACCAAATTGCTCCAAAGCTGCAAAAAACAACACCCAGAACATATCCTGCTAATCCTTATCCAGAAACACAGCCTCCCTTTCTGGTAAAGTTCCTTGGATAATCATTCCTTGATGTACCTGCTGCAACCATCTCTTGATGGCTGCATAATTCTCTCTAATCAGATAATCTAGCCTTTGTTGTAACATAAGGTAGTTGTCAAACTACCGTAGTGTGGAAAATATAATAAAATCCCTCTTGTAGATATTGTGGGAGGTGCCTCACCATTCTTTTCCATTTTCTCATTTGCACAGAAACTATAGCAATGCTTGGAAGGTTTGGGAGCATTGGAGCAAATTATTTGCATATAGAAGGTCCAAAATTCACTTCCTAGAATTTCCAGGTAGTGCTGGGAAAGAATAGCTACCTCAAATGCTGGAAAGTAAGATGGACCAACCGTCTGTATATGTTCACTTCCCATGTTCCTGTATCTCATTTTATTAAATGGAGCTGTGAACAAGCTTTTTCCCTGTGCATGCCTTTTCTTCACACATCAAGTTGCCACACTGAACTCCTTCGCTCCTCCCTTCACTACACACTGTAGTTAAACTAGGAAGGATTTAATTAAACATAGTTTTCTGTTTTGTCCAAAGATACTTACGCTAAAATAATTTTGTTAGCCTTTAATGTGCCAAAAGACTCTTCATTGTTTAAATTGGAATGTTTCATACTATCCCCCCCATGGAGGGGGCAAGATTTTAATCTCAATGTTGGTAGTTTTAATATATCCTGAGCTCCCAAAACGCAATGATTTAGAACTGTGAGTACATTAGGAATAAAATTTTTGGTTTGGTTTTTTAATCCATTTTTTTAAGGTAATCTGACGATGTGCTGTCAGATGGAATGATGTGCACAGAAGATTCTTTTGAATAAAATATTTTTAACTGAAGCTGTATTAAAATAATATTTATTGTTAAGATTTTGGATTTGGCCTACAGAACTAATCTAAAAAGATGTTGCCTATAAGTTTTGCTGAACTTTTTGATATGAATTATTCAGCAAGTGGGTTTTTAAAAAAACGTTTTAAAAACTAATTATAACTTTGGATGTTCCAGTCTTTTATGAATGCTTATTAGAATGGAAGTTGATTAAACTGTGGTGAAGGAAAATTCATTCAGAAACAGCTGACAATATTATCCTGTTAATGATTGATGAAGCATCTTTGAGAATTGCTTGTTGTATAGAACTTTGGATGTTTATATTCTAATAGTTTTCCATAATGGCTGTAAGCCTGTAGACAGTAGGAAAATGGAAATACCATATAGAAAAGCCTTCAGTGTGTACTTACTTACTGCTGAACGTTTCTCCTTCTGTTAAATAGATCATTTGAAATGTGTGTTAAAGATATTTAGCTTTGTCATTAATGAATTAATATTACAGAACTCATTATGTTCTCCATGGCAAAGAAGCTGTTCAAAACAGAAGAGTTCTATGTTAAGGGGAATAATGCATCATAAATAACACAGTTTGGCAACTGAAAATTTTAACACCCATCTCACAGAATATCAAGATTTTGTACACTTAGACATCATTCAGAATCCCAGCAAGTGAATTCATGGTTGTTTTTAAGTTATAGCCTTCAGTAGCTGAACTTGTAATATATCCTTAACAGTTTTGAAGTTGGTGGTGTCATGTTCTGATATAGTTTTGTTCATATGTAACTATATGGTGTCTGATGATAGCTCTAGATCTCTACTCTCTGTGTCTTAGTATTTGCTTCCAATAAAATTTATATCCTAATATAGTGGCACATGTGTGTGCATCATCTGCTAATTTGCCCACAGCTCAGCTCCCTAGCTGGCCAGGTGGGGCTCGCTAGCTCTGGGAGGACTTGTTTGATTTCTCTTCTTGAGTAGGCTTGGAGCAGGTGCCTCATCAAGTCCAGATGCTGCAATCAGTAGGCATAGTATTAAAGGGCAGCAGAGGTGAAGTGTTGTGTCTGCTCAACTGCCTGTGTTGAAGGACTTCAGCTTGGATGTTCTGTGAGACTGCTTTGGTTTGGACTTTGGGCATGTGGCTTGTCCCTGGACTGTCCCTGGACTTGGCATATTGACTTCCTGTCAGGTAGGCCAGGGGTTCATGACAGTGACCAACATTAAGGCTCCTCTTCTCTCTGCTTGTGGATTTTAATCTTTAAGCTGGACTTGGGTAGCACAGTCCTTCAAAGAGAGGATACCTTCATGCAGAGTACTGTTCTCTGACAGTAGGATTGTCTAAATCCTAAAGAAAGGATTATTCTCTGAAGAGTAGGATACATGGTCAGCTAAGTATCATTTGACTATCCATTCAAATATGAATAAATGGCAGTGAATATTTAAACATATACTGAAGCCTATGTGATACTTTTCTGCAAAATCTTACATTTGAAACTTTACTGAAACCGGACAAAATGACATCTGGAAAGCAATGCCTTCAGGCATTACCCAAGAAATCAATCTAATATTTTTCAGGATATCTTAAATTATGATAGCAGGGAATTGTCACTAAATGAATCAAAGGAAGGGATAAACCCTTCCGATAGCTGGAAGATTTTCATTTCATAAATTTTGAAGTCTGTTTTCTACACCTCCTTATCAATCCAGTCGGAGTTGAATGCTTAGAATAGACTGTATCTAGACTGAATGGAAACCAGCAGACATACTGGGATATGTACCATGGAGGCCATATGTGCAATGCTTGCCCCTCCTCACTGACTGCTCCTGATTAAAAGTATGCAGATGTGTCTGTGTAATAATGCTCATAGGATATTGTGTCCAACAGTAGCAATACTCAGAATAGACCCATTGAAATTAATGGACATTACTAACTTGGATCCATTCATTTCAGTGGGCTTGCTCTGAGCAAAGCTTAGTTGGGTGCAAGCCAGAGTATATCCAAATAAATCATGCTGAGAGCAGTCTCATTATAATTAATGGACGTAAGTAACAACAGGGTAGTCCTGCCTCGCAAGCAAGGTGAAGCAACCTGCTTCAGGTGAAACTGTGAGAGGAGGATATATGAAAGCAGGAACTGGTGTTTTTCTGCTGCAGCAAGGAGCAGGGAAGGGAAGAGATTTGAACTCTACTCTAGCAAGCAAAATGTATTGCTCCAGCAGTGTGAAAACAGCAGCAACAGTAATTATTTATTCCTTGTAATTATTAGCATATTTTTAAGGTGTTGTAATTTCTTACGTTAGGGTCTTGTTTTTTCCATCTGTGATGTGTTGTTCACAGAGCAGCTACAGTGATATATTTGAAAACATTAATAAAGCAATTTTGATGCTCAGTCATGAGGTGCTTTACAATTGCTAATGTCTACTCAAAAATTGGGGGGGGGGGGCAATCCTGTATTGCGGAATTGTAATACTGCAACTGTTAAGATTTATTTAAACCTTTGTTTCACTGTTTGTCGTGGTAAATTCTGTAGGCGACAGTATTGATCCCACCCCGTCTTAGGAATAAGCAAAGCGTGCTGTTTAGAGAATACTCTTGAGTTTGAAAAGATCCACTTTAAGAAAGATTGATTTTGGGGGTACAATATCTTTTATATAAAATGCTGTATTGGTTCATTTAATTAGAGTTCAGCTGAAATTACTAGTGCCATTCAGTTTTGCTGTTGGGCTTTTTAAAGTGATGTCCATGTTTCATCTCCACCGTCCCTTTCCAAAACTCTGGCAACTTTCATGAAAAAGAGATTTGGAACACTGCATTTGACTATACCTTGAAATGCCATCATTTGCTATGAAAGTCTAGAATAGACACCAAAAAGTTCAGAATTGCATGAACCATTTATTTATATATATTTACATGCCACCTTGCTAAATAAAAAATCCTTCAGGGTGGCTTACATGTCAAAACATAAGTACACAAACTATTACTGAACAAATTAGCCCCTCTTAAAGTCCCAAAGAACAATTCAGTTCACATGTTCTATAATCAGTAGTAAAAGTTCCCCACAGCTGAATAATATTGATTGGCCTTCTAAAAGCCACCAGAAAATTTCCCCAAAAGTTTGGATATCAATAGGTAAATAAAATAAAAAAAGCTTGCTTTCTTGAACCTGCCAATTTCATTGACTCAGGTGGCAAGCAAACAAGGAGGGTTTCTTTTGTAGATCTTAGAATGTAGGCAGGAAAATATAGGTGCAGGTGAACCGTCAGGTAACTCAAACCCAAATCATTTAGGTCAGGCTTCCTCAACCTAGGGCCTCCAGATGTTTTGAGACTACAATTCCCATCATCACTGGTCCTGCTAGCTAGGGACCATGGGAGTTGTAGGCCAAAAACATCTGGAGGGCTGAGTTTGAGGAAGCCTGATTTCGGGCTTTAAAGGTTTAAACCAGAAGCATATTAGTAGCTGCTGCCATTGCCTTATTCTTGAACACAAAACTTACAAAATGTGGAAGTTCAAAATGTCGCCACTAATAAATGCTAACATCTGCAATATTTCAGTGTAAACTTCAAGCTATAACTACTTATTTGTCTTTGAGTGGTTTTATGCACTACCTGCATGGTAAGGGTTGCCAATTGTTCCTTCTAATTAGGTATGGGATAGTCCCAACATTGGTGAATGGGTGATAAATAAAATGTCAAATATAAATGAACGAATAGTATTTTTAATAGCCTTAAATCTGATGGTGGCTGAAAACTTTGTACAACACTAGCTTTTATCCCAACTGGCACTCTTTCTGAAGCTGTTTTAATTACTGATTAAAATGTTCAAATCAAATTGTTATGTATATACCTAACAATGTTTCTTAGAATTCCTGATCTCCACCCTCTCAGGGCTTTGTGTATAACTTTATTATTTCCCCACAGAACTGCTTTCTGTTCCTTTCCAACAGCTTATATAGTATTGCTGAACACATCACCCATACCTCTGTTATGCTGTATTTTAGCTGTTATGGTATGGTATAGTTGAGCTCACAGCTATAGTAATTTTGAGGCTTTGGGGAAGAAATGAAGAGAGAGATAAATTGCAATTCTCCTTGAAACATGAGCTGCAGGGTTGACACCTTTTTCTTACTGATTTAATCAAATTGAAATAGCAAGGTAGTGGTATTCAGAAACTCATTCAACCTTCTGTGAAACTTTCAGGATATTTTCCCTCTGAGGGTTGACTGAGGAAGCTTGCAGTAGCTCCTTTAGAGCAGAATCAAGAACGCTGGTTTTAATGTATAAATCCTTAAACAGTTTGAGCTCAGGATACTATATGGATTTCCTTTTCCACATTTACGTGTTAAGATATTCCTTGGAGCTCCTCCTTTGGCTTACAAGCTGTTGGATAAAAACAGAAAATATGTGTTATGGAATATGTGGGAAATTGTGTT
This sequence comes from Podarcis tiliguerta, assembly GCF_965153285.1. NCBI lineage: Eukaryota > Metazoa > Chordata > Lepidosauria > Squamata > Lacertidae > Podarcis > Podarcis tiliguerta. The sequence continues at coordinate 42,578,811 of NC_139534.1, forward strand.
ATGGGGAGAAAGTGGCATTCAACAGATTACCTCTTTGATGCTTTATTCAGGGGCTATATATAATCCTGAACCTGTTAAATTAATAATCCGTCTTTAAGGAGTTGATTTTGTTTAGGAATGTGTTATGTCATCAGGAGGAGCTGTGAGCTTCTGGTAAGACTCAGGGTGTGAGAAAGTACAGTAATTAGGGTGGTGGGATCCCCTTATAGGCCATCAAAATAAAGTGAGCTATCTCCCTTGGCCACTAGCCAGTTCTTTGAAGTCCCATGTTGGTTTTGCAGTCAATAGCTAGGAGAGTAGAAAACTCTAGTGATGTCATTACAAGATGTTGAAAATAGTATATAAACTCCAGTAGTGTCCCTGTATAGTTTCAGATCCTGTCCACAATGCTTATCGTCTTCCCACAGGGTTCTTTTGGGATTCAGGTAAGCAATAAAGGGAACACCAAGCCAGTTAACTGAGCTTTGTTTCGTTACCTGTTATTTGCCTTACCTGCAAATAAATCTGTTAAAGTAACCAGCTTGGTGCTCCCTTCATCACCTTCCTAAATCCAAGAAGCATTGCTTGCTCCTTGGCAAGACAACAATCAAATTCTGAAGAAACTGTGCTTATTTTTTTTAAGTGTACACCTTAACAATGTACAGAAAATGTCTTTCTGTTTAGGAAACATTTATTTGATCTCTCTAGGCTGTTCTTAACACTGCATGTCTTTGACACTTCTCTGCATACTAAGATTGGTCTTGTGACAGGAATTCTTTTTGTTAATCAATTGCAGCCATAAGGGGGCTTGATGCAGGTGGGGCTACCTTTGCTACCTATGGCAAATAGATTCATGAGCAAACTGGTGCTTATTCTCAATACAATTGGAAAACCTGGCATCTAGGAGGCTGTGAATATTTGTTTGGCTGATGATATCAAATCACTAGCTCTTAAGTGACAAGACCACCCAGATTTGTGGATTCTTCCACAGCAACAGACCTCTAGAGACACAAAGCGTAAGCTCCACCTGGGACTTTTTATGTACGGTATCTTTGCAGATGTGATGAAATGCATCAGAGAAGTATAATAGTGTAGTTGACAGTGAGCAATTGCATTTGTTCACAAACTTTAGAAATGAAACATTGTTCTAAAATTTAACTTGCAAATTGTTTAAGCTTGGGTTCTGACATCCAGTCAGAATCTGTACATCTGTTAAGATGAAGTTGTTATGAGTACATTTCTCCTTCAAACACTGGATACACTCAAAGGAGAATTTGTACTGATTCAGCCTGTACTACCTGCCAGAGCATCAACTTGAAGACTTGGAGCACAGCTGCTTTTTCTTCTCTGCCCCCAGTCTCCCCCGAGAATAAATGAGGGAGGAATGAAAAGAAAGCTGCAAAATCAAGAAGCTGCATCTGTCAGGCTTTTGTCTGTATTTGTGCTATTTATTGCTTTAGTTTCAGAAAACAATGATGTGCAATCTCTTTGCTGTATGCCGACTGAACACATTATTTTCAAATGTGGTACAGTACTGTCCCTCCACCCACCCAAGGTTCAAACAACAGTGATTGATTTGGCTCACAATAAGGCATAAGCAATAATGAGTTTATTATTAGGAAGCATGAAGATGTTGTATAGCACCCCATTCAGCATGTTCATGAGGGCTGTGGAAGTCAATTGTTTTGCCAATTGTTCTCTGGATCCAGCCTACAAAGTTTTAAGTAGGGAAGGAAGGAAGGCAATAATAACCTGGTACAATGTCTTCCAATTTTCTATGATGTATATGTAGTATAGTCTTAACTCAACCTGGTGCTGCCAGATGTTTTGGACTACAACACCCATCAGCCTCAGCTTGTCAGCTGTGGTTGATGAGAATTGCAGTCTAACACATCTTGAAGGCACCAGGTTGAGGAAGGCTGGTTAATAGACATAGTGATGCTTTTAATAGACTGTTGGGAGAGAGTGAAGATGCACCCATATTCAATTTCAGATATCCTTTGTGAGCATCTACTTAGCAAGAGTTTTGCATGGAGATAGTTGTAGGGAGGTATAGTTGTCCAGGTATATTGTGGCCAATTTCATATAACAAATCTGGGGAATTCAAACCACTGCAGTTTTAATATCTACTATGATTGAAAAGAATGCATAAATGTTTAACTTTTTGATGGCCCGACCTAACACATATAATAACATCATTCTCCAAGTCATACTGCACCCAGAAGGAACCCTATTTCTAACAAGTTATTCTTACAGTCTCAAGTCTTACCGAAAACCTTACACGTTCTGTTACATGAAACATTTACTACCACCTGAATTAGAAGGGAAATAGGGCTGATTTGGGTAATATTCTCACATCCCTGAGCCAGATCGAGCCATTAAAGGCAACTTCAATGTCCTGAAATCCCATTTGATTCCCTTTGTGTATTAGAAACATAACCCTCCTAGCTTCTGGTTGAATCTCATTTAAAATGTGGAACTAATTAAGTGGCAAAATACATTTTAGTACAGTACTATAATCTTAGCTAATGGCCTGGTTCACATGGCATGGCAAACCAAACTATGGCTTACTGGGACTGTCTGAATGTGTGAGCCCTGGAGGGGAGTTCTTAGTGTGTTTGCTTCTCCTGGTATTTGTATTCCCACACTGCACTGGTTTGGCTTAGCAAATTGTCTGAATCTGGATACATAATTAATCTCCCTGCTTGCTAAATGCAAGCTATAGCCAAATTCCTAGCTACATCACATATTTACTGAGGAGATAGATTGATATTTTCAATAGTTTGTCTTACAATGTCATTGAGTTCCGTTAGCAGTATACATGTCTCTTCAGAGGTGAAACTCACTGAGTTGAGTGGTGCTTATTCGCAGGAAACTGGGTTTAGGATTGTAGCCAAGCATGCGAACTATTTAATACATCTTAGATATTTTTTTCTTTATCACTACATTGTTGTGCTGCTATAATTTATTTTTTAAAAACCTTCTTATGTTTCTAGATATTCCTGTCCTTGTACTCTTGTTGAGCTCCCCCCCCCCCAAACACTGAATCAGGATATGATGGGGGAAATGGGACTAAGTTAGTGCATGACAGTGCTGGGAATCTGAAATGCTCAGTAAGAGTTGCTTCTGTGATAAAGCTTAATTAAAATGGATGAAGCAAGAACATGTTGAACTCTGTCAGATATCCTGGCACAGACCTGCTTATTTCTTAGCAGCATGCTAGAAATCAAGCAACAAGTTCCAAAGTTTCTTTGATGTCGGTATCTACCTGTCTCAGGGGCCTGAGAAAAAATCATGGTCTGGAACATAACTTTTCCATAAGCATTGTTGCTAAGCCCTTGAGCGCAGCTGCCTTCTCTGTGTGGATTCTATTTTAAAAATCTTAAATTCAGTCCCCATGGCACTTCCTTCACAAAACCAGATTGTGCATCAAAGGATTGCCCAGAGCTTTCTGATAGAACTATTTGTTGAGACTGATTAACACGGTTGAAAGTGCTGCATATGAATAAAGAGCATGGCATAAATATTGTACCTTCAAAGAGTTCACTACAACCCTTTTGTGTTTCCAGAGCAACGAACAGTGAGATATTGGCACCAGCCATCATTTCATTTCGTTTCATTCTGCACTAATTTAATATTTGGATGGGCTGGTTTTGAACCTACTCCAGTTGTTACTGCTGGAAAACTAATGTTGGCTTAATCAGAATAGAAAGAATACCAGTACCATGATAAGTTTCACAGATATATAGTATTTTTAGGTTTAAAAATATTTTTTATTTATCATAGAATCTGATAATAGCTTTTCCCCCATTTGGTTGGGTATTTAATGAATGTCTTGGAAATATACCCATAATCAGCTTAGGGCCCAAATATCTGAAAGATTGCCTCCTTCCCCACAAATGCTCTTGGGTTTTAAGATCAGTGGAAGGGATACTTTTGGTAGTTATGTTGAATGAGTGGTAATAATAAATAACAGTGGTGCCACCACAGAAGAGTCCTTATATATATTAGCCACCCACCGACCCTCTGAAGGTAGGAGGGTACAGAGCAGGTGCCAGATGATCACCAGAAAAAAATGGAGATATGAATATGGGAGAAGTCAACCTCTCAGACACTCTGATTCCATGTCATTCATCTCTGTCTTCAGCCTGAGAATTTCTAAAGTTGATTTTGCATCTTGCATATCAACACTTTTTCAGTGTTCATATGTGTTGATCAAATCACCACATGAAAGGGAATCTACATATGCTTGCACAAGGACATGAAAATTCCCTTTTGCTCTTAACATTTGACCTATGCATATGCATGCAGGTGTACTTTGCTGGCCTTTAAAGTGTGTCTGTGTCCAAAATTCTCCAAATAATTTGGAAGAATTAGGACGAACAGATTTTTATAAATTTTTGGGTGCTAGACACCCTAATATCATGGGTCCAGTAGGTGTTCCCTTTTGACACACCGAGCCTTAATTAAATTATAAGCTAGGCTAGTCTCCTGTGTGAGGTGATAGCTAGATCATGTGTATTAAGCTGCCCTCTCTAATCTCCTGGAGTCAGCATGTGTTGAAAGCTAATTGAGCAAGGCTAACCCTCATGAGATGCCAGCCTTTGGGTGGGCCATTTAGAAGAACAAAGGATCAAGGGACTCTGAGACGGCCAAAGAATGGGCCTCATCCCTCCCTCAACAGATCAAGCCACAGAGTTTAGTGAGTTAGGATTAAGAGTTATGTGATGGAGAAGCAGAAAGCAGAAAAGGCAGAGCCATGGCTGATGTCCATTTGAATCCAGGGCTGTCCCTATGGAGGAAGCAAGACCTCACTGGAGCATAATGCTGGGAACCCCTCTATCGTAGGCTCAGGTTCTATATATATGGAAATAACCGTATATCATAAAGACACCACAGTCTCTGCTGTGCCTCATTTCCAAAAGGAAACATGAACCCTGGGTAACTGCAGCTGGAACTCCTTGGAATTGGGGGTGGTGTCTAACAATATTCACCACATGTTACAAGTCTTCAAATCACCCAATTCCTATCAACCAGAACAGTGGGGTTTTTATCTTTTTTGTTTTTTAAAAAAATGCAATTTCTTACATTTAAATGCAATTTCTTATATTCTTAAGAAGTTTAGGATCCTCAATATGTTTTAGACATAATTTTGCTTTGGCTAGTCACTTGGTGTAGATAACAGTTTCCTCAGGGTGAATAAATTGTTCAAATCACCCAGTGACACCCAGATATATATTGACATACAATATTTTTTCTTTTTTGTGAGCTACAAACATTATTTTTTTTAGTGTGGGTAGGTAATGAACCCCAGTCATATATGCTTACTCAGAAGTACCGGTAGTTGTCCTGTGCTTTACAGCACAGCCCTATACATGTCTACTTTAACGGGACTAAGGTAGGTATGGGACTGCACCTCTTTCATGCAGTTTTCATGCCTTGGAAACATTAATGAATGTGTAAGGACTCTTCTCTTAAATGGAAGGCTTTGTAACCCTGTGATATGAGAGATTCAAAACATTACTGAGTCAGCTGGTGGGGTGTTACAACATCTGGTTAGACTTTTCCTAGATTTTTTTCCCTGCCATAGTAAGGCAGGTGGTAAGGAGGAGAACACTCCAAAAGCAGGATCCTCCTGCCAAAAAACAAGACATTTAGCCATAATATCCTTTCACTGTTTGCAATGGTGAAACAGATTTTATACCAATAACTGCATAGTTTCTAGTTTCCTTAAAAATCATAGTCATATACAATGACATTAAATAGATGGCTAAGTTACGGATGGGTCATTTCAGATACGCATCTGAAAGAATAAGGGTTTTTGAACATGTTTTTCTGTTGCTTCATATGTAGTTAGGGAGAAAATAAATGATTAGAGGAAATTGATTTACATGTTCTAAACACATTGTTTGTGAAAAGATGATGGAGGGTCTTAGCCTTCCATGCTTCTGGAAAACAGATGAAAGGCAACACATTTAAAAAACAACCCTTGCCAGATCAGTGTGAGATCTTGATCTTGTTAAAACAAATAGGGAATGTGTCATTGAATTCAAAAGAGCTGTAATTGATATATATCTTATTTTGAAATCATTAGCAGTCTGAAGTAAATGCCTCAAGGGAAATACACTGTTATCTTTCCCCCTAAATATGAAATAATAATTTGTTGTAAGTTCACATGTGTTGCACTGTGCTGCACTTTTTCATTACTGCTAATGTCATCCTTAATAAAACAGTCACTGTTCTTATTGTTTGCTTCTAGAGGCAGATATGTGTTGGATGCATTTTCCCATTCTTTGATCATATTAGGCTGGTATAAAGTCATTGCACTACTGTACTGAACCTTTTGAAAATTGAACTCTGCTCTGCTAAGATAGAGGTCATTTTGATTATTTTTGTTCACTATCTCAGAAACTAGCTACTTGGTACATTTTCTCAAGAATCATATTTTCAGCTGGCTCCCAGTGACAAAAGTCCATCATTACCTTCTAATCTTACCTGTCACTCAGTGGACACCAGATATGGTCAGTCTCTCACACATACAGTAATAAAGTGTAGTCCAGCTAAAGGAAGAAAAACAATATTGTGATAAGTATGCGTGGGGTATAATGCGCATGAAAGAATGTACTTTGTTGTCAGTTTCTAATAATGGACTTCAATGAACCGATTTATTATCTTATTAACTGGTTCTACTATTATCTAGATAAGTGCCATCCTAGTTACTGATGATAAAGTAAATGGTGTCTTCCACCTCCCTTACTAATTTGCCTTTTGCCAAAATTTAAAAGCCACTTCTCACATCACTTCAGTACCCGTTGATTTTCTAAAGCAGTTTGGCTTGGATCAGGTGTCTGTCAGTACCTTACTGCCTTTGGGGCCCCAAACTTACCACAATGCCTGTAACCCAGCTCTGTTCTGCGATATTGTTGGAAATTAAGAGAGTGGTTAGATGCAGCCACCAAACAATGTTTGGAGCACTGCCACCACAGTCCACTTACCGGTACAAAGGAGGGGATAACTAGAAGATACCTAGGGTCCCCTCAAACCTGGAGCAGACCCTCCATGCCAATTGCTTTCCTGTTATTGAGTGCAGATGCATCATGCTATAAACATATTGTAAGAGAAATGCATCATGAAGTCCTCGCCCAAACTCTGGTTTACAATAACTTCTAACCCATGTTGCTATTTGAGTCTGTGCTGAGATGTTTCACAACCTCATCATTTGCCGACCTGTCATCTCTGGATGGAGCTGATGGCAGTTGTCGTACAAAACATCAGGATAGCACCAGGTTGGGAAAGGCTGCTGTGCATACTTTCCTGGACATAAGTCCCATTGTACTCAGTGGGACTTACTTCTGAGTAGACATGTAAGCAGTTGGCAAAAAAATAAAAAAATAAACTGGTACTGAGTCACATTTGTCTTGATGTTTACCTTATAATTCTTTGTTATAGCCAAATTATCATCTTGCCTAACCTTCAGAAATTGCATTAAATCCTCAAATCAGTTTTAGTATAAAAATCTGTTTTCATCATCAGTCCATCATGTGAAAATAACTCTGGTCTGAAAGCTGTTTCAGTGCATCATTGATATTATGTCTGCCACAACTTCAGCAGAGCATTTTTATCTTTTTGTGTTCCATAATTTCTGGTAGTCAATAAACTGCAAAGGTTATTGCAGTAGCTTCGGACACCAGTGCGGTTTTATGGAAACTGCTTTTTGCCTAAATTAAGCTACAATATATGTAGAGGAAGCTAAATATCATACAAATTCTTATGAATATTTAAATAAAGAAGGCTATGGAGATCAATGCTGAAATCAATGCTAGAATGCGAAGAGATGCTTTGAGGCCTTCACAAAAGAAACAGACCTTGAACTAACTAAAAATCAGAATTTGGTGTGAAAAAGGAGAAGCAGAGATTTTGTATAGATGTATAATAATTTCCAGTGCATATCAAGTAGCTACCATTTATGAAGGATTTTCTTTTATGAAATAAGATTTCTCAACTGCACAGTCTGCTTCATCTCTCACTTGATAACAAAGCTTCCAAAAATGAGAAAATGTTCTAATCATTCACTGAATATCTGACTGTGAATCCTGCAAGATGTAGTCCCTTTCTTTTTTCCTGGATTATTCAATTTCACCTAGCTGGGAGGCAAGGGACTGATTTAGGGATTGTTGTTTTAGGGTAATATGGTTTTAGTTAAGATGTGGGTTCCCCGCTTTTGTAGTTATTTGGATTATCCTCTGGTATTTTTAGTGTTAGGACTTAGCATGAATGGTTGAATTCAGTGTTGTTGTTATCTCAATCTTGTTTTCTCTGGGACACACTTTCAGAATCAAATTTGCTTGCGCCACACTGAATTTTTTTATTGATAAGACTACATAGTCTTCTTTAAAAAGATAGCTGATGTTGCTTTCAGAAACAGAATATGGGGCCAGGATCTAGCTAAGCCCTTTGTAACTTGAAGACTATTTCAAACTTGGACGTGCTTTCTGGTACTTGGCTGAGTACTTTAAATTGTAGACAACTTTGCAAAGGGCACAATATATTATTTTAGGCTTAATCTGGAAATATTGCGACCTTTATTTTATACTGCTGTTAAGCAACTCCAAGAAATTGAACATTTGAAACTATTTTCTGGTCAGGGAAAAAGGTGGGATGTATAATAATAATTTCCTTTAAAGGTAAAGGTACCCCTGACCATTAGGTCCAGTCATGACCGACTCTGGGGTTGCAGCGCTCATCTTGCTTTATTAGCCGAGGGAGCCGGTTTACAGCTTCCGGGTCATGTGGCCAGCATGACTAAGCTGCTTCTGGCAAACCAGAGCAGCGCATGGAAACGCCGTTTACCTTCCCACCTGAGCAGTACCTATTTATCTACTTGCACTTTGACTTGGTTTCGAACTGCTAGGTTGGCAGGAGCAGGGACTGAGCAACGGGAGCTCATCCCGTCGCAGGGATTCGAACTGTCGACCTTCTGATCGGCAAGTCCTAGGCTCTGTCGTTTAACCCACAGCACCACCCACGTCAATAATTTCCTTTACAGATGCATAAAAGCCTTCCCTTCCTTATATGGAAGGAAACGCCCATGTGCACATTTGGTCCTTGTATTTTCACTGGAAGTTTTTGTGCTTCTTTTCTGCAAGTTTTCCCTTCTGGGATTGTTCAAAATGAGGAAGGAGGAGGAGGAGGGCATTTTTTAAAGTACTCATTTGTTTGGGATTATTCAACACGAGGGATATGTAGATGTCACTGTTATAATTTTCCCAGTGTAATGAAAACTCATTTTGCTTTCCACAAAATGTCTGTTTCATAGTAGCTGTTTTAGAAGCTACTCTGAGATGGCAAATTGCTTTACAAATTAAAAGTGTTGTGTAAATGATTAGTGTAGTCATTTTACTTTTACTTTTAGAAGACATCTCAAGGCAGCCCTGTTTAGGGAAGTTTTTAATGTTTAATGCTGTATTGTATTTTAAATATTTGGTTGGGAACTGTCCAGAGTGGCTGGGAAAACCCAGCCAGATAGGCAGGGTATAAATAAATTATTATTATTATTATTATTATTATTATTATTATTATTATTATTTATTATTATTATGTCTTCTTGCAAACTTTAAAAAGAACTGAGTTATTTATAGAACTTGCTTTTATTTATACAAGTCTGCAATGTTTTATTAAAAGGTTACGTTTAAAGATCTTATCCTTGACTGCTTTAATCCATTAAAATTTGAATATTAAAACAGGAAGTAGACAAGACAAGTGAAGCATGTATACTTTAAATTCATGTTTAGTTCAAAAGGGGGGAAAAAACTATGTCAAAATTATAATTAGAATATGCCCTTGAAATGGCCTCTTTGAGTGTTCTTTATTGAGAGACGAGAAACTTAGTTTAAAATTCCCAACACTAGTTTGGAATTGATCCAGAGGTTTTGCTCCAGTCATGAAGGAGCTTCAGTTCAGAGAAGGACCCCTTTTGTATGTGAAATGACTTTCCTGAATATAAACTCATTCTAGACATGAAGTGAAAGCTTAGAAATCCAAACTACTATTTCAAACTATTCCCAACATATTGTATATTGCAATATTGCAATTAATGACATAGTGTGCAAAATGTACTAAAAAAATCTGTTCCCCAAAATAATAGATAGCATTGGTGAAACTGATTCATGTCCCCTTACAGTTCCCTGTAGGTCCCCAAAATTTGGAGGGTACCTAAGAGCAGATCTAAGGTGATGTGGGAGTTTGGAAGGGAGGAGAGGAAAGTCTACTGAGTGGAAGTCTACTCTTGTGGTAGTGGATGTTATCCATTGTGCTGGTACCTCTCACCACTCCTCATTATCTAGCCGGTCCTTGACATATGGCTTCTGCCATGTTTCCTAAGACAATATTTTACTAGGATTATTTCAGGAGCTGAAGTTGAAAGAAAGAAGGAAATCATTCCATTAGCTCCTGATATTTTAAAAAGCTTAACTTGATGTATCTAGTACTATATCGTAGGTGCTACTCTGAAACAGTATGGCAAAAATCATGACTTTCATTGGGCAGGCAAAGTGGGATAACATTCATGTGACAAATGCACCTATTGCCAGAAGCCTCGTCTGAAAGGAAGCTGCCTTTGTTCTTTACGTCCAATGTGTGTGTCATAAAGTTAGCAATTACCTGGAGTTGAGAGCTAAACATAATAATAAAATACCTGTATACTACAGCTTGGTGCAATTCTAATTTACTAAATATATAGGGTTGTATCCAATGAAGTTGTCCCATTTGTACAAGGGATATAGTACCTAAATGGTTCTGTTCACTTTCACAAGTAATAAAAAATGGGCCTTTCTAAAGATAGTTGTAAACAGCAATAGGTCAGCCCTTTGAACTTTAAAGACAGACTCTTCCCAGGTAGTCCCTGACCAACATAACTAATGCACAATTTCCCAATCATATTAGGCTTAAGTCTTGCATTTAAGTCTTATTGAAATAAATGCAGACAGTTAATCATGACTAATTAAACTCCATTGATTTCAGTTAAACCTTAGTGAGACATAACACAATCCTGGTGTTACTGGTTCACCACTCAAGTCTTGAGCAAACATAAAGGGTAAAGGGACCTCTGACCATTAGGTCCAGTCGTGACTGACTCTGGGGTTGCGGCGCTCATCTCGCTCTATAGGCTGACTAAGCTGCTTCTGGTGAACCAGAGCAGCGCATGGAAACGCCGTTTACCTTCCCGCCAGAGCGGTACCTATTTATCTACTTGCACTTTGACGTGCTTTCGAACTGCTAGGTTGGCAGGAGCTGGGACCGAGCAACGGGAGCTTACCCCGTCGCGGGGATTTGAACCGCCGACCTTCTGATCAGCAAGTCCTAGGCACTGTGGTTTAACCCACAGCGCCACCCGCGTCCCGTACTATCCTTTTAATACTGCTAAATATTCATATTTTATGTACAGTGGTACCTCGGGTTAAGAACTTAATTCGTTCTGGAGGTCCGTTCTTAACCCGAAACTGTTCTTAACCTCAAGCACCACTTTAGCCAATGGGGCCTATAGTGGGGTACTAGTGCTTAATGCAATAAATATTCATATTTTATATAAAGTAGTACCTCGGGTTAAGAACTTAATTCGTTCCGGAGGTCCCTTCTTAACCCGAAACTGTTCTTAATCTCAAGCACCACTTTAGCCAATGGGGCCTCCTCTTGCTGCCGCGCTGATGCTGCACAATTTCTGTTCTCACCCTGAAGCAAAGTTCTTAACCTGAGGTAATATTTCTGGGTTCACGGAATCTGTAAGCTGAAGCATATATAACCTGAGGTACCACTGTATTACCTATGATTTATGCTTTGGCTAGAGTTTATTTCTTTGCTGCCTTTTGGCAAAAATAAGAAAGGTCCTTAAGGTGACTCACAGAGGACAACATGCAAATACAAAATTTAAGTCAAAAAAATATATTTTTTAAAGGCAACCTACCAGAGGTACTACCGCTCCCCTAACACCCCATAACGCTGAATGTTGCAGAGATTGTTAGTAGGGGTGTAAAGAAGCGTCTTACTACACAGTCTGGGAACTTGTTTACAACAAGTTCTTACAACTAAATATTTGATGCATTTCAATAAAGAAAGAGAATGCAGTCTGATATTTTGCATGTAGAACCAGTGGTTTTGTTTTGCTATATGTTGGGCACTGGTGCAAAATATCAAATCGAACAAAATTCAAAGTCAGTGGCAAAAAACCCCCCTTTAATGTGTAGTATCTGCTGCAATCCAGTATCCAGTTATGCATAAATAAGTCCAAGTGACATCAGTGCACTTATGTAACTAGGAGAAATACTGCATTCAGTTTTAGCGTGCCAAAAACTTCCTAACTAAATTGTGATGCAAAATGGCACGTACATAGTGTACTTAGCTGTGCTGTGTAATTTAGTATTTTATATAAGCAACTCTGAGTGAGTGGAAGCATCCTTCTCCCCTAATGGAACAATAAAAAACCCTCAAGTTCAGCGTAACAAATTGTCACTGAGAATCTCACTCTTATCTTGTGTATGAAACTACAATTTAGATATAATTGTGAACCACATAAATGTCATTTTTTGCATCAGAAAAGACTAAAAAATTCTCCAAGGCCTTTTAATATACGGTAGTTAATTCTGGTGGCAGGGTGTTGTTACAAAATTTTGTCAAAAATGAAATTTCAGAGATAATTTAGAGACATCTAAAGACAAGACAATGGACTGAAAGTTGTTTAAATAAAACTAGCAGTATTTATTATGGGGGAAAGGGTGTTGTGTTTTCCACTTTGCACCACAATTTTGTCCAGTGCTACAGGATGGTGAGCAGGAACACGGGTTGAGCTGGCTCAGTGTGGTCATTTGGCTGCATGTTCCCATTTTCCCAGGCCATTTGATGAAGCCTGACACCCCTTGATGAGAGATTTGGTGTAAACTGGAAGGACCATGCCCTCCTTGTAATCCACAAACTGAAACCTCTGGTTCACTCAGGCTAGTGTGTTCTTGCCCAATTGTCTTCACTCCTTTAGTGTTCAACCTTCTTTACAGGTTGCTTGCTTTGCTATAGGATGGTTGTTCATTGCTAGTTGAATTGGATTTGTATCTGTGTTCCTGACTAGCTAGTCAGTTCCAGAGTTTTTGCCTTCCTTATAGGAAACATTAATTTTATCATGTTCAGAAAACTAGTTCTGGACTGCCTCTGGGCATCAACAGGGCTGCAACTTGGGCTGAACAAAAATGGGCACTTAGCACGCCCTTGCCTTGGAGCATCCTTAAAATGTCTTGGGAACAGTGGTTCACTTCGGGTCCATTAGGGGGGCTTGGGTTGGTCATGGTAGCTGGAAAAAGCTATTTCCTTCTCTGTGCTGGCCTTGTTTCCTGTTCATTTGTTCAGTGGTCAGGTTGGGATGTATTACTGGCATCAGGACATCTTCCAAAGTTATTGGATCCCTTTTCTTGGTATGTGAAATATGGATAAGAACCACAATTTTATAAAAAGTAGCAGTTTGAAAGCACGTCAAAGTGAAAGTAGATAAATAGGTACCAGTCTGGCAGGAAGGTAAACACTGTTTCCGTGCGCTGTTCTGGTTCGCCAGAAGCGGCTTTGCCATGCTGGCCACATGACCCAGAAGCTGTACGCTGGCTTCCTCGGCCAATAAAGCGAGATGAGTGCCGCAACCCCAGAGTCGGTCACGACTGGACCTAATGGTCAGGGGTCCCTTTACCTTTAGTGGTCTGACAAATATTGTGTGCAGTCTCATATTTCCCGTCCACACTACACACCTGCTTCTGGGCATAACACATGATGGCAATATTTTATTATATTACTTTTATTATAGAATTTCCCTTTTCTATAGTCTGTATTGGAATATGAAATAGTAAGGGTTCAAATAAACACATTTATTGATTGGCATAAAGAATGGGCTGAAAATTGATGGAACAAAGCATTTTGTCCTATGATTTTTTTTTGGGGGGGTCCAAGTTTATCTACAGGGACCAATTTATCGATGGTGGCTGGGGTTCTTTTTACTGCTTGGCATTCATTACTTATGGGCACAATGGAGATGGAGAGAGTGTGTATAATAGGAAGCTCCATGGGTAGAGGCTGGTGAAGATTTTTTTCACTCAGACCTCTGCCTCATCCAACTCCTCCATCCCCACACATGGTGTGCTGGAATGGGGGCCTGGATTGACACCAAAATTAGCAAGCAAATTATTGCAATATCAAATGCACAGTTCCTCCCTTTTATTATTGTGTTCAGTAAGTGCAGATACTTTTTGAGTTTTTATGTATCTGGTAGTTTGAATATTCTGTCCAAGCTCTTGCCCCAACAGGTGATTTTATAACTGTCCAAAGTTCTAGTCTGGTGATTTGCAGAGTAGACTTGTTGTCCAAAAAAAGCTGATAAAATGTTTACACGCTGAAGTTCTTGCTTATTGCATTATTCAGAGAAATTATTCAATAGGGAATTGGTAGCTTATGGTAGTATGAATTTCTTCAAAAAGAAAATAATATAGGGATAAACGTAAAAAGAAATGTGATAGATGTGGTATTTGGACACAATATTATATTCTTGCTGGCACCTAGAGAGGCGAGAGACTGTGAAATAGTCTAAATGCATTCACTGCCAGTTTGTGACTAATTACCATTTTGGTGTGAAAATGGCTTACTATTCATTATTTTTAGGAATTTCAGAAAGACTTGCTATGTTAAGCATATGCAGTATTAATAGAAATGGAAACTGCAGATGAAGAGAGATGGTCTTTGGCATGAATCTAGGTAACCTGCAAATAGCTTTAGGGAGCAGATGATTAATTAAAAAGATGAAGGTCAGGAGTTCATACAAATATTAGCTGAGTCATTCAGCATTCTTGGCTGTTACTAATATATTTAGAACAATGAAGTACATTAAAAACATTTTATACTGGTGTAATTCCCTTGATTTCATAGAAGGTTAATTTATTACAAAGGATATTTATATATGAAAAATAATTATACAACAGATGTACCTAAAACTGCTTGGTTTAATGTCTTGGCTTCTTCTACCTTCCCCAGTAAGTACATATTGTATCTGTAAGCACTTTCAGACTATCTGTTATGAAATACGGCATGGAACTATGATAAATAAAACAGCTAGAATTGAAACCACAGCATTTTACCTTTTTGGAAGTACCATAGTTAATTTTTGTGTAAATTTACAAAAGAGTTGTTTTCAGTAGCAAGACTAATGGGTTATATCCAACACTAGTAATACTCGGAGAGTAGACTCATTTAAATCAATGGACTTAAAATAGTTTAGTCCATTAATTTCAATGGGTCTACTCTGCATACAGTTCAAAACTACCTAAAAAGTACTTCTGTGTTACCTTTTTTTAAAAAGAGTAATTTTGGGTGACCACTTGTTGTGTAATTGGGAGTGGGTGTGCACCGGTGCAATTTATTCTTCCTTTAAGTTGTAGACTAAAGAGGGAAACTTTAGATCCAGCAATTAACCAAAAAACTCACCTATCAGAAAGCCACACCTTTCTAGATCTGAAGTTTGCCCCCAAAATCTTTTTCACACCCCTTTAGAATGGCTTTAAGGCTCCTTTTCATAGAAGTGGATGAAATTTACAGCCAGGGCAGCCCCTATAGAGTCCCAAATATAAATAAATACATCCGGGCATGCTAATGCAGGGCGCTTTTAAATGTATATAAATTGTAATTTGAATTTACAGTCTATAACGTACGCATTTTCAGCTAGAATTGACAGAAAATTTACAAGCATAGCTACCCCTTCCGCTGGAAGGAAGCCTGCCAAATTCGTTGTAACAATCAGAGAGGGCAATGGTGGTTCTGGGGGATGGGGGGAGACAGGAAACTTCCCAAGAAAGTTTGTGATGGCAGAAATGTAGGTCCTCCCCTAGTAAGGGCACTATGTCCCACTATGTTGGTGGGGCTGGATTTCTGCCACCTATGGGGATACAGCTTTTTCCTAAGCCAGAGACATCTCTCAGTTGGCTTGCAAAGAGGAAGGCTGGTAGTCCAGAGTGGAGAAGACCAAGGATCTGCAGGAAATACTGTGGTGGGGAAAATGTCAGTTTCCTAGCAAGGACCTTGTTACCCCAAGCATTACTGGTGGTGGTGAACCTATCCTATGCCCTTCCCCTTGTACAGTTTGATTTTTTTAATTCCTCCTGCAACTGATTGGGAGTGGACTGCCCTAGGAAAATAATTCACTAAGATTGAAAACTAGATCAATTAATCAAAATGAAAGATTCCTTCACTTCTCTCCCCCCCCCCATTTGTTTATTGAGCTCTTGGTATTTCCTAAATCAGCTTGGTTTCATTACTCTCAAAAATAAACAAAACCGTTGTACATTTTTCATTCCGCTGAGACCACTGATTGTCTTAGAAGCTTTGTGAGTCTCTGAACTAACCTGAAATACCTTGTTAATGGTTTGATCCAAACAAGAAATATGAGAATGTTTCCCAAATCTCCCAAATCTACCTTTAAATAAATACTCTGTTTTTAATCTGACCATTGTCTGGATTTTTGGCTTTCTGTCCTACAGCAGATGTTTCCAAATTCTCTGTGGTTCTCTCCACCAGTTTGGCACTCAGCTATGGTCTTTGTCTTCAGTCATTGAATAAACAATCATTATCCCATATATTCACTAAATGTATTTTTAACCATCATTCAGACATACATTACATTAATTGATACAAAATCAATTCAGATTTATTCAAATTTACGTATACTAGACCATGTCAGAAGCACTTGCAAAACCACACACAGGGGATGATCCAGTCAGTCACTAGCCATTAAACACACATAGTTGTGTGAAAATTTCAACTTACTTCACATTGTTAGTCTGCCAATTGTGTGGGGTGTGAAGTATATCTACTCAAATAGGTTTCTTATGCTGGAAATGCATCCCTCTAACAGAAAATTGAGTGGGCCCTCAATCTGCTTCTCATATGGTTATACATTGGCCATCATATATAAATGTGGCATATATAAAGAAGAAGAATAACTTAATTCCAGGAAGATGCATTAGATTTCTAATGCTGCAATCCTGTGCAAAAAGCACATTCAATACAATAAAATAAAAGGATAAAACCTTTCTACAGACATACAATCTGAAATATGCTCTTAATTGAATTAGGTTACCATTATTCACCCTCCCCAAACTGTGCAGCTTGACTAAGTGCTTCCATTTCAGAACTGGAAGGAGATTAAAATATGTACATTAATTTTGATACAAAAGAGATAAGAAGTAGCAAACACCTCTTTATTATTTTTCATGAAAACTGCTACATTGCCTAATACCGGCCCAACCGCTTGCTCCCTGTGTTTGAGGGGGCTGGCACCACATAACATGCTCACATCACACGTCCACACGTGTGTTGCATACATGCCTTGCAGCTTGCGTGCATGACACGGGCATGTCACGTGGTGTGTGCAAGTGACGTGAACATGTTGTGTGGTATAAATGCAAAGTGTGTGCACATTGCCATGGGATATTGAAGGAACCTATCCTCCTCCTTGAAAATGTTGAGGGAGCAAGGTCCTTCAGCCCCTGCTAGGTGGTGCCCCTGGCCTAATACAAAAGCATGATTTCGAAATGAATTGAGGACATTTGCTTTTTGCTCTGAGGCAACCCACTAGGTTTGAGGATTTTGGCATAAGATCTTTGTTCAGTGAAATATTCTGACATTAAGTATTCTGACTTGCATATGATAAACCTATTTCTGGACAACAATAATCACTTTTTTGTTTGTAGTAAGTTATTATCATACAATTGGTCATGACTTAAAAATGAAGGAAATTAATAAAATGTGTCTGTCACTGTGGTTTGCTGGTTTGTGAGAAGTGATTTAATTATCAATTTACTTATTGTTATTTTAGAAAGCTTGTGTCTAAAATTACCTCATATATTATTGTGTTACCAAGTGTAAGCAATAGTTGTTGCTGCAGATCAGTGAGATATTTGTAATGGTTTGGCAAGAAAACTTCCTCCCAAATATATGTTGTGTGCACATCTGGTACATGTAAGAGTGTGGGGTAGTCACATCCTTCTCTGCCATGTGGCCTACAGAAGGTTGTCTAACGGTGAATGTAGCCCTTAGACCACAAAAGGTCAGCCACCTCAATTGAAAAAGTTTCTTCCAAAAGTCAATTTTACAAGATGTTTTCCTTCATCCTGGACTCAGGAGAAAAGGAAAGAAATATTCTCTTCCTTTGGGTCAATGTGTTTAACCTTTAAATGCACTTGTACTTTACTACTATGGAAGTTTTCATGCCAGCAGATAGCTTTACTGCCAATCTGCCCCAAGAAGCATATTCTTCTAATGGACAAAAGACACTTTTTCTTCAAGTTTGCTCAGTGGAATCCAGCCTTCTTGAGTCTTAATAGTCAGTGTCTGGTGACTGGACATTACTATTCCTGGAGTAAACATTACAGAAAGGAAGCCATGAGCAAAGAAACATTTTTATTAGAAATATAAACCCAGTGAAATAACACAATAATTTTGAGACTGACTTGTCAACATTTGAGTGTAACACTGATACAGTAAAATGGTCTTGACAAAACTCCTTATGTGTGATTTTTTTAAAATGTGAGCGCTTGTTTGACATATGAGAATAGGCTAAAGGAGGGAGGAACCACTTTAGAGTGATACTTTCATCCCAAAGCATTTGACATCTATATTGACATTGAGTTATACAGGGTTACAGCAATTTTAGGATACCCCAAGTTCAATATTTTTCTTTGCAGATTATTTAATGTCTTTTACCGTTCAGGTTAATGGAAGGTAAAAAAATAACCTTATTGGTTTCTATTAGTGGCATGCTTCTTGGGAGAGATACTGGGTTGTATCCAACAAAGTCATGCTCAGAGTATCCATGGGCATGACTAAAGTTCATTTTGTGTTGTGCAACATATTTTTTGAGAAACCAGAGAATAGGTTTTGATACTGTGCTAGCAGCCGCTGCATTGGCAAGTAGCTGCCAGAGCAAGGACAGCCCATCTTTCTATGCCTGTCTCCAGCTTTAAGTTTTGTATGTACAAAGAAAATAAGATTCCATGGGTTTATCGGTATGCATTCTATGCACAATGCATACATACACAAAACAATACAGAAATCATTTAATAAATAAAAGTAAATTAGGCCAAGAATCAAAAGAATAAGAACACAGTTTATTATATATTCTTTACAAATCACATCAAAATACGGTTATTTAGGTATCTCCGAAGCCAATAAAATAGTCAGAGACATTAAAAATGAGTAGCTGGAAACTCTGCTTTATGAAATGGTACTTAAAAATTTGTTCTCCTTGCCCTAACAGTTGGGAGAGTAATGCAGCCACAAACAATATTAACAGAATTTATAGTTGCAAACTGAACAACTATCAGTAGAATACACACACAAGAAAAACAAATACATTTAATGAACTTCAAAATTTGCAGCAGTGAAGAGATTCATCGAGTTGCAAATGTAAACACACATGAATTTCAATTAGTCCTTTGCAAAGTTGGCAGAATTATTTTGTTTGAGATTTTTCTTTTCTTCTATATTGGTTACAAATAGTATATAATTTACTGAAATAAAATGGGCCTGATTGAAAGATATTTGTGTTGAATAGCATGCTCTTCTGTCCACCCACACTTGAGATTGACGCTTCTCACTGTTGATAGAGGACATGACTGCAGGGCTGGATGTAGACACATCAAAGAAGCGATTCAGTTAAACACGTTGTAAACTCATACAGGGAAATCTGGTAGGGAAAATGCCATCTGGTGTCAGTGTTATATCACATATACAACACTTATAAAACACTTTTTCTTTACCAATCTAGTCCCAGGTCACATGGTGATAGCACAACAGTCAGGGATACTGTAATGTTAGCATTAGTGGTAACTCTGTATCTGTTTTCTGATTCTGGTGATTCAGAATTGTAGCATAAATATTTTTGAAAGCATTAGTCCTACTATATTATTA
Organism: Podarcis tiliguerta; assembly: GCF_965153285.1. Classification (NCBI taxonomy): domain Eukaryota; kingdom Metazoa; phylum Chordata; class Lepidosauria; order Squamata; family Lacertidae; genus Podarcis; species Podarcis tiliguerta. The sequence continues at coordinate 42,598,770 of NC_139534.1, forward strand.
ATTCATGTTGAACCTGAATAAAAGCAACGGGGTACCACATTTTTAGGATTGGGACTTAATTAGCAAAGACAATAATGGCCTTACTTTCCATAATGGGTGAATTGTGTGATGAGATTTTTCAGTATATAGTTTGTAATGATATGAATGATGCATTATTATGCTGTGTAAGTTCTATAAAGGAATTGATATACATAAACATGTTCAGAATTGGAGTTTTGGTGCATTTAATATATTGCTTGTAATCATGACCAATAACCAATTTAAACATAAATTTACATATTTTCTATAGCCATGGTTTGTTAATGACATATAAGAGAAAGTATTGTATAGTGTTGGAATATGCAGTATATTAATTTTCAAGCTGGCAGAATTCAGCAGCTAAGTTGCTTATTGGGGCAAGATGAATTGAGCATTTAACACCAATCCTGGTCCAACTGTAGTAGGGTGCCAATTAGTTGCTGAGCCCAATTCAAAGTCCTGGTTTTGACCTATAAAGCCTTAAATGACTCAGGATTGTAATACTCAAGGACCGCCTCTCCTTCTATGAACCCTGCAATCATCACGAGGTCTTTCTTTGTGTGCCTCCTCTGTGAGATGTCTATAGAGTGGCAACATAGGAAAATTGGTCTTCTCTGTGGTGGCTCCCCATTTGTGGAATGCTCTCCACAGGGAGACTCTCCTGGCACCTTTGTTACATATAGTTAGGCACCAGGTAAAAACTTTCCACTACCACCAATCAAACCTTTGGCTGATTAAACAATTTATGGCCTTTTAAACGTGTTGGCGGGCAGCAGGTGGTGTTTTGTGCTTTTGTTATAAACCACCCTGTGATCTTCGGATGAAATGTGGTATATTATTATTAATAATAATAATAATAATAATAATAATAATAATAAACAATATAATTACATGCTTGCAGAAAAAAATGCTTTCAGCTACATTAACCTAGAAAATCACAGGAGTAAGGTGATGAAATCTTGGATTATTATATTAGCATACTGTTCTCTCTTGCCATTTTCATGCATGAATTATAGTGGAACCGAAGCATGCATGTGCAGAATGGGTGGGGGAGTAGCAACGTCCAATGGTATTCGTTTTTGTGTCACATCATGCCCACTAGTGTGAGTGAAATTTAATGTGACATGCTAGAATATCTAACATTAATTGAATGTCTCCACAGTCTGCTGGCACCAGTGGCATTTAGTTACACTGATGTTGTTTTATCATGTGTGTGTGTGTGTGTACATGCATGCATGCATGCACGCACACACACTTGGGCCCAATAACAAAATTTGGATCTCCACATTTAGTCAGTAGCTTATCCCAGGAGACTCCGTCATTGTGCAAGGACCCCTGAAGCAGGGCTGTAGCTGGGGGGGGGGGTGAGGTGGGCCTCCCCCAGGGGGGGGGAGGCTGTTGGGGGGGGGCAAAATCAGCTAAAAAATATGTCCATAAATATGTTTATAAAAATATTGATTATTGCCTCATGAGAAAAGTTTTTAAATAGAGGGTGAATTGAATGGGTGGAGGTTGGGGGAGAGGTGGAAAGAAAAGCTAATTTGTCCATGGCTAGGGGGTGCAATCTGGACCATCCTGCCAGGGGCACAAGATTACTTAGCTACGCCTCTGCCCTGAAGTATGAAGAACTTTAAACTTTTGCATGCTTCTTTCAACCAAGCAGCCCTGTAGCCCCTATGAGTCTGAAAACCACTTGCAAGCTCCATATCAAACTTTTAGGTCTCCAACAGAATTTGCAACTTTAAATTTGCAAATCTGCCTCCTAATAATGCTAGCCCTGTATCATAGCACAGATGATAATTTTAATTGGTTAATTGGTTGTTTGGTCTATAAGATTTTTGTGTTAGCTCTTTGTTTTCATAGCATGTTAAAGTGATATAACAATATAAAATCTAGCACAGACTTTCTTATTCTTCTCTTGCTGTCTTTTTAAGATAGGCAGAGAGAATTTATTTTATTGCAGAATTTGATTTAGGTCTCTATTGCCTAGTGTGTGTAGGAGTTGGGGTACACACAAATCCTAGAGGAAGCTATATTCTTGGAGTTCTAGAATTTTTTCATTGCTACTACATAATAATGTTGATTTTTATGAGTAATACAAGAGCAGCATATAAAACATATCATGATATAAATAAATGATGTTCAATTTAAAATGGAATGACCAGATCCTCAGGCAACAAATGTTTATTTGGTTCTGAATAGGACATTTAGCACTGCACATTAAAAACCATGTGTATTCAAACCATTATGGCCTACACCACTTCAGGTGGAATTATAGTAAATTGCTGCATTTTATTTCCCTAATTATCTGGTGAAATGCTAGTTCATGTTGTCCTGAAGTTTATCTTCAGTACATTAGATCTCTATTCACATTTTGATAGCACTCTTAAACCCTCAATTTGATTATTGTTTTGGTGTGCATGTCTGGGGTTGGTGGGTAGGTGAGATTTATTTGTTATTTAGAATGAATTACACCTCTATAAATAATTAAATGAACTCATGAGAAAGGAGCTCTGATAACTGAATCTCATACTGTTTGGTGTGAATTATGAAATACTGTTTTTCTCCCTCCCTCCAGGAACTTGGAAGCAACAGCCCACCACAGAGGAACTGGAAGGGAATAGCAATTGCACTGCTGGTGATCCTAGTCGTATGTTCACTCATCACAATGTCTGTAATTCTTTTAACACCAGGTAGGATTTATTTATCATGTACTTACCCTATTATTGAACCAGATGTATTGTATTTGTTTTGTGGCCCCAAGAACATTGAGCTTGCAGGAGTCAAGGCTGTTGAGACAATTAGTAATAGACAGGACAAACCACTCAGGTTGAAATCAACTTTATTTATTACAGATGTCAGAAGGTCTTGTCTCTAGGCATTGGGCTTGCATCCCAAATCAGTCAACCTGGTCCACTGGTTGGTAGTTATGTTGGGATTGATCTTATATTATGGACCACCCTATGGTGCACATCAAATCAAGACAGTGCTATGAGAAGCCATTAGGTCTCTGTGTGGGGGAGTCTGCAGCCTGTCCACCTCCATCTGGTGGTCTGGACAGAGCACCCCTTTGCTGGGGGTGCCCCAAAACATGGGTTGTGTAGGGGAGGTAGAGTCATGTCTGTACCTTCCAGCTAGCCCAGGGATCCAATTCCAATGTCTTCTCTGCCAGAAAGTTCTGGTAGTTGCTATGAAGTAGACAAAACCCCAGACAGGCCCAGTTTATCTGCAGGCAAATTCCTCACTGGCCCTGAATAGCAAGGTCCTTGGAATGTCCGGACCAGGGCAACCATGGAATAAAGAGATGGGAGGACAGGAGTTCAAAAGCCAGCTGCACTGCATAGAGCAGGAGCAGCCAATCTTTGTGCTTGAGCAGCACACCTGACTGGAGACACCCAGAGGTGGTCTCCAGTGAGGTGTGCCACCCCAAACCCTACCCTGGGACAGCCCATGATTGGGCAATTTAAATTTGAAAATTTGGTGGACTGTCCCCATGGCTGTTGTGCATTGGCCACATGGAGAGGGTGCCCTCTCCCTACTGCTATGGCCTGCCGTGGCCATGCCAGACTGTGACCTCTGCTCCAGGGAAGATAATGTGGCATTTTCTGTCCCTTTACGTGATTTTTTCTTTTTGTATATTTTAAACACTGACTTCTTTATATTCAAGCCTATGCATAATACTCAAAAAGAAGCTTGGTGAAAGAAGGTATGCACATAGGATAATGATCTTTTCATTTGTCACAATGCTGCAACAATAACAACAAACAACAGCGTGAAGCTTTATGACTGCAACTAAGAGACCAAACAATGGTAAATTACTTGTTTGGTTACACTTAGTCCTGTTGCATCCTGGATACAAGCATCTCTTTAAAAATGAGGAGAAAATCAATGCAGCCTCACAGTATGATTTTGGTGGTGACGTGTTTGGCAGGTGAAGGTTGATTGTTTCTACATTGCTTCCTGGAATCTGGTGACCAACAAACATATAAAGTACACTTCATCTTAACCTAAGTGTTGGCGTTAGTATTATTGTAAAGTCAAGGAGAATATTCTGAAGCTGCCTCCCCAGCTCACACACACACACTCTTCAGATATAGTTATGTAGCAATGAGCAGCTAGAGTTCTGATATCCAAGCAAAAGTTATGGGAGTTTGTTTTTGAACAAAATTTTAGAAGAGCAGAAGGAGCAGGGTTCTACTCTGCCTGCCAGTCTCACTATAAGGCTAATTTGGTCCCAAACCAAACTGAAACTAGACTGGCACCCAAATAATCAGTCTACAGAAATGTCTGCATTTGTTCCACCTCGACCTTGTCAATCACTTCCCTAGAAAGAAAGTATTTGTGACTGAGTGATAGTTGTTACAATGAATTGGATCCAGGACTGGCTTTTTCAGTTGTTGTTGTGCCACTACCTCCTTTAAGGTGATAGGCACCAATCCCTCATGCAAAGAAGCATACTCAACTTTCTGGACCCAACCAATCAAAATAGGTTATTTTGCAGCAGTACACAGAACACATACAACTGGGCCAGTTACATAGCTGTCAACTTACAGATTTGAAAATAAGGGACCAGCAGCCTTGAAAATAAGGGACCAGCAGTCCAAATAAGGGACCTGAAGCCTCACCTGTTCTAGGCACTCCAGTCTTCCTGTCTTCCTGCAGTCTGGTCAAACTCATGCTGGGTAGCTTCGAGAACACTGTCCAACCAACTTTGTAACCAGAGGTTCAACTGAATAGAATCTGAATCACATGCACCACAAGGCCTATGCAGCCTCAACTTAAGATGGCTCCCCGGCCTGGCTTTGCACTGCAAAGTTTGCAGCAGCACGTGCAACAAAACGGCATCCAGCATTCAAAAAACCCCTCAGCTTGCATTAACTAGCCGCACACAAGGCATTCAAGCTCAACCCGCCAGTCGTTCTTAGACTTCTTATTGGGTGAGCAACACAGTCAAGCAACACAGTTGGAGCCTCCCTCCTCCCTGGCCGGCAGGGAGGGAGGGAGGGAGAGGAGCTGCTTGCTTTGAAATTTAAGGGACATCATTTAAGGGACATCCATCAATAAGGGACAGCAGCGGGACATGGCGCTGGAATAAGGGACTGTCCCTTCAAATAAGGGACACTTGACAGCTATGGCCAGTTATAAACAAAAATCTGCATCTGCTGTATGCAGATAATTGGTCTGGTTTGGCCAAGTAACTATGGGCTTTGGGTTGTGTGGTCAGAAACTTGTTTGATTGATAGAGGACAACCAAGTCTCTTTATAAATATCTCAGTTATAGTGGTTCTAGTCATACCTACAGAACAAAGTCCAAAGATTAGCATTGGGAGAGTGCTTTTTCACAGCCTGGGGTGCTGCAGGGCACTATTTTAATGTTATTTAATAGTTACATGAAGCTGCTGGAGATATCAATAAGAGTTTGGGGACAAGGTGCCATCAGTACAGTGATGATATCCAGCTCTATTTCTCCATAACATCTGAATCAGGAGAGGTTGTGCAGGACCTGGACTAAGGCCTGGACACAATGGTGGGATAGATGAGGGAAAATAAACTGAGCTTGAATACCTGCTAGGCAGAGGCACTCCAGCACAACTTCTTATGATGTGTTGTTGATAGAGGACACCTTTATCAATGGCATCTTTACAGCCCAAACCCTGATTTACAGATTTGAAAGAATTTCGGTGATGGGATGAAGAATGGAAGAAACAGCAGCAGAACAATTGCACTGTTAGGCGTAAAGCAAAATAATTATCAAAACTATAACTATCATAGCTTGTGTCTTATCAAATCCTGAGGAGCACCAGTTTGAGGGCCTCAATACAGCATTTACTGGATATAAGTAGTTCACTAGGCCTGCTAAGGTCTGGGAGTCGGCAAGAAGGAATAATAAAACAGATTGCAGGAGGACACTCCAAGTACTCTAGTTGTATGTTTGATGCTCAGTCTTCATGATTGCTTATGTCAGATTACATGACCATATTCCAGGCCCTGAAATGATGTCTAGCAAATTAGGGATAACTGTAGTGCACACACAGTCCATGTGGGCCCATTGTTTCATGGGCTGTGACAGGAGGGTTATAAACTGTGGAGGAAGGACTGGATCATAGTCATAGTGAAGTACATGAACACTTTCCTGTTGGGCAACATTAGCTAAATCTCCTGCTTAATTTTCTGCAATCATGATTTTGGATTCTGGTGGAGCTTTTAAACAGCTCAGAATTCTATTCTGGCTTGCAATCTATACTCAGTATCTATATCTTCAAATTTAAAAATCTATCAGCCAGTTAAGGAATTGGGAAGTGTCATACTGTAATGAATAATTCAATATAATCTTGAATGGAGATGGAAAATGCATAGCCTATTGTGAAATGTGAGAATAAACATTAAGGAGAAAGGAATATGCTCCAGTAAGAGGCAAGAAATATAAAGCATGCATATGAATTCACAAAGGTATCAAAAGAAAAGTTCTCCTGGTTACAAGATTCAGAAAGTTTTTGCAGTGTGAAGGGGAAATACTTTTACTGCATTGTATAAACTGTGCATTGTGAATTTGTGAGATTTCTGAAGCCAGAACAACATTTATTGAAATGTTAGACAAAGGTAGCAACATAGATTTAGTACAAAAAAATAAAAGATTGGACAGTGATGTGATGTGAATTTTCTAGCTTACATACAAAAAGATACATCATTTTTCAAGAGAATGGGTGGCTCTCAATACCATCTTCAGTAATGTTATATGGTAAAGTATATTTTCAAAAACATGCAACAAAGCCAGCTTTTCAGAATCTTCAACAAAGCTGCTACATCTGTCTAATGGTTTAAAGGGTTCTCCCCCACTCTCAGTGGTTTCATGCGATTCTTCTAGGGTTTCAAAAAAGTGCCAGTTTTATTTAATATTTAGTGATTTTCAAATAAATTTACAGAATCCTGATTTGAAGATGATTATAGCAAAGAAACAGGGAGATCAGAAAATGTTGCCATAGAGGGGGGAAAACACCTCATTAATTACATATATTGTGAATATTAATGCTTCCTAGGGACCAAAACAATCAGGTGGCAGGTAAGAGCTGTTTGGCAGGGGAACAGATTCCCATGTGAAGTGGTGAACTCTCCTTCCTTGGAGGTTTTTAAGCAGAGGTTGGATGGCCATCTGTCATTGATGCTTTAGCTGAGATTCCTGCATTGCAGGGGATTGGATTAGATGACTCTTGGGTCCCTCACAACACTTAAGATTCCATGATTCTATGAAATCCCAGTAGACTACTAGCTTCTGCTGTTGACCGCTGCTAAATGGAGGAGGGAACCCAGTAGCCTTACTGGAGGGCATCAATGAAGAGGCAGTGGAGGCACATGAGCAGTGTGGTGGCAAATGGCCGCATAGTGCATGGTATCAGCATGGCCACTGCCTCATGGCATCCTTTGGAAATTGGGGCCTCCTACCTTTTCCAGGAGCATTCAGTATTGGATTGCTAGTGCATGGTGGAAGGCATATTAATACTGTTGAAGATGGGATGTAAGGGGCAAAACTGCATGTTTATTGGGGGATTCATAAGCTATATTTGGACTGGAATTAAGGCTTTCAAATGAAGAGTTGTATGCTTCAAAGGAAGTAGGATTAGTGTAAATGCAGATGCAGTGAGGAGTTCAACATTTTTTAATATATTGTACTATAATTTGGTTGTCTATCTCTATATATTCTTTGTAAACTTGTCATCTAAAAGTCCAAATATAATGGTAAAGGTAAATGGTATATCGTCTCAATTGGGACTTGCCAGTTTCAGCTGTTATTATCCCCTTTGTATATTCACAGAGAAACTTAGCAAACTTTCTAATTGTTCTTTTACTCCTTTGGGCACCAACCTTTTAGGGCTTGTGGGCTGATTTGCAAACCAGAGGAACCACACTAGAATGTTTCTTTCAGCCCTAATTTAGGGGGGGGGCACCCTGTGGGTGCCAGGAAAGACAAGCATGAGCTTGTAGAAAAGGTTGTACTTGTCTGTCTTAAGCTCTTACAGTGAAATGCTGTGACCTGTGTTTCGAATACCATATATCTCTATATATTCTGCCTTTATGGAGAGAAAAAATAGCTTCAAGGAATAAAATAAAAATAAAAATAGCAATTTCTCTTCTACAAGTTACCTAGTAGTCTATGGCTTTAAAATGTCAAGAAAGATGCTCAAGCAAGCAATAATGTCCCCTGGACCACGGCATCACCTGCAGCAGGTGATATGGTTGCAGAACTGGAAGAGGGAACACTGTCTCTCGTTTCCTGCAGGCTTTGACCCTGTAGCTGGCTGCATCCAGCAACCAGAGGGCTTTCCCACATACCTGCCAACCTAGCATTTCAAAAGCACGTCAAAGTGCAAGTAGATAAATAGGGACCGCTCCGGTGGGAAGGTAAATGGCGTTTCCGTGCGCTGCTCTGGTTCGCCTTAAGCGGCTTAGTCATGCTGGCCACATGACCCAGAAGCTGTACGCCGGCTCCCTCGGCCAATAAAGCGAGATGAACGCAGCAACCCCAGAGTCGGTCACAACCGGACCTAATGGTCAGGGGTCCCTTTACCTTTACTTGACTGTTGCTGAAATAAAAATCTGTATTTTTAATGAATGGGAAGGATTCAGCTTTCAGTATGGGTCTGGGGTTGTGTGAAGCCTTTGGTAATCTAGTCAGGGTTTTCTATATAAAAAAGTGTGATTTGCTGTTTCAATTTTCTTTTCTTTTTCTTTAGATGAACTGTCAAATTCATCAGAAAGCAGATTGTCTTTAGAAGACCTCTTCAGAAAAGAATTTATAGTTCACAATCCAGAAGCCAAATGGATCAATGGTATGTTGCACATACTCTTTTTAGTACTATATAGAAAGATATGGGAATGGGGATATTAGAGGGGAAATCAGTTGCTGTACCAACCAAACTCTTAATTTGATGAGCTCTACACATGAGAATTTTCTTCCTACTGAGGATTGATCTTAAGATCTGGACAACCTATGATTTATCACGTTGTGAAACTTCAGGTACCCAAGTGTCCAAATAATTCCACCATAACTTCATCTATACAAGAATTATGAAAAGAACTTATTTCATTTTGGTACTGATTGTTGTCAATAAGTTGAGGTATGGCTCAAGAAACTAAACAGCTTGCAGACCATCTTATGTGAGATGAGGAAAAGCTGTGAGTTTGGTTGTGAATAAATCTCCTGGAACAAGTTTGGAACTGGGAAAAGGTCCTGATGCATAAGGAAGATTAGGCACAGGTAGTGCAGAGAAGAGGAGGCTGAAAGAAACATAGAATTGTCTAATAAAAAATTCTCACAAACTGATATGCTTGCATGATAACTGCATCTGTTGTAGTTGCCTTTTCTTAACAACTATTAAAGGTGTCTTCTTTTGCCTCTGGGTATTGAAATAATGTTAAAAATCAGTACAGCAAAACACACAACTGTAAAATCACATAACTTTAACCTATGCCACTGCTTTCTTCTCTGAATCCATCTATCACAACCTACAGCAGTGATTGATAATTGGATCTGGTGGGTAAACTTTGATAGCCAGTGTGTTGTAAAGTGCAACATACAAATTGACACGAGATGGCAACAGCGAGCAATGGCAAATTCAATTATCTTTTTTTCAAAACTATTTTTTAAAAAACAAAAAACATATTTTCACAGCATTTTTATGTGTGTAGATTCTACCCAGATGTCCTAATGATGCCAGAAGACTTGAGATCTGTCAGATGAGGTCACTGTTACCATTATAAAGCCCTTATCTCACAATATTCATGCATTAGGCCGTGTATATACAACTATTATTACTACTACTACTACTAATTTATTATTTATACCCCACCCATCTGGCTGGGTTTTCCCAGCCACTGTATATACTACTGCTTCCTCCTGTCTTACCCACTTGCTTCTTCTATCCCTATACCACTATTATATTTTCCTGGTTTCTCACCTTCCTCCTGTCTTTCCTCCTCTCATCTTTTTACTGCATCTATTATGACTCAGTGGTGAACTGCCAAATTCTGTGGGAGATGTAGTATTGAGTGGTTAGAGGTGTTGCTGCTTAAATTGTTCTCCAGGGCCAGCTACCTAGGCTGTTTCTCATTTGATAGACAAAAAGGTTGGCACTTTTACTATGTTGTCTTTCTTAGGATCTTATGAATAACTGCCTGTAGTGCTCATTAAGTTTGTAGGCAGTATTTTTTGTTGATAGTTTAAAAAACAGCAACAGTGTTTAGATGACAGGGAAGCTGTTAATACAATGGAGACCTTGAAATATGGAGTAGACAGATTTGAGTAGTTAAACTTTGAGGATTTTTGTAATTGATTTTGTAGTTGTTTTATTGTTGTTTGTTAATGCTCCCCCTGAAAAATATATTTTCAGAATTTATCTTTGTGACATATTAGGGTTGGGAACTAATACTAGATTATGTATCGACACTATGCCTATGCTCGCTCCACCAATAGATATGTGGGCCTTGTATTTGTCTTTTGGATATTATTCTGGTTAGTAAGATTAAATAATAATGTGAGCCTTGTTTCGTAAACAGTTTTTTCTAGGCTATAAATACCATATGCTGGAGTAAACCCTGATTTAGTCAGGCATGTTGGAAATCGTCTTACGGTACTTATTTATGAGAACTGGATGAAGGGTTGACAAGAAAAGTGCAATAATTGGTATACGACAGAGATAATATTTTGTAAATTCAGATTTTGATGTTCATTTTTTTTTGCACATTCAAATAGTTATGGCAATAACACTTAATTCTTATTCAAAAATAAAGTATAATATCAATTCAGTCACTACCTTGTGGCATATCATCAAGTGATCATGACACTGACATGAAATAAGTTCTCATACTGATAAATTCAGCAAAGTGTTTCTCAGTGAGAGTCTCATATACTAATTATATTTCACAATTCTATTTAAGACAGCGGCAGCGTTCATTCTTTGCAATATCATTTCACTGAGTTTGTAACACTGGTATTTTCACTGTATCTCAGTCACAATTATCGTAGCCTGCTAGAACCTCTTACACAAAATGGTATGTTCTTAATTTTTACACAAATTTTATAGCAGATTTTTGAAAGAGCTTCCCTTTCCCACTCCCCACAGGTTGGTTACAGGTGTTGATGCCTAATGCACCAAAAGAGAGCTATAGAAAGCCTGGCTCTGCATGAACAATCCATTGAGAGCATGTAAATGGGCTCTCTGGATTGTGGCCTATGCCTTTTATGCTATAATTAAATTCTATCAGATCAGCCACTGTTCTCTAATATGATTCTGAAAAGAGGTCTAGATGTCTGTCAGGCTTTTGAAGATGTTAAATGAGAGTGCATCTACTTTTAGTAGTATTGATTTTTAACATTTAATTTTAAAAAAGTGAAAATTTAAAACGCTGCCAGTGAGTGATACAAAATGTGTTAAGATTAAGGGCACATTGAAAGAGAAGTATAGGCTATGCCACAGGAGTAGAAATGGGAGGAAATGGCCTTAATTTGCTTAAACTACACTGCTGCATTGAATTATGAGGTATTAAAATGGTTATCAGATGGTTTGGAATTACAAAAAGGCAAGGCTATTAAAGGAATGCATGAGAATTCGGTTGCAAAAATCTTTGTAAAGTACAGTTAAATTGGCATGGACATGGGGTAGTATTCTTGGGGAAAGTGATGTGTGCTGGATCTTGGGACCCCATAATTCATTCAAGTGTTGGTTCAGTGCATGATCCATCTTAGGGCTCCTCTAATTAATTTGAAAGTATCAGTTCTTTGGAAATCACTATATTACAAGAATAGCGACTCTAACTTCTTAATATAAATTTTTACTTTAATAATTGTTTAAGCCATGAAAATTCATCATTGGCTATACTTGTTGAAACACTGTCATATTTATTTTCTACAGGCATATTTTTGGTAAGGTTTCCCCCCTGAAACATACACAAATGCTGCACTATTTGAAAGTCATTTTAACTAGTAATCTCTATACACATTAGTCTCCCATGCCTACAAAGGAAACTGGCCAAACTTCAGGTTCTATTATTATAGTATCTTTAGCCACCCACAGTACTAGCCTAACCATGTCTACTCAAAAGTAAGCCCAACTTAATTAAATTGGGCTTTCTCTCAAGTAAATTGAGTTAGGATTGTGGCCTGAATGCTGCTTGTACTCAGAAGCTGTTCTTTTGGCCAGGAATATGTATGTGAAGGTTTTCATAAGATAGTTAATTGATCAGATAAGGCCAAAGGCAAACAAATTGGCTATTTAATCAGCATTCATTCCAATACTGTCTAATCTCCCTGTAAACAAACCAGGATGAAGGCTGAGTGAACAAGTCACCAGGAAGTTCCCTATGCACAACAAATCTGATTGGGCAGGGAAGCAGAGGACAAGAGGCATAACAAGAAATGGACCTCATATATTACAATTATGGGGTAAATTCAGCTTGTTTCTTGTCTGAGAACACAACAGAGTGCTTTGCTGTAGTTCTAAATACACTGGAAATCAGTGCCATACTCTTCCAGTTGTTCTGTGTAAGCACTGCAGCTTTTCACATGGAATGAGCCACCTTGTCCCTTCATACTTTGTTCAGGGGGTCCCTCCTGATCCCCCACCACCGTAAACCAAATTTCAGGGGGTTGCACAGGGGGATGAGTGGGGACAGCCATGTTGTGCAATTGCAGATTTGCTGACGGAGCTGGATAGGTGAATCACCACCACTAGTTAAACACCACAAATGAATACTGTAGGACAGAACTTTCCAAACACGTTTTAGACATGCATAATTTCATAACACAGTAATTCAGTTTTACTAGCAAACCGGAGGTTAAACTAACCCCTTTCTAGCCCCAAGAGGAGCGCAAGGAGCTTTCGTGTAACACACCTACTCAATGCAGCTGACACGCTAACGTGGCACGACACACACACTTTTGGAAAGCTCTGCTATAGGAATTAAGTCTGAGTAAACATGCAGAACTATGCTGGCAACTGCTATACCAAACACATACTAGAAAGCAAATCCCATTATGCACACTTCTGAGTAAACATGCACTAGATTTGTTTAAACCTCTCATTAATGTTTTAAGCAGACACTGAAAAGACTAAAGTGAAGGCACCTGCATCTTTTAAATGTGTGATACTTAATACTTAGTGTAAGCAAGTTTTATTTTTTTAATAATTAAAGGGACACTTTTGTGGACTTACACTGCTATGTTGATATTTTTGCAGAATGGGAAACTAAAAAAAAAAGAGGGGGGGATGAATTCAATTATAGCAGCTACCCAGTTTCCTGTTTCTGATTTAATATCATAATTATCATAATTATTTCTTCTAACAGCATATACTATTGTCTACTTTGCAGGTGGCTACTTTGTAGGGATGGGGCTGCAATCTGAAGAGAAAATGCTCAAGTGTTGTAAGCAGAATTCAGTTTAACACAGCCCACCTCAGACAGATCTCCCTTCCTCAGTTCTACTAAGATGTCTGCAAGTAATAAGAGAAAGAAAGATTAATAACAATAATAATCATGAAGGGGGAACAGGGTATCAGTCTGTAAAGGTCTGACTTGTCCCAGATGATTTTATGATGCGAAACTTGCTGGGAGGCACCCACCCACCGACAACCCTGAGTCTTTTTTCAGGATGATATCTCTGCCACACACATGCAGTAGCATTTTTCTCAGGTGCAACACTTCTAAGCAACATGTACACAGAGAAATGCATTGAAGGGCTAAACTGTGATAATTTTCTGCTATGGGCAAAAAACTACTTTGCAAAGGAGGTTGTCCTGCTCCAAGGGTCCTCTTCAGTGGGTGGGCATACCACCCCTGGCAACAATTTCACCAAGTGCAGCCAGTAAGGTGTGTTTCCTCTGCCAGTGGTTTTCTCCCACCTTTCTAACAAAGGTAAAGTTGTATTATTCCCACGGTTTCCCTCGACTTGCAAAAGGAAGAGAGCCACTGGTGTGTTGTTGTTTTTGCAAGCATTTATTTTAAGTGCTTGCAAAGCCCTTGAGGTTCTGTGCATATTTGAAGCGAATGCTTGCAAAATATTAATGATTTTGGAGGCAATGGGGAGATGCTTTCCCGTCCCTACTTGACTATTAACAGAATTGTCTTGCGTGCAAACAACTGCATTGGAATGTCCTTGGGATGTATAGGAAGAGAGGAAAAGGAAAAGAAATATGTTGTTTTCTTCTTCTTGTCACATTCTACTCACTCTTTCCCATCACTATAACTTTTGCTTGTTATAAATATCTTTAGCCCATGGGTGCATCTTGCTGCACAGCAAGTATTCAAAATTTTATTTACCAAAGTCTGCTCTGCGGAAATGAATTTAGTCCCACTAGAGCAGGCATGGCCAAACTCGGCCCTCCAGATGTTTTGGGACTACAACTCCCATCATCCCTAGCTAACAGGACCAGTGGTCAGGGATGATGGGAACTGTAGTCCCAAAACATCTGGAGGGCCAAGTTTGCGGATGCCAGCACTAGAATGTATGAGAAGAGTGGCTCCACCCCACACCCAGAATTTACAGATACTTTGTCGTCTTCCTAATGGCAGAATTAAAGCCAGATCTCTTTCGGAATTAAGAAATCCGGAACCAGCAGGGAAGGCAGCGACAAGAAAGTCAGGGCCAGAAAAAGAATCATAATCACTATCACTTGCTCAGATGTAAGTCTTACTGTGTTTAATGGAGCTTACATCCAGGCAAATGGGCTTTGATTTAGGGTTAACATTGTAATTTATTGTCCCTTTAACAGCTGTATGGCAGGCAAAAGTTCAACAAATCAAAGCTTTTCCAGTACAGAAATACAATTCTGTGAAAAGGTTCACTATAAGTGTACTGTCTCTAATTTTGTGTTATGGCAACCATTTTGTGTCTGGTGCCCACACCATTCTCTCAAAATTCAAAATTAGCCGAGTAGCCTAGAAAACAGACAGGAGTAAGGAGGATTCACAAAAAAGCGTGCTAATCTGCATTTAGCTAGGTACGAGCAAGCAGCTCTAAAATAAACTAAGTATAGTCTGAATACAGGTGCATATTTCTAAGAGTCCCAGCATACAGGGTGGAAAGTTTACAGGAAAGGTAAAATGTTTCCTGATAAACATTAAGGACGCAATTGTTGAAAGCACAGTGAGAAGCATGGAAGAAGTCATGGAGCTAAAAATGATTAATGTGGCATCAGAAGGCTGATCCTGTAGAGCTCTTTGTGACAGTATGTAGAGGATGAGAAAAGCAACAGGAAGGATGATATATTGGCAGGCAAAGAGAGCGAAAGAGAGCTTTTAGAGGATGCAGCAGATCTGTGAGAAATGATTTTGGCTGTGGTGTAGTCAGTAAGCAGACTGCAGCAGGACCTGAGGATGGGAAACCAAAAAGTTGGACTGCAGATAGAAATGTAGGGCAGGGAGCCACAGGGCCAGGTGCACAAGCTTCAGGCCAAGATGGATGGAGAGCTTGAGTGTTCACTTTACAATGGGAATGAGGAAGGATAACAGGATGTATAGAAGAAAAGCCCAGGGATAAAAGATGAAAACACATGGATCTAGTAGGCAGTCAGAGTACATTTATCTAGTCAGCCAAGCGGCCAGAGCATTCATAAATAAGCACCATAACCTGCCAATTGCTGTGGCATGAAGGAAAACATAGACATTGGTAGTCAAAATTGAAGAATACAGACTTCTAATCCTGGAAAGTTTCCATGAGCCCTTGCAACAAAGCAAAACCATGATCCTCTGTTTAGCGATTAACAAACAGGTCCAAATCTTGTATATCTTGTTTCTGAATATGCCAAAAAACTGACGTCTCTCATCCAATTCTGGTTCTGTGTGGATTTTTAAAGCGAAAAAGCTAAACAAATCACACAGAAAATTTTAAGAAACATCTTATAGATCCTACTTATGAGGTTGTCTGAGGGTTGCTTGCTTGTCTCCTTATTTATCAGTATAAAGCTACTAGGGACACCTTCAGAGCATGGCACCTGCACTGCACTGTCTGAGAAAGCTTTGAAAAAAATGTTCCAGGAACCAGCTGCATGTCAACTTCCATGATAATTGTTTGATTAAAGGAATGTTGATAG
Source organism: Podarcis tiliguerta (assembly GCF_965153285.1). NCBI lineage: Eukaryota > Metazoa > Chordata > Lepidosauria > Squamata > Lacertidae > Podarcis > Podarcis tiliguerta. The sequence continues at coordinate 42,614,870 of NC_139534.1, forward strand.
CTGCATTAAATACCTTGGTATTCTCCCCAAAGATTTGATGCAATTTAGAAGATGCAAAGCGTGCAAATGGACTAGGTTTGAGCAGATATGAGCAGTAGACATGAACGTTGTGCCTAAATTTCCATACCTGTTCCAGAACCTTACATTTTCTATTGAACTACTAAAGGAATAAAGTCAATGGTAAAAACAATAGTCACATTACTAGTGGGAAGAACAATGCACACACATCATAGTGAAGGCAAATTAGGTATACCTAACCTACTATAGCTGCTGTCGGTCTCCTTCCTTGGGCAGCTGCTGAAGAGTGGGCAAGGAGGCTACTGCCAATGGAGCCCACCCTCATGTGATGTACCAGCTCTGCTTTGAGGTGCAGGCAGAGGACAGGGCTCTGTCCTTTTGGGGAGAACCCCAAAACAGTACACAAGAGCCAGAGAAGGGGATTATTCCAGTTGGTAAGCTGCAATGCTTGCAGAGACGGAATGAATGTAAGAACTCAGTACTGAATTCCACCCCAATACTCTATCAGATACGCTCAATATGAACGATGGAAAAAATCCAAAGGCCTATATAGGTTACATAATTTGTTTAATAATAATGTATCTTTGAATAGAGTTCAATTGGTGGAGAGAAAAACTGTTTCCAGCTATTACAAAAAAAAAAACTTTTGCTAAACTTCTCCTCAGAACTTAACAGCCAGTTGAGATCCTTAACTTTTAATTAAAGTTTCTGTAAGCCTCTGTAGGTACTCTAGAAGGTTCTGTTTCTATTATTTACAGGGACCTCCTAACATGTGTTATGGGTTCTAATATGAGTTTGAAAGCAGTATGGGACGCTGACAATAATACTGGTACAGCAGAAGATCAAACTTGACAAGCACTGTGGCAAAAGCATCCAATTAGAGTTAGAGATTATATATTTCAGAACTAACTTGTAACAAATTGCTTCATTTGTCTGTTTAACAATAACAGGCACTAGAAAAACTCAGTATTGTTCAATGGGCAAACTAAAGCTAACTCCAAACCAAATTTTAAAACCCTAAGGATGAATTTCACTACATAGAATTTGCCTTGGTTGTGGTGAATGTCAGACATAAGTTCTTTTGTTAACGCTTGTCTATCCATAAAGTAAAATATAACATAAACTCAAAAACTCTTTAAACAAAAACTTGAGTCTCTGAGGGTCTTAAACAAAAAAGTCAATAATTTCTTCTATAAATTTCTCACTGGGATAGGTGTTAAACTTTTCTTTATGGACATGCAACGATACAAGCCAAGCAATTAAATTAAGTAGGTAAATAAATATGGGGAAAGCGATAGTTTACTTAGAGAAGGACCTGAAATATTTTCCTTGAAGCTTGAATTTATTTTATTCAAGATTATTTTATTCAATGTTTTAATGTGTTGTAAACCACTCTGAGATTTTTTTCTTCAAAATACAAGGCGGTATAGAAATGCAATGAAAAATAATAATCAATCTTCATCATCACCCTGTCGAAAGTGCTAAAATCGTTCAATTGTGTATATTGTAACTGGGAGGCAAAGAGCTGTGAGGACATTTTATTAGCAGGGAGCTTGTGGTGTGGTTCAAGAGGCCCATACTGGATATGCTAGATTATTACGGGTGAATTTCTTTGGTATGTCTTTTTACCCACAACTCTTACCAAGTAATGGATTGATCCCCAAAGTTTTCAAATTTATAAGGTTCCTGAGTGGAATTGGCATTGGCATTGGCTCAAAAGTCATTTTCTTCAGTGCAGTATCTGAGATGTATGCAGTTTCAGCAAACTCCGCAGGCTGGTTTTCATTACTGAAATGAGTCCTCGTGTGGTAATAAGATAATCCAAGTACGGAATGTAGATGGACTGCTGGTGGAACTCTTCTGGGATTGGTTAGGGTGAATGACAATGCTTCCATGCAAATATGTGGATGGTTGCTTTAGCATTGCTTTGATCTCCATCTGACATGGGGAAACCGTATCGTATAATAACAGCTGCACTCTTCCATTCACAAATCTGGCCAATCATTGTACCAGTATGAGAAAATAGCAGATGTACATACAGAATGAGGGCATAACAAGCATAGTTTGCCGCTTTTCTGTCCAACTGGCAACAACATTATTCTTTTCAGGTGAGTGGCAATCTTCTAGATTAAATAATGTTCACTTTTTCAAATGAGGAGGGTGGTATTATTCCATCTGAAATGGATTCAGAGAGCAGTTGGCTGACACAGACTCTAGTTTGTATTGGCAGTCCTGATTTTTGCAAAAAATGTCCTTGATTTCTTTCACAAGGCCACAGACTTTGATCCTCTGTTAATGTAATTTTGAATAATCCCCATATTACGTCATAAATTTCTTTTTAATTTTTTTTCAGCTATATACATATATGGAAAATATGGGGAAATCACTGAATTGGTTGGGGAAGTTTTTATAGTTGTGTGGTGACCACTTCAGTCCTTACTGCACCATTCTCTTACCATTGCTGATACATAACAGAAGGGAGTAGATGGCACTGTGGTCTAAACCACTGAGCCTCTTGGGCTTGCCGATTGGAAGGCTGGCAGTTCGAGTCCATGTGATGGGGTGAGCTCCTGTTGCTTTGTCCCTGCTGCTGCCAACCTAGCATTTCAAAAGCATAACAGCACAAGTAGATAAATAGGTACTGCTGCAGCAGGAAGGTAAACAGCGTTTCCATGCACTCTGGTACTTGTCACAGAGCCCCATTGTGCCAGAAGCGGTTTAGTCATGCTGGCCACATGACCTGGAAAGCTGTCAGCAGACAAACGCTGGCTCCCTTGGCCTGACGTGAGATGAGTGCCGCACCCAATAATCAAGTCCAACTGGACTCAACCATCCAGGGGTCCTTTACCTTTACCCTCATAATGGTACTTACACTATAGTACAGAAGCTGCTATCACAATCTTAGGGGGCAGGAAGCGGGAGAATTGTGGACATTAAAAGCATATGTCTGGATGAATCCCTAGAGTTTGGGGATATATTTCTGCCAATTACAAGTGTACTTGTCTCATAGCCAGTTCTGCCTGATATTTGACAGAGAGCTTCTATCACTTCCTTGCAATAATTTTTTTCTGGACACTCCGCTTAGACAAATTGCCTGCAAGAAATGCTGCTTAGGCATTACACCCCACACTTGGGTCTTGGGTACACAGATGCAATTTAACCCTTGGTTTGGAATATGTGCTACAAAAACAAAATAAGTACTATGAGATTTGGTTGATTATGTTTTTGATGGTCTAACTTAATTACATTTTTAATTTACTGCTACAAAAGTTGGACGTGGTGCACATACCGAGTAACATTAAATTGAACCACTGGCAACTGGTATGTTTTTGTTTATTCCAGTCTGACAAAGTTTCCAGGCAATTTGTGGGATATATTTGCCAACTAGTAATGACTATAGCAGCCATGTCTCTATTTGCCAAATAAGTAAATGTAGATTGATTTACATCCATTAATGGGGCTACACAAACTCATATTCTCTCTAGTGGGATAATTAAATTCTGGGAACTTTGTTAAAATAAAATTGCTAAACATTGAAATCAAGAAAAAAAACCACAATCAGGTTTTGGACTGAGTTGGAGTATTGGTGTTCCACATTGATTGGGCCTTTATTTCTATCCAAAGTGTTTGGTCTCAGTGTTTTGTTCTTGATGGCCTATTATGAGAAAACTTTCAATTTCTAACGCTTTTCAGTTTTAAAACTGGGCTGCTCTCCCAACCTCAGAATTCTCTCTTGCAGTTGCATAATGCTAATGTATACTGTAATGTATGGAATTTCAATTGTCTCTGGACTAAAGATTGTATTATTTTATTATTAATGTATACCATTTGGGGATATTTAATTAAAGGAGTTCATAAATTCTATAAAACGAAGAGTGATTCCCAAAATTTTAGTTATTGTTGTCTGATCCTTATGGGCATCACCCTTTAAACCAATGTAGAACTGAGTGCTCAGAAAAATACAGAATCCATTTACAAAAATCACATTTACAAAATGGAAGACTTGGCAGTCTCATCTTTCCTTGGTTTGCTCTCCATTAATTCCCCCCACAATACTATTTGATATAAAAAGTCTCAAACTGACTTAACAATATAAAATCCAAATGGATAAAACCAATTAAAAATCAGAAAACTGTACAATACAAAATATCTAAAATACTAATCCAACAACACAATAAAAAGGACAAGTTCTACCTCACCCCACTGAAATAACTACCACAGTAGAAGCTAACCTAATCATCAATGACCTGAGTAGATAGCCTGCCACCTAAGAACTAGCAGTGATGGAACACCATAATACAATTTCGGGGGGGGGGGAGCACAACTGAAAATTATACTTTAAATTATATAAAAGTTTAAATATTTTAAAAATTCTCCCCACAGGAATTTTTTTTTTACCAGTGCAATAGGGTTTGCTTGTTTCCTACGTTACAGAGGAATCTTTTCTTATTTCTAGAGATTGTGTCCTCCCTCATAGAGAGCACGTGTTGTGGTGAGATCACCTAAACTGCCTCCCTGTTGTGGGGCAGGACCGTTTGGGTAGCCACAATTGGTCGCCCCTCGGTTGCTGGGGCAGAAATTAGGCCTGTTGGGTTGTCTATTGGCCACCGAGGGGCGATTTAAGCTTCCCGTCTCTGGGAGTTTTCTTTTTCTTGCAACGTGCATCACCTGCCCTCCCACCCTATATTTAGGGCTGTTCTTTGGTCTTGCTATGCCTGTCTAGGGGGTTGTCTGTTTTGGAGCAGGGGCCCAGTAGAAATTTTGCCATTTGGCTGATTGGCGGTCGCCATTTGGTTTTTGCCTACCGTGTAGCAAATCGCCACAACTTTGTAAGGTTGGCTGTTAGGAATTGGTTCAATGTTTTGCGGAGGGGAAGTGGTTGGCTGTGCCTGCCCCTCCATTGCTGCTGCTAGGGAATTCCGTTAAATGAATCCAGGGGCTCGCCTTGCTTTTGTCTGATCCGCTTTCAGGGGTTAGGGCCACACCAGAGTCCATGGGAACTTATGGGGTGAACTGGAGCCTGTATGTTTTACTGACCTCTAGTGGAGTCCAGTTGTCAATCCTGCCCTGCCACTGTGCAGGGTCAGGTAGTTGGGAACCATTGCCTAGGCAACCACTCACATGCTATATAATTCAATAAAGTTGTGGCCAAATTATTGCCAGAAACCTTAAACTAAAATTCTATGTCTATTGTGCATTTATTTTGGGGGTGGTTTGGGGGGTCTTCACACACAACTGTCATACGTCTAGCTGAATATTTTATCATAAGCCTCCCAGATCACTGTGATGAGGACAGGCCTTCCTGCTCAAGCCCTTGACTCACAGCCAAGCTCATCTGTTGCACCTGTCTCACCCTGAGCGATGAAGTGGGGGGATTGATGTTGGGGCGGGGAGAGGAAAGCCATGCCTTGCCTCACAGGCAATGGCCGTGCATCAAACGGCAGGAGCAGACCAATCCCCCAAGAAGTAGCACTTGGCTTCATGCCAGGAATCCTTGGTGAGGCAGGCATGTGTGTGTGAGTAGCTGGATTTTCCTAGTCCGCTTTTAAAAGTGCACTGTGTAGGTGTGGCTTAATGTAAGAAAAACTTCATGTTGCTGTGCAGTGTCATCTTGCAGCTGCTGATCCTGGAATCCTCAGCCCAGGAGCTTATCCCTGAACTGTGCTTAGAGGGCACCTTGAAGCTCTTCTAATCAAAGTTGTTTTAACCCTTGGCACGTTTCTGGTGCCTAAGTGTGTCTGGACTTATTCCTGCTCCTACCTTGTTGAGTTTGCACCATCTGTCCACTGGAATAGAACTTTGTTTCTTTATGTAAAAGAAAGTACACTTGCTATTGTTCTTGGGTAGGAAAAGGACAAGTGTCCTCTATTTGAGGAGCTGGTCTGTCCAGGTCTAGCTTCATGATAAAAGAATCCAGAAAGAAGATCAGGAGAGCTGAAATTGCACATCAGTAATTAGCACCTCAGAAGCAAATTGAGCAAGGCACACAGGTCACCTGATGTATTGTGTATTTGTATTTATGCCATTTATGTCTAAATTTGCATCTATACATATGCCAGTAGGCCTATGTAGTTGTTAAAAGTTTTATTGAGTAGCCTGCCATTTCACTGATAGTTCGGTACTGCTTTTAATTGTTTATTTTTATATATATATATTGCTATGTACCAGCAATTCTGTGTACCACCATGAAAGGGTGGTATGGAAATACATTTTATGAATAGATAAATAAAAATTAGCATGTGTGAAGTTTCAAAAAATACAAAATGGGCACCTATGGCAGAAATCTATTCATCCACCTGGGAAAACTTGTTATAACAAATATATATTTTTGGTGATGCATAGGAGGCCAAGTTACTGTGGAAGGATGAAATACACATTTTCTATAAATCTTCTCCCCTATACACACACACCCCACTCAGCATGGGAGTCTATTCTGAGTGGTGTACTTTCATATATTTTCAATGGGGCATTCCCTAACTTGGGGGAAAGGGTGGTGACTATATGAAAAATACCCCTTAAATCCCTGTTCAGGTGACTGTGTTATTCACATGTGTATCCCCACAGTATATAATATTTCACTGAAACGGTTTCCACACTCTGGTGTGGGTGTAGGTGGATGTGAAATGGCCCTCACTACCATTGCATCAGAATTATTTTTTATGAGTTGTAGCAAGAACTTCTGAGTACAGCCCCTCTCCCACAGATTAGAGCCTTGTGTTCTGGTTCTTCTGTGGTAAATTAACCCTTGATTTTAGAATTAGGAATTATCTGTGTATTAAAAAGTGCGTGGGAGAGAGTCAACTAGGAATAAATGAGTGTGACTCAACCTAAATTAAGGACTTAAAAAGTCCTGTTCATTAAAAGGACTGTAATCAATAGGATTTAAAATGCTGTATTATGGCCAGACTTTCCCCAACATTTTCTTAAATTAACACCCTAATCCTAACTTAATTTACTTAGAAATAAGTAGCATTGATTTAGATGGCATTTACTTCAAAGCAAACATGCTTAGGATGCCTGACCCTCAAGCATTTTAAATAAAACACTTTGTCGGGATTTCTGTTAGAGTTTCAAGGTCAAAAAAGTTAAACATAAAAAGTATTAGAGTTGGGTTTTGTGTGTTGTACTTGCATCTTAGAAATATGGAGCACTTTAACATAAGGAATGACAGAAAACCTTACTTCCAAGAAATTCTGGCTGCTCTTGGCTGTTCAACAGATTTAATGCCCAGTCGTGCTCTCTCTCTCTCTCTCTCTCTCTCTCTCTCTCTCTCCCTCTCCCTCTCCCTCTCCCTCCAATTTTGGGCAACATACAAGATAATTGAACCTCCACGGAAGCATTTTGGCAGAGTTCAGAGACAAGAGTAACAACACACTTTAGTCAGAAACGCAATAAAATACTGTGGGTTGAGAAGTATGTGACTCTGGCAATAAGATTTGAGATGAAATTCAGTGCACACGAATGGGAAATGTGATGCTTTGAGAAGAATAATATAAATGAAGACAAAAACTGGTCCTAAATTGAGTGAGTGATACATAAAGGTAAAATGTCCTGGTACCATTGCAGACACCACCCTATTGTATTTAGACTAATTAAAACCACAGTTAATTAATTATAGGAGTTTTATTTGATGATTAAATGCTTACATTTGATTTGCACAATTTTGCATGATGTTGGTCGAGTATGAGCCCAAGTTTCCAGGTTAACAGTTTAAATTAAATCAGTAGTGACTTTAGGTCCATTTTGTTTAGGGTGGCTACTTATCACAAAGAAACAAACAAAATACAGAGGAAATGCATCCAAAAAAGAGAACATAGGATGACCCAGAGTTGCATAAAATTTGTACACATTGATTTATATGTATATTTGGAAATTTAGAAATAATTGTAGAATACAATTTTATGAGTGACCTATGTATCTGCTCAGTTTGCTGTCCAGGTGTTAACTGTTGATACACTACTTATACCACCATCATCCCCTGCTCTCCCTTAGAGTTATTTATCTTTAAACCAGCCTTGGACGAGACAGCTCTTCAAATAGAAGGCTGTTCTCTGACAGCCTTTCAAACAGAGGACTGACGTCTGTAAAACAGAACACATGTCCACCCTAAGTTTGATGGCTTTGGTTTCCCTACCAATTCAGTCTCTCTGCCACCACAAACCCCAGTCATTTAAATGGCCATTGCCAGATTAGAATGTCATTGGAAACTTAACTACAAGTATCAAACACTATGGCTTGATTCAGCCTCTTATATTTTCTTTCTCTTCTTTTTTGGCACTAGCATGGGAGTTTGAAGAAACAAATAATGCCCATTTATATTTTTAAAGCTTTATTTTAAAGAAATATACATGTATTTTCCTTAAGAGATCTGGTTGTTGTAAAGAGATTTGGATGCAGTAAAGGCTATGTGAAATTTAGGCAGGTAGCAGAAGCAAAATATATCCGATTCTACAGCATCACACTCCCTTGCCTGGGAGTAAGCTCCATTGAACTGCATGGGACATTTGAGGGGGGAGTGCCAATACTGTGTACCTTTGAGTACCCACCCCAAAGCACTTATTGGGGTTATATTCTTGCTTTGTTTTTTAAAGAAAATGGTGAGTAAGTGATTTTTTTTAAAAAAAATAATCTGCTCCCATTACCTGGTTCCCATTTATAATAATGTTGTGAGGCTTTGGAATTAATGGGCCTAGGCACAGTCCTTAGTATAACAAAGGAAACAAATGGGTTGGCCCCTTTCTCACCTGGCTATGTAGTGATAAAACCAAAGCGTAAAGTGTGTGAGGGAGCTGGCTAGAAGCAGGCAGAGGCCAGATAGTGAAAGCCACGCTTGATTTCTGCTTGAATCCAAAGCTGTGACTATGGGAGAAGCAAGATTTTCTGGGATGTTAGTGCTGCTGTGAGCCCATCCATTGTAGGCTTGGGCTTTTTCTATATGTGTATACGTACAGAACTATACAGGCTGGCATTACAAGTGTGCTTGTTTTTTCCTCCCTCCTCTCTATCATTTATAAATCTTCCCTGGGAATAAGTCCACTAAACTCAGTTAGACTTACTTGTACTTCGGATACTCATATAGCGTGTAGTTTAAAACACGGAATCACAGTGTTTAAATTAGGTTTCTTCCAGCTCAAATTTTCAGGGATTATCTACGCCACTGCATTCTTGTCTTTATTCTATTTTCCTTTGGCTGACAGGTAAATAGCTGTTCCATTAAACTTATCCATTTCATGGCAAACTTGAGATCAGGCTTTTCTTGACAGCACTAAGATTTTTTTTCTTAAAGTATATTGACAAGTTACACCCCCACTGCTGTTCCTTGTTATTTTTTCGGATGATACCATACCTAGGTCTAGGGCGGTGGTGGGTGGGGGTGGGAATAGTTTATGCTTACTGCCCAGACTCTTCCATTTTTGTTCTACTTGATTATCGAAAACTACATGGATGAAAGAAAGAAGGAAGGGCTTGGTGTGGATAGGGAACAAGAACAATAAAATAGTATTTGTGGTCAATTTCCACAGGGGTAGCTGCAATAGCCAACCATACAGAAAATTTTCCTCATGTAGTGTCTATGTTTATTCAGTCCAGTAGGCATGCATTATAGTAGATCTTGTTATGTTTAACAGTATCAAAGATAAGTCGCTGTGTGTTCATGCATGTGCACAGACACACTACTTTTGATCACCATGCTGTTAAGGTGTGTTCTTGCATAGTTGCAGGGAGTGGCAGCTGGTAACATGTTGACTTGGTAGGGCTGCAGTTTTCAGACTTGCCGTTTTCATTGCATTAAGATTTGTAAAGTCCTTAAGTAGGAAACTGTGACATTCTCCTCTCTCCAAAAATTTCAATTATTTTCTGCACATGCTTCTATGTAAGAGGGCCCCAGTATGATTTTCAAACATGATTGACTCTATACATCCATGACTCTTATTTAGAATTAAGCCATATGACATGAAATAAGTTTTTGAATTCATGATTTCTTACAGCAACACATTCATTGGCACAAACGCACATAGTTTTTTAAAAATGTGAGGAAAACATCCTTCCTCTTGTATGCAATTTTTATCTGCTCACAATACAACAGATTTCTCAAACACAATATCTCCAACCAAACACTGCTATTCAAAAAAATAGTCAAATCCTATTCATTCACCAGCATTAAAGTCTTCTACATAAAAAGGTAGTCATAGCAACATTATTTTTTTATATATATAAGAAAGATAAGACATGGCAAGCAGGTGAAATCCCCTCCCCCCTGCAGAATATTCAAAAACCATTGGTAATGCCCAGGCTGACATAAGTTCTCTATTTTTGCCACCAATATTCTGTGTAAAGGCAATAAAAATGCTAGGCTTGGAATAAATTATGAAGAATAGATATGCTTGTATACAGAGCATAATTTGCACAATCTTTTTCTCCAATATTCATATTTTGGGAAGAGCTGTGGAAGAAAAAATAGCCTTTTATCATTTTTGACCCCATATTTTTAGATTTCCATTCATAGTTGTTGTTCTAGATACTTTCATAGAATACCTGGGCACAATTTTTATTATATTTCCAATGATGGATAAATACTTTCATACATTGGGTTCCTACTTGTTTCATAAACTTTTCCTATCAGAAATCTTAAGAATTTATTTGTAAATTTTATGGCACAAACTGGATTAATTCATCAGTTTCTAAACAAAATTTGCCACATACGGAGCATCTGCAGCTGGTTCTGGGAGGCCGTCATCTTCCTGCGTAGCCAGGGGATGTAATGGTCACCTGGTGCCACCCACCTCAGCCATGTTCCTCTTCATTTGGGGGGCAGGCCTTGCCCACAAGGCCAACTGGGACAGGGACATGGGGGCTTCTCCCTGCCTGCCCCTGGTGTATTTAAGAGGGCAGGTGCAGGCCACCCTCTTTGCTGATCATCACGACCTCAAGCTATTTGCTCCATAAATATGGTTTGTTTTAGTAACTTGGTGGTTGGGGATATGGGTTGTTGGGTGCATAGTCCTGTCGTGTAGCAGTAAGTTTAACTAGAAGTTTTTTTGGCACACTCCAGTGCAGTTTGTGACAGAAGATCCCTAAAGCCAATAGTGACAGGATTTTGACTTTTAATTTCTGTATCTTTCTTGATAGCTTTATTTTCAATTGCTCACAAAACAAACATTGTGAGCCATTGTGTACTGCAGATTGTTGTATTAAAAATGTTGTGTAAATTGTGTCTCTTGCATTTGTAGTTACAAAACAACATTTTTACAGTCTTGATGGCTTGTATTTCAGATCATACTGTATTTGTACAGACATGATCTAATGCCACAAGGCCATAGTTAAGCTTCTTGTGGCTTTTTTATTCTTATCTAGAGCAGCTTGAAGAGTGCTGCCTTAATAGATTAATTTTATTGGCTCAACTGTACATCTGAGGCTTTTTTCTATTCTTTTCCCCAAGGTACTGTTTTATCTGTTGGGGTAGTGATGGAGTTTAAATCAAAAATAAACAAGAAATGTGCCAAAGCTAAAGAAAATCAATAGGAGCTACAGGAGTTTGAAATCCTAACATGTTCTTCAAAGTTGTTTGAACAAACTTTCTAAGCTGTTGAAAACCATTTATGCACAGTGAAGTATCCAGATGAACTCAGGTTGCAAACAGTACCCAAGAGAGGAAGGTTCCATATAAACTTATACATGTAATCTTTGATAGTCAGCACTCCAAGGTGTCAACATTTCAGTTTTATTATGTTTTTTTATGTGCTGGAAGCCTCCCAGAGTAGCTGGGGAAACCCAGCCAGATGGGTGGGGTATAAATATTAGTATTATTATTATAGCTTCCAATTTTAGTGTATATCATTTGCAACATTTCCCAAAAGGTTCTGACCAGCAAGAGCGATATTATTATTAATTGAACTATATTAGTCTTCAGTTAATATGAAATTTAGATACATTTTCTGAAAGCTACTTTCACATGTCTTTTATTGGGTTTTCTATAGCCTGTCCTGTTTACCCCACCCACCTGAGAAGCACAGTAAATGATGTGCACAATAAATTTAAAAGGTTGTGCCAAATGTAAATTAGCATGCACTTGTCTGATCTGATTCCACTTTTCTCCTATCCTTTGTGGATCTAGTGTAGTCTTTTGATATTTCTCTCAGTGCCTACATAATTTTCTGGCCAGGGAGAAGCAAGGTGTGAAATGTTATGAGGATTTAATCAAACTGAAGGCTTTCTGACTATCCGAAACACTCATAGAATAATTCAAGTTGCTGTAAAATTTGGGGAGTTATTCTGTAAACACACACTGGGTGGCTTATGCAGGCCTGACATAATGATTGCTTTTGTCATCCTTGTGGTTGGGCCCTCCCATCAGCTTGGTAGCAGCAGGTGAGTAGCAAATAAATCTTGTGCAGGTGCAAGCTCTGCCAGTTTTATTTGGCCCACCATTTTAATATGTTGGGGCCACAGATGCATTTTAGAGGAACTAAAATAGTGGACACCATCTATGGCCACCCAGGCTGAGTACTGGACCTGTATATTGTGATAGGGAAAATCTACTCTAAGCACCTTTTACTTAAATTACTTACCTGGATGAAAAATCTAAACTGACCAGGGAAAGAACAAAGGCTTTTTCAACCATTGTTGAAAAATATAGACTTCAAAACCAATCCAAGATTTACGCAGCTTTCATAGATTTTTGTGGCACCTTTGGTCGATCATGTGATATTGTGGAAGAAGCTTGTAGAGTTATGAATCGATCAATGCTTGGTGATCTTAATACATAATTTATATATTTCTTTAACATCTGTGAAATCAAACTCAATGCCAAAGGTCACCTCTCTTCCGACATCCCTAATATGAAAGATGTAAAACAAGGGTGTATTCTTGCCCCTTTTCAATATATTTTTATCAGATGTTCCAGTGCACGTTCAAACAATAGAATCACATACCTAAAAAATCAATCAAAACCCGGTCCCAATTTTAATGTATGTGGATGATGCAGCCTTATTATCACTGACGTGGATAGGTCTGAAATGTCTTTTACTCTCCCTGGTTTTCTATTGTGAAACCAATAAACTTTCAATAAATTATGAGAAGATTCTGGTCTTCTCTAATTCTCAGAAATTAGAGAAATGGAAAATAAGAGGACAAGAAATCCAGCAAGTAATTCTAGAGCAATTCATGTTGGTCAAACCACCACACAAGTGCTATAAAAAGGGCTAAGTGAACCTCCTCAGCAGTAGCTCACTTTTATTTTCAGAAAGGTAACGAATTTATACCAGCTGCTATTCAGATTTTTGGATACAAGCATATAATAGTGATTTAGGTAAGATACACTCTAGTTTCTTTAGACGTATCCTGGGGCTCCCAAGTTCAATCAAGTATGAGACGATGTGTGCAGAACTAGGTATACACACGGTGGAATATTGGGTGTGGGCTAGCTCTATACAATCCTGGTTGCATTGCCATTTTTGTTCGTGTCTGCTTTCTGACTTAAGGACTCTTATTGTTAAGTTGTGGGTGAACATATCAGACGACACAGCAATTCTTCAAACAGCTCTTGTTTATTCACAGGCCAGAACAGAACTGAACTGAAAGGTTCAGCCAGCCTGCTTATATAGAGCTCCACTAGAATGCAACAGTAACCATTTTCTGTAACTATCCAATCACTGAACGTCACTTTCGATCCCTTATTTGCATATGTGGACCTGAACTATCTACAGTATCCCCCTGCTGGCCCAGGGTGAGAACTTCAGTACATAACACCTATAAATCCAGATGGTTCCAACTCTTACATAGCAAAATTAGATCTATTGGTATTGACTTTGAATTATTGTGTAATTCAAGTCAGCAATATATTTATCAAAATATTCAAACTAGTTTAAGGGACATTGAAAAACAAAACATCAAGTCAGCTGTAAACAAAATCTGTGCCTCTAAGTTCTATGGTTTAAATACAACAGATAACAGGGTAACTTACCGTATTTTTCGCCCTATAAGACGCACTTTTTCCCCTCCAAAAATGAAGGGGAAATGTGTGTGCGTCCTATGGGGCGAATGCAGGCTTTCGCGGAAGCCTGGAGAGTGAGAGGCGTCGGTGCGCACCGACACCTCTTGCTCTCCAGGCTCCAGGAAGCTATCCGCAAGCCTTGCGCACCTGGGGGGAGTTCCCCTGGGCGCGCAAGGCTTGCGGACGGCAGCCTGCAGCGCGGAACACGGGGCGCCCTTCGGAGGACGCCCCGTGCTTCGCGCAAGTGTCAGCAAGCCTTGCGCACCGGGGGAGAACTCCCCCCCCCCGCGCGCAAGGCTTGCGGCGGCAGCCTGCAGCGCGGGACACGGGGCGCCCTTCGGAGGACTCCCCGTGCTTCGCGCAAGTGCCAGCAAGCCTCGCGCACCGGGGGAGAACTCCCCCCCGGCGCGCAAGGCTTGCGGGCGGCAGCCTGCAGCGCGGAACACGGGGCGCCCTTCGGAGGACGCCCCCTGCTTCGCGCAAGTGTCCGCAAGCCTTCCACACCGGGGGAGAACTCCCCCCCCCGCGCGCAAGGCTTGCGGGCGGCAGCCTGCAGCGCGGAACACGGGGCGCCCTTCGGAGGACTCCCCGTGCTTCGCGCAAGTGCCAGCAAGCCTCGCGCACTGGGGGAGAACCCCCCCCGGCGCGCAAGGCTTGCGGACGGCAGCCTGCAGCGCGGAACACGGGGCGCCCTTCGGAGGACGCCCCGTGCTTCGCGCAAGTGTCAGCAAGCCTTGCGCACCGGGGGAGAACTCCCCCCGGCGCGCAAGGCTTGCGGGCGGCAGCTGCCGCCCGGCGCATGGGGCGCCCTGCAGCAGAGCGCCCTGGCGCCAGGCAGACATCGGCCAGCCCCACAAGGTCGGGGGACAGCGGGGAGGCGCAGCGCCGCCATCCCACTGTTCCCCGACCTGGTTTTGGGGGGGAAATAAAGGGAAAATTTTTTTTCCTTTATTTCCCCCCCAAAAAAGTAGGTGCGTCCTATGGGACGGAGCGTCCTATGGGACGAAAAATACGGTATATTTCAGAATTAATAATTCCAGTCCAATGCAGGGCCTTTATGTTAGCCTGACTGAACGTTGTCCCCTCAGCTTTTGTCAAGGGCAGATATTTAAACATCCGCAGAAACAATAGACATTGTGGATGTTCTTTGAATATGCCCGACACTGTAGAACATATTCTTTCCTACTGTCCATTGTACAACCAGCTACGTAAACACATGCTATCTCCTTTTCTGGGTAATCTAACATCATGGCACAATGAAAATATCAGATTCTAATCTATCTGACATTAACCCGGAAGTAACTGCAAGGGTGGCTGAGTTTTTGTTTGTAGTATCTCTTAGAGTGATGAATTGCACTATTTAGCAGGAAGAAACTCCAATGAAAATCCTTGTTATTGCATATTTTACATGGCTGTTATTGTGCATATTTTAAAATTTTATATATGGATGTTTTATGACGGCCTATATTTGTAATGCCTTATAAAGGTTAGGCGAAGGAAGGAAGGTTTGTCCATTTTGAGTTGGCAGCCGGTTAGGTGGTGGGCCCATTTGAGGCCATGTTGGTCCCTGATTCTGGGCATGGTAATATGTTTCCAATTTTTTGTTTGGGTGAGAAACTTGGAGTTCCTGTACACAATATGCTCTTATTAAAATATATTCTGGGAAGGAAAAGTAGAAATATGATACAAATATCATAGTAAAAACTTACATAAAGACTCTCCTCCCTGGAAGAGAGGGGAGTGGTTGTGGGCGGGAGCCTGAGCCCCGCCCCCTAGCAGGGGGCGATAGCCCCCTGCCTTCCCACTTACCTGGCTGGCGCCCACGCCCATCAGCAGGCACCCAATCAGGTGCCGCTGAGTTCGGCTCGGGTGGCGGTTAGGCATTGGAATAATGTGTTGTGGTGTGTCGAAGCACTAGGTGTGGCCATCGCCTATGCCTTCAGTTTTTGGGTATTCCGTTAAAGGAATCTGGCGGTCGTGTATTCTGTCCGATGCCTGCTTGGCGGGAGGCCATGGCACGACCCTCGGTGACATCAGGGGAGAGTCTATAGTTGGATTGGCATCAACAGGCTCCACCTACTGGTGATTCAACCCCGTTGTTGTGGACATCCAATGCCTAAGCCAATACCTTTTCACTGCTGTAACCAATAAAAGTTGTGGCCTTTCCTTGCCCATAAACCTTATATCACGTGTCCGTGTGTATTCTTTCCACATCGCGGGGCTCAGGTCCTCGAACCCACAACCACTAACTGAAATTACTAGAGTAAATATCCCTAAGAGAAAACGTTTGCAGTAGCAGTTTCAGTAATGGACAAAATGTTTTTTTATTAACCTCAGTGTTAATTCTTCCACCCTCCATGTATCAAGCCTGTCAATTTGTCCAGTTTAGCTATGCAGTTAATATTTCAGTGAGATATTTTCAAACATTGCCTGCCATTAGAAACCTGGACAAACCTCAGTTGTATAAAAACCCTCCAAAATAGTAGTTTTATTTGCTCATTATACCGTCTCGTTTAGGCAAATGAATGTAGCAGCTTTCAGGAAATGTTCAGTACAGGTTGCTACCATATTTTGTTGAATGGTATACATGTTCCTAGAGTACTGTTCAATATTATGAAAATGATTCTTTAAAAACAGTTCTTTAAGACCGTATTGTGCACCTAGTGGAAAGTGGCTATAATATTTTACAATTTACCACATGGCCCAATGAGCCCTCAGGGCGGCTTACAAAATCATAATCTGTAACAAAAGCAATTAAAAACAGTAACATTTAGAGTAAAATAACTCCACAATTACATCAATAATTAAAATCCACTTAAAACTACAAACAGTAACACAGCTGAATAAAATAAGTACTGTATCAGAAACAGCAACCCTCTAAGTGCTTGAAGGAATGCTTTTTTTAATGGATTTTGTTATGTACTTAAGTTCTCACCCTGGGCCAGCAGGGGGATACTGTAGATAGTTATGCAAATGAAGGATCGAAAAGTGACGTTCAGTGATTGGATAGTTTTGTATGCAAATGAAGGATCGAAAAGTGACGTTCAGTGATTGGATAGTTTTAGAAAGTTGCAACAGATACAATTGTTCTGTAGCTCTATATAAGCAGGCTGACTGAGCTCCTCAGCTTAGTTCTGTTCCAGTTTACAAAATAAAGAGCTGCTTTGGAGAAATCGCTGTGTCGTCTGCTATGTCAACCCACAACTTAACAGATTTCACCAGTTTTTGTAACATCTGACCATACAAGCTTCCCTAAGGAACAAACCCTTGACAGAACACAATCCCTGAGAAAGCTCTATTCCTTAACCCTGCTAGTTAGATCTCAGGAAATTTGGACCTTGGTCTCTTCTGAAGACTCAGTGTAGTGGAAGTAATTTCCTCAGGTAACCTGACACCACTCAAGACAGGACACACATTTCACCAGCTATAACTTCTTTATTGATTTTAAGGCTTCTGTATGATAAGCTTTTGTTACTAAGTACTGTGTATCAAAAACAACCCCCACCACAAAACAACACTCCAACCCAAGAGTCTGTTCAACAGCCTGGCTTCTGTAGCTGGAATCAGAGCCCTGCCTTCCCAGACAAGGTGGGGAAAGGCCTGCAAGGGATGGAGCAGGGCTTCCAAGAGTCACAACAAAGACTTTCTCCCCCTCCCCCAGTGTTTTGCTATGTTCTCTTTATTGCACATAGTTCTCTTTATTGCACATAGGGGCGGGGGGCTTTTTTTTGGTAAAAGGAGCGGGGGCTTTAATGCATAGCAAGCTTATTTCCCTTACAGCTAGGATTGTCAAGTGCTGGACTTTAATATTGTGACCCAAGGCAGTATGCACATCTATTATTGCAAATCTATTATTGCACATATTGCACACTTGATACACTCCCCCCCCCACATCACAGTGCAATCCTATGCACACCTTATTGGAGGCCTGTCCCACTAAATTACATAGGACTTAGGCCCCTTTAGTCCAGCATTCTGTTCTGGCAGGTAACAGGTAGATTAAACACTCCTCCTCACCCTTGGCAGGGTTGGCTGGCCCACAGTTGATTATGAGCTGTCTGTATTCCACGTAAAGTTTGCCCACTGCTGGTTCATTGTGTTAAAATAAATAAATGTGGCCCATTCCTTCCGCGTTGTATCTTACCTCCTTTTTTTTTTAGAGTGTGGTTAACTTTGCTACCATGTTTTCATTTGTTAATTTTTTTTGTATGTTAATTTTTCTTTCCTATTAAAATTGAATTTATTTATTTTTTATAAATGCCGTTTAAACGAACATAAAATAATTCTCTTTCTAAAGTAGTGTATTTTAAGAGGCTCTGCAGTATTATTTTCCCCTCCTGCAATTGCTCAAAATAACCAGATATATAGCTTCTCATGTGGAGTGATCACATGTGGTCTGAAAAATGTGGTATGATGGATTGCTCTCCCTGTATGGTGCCCTTGATACTAGCTGCTACAATGAAGATGATCTATGATGTGTTTCTTTGTCTTATTCTGTCTTTTGGGTTTGAATAGGAGGAAAACTCTAGATTAACAAAATAAAATGAAACATGAAAAGAGACATTATACTGTGAAGAAGAAAAGATCGTTAGCCGATCATTTTGGAACTTTTATCCATTTCTTAGTGAAATATAAATGATACCACATGGAACAGAGGAAGGAGGAGGCATGCAGCTATAATACTAAAGCACTTCAACAAATTCTTGCAAGCTTCACATCATTTAGGGCAGTGCCAACATTCATGAGCCAACATTACTGCAAAATATACTTTTATATTGATATATTATAAGTGGCCCATGTCTAGTGCTGTGGTACTTCATTTTCCTAGAAAATATCAATTATCTTATAATGTATTTTTATACAAAAAATGGCTGCAGTAAAAAAAATAGAATTCCATAAATATGAAATAACATAAAAATTTATATAAAATATTAAGGAGAGAAATCAATATAAATTTAGTGGATTTATCTAAAGTACCCCATCCTTCTGCTACATACATATTACACAAGGCAACTAACAATAATTGAAAACATAGGAAGATGTCTTAAACTAACTCAGACCCTTGGTCCAAACAAGCATTCCTAGTCCTACCTCAAGGTACTGTGGATTAAATCTGGGACCTGCATGCAAAGTAGATATACTGTAATCAATCAATCAATCAATCAATCAATTTATTGTGTATAGCCAAAGGCCTTTACAATGTACAACAGGGGGCAAGAGCAAAGTTTCCCTCTGAAATCACACAACATAACCTATAAAAAAATTACAGCATAACAAAATTACAGCATATAGTTTTAAAATTATAGTATTAACATATCCAGAAGGGAGCTTCTGCAAGAGCAGATTTGGTTATCAGGTGTGTAGTTTGTGGATCTTTATCAGCTAAGAGTTCGGCCATCACTTCCTTGGGGGATTGGCTTGAGGAACAGTTAAGAATAGGTGATAAAAATGATTCTCTTTGTTGTCCAAATAAAGTAGATACAACAACAAAGACATTACAAAGGCAAGCATAATGTGCACAATAAATATTCCTAAAGAAGTAAAAGGAAAAACAACCGCTCCTCAACCTGGTTAAAAGCCTTCTGAAATCCAGAAAATCTCTCCCAATGAGATAAGAATTAACAAAAGGAAAGCAGTAAAACTTTTGTTTTGTTTTGTTAACAGTGTAAAAAGGCCCTGATTTCCATTCCAACCTATGCTCATCACATGCAGCACAGTTTTTCTTCCACTTCAGCTTGGCTTCTGACAAAAACTAAGTTAGTATGCTGTGGTGAAATTTTACATAATTAACAATATTATGTTTGTGTGATTCCACACCATTCATTTCAATGCAGAGGAAGTTCAGTGCAAATGTGGGTGGGGAGATAGGAACATCATCAATTACATATCATTTATGGACTAAAAACAACAGTGAATACCAATAATATTTGCTAGATTGATTCCTGTACCAGACATGGGATGAATAAGTGCATATCAACAATTTCTGCTCCTTATTTCTATTTCCATCTGACATACATATATTCATATTGGCAAACTTCCTATAATCCATTCCATGCTGGAATTTTCATCTGCCACATATAAATTTTCTGCAGCATGGTAGCTTTTACTTGGTTTCTCCTCTAAAAATTAGTTACTCTGCCATAACCAGTCTCAATCAGTCTCCTTAACTTCAACAATGTATATTCAACAAGCCTTAAAGAGACAGTGTGGAAACACCATGCAAAGCCGAAAATGGCATTTGACAGTGTGTGCACTGAATTTCACCTTGCCTTGCCAATTTTATAGAGCACAGAATTCGGTTTTAAATCTCATAGATTTAAACTACTTGGAAACAAGCTCTGTTAAAAACAACGGCGCTTTGGTGAAACTATGTGCCAATTACAAAAAAAAGAGGTGAGGTGCACTTTGCTGTAACAGAGGCAAAGAAATGTCACTGTTCAGCAAGATCTCTTTTCAGACAATTATATGAATACATGGAGAGGGAGAGTAGGATCACATATGCACAGCCTCTACCTATTATTTATAAGGCCTGGAAGAGCCTCTTGTGGACAGCTGCCCATGTCACCGGTTCTTTGCATATGATGAGGAATCCTGGTTTTTCAGGATTCCTGAATGTGTGGAAAGAATCGTCCGTGCAGGTGTATGTTTGAAGGTTCTTTGAGACTTGTTTGAAAACTTGACAATGAGGTCAATCCTGTTCCCTTCCCATAAATTAATACAATATCTGCACAGTGCTAAAAGGTGAGTGCATGCTTTTATTATATCAGCTGGTAAATTTCTATACACTGAAAAGCATTCCCCCTTTAAAATCAGCCCAACAGCTCTACTGAAAAGAATATTTTGAAGTGAAAAAGATTGGGTTCTGCTTTTCCCTAATAGTATGCTGCTGACATTCTGGCTGTGAGAGGCACCATGGAGGAAGAAATTTTCTAAACAGGAGGTGCTTTGTAATTTTAGAAGTGATCTCTGTCCTGGTAGGAAAGTAAAGTACATACTAGCAATATATCTAGGCACTGAATTTTCTGTTCCTTTTAGTTGATCACTCAGATTAATCCCTAGTTTTCCTGCTAACTTGTCCCTGTTGGCTCCTTTTACACAAGCCAGCAGAAACTACACTTATGTGCAGTGATTTATTTTGCATCCAGGAACCACATGGGTTGTTCCTTCCAGAAAAGAGACAAGAAGGATGGCCCAAGAGTTTATGCAGATTTCTTCCATACTAATATAGTGGTACCTCGGGTTACAAACAGATTCTGCTAACCCGGAAGTAGTACCTTGGGTTAAGAACTTTACCTCAGGATGAGAACAGAAATCTCGCCGCGGCAGCACAGCAGCAGCAGGAGGCCCTATTAGCTAAAGTGGTACCTCAGGTTAAGAACAGACCTCAGGAATTAAGTTCATAACCAGAGGTACCACTGTAATTCCAACTGTTATGTCTCAAGCACTGGAGTTTAGTTGGAATCTTGGCCTTGGCCTGAGGAGACTTTGATCCAAATCCTTCCTCAAAGCTATATATGAATTCTTCTGAGTAGCTGTTTCTAAGTTGAATCCCCCTCACAGGGTTGTTTTGAACATATAAGGGTCTAAACCCCATGCATCTTTGGAGGAAGGAGGAAATTAGCGCTTTTTTCCCTTAAAAAAAATGTTTAGAGGTACAGTGGTACCTTGGGTTACATACACTTCAGGTTACATATGCTTCAGGTTACAGAATCCACTAACCCAGAAATAGTACCTGGGGTTAAGAACTTTGCTTCAGGATGAGAACAGAAATTGTGCTCTGGTGGCGCGGCAGCAGCAGGAGGCCCCATTAGCTAAAGTGGTGCTTCAGGTGAAGAACAGTTTCAGGGTAAGAACAGACGACCAGAACAAATTAAGTTCTTAACCCAAGGTACCACTGCACTCTCATTTTCCTACTTATACTGAAATACTGCCCCTCAATGAGGCCAAACTTAGATTAACAAATTGTACTTTAGAGGTATGCGTACCCCTGCATACACCCCCCCCCCAAAAGCACTGGAGGAAATACAAATGTTACAGTGATTCTGACAATAACAACTACGGTACATGCAGGTTGCCCACATTTTGATGCCTGCGTTATATTCCTCTTCCTATTAAGTATAAAACTTGCAGCTTATTTAGAAAAGGGGAATTCTAGATGTTGCTTTAAATGGCACTTGCACATTATCAAAATGTCATACCTTTTAAAAGGCATTTGTTTTGCACACTTCAAATGGAAAAATGCTGCATCCAAGTCTTGCTGGATATTACTTTACTGTTTACGAGATTGCATTTAGCATAAAATTTAGCATAGAACCATTGAAAATAAGAAGTGAAGCATAAATAAAGTAGTAATCGTGTTTCTTTATTAACTTGTATACTATTTTGTAATTTATGCCGAACTTAAAAGCAATAAAATACTTCAATATCTAGGGTTATTAGCACTGGCTGTTGAGATCATTCACCCACAGAGGTTACAGCTGAATCATTTTCCTTCCATCATCATTTCTCAAACAAGGCTATGTCTCATCATTACAAGGAGACTGCAAAAAAACTCAGATGAAGGTGAAGCTAGAATGGCAACTTTTAAAAGCAGGATTTGTCAAGCTTTGGGCCCTTCCCCAGAAGATAACAACTTCTGTGTAATGAAATGAAAGAGTGGTATTGAGACACCATTGGGCTTGCTAGAAGGAAATACAGAGGAACAATTCTCTTTATACAAAGGCATAAAATGTACAATATCTCAATGACTAGATCACCAAAATACAAATGCTCTTTATAAAGTGAAGGAAATTAGGAGTTACTTATTTGCAAAAGGGAAAGATTAATCATGATTTTATTTTATCTTTTAAGTTAAAAAATAACCCTTGGAATTATGCTAGAAGTTTTATTATAAAGCCTAACTGCCATTTAATATGGCCAAGAAAAAATGAATACATGCTATATTAGGAGGCCCTGAAGATTTCTTCCATCCCATAGGCCAGAGACTCATTCCCCATGCCTAAGATAAGAATGCATATTTCTTTATGCTTTTTTTAAAAAAAATGGAGCTGTGCAATATAAATGATGAAATATAGAGATATTATATACATAAAAGCTGAAGGAATCTTAATTTTAAAAACCAATGCTGAGTCACCCTTATGAAGAGTTTTAAGGTGAGGCACTTAAATTGCTAAAAGAAATATAGTTATTGGTTAGATGCAGCATTCATTTCTTATGTCTTCATTGGAGTAAATTGCATCACTTGTTCAGTGCTTGCAACTGCACAAGGGCTCCTTGCCTACTAGATTTGGCTGCACAGAGCAGCTACTTATGTAAATTACTGGTTAACATCCCCTCAGCTATAGCTGTTGCATCGTAGTAGGCAGCTGGCTCCATGCTCTAAAGCACTGCATTCTAGGAAGAGAGTGAGGAAGTGGAGACCATCACAGGGAAGCTACAAGGCAGCGAGCCAAGTATTCTCTGTCAATTTCAATTTGATCAGGAAATGATAAGGCATATTTGGATGCTTTCCTAGCAGCTACTTAACTCCTCCTCCTCCTCTTCAGTGTTCCCACAAACTCATCCTAGCTAACATGGAGCCAGCCATCCTGTAAATTAAAGAGGACTGTGGCAGCCGTAGCTTGCAGGTTTAAAATGTTTCTAAAAATGTGGATGCTAAAAGGCAGCTGTACACATTATGTATGGACATTTTAAGTGGACCTCCTTGGCTGAGGTTTGTACCTTCTGTAACTAAAAGTAAAGTAATGGAGGAAAAATTTTATTGAAATTATTGATGTCCTCAGTGCAATAATTATAGCAAACTGTGAAGTGGGAAGCAATGAAAACTGAGAGCCAGTAAAAAAAGAAACTGAATAAGTCAGGGAATGCTGCCAATAATTTGACGAATGAAGATTCATGAGGGCAGGAGGCCAGATACTTAAAAGCACTCTTTTTTTCTTTTTCTTTTTTTTTGAATTGGCAGCACCGAAATCTCAGCCAAAATCTGTGACCTTCCATGCATCCTATGTTCTGGCAAGGTCTGGAACACTGTGGAGTCTAATTATTAGGTTATTAGATTCTTCTAAATGATCGTCTTGATTAGATCCTCAGCTGCAGTAATCCACATTTCACTAGCTCATAATCTGTGTTGTAATTCATATTGTAAAAGCTATGGTGGCCTCTGCTACTTTCCGGAAAGGAAAAAAAGGCGGAAACAGAAATTGCAAGTACAAGTAAATCTGATTTAAAGATGATTGTAGTAACTGGAATTTTGGAACTTTGGGGTTCGATTCATAAAAAATATATTCTTCTATGAAGTTTATCATAATTTTCTCTCTGGAGTTGTACTCTTGTTCTTTTTTTTATTATTAGATGTGCTTCCCTTCCAATGAAAATTGCCTTTGGGTTACATGCAGAATTCCAAATCATATTCCACTGGCAGCGTTCGGTCACTGAAAATGTGAAAAAATAATGAACTGGGTTTTTTTATGCAAGCCAGTGACGCACTGACCACATATGAGTTTAGGAAGTTTAGACCTCCTAAACTTGCTTGTGCTGATGGAACAATCTCCTTAGTGCTACATTGAAATCCACCCATAATTTCAATTTTGCCCTTCCTTCCAAAGGAACCCAGGGCAGCCAACAACAAATCAGTAAATACAAATAACATAAAAACAAAAGCATATTTAAAATATTTAAAAATTAAAACATCTAAAAACATTTAGAAACAATGATTGTTTTGAACTTCTTTTTATTCAGCGTAGACTCATTGAAATTTATGGTTATGATGAACTTGTGTCCATTAATTTCAGTGGGTCTACTCTTCATAAAAGGTAGTTGAATACAACCCATTATGAACATTTTAAAACAGTAGCATGCCCTCACAGTTGATCATATTGAAGTTGTCAGGAGCAGTAAAGTTCAGCTATCAAATGCCTGGGTGAACATGATTATTTAAAAATCCCTCTTGAATATTAACTATGAGGGAGACAGACATACCTCAGACATTACTTGAATGAGGAGCTGCCACCAAGAAGCCCCAGTCATGCCTACTGGATAGCACCCAGTGGCCATCCCATTATATCTGAATCAGGTGAGGTTGTAGATGTGCTAGAACACTGCCTGGAGGTAATGAGAAGCTAGATGAGGACAGATAAACTACAGCTGAATTCCAATGAGATTGTAGTACTGTTGATAGTCCTCCTAGAACTCTGCCACTTCAAAACTCCATTGGCAAATTACATAAGTTAATGCCGTATTAAATCTAGGAATGAATGGATCAGTTCTAGTCAGTATCACTTTAAACATTGATATTTTCTTGGTCTGTTATGCCCTGTTTCCCTGTGATTTTTTTCTTTTGTTTTTAACTTCAGCAAAATTGGGAGGACAGAAACAATCACAGTTCTGCATAGTGGTCTGAAAGCAGGACTGCCTTTAGAAATCTTTGAAAATATTTTCCATGCGGGTAGCTGCTACTGCAAGCATGTTAGAAACTGGCGTGCCCTTGTTCGAAAAGTGACAGCAGGTATCTCTGGAAAGGATGGTATATGATGACATGCCATCCTTCAAGAGATCATGCGTATGGAAAATAGACGACTGCTCCCCGTATTCCAAATTCGTGAATTAAAAAAGATTTTTTTAAAAAAACACCTCTGAAGTAGAGCTGAGAATTTCCTATTCTTTCAGTAGTAAATATTCAATAATACTCAATTAAACATTCACTTTTGGCTTTTTTTTGTATCTCTTAAGTTGTAGATGGTTTTGATAAAATTTTGTATGGAGCTGGACCTCTATTCTGTTCTGAAATTCTTTTCTGTTGGATTTGATTTCTGTTTCTGTACATTGCTTTGAGATTCCTCTGATTATAAAGTGATAAAGAACTTTTATTACAAAATAAAACAAATGTATCCCTATCTCTAATGCATTATCCTACTTACTGATAAGAATGCATCTTTTCTAACACCTCTGCTCTTGGGGTTTATTTTGTTTTTCTTATTTGTTCTTACTTCTCTAGATCTTGCTTTAACCAAGAATGGAAAATCGAGTGTGACAGAAAGTCACAAACTCCTGCTGAAAGTGAATGTTTGGCATTTGGGGAAAGGGAAAGTTTAATTGTTTCTCTTCCTCTCCTAGCGGCTCACACCTTTCAAATGTCACTCCTCACTTCCAATTCACTGGGTTGTATGTTTAGTTTTTATTTTACTCTTCTTGCCACTACCACCTTTCTCTTTTATTCATTTGCTAGAAATGGCACTGTTTAGTTTAAACTACAACATGTATTTGATTTCAAGCCTTGTGATAAACAGCTAGCATATAGGATGAACAAATTGGAATATTGCTATTTCAAGCATTTTTTTTCAGAGTCACAAAACAATTTGACAATTTAATCTTCGAGTTTATTATTTTTGTAATTTGTCTCTTTGGAGCAGCAGCAGCCAATGTGCTGGACTCCAGATGTTTTGGACTACAACTCCCATAATCCCTGACCATTGGCCATGCTGGTTAGGACTGGTTGAAGCTGTAGTCTACAACATCTGGAGAGCACCTTTTTGACTACCACTACACCTGCTTTTTTCCAGGGGGTACTCAAGGGCATACAGTACTGTCACCTCTTTTTTGTTGTTGATAAAATGTGGCACTTACTGTAACAACTTCATGGTGAGTACCAGCACCTGTTTTTCTAGAAAAAAGCACTGGAGATAACCACTCATTTACAGCAAGGCAATACAGTGGGGCAGTATTTCAGTATAAGTAGGAAAATGAGAGTACAGTGGTACCTCAGGTTAAGAACTTAATTCATTCTGGCGGTCCATACTTAACCTGAAACTGTTCTTAACCTGAGGTACCACTTTAGCTAATGGGGCCTCCCGCTGCCGCCGCGCCGCCGCCACACGATTTCTGTTCTCATCCTGAAGCAAAGTTCTTAACCTGAAGCACTATTTCTGGGTTAGCGGAATCTGTAACCTGAAGCGTCTGTAACCCAAGGTAACACTGTACAAATATGTCTACCAACTAAAGCTTTTGAACTGCAAGGAAAAGAAATGACATTTGCCCCAACACCAATATCAAGACATGAGTCAATGTAGGGTAAATATGAACCTGATGTTATTAATACAGCCTATCTGCAAGGTAGGGACGCGGGTGGCGCTGTGGGTTAAAGCCTCAGTGCCTAGGGCTTGCCGATCGAAAGGTCGGTGGTTCGAATCCCCGCGGCGGGGTGCGCTCCCGCTGTTCGGTCCCAGCGCCTGCCAACCTAGCAGTTCGAAAGCACCCCTGGGTGCAAGTAGATAAATAGGGACCGCTTACTAGCGGGAAGGTAAACGGCGTTTCCGTGTGCGGCTCTGGCTCGCCAGAGCAGCGATGTCACGCTGGCCACGTGACCCGGAAGTGTCTTCGGACAGCGCTGGCCCTTGGCCTCTTTAAGTGAGATGGGCGCACAACCCTAGAGTCTGTCAAGACTGGCCCGTACGGGCAGGGGTACCTTTACCTTTACCTATCTGCAAGGTGGACTATGGCCCACCAGTAGACCATTGCAAATCTTTAAGGCTCTTGTAAACAGAAGCCACACCCTTGAAAATGACCTGGGCTTTGCAAACATAAGGGTTTGTACAACTTTTTATCCATTTAGGTGTTTTCTTCAATGTAGTCAGAATTATTTTTGCCAAGCGCAAATATAGGATCACTATGTCATACTATTATTTATACATTTGGAAATTGGAAAACTTAACTATACAGTGTACTACAAAACTGGGAATGTATGCTATATATGTTCTAAAGATGTGTCAAGAAACTGTTCCTAGAAGGGTTCATACCCACACTTTATGTGCTCAAACACAATTTTGCCATTTGTACTCTTTGACTATTCTTGATTATAGCCCTGCATCATGAAAGAAGGTAGATATCACTTTCTAGAATTTAATGTACATTCATTCCTTTTATCTTTTTGCTTTATAGAAATGAAGACAGGAATCAAATTGGTACATTACAGTGGCAGCATTGCTCTTATTCTCACAGCTATGCTCGTTTTTCTTGTACCCATGGATAAAGTTCTATCTATATATCTACTATGTGTGTCATGAAAAAAGAGAATCCATTCCAATCCCTTCTGAGAAAAATTACTGTGCTATATATAATGAACAACATTATGCAAATGCCTCTCTCTATAAACCAGGCACTAAACTAGCTTTACTAAATACTGTAGTTTGTTATAAGGTTCCAGATTATATACCCCCAAAATACCAGAGATCAGCCAGACATTGTAATTTTGTCTGTATTTTGTACTGTTGTCTGTGGTAACTACTGAGTATGCTTAGGGGGGTTGAGACATGTTTAATTTCCAAGCCATCTGTTTTTCTTCTTTTGGTAAGCTGTTGTATCCTATACAACTACATTATAGCTGTAATGCAGTAATTAATAGATTCCACCCGTGGGAATGAAAACATTTTTTTGCCAATTTCTCTTCCCCACTCAACCCCTGTAGCTGCCCACATACAATTTGCCCTGGAAGTTCCTGCAATCCTCCAGAATATGCTTTGAGGCAAATTGGAGAGCTGTAGGGAAGACTATGGATTTTCAACAAAATTCTTCTCTCCCTGTTTTGCTTTTGGGTGCTTTTTGTAAGTAGAGCGAGCTCAGTTGGATTCCACCCATTGTGTTTAAGAAATTTACTGAGCAGTTTAGAATGAGACAAGTGTATTAACTTTGTTCAGATGGCCTTGTGTAATGAGGAGACTCACCAGCCATGTCATTCGTGGCATATTAAGAAGACTGGAATGGAGTCTTTAAAGACAAACCTTGTCAAGGGCATGTTATATGGTACAGTTCAAAAATTATTCATATTGAAACTAACACAGTTAAATTCAGTGCAAGGCTAGAAAAGGCCATGTTGAAACACTTCAGATTTGATATGGAAATCCCTTCAGCATTAGTTTCATGTTGTAACTCCATAGTTTCAGTGAGGCTACAGTCAAAACTCTGTTTTCAATCATTTATCAACTCCCCCCCACAAACTATAAGAAGTGTGGAAGAAACTTTTTATGTACTCTAGATCTTGTTCTTATATACAGAATGCAGTAATTAGTTGTGCATGAATAAATGTTGGTTGTACTGGGAATCCTACTAAATACGGATGCAGAGGTCATTATTAATCATTCATATGTGGCATGAAGTGTTGGCTTGAGAGTGCTGCTGTGGAGCACAATATCATCAAAGGAGCAAAGCTAGTGTCATATGTTCCCACTGGCTAGTTTATGCATTTGGCAGTCACCACTTGAAAAGGGTACATGCCTGAGTAAGGCTTCTGTTAACGGCATACTCAACTTATGTGAACTATGGGAGCTGGCTACTAGATCCTTTTGTTTGTGGAGTATATTTTCTATTACATTCAATTCTCTTTACTGTTGCTTGCAAGTGTTTTATGTAGTCCCATCACTCCAGCATCTAAGAGCCTCTCTTGTTTCTTGGTGTGTTGATTTTGTGCAGTGAATGGTTTGATTTCCATATAGTTCCTCACCATGGCAAATGCTATGAATGAAAAATTTACAGTAGGCAATACAATAAGGTGCATGCAGGCACACAGTACCATCCCTGTTCTTTTGAAGTTAGGGAACAGCAGCTTATTGGAGAAGCCAGACTGTTTGATCAGTTAGATCCACCCATGAAGAGCAAAAACATTGCCTTAACTGTAGCTGACTTCCAAGGAAGGAAGTCTATTTATTTGGAGGCCGACAATGTCAGCAGATTGTCATTTGTGGGGTAAATTCAAAGCCGTGTCTGGGGTAAACTCTTAGTAGTACTGCTTCTTTTCTCCCCTATCGCCCTTAAGAACATGATACATATAAATCCACACAACACAGAAAATTTAAAACAAAGGAATGCTTAAGTTTTAATTTTTTAAGCAGTACTGTTTGTCAGTAATACAATGCTACAACTATTCGTTGGATTGAGAATTTTTTTAAAAAAAAACACAGCAAATTTCTATTTGAAATTTTCAGTCTGCTGTGTTATTTCAATAATATGTTGTATCTGTTTAGAGTAGCGTGTTTGTGCAACTTACTAAATAAATAGTGTGTAGATAGCATCATATCAGCTGAATAACAGAAGAACATTCAGGTTTCATAGGTCTGGAGTGGGACACACTATTAAAACACTAGTTGACTTTGTGAGTATTTCAACTAAAGGTTAACAAAATATGTTACCCACAGTGGTATGTTTATCGTGGAACATCACTGTACCTTTTGTGATCAATATAAATCTATAAAGATTGGGATCTATAGCATAGTAAATCTTTAGCACTGGCAATTATTGCTACTAGTATAGTAGTTACAAGAATTCATGATGTATTAATGGAGATAGTGTGAAAATACATTATAATTGGAGATATCACAGAGTGCAAACATTTGATTTAATTGGGTCAAACTAACAGGGGGCTCTTTATCCTGTTCCCAAGACAGTTGTACTATCTGCATTCAGCTCTGGTTTACAAGCAAATTACAGTGTGTAACAGAATATTGTAAGTTAATTGGTCTCTTCAAAGGTTGTGTGCTGGAACTGTGCTACACCTGGTACGCTGTATCAGGTTTGACTGGAGTTTAAAACAGGCAACTGTATTAATTTTGCTTCCTAAAATTTCCTCAGTACCTCAAGATTTATTATAACCAAACTATATTACAATCCAGTGCAATTTGAATGCTTCATTACACCCCACTGAAATCAATGTGACTTCATTTGTTATGTAGGGCACCACATTGTTTTAAAAACATTTTCAGAGTCCTAGGAATCTAAGGTAAAATGAGGTGTGTTACTCTCCAGAAAAACACAGATTCATGATGTCTTAGTATTTTAACATTAATGCATATGGGGAATAAGTTGGAAAGGTGCATATTGAAGAGGGATTTGTTTACTTTTATATAAAAATATAAATATTTAGATTTATAGTTGTCCAATCCCAAGGCCTGAGGGCACACAATGAAACATTATAATATCAACATTGAATAACATTGCATCTTTAGCTAAAGGCATTTCTAAAACATGTCTATTATGTCTGGGCTTGCCATTTGTCGTTGGATTTGGGAATACTAAGTGGCAGATTTTTCAAAAATACAGAAAAAACAAAGCCCTTTATTAGGCACTCAAGATAGAAGAAGAAGAAGAAGAAGAACAACAACAACAAGAGCGAAATATAAAGTTAAAACATGTGTTGTACAGTATTCTATGCAGGGGGAAAAATCTTTAAATAGTTTTCGTATTTTGATTAATAAAAGGATGTTAATAAAATTTGGCATGGCTTTATAAGTGTAGAACAAATTGCTTACTTTTGTTTTCACCAATGACATTTTAACATACTCTTGTGTTTACATTTCTTTTAACAGGGATTAACTTCCCTCACTGTAGTTTTGCAGGCAATTAGGGTATTTCACTATGAAAATATTATATATCATAGAAGTCCTCCTAGAAAAGTTAAGAAGGATGGGTCCATAGGATAGGGATTTATGATAAATGGGGCAAGAGGAAATAACTCCAGAAGCAGCATGACATGAAGGTCAAGCACTTTTCAAGCAAGCAGCACTAGCAGAGATACAAAGAGCACAGTACATTACCACAGCATCCCTCCATGAAGGCAATGTAATTGGAGAGCCTTCTTAAATCAGGCCTTCTGATTCGAAGCTAGACTTGTCAGTCACAAAAGAGGTCTCCCTCCCCATCCCCATCAGGCTCCTGTTTTGGTTTGAGCTGCTTTAGAGAGATTCTGAATCTTCATTAATTGATACAGTTCAGCTTGGTATTCAGATGAATCTGATCCACAGCTCTAGAACATATGATTCCAGCTTCTCCCTCTTGAAGAGGGAAATTGTAGAGTTACTTATTCCATTGTGGTCCATCAACTTCAGAGCAACAGTGAAAATCACTTTTTATGATATTTAGTAGAGAAGTTTAGAAAAGAATAAGAATAAGAAATGTATGAGCAATTTGATTTCCTTTTATTCTTCTGACTCTACTGCCATGTGTTAGGGAACAAGCAGGAAATCTTATCGCACAATGCGTCATTTAAAAAAAAAAGTTGTCCTAAGGCACTTCTTGCTATCAGATGATAAAGGAATTCAGAATTCCTCTTGCAACTGGGAAAGATGTATAGTATATCAGGAATGGAAGCTATACAGTGCTACTCAAAATAGCTCTTGACAGACCTTAATATCCTCCTGATGATTTAATGGCATAGTTCAGTTGTGGAGATATTTCATCATGGTGGAGTTCAATTTTTGCCTTTTATTGCTCTCCCTGAGTGATGATGGCCAACTTCCTGCTGCTGCTAGTCAAAATATGTATTGGTTTCTAAGGGAGCTATGTGTGTATGCAGGGGGTGATGTTCAGAATTATAGGAATCAACTCTACTTACTCTAAGTTCAGTAAATAGGGTAGTTCAGTAGAGAGCTAGACAAGGGAACAGGAATGGGAACAGGAGGAGAGTGATGCCTTATCATTCAAGTAAAACAGTTTATGGATATTTTATATCCATCCTGAAAATGTGTCTAGGTTGTGATCGAGTAAGGCAAAAGTGCTCATGCATGTTTGGGCAACAGTGGTAATTGTTGACGTGTGGGTGGGGGAGAGCCATTGCCAGCCAAGAACTAACTGCATAAGGAGACAGTGCTTCCCCTGTGTGGGAGATGCTGCTCTCCATTGTTGGGAAGGACATGTTTTTGAGCAGTATAATGCATGAGAGGAAGAGGGGAAAGTCCCTTTACAAAGGTTAAGTCCTTCTTTGCGACTTCTGTTGATAGAACTCATTAGTTGAATCCTGTCCAGAAAGTTTTATCCTCAGACGACACTGGCTTTTTGCTTCCTGACTAGTCCCAAAGAAAATAACAAACACAGTGTAAAGGCAGGGTAATGGGGGGGGGGGTCTCACGGAAGCTAAACAAGTCTGACTCTCACAGCGACCCCTTAATTGGAACATCTTGGAGAAGAATAGTGTAGAATAGCTTCCTGGCTGCACAAAGTGGGGACTGAAAGTTATATGAAAGAAACTTCCTATCAGGCATTAACTCTTACACAAAAGGCAGTCTTGTTAAGGATAGGCCTAGATAGAAGGGACATTAAATGACAATGAATACAGGTAATAAGCTGTCATCAGACATCACAATATAATTTTTCCACTAGAGAGCAGTCAACTTTCTAAAGTGTTCTGAAAGAATAAAGGTGGAATTGTTTGCCAAGCAATGTAAATCCAACTACCTGGGGAAGGTGTGTGCTGGATGATGCTCATAGAACATTTCCTGCAATTAATTAGTATCTAAATAGGAGCATCAAAGTGAATATTTCCATTGGTCTCTGAGTAACAGAAGTCTTTGCAGTATTCACATTTTTCTATGAATGTTCTGGAGGCAGACTGTTGTTGTTTTTTACTGAAAGCATTCCAGCCCTGCAAATACATCAAAATATGCAGTAAAGAAATCATCTTTAATTGTGGGTCGCTGACATGAGATTTCATGCACATGCCTGGCCAAGTCGCATCACACATTCAGCATAACCCTGGAGTGATGGATCTCCTTTAGCAGTGATCAAGAATGTAGTATCTTCCTCAAGTGCACCTTTCTCGCACACACCTCTGGATATGATTATTGGCACCCCTAAACAAAATCAAAGTGACAACTTTTGGGAGGGTTTTTTTGTTTTGTTTTGCATCTTTCTTTGCAATAATTAATCTATGTCCTCTGGAAGAGTGTTAGCTTTTGTGCCAGTGCCAAGCTCGAAAGAACTGGGCTTTCCAGAACAATAACCTTAGCATGCCAGGAGTCAGTAGATGCCTTCTGCTCTGCTCTCTGGCTTGCAAATACAGTATCTACAAACAAAGCATTCAGGTCCATATCCTGAAGCTCAGTTGTTTGCTTAGCCCTGCACGGTCTTGCAAAGTGATGTTTTCCGCAGCAATAAAAACAAACAGCTCCATGCGCCTGGCAATTCCTGGGTCTGCTCTTTCCGTTTGTGCTGGAGTTTGCAGGAAACTTCCTTACTTTTTGTATTCTATAACTTTCTTTTTCTCTTGAGCACTGCGTGTGTTTTCCTCTCTGCAGCTCCAAGAGCTTGCAATTGCTATGCCTCTTCTTCTTCAGCTCCATAAATGACAACAGCCTGTCAGCCTGCCAGCCCTCATCTGGTCTGATCTAATATCATAAATAATACAATATCTAATGAGTGAGTCACCCATGCCTCCAAATCACAAGTTTGTAAAGCAGCTTTAATTATGTAACATGGGGATCAATTATTTTCCTCTTCTGTTCCAGCACTGGTTAAGTACTTGTCACGTTCTTTTTTGGAACACAGTAACAATTGTGATATTCTGCTAGTCAGCCTCTCAGTAAAAGGTTGGGAACTCTAGAAAACCTCCCTAGCTTCTTCTCCAACCACATGCAGAAACAGAAACAGTATGGAATCTTTCATCTTTTGCATCTACACCACAAACAATGCTATAAACGTCAATGCCTTGCTTCTGCTTCCTCCTCTTGCTGGCTGTGCTGCCTGGAAGCAGCAACTTTCCTAAAGGCACTCTTTCTGCCATAACCACACTGCTCAGATACCAGTGTGGAATATGCCCAACGCTTGACACCATGTGGTAGTCTTACGTGGGTGCTTTGTGCATCTACTCAAATGATTTCACGCCTCCCTGTTAACCATGCACCCCAGCAGACTTCTGCAGAACTGTTGAACAGTTGCTTTATTAGACAGTTAACAATCAGGAATGGATCTGAGCGTTGTTCCTCCCACCCCTGCAAAACTCAGCTGGTGAAATAGGAGTCATAGGAGAGGTGATCGTTATAGCCAATCTCCTTTAAAACATCTACACACCACACACCATTGATAACTTTATTATCAAATACAACAAAGATATTATGGCTGTCACATAGGATGTTTTAAGAAAGACTTATGGATGTGCCAAGCAGTGTCCATAATGTATAAGTGTTGCATACAATCTGAATTACCTGAGCAGATGGACTGTTGCTATATTAGAGATAGCAGTGACCAGAAATGTGTGGCATGGAGATTGTCCTTGTGCTTTGGGCAATCCGTACAATAAACCTAATTCCAAATATTATTTCCTGTGGCATCCTTGATGGCAACATAGCATTAGAATAGCTCATTGTACAGCAGGCTATAGTTAGGAAAAAATAGGGATACTAAGGCACTTCATGATCACAGATAAGCCAGTGTTAGAATTTCTACTGATTTCTAAGATGCTCTCCAGATAACATCTGAACTTGGGAAAAGTAATGCTGTTGTGGTCCTGGTTGGCACTGCTTACTGATGCATTCACTAACAAATGCAGCCACACTCATACGACAGGTTCACATAATGCTACCGTGAGTCTCCCCCCCCCCCCGTCCAGAATACATGATTATTCTTGGCAAAACAATTCATGTCACATCACTACACATTTTCCCATGCTGTGAAACAACCTTTTAAGTCTTTAGAAAAAAGAAAGAGGGTGTCAAATAAGGCATAAAAATCACAAGTCATAATCATTTTTTTGTGAATGGCAGAGCACATCACTTGAGCTACATTCTCACCTATTTAGTTTTCGGGATAGATTATGTGTGTACCATTTGACAAGACCAAATGTGCATGAAGTGTGAATGAGCAAACATAGTGTTTTCTAAGAAGGCACTAAAATATAAATTGGAAACTTCGGATTCCAGAAGTGTACTTTGGGGTATCTCTGTTTTGCTATCTTCAGTAATGAAATTTAAAATCTTGCCTTTTAAAAGATTTGGTGGTTTTTTTGGTATGTTTCAGAAAGAAAGGAGTGTTGAGCCTTCAAGCTGATGTTTGTTGGTTGTTGCTGTCTGCACAGGAACCCTAAAAGTAGTGGGTTTAAAAAGATATAAGTATTAGCTATTTTTCGGGGATATTTTTACATCTGCTTATATAATAGGCAAATAACAGAGTTAAAAGCTTTTTTGAACATATTCCTCAAAGTTATTAAAACTTTATTTTCCCCCACACAAATTCTATAAATAATAATGCTAAATTCAGTTTATTTCTGAGTCTTTTTGATCAAAATGGCTCTGGCCACTTTCAAAGAGACAGTCATAAAGCCATCTTTTGACCATGAAAAAATTATTCCAACTATGAGCCAATTGCAAAGATTCTCTTTGGGGGCAAGTTGTCTGAGTGAATGGTTGCTAAAAACACTTTTGGATGACATGGATGATCTAGATCCATTTCAGCCAAGTGTCCAGCTCAGTTTTGGCACTGAAATAGCATTAGTCACACTGATGGATGGCATGTGTTGGGAGAAAGGCAAGGCAAATGTGCTTCTTTTAATTCTCTTAGTTTTCTTGGATGCTTTTGATACATACCTTTAGTCATTGTATCCTTATGGACTTGTTACCTGAGGCTGGAACTGGGGGCACTGTGCTTCATTGGTTCCTTTGGTTCCTTTCATTCCTGGATAGTTGGTTCCAGAAGCAATGCTGGGGGACTACTGCTCTGTCCCAAGACAGCTATGCTATAGGCTTCTTCAGAGCTATATTCTGTCTCCCATGCTGTTCAACTTCTACTTGCCACTGCTGAATGGGGTCATCTGGGGATTTGGGGTGTGGTGTCATCAGTTTGCTGATGACACTCAACTCTATTTCTCCTTTTCATCAAATTCAGGTGATGCTGTCGAAGTGCTGAACCGATGTCTGAGATCAGTAATGGATTGGATGAGGGCCAGTAAGCTGAAGCTCAATCTCGATAAGACGGAGATGCTATTGGTAGGTGGTTTGTATGTTTTGGGAGATGCTGTGTAGCCTGTTCTGCATGGGGTTGTACTGCCCCTTAAGGACCAGGTTCATAGGTTGGGGGTGGTTTTAGACCTGACCGTAACTAGTGGTTTGGTGACACAGACCGCCTTTCACCAGCTTAATATAGAGATGGTCTAGCCACAGTGATTCTCACTCTGGTAACATCCCTTCAGGACTACTGTAAAGTGCTTTCCATACGGGTGCCCTTGAAGAATTGTATAAAATTAGAAACTATAGTTAATACAAAACGTGACAGCTAGGGTTACTAACTAGGACTGGGCATGTGGAAAACATTTCCAAGTCTTGAAACAGCTTCATTGGCTCCCAGTCAATTTATGGGCTCAGTTTAAAGTGTTGGTTTTAACTTTAAGAATTTAGGACTAAAAGTACTTCAATGATTATCTCTTTCTGCACAAACCTGCCCAGGTATTAAGATCTTTGAGGCATTTTTCAATACTTTGAGCTATTTATAGCAAGGTGGGCTGTGACCTAGGATAGGTACTTTTGTAGTGCTTTCCGATAATTTTACAACAAACTGTCATAGTTATATGTTTGTATAACTGTCTTTTCCAGTGCAGTCCTATTCTCTACAGCCATACAGATGTAACTCAGGAGATAAGCTAGCCCACAATATTCCCTACTGAAAATGTATTGTTTTTGTTTTGTATATTATGGACTTCTATACCTGAGAGAACAAAAAGATTGGAAAGATTGATTCCTTTTCATTTTGTTGCATATTGTTTTTGATTTTGGATAGAAGCCTTTTGAGCAGGGGTACCTATGAGGCTAGACATACAGTAGCTCTGTGCCTCCTGATGTTTATCGTTAACAGTGAACACAATTTTAGAGGTGGTGACCCTCATTTGTCATACTGTCACCAAACTGTCATTTCTTCACAAGTTCCCCTATAAGCCTGAGCTGGGCAAAATGAGCAGGACCTCATGTAGAAAAGCACAGCATCCATAAAGAAACCCTCAATTTTCTAGTTGAGAAAACAAATCATTGCTGATTTTCTGAGAACTGTCTTTTTGAATCAGGCCAAGCGGCCTGATGCAGTCCAGTATTCTGTCTTTAGCAGCAGCCAGGCAATTGCCTCTTTGAAATTCACAGGTAGGGCCTGATGATAATGATCTTCTTAGCATGGGTAGCCAACACAATGCCCGTCAGAAGTTGTTGAACTACAATTCCCATCAGCCCCAGCCAATATGACCTATAGGAAGGAATAATGGGGGTTGCATTTTCTTCATTTATTAAATTTGTTATCCTCTTTTCATTGTAAAGCAATCCTAACATTGTAATCCAGCAACATCTGGAGGGT
This sequence comes from Podarcis tiliguerta, assembly GCF_965153285.1. Classification (NCBI taxonomy): domain Eukaryota; kingdom Metazoa; phylum Chordata; class Lepidosauria; order Squamata; family Lacertidae; genus Podarcis; species Podarcis tiliguerta. The sequence continues at coordinate 42,652,959 of NC_139534.1, forward strand.
ACAATATTGGCTACCCCGTCCCTAGTTTGTGTTGAGGAGCCCAAAATCAGATTCTGGTACTACTGCATCTGAACGTTATCGTTGGTAACATTAATCAGTCAAATCATTTTAAAATCAATCTTGGGTAGTGACCATTACTACATCCTACAGACAGTGGATTCCTTAAATTAATTTATATGCAGTCCAGTAAACAAATGTTTCATTTTGTCTGTCTGAAGGCTGTACATTTTCTTGGCAAGTCACATCTCTTCCTTATGTTCTTATGGTAATACTTAGTCTTAAAACTGTGGTGCTAAAGGTTTATCCACATCATATAAGCCAATGAAGCTGAGTGGCAGGGAAACTGTGGCATATTCTTTGGTGTGGGGCTTCGGCAACCGTGCAACCTGTGGAGATGTGGGGCTAAGTCAGGCTTCAGCAATCATTGCACTGTGCTAACTGAGCTTAAACCAACCTCCTATCAATTTAATCAATGCTTGCACACATGCAAACACACTGTGTGCTATGACGCAATGATACACTATATATACATATTCATTACATTGAAGATTGGTGCATGTTGTTAAAATCTTTATTATGCTGTACTGTCTTTGTAAATTATATCTGGTTTATATTTATAAGGTCAGCTTTTCATTCTCCCCACAGCTGTCTATAATGCTTTGCATTATGATTCATACTCTGTAAAACCATCACAAATCAGCTCATATTTAGATGAAACTTCTCACGTAAGCTTTTCAAGTCAGTGCATGGGCATAGAATGCCCATGCTTTTGAACATGATTCTTGCCAGTCACGCTATGCTGCTCACTGTTAGACAGGTCTCTTTTCCCAGCTAACTAAAGGGCTATTTATTTTTAAATGTTATTTCAAAATAGGTTTGCATTTGAATCAGAAAGAATCCAAATATTTGTAAGGCCTAAGCCCAATATTAGTCACCCTTCAGGTTTATTGTTTCAGTTGCACTGTTCCTCAGCATAATTTATCTATAATTCAACAAATGGGAAGATCTCTGGCTTTATGTTTGGAATCAAAGGGGTGGTCAGCTTTAGCTGGCCAGTTAGTGGACATCATAACCCAGATTCAACTAACTAACCCATTACACTAGCAGAAGCCAGTGCAAGGGTTTTCGCTAGTGCAACAGGGCTCTCCCCCTTTCCCTGCACCACTCTGAAATCTGCTCTGGAGAGTCAGAGGGAAAGATCAGAAGAATGCAATGCTGAAATCCTCTTCTTATTGGCTCATAATTATAGACCAATAAGAGGATGTAATTTCATCCAAGTGTTGGGTTTGGGTGTAAAAGCTTGGCTGGTGTAAATACTGGTCAGGGAAAGTACCTGTTGGAGCTCCTCAGTTAGAGTGGAATGGCAAGAGACTTAGGAATAGGCTAAGGAGATGATCAGGGAAGCCTCTTGGAAACCAGGAACAGAGGAAGAGGCTGGCATCTGAAGAATAGCTGGAGTTCCAGCCTAGGAGCCAATGTTACTAGGATGTCCACATGTTTCCTGTGATTTGGCTTAAAGCATGCTTGGATGGGGCTACTTGATGCAAATGAGTTGCCACCAAGGGTGTTTATCCCATTGCCAGAAATCATCACTGGGTTGCAGCAGCAGAGGCAGAAGGCTGTATAGTACAAGTATTACAAGTATTATGCCTATGAAAAAGGAGACAGCCTCTTTGAAACAAAAAGGAAAGGAAAGTATCCATAAGTGTTTAAATACTTGCCAAGTATCATTTCTGGCTACCCTTGCCCACTTCCCTTCCTTCCCCCTCTTATTGAAGAAAAAATGCCCATAGTTGCTCTGTAGATTTTTTTATTTTTTTTTTAATCCATCATTTTGTCAAGTGGCCATAAAATGCTTCCATTATTCTGTCTAGGAAGTGTTCTTTATCACAGAAAATGTCATTCATTGGATTGACACTTTAATAGACATTAATAGTGATTGTTCATGATTACTATACTTACTCTCAGCACTTGCTTAGTACTTATGTATATGCACAGCTTTATTTTAGTATCTCCAACACTTCAAGGATTTTTATCTACAGTGTTCACACTCACTGCAATGAGGTTTTCTGCTTTATACCGAGGTGACTGTGACACCAGGGTCTCTGCATGACTCTTCAGCAGACACCTCCATTGTTTGCAAACATCATACTTTCCACAATGAAAAAGAATTGACTTTTTGTGTCATTCCATTTTTCTCCTCTAAAACTTTCTATTCAAACATAAGGGGAAATGACAACTACAAAGTAGTTTCTTGAAATACTGTAAAAGTTTCTTGAAATAAGCAATGGATCTACCCTTTCCTATTCATCTGATTCTAATGTGCAAACATATCAGCTGCATATCTTTTCAGAGTACAAAATGGCAGGTCACCACACCAAGGAGCTTACGATCTATAATTTGACAGAGAGAAAGTAACGTAGGAAGGTGGGTGGAGGCTGAACTGAACAGGGAAGCAATTAGCAAATGTTCCAGTTGCAAGTGCTTAGGCTTGGTTGCAGGACATCAGGTAAAAGAACCAGAGCAACTAGACGTCACAGAATACATGGGTTTTGAATGAAGAGAGACAGAAAAATACACAGCATGTGGCCAGAACATGTGGCAACAATTAATATACATTAACAGAGGTTTTGCGTATTATGTTTCTGCTCAAGAAAATGTTACATCATTGTACTTTTTCTGTAAATTTCTTCCTTCTGCACTGTTTCATTTCCATGGTATTAGGCAGGGATTTTAAAAAGCACTAAACCTCTATTTATGAAATATGCTAAGGTGGCTTTGTTGAGGCTGAATGATAAAACCACAGTGAAAGTTTCCTCATGCTTCAGTATTTTTATTTCTTTTCTTTTTCTTTTTTAAAAAAAGATGGATAGAAAGATGGATTGAAAATCAGTGTGGCATAATGGTTAAAGTGTTGGGCTAGGAGCTGGGAGGCCAGGTTTCAAAATCCCACTTGGCCATGAAGCTCACTGACTGGCCTTGGGCTAGTTTCTGCCTCCCAGCCTAACCTACTTCTCAAGGTTGTTATAGGTATTAAATGAGGAGGACGGGAACCATGTATGCCACCTTGAACTCCTTGGAGAAGCATAGAATTGTAGAGCTGGAAGGGAACCCAGGGGTCATCTAGTCCAATCCCTTGAAATGCAGGAATCTACGTCCCCCATCTAATTTGAAACCATACTGGACCCTGTTTGTAAATGTACTAGCAGTTTTATTGCTGCACCACTAGGAGAAAAAGGTAGGTTCTAAATACAGTCAAACAAACAAACAAACAAGTAATAGCAATGAAATTGTTGGATGTTCTTGTAAATATTTTGGTTACATAACCATTTTCTCATGCAAGTGCAATCGGAATTCATTCTTGATTAACAGCCATTTAACCAAATAAAGGTTCAAGGGTTAAGACCATATGGCCAATGTTGCTGCTTTTTTCACACAGTACAATTGAACTTGTTTTACACAAAGGAGTAGGATGTGGCTATACTGATTTGATGAAACCACCTCCATTAGCAAGGTCAGAAAGACTAGAAGCACTGAGCATTCCAATTATCTCTGGACAAATCAACAAAATTAGATGCTACTAATGAATTCATTACTTCAACCTAAGCACATTTTAATGTATTGGATGGTCAGTGATGTCTTTTCTTCGTTGAATAGGTCCATTAACTAAGAAGCTATTGCGTGAAATGTTTTGCCTTTGCTGATCCTTAATGTGTTTTTCTATTAACAGATACAGAAGTGGTGTATAAAAGCAGACTTGGGCATGTTGTTAAACTGAATGTAGAAACAAATACAAGTACGTTATTGCTGGAAAATGCAACTTTTGTAAGTATTAACTCTTTTTACAATTACTATGGCAACAACAAGTTTTATTATGCAGTCACAGACCTAGTGAAATTACTATACTATGTTTGGCAAAGAACCACATATCTTAAATGCATACCAACACAGCTTTTTTGTTTCTCCCCCTCCCCGCCTTCATTTCAAACTCCTGAAGCTTAATTGTTAGCAATGTGACATGGGGGAACTGCTCACCATACTTGTGGAACATCTTCACCTTCTTTCCAGGCAATTCTAGATATGTAGAGCAGAGCAGATTATGGACATGTAGACGCTGGTTTTCCCTGATTATAGCATTAAGTGATTATTTCTGTCTTTTCTCTGAATAAAACTGCTAGGTTTTCTGCTTCTACTCCACTTGGAGATAGTGATGTGATTTTTATAAGCTTTGGCTGTTTTATAAGCTATGTTGTTCCGAGGGTGGTGGGGGAGATGGAATGGCCTAGCCACTATCAAACATGACCTGATAACTGGTTATATTATTGCAGTCTGCTTCATGTGGGTCTTCCTTACTTGGATCTGTCTTCCATTTGTCTGTAAACAAGATGTGAAAAACATTATTACCAAGGATGCTAGCTCTTCTTTTAGCGTGGAACACATGCCACCTGTAGAGAACTATGCTGACTACCAGTTAGTTTTCTCAGATAATTCAAAGTGCTGGATTTGGGTTGTGGCTACCTGAAGGACCACCTGCTCCCACAGAAGCCTGGCCTTTGGTAGTCCTAAGCAGATGTCATCACTCTGTAGTTAGGTTGGTGATGATACAACACAGGGCCTTCTAGTTCTTGTTGCTTCTGAAACTCTCTCCCATTGACCCTATCATTCAGGCTTTGATGAATTTTAGAAGACAACTGAAAATGCTGATCTTTCTCTTAACTTTTAATGAATTTGATTGGTGCTGCTGATAAAATGAATGTGCTGGTTGTGTTATCTGTTCATTTTTGTTATGGATTTTTATTCCTAATTTTCAAAACAATGTTTATGATATTAAAACATATATTTATAATGTCTAAAGAATCCTTGTGATTAAGTGGTGCAATAAAAATATTTTAAATAAATAATTTTGTTTTCAAGTAGGGTTAGGTGGATACAACAAAGTCTTAGCATCACAGAATTGTGGAGTTGGAAGGGACCACAAGGACCATTTAGTCCAACCCTTTGCGTTGCCATATAAAACATATTTACAGTAGTTCAGGACTTGCACAATAGGGGTGGGTGGAATCTGTCACTTTGGGTTTCTCTCATCTTCTAATTTTTCTTGTCTTAAGTACAGGTCTCCACATTGCCACATCAGTTTGTGATTATTATTTTTAGTTCTCAAGAAAATTCATCAGCTCTTAGTGTGAATTTATCCTACTATACCTATGTTTATATGCAGCTTTCCCTAATGCACACATGTGCATTTTTATGTCCCAGGTAAATCTCCTTCCACTATTTGGATGGTGATGACAATCTATTCCAAAACCCCAGAAAACCTTTTCCAGTTGTGCCCTATAAATGCTAAGGAAAAAAGATATCACTATAGTTTCCCCACAATATAAAAACAGCAGTGTCCCATTTCCCAGTTTGTTCCTATTTGTTCTCCTCATTTGACAAGATTTCCATTTTCTGAAGGAAGCCTTCTTGCCTGTAATAGCTTCCTTGATTATGATTATTAACTATACAGACACTCTCACTGATGTATTTCCTGATTTGCATTATACATTCTAGCTGAGCTGGTGTTAACGTACTTTTGAATAATGCCAAATATTCCGGAGATATTTGACTTTCCTCATTTTGACTTTCATCTTCCTTTTTACCAGTCCCCTCATTTTTGGGGACATTTAAAGTAAAATGTAATGGTTGGACTTCCTTACATGTAAGTTGAATTTGATAGCACTGTGGTCACTTTTCCTAGTCAGTTCAACAACACTTGTATCTCACACCAGGTTCTGGGCACCACATAAGATTAAGTTCAGTGTCTCCTCCCTTTGTCAGTTCCATAGCCAGCTATTCTGGGGTACAGTCATTTAGAGTATCTTAGAAATCTTACTTCTTTATCTAGAAATCTTACTTCTTTATCATATCATAATTTTATTATAACTTTATCATTTTCCCTGTTTAAAAGATCAAGAGGCTGTTTAGGCAGCAGAAATATTACTAAGTTCAGGAAGATGCCTTTTTTGCCCCACTATAAATTTAGTTTTCTTCATCATTGCAACAAATTCCTTCTCCTAGATGTATAGCCCTGAGCAAAGATGTAGAGGCTGGCTGCTGGGACTAAAATGAATATAGTATGAGGAGCAAAAGTGAAATTGAGTCAATATTTTCTGTAATATCCATGACAATAATCCAGTGTTGTAGATTGATGTTAAAGGTAGGTCTTGGTTGAAGGCTACTACACAAATGAATGTATTTTAGAAGTGAGCCTTTGTTTCTTAAACAGTGGATGTGGTGCAGTTTTATGTCCCCCTCCCTATTTCTTATGTTCAGTTGAGGGGGGGGGGGGAGAGGACACTAACTGTACTTTAAAAGCAATTAAAATTGATGCAGTAGTAGTGCATAGCAAATGAGACTGTTGAGCAAAGATTAAAGGACCAGCCACACAAAAAACAGCAACACAGGGTATGTTTTTAGTCAGGAAGCACAATTACCGGTAAACAAGAAAGGCTGGAGCTACGTTGTTATTGCAGGCCGATCTGGAAACTAATTCAGTATCTCAGATATTGTAGAAATTTGCCACTTAACTTGTGGGAAAAGTTAAAACAATGTGTCCTTAATTATACTGTTTCTTGGTACATGAGTGTGTGCTTTATTTGCTTGGAAAAGAACGGATACTTTGGGCAAACACAAATGTCAAGAGACATGTTAAAGTTGTTTACTGAAGCGGGGCTTAGAAGTTACATTCTTCTGTTCCCCTCATTTCATTGCATGGTCCTCTAGTCTCAGGGCCACAGTGGACTGATAGTTCGTTTCAGAGTACAGAACTACTTCTACTTTCAGCAAAAACTAATGTTTGTATTCCTAGAATACGTGAAACAATAAAGGTTGAGAATGGAGGAGGTGTTTTATCTTTCTGTCTCCATTTGACTATCACCCCTGTCATCTGTGGTACTGGCAATACTTGTGGTCACGGTTGTCAAGTGCATTCCTGGGCGCAGAGAAGAGGCTGGTGCTGCTTGTCCAAGGAGCATCGCACCCTCATGTATCACTGTCAAGTAGAGAATTAAAACTCAGGTCACGAAAGGCACTTTTTCGAGAAAAGGCAAGAAATTCAATCTGCAACTCGTTTTACACAGTTTTGCCCAATCCTGCTGTCAGTAGAATGAGAATCCTCTTATCTTTTACTTTTTTAAATGACAACTAATTAAATCTATGATTCCCTTTTAATATTTTTTAATGTAAATAAAATTTTGGGGATACTTCAGATAAGTTGGGAAAGAGTTGTGTTAACAAAACAACAGAATATATACATTAGTTAAGGGAGTAATCACATGTTGTTGTCTTTACATGTTGTTGCCAACAACTCGGTGTTTGATAATCTCCAAAACAGATATACTTGATGGAACTGCATAACTTTAAAGTCGGTTGATGCAGCCAATATGCACCACAGAAAGCAAAATCAGACATAATAGATGATTTCCTTTGTTTTTATTTGACCTGCTAGCATATTTTTTTTTTTTTGGGGGGGGGGGGTTAGATATATTTTTTACATAGAAAGACCTGTGTTTGTACTGTAAGAAATGAAGCATTTTGTTGTTTTTATTTGTTTTGTTATTTAAACTGCTCTGTAGTTAATATCCTTAAAACTACTTCTGGACCTTGTTCTTGAATTTGCTGCCAATCCACTATATGTTTCAGTTGCCAAATTATTTAATTAGAGATTTGCAAGAGAGCCTAAAACTGAACCAGGCGTACATGGAGAGCTCCCTTCAGGGTTCTATAAATTGTTCACCTTGTGAATTTTGAAAATATTCCAAATATTTATTTGCTGGGATGACTCCAGGCAAATATTTTTATATGTGGGGTGGCATTATCTATTTACTATATATTGTATAACAGTAAAACATACTGTTATATCAGGAAAATCCAGCTCCTTGACACTTGAACTATAAATATATGCACAAAATGATACAAAAACTAGAAAAGTGCTTACTTTCGAGTGACCATGTGGTCAGGCTTAGTATGAAAAGCTGGTAGATCTCATGAGGCTCCTAGGGCCTCCTGCCCCAGACCTCTCTCCAATATGCGCTCTGACGAACATTAAATGCTTTTAATCCATGAAGGAGTTCTATCAAATCATATAAATCCCAGAACTGCTCTTTGCTTCTGTTTTCTTCGAGATTGCCTCTAGCCTGAATTTAAGTATTTGGGAGATCTTTGGTTTAAGCTGGTGTTGATACAGCATTCAATTTGAATACTTGTCTTTTCCAAGTCTCAAAAATGAGCTGTGGGTAGTCCCACAGAGCAGTAGAGTAGTAACTTCACTAAGGTGTGCATGGGGGTCCATATGTAAAGTTTTCATTAGGGACGGTTCTCCTGCTCCAAGTGATGCCCAGGTAGAGCAGCTATGAGTCAGAGATCACAGTTTTACAGCAGTCTAAAGTCCAAATAGAGCAAAAAAAAAAAAAACCCCAAGAAGCCAGGCCAAAAAGCAATCCAAAGTCTAAACACAGTGGCAACACAGGACGAAAGATCTAGAAACTGTCTTAGGGTAGCAGTTTTTCCCCTTGTGCAGCAAGCAGCTAGGTGGCAGGCAAAGACAAGTGAGGGAGCTAGTTCAAGGATGTTGTACTAGTCCTCTGTGCTTGGAAAAGGAGACTTTTAAACCTGAGTTTTCAGAGCCCCACTCAGAACACAGCTGCACATTGCTTACAGATTTGCTTTGTTCACGAGGAGTAGCTTATTCACAAGTATTCTTTTATTTCCTTATATGTCAAGTCCAGCATCTTGAACTAGCTCTGGAAACAGCTACACTAGAAACACAATGGTACTAAAGATGCTGACAGAATATATTTATTCGGGGGTGGGGGTGGAATGTAATATGAGAATGCCAACTCCATGATGTTAACAGCCAGGTTGCAACATTCTGCCCAAGCTGAAGTTTCTTGACGATCAATGGACTATCTAGAAGTCACTCAAGTATGAATGACTTTGTCTAGAACTTAGTCTTCCATTCCTATGATTTCATTAACTTTGTTTTATTTGAATTCATTGTCTTAATTTGTGATATTTTTTTGTCAAATATGATAATGTATTTTAATGTTATCTTGATGCTCCTTTGGACAAATCTATGGGACAGTTTTCAGGGGAGGAACAATCATTTGCAATAATTAGTAATGGTTTGTTTGTTTTGTTAGGAACAACATATATTTGCTTAAATAGACTTGAAAGAGAAGTTGCTGAATTACAATTTATTACTAAACTAAAAACTATGGAGATACCTAGTCTGAACAGAGATATTGGATTCATGTCTCATTACCTATGCTAATGCTATTTTTGGTCATCTGCATACTATCCCTTGTTTTTTCATGTAAGACTAATTGCACTCGTTAACAGTCGTCAACAGGTTTACCAAACCCATTGAGTCCATCCATCTCCTACTTCCCTTCTGAGAAAAACCCCACCCCACCCTCCCACTATATATATAAGGGTCTGGTGACTTCTGTTTCAGTGTATCTGAAGACGTGTGCATGCACACAGAAGCTTATACCCAGAACAAACTTAGTTGGTCTCTAAGGTGCTGCTGGACAATTTTTAATTTTGACTGCGTCAGACCAACACGGCTACCTACCTGAATATATTTGCTTGTTTAACTTAGTATTATGATTTTTGACAGTTTACTTGAAGCAGTTCACAAAATGTTGTTTAAACACATTAGTAATTCATTGGTAATGCCAACAAATGCTCTATTTTGTGCTAATTAACTCACTGCTGTGTATTCAAATTGCCCATTCCTATGGGACAAAGCTCCTGTCAACCTAGCAGTTTGAAAGCACGTCAAAGTGCAAGTAGATAAATAGGTACCACTCCGGTGGGAAGGTAAACGGCGGTTCCGTGCTTCTCTGGTTCACCAGAAGCGGCTTACTCATGCTGGCCACATGACCCGGAAACTGTACGCTGGCTCCCTCAACCAATAAAGCAAGATGAGCGCCGCAACCCCAAAGTCATCCATGACTGGTCTTAATGATCCGTCCCTTTACCTTTACCTATGGGACAAAGAGGGGCATAAGCTCAGGCGCAAGACATTTCCCCACTATACTTTCCATTTTAGTTGTAATATATAATTCAGCTACAGATAAATACTCTTTCCATCTTCCCTGCACTATTGATGTGCCTTGTGCTTGACCTCTTTGTTCTTCAGATGGGAAGTATCTTCATATCCACGTAAAAAGAAATCCCTTCAGTGGTTCCATTGCTTCAAGTATGCTCTGGTCCTTCCTCTACATCAGCTCCATTAAATTCTTTCTGACACCACCATTACCTCTTGATTAAATTATAGCCTTGAATTCAATTGGGTGTCATGTATTCTTATCTAGACAAAAAGTGTTATTAGTTTGATAATGTTCCCTTCTCCTTTTCCATTTTTGCCACACCACTGAGGATTTTAAATCTTCTGTAAAGCATTTTCTTAAATAAAAAGTAGGTGTTGTGTAAAATGTTTGGACCAGGGGGGAAAAAAATCTCACTGCATGATATATGTACAGTGGTACCTCGCAAGACGAATGCCTCTCAAGACGAAAAACTCGCAAGACGAAAGAGTTTTTCATTTTCTGAGTTGCTTTGCAAGACGGATTTCCGTATGGGCTTGCTTCGCAAGACGAAAACGTCTTGCGCCTTTTTTTTAAAACCGCCAATGCATTCCTATGGGAAACCGTCAATACACAGTGGTGCTTCGCAAGACGAAAAAATTCGCAGAACGAATTAATTTCGTCTTGCGAGGCACCACTGTATCTGCATTTTTATCAAGAAATCATGCTGCCTTGTTGCTTCTTGCATCAATTGCTTTTAAACTCTCTTGGTGTTTTTAATACTGTACTTTAATACTTGTTTTGTTTAATACTTGTTTTATTTTAAGAACATCACTTTCTCTGGGGTCTTTTAAAATGTAATATATATATACAATGTAATTGAAATGTCTAAGACAAAGTGTTCTTCATGTAACAAACTTACCAACACTGTGTTCTTTTCGTAGGTAACTTTCAAAGCATCAAGATATTCAGTCTCCCCAGATTTAAAATATGTTCTCCTTGCATATGACATCAAACAGGTAAGCTAGCAGTTGGCTAAAAATAAAATTAGAATACATGTTGGTTAGAAGTCTGAGCATAGTAATATGCAGAAAATTATACTTAAAACATCCTCATTTATGAAACAATATATATTTAACTCTTTTAATACTGATGACATCATGTGTTAATAGGATGGATTCAAAGTGTTGGTCCCATTTGCTTTTTGGATTAAGCTTGTTTTGGTTAGAATTTCTTACTACTGACATTTCTGTAAGGTTGTCTTGATGTATTAACAATTCTTTATTACATTTGGATAACTTTTTTTTTTTTACAGTAGTGTAATTCTGTGGGTTAAACCATATGCCATTCCAAAGATCCATAATCAAGATCTATTGCTTTTAAAAAATTAAGGGCAATAGGGGGCAAGGTCTGGGATGGGGGGAATTGGATCGGGATGAAAACTCTAGGGAAGGCAAGAATGTGTGCATATGCAAGATTGACTTTTCCAAGGGATCTAAACAACTTGGCACCAAATCGCTTATAGACATAGTCAGGTTGTTAAGATCAACATAGGGGGCCCTCTCCACAGAGGCACATCTGGCATCTTCATTATCTAGGTGCCCTTTGACAACTGAGCTATATATTTTTAGGATTCATCCTACTTAAAATTGTTGGAAATTGGTTTTAATATTGTGTTTTTAAATTGATGTGCCCCCCACCCTTGTGGCCTTATGGTTATGGGAGGATAAGAAATCAAATAAATATCACCATCATTAGCTAGGTAAAATAATTAATATGAACCTAGAAAAATGCATAGAAACATTAGGAAATGGCATGGTAGAACTGTGCTACTTACCTGACATCTCTCTGGTCTTAGGCTGAGGCTGAAGTGACAAATAAAGAAAAGAATTAAAATATGAAAATTATGAGTATGCTAAGGTGGAATTAAAGTGTCATTAAGTTAGAGGTCTGTGAGCTGAGCTTTTATTCTTATACATACAATATAGGTAGCAGACCCTTAGATAATGGCCACTCTGTTGAAGATATTTCAACTTGCTTAGACCAATTGCACTTCTGTTGGCCACTTCGGAATGCTACAAGAGATTGCATGTTTGAATACGCTGTCATGTTTAAAAAAACAAAAGCAAAAACTGAAAACAACTTGCTACCAAATTCTTTTTCAGGTTTTAGCATGTATATGTGTGTTCTTTGAAAAACAGGATGGAACTTAGAACATATACTCTATACCATAATAATAATTTTATACCCCACCCATCTGGCTGGGCCTCCCCAGCCACTCTGGGCAGCTTCCAAGTGTATATAGCTCATATTGGCCAAGCAAATTTCCTAGAGTGACATGAATGAAATGGTTGTTGCCATTTCATCCCCACTTTTGCTTATTTCTCCATTTACATGGTTACAGTGGATTGCATGTTAACAAATTACAATGTGTGTCAGCAGCATCACCATTGCTGCTAGCAGGTCAAATTTGCCTTATCATGTTCTGTTGTACCTTTTTTCCAAGAACATCAGAGTGAGTTACAAATCAGAGTTAGTTTCCTGTCCATAATTGTCATTAAGTGAGGTAATTGTCTTCAAAGTCACACTAGTCTTCAAGAGATGTCATTTGAATAAGAAGAATCTTTAGAAAAGGTGGACTTGCTAGAAAATAATATTCCACCTTCCCTTCTTATTTCCTCCTAGTGACAGTTTAGAAATAGAGATTTCTAAATAAAATATTATAGTTCCTTGGGTAATACACATTACATAAAAGAGTGGACAATTTTTACATCAAAACTATTGCATGAAGACGACTGAAAAGTTTAAACAAATTGAATAAAAAAATGAGGACACACGTTCCACCCAACATTTGCCCTGAAATTGTAATTAGAGCCATAGCTATTTTGATGTTTGGATTAAAAATAAATGCAGAGTTAAATTAAATAGTTGAATATTTATTTTTATGTTGTCAGCATTTTCTTTAATCTATTTTCTGCTTGGAAAGTCAAACTTTAATTAAATTTGAAGTTGTTTCAGCACAATTAAGAATATCCTTTATTCATAACGGGATGTAAATTTGCATGAAAATAAGCTTTCTTTGAATACAAAAGTAATAATTGAATGAATCATTTAAATCATGCTGGATACGATAGAATAAGGAAAGTTGTTAGATGCATGCTTTTGCAGTTGTTGTGATGTTGCTCTATAAACTTGGACTATTAAAATAAGTGTATGTTAATTCTTAGTGGGGAAAGTTCACTTCAGCTTTTGTATCCAGAACTGAAGTTATTCTCCCACCCCCCAATACAGATGTTTAGCTACATTTTGCATTTTTAGGAGCATTATGTGACCCAGAAAAGCAGCAGATGAGCAAACAGGACACCAGGTGTTGCTATGAAAAAACTGACCAAATCTTGTATTGACTGGAGCAGGCAGGGTAAGGACTGGCATGGCAGTAGGGTCAGGATCAGTTCTTCATTCCACCCACCCAATGCTGGTTGAATAGAATCAGCTGGGGTTGAACCATACTAGACTTGTTCCTTGGGAGTTGGCCAGTGTTGAACCTTGTTATGTTGCAAGTCAAGCTGGCAAGGTCTCGCTGGGTGACCAGGGTGAGCATTCCAGCCAGGCAGAGACCTCACCCTGAGCTTGGGTGTACTATGGCCACCCTCCCTCCTTTGTTATGTTGATTCTGCCCAATGCCATTTCCACGCATGTACAAAACAGTGTTCTTCCTTCTAACAAAAGAAAGCCATAATTGCAGATCCAGTCACAGTGACACAACTCCTGCTGCCCCCAGGGAACAAAGACCTAGTCTAAGATGGATATAAAAAACTGCACAGGACAATGTTCTGGGATTTTAAAATTGGCCGCAACTTTATTGATTCTAGATGTAGGTAGGCTTTGGCTCAGACATCAGGCGTGTATCTGTTCTCAGCCCGCTGTTGGCGGGGGTCTGACACTTGAGCAGAGTCAAACCTGGAATGGAAGGACCATCTCAAGGCAAGGGTCTACCTAGGCTGCTGCTGGAAGCTCTATGGCCCTGAACAAGGCTAATACAGCCTAAATGTAGGCACAGTAATCCTAAATGGTATTATAAGTAAATTGTCAATGAAAAGGTGAGATAAAGGATTCAGATTACTGGAGCCCAGTTTATGGATTCTTTAAAAATCATCCCTCATATATGTGTATGACATTCTGCTTTACTAGTCATGGAAGACTTTGATTCTGGTTATAAAAGTTTTCACACATGACCTACTGATGAATTAAACTGTTTAAGTGACTTTGAGCACGACAGACATCATCCCAAAATTCTTTTCCTTTTCAAGGATTTGATATGAAATATTCAGATACCTAGGAAATATCTCCAGTTAGGTAGGGCAGATATATCATTGTGTTTCCATTCCTCAGATTAAGTGTGGTAAGGCTTCAGGAGTTTTTATCATGTGGTCTGTACACGGATTGGCAAATGAGGCCTCTGAAGCAAGTTGGAAATGGTAGATCTTTGGTTATTAATCCTTTGTTTAGTTTCTCTCTTCCCACTGTCAAACCATGAAATAATTATTTTAGTGACTCATTTCACACATAAAGCTAAGCCAAACTTTGGCTTACAATTAGCAAGCTAGCATGCTGGTGCACGTTTAGAACAGACTTTGGCAGTGGCGTAGCGTGGGGGGTGCAGGGGGGGCCCGGCCGCACCGGGCGCTACATCTGGGGGGGGGGGCGCTCGCACTCGCAGCTCTCTGCCCCTACCTGGCTCACTCACTCACTCTGCAGTGCTGGCTGTGCGAATCCGATCCAAGCCGCCGGGTCACCGCCCACTGTGGAGGGGAGGGTCCCAGGCGTGCGGTGCGGTGCGGTGCGGAGAGAGAGCGAGGGACTATCTGGGGGGGGGGACAGTGCAGCGGGGGGGGGGGCGCAAATTACTTGCCTTGCCCCGGGTTAGGGGGCGCAAATTACTTGCCTTGTCCCGGGTGCTGACAACCCATGCTATGCCACTGGACTTTGGTTAATGTTCATAGTTAATTCCACAACTGCAGAATGAAAATAAAATGATGATAAAATACCAGCTGATACTTCACTACCATTTTCAATGTCTGCCACCACTTGGGAGTTGTGGCATGATACTTTTGTGGTTGTTCATGGATTAAAGAAGGAATAGGCAGGAGAAGTGGTGTTCAATAGCGAGGAGGCTACCTCCTCAGGAGATGTTCTGTACTTCAGTTTTCTACTTTAATATGGCTGCTAGCCTTCCTTTCATACACACCTCAGTAATTTCTGTTTTAATTGCTCAGGTTCTTATAATTACAATTTGAGAAAACAGTTTTGAGGCTGTAACTTGGTTTTAGCTTTTCTTCCCCCCCCCCAAAAAAGCTACTTGTCATTTGTCAAAGATATTTTTTTACAAAATACATCTATTCACAGAACAAGCATTTGCTTTCAATCATATTGACAGGCTTACTAAACTGCAGAATGCTCTCTGAAGAATCTTTGAGAAAAATCTCAAAACCCAGTAATAAATTTCCAATTACATTGCTCAAGTTCAACCATTTTGGTTGAACTTACTTAAATAGTAGAATAATTTGTTTATAGCAACTATTTATAGCATGCTGATTTTTCCATCCACATAATTCTGTACTGTAATAAGCTCATCAGTTTTGGCAGGTGGCGGTGATGATTGGAAGGCTGGGTGAGCAACACGAGACAATTAGAAGACTTCTGAGTCTTTTTATTCCTTCCACTTCACCTCACCCACTATAGTTGGTATGTGAGCAAGTGGCAATGCTAGACCTAAGGCCTCACTTTGCTTCAATATTGGTAACACTGTGGTTTCAGTGGAGGACTGTCAAACTTTGAGTAGCTAGCCTGAAATCCAAATTAGTCCAAGTCCTGTGCAGACAAGATAGATAGATAGTGCAGACACTATGAGGTATGGCACTTGCTTAGTCTTCACTAAAAAAGAAAAGGAAGTTTCTTGGAGGGCCAGGGATACATACTAAGGCTTTGCAGAGACAGGTGAACACTTATTTATGGGAGGCATCCAAGTGCAATGGATAGCAAGCCAGCAGCTCTCTCTTCAGATAAGCTGCTATGCTGGTATAAAATGTAAGGTGCTTAGGTACAAGGTGGCCAATCTACAGCTCAAAATATCTAACAATTTTCAGACTTTACAATGGGAATGGGAGAGTATTTTCTTACCCCATCCTAGCAGAACTGGATTCTATTGTGTAGTTGAGGGGTAGGCCTGGGCCTATCCTCTGCAGGCATTCTAGCAGCAAAACATTTATGTTTTGCACAGCAACAGTGTGACTAAAGCCAGCAGCAATATTGCAAATGCCCAGGTAAATTAGTTAGACTGACCCTGTTTGTGAAGGGAAATTTTCCTCCATTCTTGATACACATCTACTGCTGCCTCTAAGAAGTGGCCAGCTCCTTGCTGTTCTTAACTGGCCATGAGTCACTCCTTTATCACAAAAGGCAAGTTCAAAAAAGCCATCCATACACTGTCTGTCTTAAAACTAGTAATGCCAGAAGAGGCCAACCTCAGAGCCCTAAAACTTGTCTGGTATTAAGATTCTCTGCTGAGATCCTTCTGTATTTTTCTACACCAGAGGTTGACAGAAGGTAGATCAGCATCTAATGGCAGATCTGCTGGCTATTGACAATAGTTCAGCAAGGGTTTCTGAATTCCAATTTTTAACAGCAAGAAAAAATGAACAAAATAAGGGAACAAGGGAGGTGTTCATGGTGAGTTCTGGCACCCCTTTTTCTAGAAAAATAGCATTGCCTATAAGTATTCTAGCTAAGACTCTGAAACAATTGCCAAAGATAAGTACACTATTTGCACATCATGGTAAATGGCCCAGGCTGAGATCAGCTAACTGGGGAGATGGGATTGCCTCGTTTGCTGTGGTACTATGACATTTTGTAAACTGCTTGGGGAGGCTGTATACCAGAAAGTGATTTATAAATGCTTAGAACTAACCAACCAACCAACTGGGTCGGCCATTAGAGGGACAATTGTTTCCTGTTCCTTTGCCATATTCAACATAAATAGTTGTTACTATTTAGTCAAACTATCCATATTAGCATAAGTGAGCTATTTCTTGCTTGACTTTCCAATGAAGGAGAAGTGGAAACTGGTGTCATATTTTTTGAAGTACCAATTAGTTATATAGTGGCCACACTTACCAAGATATAGAAATGTGTGAAGTACGCAATTACAATGGCTGACTTCCTAAAACTACTAATTGATTCATGGTTTCTCCAGTGTTTTTTTCCTCTTGGTTCTGTAAGCTAAAGCACAAATGCTTACAGATCCTGTATGTCTCTCCCCTGGGGAAACAATAAGTTGAACAATGATTTCGACATTGGACATTCCATCTCCATGGATACCACAGAGATTATCTGAAGCTCTGTCCTTGTTTTGTAACCCATGTCCTTTGACATGACCTGTTTCTTTCAGTTGTGCAGACAGTTTTGACAATATCAGGTTTCCGGGGATGACAGAATAATTCAGGGAAGAATGACATTAGTGTAATCAGTACTGTAAATCAATTAAATAATAATTTATCAGCCACTAGCCAGTTCAATAAATATGTACATATACATGTATACATGTATACATGTATACATGTATATGTATACTACCAAAACATTATGATAAGTGTCTTTTTTGAAATGCTGATGGAATGCCATCCTATAAATGTCTACAAGAATTAAGTCCCATTAAGTTCAGTGACATTTACTTCCGGGTAAGTGGCTGTAAGATGCAGAGTAAAGCTGCAAGTTATTGCTAGATCTAAGTCCATCTTGAATGTTTCAAATTTGCTATTCTATTAGCACAAGAGAATAGTAACACTTAAGAATCAAAATTCGAACCCCTGCTATAGTGCATATAGAATGCAGTAGAACCTCTTGCTGTTTGGCTAACTAACCAAAAAAACAACAAAATGGTGTATGTTAGTCCTGATATTCAAATAACACAATCAGTGTCAAAATTGTACTAATAATTCTACTGAATAAACACTTTTGTTGTGTTTCATAGGTGTGTAGTACTGAAAATTTGGGTATTAAAATGTATTTCAAATACTAGAATCATAGAATCATAGAGTTGGAATAGACCACAAGGGCCATCGAGTCCAACCCCCTGCCAAGCAGGAAACACCATCAGAGCACTCCTGACATATGGTTGTCAAGCCTCTGCTTAAAGACCTCCAAAGAAGGAGACTCCACCACACTCCTTGGCAGCAAATTCCACTGTCGAACAGCTCTTACTGTACAAACTAAATGGTATTTCTTAACACTCAGAAAATATATTGGTATTTTCTGTAGGAATTACCTTTTAGCCCTGCTGTGTTTTGCATTTGTATACTTTCTCGATGTTTTAGATACAGTGGAGTTGGCTTCTATAGCTGTTCTATAGGGTTTTAGTAGTCTTTTACTGATGGATCATACTGAGTTAAGTTTGGTGAGCTTGGCTCATGCATACATACCACACTCTGGGAGGTCATATGAACAAAGTCTGCTGATGAATAAATCAGTAATTTACACAGGATATCTACATTGTCATATAGGACTCTGAAAAATGATTTTACACAGTGTGTTTGAAAGCCATTACATGATATAATTAGAATTGTGCATCCATTGGGAATTTGAAGTCACTCCTTAATCCTCTTGATTTTCAAGAGCACCATGCTGAGAGTCAGGGCACCTGCTTTTGGTAGGACTCAGTGACGCCACTGTGCGTGCTAAAGTGTTCTACAAAATCCTTTTCATCAGAGCTCATTTTAACGATCCCCACAAACTCTTTCCCTTTATCTACAGGCACAAAGCCAGGCAATCCTGGAAAATTGCCCTCACTAACAACAGCATACCTTTCCATTTTAATGTACGAAACATTTTTAGCAAATCCAATTTTTTTAGAAAATGCATTTTTAAATTAAATATGTCAATAAATACTATGTTGTGGTTGAAAATCTGCAGTAGCTTGCTGCAGAGAATGTGGTGTGTACTATGTCTCGTGCATTAAATATTTAAACAATATGCCATTAGTATTGATGAATTTAGCTGCAAGTGAACACTTAATCTTAAAAAAATATTGAATCACAGTATTCTGAATTTTAATCTTACTGACAGCCTATACAGAAGCACCATGGGGTACTAAATAGCAGAGGTGTACCTAGAGGCCCTGGCACCCCCAGCAAAGAGTCCCTCCTCCACAAAAAATCACAATACCACGATAGCCACTTTAGCAATTTCTCCATTTTATATGATCCATGTAATCAAAGCATCTGGAGTGAGGACAAGGCAAGGATGAACGAGGACGAGGCTAGGAGGGCAACCACCACCACCACATGCCTTTGTGCCACAGTGCAAGAAGGAAGAAAGCTTCTCTCCCATGTTTGATCTCACGGCAATATCAGTGGTGCGTCGGCACTCACATATATGTCATATATTCAGTAGTCTATAGTCTGATAGGTGAATTTTGCACACACCCACACCCTGGGCATGCACAGGTTTCACTGACCCATATGTATGCCTCTGCTAAACAAACTTGATAATTTTTGCATTTAAAGAAGAAAAACAACTGTATAGCTTTGCTAACAATCCTTTTTATGCGTACTTTGGTTAGTAGCATTCTTTAATTTGATACAACAATCTAAAATAACTTTTGTATTTTGTATTTATTTAATGTTCTTACTGCATTAAGAGATAATAGTAATATATATCATTTTGTAAATTATCCATACTCTAGTAATCTCCAGATTAGACAGCCATGGGATATGTGAAACAACCTTTGAAGACTGTTGAGAAACAGCAGTTAGTGCCTATACTATGCTAGCTGTACTTTACCAGTCTGTTCTGGACTATTAAGTGAATGACCAGAGTACTTGAAGTACCACCTGCCTTCATCTTTACCTAGCCATACAACTTCACTGGAGGGCTTTCTAATGACAACACTGTCATCCATGGTGAGCTGAATGACTGCCAAATAAAAGGTTTTTATGTGCGTGATGGCACCCCAGTCATGTAACACTCTAACCATAGGGGTTATTTTGCTTCAAATACAAATATGGTTGAGCAGTGATGGTATAGGTTGGCAGCATTTATCAACATCTAGATTCTAAAACATTAGTTCCTCAAGCCTGCTGCAAAATTTTGTACACACCTTTCTTTTTTCTGTTGGAATTCCTACAGCTAAACTGTTTGTGACATAAATTCCACTGGCTTCGTGTAGCAACCTCACTCATTACCTAGAAAGGACCATGTTTACAACAGGATTTGGGGCTATAGTAACTACTTAGAGATTTTTGAAATATTAAGTGGCATATAAATGCTTTAAATAAATCAATAAAATAAGTGATAAAAGAATTAAAATTAACAGGGCTTGTATAAGTGGAGATTTTATATCTTGCATCAAACATAATAACACTATTTTGCATCCTTGTATGAGTGCTTATTTGCTCATTATAATTTAGTCATAGTAAATCCCCCTGACCATCAAAGGTGAACACAATCAAACAAACTGTTGGCAATATTCTTCCTTAATGAGTAAACTCAGCAGGAGCAGCAACAGCATCAACAGTTGTTAGTAGACTGAAATTATAAGTCTCCAAAAAGGTCAGAAATAAAGTTCGCAGGCAAGATAGCCTGGGTACCAGCTCCATTAATTATTGTAAGTGTATAACTGAAATATAATAACACGTTTTGAGGGTTTAAAGTAGATATTTCATCTCTGAAGAACAAGCATTTTACCTTAACTATGACTGCACTTTTCAGTCATATCTGAGCTCTTGTAACAGACACACTGTTCTTTTCGACTTCTGGCACACTGTCATTAATATGACATGGATTAATTTGTAAGTGTATAATTTGATATACACTTTAACCTAAGCTGATAGAAGGAAGGATATTGTCTAGTAATTTTCAAGGAAAGGTACATTGGCTCCCTTCCAGCTCAAATTGGAAATCTATGGAAGAGTGCATATCCTGACCAAAATTCAAGTCAGAGAAGTAAATTTTATGGATAATAGTTACTTTATTTGTTCAAGTTACGTAAGAGATGCTACTCATGGTATTGTAACATGATTGTTTCCCAAGGCTGTGCCTGCCCTTTCCTTTCTCTCTCTGATACACTACACTGAGGGATGATAGATTATAAGGAAGTAGGTGCCCTTTTAAAGCAGTAATGATGATATAATGGATTACACAGGGCAGAGCATAGCAGAGAAACCACAGTAGATCTTTATTGGATTGATCAGTCATTTCAAGTGTCGTTTATATTTCAAGTGTCACTTATATGCTTTCAATACACATCCACAACATCTCATGGACAGGTGCAGATCACATTGTTTATGAAATGAACCTCCGGCCTGCAAACACCTATTCTGGATGGGAGATTTCAATGCCAGAGTTAGGGACAATCATCACACATGGGACAACTGCACAGGGCACTTTGGTATTGGCAGCACGAATGAGAATGGACAAAGTCTGCTTGAGTTGTGCTCGTTTCACAGCCTTTGCATCACAAACACATTCTTCTCTGCCAAGGCAAAATGGCAAGTGTCCTGGAAATATCCAAGGTTAGGCCACTGGCACCAGCTGGACTAGATTGTTACGAGGCAATTGGCATTGAACTGTGTTCATGTCACATAGGCTACCACAGTGCTGATTGTGACATGGATCACTCCCTGGTGGTGAGCAAGATCCTTCTCCAGCCAAAGACGGCCTATAGCACAAAGCAGAAAGTGTGGCCTCGAATCAACACTTCCAGAGCAGTCATACTTGAACATTGTGAATGCTCCTCTGATTCCATCAAACCAGCACTACTGAAGTGCCCTAGAGACAGTGTCAAAATCAGCTGGAAGTGCATCAAAGAGGCAACCTATAATACAGCTATGCCCTTTTTCAGCAAAAGAGAGCAGCAGATCCCTGACTGGCATTGAAGATATTGAACCTGTTGTCACTGCATAGTGCTAGGCTCCTGCGAACTACAAATGTGTGTCCTGTGAGAAGACACTTGCTGCACTGAGAAAGGCAATGAGCAACGCTCAGCAGATTGCCAGACAAAGTGCCAGTGACTACTGGCTTAAGCTGTGTCAGAGTATTCAACTTACTGCTGACTGCAGAGTAGAATTCAACATTGCGGTATTACAACAATTTCATCTGCACAAGCATATTAGCTTGCTAGTTGAAGCCATCTCCCTGACACCCCCTGAGCCAATTTTGGAAGGTGGGGAAGAAAGATTGGAAAGGCCCATTGTGCAAGTGGAAGCCCTTGTGCAAGGGCTTCTACTGCTGTGGTTCATTAGGTGAATCTCACTCATAGGATCTGGACAACAGATATATAGATACAAAAATGCTTGGAAAATTAGGTGGGTTTTTTTTAAATAGGAATTCATTAAATATTCATTTTTCAAAAGGAACTAGTTGCAGCTCAGTTTCCCTAAAAGAAGCTAGCTCAGTACATGTTCATCCAGATGAACATTTTGGTTCACAAAAAAGATCATCCATAGCGAAAAGGAAAAAAAACACACCAAAATTAAATATAGTATTGAGAATGTTACAAGCTGCTGTGCTGAAGTGTAGGGGCAAAAGTAAATTAGGGGCCACACACAAGTAATAAAATTTCTGACAGAAAGAATGCCAAGAGAACTGGAAAAGAACTTACCCAATTTAATATGTGCCAGCCACACAGCTGTTAGACACAGGGCATAATTCATTTTGTTCCTTTATCTGTACTTCTTACTGCAATCTGCTCCTGTTGGAAGAGTGCAAATATCTTCAGCAGGAAAGATACACGAAATGCTTCAGATTTCTTCCCTTAAATTGCTTAGCAACAGTGATTAAGGGACTAATCAGTCTTACTAACAGCAGTACCTATATATCTGCCTCATTATGTTGTTTGTCTGGCACCTAAATATATGTAATGAAGGCACCAGGCAAGCCTCTCTAGGGAAAGCATCCCACGAACAGAAATGACTTCTTAAGGAGTGGTCTTACCACTGCCTCCTTCAGCAGCGACCACCCTATCTTGCAGGGAGCCATCAGTCACCTCCCTGACCCAAACACATCCAGTACACCAGCACTGGACAGTGGTCTGGACACCCTTGAGATCATCTGCTGTAACAGTGGAGTCAATCTTCCAGTGAATGCAAGCAATTTTACCTTCAAAGTGCTTTGCAAACGAGCAATAGCGAGCTACCATCACTTCTGCAACTTCCTTCAGGCCAGATGTGAAAATAAACTTGAAATTCTTGAAGCTCTACCCCAAAATGAACTTAATTCATCTTTAGTTGGTCGGGGTGTAGTTCAGATATTGTTGTTTTGTTTAACTGAACTAGTTCGTTCTAAGAACTGAGACTCAGGGAAATAATCTTCATTAAATATCCTACACCCACCCCACCCACCTCCTTTAGTAGTTGGGTTGTAGCCTGGACTAGGCCCTATTTGATTGCTGGCTCCTAAAGTGCACCTCCCCCATGCTGTGTCTGATGTACACACCAAGTTTTAGGGAGGCAGTTTCAGTATTGCATTCCATTGAATGTGTATAGTTGTCTCATCTGTAGTTGGCTGTGGAATCCCATATGGGTGGCCAAATCATGGGTTGTCTGTTATTTCCCCTGACATTTTCACAAATCAAGATCCATTGTGGCTTTCACAATGATACCCTCAGCCTCAAAGAAAAAGCTTGGAAGTATCTTAAGTACGGAGCTTTACTGTAGCATAAAATAGAAGAGTGATTAAATCCTGGCACTTTTTCCCTCTCCTCTTTTGCTTCACAGACAACAGAATAATAGTTTTACCATGTTTTGGGTCCTGTGAAAAACAGGGATTGTTCTGAAGTTTTTCAAACTCTGCCAAAACAATTTATTGAAAGAAGAAACATCCAAGAGCACTTCCACACTTATATTCATTGTTTATTTCAACCACACACTGCGTAACAGATCACTATCATAACATGCTGAGATATCCCATGGAGAGGAGTTAATGGAGCTTGATGCAAACAACAATAAAGTTCAGATCTTAAGTGCTTCAACACCTTAAAATGTTCAGGCTATTCATATTTTCTAACATTAAGAGTTCTGTGTTGTAAACCAAACACTGTAAAATTATTTTGGTACAGGAGGTTTCTCTTATCTTTATTATACAGTGGTACCTCGCGTTACAAACACCTTGGGTTATAAATACTTCGGGTTACAGACTCCACTAACCCGGAAGTAGTACCTCGGGTTAAGAACTTTACCTCAGAATGATAACAGAAATCGCGTGGCGGTGATGCGGTGGCAGCAGGAGGCCTCCATTAGCTAAAGTGGTACCTCAGGTTAAGAACAGACCTCCGGAACGTATTAAGTTCATAACCAGAGGTACCATTGTATGGACTGCTCAGGATTGCCTATTGAATTTGTTTCATGAAATGAAAATCTGATTTCTATTGTATTCTTCTCAAAGATAACTGACAGACCTGTGACATGCCTCAGATTGGCTTGGAACTAAACCTAGCCATTTCCTTGAGATTCTAGGACATTTGCAAGACAGTCTAAATTAGGAGACCGTCTCCATATATCAGTCACAGATTGTACAAATTTACAAGCCTTTCCAATTCTTGGCTGCTAAATGTTAAGCAGGAGGAGACCTCATGTGAGCTCCGCTGGTCACATGAAGCTAACCTTCCATGAGTAAGTACTGTGTGTCTGTGGCCTCCATCCTTGACTGTCAAAGCCTAGACTAATGTGTTATCTACTGGCTGTGCAAGTTTGTTTAACAGATCTATGGCCACAGAAGGCATATGGTTCCCTGCAGTTTTGGAGTGTCCTTGTAAGGCAGGCAGTGCTGGTCCACCCATGAGGCGGTGTGAAGCACCTGAATCAGGCAGCAGAGGTACAAGAAGTGGCATCCACCTCACTGCTTTGTTCACCACAAGGGAGGCATTCTGGCATGTGACATTTCTTTGAGGAACACAATACTTTGAGGAATGCCCTGGCACCTGCTGAGTTCAGCGTAAGGAGGGTATGGTGGTGGTGGGTTTGGTGGTGGGATTTAGCACAGCAAGTGGGGCAGGAGATAGTAATTTCCATTTCTCTTTGGATGATGAAATTGGATGGGCTGCCCCTGAGGGCAGAGATGGAGAACCTCAGAACCAGGAGATGAAGACATCTTCCAGGTCTCTCCGTCTGGCCTTTGGACCACACCCCTCAGCAGCACTGCTCTACACCCTCCTTGGCTGGCTATCTATCTAGCTAGCTAGCTAGCTATTGTCTTGTGATTAGAATGTAAACTAATATATAAGGTAAGAATCACATCATTGCTTTATCCAATTTTATCTCTGGTCTTCCACAACTGGTATGTGGTCTAGGTAATTGCCCATGAATGAATAATACCCTCAGGCCAACAAAGGTCCTGAGGGCCTATTATATGGAGAGAATGGGTAAGAGGCCCTCAGCAGGATGGAGGTTGTTTTTGTTCTCCTACTCATTATTTATTCTTAGCATTTGTATGTCTAACACAATGTTCTCTGAGGAGCTAGGAGTTCACAAATTCTACTTTCTGTATCCTATATGAAGTCAAGTGGAACGATGAATAGGGAAAGGATACAAGATCCTTCCCTTCCTGCCAAAAAACCAACACTAGAGATTTTGTCCAATGTCCTGCGTGGCAGGAAGCTGGCCGTGTTTTCAGCCAGAGATCACGAGTGCTTGCAAGTTGATCTTGGATTACAAAGGAGTATACCAAGTTTGCAGCTAAGAATTAAAGTAAATTCCAGAATAAAAATACCTAGACTATTAGAACATAGAAACATATAAGGCTGCCTTGTACTGAATCTAGCCAATGGTCCATATTGCCCAGCTGAATGTTGCCCACACTGAGTGGCAGTGGCTGCCTGGATTTTTAGATATCTGCTAGCATAGCCAAATGATTTGAGTACCATAGTAGGAAAATACCTTGCAAACTATTTCGTGTTGCTGTGAAATAACTTGCGCTAGGACACATCTTGGGACTTTGTTCAAGAGACCCTGTAGAAAATATTGAACGTTTTGCACAAATGTAAACACACCTCTAAATTTAATTCTGTGTTTTTAACACAAGGCTGTCAAAAAATGCCTTTCTTCTCATGGAAAGGAATATATGGACACCACCTGACATAGATTTTTATTTTCTGAGTTGCATTTGAAGGTGAGCTGAAAAAGCTGCTTTCCCCCAGGAGTGAATGACGGGTTACCAAGATCCGTTCTCTTCTTATATTGTCCCTAGGGAACGCTTTGCACCTATAACAATTAGAGCGAAGTATTGTGAAATTGCTGAATTGTACAACTTTTCTCTGTGGTTTCTCTTAAGTTACAGGTGTGCTTTTCTTCACCTGAATGGTTGTTATGTGTATTAAGACTAGTTTTCCAATAAGTTGGATATGAAACGTCTCTTCCTTCACTTTCTCCTTCTCCTGTTTACACAGTAGAGAGCAATAATTGTTTTATTGTTTCACAAAGGAAAATATTTCTATATTGATTTATACCTGACCGATCGATAGAAAAATAAAAATAAAGTTTCCTTCTTCATACCGGGTGGTTTCAAAGGAAGTTATTGACAATATAATAACCATCTCAAAGAAAGCATTACATTGAAAATGTTCAGGTAGTCTTAAATGCTTTTGAATAACAAACAACAATAATCACATTCACACAAGTTTTTCTCCTGTTAGAGAGCATTAATTTTAACCTCAAGGTGCTGGGGACTGAACTTAGGAACTTCTGCATGCAAAGCAGAGCCATAACCCTTCAATTTTAGGCAGTTATTATTTCAGAAATGGATATAGGTGGGAAAATTGCCTTTTATGAAGTAAAAAAGGTGCTAGGTAATCAGGAAAAATTGAATGCCTAGATACAATAGGCAGAAGTTTAAATGCAAGTGACTTGAGGTTTGGACTATCACTGTAACAAGGAAATAATTACTAGATACAGCCTGAGAGGGTTACTATTCCTGGGAGGTGCCAGGAAGTACCGGTAGTTAAGGGCAAGGTCTACTCTTTCTCATCCAAGGAGAAGGAGGCTGCAGCCAGTAACAGCTTTGTAAAACCTTTATTCAGAGCTTAGAATGTTCAGCCAAAAGGCCTAAATGCTGCCTAGAAGCCATCGCTGCAGAAAGGAGGAACATGGAACGAAGGGTTTGTGGGACCCTAAGTATGTATTAAAATGTTAAACTTGTGTTCCCCTCCCCCTAATAAAATCAGGCCAGACCTACATATCACACATATCCAACAAACATGAGTTCCACAAGGACTGATGCTATCAGTACAAATGGATCCTTTCAGTACAAAAATAAATATTCTCAACAATTCCTCAACAGTTGAATTATTATTTAAAAAAACAGGATTTTCTTTATTTTAATATTTAATATAATTATTATGAAAAATTAAGGAAAATTGGGCAAAGATAGTGTGATGGGATGAAGAGCTGCTTGTGTGTAAATTGCAATCCCTCAGAGTTTGAACAGCTTCTCAAACCTCTGCCTGTGACGGAGCCCCTCCAGCATGGCTGCGTCAGTCGCTAGCAGAATCCGAAAGTGGCTGCTTTCGGAAACGTTTCCAACATAAAAGCTCCTTAACGGAAACACGTCTTCTGGACTCTCTGCGTGACAGTTTCCGCCGAGGAACGGGTGTTCCTATAGGAGGTCCTGAGACCTCCCCACTGTTTTCACTGGAAGCATCTCTGAGCCATTCCTCCGACTCTCCTTCCCTTGACGTTCCTGTTCGCCCCCTACTGGTTCCCTCTTCAGGTGTCAAGTCTCTCTCTACCTCAGAGAGCCTTGGCACCTCCTGTCCTGCCGATGGCAGTTCCCTGACATCCACCTCCCCTCCAGGGCCCCCTTCACCCCCTCCCGTCTCCTCCCCTACGGGTTGGGAGGAGGTAAAACCCCGGAAAGAACCTTCCTCATCGTCTGAAGTTTCGAACACCTTTCTCCACTTGTTGTGGTTCCTAGTCTCTCGGTACTCCTCGTCATCTGAGTCCGTTCCTTCTTCCAACTCCGACTCCGCGAATCCTTCCAGTTCCTCTTCCTCGTCTGTGGTGCCGAAATACTCCCTTCTAAACCTTGCTACCGGCTGTGGTTTCCGCGGGAATCTTTGGTGGAACGTTTCTGTTAAAACCTCGTCATTGACCTCCTCTGCAGTCACCCAGGTGTTTTCTGACTCCGGTTCCCCTTCCCACGCCACTAAATACTCCACCTGATTGCCCTTCCACCTGGAATCGAGGATTTCCGCTACATGGTTACTGCTTTCCCTCTCTTCCAAGACCGGTCCCCTGATGTGCTCCCCTTCACCTCCCCCCTTGTACGGTGACAGTAATGACCTGTGGAACACTGGATGCAATTTCATGTGGTTGGGTAACCGGAGTTTGAAAGCCACTGGGTTGACCTGCTGAATGACCTCAAAGGGTCCCAATCTCTTGGGTCTTAATTTCTTACAACCCCCTTTGAACGGCAACCCTTGGGTGGACAACCACACCTGATCCCCCACCCTTATGGTTTCACCTTCCCTCCTGTTCTTGTCTGCCTGCTTCTTATATTGAGCCTTGGCCCTTTCTAAGTTGAGCTGAAGCTGACGATGGATCGCTTCCATCTCTTCTACAAAATGTTCGGCTGCTGGGACGCTCCATCTCTCGCCTCCCTCCCCCGGGAATGCCCTGGGGTGACACCCGTAATTGGCCAAAAAGGGGCTCATCCCTGTGGACACATGCTCCGCATTGTTGTAGGCAAATTCTGCCAGCGCCAGCTTTTCGACCCAATCATTCCCTCTGTCATTGACATAACACCTCAGATATTGTTGGAGGATGCCATTTGCTCTTTCCGCCTGCCCGTTGGTTTCAGGATGCCGGGCCGTCGAAAAATTGACCTCCACGTGCAGCAAGCTCATGAGCTTCCTCCAGAACCTGGAAGTAAATTGTTTCCCGCGGTCCGAGACAACCCTCAAGGGGGCGCCATGCAGCCGGAAGATGTGTTCTACAAACAACTTCGCTGTTTCTTCCGCTGTGACTGCATGTGAACATGCTACAAAGTGGCACATCTTAGTTAACAGGTCCACTACTACCATGATGGCCGTCTTCCCTTTGGATTTGGGCAGATCCGTCATAAAATCTATTGATACCGCCTCCCAAGGCCGTTCTGGCGTGGGTAGTGGTTCCAATAACCCTGCCGGCGCCCTTCTTTCCCCCTTGGCCCTCTGGCATTGGTCACACCCTCTTACATACTCCTTTACATCTTCCCTCACCTTGGGCCACCAAAACTCCCTGGTGACCATCCACATGGTCTTGTGTTGTCCAAAATGTCCCGCCGTGGGACTATCATGCAACTGCTTGAGTACCCTCCCTCTCAATTCACCTTCTGGTATATACAGTGCCCCTTTGTAATACAATGCCCCATTTCTTTCTTCAAAACCCTCCGGGCTCTCACCCTCTCCCCTGAGGCCTCTGAGCTTATTTTGGGCATATTCGTCAGTTTCCGTTTCTTCTACCAGCTCTCGTCTCCCCACTAGCGCCGCCCCACACACCCAGCGGTCCTCAGGAATGACATGTCTTTCTTCGCTTGCCCCCTCCCCTTCCAAGTACTCTGGTTTGCGTGAGAGAGCGTCCGCCCTGACGTTCTCTGGGCCTGGTACATAACAAATCTCGAAGTGGAATTTGGAAAATTCCTGTGCCCATCTCACTTGTCGTTGGTTGAGTACTCGAGCTGTTCTCCAATACTCCAAATTCTTGTGGTCGGTGCACACTTGCACCTTGTGTTGTGCCCCAATCAATAAATGTCTCCACCTCCGGAACGCTTCGTGAATGGCAAGTAGTTCCCTGTCATACACCGTGTAGTTCCGCTCGGACTTATTCAGCTTCCTCAAGAAAAAGGCACACGGTCTCCACTCCGACGTATTTCTTCCCGGCTGAAGAAGCACAGCCCCCACCGCTCTGTCTGACGCGTCTGTCTCCACCCTCATGGGCTTCTGTAGGTCCACATGCAGAAGTTGTTCTTCCGAAGCGAAAGCCCTTTTCAGTTCTTCAAAAGCTCTCTCCGCCTCCGCCGTCCAAACAAATTTCTTCTTGCTACTGAGGCAGTCGGTGATGGGCGCCGTCAAGTGTGCAAAATTCTTGATGAACTTCCGATAAAAGTTCCCAAACCCCAGGAATCTTTGCACATCCTTCTTGGTTTTCGGTGTCTTCCATTCCAGCACCGCCTGGACCTTGCCTGGATCCATGGCCAATCCTTGGTCTGACAGGCGGTACCCCAGGAATTCCACTTCCTTGGCATGAAACTGGCACTTCTCCAGTTTCACCCACAGCTGATTGGCTTGCAGCCGGCCCAACACTTCTCTCACGTCCCTCACATGCTGCTCTTCATTTTCCGAATACACCAACACGTCATCCAAAAAGGCCACACAATTCTTGTAGAGCAACGGCCCCAGGACGTGGTTGATAAAACTTTGAAAACATGCGGAGCCGGCTTGGAGACCGAAGGGCATTACGAGGTATTCAAATGCTCCCAAAGGGGTGAACATGGTGGTCTTCCATTCATCCCCCTTCCTTATTCGTATCAGATTATACACCCCCCGCAGGTCCAGTTTTGTAAAAATCTTCCCCTTCCTCACCCTGGTCAGAATGTCATCAATTCGGGGCATAGGAAAGGCCAGGGGTTCCGACACGGCGTTTAGGGCCCTGAAATCCACTACAAGTCTCGGCTTATCTGTGTTTTTTTTTGTCCACAAAAAACACTGGGCTGCCCCCCACCGCTCGGGACTCTCTGATGAAACCCCTCTTCAGGTTTTTGTCAATGAACTCCCTCAGCTCCTGCATCTCCCTGTCTGACATGGCGTACAGCTTGCCCACTGGGAGTTGAGCCCCCGGGAGTAGGTTGATTTGACAGTCAAAGGGTCTATGCGGCGGCAGTTTGTCCGCTTCTCTTTCGCTAAATACGTTGCTCAGATCTGCATATTGCGGAGGCACCTCCCCTTGCTTCATTACCTCCATCCCAGCTAAGGTGAGCTTGGCTCCCCCTGGATCCTTCCCCTGCTTGCAGTGTTCCAGGCAATGCGCCGACCCAAAAGAGACCACCCTCTGGTGCCAGCCCACTAGAGGATCGTGTAGTGCCAGCCAGCTCATCCCCAAAATTATGGGAGCTCCTCCCAATGTGGCCACATTAAACGCTATCCTCTCGGTGTGTCTTGCCACCCTCATTATCATGGGAACTGTCTGTTGGTTCACTTCTCCTCCCAACAGCTCTCTGCCGTCAATCGTGGTTACCTGCAGGGGTTTACTTAAGGGGAGGGTTTGTATCTGGTGCTCAGCTGCGAACTCCTTACTCATGAAATTACAGGAGCTGCCTGAATCCAGCAGGGCCTTGATCTGTAGGGGGTGTCCGTTTGGCAGCTCTAGCAACACCTCTATCACTAGAGCAGGTCTGGGAGGTTCTGGTGCGGGCACTCTCACTGCTTTTGAGCCTGGCTGCTGTGCCCCGACGGCAGCCAGGCGTTGGCTTTTACTTGCTCGGTGCTTTCCTCCTCCTCTCCCCCAACAGCTCCTGCCATGCCTTGCCATTCCTTTCTCCGTGGACAGACTCTGGCAAAGTGTCCTGGCTGTTGGCAGAGATAGCATTTCTTCCCGCCCTTTCCCTCCTTCTTCCGCCCTTCACCGATGTTTGAAACTGCGCGCGCACGCGCTGTTCCCACTTCCATCGGCTCTGCCGGCGGGAAAGGCTGCTCTGGAATGTCTGGAATGCGGAGCTCCCTCCAACGTTCTCCTTTCCCCTCCCGCTTCTCCAAAGCCCTCGCTTCCTGGCGCGCTCCTATGGCTAGCGCGGCTTTAGTCAGCTGGTCCATAGACTCTGCTCTGGGGTTCCGGGAAAGTTCATCTTTCAAGGACGAAGACAGACCTTCTTCGAAAAGCATTTGAATGGGCTCAGAAGACAAGTCCCACCCCAATCGATGAATCAACATAGTGAACTCAGTCCAGTACTCACGGACAGTCCTGTTTCCCTGTTTGCAAGCCATTAACTGCCTTCGCACCCCTCCCTGCTCAATGTCACTGGAAAACATCAGGTCCATGGCACGAAAAAACTTCATCGCGTCCTTTAGGATCTCATTATTTGCTGCCATCAAGGGTCTAACCCAGTCCTTCGCCCCTGATTCGAGATGGCTAATTACAAAAGCCACTCGCGATTCCTCATCAGGGAAGTCATCGAATTGCAGATTGAGAGCATATTGCATCTCTGTCCTAAAGGCATGGTAGTTCCTGGGGTCCCCCCCAAATTTCTGCACCAATCCTGGCATCTTTCTGTTGAGTGGGGTGGCTTTCTCCCTCCCCCTCTCTGCATCCTGAGCCCTCCTTTCTTCCAGCCTCGCCGTCTGCAAGGCAAGCTGGATTTCCAACGTCCTATACCTTTCCTCCAGGCTTGGACCTCCTCCAGCTGCCCCTCCGGTTCCTGCTGGTTCGCTCATGATGCCTCTCCCTGGCACAAGCTAGCTGTCGGTGACTTTCGGATTGCTGTGATGGGATGAAGAGCTGCTTGTGTGTAAATTGCAATCCCTCAGAGTTTGAACAGCTTCTCAAACCTCTGCCTGTGACGGAGCCCCTCCAGCATGGCTGCGTCAGTCGCTAGCAGAATCCGAAAGTGGCTGCTTTCGGAAACGTTTCCAACATAAAAGCTCCTTAACGGAAACACGTCTTCTGGACTCTCTGCGTGACAGTTTCCGCCGAGGAACGGGTGTTCCTATAGGAGGTCCTGAGACCTCCCCACTGTTTTCACTGGAAGCATCTCTGAGCCATTCCTCCGACTCTCCTTCCCTTGACGTTCCTGTTCGCCCCCTACTGGTTCCCTCTTCAGGTGTCAAGTCTCTCTCTACCTCAGAGAGCCTTGGCACCTCCTGTCCTGCCGATGGCAGTTCCCTGACAGATAGGTACTGGAACAGCAGGATCATATAAGTGGTAATATTACGCTTTTCTTTCTGTTCTGTGTTCATAATAAAAAAAGTCTTTGTGATTGGGGAAAAGGAGCATTCTTTAACAGGAACCTTTTATGTTGTTGGGATATGAGTACATAATGCAGATACAGAATGATTTAGCTACAAAGGGATATGTTGTATTCACCTTTTAGTGGGATCAAAACCAGTTCTTGAGTGTGACATATAAGATGGGGAAAATAATAAATGAAACTATCTGAATAAGTTATAAGAAGAGAGCAGAGAGAGCTGGATCATCATTATTAGCCTTGTCGAGTAGTATAATGGCCTATCGACTACCCACTGTTTATTTGCAGACTGAAAAGAACCCAAAATAAAAACAGGACTTGGAATGGAATATGAAACTATATTTCTAAAAGTATATAACAGCAGGATAAAAAGATAGGATGAGTGGTAGGTATTTTTATTGATTGGAATCCTGCTTTCCTATTGATATACCCTGGAAAACATATTAAGAAAGGAAGAGTTTGATAGGGATGCTATTGCTACCATAAAAAATTACCTTGGGTTGTTTTGCAGAAGTACGTAGTAGAATCTAAGCAAGCTGCTGTGAATAAAAGTAACAGAGAAGCCAGTGCATGGTTTCCTCTGTATATAAAGTGTGATTTTGTGCTTGCTTGGTGAAATAAGGATGAGAGGGTTTTGCTTCTAGCATGCTGTGAGAATTTCTATCCCAGAGAGAAATACAGGGAAACATATAATTTTATTTAAGGATTTCAAATGCCCACATTAGAGTGTCTTTTTGAGATGATCTAAGTGAAATGGAAAAATTGCCTGAACTCCCCTTGTATCATGCAAAATCCAGGGAAGAGATATCTGAAAAGAGTAATGGATCACATGTTGTCTTGGACACTCGCTTGGAGGCATACTGTTTTATAGCTGTTTCTTTTCATAGCAATGATTATGGTATCTGACTTAAATAGGGCTTCTGCCGTTATATTTTTCTCCCATTATATTCCAATCAACACAAATAATGGCACTTCATTTTAATTCATAAAATAACGTGGCTAGAAAGTGCTGTTTGGTAAACATTGGAATACAAATGTGGTAAATCTGTATTTGTATTAAGTGCATTTTTTCCCTTTTATTGGGATTGTTTGTGCAAGCCTCCTTGATCTTGCTTGGGGTTGAATTAATACATCCAGATCCATCCCCGACTCAGCACAAAAATTGTTCTGTCCTGCTGTACAAATCCAAATATTTGGTATTCCTAAGCACTTGCACTGGCTAATGCTGCCAATTCTCGTACTCCAATCCTGCAAATTCTCATGCTCCAGTATAGTAGCTCAACTTTTCTTGCTTTTTCAGCACTGCCGTATGGGGTCTGTGGATGCCAGCCTGGCAAGAGTATTTCTCCCTTGTCTGCCTGCCTCTCTATGCCAGTGCCTGCTTGCCCACCTGCCTGCCTGCCTGGGACTGGTTTCTCTTGAAGTAGAAGGGCTGGGTGTGACAGGCCAGAGTTTTTTATATGCTACTTTTTCCCTACAAGGCCTACTGACACAAACAGAAGACAGACTACTAACACAGAGAAAACATAGCACAGATTATATCCCTCCCACCTAAGTACAGTGATTGGAAAGTGTTGACTGAGCTTCTACCCCTGGATTGGAAGCTTTCAATGAGTGAAGTCCAGTTCCCCTACTACCTCTCTCCCCACCCTGACATTCCCCTTAAATGGTGTTGTGATAAATAATTGCAACACTTTGGAGACTGTGGGTGATATTCAACTAAGTTTTACTCTAGAACAGTTGAAATTATTGGACCAAAGTCAATCACATTCAATAATTTCAATGATTCCACTCTGAATTAAATTTAGCCACCCAGTTCAGGAGTCATTCAGATTGAATAATAAATATTAGGACTGTGCAACCAGAGTCAAATGATATTAATTATGCAATGGTGGCTGTGGAAAAATATAAATGTTGTACACTTGTATTGCTACAGATATTGATGTCTTCTGAGGCAAAGGAGTAGGGTTGAATAGTTGGATCTTACCCATGATGGGTGCAAGTCTCTGTGGAAAAAATGGCATATACTCAATACATGTTTTGGAGTTTTATTATACATTAGCTTCAGATGCCATGTTTCATAATTTTCTAGATGTGCATGTTATTTCTAATTTAAATCTAACGGCCTTAGTTGATGTTATCATCTTGAGCATGATGTCCGTTCGATGCAATGAAAAATGTAGTTCATCCAAGTTTAAATTATTTTGAGAGTCAGCTACACATAATGCACAGAGGCAGAATGCCTTATCTGAAAGGAACACTTACTTTGAAGTTGACATTTCTTTTATGTAGCAGTGATTGCAACTGTAGATATGGAGTAAATGGCATATTATGCAAAGTGAAAGTTTAATTAGAATGAGAAACTTCAATTGAATATTTCTGTTTGATTAATAATCTACCAGCAGATAAAATATCATTTACTCATTTGAAATTTGATGTAAGCAGTATGGATGATACCAGGAGAAAAAAACTTTTGACCTCCCACCAATCTTTGACGTGTGTGCATGTGATATTTTAAGTTTAATGTGTTTAGGAGAGGGATCAGCATTTGCTCTATGGAATCCATCATGAGCAGAGAAGAATTAAAAACTTTAAAGTTAACAATAACAAAGCGTTAAGATTACAAACCACTATGTCTTGGGCAGCCCTTAGTTTAGTAAAAGATTGTTAAATATGATGGTTTAATTGTTGAAATGGAAAATAGCTCTGTATGTGTATTGCTAAAAGGGTTTGGAAAATTCCATTGACCTAAACTAGGAGCTGTCTAAATGCCACCAGGTTGATAATTTACTTTTTAAGTATCTCTGCTGGCCCTCCGTGTGTCTAACTTAGATCACATGTCAGTCTGTTGCAAATCTCCATTTTCTGTGAGCCTTTTCCCCCCAAGCCAGTGAAGACAAAGGTGTGGAGAGAAAACAGCCTTCAGGATAATGGAGTCTCTGGGAGAGACAGAGCTCTATCAGCTCAGATTATAAACAGCACTGTATTTTATATTTGTAAGAAGAAGAACCAGTACTTGGACAAGCACATGATCTTATGCAACTATCTGGATATAGCATAATTATTTTATGTTCTGTTTTGAAGAAAGTTCTGTTAGTAAAGCTTTGAAGCCCTATTTTGGGACTGGACAATTTTTATTCTAAGAGGAGTCAGTTTTTATTAATCCTGTTGCTTCAAGCTGAGCAATATTAATATCTGCAATAAAGATTGACATTGTTGTAAAGGCTTTTGTAAAGGTAAATTGTATCAATATGTACCTATACTTATGTACCTATACTTGTGCCAAGACAATCATTCCTTCAGGGTAAGCATTTTGGCTCCCAGAAAGAATGATTCCCTCTCTCCTCACCCCTCCATGTGCTATTCTGGAGACTCCCCCCTCCCCCCGAGCCAATTTTGGGGTATGTGTCAGGAGGAGAGGAAGGTCAAATCCCATTGCACAAGTGAAAGTGCTTGTGTAGAGTTTCTGCTAATGTGACTCGTTAGTTAAATGCTGCCAAGGTGTATCAGAACCTTAGAATATTTATATTTTTTAAAAAATCATACCTATATTACATCAAATCTATGCTGTTCTTAATGGCAGTAAAAGTGAAAATCATTCTGCTACAAATCAAAGTATGTGACTGTATTTGTAGAGAATAGAATGCTTTGCATAAAAATTTTGCTGAATGTGCAGAAAAATGAGGTGTTTAACTCTTCAATAGAGAATTAGATGTACATTTTGGTAGATCATGGGAAATTAGCATTCCATATACTTAGTAAATGGTAGATTTTTACATCATGCTGAAATTGAATATGAACATATTCAGTATTCAGCTTTAATCTCAATAGTGAAGGTTTCTAGAAGTGAAGTGCCAGTAAATGTTATCAAAGTGAAGAAGTGTACTAACTACAACACCACTGAGTATTTCTACTCAAATTATTATATCATGTCTTTTGTTGCTCTTGTGTGTGTGTGTGTTTAAGAAATGTCTTTTGCAACTAATGTTGCCTGAAACCTGATGATGATTCAGCCTCAGCCTTTAATCAGTGTTGAAACATACACCCAACCTTTTAAGCTACAAAATTATCCAAATAGTGCTTTGATTTGCTTAATTTCCTTCTTTGGGCTTCAGAAAGCTGCTGCTGGCGGAACAGATTGTGGGCACTGTAGAGGTGTGAAAATATCTTGTCTCAGCATCTCTGCATCTGTGAAGATTTGATTTACCTCTTAAGTGCTTATCTTTTGGTTCTGCTACTAATTCCCAAGCGTTTCCCCAAAAATGATGCTGCAGCAAACTTTTCGAATTGCTTCCTTCCTTCCCTGAGCTTCATAGAAAGGCTGTGAGTCCCAGCCTCCAAGCTGCATCTGTGGACCCAGACACCACACCAACAGACTTCTGTCTGGGGAGCCCTGGAGCACAAGTTATTGATATTGTTCTTTCTGGATAATTATTATTTGTTTTCAGTCTGTACATTTATTTGTTGATTAATGGTGGAGTTGATTTAGCTTGTTGATTGATTGATTGATTGATGAGTGTCATAGGCTTCATCTGGTGACTTCCACCAGTTAAAACACCTCAGGATCCTTACTTTTAAAATTGATCAAAATGCAGAATAGAAACATCTGAAACAAAATTATTTTTCAGTTTTATTAATGTAATTGAGCTTTCTTTACCTTTGATATAATCATACTTTTTTTAGCTTAAGCTAAAGATCTACAGATACTTGCTGAGTTTGGCAGCCAGACAAAAAATTGTGATCTCCAGGACTAGAAATCTTTCCCAGTGGGAAGGTCTTGTTCCTGATGTCATACAATGCAAGGACAAGTACTGCTCCCAGCAGTTTCAAGTTTGGAGTGTGTGTGTGTGTGTTTGTGTGTTCAAGTGTGAGAGGGGACCTAGTGCAATTGTAAAGCCAGACAATATGTTAGTAGCGGTTAGCAAAGCCAAGGTAACAGGCCTACACTGGTCCAGAACTGGTCAGCTAGAGGCTTGCTGTCTCTGTGTAGGTTGGTTGTTCTGTGAAGCTATTACAGAGCCAAGGCAACAAGCATCTGCTTCCAGACTCACCATTGCCTTTTCAAATGGTTGTCAGATCTTTTCAATTACTTTGCCTTGCTTCTTAATACACTATAGGATCCCCAAATTTTTTTTTTTGGGGGGGGGGCGGTATGTGGCAGGTGTAAGTATAGGTTAGTAGTTGTTTTTTTTTTTAATTTCTTAAAGTCTTTGACCCTGCTGGCTGCATATTGGCTCTGGAAAGGAAGATAGCAGTGACTAGTGCTGCCATACCTCTGGCAGAGCCAGTGCCTTTAACAAGTAAATAAAAGGAGGAGGTGAGAAAAGAAATTCCCCATCACCATTTGATTCCTTTCTTTTCAGCCGAAGTGACAAGGATTCAGCTCAGAGACAAATTGAAATCCAGTGCTTTAAGACATCTTAGACAAACCAAGTGAAGGGATATATTTCGTAAGCCCAGCTGCAGACTCCTGAAAATTTTTAAAATCAAATTGCACATATATTTGGAATGTTGTTTTGTTTTGTTTTTATGACAATCTCAATGACTTGGGTCCTGAGAACAATGAGCAGATGGAAGATACTGGAAGATGGCTTTTTTGTCCACAGTTCCCTCTGCAATGTTGTTTATGAAATTCCTACCTCCTCATCAGTTTCCAGATCACATATACCACATCCTATGATGTCCAGGTCCTCCAAATCATCTAGGGTAGCAATAGCCAGTGTGGTGCCTTCCAGATATTGTTGGAATACAGCTCCCATCAGCCGCAGTCAACCTGGTCAGTGTTCAGGGATAGTGGGAGTTGTTGTCCAACGTTGGGCACCACATAGGGCACCTCTTCTCTGAATAGACTTTTCCATTTGCTGGGGGAAAGGCAAAGTCTGCTCAGAGCTGCCTTCTGCTTTTATAGCATTTAGATTCCAAGGCAAAAATTCCTTCACAGTGTTATAATTTATTTTAGGATGAAATTATGTCTTTGCCTTGTCCTCCAGAAATAAAACTAGAGAAAATCAAATTCGTAGAAAAAGGACATGAAACTACAATTAACAGATGAAGCCAAATACTCAGCCACAGAGAAGTCACAAAATGGAAGGAAAGAAACAAAGTGGATATAAATATCAGAAAAGCAAGAAAACAAAGGGAGTCACTCAGACAATACCGACAGATTCTGAAAATTACAAATCACCTACTTTAACCTCGCCATGGGATTTTTCACTGAAGCTGATAATAAAGCAATCAGTCTGCAGGCACCTTGAGGATAACAATATAATAACATGCCCTTATGAGATGTGTGTTAGAAGAAGCTGCCTTTTTTGCTACGTGTTTTTGGCTGACAAGTGAAAACTAAGGGACATTTAGATTTCAATGAGAGATTTTGCATCATTCCAAGTAAGAATCTCTTTGAAAACTTGTGTGTGCCCATAACCTTATACAGAAATACAAGCAGAATAATTATTAGTTATCTACCATCAGTTTTTATCAAACATTATCTCATGGTTTTCAGCTCATTTATTATCTTCAAATATCAAATGTGTTCTCTAATCATTTGTTAAACATATTTGCATGTTGCTTCTTTAGCAACACTCTCATTTTTTTTTTAAATTACAAAAGAAACAGTAACAAAGCATATATGAAAGCAAGAAGTTAAAACACCAGTTGTCCAGTTAAAAACATGGGTGCATAATACAGCTTAAATTCTAAAGAAGGTGATATCTATTCCCTGGAAGATGTGTAAATGGATGTGGTCGATGTTCTCACACGGCATAATAGAATCCAGAGCTCCTGAGTTGGCTTCTGAGTTCGTTATAGAGCCTAGTTCCTTAGGTTTAGGAAACTGTCTAATCATTCCATACTCTCTTATGATTATTGTTAACATGCATATTATCAATTTACATTTTGGGTGGTTTTTTATGAAGTATCAACAAGCTTAGTTCTAAATCAGTCATTCTATTTATCTTCCATAGTTATAAAGATGCAATGTTATCTGGCATTTTGAAAACAATAAAAGGTAACTAAATGCCTAGTTGACAGGTGTAATAACCAAAATGGGTTTCAGCACTTATTCTTTAACAGCCATGTATTTACTGCCTATGCAAAGTAATGATTTTAAATTGTTGAGGAGATCATAATTTCAGTCATTTTTCTAACTGAGGTGGAAAGATATTGAGCAGCCTTCTGGATAGTATATGGAAATAAATTCACTGATCCATTTGTATTGTGATTTTCACAATAAGTGGCACATAAAAAGAATGGTACCTCATAGAAGTGCATTTTTGTGTACATAGGATATTAAAACTACAGTAACATTAATATGTCATCATCATAAATTTACAGAAAGTAGAAAGACATCTGAGTAACAAACTATAGATTTTTAAAGCAATTGTCACAATTTTAATCCATGCCAAAGCCAACGTAGAATAATGAAAGTCATCAGAGATTTTGGTACAGTAGTATATGCTGCCTATTAGATATATTTAACTGAGCAGTTTGAAACGTGGCATAATACAGGATTCCACGGCAAGATCGCCTTTTCCAAGCACAAACTGCTTCCTAGAGTGGCTGAGATTGATGGAGCAAGGAAATGATTTACTAGTATCTAGGTTTCCTGCTGATCTTGTCATTTCACCTGCTTGCAGTAATATATTTTTCATATTATTTTAGAGAAATATCAGTGGAAACATAAGGGCAGTTCCAGGCAACTTAGAAATACAGAATTCCCCTTCCCCTTAACCCTGTTCCTATGCTAACCCAATCACAGTGATACCCCCTCTTTATCCTGTCCCTGTGTAATGAAAGGGGACAGAGAGATAGCATTAGTCTGATAACATTTTTTGCATAATCTAACAAAAGTCACCTGAAACTAAGTTCCATTGAAACCAACACAGTCACAAATAAAGCTGCAATCCCACATTTGCTAACTTGCAAGATGTTTCCTTTGTTGATACCATTTGATCACAGTATTCTTATGGAGTGGCTGAGGGATATGGGGGTTGGGGGTCACTTTACCTTAGTGCTTCTGTTCCTACCTCCGGGGCAATTTCCAGAAAGTAGTTCTGAGGTGGCGGAACTGCTTGCCATGAGAGCTTTCCTGTCACATCCTGCAAGGTTCCATTTTGTCTCCCACGTTATTTAACGCCTACATGAAGCCACTGGGAGTAGGCAACTGGAGCATCACCAATATGTGGATGACACCCAGCTTTATCTCTCCATTCCATTTGAATCAGGAGAGGCAGCTGAGGTACTAGATAGGTTCTTGGAGGTAGTGATAGGCTGGATATGAGCCAAAAAACTGAAGCTCAGTCCCAAAAAGACAGTGGTGTTATATGTTCCAAGTCCTTGAGTCCTGGAGGTGAGAAGATGGTTACAGGTGAGGTTCTACTTCCCTGGAAGAAGCAGGTTTGTAGCTTGTTTACATAGTAGTAGTAATACAGGTTCAAAGTATCTATTTTATATAATGTATGTCCCCATTCTTACAGCAGCATATTTAAGAACAAACTGTGAACCAGTTTTGTAGGAAATTTAATTGCACATGGTTCTACATGATACCATCAAATAGTGTTTTTAATAATGTATAATGAATTAGCTTGAACTTACTGAAAAGCATGAGAAGTTTCATTTGATTTGATGAGTAATTTATTTTTATTAAGACTAGGACAAGAAAACAACTGTGAGTTAAAGTAATAGTACTTTACCAAATTTAGAACTCCCACCAATTAAATTGAATTTTGTAAGGGGCTGATAACATGCATCTCCTCATTACATATATAATTACTTTGGTTTAATCATTTAATTATTCATATTGAAATAATGGATGTGAATTGACTGTCAAATCAGTGCAACCTTCATGAATTTTTGTAATGTGTCCCAATCCCCCAAAGCACTGCATTTGCTCAGAGCTCTACATACCCTGTAACAGGAGCCTGTCTTTATTTATTTGGAGAGAGGGGTCATAAAAGGAATGGGGAAATCACATTTCCAGTTATTTCCTTATTGAACTACTTAGGAATAGAGGGCTCAGATTTGATGTGGCTACCAACATTGTATACTATATAGCAGGATGGAAAAGGAAATACTCAGGAGAGTTGCAAAGGGAAAGGGGTGCTTTCTTTGTCTTAAAATATCCCTGTATAATGCAAACACACACCTCAATCCTAATACTTTCAGTTTTTTACAATATGTAAAATAAGGTATAAGATCTCTCTGCCCTGGCCCCCAAGGTTGAGCTATAAGGAGTTGTCAGATGTAAGTCAGTACTCCCTCAATAGATTGCAGATTCTTTAAGCAGAGGCTGGATGGCCATCTGTCATGGATGCTTTAGCTGTGATTCCTGCATTGCAGAGGGTTGGACAAGATGACCCTTGAGGTCCCTTCCAACTCCCATGACCCTGCAATTCTATGAGGTCCAAATCAATTGAAGCACATCAAAGCTAGGAAGATCTTGTTTCTCAAACAAAATCCCTACCAGGAAACCTTTTATAGCCCCCTTCTTCCTAGCCTAGGTGGGTCAGGCTAGCCTAGAGTCAGAGAATACTTCACTGCCATGAAGTTTCTCCAAAGTGTAGTTCTTATATGGCAGTGCACAGGGCAACTGCATACAGAATTGAAGATGTTCAGTTCTAGCCTGACCCTCCTGGCATTCTCACACAAGTTGTACAGTTCAGTCCTTTAGGTTCATTTTCTAGGGTCCATCTGTCATATCATTGCACAAATGAACAGATCCACTCCTTGCTTGATCATGGTATTGATCACGCAAAAATACATGAGATGAAAAGGGCTCAGACTATTTCCTTTCACAAGAAAGTCTTTTTTTTCTGTGCTGGATAAGGGTCAACAAACTCAAACTCACTTCACCATACAGACCCTTTGTCATGTTTAAATTGAGTTTGAATTTATTATTATAAGACTTTTTCAAAATGGAGGAAAACATGCTACGGGAAGTCTACCTATCTAGCTAATTTGACCTAGTTCTCAGTGTAAACTGCCCACTGATATCCTAGATGAGATTGTTTATATTCCCCTAGTTCTTCCTCTGTAGGTCCTTTATCTAGTGTTTTTGTTAGACTTGAGATTTAGGCTGAACTCACTCTTTGCTCCTAAAAACTAAATCTGTCAGCAACATTACATTGTTTTACAGTCCTCCTTGCTAAACCTGTTTGCACAGAATGAGGCTGCCACATTTTGGCAGATGAAATAAATATTGAAAATATCAA
Organism: Podarcis tiliguerta; assembly: GCF_965153285.1. Classification (NCBI taxonomy): domain Eukaryota; kingdom Metazoa; phylum Chordata; class Lepidosauria; order Squamata; family Lacertidae; genus Podarcis; species Podarcis tiliguerta. The sequence goes on from NC_139534.1 coordinate 42,696,217, forward strand.
TATAATCATCCTTATGTTCATTCTGGTTCTGATTCTATTGGCAACATTGCAAAATCCAAGGATTAAATGGATTATATATTATTAGTTGTGTTGAAAGTACTTATAGACAGAAATATTGAATGAAAAGTGCACTGAATGACCATGTTTGCTGAAAGTCTGCTACCATGTTGGCATAGGAAGTACTAAAGAAGTTAGTATAATTTAGTTAATACAGTATAGTTAATGATAGTTAATGATAATTCTAAGAATGATGATGGGATCTGGTGAGTTCAGAGCTTGTGAAATATTGGCTATAGAACATTAATGACAGCTCTCCTACACATTTGATAGGTGGTTGAATAAAATGTGGCACACACACAAAGCTTCATTGGTTATCTCACTTTTGTTTTCCATTGTACTGAACTGTTACTAGGAAGGCTGAAACTGCTAATAGCAAATTCAAGAAATGTATCTCATACTATTTCATCAAAGCAAACGAGAAACAAAATTAAATTATTTCTATTAACCAGGCCCTACTACCTGAACTTCATATAAATGAAACTCACTGTCTCACCCTGCAAAGGATTGTGGGTCAATCAACAAAAAATAAATGCAAAGCAATGTCTATTTAAGTTATATTCTGCATCCAGCAGAATAACTTCATTATGTAGCTATAAGCAATGAGTTTATTCAGCCCATCCATTAAAAACTTACAGTTAATATTACTAAGGATTTTCCATACAAATTTAGTGAACTACTTATAATGTTGAAACTGGTTTTTACACACACTGATTTTTTCCCCAGATAGATGATTGCAAATTATTTTTCAAGGGTAATCAACGAAATAGATTTGCTTTATCGTTGAGTGCTTATCAACTCAGTTGGCAGAGTAACCTTGGAATTCCTCTTGGCATTAAACATTATGAAATTGTTATTGGTTATTTAATAAATATAGGTAATTTAAAACATTCCTGGATACTGCATTGCAAAGTGATAAGTGAAGTGGCCACCAGTGGATTTTGTATGTATTGATAAACATCCTGTGACAATGGAACGCGGCTTCATAAAATAGCACAATAATGTGCTTGGAACCAATCTCACTTGATGGAAACAAGAAACCAGCCTGTTGACAGATGGGAAATTCAGATTCTATAAATACATCAACAAAATTATCAAATGTTGAAAGACAAAGGAACATGAGCAAAATAAAGTTAATTCCCTTGAGCCCCGTATTAATATAGGCTGCACCATCTGCACTATCAATTTGTGCTGAAATACCTATGACCTACACATTTGATATAATGTATTCAGGACCAGCTAACATGAAGGCACAACAAAACATAGACAGTTGTTCTATTCTCTAGAAACTCATGCTCTGAGAGTTTAAATCACCTTTGTCTCTGGCTTGACAAGGCAATAGATAAAGGAAATGAAAAGAGTTGGTGCCTTCACAAATGTTTCAAAAAATATAAGAGGTTCACAGTCTCTAAACATCTTGCATCATACAAACTGTATAAGGTGTAGGTCAGCGATGGACCAGATGCAACTCCAAAGAAATTATTCTGGATGCTGATAGCTATACCAGAATTGTAAAGAGTTACACTCAAAAGTAACAGTTACTTTCTTGGATTTTGTATGTAATATGCAATACATATTGATATCTAATTCTATGACTGAGTGTATATACTCCATAAATATGAAGACCTTGCTGTGAGATGGTGCCGTTTTCATTATGGAGTTAGACACTCTTGGTCCCTAGACAAATGACTGGAGTAGCCTCTGAGATACAGTAGTTTTGACATTTTGAGTGCATACTATGCAGAATTAGTGCACTAGAGCGGAACTGAGCTAAATCAAGTGTCTTCATTCCACCAGAGTTTTCATAGAGAGTCTTTGAGCCAGATATGGAAAAACTGCCCCACCTCCATATTGTTGGATTAAATGTGTGTTTATCCTTGAACATTGGCTAGCAACATCTGGAGGGCCACATACACTAGAATAAATATTTATGCCTCTGGTATAAATTATTCATTCTAGCACACGAAAACTCCAGAATAACACACAGAATCTGAAATACCTTATGTTGCTCACTTTGGGCATATGTTGTTGTTGTTGTTTAGTTGTTTAGTCGTGTCCGACTCTTCGTGACCCCATGGACCAGAGCACGCCAGGCACTCCTGTCTTTCACTGCCTCCCGCAGTTTGGTCAAACTCATGCTGGCAGCTTCGAGAACACTATCCAACCATCTTGTCCTCTGTCGTCCCCTTCTCCTTGTGCCCTCCATCTTTCCCAACATCAGGGTCTTTTCCAGGGAGTCTTCTCTTCTCATGAGGTGGCCAAAGTATTGGAGTCTCAGCTTCGTGATCTGTCCTTCCAGTGAGCACTCAGGGCTGATTTCCTTCAGAATGGATAGGTTTGATCTTCTTGCAGTCCATGGGACTCTCAAGAGTCTCCTCCAGCACCATAATTCAAAAGCATCAATTCTTCAGCGATCAGCCTTCTTTATGGTCCAGCTCTCACTTCCATACATCACTACTGGGAAAACCATAGCTTTTACTATACGGACCTTTGTTGGTAAGGTGATGTCTCTACTTTTTAAGATGCTTTTTGGGGGGCATATACAAAATAGCATAACTGGCCTCTTTGTGCATGTTCCTGTTTGGAAGTGGTGCTACTCTGTGAGGCCACCTTGCAAGTTCTACGTCTCCACAAAGCTTACACAGAGCTGACCTTTTCAACTACTGTTACCCATCTTATTTCATTACAGTGGTACCTCAGGTTACATACGCTTCAGGTTACATACCCTTCAGGTTACAGACTCTGCTAACCCAGAAATAGTGCTTCAGGTTAAGAACTTTGCTTCAGGATGAGAACAGTAATCGTGCTCCGGTGGCACGGCAGCAGCAGGAGGCCCCATTAGCTAAAGTTGTGCTTCAGGTTAAGAACAGTTTCAGGTTAAGAACGGACCTCCAGAATGAATTAAGTACTTAACCCGAGGTACCACTGTATTGCTACTTTGGGATTCTTTAAGCTTGGCAGGGATGGTTCAACACACCTGATGCCAAGCAGGAGTAGCCACTGGGGGAGGTGCAACACCATGGACAAAGCCTCCTGTCAGTGGAGTCACTGCCGTGTACTGGGATGGTAATGGGGAGGAGCAAGCAGGCACACCAGCAGGATACATTCAGCCTTCAGAACGTTATGTGCTCAGTGTTATGAATCAAGAAGGGTAAGGGTCAAGCTCACAAGTGGCAGGCTGCATCTTTCCCAGAACCGTGTCCACATCCTCAGATTGGGTAACTGAAATCTATACAGTTAATTCTTTATTTAACAGGAATTATGGCAGCTTCCTGATGTACTAATTTCTTCTTGGGTGGGTGGGAAAGAATCAAATTATCACAAACCCTTTTGTGGGATGTCCTGCACAACGAAAAAGAGGAAGCAAAATTAAAGGCTTCAACAGAGGTCACACTGCTGAACAAAGTTGCTGCAGGCATGGCATTTGAATGTGATTCAGTGGCTCCCTTCCTCCCAATTTCTTTGTAAAAAAATAAGTAATTCTGTCCTGGTGAGCTAGCCCCTTTCTTTCAGATATAGGAAGGCCATGATTTCCACTTAATGATGGCTAGTTTTATTCTTTTTTCTAGTATAAAAGACTATTCCCAAAACCCGGGGGGGGGGGGGAGCTGCTATACACTTTTATTTCTGCATTTCTAAACACTGCATACCTGAATGTACAAAAGAGACCTGTTGAAAAAGGAACTGTTGAATAGGGGAATCCCAAGAGAATAACAGTTAGCTCCATTTCAGTGCTGTAGATAAACCGAAAATGTTTTTGAAGATTTTCGAAAAAGGACTGAACACTTTGAAATGCAATGCAGAGCCAAGTTCTTTTAAATCAGATCTGCCAGTATAAGAAATGTTTTAAACTATATGCACCAAAGGTAGAGAAAATATGCTATATTAGACAAAGGAGGATGTTTGATTTGTTGGCTATAAGTTGTACTATCTCTAAAATGTCTAAAATGTCTATTGATTTTCTTTAAAGAATATGCTTTCAGTTAAAAGGGGTTATAAAACTGCCAAGCCCGAAACCTTCCTTTAAACATGTTTATTTTGTGTAGGACACACCCCCATTGTGTGTCATTCACTGGATATAGCTACACATAGACATTAACTATAACAGACATTTCCTTACTTCAAATTGACTCATACCGAGAAACTTCTCATCAGCTGCAAAATTCTTTGTTCATTCTGAAATGAATATGAAATACTTTTTGACTGCCCTCAGATACCATTCTAGCTTATATTCCAGTAAGTCCTTTTTCATTAAATGGGTCCCTACACTCCAGCATGCTTATTAGGAGATTTAGCATGGCTATGTGGTCATGCAGAGTTCTTAGTTCTTTTGGCTCAGATAACAATTAAGGCTGCCTAAAATAACATCTTTGGATTATGGTAAGCTCTGATTCAAAAATATCAGAAATGGCTGCTGAACACCAGCCCTCTGCCACTTGGCAAACTCTCTCTGGGATGGGGCTTCAGTCTTCTTCACTCAGTGACCAGCTTACTCCCAGGCAGCAAGATCTGTCATAGCTTAGCACTGACTTCTTTTTCAATATCCTTTCTCCAAGTCGGGTATTTCAGATAATGTCTTTCTATAGTGCCTTTTGAGGAGTGTACTGGGCTGCCTCTCTCTTCTTGCCGGGACATGGGCCCCAGACAAACAGACTTTTCGTTCTTGCCCTTGGACTGGTACCAATAGGCTCTCACCTCTGGCATGGCACAAGCTTTTAAAGTTACATGTAGGAAAGGAGAACAGCCTCAATCAGTTTGAGTCCAGCTGGAATCAAAGAGGTACAGATTCCTAGAAAACTCATTCCCCTCTAACTTTGGCAAGGCACAAGCGTCTAAAGTAATCTGAAGGAGAACAGACAGCCCTAGTGAGCTTAATATGTGGAGAATAACTATCACTTGCCATTCTATAATACAAAATTTAGTTTTGGAAAACAGAGCACAGGATTTTGTCTCTAGTGAAGTATTGTGCTTTGTTGGTAGGGCAGTATGTTATAATGTGTTTGAGATCATAATGAAGTAATGCCACAGCAAAGGCATTAGCAATGCTTGAAATGAGTAACCCTGCTATCATGACTTTGTATTGCATTATGAAGAATTAAAATGCTGTCATTAAATGTGTAAATAGCAACAAAATACAGTTCTAAAAGTGACTAATGTTGACACACAAAACAATAAGAGCAATAAAATGACCCAAGGGTCAATAATCATATCTTAAATTGAAATGACTCAGGCTTGAAACATGGGTGTACCAAAATACACAAGTCTTCTAGACCATCCTAGCATCTTCTCTACATATTTCTTCTCCTGTTTTACTAATGAAATGCAGAATACAACAAGTAAGCCATTATTGACTGTTGATATATTATTCAGCTACATTTATGTGGTCAATTGCTTTCGGGGCTAATAAGTAGAACACTGAACTTCAGTGCTTAGTTTCAGCAAGAACTGTTAACAGATGCATGTTAAGAACATCTAAAAATGTAAGAAGAGCTTGCTGGATTAGGCCAATGGCTCATCTAGTGCAGCATCATGTTCTTACAGTAGCCAACCAGAGGTTTGTGTGAAACATACAAGAAGGACCTTAGCATAAGAGCATCCTCCCCTCCTCCATTTACCAGCAACTGGTATTCAGAAGTATACTGCCTCCATCCAGGGAGAAAGAGTGTAGCCTTTGATAACTTTATCCTCTTTTAAAGCCATCCAAGGTGGTGGCCACCACTGCCTCTTGTGGGAGCAAGTTCCATGCATAAGGAGGTTGTTGTGGTTGTTGTTTTTTGGTCAGTCCTGAATTTTCCAACATTCAGCTTCATTGAATGTTAAAGGGTTCTAGAGTTATGGAGAGGGGTCAAAACTTTTCCCTATCCACTTTCTTCATACCATGTATAATTTTTTCAACTTCTATCATGTCACTTCTTACTCACCTTTTCTCTAAACTAAAAAGTCTCAAATGCTGGAACCTTTTCTTGTAAGGAAGTTGCTCCATCAACTTCAGCAATTTGGTTGCCCTTTTCTGGACATTTTGCAACTCCACAAAATCCTTTTTTCAGGTGAGGTGACCAGAACTGTGCATGGTATCCCAGATGTAGTTGCAGAAGGCATGTATTTTAACAACCAAAACAATCCATATCATTTTAATATTATTATTTAATTTTAGTATAGAAACATTTAATTTAATCCATATTATTGGTTGTGAGACAAGAAGCTCTGGTCTGGAAGCTCCTTAGTATTTCCCAAGAAGCTTGAGTAATTATATTTAAATTAATCTGGAACCACAAAGAGAGTAAGATATTGGAAATTAACCCTGGTTCATCTCTAGAAGGGTCATTTTAGAGCTTATTACCAGGAGTTAGTCAATAAATATGATCTTAATAATATTTTATAACTTATAATTTAATCTCTCCGCTATTATGTAAACTGTCATGAAAATAATCTTCATAATGGATAAACCAGAGTCCTGGTTAATGATACCAGCACTATTACAATTTATTCTAAATATATGAGCAATATGCCTGATGTTGATCCTTCTTTGAGCTGGCATGATGGTAATTAGCAAAATCATATTCCCACTTATTTCAGATTAACATAAATGATACATCCGTCTTCTGATTTTACAACCAACCATATGGTTTAATGCCAAAGTTTTCATACTTGTCATTATGCAATGCAGGTTAGGCAATCATTAAAACAGCTTTTCCTTACATTAGGCAATTGGGGTTGTTAAAGTATGGTAAAACAGTGTGGAGGAGTTCCTCTCAAAATACCATTGTTATTCAAACTCCTCTGTTAGTGAACAGTCCAACCTTCCTCCTCATTAAACCAGGCTTGGGGTGGAGTGTCCTTCCGCCCAGTTCTCCTGCCTAAGCGGGCCCTCTGCTGGTGCAACACTCCCCCTTCCAGCTGTCAAATGGGTGGGTGGACAGGAGTGCTGTTGGCAGAATGCCCACCAGTGATAGCAGATGGCCCTGAAGTGGGGCAATTAAAAGTCTGGTAGAGGGATGGGCAGAGCCAATTTGAAATCCATTAGCTCCTGAGCTGGTCACAGTGCTGTCATGCTATCAAGCCCAGTGGTCCTGCTACCCCACTTTCTATGTGGTCCTGCCACTCCACAGAGCACCGCTGTTGGGAATGGGAAATGATTGTGCTCATAATCTGTACTATGTTTCATTGCCAGGTGTAAGATATTTGAAGACTGTCAATCAAAGGAAGAGGAATAGAGCAAGTTCTTTTCTGGTTCCACTTCATGCAGTAGTGGATGGCATAGTGGGCTCTGGGTGATTCTATCACTACAGCTTACTTGAAAGGGGAAGGGAGGCAACGAGGAGGTTGGTGGGTGCAAATGGACCGGCTGGCTGCTACTGGCTTTATTCTCTATAGATACAGGATGATGCTCCATGTGCTGCAGGCAGCCTTCTTTCTTGGGATACTGCAGCTTTTTCCTGTGATGTGTGTGCTTCGGTTATCACATCCACATAGCTCCTTCTGCTGCCTCCTACCCTGTAACTCATCCCCTTGAAGTTCTACCCCTTCTCATGCATGTTGCCACTCAACTTTCCCCCTTCCCTACTATACTTTTCCCTTCCTAGCATATGTGACTCTGGCATCCTCATGCTTGCTCACTACTTGCACTTGTACAGTATCTTCATTTTCTTGCTGCAATCAAACAACTTTGTTTTCTTTATCTATTGACTTTCTACAGGGAATGCTTGTTGCTTTGCTGCTGCTTTTATTCCTTATTTTCACTCTATGGGGATTTCTTCCTCTCTCTGCAATTTGTACTCCATCACATTTTGTGGTAGGGAGGAAAGTGAAGTGATGGTCTAGAATTAGAACCTTTTCTCATTACAATCACTTTAATTAGTGCTACACTGAATGATTAACAAAAGTTGAACTTCTTAAATATGGTCTCAATATTTATCATCATCATCATCATCATCAGGTTGTTTCACTGAAAAATGCAGACTGAACAAAATCTCCTCCATCTCTGCTAGAAAGTAATTTGTGAACAACACCTGTGAATGTTGTCATGGGCGGTGCTTACTATATCACTTGACATTAAAATTATTTCCATATTTTATGGTTTGGTTTTATTTTTCTTGCAGAGACTCCAAAAGAGGCATTTTTTTACAAGATAATGTAGTAAAAGAATTTCCATTGACAGTGATATATGACGCTTTCAAATGTGGTAATGGGAAACATTTTTTGAGTAATTCACTCATCTCAAATGGTTAGGTACTAAAAGAGAAATGATTGAAATATGCATTCAAATACAGGACTAGGGATCTCAATGCTGGTAGAAATAGTAGCAAGCATAGTTGGGTTTCTCTAAAATAGTATTCATCTGCAGTGTGTATCACATTTGAACTTTTGGTTAGCTGCATTGAGTTTAATTGATTGTGAATTAATTAACACTCCAAAGAAGATGACTTTTTTCATGAGATAATTAATCTTGGTGAAAAATTATAAGTAGTGCAGCATAAGCCTAAGCAGATTTTTCTAGATGTGCTTTTTTTGTTTAGTCTTGGTTGACAGCCTTTTTTCTTGTTAGATGAATTAGATGTCTAGAAATCTCCCTCTCTTATATTTATTTTAGCTTGGCAGCATATCGTTGTTATGGTAGCAATATTTCACAGCCAAAGGTGTTAATACTATCCATAAATTCCGTCCAATGATATGCAATAGTTGCCATCAATCATGACAAGTAATTGATGTTGATTGAATAAAATAAATGTGATGCTTTAGGAGGTTATGACCTTGTCATTTAACTTCATTGTATCTGTTTGGAATCACCTCTCTTATTTCTTTTTTCTTTTCTTTTCTTTTTGAACTGGTGCTGTGCTTTAAGACACCCAATAATGCTTGTGTAGGAACCCACATAACTTTATAAATTCACGGAAGTGAAGGTAAAAAAACTGCTAGTTTGCACTTTTTAGGCCATCAAATTGAATCAGTACACAAAATGGCAGAGAAAAGCAAAATAGTCTGTCTCTTGCGGTGTTGTCTGTTTCAATGTTCTTATCCCTGATTTTCTAATTCAAAGCATATTGATTCTTTTTGCTAGGCTGGGTAACTATTGGCTAGGTGCTATTCATAAGAAGGAATTCTTGAATAGCAAACAATATCAGAAGTGCCACACTGCAACTGATCTGCTAGTAATTCGCACTGATGCCATCTTGTTTTACTCAATGAGATGAATATATTAGTGGCTGATAGTGAACTGGTCCCTTAATAATTTGATCTTCTAATTCCATTCTTATGTTGAAACTTCTAACAGTTTCTAGGAGGATTATTTGTGTGATCTTTGTATTGCAATTCTGAGTGCTGCTTATTAGTAAATTATATAGTTCTCATAACAAACAGTACTTCAGGGAGAGTACAACCATTTCCAAACCAGGCAGCTGACCAATTATCTGGATTCAGGAACTGAAATTAAATATAATGCAAGCAGTGTTATATCCAATATGCTATGTAAGTGTGGAAGTTATAAGGACATACACGATTTTCCGTTATCCATTTTATCATCACAACAATCTTGTGAGGTAGCTCAGACTGAGAGACATTGACTTCCTCAAGATCACTCCATGAGTTTAGTGATATTTGCTCTGAGTGATATTTGAAGCTCAGTTTCCCTAGATTTAGTTGAACACTCTAGCCCAGAGCTTTCCAAACTTTTCTTTTTTTCCCTTTTAAAAAATATATTTCCATATATTACACAACAAATTTAAATTCAAACAAATCATTCACCTCTTCATTTAGGATTCCCTGAATCCTTTGACTTCCCTCTGCCCTTCCATGGTTACCATTATCAATCTTTTTTTCCAACTGCTTATCATATTTTCTCTAATTTGTTAAAAGAATAGTAATCCATTTTTCCATGGTTTTTCATACATTATAAGCATTACTCAAATACTGCCAAGGTTTTTAGTTGTTTACAGTGTTCTCTTAATTTCCAGAGTTTTCCGAACTTTTCATGTTCGTGACACACTTTTTAGACATGTATCATTTCGTGACACAGTAATTCAGTTTTACTAGCAAACCAGAGGTTAAATTGACCCTTTTCCAGCCTTGGGACGAGCATGGGGAGCGTTCGCACAACACACCTACACACTAACATGTTGTGACACACAGTTTGGAAAGTTCTGATCTATCCACCATGGTAGCTCTCTATTTGAAAAAAGGTCCTCAAAACTCTTTTATTTCATGCATTCTGTTCTAGGTGGATTGCGACAATATAGTGTGTAATGGGCTAATGTAGCTAATCACCTCCCCAGTTAGATAAAATAACTTACATTTTATGTTTTTCAGTATAGAAATATGAATGAGATCCTACCTGCAGTACAGCTGAGCCCAATGGGTTGAATCCAGACTTTGTTCTCCACAAATGGAAGGGCTTTCATCCATGAAAGGCTTTTGATCTGTCTGATAAACCGTATTAGCAGAATGGAGAGGGAGGCTATTTTTGTTGAGTGCCTTCCCTGTAGCTCCCTATATTATTGAATGTCTTCTCCAGAAGATCCTTCTGAAATAGTGTGATGCTGAGGCTGTAGGAGAAAGGGGAAATTGGTGAAACTTCCTCCCCTCTTTCTGTTAAGGGGAGCATCCTGAGTGGAATTCAATTCAGTGAATGAACTTTTCTGTATGCTGCTTTATGTCTATTCTCCAATACAAGAAATTCTGAGTTCTCTGAAAGCTTCCAGTTGGTACAGAAACAAGCTGCTTGAAGACTGGTGAATAAGCCTAATAACAAGACATGCATGGAGCAGTATGTTTGTGACTGTACTCCATGTGAAATTAGGAAATACTAAGGAGCTTCCAGGCCAGAGCTTACAGTGGCATTTAAATGCAAGCATCCTATTGAGCACTGCCTATAATTCTAATTTATTGGAAACATGTAAATTATTAGAATCAGGCAAAATAAAGAATGCCAGCTTCAGTTTAGGGCCCATGCATTCTCTCTGGCAAGGTATATGGCATTAAATCTGTTGGTTATTAATTTTAAGTCTTAGAACTTCATACATTATTTCTGTGCTGATGAGGGTACAATATGATTTCAGCATTGAAGAGTCATGGCATTGGAAACCAATATCCATATGAGAATTCTCAGGTTCACCAAAGGAGTGCTTGTGTGTCATGGTTCTCTCTCTAGAACCCAACATTTGGAGATTCATGGGACTATTTGCCCCAATGAGTCTACCAAGCCAAGGACTGCATCTTATATTGATAATGGTGCTTCAACATAAAATGAATTTAAACTTTATTGATGGTCTTACTAATTTATTTAGTAGATGCACTGTGAACTGGAGTGGAGATTTTCTTCTTACTATCTATCAGTTCTACATTGCCATAGGCAACTGACATGCTGCTACTAATTTCAATTTATTAACTGCATCAGATGTTTTAGTAACAGGAAAGCTACAATTCTCCCTTAGACAGAACAAGGAAAAAAATAAGTCATTTTTATTGCTGCTTGAAAATTTTCTGGGCAAATTAAGTACTGATTCTATTTTCTTTATACTGCAATCTTAGCAGTGTCAGATTTCTATAAGTTAAAGCCGAGTAAGTATAGAATATTGCTTTGTTGTAGGAATGGAATGGGCCAATAAAATTTTGAGATGTGGGTGGGTATTTTGTCCTTGGTGTAGGAGTCTAGTTTTCTAAGCCGATACCAAAGGGTTTCATTGCCTCTTTCATGTTAGACTCAAAATATATCATTCAGACATCATTTAATATATCATTAAGAAGTTACTCTTCTTCGTATCATTATAAAAATGGAACAGCATCATATCCCATCAGCACTTATATATGTAGATTTTCAGGTGCAATTCTTTCACCACAGTTATGTAGAAAAATTGATAGTGTTTATGTTTGATTCTGTATTCTGTATAATGATTTCAGATCAGAGGCAGAATTTGCAATCCCACCGAGTCAGGATTAATTGGTACCTTGGCATCTCCTGCAGCTCCATCAATGACATTTGCTGAAACAGGAATGTTTCAACCTGTGCTGAGTTTTATAAAGCTGGAGTGCTAGTTTGGGATCCTCTGGGGTCAGGGTGTTTATGAAACTGTAAATTGCTGAGTTTGGGAGCGGTTTCAGATACGCCAGAAGAGTTTGTGGCTAATTTACAATTTCAGCTCTGCCCACCTAACTCAACCCTCTTCCCTATCCTTCATCCTTTTTGTACTGGATTATTCCATTCCCCCACCCCCTCTTCCTAGAATAGTAAAAACAAAAATGGCCATGCATTTACATAACTATATAAACTATAGTTAATTTAAACTCTGTTGTGTTTCTTTAAGATGTAGATTATCACTGTTTTATTCCCATATACCAGGGGTGGGGAACCTCGGACCCAGAGGTCAGATGCAGGCCTCCAAGCTGTAGCCCACAGCACATTGCCCAGGCCACACTCCTCACTGGTCCTGCTTTGCTCCCTTCTTTTAGTGTTTTTGCCTGGCTGCAATGTGACCTCGAACTCCGATGATGCCCCTTCCTTGCCTGGGTGGAGGATAGAGAGGGGTATGTTGGCCTTGTGTAGAAAGCAGCTTGCTGTACAAAGATAACATTTACATCAATCATTCCACCCATTTTTCCTCTGGCCACTGGCATGTGGTTCCTGGATTGCTGCCCGGAAAGAAATACTCCCCTCAGGCTGAAATATGTCCAACACCCCTGTACAAGACACCACCTGATATCTATCTCCCTCCACTTGGCCTTAGGATCTGTTTATTTCTTCCAAGAAACTTGAAATTATTCTTAGGGTTGCTGAGCATAGTCACAAATCTTTTATTTAAGGACTTGCCTGCCAATCAATCAATCAATCTCTCTCTTTCTCTATAATAAATTTGTATATTCTTTTATTCTAAGGTTGTCTGTTGAGGGATTGCTAATTCCTTTTAGTATGGTATTAGGGAAATGTAATTTGCCCCATTGGGTCCAATGGGATTTACTCCAAGGTTTACAGGATTGTATCTGTTATGGTTGTCTTCACCCTTGGTACTGCTAGGTGAGTGGACAACACAGATGGGTCTGCTACCGGAATGGAATAAGCAAGCGTCAGCTGCATGTCACAAGTCAATGGAGATCAAATAACAGGGAAATTGGATCAGAGGCTAAGCAACAGATATAGAGGATGTGATCAGGGCACTTGAGTTGCCTGGGTAAAGATTAAAGGTGCTTGTAATCGAGTGAAATCAAAGGGTTGAGAAATCGGGAGTGGGTGTCTACTGCAAATGTTGAAGTGCCTTAAGATACAGATTTGGTAATCTCTGTTTAACTGACTGAAAATAAAAAAAATATCATCACAATATATTAAACAAAACTGCAGGGAAATGTTATAATTATTTTATTCCTTTTTGCATCAGCAGCTAATAGCTTCTTATTTCTAGAACACATCTGTGTGTCCATTTTACACTTACTACTGAACCTCTAATTAGATAAACACTCTTTGTATTTAGTGAAGTTATTTGCAAATACAACAGAAAGGTTTGATGCCTTCTTTGTGTGTATCAGTGAAGTACAGAATCATAGAATCTTAGAATTGTAGAGCTGGAAGGGACCCCAATGTTCATCTAGTCCAACCCCCTGCAATGCATAGGGTACTGCAACCCTATATTCAGTATGACACCATGAAAAGGAGGCACCTTGACTTTGTTTAATTATTGTAGTAATGCTTTGAAATAAACAACTGTTCACACTGAGGGCTGAAGTGTGATTCTAGGATATCTATAAAATCTGCATTTTTTTTAGTTTATAAGTGGTACTTTCAGCAAAAGCCTCATAAATATTTAAAAGATTTTTGACTAAACATAAATGAGGATTAATTAAATGGAATATAGAATACCTTACTGCATGTATATAAAATATAATTTATTCTAAAGCACATTTAACAACTAATGCTTTTTAAAATATAAGTTGTTGGCAACATAATAGCAGCCTTTTAGAAATACTAAATATAAACATGTAAATGTATGTTATTGTAAATACAGTAAGTTTCTTATTTCCATATTTAAACCTAGAAAGATCACCATATTAAAATATGCATGTAATCTTCCTTTGACTTTAATATTTATATTACTGATGATACTGTACTAATTACCTGTTAAATCATACCTGCAGTCATCCTTGCAAGTATGGCTGCTTTTCTATGATAGCTGGAGTTGTTTTTCCATGATGTTTTTCCATATGACTTGAGAGTTCGTTTGAAAGCCACAACCATGTGGGCATGATCAAGTGAGTACACTTGGTCTTTGTCATCGAACCTTTAAATTCCTCCCATGGGAATGCTATTTTGCATTCCATTGACCCAAATGATTGCCCCACCAACATGTTGTCTCATTCGACATTGTGCTCTCCTCACCATGTGGGGATGAATCAGTTTCCACGCAGACTGGGGTTCTTATAATGAACATTTACTCAAACTTTCCTAATTAATTTCAAATTCAGTGGATTTATGTTGGTATCACACCATTTTAAAGAAGACGATGACTTTAAAGCCTGCTACAGAATGTCATTGGAACTCCAGTTCGTTAGCATAATTGCATACATGGCACTGATGAATACTTGAGGTTCCCGACCCCTATGGTTTTAATTTCATGGGCAGTCATTTAATTTTATCCTGATTCTAATTTTTAAGCTGTATTTTAATCAATTGTTTGTGTTTTAATGTATTTGACATTTGATATTAGCCGCCCTGAGCCCAGTCTTGGCTGGGGTATAAATAAAAATTTACTTACTTTAGTTGTTGGACTGCCAGTTAGAGTGTTGGACCTGGGTTCAAATTCCTACAGAAGCATGGAGCCCATCTTGGACCAGTCAGTGTTTCTCAGCCAACCAGGATTGTTTGTGAGAATAAAATGGAGGTATGGGGAGAGAAGCATCTATGCCACCTTTAGCTCCTGTGTTGATGTTTGTGTGCCCAGAATAGGGTGTCAGAGCAGTAAATGATGGGATGAACAATGCCACAACTTTTATTTTGGTTACAACAACCATGGCAGAGTGCAAGATCTATTCATTGTGCAGCCCCCTTGCTCTCCAATGTCCAGGGCTCCTAGCTCATGGGCTGAAGTATATAGGCCCACATCAGCTTGGGAGTGCTGCAACCCAGCACAAGGCAACATCCCACTATCCCTTAAGGCAGTGTTTCCCAAACTTGGGTCTCCAGCTGCTTGGGGACTACAACTCCTACCATCTCTAGCTAGCAGGACCAGTGGTGAGGGATAATGGGACCTGTAGTCCAAAAACAGCTAGAGACCCAAGTTTGAGAAACACTGCCTTTAAGAAGATCTTCCACTGGGGAGCAGGGAGCTGATCCCTTGCTTTACTCAACAATAGATCTTGGCCAATGCCTCTACTGCTAAGGGAAATTGTGAAAGAAAAATATATATCAATATCATATAGCACTGTTGCTGTAAGGAATGCAAAAAGCCCACAGGTAAAAGTAACCAGTGTCTGACTAATACCATAGCACAGTGTATCTTGAGGAACAGGCAAAACAGCAAAATGAACCAGATAAACAAAAACAAAGCACAACCTCTGTAACTAGGAAAGGAGACTGGGGAAGTCTTTATCACACTGGGCTGGGCCTATTTTACTAGACCATGGGCCAACCAGAGAAAGGCTAATCAACTCCCAGGCCTGCCTCTCCTCCCCTGGGAAGCCAAGCTGAAGCCAATTACCCACCTGAAGTTGGGCTTGTCCAAATTCCAACCCAGCTGTTTCTCGTTGCTGCAGTGGCTGTGCAGCCATGCTTGTTTGAAGCCAAACAGCAGTGTTTCCCACCTTCACCGTGCTTGGGTGCAATTTGGGAATTTCCAGGTAAGGTGGGAAATTGGGTCATACAACTGTATCTAGGGTTTCATTCCAGAAATTTGAGTGTCTTCTTTTTTGTAGTTGTTCTGAGCTGTCCATGTATTGCATATATTAGATCAGCCTCTATTTTAATTGAATGCTAATACAGTTCTGTGCTTTATTAAATACTGCTTATATATCAACATTCTGGGGGAAAATATTTGAAGTACTTAATTTATAATGTGCCTGTAGGTTTGAAAACATATAGGAATTATTTTTAGTTTGTTGGTCTACAGAAATAGTTTTGATGGAGTATTGTCCTTATTAATTTGTGGTTGTAGGTCCCTGCTTCAGCTGAAATTTAGATTAAGCTTTGGAAAACCTTATAATAATTAGTAAGAATTCACTGTAACAAATGGGTTTTTCCCCCTAGCCAAATATGTTTGGATAAAATAATTATTCTGAATCAAAAGTACAAGCAGCAGGTTTCCAAGGGCAGTTATTTATCTTTACTGCAGTTTTGCAGGCATGATTCGTAGTGGTTTTAGAACTAAAAAATGTTTTAGAAGGTAGAATTATGGATGTTAGGATCCCAAGGGTGTTTGTGTTTATTTGTTTGAACTGCACAAACAAGAAAAAAATCTAGGCTACAATTCAGCACAAAAATCATGTGGTCTCCAGTGACACTTTATCCTGACCGTATTCACACACATGCAAGTACCTCTCTTGACTTCTCTTTTCGTGATTATTTAATGCTTCATAACTCACACAGCTGAATGTATGATTCCACTGGGAAGTATTGTGCTCATGATAATGTTTGAAAGTTCAATCTTTAGTATTTGATCTGTGGTGCATATTCAAAGATGCATGTCACTGAATGGTGTTATACTCATTAAGTGACAATAAACATGTACTTGTGAACTGGAACAAAGAGTACTAACAGCTAAAGATAGCACAGCTTAGCGCAGACCAAGCCCACTTATGCAAGCCTGCCATGTCAATTTAGACAATGGGATATCTAACACCATGAATAAAAGTTTTCTTCTCCCCAAGTTTTCCAAATGTATCCCATGACGGTGCTCATGTCTACTTTTTCTCCTTGTTTTACAGGTTTTTCATTACTCGTATACGGCTTCATATGTGATATATAACATACGTACGAGGTAAGATGGTGTTATATAGATGCTGTTCTGTGCCATGTAATGGTGCAAATGTGTTCAAGTAAAATGTTTACCTTTTTTCAAGGGAAGTTTGGGAGTTAAACCCTCCGGAGGTAGAGGATTCAGTTTTACAGTATGCAGCATGGGGTGTACAAGGCCAGCAACTGGTAAGACAAATAATTTTCATATTTATCTGTGATTGTACTTTAAAGGGGCTGTTAAGTGGGGGGATAAAATATAAAGGAATTATGGTTATTATTATGCATTTCTAAGCATTTAGTCCTTTTATATGTTCTAATCCACTTGAGGTTTCCTTTCAGGATCTACTTGAGTAGACTGCACAAACATTTGAGAATAAGGGGACAAAACACTAGATTTCAGATTAAATAAGAGATACTTTATTCATTAATTAGCCTGCAGTAGGTTGTGATGTATATACCTGTCTACCAGCATCCCCATGAACTTGTGATGTAGTTGGCTGAATGGCACCTCTGCCCACTTTGCCAAGTACACAGCAAGCCACCTTCACACCTCACACATCCAGTGACCATCCCTTTGGGCTTATTAGTTTTTATTGTTGAAGAGGACAAGCTCCTGTCCTTATCCTGAGCTCAGTAAGTCTGAGAGACAAGTCTAGGGATTCCACATTTACTGTCTTAAGTGACATCTCTTGAGTGCTCCCAGGGAGGAAAAGAGAGTATAATTGCAAAGAAGTATAAATACAAGATACCTTTAAAGACTCAGTGAAATCATTTATTGGTTCAGTGCATTCGAAGTCTTGTGACTCTTCTGAATACTTTTAATTCAGTCCAGAGTTCCATTGGAGGAGATGGAACTCTACCACATTTTTTGATAGCCTGCTTATTTCAACAGAGGCATTTATTTGGGATTTTCCAGTGAAACGAATAGGGAATTCCTCCCAGGTGCAGAGCTCCCATACACACACAATAGCTCAGAGGTCCACAACTATTATTCAAAGTGTGGCAATTAAACAGAATTCTTCATATGTTTGGCCAGAGCTAAGCAAAGATGACTGCATAGCTCTGGGGTATCTGAGATATCTGGGACTGTCAATGGGAGCTTCTCCTGCTGTTGGAAATATGTGTGGCAGACAGATTGTGCAACATACACGCACATACTTTGCAGAAGTAGCCAGCGAATGCAAACCAGTTTCCTCTTCTTGTTTGGAAGTTGAGGTGCTGGGATTTCTCTCCTTGCTCCCACCCCCTTGCACACATACCCCTTCTAGCTCCAATAGGGAGGGCCATGTCAGAGGTTTTTGCCCAATCCCAGCTTTCTTGCCATCCAACAATGCTTTTACAAGTTCTTTTACAGGGCTTGTTGTGAAATGAAGCCCAAGTGTTGAAAAGAAAGGAATGCCCATAAATGGAGGGGGTAGTTCAAATATTTGAAGGGACCTGGGCCCCTAGGAGTTGGTGCAAACACACACATATTCAAAAATGAGTATGTTTTATTGTTGCTTTGGGTTGTGATCTTGGAGCTGGGCACACACATGCAGCTTCTGATAAGAGACAGAAATTTTCTAATAGTCTATACAGCCAAGCACTTGGTAAGGATATACTGATTCATGTATCGTTAATCAAGATTGCACGAATGGTGAAAAATGCCTCTGGTTAGGGTGCATCACATTAAACAAATAGGGGCAGGAAACAGTGCTGAAGGGAGAAGTAATTGCATCCATCTGGAACATGATTGGTAATGTTTAAATAATTAACTATGCTAATTTAGCAATACATCAGAGCATAACGACAAAATTAAATATGTCGGAAATATGAGGAGAGCAGCTAACTGTAGCATGCACTCTTGACAGAAAGGCAGGTAAGTACAGAAGACATAAAGGTTCCCCTATATATGCTGCAAGATGTTTCCAGGAAGAGTGGGCTTATTTCTTCACACTTGGCTATGTAACACAGGCAGCTAACAATATAATGGAACATAACCAAGAACACCCCTTGTGACTGACTGTTGCTTCATCAAATTGCATATCCCTGAAACATTTGAAAAAGACTGTGTGTGTGTGTGTGTGTGTGTGTGTGTGTAAAAGCACTGGAAGCAAAGAATGATTTTGTCTAATTGTTATGTATGGAAGGGTAGGGAAATATTTGAACAGATAAACAAGATGGCTGGGAATTAAGATTCCTGTGGAAAAAGGAGGCTAATGTCATGCATTTTGGTTAAACGTAGACTTGAAATCATAACCTTAAGCAATTGTCTAAGAGGTGCACAGTTGCGTTGATGTAAAATATCAGCTTGTGATACTGTAACAGTGCAGTATGACCTATTTTAAAAATTGTTTGGGTGAATATAAAACTTTAGCAAAATGTGTATCTAAACTAGTTAAGCAGGATTCACCTAACCAGTCCCATCAGCGGAAGTGCCACAGGAGGGTGTCCATTTGTGCGACGGAGCTTCCTCCTCCTTCTGTGCACTCCAAAATTAGTTCTGGTCACTGAATCCTGAGCCAAAACTGAAACCAGCTGTTAAGGCTACTCTGGTAAAGGGGTCCAAGGAAAAACTTTTGTCCAAAGACCCAGACAGGGGTTAACAGGCTTTAAAATGTCACAAGTGGTGGTGTAGCAGGTCTGCCTTCATTTGATCTGAACACAGGAGGATCCCTTAACCCAGAATCAACCCTAAAGGAGCAATCAACCAGCAATTGGGCTAGGACTTACACCTGTGGTCAATAAAGTTGTGGCCATATTTATCTCAAGCACTTTTCCTATCTTTACTGGTACTCTCACACCGCCTGCCCCCAGTGAACCCGGGCTAACTGCGCCTGGTCTTGCAATCCAGACAATCCAGCTTTTATATTTATATGGTGGTAAGTTACCACTTGGCAAATGGTAATGCCACATTAAGCTATGGTTTCTCCATGTTACCTGCTCTTTTTGTCTTTGGTTTTGTTTGCTAGCAAAGGGGAGTGGGGACAACTTAGAAGATGTGTTGCAGAAAGTATTGTCACTTTTTAGGGAACACTAATAGCTTAGTTGTCCCCAAAGCAAGTTTTCAAGGAAACAGTTAGCTTCTTCCCACCTTCACTCCACAGCGCTGAGGCAGTTGTTGAAGACAATAGCAAGCCAGGTATATGCTATTTGCCTTCTATATATTGTCTCAGGAATGGGATCTTTTCCATCCTTCCAATCTTTCTTTATCCTAAAAAGAAAGCATATATTTCTTCTGGTGCGAGTTCTGGCTTCTTCCAAGAGCATTCGTGGTCTCTTAAACATGTAACACCAATGAAAAGCCTAAATGTTTATTTTCTAAACTCTGATTTTGTGAAAAGAATTAATTCTGCCCTTGTTTATTTTTTTTAAAGTTTGCTTTTCTATTAAATCAGATCAACACAGGCTATATTACAGTCAAACATAGGATAATAAGAAAGGAATAGCACAAATATAAGACATATATAGGTGAATAGATACAAATACCAGCTTTCAAGCAGAGGTGGTAATTTAAATTGGGAAAACAACACTGGATGAAAGGGTTCACTTTTTTAAAAAATATCCCAATGCAATTGCTCCATTCCAGTTTGGAAAATTGGATTAGAAGAAACACCCAGAAGCAGATATGAATATTTGTCTCTCAGAGAGATAAACCACAAGCCTGAGTTTTAATGTAATGCTAAGCCAAATGATGGCTTAGGTCCAGTAGTACAGGAGCAGTTCAGAAGGAGGAGCAAAACAGCCGTGAATTTTCCTGTTAGTAACCACATTCTCGTGTGCCTATGTTTAGCCATTTGGCTTAATGTTAGCTGAAAACCAGGTCTACTTCTGTTCACTTTTTAAATCTTTGGAAATTCTCCAACAAACCTGTGTAAAAGGTTTAGCGTCTCTGATTCTTGCATTTGCTTGCATCCTTAGGAATCATGGTGGAATAGCACGCTGGATAAATCATTTCATTGTAGAAGCTTAATTCCTATTAGTTATATAACATATTCCAACTTTCAAAATATAGTTATCACACAATGCAACACATCTGGTGTGGGGTTTTTGGGGAAGATACTGAGTTACAAGTTTATATCACCATAATTAGTATTTAGTACCCTTGGAATTTTTAGAATACTCTGTTGGGATTTTTAAAATTTATTTGCAATGTAAAGAGGGGGAAATATGACAAAGTTCATGAGCCAAGTGGGAAATTAATTAATGATAATGAAGCCTCTTTATAAATAAATATTTTAAAGGTGCTATTTTTATTTGTGGTGTTTTTTTCAAAGCCTTTTGCTAAGCTGCTAGATGAAACAGTATTAAATCATGAATAGAACTATCAAAAGATTGCCTGAATACTTATTTTTCATTCTTGTCCTAATGAGACAAATAGTAATAGCAGTGACAGAAAGATAAAATGCTTATTGAATATATTATGAAAACCATGTGTTGATAACTGAGTTGTAATTAGGAATCAACCCCAGGAATTTTTTTTTAATGGATGTGGGTAAAGAGTTTCCAGCCACGCTCCCTAATTGCATTTGTGTGCACTTGTCTTTATATGTGACTTATTGGGGCATCTGAGGGATTATTTGTGAGAAAAATGCATGGTTAGATGACGAAGGCTCATCTAATAAGAACCCTTAAGGAGTCTGCAACTGTTCCTTTCAGATACATCAAAGCCAGTTTGGTGTGAATTCATCATTTACTTACTTAATTACCAGAGCTTCACATTTTAATATAAGCATTGACTTTCACAAGAAAATAACACAAAGCAAGCAGATCCTTGTTGTAGCAGCAGAAATTCTGCAATTCCAGCAATTCCTACTTTGGGAGGCTAAATCTGTATAGCTGCCATTGCAGAGGGAAATCAGCTTTGAATGTGGACTTTGTTGCATTCTTTAGAGACCTGATTTCATTTCTGCATTGATTCTTGCCCCTTCACTGCCTCAATTCTTTCAAACTATGTCATTAAATACTTCCTAAATTTTGCAGGGTGGGTCACTGAATTCCAAGCTAGGTGGGTTTTCCCCCCTGAGACCAGATGTATGTTCAAACCACAATTAAATGCAAAAAGTTGCATCTGCACGACTAACTCAGAGCATCCCCCATAAACAGTATTTTTATTTTTATTTGCTTCAAACTGCATGCCATACATTGTCTCCTTTATAATGATGGCTGTGTTTTGGCTATAACAACAGTGGCCTGTCTCATATCCAATTCCACAGATTTGGAGTATATTTATTTGCACAAGCAATTCTGAGACCACCTGGGACCTGCTTTATGTTAGTTCTTGCCACAACTCAGCTTATTCAAAAGTATGTCTGTATGTTGAGGGTGGGGAGAGACATTTCTAGCTGTGTTCTGATGAATATGTGTCATTCCATGTTCCGGATATGCATAACCAATGAAACACCAATTGAGATGTAATAGTCCTCTAGGTAATGTGCAGTTGTAAAAATTATAATGCTAAAGCACAACTGTCAGATAGATAATGGCATTGCTGCAACTCAAGCAGAGCAGAGATAATACAGAGCCCTTTCCCATTTTCTTAAGATTCTATATGCCACACTTATCCTAGCCACATTTAGGGGTTTTGCCCAATGAGCTGTGATAGACTAATGAGATTCTGAGAAAGAAACAAAGTACGTTTAATGAACCTATCTGAATACACCTCTCCCACTCCCATATATTTTATGTTTTTGTCTTAATTAAGGACTCCCACTGTGACAAGCTGTAATTGTATCATTCACATTGCTTAGAAGAAGAAGTACCACTGGTGAATGGGTGAAATAATTGCTGGTATTTATTATGATTGTGCATTGTTATTTGATAATGGTGTCACTGTCAATGTTACATGTAGGTTTTGATCACAAAGCCTACAAGACAAGGACAAGTTTTCTGCTATCTCTGTATTTCTGAAGCAAGGGGAAGATTTGTTGCTCACACTCCTTTTTAAGGTTAACCCTTTAGATCACTTGAATTTGATGACATGTTTCAGAAGTTTAAAAGTCCTTCAGGATATTTTTATTTATTCATTTATTTTATTATTATTTCTATCATTTATACCCTACCCTACATCCAGAGATTTTGTGACCGGTGAAAAGAATATCAGTCTAAAAATGTACACTCCCTAATAATTAAGAGCAGAATAAAATGCACCTACCCATTCATCACAGAAACTGTAAAAGAACACTGTCATTCCAGCTGGGCATTATTAACTTTCAAAGGTATGACTGAAGAGCCACATTTTAAGGTACATCTGAGTGAAAACAGAGTAGATACTTGCTAAATTTCAAAGGGGAGAGCATTCTACAATTAAGGTATCACATTTTTTCCTGTTTATGGTGCTTTTTTATTATTATGAGGAACACTTTGATTATAAATAAGGATATGATGTGTTGCCCCAAATATATTAAGGGTGAATGTCAAGCATTCACTTTGGTCTTAAGATAAAGGTTGTAATTCTGGGGGTATAGGATATAACAAATCCAGATTCAGATTATAAACATTCAGATTCAAATCCAGATTCAGAATCTCATCTGATTCAGATTCAGAATATAGCTTCTTTGGAATTTCAGCTTTAATTGTATTGATCTATGTTCCCAGCCTGGAACAGAAAAGCTTGAAAGTGCATGTCAAGTTATGGCTGAAAGCTTAGTAATGAAAATTGTGATATACACAGCCAGCCTTCCTTTGTCTCTTTATCTTTTACTCTCCCTTGTCTAGCATGGCATATGTATTCAATTAGTGATGCTAGGAGTGAATGTCTGGACTGTGGATGCAGTGGTTGATCAGCAGAGCCTAAGTGGTCACATCAGCAGGTTTGGATTGCTGGCTTAGGCTGTGATTCTATACACACTTCATTAGAACTCTGTTTCATTGAACTCAGGGGAGTAGCATCTGAGTTTGCATGTCTAGAATTATCTGCACATATTAAATACAGGTGGTGGCCATTTTGTGTGGGGGTTCTGTTTCCGATCCAGGTGTGCATCAGCGGAGTGTACATAAGTGTGACCCGCCCCATTATACCCCACCCTGCCCCCTTCTGGGTCCAAAAGGACCTGGACGTAAGCAATCATGCTTCAATTGGACACGCCTAAAATGTTTACCACCTGTATAAAACGTTTGGTCCCTTCTTATTTTGTTACATTGGGTTTATAATTTGATACCCACTTACCTTGGATTAAGCTTCATGGAACTCAAGATGACTTCAGCATACTTCTGAATATATACTTCTGAGTATATGTGTATTATGGATTGCATGGTAAAGAAACATGTTAATAATTATTCCAAACTTCAAAGAAATTCATGTTTTATCTCAATGTTGAGCATTGCATACTGATAACCAGGAAAACATGATTCTTGTCCATTTACTTGTGATGGAGTAATTTCATCCACTCTTTTTGAGGTTGGCTCAATTATATACACAGGAACAGGAAAAAGAACAAATGGATATGCAACTAGCTCATATGGGAAAACATCTTGAAGGCTTTAAATCATTCAGCTAATTAGCTGGCAATATCACATCAAGGAGACATGTCATATAGGCTAGACTTTTAATGTAATGGGAGCTGAAGAATTGGATGTTTAGTTATTCGTGTCATGGATGATAGAGAAGCTGATTACCTGAATATAAGCAGGATATCCTGACAACATTTATTCCTGGAAATCAACATGGAGTATATTTCACTTTGTAACCATCCAGTAATTTCAATAATCTTCATCATGTTGCAGTGGACTTCACCATTTAGATTTGCCATGCTCCGTTGACCTTGTTCAGTTCACTTCCTTTTGATGTTCCTATTTGTTCTCCATTTTTAGGAAAATGGAAGAGTCCAAACTAAACAATGAGATCCTTTATTACACGTCTTTCAGTATTTACACTCTTGGGGTGACAATATTTTTACTGACCCTTTTATATTTTTGCACAATCCACATTCTGTATAAAACTAGATTTTAGTCTGATGGAACCAAAGATCCTGCAGCTTTTATTTTGACTTAATAAATACCCATTTTGTGAACATTTTACCTGCCTGTGAAATGTGCTCCCCTGATCTTTTGGGTTGATTTTTCACCACTGTTTGACACACAACTTCTTTTCAGCACTTTGCTTCATTTTTCTGTGGGCCCAGTACTAGTCCTGTCTTACAATATTATATAATACAGAAAAGTTTAAAAATATAAGAAATAAGACAATAAAATAAACAAGCAGGACTGACAAGAATACAAGATTAATATTCTCAGCAATATGCTATGGTTAGAATATTCCCATATGTTTATTGCAAATCACACAAAAAAGTTTCAGTGAGGTGTGAATTCTTGTGTACTCACTACATCAAGACATCAGACATTTGTTATTATCTATTAGTCTAGAACATTAAGTTTAAGGAGGTTATCAAACCTGGTGTGCAGAGGGTAAATTGTCACAAAACCTACTGATCCTTGAAACGTACAATGAATAATTCCATTATCTTTGATGGTGCATTGTACTTATCCAATTTCAATCCTCTTTTCCCATCAATCAGCTGATAAAATGCTGACACTGACCTTTAAAGCCCTAAATGGCTTGGGTCCAAAGTACCTCAGGAAGAGTCTGAATAGTTTTTACTGCATTTGTGACTTTTGTATTGAAAGCCATTTGGTGGGAGTAATCTAACGGATGGAATAGTGTGATAAAAAATCTTTCTCCTCTGCCATCAACATAGCTAAAGTCACACTTACACTCAGCCTAGGAATCCCAAGGGCCTCTTCTGTGCTTTTGATGCTGTGCAAAACCCTATGCCTATCCCTCTCTCACTTTCTGCATACCCTTCAACATTTTTCTGATGAAAATAGGGACATCCCATTGCATAATGATAATTTTACTATTTATACCCCACACATCTTATTGAATTGCCCCTGCACTCTAGGCAGCTTCCTATATTAAAAAACATAATAAAACATTAAACATAAAAAACATCCTTATACAGTGGTACCTCGGGTTACATACGCTTCAGGCTACAGATGCTTCAGTTTACAGACTCCGCTAACCCAGAAATATTACCTCGGGTTAAGAACTTTGCTTCAGGATGAGAACAGAAATTGTGCTCTGGCGGCACGGCTGCAGCAGGAGGCCCCATTAGCTAAAGTGGTCTTCAGGTTAAGAACAGTTTCAGGTTAAGAACGGATCTCCAGAATGAATTAAGTTCTTTAAACCTGAGATACCACTGTATAGGGCTTCCTTCAGACAGGTCAGGTGTTGGATAACTCCATACCCTTCAATATTTCATCAATGAAAATAGGGGTATCCTAAGGAAAAGCGGGACATTCTGGGATCAATTCAGAAACTGGGATAGCTTCTCTAAATCAAGGACATCCCTGGAAAATAGGGACATTTGGCGAGTCTGTCTCTGCTCAACATTTTGCCGCCTTCAGTGCCTAAATACAACCCATCTGTATTGACCTCCTGAAAAGGAATATGACTTTCAGCCATTTTTGTGCTTAATTTTGGGTTCAGTTTTGCTCAGTTTGACTGTGTACTGATGTTCCCCTACTGGGAACAGGTACACAAAGCCAAGTGCAATGTGTGACTGATTGAAAGCCCCTTTGCAAACGGCTCTGCGCTACTCTTTGCAGAAGCTGCCTGCCTTTCCTTATCCCCCCCCCCACCCGTCACCTGATGTCCCATCTTATGACAGCCTTAGACTACCCCATATTGCTTCAGGTTGGCCGACCCTGAGCTCTATCAACCCGTGCTGGCCAAAGGTGGGATCTACCCAGATTAGCCCAACTCAGTTTTGGATTCGGCTAGATCCCAGTGCACAGTCCTAATTTCTATGTCAGCCTATAACCGAAATGCTCTGGCTAGAGCATGTAAAAATGTAACATGAAATGTAACATATAATGCAAAACCATGGAAACACAGTTACAATACAAAATTCGCCACAGCAAAGATGAACTTCAAGAAGCCTGGGGTTGGGAAATATTTAAAAGCATATAAAAAGCCACAAAAAGGGCTGCTAAGTAATAATAATAATAATAATAATAATAAAAATTCTGAGAGAATTTAAAAAGACCTTGTGCAAGAAAGCACAATGCCTGCCACAGATGTAAGTACACCTCTACATTTCAATAGTCTTTCTCTCGTCTTACACAGTGGTCTTGAACAGAGGCAGAAAAAGTTCTTTTGCATGCAGAAGAGGCCTTGAGCTTACAGAAGGGCACCTGCTCATTCAACCCGTTGATTCTTGTGAGTGTGTCTAACATAAACACCATCCCTGAGCGATCTCACCTCATGGCATAAAGCTTATGCAGTACTTTTAGAGAGGAAAAGACTTGAAGTACATTGTGGCAGAGAATTTCCTTTGTCCTGTATCTGCAAGGGGTGTGTTTGTCAAGAACTTGTGAGGTAACCTGATTGCATAATAATAAGCTTACTGTTCCTGGATGAGTACTGATTGCTTGAGTTTAAGAAGACAATGGAGCCAAAATAGGTTAGAGATATTATGCTATGGTATTGTAGCTCAAACTGCCTTACAATAATATAGTCTTTTAACTTGCCTTTTTATATTGTCTTTGGAGAGAGAGAGAGTGTGTGCATGCACATGCTTGGAAATGGTGATGCTATTCTCTTCATTTGATTAATGTTTGCAGTGGGCACTAAGAATTCTTCACCTTAAAGCAGTCGTTTTCAGCTGGCGACCCACAGCTCACTGGGGAGACTTGAAGAATGTTCAGGGGCGTCCCAGCCAACCTTTCTTCCCTCCTCGTCCTCCATGCCACTGCCTTCCCCTTCCCCTTCCTTGTTCCTGCCTACTCTCGCCAATCCACACCACCTTCTCCCAGATATGTCCTAGATTCTTAGTCCTTCCCCCTGTACAATTTTGGTGCGCTACGTAGAAGCTCCTCTCTGTATTGCTCCCTCTTCCTTTTCCTTCCCGTCTCTCTCTCCATATGTGTGCCCTTTCCTCTCACACCCTCTTCTTTAAAAAACAAACCCTGCCACCCCACATTAAAGATAAAATGTACATGCCTCTGCAGAAACAGTGGCTTCTCTCTCTATTCCCCCTCCTAGCTCTCCTTCTCCGCTGCATCAAAGGCGCGGGGGGGGGGGGGGAGAGACCCAGACCAAACACAAAGGTGAGGTCAGGCAGGACACCTTTGCCCCAAAACAAAAATATGCAAAACCACTAAATGGCAAAACAACACAAGTTTTTACCTGGTACGGGGGAATCCTCACTTGTGCACAATCAGCACGCACACTCCCACTTACACACACATTGAAAATGGCACTAGAAAGGGGTGGGGCAGGGACAGAGTAGAGAGGATCCCCACTTACTCTCATCCTGGCGATGTGAACAGTGGTCCAGAATGAAACCCTTGCATAAGTGGGGATTCCCAGGGGAGCCACAGAAAGAACGTAGCTGGTCAAGGGAGCCCTGGACTCAAAAAGGGTGAAAACCACTGCCTTGAAGTATCAGAAGCGCTTGCCAAACCATGAAATCAGCAATTCCATTAATGTCTGTTCAGATAACGGCATGTGAACCAGTAACTGGGTCCTGAAACCTTTGTTTTTATCATCATAGAGATGACAATTACTTTAGCTGGATGATTAACATTTCATTTTATTATGAAACTATAAATATACAATATCATGGAGGCTTCCTTACAGAGGTACCATGTTAATGTGACTGCGCCCTTAATTCTTCACAGTATCATAAAAATGTGATTATGATAAACTCTTAAGCCCCCTCTAATCCTAATTTCCAAAGATATATTTATTAAATAACAAAATGGTACATGAATGGGACTGCCAAAGGATAAGAGCTCTGTGATGTAACATGGAAATATGCATGTGTGTGCATGTATTTGTGTCCCAGCTTGTAAATATTTCAAATTTACTAATCACTAAATAAATTGCAATCAAAGGTATTAGTCTTCACACAGGGACAGTTAGGAGAAAAGCTTTCTTTAAAAAAAATATAAAAAGAAGGATTTTCATGCAAGGTAATATAGCCTGGTTCCACCTCTTGCCTTTTTCAATTTATTTCTTATCTTCATGCCAAAAATCAGGGAAAGCTTTTTAGGCACAAAGCCACCAATAAATTTATGAGAACACACTTGAATCTATATATGATACCATGTAAGCAATTTCTCTTTCAACTATTTTCAGGAGAACTGCAGTTTCAGAATTATGCTATATATCATCATAATATATAGGACTGCACTGAACATTCAGTACTTGCAATATAGTATTGATACAGTGAAAGAAATTACAGAAAAAGAAATACATACCTCACAATGTTTTGATGCTTTACCCTACAGGGCTGTTGTAAGAATTACAACTTGATAATGTTTGTGAAACACTTTAAAAACCGTGAAAGTGCTATACAGATGTGATGTCCCTCTCACACCCACACACCAGAATGAACACACATGACAACCATATGAGGTTAAAGGGCCATAGCTTTATTAATAACATAGCAAACAACAACTTTGAAGTGCTGGCAGTGCAAATTACACTCAGACTAATTTGGGTAAGGAAAACACAAGAAATTCTTCTAAATATTATATACGACTATAGTGGTGAGCTGACAGTCAGATATCTAAGCTTTGGAAGATGCACAAAATTTATATTGGATTGAGCACTGTGACCTGAATAATACAACTTCCTATACCTATTAGTGACATTTTTGCGTGGTCATCTCATGATCATAAATTATATCATATCAATTAGACCAGTGTTTCCCAAACTTGGGTCTCCAGCTGTTTTTGGACTACAACTTCCATCATTCCTAGCTAGCAAGACCAGTGGTCAGGAATGATGGGAATTGTAGTCCCATAACAGAGGGCGACTTAAAAAAAATAAATCCTACTTAGTCTTTAGTTTCTTGGTCAGGTAGCATATTTTTCCTTGTGTTGTGCAGGTTGGCAGTGCAATTCAAGCCAGCTAATATAAATGGATGAGCAGCCAAAAGGGAACAAATTCAGCTGGCATGGTCCAAGAGTCAGCCATTCTTAGCCTGCTCCCAAAGAGGAGTGAAGTGAGTACACACTCTTCCACCACCACTCATGATTGTGTTTAGGAAGGAGAGACCTTAACCCCACAATCCAGGGTTCAGTCAGACTTTGGCTTAGCTGCTGCAGCATGCTGTCCATGCTAAAAGGACCATGGAGGAGCAAAGTGGGTGCAAGAGTCTCTCCAGTAGACAGCATGTTTATGTGGATCTGATAAGTTATAGCATAGCTAATAGAACTTTTAAGTGAAAGTTTATGAATGCTTTGCATCTTTTCCAAGATGATACAGGAGTAGAGAAACAGAAAACAATTCTTTTATTGAGTAGATTGGTAGCTGAGATTAGTATTAAAAATAAATAATGAATATTATCTTCATTAGCCCTATAAATAACATACAGTACTACTTTTGGGTGCAATTCAACAGTGCCCACCAGTGGAATGGACACAATTGGTGGAATGGATTTCTCATCTTTGGAAGATCTTCCAGGGCAGATTTTGGGGGTACAGTGGGGAAGGAGGGGAAGGTGAAGTCCCACGGCACAGGTAGAAGTCTGCTTACACAACGTTCAGTCTTAAACCTGTGAATCTTATACCTTGGGGCTACAATCTAATATACGTAGTAATATTTTTAGAAGGCTAGAGAAACAAGCAACACTTCCATTTCATGCCTGTAGGTTATGTAGCCTTTCATTATTTTAATTATTACATGAGTTTCATATCTTTCCTAAAACTGGATGCTGTCACTTCTTTTATTTAATATTTGTAGAACTACTGATTTAACAGTCCTCTCATTTATTTAACAGTGCCTCTCATGGATTTATTCAAAAAGTTGAAATCATTTAAAGTCATTCTAAATACATTCCTCTTGTTTAGAAATTGGGTCATTCTGTACTTTGGGATTTGGATACACTGAGTGCTGTATAGACCTGATTGGCCAGAGAACAATAGATTGATAGAAATGTTCAAATAAAAGTATAAAATGTGTGTGTGAGATAGGAAAGAGTGTATTGCTTTGAGCTTTAGGGGGCATGTTTCTTTAA
This sequence comes from Podarcis tiliguerta, assembly GCF_965153285.1. Lineage (NCBI taxonomy): Eukaryota > Metazoa > Chordata > Lepidosauria > Squamata > Lacertidae > Podarcis > Podarcis tiliguerta. The sequence goes on from NC_139534.1 coordinate 42,727,207, forward strand.
ACCAAAATTGCTTGACATTCTCTGTGGGAGTGCTGTGCCCCAGAAGCCCTGAGTGTTTGAGCTGAAGGAGCAAAGGTCATACTGTTATGTGTAAAGATGAGAAGGGTTTGTGTTCTAAACTGATTATAGTGATAGATACCTGTGTATTTTTAAAGTATCAGAAGTGCATTGTTTTTTACACTATCGCTAGTATGTTCCTTTCTGTTATGCAATTACATTATAAAAAGTAATTAAGTTCTGTGGAAACACAGCTGTTTGTGGCTGGTGTTTACAAGCACATAGGAAAGGACAACTTTAATGAGTAACTTTGAGTCCAAAAGAGAGTAAAATAGTAAGAGACTGTAAAAGATACCGTATACAGTGTTACCTCAGGTTACATACGCTTCAGATTACATACACTTCAGGTTACAGACTCCGCTAACCCAGAAATAGTGCTTCAGGTTAAGAACTTTGCTTCAGGATGAGAACAGAAATCGTGCTCTGGTGGCGCAGCGGCAGCAGGAGGCCCCTTTAGCTAAAGTGGTGCTTCAGGTTAAGTACAGTTTCAGGTTAATAACGGACCTCCGGAACGAATTAAGTACTTAACCCGAGGTACCACTGTATCAAGTATAAGCTTACCCGAATATAAGCTAAGGCACCTAATTTTAGCAGAAAAAACTGGGAAAACTTACTGACTCGAGTATATGCCGGTTCACCACACCACAAACCTGGTGGTGGCAGCAAAGGCGGTGGAAGGAGCAGCCCAAAAGGGCTCCTTTTGGGCTGCTCGTCCCTCCGCTGCTGCCTCTGCTGCTCGCAAGAGCAGGCATAGGAGCCGCGGTTGGGAGAGGCACAGTGCAGCGCAGCACCTCTCCCAACCATGGCTCCTGTGCCTGCTCTTGCGAGAGGTGGGCGGCGGTGGCGGGACCAGCGGTGAGAAAGGGCTCCTTTCGGGCTGCTCATCCCTCCGCCACCGCTGCCACCGGTCTCACTCGAGTATAAGCCATGGGGGGGGGGGGCTTTTTCACATTAAAAATGTGCTGAAAAAGTCGGCTTATACTCGAGTATATACAGTAAATGAATAAGGGAAGGAATAAATGTTTTTAAAAACCTATGAAAAAAATAGCCACTTATTAGAGGACCACCATTTTTGGTCTAATGCTGTAACACTTCATGGCCTGTCCATAAGGGATCCAGTATACAACCCTTTGTGTATACTGTGTACACAGTGTCAAATGCCTGTGTGGAACTATAGTTTTTTATTCTGAAATGAGAATTCACAGTTCTGGTTTGGAGTGCTAGTATCCATATATATATATATATATATATATATATATATATATATATATGCTTATTTCATTTATGATTCTCTTCACACGAGGCATCCCAAAGCGAATTACAATATAATGAAAACATATAAACAGTTACAATATTTCCATAAATACTTTTTTTAAAAGTATACAGAGAGAGAGCAAAACAACAAGAACACATGCATCAAATCAATTTATATGCATATGGTGGCTGGTGGACCCTGGAATTAGAATGGCAACTAAAAAGTCATATATGTGGGACCAGTTCTTTTTTCTGGCGGTATGTGCTGGTACACAGTACTGGCACCTTTTTTTCTAGAAAAAAGCACAGGTAGATTAATAAATATAATTATGAATGGATATGTTTACCAGATATCTGGAGAGGAGGAACTGATCTTAGGTGGCAAGGGCAGAGAAGAAAGCCGAGCACATCATGGGGCGAGGTTAGGAAATGACTGCACATTCTCCCTTCCCTTCCTGTTTCTTGTGGGGCTACACATTTCGCTGCTGGGTCACTCCGCTGTGACGTGGTTGGAGCTGGGGCCCAGCTGCAAGGGAGGGAGAGGCAGAGGGAGCTGCTCTGGTGAGGTGGGTTCTGGGGGGATTTTCTGGGCCCAGCTCACAGAGGGCGGGATATTCAGCAACTAAACCGTAAAGTGCATTAGGTCTACTGTGCACTAACAACTCTCAGCTCCACTAACAGATTGAATATTTATGGTCCAACAATGACAGCAGGACAGCTGACACAGCTGGGTGGCCGTAACACAGGTTGTAGGACTTCCAGAAAACTAGAATATAGAGACGATGAAATAGCAAAATAAGCTTTAGCTTGTGGATATCAGCTATGTCCTTCAGTTTCAGTCCTATTTCAGCATACAGCCTACTATCTTGGTCCCTCTCAGGAACAGCATGAAGCAAAACAACATTTGCTATGTAGATGAATGAGAATATTTTGGAGTTGTGAGAGGGTCAACAGGGTGAATGTGAATGCGCGTTATTCAGCTTCTATCCATTTCCACATTCTGGTATTGTCTGGAATCTACATCACAATAAAAAGCAGTAAATGGAAGGAAATGGCTGGTGGAAAACTAGAAAGAGTTATCCTTTACAGTACATAATATTATTAAACTGCATATTTTTCCCCTGTCACTGAACTTGAAAATATTCATTAGCTTCTGCATTAAACCTTTCCCCCTCTTACTTAATTTAGATTTACATTTTTGAAAATAACATCTACTACCAGCCCGATGTAAAGAGTAGCTCATTGCGACTAACATCGTCTGGAAAAGAAGGAATTGTATTTAATGGAATTGCAGACTGGTTATATGAAGGTAAATTGCACAGATGCAACTTTATTAGAAATGCAGAGGACATACATGCATTCAATTTTTCTGAGAACAATCTGTTCATTATAGGACAATGCTGTTGATTTTTCTTTTTAATGTTTTCTTGCAAAATTGTCTGCTTATAACAAAGGGATGCCTATATATAAGCTTTTGTTTGTGATCATTTAAATTGTCAAAATCCTTCTTATTTTCTTGTTTCAAGAAGAAAACTATTGTATGGGGAAGGGAACAGAACAAGAACATACATTATTTTGCATAACAGCCCTGAAAATTACTCCACCTATTTTTCATTGGCATATTTGCAGAAATTATAAATGATTATGCTCAACTTATAAATATGACTATTAGTTTTGCATTGCATCACAAATATTATACTTTGGTTGCATATAACTATTCTGATACAAATAAATATAGGGATGCAGAATAATAAGGGACCCAGCAGTGCCCTGGAGGTAATCTGTGGTTATAAAGACAAGCATTAGAAATTGTGGTTCATGCAAGGCAGCTAAAAAGTTGTTGGCAGTTTACATTTCTTCCTGCAGCATCTCAATTTATATTTTTCACAAGACTATGGAAGGAGATACAGCCACTTCTATATATATATATATAGAGAGAGAGAGAGAGAGAGAGAGAGAGTGTCAATGAAATTCTCAGGTGTCTGTTTCTTTCATTCATTAAATCATCCCACCAGTGGTCTTCACTCTGCAGCCTCTCCAGCTTTCCACAGATGAAGACTAGGTAAAGATATCATGAGGTTACTCCTCCAATTGAGTGTTTTTAGATCAGGAAGTGTGAGCAGCTAAGGAGACTGCAGAAAGGTTTACTGGAGAGGAAACAGACACACCACCTTGGGTCAGCTCAAAAGAATAAAGTAAGATGAAACCCCACAAGCACAGAAATTCTAAGTATTCTGAGAATGAGATCTACAAAAAAGGAAAAGAAAAGCCTTTTTGCAGTAAATTTTTTTTTTTTTTTGAGATATTGAAGAACAGATTTCAAAACAGTACTAATTTAGTTGAATATACAAAATCACAGCCTCCTGGCTGTGCTATGGCCTAACTGGTACAAAATAATGTAGCATTGTCTGTTTGCTCTGTTTGATTTATTTTTAACAGTAGGAAGTTTGCCAACAGCTGCAAAATGTGTATATAAAGCAATCCTCAGTGAGACTCTAGACGAAAGTGGAGAAAGTGGCAAAACTGTTGTGGGCAGCCAGTGGATTAGGATTCTTCCCTCAGATTGGGATCTGAATTATATATGACAATTGTTAATTTCATGGGTTTTAAGAACATTTCCCCTCCCCTCCCCCAGAGGAGCTCCTTCATTCTCACATAACTCACTGGTGGTCACCTGATGGAGAGAGGCTGGCATTTCTTATGATAAATGACTCATTGGTACCAAACATGGTTATTCCCCGGTTTACTGGATTCCTGTATCCCAGAGGAAAACAGTACCCTTATCCAAAGGTAAGGAAACTTTACATACAATCTTCATTACTTGCATAAGGTATAGTGTTCAGTGTTACCAAAACAGTTATTTCAAAAAGGAAAGGAAGCCATTTCTTTTGTTGTCATGGTTTTTACAGAAATTACTGTACACACTGTTTTCTCAAAAAGCTACAAAAGCTTTGTTCTTTTCTGGATTAAAGAACAAAACAAAAGCTCTTTTGTTTAGTATAGGACAGCATAATATATTAATATAACTACATATGATGCACATCAGGAGGGTTTGGGTATTTTTTACAAGCATTTGGATCAGCAAGATTTCAAGGATTTTTTTTTGCTGTGAATATTTGAATTCACCTATCAATATTAGTAAATCATAAATAAAAACTAATATAAACATAACAAGTTAATAATATTATCGTGTAATAGGATCTGTTTGACAGTTACAATTATTCCATTTAACTAAATTAAATTGTTAAATGATATGACAGTGCCTACAACTGAATGGCAACACTATTTTTACTTAATAAATCAGTTGATATCCTGTTTCTTTTCAGTAGCAGGAAAATTAATCTCTAGAATCGCTTTGTTAGTTTTCTTTAGCAATGTCTTATTCTATAGTGCCAAAAGGAAAACAAAATTAAAGACAAGCTGTACAATAAAATTAAGCTTTGGGAAGAGGAAATGAAAGTCTAGTTCCATTTATCACAGGCAATGCAGAATTATGGTAATAAAACCTTTACCTTTATTTAATACTTCGGTTAGCTTTCAATTCACCATAATTAATTATGAAGCTAGTGATCTGGTAATATTGACAAAGGACTTTGTTATTGCAGTACAGTATTCCACTTCATTACTACTGGAATATTTATGACTGCTGCTGAGCCAAAATAGGGTTTCCATGGCACTTTTTACAAATGCTTTCATCCCATACAAAAAGCACCAGTCCTTTTCAGCAACTTTGACATCCCCTTGTGAAAAGTGTTTACAAGGTGATGGGTGTCAGGGAAGACAGAACACATCCCTCTTGTTTAGGCAACATTCCCTCATCCCAATCTCATAATATATGTAGTTGATTCAGTGCAACATTATTGGGATGGCATTACACATTCAAATGGACATTTCAGTGAAAGGAATGAATTCATATGGATGACATCCACGTTCAGGTTCTGCCCAAATTCTCCCATGCAGCTGGCCATCTATGACTTGAATTATTTCAGTGAAAACACATATGCAATGAGAAAAGAATGCCAGACTGCTTGCTTTCTGCAGCAGTGATGACACATCCATCGCCCATCAGAATAAGGACAATCTGAGAGATTCATTTGCCCTCAGTGGTGCCGTGAAGTGGTCCTGATTGGATCTCTGATGCCTTGATAATGTAGTCACTATATAATTCCTGATTAGCTAGAATCAGTCAGCGACGAAGAAGATTAAAAAACACAAACCATAGTAACACCATGGCAGCAGCATATTTGGGCTGCAACAAGTGATAACGAAGGTTAGGTGTTTTTCTTTCTTTTTACACAGCTTAACTTGAAAGCCTTATCTCCACTTTTACAATGTTTTGTGTATGCAGTACACATCTTCCCCAAACTATAAAGACAGGCGTCAGAATAGTCCATCCAGAAAGTAAATGTTTTTAATAATAGTTGTTCTTTCCCCCCATTTTAGATTAAAATCCATGTTTTTAAATCATTTTACTCTGGATATGTAATACATTCCACCAGGCCTACAGGAATATATGTTTTCTTGTATGTAGTCATTCATGGCCTCATAGCTGGGAGCATAGGGTTGTGCATTCTCAACAATTGGTTAAGACACATGAATTCAACTAATGTGTGTATTCGATGACAATTGGTTAGCTATGCTATCCATCTTTTAACATTTTCACATACAGCTGTGGTTCTTCTCTGTGTCTTTGCAAATACATATCACACTTATTCATCCATTCTTTTCAAAGGCAGGAGAAATGAATCCAACAGTCAAGTTATACGTAGTCAATCTGTATGGACCAACACATACATTGGAACTGATGCCACCAGATGGCTTTAAATCAAGGTAAGCAGTATGTCATCTGAAAATTAACTATCTGTGACTCTCTACATGCACAAATAAATTGAAGTTAATCTCGGTTTAAGTTAACAGTCCTGCAACAGTTTTCTGGAAGTAACATGTAGCTGGAAAAAACAGCAGGACTATCAGCTTGGGTTTAAATAGACTGTATCTTTATTATAAGGCTTGTAATGGCCAATGCATTACAATGCAATGGAACTGAAGTACAATCCTTTCTGCATAATAACTTGGTCCAGATTTAGTGGTTGTCATAAACAGCATACTGGGTGTGAGATGCATGGGGCTCATAGGATCTAAGGGGCCCACCCAGCTCACAAATACCCTTAAATTTCGAACTGAACGAATCTAAAGTTACTAGTGTTAATTAGATTATTATTCTAATACAGCTTTGTCATGTTAGTTAATATTAAATATAAATATGGATCTATGATTTCTACATAGTACATAGTGAAGACACAGACATCATATTTAATTAAACGTCTTCTCTTCATAATCATATTTCACCTCCGATTAGAAGGTATGTCGTTGGATACAGGTATATCATCAAACTCAATTTGGAGCCTCCCCTGCAAAAAAAGAGGATTTTGCACGAGGGACCATTACAGAGTATGGCCACCTCTGTTCAGGTTCTCTTGACACCATAGCCAACCAGTATCAGGAGACTACAGCCACTAAGTTACAGCTTGCCAGTTTCTGTTCCATCTCTTTTCTTACTTGGAAACACAGATAATTCTTCACATATTTAATGCCCAAAATTTACACTCTCTTTAAACTGGTAATCCCACTCATAGGCTTGTATTCCAATAAAGTTTTTATAGAATTCCTAGAATACTGATTCTTCCCTTCTCTTTTAAACACAAAGTTCTTTATGGAAACTGACCAACCCCAGAACTAGAACCTGTAGCCATTACCTTAGTAAAGCCCATCCAGGATTCTTTGAGGGAAGCCAAGCCGGTGAAAGTGGTAGAAATGTGCACATATAGTGTAGATGTGACCTGATTGTACCATACCAAGGCTCAGTCATAACTGGAAATGCTTCTAACTCATCCTTCTGGCTCTGACTATCAAACATGGCTTTCTCTAATCATTTCAACCAAGTGTGGGCACATAAGTAATATCCCACCAGCTGGAAGATTGCAAGAATGCTGCAGATCAAAGTGACAACAGTTGTTTTTAAAACTGTGGTTCATACATTCTTACTAAAAGCTCCATGCATTTGATATATTCTCTTTGAGTTGGAGCTTGTTTAAAAATCCATTCTGCTGTTACTTTACAGAAGCTTTGAGGACCATGTACATTTCTAGGAAAATCCATTTTATCTATGAAATCATGCTCTGGTTACTGAATATTGCTGCTCTAAAGCAGTATAAACCATTCATATATATGGTGTGGGTCTGTGTGTGTGTGTGTGTGTGTGTGTGAGTGAGATAGAGACAGAGAGAGAGAGATTGTCCATTTTCTATCTCCTCTTCCCCCACTCCACGGAAATTGTGTGTTATTGTATATACATTGAAAACAGTCCTTAATCTAATGACTGTGTATGTTAAGATTTCTGTCTTGGTCTTGCTCTGTGCTGCTGGGGTTTGGATGACCCAGGTTGGATTCTGACAGTTTTTTATTCTAATAAGTGTATTAGAATGCATTTTAATGCAAACAATTTGAATCATCAAATTAAAAGGGGAAAAGCACTAAAACACTTTCCCAAAGAGATGGTATGTGATGCATAGAAAGATGACTTGTTAAAGTTCCTTGCTAATCAAATAGGAGCTAAACATCAGGTGGAATGGGTAGTATTCCCAAATGCTACAGATGTCAGGGCATATTCAACTATGAATTCATCCATTCATTCAACTATGTTGTTCTGAACTGTATCTCTCAGTCTTTGCATGCACATCTGTAGAAATACCTGTGTGTGTGTGTGTGTGTGTGTGTTTATACCTATATCTATACACAGTGTGATTCATAATTCCTACAGTTTGGAAATATAGGTATATATATTTCAGTAAAAACAATAATGAATATTTAATCAAATCTACATTAATGTCATGTTATCCATATGCTATGATCTAAAATGTGCTTAGAGTTGCATTCTTGAAGCCACTGTCTTTTGAGTAGCATTGTATTAGATAATAGAGTTTTGCTTCATTCAGTGCAGTACTTGAAAATTGCATCCCAGGTTCCTAGAGTAGCTTAAATTAGGGGTGTGCTGATTCTGAGGCTTTTGTATGGAAGAGAAAGGTCAAAAGTCATCACCCCTGAATATTGGGAATTTCCTGTAAAAATGAGAGAAAATGTGAAGATATTCCCTGAAATTTTGGAGTGTGTGGATTGGGAGTGATATTTAACTTAATATGGTTACAATGATGTGTATCCTTCATTTACCTTAACCCAACCCCCAGTACTAGCACTGAGTGTTGCAGCCTCCTCAACAGCCCACATTTCCCATAGAAGGTCTGGTGGCTAAGGAGTCTGCTTGTAGAGTATGATAGGTGATAGCTGTTTGTCAGTAGCCACAAATAATGTACTGAACTGCCTAGACATGACAGATTGTACTAGGTGGTCTTGGTAACAGTTTCATCATGGCAATCTAACAAGGATTTAGAAGGAGAGAGCATTTTTCTGTACCACTGATAAAACTGATTTAGCTACAAATGTTTGCAGGCAGGCAATCTATTTGGCAATACAGTGCTGGGGATTATTATTATTCCTTTCTTTTTTTCTATGGAAGCAAGTATCTGTGCTCCTTTGTCGGCTACCCTTTTTGCACAGAGTGTTTGCAGAATGTCCTTGGCATTTTACATTATTTCTGACTACTTCATATCACTGAAAACACTACTGTTTGTTACAAAACCTAAAGCAAAACTGTAAAGCATAAGACAACCTAAGTTGTTAAGAGCAACATGACAGCCAGTAACCAGTAAACCAATTGTTATGTCAATTTTGTAAAATACAGTACAGTGGTACTTGGGTTAAGTACTTAATTCGTTCCGGAGGTTCGTTCTTAACCTGAAACTGCTGCACTGCCGGAGCACAGTGGTACAGTGGTACCTCGGGTTGCATATGCTTCAGGTTACATACGCTTCAGGTTACAGACTCTGCTAACCCAGAAATAGTGCTTCAGGTTAAGAACTTTGCTTCAGGATGAGAACAGAAATTGTGCTCCGGCGGCCCGGCGGCAGCAGGAGACCCCATTAGCTAAAGTGGTGCTTCAGGTTAAGAACAGTTTCAGTTTAAGAACGGACCTCCGGAACGAATTAAGTACGTAACCAGAGGTACCACTGTACAGTCACTGTACAATAATTTCGCTATGTATGTTTTGCATGTTGAATCTGAATGTGGTCTTGGAATGTGGTTTGTTACCAGTATAATGCTGAGTGGAACAATGGATCAGTGTCCTTTATCGCAGTGCGCAGGATGTAATTTCACAGTTTATGCGGGAACAATATAACCACTGTATTTTTAAATGTGTATCTGCCATAGAGAATATTACATAATGATGGTGAAGTGGGTCAGCAATACTAAAACTGTCGTGCGGTGGTTAAACAGACCTCAGAACCTGTCCATCCTTACAGTGTGCGAGACGACAACTGGCGCTTGTAGCATGGTATGCAATTTATTTTTGTTATCGTTTTCATAGGATAGATTTACAGTTATTGTCCCTGTATGCAGAGCACATGCTTTTGGTCCTTATTTTTAATTTGTTTGCTTGTTTTACTGCCAATGCCATAGGCCAATTTATTTCCACGAGTTAGAATTCACCTTGTGGTTGAAATAATGTGGAACACATTGTTCTGAATGGAAAAACACACAAACACCTGCTCCGCTGCCATGCTTTTACTTCCTCTCAAAAGTTGGGCATGATAATCTAGTAGGGAGGGCTGCTGGGTGTGTGGAGAGGAAGCATGAGTTCCACACAGATTTCTACCTGCCAAAACTCAATACACCGAGGAAACATTTGGATTCTCAGTAGGGTCTTTGGAAGCACTTAGCAAACAGCAGCAGCAATAATTGGCCCTTTAGCCAAAGATAAATCTGTGTTCCAGCAGTGTTAGTAACCACAAGAGTACTCTTCATTATCAGAGTTATTGACATAAGTGTGATTTATGTCTAAGCAAAATGTTTGAGTTCAACTCTCAGAGTAAGGCTGAGAATCATAAAAAATAGCAGGAGATTTAGAACTTCAGTCTTACCACTGTTTACATGCATTTTAGAAATGTTTCCTAATAACACACTTTTTGTAAATATTATTCAAGCACACACATATGCTCACTTTTTTCACTGAACAGTTAGCTAATCTAAATATTTCATTTTGAGGTATAATTGTTAACCAAAAGAACCATAAAATAAATATTCAGTTATGATGGGCTGAAATAATTAATAAAATCAAACATTATTTGATATTGTGTGACAGAGCTATGTTACAAAGACACTGTATATAGGTGTATTGTTCGTTGTTTGTATGCTTCCAATATACTAACATTGAAATGCTAGCTATCAAAATACACGTTCACTCCCAAACAAATGGCGTAGGTTTTTAGAAGCCTTCCTACTCAAATTAGTGGTGACCAATCCAAAGCTTTCCAGGAATTAGATCAGAGCTGAGTACAGAGTACATGCTATTTAATTTACCTATTCAGTTGTTTATAAGATATAACAGGCAATTAGAGGAACAGATAAAACAGTTACATTTATGAAAGCAAGTAAAACCATTATTGCCAGAACAGTACAAAATTAGCAAAAGAAGGTCCCATAAATCAAAACCCCTTAACTGTCAAAAGCCAGGAAAAAGTGATGTTTCTTCATCGTACAGCAAAAGCTATACAAATAAGATGCTAGATGCAACTCTATGAAAAGGGAGGTCTGCAATTTAGGGGTTTCCATAGTGAAAGCCCTCTTCCAGGCCACTTTTCCCACAGGGGTAGGTGTGTGTGTGTGTGTGTGTGTGTGAGAGAGAGAGAGAGAGAGAGAGAGAGAGAGAGAGAAAGACACACACACACACACACACACCAAAGAAAGCCCTTCTGCCAGTCTTGGCACCGGAGAGGGTGAGTAGCTAATTTAATCCTCTGTAGGATACCACTTCATTTATTTTTTAAAAATATTTGTATTCTGTCTTTTCTCCAAAGAGTTCAGAGCACCTTACAAAATAAAATAAAAACATAAATTAGCCAGAAACATGTAAATTTTTTAATTATACTTTACAACCTAACATTAAAGCAGCAGCAGGATATAATATCATAATGCATCAATTTTAAAAAAATTCAAATATTTACAGTTAATACCAATTCCAGCAGTTTACAGCCAAAACCCCTTCTAAAAAGGGGGATGTTTTTGAAAGGTCACTGCTGAGGAGACAACATGGCTTTCCCTTGGAATCTGGTTTGAAAGCCTAGATGCAGCTACCAAAAAAAGAGTCCTCCCTTAGTCTCAAATAAGCATATTTCTGGGGATGTTGAGACACACAGGAGAGCTTCCAAAAAGTAGCCCAATTGGCAAGCAGACTCCAGCAGGGAAAAGTGGTTCTTCAACATCCTAAACAAAGGTCAGCAGCAGCACTTTGATGCCTGGAAATAAATCAAAAGGCAGTGTTTCAACAAAGAAATTGCATGCGCACACTCTCTAAAAAAGGCCATCTTAATTGCCTGTGTTATAGGAACTATGTGGTTCAAAGTGCAACCTGCTGCTATTTCTGTTTGTGTGGCATTTTAAATAGGTAACAGAGGAAAATGCAAAATGCAATGATTTTCAATTAGCAAGATTTTGTATATGTATTTTATAACTTTATATATATTTCTTTTTAGAAATATGAGTTTACATCTGAAGTGTGGCTTTCTAAACAGGTACTTACATTATTAATTGCTTTGAATGGAAAATGTGTATCATTAAAACGTTAGCTGTTAATAAAATGTTGATAAATGTCCGCATTTTAAACTAGACTATGTTGATCCATTACTCTGAAAAAGAATTAAAGATTAATTTAAGAGAAGCAAACAAAATTGTTTTTAAGCATTGGAGTAACTGCAGAAGTATTACAAATTCTGGAAGTACACTGAACTCGCAAGGGTATTGGGATGGCATTTCAAGCAGATATTCTGGAACAGGTGCATAGGAGCAGTGTCAGGTGTATACAGCTGTCTGATCTTAATTAATAACATTTAATGTACCAGGCAATAATCACACGACTTTTCACATGTATAGTGATGTGATTCCACCTTAGGAGTATTCCTCCCTATTTCTCATCTTAGGGAATTAGCAAGATGGGTGGGGGCCATTAGTTATCTTGGACTTAAACCATTTAGGACTTTAAAGGGAACCACCAAACTATCAGTTGTGCCTGGAGGTAAATTGGTAAGCTGTGCAGCTACTACAGGATTGGTGTAATATTATCCCTCGGGCAAGCATAGTGCTTAACAGAAAATTTCAGAATTCTGATTCTATTTCATTTTTATAGAATGAGGAGCCAGTTTTTTCTAAAGATGGCAATAAATTCTTTATGACAGTTCCTGTTAAGCAAGGTGGTCGTGGTGAATTCCATCATATTGCCATGTTTAATGTTCAGGTAAGTTTATTTCACAATTTCAAGTTTATAATTGCACAAGTCTGTAATTAATTATACTGTTGCTTAAATGTCTTATGAATGGAAACGTCTTATCGATGGCCCTTGTGGTCCCTTCCAACTCTATGATTCTATGATTCTATAGGAGTGCTCTGATGGTGTTTCCTGCTTGGCAGGGGGTTGGACTCGATGGCCCTTGTGGTCTCTTCCAACTCTATGATTCTATTCTATGAAGCGACGTACGATGCCTTGAGTTGCACGCTCCTCCAAATATATTCTGATTTTAGTCACTGATTTGTAGGTATTAGCAAAAGTCGTAATCACAGAACACTTCAAATGATGCATAGCTCTGTCCTCTGAAATGATGAAAAGCATCCTTCCAGCAGGTTGATGTGGTGATTTGATTTGGCAAGAAAGCTGGTGAATGACTAAAGATTCCTTTGCTGTTTCATGAAAGAGCACTTGCAAAGAAGCCAGTGAATGAAGCACTTGGAACCATTTTGAGTATCTCAGGGCATTGTACTCAGTGCTCTTTTTTTTTGTTTGGTTTTGTTTGAAAAAAAGGTGCCAGTACTTTCCATGAAGTTGTTACAGTAAGTGCCACACTTTTAACATGTGTGTGTGTGTGTGGGGGGGAGGTGGCAGTAGTAGGGTGCAGCCTTGAGTAGCCCCAGAAAAAAGCACTGGTTGTACTTACTTAGAAGAAACAAAGACCTGGTCTACAAATTCAGCAAAATGAGATGGTAGGGTGCAGTGTGTGGTAGTATGGTGAAATGATATATTACTAGTTGGAGATCGCATTTTTTTATTGCTTCCTTACATTAAAAATGTAGCACAAATAGGAAAACCAGCAAAAAAAGGCAGAGAGCTGAGCTAGAAGCGTTGTGAGGCATTCACCCTAACATTAAGAAGAATGTTTGATCAGTGCAAGCATTTCTGTTTGCTTGCCAAAATAATCTCCCCTGTCCTCCCCACATGCACTGTTCTGGGAGTCTACCCTCCCCTCCAGAGCAGACTTGGAGATGGGAGGCCATGGGGCTGTATGTGGAGGGTTGTTTTGTTTTTGCTTTGTATGAGGTCACTATCAAAAGTGCTATTGCCCACCAGTAGTTTAAAGAACCCACTTCATTCTGCTGCAAGTCTAGACTCAGCCAAGGTCTGTTGGGGAATGTGTCGACTTGACTTTGAAGTGTATGCGCTGGATTTGTATTTTCAGTGTGTTTCCCCACCGCCTGATATGTTGCTCCTATATACCATGCTATTGATCTTGAGATTGTAGATTTTAAAGTGCACATTTATTGTACTTTATACATTTGTACTGACAGAAATATATGACAACTGTCTGTGGCATTTCATTTAATGTTTCTGTAGTAATTAGAGGAACATTCTGTGAAATGTCATGGGATTTAAAAAGCCATGGGAAGCCACAGCGGCAGTACTGAAGCTTTGCGTGATTATCGTGATCTGTCAGTGAATGCTTCTAATGCTTTCCCCTGTGTGTTATACTTTGGATAATGCTGGAACACCTTGTTTTCTTTTTATTAAGTTGATTACATTTTTAATAGTAATTAAGAGATATTCTAGCATTCTTTCCATAGGCAGGGTGAATCTCAGTTGCTCAGATCCTATTAACATTTACTGAAATGTTAGTCCTTCTGAATGGAATCTCATAAAAATGTATATGTATAATGCTTGGAACCAGAGATGTCTTTATAAGAGTTGGTCGGCCAGCAAGCCTGGTGCCTGAAGCCAGCTACCCATAGAACACCTCATTGGGGATCCTGGCATCTTCCATTCTGTGGACATGACCAAGCCAGCATAGATGTTGCTGAAACAAGAGTGTGAACATGCTAAGAATGTGGTCTTGGGAGCACACATCTTTGTTTTAGACTCTGTTCTGCCACAATCCACCTGATAGATCATTTGGTAGAGCATGGGAATAAGAATAAGCTGCCCATCTGTTTGAGTTGCCCCAGCCACTCTGGGTGGCTCTCAACAAAATATTAAAAATAAAACATCAAACACTAAAAACTTCCCTATACAGGGCTGCCTTCAGTTGGCTTCTGAAAGACAAATGGTTGTATATTTCCTTGACATCTGATGAGAGGGCGTTCCACAGGGTGGGTGCCACTACCAGTAAGACCTTCTGTCTGGTTCCCTGTAATTTCACTTCTCGCAGTAAGGGAACTACCAGAAGGCCCTTGGAGCTGGATCTCAGTGTCCAGACTGAACAATGCAGATGGAGATGCTGAGGCCATTTAGAGCTTTAAAGCAGCAACACTTTGCATCATGCTCGGGAACATACTAGGAGCAAACAAAGATCCTTTAGGCCCGATGTTATATATATGGTAGCCATTTCCAGTCACCAGTCTAGCTGCCACATTCTGGATCCAAGTCTCCTTCTTAGCCTCAGGGTCATGGGTTTGAGCCCCACATTAGGCAAAAGATTGCTACATTGCAGGGGATTGGACTAGATGACTTTTGCAGCCCCTTCCAACTCTCCCATTCCATGATTCTGTGGCAGCCCCACCAAATTCTCAGTTTCTCCATTCCATGTGAGCCTCTCATGGCCCAATCACTTGACATTCCAGGGAGAACTTCAAGAGCAGCAACAGTTTTGAGGGGTGCTGGGGGGTTGTAGGGATGGAAAACCTCTTTGCATTGCACTACTCATCTATTTCTGGGACTGAGAGAGAGAGGTGGGATCAAATTGCTATCATATTTAGACCACTGTTTACCTTTGCTGCACTAAACACTAAGGAAGAAGTAAGAAAACTTTTTTTCCTGGGTTAATATTACATGATCCTTTTCAAAACTGACAAAGGAGGTAATTATAATTCCCTTTCAGTAACTACAACACTTTCAAATGGTTTCCCACCCTAACCAATTCACTGTTGCTGCAATAAGAATTAAGGCTGCTTTAAATAGGACGAGGAACCACTGTTAGCTCATGCCTTCCACGTGGGGCTTAAAAGGAGTATTGTATGATAGAATTCCATGTACATAGGTGCCTTATATCTTGGATAGGAAGAGACCAGCAAAGTTTTGGCCCAGGCCTCAGAGAAGCTTTGCGTAGTCCTGATTAAAATTAGCATCATATATTGATTTTATTTAAGATGCATAGGAATTAAAATGTATATGGAATTTAAAATATCTGTATACAATAGAATTCTATTTTCATTAGACTTTTATCACATAGAACTAGGTACAAAAAGAAACATATTCCCAAACCACAAAGTGAGTAGACTTACTTAAGGTTAATTTACAGATCACATTTTCTCTGCTGTTTCTCCACTGCTGTCCTCTCACGTTTGCAGTAGTCTCACATGAGTAATGTGAACACCCTGCTGTGTGAACAAGTAGCTCACATGGTGCGGCTGCCTAATTTTCGTGATCAGGATAGCACTACAGTATACAGTATACTCTGGTGCTGGAAATTGCTCTAGTTCGTCTGCATAGGTAGATCACTTTCATGAAAAATAAAAAGAAATGACTGACAAAGTGTAATGTTGGTTCCACTGAATCCCACAGGAATAAGCTATTTTAAGGGCGCATAGCATTGTGGCTTGTAGCCAGAGTGTCACTGAGGATTGAAGGAAATTAATAGCGAGTCTTTTCAGAAAGACACAAGGCTTGAGCGTATGTGTCAGTTCTGCAGTTTCCAGTAAATGCATGGTTGTGCATAAAAATAAGTTGCTATTATATTAACACAAGATTATGCCCTTGAATTATTATTTTTTGCAGCTTGGGTTTTCTGACCATGGTTGGCTTAAGTGTCCCTTTATCCTTTAAGTGACACATTTGGCCCACTGCTCAAATGTGACCAAATGGAATGCATTCTTGTCTCTGAACATACCTCTTTCCCAAATCTCTTCAAGAGTCAAGAGGGACAGACCCAAAGATATTACCAGCTTTCTTCCACAGTTAGTTTGAAGGGGGGAAGGGAAGGACAGGACAGATTTTGAAGCCAATTAATATTCTCCATAGTTGCTTTGGCAGAGAAGGCTTTCCTTCACACCGAGGGGAACATGGGAGACAGGGATTTCCCACTCCTTGTGTACATCAATTGTCAATGAGTGCCATTTCAATTCACTATTTATTTCTTTTGTCTCTCTGTGTACGTCTGCTTGTCTTCAAGATACCACAAGCATTTCTCTTCTTTTTACTTTTCTATAAGAACATAGGAAATGTCTTGCTGCATTAGAATAAGACCTGCAAGTTTAGCATTCTTTGAAAGAATGTCAGCTACTGGCAGATCATAGGTAGCCCCCCATAAATTGGTCAGTTCTTTTCTTGCCATTAACCATATCCAGACTTTTATAGATTAAAACCTTGACGAAATGAATTAGCACACCACATGTACACACACACTTGAACTTCATATTAGCAGCCTTCAAAAATGCAGCCTGGCTTGTATCCAGGGATGTTCTTCAGAAGCAGATAGAGCAGAAACTTGCTCACAGTAGCCCCCCCCATTCCCCTCCCCCAATTTCCACATCTTGCAGCAGTTCCACAATACCCCATCAAATGCTGTTCCCAAAGGTCCTGCCAGAGTAGCATTTTTGCATGCAAGTCAAGAAAGCCCTCATTGCACAAACTGTCTTTTGATCATCTATCTCTGGCTCGAGCTAGATATTTATGCTTGGAATGCAATGCCTTTCATGCACAGGATCATGATCACCGTCTTCCTAATGTGCATTTTGTGTACATTAAACTTGTACATTTGAAAATGCCATTATAATCATATTTACAGGTAATTCAGGAGGCAACAGAAAATCATTTGGGGGGGAGAGAGGAGTGGGGACATTGACATTGACATACCTATTATTATTTTTGTTTATTTTCTTGCAGGCCAAGAGTGAACAATTTAGTATAAGACATCTGACATCAGGAAACTGGGAAGTTATCAAAATCTTGGCATATGACGAATATACGCAAAAGATGTGAGCATTATTTTTCTTTGTCTGTTCAGGTAAAATATATCAAGCTAAAAAACTGTTTTATTGGAAACCACATTAACTATTTCTATAATTTTCAAGCACTACCATAAGATTTAGCCCTAAATATAAATGGAAACTTAAATTGCAATCCACCCTGCTTTACACTAGGCTGGGGGGGGGGAGATATTGGATTGGGCAAAGGACCCCTCTTTCCAGCCCTGTCAGCCTCCATTAAGCCATGCCAATCCCCAGACAGTGGTAATTCATTTCATCTGTCAATGTACTGAAGAATCTTTCTCAGATAAAGAGCAGAGATAGACTGTGACATCTTCTGGCTGACTACATTGACAGAAATAACAGAAATTAAAATAAAAAATGGGTTTTTCTAGGCTCTAATAAATAAGGAGCATAACTTGAATACAACTTGTAAAGCTAATATATTGGATTACATTCTCAAATCTCCTACAGATTAATTGTGTTCCTTAGAATACTTAGGGATAAATGTCGGATATCGTCAGTAAGGATGAATGTGCTGGGGGCGTTTTGCTTATAAAAGGACTTGTCTGCCACCCTCGCAATATTATAAAGGGAAAGGAGCATTTTCGAAGGTTGAGTAAGAAATGTTTCTATGATTGTAATTCTTCTATACGGTAGGCAGAGCAATCCAAACTGTAGGAAGCCAGCATAATTTACATGCCTATTTCAAACTCTGTTCAGGAGCAGGGCTGCTGCCAGCTGAGCCTGCCCAAGCCTGGCTGAAGGAAAACAACCCTTTAAAGTGGAGTTTGAATTATACCACCCTTTTTTGCTAGTGTAGCTTCCACCAGGTGGGTAGGTCAAATGAGTCCGAAATAGAGGTAGCCCTGTTTCGCCACCGCTATGCTACTAGAACACCCTTTCTTCAGCAGAGCCGGGATCTAGTTCTTACAAAGGCATATATTTGGCTGAGCTGGGATGAGGCACTTTAGCCAGAATATCCCTGGCTGAGCTCAGGCATCCCATGCCTGTTCTACTCATCCTGGTGGATCTTTGGTTTGGACTGCTCCCTAGATTTGTGAGATTCCCCCAGTTAATTTTCGAAGAATTTTTATTATGCTGAGGTTTCCACATCATAACATGGCCCTTTATCTGTACAATTTTAAGCTAGGTCACATTCTATTCAAAGCAGTTCAGTGCTATTGACAATAATGTTGCAATCTATCTCTTAATTGTACCAATAGATTTTGAGATAGTTTGTCAAGATAGGAAAAAAATGCATTTACAAAATATCCTCTACTGCATATATCTGCTGCAGTTATGATACTCCTTTTGTTTATCTTTACAACAAATTACTATTAACTCAGCTGAAGGTATTTAATTTTCTCTTTCATTGCCAGTTATTTTTTAAGTACTGAGAGTTCACCAAGAGGAAGACAGCTACATAGGTAAGCAGAACAACAACAGCATATTTTCCAACTGATTGACAGGACCTGTGCCTCTTTGTTTATAAAACCTGTTATCCTTAATGTCTGAAGAAATAGCTCCATGCATTCTTATTCATGTGCCATCAGTTACCTGAGAAACAGACAATACAATTCTGTGGTCTTACAAAGGATGTTATTTTATACATGTGATGTATGTTGTGATAAAATGAGTGCCACTTTCAGTCTCTCTTCTGATCCTGATACTGTGTCTAGTTGATGTTTTGTATACATTGAAACATTTCAGGAAAATAGAAATGAGACTGGGGGAATGAAGTAATTTACAAAAAGTTTGTCCCCTTTAAGCTAGTTTCCTATGATACTGGTACTCATAGTCAGTTGTATCCAATGCTAATATTAAAGTAGACCCATTGAAATTAATAGACATGACAAGCTTAGGTTCATTCATTTTAATGTGTCTACTCTGATTACACCATCATTGCATACAACCTAGTGTATGCTTATGTTGCATGCTATCTTAATGTCTTCTTTGTATATATTTGTTAAATGTTGACATGCACTTTGTCAAGATATGCATATATATTTGCATTTCAGTGTGTCAACGATTGAATTGTTGAATCGCCAGTGCCTTTCATGCAACTTCATGAAAGATCAGTGCACGTATTTCAATGCAAAGTTTAGCCCAACTATCAAGTATTTCATTTTGCAATGTAAAGGTAAGTCAGCCTCCTCAGTTTGATGTTAGTTGTATTTCAGTTTATTTTAAACACCAACACTTTGCCTTTTTATTATCCATTTGTCATCTTGCCATAAGCTTCATGCCATCAATCCATGGAAGTTTATGGAATAGAGATGGGAAGGAGCTGGCAGCAGATGTGGTAGTCACAACTGCACGGCACAATACTACACTGTTTATTTAAAGAACTCAGACCTTGCAGAAAAGAAATAAAAATATGTGGCATCGGCTAAGAGCATAACTGAGAAGAGAACACGAGGGAAGGTAGAAGCTATGAAAAGGCAGCAGAGCAATCGTATGCATTTTTTCTCAGAAGTGGGTCCCACAATAGTCAATGGAAGTTTATCCCAGGATTGCAGCCATATGCAATTATACAACCAATAGCAATTGGAGTATGATAATATCCGGAGGGCCATAGGTTCCCCCTTCCTGTAAAAGAGTATGGACACTCTGCAAGCTCTGTTCCAGACTCATCCAGAATAGTGATGGATAAGCTCCTTGTGGCTCAGATCAGAGCTGGTTTATGTAACTAGCTTTCTTGCACAATGTTTTAACATTTTTATTTCCAATCCCACCCCCACCCCTGCTAAAGCTCAATGACAAGGAGATGGAAAATATGTCTAGAATTATCTATAAGTGCATATGTATATGTATTGGTAGAGGAAAGACAACAGTCTGTATATGACACTAAAGCCTAAGCTATGGTTACAGGGAGCCACATTTGTTTTCTGATAGCATAGATTTCCCAGTTCTCAACCTGATGCCAGATTTTGTATTTGATAGAAATAAATATTGGGATCCGTTATTACCAGACTCCACTAAGTCCCTATAAGATCTAAAATGACATACCGTAGTAAGCTCTCTTTAGCCCTGTTAATACATAATGCTAAGGCAAACCATGACCTACTACAAATGTGCAGGTTCTCAAGACTGATGCCCCCTCAGTCCTAATGCTCTACTCAGGCCTAAGCCATGGTTTGGCTTAGCGATATGTCCGAACCCAGGCTCATGGTTTGTGCCACTCCAAGGAAACCACAAAGCGTAATCAAGGTTTGTTCTTGGTTTACTGCTCATAGTTTGTCTGGAAGATAAAAAGCACAAGGCTGGGTTCTGATGTACCCAGCAGAGCAGGGGCAGGACTGTGGGAGCAGCAAAGCAGTCTAACCTTTGCTGCTGCCATTTACATGTTTGTTCATTTGCACTAAACCATGGTTTCACTTAGTGTTATGTGAGAACTGGTCCTATAGCCTCAAACTGCCTTCATTATCAGGAATCTCAGGGAAGTACATAGGAACTTGCTGCTGATGAAGAGCAGTCCACAGTTGGAAAGAAACAGATTCAGAAGTGAGCTTGACTGTTGGACAGTAGAAATCGTAGCAGCAAGAACATAAATTGAGGTCAGGCTGTCTTTGACTGTGATACTGTTGTCTGGCGCTTGAATCTTGAACTGAGCCTGGGACACATTACTTTTGAGTTCTTTCCCTAAATCTCTAACAGCCTCCAAATGACTTTGAAAAGTGCTGAATACTCACTGTTCTCTTTTGAATTTAATAGTAGCTGCAGGTGTTCCATACTTTTTATAATCAGACTATTAATCGCTCTATGTGTCAGTTTCTCAACTGTAAAATTGAGATGATAATAATAATAGTACCTCAAACTTGTATTATTCGCCATGGGACTATCCTAGTAATGCACTGGCATTAACGAGACTACTCATGGGTTTAGTGTTGAAGAACATGCATTAATTGTTTGGAGGACTGAGTGCAGAGCAGCTAAAGCGCATCATGAGATGCTTGCTTTCTACTGAAATGCTGATGCCTCTATATTTTATAATTTTATGTTTAACAATTGTATGTGTATGTTGTCTGATGTTATAGGACCTGGTGTTCCAGTTGTCAGTGTGCATAGTACAAGCAATCCTGAAAGTAAGTCTACACTACTAGTTCATTGTGGATTTTCTCTCTTACTTTTAGACCTTCGCAGAATTAATTTATGAAAACCCATCTTAATTACAGCCTAGCAATAAACATCCCTGTAAGTGATAAGAGTAGAGGAAAATTAATCAAGTGACTATAACATACCAGGGATTTTGCAGACTGATGTTATACTAGATGTATATCTTTTAACTCCTGTTAATGCTTGCGTTAATTAGGTGGCACAATGGCACGATCCCTTTCACTAACTATGCAAATTGAGTTCCTGTTACAGGGACTCGGTTATATGCTTTGAAATACTTTAAAGCTGTAATCCAATTAGTTTGGATTAAGGTGCTGTTTTACAAGTGCTACTTGTCTAATTCAACCTACGTTTAATAAACCAAATTTTGCTTTTCTTAATCTTCTGCAGTATTGCAAAACTCTTTAAAAATGTGCAGTGTGTTTCTCCAAAACTGTAAGATATATCCAATAAAAAACCCACCCGCAAAAATCCCTCAATATTCTTTCTACTCTAATAATTCATTTCCACAGATGATATAAAAATACAAGCCCCGTAGGGTTGGGAGAGTGTAAAGTGACAGATTACCTGCCACATCCACAACCCTGTTGGCTCATCCTGGCCAAAGCAGGAAGTATGGACAAGCTTCCCCAGCTAGATTTTCTTTTTATTTCTTTATCCCATTTGGTTCCAATGTGGGACCAGGCTAGTGTAGATGTGGGACCCTATACTGGAACCTCTGCTCTACACTTTTCTGTCAGTGAACAGGCACCTGCTCTCCTCCTTAACTTCTTTCAGCCGGCAGAGCTGGGGATTTGCAGTGTTCTCCTTACCTTTTTATTTGAAATCTCAAAAATAAATACCAACATTTCATTAACTTTAGCACTACTGTACTGCTGGCGTTTGGTCTGAACATTCTTAGCATTAATTATAATTTAATTTCAAATGTATGGCTGGAAAGTAACATTTCAGTCCACTCCATGCAGCTGTGCATCATTTGGATAATGTAACTAATGCACTTTAATTGATGAAGACTTGGATCCAGATGATCCCTTGTTCAAGTCTGTTTGATATTCTCTTTAAAGTACAATATTTTTGTCTATGTTAACTGGACTAGGCAGTTGTCAGCATAATGGTTTGATACTTGTACAAAGAAGTAATGACTGGCTCTGATCCTTTTTAGAGTCTCCATCTGCAAAGGTTCAAAGGAAAGATTTCGTTTGTTCAGAGCATTTTTTAGCAGAAAATTGGATAATGTCTAGAGATCATTGTTTGCCATTTACGATAAAACCAATGACGTATCTAATGCCTGAATGCAAAATTAGATAATCTCTTCTATTAATAAAGCAGAAAATACACGATTGAAGTTTACTTCAATTACTGTATCTGAAACAATGATTACAATATTTTGGTTGACTGCCCAGAAATTACTTCCTAGCTAGATTATCCCTTGTTGCCCTAAATGAGGAGAGATATAAAAAATGAAAAATGAAGATTGAAGCTGAGAGAAAACCAATCAAATATTTATCCAGATACAGATGGATTAAAAAATATTAATTCAAACCATGTTGTAATGTTAAGGTTCTGTGGCATTCTGAATTGAGCACTGGAAAAATGCATTACTAGAGTTTAACTTCTCTTTTCATTCTGGCACGCTGGGCAACCTATTCCCTGATGTATAACTTTTTCTGCACTGGTTCATTTAATTAAGGACCATAGGAACAGAGGACTTTGCTGTATGCTAAGTCAGACCATTGGTCCACCTGGCTCAGTTTTGCTCACGCTGACTGACAGCAGTTCTGCAAGATTTCAGGAGTCTCTCCCAACCCAACCTGGAGATGTCAGGGATTGAATTCTGGACCTTCTCTATGCCCCTGAAAATCACCTGCCCTGTCCTGGATTCAACGAATACTTTGTTCCCCCTTAGCCTAATTTGGGATCGAGGTGGGGAGGCTGCAGGGCAGTTCCAAACACACCTCAGCCAGGTCTGGCCTACAGTAGTTTAGTTGTCCATCCACACCCCAGAGAATTGAAAGGTGGAAATAGGAAAATACTCAAGGCAGTCATTTGTGGCCTTACTCAGCTGAACATCCCTTCTCTCTATACTCCATAGATAATATTATTCCTGACCCACCCAAGAACAGGCTCAATTAGGTAACATCAGTATTTAACAATGAATCAAATTCAATTGTTACAAATTGAGCTAAAGAGTGTTCATAGTGTCCATTATATAAATATGTTTTTAGAACATGCATTTGGTTTGGGTTTAGCCTCTTTAAAAATATGGATTGTTATTTTTATACTACACTGATTGACACACACATATGCATTTCTTTTTCTTGTCATTTGCTCTTGCAGAATTTTATATACTAGAAAATAATTCTGTATTAAATGAAGCAGTCTTAAAGAAAAGAACATTCAGGACGGAAACTAAAATGCTTCACATTGATGACTATGGTAAATATATCTGAATGCTGTTGAGAACCAAACAGAACATTTTCAAATAATATATTTTTTCATCTTTGAAACTACCAGCCTTTAATGTTTTACTCTTTTCTTAAAAGAACTTCCTTTACAGTTGTCATTTCCAAAGGATTTCACAGAACGGAGTGCATATCCTGTCCTCTTAATAGTGTGAGTATAAATCATTAAAATTAGTTAAATTGATTTATGAAATGGTTTGTTTGCATGCTATTCTAGGCCACATGAAATTGTCATTGTATGAAGAGCTTCACTAAATATCCTGTAAATTATTTATATATCAATAGATATGACCATCGTTCCATTAGGGCAAATACTTAATCTTGCTGGATGGA
The DNA here is from genome assembly GCF_965153285.1 of Podarcis tiliguerta. Taxonomy (NCBI): domain Eukaryota; kingdom Metazoa; phylum Chordata; class Lepidosauria; order Squamata; family Lacertidae; genus Podarcis; species Podarcis tiliguerta. The sequence goes on from NC_139534.1 coordinate 42,751,767, forward strand.
ACTATCCCCTCTCTTCCCATGTGCTGTTTCAGGGGCTCTCCCAACACCCCAGAGCCAAATTTGAAGGAAGTGCAGGGAGAGAAGAAGCTGTTGTACAAGCAGAAGTCATTGAGCAGGCTTCTGGTGACAGCATTCATTAGTTTAACCGTGTCCAAAGATATAGATACAGATGTCCGTAAGAGGAGCTATCTGCTTGGTTCACATCATGCACTCATGTGCACACCACCTTCGGAAGGGATCAGATGTTAAACAAAATAACCACTTGATTATCCCAAGAATATCTTCCCTGGGGTGGATGGTAGATTTTTCAGAGAAACTGTTCACATGTTGAGAGAAAACCAAAGGGATCTACACAAGTCGCTACTACTTTTCCCATAGTGACTAGCTGTTTCTCTATTTCTGAGCATGGGAAACATTCCTGTACGCTTTGACCATTGCAGGGATTGCACAGGGGTTTTTTTGTTCATGATAATAATAGCCAGAGCCGTAGCTACGAGGTTGGGGGGCTATCTGGGTTTTCGAGGCACCATTGAGGCTCGGTCTGTGTTTGTGCGTGCACACAAATGTGCGCAGGTGTGGGTGCGTGCCAAACTGGGTATTATACCTGGGTGAAATTTCTTGAAGGAAAGCTTTTCAGGTTAAAAATAATTTGTCCTAGAATCTTTGCAAGCTAGAAGGATTTTGATTATATGTAATAGCTGAAAAATTATATTAGATTTGATTTAAATTGTAGTGAGCACATACCACAATAATCTGCTTCTGACTTTTTAAGCATCTGATGCATGTGTGGCAAGTGGCCTCCGGGTGTTGTTTAACTATTTCCTTGTTTCATAAAAAATATGTATTGTTCGATAGTAAAAAACAAACAAACCTCCAAGCAGTTTACAAAAGATAAAAGACTAAAACCAAGAATAAAATTACAACTTTACTTTAAAACATACAGAAGTTAAAATACTAAAGCAGATTAAAATTACACCCACTTTCTCACTAAAGCTCCCACCATCCACGGCCAGCATAGTCAGTGGTTGGGAGTCAAGTTTAGTAGCACCTGGAGGTCACTGTGCTAATAGAATTCATATATGATCATGGCAGCAGAACTACACTGGCCATAATAAAAGTGTCTGATTCAAAAGTGTGCAAAGAATTCATTGGGGTAGCTTACATATATTTATCTAAATATATTGTACCATTTCCCCACAAGCTTAAAGTGGTCAATTCTTTAAAAATGCAAAAATTAAACAAGGCAAAATTACACCATTATCAATCAAAAGAATAGCACAGAACAGTTGTGATAGATAGAATCCTAATTTCCTTTGAACTCTGCTCTTGCTGGTGGAAAGCAGGAGAAGAGTTTTTTTGCAGATTTCCCTTTCCCCTCCACTTTTGTTTCCTCCAAAATGTTGCTCTGGAGCACTGGAAAACCAGAGCCATGTTGGAAGTGGTATTGGGAGTTGCAGGCAGGGAGGCAGACCAACAATTATCACCTGTCCCACCAGCAGGAGACTCGCTTGGATCACAGTCCTTACCAATGGGAAAAGGAAAGGGGAGAGTTCTGTTGTAGTTAAAAATCAGCTGATTTGTATGAGTTGCTTTTCACACGTGGCCTTCAGTGTGAAGCCAAGGGCCCACCACACAATTACCTTTTTAAAACAGATGTGCTATTTGAAGGCTGATATCTTACAGAAAGTAGTGGGAGTGTTATGGAAGGCCTCCAAGCTTAAGAGATCTACATAGTTCAGATGGGGAATTAGAATGGCTTCTCAGACTGCATCCATCATCAATTAATCATTTGTATTTGCATCAAGGATTCCTAACTTACTGTTTGGTTAGATAGTGGCCTGGTTTCATAATTTAGCATTTAGGGGCAAGTGCTGTAGCTCAGTGGTAGAGCACAGGTTTTGCACGCAGAAGGTTGCACTTCGATTCCTGGCTTTTCCAGGAAGGGCTGGGAAATACCACCCACCCAAAACCTTGAAGAGTCACTGCCAGTCAGTGTCAACAATATTAAGCTACGTGGACCAATGGTTTGGTTCAGTATGAGGTTGCTTCTGATCTTCAAGGCTAAAAAGGCCCTTTTTGGCAATGTTAAATCATGGTTTAATGTTATATCTGAACTGGACCACTTTTCACTTATACGATTCACGATATCTTTTTATTGCTCTTGTCCTATTATGATATTTTACTTTTACCCTACTAGATAGATATGGCTCATGTAGTTATATCTTGGTCTGTACACCTCCTTGCATAACCCCCTTGCTCACTGATGACTTGTCATCCTCTTGCTCCAGTGCTGGGAAATGGCAAACAGAGCTGTGTTATACAGTCTTTAGCCCACCTGCCAAATTAGCATTGCTCAGATTGCTAAGTATAGCACATTTGAAATTGAGAACATCATCATCTAGATTCCTCGGCGTGTCTTTTTCTCATAAAGCTCTCACAGTGCAAAGGAAATTCTAGTTAATGAAACTGGAAGTTGCACATCTAAACTATACATAATGTTACAGAATGTTTTCAGATTCCCCCCCCCCCACCTCCCAGTGTAGCAATATGAAAAGAAATAGCAATTAGCAAGGAATCTCATTAGCATGAATGGGAAGTGCACAGAAGAACCTTCAGCATCTGCTAACCTTTGATTATTGATAAGACTGAATTTATCCTACTCTCCCCCCACCCTTTTAGAACACCTAAAACTGAAAAGAGCTGTCGCATTTGTGGGTTGTGCTGCTTTCAGGCAGTTTGCCTCATATACTTTTCTCCCAATATTCTGTTTCTGCTGTCCATTTAGTTTTCCTTTTTTCTTACAATATTTAAATTATTGCTAGTACAACTGGGTTGCTACTTAGTATATGTGGGTACTATTTGCTAGTATGCTAGTTATTAACTCTTTTAAAAAGCTGAAGAGTTTCTACAGTTGCACATGTCTCCAACATTAGAACACCGTTGAGCAAGTTAAGTTACGTCATAAAGTATATGTTAATGTATGGTTACATAAATCGTTTGTATAAGATGAAGTATCCATAATGATCAGTAAGGCAACAAAACAATACTCTAGATATGGGTTATCATGTGTCCTACTTTAACAGAAGATAGTCCTCTACTTGAAGGACTGTATAGTCCAAGTATAGTTTTAAAACAAAGAACAATAAGAAGGGAGGGCTGGGGCATTGAAGTTGTCCATCAACAATTAGTAGTTGGGCAGAAAGCTGGTGAGTTGTATTGTATTTCTATTTAAAGTATTGCAATTGTTACTAAATTTGCATCTAAATATGCACATTTTAAGAAAGCGGTGTTCTCTTTAGTTTTTTCTTCTGGTGATGTCTAAGTGGCTACTATTTACTGTTCTACTCATTTTATTTATTTCTTGGATTGCTAGTTGCCTTTTGACCTATGGGTCTTCAATTGTAAACCAAAGAGCTACAGTTTGAAACCTCTTCAATCCAGGATGATATTTTAAGACATGCACTGATTTTCAGCAGTGTCGGAAAACCTCTGTTAGTCAGTTCACATTTGACCGTGATATGTAGAATGGGATATAGGAGTGAACTTTGGTTTCACACAAACATATCCCGTCTTCCACTGTGCGTATAATCTTTAATGAGACTAGGTCTTTGTTTGTAATGGCCTAAACAACTAGACCCAATTCATGCTACTCTAAGGGGTGGGGTAGGATGAGTTGTGAGGCTATAGGGTGAGGAGAGGTTTGAGCTAGCTGTGAGGGGGTAGCCAAGGGGGAGAGGAGTTAGCAAAGGGGTTGGTGAGTGGAGCAAGCAGGGGTGACAGACTCTGGTGTAACTGTATATGGGGATGTACCAGGTTGTCATTTTAAAGAACGATCAGAACATAGAAGCAAGAAGAGAGATCTGGGAAAAGAATAGCTGAGATAACTGAATTAACAGAAGGGTACTGGAAAAGTGTTAATTCTGAGAGTGCAAGCTTCACAGTCCACCCATCTGACTCAATCGTAAAACATGGAAATAGTTATATTTCTGAGGTAGGGGGTGGCTTACATGGTACCCTCGAAATGTTGCTGGACTACAACTTTCCACATCTCTGACCACTGGCCAGTCTCACTGGGGCAGTTAGGAGTTGTAGTTTAACAAGTTGTGGGAGCCACCATATTGGCTATCCTGTTCAAATGCAATTATGTTGTGCTCACTGCCAAGGAAAGAAGAAGTGGGGCGAAAGGAACACATTGACTTTTCTATGTTGTTCTAACAGTAAACCATTTTTCTTTTCTTTCTGCTGAACCCCTTACCTTTTCAGTTATACATTTTCAGTGCTGGTGTTAGAGAAGTTATTTTTAGAAATCTCTTCACAATATAATGAAAAGTCAATACTAAAAGTCTGTCAGGAGAGACCTTCTGGGGCTGATTTAATTTGTCTTGGATCTTTCAGAAGAGCAGGAGGTGGTAATCCTCAATCCAATTTGCTAGAACCTCTACCCTGAAAGTGCCAAATTAGTATCCTCTTATAATTAAAGATAAGCCCAAATTGTACCTGAGAATACAGAACTTACTTTTGCGGTTCGCATGTTGCTTCTGTCCAGAATGAATACAGCATTAAGTCCATTGAACTGTGTGCAGACTTCAGAGATCTGGTTTGGGGTGGGGGAAATATAGATTGGCACTTAAAAACACCAAAAAAACCCCTCATGTCCAAGCAGTGACCTTTTCCTCCTTCTCAACACCAGAAGTACCTGCTCTTAAAAAAAAAATACAGTTGATCCTATGTTTATGTTAATCCTCTGGTTACGTAAACTTCGGGATGCGTGCACGGCAAACCCGGGAGTATTTTACTGGGTTTCACCACATGCGCATGTGCAGAAGCAGTAAACGGTCTGTGCATGCGCAGAAGCGGTCCTCAGGTTGTGAAAACCTTGGGATCCATCTGCAACCAGAGGTACCACTGTACAGTGGTACCTCGGGTTACCATCACTTCAGGTTACAGGCTCCACTAACCTAAAAGTAGTACCTTGGGTTAAGAACTTTACCTCAGGATGAGAACATAAATCGCACGCCGGCGGTGTGGCGGCAGCGGGGGGCCCCATTAGCTAAAGTGGTACCTCAGGTTAAGAACGGTTGCAGGTTAAGAACGGACCTCCGAAACGAATTAAGTTCGTATCCCGAGGTACCACTGTACTGCTATTTCAGATGCAGAATCATGTTGTTTCTTTTGGGAAATATCAGAGGAATATAAGTTAATTCTGAAGTCCCTCATGTAGGAAACAGCAGAAGAAAAATGGGTGACTGTCTGAATTCAAAAGTGTGGGGGCCTGACTCACTCTCGGAGCTCCCAGCAGAGTTTAAAACAGAAATCAGTGCAGCATTTGTAAAGCGTGGGAAATATGTGTGGTTAAACCTTTATATGCCCCAGTATTAAGCACTTACAATTCTACTCTCCCACCTTGGAGTGAATAGACCACAACCTTAAATTTAAATGCTTTACTTGTAGTAATGAGAACTCTGTGCCCCAGCAGAAACAGCATGGATAAGGTATTCTTAAGTTACAAAATATAAAAAGGATATTTGGATATGGAGTCATTGCTTGGGAGCTCCAGTTTCATGCATCTGGTGAATTGCATGGTTCTAAGAGAAGAACCAGCCCAAAGGAGAGAGGTCATGACCAACCTGAGTCTTTTCTAGCAGTTAAGAACTCTGGGATCCCTCACCCCTTTCTTACTGACAATTATGTATAGATATGTTTGGCTGCATAGTAGCAGTGATATAGATGCCTTTTATGATGTCAATTATCAAAGCTCATTGTGAAAGTGGTAGTTCTGCAATTAACATAAGGTCCTATCACACCAGGTCTCTGTGTGCAATCTCTTTTCATATGATGGTGCACATATGGTAAACAGTTAATTTCCTTTCAGATGATGTTGCAGGATGCTTTATTCCTGATTACAAATCAGCGTAGTTCGCACCTTCTTGGATATTGAAGGGCTGGAAGCTTCAGACAGTTGTATCACTCTTCGAAGGTTTAATTTCTTTCAGCAGTCCCCCTTTACAATAACACACCTAACTGAAAGCATTTTCGAAACTCTGCCAATGTTCCTTTTCTACACTGTTTGCAGTTTGATACAGTGCCGCAGCTACTGTAGCTTCAATTAATTTAAAGCTCCACGTCCAAATGAGGCATGTTATGAAGGGCTTGAGGCCATTAGATAGAAGAGGACAATATTAAGAATCTGTAGCCCTCTTCATGTGTTACTCACATATAAAGAACATTAAAATATTTGGTGAGCCCTGCTTGAGCCTATTCTATCATTCTGTTATAACAGAGGCCAGATGGATGCTTACGGGAAGCCCACAAGCAGGATATGAAGTCAAAAGCATTCTCCTGCTTGTGATCCCAAGCAATTGGTATTCAGAGACATAATGAAAGCATCTTGATTGTATATTTAACTACACTGAATATAGCGTCTGCAGCAGGGAGCTTTAGCTACATACAGAGGCATTCCATGTGATTTAGAAACCTGAGGAATCCTGGGTAAGGCATGAGGAGGGCTTCCTCCTTTTAGAATGAACACAGTATTGGCAATTATCCTTTTAACAGTCTCAAAGAAAAGTCACTTCTATAGCAACTAGTTATTGAAGAAGACCTTTTTTGGGGTGGGTGGGTTACCCAAGTGCTCATAAGAATGAGAAGACAGAAGATAGCCAGATAGTGTTATGCGAGCATGGCTGAATCTACCCCCTCCATACACTTAGTAATACCTAAGCCAATATTATCACCTTCTATTTCTCTGGATTGCTTGAATATATCTTATTGGTTGGAAATAAGTCATGAAGTCTTTCTGAAAGGAGGGTGAGGAAGGGCCTGGCTTGAGGCCTGTGTATTTGCAAGCCTACAGTGCCAAAAGACATTGTCGTATGTGTTTCTGACAATCAGCATGGTGCCTGTGAATGGCTCTTAACTACTTACATGGAAGACATATATGGAAGGCCTATATATTCGTGACCTAAAATAAATAGTTGAGTTGTATTTAGAATCATACTATGTTATGTGTATGCACTGCTTTTAAGGCTTTTATGCCAGTATAATAATGGAATCAACACAGATTCAGGTGAGAGAGGTCATAGCAAGGAGCTATGTTGGGATTCCTGTACCAGTCAACTTGCTGCAGAGGCAGCATTTTGTGCCCTGTGGATGGAGACAGCTCATTGTATGGGACACAGCATAGAGCTTTCTCTATGGTGGAACCCTGACTATGGAATTCCCTAGGAGGAAATCCATGTTGCACTAATAAAACAATTCAATCAGTGCAAGCATTTCTGTTTGCTAGACAGAACTACCTCCCCTCCCTCCCATGCTGTTTGGGGCTTCTCACAATCCTTCAGAGCAAATTTGGGGGAAGGAGAAGAGGGAAGACCTGTTGTGTTAGCAGGTGTCCTTGTACTGCCTTCAGCTAGTGTAGTGGGATACTTGAATCTGGCCCCCTACCTTTAGGGGTATGTTAGTCTACATCAATAGACTTCCAGTACCAAGTCAAAACATTGCGTTTTTATATTTATATTTTTATATTATGTTGTAAGCCACCAATAATAATAATAATAATAATAATAATAATAATTACTACTACTACTACTATTACTACTGGTACTGCTACTATATGTTTGCAAGCAGGCTTTCAGTGGTAAAAGGTAAAGTAAAGGTACCCCTGACAGTTAGGTCCAGTCACGGATGACTCTGGGGTTGCTCGCTTATCTGGCTCTATAGGCTGAGGGAGCTGGCGTTTGTCCGCAGACAGCTTCCGGGTCATGTGGCCAGCATGATTAAGCTGCTTCTGGCGAACCAGAGCAGCGCACGGAAATGCCGTTTACCTTCCCACCGTAGCGGTACCTATTTATCTACTTGCACTTTTGATGTGCTTTCGGACTGCTAGGTGGGCAGGAGCTGGGACCGAGCACTGGGAGCTCACCCTGTTGCGGGGATTTGAACCGCCGACCTTCTGATCAGCAAGCCCTAGGCTCTGTAGTTTAGACCACAGTGCCACCCACGTCCCACTTTCAGTGGTCCTGATTAGTATCTCCAAGGTTTCATGATTTGAGCATCACTCTGCCTTTTGCAGTTTTTTTAAATCATCTACTTTATGCTACCTTTTGTCCTTTTTGCTTTATTTATAGTTTATATTTTTATTTGCAGTTGTTGTTGTTGTTTGTAAACTGCCCAGGGATTCATTTGCATGAGAGCTGGTTTAGGGACAATGAATAAATAAAGGAGAAATGATTAGTATATTATTAGTATTAATGTTGTGAAGTCTCGTCCTTTACAACAACTGACTTTCCCAGAAAGGCTTTAGGTTCGTTTTGTCAAGCAAAGTTCAGATATGTCTTGGCTGACTCCCTCAGCTACTAAAGCCTTTCTTTTAGTTGCAGCTGTTTGATGTGGTTGCTTTGAAGGATGCAGTTTCCATTTGCGTTTGTCCAATAACTCCCTTGGGCCCCTTTTAAAGGGTGTAGCATTCAGTAAAGACCCAACCCCCACCTTGAGCCATTCCTCCTTTTCAAAGTATAATTTAGTCTACTCTCAGTACACTGATTCTGTGGACTATTTCAACATAAATGGTTTGGATATTTCAAGGAAAGTTGTAAAATGTGTATATATTGTATTTCCACTATAGCAGAAGTGTTAGCCTCTAAATTTACACATGTTACAATTGTCTGTACTTACCTCTCTCTCTCTCTCTCTCTCTCTCTCTCTCTCATTTTGATGCATACACTAAAATTGCTAAGTAGATTGTAAATTGCTAATTCTTCAGTTTGGTCCTCCCATTCTAATATGCTTCATGTTCAGCTTCCTTTAACTACATTATATATACTGTACTCTATAGATTAGAGAGATGTACCATAATTGCCTGAAAGACTGATTATTATCTCTCTTCTATATAATTAGGATCAAAGTTTAACTCTCAGATCTTTGATTTTCCTCATTAATGTCCACCTTATTCATTTAGAGATTTGGAAGATACACTCCCTGGCTGCATAGGAAATAATTAAGTAGAGTGAAGGCAGCAGCATTTAATCTGTATAATAAAAGTGAGAGGTGATCATCATTCTTTTTCTCTCTCTGACACAATTAACCTCTTTCCTTGAAATGTGTAGATAATGCATCTTAAATGGTAGCATCCATTGTTTAATACTGTTTGAAAATTTGGGTATAGTAGAAGTGAATCAGCACATGTCTCCAGTAATCTTAACGATTAAATCATCAGGATAAGCTACTGTTTCTCTGCAGTAGGTAGAATCCAATTGGTGCCCGTCTCATTCACAGTGGAGGCATCCACTTACGGAAGAGAAGGGAGGCAATTTTTGCCAAGCCCACTTTTCCTCTGCAGCCACTGATCTAAAAAGTCCTCCAACTCTCTGGATATGAGTTTAAACTGGGGGCTGGAGATGAAGGGGAACTAGTGGGTAATGCAAATTATTTACCCCCCCCTTCCAGCTCCCTTCCATGAATACAAGGGCACCCACTGGATTGCACTCTTTTCCGCCTCCCTTATGTCAGGGTTGGGGAACCAATGGCCTTTTAGGTATTGTTGAATTCCTATTCCTATCAACTCCAGCCAGTATGGCCAGTGATCACAGATTATTTTAGAATGTCATATTCACTGTGGGTTTTGAAATTTTGAACTGCTTTGGGTAGCCTATGCCCCAAAAGGCAATATATTGTTAATTATGTACCCCAAACCTGTACCCCAAAATCTGGAGGGACATGGGTTCTCCATCCCTGCTTTATGCAAATGGAAAATAATTCAGATCTGGCATAATTTCAGTCATTGGCTACCAAGCTTCCTATAAAAGATTACTCATTATTATATTGGAATTTTAAAACACGATACAGTGAATTTTAGCTGCATAGAACAGCAGGATAGAATATCGCAGACTATGCTATATTAAATATGAACAGCAGAAAGTTCATAGGAAAGCAGAACTATCCAGCTGCAATTTTACTTTAAATATAGCACTCTTACACTCATTGATTTCCTCTGGTCTGTTTGCCGCAAGGATATTCTTAGCTTTGATCAATATGTGATGCATATGATAATGGAAGAACACATGGCTCAGTATAAAGTTACAATACATGTGGTATTTTCTATTGCACAGAACTGTATAGTCTGCAATCTAGAAATATAAGTGCATAAAAGAGAACCCAGTGTGTACAGTTGGTGTTGTCCTTGGAGGTTTTCTCTCGGAAAAGAGTGAAGGAATTATTACGTTTTCGATTAACAACATGCCAGGATAGGAGAATTATTCATTTTCATAACTTGCTTTAATACATGCAGATTTACCTTTTATAATGTCATGCTATTTTTTTAAGGCAGACCTATAACTATGTACTTGATTAAAAGGAAAGAAGAAAAACGTCTGGGAATGTATATTTAAAACAAGCCGGACAACCATAATGATGTAACTTACTGCATTTGTAAATGCTGCTTGGAATGGGTTTAATGGGTGTTGAAGTTCCATCAGCATAACTAGGATTCCAATTAAACCATCTTACTGTTTATACTTGAGGATAGGTGAGGACAGAATGGGAATTCTGCTGGCATATTCTGTTGGCATATTGGCAGAGCTGGCTCTGCCATGAGGCAAACTAAGGCAGCAGAAGCCCCCAGGTTGGATGCCCTGCAGGTGTCGCCCCTGTCCCACCAGTGCAGAAGTGCTGCCAGTATCAGCCGAAATCATGTGAGCTCTCACCCGAAATTGTGGAAGTAGCAGGCAGGTAGAGAATCGGTACCAGTGGCAATAAGTATGCCAGTGGCAACAGGAGTAGCAGGGCAGGGGAAAGCAGCACTTCCTGTTTTGCCTCAAGTGGCAAAACAGGGTGCGCTGCCCCTGGGTTCAGGTCTCCCCACTGCCCAATAGTCTCCTTGTCTGAGCTAGCTAGAGTAGTATTGAGCACAGTAGTCTCTGATTAGTGGTTAAATGACTTCAATGCCCATGTTGATGCCAACCTTTCAGTAGACATTCAGAACTTCATGGACTACTTGGCAGCTGTGTGAATTTACCAACTGATATCAGGGCCCATTCATATTGTAGGACAGATTCTTGACTTGGCTTTTTGGTTCTGTATGGGGTGGTAGTGAGCTAGGTATGGACTTGGATTTAGGGTCATAGATTTATTGTCATGTATAGATTCCTACCTTGTGGTGTTTAGGCTTAAATAAGCTCCTAAGCTCACAGTGCTACAGGACCATAAAGGTCCAAAGATGGATCTAAATCATTTCCTAACTGCTCTGAGTTAGTTTTGCTATATCAACCAGTGATTCTGTCAAAGTCTCGGTCTGTCTCTGGGATAGGAAAATGACCTAGGTGGTTGACAGAATTTCACCCAAACTGATGGGTTCAGGCTGCTGATAATGGAGCCAGCTGCCTCCTTGGTTTTTTGGGAACTCAGGGTGATAATGTGGCAGAGACAATTATTTGAGCAACAGTGGGAGGAAAACTCAAGACAACATGACTGGACATGGACTAGAGCCCATGTTGAGTCCTCTGCTGTGGTGATGAAAAAAACCCCACACTTTTTCTCTACCGAGAGTCACCTAGCTGAACTACGAGATTTAAAGAGTCTGTTGCATCAAGAATTGAGGAAAAGGATGTGATTTCCCATTCTGACAGTATTGCTAGACATTTTGCAGATAAAGTTGCTCACATCTACTGTGACTTATATGCCGTGTTTGTACCAGATCCTAATTATGTATCTCTGACTCTGGCATGTCTTGTCGTACTTGATTCATTTCATTTGTACAGTCTGAGGAGATGGGCAAGATTAAGTGATCCCTGCCCTTCCTGGCACATTAAGGAAGCTAAGTCTGGTTGAGTGGGCACAGAGAGTGGGGACTGTCTATTTGTCTATTTAGCCTTAAGGTGGCTGTCATGAAACTTTTATAGGAAAATCTCTCTCTGGGTGGGTTGGATAGGTTTCCAGCCAGCCTCTGCTCTACTCTTCTTGGGGAAGGTGCTTGAAGGTGTGGTGGCATCTCAGATCCAAGGGTGATTGGATGAAACAGATTGAAATGGGGCTAGACAATCTGTCTTCAAGCCTAAGTTTGGGGTTTCAGGCAGCTTTGATCCTCCTGGTAGATTATTTGTTCTGGGAATTAGGCAGGTGGAGTTTAGTGAACCTCAGTCCTACCTATGACAGAAGCATGGTAGGCTGTGACAGGAGAGGGGCTATACCCAAACTCTGGAGCACCTTGTTTCATGAAATGTCAAGGGTTTACTCCCTTGACAGCTGTAAGGCAAATAATGCTTTAAGAAAAGGTTTTCAATTATCTTTGTTCTGCCTCCCTCAATTGATTTTTTTTTTAAATACAACTGCTTTATTGTTAAACTAAGATTTTTAAATGTTTTAAGCTGCCTTGACAGATGCATTTGTGTTAGGCCAGGTTAAAATTCTTATATGAATAAATTAAACAATCCTTGAATTTTTAAATAGTGACATAGTAGTAGCTACACATTTTATTGTCAATCTCTTTTGCATAGCTGTTTCAGGTTCATTTGCATAAGAGAGTTTATTAAAAGAAATGAAGAGAAATTGAATTAAAATTGCAAGTCTTAGAAGATTCTGTTTTGCTTGTTTTGTTTTGTTGCTTTATTCATTGAAATTAAGTAGCCTTTTGTATATAGTGATACAGTGTTCAATAGACAAAAGAGGCTGAGAAACTTCATTGCATTCTTGATTGGTACAAAAGTGAGGATGCAGAGTCCAGAGCTGTCAGATCTGATACTAATTGTAGTAATGGAGTTCATATTTCCCTCAGAGCTCCAAGCAGAAATTATGGTTTAGTCTTCAGATTTCAAATACCAAGTGATGGGCTGCCATTTTCCCCCTTGAATATCTATTGTGTGAAGGACTGCACTGCTGGAAGCCTGCAAATTACCTGCTGAGGTCCATCATTTTGCTGTGTAATTGGTATCTCCTGTATATTTAAAAGGCACATCAGCTTTGGCAGATGTTCTGAATCATAATACATCCTGCTAATACTGCAAGTTCATAAGATATATATCATTAGTATCTGCAGGCACAGACTTGGTGGGTGTCAACTTTGTAGACCAATGAAGAGTTATAGGACTGCACTGTTGGAGGATACTGCTAATGCAGAAATAAAAACATGGACTTCATAAGGATTAGGGACAAGAGGAAAACTAGTCCCTGCCTAAAATCAATGGGTAGAATGCTTGGGTAGAAGTGGCTAATAAAAAACTAGAAGCAAGGGTATCTTCTGCAAATTTCCATTCTGTGGTTGAACTGTGAAATCTGCAGAAATCTGCATTATCAGTTGAGTGGGAGCTATTTTTTGCTGCTATTTCATTTACTAGAATAGAATGCACTTTTCTTTTTGAGGGGATTCAGATACGATCTGGTTTCTGCATGTGTGTATTTCACTTCTTATTCCTTTATTACTCAGCGCTTGATGAATGGCTGCGAAATATGTGAGCAGCCTCCAAGGGAAAAAAATGTAGCATTTGATATAACAACGGGTGATAATATAAGTTCTGTCTGGGTTTTTAAATGCTGAAATCATTGATTGATTAATATGCACAGGACATGGATCAAAAATTTGCAAGGTTTGGAAAGTAAACGCCTGTAGTATCTTTAATCATGACCTTATTGGAGGCAATGGGCTGTTTGTTTGTTTTCTTAAGATTATGAGGTCAGGAACGGTCTATGATAGCCTTTTCAGCTAAACAGTGGGGAATCAATTCTAATACATAGATGATAAATAGATAGATAGATTAGATAGATAGATAGAGTGTTCAGTATTTATATCTCTTTTAGTCTTTTGTAGGTATGTTAAATCTTCCTCAAAAAAAGTGAAGATGCAAAGAACCCCAAAAAATTAAACAAAGAGGTAATAAGAACCCAAGATGTTATGTAATGGGTGAGAGATAAAGCTCCTGTAATTCACATAAACAACAGTTTTGTGAACAGTTGCGATCTGGAATTATGTTCATAAATGGAAACTTCTTTATTCTTTGGAAGTACTGTAATTTTCGCCCCATTAGACGCACCGCCCCATAGGACGCACCTAGTTTTTATGGGGGGGAAATAAAGAAAAAAAATTCGGCTTCCCCCGACCCCAGCCCCCAGAACAGCCTGCTATCCACAGGCTTGTGGAGAGCTGCATGAAGCCCAGGCGCGCTCTTCAGCGCGCCCCAGGCTTCAGAATGCAGGCAGCTCTGCGTGACCCTTCAGAGCCCGGCGCGGCTTAGCGCCGGGCTCCGTAGGGTCACGCAGAGCTGAGCGACCCCCAGGAGCGCAGGCAGCTCTGTGCAACCCTTCGGAGCCCATGCATCTTCGAGCCGGTTTCCCGAGGGTTGCGCAGAGCTTCCTGAACCCTGGAGAGCGAGAGGGGTCGGTGCGCACCGACCCCTCTTGCTCTCCATGCTTCAGCGAAAGCCTGCATTCGCCCCATAGGACGCACACACATTTCCCCTTCATTTTTGGAGGGGAAATAGTGTGTCCTATAGGGTGAAAAATACGGTAGTTTAAAAGATTATGACCTTGTAGGACTTACTGTCATTGACCATGACATCATGGAATGCAATATGCTTGTCTTGCTGTAAATTGGCAAAGCAACACTGTCAGATGATCTCCTCCATGTTCCCAGAAAGAACAATGACTGAAGGGAATAGTTGTAATTTGTAGTATATTCCTCTATGTCTCTTAAATTTAGACTCCCACAGTGATTAATTTTACTCTACTCTTCAAGAACCCTGAACAGTGAGCTCATAGATACTGTCCAATCTAATTTCCACACAAGGTACAAGCAAATATACATTTATTTTAATTCTACCGGCATATATAGTTTTCAGTGAGATATACCACTTCTTGATAGATTGCTTGGTTTTATGACATGTGTGGCTGGGGGAAAATAACAAACCTTTCTCAAAACTGACATTTCATTGTCATTGAAAAAAAATATGAATAGCAGCAGTGTTGAATGAAAATAGCCAGTAGAAGTGTTTCACCCCATCCTAGAATATTTGTATTTATAGTCACAAAATAAGTTACAGTCGTTTCTGTATCTTACTAACTTGGAAGGAGAAAAGAGTTTTTCTCAACAGCATTTCCTAAATCTCCTAGAGGTTATTATAAAATCCAATCGGGCATTTGCCTGTCTGGGGAAGACTATAAATTTAATAAAGGAAAATAAATTATAGTGCAGGAATTTGGCCTTTCCGTCAGTTTCAGACCTGTGTGGTTATGAATCCTCCAAATAGCTGTTGTACTTATGCCTAGTAAACTCATCAAAACTATGGGAGATTATGTAAGTGGACAGAAGCAAGTGCTGTGAGTTACTCACACATTGTCTTTGCTTATCGGTTTCCTGTGCTAAAACCTGTACATCTTTTATGGGGGAATCATATATTAACTATCCTGGGTAAGATGCACACGAATCGCGAGTGCGCAAGTGAACAAGGGAGGAAGGCACATCTATTATTCACACATAGTATTTTGCTGATTTTATTTCACATGTGCAGCAAATCTGAAAATATGCAACTAGAAATAGGATGGTTATTTTTTTTCCCTAAAAAAAGAAAGATGGTTCACAGGTGGCTGGTTGTGCAAGTTTAAGTTGATTGTTAGATGTCACCAAATGTACTTTTCCTCCTGCACCACCAGCCACCTGCAAAAGTAGTGTTGATTGGAAAATGAAAATAGAACTGGCTAAAATGCAGGTAGGTTGCCTTCCCTGAAAACACTGCAGCAAATAAAACAGTTGGGCTCTAATTGTATCTAAAATGTTTTTGTCCAGGTGGTTTTGTCCAGGTTAAGATTAATTCATGCCTTTTCCCTGGCCGCTGTTACCCTCCCACTCCATCCTATTCTGCGTTCAGTCTCTTCATTTAAAAGTGTCAGGTTCAGTATCTCTCATGAAACCTTGGGGAGATGTTTTCAAAACGGAGAAGTAGTCTGACATGGTACAAAGCATCTTTGTGTGTGCCTTCCTTCCTTGCTATGAGACGAGTAAACAACGTGTTAATCTGAACAGCTTATTTCTGTACAGTTCAAGAAGTTATTTGTGTTTACTGTTCCCCATAAGTGATAACAGCAGTGGTTAATGTGCTGTTATAGATTAAACTGACAATAATTCAACCGGGTTGCGTAACTCCTAGTGAACTCTGCCATCTAGGTTAAATAAAATATTGAAGAACTGCAAAGTGCATCACATTGTCAATAGCCTTCGTTTCTGTCTGGTATGTTGGTATTTACAGCGATGAAGCTCCAGGCAGCCAGTTGGTTACAGATAAGTTTCACATTGACTGGGATTCTGTGCTTGTCAACTCTGATAATGTCATCGTAGCTCAGTTTGATGGAAGAGGGAGTGGATTTCAAGGTCTAAAGATTCTGCAAGAAGTCCACCGTTCCTTAGGATCAGTGGAAGTGAAGGACCAGATAGCAGCCGTAGAGTACGTATGTGCAAAATATTATTCTATTTCCTATATTCTATTCTATTCTATTATTTGGGTTGATCCAGTGTTTATTTTGGAAATTTATATCTGCTGTAATGGATCAGTATAAAAATATTTAATGTTTGATAGCAAGAAAATTAAATAAAATTCACTGAACCATTGTTTTGGGATTTCCTGATAAAGGAAACTTCAAGGTCTAGTCTAACTGGGCTTTTTAATTGACTAATTAAACATCACATAATGGAGAATGGGCTCCATATGTTATGCATAAAAGGTTAAGATGTATCAGACAATTGCAATGTATCCCAGTTATGAAGAGTACAATTCTGCTTATCCCACTTCTGGACTAAGGATCCTGTTTCAGCATAATAAATCAAATTGATTTATCAGATCCCACACTCATTTGACAAAGCTATTTAGGCTGTAATACTATACACATTTTACTGGAAGCAATTCACATTGAACAAAATGAACTTAATTTTGAGTAGACATGCACAGGATTGTGCTCTTAACTTATCTTAAAATGTAAATTTGTATCCCTAATCAGTGTAATAGCTTAATGAATAATCCTGCTTAAGATATACAAAGTCTGAATGAATGGAAAAATTGTGTTGTGTTATTTACTAATAGCTAAAAACACATCAAATTGTATTACAACAGTATTCTTACGAAGGCCCACCAAGTCTTAGAGGCTATCATATCATGCCATTTTGGGTAAGCCACACCCACCTTCCTAGGGCCTGACACTGTATATAATGTCAGAAGTAGGGAAGTTTTGGTTGCTTGAATGCTTTTTTTCTTTCCTGGGATCCCACATTTAGGAACAACAAGAATTGTGGCCTAAGCTCACAAAATGTCTTTAATATTTTATCCTGCTGTGAACACTGCAGCTTTTATTTTTATGTTGAAGATTGTTACAACTGCAACATGTATTATTAATGGGATCAAGAAAAAATGTGGAAGACTTAAACAAAACAAAGCGTAATTTATTTAATATCCTCTTGAATTATCTGCAGCACAGTAGTCATAAATATGAACATTCTTCTTCAGGAAATAACTTTAATGAAAAACAACTTTTTTGTAATATGATATAAACTTCCTGTTACAGATACTTGATAAAGCAACCATTCGTTGACTCCAAGAGACTGAGCATATTTGGAAAGGTAACATTCTGGAATGAATATGATGTAGCAACTTGCTCCTAATAGCATTTTGTCTGTTTCCAATTCTTCTATGTTTTAATTTTGTTTTTATTACAAACAATTACTAATATCCCCCTCTAGGAGTGGTGGTAATACAACTCCAGGTATTCTTTGATTATTTATTTCTTATTATCTAGATGAAATTAAATTTG
The DNA here is from genome assembly GCF_965153285.1 of Podarcis tiliguerta. Lineage (NCBI taxonomy): Eukaryota > Metazoa > Chordata > Lepidosauria > Squamata > Lacertidae > Podarcis > Podarcis tiliguerta. The sequence goes on from NC_139534.1 coordinate 42,769,545, forward strand.
GTTTCAGGCCTGGAAGTCTCAGAGACACTGCTTTGATGAAAAACCTATGCCAGGAGTGGTATGTAGGGGGAGGACTTGGGTAACCTTCTCCATAGACACTCTGGAGTAGGGGCATTTCCAAGAGGTGATGTAGTGAGACTTTTGTTTGGCTTTTATATTAGGGGTCCTGCAGGGTTCCATATCTCCCACTCCTTTTGGCATCTATATGAAGCGGCTCTGGAGGCAGCATCAGTATGGTTCTTAAACCCAAGGGTATTTATTTTTCACAACCATGTTAGCTGAAGCACTGGAAGTCTTAGAGCAGTGCCTATAATTCATAATGGAGTGGATAAGGGCCAGTAAACTAAAACTCAGTCCAGTTGATGTTGGGAGATGCAGGGCCATTGTCTCAGGTAGGGTGTGCCTGGATAGTGATAACTACAGTTACCCATGCTGTGAAACCTCCAGGTAAGGCTGCTTCCATGGGGCTATTTTTGAGGATGATTTGGAAAATTCAGCAAGTTCAAAATACAGCTGCAAAGCTTTTGACCAATAGGTTGAACCATATCAGAATGATTCTTAAACTTCTGCATTGATTACAAATGTTTGTGAGCACACGTCAAATTGCTAGTGCTTAACTTTGGAATGGGTAACCTGTTGCCCTACATAGGCTGCTGGACAACCACTCCCATTAGCCATGCTGACTCAGGCTTATGGGAATTGGAGTCCAACAACATTTGGAGAGCCCCAGGTTACCCATTCTTGTTTTAAAGTCCTGCATACTTTGAGATCAGTGTAACTGAAGAAATGTGCATCTGCCAGTCCACGTTCAGACGTCACCACCAGCAGCCCTAGTCCAAATGGCCCCACCATCATGTCAGATAGGTAGTGACTGGGACAGGGCTTCTTAGGATTTCTTTCCCCAAGAGGTTCACCTGAAAGCTTCCCATCATTTTGGTGATTAATACGGGTACCTTTTTATTTGACTTGTTACTGTTTTCATTGTGATATTCTGAGTGCTATAGAGAGTGGACATTTTTAAAATACCGTAATTTTTGCTCTATAGGACGCGCCATACCACAGGAGGGGGAGAACAGGAAAAAAAATTTCCCCTTGTTCTCCCCCTCTAAAACAAAGTGTGTTCAAGGTGCATTCACCCAAAGCCTCTGGAGCACAGCAGGAGTTACTGCTGAGCTCTGGAGGCATCAGGCGGCTGGAAGCCTGGAGAGCGAGAGGGGTTGGTGCGCACTGACCCCTCTCGCTCTCCAGGCTTCAGTGAAGGCACCCAGCTGCCCTGCAGAGGGTTTGCGCAGCCATCCCCAGGCTAGAACAGCGAGATGGAGCGTTCTGAGCTTTGGGCTTAGCCACACAGCCTGCATTCGCTCTATAGGACGCACACACATTTCCCCTTGATTTTTGGAGGGGGAAAAGTGCTTCCTATAGAGCGAAAAATACGGTAAAATACGCCAATTAGGGCCGGACAATAATCTGGTTTTCAACATCATTCTATATGCTGATATATCACAATGTCTGGAATGTATTTTAGCTGTACATTGCCCAGCCCTGTGACAGTAAGGGAGCCCCGAGAGATACCAGGGCTCCCTCAAAGGTGCCTGCCTGTTTTTGTCCCAACTGGTGGGCTGCATCTTTCCTCCTGGAGCAACTGACGGCCCGAAGAGGAAAGACGCAGCCGACCTGCTCAGGCAACTTGAGCCAGTATCACAATGTGAACACCATACTATTTCAGACAATAAAATGGATTACTGCCCAGCTCTAATGCCAATTTTAGGTGAAGCTAGGAATGCACCCTTGAGTGCTAACTTCAAACAGCAAGAGTTAAGTGCTACTGTAATCTGAAAAGGAAAAAAAGAAACGTTGAAACTAAACCTGTGGTTTATAACAGAATTCAATATATCCAAAGTTAATTACTTTAAAGTACACTTAGGCTAAGTACATGGTCAATCTGCCTATGGAAATCAATGGGACTTGAAAGTATGAGGTTTGACTTCATTGTGCCTTTAATACGTAACATTTTCCAATATTTTTGAATCAAGCAGTTTCATTTTTATATTTACCGTATTTTTCGCACCAAAGGACGCACCGGACAATAGGACGCACCTTGTTTTAGAGGGGGGAGAGCCAGAAAAAAAATTTGCGCCCCTTCAGCGAAGCGGCAGGAAGCGCTGCGCAGAGAGAGGGAGAATTTCCCCCCTCTTGTTTTCCCGCTCTAAAACAAGGTGCCGTTTAAGGTGCGTTCAGGCGGCTACCTTGGAAGCCTGGAGAGCGAGAGGGGTCAGTGCACACCGACCTCTCTTGCTCTCCAGGCTTCAGGTTCCCGGCTGGAGAGGTGACGGGAGGCTATAGAGGTTCCTGCTATAGCTGCCCGTCACCTCTCCAGCCGGGAGAGGGTCGCGGGGGGCTGCTTTAGCCCCACGCGTGCTCTCCCGGCTGGAGAGGTGACGGGCGGCGATAGAGGTTCCTGCGGGTCACCTCTCCAGCCGGGAGAGGGTCGCGGGGGGCTGCTTTAGCCCCGTGCGCGCTCTCCCGTCTGGAGAGGTGACGGGCGGCTATAGAGGCTCCTTCTCCAGCCGGGAGGGGGTCGCAGGGCTATGGCGTCTTCGCTCCATAGGATGCACACACATTTCCCCTTCATTTTTGAAGGGGGAAAAGTGTGTCGTGCGAAAAATACGGTATGTTTTCTGGAGGTGCTTGGTTACAGAAGTCATGGTAGAAGCAAAGACTAACTTCCTGCATTTGCAGTCGTTAACGGTCGTCAACAGGTTTACCATACCCATTGAGTCAATCACCCGTCTCCTACTTCCCTTCTGAGAGAAACCCCACCCCACCCTCCCACTATATATATAAGGGTCTGGTGACTTCTGTTTCAGTGTATCTGAAGACGTGTGCATGCACACAGAAGCTTATACCCAGAACAAACTTAGTTGGTCTCTAAGGTGCTACTGCACAATTTTTAACATTTTTATTTATTTTGATTGCGTCAGACCAACATGGCTACCTACCTGAATCTAGAATCCTGCATTTGAAGTTATCCTGCAGGATACACATCTTTTTTTAAAAAAAACCCTTCCTTCCAAAAATGCAAATGTGGCTTGCTATTACTTTCATCGTTCCCTTTTTAATACATATTTTACATGCAAACCCATTCACAGCCTATTGTGCTATGAGTAACTTCCTTTTTTGTGCCATCTGTTCAAGATATCCTTTGTTAGTCTGTCAGCTGCTGGATGCTATTGCCTCTGGCATTAAATAGAAGAGCCAGACAAATACTTTCACCTTTAGCAAAAAGTTAAATAGATTCTCAACCATCTCTCTTGCTCTGTCTCAAACCGTGTTTAGAACTTAACCACAAAAAGAGTTGTAGTTTTCAGATATCGATGTTTGCTTCTTTTAGATGCAAGAGATGAAGCAACTCTTTTAAGACATCTACTCTTTGTGCCCTTCCTAGTTGTAAATCTCATTGTGAATGTTGTAAGAATTTGTGACAGCATCACAAACCCCTTGCACAAAAGCATATGCTGGAGAGAGATATTTCTCCTTATATGCTATTTTTCTAGATACACTCCTCCCTCCTAAAAAACCAAATAAATCAGATAAACATTTAAACATGAACTTCCTGCATATTAAGATGGCACAGTCTGAGAATCAACCTAAGGTGTTATATGGATTGCCATAGCCACATTCAGTGTGTAGCCAAAAGCCAAAGAATTTCTACACACACACTAAATAGTTCCCCATTACCACTTTGGAAGGCCCATTCCCCTGGAAAAAATGTGGGGAGGGGGTTATATTTGCTTACCATTCACAGGGGAGTGGGGCTCTAATTGTTACCTTACTCTGGGGTGACTGATTTTTCTCTTCTACTGTTGCTTGAATGCCCATCATGATATAGCCTCATTCCATAAGGCGTTTGCAGGGAGTGGGGTGGCTCTGATCTGCAAAAGAAAACAACAACAAGGTTCAGCTACCTCATAACCCCTGTGCCTGTTGAGAAGTCTTAGAAATCCCTCATAAATATTTAGAGTGTATTTTGACCCTGCCCAGCCCATGAAATGCCAAGGAAAGCTGGGACAAGTGCTGTGTCCCATCATTAACATCCATCCCACACCATTTCCACCAATGAATAAATATATCAAATGTTTAAGTACATCACACATCTCCTGTAACATTTGATTCTGGACTCCAAATATTTATTCACAGGTAAATAAGAAAAAAACATGACTTAACCTTTGAATAATAGGGCTTATTCCCTGCCAGTCACAGTCAACAATACTGAGTTAGAAGGACCAATAGTTCAGCTATATAAGGCATCTTCCTATGCTTCCGAAGCCACCATACTACTGAGAAGAAGTAGAAGGCTAAAATGCCATTTTAACCACTACATATAAACTTTAAACAATTAAAGGGCACTCTGTTGTAGTGAATATTGGCTCAAAACACCTTTTAAAGACAAAAAATGGCTCAAAACAGGTTTGATTCCTCTCTTTAACTGTCAATTTATAATTCACAGAAGATCAGAAGGCCATAGAAATAGATGTAAATGCTACGGTACTGCATAACAAAAACCCAGTTTCATTAAGGCAATAATGGGCACATTTTAACTCACATTAGGTTGTTTTGTAGGGCTATGGAGGATACATTGCATCAATGATTCTCAAGTCCAATGAAAGGCTTTTCAAGTGTGGAGCAGTGATTGCACCAATTACAGACATGAGATTGTATGGTGAGTATTTTGTATTATTCAGTTTGTCTACTAGGCAGGTACCCAATTTTCCCTCTCTGACAGATTAAAAAATAGCAAATCTTTTACACTGGAAGGGACTGTACCCATTCTGCACCCATGAAGCCTTGGGTTTAGTTACGTGTGATTAGGTCCCTAAATGTTAACACATTTAATCTGGAAACAATTTAACAGAAACAAATAAAAAAGAATCCTGTTTCCCCTGCAGCATCAGCTTTTTCAGAAAGATACCTTGGCCTTCCATCTAAAGAAGAAAATGCTTATCAGGTAAGCAAGTTGTACTTTAGATATTTATGGTGTTGCAGGGGCGCTTGAAATGCAAACCACTCGTAGAGCTGTACAAGTGTGTGTGTTTCTTTCCTAAAGGCATCCAGCGTGCTACACAATATTCACGGCTTTAAAGAAGAAAAGTTGTTAATTGTCCACGGGACAGCGGATAGTAAGTAGACACACAAACAGTTCCATTTACAGTTGCAGCTAGTGGCGCAGCTAAGTTCTGTGAAAGAGAGGCATATGTGTGTGGGGGGGGGTTCTTTTGATAATACTGAGCTTTGTCTGCCCCCAGAGAGCCTGTTGTCAGAGTCAATTGACGGTTTTACATCTGAACAGATGACATTTCTCGTAACTGAATATTTGTAACTCTTAGCAGCTGTAGGTACCAATTTGTTTAAATCATATAAAACACCCATGTCATTGGTAGATGGCAACATATATTAATAAATGACAGCCTCAATATTCAATCAGCTTTCAAATTATTATTGATTCCACCATTGGCAAAATATAAATGGGGTGGGGGGGACTTATAGCGTACAATAGATTGTAGTGGATTAATTTCTATAGTGCATTTACAGTGTACTGCTCTTCACTGCTAAGCAATGCATGATTTCTTATATTTATATGTTCAAACACAGGCTTAACTAGTATGGGAATAATATTTCCAGAGGAGTGGGTTTTCCAACACTGTTTCATAATGTTGGAACACCTTGTTCCACTTCAATGGATGGGTACAACCATTCTACCTCATTGGACAGCTAAAAAGGCTAATCATTCAACCAGTCCAGCTGAAAACCCAGAACCACTACCTGCATTGTGAAGGCAAAACTAAAAACTAAAACTAAAATTGAGTGGAGGCAGGATGAAATATATTTTCCTGGAAAAATCAGCTAATTCTAAGAGGTTAAGTTTCACAAACTATCCTTAATTATCCATACTACTGTAAATTTTGTGATGCAGTTCACCAGTCAATGTGTCTAAAAATGCATATATTACCGAAACATATTAATATGCATATCCTGTATATAATACATATAAAGGAGTCAAGGCCCATGCAATACTATATTTCTGCAGCATATTTTATAAGTATTTGTATACAGAATGAATACAACTGAATAAAAATACTTAAATGCAATATAATGTTCTGTATATAATATTATACATATAGTATGAAAAATTAGACAAACCAGTAAAAAAAATATTCACTTTTTAGATCAAGGAGTGAAATAGGAAAAATCAAGCCTGGCATTGAAATGTTTCAGAGAATTCTATCCCTAGCTACTATGCTATAGCTGTTCTGTTATGAAGAAGGAAGATATTTCTGGAAGTGCTAGGAAAGAATATTCAGCAGAATTACCCACTTTATTTGTGTGTAGGGCACTCACACACAACAGCAACAGAGAAGATGCCCTTGTGGCCTCACTGATAGATCCCCGCCATTACAGTGTCCCTGACCTTCACATGTTAAGTGCAGGAATATAATAAGGTCCTTTCTATGAGCATATTAGATTGAAGCCTGAACAGGATGGCAGCTAATCTGTAAGATCTGATTGACATTAATAATGCTTTTTTGCTAACACATGTTATTGTCCCACAGCTAAAGTTCATTTCCAGCATTCAGCAGAATTAATTAAACATCTAATAAAAGCTGGAGTGAATTATACTATGCAGGTATGTAATGGTCAGATATCTCAATAGTGCATCCTTCAGTATGTTTTAATTATGACCAGTCTTAGAATTTTTATTATTCTTTTCCTTGCAAGTACACAATATATAAGAAAATAGCACCATGTTTGTCTAGACTATGTATAGTTGAATAATTTCAAAAAATGAATCTATGCAAAAATAAAATAAAAAATAGGGAGTTGGATCCAGACTGATTTCTGCACAGAGGACTCTGCACTGCAGGAAGATGGCTTTAGTGGTATCAGAGCTTGAGCATCTTGGCCTCTTTGATGCTCTTTTAAGTATTTAGAAGCACAATACTATTTTTATAGTGACATTGAAAGATAAGCTCTGACCTCTTATTGATCAAAGCTAATGACTTAATCATACTTCTGTGTGCTGTTCATAAGTTCATTATTCCTATCTGTTATAAGGTTAACTTGGAAATTAAAACTCTGCTTTTGCTGGTTAGAAAGGATTAAATGCTCAGAAGTAGCCAAGCCATTTTTTATTTTTTTAAGGTTGTGAAACACTACTGAAATGTAGACTATCTGTAGGAGATAGAGAACAGAAATATTTTGGAACAATATCTTTGGAGACACCAGTTAACATGTGTGACTGGTTGTTTAAGTAAAATATGTTCAACCTTTTAATTATGAAATGAGGTTTGGCAACTGTACAATAATAGTTGCTTTCATTTCCTATCAGCTGTCAGTTAAGTAAAACTGCAAAGGTAGTCCAGCATCATTATCAATACCCATGTTTATGTCCAAATATTACCAGTAGCAGCAATATACAATCCCACACACTATCTGGGCTCCATGTCATTAATATTGCTAGTACAGTAGTACCTTGTTGTGAGTCCGCCCCATTTAGCGTCCTTTCTGGGTTACTTCGAGGTTTGCTGCTCACGCACGCGCAGAAGCGCTAAATTGCGCTTTGCGCATGCGCAGAAGTGCAAAACCGCTCACGTGTGTATGCAAAACAGCACTTTGTGGAGCATCCAGGGCTCCAGAATGGATCCTGGACTCAAAACAAGGTACAGTGGTACCTCGGGTTAAGAACTTAATTCGTTCCGGAACTTTGTTCTTAACCTGAAGCACCACCTTAGCTAATGGGGCCTCCTGCTGCCGCCGCGCAATTTCTGTTCTCATCTTGAAGCAAAGTTCTAGACCGAGGTACTATTTCTGGGTTAGCGGAGTCTCTAACCTGATGCATTTGTAACCCGAGGTACCACTGTACAATAAACCTTTGGATTAGTTTTGAAGTCATACTAGATCCACATTTTTACCAGGTTGTATATCATGCTGATACAATAATTGATAGAAATTAAATATCTATTCCCCCTAAACCATTTTGAAAATCCAAATCAGAAAGGCCATTTTAAATAAATATATGTAAATACTTTTATTGCTAAAGTTTTCAGTGTAGGTGATGAAATGCTGATTTAAAATATCAGGAAAATGAATTTTAGTTTGAATTTTATGAGCTTTCAATGAAGCCATAACATTGCCTAATGCCTAATTCTGTGTTGATGCAAAAGCATTTAAAACAAATCAGAGACCCCTATCATTTGGTTTTTAAAGCCTATTTATTTTTACATTTCCTCACCCAGATCTACCCAGATGAAGGTCATTACATCACAGCAGAGAAGAGTAAATATCACCTTTATAGCACAATTCTCAGCTTCTTTAGTGCTTGTTTAAAGGAGGAAGTGCCAATTTTATCACAGGAACCAGAGGAAGATGAATAAGGAAGCTATTTGTACAGAACTGAGGAGATTTTCAGTGAGGCTCACTGAAACCATAAATAAAAGTGACTGTGAGAGAACAGATTCTACAGAAGCCCAAGGGCAGCTAAAGGATATACCAGTGGAGCAGCACATTTGGTGACAATGAGCTAACAAACTGGGATTTGAATACAAAAGTCCAAATGTATTACCAAGGGACAAAACGTATACCTTTGTGGAAGGCCAATGGTCAGATGCAGTTTCCTGGAAGAAATTAATTTTGCATAAGAGTAGGGTTAGTGCATGTTGATTCTGTTAAGATTCACTGTTTGTTCTGTACGTAGTTGCTCTGTTTTTATTTAAAATGCACATGATTTCTCAATTTCAGCATAATGCACACCTGACATAAATATTGATATTTGCACAGGAGAGCTGCAGCCTAACCAACTATTGCAACTTTTCAATTAGTGCAATTTCTTCACTGTCAAGCTTCAAAATATTGAGAAAAGATCATTTTGTTTCAATTTACATTGGGAAACAATATCAGATTAAGTCTGATAAATACACATATTAGTTTGTTTCCCTTCCCTGTAAAAGTTTTTCAAGCATTCACTATTTTACTGTACCAACTATAATTCAATAAGCAGAAATTTGGTAGTATACGCTTGGACTTTATGTATATACACAAAACTCCTTCCACAGAAAATGTCTGTGTGCTTGAACAATTTTTTCAAGCCATGATTACAGCTATGTTTAAACCAGTATCAACAACTAAAATAGTTTCCCTGGTTAAAAGTTGTATCTTTTCATTTACTAAGAAATATTTGGGTTGTGTTTTTTCGTATTGTTTACAGTAGTCAATAGTTTGCTGGTTACACTCTAATTTTAGAATATGCTACTTTGTCACATGTAAATTAGATACATGAATATTAAATTATAGTTTCAGATAAAGAGATTTTATTAACAATGTAAGCCATTTGAGTACTACTTTGATGAATCATTTGTGAAGCTGGTTCTTGCAGATGGGCTGAGATTCCATTCTGAACTTCAACGCCAACTTGTGGTAGCGCATCACAGAACAGTCTTGTCAGTTTTTATTTGGTGTGTCACAGCTGCCTAGGCTGTTACATGAAGATTTAAATTCAGCCTGGGAAATGATTTGTTTTATTTCTAAAGGAGCCTTCTGATGAATGATTTTTTAAATTTTTATTTTATTCAGGTGAAGTCCCTGAAATGCATCAAATGTATTGTCAAGGTGAATTACAGCCCTACAAATCACACTATGAAATAAACAACCCACTCAACTTTGGCCATCAGAATATTAACTTCTACGGTTGAAGTTCTGTATTCTCTTAATTTTAGATATACATTCTAAGACGCTGTTTCATCCAAAGAAATTTGCCAATTTGCACAAGGACTTTTGCTTGCACAGCTAAACTCTCATCTGCCCCTCATGTGAACACTGAAAAGTTGGCTGGGAAAACCCAGCAGAGACTGAGGGACACATGGCGAGGGAGAGGGAGGGAAAGTTCCATTGTGCAGGCAGAGGCAACTTGTGCTAACGAGGCAAGTTGGTTGGGTCCAACCCAAATAATTTTTTGTTGTCCCTAGGAGTTTTGATCCTGAGTATTTCACTTTTGTTTTTAAAAGCAGTATGCATTGGGGGTTGTGTCCGTTGTGGAAGCAGGTTACAAGTACTATAGCATTGTTTCAACACTCAGGATGCTCTATCTATATCTTGCTGTGCAGCAAAAGAAAGCCCACCTTTTAAGTTGTAAAGAAACAAAATTGTAGAGTTTCTTGAGACAGCAGAGTTGCCTGAAATAATTTGTAGCGCTTTCTCCTCCTGGGGCAAAAATGGCCAATGTGGTATCCATTTCTCCACTCCCAATAAGGTGGTAAAAATGGGCCAGCCTGGCTCATTTTTATTAGATGAGCATCTCTTTGACATGCAATATTGTTGTACCTAACACCCTGCATATGAAACCCTCAAAGTGTTAGAAGTTACAACTTCTTGTGGTATATTACTCTAATGTGCTCTTCAAGCTGGTCACAGAGCTGTCTCTTCAGGTCCATATTCTGCTGTTCATGGCATCAAAGAATGGCAAGAACATTCAACCAACGACAAGAGAAATGTGGTAGATGAATACATGGAAACTAGTCCTATAGCCCTAGCCTTTAATTCACTGGGATGATGAGCAAACACAAATTTATCTCCTTTTTTTGTTCACACAATACATTTACAAGACTGCACTTAAATGCATTAGCTGAATGGCCTTGATAGCTTTTACCACAATGTTGTGCATTTTGTTTCCTTTTAAAAAATATATATCCTACTTTCCTTCTTAGAAAAGGAGCTGCCCAAGGCAGCTAACAAATAGCAATAATCCTGATGATTAAAATACACATTATCAAACCAAAAACAGAAAAAGCACAAAGAGCAGCACTCAGATTCAATTCCTTAAGTGTGCCTAGTAATCCACTTTATGCGGGGAAATACTTACTTGAAAATATCCCACTTTAAAATTTTATTTGTGTCAAAACATTTTACTACCTGACATAATGGGTCATATTTTAGAAATCTGATCTGTAGACACAATATTTTAAATAGCTACAATTACTAGATAAGGGATAGTTTGCAAATCAGGCTTTCTTCATTAGTATTGTCTCCTGTTTTGAGTACCTTGCAGCATTCACATTAGTTTTGAAGTGTGTGCCTTAGCAAACATTTTTTGTACCTTAGTCCTGTGCAACTTTTGAACTACCAAATCAAATATGGCCTGCTAGCCATAGGTTAGTACCTTGATATTTGTATCTTTGCTTCTTGCCTGGGATGCCAGGGCCCATCATATGAGTTTGGTTTCTAGGCTCATATGATGTACAAGAGTGCGATAATTTTCCCAGGATGCTCCCTAACTCATTTACAGCTTAGATCTGGGAGGTTTCATTGTAGCTCCATGCCCTCAAATCATGAGTTTTACTAGCAATGGAGCAAATACTCCATTAATGCCTTAGGAAGAATAGGCAACAACAAAATAGAAGTGGGGGAAAAATGAATATAGGATGGAAGATGGTTTTTGAAAAGGTGTTAAAACAAAAAACAATTGCTGGTTTGTATTGGCATCCTAGTTCCATTGCTCAAAACTAAACAGGCCTGGAGAACGTTTAACATGCTAAGCTGAGTGCACCATGCCAGCTATGTGGAGCAGCCTATTGGGAGGGGATTCTAGTTTTTACTGCCTCCAAAAAAAGGGGGGGGGACAGTCCTTATCAAGTACCTGGCAGATCACTATAGATGGCTGGAGAGCTACATTGGGTTTTCTCTCTTGTATATGGTTTTTTGCTAGGGCACCACTCAATAGGAACAGCCATTGATGCCTTCCAAATAGTTTGTTACACAAATAGCTTTAGGTTTGAGAGTTTGATATCGGAGCCAGAGGCAGCCGCTAAGATGAAAAGGGGAAAAAAGCAGGAAGCACAAGATAATTACATACACATTCATCTGGACCTCGACCATAATTTGAAGGTGCAAACAATATAGATGCTATCAAGTAAGCACTGCCGCCATGTATCTATAACACCATTAGGCTTTTCCTATTGATCCAGAGCCTAGTGCAAACCACTGATGAATTCAATTCAGAATGCAAAAGGTTAGGCTATAATATTTGCAAAGGCGTGTTATCAATCTTGTCACTGAGGCTACCAGTGGTGGTGAACCTGTCTTATCATGAAGCATGTTCTCTTAGTGAGCTAATTATCCCCACTGTTGACATATTTGCTTATTTATACAATAATTTATCTGCACACCACTGTAACATCTGGATATATTTGCATAAATTAAAACAATATATTAATCATTCTGCAAAGAAGGGGGATGAAGCTACATCCAATTTCTTCTTTTTTCATCTGGGCTGCTCCAATTGTAGGAAGCTGCCTTATACAAAGTAAAAATATTGGCCAGTCTGGCTAAGCACTGTGCACCCTAGGGCTGTGTATAGCTCCATACCATGGCCGCAATGCACCCCAAAACCAGCCCTGGGCTAACCTGTAGACCACGAGTCCTGTTACGGATCCAGTCCCAAAGTCTATTTAGGGTCTAAATAAATACAGCTGGGAGGGTGAAAAGGGAGGGAGTAGGAGGAGGAAGGAAATGTTGCTCTTAATTTTCCCCTTTCCCAACTGAGAGCAGTGGGGTAAATTCTGTGGGTCCTCCTTTGCAGGTGGCTTCCCTAGCAGGATTGGTGCCTCTGCAGAAGAGCTGCTCACCAGACACCTCAATTCTGCTTGGCACATATTGCTCCTTTGCAAGCAATTTCTCTTCAGGGAAGCCATTTGTAATGGAGCACTTTGCACCATGCTGGGAAAGGAAGTCAGGTGGTGGGCTCCTACGTTTTCTGGGTGATCAGGGTATTTTCAGAGGGTTTTTCCCCCCTCACCCAGTGCCTGCCTTTCCTTCCTGTCTGATGCCCTGCTCTTTGACAGCCATGGATCATTCTGGGCCAGCCATCCAACCCAACTTGTAGCGAGCCATGGCTGCCTGTACCTGACTTGTCCTGCACCTGATTCCCTCAAAAGGTGCTTGATTTGGCTTGGGTCTTAGCTGAATCCAGGGCATAGCCCTAGTTTATACTGACTGAAAGCAGCTCTTTAGTACCTCGGACCAAGTTCTTTCTCAGTCTTACCTATCATTGCTAGGGATTGAACCTTGGGGCTTTTGTATGCCAAGCACATCCCCTGAAACTGAGCTTCTGCCCATAAAAAGTAACCTTAGCTTTTCGTATCGTTTCAAGCCACTGTGACAGGTAAGTGATGTTTGTGAAATCGAGAGCAACTGGCGGAAAGTGTATAGATCACAAACTTATTTTAGCACAACCTCTCTACAATAATTACAACTTTGATAGATCCTTCTCCTCCTGCATATAAATTTAGTTTTTGAAGATAATGCCTAAATTTGATTGTGCTTTAACTATTTTGGAGTTTAGCCACTATCTTTAAACCACCGCAAGTAATGCAATATTGTAAATACTGCTATTTCTGACTCCTCGTATTGGCTAGTCTATACACAATATGAAGGGTCTTTTCAAAGACTACAATTCTAAAACCAAATGCTGACTTGTCCAGTCCTAAATCTTGCCATACTGGCAATTAAGGTACAATTCACAAATTAACATTTATTGCTGCAATCACTGCAGCTCCAAATCTACATTCCAATCATCTACACTACACTCCAAATCATGATTTCATCACAGCTTCTATGCCACCTTAAACACAACTTTTACTCAGAGCAGTGCCATTGAAATTAATTAACATGACTAAATTGGGCTCATTAAGTGTACTCTCAGTAATGAGTAAGGGACTACAACCACTATCATTTCAAGAGAAGCATTTCCAAAGTTTAGATGAGTCACTAAGTGATAAAATGACACATGGGTACATGGGAGTGTGAATTTACATATATTTTGATAAATAATATATCCATACTTATGTATACTAATACATTGTAGCCTGTGTAAACTCAAACTATTCAGGGATATACCTAAAATGTGGTGTGTTAGAAAGAGTTAAATTTAAATAGGTGGGATTTGACTAATGAGTGTAAGTCCCATGAAAGGACTTCTACTTGCACAACAGGCTTCTCCCCTTTTCCCTCCATGCCCCATGAAATTGGCTCTGGGGAGATCAGAAGAAGCCCAGGAATTTTGCCTGGGAGGAGGAGAGGGCGGAATCATTGCATCTGACAAGCCACTCAGCCTAGGACTTGCAGATCAGAAGGTCGGTGGTTTGAATCCCCACAACGGGGTGAGCTCCCGTTGCTTGGTCCCTGCTCCTGCCAACCTAGCAGTTCGAAAGCACGTCAAAGTGCAAGTAGATAAATAGGTAGCACTCTGGCGGGAAGGTAAATGGCATTTCCGTGCGCTGCTCTGGTTTCGCCAGAAGCAGCTTAGTCATGCTGGCCACATGACCCATAAAAACTGTCTGCAGACAAACGCCGGTGCCCTCGGCCAGTAAAGCAAGATGAGTGCCGCAACCCCAGTCATCTGCAACTGGACTTAACTGTCAGGGGTCATTTACCTTTACCTTTTTAATGGAATGGCCAGGAAAGCATGACACTAAATTCCTCCCAGTGTTTTACTCTTTTCACCATCAATATTGGCAAGGTTGTGCCTTAGCAAGCATTCAGGAAGGACACTCAACAGAACTGGAGCCATAGCAGAGAAACCCTGCTCTGTTCCATTATGCATGTGTCATTTGAGGATGATGGCACCCAGTTTGTCTAATCAAAATTGTGCTGAATTTTTATGCATGCCTTAGATCTGGGTGTCACATTTGAAATTCAGAATTATTAGCATTAGATGTATCTCTTGGTTCTGGATCCTGAGTTTATAATATAATATGCAGTTTACAGATATTGAAAACTTAATTGTCCTTGGGTAGAATAATCTCATGGCCCTCTTGTGCCCAAAGCTTTTGCAGCTACTTAGGGAATTAAGGGGTCTGGCAAGTAGCTTCAGCATACAGATACACACAGCTCCAATACTAAGGGAGGAGAGCTGATTTAGCTGAACACCCATGGGCATCATTAAAGGTGAAGTTCAGAGGCTTGCCTTCAGGGTTGGCATGGCTAGGGAGTGCCTTTGGTGCCAACCTGTAACACCTGCTGGCATTGTGGCGCCCCAGGAATGGGTGCAGCAAGATGGAATCCCTAGCTGTAAGGTAGAGTAGAAGAAAAGCTGCCCTTCACTGTTGGCAGAGCTGGCTCATGCACCATAGACCTTTGTTTCCCTATACAGATCCATTTGAGGTTAAATAAATAAATGTGACCCCATGCACCTAATCTTTCTGTCTTGCCTCTTAATTTTCTTGTGTGGTTGCAAAACAAGTTTATTCTGTTGGAACAAAATTGCAGCTGGCCATCAATATAATAAATAAAAATCCTGATGGATTTTTTCCTGCAGCAGATGACTGCAGAAATTGGCAGATGAGCACACAGCTAGGAAACTGAAGAAGCATCTAGCAGTCATATATCAGCTTTGTGCGATGCACTTAGAATGCTGCTCCTGCTCCATCTTTGTCCCAATTAGCCGGCCACCTTAACAAAATGAAGTTTGTTTGCACATTATCATGCATGACCACCCAATGTAGCTGCAGCTGAAATAGTTCAGCAGAAAAAAAAATAGGCAATGCTCTCTTTATTGTAGCATTAAATTGATTAACTTGTCATTGAACATAGTTTTAAAATGCATCAAAATGTTTCCAAATAAAATATGCAGCCGGACATTCCCATTTGCCAAGTGGGGAGTAAAAGCTGCAAGCTATTTGTGACATTTAACAGTCGCATTAACATCCCTAATTGTAAATGACAGGGCAATTAAGCTTGAAAAATATCCTAACAAAGTGCCTTGGGCAATTACGATTCTTCCATCTGATATCTGAAAGACTACATTCCATTCAACATGGAAGCAAAGGTTTCCAATATGGTTTCCAATGGATGTCTGACTGGATTGATGGTTCATCTTCTATGCCCTTTCTAAGCAGTTGTGTCTAAAAAGCACTTTATCTAGTTATTTCATATTGCTGTTTGAAGATGGTGGAGAAACTCATGTATCGCCACACATATATATGTCACATATATATAATGCAAAGGCACACCACTTGTAAGAAACCTACCCTGCCCAGAAACCTCAGTTTGTATGTGTGAACTTTTCAAAGTTTTATGACTAGCACAGTAGTGTAGTTCCACTATACCAGGCATAGTCAAATTGGGCCCTCCAAATGTTTTGGGACAACAACTCCCATCATCCCTAGCTAACAGGACCAGTGGTCAGGGGTGATGGGAATTGTAGTCTCAAAAACATCTGAAGGGCCGAGTTTGCCTATGCCTGCACTACACAGTGCAGACACAGCAGAAGAGCCCATTTGCTGCTGCCACTGGCCCATTAGTCCAATGCCAACCACCTTGCCCCTTGTCCCTTTCAATAAGCAACAGCAACTCCACTGATCTGAGGCCATGCATTGCAACATCCCTGCTGCCCACTACTGTGCTCAGCTTATGCTTTAAGAAAGATGCTCATAGACGGGCAGCTTTGTCTACAAAATCTGTTCACGGGAAGCACTAATGTCGCAGGCCATGCCTTTAAACATCCAACAGGGCTGTACCTAGCCCTGGATGTGGTGCTCTGGCAGCTAGCAAACCAACCAATGTAAAGAAGAGAGATTTGCAAATCACCCAATTTCTTCTGAAAAAAATGAGAAACAGATTAGATCAAGGGTAGGCAACCTGTAGCCCTCCAGGTATTGTGAGTCCACATCTCATTCCTAGCCATTGGCCCTGCTGACTGGAAATGGAGGGAGCTGGGGTCTCAAGAACATCTGGAGGGCCACTGGTTCCCAACCCCAGGGATAGATGATTCTGAGATGCGTCAAAGTTGTAATGCACCCTGGAACAAATAACCTTAACCTTGCTGACATAAAGCCTTTGTAAAGATGCCAAGGGCAAAGAATGGGTAGAGCGAGGGATGAACAGAATTATGCTTCAATCTAACCCCCTCCTCCTTTTGATACTGCATGTAGAACTAGGTGGAACTTACACCACCCAAAATGCAGATGTAATTCACCTCATAGGAATCAATGGAAGCAGAGAAAGCAAACATTTGCACTGCCCTCACACACAGACCTAACGCTGGCCAGAAGCAGTTAGGAATGAGCTTAATTTATCTCTTCCCCACCTGTCAGACATATCTGCTCACTTAGGATTCCTCGGTTCAGTTGGATTGCTTCTTTTCAGTTGGAAAGGAGAGCCACATACATTTAACTTAACCGCAAAAATAGTTATCGGGGCATCTGTTTGTGCGTTATGGTTGGTTTCTAATGGCTTCCAAAATTGTTTATTTATTATTATTATTATTATTATTATTATTGGAAGTTATAACAAGAGACAACTAATTTACTTGATGGCCGAAATGTCATCTACATTGTGTTTAAGGACAGGGGTTATACCAGCTAATTTTCTTGGTGCATTTACGTGAATGAAACAACATTTGCAATAGAAAATCATTTTTAAATGCTTACACCATGAAATTACAAAGAACTGCAGGAGTCTGTAAGTAATGAAAACTTCAGTAACAGAATTAAGTATAGTGACTGTAAAATAACAGCAGAAAAACAGTATGGGGATTAAATCAGAGGGTAAAACAAGTCGCTTAGCTTGGCTGCAATTGTTATCGAAAGAACCCGTACCAAGAAAGGTGAGGTGTTTTGGCCCTAGAGAGGAATTTCTGTTCAGAAAACTATTCACAGCTACTTCTTTCTGTTGGTTACACACACACACACACACACACACACACACACACACGAACTGCTGGATGCAAAGACCCAGGTTTGGTGCAAGTACTCCTTGGTGAAAGAACCCCGGAAGAGATTTAAAATCACAAAATAGGCAGCAAAATAAAGCACAGCAATATGGGTCATTTCAAGTTCCTTCCAAAGTTTCTCTGTTCCCTAGCATAGAAAAAGACCAAACATTTGGTAATTTACTTACAAACTCTTTAGAGGTCAGATTTGTTTGTTTTTCCATACAGCATTCGGGGGGAAATACACAAGCAGTAAAACTTTGCTTGGTTAAAGTTCCTAAATTATTAATATAAGAACTCAATAATGATTGATGAAAGCTGAGCTGGAGCAATCACCTCAAACCTTTTCACATGCTGAGGTTCTCAGGTAGACTGAGGGAGGTTTAATTACCTAGTTCCTCCCAAGATGAGATGGACATAGCTAATCCTGGCAGGGCATCTTATTCTATGTATTAACACCTTCATGAATTATATGAGGTCAGTTATCCCACACTTTCTTCTTCTGGGTTTTGTATGTTTGATAAATTCATACTCTAGAACCAAACTAATTTTTTTAAAAAAAATTATTTATTTGGTTCCTGTTGGTTCCTGTTTATTTGGTTCCTGTTACAAAGACTGACATATGAATTTATTTCCTTCATTTTTCCTTGCTAGTACATAAGCTTTAACTTTTGTTTTCTCCATCCGCAATATAAATGGCAATGAGAAATATATTTTCTTGATCAAATACAGTACCTTTCTTTCCACAGTCTAAAGAAAGTTCCCCCACACTGTGTGAAAAGCAATTAGCTCATCTCTGAATATTAGCAAGTAATCCTCACCAGAAATTGAGAACAATTCTTTATCTAATCTGTCCCAGTAGAATACAAGAGCAACACTGATTAAAGATGTGAATGCAATGTGTCAATTATTTCAAAAATCCCTCTACATCATGTTAGCACCCACAGAAGGGAAATGGTCCCAAAGGAAGAGAGGAGGGACACACAATGACATTCTTACCCTTACAGGGAAAAATATGCTCAGAAAAGCCTTAGCTGTTCAGTTTTACAACTAGACATATATCACTGCATTCACTTAGCTTCTGTTGCCTTGTTGCTGCTTACTGAAAATAATGCCCTTCTAATGTTCATAGAGACCATAAAATAAACATTTATGAAGGTGAGGTTAATAGCGTATGGCAAAGGGTTCTATGCCAAACCCTCCAGGAATGGTTCCCGTTCTAATGGTGATTGTTTTAGAAAAATGCTCGTGACTTTCTCCACCTCATCTACTTTCTATCTGGGTCTTTTGTATTCAAATCCATATGGCTGAAAACCTTTCCTGCCTCATTTTTTATTTTCATTTCTTACATAGTAGATTCAGTTTGGCTTCCTCATAGGTTTGCTTGTTTCTGCAATGCTGTCTCATGTCACAGAACAGGAGCGGTTTATCCCGCCTGTCTATAAGGACCATGTGTTTGCAAAGCACAGATCTGTGCATCTCGCAGCTAACTGCTACTTGCTTAATTTATATCCCATCCTTTCTTCAAAGAAGCCCAGGGTGGCAAATATGTTAATACTAAGAGAATATACCTCGGGTTAAGAACTTAATTCATTCTGCAGGTCTGTTCTTAACCTGAAACTGTTCTTAATCTGAGGTACCACTTTAGCTAATGGGGCCTCCTGCTGCTGCCACCGCCGCGCGATTTCTGTTCTCATTCTGAAGCAAAGTTCTTAACCCGAGGTACTATTTCTGGGTTAGCGGAGTCTGTAACCTGAAGCGTCTGTAACCTGAGGTACCACTGTACCTTCTAAAAAACCAACTTCCACAAGCAGCAACAAAAACACACACATAAAGGCAATCGCCTGCTCTCAGGCTAACAAATTCAGAGTTGCCAGGGATAGGACTTTCAACTATCCAAAGCAGGAATGCGTTTTCAATTTCTCATAAAAGTTAATAATGAGGGAGACAGACACACTTCACTAGGGAGGGCATTCCAGAAACAAAGAACCACTACTGAGAAGACCCTGGCACACATCACCACCTACTGGGCAACCCCAAGTGGCAGCCCCAACAGCAGGGCCTCCCCTGGGTCTCACTCCTGCCAGCAGCCATACTGCAGCATTCTGTAGTAGCTACAGCTTCTGGATGAAGTGTGAGTGGTGTCCCATATTGCACTCATCCAATGCATGGCCTGCTGTGGCCAAGCTTTCCCAGTCCATGACTAGTAATAGTGTCATACCAGCCAAAGCTGGTCAAAAGCACATCTAGCTCCCAGTGACAAAGCTGGATCAATCAATCAATCAATCAATCAATTTATTTATTACGGCCGTGGGCCCATACTGGAAAAAACATGAATAACAGCTTGTGCACGTGGGGAAAGGAAAAAAAAGAAAGAAATAATCAGCCACTAAAACGCCACTATAACAATAAAATACTATAAGATGGAATGGCATCCTACACCTTAATTAGCTTGTAGTGCTCCTTGGCGTTGCTTTTGGGTAAGGACCGCGGCCAGGAACCTAGCCACTTTCAGGGTCGTATGGGTATCCTTATCCTGCAAGATTTGGGCAAGGTGGAATGTTGGAGGGGTAAGAGCTGGATCTAGAAGCACCCCCAGACCCCCAACCTACTCTTTTAGTAGGGAAGGGAAACCAGGATCAATTTCTCAGACATGGGAATCACTCACCCACAGTGCCTCCATCTTGCCAGGATTCAAGCTCAGCTTGCTTTCCTCATCCACCTTTCCTAATCCAACTGGCTGCATTAGCTAGCTAGTTAACACAGCTGCAGATCTTTAAAAGAGGTTACAGGTGGGAGAAGAGCTTTTGACTAACAGCATAAGCCTATTCACAGGTGAATTCTATTCAGTGGTGAAGGGATGTCTCCCAGGTAAGTGGGGATAGGCCTGCAGGCTAAATTCAGTCCTAACTTCCCAAGAGTTGTGAGTCATATTGAATTCAATACTTCTAAAGAGACATGATTTGGATTGTGCTGTAACACCATTACATACAATGAATTCTTTTTATTATTGCATGCCACATATCTGACTTTCACAACAAAAGACTTTAAACCATACGCACAATTAAATGTGTGCAACGTGATTTCTTGCCAAATTATTATATACAAATAAAATCAAATTTATGCATTCTTTGATTTGTGGGTTCCTGTTTTCTTTTATTGTTTTATACAACTGGAACACTCTTTTTTGTGTTTAATTTTATTTTTCAGTAAACCCATATTTGTTGTCTGATAACTGAAGACATGCCCTTTTGCAGAAGAATAACCTGGAGCCACATTTAAGGAAAGGGAACTGTGTGCATTGGGGTCAGATTGCTACTCTCATTTAAAACCACCAAATTTTGGCTTAATTTAGCTACAGAGCCATCAATGTTCTTAGGTTAAAGGCTGCATACAATGATGGCACACACAGCTTGAAGTGTGTTGAATTGCAAATAACATCTTTGTTGACTGGGAATTCTTACCTATTGGGACTGACATACCTAATAATGAGATGGTTGAGCTGCATCTCAGCTACGCAGTGCCACGATGATTCTACATGTCGGCTGGTGGTTTTTCCTCACCACCACCCCTGGTTAGTTACTAGAATAGCAGTGAGAGTGCTAATGTACAGCTAGCTCCAGCAGGTGCCTTACTTAAACATTTGGTCTAAAATATGCTTCTTGGAATACTAACTGCTTCATGCATAGCCACGGCCATTGTTAGGCACTGAAAGTAGAATGTGTGCATGCACACCCACACTCCTTAGACTCTACAGCAAGTTTCTCTTGCAAAGTGGCCTAAGACGTAAGATTTGAGGCTGGAACTGGGCACCTGGCAGAATCTGCCATCTCTAACCTACAGTGGTGAAGTTGTGGACTTGACTTTCAAGGGGAAACCAAGGAGAGGTGGTGATATTGGTGGGTGGTGAATATTTTTGTGGGGAAACAGGGCCAGAGGCGCCAGATTGGGAGGGCGATGGTGGAGGTCAACATTATGTGCATGCACAGATGCTTCCCGGGCTTTGGGAAGGAGGGGCCAAACTTTAATACTCTAATTTACTGGGAACATTTAGGGAACTAGCCTAGTCAACCCCTAGTCTACTGACCACATGCCACTGGGTAGTGATTCAATTATCTCAAACACTTTCCCTCTAACTTGGTGTCTAGAAATGTGATTTCCAAGAAGCAGGCAAGATAGATGAGACCCTTTCTGAACCAAAGACAGACACTTATATGCTGAGCATCTGGGTGACTGTACTGCGTAAGTGTCTATTGTTTTCCTACAAGTGAAGAGAATGAGGACCTCACAAACAGTCACTTCCTAGGCTCCACCTAAATGACCTAGGCTCTGTCCAGGTTCCGCACCAGGTCTAGCTACCACCAGCTGCCACTAATCCACACAGAAAAGATCACTCCAGCATTTTATTAATTTACTGGACTTTATATTTGTTTGCACACAATATATGCCATCAGTAGGGTGGGGGCTGACAAAATAGTGTCTATTGTCACAGGTCAACAAATCCTGCTCCTGCCTTGTAATTATCTCTGCGTGCACCATTCCTAAATATAGCTAAGGCAAGGTGGGTCTGGAATAACACTTGCTGCATTCTGCTTTCAATGTTATTGTTATTATTATTAAAATCTCATCAAGAAAAGCTGTGGGTGAATTGAAATGCCTCTGGCAAAAAACAAAACACAACATTCGACTTATGGTAGGGCTAATGTAATTGAGGCTTCAGGTTCCTGTTGTCTTTGAAATGGTAGCATCATACCAAAGCTGTTAACTGCTTGGCACAGTTCACTAGACTATTGAACACCACAGCTTTGTAAATCAGAAAACAAATTCCAGACCCTGAGATCTCCCTCTGCCACCACATTTTTTTGCCGCAGAAGGTTTTCTTATTATGGTATGGTTTGACGGATATCAACAAAGTCCACACACCCACACCCACTTTTTAAATAGCACCTTATAATACATGATAGAGATAAAATGAATTGAGATTAAAATAACAGAGTCTGGACCTGGTGAGCTGCTGCACAGGAAAACTCAGGCACTATCTATCTTTGAATAGACAAAAGAATCAGCTGCGATTGAAGGTTATGACTTTGCTTTTCATCTTAGAGTGACTCGGGCTCTTTTTGGCTAAAGTGCTTTCCCCTCTCTTAGAAGCCATTAATATTCCTGACAAAGATGTCAAATCCTTCAATGCGCGTGTTTGACATTTCTCATGCCAGTCCAAGCTCACCAGGTGCTTTTTTCACTTCTCTCATTTCTGGGCACTATCAATGCTGTGTCAAGGCATTGCCACAATGGCTTTTACACAACGGTGACCGTATATGATACTATGCTTTCTATAGGGACACCTGTTTTAAACTGGTGAAATTATCAAGAATTTTAAAATTTGATTCTATAGCTTTATAAACTGCTGAGATGTTTCCTTGCAATTGAGTGGTGGATAAATAATTTCGAGAAGTTTCTTCTTAATCTCAAAATTGTATAGTCAGGGAAATGGGCCTTGAACTGTTTTTAGCCTTAGAGCCAGTGTACAGTTTAAAATGATTTCTTTGTTTAAATATATATATATATCAGAGAAGGAAACAGTTGTTACCCATTTAGAAACTGTGAAGGATAGTTATTCTAACTCCTCTCTGCTGTTGGACACTATAAATGAAGTGTTCTAATGGGTAACTCATCAAGGTTAATGCAGATGATGTGGCAATGCCTCTTCTTGTTTTTCTTGAATTGATGGGATTTAAGTGCCAATGGGAACTTTTTTTATTAAGCTGTGTGGCTGGTGGGAGTCATGGCTGGAAAGGAATAAATCTCCATCCCTGTGTGCTGTGATCCTGATATCTGTCTGTCTTCAGACTAAGTGAAATTTCATCCCTGATACCACTCCATGTAGTAAAAACGCATGCCAAACACACGATGGTCATGATCTCACATAACTGCTTCGTTGTGTGTTGAAGCCTCGTGCTCTCAAAATATGGGAGCCAGTGTGGTGTAGTGGTTAAGAGTGGTAGACTTGTAATCTGGGGAACCGGGTTCGCGTCTCCGCTCCTCCACATGCAGCTGCTGGATGACCTTGGGCCAGTCACACTTCTTTGAAGTCTCTCAGCCCCAGTCACCTCACAGAGTGTTTGTTGTGGGGGAGGAAGGGAAAGGAGATTGTTAGCCACTTTGAGACTCCTTAGGGTAGTGATAAAGCAGGATATCAAATCCAAACTCTTCTTCTTCTTCTATGTGCAGCACATGTACACACACACACACACGCTTTCCATGGGGACAGGAACCCTAGCTGACAAGGCTCGCATCCACAACATACACTTGTAGTGCATTTAAAGCACACGCGTTCCTCCACTGAATCCTGGGAACTGTAGTTTCTTGAGGGTGCTGGGAATCATAACTACCATGTATTAGCAGGTGTAACGTGCAGTTTAAACTACTTCTGAGTATTGAGGCGAATGCTGCTAAACCTATTAATACATTGTCTGGTATTGGACACCAAAGGGCCCCAAAAGCATTTCTTAAAACTGGGCAACAAAATGACAAATGAGGTTCAGTGTGAAAGTGTAAAATCATCACTTGTAAAAGTGGTTCAGGGTAGAAGTACTGAAACATGATTCACAGTGGCGCAAAATAAATAAATAAATCCTAAATTCACACATAAACAGATGGGATCTGAACATGCAGTCAGCAACCAAGAAAGAAATCATAGGGGGGTGATGGATACAGGTAAGTGAAAAGCATTAACTCAGTGTGTGGTGGCAATGGAAAAGATAAATTGCATGCTAGAGATTGAAAAGAAGAAAACCAGTATCATAATTCTTTGGAATACCACCTAGTGTTCTGGTCAACCCATCTCAGAAGGATGTTGTGGTGCTTGACGCACACTCCCAGGATTCATCGGAGAGCATTTTTAAATGCTACTTTTAAATGTGCCTTGGAAATTCACCCTTTATAATGAAGACCTCCTAAGATGTTTTTCTTTTTTAATTGATGTTGTGTATTAACTGTTTTATTTTGGTGGTAAGTATTTATATTTTGGTTTTAACATCTTATGTAAACTGCTTAGGTATCATGTATACCAAGTCGCATAAAATAGTATTAATAAATAAATAACTACCCCCAGGGTAGTTATGAAAAACACAATGGGGCAGCTTTGGATCTATGAGACAAAAGGCCTAGGACCATATACACCTCATGGCAACCTGAAGCCATATGGGGAAGGGCCATAGCTCAGTGGCAGAGCACATGTAAAAGGTTCCAGGTTCCATCACGGTGCCTCTGGGAAAGGCTCTTGTCTGACACTGTGAAGGATCAATGGTCTGACTTGGGACAAGGCAGCTTCCTATTGTTGCTGATCATCCAAATCCCTGCCAAGCCACGCAGAGGCTGTCATAGTTTTAATAAATGTGATTTATTCACATATTTACACCTATGTTTAGATGAAGGGAGATCTTACAGCATGGTTATCTCAAGAGAGGATTGTTGCCCCCAGCAGTGCAGAACTGGAGTCCAAAGCATCTCTACCAGCCTGCCTTCAGCCAACCTGCCCAAGATGGATCTCTGTCTTTTTTCTCGTATTCCAAGCCTTGCGTCAAAGTCCCCAACTTCTTCCAGTGACATCACACCCAGTTACTCTGGCAACTGTCCAACCGCTCAGTCTCTGTTCACACCTCAGGGCAGGAGGGAAGCACAGTTCTCTTGCACTGCCATTAGCTCTAATGGCCTTGTACTGTTTCTTAATGGCCCTAGCTTGGCCAGGCTGGTTTTGCATAGGCTAGCTCAGGAATTCCTCTGCAGCTGGTATTTCCCCCTTCATATCCCAAATAACCAAAATCCTACCATTTATCAATTTCTAGGGTTTAGGGGAGTTCCCCCCTAGCCCCATGTTTCTATATTTCTAACCTTACCCCCCACTGGAACCAGTGGAGAAGTTTTTTTTTTTTTAAAGATAACCATGTGTAAGAAGATGGTTAAGCCCACAACATAGGGGGGGGGGGGTGCGTGCGTGCGCGCGCACACACACCCACCCCCTCCTGTACATCCTATTTGACTACCTAATCTATTTGCAAGAGCTCTGGCAAACGTCTGCTTTCATACACCACACAGGCTTTTAACAACTGGATTTAATATAATTACTTAATCAAACAAGCAACTCATGAAATCATCTCTCTCCTTCCATCCTCCCCCAGTTCATTTAGCTGTTGCTGAAACTTAACCTACTGGACTGAGAAAATGAATGCATGACCCGAAATCCCAGTAAATCTACTCTCAGTGGCTTCAGTGAGACCACTTTGCATGAGGAATTGTAGGAATATGTCACTTTCCACCAATGCCCGTCAAAGCATCATTCCCTTGTACCATACTTGCTTGCTTCTCCCCATTTTTTTAAGTGCAAAAGCTCACTTACTTAAGGGATTAGTATGCCTTTGAAGGACTTTCTTTCACACAGAGGGATCAGGGGAAGATGAAACAGGTAGACTTTTAAAAGACGCTGCTCATCCTTAAGCTTCTGTCAGTTTCAGCTCCATTATCTCTTTGGTAAACATCTCCTGCTGATGTCTTTTTCCACTGACAGCTGTTTCCCCCTGTCTTGAACACAAAATATTATACAACCTCTGTAATATTTCAAGGCTGTATTTTTCCGCCCCAGCTTCTACAAAAAATAAAAACCTGTGGGCATGCCCTAGTCAAAGGTGAGCAGTTTCAAGTCTCTCTCATTTAGTGGGGAACTTATTTTTTTTAACAAAATTTATATTCTACTTAATAATTTAAATAAACCTCTAAGTGGTTTATACATAAAATATAAAACATTCATTTTAAAAAATACCAATAAAGTCAACAGACAGGTAGATGTAACAGAGGTATCAACCTTTTGAAAGCATATACAGTGGTACCTCAGGTTACATAGGCTTCAGGTTACAGACTCCGCTAACCCAGAAATATTATCTTGGGTTAAGAACTTTGCTTCAGGATAAGAATAGAAATCGTGCTCTGGTGGCGCGGTGACAGCGAGAGGCCCCATTAGCTGAAGTGGTGCTTCAGGTTAAGAACAATTTCAGGTTAAGAACGGACCTCCGGAACGAATTAAATACTTAACCCGAGGTACCACTGTACTTAATCCACCCATTAACATCAGCAGGCTTTAACTATCTCTCTTGTTCAGGTATCAATGGCAGACAGAGACACAGGTTTCCTCCTCTACTTCCATGTGCCATAGCAGTATGACTTAGCTGAAAGTGGGGCATTTTTGGAGGGGGAGACTTTACAAATAATGGAAAAGATGTTTGTTGGATCAATGCCAATAAGAAGCAATTTTATATGGTGTGTATTTTGATTAGGGGGATGAAGCCTTAATCCGGCCTTCTAAAATAGATGCCACTGAAACTCTTGTTGTAAAAGGTAAAGGGACACCTGGCCATTAGGTCCAGTCATGACCGACTCTGGGTTACGGCACTCATCTCGCTTTATTGGCCGAGGGAGCCAGCATACGGCTTCCCGGTCATGTGGCCGGCATGACTAAGCCGCTTCTGGCAAACCAGAGAGCGAACGAAACGCTGCTTCCTTTCCCGCCGGAGCGGTACCTATTTATCTATTTGCACTTTGACGTGCTTTTGAACTGCTAGGTTGGCAGGAGCAGGGACCGAGCAACGGGAGCTCACCCCGTCACGGGGATTCGAACCGCTGACCTACTGATTGGCAAGTCCTAGGCTCTGTGGTTTAACCCACAGCGCCACCCGCATCCCCTTTGTTGACCAAGCTGCAATTGGCAGGTGGGATGCAGTAGAGAAGTTTGCCTATGGCAACTAGGCAAAGTTTGCCTATGGCACAGAGCAGGAAGAAGCAAAGGTGTTAAAGGTGTTGCCTAGGACATGTTCTCCTTTCCCGTGCTGAGTCCGGAGTATAGCCCTGTATCGCATGGGCAATCTGCAGCCCTAGGGCCTGGCTAGAAACTAGCAAGCATTCCTTCACGTTGAGGCAAACTTGTGTAGCAGAGAGGTGGATCATCAAGACTCCAAAAGAAATGGAAAACAAGTACAATGAGCCTGGAGGAACATTTTACACCACACAATCCACGACCACCTCACGTTTTTCTTTTTTTGGGGGGGCGCGTTGGTGATATATCAGCCCAGCGACAATTACAACACCACTGTATGTCATTACTCCAATCCAGCTGTAGTTGTGCACAGCTAGATAACATGCAATCAGTACTAACCTGGGGGGGGGGGTTGCATGTATTTACCTGCATTACAAGATGCATCTTGGCAGGCCTGTGTGGCCGTAATGAATTTCCTAATGCATCAAGGAGAGATATTAAATGTGTTTGGTATGGAAAGAGGTGGCAGCAGAAAAAGGAAAGGAAAGATGGTGCCCCAAAGCAGTAGCAAACAAGAGCACAGAGGTAGAGTGGGCATTAATGCAACATTTTCTTCTCTATAGGCGTATTGGCAAGATGGGAAGTAAAGGATAAAGCCAAGAGAGAGAAGGATGGAGAGATGAGGGAATAAATTGTTTAGCATTATAAACTTGTACTTTTTAATTGTAAGCAAGGATGTGTTGGGGGCAGGAAATGATGAAAGTAATGTCAATCGGAATATCAACATTTTTTAAAATAATGTATGGTAAGTGTGCGTTAAACTCAAATGAGGGGGAGAATTCCACTCTTCAAGACCCTCGTTTTCAGATTTACATTGATAGACAGCTACCGTGTTTGCTTCCTGAAGTGTACATTTGCATGCACATATAGGGCAACTTCAAAGCTAGAAGAATTTCAGGATAAAACAAATAGCACTAAATGCGGAGAATTGTAGGCAAATGGTGGTAATATTTAAACAGCTTCCTTGCATTTACAGAACCAAATTAGATCGACTAAAATAGCTAAGCATAGCAAATGTACTGTTCCTGGGGAAGTTGAGAATATTTGTCTGCTTTCAAATTGCATCATTTTATTTTTATAGAACTCCCCAGAAAGCTTAACCACATAATGTTGAAAGGACTGGGGTTTTTTCTTTGTAAGGCAATTGTATACTAAGGCTTTCTCTCGCCTTTGCCTCTCCTATCCAAATATGTGGATGCTTGAGTTCACTTATCTTTTCCATTATGGCTCCCAATGTATCCGGCCATTTCCCCTCTTGCCTCACAATAGAAAGTGTTTTAAGTTGTAAGAATCCAATTGAGAAGATGGATAGCAGTCAGCTGGAGTTAAGCGTTTTAACTGCGAACAGGCGTGCAGCTCAACCTCAAACGACAAACCAGCACAAAATCAGTTAGTCTAAGAAGTTGTGTGCAAAACGTTTCAATAAGCTCTTGTAAATGGCCATCAAAATGGCTTTGATTTGGATACTAAAAATGAAATCCTATGTGAATCTACTCTGCAGAAAGCCCTGTTGAGTTCAATGGGACTTAGTCCCAGGTAAGTGTGTATAGAATTGTATTTTTAGGATAGGGGTTAACTTAAGGAAGACCATGGAAGGAAAGTTTGCTGCCCCCTTCTCCCCACAGCAGATACCTGCACTACCAAGAAGCTTCTCCAGGAGTGAGGTGGTCATGGGACCCTTCTGAATAATGTGGGGTGAAACACAGGTGGTGCTGAGAGTGGTAGCAATTGCATCAAGAACCTAAGAGCCCCAATGTGGATGAGGCCAGAGACCCTTCTAGTCCAGCATCCTTTTCTCACAATGGGCATCCAATTGTGTATGGGAAACCTGCAAGCCAGGATCTGAGTGTAACCACACCTGGTATTAAGGCATACTGGCTTCAACAGTAGAAGAAGGGCAAAGCTATCCATATACCAGCCCTAGTTGGTAGCCATGAAGCTGCTTCTTCAGCTAATGTACTGCACAATCCTATGCCTTGCTATTCGAGTGTAAGCAGTGCTTTGTTTCTAGAAAAATAGGTGCCGGTACTCACCATGAATTTGTTACAGTAAGTGTCACACATTTTAACACCAACCAAAAAAATTAGGTGCTGGTACTACGTACCCTTGAGTACCCCCTGTAAAAATGCACTAGCTGTAAGTCCTATTGAGTTCAATGAGATTTACTTCCAAGTAACAGTGTATTGGGTTGTAGAATTAGGTGTCAACCAGACCACTCAGCGAAAGCAGTATTTCCAGCCTTCTGTAAAACGAAAATACCGTATTTTTTGCTCTATAAGATGCACCAGACCACAAGACGCACCTAGTTTTTGGAGGAAAACAAGAAAAAAAATATTCTGAATCTCAGAAGCCAGAACAGCAAGAGGGATCTCTGTGCAGTGAAAGCAGCAATCCCTCCTGCTGTTCTAGCTTCTGGGATAGCTGCGCAGCCTGCATTCGCTCCATAAGACACACACACATTTCCCCTTACTTTTTAGGAGGGAAAAAGTGAGTCTTATAGAGCAAAAAATACGGTAATCATGTTTTTATCGCTCAGTGTGAGGATGATTAAGTGATAGTTGCAAGGTACCTACACTTTGAAAGATATGTAATAACAACAACAAATGCAATGGGGTGGTGGAAGAGATCAACTTTTCTTCCTCCTGATTTGTCAGAATAAATTTGCTCCAAAAGTCAGTTGGGGGTGTATTCAATCCTTCCTTGGTAGATCTGCTGGATTCCATCTGGTTTTTTCTAAATGCCCCTCCAAGTGTTGCAATAAGTCTTTGAATCTTGCAGAGTTCGAGGAGCCCAGAAGAAGGTGGGGCCATCGAACCACCAACCTCCACACACTTCTAGAGAAACAACAAAGCAGCAAAATGGCAGCAAGCCAAACCAGCCTTCAAGCCTCATCTTGCATAAGGAACATTAGAAATAAAAATATATTCAGGGCAAGAGTCAAATGGATCTGTAGAAATGTTCCTTTCTCCAAGAGATGGCAATCACTCAGGTGGTGAGAGATACACCAAATGTTCAGTACTGAAATTCTAGTATCTTGCATTCAGTGGCAGCTGTCACAGAATCATAGAATCATAGAGTTGGAAGAGACCACAAGGGCCATCGAGTCCAACCCCCTGTCCTTGACATAACAGAGCAATGATTGCTACAAATCATATGTAGGGAATCTTCCTTCCCTATGAGCAATAAAACAGGCCAGAACTTACAAACCTAGGTATGCAGAATAGAGTATGGAAGAGCATGACAACGAACCTCGGACATTCGTGCGTATAACATGTTGTTTAATCTGCCATTCATATGCCCACACAAAATTTACCTTTTTCTTTCAGACCAGAGATAATGCACAGGTGAAATATATGTACGTAAGTAGCCAGTAGCAGAACTTGTGCTGTGGAGCTGTGGAGATGTTGAGCTCCAAGCTTGCTGTCAATTATCTTCAAGAGGCCAAAGCAGAAGAGAAATTACTAAGCATTCTTTTGCAGAATTGCCAGTGCTGCTTTGCTATTCCCCCCACCCCAGAGTGCCGCAGAAGAAATAGAAGCTAAGTCGTTTATATGCAGCAGTGCTGATGACAACTAAATTTAATTAATCTGAAACTTTAATTAAGTTTATATGAAACAGTAAAAATGGAGGTAATGAAATATTGTTTGGTCCCTTGATTTGTTTGATTTCATTTTATTGATTTGCATGCAGTGATTTATAGGGAATCAGCAGTTCTGGCAAGAAGCTGTACAATAAATCAAAGCCGGATGAGGCAAACGGGAAGTTAATATAACATTAAATAATTGGAAATGTTTCTCATTCTATAAAAAATAGGGCACAAGGATACTGAAGCATGTGACAAAGTGGGTCTTCCATCATGCTGCTACCGGTATGTTACTACATTATCGGAGCAAAAATGTTGATGTTTTCAACACATTACAGAGCAGCGCAAATGTGTTCTGGTGTGATATGTAGCAGGAGGAAAGCACCTTTGTCAAGCAGAAGCCTGTGGTTCAAAACAGTGAAATGTGACTCATGTTACTAATCCTTCTACCCTAGACCTAAGCAACAACAAATTGGGTATTATGTAAGATTATCACCCTGATTTTCAGCACATTTAATTGTATATGTCCCTTTCTGATGTCAGATGAGACGAAGCCCCTTGGCATAATAATTGGGGAAATGGCATCCGCTCTGGATAGTTCTCTTATTTTGGATTGACTTGTTTGTCTGAGTCAAAAAAACAGTTTAAAAATAATCAGCCACAATGAATGTGG
This sequence comes from Podarcis tiliguerta, assembly GCF_965153285.1. Classification (NCBI taxonomy): domain Eukaryota; kingdom Metazoa; phylum Chordata; class Lepidosauria; order Squamata; family Lacertidae; genus Podarcis; species Podarcis tiliguerta. Next base: position 42,801,421 of record NC_139534.1, read on the forward strand.
CAAATGTATGGGATAAATATTTTAAATTAGAGGTGTGAATGTCATATCTTGGCAAGAGGGCCATGGGAAGGTGTTGGAGACGAAGGGGGATTGCAGTCTGTTTAATTAGAGGGTGAGCCTGCAATGTTCTAACAGGCAAGATGCTGCTATTGAAAATACCTGTTCTGTGATTTGTTCTCCCCCTTTACTTGTAACACCTGGTAATTTAGCTGTGTGATGTGATACCATCGCTATACTGTGAGTTTCTCCACCCCTTTGAAGGAAACTCAAAATGTGATGGCAATTGATTGCATAGTGATTTCTTCCCAACATTACAAAGGGGCGCCATTTATAGTGTTGTCCCCGAACCTGTTTTTCAGCTGGCTTTTGTTTCTGCATGCATTTTTCAAGGTGACATTTAGGGTAATTCCCATGTTGGCAGAGGAAGAAGCTACAGCATGATTCCTCAGTGTGTGACCATGGATTTCCACTCCTATTCAGTTCCTACAAGAGGCAGAAGCCAAGTTCCCAAGCCACAAAAAGTAACATTGGAATGGACCTTAAATGTGTCAGATTGTTGGAAAACTGCTCCCCAGACTGCTTCCGTCCCTCGGTCATGGCCATGCCCCTGCTTTCACTGTGAGAGAATGAAAACAGTAGAACCAAACCTAGCTGTGATGCCTCCAAAGCCATAAGACTGAATCATACTCATCAAAGTGCTGAGGGCTACAGATGCAAAAGCCAAGCATTCACCTTATATCAAAGGCATTCAGCTGGCAGGTGAATCAATATCCTTTCTAGAGGCAGTGCTGCAGATGAATCAACAGTTTCCCTTCATCTTTGCCATGTGAAAATATTGCCGGTTATCGCTTTCAGTGCACTGCCTATGTAATTATTGACCTTCACCACTATTTTATTGGCCCAACCCTTCTTTTAAAAATAGCTGAAGTGACCACTAGCTCAACTTTAATGTGTTTTGACAGCAGGTTTGTTGACTGAAATTAATCAATGATCATAAACTACCCATTAGTAAGCTTCTTTGATTTGGTGGTTTATTTGGAAGTAAAAACCAGCATCAACACTGACTTCGGGGCTAGAATAACAGGTTGAAATTGAAAAAGACATCCTGGGTCAGATAAGCATGCATGAAGGTACAGCTGTAGCTACAGATACACAGCAAACTGGTTTTGATTTCAGGGAGAATACCTTCATCCACCTGAACATGAAATGTGAAGCTGTATTGACTTGGTTAACGATCCTGGTTTCTGTCTGTATATTTCCTCAGTGTTTCCTATGACATATAAGTATCTCGTTACCTGGAACGTTGATATTGCCTTTTAGCCATGATGATCACTGCAGATGGTGACAGCAGTCACGAAATTAAAAGACGCCTGCTCCTTGGGAGAAAGGCGATGGCAAACCTAGACAGCATCTTAAAAAGCAGAGACATCACCCTGCCAACAAAGGTCCGTATAGTAAAAGCTATGGTTTTCCCGGTAGTGATGTATGGAAGTGAGAGCTAGACCATAAAGAAGGCTGATCGCCGAAGACTTGATGCTTTTGAATTATGGTGCTGGAAGAGACTCTTGAGAGTCCCATGGACTGCAAGAAGATCAAACGTATCCATTCTTAAGGAAATCAGCCCTGAGTGCTCACTGGAAGGACAGATCATGAAGCTGAGGCTCCAATACTTTGGCCACCTCATGAGAAGAGAAGACTCCCTGGAAAAGACCCTGATGTTGGGAAAGGGCACAAGGAGAAGGGGACAACACAGGACGAGATGGTTGGACAGTGTTCTCGAAGCTACAAACATGAGCCTGACCAAACTGCAGGAGGCAGTGGAAGACAGGCGTGCCTGGCGTGCTCTGGTCCATGGGGTCACAAAGAGTCGGACACGACTAAACGACTAAACAACAACAACAAATTAGCCATGATGACTATGGTTGAAGGCAGTAACCCTTCTTGATAGCAGTTGCTGGAAGCCACAGTGAATGGGTAAATGCTTTGTTCAGGTCCTGCTTGCCTGTTTCCCACAGACATCTTGTTGACCAAAGTGAGGATAGGATGCTGGACTAGTTGGACCATTGGCCTGATCCAGCAGGATCTTCTTATATTATATTCTTATGATTGGCAGTAGCTTCCCAGCACAGGTCTTTATCATCACCTGAACATTACCCCTTTTAATTTTATTTTCATATTTTTTGGGGGCTGGAGATATCACGGATGGAACCTGGGACCTTCTGCCTGCCATACATAGGCTCTATCTGTGAGATATGGCCCTTCATTATAGCCTTCCCAAGAGAAGCTACATTGGAAGTTTAATTAAATACTAGCATTACAGTGTCACTGATTCCTACTAATCATCCATATGTGCATGTTAGAACTGAGTTAGGAATTATAAGCCATGAATATTCCACTGAGAATTAAAGGGGAATGAAGAGCAGAGAACAAAATAGGGCGTTTCCCCTTTTTCTTCAGCCCTCTGCCTGCATGTAATACGTCAGATACTGCAGTCAGAAACATGCATACAGGCTTCTGATGAAACCCCAGAGGATTTGCAAGTTCAGTAGCAGCAAATGCTGTTGTTTTCTTCACCATCTCGCTCATTTAAGATACTCCCTCAAGCAGTTAATAGTGTGTGTTTGTTTTGATGATTAACGTTTATGCCATTTAAATTATTTGGTTGGCAGGTAAAAGCTGCTGTCTTTGTGCACTCAAGAGTGCAAAGGCAATAGTACAAATCAAATGAGATGTGAAAAAAGTTTATCTTTTGTTTTGCGAAAATGTTCATTAGCAATGGCTGGATTCCTTTTGCACTTTAATAGAATTTCCTACTCGGTTTTCAAAATGAAACGTAAAACTTTCTTTGCCATTGAAGAAAATAGCACCTGAACCTAGCAGACCCTGCGTTTAAAATGTACCTCCCATAACACAGATATTATCATAACACAAACAATGCAAAATATGGAAATGATGAGGTGGGGAACTTCAAGACCAGGGACCAAACGTGGCCCTCCAGATCTCTCTGTCCAACCCTTGGGCACATCCCTCACCAGGACCTTGCTTCATACTGGCTGGACATGTTTTGGCTTAGCTGGAATGTGTCCTTGAAAACTGATGATGACTTTTGCCAGGCTGGAGATTAGAGAGGGATATGTGTATGCAGGCACTAGTCTCCTGTACAAGATTAAAATCTTATATTCCCTGCCCCATCCACTTTTGGCTCCATCCACCACTTCCACATGGCACATTGCCCAGTAGGGAATGGAGCCCTGAGGCTGAAAATGAAAGCTGCACAAAATGCTCTAGTTTTGATATTTGCTTCAAAAGTAGCACATTCAACATGACTTACTGAAAGGCTGACATTCTTTCAGTGCCGCCTGGCGCCTTTTTGTTCTTCTGACGGTTGCTTGATTCTTCCTGGCACCATTTTCCTTCTTTGCTTCCACTGTCAGCGGCTTCGCTAAGCTATGTTGCTAGCTAATCTGGTCATTTTGCTGTGCCAAAATTTGAGTGCGGTGACAGACCTGGATTTTCTTTAAATAACATGTCAGAGGTGGTGTCATCACACAACCTGCAAAACAAGATGGATTTAACCATTATTAGTTGATCTTAGACAAAAGGACAAGAAGCAATTGATTTAACTATTATTAGTTAATTAATTTATACCCTACTTGCCAGCCAAAGAAAGGCCTCTGTAGACATCAAAAAATAAAGTAGGATACAGGTATCAAAATAATAAGCCAAGTAATAAGATTTGAAACAAGCAGTCGGATAAAACAACAGGAAGAAGCATCATTAAAAGCAGACACTTCAATTAAATAGATAACTGAAGCCTTCGGGGGGGGGGTGATCCTTTTAAATATTTAATTATATCAGTATATGCAGGTCACTTTCTATGGGATTAGCCCTCCCCCTTCCAATGTGACTCACAATGTATTTAAAAATATAAAATTGATCCAACATTTTAAAGCCACAACCTTGACAATCCTGGAAGTGCTTCTGCCTAACACCAGGAATATATATTTTGCACTTGGTGTGATGATAGGATAGCTGGGGACAGAAACAATTTCTGAAAACACAGGAAACCTTCCCTCCCATAGCTATACCAGTGGAGGACACATGGGGCACTGCCTCACCAAGTTCAGTCCAAGGGGTTTTTGTGTAGCCTCCCCTATACATATATATATATATATATATATATATATATATATATATATATATATGATAGGCTGTCATTAGACTGAGACAATGAAAGCTGTTTGTGTTTCTTTCTAAGCCTTTCATACAAGGGTCCTTTTTTAGACCAGCTCTTGAAAAATGTAAACATAAAGTAATTTTAAGTTTACTTTTCTAAATCCCAGAAGATGAGAGATCTCACAGAACCCAGTGCACAGGGGGATACCTTAACAGCTGTGCAATCATGGGAAGATTTCAGTGAGAAATTTCAGAGAAAAGCTTCTACTTTTTTTTAAGCCAATGAATACACATGTCAACGGGCAATTTGTGTATGGTGCTGGGGGTGGGGATGAAGGCTATGGACACACATAAATTTGCAAATAAACATCAATAAAAACAATCTAACATAGCCAGTTATGTAAGAACTTTTTGAGCAGAACATTGGGTTTGAGGACATATGCAGACCTGCTTTTAGGAAAGAGGTTGTGAAAGGTATCCTTACAGAGTATCTTTGGATTCCTGATTTGGGTGGTTCGAAGTGCTGGGATGATGCCTTACAGAGTCATGGGAATCCAAGACCAATAAAAGCCAGCCTCTGACTGGAGATGAATTGTAATTTGGTCCAATGGGGAGAAAATATTCATATCTGATGTAAAGGGCATTGATAGTCAACCAGAAATGTACTTAGTCTTTAACTTTCATTACAGAAGAACTTTCACTTTCAGACCAGTTGCGTTATTGTGAGGGGTGGGAATTGATTAAACTCAGAATATGCACTGGAGGTAAAAAACCCAGGGTACTGCTTATTCAGGATGAGTGCCAGATCCAAGATGCTGCAGATGGTACTGTTGTTCTGCATAAAAATATGTGGAGTGGGTTTGTCACAGTAGACCTCTATGTCTCAGGTCCAATCCTTCATTCAAGATTAAATCTTGATGACTGAGAGAATTTGTATTTTATTGGAATTTTTCGCAACTTACATTGGCCACCTTCAAAGTAATTAACAAGTTCTGCTAATCACCTGGTGCAGTTAATTTGGAACAGCCTATCCATAGCTATTATCCTACCAGTCTATCCATAGCTTCCTACCAGTCCTAATGTCCCCCTTCCCCAATCTGGCAGATATTGATCTTCTGGACTTGCCTTCCTTCTCCTGTGCCAACACATTTTCATTCAATTGTCGGCTATGTGCTCAGTGCAACATCATCAAATTAAATGTCCATGAAGGCAAATGGAGGGCAAATGAAAACAGTGATAGAATGATAGAATTGTAGAGTTGGAAGGACCACAAGGGTCATCTAGTCCAACCCCCTACAATGCAGGAATCTTTTGCCCAGTATGGAGCTTGAACCCATGATCCCAAGAAGAGGAGTCTTGTGTCCTACCAGCTGATTGCAAAGAAGAGGAAGACTGGAAATAGCAACTCATAGAATGGAATTAAAGCATTATCGCTTTTAAGTTCAGCAGACTGAACTATCGCTTTTTAAGTTCAGCAGACACTTTCCAACACAAGAAAAAACGGGTTGGGAAACAGTTGATTCCCCCCCTTTTTCCCTCAGCCCTATTTTAAACACAGTGACCCCATGATTGCTATTGCAGTTTAGTTGTATTACTTAGAGAACCGGTGTAATAGTCTATGACGGACTGGAACTATAAAACCTGAAACTTCCCTATCTGGATTGTCCCAAGACACCTTTCCTGCTGTAATTCAATCAGATAAAGGGAAAAGATAGAAACAAAAACATTGCTTTTTCACACCTCATTTACTTCACGGTTACAGTAGGAGAGCTCATTGACATAAAATGTAAGATGCCCTGTTATCTTCCTCCCTTGCTGGTGTCCTCCCAATGGAACAGAAAACAATGTTCATTAAAAGAGTAGACTGATTTGCCAAGATAATTTTAAATTATTGCTCTCAGCACTTCTTTTGTTCTCATAGCCCATCCCCTGTGGGTTGAGAAGATGCTTGCAGGTGGGAGGCGTATACCTCACTCCGGTTTCTGAATGCAAATGATTGATTCTGTTGCTGAAAGAGATGGCATGAACTACTGATGTGCTAATGAAAAATGAAAATCTGCATGGATATGAGAGGCACAAGGAGTATTTGTTTCCCGGGAACAATGTGTAACCAAGGATGACCTATGGCACTTTGCCTTAGTGAAGTCTGAGCAGAAGAGCTGGTACAAACTCAGAGCGCCAGAAAGTAGTATGTAGGGTTCCAACTTTAAATATGGGATTCTGTAAATACTGATCTGAGCAGACAAGGGTATACAGCAACTAACCGTTCTGGTTCCTTTGCTTTGTGGTAGATGAAAGAAAATCATTAATGAATTGAACAGTTGTACCTACAGGCAACCTTGTTGTTATCTTAAGGGTGAGGGAAGTGAGCATAATGGCAAACCTCTGCTTTTGTAGTGAAGACACATCAGACTTTTAAATAACATCTTCAAAGGCAGGGAAGGCAAATCTTGGAGGTATATTTGCAACTTCACTGAAGCCGTCCAGCGCTTTCCTGATCCTGATTTTAGACTGGTTGGCGTTCAGACTCTGACAGCACATGCTTTCTTCGGTGCTCTTTGTGCTTACTCATCAAAGTCAATTTCCTGATTGTGTTTGAATGAAGAATTTATTTGTTTGACCTTGTATTCTTTGGGATCACAGTGTAATCCCTGCTCAACACACTGTTCTGGCTTTGAGCTTCAACTACTGCCAATTGTAAATCATTTACTACTGAGAAAGTTCAGCTTAAATCTGCTTTGATCTGAAGTATTAAAGTCTCTCTAGATTATCATGTTACTGTGCAATAAATTTCCAGTTGCTATAAGGAACCTACACATCTTGCCCCAAGGATTCATGCTGTTAACCTATGTTTTCCATTATACAGGATGCAGCATGGGTCCTTGTCTGCATAGAGGCAGGCAGAATCACTTATACCATGACCAAATACATGCAGGCTGGGCAGGCCTTGCTCCTCAAAGGCAATGAGCAGCACCAGGAGCACCAACCTCTCCCTTTCTCTGTGTGTGAAAGTCATTCTGCTCCTTGGTCACAAGCAACCTTGGTCACCAAGGTTTTGGCTTCAGCATGGCCATTACAAACTTCCTGGCCCAGCTTCTGTAGAAGAGCTGTTGTTATTGCTATGAACAGAAGTTAAGCACTGATTGACAAGGCTGAGCAGGAATTTTACTCATATGTACAACGGAGACTTGGAGTTGTGGAGGTTTTGCTTTCCAAGTAGCAATACTGCAGTTAGGAACTAATGAAGATATAATTTGTCACAACTTCTATCGCAATCAGGGGAGGCTTTGGTCTGCGTCTATGGGGGGGATGGGCACTCTGCTTCCTGTCAGGGGTATCAGGCTGTTGCATTTGTGGTCTCAACCCCAGTTCGAGAGCTGGCATGGCCACCATATTTCCAAGAAAAGGACAGATTTTATGGGTCTGTCCAGCCCTATTCCTGCCCACGTCCCCAAGCCCCACAGCCTTGGTGAGTGAGTCTCCCAGTGCTTCTGTCCTTCTCCTCAAGGTGCTCACCAGTTCAGTCTCAGGACCAACATGTAGCTTTAAAAGGAAATATATATATATTCTTATGTGGCAAAAAAATATATTTGGCAAGCGGAAACCTCTCACGTTGTACCAAGGGTGGAATGACAAGTGCGGGACTGATTGACTATGTCTGGAGAAGGTGGAGCCTGGCCATAAATAGCTCACTCAACAAAGCTTCTACCATGACACCATATGGCCTTACAGCCAGCCCTGTCCCATCTCTTGGCATGAGGCCAACGGGAGAATTGGTCCTCTCCCACTTTGTTTAAAGAGAGAGAGAGAGAAAGCAGGAGGGCTGTCCATCTATGGGAAGACTGCTCCTTCTTTCACTGCTACTGCAATGCAATGTTTTTAATGCCACCTGGATGAGTGGGGTTTTTTGAGGTGGGATGGGCAGAATGAGGCATCAGAAAAGGGCTTGTTTACGCACACAGCCTGAAAGACCAGAGGCTTGCTTCCAAATGAATGATTTAACAGCTATATCTGGATTGCATATTAACTTTTGTGCGTGTGTGTGATTTTAATAGACACGCACATGCCCCCTGGAAACAGCCAGGCTAAATTGTCAAGCAGCAAGTCACTTTCAATCAGCTCGATGGCATCTCACAGCCTCTTGCTCCAGGGAAAGACCTCGTGCAAAACAAGGCACATCTAGTGGGATGCAAAGTGCGCCGAAGAGACTAAGCAGAAGACAGAGCCATGATTGAGCTGCACTTGAGATGGGTTGGGAGGCAATGGATGCGTATGTCCGACATCTCAATTTTTATTAGTTAAGGCAGGCATCTGTTTTGAAAACAGGAATTTTTGTTTTGTGATGTACTAAGATCTCAAATTGCCCTGTGGTGTTTTGCAGAGGGCAGGATGATTCTTACCGATGCTGAGGGTGATTAGTTGGGCACATAACTGGCAAACTCTGACAACAGAGGGAGGAGATGATATAAATATACATATTAAGATCTCTGGAGATGGTATATCTGCAAGCATTCTGATAAGGCAACAGGCTGACTGAGTCTTCCTTCTGATGCCAAAATTAGTTTACTGATGTACCTCTCACATTTGTGCCTGCAAAGCATTATGCTGCTGCCTCCAAGGCATGTCACTGGTAGCAACCTCCCGAAAGAAGCAAACTGCACATGATTTTTGAAAAGCGGGAAAGAGGGCAGGTTGATTGTCCCACTGGCATGGTAAAGTAATTAGACCCTAGGCCTGGAATGCTATTGTTTTACTGCAGCAGCAAAGAGAATGCCAATGGTCTTTATCTGTATAGCATAAGAAAACACTATATTTGATTTAGTAAACAGGTTGATCCAGTGATCTCTGGATTTGGCTCCCATAGGTGCAGCACCCTCTCCTGACCACAAGGGCAACCTCATTCATGTTGATGGCTGAAGGGGCTATTTGATTGCAGAGAAAGGCATGAATGGAGCTTCTGCTTCCATAGAAATGAATGGGAAAACAACACATCCCTTGATACCCACTCCCTGCCACTAATTGTGTGAGCATGGCTTTTTGGATTACAGCAACTTTCTTTTTTATCCCTAGAGTTTGAAACTCATTCAGAAGCAACTTTTGATTAATTTCATTGATTAAACTGGAGCTAATTCAAATGTAACCGTCCTTCCAAGTAACAAATATTGTAACAAAGTATTTATACTACAATCTGTACCCATTAGGGAAATCATGAATGAAAAGCTAATAAAATTTATATTTATTCACATTTTATGAAAAGCAAGAGCAATTGAAATAATGCAATGCCCCAAAGTAGTGTTTGACTGTTTCTATTTGCAATTTTGATCTTACCCTCTTGGGATTTTTATTATTATAAGTCGTGTTTCATTAATGACATTTCAGGCTTTGCTAAGCCTATAGGGGAGAACTTAGCAATATAGTGGCTAGCAGATATAAGAAGTAAAGTAAATGGATAAAAAGGATAAATGAAGATCCCATGTTGTACAATAGCTACTGAAAAATGCCCGATCTTTACGAGCACTTTCCAGCTTTATGCAATGTAACATTCACCGTATCAAATTAACTAAGAGCATGATCCTAGTGTATTCATGGTGCGTTACATAAAGTGCTATATAAACAGTTTATTTCAATGTTATTTAAAACTTGATTGCACATTGTGCTTTAATTAGTGCTGCTGCTTGAGTCCATCATGGAATGCCATAATATGTGAATAGTTAAACTGGGATAGTCCGATTACTGCAAATTAGAAGAGGCTACTGATTTCGTTCATTGCCCTACTGTGGTCGCGAATGCCATTCCTAATATAGCTATGGGATCTTGGGAACTGATTAACGCAAAGCACCAATATATTGCAGATGTGTGCCTGGAGGCTTGTTTCGCTACATCATAGTAATGAAGGAATCCTCTCTTAAGCATTGCAACTAGTGAATCAGCAAACTTGGGTTCAATGGGATTTATTTATGGGTGATCTACAAGTTAAGAAACAAAACCTGGCACAGGCAGTGTTTTCCTTTTCTGATAAAAACTGAGGTGCTGGTACATATCTTCATAAAAATGCCATGGGTGCTGGGGGGGGGGGGAGGGGAGGCTGCCCAGGACAGCAAAAAAGAGGTGACAGTACTCCATAATGGCAAACGCCATCACACACAAAAACCACTGGGTATAGGTTTTCTGGGATTGTACTTCTGTAGAAGACACAGATGAGTTTTCATAACTGAATAATGTCCATATACAATATATGCAGAACAGTCCATATAAACATAATGCATTGCAGGAATATACATTGTTGGACTAGATAATTCTCAGGGTACCTTCCAAATCTACAATTCTATGATAGCACATCATGTACATTGTCCTGAGTACAGCTTTCCCTTTATATACCAATTATTTGGAAGAGTTCTATGTGGCTAGAGAAACAATTCAGTGATGTGGTCCTTTAGCTGTATTCTGAAGTAGTGGCACATGGTCTATGGCTCTTCCTCAAAACCTGGACCTTCTGTGCTCTACCACTGAGCTATGGCCCATTCCCTAAGCCTGGCGTGCCTAATCGAAGTAATATTTGATTTCCAACAACAGTAGTGAGATTTACAAATGTGCCTTGAGACCACAGAATTGCAACAACTGGCATTTATAATGTATTAAGCAGACAAAATGGCAAACAGCTGTTGCCTTAATTTCCCATGTACTGCAATGCAGAGTAGTCCGCCCACACGTCCATCATATTTTTGTATAAACCTGCTTTCATTCTACTAAAAAGACACACAACTCAATAGAGTAATGTACAAATATTATCTTTTTTTTTTTTCAATAATTTTTTATTAATAGGCCAATCACATCACATTATTCCATCACATTATTCAAATCACATTAATTCCAAATTATACAGCCAAATTTTTTAAAATTTTTGGGGGGTACCCATATATCAAGCTCAGCACGAGTCCAAAATTCCAGATGACTCCAGACATCACTTATTTGCTGCTTTTATTAGACAGTTCCATCCAGTTCGATTCGGATAGATCTTTATTCCTTCTTTCTCTTCTTGTTGTTATCATTTATTCCTTTCTTTGCGGTCTCTGATGGTTTCCACAAACAGATTGAAGATTTAGCGTCCCTGTGTGGGTATGCTGCCAAACTCATATTATTCAGGAGCGACCTCTGTCAGCCTTCGGTCGGCCCATTATTTTTCCCAGGCTAGCCATAAATCGAACGATATCGGGGGCTCTGTCAGGTCCAACTTGCATTCCAGCCTTCTTTCTTTTTCAAATTCCTGAATCTCCTCCCCCTCATCTGTTCTCCTGCTGGCCTGTCTTTGCGAGACGCCATGTTTTTTTAACTGCGTCATAAAATTTTCCTCCTTCTCGCCTTTCAATCTTCTCGTATTGTAATCCTTTCCCCACACAGTTTTAAAGTTCTGTTTATGTTATTTAAAACGCGACGATCTTATTTCTTTCTGGGGTGGAGGATTATTGTAATCATATCATATGAAGGGATTTAAGAGGATTTTTCCCTCCACCCCCCCCTTCGTTCCAGCCTTACATTCTCATGGTGGTAATTCATCAAGAGATTTACTTATCCATCCGTCGCTCCCGGTCACAGAGATGCATTAGTCAGCAGTCCTTATCTCGAGCCTTACTTGATATATGTGCTTCAGTCTTTCTTCCAATCCATTATCGCCAATTAGTCCAAATATAATTCCAGACTGAAGCAACCAGCACGCGCTAATTGGAATCGGCGTCGGGAAGATCTGAATCCATCGAGGGCTTGTGCCAAGTGTTCCGCACCCCCGTCGTAATGTACAAATATTATCAATGCCAACATGTAAATAAGAATCCATGTTCTGACCAAGGAAGAAATGTACACATATCCTTAGTCCTGAATGAAAAACAAAATGGAGCCTCTGACTAACATATATTTTATACCACTTCAACTTTTCTGGCTTCTCTCAAAGAATCCTTGAAATAGTAGTAAGGTGCAGACAATTCTCAGAGATTCCTAACCACTAGCAGTGCTTGCAGAACTACATTTTCCAGAGTTATCTGAGAATTGTAGGTCATAAATTAATAACTGATTCTTAAACTAGTTTAGACCAAACTAAATAATTCAATTTAGCTCATTCCATTTTCATGGTATCAGCCTGTAGCTACCAATGTGAAAAGGTTCTTTGCAAATGCTTTACGGCATTCTCTGCACTAACAATTTTGCAAATTCACAGAACAGCCTTTTTCACTACATAACAGAAATGGCAATATCCAGGGAAAGTGCTTGGAAGGACTGGGAGATATCCTCAAAATATTAGCACATCTGAATGATGCTGAGTGTAGTCATTGAAATAGGTTTGGGGGTTGAGTCCTGTCTAAAAAAAGGAAACCCTGTTTATGCATTAAGGTAACTTCAGAAATGAAAAGTTTGCAATTAATCTTTCTTTTGTTTACATTGCCGTTTGCTTTCAGAGCTATAGGAACAATTAATGCACTATAACTTTTAACATTAGTGGATATGTGTATAATTATGGTAAAAATGGATACCAGTCTAGTCGCTGAAATCTGACCTACTTGCTCTAGGTGTGACGTTGGCTCTTGATATTTATAACTCCAATATGAGATGCAGAATTTAATGGTGTTATGCCAAGTTCTACCCACTTAGGACCTGGTCCTTTGAGTACACTGTCATCTAAATCAATCACCATTATTGGACTCATTTACGATGAGCTTGCCCTCAATCTATACTCTTTCGGCAGCAATGTCACACAGAGCAGGCAGAAGACAGAGGGGACCGTTGACATTTTAAAGGGACTGTGCTGTGATGTCCCATCAGATTTCTTCATACACCTGAATCTCATTTTCCATGCACCAGAAGCTCTTTCAATTACAGGCTTAGCAGATGATGTACTGCATTATAATGATGGTCTTCTGGAGTTTAGGGATGTGGGGCAGGAGGGGCTTGGTAACTACAGTGATTTCTTAAAAGGGGGAATCTATGCTGTCAAATAAAGAAGGGGGAAATGTTATGATTTCAACATTGAAAAGGGGTCCTGAATGAGCATAGTAATGTTCACAGTTCATGCATATGGAACAGAACAGAACAGAACAAAACAAAACCTAGCCAGTACAGTGACTCTGAAAGTAAAAATTTGGCCCACTTTGTGACACGTAGTAAATCACAAACTCCAGAAACCTCACAAATAGCCATATTGAAAGCTTGCTGAGCCAGAACAAGAGATTTGTGAACAAGTATACTAGTGCAGCATCACAATACATGGATCTTTTCAACATTTTCATCATGGTGCCGCAGGCCTCTGTACAGCTACAGAGCTGTTTGAATTCTGATAAAACTGGAAGACCCACAGGAAGGCAGAGAACACAACCATCAAGATATTGTTACCTCTTCTGCTGCACTTAGTACTTGTGCTGGTCAGTTCTCCCTGCCAGCCATCTCCATAAATTCATTAGAAAAAGAAATTGCTTGAAATAACGTTGAAAGGGAAGAGAAATTTTTGGTGAAAACCTCATGGGTGGGAAAGGGATGCAGAGTTTTTGTTGTGCTTACTGTACTTTTGAGGCCACCAAGGGCTGTTTGTGATGTCATTTCTTTCATGCTGAAAATTATCTCATCAATGGTCCACTCTGCCACCTTACTGCATACCTGCACGTCAATCAAAGCCCAGGGCAACACATTGTGACATAAATTACTCCATGGGGCTTTTTCACAGATATGGGCAGCTGGGGAGGCTGCAGAGTGCTGGAGAAGCGTTTACAGCAAAGAAAAACACATGCACCACCCTTGGCAAACTCACAACAATTGCCTGAGCTCATAAACCTGCACCCACCAAAATTATATATAAAAAAGCAAAGTGGAAGCCTCTCTTGCAGAGGAATAAATGTTCCATGATCAAACCACCTGTCTAAGCAGCCTTATGTATTTTCTGTTTTGGTCATTCAGTTGTCTTGATTTTTTCTCCCTTGAAAATATTTTCATTTTCCTGTTGTATCTCTTCGATATGAAAAGAGAGATAGTCAAGATGGTGCCTTTCTGATGTTGTTGCACTACAGCTTTCATCATTCCTAACCATTGACCATGCTAGCCGAGGCTGATGAAACCAACAACACCTGGCCAGCACCACCTTTGTTGCCCTTGATCTAACCTCCCCACTGTTCCACAAGTGTGCTTTCCAGTAAAAAGGGTGAATTTCCAGATGCCTTTCTCTCATGGCAGAGAGGAATACAAAAATGATCATGGATGGAGCATAGTCAGCACATATGCATCATCAATAGTCTTTTCAGAAATCTTGGAAGCAGTCAAGCTTTTTTCTGAATACTAGCTAAAGGAAGCTTGTCAATACTGAGCCAATTCCAAATCTAGCCAAGAGGAATTTGCCCATTGATGCCTGGCCGTAGAGTTGCCCATGTATTATGTATCCATTGTATATCAATTCCATGTGAGATCAGGCAAGCCCTATCAGTGTAAAATTTTAAACAGGCTTTGCAAACCTCTCTTTTCTCCATTGCTCTTGTGGTTTGACTTTATCAGAGCAACAGAACAATGGCGTTCCTATTTTCATTTTGCCTATGGTGTGCCCAGTAGAATGCCAAGCTATTGACTGTCTGTATGCTAGCTATTTTCAAGATTATTAAAAGTACGAGTGAAGGAAGAATTGATTGAGTCCCCTTTTTGCGATGGACTGACCCCATTCAATGCGACCAATCTTGCTTGCAGATCAGAATGTAACCTTCCGTCAGATTATATGCTACTCTGGTGTTTTGGTGCACAAAATATGTACCGTATTTTTCCGTGTATAAGACACCCCCATGTATAAGACGACCCTGATTTTTTGAGCCCCAAATTAAGAAAGAATTAATTGCAACATTCTGTGTATAAGATGACCCCCAATTTTAAACTTTAAAAAATTGGGGGGAAATATAGTCTTATACACGGAAAAATACAGTATTTTATACGAGAAATGTGTGCTGATTGCGTAATTTACAAGAAAATGCATTGGGAATGTGTTTTTAATGCAATAAGTATATACAAAGGGAATACAATTTAAATGTGGACCTCTCCTGTGTTCTTTAAAAAAAAAAAATCTACACAAAGTGAGACAAGGTGGACTTGGAAGTCATAGAATCATAGAGTTGGAAGGGACACAGAGGGTCATTTAGTCCAAACCACTGCAGTGCAGGAATCCCACCCATGGTGGGCTTGAACCACCTAACTTCTGATTAACAGCCAGATGTACTGACCCATTGTGCCACCTGACTGTGACTGACTGCCAGTGAAATAGAAAAGTAGGCTGCTCAATCCACTGTTATTAGGATACTGCTAAAAAATTTAAAATGGTGTTTTGCATTTTTGGGGGGGAGCAGTTTGATGAGGCATTTGTGTGTCACTTTGTGAGGTGTCCCTTGCATTAAATGCATTAAATCAATTACAAAATATCTGGGGACACTCTCAAAGTATGCTTTTGGGGGGTTGGAATCTGTGGCGCACATCTCAGACCAATTGGTGGTGTGGAGCAAGATACTTCACTTTTGTGAGGAATTCTTCTCTACCAGAATTCAAGGCAGTAAAAAATATGAGATCTATAGAGTCCCTTTGCATATATGAATTTATCTTAACTT
The DNA here is from genome assembly GCF_965153285.1 of Podarcis tiliguerta. NCBI lineage: Eukaryota > Metazoa > Chordata > Lepidosauria > Squamata > Lacertidae > Podarcis > Podarcis tiliguerta. The sequence continues at coordinate 42,817,209 of NC_139534.1, forward strand.
TTCTGCACTCTAAACAGCAGCTCCTCTTGCACAGGAGAATTTTCCAAAATTTGTGGGCAGTTTTTCAGTCAGCACAGGAACTTGCTTTTAGGAGGAAAGGTTCTCCTCTGCTTAGGGCAAAGGCCTTTGGACTCTGGCCATAATCTATGAGCTTTCACTAGCCTCGCATGCAGGGAGATAAACCCTTCTAGTGTATGTATATATCTATCACCGTAACTTTATTTATGTCCATGCCAGTCAAGTCCTACCATATTCAAGTGACCCGGCTATAAATACGAGTCAAAGCTGCCACTGTATATTTATATGTAATTAAATTAGGCAAGCTTCTAGCCTGGCAACCTTGACAACATTCTTTCAAGCTGGCCCTTTTTAAGCTTCCAGTTACGTGAGGACTCCTTGCAAAAGGTTGCAGTGATATAAATCAAAATGGTCAGCAGGCCAAGCATGAAGGTGCTCAGAGACCATCTCGCTGTGATTTCTGCGACAAGACCTTCTCTCTCTGGCTCATTTGTCATTTCCCTCTGGTCTGGGAGGGCAAGGCCCTGTCTGCCTTCAACTACAGTATAGCGGCTGCTCTTGCCGCTGCAAGTCCCCAGAAGGCACCACTCCAGTTGGTGCATCTTAAGGGAACAATCTGTGGTGGTGAAGTTTGAGAGATTAATACACCGTTCTTTTTTTGCCACTGCGATAGGCTTTTAATTGGTTTAAACTGACACTTTTTGGGGTGTTTTCTTGTTTCCTCCTACCGATTATCTACATGATTTGAGTCAGATAATGGAGGGCCTGTTAGCTAAATTTGGAGATTTTTGGTGATACAGTTGTACCTCGGGTTAAGAACTTGATTCGTTCTGGAGGTCTGTTCTTAACCTGAAACTGTTCTTAACCTGAAGCACTACTTTAGCTAATGGGGCCTCCCGCTGCTGCCACGCCACTGGAGCACAATTTCCGTTCTCATCCTGAAGCAAAGTTCTTAACCTAAAGCACTATTTCTGGGTTAGTAGAGTCTGTAACTTGAAGTGTCTGTAACCTGAAGCGTATGTAACCCGAGGTACCACTGTAGTCAGGTTTTACCAGGTGCACAGGGAAATTTTAATTCTGAAGGGAGGAATTCCACATTGTGCTTTTCCAATAGTTCCATCAGTGCAAATGTTTCAGCTTGCCCAATGGAACCATATAATTTCCCCCCATGTTGTAATCCGCCTTGAGCCTTCCTGCTGGGGGGGGGGGGTGCTGCCCCACCTAGCCTCTTTATGTGTAAAGAAGGGAAAAGTTGGAGAATTTACAGCCTTATATAGTCATGCAAAGGCCATAGCTGTCAACGTTTTCCCCCTTTTTTAAAGGGAAATTCCCTTATTCCGAATAGGATTCCTCACAAGAAAAGGGAAAAGTTGACAGCTATGTGCAAAGGTCTCCAGCCCCTCCATGCATATTATTTGAAAATAGCGCCAGTATTCAGCCCACTTTGATCCCAATATCACTGAAAATACCTCCACCAAATACTTCAGCCCAACACAAGAAAGGATGCATCTAGGAAATAGTCTGAACATTTCTTGTCACAAGTGGTCCAGGTGTCTTACATATTCACAAGGTATCTGGCAGCAAGCCAGTCTTTACTTTGAAACATACAAAATGACAAGCAGAGCAGATATAAAATAGCTAGCTGACCTCCACTTTGAATGAAGAACAGTATACACCTACACCTATTTTCAATGCAAACTAAAGCAACAACGAAAACATATACCTAGACAATGTGTCATCAGGGGATGAGCAGGCAGGTTCAGGAAACATGAAAGAAGTACCTTTTTTTTAGATGATGCTCAAACATATTCAATATGCTTCTTCACCAACTCACATAGTGTACTTCTCTTTCATTTTGAGATTTAGCACTCCAGCGATCTTATTAGGATGGGGAAACAGAACCAGTGTGCGAGAACAGCTTCTCACACTTATCCTGGATCTTCACGAAGCTAATGCTCACTGGGAGGGTGTGCTAACATTTGAAGGGGAGGCCCATAATACCTGTGAAAATAAGGCCACCACGTTCTTTTCACATTAACTGCATCACCTTTGCAGCAGGCTTTCATGTGCATGGAAATATATGGAAAAGCCAAAGTTTGATGCTACTGTGCAAATTTACTCCTATGTTGTTTCACTTCCCTCAGTGAGTTTTACTTGCACAGTCTGGGCTGAATGAAACTGAGCTTTCAACGTGGGTGGCAAACTTCCATGCACCTGCAATGTGCAGCTAGCAGTCAAAAATTAATATTTTTGTACTAAGCTTAGAACACTCTAATAAATTCCCTGGAATCCTTTCAACCCATCCCTAAAGACCACTTATTTCTAGAGTGAAACTGTACACATTTCCCACAAGTTCTCGACAATAAGTAACTACTTGTTTATGTAGAACGCAGGGTTTTACCACTACCTCATATCAACATTATGGTTCTATGTATCTGTTTTTTTCCAAGTAGAAAGTGAACAGACGTCTTTCACACTACAGTGGTACCTCGGTTTATGAACTTAATCTGTTCTGGAAGTCCGTTCTTAAACCGAATCTGTTCTTAAACTGAGGCGCGCTTTCCCTAATGAGGCCTCCCACAGCTGGTGCCCTTCCACCGTTCGGTTTCCATTTGTAGACCGAGGTAAAGTTCACAAACCAGGACACTACTTCCAGTTTTGTGGAGTTCATAAACCAAATTGTTCGTACACAGGACTGTTCTTAAACCGAGGTACCACTGTATAGCTTTTTTTTCAGGTATTCTTCATGTGTAGAATCTACATGCTTCTTCAGGTGGGGTCTGTGCATTGGCACAGAATTCTGCACAAGGAAAGCTGCTCAGGTGTGGAAGGTTCCTATACAAACATCTCTGCCCTGAGATGTTATCTGAGAATTTTCTCAGTGTTACTTGATTCTCATTTTGGGTTCAATATGTAGGCAAGCTAGAGGAAAAGAGGTTCATAGTTCATGTGTAGTGTTGCATGTTTTGTATGCAAGGTGTATCAGGTTCATACTCTCCATGCAATGTTGGCAATTGCTCCTGTCTGAAACTCCTGGAAAGTCAATGGCTAGTCAATGTAGACAGCAGGAACACAGTGACAGAGAAAACCGCCTTATATTGAGGCAGACAACTGGGCAATCTAGCTCAGTATTGTCTATATTGACCAGCAGTGGCTCTGCAGAATTTCAGACAGGGGACACTCATAGCCCTACTTGGAGATAGGGATTGTCTGCATGCAAAGCAGATGCTCAGTCTCTGAGCTATCATCCTTCCATGATAACCGAACTAGGCAGTTTAATGGTCTGATTTGGTTTAAGGCAGCTTCCTACTGACCTCATAAAAATATATGAATCTGATTTATACCAAGTCAATCACTGGTCCATCTAGCTCAATGTCAGTAACAGCTCTCCAGAATTTGGGATAGGTGTCTTTCTCTGAATTACTTAGAGGTGCTGGGAACTTTTGCATGCAAGTAATTTGTGGCATTCAACTTTATACTCAAAGTAAAACCACTGAAATTAAAGGGCCTAACTTAGTCATGTCATTAACTCCAGTGGGTCTACTCTGAGTACACCCCATTTGCTCTACCAGTAACACTGAGCTTTAGTCCTTCCCCCAGTTCCTTGCCTTCTCTTCAGTATCTATAATTTTTTGTTTCACACTGTGCCAGTGGTGTGCATTTGGAAATGTTTCTTTATTCTAAATCTTATTCTTGTGGTGTAAAGGAAAAGAGAGATGCTGGAATTACAGTGGTGCTTTTGAATAGCTCCTCATTCTACAGGCATCTTTGCATGCTTAACATGGTCGAGGAAGATCCATTGATTTTCACCAAATCCATTCACAGTACATAAGGGTAAGAACAGGCACAAGGATTAAGATCTAATATCTCAAAATCTGAACATTCAGGTACAGTACTCCTGAAGGAGAGTGCCTTTTGCTTTTGACCTCTGAGAGTTTTGCAGCAGCTGCTACCATTGCTAAGTAGCATCTTTATTCCCATTCTCTTATCTCCCTTGTGCTTAGGCTACTTCAGACCTACAATCCGTAGCAAAGTTTGCATGTTCTGAGGATACTAAGGAACAACCCACACAGGCCTTTTAGTCTGCCAGAAACTGGGTTAGTGTGCTTGTGGGGCACGAGGTGAAAATTGCCACCTGAGAATTTCAAGCTAAGCACAGATTGGAAGCAGTGTGTGCTTCTGGTGAGGATCCTTTCAAGACCCATTTCTCCACAAACTGAATAACTGAAACAGTTCCTGGTGGGGGTCAGCTGGGTTCATACCACCCAATCACCTAAACATTTGCTGATAAGTCAAGTTCCATTATAGCAGCAGGAATCAGTGACCCTCCCATTAGCTCCAACTTGCATGGCTAATGGCCAAGAGTGATGGGAGCTGTGGCCTATCAATATCCAGAGGACTACAGGTTCTCCATCACTGATGTACAGGATTATAACCCTAGGCTGCAAACACCAACAAACTTACATGAAGGTAAATTCCACTGAGCACAGTGGGACTTGCTTCCAAGTAAAGATACACAGGACTCCCTTGTTTGGCTGCACTTACCCAGAAGTCAATCCCATTGAAGTCAGTGGGACTTTCTTATGAGTAGACAAGTACAAGGTGGTGAATTTGATCTTTTATATGTGTATCCCTATTTTTAATTGGGACTGAAAAATGCATTGCCATCTCAAAGCTTTGTAATTAAATGATTAAGAAACTGAGCCAGAAAAATCTGTGGTTCAAATCTTCCTTCTTGTTTCAAACTCTTAGGAAAAAAGCAAGTAGCTGCTTTCTATTGGTTCAGACCACTGGCCCATCTTGATCAGTATTGTCTATTGGCAGTAGCTCTCTAGGGTTTCAGATAGGAGAGTCATCCCCAGTCCTCTCTGGAGATGCTGGGGATCAAACCTGGGGCCTCCTGCATGTAAAGCAGCAGCTCTGCCACTGAGCTACAGCCCTTCACCACTGAGTCTATGACTCAGTAGACCCTAAGGCAAGCTCCTGCCTTTCAACTGCAGCCTCCCATCTGCAGAACATGGACAAATGTGGTGACCTACTTACAAGCCTGTTGTGCAGACTACTAAAGATAATGTATCTGAAGTATACTCAAAAGTGCTATGTAAACATGAAGTTGTGGGTTGTTGTTTTTTGCTTTTTTAATTACTATTCTGGCTGGTGCCTAAAATGTGAAGTCTGTCTCTTTCATGATTACAATATGACAATCCTCCTTTTGTATGGCATTCACTTTGGCACCTCTCATTGCCAATAATTCGACTAGGTACACTGCACAAGGTCTGAGCAATGAACACAGGAGAAAAGGGAAGCATAAAATGTTCTGCTTCTAAATAATCCGGGGAAACTGGCGGTGCACTCTAATTGCAGAGACTGGGGTGGGGTTGGAGAGGAAAGTAACACACACACCCCAAATCACCCTTCCAGAAGTCTTAAGCTTCTGGAATGAATTCAGAAACTTCAGTATTAAAATAACTAAATGTCTATTTTATAAGGCATATGTAGCCTCCCTGGGTGGGCATCCACTCAGCTCCATCTCCATTTCCCATAACACTTTCACAGCTGGTACTTCCTAAGACATGCCAGCCTGCCCATTTAGAAAATTGAAGCGAGATGTGCAAACTCTGTGAGCCTTTTATATCAACATTAGCTTCATGTGGGCACATTTTTATGGACCTTTTTAGCCAGCCACAGAAAAAAGGGCTTTTTCTGCATTTCTCTTATAGACATTGGTGACAAATAAAAATGCAGCCAGAGAATCATTCTTGCCATTTCTGAATGACAGCTAAGTGGAGATGAGGGAGCCTTGCTGAAGAATTGGATGAGATCAGCTCTGTTTGCAAATGTGGTGTATGAATACGCACATGATCAGGAAGAATTATTGAATAAAGAAGAGCAGCAGCTTTGCACTTTTTAATTAAGAACGAAATGGTATACCACTTACTTGTAAATAAAACCTCTAAGTGGTGTTAAAGGGGAATTATTTTATACTGGGGCCCAGACCTATGGAATCCAATAACAGTGTAATGCACCACCAAGATCTACTGGGATGAGGGAGTTTAATGTAGCAGATTTGGGGCTTTCCAGGCTGAGCTGGATTCAGCTGGAAATGCATCAGCATTAAGTGGGGTTCAGCCAGCAGAACTTATACCAACCTAAGTTCCCAAAAAGGGCATTCTGAGTGTGTGGCAGGGATGGGACAGGGCAAGGAGAGATTTACACCTATTTCAAACCCCTTTTTGCTGGGTTACATGACCTAGCAACTCAGCAGAACTTAGCCGGCAAATAAAGGTGGTTAAGTCAAATTCCTCCTGAATTAAGCTTGGCAAGAGGGTAATTTATGCCTGTGCAAATTTTGCTGGCACAGACTTTCTATGGTTAGAATTGCTCTTTAAGAGCCCTGAACATAACAGGAGTTACTTCTGACTAAACTTGCATAGGATTGGGTTCAAAACACAACACAAAACAGGAAGCAGAACATCAATTACTGTCAATACCAGCCTAGGGGACTCAAAAGGGTTTCACTTTGTACATAAAATTCTGAAGTAATGGCTTGGCATGTCTCCTGTGAAGAAAGTCCTAGTCCTACAGTGGCAGCACAGAGAAAATTCAGCACCTTCTTGGCCTGCCTCAGTGACACAGGGGGCTTCTTCCAATATGTGATGCCATTGGAGACAGTGAGTGGATGAAGGGGCCAGTCACCTGGGCCTTCCCCAGAAAATCTGTAATCCTTGCCAAGTGCTTATCAGGTGGGAAAGATTCAGGCAACTAGCTGTTAATTGACCTCTCTCTAAGACTAAAGATCTGCCGCCTGTCCAACTAGACCATGTTGACCTAGATTTACAAATTGTCCTGGTGAGGCATCTTGTTGGATTCTCTGCCTCAGGTTCTGAAATAATTTGGCTGACCTTGGGAACTGTGCATGAGGTACAGGGAATTTTGGAAGGAGGACATGTCCAATCTGCTCTTCCATCTCAGAGAGCAAAATGTCCTGGGCTGGCCTTGAACTTGAATGAGCACAGAGCGACAGTATTATTTGCGACAGTATTCAGAACCATACTGTCTTTTGTTTAATTAGCATAAGTTAAGTAATTTAGAAAAAACAAAGCTTGCTAGCTATCCTTTCATAGTTCTTTGAAAATGAAAACTTCCCCCTCCCACATTGTTTAACACAGAGCCCAAATTGGGTTAGCTTAAACTATTGTCTTTCCCCATGACAGGCTGTGATAAGACTGTATTGGTATGCATACTGACCCTTCGCATATTCATTAAACATCTGTGAGATTTGTGCCTCCAGAGATCTCTTTGTTTCTAGACCAAAGGAAAATGGATACTTAAAACATATGCAAATTCTTTATGGACTCAAAATACCAAATGAATTCCCAACTATCTTGTAATGCATTAGAAATCCATAATCATCTTATTACACAGTTGCGTCTCATGGGAAGAAATGTAGACCACAATTAATGAAGCTTTGTCATTCTCCGTGTAAATAAAAACTAGGATTTCCTACAACCTCCTTATGAATTAGCTATTTCAGAACATGCTCTCTTTTTCCCAATGGGTGTCATCTTTTGGAATCAAAATCTGTTATAAACCCTCTGAAATATTTAGGAGCTAATAGTGGCTAATGAAGTGCTGGAACACATTCCAAAATAATGGCAGAAATGTCCCAGCCCTTTGTAAATGCTTGGATGAGTCTTGTGATCTCGTTCATTAATCATGTGTTGAAATTGTGCACTTAGTCTTTCTTCCTGTTGTACAACTTAACATCACCCATTCAACAAGTATCATTTGTTAAACTAAAACCAAAGAACAGTTAATTATGCAAATTTCTGTGTCACTGCTGTTTACACCATTACCAAGGGGGAGGGGAATGAAGCAGAAAGATCAGCAAATAGGGGAAAAATATTTCCAAGGACTGGTAAAAATATGATGTTAATTGAGGTTTAGCAACATATGGCATTGTGGAACTACATCTCTGAATTTCTTATTATGAGACAGACAAGAAACAGTCCTCGGCTTCTGAAATTTAGAAGCCTCCCACATCCCTATGAGATGGCAGGTGCCCACTCTCTATATTTAACAAATTAGGATATTGGCAGATTATATGTCTAAATTAATAAAGTCATGGCTCATCTTTCAATCTACAGTGATACCTTGAGTTACGAACGCCTCAGGTTACAAACGCTTCAGGTTACAAACTCCGCTAACCTGGAAGAGTTACCTTGAGTTGAGAACTTTGCCCCAGGATGAGAACGGAAATCGTGTGCCGGTGGCACAGCAGAAGCAAGAGGCCCCATTAGCAAAAGCACGCCTCTAGTTAAGAACAGTTTCAGGTTAAGAACGGACCTCCAGAACGAATTAAGTTTGTAACTAGAGGTACCACTGTATTTACTGTTATGTGTCTTCATACTTACATTCCAGGTTCCTATGCAATATTTTTCTTAACAGCATTGGACTTTCCTTTCGCTTCCAGGCATATCCGAAACTGAGCGACCTTTCAGCTCTGAATCTACTTGTACTTGTCCTCTGCTCTTCCTCACTAGCATATTGGACACCTTCCAACCTGAGGGGCTCATCTTCCAGCGTCATAACTTTTATATGCCTGTTGTCTTTGTCCATGGAGTTTTCTTCAAACCTATCCATTCTTAAGGACCTCAGCCCTGAGTGCTCACTGGAAGGACGGATCCTGAAGCTGAGGCTCCAATACTTTAGCCACCTCATGAGAAGAGAAGACTCCCTGGAAAAGACCCTGATGTTGGGAAAGATTGAGGGCACAAGGAGAAGGGGACGACAGAGGACGAGATGGTTGGACAGTGCTCTGGAAGCTACGAACATGAGTTTGACCTAGCTGTGGGAGGCAGTGGTAGACAGGAGTGTCTGGCGTGCTCTAGTCCATGGGGTCACAAAGAGTCGGACACGACTAAACGACTAAACAACAAAACAACAAAGTCTTCATACTGGGATGTATGGGGATGTAACTGGAGATGAACTTAAATAACTGTAGATGAAATTGCAAAATGATGTCTAGATCCGCATGGAACAGGCCAATGGCCCAACTAGTCCAATACTCAATTCTCCACAGTGGCCACCCAGATGCTTGTGGAAATCCACAAGCAGGACCCAAGCACAAGAGCCCTCTATCTTCCTGCAGTTTCCAGTAACGGGTATTCAGAAACACTACGCTCCCAAATGTGGATGCAGAACACAGCCATCCTGGGTTTTTGTTGTTGTTTAGTCATTTAGTCGTGTCCGACTCTTCGTGACCCCATGGACCAGAGCACACCAGGCACTTCTGTCTTCTACTGCCTCCCGCAGTTTGGTCAAACTCATGCTGGTAGCTTCGAGAACACTATCCAACCATCTCATCCTCTGTCGTCCCCTTCTCCTTGTGCCCTCCATCTTTCCCGACATCAGGGTCTTTTCCAGGGAGTCTTCTCTTCTCATGAGGTGGCCAAAGTATTGGAGTCTCAGCATCACGATTTGTCCTTCCAGTGAGCACTCAGGGCTGATTTCCTTAAGAATGGATAGGTTTGATCTTCTTGCAGTCCATGGGACTCTCAAGAGTTTCCTCCAGCACCATAATTCAAAAGCATCAATTCTTCAGCGATCAGCCTTCTTTATGGTCCAGCTCTCACTTCCATACATCACTCCCGGGAAAACCATAGCTTTTACTATACGGACCTTTGTTGGCAAGGTGATGTCTCTGCTATCAATAGCCACTGAAATTGTATCACTCTCTTTCATCTTCAAAACTGCCACATACATGCAGTATGATTGTTTGTGAATGTGGTTATCAGTCCAATCACGGGGTGGTGTGGGATTACATCTCTGTTTATTTATTATGAGGCAGACATATGCACGTGCTAAGAGAATAGTCAACTACATAACTCTTTGGAACGTAAACAAATTTATTTGGGCAACAAACAAGATATTTTGCTCCATATAGAGTTGTTTTTTCATCCCCTCATCTGTCTTGAGGCAAGGCCTACATCTCTAAAAACCTTATTGGAAATGAAGATTAACTCTGATGACAGATGTACTATGTATTTATCTCAGCTAATTAGCTATGGAGTATACTTGTTAAAGAAAAGCTGGATGCTCTTTTGCACTGGAAAATGATGAAGTGATGATGTTTCACAGCTTTCTTAGAAATTGCTGCTTTCTTTATTAGTTAGTCATGCATGAAAAGGGAAATATCGCTAATTAATTCCCAAAATGCCAAAATTATGAAAAGACAAATCTCAACATTCAGCGTACCCCCAAACAGTTTGGTTTTGCCACAGATCTCTTATGTTGGCAATGCTAATGCACATTTCTTTGGTCCAGTATTATAACAAGTGTTCAGAGAATACACATATGTTGTCTCAGTAATCCACAAGACCAGTCCTACTGATAGGAAGAGGTAGAAGGCTACATCAGGAAATTTATTTTAGGTGTCATGAAAGGACAGCAAACTGTTTTTAAATTTATTATTGTTCTCTTTTTACAAGCCAGTCCTTGTGGGATTTTCTGCATCAAGTGCCAAAATAATTTGGCATGCTTTGGATACAGCACAACTTAACTTGTGTGTGTTGTGTTTTTTTAAAAACAACAACAACAACATTTCCCACTCCAACTCAGGCAGCAAAATGCCTTGGTCTGGGCCTTTGTTTCTCATTTTAGGTGGAGATCCATGCAATATTATCTCTGCCATTTGTGTCCCAAAAGAAAATCCATATAGCACACACAGGAGCCTGAGTGTAATTCCCAGCAAAATGTCACTGTCTCTTTACTGTGCTTCCTAAAATAATAGCAAAATGAGGGCCTGAAAATACACACCAATGGCATTTGGATCATATTTATCAACCTGTGCATGTGGCTGCTTTTGACATTTTAGGGTTATGTGTGTGGAGAAAGGGAGGGCAGAATAGTCCTGTGAACTATGAGAGCTGCCAAGTTAATCCCTGGTTGCCTAATAAAAGGCAGTGGCTCAGCATCAGCACTGCACTAGGGAGAAGGGAATACACTAGTACTGAAGGTCAATGACATATTAACAGCCTTCCATTCCTTCCAGTGTTTTCCTGCTCATTGTGAAAATGAATGTTTATGAGTGGGACCAGGGATGCTCTGAAACCTTCCCCTTTGTTGGAGAAGGGCTTTTTTCTAGAGAAATTTTGATGACACCCATTTCCCACTTTTTACTGCCTGTCTGTAGCATGACCAGAAGGTGACAACAGTGGTTGGCATGTGGAGGAACCCTACTTAGATCCCATTTTTCATCTTTGATGGCAGGCGATGTAGAGCAACAAACTGAAGTGGGGCAAAGAGCAGTGGCAAAGGGGCACACCTTTTCAACTTCTAGAGAAAATGTACAATGTCTAGAGCCATCAAAATGAACCTTGAAATTTAGCAGCTAGACTGGTGACTGGGCATGGCCACATAACACCGGTCCTGAAAGACCTACATTGGCTCCCAGTACGTTTCCGAGCACAATTCAAAGTGTTGGTGCTGACCTTTAAAGCCCTAAATGGCCTCGGCCCACAATACCCGAAGGAATGTCTCCACCCCCATCGTTCAGCCTGGACACTGAGGTCCAGCACTGAGGGCCTTCTAGTGGTTCCCTCACTGCAAGAATTGAAGCTACAGGGAACCAGGCAGAGGGCCTTCTCGGTGGTGGCGGCCACCCTGTGGAATGCCCTCCCTTCAGATGTCAAGGAAATAACAACTATCTGACGTTTAGAAGACATCTGAAGTCAGCCCTGTTTAGGGAAGTTTTTAATGTTTTATCCTGTTTTTAATATTCTGCTGGGAGCTGTCCAGAGTGGCTGGGGAAACCCAGCCAGATGGGTGAGGTATAAATTATTATTATTATTATTATTATTATTATTATTATTATTATTATTAATTTTATCAGATTTTCTCATCCAAATTTCTGAGCAAGAAATACAAAAATAAAATTTGCATTTCGAATGTGACATTGTTAAGGATTTGTCCATGATGGACTTCTATCTCTCCACTATTGACCTTCCTGCTTAGTGCACTGTCCTAGAGTGTGTTTGGAATATACATACAAGGCAGATTTTGGGCCTGCTGCAAACCTCTAGAAAGCACCACCTATGTGCGTGCACCCAAGTAGTTAATTATTGTTTGAGAAATGACATTCAGAATTCATGTCCAACACTATTCTTAGTGCATAAAGGATGAATCTTCCCAAATCTTTCTTAATATGCTCCACTGTGTTTGCTCTTTACACCATGTCAGCATTGTGATTCATTAACATCGTCTGTGATAAAAGGGCATCTTTATTCTCTATAGAGCAGGTCTCCAAGGGCCAGTGTATTCTAAATGCAATTGCTGTTCACAGCAATGAAAAGTTGCTGGGACATGTTGCCACAAATGGAAGCTTCCTGCGAAACCTGGAACGAGTCCCCATTGTAACAATTATACTTTACTCTATGACCAGCTGGCATATTTTCTTAATCTTCTTAAAATGGATAGCTGGCTTTGGTTTCCTGGCGAGGGACGGTTACTGTTGAGGAACTTCATTTTTTAAAAATCCTCTTTGGTCTTTTGCTTCAAGGCGCTTGCTGCGGCAAATATATTTTTATCACTGTGAAATACGGATTATGAGCATTGCTATCATCTTTAACAGGTTACATTGCACCAGAGGTAACGACAAGTACATTCTGTCCAGCCATACAATCCGAGAATGTAGCTTGCATTCATAATAATATCATGCTTGAATGCCATTGTTTACTCTAGGACAAGCGAGGGAAATATTTTTCAGGAAAAAGGAATTCACCAGAAAAATGCAAATAAGATCAATAAATACACAACTGAACTGAAAGCCCTGCCTTAAAACTATTCGAAGCTCACTTCAAAATCCAGCTGCATCCTCAAAATTGCATGTATGCCATTGTTAACTGCATGGACACCATTTGCAGATTTTTCCAGGAACAGAAGTCTGCCTCTCTGCTGACACAGTTCCCTCTCTGCATTGATCTTCATGCAGCAGGTCTCCTTGCAAATGAAAGAGCTGCAATCTGCATACAGCAATCAAGGCTCTTTGCACACTCAGATGTTCCCTGCTGAACAGGGAGATCCATCACCTTTGGAAAATGGCTATGCCCCCATGACAATCACCAACTGATACATGGCCTGTCATTTTAGTTGGTGAGCTGGCATCCTGGGGGGGGGGGGGAGTTTTCACTGAAAACCATTATTGTATCCTAAAGGGTTAACTTCCAAGTATGCCACTCAAATTCAGCCTACTGGAATGACCTCCATTTTAAAATGGCAGGCTGCAATTTGGGTTTCCAGATTCAAAGAATGTATTTGTACCTCTCAGTTGTCAAATTTTATTCAGTCTTAGTCCCTGGTTTCTAAAAATACGAACTACACACGCTTATGGCAGATAAAGCACAAGATGTCAACAAGCCCTGCTTTCTTCAACCATACCAGCTCCAAATAATAGATTTAAGGAAACTCTTACTCAGTTGTTTGACTTCTGTAGTCACAGACAAAACAGACAAAAATATACAAACACATACCATGTTCCTGCATACACCCCAACACATTCATGCTTAAGCTATTACACTTCCTCTATATCAAGGACATTATGAGATACCACGCAAGGGGAGTGGAAGATAAACCACAGGATGAAAGATGGGAAGAGTTCCAACCTTTGGTGTTTATTCGTATTAGGTTATATATACTGAATTTATCACTTCCTTCAGCAAAAAGTCCTGATTTCCAACAAGAAAAAAAAGAAATAATAAAGATACATAACCATATTAAAAGTATGGTCAGAATAAAATAATTCCCAATCATTGGTGGTGGTTAAATCCTGGGTGGGAAGGGAGTCTTTGCCTGGGATTGAAACAATACACAGTTCCATGCTGTTGTGCTTCCAGGCTCAGTAGATTAGCGGTGCAACTACTCTAATATGCATTAGAGCGGTATTAACTAATACGAGTCCAAAGTACACTTTCCATACAGGTTGACCACTGGGCTTCGAAGAAATTATTCTACTGGATTGCCATCTTTCTTCCTTCAAGCCTTTATCTCCTTCCAACTTCATTCAGAAGTTCATCTGAGTCTCCCAGTCATATTTCCTTTCCCAGTTTCTGTAGTGTCCCCCCCGCCCCGCACAAGAGGGAAGCCATCCATCATTAGCCTCCTTAACATATCTAACTACTTTGAATGGTGGGTCTGTAGCACTTGCACACTCCATTTATGTCAGAACAAATCATGAAAACTGAGGTGGGAACACCGCGTTGCATGTCAGCAGCCTAGAACACACTGGAGAATTGGCTCTGCAGATGCTTATTTATGGCAGTGACATACTATTTTCCCATTTATTCTTTTCTGCCAAGGCTAGACGTGATTTTGTTTTCAACTCTACCATTATTTTTGATAGAAATATTTAAAAGAGGTATGCAAAAAAAAAGCAGTTCATTCCTAGCCCCGTTAAAACCTTGTGAACTGGCTGCCTGTAACTCATTTCTTTCTCACTTTTGATTTCCTGAAGTTGCTCTATACCCTCTTCTTCAAATAAAGTTATAAATTGCTAGGAAAATTGTTCATTTTTTAGTTCTGTCCTCGGTGGCACGTACAAGTTTTTCTTTTTCCTAAGGCAGTAACAATAAATAAATGTTTGTCACATTTCTTGCAATTCCATCTTTGACTGAAACTTATATATTGCATTATAAATACTGTCTTACATTTGGTCCCAAGTGCATCTCTCCTGTGGAAATGAAACAGATAGTGCAGTCATTATTCAACTTAATTTGCAATGTTTATTATCCTCAGTGGAAATGAATGTGTTAGTTACAACTACAATAAATGACCTCTGGGTTCCTGAAGTATGTGAAGGAAACATTTTAAGCAGTAAATAAGATTCCCCACCATCTACCCTTCTTTTTAAAACCACTGCAGTTCAATATTTATATACAGATGCTTTCTGATGTGGTGCTATTTTCAGGTCCCAGGTCATTTGCCATGACTTTCTAATGATGCAGCCCTTTTGGGATATGGTTGGCTTCTTGAGTTAGACTCAGACTCTAGATACACAGAGAAGATTAAGACTTTCCTCTGTGACTAAGCAATTGTGCCTCTAGTCCAGAACTATTAAAGGTAAAGGTAAAGGGACCCCTGACCATTAGGTCCAGTCATGACCGACTCTGGGGTTGCGGTGCTCATCTCATTTTATTGCCCAAGGGAGCTGGCGTACAGCTTACGGGTCATGTGGCCAGCATGACTAAGCTGCTTCTGGTGAACCAGAGCAGCGCACGGAAACGGAGCAGTACCTATTTATCTACTTGCACTTTGACGTGCTTTCGAACTGCTAGGTTGGCAGGAGTAGGGACCAAGCAATGGGAGCTCACCCCATCGCAGGGATTCGAACCACCAACCTTCTGATTGGCAAGTCCTAGGCTCTGTGGTTTAACCCACAGCACCACCCACATCCCAGAACTACTAGTTGTTACCAAATTCCTGGTTTCCAAACAGTTATCAAGTTACGCAGATTGTCCATCGCTGACTGTGCATTGCTCCATAGCTGAGTGCATGTCCCAGGCTAAATCCCTGGTATGCCTATAGTTAAAATATGATCACAGGCAGAAGGCCTGGGAAAGAACCTGAATAGGCACTGTCAGTGAGAGCCTTTAGCACTGAACTAGCTGGACTGATGGTCGTAGTATATGAGGCTTTCATAAATTGTTAATCCAGCCAGAGCCACTCATGCAGCATGCAAACAATCTTCTTGCCATTTGTGATCACTTGACTGGAGTTTTTTTGAAGGTTAGGTTTTATATATAATGGGCTCTGTCCCTGGGCCCATGACAACAACCGAAAAGTTATGTGACATACTATGCCTACTACATACGAGTAGTAATAATGATGATGAATAATTAAGAGGAAGTTGCCCTGTATGAACGCTGGAACTTCTCATAGAATCTAAGAGTCGGAAGGGACCCAAGGTTCATCTAGTCTAACCTGCAAGTTCTCACTACTTGCAACCAACTTTTCTGCCTCTTGGGATGAAAAAAGAACTTAAAAATGTAGCACTCAGAACATGAAGTCACTAGATCACAATGCAACACATGACATTGAGGGTTACAACATGACAATCATTGCCTTGGCTTGGCACTGGTTTCGATTATTTGTTTGATGTCACGGAAATCTGTTCAATATGTTAACCACACATGCTCAATAGCTTACTCTGATCATTTTGTAATACCTGTCATTAGATTACCGATCACTGTACCGATTGCTATTCTTTTAAATTGTCAGTGTCTTTTTGTCAGGTATGTTTTCCACTCCTTGTATTTAATTTAGTTCTCCAAAGATAAACTCAATCTGGTGTCAATCTAAATAAATCCCTTTGATTTATCTGTAGGATGTCATCACTGTTTCACTGAAAACTACAAAATAACACAATTTTCCTTAATTATCTTTGTTCTTGTTCTGTTTGAAGACAAAGATTTAATCAGACAACTATATACAGTAAGCGGTTCTCTTATCGCTTCTAAATTATATTTCCACACAAAGGGAAGCACATAATTAACCTTACTATGGGTCACTTAATATCAGGCCTTGAGCAGCCTTTCCGAAACTGGTGTGGGTGGTGACTGCTGTCAGGTATCCGTCTGATTCAATCAGCAGAAATCAGTCAGCAGTGCAATGCAAGAACATGAGTTGTGGTAGTGAGTGATCAATGCAAGCCAAATGTCAGCTACAGGATAGTTTGGCCTTTGGATGTGTTAAAACCTTCCTGCTGTTTGATTCACTGTTGCCTTTTCTTTGTCCGCAATTTCTATTAGCCATTGGCTGAACTGCAGTTATGACAGTGTGGTAAAGTGCTGCATGGTGGTACCTCAGGTTAAGAACTTAATTCGTTCTGGAGGTCCGTTCTTAACCTGAAACTGTTCTTAACCTGAGGTATACCACTTTAGCTAATGGGGCCTCCCACCGCTGCTGCGCAGCCGCGGCGCAATTTCTGCTCTCATCCTGAAGCAAAGTTATTATCCTGAGGTACTATTTCTGGGTTAGCAGAGTCTGTAACCTGAAGCGTCTGTAACCCGAGGTACCACTGTATTAGAATGCTAACAGACAGTTTGGCTTGCGTAAGAGGGAGGTCTGTTGGGGGAAAAGACAGAACCCCAGGGTATGAATGGCAGTAACCAGCAATAAAGTTTAGGAGGTATGAGAAGCTAGAGGCACTGGTTTTAGATGGGCATGTAATAACTGCACACGGAAATGTGTTTATTAGAAGAAACTCACACTAAACTACTGTACTGGAGAATTTCCATGAGAATTTCCTTCAGTGCAAATTGCATTACAGAAATGTAGAGAACTGAATTCAAGACTGGAGAAATGAGAAACTGAGAGAACAGAACCATCCCTGCCTCTATCATGTCCTCCCATGCAAGGGACACAGCAAGGAGGAGGCAAGGCATCAAAAGGAGGGGAGGTTCCTATTAGACACTGAAGTGCAAAGTAGTAGGAACCTGAATAGAACCTGAGGGAATATAAAGTGTGGAGGAGTCAAAAGCAGAGGAAAGAAAGTGTCAACGTGGAACTCCCTCTTGTGGAATGCTGTATATATGTCTAAGACAGAAGAAGACCTGTGTTTTCTTGAAAGGAACTGAGTAGAAACACAAGGTTGTTTGGACAGCAGGGAAACTGGGTTGTAGGGAAACCCAAGAGAGGACATGATGGGGGGGGGGGCAGAATCATACACATTAGCGGTAACAAGCCAGTTTTTGCCTGAATATCTCTAGTTTTCTATATTTCGCAGTCAAGTGTTTTAGGTTGGATGCAGGGACTCATGGTGAAGGCTGAGTATGCCCTACTCCTCCCTATTTTCTTTCAGTTTTTCTGTTAGCTTACTTATGTCCACTTTAGATGATGAGCCCCTTATACAGTGGTGCCTCACTTTTCAAATGTAATCCATTCCGGAAAATCGTTTGACTTCTGAAACGTTCGAAATCTGAGGCACAAAGGGTGGTCTGCCAATTCAATAGATGTGAAAAACAACAGATACACAAAGCGGAAGCCATTTGACTTCTAAGGCCTGTTCAAAAACGGAAGCATTCACTTCCAGATTTTAGGCATTCAAAAACCAAAACAATCAGCAATGGAGATGACCAAAAACTGAGGTACCACTGTAGTAGCAATCTGTCAAACCTGTTCTTTCTGAAGCTCCATGTGCATAGATGGCGCTCTAGAAACATAATAATAATAATAATAATAATAATAATAATAATAATAATAATAATAATGGAGTAACTGTATGAATCTGTCTTGATATACTTCATAACTCCCAGTGTTATTACACAACAGAAAATCCATGCTGCAGAAGGTATGGTTTCTCAGATCACATATCTTAATGTCAAGGGCTTTAGATTCCCAACCATCCAATGATTCACTGAGTTGGTAATGAGAAACCACAAGAATAAAAGCCAATATTGATCCAGGTGCAAATGTTTTGCTATGGCAAGGACAAAACATGGTGCATATAAAATCTCTTCACCATTTCACATTGTTGTCAAAACAATTACAATCCCAAATATTACACCCATTCAAGGATGAATACTGGGAATTGCTATGGGTGTGCTTCCTTTTGAAAGAAAGGAGAAAGAGCAATAAAGAAAAAAACATTTTAAAAAACTTACTCTTTAATAAATCATAGAAAGAATAGTAATTATTTTGCTCTCCTGGATGGTTGTGTGCACTCTGATTTTCTAAAAATTATTGTTATGAAAGTTTGAAGCTTTTACAAAATTGAGGCTGCAATCCTTTACCCACTTACCTGGGAATAAATCCCACTGAACTCTGTAGCATGTGCTTTTGAGCAGATAACGAATCTGGTGTTAGTACACCCAGCTTCTCTCACTTAAGAGCCCTCCTCCTCCAGCTTAGATGTTGTTGTTGTTGATGATGATTATTCTCCTTCCCTTCCTCTAAGGAGCCCAGGGCAGTGTAAGTCCCTGGTCTCCTAGTTCCAGAACAACCCTGTGAAGTATGTGAGGCTAAAACAGAGGCTGACATAGGGTCAACCAGTGTGCTTGCTGTGTCAGTGATCTGATCTCCTTAGTTTAAGTCCAACTACTACACAAAGAGGGACACGGGTGGTGCTGTGGGTTAAACCAAAGAGTCTAGGACTTGCCGATCAGAAGGTCGGCGGTTCGAATCCCCGTGACGGGGTGAGCTCCCGTTGCTCGGTCCCTGCTCCTGCCAACCTAGCAGTTCAAAAGCACGTCAAAGCAGTGGCGTAGCGTGGGGGGTGCAGGGGGGGCCGGCCGCACCGGGCGCAACATCTGGGGGTTAGGGTTAGGGGGCGCAAATCCACGGGTTAGGGGGCGCAAATCCACGGGTTAGGGGGCGCAAATTACTTGCCTTGCCCCGGGTGCTGACAATCCACGCTACGCCACTGCGTCAAAGTGCAAGTAGATAAATAGGTACCGCTCCGGCAGGAAGGTAAACGGTGTTTCCGTGCGCTGCTCTGGTTCGCCAGAAGCGGCTTAGTCATGCTGGCCACATGACCCGGAAGCTGTATGATGGCTCCACGACTGCTCAGGGGTCCCTTTACCTTTACCTTTTTACTACACAAAGAGATGTCTAAAAACTTCCCAAAGGAACTGGGAAATAATGAAGACGTGTGCTGTTCAGCTCATCCCCAGCCCCCCACACTTTAAATATGGTGGTAGAAAATGCTTCTCCTTCCTTCATTCTAGTTAGCAACAGTTCCAGAAGAGGGATTATTGACTCACCACCCACTCCTATTACCTTTCCTTTGTTACAAGGAAGAACATGATTCTCTTCCACTTAAGCAATTAATTCCTCTTAAAAAAACACAACTTCCCTCTGCTCTCCCTTTAACGTTATATTTCAGTTTCTAGCTTTTAGGGTAAGCAAAAACCATTCCCCTGAGAGTAACATTTATGACAGCTTGACAGCTGTTGCCTAAAACAATTCTTGTTTCCCCCCATAATTATAAATCAAGGACAAAACTGATTGCTATTCCTTTTCTTGGCTTCCATTTTGATGCTTCTATATATATTTAAAGGAAATAGAAGGACAAGGCACACACTCTGTGTGTTTTCTGGTCTGCAATCTTGAAAAAATAAACTCTAATAACTTGGCCAAAAAAAAAAAAAAGTTTGTGTGATTAACTAGTAGTATTTGAAAATCCTCTCTGCCTTGACAAATGTTAAAAGGTAAGTTGTACACCACAACTGGTTTCTTTTAACCTATTCTGGGCCTTAATTAATCATATTTTGTTTGTCTTAACATTGCTGTGATATACTGTGAAATAAAATTGTGTGATCTGCATACATGAGCCTTTTAAGTTTCTAAGCTACTAATATTTTTATATTATCATGCCCTTGTAAAA
Source organism: Podarcis tiliguerta (assembly GCF_965153285.1). Lineage (NCBI taxonomy): Eukaryota > Metazoa > Chordata > Lepidosauria > Squamata > Lacertidae > Podarcis > Podarcis tiliguerta. The sequence continues at coordinate 42,837,604 of NC_139534.1, forward strand.
AGGAGCGGTCCCGCCCTTGAATAAAGAAGCTTTATCACTAGGGCTTTGTTGCTCTAAATGTAAATGATGGATACAATCCAATGGCTTCATGTACTACTGCCACTGAGTCTCAGACTTACAGGGTGACCTTGAGACAGTCTCTCAGCGTTTCCATGGTTCATTTTCTCCCATCTGCTTTATACCTGTTTCACAGGACTGTTGTGAGGCTCAATTACTGCCGGAAGCCCTATTATTTATGTTTGCAAAGGACTTTGAAGCCCTCAGATGAAAAGTAACTTCACACAAACATTATTATTATCATTATCCTAAAACATTTAATACAAATTGATGGTAACACATCATTCACTGAGTGAATGGCATGCAGTTAATTTCTGTGTTCCTGGGGAGATTAAACTCCTGAAATTCAGCTGCACTCATTTATTATTGGGTTGCATGTGCTGGTGAAGGGGGGGGGGTAGAATCCCTAATGTGAAATGTGACCTTTGTATTGCAGGTGAAACAAAAAAAGTCTCTTTAACAAAATCAGATTTCTCTCTACGGATGCACGCAAATGAGCATTACAGGTGACCTTTGTCTTAATGAGTATATAGTATAATTTTTTCTTTGAGCCTGTGCTCAGCTGGAAACACCTGATTCGGACAAATTAAGGTTATAAGATGGCTGCAGTTTCAGTTGTTGTTGGGTTTTAGCCAGGCCCATTCCTGTAAATGATTTCTTATAGGCTAGGACAGGCTTTGGGACATATTCTTTCTGGGCAGCAATTCTTGAGCTGCATCTTATATCTTTGGGCATGTAAAAGTGCACGTTCCTTCCAACCCAAGGATAATTTTAAACTGTAGAATTCACAGCAACACACTCAACTTATTCTTTTTCTCTTGGCTTCTTCTTTTCTGTCACAGAATCATGGAGTTGTAGAGGACCATCTAGTTCAACCCCCTGCAATGCAGGTATCTCAACTAAATCATACATGGTAGATGGCCAGCCAACCTCTGCTTAAAAACCTCCAAGGAAGGAGAGTCCACCATCTCTCGTGGGACTCTGTTCCACTGTTGAACAGCTCTTACTGTCAGAAAGCTCTTTCTGAGGTTTAGTCAGAATCTCCTTTTTTGTGACCTAAATCCATTGATTCAGGTTCTAGCCTCCAGAATAGGAGAAAACAAATCTGATCCACCCAGAGTGTTGGGCCATCAAGATAAAAACTGAAGTGCTTCCAAGAGGCATATCCTTAAATACTGTACTGATCATAAGAAGGCTGAAGAATTGGGGTGGGGAAGTGAAGGGAGAAAATAAAAGCTGCTAAGAAGAAAAATACACAGTGGTGAACGGCAGAGAGTGATAGCTGTGACGATCACAGAAGTGTCTACTAACTGAAAGGAACACTTGTAATAGAAGGAAAAAATGTTTGCATGACTATGTGGCAAGGAGAAACAGTATCAGCAGTTCAGAGAGGTAACAAAAAGAACTGCAGTCACAGCTGGTGCTCATACCTGTGGCAATATGCAGACAGGCCTCGGTGAGCTATGCAGACCACCATTTTAGGTCTAGTGTAACTGCACCATTAATACAATGTGGAGAAGAGTGAGGCCTCTGATTGCAACTTTGAGCTGCCAATCACAAAGAAACACTCCCTCCACCCGCTCCCCACTCTGATGTTTGCACTCCCTATGGCAGACACAGATACCAACTCAGTCCCCATATCTACTTTTGCAACAGCACAAAACAATGTCATGCACAACAACACGAGGAGTTTGTTCACTTGCTCAACCTTCCAATGGCCACAGTGCCATTATCTGCCAACAATACTCTTCAGCACTGGAATAATTGGTCAGTCTCTATGCAAAAGAATAAATGGGCATGAATCTGCCACCAGAAACGGCAATATAGTAAAGCAGGGGAGTGGCATTTCAGCCTCCTAGGACACTGTATAACTGGCCTTAAACTGGTTGTACTGGAACAGAGATTAATTTAGCTACCCATCCTCCACTACACAGAGTGGGCAAAATATCTTAAATGATGCAAATACTTATTATGTTGCTATATTCATGAAGGTGGCTATGGAACTCTAGGGTTAATATTTAAATTTAAATATAATGTAATGTAAGTGAAAGATAACATTTTTAATTATCATTTAAGAAAGCTGAAAAGGACCTCAGCTGTTTTTGTTTTTAAGACTCACACTTTAAGATATAATGTTGACAAAGGCATGCTAATTAGATATAAGGACCTGTTAAAACAAGATTTTGAGTCACATACCAGAGACTGACAGAGTGATAAGATGAAGATCGACAATTAGAATTTTGAAATTGGAACCAATAAACAAGGAGAACATAAATAAAACACATTACCTCTAGAAACCAGAACATGGGGAGTCCCTGGAAATCAATCGAATTGAATTGAATTTGGAATATATAATTGGCGATGATGTATATAATTTGATATGATTTGATTTGATTTGTTAATAATTGGAAGATTTTTATTGGAAAATGAATGAAAATTATTTTTATATATATAAAAATAAAGGCCTACTTTCCACTGATGAAATAATAAAGCCAAAAGTCCTGACAACATTACACTTTTGGGTTATCAAAGGACAAGATGCCCCAAACAGTCTAATGTTGAAAAGTTCTTTTTGGCTCCCAGTATAGGGTTTGCTGACAACGTGCAATAATTTTCCCAAAAGTTCTGGCAGCCTATAAATATATTTTGTCATTTTACAGCCTAATGTGAACAGATGGAAATATATTTTTGAAAGGAAATGGGTTGACCCCAGCCTCCTGCTCATTAAACAGTAAATCCATGAACTCAACTGTCAGAGAAAGTTTTGCATATTCTCTGACTTCATCCACGCAGCTTGAAGATCCTGGGAGGGCAGAAAGATAAGCACTAAAGGTAACTAACTAGGTGGCCCATTATCAGAAGAGAAAAATTGAAAGCTGAATACGTACACTAATTCTGAAAAGATTAGTCTTTGAAGGAAATGCTGCTAATATCACTCTTCAAATCTCTGAATGAAGATAAGCATGAGGTCAATGTTTTCTTTGACCGAGATGGTTGATTATTTTCTTCCTAGCAGTGAAGTTTTTTTTTTTTATCTCTAACAAATTAAAACTCCTATAATTTCTTTCTTCTTCTTTTTTTTGATAAGGAAATGTCATGGCATTAGCACCCAAAGATATCTGAAATGTATTCTGAGGCAGCTTTCCATTTTGTTTAGCTTAGAAATCGATGCAACGTTCAAAAATTAGCAGACTGGCAACTTGAATCAGTTGAAAGAGGTGTGTGTGCTCTGATAGGGTCCCACAGTCCTCCTGCCTCCTTCCCAAAGCTTAGTTAGCACATGCCCAGCTATGGGATGGCGGCAGGAGGGATCTAGTACTTGTGCCTCCTTCCCAAAGCACAGCACCTCACTTATACAACTTTGGGAAGGTGGTGGAAGAGCGGGGGGGGGGGGGGAGATCAAATTTTGGTCTTGCACAGGGCATAGTCCCTGCTGAGAGGGAGCTTCGTAGAACAATTGGGAGCGCATGGTAAGCTCCCAGTTGTTCATTTACATCCGCATCTTTACCCACCCACATCTGAGGACATAAATATGACATCAGATGTGGAGTAGGTTGGCATGTTTCTGAGGAAAACAACCTCACAGGCAAAATTAGGACCTCTACCCAGGTCTAATTATCCCCATAGGCTGGAGGTTTCCCACTGCTGCACTAAACCATAGTTTAGTATGATGACAATGAGCCACAGTGAACTTTCAGTTTGTGCACTGACTGCCCACCTCTCCTCCTCTGGAGAGGTCACAGGAAGCAATTCAGAAGCTTTCTTTTTCAATTTCAATTTATCCACATTTTAAACCATGACTAATGCCAGCTATGGCTTATTAATACAAGCCAACTTGTACAAACCATAGTTAATATTAACCACAGTTTGTAGGGTTTGCATAACACAAGAAGGTGCAGTTAATCTAAACCAGAAATGAAAGCTTTCAAGTGCCTTCTCTTCACAGTCATCCTGGAGATAGGGTAAGCAGGGGGGAGCATGAAAACCTACGGTTCACTGTGGCTTATCAGATAAGTCCAATACTTTTATCTCTGTCTTCTCACCAGGCCCTTGCTGACATCTCACATGCCTGCATTGTGAGTGCCCCACCCCTTCATAGAGAATGTTGTGGGGGCTGGAGCACCTAGCCCCCCTCCTCATCCCACACCTATGCTTCCCACTAATGTATACTGTAATTACTCCAGCCTTCAGATACAGAAAGTGGTGAGAAGCAGCAGCACAACATACTCCATTTTGGAATTCACAAGATTCAGGAATAGGCTATTCATCTCTTCAAACTTTGCTATTAGCTCACTGTTCATATTGAAAGGCACACATTCCTTCAGAACTTAAGACACTTGAACAGGCTGGAATGATCAAATACACCCTGGTGGCTTTTTCTATTGCACATTCATTGCAAAAGGGAGTGCTATTTTTTTTTACACACCTAAAAGGTTATTATCCTTTCAGATGCCAAGTCCTGTGAAGTCCTCCCACGACAAATGTTCTGTTATTAATCAAGTTTGGCAATGCTGCAATATGTCTCTCCTAATAATTTCAATGGATTGGACTTTCAGTCATTTATGTAATGTTTAAGTATCCAACAGTGCAATCCTATGCATGCCTAATCAACTGCCATTGATTTCAGTGGGACTTATTGACAGGTAGTTGCATACAGAACTGCAGCCTATATTTTATAGGCTTTATTTACTGGAAGCTAACATGATGGAAACTAGTAAGGACCATTAAAATTAATGGGTGGTATTTAACAACATTTTACCCATAGCTGCTAAAATTAATAAACACATTATTTATTTTTATTAATTATAATAATATCTATATCACACCTTTCCAACAGAGTGTTGCTTAAGGTGGCTAAAAAAACTGGAAACTAAAACAGATTAAAATACTCTGTGAAAAGCACACACCAAGGAGATAAGCAGCACTCATGAAACAAAGAAGAGCACAAGGCACAGGTACAAGCAGCAGAAAGATTTGCAAAGTTCACCTGCTTGTACAAAAAGAAAAGAATTGGTGTTGGGTGAATCAATACCTTGGCTTTTTCCGAAACAGACAGACCCAGATTAGTAAAAGAGCTAGCATAACTAAGAACCATTTTCAATAGGTCTACTCTGAGTTGAAGTACCACCCAATGGGTCCTACACAGAGTAGAGCCATTGAAATTGACATCAATATGCCTTGCCTATTCATTTTAATGGGTCTACTCTGAGTTGAAGACATGGCCTATTTCCAGAATCTCAGTCATATTCCAATCATATGCATGCTTATTCAGAAGTAAGTTCCAATGTATCTGCTTGTATCCACATTCACTCCTTATGTCCAGGGTTGCAGCCTAAAGTATTAGCTCTTTGTATTTAGCTATTCCTTAACATTTCTAACCAGCTTTCCAATCAAGAGGATTCCTAGTGGCTTTCAGACAAACTGAAAACTGTAAAGCTAAAATACATACAAATAAAAATGAAATGTTATACTCAGTGATTGAATTCAAATTCAACAACATTAAAATAAATTATAATGAAAGAATACAGATATTAGGGTTGCCATATTTCAAAAAGTGAAAATCTGGACACAAATGTTGTTGAGCATTTTTTGGCCAAGTTGTTGATGGCCAAATCCCAGCAATGTCTGGGAAATTCCAGATGTATGGCAACCCTATCATAGATTACTTTCAGTAACAAAATCTATTTCACATTATTTTATCACTGAGGCCAGAGTGGGTGGCACTGATTATAAATTTCCCATGCTTTGTCCATATTTCCCCCCCAACTAATTTAAAAACAGTTAAGTCATGAAATATTGAATACTTGCATCATCTTAGCAATGAAAACACCATGGGAGAGATATATGAAGAAAAGTGACAAGATAGCAAGAAGCTCATTTTAATGGAAGGGTACTCTCCATTGTACGTTGTATATTTTATTTGACAAATCCTTTTGGATTTGTGAAGTCAACAGTTATAGTAGTTGTTATGGCCTAAGGATGCAGACCAGGTCAGTGGAGGGGTTCAGTTCATCTCCCATTTGCTATATACACCTAGCAAAAAGGTACTGATTATTGTTAGGAGTTCAGCCTACACTCGAGTAGGACCCAGTAGGACACAGGAACACAAACATCCTGTAACCATCACTTCCCACTCTGTGGAGTCAAAACATATACCGTCATGTGAAAGACAAAAATCCCATGACTGCAATCATGGAGCAGGAATTCTAACAATTATGTGGGTCCAGGAGGCAATCCCAGCTTCAAGAGAGAGGGGGCAGTTTCAGGTGCCTTGAAGGAAGTGCTGGAGCAACGGCTCCTTTAGAGCGCCTCTCTGGATCCAGACGATCGCAACAATTACTATCCCATCACAAATACCCCCTTCCTAGACAACAACACTTGAGAGGGTGGTGGCTAGCTAACTCCAAGCTCTTGTAGATTAAATGGACTATTTGCTGAGGGCACAGAAATAACTTCAGTCAGCCTGATGGAGTGTAATCTTCTGGATTCTCCTTGACTTCAAAGCATGCTATTATGTCTGGGAACAAGACACCAGGAGCACTGCAGAATGGAGTTCGCTCAGCATTGCTGGCAGATGTCATGAAAGTACACATAAGAACATAAGAAGAGCCTGCTGGAGCAGGCCAATGGCCCATCCAGTCCAGCTTCAAGTTCTCACAGTGACCAACCAGATGCCTGTGGGAAACCAGCAAGCAGGATTCCAGTACAAGAGCACTCTTCCCTCCTTTGGTTTCCGGCAACTAGTAGTTGGAGGAAACGCTGCCTTCAACAGCGGAGGCACAGCAAACCCATCATGGCTGGTAGCTATCAATAGTCCTCCCCTTTTGAGAATTTGTTCAATCCTCTTTTAAAGTCATTTAGTTTGGTGGCCATCGCTACCTCCTGGGGGAACAAGTTCTATTGTTTAACTATGTGCTGGGTAAGGAATACCGTATTTTTTGCTCTATAAGACTCACTCCCCCCCCCCCCTAAAATGTAAGGGGAAATATGTGCGCGTCTTATGGAGCGAATGCAGGCTGTGCCTTCACTGCCTTTGTTGCCTTCACTGCGCAGCAATCCCTCTTGTTGTTCTGGCTTCTGAGGTTCAGAATATTTTTTTTCTTGTTTTCCTCCTCCAAAAACTAGGTGGGTCTTATGGTCTGGTGCGTCTTATAGAGCGAAAAATATGGCGCTTTATTTTGTCTCTCATAAACCTTTGAATATTTAGTTTCATTGGGTGTCCACAACTTCTAGTGTTATGAGACAGTGAGAAATTATGCTATGCATAATTTCATAAATTTCCATCATGTCACCTCTTACCTTTTCTCTAAAATTTAAAGTTCTTCATAGGGGACTCGCTCTATCATAGCCATAATCTTGGTTGCCTTTTTCTGAACCGTTTCCAACTCTACAATAACCTTTTAAAGGTGAAAATATGTTGGAATGTGAGTTCTTTCGACAATTGGCCATGTGTCAGAAGAGTTGCTTTAGATTTCATTACGTGGGATTCATGCACACCCACAGTAATTTTTCTGGGGTGGTAGCAGAATTTATACAGGTAGAGCAAATTAAACCATTAATTTCTCTCACAAAAAAATTGAGAAGAATGTCTGTACATTTTCTCTCATATCTCAGGTTCTACAAATGTTAGAAACTTCTTACACATTTTAAAATGAAAGCTGGGACTGGGGAGGCTATGGTTCTGATGAAAGAGCAACATCCCACCTCCACCCCATCCTCTGAAGATGGCCATGGCGGGCTCCATGTTTGTATGCATAATATGGCCACACTGAGCAATGACTTTCCCCCATTAGGTTAGGAAAATGGTAGCTTCAGGTCATTTGCCAGTGAAGATGAGATGGGTACACCGGGCATGAAAACTGCCTAACAATCAGGAGCATGAAAAATGCTAAATAATATATATGGATAGAAATCTGGCAGCCCCAGCTTTCCCTTTGCCAAGAACACTGCAAGGTCTTACTTGAAATGCAGTACCTGCAATTCAAATATATAAAATTGATAAGGGTTGTAAAAAGATTCAACAAATTCTTGCCAAGAGTGCCAATAAATATTGGATGTATCATGAAGCATCCATCCCGTTGCTAAAGTTTACTCATTAGATTCTGAAGAAAGTTTGTCCCTCTCTATTTTTTTTTTTAAGTTGATCCAGCCATATTGTGTATTTGCAATTGGCTTCAAGGTTAATGTGAATGAAGATAACTGAATTGCTAAATACTGCCTGGAGTGCACTTACTGGGGATGGAGGCATTGAAAGAGTGTTAGTGGAAGAACAGGAAAATCTTTCCATATACATGGGAAAACCCCTTCCATCTGCCACTGTCATATGAAGTTGGTGATGGTATATTATACATTCAAAATTTGAAGTTCTTAAATTGTTTCCCCAATTCCTGCTCTGAGGCCTTCTGTTGATCGACCTGACATTGTGAGCATTGTTGCCCAAGATATGTTATGGAAATTAGACACACAGAGGTTCTTGTGTTGTTGTGCCGCATTTCACAGCATTGTTGTTTTTCTCCCAGTTGGAATCCCACTGTGGATTGCTGTTAGAAATACAAAATCCATCCATACAAGAACATTCATCCTCAGAAGAAAAAGAAAACACCAGCCAATCTGTTCACCCACTATTCAGAAAGCCATTTGGATGCACAAGCAAAATAGTTGTCTCTGGAATTTGAGAAGAATGTGATGATTTAGTTGTCATACAGCTGGTAATGAAATCTACTTCCTTCTGGCTCTCCAGGGGTGGCAACAATTGCTTGAATATTGATGTGTGCCTTTTGACTATTAACTAAACAAATTTACTTGTCTGACATCTAAGTACCAGTAAATACAAATATTGTCTTTTTAATGGGCTTTGATAATGGAGCAGTATTATCTGACACTATGTCTGGATTAAAATACGCACCAAACTTTCTTAGTTGCTATTGTGTCTCTTGAAGGTTATCTTTGCATGTCTACGTTGAATATTGATGTATACAATGTCCAAAAATTCAATGAGAGAGAGCATTACATGGTGGAAGCAATACGAGAACCCCTGTGGAAGAAGATCTGAAAGATAACATTTTGGTAATTAGCTCTTAAGAGGAACAATGGAATGCTGGCAGCTCTCCTAGAAGCTAAAATCAAGATTTCATGGTATTTACAGCTAATTAATTGTACAACAAATGCTATTCAGAGAGATTTGCGGGTGTCTCTTGAATAAACGACTGTGTTTGGAGAGAAAGTCAGAATATTTCATGGTAAATTAATTTGGGCATTTACAATGCTATTTATCATCACTGCTGCAACTATTGCACTTAATGATAAGTGGGCTTGTGCATTATCCCGACCTTATCAAGTTGTTTGTACTCATTTCATAGTGATTTACTTTTATGGACTCCATTTTGGCTTCACTGACTAATTGCTTATGTCTCTCTTATTGGAAACTGATGACTCCCTTGTTCCAACTTTTTTGCTTGCTTCTGTGTTTTGAAATTCATGCTGGTCAGTTGCACCCACTGAATTGACCTCCAGGTCACTTGAGATATGCAGGGCATGTCATCCTTAGGTTACAGTAACTTCCATCATAGAGCTTCAGTATGCTGATGACAATGTAGTGTGTGTACACTCAGAGGATGACCTCCGAACCATCCTAAATATCTTTGCAGAAGCTTACGAAAAGCTTGGCCTATCACTCAGCATCCAAAAAACCAAAGTGCTGCACCAACAAGTACAAAATAATCCCTTTGCAGCACCACACATCCAACTCAATGCTGTAACGTTGGAAAATGTCGATCACTTCTCCTACCTAGGCAGTTATCTTTCCACAAGGACCAACATTGATGCCGAAATCCAGCATCGCCTGAGCTCTGCAGGTGCAGCTTTCTTCCGATTGAAGTGCAGTGTGTTTGAGGAATGGGACATTTGCAGGGAAACCAAAATGCTTGTTTACAAAGCTATTGTACTACCAACCTTACAATATGCTATGGACCACTTATAAACACCATCTCCAACTCCTCGAAAGATTCCACCAATGTTGTCTCCGAAAATTTTTTACACATCACTTGGGAAGACAGGTGAACTAATATCAGTGTACTGGAAGAAGCGATGATTCTTCAACATCAACTTCGTTGGACTGGTCATGTTGTGCGGATGCCTGATGATTGTCTTCCAAAGCAACTATTCTATTCCGAACTTAAAAATGGAAAGCATAATGCTGGTGGTCAACAAAAGAGATTTAAAGACTGTCTCAAGGCAAATCTAAAAAAATGTAGCATAAACACTGACAACTGGGAAACACTGGCCTGCGAGTGCTCCAGTTGGAGAACAGCCTTTACCAAAGGTGTCATGGGCTTTGAAGACACTCGAACTCAGGTCGCAAGGGAGAAACATGCTAGGAGGAAGGCAAATCCACACCATGATCAACTCCTGCCCGGAAGGACATGTGGATCCAGAATTGGCCTCCACAGTCACTTACGGACTCATTGTTAAAACCGTGTTTATGGAAGACAATCTTACTCGGCCACAAGTGATTGCCAAAGAAGAAGATCATCCTTAGGCCTCATTTAACTGTGGCCCCAGTTAATGAAAGAGAAATCACCTATGTGGCATTGCACACGGCTAGCACATTGTTGAAACCAGCATGAAGTGTTAGCAAGCTAAAGCATGGCCACCACCGCATGTAATTGCCCAGGAGCAAGTTGAAATAAGATGTTGGCTGCATGCAATGCCACATGGCTGTTTGTTTATTGTCTGCCTGGTGTTGAATTTTTAAACTTCAGTGACCCCATTGCAGGAAAAAAGGTCACATTCTGTGGCAAAGGAAAGGTCTTGTGTGTTATATAATGCCAGAAGTTAAAGAATGCTTTCTTATAAACATCTGGCCCAAGGTTTCAGGTTTGGAGGCTGGGGGAGAGCTCCCATGTGTGTTTTTATAAGATATAATATTTCTGTACTGCTTATATTAAAAGAAATCTCACAAGCAGTTTACCAAAGTAAAAACATATATTGAAACAAGTTAAAGCACAGGAATCACACAACAGATAATCGTGCAGAAGGGTACAGTGTCGCGGGACAAGGAAAGTCTGAGCAAACAGGGTTTTTATAAAATGATGAAAGCACCTAACAATCTGTGCCTCCTGAATAACAGGGAAGGGCATCCTAGAGTATTGGTGCAAGCACAGAAAAGGCCTCCCTTTCTTTACTGCCAGCAGATGACACTCAACGAGTCACAGCACAATCTCTGACAATCTTAATGATCTACTGGGAAGACAGTGCATTAAGTAAACTGGCCCTGAGTTGCTCATGGCTTTATAGGTTAACAGCAAGACCTTGAAGATGGCTCAGTAGCTAATACGCAGCCAGTACAGTTCTTTCAACACAGGCATAATGCTTGCCTCCAACCAAGGTGATGGCTGTTGAATTCTTCACCAGCAGCATCTTCCAGGCCAGTCTTAATAAAGGTCACTACAGTAATCCAATCAGGTGGTTACCAGTGTTAAAATCACAGTGGCTAAGCTACCCCTATCCAGGGATAAAAGACATGCACTTTGCTTTAGAATGAGTTTTTCTAAATTTGTATACACTCTTACTTATAACAGAGACCTGATTTGCACTATACATATAAAGCAGTGACATGCCAATTTAAACAGAGCCCCTCACAGAGCTACAATGCACAGAGTGATTGTTAAATCACTCTGAGAACTGTAGGTCTGTGAAAAGAATAGGGAGTTTCCTAACAACTCTCAGCACCCTTAACTAACTAGGTTCCCAGGATTCTTTGAGAGAAGCCAAACTGTTTAAAGTGGTATAAGAGTGTTTTAAATGTATGTTGTCACCACAGGCATCTGCTATGAAAGTGTCTTGTTCTATGTGGAGGGCAGAAATATGAAACTTGATCTTTAAAATACAAGGCCCCCGAAGTCTGTTTTTAAAGGAAACTCTGCACACTGAATCATAAACTCCTCTGGTTCTGTAAACTCAAACAAGAAGTCTCATTAGGATGAGATTAGACATTGCTTTTTCACCTCCTCAGCACAATTGGAGAATGCATTGCTCCTCTGGCACCATTTAGGGCAGCAGGAACATTCTTAATGATGCTAAAGCTGAGTATCCTACTATTTTATTCTTTAAATAAATCTGGCAATGGATGCACAGAGAATTGCTTCCAGTATTACACTTTTTGTTGTTAGGGGCAGGCGCTTCTTTTCTAGCTGCTAAAGACCCCAAAGTGATGCTCCAAAGCATCTAGCTGATGGCTAGATTTGTCAGGTAAGACAAATGCCAGCTACTGGCATTGGGTGTCCCCAGAAGGAGCTGTCCTCAACCCTGCTGACACTTGCTTTTCTTTGAATGAATGGTACAGGGATCCCAAAGAAAGGGAAGCGTACACGACTCACAGAGCACTTCATCTCTCTCAGTACTGTCCTCGGCTCGCACATTCTTCCCTGTGTCAGTTGTCTTTGCCTCCAGTAGTAGGACTAAAATAGTATGTGCATATTCATACAGGTACATGGATTACACACAATTTCCTGACTAATCAAGGGTTTTCAAGATTATGGGGACATGGAATCATGACACTATAGTGGTACCTTGGGTTACATACGCTTCAGGTTACAGACTCCGCTAACCCAGAAATAGTACCTCGGGTTAAGAACTTTGCTTCAGGATGAGAACAGAAATCGTGCTGCAGCGGCAGCAGGAGGCCCCATTAGCTAAGGTGGTGCTTCAAGTTAAGAACGGACCTCCGGAACGAATTAAGTACATAACCAGAGGTACCACTGTACCAGCATGTGATGGCTAAAAACAGGTATGAACTTACAAGCAGAAGTAAAGGAAGGCTCAAAGAGCCAGGACAGCCAGGAAACAACAGCAGGAAGGAAGAGGAGGGGGAGGAGGAAGATGATGATGAAGGAAAAGGCAGTGGAGAGAGAGGGGAGGTAAAAGGTGGGGGGAATGGAGGAGAAGCAGGCAATGACCACAATCAGTTGAGGTGGTGTACTGTGTTGCATTGGCTTTCCGCTCTTGCAGCCATCAAAATGTGGATCACCAAAAACTTGATCATATCCCATTTTGCTGCCTGCTTGCTTTTGGGGAGAGATTCCAGGTTCCTTCCCCACAAGTGAGAGGAGAGAGAGCTTGGTATGAATGTTTTCTACTGAGGGTATTTCTGTATTGTTGTTTTCTTTGTTTGGCAATATTTGTTTAGGTTCTTCCAGGTCATATGGTACAGACATAACGAGCGGATTGTTGGTTAGGGATGTGAGATTGACTTAAAGGGAGGGGTTGTGGAGTGTTGATAATGTGATTGGAGAGTGTGCTGGAAGAGTATCTTGCCATATAGTGTTTACGTGCGTTGATTATGGAAGGGTGTGTTTCAGTTGTGCTAATTGTTGTAATTATTTTCTTTTGTCTAGTTGCAAAAAAAGCCGGTAATTATGTTGTTCTAAATTATGGAGTTGTGATTGGTATGTTTTGTAGCTGATTTTCACATTCAGTGTTTTATTCTGATGTTTAAGAAGATGCCGTTTTCTGTTTATCGTGATATTCTAAATTGTTTGCCTTTGTGTGTTATCTTATCATTTGTTACTATGTTTTAAAATACATTGTAAAGCACATTTTATTTTTTAAAGTTAGTAGTATATAAACTGTCTAACTAAATAGTAAGGGACAGTGCTGTTTGCCACTGTGGGAGGACTGTTGCATTTATGAGAAAGGAACCCACAGATGTGTATAATGTCTGTCTTAGTTGATCAATGCTCACCACAAAGAGGGTTCATGGTACTGCAACATTTCTATGTCTGTAATTGCTAGAGCTGAGTCAAAATTCCTCAGAAGACATTTTTCTGAGGTAACTTCTGAGGGTTGTATCCAAAGCAGCAGCACCAGCAGCGTTCTGCCGTCACAGTGATATTTGTGTTTTCTTTCCTCCCACTGTGCCCCACCCCAAATCTTCTCTGGAGGGTTCCCTAGTGCTGCAGAGTTGGTCTTCAGACTGAATAGGGGGCTGCAGGAGTGAAGAGAGAAAGGTTCTGTTCTTCCAGTGTGCTAGTATTATTTAGTTAAAATTGTATACTGCACTATACCCACAGATCTCAGGGCGGTTCACAACATACAACCACAGTGTACGTCCCTTGTTCTAGCAAAACAGGCACACTAGATACCATGTGGAGGTTTTCCTTTTCCTCACCCCCTATAAAATAAGACTACATTGCAGAATTTCCCCTACATTGGGGGGGGGGGGGAATCACCATCTCCCCTCCAGGCACACAATGCCCAGAATGATGCTTTGTGGAGGTTGCAAAATGGATTCAAAAGTTGTTATTGCTATCTTCTGCAGATGTGCTGGGAGAGGAGGGTGGAATGGCTGGGAGGGGAGGGTGGAATGGAGAAAGAAGCTGTGTAAGGGTCAGCCCCACTCCAGAGAAACTGTTGGAGAAATTTAATCTTTAAATTTCCTGGATAAATTTAATCTTTAAAATTTAATTTTAAAAAATGCAATTAAAAAAAAATCTATCTAAAGCTATCAGTTCCAAAAGCTAGTTCCTAGCAGAGGTGCTAAATGTCCTTCCATAAAATAATTTCTGTCATAGCAGCTTTTTCTGGTTTGTATCTTCCCTTATTTCTCTGCCTGCCAAACTATTTGACAGTGTTTTCCTTTCTTAAACATGGCTGAATGCTCACCTCTGAAAGTAAAGTCTCTATATTATGTGGCAGGGGGTGCAATTTTTCCTGAAGCCCCTTCCCACTGGCATTTGTCATCCCAGAAATTTGGTTTCCCTTTTTAATAATCACAAAATGTGCTGTGCTTTTTTTATATTTTAAAACAGGTCTTGGTGCCAATTGTGCAGGACTGAGTCACAATTTTTTCCCTTTTCTGTGAATTGGCTTTGGTGGGCAGGTTTCCCCCTCTCATTTACTCTTTACTGCACTGTGGGGAAGTGTGGTGAGGAAAGGGTCAGATGGTTGGTGTGCATAAATAGGTTGATTTGGTAATATTTTGGCAGGTAGGTATGTGGGAAGGAAGGGTTGTAAGATGAGAGGGTTAACACTCTTTTGGCACTCTTAGGCTAGCCCCTCTGGCTTGTGCAGCCTGCGGGGCTAGATACAGAATACTTTTGGGGCTACCCAGTGCCACCTACCCAGAGTTATGTGGCCCTGGCCTGGAGTCAGGAAGGCATCCTAGTCACCTTAACAGAGAGGCTCAAGTTAGGGGGTTATGAGCAAGTCATGCCCTAGTCCTGAGCAAATGGGTCTCATCTAAGTTTGGTTGAGTGATGGTTGCTCCTGCAATACTGTTGTACCCTCTGCGGAGATCTGGATTGAATAAAACATGGCCTCAATTCAACCCTTCATACTTGTACCTTGCCCCTTTTTTTACCTACTAATATGTTGTCAGTGCAAACATTATGGCATTGTTGTTCAAGCAGTGCTCACTTGGCTCAGTTACAAATTGTCATATTACTTCTTTCTCCCTCCTCCTCAATATGTGACATAGGTAAAGGTAAAGGGACCCCTGACCATTAGGTCCAGTCGTGACCGACTCTGGGGTTGCGGCGCTCATCTCGCTTTATTGGCGGAGGGAGCCGGCGTACAGCTTCTGGGTCATGTGGCCAGCATGACTAAGCCGCTTCTGGCGAACCAGAGCAGCGCACGGAAACGCCATTTACCTTCCCGCCAGAGTGGTACCTATTTATCTACATGCACTTTGACGTGCTTTCGAACTGCTAGGTTGGCAGGAGCAGGGACCCAGCAACGGGAGCTCACCCCGTTGCAGGGATTCGAACCGCCGGCCTTCTGATTGGCAAGTCCTAGGCTCTGTGGTTTAACCCACAGCGCCACCTGCATCCCTAATATGTGACATACTTTCATGCATTAAGTTTCTGTTGGGAAAGAAAACAACGTAGTTAACCAGTTCTAATTGCTGTACACCTGTGGATCCCTCTTCTTACTACTGTTTTAACCAATCCCCTGTGCAATGAGATGCAAAATACATGCACAATATCACCACATCAGCATCTTGAAGGTGGTAACAAAAAGGGCATGTGCAAATTCAGCAAGCCCTGCATGCATTCCGCATATTTGCAGAAGGGTGTTCTGGGCGTGAATATGTTCACACAAAAAATGGGGAATGTTCTACATAAATGGTGATAGATTGATAGACTGGCTGCTGGCTGGAGTTGAGGCTGAGGCATAAATAATAGAAGACAAGATTCTGCAGATCTAAGCTGAACCCCTTTAATAAGACATGCCCATAAGTTATACACTTGCAGACATCCATATGCTCATTAAAGACAGACTCTGATTATTCTTTTTGCAAATACACATAGTTGATGAAGGTGTTTTGTAAGGGAGCCAGGAGGGTTGTTTTGAAAATGAACACTGAAAGTTGGGGGAAATGGATTGTTTTACTGTACCTTTTACTGAAGGATCATTCAATGCAACATCAGTGGAAATGCACATTTCATTTTGATATATGTGTCTTTAAAAAACTCTGTCCAACATCCAAGAAGAATCACTTGCCTTAAGTAATGCCCATTCAGGAACATAATGTTCATTTGAGTGTAAAGGATAATGGAGAAAACAATCAAATCCATTTGTTTCATATATAGGGAATTTCTGGATTCATAGAACCACAGATATTCAGTGCTGTGAATTTAACACTTATTCATTTTAGCAACCAAAATTTACAAGGTATCATACTACTATCATGCTACTGTTGAAAGTGAATATTTAAGCATATAAAATAAAGTTGAGGACTTTGGGGGCAATCCTATGAACTCTAAGACTGTCAAACAAATATTTGCGACAGACTTCAACTATTGACAGTGTGCTGGCAGTACAAGCTAATGTACAGTGCTGTGGCAGTATAACAAGACTTACCTGAAAGGAAGGGAATAAGGGGTGGGATACTAACTGGTATAATCTTAACTACTGTGAGACAGAGGGATTTGATCCAGACCTTGCCTTTTGTGAATGGAAAGGGCCTTCTCTCACTTCCATCAATGAGATTGGTCCACTGGATCAAAAACCTTCTATGGCAGGAGGTGACTTTTAATTTTTGTTATTAGAGCCTTGCCCACATGTACAAGATAGATCAAAATGGAGCCAAAACTCCAGAGAGAAAGAAAGAGATGCAGGAAATGGAGCCCCACCCACCACAAGCTCGTTGCACAATTTTGTGACCTGATTCTTTGAGTCAGGAATAGCAGAGTGAGCCAAATGATGTACAACGGCAACAACTTCTTCCTGTATTGGACGTGGTATAGAAACTAATGGACTTCCCAGGTCATAGGTCACACAGTATTAAGCACTACATTACATCTCCAGTTGCTAGCAAATCTAGCTGAGGTTATAAGTAGTAAATTATCAGCGGCAAAACGTTTGTAGAGGAAGATGTTTGCAAATGTGTAACAGTATGTCTTGCATACTGTGCTGTGGATCTGTCCTGCAAGATATATTGGAAACTCCAAATTTTACACTTAAGTGATTAATAGCTTCATAGCTGCGTTGTCTCCCTAACTGCAGAAGCAAGCTTATGAAGCACACACTATTCTGCACTTTCTACATTTCAGAGTGTGATTATTTCATACATTATTTATGCAAGATTCATGCTGAGTCTTGTAAGGGTCTAATACTTGGCTCTGGGGTTAATGGGATTTCTCCGCCCTTTCCAGATTACACTTGTTAGCTGGATGTATAGCCATCTGAGCTAAATGCACAAATATACTTTACATGTGTAGAGCACATGGACTTGAGCAAAGATTATCTGTGAAAGACTAAAGTATATAGTCTGGACCAAGGGCATGTGCAAGAGCAGAAGGTAGATTGGGATCTACAGGTAGATTGATGAGAGAAGATCTGCAAGCGTTTCCGTTCAGTTGCAGTTCATCCTCCACCAAAAGCTGTGTTATTCATCTCACTTTCCAGTATGGAGAAATTGCATATTTTTTGTTATCATTTATGTAAGTTACATATATTATGTTGCCATTATGTTATGTTATTTCACTCCACTCATTTCAATGCAAAGGTAATACATTGAAAATGCGGGGGTGGGGGAGCAAAATCTGTTATGTATCATTTGCAGACTGAAAGTAACAACAGTTAATACGGATAGTATTTGATAGACTGATTTCTATTCCAGACATGGTGTGAATAAGTAACACCAGCAATTTCTGCTCCCATTTTCATTTTCATCGGAAATCTCTGACGTCCCTAGTTCTGGTACTGATTGCCAATTTCTAGGCTGAGTGTATACTCAGGTGTATCTTATTCCTTATTCCTTAGCATCTTTTCAGCTGTCTGAGCCATAATTTTGCAGGATTTCAGTTGGTAGTCTTGGGGTTCTAAGTAAAAAAGCAAAGTAGATCTTACAAGCCTGAAGTCTCCCCACCAAGCGTCTAGACTACTAGATTGTAACAAAACTATGTTGCTAGATAACAAGCAGTCTGAGACATAGGTGCTCTTGCTAGTGAGAGAAATCTGTCATTCTGATGCCATTTGACTTGTGTGGGAAAGTCAATGTGAAGTAATGAATAGAGTATTGGGCTATTGAGATCTGGCTTCTGAATAACCATGAAGGTCCATGTGGGAGAAAGGAATCCTTATGTGACCCTGGGTCCAGTAGTTTAAGGAGCCATCAGCCCCTTCAGAGAGGCTTACAATTGCATGCAAGTTACTAATGTGATTAAACACCTATCTGGTGGGTGCCCAAAAAGAGTTACAACAAACTGGGATTGATGCAAATCCTCAACAACCTATTGATAGATTAGTCTTCTTCCTTTTGTTACCCTAAGCTGCCCACAGTAAAATAATATAAAATCTGAATAACTTGAAAATCTATGGGTAGGGTTGACTCACAATATTTTGCTGAACCTTGGTTTGTTCATAACAAATTTAATTTGTTAGTCTTTAAGGTGCCACAAGAGCTTTGTTGTTCTTTTCCTTAGGCCATTTGCTCTTTTGAAGCTACAATGCTGGTTCTCTCTCTCTCTCTCGCACACACACCCACACCCACACGCCACACACTTTTGTGTGCTTAAGATATTAACTTTATCCAGCAAGACGTGACAAGATAACAAAGGAAGATGCAGCAGTATAAAAATTGTTATTAGCTTTTGCCTTCTAGAAGAATCCCAAAAAGAAGAAATATTGCTTTATAGAATTTACATATCTGCAATGCTCTCAGTCACGGAGACAGCTCCGCAATTACTTTTTCTACTCAATTTAAGCTCTGACATTTGGTGCAATGTCTCACAAAGGGATGCAGTAAAATTGGCTTGGCTGAGGAGTAAGAGGGTGGACAAGCAGAATTTAAAACCCAATCAAGCATTGTGTACTTGATATTTTTTGACACAGCTGAATCCTTTTGAGGCCAGAGTGTCGTAACCTAATTATCACTCAGACACTGCCCCTGCCCCCTCACTTGTGCTTATTTCATGAATAGCACCTCTGATCCACTGGCTGTTTGTCAAGTAATGAAGAAAAATAGGGCTGTCCTGTAAGACTGAAAGAGCAGCTCCATCAGGCTTGGTGCGAGACTAGGCTATGTCTCATGCTTTCTAAGTTTCAATCCATTTCAGCACATTTGCTACTAAAACATTCATGATGATGATAACGCAATTTAAATTGTTATACAACTAACCTATGGCAATCTCTTCATGACTTAGTCATGTTTAAAAGCATAAGATCTTGTAAAAACAGCCTTCAAGATTTAACAAATCAACACATACATGGGAAACAAATGAAAAACTGAATCAGCAACTGAGGCAGGGCAAAAGAGCCAGTGTTGCTGTATCTGCAGAGAGAAAAACACGACTAGAGGTATCAGACCCTGCTGTATACTATATAGCTTGCCAATTTTCCATGAATGTCTAATACGAAACACAGTGCTAGAAAGCAACCATAACATTTTATTTTCTGTGCACTACGGTGTTGTATTATTGTCATTCCACAATTTTAGTGGCCACGTTTGTGAACTTTTATTTTCCTTTTGCGGTTAGTAGATATAAAGCTGATCTAAATAATGCCGAATGAACTGTGAAATAATGGCAAAGAACTGCAAAAGCTTCAGATGTGTATGATGTGCTTAGCATGCTACGAGAGTCTTAAGTTTTGGAGAACTACTGCCTCAAAGTGAAAAGATTTTGCTGAAAAGTTAGAAGGATAGATAGAAGGATACTCTATGGGAGTAAATGGACTTTCCAGGCTATGATCCTTTCCAAGCAATATTCCAGCAGCTCTGCTGTACAGCAGCACCCATCCATGGATATCACAAGCAAGGTTATCACCAGCATTTTAGAAGGTTTTTATACAATTGTACTTAAACTGGGTATCTGACAAGAGCAAATGACACCAGAAGAATGTAGGGTTGCCATGTTTCAAAAAATGAAATCCAGACACAAATGTTGTTGAGCTTATTTTTTGGGATGGGGGGCAGAGCTGTTGAGCTTTCCTCTTTTTCAACCAAAGTTGTTGAGCCGTTTTAAAGAAAATTTGGCAAAAACAACACTGCAAACATGGCTCGCCATACGTACAGACATTTCCCCAGACATTTATGCCAATTTCCGTCCAGACACTGGTTCCAACTACAGTATTCCAGGTATGTCCAGGAAATTCCAGATTTATGGCAACCCCAGAAGATTGCATATACTACGTACATTGTTGGTGTTACTCTTCCATAGCTATAAGCCACCAAGATTATAGACAGAGGCAGGACCTTCACCGGAGGATTGAGGGGCCCCATGCATAACACCACCTGACATCCTGATGCCACCCCTCTGAACATCGAGGGGCCCGCGCCCCTTCAAAAGAAAGATTGGGGGCCCCAGGGCCCCTGCCCCCAGGAGCTGGCACCCTTGTAGCAAGATGTTAAGACAAATACATTACACTGAAGGCATTTTCAAAGCACAGCAAATGATAAAGACAATGCACACTTATAATGGGACTAAGCAGCCACATTATGCAATAGTATAGAATTAGAAATCAGTGAAGAGTGAATGAAGACTCACTTTGCCTGCAGAATTAGCCATGTGTGCTGCATTAAGGTGCAGTAGCACCAGGAATGGCCAGCTTGGCGGGATGGTGCTGTGGTGCTGCAACCCAGGTAGCTGTGTCACTACTGTAATGAAGACGGACAACCACGTGGTCAGGGTTGTGCAAGCAGCCCTGAGTCAACACCAGATTGGCCCTGCTAGTGCACCCATGCAGCCCCGACCTTGCTGTTGCCATGCTCCCACCTCATCCAGGTAAGCACTGCTGTTGGGAGGCCGATAGCATGCAGGTAAGGTGGTGCTGTGATCTAAACCACTGAGCCTCTTGGGCTTGCTGATCAGAAGATCAGCAGTTTGAATCCGCATGACAGCGTGAGCTCCTGTTGCTCTGTCCCAGCTTCTGCCAACCGAGCAGTTAGAAAGCACACTAGTGCAAGTAGATAACTAGGTCCTGCTGCAGTGGGAAGGGAAACAGTGTTTCCATGCACTCTGGCACTTGTCATGGTTCTCCATGCGCCAGAAGCAGTTTAGTCATGCTGGCCACATGACCTGGAAAGCTGTCTGTGGACAAATGCCGGCTCCCTTGGCCTGAAGCAAGATGAGCGCCACACCCCATAGTCACCTTTCACTGGGCTTAACCGTTCAGGGGTCCTTTACCTTTTTACTTCACCTAGCATGCACTAACCCACTGTGCCACCCACTCCTGCATCGTGCCAGACAATAATAGCAATCAAACAAGTGAGTAGGGAGGGGGAAGACTTAAATATTAGTATTTGATTCACTTGGGTGCTAGAGAGGGATGCTAATATAAAAACAGAGATTGTAGTACACCTGTGCATCTCTCCCCCCCCCCCCAAAAAAAAATGATCCAGCCCAATAGCCTGTTTGGCAGAATCTGTGCATTATGCTGCAGCCAGACACTCTTGTGGGAATTTCCGAGACAAAACAAAGTAATGACATTAACTCTTGGGGTTATTTGTAAACATTGCTGCTGCATGCTTTTTCTCCTTGTCCTGTTTGAAAACCAAAGTACCAGGATCTTTAAAACATACAATTTTCCTTGAGTTGCCATAGGGAAATAAAATGACTCCCTGTGATCTAAAGCTAATCTAATGAATCTAGCAAGCTTTGGTTCAGTCTGGCAGGGGACGGTTATTTTCACCCCGCTTGATCATCACTTTTATTCCTTTATTCTCAACAGATGCACTTTTACTTGTTTAGTAGTAGTACTTTTTCCTCCACAATCTAAGCGACGGAAAGAGGGGGTATGTAATCTGACTTTCACTACTAGTATAATTAAGTCACACAAAAAAGCATATTTAAGGCGGCATTAAAAGATCCAATTTAAGCTTGCAAAAGAAAAGGGAAATCAATGGGGATATAATGCTGAAAATCTATCCTTAATGCAGCATGCTTCGTCTTCAATACGTCCTGCTGGGCTGAGCTTGAGCAGAGCATTGAAAGGAAATAGTAATGCCAACTGCATATTCATGTTCATCTCCAGCAGCATAATGGGTGCATCCAATTCGTCATGATGCCACAGTGAAGATGGCACAGCAGTAGCATGGATTTATGTCACCTTTACTGCCTTTGGAAGTTGGTGCTTCTTGCTGGGTGGTATTTGTCAAATGAAGCTGGGCCTTGAATCACACCCTGTGGGAAACTTGCAACATGAAAGAACGAAAATATTGCTTACAGAATGTGAGTGGGCTGGCAATATACTTCTAGATACTTTGATTCAAGACCCCGATTTACATCGTACTCCATCATCGCCTGCTATTCTACCAATGCTCTATGTGATCCCGCAGAATGTATTACTTAAAGCAGCAGTGGGAAGCCTCAAGCCTGTCGGACAAATTAGGCCCAGTCAGGGTCCTAATTTGGCTCATGGTGCCATTTTCCCTGAATTGTGCCCAGCCAATGTCAGGTGTGAGGAAAGAGAACAAATGGGAGCCTTTAAGTGTGGTCTAGATTGTCCCTTGGAAAGTGGGGCTTGAATCTGGTAGCAAATAAAAGCCCCACTGAGACTGCTTCCACTTGGGAGCTCCTGAGGGGTGAGGTCTGGGGGTGAAGTCAAACCATTGCGTTAGCAGCACCAAAGTGACCTCCCCAGGGCACAAGCCTGGGCGATGTGTATGAAGGTCCTGGGCTGCCTAGACAACAAGACCCCTCTCTCGCCTCACAGATGTGGTCCAAAGGAAAGCAGAGCCATACACTTGGTTCCAGCTTGGCAGCGGAGTTGCTAGAAGGAGGTACACATCATCCAACCATCTTAGGGACCCCACTCTGGATTTGTGCAGGGTTAACTCCTTAGCCTTTTCTTTTCCCAAAAGGCAACTGAGGTTTAGGATGAGAGTTTTCCTTCTCCTAGATGAGCTACGTTTCCCAGGTTGACAAGCCCCATCTGTTCCTCACTTCCATCTACAGCTGATACAGAAACCGCCTTCTTTACCCTTGGACCCACTATTGGTCTCATCTGCTCAATCTGCCAGAGCCTGTCTCCACATGCAGGGAAAGTCCCTAGCTTACTGAAAGTTTAAGACTCATCATCTACCCTCAGCTAGTTTAGCCAACCTGGGGTGTGGCCGCTGTTGCATGCTGACAGCTTCTAAGAGCCACAGGTGAGAACTGAGTGCAGGGTGAGGACCAAAGGCGGACAAACTACCCGAGAAGGAGCATGAAGTGCCCCCTCAGAGGTAAAGGTAAAGGTAAAGGGACCCCTGACCATTAGGTCCAGTCGTGGCCGACTCTGGGGTTGCAGCGCTCATCTCGCTTTATTGGCCGAGGGAGCCGGTGTACAGCTTCCGGGTCATGTGGCCAGCATGACTAAGCCACTTCTGGCAAACCAGAGCAGTGCACAGAAATGCTGTTTACCTTCCCACCGGAGCAGTACCTATTTATCTACTTACACTTTGACGTGCTTTTGAACTGCTAGGTTGGCAGGAGCAGGGACCGAGCAATGGGAGCTCACCCCATCATGGGGATTCAAACCGCTGACCTTCCGATCGGCAAGTCCTAGGCTCTGTGGTTTAACCCACAGCACACTCCATAAACCCCAACCATTCCCTGCCAAAAGTGGGGGGGTTGCAATAATTCAATTGGAGACAACAGGTTTCCGATCAGGAGTCCCCGAATGCAGCCAATCCCTGCTAAAAGTAGGGATCCACTTGGGTGTCACTATATATTTTTAAAAATTAAAATAAAATTAAAACCTTGCTGTTCATTGGCAGTGGAAGAAGTTTTGTGTCTAAGTATTGTTGGCCTATAGTAGCATCGTATATTTGAAGTGATAATTTGTGGAATGTCTGTCTTAGGGCTGACAGTAGCAGATTCAGACCATTTTGTAGTTGCAGTTGTGATTAAATTTGCCATTAACTACAAGCTATATAAATTCATTAGTATCCATTAATGATCAGAGCCTCTGGCAATATCTGTGTTATTCATTCTCCTGAGACTGAGCACTTTGCCTTCATTACCGCTCTGTTGATATTTTGATACAATATGCTTTTGTCTTATTTATTTATTTATGCTATCTTCTTGATTAATCATGTGCCTTTTATTCTTCCAGAGGGGTAGCTGTGTTGGTCTGTTGCAAAAGAACAAGGAGTCTTAGAACTCTTTAAAGACTAACACAACATAAGCAATGCTAAATCCAGGCTTGTTAGACCTCATACAGGAACATTAGAAAGAGTCAATTGCCGACATCATTTCTAACTCCTTGTGATAACAAAAGACTTCACAGTGTGACACTACAACCAGAGGTGGATTTTTGGTATGGTGGGTCCATGAGCTTTATTCAGGCCGCATCTGCACTATACGTTTAAAGCAGTATCATACCACTTTACACAGTTATGTCTTCCCCCAAGAAACTCTGTACACCCCAAAGAAGTGTACTTTGTTAAGGGTGCTGAGAGTTGTTAGGAGACTCACAGAGTGGTTTAATGATCAATGCTCCCTCCCAGGAAACTGAACAGCATGATGCTGTTGAAACCAATTATGCTATAGTCACATTTATACTGCTTCCAAAGAGATTGGGCATATGTGTTTCATCCACTTTACTTCCACGACAACCCTGTGTAACAGGTGCATAAATTACAGTGGTGCCCCGCAAGACGAATGCCTCGCAAGACGGAAAACCCGCAAGACGAAAGGGTTTTCTGTTTTCAGAGGCGCTTCGCAAGACGAATTTCCCTATGGGCTTGCTTCGCAAGACGAAAATGACGAAAATTTTTGAGTTTTTTTCCCGCTCCCCAACCCCTTTTTCTAAAGCGCTAAGCTGCTAATAGCCTTTTAGCAGCTAAACCGCTAATCCCTTAAGCCTTTAATAGCCGGTAATAGCCCTTAAACTGCCAATAGCGCTAATAGCGTTAATCCGTTAATGGGCTTGCTTCGCAAGACGAAAAAACCGCAAGACGAAAAGACTCGCGGAACGGATTCTTTTCGTCTTGCGAGGCACCACTGTAGTTTAGCAAGACTGGCTATCTGGATAAGTTTGTGGCTTTAAACGCTGATCCCCTCAGTCAAAGCCACACATTCTAGTCAGTGTATCACATCACAACGGCTCTTTGAAACATCTGATATCTTACACGCCTGCTAAATGTTTGGTGGGCTGCTAATGGTAACACAATACCAATTAATTCATTCACAATATTTGTATCCTTCCTAAAATACAAGGGTTGTCTCTCTCTACTGTAACATTCTTGCAAATTGAAAAGGAAAGGGAAATTCACCCTCCTCTCCATAACCTCTCTTTTCTTTCTTCATGTGATGCTTTCTTGTGGGAGGACCTTATTCAACTCTGACAGCCTCTCAAGTAGAGAGGTGTGTTTCAGGAGAACTGAACATGCCCAATATATATGTGGTGCTAATGGTTCAATTAGACCAGGCATACAATTCCCATCATCCCTGACCACTGTTCCTGTCAGCTAGGGATGATGGGAGCTGTAGTCCCAAAACAGCTGGAGGGCCAAGTTTGGCCATACCTGAATTAGACACTGTAAACCAGCTAGAGCAGCTGTGGCATACCTGTGGACCTCCAAATGCTATTAGACTCCAACTCCCATCATTTCTAGCCAGCATGGCCAATGGCCAGAGATTATGGGAGCTGAAGTCTAACAACATCTGGAGGGGCACAGGTTCCCTATCCCTGAGATTGTAGTTCGGAGATAACTGCATTGATGCAAATGGGCAAAGGAAGCCGAGCTCATTCCACTTCAAAATTATATATGAAAATCAGTATCCTATCCAACTCAAGAAAGATGTCCAGTGTTTCAACAGTATTTCGAAGCAAAAATGTTCTGTGCTTCCCTTGCCAAGAATAATGGTCAAAGTGATGGATGTGGCAGCTTGCTATAAAAGGTCTCTTCTAGTTATTATCCTTTGTCATGTGAATTATCTGCAAAAAAGAATTTGACTATAATTTTATGTTGTTAAATCCAATTTATCACTATCATTTAAGATTATATGGTAATTTATCATCAAATACTATCAATTGCAACTTGACACGTCATTTGAATTCCCTCTCCAGTCTTTGCCTAAGGATCCTTTGAATATGTCTGCCTTTAAAACAGAAGCAGGGAGGTATGATTGCTCTGTTTTGAAGTAAGAAAAAGGCTTGAAAATGAATGATGATTGTCTATATCTTAAATCCAACAAAAGGAGTGCAGCTCTCAGTGAATTCAATGTAGGCTTACTTTCAGCTTTGCAGCCACAGCTAAACTATCAGCACATTCACTTTGACTGATGGGAAGCTGAAGGAAACATGGATCAACTCATGCTTTCCCAGAGGAACAGGTGTCTTCCTGACAGATGAGCTTTCAGGTAGAGCAGGACATTCCTCAAGACTCACCCCTCTGATGTCAGAGCATGAGGATAGTCTTCCTTGCTGTGGTACAATGGCTATAATCCTTGTCAAGCATTCACTACATATGATTAACAATCACTCCCTGCCATGCCTACATACCTTCCTATGAAGTCCCTAGCAAGTCCTGCCCTCTGCTGTCAACGTTATCCTTGGGTGAAACAATGTTCTTGGATGGAACAATGTTCTCCTGAAAGTCCAGAGTTTCCACCCACAGGAAGAGTCTACCCCTGGTGCTACAAGGCAGACTTCTATGATCAGTTAATACAATTTTCTGGATGTGAGGGAGAACCTCATCCCCATGGTTTTTCCTTGGTTCATATGATGAGAAAGAAGCGGCCACAGGAAGAGCATTTGCTTGAATGTAGAAATCAGATTGCCCACTGAAAGAATCCTAAACTTAAGTTTCAAGTGTTTGAGACTGCACACCTGAAATGGTGGTAGCAACAATGATTTCTTTGATGTGACAATATAATACCAGCAGAAAGCATGATTAGATTTTCAAAGATTAGAAGCTGCAGGGAGATTGGAATTTAATAGCAATATAGTTTGGGAAGCCTCGAGGAATCTCTGTCCTTCATGTTGAAATTCTAATTTGAAATTAGCAAGCTGTTTCATCTGCCAGATGAGAGTAATTGAACTTTGGCGCACTAGACATGGAGAACAGAGAAAAACCTGCCATTTGTTTCCCACGTCACCCATTTTATTACCTTGAAGATCAGAGGCACCAAAAGTTAACACTATTTCATATATGTATGTGTAAAATGTATTTCCTTCAATATTTTCCTTTCCATCTGCCTTCAGAACAAGTTCTGACCATGAGGAAAGGCTGGAGTGGGAAAATATGGCAGGCCACGTACTTCCTGTGGAATAACATGGGCAACCTGAGGACATATCTAAGGTTACGTAGGATAACTAGCAGAGAGGAATATGTGAACCTCAGTCCTTGAAGTGAAATAATATTTGCTACACTGTGCAGTGATGTAATATTAAAATTGGTTTGATCTCTACACAGAAGATAGCTATTTAATGCTAACCCCTGAATCATGATGAAATGTGTATTTGCTTTGAAACTACCTATATAAAGCCAATTGCACTGTTAGTGCATCATGGGCAGAAGTTATTTAATCAACAGCTAATTCTTGATGAAACTCATTGACGATTGTGAACTACATGACTAGTCCACCAATCAAGCAACTTCTTTCTTGTTGGACATTTTCTCCATTTGGCTTAATCCTTGTGATGGTTTACCATATTTACTCGAGTAAATGGTACTGTATTTACCATCCCTCGGTGCTGGCACGAGAAGATGTAGGAGATGATATGCCTCTCCTCACTCCAATGCTTGAGGCTATCTGCGTCTTCTAAGCTGCCCTCCATCATCCCATACTCATAACTCCCACCAGCACCACCTGAAACTATCATTTCTCCCAGTAGGAGAGCTCTACAAGCCACATTTTTAACACTGGTGGACCAGGTTATAAGAAAGACATACTTCCCCTCAGTTGTTCAGTAGGGGCATTAAGCTCAACAAATAGAAACCAGTTAGCTCATCACAGCCTGATGATGCCAAGGAGAGGCAGGCTTGTTCTCTGGTGCCACTGGTGTTGTGGAATGTATTCCCTAATGAAATATGGGAGGCCCCATCTGTACTGGTATTCTGCTGACTTTTGAAGCTGCTTACACATGCATGCCTGTGATATCTTAACCCAAGCCTCCCGTTTTGCTTTAATAAAACAATATTATTACACATTTTAATAATGGTTGTTCATATTTCAATAGGATTGTGTATTTTAATTATGGACTGTTTTTAATGAGTCTGTGTTTTAAGCATTTTGTGGAATTGTTGGGCATTAAGTGGTATATTAATTAATTAATTGCAATTATAATGGCAACACCTGAATTAAATTAGAAAAATCAGCAAAAATCAGTCACACTTCTTCCACTTCTCTCTGCTTATTAGTTACATTTAAAAATACAAATTATGGACAGCATATAAGAATTAGGAGACTGATACACAACAAAACAAAGTGATTTAAAACCTACTAATTACAATTATTATTATTATTTTCCTGCCAAAGACTCCTGCCTACACTTGACAGTATTTTCTTGGCTTGCATAAATGTTTAAAAGACTGAAGATTATTCTGCATATTGATTTTCCTTCATACTCCACAGATAAATCAATAGGATGTGAAGATGAGGCTCCATTAAAATGATTTCTGGTGACATCAGTTTTCTCTGAAAGTTTCCGTCAAAATGACCCTTGAATTTCTCTATAAGAGGTCATTTAAACAATAACTACAGTAAAATATTATGGTTCTTTCAGTTTTAGATCGTAATTTGTTGTGGGTTTCTTTGGTGGGGGAGGGGAGATGTTGTTCATACATAATGCCCAAGAAGCGTTTGTTCTCTTGAGAACACAAAGCAGTATGCTTTATTAGGAAATATTTAAATAACCAAACTGCCATGCTTTTTTCCAAGTGCATTATTATTTTAGCACACTACATGGATGAGTCTACTGTTAATGATGGTTACTCAGTGGTTGCTTTTTGCCAGAAGAGTCATTCCCCTGCCAAAATGAACTGAGGTTTCATAGTGGAAACCGAACAACCCCACATGCTGCAAATTCACCTCCCATTTGGGGTGGTGATATCACCACCACATTTATTCTCAGAGGGGATTTGTGGGCTCTGAGCTACTTAGTTCACCCAGTTTTGGTGATGTTACAGTGACAGGTGGTGGATTTCATTCCTTCCTACCTTTCCTTTTTTCTGTCCCCGGAATCACATTCTGTGGGTAGAAAGGTTCCCATAATTCTTGCTCCAAGCACCACAGCTTGAGTTTTAAATTCAGGTGCCACCTCCTTGACTTTGACAGGTGGTAGCTTTTAAAATGTATAAGGAAGGAGGGCGGGGAAGTCATTGCTACTATGAAAAGCACCCTCGGAAAACAGAACACTCAGCTAAAGTAGCTCAGAGCTCACCAGCTTCCCCCACCAAACCATGGGGAATCTAATTGCCCCCTGACCATTGACCCTAGCCATTATATAATCTTCTTAATTTATTATTTTTCTGACTTGTTTTTCCTGTTTGACTTCTTTAAGAAATGTTATTTTGCAAGTTAAGGGTGGTGAATCTGTGGTTCTCTAGATGTTTGGGCTACTGGTTTACATGTCTGCTTGATATCCAGTGGCTTGTGTGCCTGAATGAGCCATGCCAGATGAAACATCACAGAGAAAGTGTTTGTATTCCTTCAGCTCATGCCCCAGTGCTTTTAACAGCACCAGCTTTCACTTTCAGCCGCCAGTCTAGTGCTGAGGAAATCAAGAAGCATATTGAATGTGCCCAACTGAACCTACCTTGTGTTGTTAAGTCTAACTCAGAGAAAGGGCCTTGAAAAACCATTGCACAGACTTCATATCCTGCCACCCCAAACAGCTCATGGCAAAGAATGCTTCCAGAGACAGGGGTAAGACTAACACAACTGACAGCCTGTCAGATGCGATGACACATTGGCACAGACCACAAAAGCCATGGAAGAGTTGCATTCGGAACATGTTTCCAGAATTCTCAAAAAGGAAATATTTGTTTTGGAAAAGAAATATCTATGAGGAAGCCTTTCAGAGTGAGTGAAACAGAGTGAGTGAAATAGGGACTACTTAATGAAGGAGTGAATTGTCTGTCCTCAGCTCCACTACACAGGGTCTGGAAGAAGAAATGAAGAGCTCTACTCACCTAAGTACAAAATGGTGCTTTTTAAGGTAAGCCAGGAAGCACTGATTATACAATTGCGGAAGGAGAATGGGCCCGAGATCAATTAATTAGCTATTTAATAACTTGGATGGATTAGCGCATTATGGTATGGAGAAAAGTCCATTGGCCTCAGTTTATCGTTTTATCTGCTTCTGCTCAGGCTGCAAATGATTTTGCCATCTGTTTTCCTCTCTGTTGTCTTGCAGTCTACAAGATGTGCCCTTTGGCATTCTATTTTGGGTGGGGAGAAGAAAGTATCAACTCGATATCTGCTTGTGTGTTGATGCTTGCTGCTAGTCATTGGCAGGAGTCCTTACTGGTTTATGCAACCACAGGGTGTTCAGACAAATGACTTCTGCTTAGCTTTCATTGCCCAAGAAAAATATTGCATACAATTTCCTATAAAATATAACTGGAGTTAACTGCAAAGTCTGGAATGGCTGCCTTGCTTCTACAGCCTGTTTAGAAGCTTGATTCTTCTACTGAGTGAAGATATGCTTTCATTCTTTTCATTCTTATGACACATGAATTTAAATGACCAGGAAAATCTTGTCTTTATGTCCCGAATTTTTTTAAAAAAATATAAGGAAGCATAATTTAAATACAACCATGTTGAGTTGTCCTTATTAGTGTTATAAGCTGCAAAATTGGTATTGAACTCTAATGGATTTTAGAACCTAATTTTGTGTAGCCATGGGTATATAGAGCCGTGGACTGAGAATGAGAGAGACATGAGTAGTGTGTCATATATGGATCAAGGATTTTTAGCGCCCACTTTCTGTTCCAGATCCTCATGATCCCTGTGATGAACCCCTATATTCTTACTGTATGCAATAGCAGCATCTGAACTACCCTGGGATTTCGCACCCCCTACAGTGAATCCTGAATAAACCGTTATGAGCTATTTTGTTTCTGTATATCTGTTAAACAAGATGAAAATTGAGAGGATAACGGGTATAATTACTGATCATTGTGCACATTCACCAGGCATCACAAAGAATGTGCAAATAATCATTCCATGAAGAGGGAATTGTGCACATTTACCAGTCAAGATACACAATCCCCAACAGCCCTTGGGAAATGTGTATATCTCAGCTGAATTTTGTAGAATCTCCAGCTGAAACAGACATCAAAATTATTACAAATTTATGAATATTATCCTGAATGACATGCACAAGAGGCAAATTAAATTAATATGTTTACACATTTCTACTCTGTGCTTTTTAGCTGTGTTGTAATTCCCATTCAGTGTTTGGGGATTTTCAAGGGCATACGATATTGATTTCTATTAAAATATTGTTGACCTATTTTCCTATTTAGATAATGAAGAACCATCATATGTTACACCATCTGAATATTTAACATTCAATAAAATGAATGATTGACAAAATCGGCCTTGCCATGAGCACTGATTCTGACAAGCCATAGTGTTGGTTTGACTATATGTTCCATTACTTTCTGTTATTAACAGGTTGTTTCCCTTCCCCTTTTCAAATGATCTCTAATATTTATTATTATTGTTAAAAACTCCTCCTGTTAACATACAACTCATAAATGGTACTTTCAGCAGTATTGAGCAATAATATATTATTGCTGATGGTTGAGTAAACACACACACACACACTGTCAGGGAAGTGCAAACGGCTAGAGAGCCAAGGGGGGAGACTAGCACTTATAGAGAGCCAACAGAGCTAATTAGCAGTTTCTCATCTGATTCGGAAGAAGAGACAGGGAGGGGGGATTCAGAGCCCGGAACTAGTTATTCACTGAACAGAGGAAGTAAGAGGCGGGTCTTTTGACGATTGGCCTGCTGGGGGAGGAGGAGTAAGAAAAAGCCATTCGAGGCATCTGAGTGAGACAGGCATGGACATGCCTTTGAAGCTCTTGGAACCGTTTGAACTTTGTAAATAAATCTTAAAGACAGAAAGTGGCTGCGAGCCTGGAGTTTTATCTATGCTAGCTTTGGCAGCACCAACCCCTTACACACACACACACACACTCTTAACATAGGATGTTATATTTCATGTATTAAAAGGAACCATTAGGCATTGCACTATTCAGCAAAAAGATAGAGCTGTCTTATCTTCCAGGAACTGGTGATATCAGGGATCTGACTACAGGGTCGGAGAGCATCAGTGTAGAAAATAAACCCATTTTTTTAAAGCATTTGGTTATTAGTTGTTTTAAGGTTATAATAATAACATTTCCCCCCCTGGAACAATTTCAGCTAGACTTTGATACAGAGCTTGAAATACAGTGATATTCACATGAACACCCCGCTGGCAGCACATCCAGTGAGCATGATATTTCAACTGAGGGCATACAATTCCCATTAGAAATGTTGCAGTGAAAAATATACAAAATGGTCCATGATAAAATGCTTTGGTTTGTCTTAATATTTCAGTTGAGCAAGGTAGACAGGCAAAGCCAGTAAGAGAACCTGCTCCAACTGGACCGCTCCCCCCTCCGGCCAATTTTACGTTTTTTATCATTTGTTTTAGTACTTTACAACTGCAAACCTCTTTGGCAAAAAGGCAGTATATAAATGTGATCAGTCAAACAATGGGAGACTTTATGGCAACCATACATTCCAAACAGACAATTCCTATGTATCTGTTGATGGGGTTCATTTGGCTAATATTCTGCACTGCATGATTTTTTAGCAGCCAACTTGGTGGCAATTGCTGGACTGGAAGGAGTTGGGCATGTGAAAGTGGGTCTTCTCAGTGGCAGCACCCTAACTGTGGCACTCTTGCCCAACTGCACATTGCCAATAAAGAGGATGAACTAGGACAATGATTTGCATATGCATCACCGCCATGCTTTAGAGGGTTTACAGAAAACAAAGCGGCCGTTGCTCCCCTTCAGAGTTTTCCACTCTATTGTTGCATTAGAAATAACGAGACATCTTAAGTCTTCATCTGTGGTGGCTGTCAGATGAAGCCAAAGAATATTCCTTTTAATCGGGAATCCTGCAGCTTTTTTTATTATTATTTCCTTTATTCCAGAGCATGGTGATTTATTTAGAGACTATGGTAAGAGATAACATAGCTTCAAAGTGACCCCCCCCCCAATCATCCAGTCAAGACGTTGTGTGTTTTCTGTGGCGATATGAATCTTCAGTATTGGATCCATCAGCAACACCCACAGGGAAGAAGAGTATTCGCAGAGGGTAGCAGAATATCTTACTGTATAGTGTGAAAAGTGGCTAGAGACATTCCAGGTATTTACAGGTTGCCTCGGGCAGTAAAACCCTGGAGCCAGCCTCATCTCTCTGTTCTTACATAGCCAGGCTAGATATCTCAAGCTACAAAGATCACATATGGCGTGCAGAAGAACACAAAGCAAATAGCAACCATCCATCCTGCTTATAGCGAATAAAGGATTTTAGACTGTCAGTTGTCAGAAGGCTCTGATAAACTGTCAGATTTTGCATTGTCAGCACAACTGCTCTCAAGAATCACTGAAATTACTGAAGATTGCCTGCCTATGCCATGCAGGAAACCAAATCCTTGCCTCGTCAAGCAAAGCAAGGTTTACCCACCCCATCCCAAAACAAGTTATTAATTAGGTATTCTCTGCCACCTCACTATCGTCTACTTGTTGCAGTGCCCAAGGGCAAATTTTTCCCCAACAGAGCTCCACTTAACTATTTGTTTGTAGTAGAATGTGTATGCAAGGGAAGCATGTTGCATTGGTGAGAAGCGTATTCTTGTTCAGCGCATTGTGCAGACAGGATACAAAGACCGAAAAATCAATGGCTGCAGTCCTGCTTTCATGCATCAAGTTATAATGTCTAAGCCAGGGGTCAGCAAACTTTTTCAGCAGGGGGCTGGTCCACTGTCCATCAGACCTTGTGGGGGGCCGGACTATATTGGGGGGGGGGATGAACGAATTTCTATGCCCCACAAATAACCCAGAGATGCATTTTAAATAAAAGCACACATTCTACTC
The DNA here is from genome assembly GCF_965153285.1 of Podarcis tiliguerta. Lineage (NCBI taxonomy): Eukaryota > Metazoa > Chordata > Lepidosauria > Squamata > Lacertidae > Podarcis > Podarcis tiliguerta. Next base: position 42,872,198 of record NC_139534.1, read on the forward strand.
ATGTAAAAACACCAGGCAGGCCCCACAAATAACCCAGAGATGCATTTAAAATAAAAGGACACATTCTATTAATGTAAAAACACGCTGACCATCCGCTGGCCAGATTTAGAAGGCAATTGGGCCGGATCTGGCCCCCAGGCCTTAGTTTGCCTACCCATGGTCTAAGCTTTTAACACTCAAATATGTGGCATTCTGGAAACCAGACCTCAAAGAGACAGATAAAACTTGCATTAGCAAAAAAACAAAACAAAACTCTCTCTCTCTCTCTCAGACACACATACGCACACACACACACACATACACACACACACACAAACTTATACACCTGCTAGCTGGGATGAGGCTTTCATGTTTTCCAATTTTCTTTCTGCAATGATTCTATAAGGTTGTCTTGGCTTAATGTCTCTAAGTCAAATGCTACCAACACACATGAAGATGACTCAGAAACTTCAATTAGCCCTAAATGGAGCAGCCAGATTACTGCCTGGAGTTCCCTTCAGATCTCATATAATAACCCCCATTTTAAAACAGCTGCACTGGTTTCCAGGTCCAGGTCCAGGTGCTCAAAACTTGAAATGTGGCAGCCCCTGAATTGTGAGCGTCCCTCATTATGCAGCTTCTGGCAAATGATTAAGATGCTCCTCCTTATGCTGGCTCTTGACACTTAGATGTCTATTTTTTAGGACCCACCTTATTTAGGGAATTTGCTTTAAACTGTTTTTTGTTATTATGTTTTAATTGTTGTTACCTACCCCGGAACCTTAGGTTGAAGGGTGGGTCATTAATTGTTATAATAATACTAATAATAATACTTACAAAACTTCATGAATTCTTTAGAATTAAAAAAATGTATTAGAAGTGTCTGCTTGTGACGTAGTTTCCTTCACAGGCCCCTTGCATTGTGCAGTACTATTTCATAATAAACGAATGGAACAGTGCAGCTGTAGTAGCACACTCACTGCACCAGATCCATAGCATGTAAGCACTTCTGCTCTCGAGGAGTACACTACAAGCTTCTTGGCCTCATTACTTATCTCAATGGATCAGCTCCATTCTGCTCCACCCAAGCTGGTTTTAGTTTGCTGGGCCTACAAACCATGGCAAATGAAGATATTCCCCATGGTCCTTCCATACCAAATGGTAACAAATCAAGCAGAGCCCTATGCCATCTAAGCTGCACCAGCCTTTTGGCAGAAAAGTATCATTTTGTTCCGACAGCAGACTTGCTCAGACAGCTTGATAGAAGAGCTCATATTCAGAGGCAGCACTAACAGTCACTTCAGCTGAACCAGAGAATTGATGGGGAATGGAGTGGCATGCAGCAGAAACAAGGCTGCATACAAACCAGACACTTAAAGCCTGTTCAAAGCACTTGAGAGCTCCCAAACGATCCCGGGAACTATAGTTTAAGGATGCTGTGAATTGGAGCTCTGAAAGGGTAAACTACAATTTCCAAGATTCATTGGTGAAAGCAATTTGCTTTAAGTGCATGATGTGTACAGAGCCCAGGACACAATACTGAAGCAAAAATACTGTAGCAAATATATTTGGACAGCAGCCCTACTATACAGTGGTACCTCGGGTTAAGTACTTAATTCGTTCCGGAGTTCCGTGCTTAACCTGAAACTGTTCTTAACCTGAAGCACCACTTTAGCTAATGGGGCCTCCTCCTGCTGCCGCGCCGCCGGAGCACAATTTCTATTCTATCCTGAAGCAAAGTTCTTAACCCGAGGTACTATTTCTGGGTTAGCAGAGTCTGTAACCTGAAGCGTATGTAACCCGAGGTACCACTGTACCAAATAATATTTATGAATAGTTGCTTCAATTTCAAACAGCTGATTATCTGGACCATGTTCATTCCTTTTCATTTATTCACATGACTAGATCTTTTTGTGTTCAAAATTGTTCTGGGAACAAAGTACAAATTCCACAATTGCACAGGAAATCATTCCCTTTAGCGACACATTTGCTTTGGTGCTCTTTATTTATTCATTGTCCCTTTAATGAATAATCATTTATTCAGGTAGAAGAAACGGTATTAAAGGCTACTGATTGACTATCCACAACATCGAATTTGTGCTATATGATTAAGTTCTGAAAGTAAACACTGTAATGCATTCATGATTGCTGCATTTAATAGCTTCGATGAAATCTACATAATACAGAAGCTCAAACGTTGTCCTCAGTTCTTCTCTAAGCTGTATGGGATAGGGCAGCTTGCTCAGTTTTCCCAAAATGTGACTTAACTATTATGGCTATGACAGCTAGTGGGCTGTTGTTGTTGTTAGAACCTCCAAAAAGAAAAAGAAAAGTTGCCTGACATTCCCAGGCTTAATGCATTTTTAAAATCCTTATAAGATAATTTTGTGCAGGAGTTCTGCTGGCCCCTTCACAACATGCCTCTTTTCTGCTGGCGGTTCTTCCTCTCCCTCCCCAATTGTTAACTTCTCTGCTTCCTCTCCCTCTTGAACTTTGCCTCTCACAATCTCATGGGCTCTTCATTTCTCTTCACTTGTTACATTCTTCCATGCATGAGGCCAGAATTCTGATGGTCAGGGGAGCTGAGCAGCAGTGTGGATATGATTTAAATCAAAATCAAATCAAATTGATTTAAATCACTAGTCAGTAAGACTTGATTTAAATCTCTTTTTTTAAAACAGAAAGGCATTCCTGCTGGTATAATCTTAATATTTTCAACCAGATGAAGGTTTCATTTTTGGAATAATAAATTTTCAGAGTAGTTTTTACAGTTATATCAAAGATTACTGATAGACAGATAATTATGAAATTATTGTGAGGTTTAATAAGTTAACTGTTTATATTTGGACAACTTTTTTGCTGTACTTCATTGGAAAGAGAAAAATAATCATTTCCTCAATAACAATTTAAACAATTTATTTAACTAAAACAATAATATTATAGCATATGTATCCATGTTTGTTAACTGATGTGGTTAAACATTTTTAAAAAACAAACCCTTAGTCTGAGTTTCAGCACACATGAAAAACTTAAAACAAATCCTTAATTCCTAATGGCCTTTGGACTATAATGTACCGTAACTTAAGTAGAAAACTATCTTTAGAAAGATTTTTTTCCTCCAAAAGCATTTTATTTTAAAAATCCAATTTAAATTAAAAAACCGATTTAAATAAAAAAATCCGATTTAAAATTTTAAAATCTGATTTATGTTTTTTAAAATCATCGATTTTTATCCACCCCGCTGAGCAGTCACTACAGCCTGAACAGATATCAAATATTAAATAGAGCCCTCCCCTTTTGGGTGCTCAATTTCTTCATAACTTGGGGTTGCACCCAAATTAAAGAATCCTCCTTTTCTAGTTCATTGATGGACTTGTTTCGGCTACAAAGCTATCAGAGGGGAAGTGGGATTGCAGCTACTCTCCCCTTCCACAGCCTCCACTTGTCCATTGTTTCTGTATGCATAGAAGTTACGCAGGCAATGTAAGCACATAATCTCCAAGTCCACAAAATTGCTAACTCTGGGAATGTAAGGGATAAGGAAGAAGGCATGGGCCCACTTCTTCCTACCTAACATTATACAGTCTCAGGCCTGGAGAAAAGGGATTCCATGCTACCTGTCTAGCATTTGTGCAAAAAACCCCAGCAAAGTTAAGTCCATGTTCCTATGTGATTACTTTAACATGAGTCATAAACATTTCTACTCCTTTCCCTTTTTTAATTTATCCCTTAGTGGTGAAGCTTTTACTGAAATCTTTTTCTTGTGTGTGTCTGAAGCTCCAAGCCAGGGGACTTTATTGTGTCCCCTGTGTGGCTCCATGTCAGTATTACACTGTGAAAACATTCCCATTGATCCAATCCTTTGATTATCTGAGCGTTTCAGATGTCACATAGACTGTACAGATAAATGAATCTGTACTGTAAATGGCACAGACTTTATGTTAGCGCTGAATGATTTGAAGGCTGGCTTGATGAGTAAGCTTTGTCTTTCTCCAGATCCAGAGACTGACTGTCTTAAAGTACTCAAAAAATCATAAAAAAGATCTATTCTTGTTGATGTGCAGTATTTGGATTAGAAGCTACAATTATGATATAATGGGGAAAAACTGATTTTAATAAACGAAATACAGAATATTTGTCACTTAAGTGAAATGTTGAAGCTGCAAAGAGATAGAGGGAAGTCAACTAAAAAGCAGGGATTCAAAGTAGTTTTCCATGCTTTAGGGTATGCCGCTAAAGGAATTCAGGGGTCTGGGTCGTGTCCGAAGCCTACAGAGGGGCTAGGGCCATACCATGACCAGGGGAACCCTGAGGTGCTCGAGTTGGTTCATGGCGGCCGGGCTGCCTCTTCAGGAGTTTACCCTTGCCTGACTTCCAGCAAAGCAGGCAGGAAATCAGATATAGTCTTGCTTGCCAGTGCCTAAGCCAATAGCGCTCACATTCTGTAATCAATAAAGTTGTGGCCTAAATTCGCCCACCAACATTAACTTTAATCTCTGTGTCCTTGTGTCTTTATTTCTCAGGAGTGGGCTTGGGGGGCCTCGAAGCTCAACCTGGCGTATAGATTATTCAAATTACTGTTTGTATCCTTTGAACAATTTTGTATACTTGACTAATTCTGTTTCATTTTTTTATTATTTATTCCTTTTAGGTTTTTTTCCTTTTTATATTTTCAGTTTTTTGTATTTTTCAATATTTAGATGTAATGTTTTCATGCTTTTTCTGTAATTTTAAAAAATGCAATGAAGATTTAAAAAAAAAAAATAGAAGCTACAATTATGCTGCTATTAAATGTCCAGCCAGGTGGTTCTCAGAACTATTTCTTTCTAAATGATTATTCATTAAAGGTCTTCCCCCCCCCCCCAAACCCTCTCATCTGAGGATTGCAAATACAGTTGCAGGTTTCGCTGATCTTGTACCATGCATTTTGCCACCCATTCATTGCTATTTTTCATCTAAAATGGGACAGGTTATGGATTGCATTTCTGGGTCATGGAAAGTTTTAATGGCTCACGATAAACAGGCATGAACAAGTTTGAATTTTAGGGAAATACTTCAGCTACACGCATTGAGGTGCATGTTAATTGGTTTCATTGCCATGAAAAATTGCACTGCCAATCATTATTACTAACTAATGGAGGTTGGCATGACACTGTACTAAAATAAATGATTATTCTTGCTAACTACCAAATATTCTGTTTTGTGGTGCATTATGTAACAAGAGAGGCAAAGTGTAAAGGTACAGGGCGCAGAGTGACAGAGCAATTTAACAAACAGTCAAAAAAAGATAAAGATGACAAATAATTAAAAGTGAGTGGATAATTGGAAATCACGACTGCAGAGCATCAGGCTTTTGTCAGCTGCCCCTTTTTTTCTTTCATAACACTTAGCCCTCATAAATCTTTTCTCATTAATCATTACCACTTCTTTTTAAGCAGTGGGCACAGAACTTGACTCTATTTTTTTGGGGGGGGGGGATCTTAAATGTCTTTCTTTTTTTTTTAACCCAACAACTCTCATTCCCCAGTATATTAAAGCCCATTTATTTCAACACAAATGCCTAGGAGTTCAATCCTTTTTCCCAAGGGGAAAACATGTCACTTCTGTTAATATGTAAAATAATATGTTGCTTCATGTGAAACATCAAGCAGCATACCCTTTCCACCAGGGAAGCTCTGTCCAAAATATATTGCCATTTTCAAGTTGAACAGAGCCATTTAATAGTTTAAAGGTAAAGGGACCCCTGACCATTAGGTCCAGTCGTGACTGACTCTGGGGTTGCGGCACTCATCTCGCTTTATTGGCCGAGGGAGCCGGCGTACAGCTTCCGGGTCATGTGGCCAGCATGACTAAGTCGCTTCTGGTGAACCAGAGCAACGCATGAAAACACCGTTTACCTTCCCGCCGGAGAGGTACCTATTTATCTACTTGCACTTTGACGTGCTTTTGAACTGCTAGGTTGGCAGGAGCAGAGACCCAGCAATGGGAGCTCACCCCATCGCGGGGATTCGAACCGCCGACCTTCTGATCAGCAAGTCCTAGGCTCTGTGGTTTAACCCACAGCACCACCCATGTCCCATTTAATAGTTTGCAGTACTGATAAAATATGGGTCAGGTGTTACTCTCCATTCAAAAATACAATTCAATCTATAGAGCTACACCCAAGCAACTGAATTTATAGTAGAAATTTTGAATTACTAAATAAAATGTCAGGCTTGGTCTCTCTAATGTTCTATAAGTGATGGTTTTATCCAACATTGTCTATCAACAGTGTTTAGCCATCAGTTCCAAGTATAGCTGGTGTCTTTCCCCATCTGTTTATGGCAGCATGGTTGTTGGATACTACCCAGCTGTGATGTGCCTTGCAGTGCTGAACGAAGAAGTAGCATTGCCATGAGCAAAATAGCTGTTCCACTGGAGAAATATCACTTGGTTTAGTAAGCATATGTCACAGCTGTGAGCGGGTTTCTCAAAAAAGGAAAAGGAAAAAGAAGAAGGGGTGAATTTCCTCAGATGGCATCACTCCTTGTCAGTTAAAACAAGGCCTCCCTTGTCCACCAGAAGTACTCTGGCTCACTCTCACTTGGAATAAGAAATCTTCCTGCAGCGACATCCACCATGGAAACAGCAAATGTATTCCAATTCATCCCTCCCATATGATACATGTCAAACATGAAGTGCTGAATTTCAAGTAAAAACAAAGCAAAATCTGTGTTTTGGATGGAGATGGTATATGAGATAAACACCCCAAAATAAGATAATTCCGGTCACAAAAATTAAGGACAGGTAAGCCTGAATCTTGTGACTTAAGACAATTTCAAGCAATAGACTTCATTTCCAAACAAACAGGGAACAGAAACAGCAGGGAAGAGGTTGTCTTCCTTTAATGATTAAATTAAGAGGTGGGGTGGTTTGCAGATAAAACAATGAAAAACCATTCCAAATATAAAAAGCAGTGCAAACATTTAAGTTAAAAATCAGTTCCAGTACAGATGCAGATAGGTATAAAGGTTTTTAGGCTGGTTAACACTAGGTGTTGACAACAACTCTGTTTATTGCTGCTCAGCAGGCACCCAAGAGAGCTGCACAGCAGTAGGGAGCCACCAACAAGGATGAGAGGCCTTATTTGATGGAGAAAGCAATACAGAGTGGAATACAAACATGATTAGCATGCTCTCCTTGTGGTCTAGTCTTCTGATTTATGCCAGCCCTTCTAATGGAAAGAGCTACTGCTTGGGCTGGTTCATTAATGACAGCTGTAAGAATCATACTGCCTTATGCTGCAAAGCTAAGTAAACTGTTAGATGTATGTGAACTCTAAGTTAGGTGTGGGGAAACTGTGACCTTCTAGATGTTGCTAAACTACAACCCCATCTTTTCTGGTCACTGGCCATGCTTGCTAGGGATGAAAATATGCAGTTCAGCAACACCTGGTGGGCCAAATGGTCCCCATTCTTGCTCTAAGACAATAAACTCTTAAGAAGCAACTATGCAAAGCAGCCATATTTATATTCTTAATCACGAGACCAGTAAGCATGTTCAGAATAACTTCATATAGCAGGAGTGTGTAAGGGAACGTTTTTCTTTCTCATTTGATTTTGATCTTCCATTTCTTTCTAGAGTGATTATTGATTTTAGGATGTGCACTTGGTCTTTTTCATTCTGTGCTGCAAAGAATACACAGTTTGGGTCCTAGCATTATCTGTTTCCTGAGACGGTTCACATCAGGCCGCCATAGCTTAATGCTTGCAGTCTTAATAAGGTGGACTTTTAAATTAAGGGCATTAGGTTGAACATGAATCTCCCATGGGCAAGTTGTTATTAGAAGAAATGGGATAATATCAGATATCCTTTGTACCGCTCACTTCCTACGAACTAAGCAATTATGAAAATATTGAATCAATATTCTATTACTTAACAGTATTATCATGAACTATATTTATATTCTTAATCATAGTTCCTTCAAAAGTGTGGTGATAAGCACTGCAAATGACTTCAGAACAACTTCATATATCTGAATGGCTTGGAAGGCTTCCAGAACACTGCAATCAGCCACGGCTGCTTGAAGAACTCCCAGTTTATCAGTCTTGCTTATCTGAAGCTCCCTAGGCCAGAATACTAAATTTATTTTTATTTCCTTAGGAAGATTTATACAACACTTAGTTTAATAAAACCCTCTAAGCAGTTTGCACAAACTATTTGTTATTAGGGGCTGCCAACCCTGCTGGCTTCGCTCACCAACGCCCCCTAGCTATCAACCCCTTGGACAACCCCCTCCCCCGCACCAGTCCGACCCACATCCCTTTACACCTCACCCGTCCCATTTCTGTTTGGGTAATTTTACGTGTAAGCACAACTATTTGGGAGTAAGTTTATTAAGACCAATGAGATTTGCTTTCTAATGAGGCTAGTAAGAAAAGGGGTGTAAGGACCTCTTCATATTGCATTTTAAGGTGTAGATTTTAAAAAAACAACTTAGGTGTGCCTCTAAAATGTAAAGAATAATTGTGGAAAAACAAGTGCATATACCTGTATTATACTGGTACCAAGAGAAGCCAGGTTGGCTGCAACAACTGCCTCAAGCACACTACAAAGGCTACACTGTGGCAAACACTTGGGTAAGTTTTTCCAGGCAGTTGTAGTGCAATAATTTATTTGATATTTGCATTGTGTTTATGTTACTATTTATGTTGTTTCAGTAAGATGTATCATATCATACATTTTTCTGTTAAAGAGGCCTGCCAAGCAAAATGTAAGCCATGATGATATATAAAGTTTCTCATCTCCAGGGTTGGGTTTTCTCCAGGATAAATAAATACTAGAGGAAGTTCAATAAATACTCAGTAAGTGCAGCATGACATAAGGATAGGCTGACTTCCCTTGAGACTTGGTATCTGCTGATGTACTTTCCAAACAATCGTTTGAAATTGCTATCATGCAAGTGGCCACATTTTGCACTACAGTGGTACCTTGGGTTAGATACGCTTCAGATTACATACGCTTCAGGTTACAGACTCCGCTAACCCAGAAATAGTACCTCGGGTTAAGAACTTTGCTTCAGGATGAGAACAGAAATTGCGTGGTGGCAGCGCAGCAGCAGCAGGAGGCCCCATTAGGTAAAGTGGTGCTTCAGGTTAAGAACGGACCTCTGGAACGAATTAAGTACGTAACCAGAGGTACTACTGTACTTGTTTTCTGGACACTAGTGGCATTAAGCTGACACGGGTGCTTTTCAGATTTGATTGCATGTTCCAGTTAACCCTTCCCTCTCAGTTCTATTATTTCTCCATTATTTCTCTCACACACATGCAGGCTTTCTGTGAATGGCTCCTGAAAAAAATATGAAAGGATTTCCTCCCACTGTGTGACTCCCATGCCTGCTCAGATTGACTCAGGAGGGTGTCAGGAGAACCTCCAGAACAGCACATGGGGGTCAGAAAGGGGAGATAATTTCATCTGGCACAGGAATTATCGCTCCATTTGTGCACATGGAACATACATTTACGCCCCCTAAAATACACGTCTGTGTTTTATGCACATCTTTTCACCAGAAAATCCACCACAAAAATCATAGAAGTGTGTAATCAGGTTGATAGTTGTGTTCCAATCCACATACACTCTAGGACTTGTGAATTATATTAGTTCACTTGAAAATATAAGCTGCATGAATTTCTCCTGCCTCCCTACCTCTGCCTCCAAACATATACCTATGAATGCTTTGATAAAGACCCTCTTTAATTACTTCAGTCAGCTGAGACAGCCAATATAAATACAGAGATTTGCGATAGTCAGACAAGGAAGATCTTTAAAGCATAAATAGTGCATACAAAATGACTTATATCCACTCCTTCACCACCTGCATCCTCTGAGTGCACATTCATTTGTGTTGCATAAACTGTGACACAGAACATCTGCCTCTGGGGAAGAAAATCCCAACCGTGATATATGCCATTCTCTTTAACTATCTGCTCAGTAGGATGAAGTCTGATTATAAAGAGATTAACTAGGCTTAAGCAGACATACGAAAACAACCATGAGGGATCCAAAAACTTGTTCTCACTAGAGTGTGAAGTAGCCCTATCTGACTAAAGCTGTGTTCTTCTCTCCCCAGCATGCAACGGATATTCTTTCACACAGGATGCCTCAGAACGTTGTGGGATTGCAAAGCCGAATTATTTCCCTGGTTCTCAGACCTGCTCTTTAAGGTGAGTGTTTTACTTTATTTATTTTGGTTTTATTGCACATACAGTTCAGCCTACTTAAAAGAAACATATGAGACAGACAATGACTTTAAATAGCAGGATATAGTTACCAGATTGTACTCCTGGTAGTTATTCCAATTGCTATTATCTGAGGGAAAATACTGTGATAATTTAAGTGCAATAAAGTAATTCAAGAGAAGGCAGCACATCCAATACTTTATAGTGAGCAGAATCATGATGGAGTTTGCGGAGTGAATGTTAATTCAAGCACCTTATTGTACCTCTGGTTTTCGTTAAAAAAAATGATTGTGAGTTAGTTAAGGAACATGGCAAGCATTATAATAAGGTTTTGACTTACTTATGGAACTGGAATGGGCCAATCCAATGGCATGATTCATTATTAATCAGTGTTTTACATAACCTAGTTACCTAAAAGCCACATAAATAGTATTATGTTCTTGCCTATAAATTGATCCGTACAGGTTTGTGTGCTACAGTCAATAAGCTACCATCTCTTAATTATGGCATAATTCTGGATAAAGAAGAAATCATTATCTGTTTACTATGGACATTGCATACAATCAAGATAGAGATTACTCTCCAACATACAAAAGGAGACCATCCAGACAAAAGAAAATATTCTGGTACATACTCAATTCCATTTTGAAACCTATGACATTTTGCAAAATGCACAGGCCACATCCAGTGATGTCTACCCACTTCTGCATTTGGGCTGCAGGTGGAGTAGATGAAGGAGAAGCCCCATTGTAGCCTGCTTATGCTACACTGTACTTCACGCTGTAACTCTGGCTGGATTGTTTCCAGAAAATCCATGTTACAGGAGCTTAGCTGCCTCCACACCGTAGAATAGTAAATGGGATATTTGAAAGACATCATGAACAAAGCACACACACCCCTTCTTATTTTCCCTATTGCTTATACCAGGCAGAGGCAAACTCAGCCCTCCAGATGTTTGGGGACTACAACTCCCACCATCCCTGACAACTGGTCCTGTTAGCTAGGGATGATGGGAGTTGTAGTCCCTCTGGAGGGCAGAGTTCCGGGTCATGTGGCCAGCATGACTAAGCCGCTTCTGGCAAACCAGAGCAGTGCACGGAAACGCCGTTTACCACTGGAGCGGTACCTATTTATCTACTTGCACGTTGACGTGCTTTCGAACTGCTAGATTGGCAGGAGCAGGGACCGAGGAACGGGAGCTTACTCCGTCACAGGGATTCAAACCGCCGACCTTCTGATTGGCAAGTCCTAGGCTCTGTGGTTTAACCTACAGCGCCACCTTTCCCCTTTACACGCCTGAGTTATCCTTAGACTGAGAGAGAAGACATCTACAGCTGTAGATGCAATATACTTCGAACTAGTCACACATGAGACTGAGGGCTGCTCCGGATGAACTGCTTATTCAGCATTCATCCTGCTTTGCTTGCACAAAATTTACACAGTGATTAGATGATATCCATACACTCTGATTTGTTTACCGGGCAGTTATATGACAATGAGCATTCATCTCGCATTCGTCCCAATTTGCTTGAGGGGTATTTACTTGACTTCCTCTCAATCATTCCTGCATCTCATACTTTTCAACGCCTTTCCCCATCACTTTCCAAACCACAAAACATTTTATTTTATTTTTATTTTGCGTATTTTTAAATAGGCAAACCTAAAGTTCTGGAAGGCACCTGAATCCCATCTCCCAAAATACTGACAGACTGGTGATCCCCTGAAAGAGAGGGCTCGCCTTTCACACACTTTAAGAACCTTTATATTAGAAGAGAGTATTTTTGCGATAGCTAGGAAAGCTATCAAAACTCTGCGAGCAGAAGTGAATCATTTACAAGTATCTTCAAAACCAGGAAGATTCTGAAATTGTAACACCTCAGGTTGTGATCTTAACAGAAACCACACATTCTTTAGCTAGCTATAGTTTGAGTAGGAGGCCTCATAAGGTAACCTTGTGCACTGCAGGGAATAGTTGCTGCTGAAAGGCTCTGCCATCTGTGTCAGTTCTGTGGTAATTCCCTTGCACACCACTTTTAGCAGATGCTACCTTTTGAATAAGATATAAATTGAAGCCCTGACCAGGCGTAATCTCTAGAATCCCCTTTGGTGTTTGTTGCAGCAGGTATAAGATTATTCTTGCAGTCTGTGCCGTGATAAAAAGAAGTATAATTTGGGCCATCAATATTCACTTCAAACTGCCCCCAATTTAAACCTTACATATACAGTGGTACCTCAGGTTAAGAACTTAATTCATTCTAGAGGTCCGTTCTTAACGTGAAACTGTTCTTAACCTGAGGTACCACTTTAGCTAATGGGGCCTCTCACTGCTGCTGCACTACTGGCATGCGAATTCTGTTCTCATCCTGAGGTAAAGTTCTTAACCCAAGGTACTACTTCCGGGTTAGCAGAGTCTGCAACCTCTAGTGTCTGTAACCCGAGGTACCACTGTATAGGGCTTCCTTTCATATTTCCCAGTGGACTGTAGTTGCATCACTGATTTTAGAAGGAAAATTCACCAATACAGTACAGGAGAATCGCCGCAGTAAACTTGCCTCTGCACTTAATCCATTAATAATGTAGTAAGAAGGAACAGTCATATTGTAGCATTATTAAGGGGAGTGCAACCACTCCCCCACCACTTATAAATTTGTCAGAAATTTCACACAGAGAGAACAGAAAAATGGTCATATTTTGTTGGTGTTATATGTGTGTATGTATAAAGGAGAATTCCTGGATGCCAAGAACAAAGTCTGGGGCAAGTACTATCTGGTAACAGAACCCCAGCATAGATTTAAAGTCACAAAATATGCAGCAAAGTGTGGAATTATTGGCTGTTAGATCTTTAAAATATGTGCCCCTCCAAGTGAGTTGCAAAAATGTCCCCTTAAAAGGTTTCCTTGAAATTATCCTAGTTCCCTCAGCATGGGAAAAAGACCACGTGTTTGGCAAATAAAAGAATGGTTTACTTACAAACGCTTCAAAGGTCAGGTTCACGTCCTTCGGAAAAGTTGCACAGGCAGCAGAACTTGGCTTAGTTACAAAGTGGTGAAAGTTCCTAAATTATTGCTGTAAGAACTCAAGAATTGCTGATGAGAGCCAAGCAGCTCAAACCTCCTCACACAGCTGAGCTTCTCAGGTGGACAGGTGTGCAACAATAAGCTTGATTACCCATTTCCTCTTAAGGTAAGGGGAGTGACATAGCTAAGCCTAGCTGAACAGCTTGCTCTATGGTATTAACTCCTTCATGCATTAATTAGATTTAAGCATGTTTGTTATATGAGGCTGCTAATCCCACATTCCCCCCCCCCCAAATGTGTGTGTAGAGGTGGGTTCAACAGATTCAACAGACCATGCAAAAGGCAGGCTCCTCAACTTGCAGTCAAAGTAGGTCTTTTTCTACCTGGCCTGGAAGGGCAGGGCCCTGACTGACTCCAGCTGCAGCTGCTAAAGAGGCCAGAGGCCCTCTTAGTTGTGAATTCTGGAAGACCTGCTCCCTGCCTTGCAGGCCTTTTCCCACAATTTGTAGAAATTGTTCAGTTTTGTTGCGTACTTTTTATGATTTATTTATTGTTTATGACTACTTTTGTTTGTAATTATATAAGATGCCTTGAGCATGGTTTTAACTATGCTAAGGTGAAATTCCTATAAAATTATGGATGTATGTATCTATGAGTTTGGGGACTGACACTGCATTCCTGCACGCCAACGCCATAGAATTAATCTGTGGTACAGAACAACAACAACAACAATTTATTATTTATACCTGACCCAAAAACATGTTGTTCTCTGAAAGGGACTAAGTTGTTGGTTACTGGGGAGAAATGACACGGTTCTCCTCAGGAGACTTACCGGTAATTCTGTAACAAAGACAGATGCATGGGACTGTATATTGGTCAGTCAAGAGAACAAGGGAACAGCCAGGGTTATTTAGAAAAGGCTTTGCTACTATAGCAGTGTGATTGCCACTAGCAGCACGCAACTTTGTGCATGTAGACACATACAATCATTTTTTGTTTGTCAAGTGGCATCTTTGTGGTTCAACTGCTGATCGTTGAAAGAAATAATTTTGCTGGCGCAGTTAAAACTGAATCACAGTTTGGGGCATTTTGCAACAGGCATCAGTGGACAGTGAATCAAATCCTAGGTCCCATAAGCAAACATTCCTGTCATATGGGTAAAATGCCAATAAGGAAGAAAACCCTTCACCATACCATCTTACTGATCCCAGAAATATATATATGGATTTCATGTCACCTGCTTCATTGAGTCAGGCAGATTACAGAGCAGCCCAGGTTGAAAATCCTGTCCTCACCTTCCCCTGCCAATCTATTTGCTATAGCTACACTTCAAACAAAAACAACACAGGCTGCCTCAATTCTAGAATATCATTTCAGAGTAAAATACAGGTGACAACCAATGCCACACAGCACACTGTTGGAAGTGTATCTTTGGTGTGAGTGTGTGTGCACCACCCTAGCATTTGGCTTAAAGGCTTGAAAAATATCAGAAACATTCTACATTGCAAGGTTATTGCAGTGGTGGCCAAACTTGGTCCCCCAGCTGTTTTGGGACTACAACTCCCATCATCCCTAGCTAACAGGACCACTGGTCAGGGATGATGGGAATTGTAGTCCCAAAACAGCTGGAGGGCCAAGTTTGGTCACGTATCTGTTGCCAGCACAGCCCTCCAACCTGCAACTGGGCTCTAACACTAAACTAGATACAGTCATACCTCATGTTACATTTGCTTCAGGTTGTGTTTTCAGGTTGTGTCCCACGGCGACCTGGAAGTACTGGAAAGGGTTACTTCCGGGTTTCGCCGCATGCACAGACACACAAAATGATGTCACATGCATTCACAGAAGCATCGAGTCGTGACCTGCACAGAGGCGGGTTGCATTCCTTTCAGGTTGCGAACAGGGCTCTGGAACGGATCCCGTTCACAACCAGAGGTACCACTGTATAGCTTCCAGCTGAGAGCCCCATCAAACAAAGCTACCAGCTGCCATTGCTGAGGCCATAAGAGGGAGAGGAAGGCTCATTCTTGCACCCCTCTAATGTGCCTGGATAGATACCGCTGCAGCTCAGAGCCACTGCTATGTTTATGGAGACAACTTGTCTTGCATTTGTATGAATCTAATTTTTTTTTATATATAAGCTGCCTTGTGGTGTGGAGGGTACTTTGCCCTGAAAGGTTGTTTGTAAGTACTAAGAATGAATGTGATGGATGAAAAATCAAACACACCCACACCCATAGGTTTGTTGTATTCTGCTCTCTCAACCCAACTTTCAATACGAGGATAAAAGCAGCGGATACCACTGCAGGGTTGTTGTAAGCTGTTCAGGGTCTGATCTTGTATTCAGAGCTGAGCTGCCGTAAGCCAGCACTTTCCAAATCACAGTTGCTTGAAACCTTCAATGTGGAGAACCCACTGCATCTGCTTCGGAATTTACATTCAAATGGAATATTTTAAAAAACGTTTCGCACTAGATAAGTGAGAAAGTGCATGGATTCTCTTTGCTGCTATTTGGGGTTGGGGTGCAGATGTTAAACACACTGGTGCCCAATTCTACCTACATTGCATTGCTTCATGGATTTTTTTTTCAGCTTCTGAGTGTGATCCAGGAAGTGACTTATCTGGGCAATGATACTGTTCTCTCTGCACCCTTTTAATCTCTATGCGCTTCTTCCTGCTTCCTTCTTTTCCACCTACTTCATTCCATGTGTTGTCAGCCCCCTCCTCAAATCAACATTCTGAATCGTTATGGGGCAGGTTTGCAGGGCTTCCCAACCTAGGCTTCACCCATAATTACATTGTATTTCTGAAACCCTTGGGGTTCTCCCCAGTTTCCCCCCACTTCTCTCTTGCGTGTGGGTGCTGCCATTGTAATTGTATATATGAAGGCACTCTCCTCTAGTCTGGGAAAAATTGAATCACTATTTTATCACAGAAACCTTGCTTCCAAATGTAAGAACCATATCCTCATTTCATCTAAGCGTGCCAGCTGGATACTCTAGCTATCTATTTTCTGCTTTACAATTTTCAAGAATCACTCCTGAAGCAGGTGAACTTTTCTAAATGTCAGCTGAAGGTCCACTGAATCCCCAGTTCACTTTCTTCAAAGCTAATATATGTACATGTTATCTTGACCTGATCTTCTATCTAAATGCATCTTGCCATTTCACAGCAAAGTCTCTTGTTCTCTATAATTCTCTGCAGCGCCATTGTTTCTAGGTCATCTTCTGTTGTCTGTTGAAAGCTGACCCTTGACTTAGCCAGAAGCCTAGCAGCAGTATAAAATAAGTATTCCTATAGACTGTGCTCTTTAAAAAGCCACAAACTAAGATGTTCTCTGTGTTCACTGTCAGGTTCTATAATACATATTTGACAAGTACCCTAATTATGCAGCCTTCAGAACACTTGCAACCATGTCATTGCGTACCGCCCCATAAAATCCTGTTAAGATTTTATCACCTAAAACAGGGAAAGAGAGGGAAGGGGCAGGCAGACACTAAAAAATAGATAAAGGCATCCCAGTATTTAACTGATTCATCCACTTTTAGGTCAAGTTTATTTCAATGGGAGAAACTTAAGCAACATACTGTTATAAATTGTGGGTGCTAGATTTCCCTAAATTCCTGGAGAGTTAAACTGGAAATCAGACTCTTAATAGTTGGTCTCAGCTTCCTGTGTTCAGGTGATCGCTTGAGCCATTAAAAGAGAACAAAGACAGGGGGATGGGACATAAGCAAAGACAGTGTGCCAGCTGGCAAATGGTGGGAGCTGTACCCTGAGATCTAAATCAGCACGGAGTGGAATTTAGGATTGCTGTTGGGGATGATATAGGATGGACAAAAAGTGGCATTCAGTTAAATGCCGCAAGCTACACAGAGTCGGAGCCATGGCTGGGGTCTATTTAGATCCAAGGCTACAGCTATGGAAGAAGCAAGATTCTTTTGAAGTGTAATGATGGGAGGCCCTCCATCACTGGCTCAGGTTGTATATATGTGTAAATAAACCATGTTTCATAAAGACTCCACAGTCTCCGCTGTGCCTTATTTTCCAAAAGGAAACATAGACCTTGGGTAAAGGTAAAGTACCCCTGGACCGTTATGTCCAGTCAAACTGGACTATGGCGCTCATCTAG
Source organism: Podarcis tiliguerta (assembly GCF_965153285.1). Lineage (NCBI taxonomy): Eukaryota > Metazoa > Chordata > Lepidosauria > Squamata > Lacertidae > Podarcis > Podarcis tiliguerta. The sequence continues at coordinate 42,889,546 of NC_139534.1, forward strand.
CTTCAGGCCAAGGGAGCTGCCGTTTGTCCACAAACAACTTTCTTGGTCATGTGGGCAGCATGACTACACCACTTCTGGCGCAATGGGACACCGTGGCGAGTGCCAGAGCACAAGGGTGCTTGGAACCCCTGGAATCTTGCACCGCTCAGAGACTGGGGTGGCATGCAACAATACTTAACTCTCCCACTAGAAGTGACGTTGTGATGGGAAAATGCTTAACTATTTATCCATAGGCTTTCTTGGTGGCTTGAAGTATAACATGAGGCTCTTTTATACCAAAATGTCAGTGAAACACAGTGACAACATTAAACCTATCCTCCAATTTCTCACATGCTTTCTGCTTCGAAGTACTTCAGAATTTTAGTGGAGCACAGGGCTCACTTTACCTTACAATTGTGAGGTAGCCAAGGATGGATAAGTGAGTTGAATCTCTTCGGCTCCCCATACCCTTTAATTCAAGAACTGGATTTCAGACTACTATCAGTGCAATGCTATACAGTACATGTCTGTTCAAATGTAAGCTGCTTTACTCCCAGGTGTAGGGTGTGTGTGTGTAGGATTGCAGCCTGCAGGGTTTTTTGACATGTACTAAAGCTACGGCGCTTACTGCTATATTGCTGTGTTCTCTGAGGACTCTCATCAGCATTTTAACCAGCTGATAGAAAAGTTCTGCCAAAGAAACCTTTTGCAATCAATATTTCATAGGAAACTCTGAATTCTCATTGAGCTCAAATTGCATATCTCAAACAGCCTGAGTTTCTGAGAGCACCAGCAAGGCAATCTGTTCTTATTGCTACACAGTGAATATGTCGTTTTATGCATAGTAGTAATTTTGTGCAGAAAGCTTACCTGATGTCCGAGTTTGTCCCAGGTACTAAAAAAAAGAAAAGAAGGTATGGTCACAATATCTTTTTATTCCATCTAAACACCTGAGAAATCTCACCATCCTTTAATATAAAACGGAAAGGATACCCAACTACTAGAAAGAAGAACTTTTATAAAAGAAAGAATGTGGAATAGTACGAAAAGAAAGGCATATTCCTTGAGTTAAAAATAAATAAATATTTCTGCAAAAGCATGCAATCATATTTGGTCCCTAAAGCAGCTATTTCTTATATGTTCTTTCTCTGTCACTCCTTTCTCTGTGGTAATTCTCAGTTGGGCTGTCATAGAATAGGATATAGCCCAGTACGATGCTGAAGCAGCCTTTTTTTGAGGGGGGAATTGAATATATTCATAACAGGTTAGGCTTAGCATATATATATATATATATATATATATATATATATATGCAGGTTTTGGTGTCCTCGGGTGTCTTCCCGTGTAAAAGTTGGGGTGTCTAGGCGACGTTTCGACGAGGTCTCACTCGTCATCTTCAGGCTGGTGCTTTCGGCTTCTTGTTACTGGAACAGAGCAGGATCTCAGTGTTTGAGTTCCTATAAATACTGTTGAGGAGGTGTGGTGTATAGCCTCCAATGTTCTGGGCAGAGAGGAGGTTCCCAGGCTAGTGTGCCTTTTCTTCTTTTGTTCCTTAATTACTTGAGGGATATCTTGAGTGATTTCTTGAGTGATTTCCTGAATCCCACTTAGGTGGGTCATTAGGTGTGGATTAGTTGCTAAAGCCTTCGTGTCTTGAACTCTTGAACTTTGTGAAGAGTTTTTCTGAGAAGATGGCTGTACTGCACTTGGTACACAGACACATCATGAGTATTAATTACTCATTAGTCACCTGGAATCTCTTTATTTGAAATGTTAATCTGCCATTTCCCCCATTGCAAGGAGTGAAATTACAGGGAACCAAGCAGAGGGCCTTCTTGGTAGTCATGCCTGCCCTGTGGAACACTTCCCCGTCAGATGTCAAGGAAACTACAGTGGATGCTCGGGTTGCGAATGTGATCCGTGTGGGAGGCACGTTCGCAACCTGCAGCGTTTGCAACCCGCAGCGCCACGTTTGCACACACACAAGTTGCGATTCAGTGGTTCTGCACACGTGTGAGTGCTGAAACCCAGAAGTAACCTGCTCTGGTAGTTTCGGGTTCGGCGCGGTGCGCAACCCGAAGCATCTGTAACCCGAGGTATGACTGTATCTGACTTCTAGAAGACGTCTGAAGGCAGCTCTGTATAGGGAAGTTTTTAATGTATCTGATGTTTTACTGTGGTTTTGTAATTTGTTGAAAGCTTCCCAGAGTGACGGGGGCACCCAATCTGATGGGTGGCAGATAAATAATAAATCATTATTATTGTTATTATTATAAGCATCTGGCCAAAGAACACCCCCCCCCAACACAGAGAGAGAGAGACTAGAAGCTGCTGTCCCTGCTCAATTGCCTGTCAATGCTGCCTACCTCCCACTCCTTGCCAACTTCTCCTGTTACATTTCACTCCAAAACCCCATCCTTTCCCAGCTCCTTTAAGCCCCACCATGTTTCCACAGTTCATTTGTGTCCCTCCAGTCCTGCTTTATTCAACCCTCTGATGTTTTGAACTGCCATTTTAAAACCTGCCTTCTCTTGTGCTCCCCTCCCCATCCCCGACTTCTTTCAAATCCGGGACTGTGATGCAGCACCACAAACCCTCAAATTGGAACTGCACGTTGAAAACCGTAAATTTGTATGTATATGAGAATGTGTGTTTATGTGTTTACTGTGATCGACAAAACAGTAGGTGTTGGGTTTTTTTAATGTGGAAAAAGGTTAGAGCTCTTGTCATCATCAGCTGCTCTGATAAAGATTAAATGATGCCATTTCCAAAGTAGCAGTGATAAAGCTTTGAGGATGGAATGCTTTCAGAAGGGCTTTATTCAGTAAAGCCAAACATTGCTCCAGACTAAGGACATATTAACAATGCATGTCTTCAACCTGCCACCTTGGAAACTGCTTCATTCTCCTTTTATCAGAGTAGCTGATGAAGGCAGAAACCAGAACATTTTGCAACATTTAAAAAATGCTTTGTTTTATTAATCAGAGGAACATAGAGATTATTTTAATGCAAGATCCTGAGTGATTGTGTGTGAAGTACTGTTTGATGCTTTTAATCTATCTATCTATCATCTATCATCTATCTATCATCTATCTATCTATCTATCATCTATCTATCTATCATTTATCTATCTATCATTTATCTATCTATCATCTATCTATCTATCTATCTATCTATCTATCTATCATCTATCTATCATCTATCTATCTATCATCTATCTATCATCTATCTATCTATCTATCTATCTATCTATCTATCTATCTATCTATCTATTATCTATCTATCTATCATCTATCATCTATCATCTATCATCTATCATCTATCATCTATCATCTATCATCTATCTATCTATCTATCTATCTATCATCTATCATCTATCTATCTATCTATCTATCTAATCTATCTATCATCTATCTATCTATCTATCATCTATCTATCTATCTATCATCTATCTATCTATCTATCTATCTATCTATCTATCTATCATCTATCTATCATCTATCATCTATCACATTCCACCCAACAATGTGAAAAACTGGAGCACGGCCCAGCCTGTGAGAACAGAACTGTAATACCCACCCCAGTAGGAAGCAGTCAACACAAGAAGGATTATGCAAAAGCTGTAATTGACAACTAATTATTGGCCTGTCTACTTTTTAAAAGTAAGTATAGTTTAACACACACACATACACACAGCTTTTTCAGGAGTTTGTATCTTATATTTTCTAATAGTAAATCTTTTGAAATATATTAATAAACCAACCCAAAGTGCACATTATTCAAAAACTGTATATGTTTAACTCCTAGCATTTGATACTGAATAAATATTCTTTATTAGAAAACTACAAATTGTGTGGGAAATGGCATCTTAAAATCCTTGGATCTTGGTGTGTTGACACTTTTTATATACGCAATAAATTTTCACTGAGCAGAAATAAATCTCCAATCCATGCAGCAATGTAAGGAACCATAGATGCCTAAGGCCTTCTCTCTCAAAAGGCTATAAATTTCTGTCACCTAACTTTTTCTTTAAATAAAAGAAACCCAACAAAAAACCCTCTCTCTATTTCATTTAGACAGAAACATATTGTGGCACGATAACAAAAGGCATCCATATGCTTGGCAAGTTAATTAGTGTGTCAGACATCTCGTGATCATATTCAAATCTTAGTTCATCTAATAAAGATTAAATATATCTTGCTGTTCACTATTTCCGCTAAGCGCCATCTGAACAAATGGTGTGTACTTCGTTAAACACCCACTCACAAAACATTACAGTTATCTGAAGCTGATCTAATGCCACCTCTATATCACTCTAATGTCAAGCATTATTCAACAGTCACTTCTTTGCATTCCTAGATGGTAAAATAACACTTTTTAAATACTTTAAAGAAAATACGTTGCTTCACAACTACTGCTACTGTTCAGCCAGTGCCTTTGGACAACCGTTTTTGCAACTTATACTACAATCCAAAGAGCTAGGAAAGTCGTCTTATACCGAGTCAGACCACTGATCCAAGTAGCTGAGTATTGTGGTTAACCCATTTTTTTTTCAGGTAGGGGGTACTCCCACAGCCCCCTCAAGACTGAATCTGGGGCTTCTTGTATGCAAAGCAGATGATCCACCACTGAGCCATAACTCTTTCCCAGTAAGTTCATACTAGTTCACAGGCTAAGGCTGAAGCATCTCAGTACAGTAGTACCTTGGGTGACAGAAGCTTCCGGTTACAGACTCCGCTAACCCAGAAATAGTACCTCAGGTTAAGAACTTTGCTTCAGGATGAGAACAGAAATTGTGCTCCGGCGTCGCGGCAGCAGCAGGAGGCCCCATTAGCTAAAGTGGTGCTTCAGGTTAAGAACAGTTTCAGGTTAAGAACGGACCTCCGGAATGAATTAAGTTCTTAACCCGAGGTACCACTGTACTGTTGGAAAATGTAGCTGTTTTCCTCATGCCTCTACCAGAACTGTATCAAAGCATCAGTAGCCATTGCAATGCCAAAATTTGCTTATACCATAGTGTACAGATACTCTGTAGTGAGAGTCCTGTATTAACCATGGACAATGAGTACATTATGCATAGAGATGTAAGAAGGCAGTGACTTCTATTCCAACTTGTTTTCATCATAATCAGTGATGTTCCCGTTCTTCTGCATTTCAGTTTTTGCCGTAATTTCCATTTCCATTTCAGTTTTCAACAGAATTCTTCAACCTATTATTATAAATTGATTTTACAAATATATTCCAAAAACTTAATTGCTCATAATTTTCCTTTTGGGCAAATTTTTTGTTCTTTGATGTACACAATCTCTTCTGAAAAGCTTTTAAAAATGCTGATCATTAGGTAATCAATGCAGCCACCTGAGCATTATGATTTACATACACAATTTGATACCTTTCTACAAATAATAAAATGCTGCACATGAAAATGAGCAATAATAAACTATTTAACTGATAGTTAAATCATTACTCATACCTAGCAGCATATTTAAAAGGCTATTGCAAAATTTTAATTACTGTACAGTAGATCTACCTATCTACTGATGGACTAATATAGAAGCAGACAGAAACCAAATCATTCATAGCTTTGGGTGGATGGCGGAATGACAGAATCCTTCATTTATAGTGGTGGTAGCTCTAACAAGATGTAAGATTGATTGATTCAGTTGTGAGGTTCATATAGTCATTTTTCTCTCTAAGCCAAGGCTAGGGATATTTGAGAACATCTTCAGTAAGCAGCAGATGGGACAGCTTAATAAGGATTTTCAGCTATTTAGAAATGAGAGGATATAATGTAAATATTTATTTTTAGTTTTTCTGTTCTAATGGAATGAGTTCCACAGTGAATAGGCAAGGCAGCTAATGTCTTTGGTCACCTAGGTTTCATTTTCTGCTGCACATTCAATCCATATAGTCTAAGCTCCTAGAGTTCTTTCAGACTGACAAGAGACACTTTGGTTGAGGGGATCCCTCCCCTTCTTCTACATTGCTGTGCACTGAATTTCTGTACCACTGTTTTGCTATCCTGATGTTGGTGGTGTGCTTTTTTGTGGGGATTTTATTTGGTGAATCTATTGTAAATTGTATTCATTTTAATTGCTATATTTTTTTGTCTATATGCACTGCACAAATTCTGCCCGTGAAGTTCCCTAAGGAATATGCATTCCCCAGTTTTGGACTGTTAGAATTTGTGTCCTATTTAAATATCTACTGGGTGTGTTTAAATTGCATAGAAAGAAGATGTATCACAAAAGAAGATGCAATTTTCTTCTGCAACCGTTTAAAAGAGAGAGGCATAAATACCTTCCATTTAACTAATAGAACATGAAGTTTCTCAAATGGTTTTCTTATTTTTTAAATGGCTTGTTTTCTATAGATAGCTGGTTGAGGATACCTGTCAAAAATGAGATGCTTCAATGCTGCCAAATATTATAAATATTCATATTTATGAATGAAAAATGTCTGTCAGTTACTATAAGTTTATGTAATGATTGGCTGAGATCCAGCAGTTGATATGCACACATTGAGACTTCCTCTTCCCTGAGCACAGTAACTCTGTGTATGCAGAGCAGGATATTCCTAAAGGCACATGAAACATTCCCTTATTAAACAGAAACAAAAGAAAGGCCCCTGTACATGCAAAGCTTTGAATTACCCCCATCGTTCAACACCATCTTCAGTAAGTGAAGGAATTTTCTTCTAAGCAATTTTCTTCTACCATGGAAAATGAACAGTACTGCACAGCTAGTTTCGATGGTGGCCTTTGGTGGGTTCTCCCTTGGGTGAAATGAAAGGCTAGTCACAGCATGAAATAGGATTTTCACTCACGAGCAGTTCAGAGCTTTCCCCCCAGTCTTTTCATGGTACTTTCCTCAGAACTGGTGTCAAATAATTGACCTTTCCCACAACATATGCCAGGTAATATTTTCATCTATGTGAGCACTTATTGAATTCCAAACAACTTCCCAGTCTCCTCTGCTTACACAGTCTACTCCAGATGCCTCCTTATTTTACTAGTTGACTATTCTATGCATGGATTCTATTTCTTCATTATATAGCTTATCCTTGTGCTCATCGGAGACTCATTAGGCAGTAACAGAGAAACCGAATCCCCACATCCAACCTACATCCGGAGCCAGTGTCAAGATACTCAAAGACTAGGTGTTTGCAAAAGATGGACTTCCATTTTCAGTTGCATTAACAGGCACAAACAATGGATTCCACCTATCTGAGACTGAGCCAGTTCTGTCTACACTCCATTTCCTTCATTACTGTTAATGGCTCACTTTGTTTAAAAGATGTAACCATAAGATAATATCTTATTGCTTTTATGAGCACATTTTGGTCAGCCACAGCTCAATGTCTTGTTTTTACTTTCAAAGCTACATACTCATTCTCCAAGGATGCAGCATTTTCCATACATCATTGGGAATGGGGGGTTGACAGTTCAACAAAAAGAAGTCCACCACAGATGCTGTAATCCCTTATTACATCACAGATGGTGGCATATGAATGCAACATTGATGTAGATGTATAATGCAAGGGAAAAAAATAAGACACATGATTCCTGATCCAGAGCCCTGCATACACTCCTCCACACATACACACAGAAGCCCTAGTACACCACACCTCTCCTCTCATCGTGTTCTAATATTGGAGAAGAAATCCAGGTTTGTTTTGTACTAGACTCATTGTGTCTGCATGCCAGAGCCAGGAGGTGACAAGGAGGAAAAGGAGAGAGAAGCTTTTCGAGCCCATGATCATCCCAAAGGTCATAAACCACAGTTTGTGAAGCTGCGAATGAACATCTAAACCAGACCAGAGTTTACCCAGCCATGAGGACATTTTCTTTCCTCCTAACTACTCAACTGAGCTGAATTACTGCAGGCAGGTAAGCTCTGGGAAAGCAAGCAGATGTCATAACATTGCAGTGGATCATGTTCCCCCTTCCAGGAAGACTGAGAAAATAAATCTGTTTGGTGGCTGTTGAAAGTTCAGCTATCTTCTACTCAAAACACAAATACGCATAACACCAGAGAAGAGGCAAGGACATTTCAAGATAAACAGAGTTAAGAGCTCAGCAGTGTTTCATATTCAAGGCTACAAGAGCAAAGCAGATGAGTGCGAGGCCTCCATTCAAAATGAATGGATAAATATATGCGAGTAGGTCTCTCAGCGTGGGGTTTTTTTAAAAAAAAGCCTAACACAGAATTTTCTGTATGATTCAAGGGCAGCAAATATAAACTAAAGCAACAAATGAAGGGCTAAAATAAATTAGAATATTAATTCTATGGAAAAAGGTATCATTCTCCTTAGAGTTGAGGATATATTATTTGTCTGTGGTTACTCAGTCCCATATGCTTGCATGGGAGAGAGTTTCCCCAAGCTAATTTTTATTTCACTTCTCTCCCCTCCCCCCTCCAGTGGTGCTGGCAACAATCACTGAATATGGTTTGGTGTGTATTTTTATATCTAGCTCGTCAGCAAATATAACCCAGTAACCACTTCTGAAATTGATGGAGTTCTGCTTATATACATCCCAACAGCAGAATAATTGGCCTATAGTTCCTTCTCTCTTCAGCTTTATGTTTGACAATATATAACACTTCCATGACAGCAAACTTTTTTAAGCAGAGTAATCCACATATCTGAAACATAGTAAAAGTTTACATCCTACACTCAAGGGAAATGTAGGACAACCAAAAAAGGACATGTATTTATAAGGGGAAAGCTGAAAAAGAGAATATCACATACAATATGAAAAGGATAAAGTGTTCACAAGCATTTCAGAGAAATCACATCCATTAGAAAAAAATAAATACAAATGCTTTCAGGGCAAGAAAGAAGAAACAATGGGACAAAAAGGGACATGTATCCCACTCCCTTTTCTGGGTCTCTAAGCTTTTAAGTCCCTCCCTCCTGGAGTATCTGTTTTGACCATCTTCAGATGCAAATACTGTCTTGGCCTGACCATTGTTGCAAGCTATTATGCTAATAATCTGCTATCCAGATCTTATTTGAAGGCATATAGCTTAAGACGACCCCTTCATGGATCACTGCCTTGCCGTGGCGAAGGGGCTTGAAGAACTCAGAGAAGCTATGAACTAAGCCGAGCAGGGCACCCAAGATGAACAGGTCATAGTGGAGAGTTTTGACCAAACGTGATCCACCTGGAGTAGGAATCGGCAAGCCACTCCAGTATCCCTGCCAAGAAAACTCCATGGACAAAGACAACAGGTATATAAAAGTTATGACGCTGGAAGATGAGCCCCTCAGGTCGGAAGGCGTCCAACATGCTACTGGGGAAGAGCGGAGGACAAGTACAAGTAGATCCAGAGCTGATGAAGCGGCTGGGCCAAAGCCGAAAGGACGCTCAGTTGCGGATATGCATGGAAGCGAAAGGAAAGTCCAATGCTGTAAAGAAAAATATTGCATAGGAACCTGGAATGTAAGAACCATGAACCTGGGTAAGTTGGATGTGGTCAAAAATGAGATGGCAAGAATAAACATTGACATCTTGGGCATCAGTGAACTAAAATGGACGGGAATGGGCGAATTCAGTTCGGATGACTATCATATCTACTACTGTGGGCAAGAAACCCATAAAAGAAATGGAGTGGCCCTCATAGTCAACAAAAGAGTGGCGAAAGCTGTACTGGGATGCAATCTCAAAAATGATAGAATGATCTCGATACGAATCCAAGGCAGACCTTTTAACATCACAGTAATCCAAGTTTATGCACCAACTACTGGTGCTGAAGAAACTGAAATTGACCAATTCTATGAAGACTTACAACAGCTTATAGAAGTGACACCAAAGAAAGATGTTCTTCTCATTATAGGGGATTGGAATGCTAAAGTAGGGAATCAAGAGATAAAAGGAACAACTGGCAAATTTGGTCTTGGAATTCAAAACGAAGCAGGGCAAAGGCTAATAGAGTTCTGTCAAGAGAACAAGCTGGTCATCACAAACACTCTTTTCCAACAACACAAGAGACGACTCTACACATGGACATCACCAGATGGGCAGCATCGAAATCAGATTGATTATATTCTCTGCAGCCAAAGATGGAGAAGCTCTATACAGTCAGCAAAAACAAGACCTGGAGCTGACTGTGGCTCAGATCATCAGCTTCTTATAGCAAAATTCAAGCTTAAACTGAAGAAAGTAGGAAAAACCACTGGGCCGGTAAGATACAATCTAAACCAAATCCCTTATGAATACACAGTGGAAGTGAGGAACAGGTTTAAGGATTTAGATTTGCTGGACAGAGTGCCTGAAGAACTATGGATGGAGGCTCGAAACATTATACAGGAGGCAGCAACGAAAACCATCCCAATGAAAAGGAAATGCAAGAAAGCAAAGTGGCTGTCCAATGAGGCCTTACAAATAGCGGAGGAGAGAAGGCAAGCAAAATGCGAGGGAGATAGAGAAAGATACAGGAAATTGAATGCAGAATTCCAAAAAATAGCAAGGAGAGACAAGAAGGCCTTCTTAAATGAGCAATGCAAAGAAATAGAGGAAAACAACAGAATGGGAAGAACAAGAGATCTGTTCAAGAAAATTGGAGATATGAAAGGAACATTTCGTTCAAAGATTACCATAATAAAGGACAAAAGTGGTAAGGACCTAACAGAAGCAGAAGACATCAAGAAGAGGTGGCAAGAATACACAGAGGAATTATACCAGAAAGATATGGATGTCTCGTACACCCCAGGTAGTGTGGTTGCTGACCTTGAGCCAGACATCCTGGAGAGTGAAGTCAAATGGGCCTTAGAAAGCATTGCAAATAACAAGGCCAGTGGAAGTGATGGTATTCCAGCTGAACTATTTAAATTTTTAAAAGATGACGCTGTTAAGGTGCTACGCTCAATATGCCAGCAAGTTTGGAAAACTCAGCAGTGGCCAGAAGATTGGAGAAGGTCAGTCTACATCCCAATCCCAAAGAAGGGCAGTGCTAAAGAATGCTCCAACTACCGCACAATTGCACTCATTTCACACGCTAGCAAGGTTATGCTTAAAATTCTTCAAGGAAGGCTCAAGCAGTATGTGGACCGAGAACTCCCAGAAGTGCAAGCTGGATTTAGAAGAGGCAGGGGAACCAGAGACCAAATTGCAAACATGCGCTGGATTATGGAGAAAGCTAGAGAGTTCCAGAAAGACATCTACTTCTGCTTCATTGACTATGCAAAAGCCTTTGACTGTGTCGATCACAGCAAACTATGGCAAGTTCTTAAAGAAATGGGAGTGCCTGATCACCTCATCTGTCTCCTGAGAAATCTCTATGTGGGACAAGAAGCTACAGTTAGAACTGGATATGGAACAACTGATTGGTTCAAAATTGGGAAAGGAGTACGACAAGGCTGTATTTTGTCTCCCTGCTTATTTAACTTATATGCAGAATTCATCATGCGAAAGGCTGGGCTGGATGAATCCCTAGCCGGAATTAAGATTGCTGGAAGAAATATCAACAACCTCAGATATGCAGATGACACAACCTTGATGGCAGAAAGTGAGGAGGAATTAAAAAACCTTTTATTGAGGGTGAAAGAGGAGAGCACAAAATATGGTCTGAAGCTCAACATCAAAAAAACGAAGATCATGGCCACTGGTCCCATCACCTCCTGGCAAATAGAAGGGGAGGAAATGGAAGCAGTGAGAGATTTTACTTTCTTGGGTTCCATGATCACTGCAGATGGTGACAGCAGCCACGAAATTAAGAGACGCCTGCTTCTAGGGAGGAAAGCAATGGCAAACCTAGATAGCATTCTAAAAAGTAGAGACATCACCTTGCCAACAAAGGTCCGTATGGTAAAAGCTATGGTTTTCCCAGTAGTGATGTATGGAAGTGAGAGCTGGACCATAAAGAAGGCTGATCGCCGAAGAATTGACGCTTTTGAATTATGGTGCTGGAGGAGACTCTTGAGAGTCCCATGGACTGCAAGAAGATCAAACGCATCCATTCTTAAGGAAATCAGCCCTGAGTGCTCACTGGAAGGACAGATTGTGAAGCTGAGGCTCCAATACTTTGGCCACCTCATGAGAAGAGAAGACTCCCTGGAAAAGACCCTGATGTTGGGAAAGATGGAGGGCACAAGGAGAAGGGGACGACAGAGGACGAGATGGTTAGACAGTGTTCTCGAAGCTACAAACATGAATCTGACCAAACTGCGGGTGGCAGTGGAAGACAGAAGTGCCTGGCGTGCTCTGGTCCATGGGGTCACGAAGAGTCGGACACGACTGAACGACTAAACAACAACAACAACACAGCTTAAGACGAAGCATGGTGGCATCTTGAAAAGGGATGGGAAGTGGAGAGAGAACAGAAGAACGTTTCCTAGATAAAGGTAGGAGGAGAAAGTCATCAAGAGCTCATGCTGGTAAAATTGCAGGTTCAGAGTGGTGGAGAAAGGCAAAAGACAGACTTATCAGAATTTGTCATCACGGCGTTTTACTGAAATTAAGAGAACTTGAAAATCAAAGGAGCCAATTTTAGAGAGGCCATGAAAAGAGAATCATTTCAGAGGGTAACTTCCTTGTTTTGCAGTGCAAGAGCAGATGCTATAGTGTCAGAGGGTGAAAGAGGGCAAGGCAAGGAAGGGGGCAAAGAACACTTTTCAGCCACTACAAAGGGGCTTCTGTGCATATTGTATCTCATTCGGAAACTAGCCTATGAATCAAACCAATGGGCTTTTGGTATGTTAACTGTTGTTCTTTAAGAAAGCTTAGAAATATGTTTTTAAAAACTGTCAAATAATTGCCTGCGCATGATTGATGCATTTTATTTCAAGAAAATGCAAAAAATAATATGAAAGCCTCAGGGGACAGTGTCTTTTGGCATATGCTCTTCTTGCACATTTCTAAAAAATGTGGTGGTACACACCATCTCGAGGAGTAAGAAAACCGCTAAGACTAATCGAAACTGTCAGAAATGTGGCACTTCCATTTAAATCATGGAATTTACATTTTGCTGCTTTATTACTGCATGATCCTAAGGACATCCCACTGAGTTCAATAGGGTTTACTATTCAGTATGCGTGCTTAGGATTGTGGCTCTTGAACAGATTGACTTGCAAAACAACTAATATGCCACCACATTTCCACAAAACTCAAACGTTTCCATTGGGATTTTTAAATTTTTAATCAGATGTCAGTTTTCTTACCTTGGTGGCAGTATGATATAGCAAGCCCAAAGTGGTTGTTTTTACATCCCCTGGAATGAGATCGGGGGAGATCAGGGGAATGCAAATATCTGTCTACATATAATAAAACCTACTAGTGAACTACCATAGTGCACCATGAGAACAATAAGAAGAGGACAAATGGGGGGGGTGAAGGACCACCTTCGCACTTTAAAGCAAAGAGTTATGAACTGAGAGGAGCAGATGAATTGGAGAACGCAGGGAGTTATGAACAGACACCTGCAATTTGACTCTCCCCCCCCACCTCACAAAGCCATAATGGATGTGAATAAAGCTCAGGACCACAATATCTCAAGGACTTTGCCTTAACAACTTAAGAAAACTGCAGTGATTTGAAAGCAAACTTGAGAAATTTCACTGTTTACTCCACTGTTCCAGGTAGACTTGTCCACTTTTGTTAAGGCCTCTGGAGTTGCGCCTTTGACAGCCATTTCATGTTCAGCCATTATCAGATAATAATGTTATCTGCAAATCAACCTGTAGTTTGAGTCCTAGGAATACCCCAAACTAGTCTGTTTAGTGATCAGTTGTCAACCCAAAATCAAGGCACAGCCAAAGTTCTCTGCTTCAAATCTCCCCATGGCTTGACAATTTTATATTGTCACACCTGCTTTGCATGTGGAAGATCCCTGGTTTATCTCTTGGTAGGGCTGGGAATACTCCCCCCCCCACCTGAAACCCTGGAAAGCCTCTTCCAGTTAGTGTGGACAGTACTGAAGTGGATGGATGAACAGTCTGAATCAGTATAAAGCAGATTCCCATTTTGACTATTCGGAAATGAGGCAGCTGCCTAAGGCAGCTGAATTTGAATGTCACCAAAGTGCAGGCAGCAAATGGTTAGTTACTGAATTTATTATTCCTATAATGTTACTGTCAGGAAGAGGAAAGTAGGGATTTTCTGCCTCAGGGGCCAAAATAACTTGCCTGGCCTTTGGTACTATGCATCATAATTGGGACGGGAGTCCCAATTTGCTCTTCACTTCAGGCAGCAACACGTTTTCATCAGGCTCTGTGGAAAAGCTTCACGTGATATATTTTTGCCTGTTTTGAAGTCCACACTGTCTTATACAAATTAGACCATTGGTCCATCTAGCCCAGTAATGTCTACATTGATGTTTCAGACAGAGCAGATATCCAGCCCTATCTGGAGATGCTCACAACTGAACCTGGCACCTTCTGCATGCAAAGGAGATGCTCTCATCACTGAGCGATGGCCCTTCCCTAAGCTCTGCTTTCAATGCCCTCCCACGTGCTGGCTCTGCTTCAGACCTAACTCCAAGCATTTCATGTGGGTTAAAAAAATGACATTCGTCTTCAGGTCCTATGCTCAATGTCTCTAGGTGTGGTGTCTACGACTTTTGGTTCTCCAGACTTAATATTCACTTCTCCAGATATCTGCAGCAATCTCCTAAAATCAAATCCTCACGATAGTTGATCAGCATTTTAATGTAAATTTCTCCCAATCAATACTGCTTTATATGCAGTTCTGACTAATATACAGATATTTGCAAGCAATTTTTCTGAATGGCCCGCATTTTTAAAGGCTATTTTCACTAATATATATGTATTTTTATGCACACTTTTCACTAAAATAAGCTTCTTCTTCTTCTTTTTTGCAAACTTTGGTTGGAGAATTGCAACACATCAGAGAAGTGGAAAAGATTACTGTATTTCAAGTTTGCTACAGTCGCTTTTAAATGCAAACTGAATCAAAGACCTCTCCATGTCTGTAGCTATCATTTTTAATTATTCTGGCATTCCAAATCACAGGGAGAGAAAATACATTCTGTACGTATTCTATTTTATTTATTTATTATTTATTGAATTACTCTCCTGCCCTTCATCAAAGCAGTTTCCAATATAAAAAACAAAAATATGTAACAAGCTATACATTATTTAAAAGAATCACACCCATATATATATGAATAGCCAGATTGTAACAAATGACAGCTGTCAATTCTATGGTATGTAAGTTATGGAACTTCAGACACCAGTGACTTGAAGGGTTGGGAGGTGGAATGGGCCCCATGGGCAATGGGGGCCTAATGTTATATAAGTCCTGTATCACTAACTGTAGTATTGGGTAGTGGGAATGAGGGTGTCATCCACTGTAAAAAATAAACAACAACAGCAACAGAATGCTGAGTCTAAAGAAATTTATGTTATTTTGCTTTTCGATTTCCAGCACCATATAGTTAAGGTCAAGGTTAAGTCTAAAGGGGCAGTGAGGGTATGCAAGGGGGCGGTAGAAGAGAGATTTCCAATGCAAGAATTATAAATTGCTGGCAGAAACTTAAGAGGGAAGAGCACTACTAACAAGAATATCTCAAGTCTGCTTTTAAATCACTGCAATTCTTTAAAGGTGACAGGGCAGGAGGTTATTTATTTTATTACTCTTATTTATTTCATTCCTGAATGGCTTCCTATGAAGCATCTCAAAGCAATTTCAGAATGCAATAAAACACATATAAAACAATGGCACTTATAAAAACAGTTAAAGCATTTGCGTATTTAGAAAGAGTTTTGAACCATTGTGTCTCTAAAAACACAGTTTCACACACCCTCCTTCCTCTCCTCAATAGGAAGAAGAATAAATAAGTGGGAAAGACAAATAAGTCACCGCTTAATCATTTTCATGTCACCAGAATCTTTTTACAGATGAGGATATGCCAAAGAGACAATGTTCCTCTCCCTCCTTGGTGTAACTCTGACTGTAATGAGATCCTTTCAGTGGCTGGTGGCGTGAAAATGATAATAAATGCAGAATTTACATGTCCAAAGCAGCAATAGACATTAAGGAGGAGGAGGAGGAGGGGAGAAAGGGAAGGTTTGTTGTCCATGTATTCATACTAAAAGGAATGTTGAAGCCTCAGTCATTAAAGTGACTAGACATTTCTCTCATTTCCACAGGTGCTAATGAACAGAAGGCTGGAATCTCTGCTTCTTGCCAATAAATCTCTTTCAGTTCGGAGAGATGTGAATCACTTTCATACAAGACAAAGTAGGATGGAAAGAAAATGGAAAGAGAAAACGAATTTTGTGATAAAGGTGCAAAAATACTGAACTCTTTCCCCAGAAACTAGAATGTAATGAAACGAAGTCCTATTGAGTATTGGCTTCCTGATACATTAAGGAAGCCTGCAGAACATCTTGAGCTGTCATTCAAGGTGAAACTGGAGACATCTAAGTCTGGTGAAACATCTTCTGCGGGAGAAGCCAAATACAAGAAAATATAAGGGGATGGGGTGAAATAACAAGATATTCAAGCAATATTTCAGAAGCTACCTACTAGCCGAGGTGTGTGTATGTCACAAGTACTGTTAGAAACCAGAACCACCCTTCTCACCATTGCCAATGTGGCCTTAAAGAAATGCGACAAGGTGAAATTGTGAAAATAATGGGGAAAGAGTGGTCAGAAGTGGGGAAAGAATAGCCACTGAGGGGAGGAGAATGGATGATTGGTAATTTGGGCATGAAATGGGGCTGAGCATTTCTGGTTGTTTCTCTACTAACATAAAACATGATGTCTTGCTTTTTAAATGACTACTGTTAAAAGCACTGATGCGAAATGTGTAGTTTGAGCCTCAGTCACATCCTGGGTAACCACTGAAAAGGAATACATATACTGTATTCAGTTTTATTAGTCTGCGAAGGAAACATACTGCTTAAGGTTTAACTGTTTTGATGGAAAGAAGTTTCTCACACTGAATCCGGGTGCCTTCTTGCAAGCTAATGTTGAATACTGAAACTTCAGTGCCTTTAGGCCTCAGACCAGAGTGAAACCTACTGGATCAAAGCAGCAACCATGATGGGACATGGATGGGACACTGAAAATTGTGTTTTTACCTAGTATAAAAGTAAAACCCATCTCCCCCCCCCCCCATGTGAATCTTTCCTCTATTTTCTTATGTGAATCTCTTGTTACTCAGCAATGGGGTGAAAGCAATACAAATGTTATTGCATCCACCTTACTTTCAAGATGGCAGGTTGTTGTTTTTTATAGTATCCTGTCTTGCATTCCATGTCACCACACCCGTGGCCTGCATTTTGCAGTGTTCCTGGGTGCTATGGCATCTTTGGCTGGGCATGGGAAGCTGTTAACAACAGCCAGAAGCCAGGAGCTTTTAAAAAATCAGGGTGCAATAGAGCCTTTAAAAGGTAAAAGGAAGGACTTCTGTAACAAACAAAATAAGTGAGTGCAGAAACCTCAGGTGTGATTAGTAGCTGGTGTCTCTGGCTTCCTGCTGGAGGGGGGAGACATCATGAGGCAACTTGTCTTGGGGGGCATTCCCAGACAAGGACGTGCAGAACGCTGGACAAATGCTTAATGGAAAGAGAACAACACAATCCACCCTGGGCCAATGAGGTAAGCTCAGTCCATGCACCTTTCAAGAATTCTAATGCAACCTGCAAATGAGGCAGAAAAACAGAAGCCTCTTTTATGGGAGAAGGAAGTCGCCTCTTAACTAACCTTAACCAATCCCCTTCCAGAACAGATTCTGCTCCGGTAATAAGAAAACACCAGATACAATACATCACATAATTCTGGATTACTCTCTTCTTGACACCCTTTAAAGAGATCTCCTATTGACTCCCATACAGCTTAAAATAGTGATTTACAAAGAGTCTGTAATCCAATATTTGTTGAGGGATGATTCTCCTGAAACAACCAGGATTGTTTTGGGGTATTTAGCTGAGATCTTTAAAGCAAAATCTAAAGTTGCCTGATTTATTCAGTGGTGGTTATCTAGTCTTTTATATATTGTATGTGTTTGGATCATCAATGTATTTGGATGACTTTGTATGATTTTATTGTTTAAACTTATGCCAATGAAGGCCAATAACAATAAATAACCTGTTTCTAGATTAAAATGTCTGAAATACTACCCCGCTTTAGGGAGCTGCTCTATCTCCCTGATCATTTTGGTTGCCCTTTTCTATACTCAGTCCTTTTATGAGCTTGAGATTCCTCTCAACCTTAGAAAACAGAATTCTGGACACGGTCTCATAGTGGTTGCTTCTTGCTGTTTTCATGTTTGTAGTTTTGGCATACTTCCCCTGATTAACCAAATGTCCTCTCTCATGACCAACTTGGACAGCCTTCTTAATATATGTTTCAATTTCTCCTTCCCCCCTTCCATAAGGCTGTAAAATGCACAGTGGAGCAATGTGATTGCTCCCTGGTTTCCTAGGTGCCTCGTTCCTTTCCATCTTAGCAAGCAGAGAAATCTCACTGACCCTTTCTTCTTCAATTTGCTGCTAAGTTTACACATTGTGCTTCCCCGTAATTCTCCCTCAAACAAATGCTTCAGTGCTCAATTTAGTAAATAAAAGATTTATCTGTGAGCGGAAAAACACACGGTGAATCAGCAGTCATGATGAGTAGCTGCAGGAGAGGAGAGCTAAAAAGGAATAGACCTGCACATAAACTACAAGGAAAAACAAACAATGTTAAGAGATGGATTTCAGAGCTGGTCTTTCAAAAACACCATTACCAAAAGCAGTTCAAACAGCAATAATGGCAGCAAGAGCGTCTGTGTGTGCGTGTAAAATACTCTGGCAGTCTCTTTATCCTTAAACACCAACTTTAAAACGTACTAGTAGGCACAGAACAGGAATTTAAGCCCAAACAGAAAGTGAACTAGATGTGAGTTTATAGACAGTATCAGCATCTCATACTCCTATCTCCTGGAGTGAGGTATTCCACTGGGCCCACGCTGGCAATCGTTGAAAGACTTGAGTGAGTTAAAAGCAAATCAAGGAACCCACATGAGGAAAGCCCCAGTTAACTGCAACTCCTTTTAATATAGGCACACCAAACTGAGCTGCAATGCTAAAAAGCCAATGCTCTCCCATAACTAGGTTATGGCCTCTGGGACCAAGGCAACTAATAAAATCTAAGCTATAAGTGTCTAGCAACAGTAGCTGTTACAGGCGTGCGACCTTAAGCAATACATTAAGTCTCATGGCACCTTTTCTCAAATCTTGCCTGGGGATTGGCTAGTGAATATGCATGGCACTAGCAGTCCTATCAATCATTTCTCTGTCCATTTCTGGCCACTCTTCCGCTGAAAACATAAGGCTTCAAATGAAACAGAACCACACTGTTGAGGTTCAAATACTCAGAGGCTCACATGCAGCATAGGTATCACAAAATATCCAGCTTCTTGCTCCAGCCTTCAGCATAGGCTACTTCAGTTATAATAGTGATCATTATCAGTAGTGAAGACATGTATATAGGGGGAAAGCTAGGATTGCTGGTGAGCTCAGCTCTGTGATGTGCATGGGCTGGCTATTTGGTTGAAGCAGCATCTCAACCTTGAGTCCCCAGATGTTGTTGGACTACAACTCCCATCATCCCTGACCACTGGTGCTGGAAGCTAAGGATGATGGGAATAATAGTCCAACAACATCTGGGACCCAAGGCTGAGAAAGTATGGGTTGAAGGGTCCTGGCAGGAATTGTAGATGGGCTACAGAGAGAATTGCCACATCAGAAGAAGAAGAAATAATAATAATAGTAAGAAGAAGAAGAAGAAGAAGAAGAAGAAGAAGAAGAAGAAGAAGAAGAAGACTGCATATACTGCCTTTCATTTAAGAAGAAATATCAAGGTGGTTCACAAATAAAAGCCAACATCAAATAAAACAAATAATTAAATAAGCATCTTTACTGTCACTGACTTCCGAATTGATTGCCTCATTACATTGCAGGAAGCACTTACCGGTAAGTCTTTCATGAGACTCTGTTCATTTCCCTCCAATTCTGTTATCAGAATTGGTCAAAGTAACCTGGTATTGCTGAACACAGATTACAACCCCTCCTGAAGGCTGAACCTGTGGATTTATCTCTGTGTAATCACATTGTAACAGAGTTGCACAAATTTCATTTGCACTGTGCTCAACACAAATCAATATAACTACTCTACTCAGTTTCTGTTCCAAAAACTGTAACAGAAGCAACTTCTCCAGGACATCATTTATAGCAGCCAAACCTAGGTTGGCACGCCCTTGTATCTGTGTGTCCTTCTTTGCTTATTTTCATAGCACTGTTGACCACTTCCCCAAAATAAAATGCATCGCTTCTGCTCTTTTACAGCTAGTGTAATGAAAGGAGAAATCAAAAATCACTTTCACGTCTTCAGACTCCTGTCCAGGTGCGGAATGAACATGCAAATGGCAGGCAGCAGTAGAATCCACCTCCTGCCATCCACACATTTAAATGCAGGCCTGCAAAATGCATTCACGCATACATTCATACACATGGTGGCACGGCTCCATGTGATCAGGAAACCCAAAAAAGAATAGTTCACTTGACAACTTGCCTACATGAGCACTCTTAAGGCTCGTCTACACTTCCAAGCCTAGAAGGCATGGGTCTGAGTGCTTCTCCACTGGTCTGAGCAGTTTTCTGTTAGCCCCACTGGGAAAACCCACTCTTTAGCAATGAATCGGAGAAAATGTCAAACTGCGGAAAACCTGTTTGGCATTTGCTCCAATTCAGTGGTAAAGATAGGGTTTCCCCGCAATAAAAGAAGGGCACTGACAAACTGGAACGTGTCCAGAGGAGGGCAACCAAAATGGTCAAAGGCCTGGAAACGATGCCTTATGAGGAACGGCTAAGGGAGCTGGGCATGTTTAGCCTGGAGAAGAGGAGGTTAAGGGGTGATATGATAGCCATGTTCAAATATATAAAAGGATGTCACATAGAGGAGGGAGAAAGGTTGTTTTCTGCTGCTCCAGAGAAGCGGACACGGAGCAATGGATCCAAACTACAAGAAAGAAGATTCCACCTAAACATTAGGAAGAATTTCCTGACAGTAAGAGCTGTTCGACAGTGGAATTTGCTGCCAAGGAGTGTGGTGGAGTCTCCTTCTTTGGAGGTCTTTAAGCAGAGGCTTGACAACCATATGTCAGGAGTGCTCTGATGGTGTTTCCTGCTTGGCAGGGGGTTGGACTCGATGGCCCTTGTGGTCTCTTCCAACTCTATGATTCTATGATTCTATGAAATGGCAGGGCAAGCAGAAGTCTGGATGAGCCTTTAATACATATTGCAGAAGTGTGTCTTGATGTTTGTAGGGGAGGGAGTGGAGGGCTTCCACCTGCACACTCATCCTATGCATGGAGAGGAGCCCTAATGACTGAATGGGGTAATAGTATTCTGTGAATAGGATTGTGGAGACAAGCAGTTCTGAGGAACGCTAGCAAGGAACTAGCAGCCATCTTAGCCACCTTAAGGAAGCATTCCAAAGGGTGCTTGTTCCACAGTTCAGTCTGCCGTGTTATCTTTTTATAAGTTTGCAGAACCAAATATACACTTGGTTTGAGCCATTATTTCGCATCTTGGCACTCCCTCGCCACCCAAAATATTTGCTTCAGGACCCAGCTTGATTATTTGAAAGTGGCCAAAATAATATTACTCCCAGGAAGGCAACAGATAAACAGACCTTGGCAGTACAACCTGAAGAACAGTCTCAGTTACTCTGGTGTATCATCTGATGCAATTGTTCTTTGATATCTCAAATGTATTTTGTGGGGACAAGATTGCAGGAAGGTAAAGACAAATGTGCACATTTAAGCAAAGACCTGGATCGTCCTGTACACAGAAATAACTGTAGCTGTCAACCGGGAATAAAAGATCCTACCCACTAGAGAAAAATAAATAAATCTTCAGCAACTTCCTAATGATGAGTTTAAGTGCAATACCTAAGATCCCAGGACTTGTAAAAACCAACCAACCAATCAATCAATCAATCAATCAATCAATCAAAATTCCAACTCAAATGCAAGAACAAATCTGGACATGATTCTAGGTCTACTCCCCCTTCCCCAAGTTCTCTGCATGACTTTAGGCTCAGTCCTTTTTTATAAGGAAGGTTTCCAGCAGAAAGAGTTGCTGAGCACAAAAATGTTAAGACCCCTTTTTCCAGGTGTTGATTGAAGCACAGTTTCATCTTCTTGGATCTCTGCCCTCTGCATCACCAGGCAACTGCAGGTCATGGAATCTCAGCAAGGATTTCCCAGAGCAAAAGTGTTTGCCCAGCCAGACAAAATCAATGCAAAAATAAAAGGGCCTAAAGCTCAATCAAAGGTTTCTGGGCCAAGCACCAAAGTGAGTGAAGGAGGAACAAAAGAGAGAGAAATGTAGGATTACTTTAATCACAAATGCATAGTACGGAGAGTTCAAATTAATCCCAAAACAAGGCTTCTGATCCTCTTGCACTGCTTTTGCACACCATCCTAGAATCAATGTGCTACTTGTTTGTCTGCTTTGTATGTCAAGTCAAATAACAGAAAATCCAAACTGCCATCCATTTCTGAATTAGGAACATCCAGTACATACAAACTCATATTCTTTTACTGGCTTTATTTATCTTTCTGATTTGTCAGGGGTTACAGAATGGCAGCAGAATAATAGTACCTGTTAATTCAATATTCAAGGCAATACAAATCGCTATCTCCGTAACCCTCTTCTTTGGTGAATCCTGTTGGTTGATGGCTCCTACGTTAGGCTGATTGCTGGCTAATAGTCCATGAACACTGGCTCCTGTTTCACAGCCCTCAACTGTCCCAATTTTCCTGGGACATTCTGGAATTACAGACACCATCCCAGCTTCTCATTGGATCCTGGAATGTCCCATTTTCTCCCTCCAGCGTTGCTGCATCTGGCAGGGAGTAGGATGAGCTGGAGCTTGCAGAAGACACACATTTTTTTTGGTGCTGCGCTCTCGCACAAGTGACACTGGGTATCTCCCATGAATATTTGGAATAAAACACTGTACCAAACAGTGCTAGGAGAAGTTGAGACAAGGAAGCAGCGAGACAGCAATATGGTTTATAACTGGAATTAGCAGAGGCAGAAAAAGTAGGTAGAGAAGGGAGTTTCTAGCTAAAGGCAATAACCAAGAGTGAGGTCTTGGAAGGACCATAGAACTCTGGAGTGCATGGCAACAGATTAAGCCTATAAAGACTGTGGAGCACCATTTCATCTATATTGTGGAGAGAGAGAGAGAGAGAGAGAGAGAGAGAGAGAGAGAGAGAATGTGTTTTAGAAAATATTGTTCATATCTATTTGTAGTTTTTAAGATATAACATTCAGATTCCCAAAGGGCTATTCTATTCTTCAAGTCAGAAATGAGAGAAGTGCACAAAAGTTTAAAGGAAGCAACTAGACCTTACTATTTGCAACAGAACTATCTGCATCACAATACGTGGGAAAGGAGAAAGGGGGTCACAAATATGTTCAAAAGGTAACAGGAAGTGGACTGTTGAAATCTCTTTTCAAAATGCAGATACAAATTAAAATTATGAAGCAAGCCCAGAAAAGAAAGCAAGTACTTCCACTGCTCAAACTCTCCAGCTTGAAAAACTGTACTGATGTAATCATATAAACTAGCTTTCAAGATGTCAGATTTCATTACTTATTTTAAATATAGGAATTAATGGAGCAGGTTTTCTGCAACCCATCCCACCCCACTTTAATGATCCTTCTAGTGAGCGCTGAGTCTCTCTCTCTCTCTGTAATTGAACTGAAGTTTAGAAATCTGCAGTGATTTTATTTACTTATTTATAAACTGAAATTCTTATCCTTATTATCAGAGTGAACAGCCTTGTTATTGATCAGCTGATTCATACATTGCTTGGTAGGAAGAAGATATTGTATGTGAAGACTTAAAAAGGGACACGAAGAACGTAGCAAACCTGCATTTTCAACTGCATGGCTCATCGAAGTGATGCAAGTGATCATACATCTGCACTAGATTTTCTGGCCACAATGCAATAAATGAAAACTTTTTAAATTCTGTATTCTCGAGGAGCTACACCAGCCTTAGTAGGGAGGGAATGTGCACACAGTCTCACATACGAGCTTCACACCATTGCTGAAATTAGGCATTCTTGTGGCACCACGCACTAGTTCTTTAGTAAAAAAAAAACCGCTTCCACTTGAAAGGACTGATTACTTTGGAAGGCATAACTGCTCAATGATGGCTTGTACTTTATTCCATTGCTCTGTTACCTTCTACAGCAAGGAGTCATGCCAAATGCCGCAGAGCAACTACCTCTATTGAACCAGGTAAACAGACCACTCTAGGCTTCTGAGAGAAGGTATCTCCTGAAGAATGATTTATGCTAACGGCTTGGACTCTTTTGAGGACCCTTAAGGAAAAATGAGAGGCACCACAAAAGAAACCAGTGAGTAGTAAGTGCACTTTTCCTGACGGCATCTCCAGACTGCAGCAAGAGCTCAAGTGATACCCGAGAATTAAATCCATGTGAAGTGGGGAGAATAGCAGTTTTGTCTCTTGTCAAGTTGCACATCCTTAATAATAAGTGGTGATATCTTTGTGCTGGACGAATTCAGAGTACACTTTTGAACCATTTCAACACCACAGTTAGTTAGAGAGAGAGAGAGAGAGAGAGAGAGAGAGAGAGAGAAATGTCTGAGCTTACTGAAGTTCAGATGAGAGGGGAAGAGTTTTGGATGCAGAGTACAAACAGTGGCAAAAGCTTTCCAAGACATCAACAACAACAACTATTCATCTGGATTGGTTATTTTGCAAGTGAAGAAAGTCACTCAGATTTGATGCTAGAATGGTTCAACCTTCAACAGCTAAAGAAACAGAAAAAGCTGTTATTTTTCTGAACTTGACCAATAGCTCTGCAGGAGATTGAACCAACTCTTTTACCAACTGAGAAGATAAAGTACATTAGAAAAGACCATAGACTGCTCATTACCACAAATAATCAGAAGTCTTAAAAGGACAGCATTTGTGCTGAAGGATATTATTCTCTTGTGGTGCATTAGAGTATATTGCTTGCTAATCTAATTGACGTTAGATGAAAAGGACACTATCGGGTTATTTGGAAGGCAAATTCTGATGACTCGAGACTTCTTCGGGATTCATCTGCAGCCGACAAAAATCAGGAAATAGACTCATTAGTAATCAAAGCTATTAGAACAGGAAGTGCCATGGCTCATATCTGATTTTGCTTCTACTATTCAGTTACATACCCCAGGAAGGAACATAAAACTGAATGGCATTTTGTGCAAAGGAGGCTGGGGGAAAGAGTTGCTTGCTGATTATGATGGGATTTATTTCAAGTTAGTCAGGGGCCCTACAGTCTTGCAAGAAAACAATACCAATCACTAACAGGTGATAGCAGAGATATCCCTGGTGCTGTGTTCCTGCAGTTTACAAGAAGGAAACACTTTTCTCGTTACTGAAGTGCCAGCTGGCCAATAAATTAGTTTAACGCCAGGCAAGTTAAAGATCCATTTTCAACTGGGGCTTCAGGAAAGATTCAAAGTAGTCAAACTGTGATGAAAAGGCTGGGGAAATATCACAGGGCCAAAGGAAAAGGAAAACTGTATATTATTGACAGGGAGACGTGAGCAGGAAAGAAGGCACATGAGGGCTGCTCAGGCCTTATGGTTGCGAGCAGAGGTGGAAGAAAGACCTTGACAACAAAATTGGATTTAAACTGCCTATGACTTTATTAAAGGGCTAATAACAAAGGAGTGGGTCAGTGGGGTCTTAGAAACAGTTGTAGTTATCAAATTCATTTTGCCCTGTTAAATAGAAGCACCATGAGACAGGTGCAAGTACACCCTGCTCCTTAACCGCAAGGCCAAGCTTGACACATGATGGCATAAATGGCTTGCCACAGACAGTACTGACAGGCAAGGTCAGAGGAACATAGCAAGAGCCAGCTGGAACAGGCCAATGGCCCATCTAGTCCAGCATCCTGTTTTCACAGCAACCAGCCAGATGCCTGTGGGAAGCCTGCAAGCTGGACATGGATGAAACAGCACACAGCCCAACTGTGATTACCAGCAATTGGCATTCAGATACATGATGCCTCTGACAGTGGAGGCAGAACATAGTCATCATGGCAAGTAGCTGTTAATAGCATATCTTCCACGATACAGACCCACTCATTTTCATTGGCTTATTCATAAGTGATTCTCTATGCTACTGTAATGGTCCTTTAGATTTATGGACTTGTGGAGGGGAAAACCCCTTTGTTTCCTATATGGGCTGAAATGTGTATTTATTATTGTTGTGGATTTTATGGGGGTGGGGTGGTTCAATATTTTATTGTTTTTTTAAAAGTGTTTATCTGTTGTGGTGTAAGATGCCTTGCATGATACTGAACAAATAATAGAATATTTCTAAGAGTCATTTGAAGGCCAACTATCCAAATTAGATTCAGAATAAGAAATTCATTGGATGTTTCAAGACTTCATACAACCTGACCTTCCTGCTTATTATCTATCATAGGGTTGCCATATTTCAAAAAGTAAGAATACGGACACAAAAGTTGTTGAGCTATTTTAAAGGAAATTCACCAAAATCTACATGTCCTCATTTCAGCGATTTCCACCTGGACACCATTTCCAATTGTCGAATCCTGACTATG
Organism: Podarcis tiliguerta; assembly: GCF_965153285.1. Classification (NCBI taxonomy): domain Eukaryota; kingdom Metazoa; phylum Chordata; class Lepidosauria; order Squamata; family Lacertidae; genus Podarcis; species Podarcis tiliguerta. The sequence continues at coordinate 42,916,143 of NC_139534.1, forward strand.
TCCAGGAAATTCCGTACCTGTGGCAACCCTAACATCACTTTGTGCACTAAAACTCATGCACAGTAGGTCAGTGTAAATTGGAGCCAGTCTTGACTATGGAAAGTCAGCTAAAAATGTATCACATCCCTGAGTAGAGAGCCAGGAGCCACCATAAAGATGCAATTTGGAGATTTGAATTTACAATCCAGAGACAAAGAGAGGGGGGGAGGGAGAACCCCAAATTGACCCGCCCCTAACCTTGGTGAACATCATAAGCCAATAAAATGGATTCTGAATACCAAAGTATAACCACTTGGGGAACATATAGGGGCTTTGACATCAAGATAGAAATCAAGGCCAGCCAGGCCACATCCAAATCAACTGTTATCAAAGGGAGTTATCACACACACTTAGGGCGGGAAGCATCAGAAGACATGAAAGCCCTGCAGGATTTCTGCCTGAACAACAGAGCTCTCTCCTCCCCTTGCACACCCCACCAAAATTGGTTCTGGAGAGTTAGGAGAACCCCCAGAACAGCATGCATGGAGAACAAATGGGTGAGGGGGGTCTTTTAGTCTGGGAAGCTGAAATGGTACATTCAGATGGAACATTCACAACAGCATGGCATTGAATTCCACCCCTGATCTGTACCACACTCTTTTGAGGACAACTCAGAGCAGCTGGGTTGGGACTAGAGAACAAGAAACACTGGTGCACCACAGTTCAAGAAGGACACTGACAAACTAGAACGTGTACAGAGGAGGGCAACCAAAATGGTCAAAGGCCTGGAAACAATGCCTTATGAGGATCGGCTAAGGGAGCTGGGCATGTTTAGCCTGGAGAAGAGGAGGTTAAGGGGTGATATGATAGCCATGTTCAAATATATAAAAGGATGTCACATAGAGGAGGGAGAAAGGTTGTTTTCTGCTGCTCCAGAGAAGCGGACACGGAGCAATGGATACAAACTACAAGAAAGAAGATTCCACCTAAACCTTAGGAAGAACTTCCTGACAGTAAGAGCTGTTCGACAGTGGAATTTGCTGCCAAGGAGTGTGGTGGAGTCTCCTTCTTTGGAGGTCTTTAAGCAGAGGCTTGACAACCATATGTCAGGAGTGCTCTGATGGTGTTTTCCTGCTTGGCAGGGGGTTGGACTCGATGACCCTTGTGGTCTCTTCCAACTCTATGATTCTATGATTCTATGATTCTATTCTATGATTCTATGGTGTTACAGCTTACATGGAAATGAAAGGCAATGGCCACAGCAACTCCGGCAAGTCATTCTCCACCATCATAACATGAAAACCAAAGAAAACGATCAAGTTTAAAAGAACAGAATTGCCATGACACTTATGGAAGGGTTGCCTTCTGCAGATTTTCTTTTACAAACTGGGATTATTTTTAAAATGCTCCCTGTGTTTAAGGGCTAAGCACCACTTCATGCACATCCTCTCCTTTGTTCCTCTTGCTTTTGTAACACTTGAAGTGTTCTGACCTGTAAATTACTCATTAAATGGAAGTCCTGAGGTGTTTTCGCTCTTAAGCATTAATCACCATGTTGGAGAAAATAAAAAGATCAGCAGGTTTTCGGTGTTTAATTTTGCCAAGTAGCCATATGAGTGTAGATTTGCTCCCAGTGACTGGATTCCCGACAAGTTCTTGCTTAGGCTAGAAATATTATAATGCTTATAAAATCCCAATGTGGACTCTTCTGTTTTTCTCAGGATGCTGAAATATCAAGTGGTGCTTCAGTGACAGCATTAAATCAGCAAGCCTATTACCAAAAAAAATGGCATTTTCTGAAATGTAGCAGCGGCATGTTCAAGTATATGGCACTTCAAGATGTCGAAATTAATAAGGGAGGCAAACCAACTTTGTAATGAAAGAGTGGCTTCAGTAGCAAAGGGTTTCCTTAGATAGCTGCAGTTTCATGTTAATTAATGTTGGTTTTTGGATTGTAACAGGTAAGCTTGACAAAGACATGCGATAAATTGGTTCCAGGTTTGGGGCGTTAGCTTATGTCTCCATATATTGAATGAGCTAAAGTTCTGATTAAATTCTGTGATATACTTTTTTGTTTTTTGATTTAAAGAATACATTCTGCAGTGGGAAATTTCTTTCTCCTTCCCGTTCCTCCTCCAGAAAATAGTGCTATAACTTATTTTTTTCAGTTTAGACCAATGCAAGTGTTAAGGGAGAGAAGTGCATTGTTTGTGTGACACAACCAAAATATGGAGTCTCCCTCTCAATATTCCTTTTTTACAGGCTGATTTACATATATAAAATCCATCCCAATAGCTCTGCAAATATTGCAGATATTGTTCCTCTGCTTGTATCAGCACAACCCAGACAATAGATTCTCCTTATTCAAGCAGTAATAATGTTGAAAGTAAACTAAACACAGTGGGTTGTATCCCATGGAGTCATCTCATTAGTGCAGTTTTCATGAGGACTGCAGAAAGGAAGGAAAAGATTAAATCGTGGATGGCCACCTGTCATGGATGCTTTAGTTGAGATTCCTGCAGTGCATGGGGTTGGACTATATGACCCTCAGGGTGCCTTCCAACTCTACAAATCTATGATTAAATGCAAACACAGGGTGGGAGGAGTGTGTGTGCATCAGATCTGTGCGAAGATAATTTGGGGCATCTTCCCGCAAATCAAAACATTATAATAGTAGCCTCTGGCCCAAGTAAGGTCAGGGCTCCCATGACTGCTCCTGTCACTCTGCCCTTCTGCTTCTGTGCTGTATACTGCCCTACATTTTCATTTCTCTAAGTCACTTTGCAAGAAGGGAGGCTATCAAAAATGCTGCCTGCAAAATACCGAATACCTCTTTTTGTTGTTTTTGAAGCACAGAAAAGGAGGATCCTTTAAAAAAAGTTAAAATCTTTTTCAAAAAGAATCCTACAGTATTCTGCTTTAATAGCAACAACCTCAGCCCCTGAGCTCCTCAAAACCCCATGGTTAGCATTCTAAAGTTTGTGTGTTTAGACCTTTAAACCTCCGCCTTAAATAAATTCAGACAAGACTCAAATTTTTGTTTGGTTTTTGGCAGAATTTAGGTCACATCTTTATTGATTACAGCAAGTGAATGGCTGCATAGGCTCTGGTTCGACTAGCTCCCTGCACCGTTGCAGGTAGCGCTGACCCAGGGCACCAGCATAGGTCAGCCTTGGGTAAACACCTGGCTAAGCGGAAAGCTGGGAACAGGCCATCTCCACCACCCAAATGCCCCCTGGACTCAGGCACAGGCACCCCCCCCTCACAGGGGTTGACCAAACCATCGAGTCCCTGGATTCCTTTAATGGAATACCCTTCACATAGGGATGGCAAGAGTGTTCTCCCATCCCCAGAACCAGAGCCTATCCACAACCTTACAAGTTGTAATGATTTGCTACGTGGCAGACGGAACCCAAATGGCACCAGCCAATCAGCCAAGTGGGGAAAATTCCTGCTGTGCCCATGTCCTAACGACAGACAACACACGACGGCATATCAAAGTCAAGCGCACAATCCCTAAATATAGGGAGAGGTGGGCGGGTGTTCCGATGCACACACCGAAAGAGGAAGCTCTGGGTCACGTGCATAGGTATATATGAGTCCCTTGATCTGTTTAGCCTGCGTCCGATTGGCCTGATTAAACCCTGCATCAAGGGACCTACCAATTGGGTGCTGTGGCTATCCAATCATTCCCACCCACAATGCAGGGTTTGGTTGCCAGGTCTCACCGCAACACGTGCCCTCTTTAAGGGAGGACCCGATCTCTCACACAGTAAAGCCTATCAGAGGCCTATCAAGAAGCTTATAAGGGTTGTTGGAGGAAACAAAGAACCACCAGGGAGAAAGCCCAGTGTGAAGCTGCAAAGGTGTTTTTTTTTTTGTTTGTTTTTTGAAGTACACACTTGAATACACATCACACAACCACCTCTTAATTATTTTCAGGTAAGAAAAAGACAACCCCCTGCTCCCCTCTCTCTTAAAGAATTATGGAGGAAAGTGAATCCCTTTCACTTCTCCCACAAAACGTCCCCGTACCTATTTGTCTGCAGTTTGACTTAACCCACCACTCTGCCTCTAAATTTAATCTACTTTGGCCACAAGAGCAGAGGGAGTTATACTTTTTCCAATTTCCCATTATTGTGAAAGGGGACACACAGAGCTCTGTCTTACACAGAGCAGCTCAGAATCTGAAAAACATATTGAAGCAGAGAGAGCACCATTCTTGCCATGGATGCCTGTGCACACCTTTGCAAAAACGTATTTGATTTCATGTTCAGTCTGGTTCTGAGACTGAAAACAAATCATTGCCACCCATAGCTCATTGCAGTAGCCCATAGTATGCCAGTACCTGAAATTTCTATGGAGTTTGTTTGTCCATCGTGTCTTCTCCATCTTTTTACATAATTACAAACAGAGTACAAGTGAAACACCAATACATGGGACTTGTGATATATGAGTTCAGTATATGTGTAATTGCACCTTGCATTAACAGCTGCTGCTTTACTGCATCTCAAATGATGGATAGCTTGTAATGCATTGATCATTGCTTTAAAATAATGATGAAAAGTAGCGATGTGCAAGGCATTATCCATATGATTTGGGGTCCAATTTGGTGATCTCGATCCATCCCCAATTTGGTTCAGTATTCCTACCAACAGGAAAACCAACAATGCAGATTGGAAAGCTCAATCTATAGTGGGCAGGATTTATGATAAATGGTGACCAGGCCTACAAAACGATGCAAATGGAAGTGTGAAATGCACTGCTGGATTTCTCCTGTACTAGTCCTAGATGCTTTGCTTGGATTCCCACCCCGCAGGGAATTCTTTTTTAGAAAGTTCTGTAAAACTAGAGAAACATACTGGATAAGAAGCTGAGCTTTTATTTTATTAAGTGTCAAGTTTAACAAAGAAGGGTGGACGGACAAAAATGGATTTAAAAAACATAAATTACAGAAAGCACACACAATAACTATACACACAGTGTCAGCTCACACTGAGAATACAATAGCCATGAATATTCCTTTCTGAAATTAAACAAATAAGTCAATATAAGCCCTCCAGATGTCCAAATAGGTATCCACATGAAATTGGCATTTATTTAAAAAATATGTTCCAGTGTAGAAACAGAGCTTGAACCAGGATGCCAAATCTCTCCTCTGGCATGAATTCACCAGGTGACCTTAGGAAAAGTGCTCTCTCTCTCTCTCTCTCTTTCAACAATAATTTCCTTCTTCTTCCACAGTATGGGTATAAAAAGAGCCAAAGCACATGCAAACCTATGTACAACGTTTCTCAATTATTTCCCCCCGAAACAAAAAGCTGTTGTAGCCATCTGTAATCTTGGGAAAGTGGAGCATGGGGAAGGGTGCTCAACCTTATCATCTTGGGCAATGTTCCCCTTTAAATTGCACTCCAGACCCTAAACTACTTGCAACTGCATGTAGTTCAGCTTTAATACTGACCTATACCTTGCAAGACTGTTATACAGATTTCTGAAATGGTGTTTGTGTGTGTGATGTATGCTCTGAACATGCAGTAAATACTATACACATGATTCATATTATTATTTTGTACATGACAGAACCCTTCCTGGAACTAGCATTAATGAGATGCATTAATGCAAACAGCACTTTTGCTATATATATATGAGATGAGATCAGCATTCTTTAGTTAAACTGATGCTGCTCTGAAAAAAAATATTAAATGAAAGATATGAAGAACAAGAGTGAATGGGTATAATGCAGTCAAAACAAATGAAATAATGACTTACAGTTATGATAGAGGAAGAGGCCCAGCTGACAGAAACCATGCTTATAATAATTCTAAATGAAATCAGTTGAATGTAAAGAGTTTACTAGCATAAAAAACAGGAGGGCTGAGGATTGCATCTGTCTGCTTTTTATTATTATTAGTTACTCCATGTTTAAATTTAGGACATTGTCCCTTGAAGCACATAGGGTGAGGGAGACAAGTATGACAGCCCTCCTAGCTAGCAGCTCTTGCCATCCAAACAATGGTAAAGGGGCACAAACAGGACCTCTGTGAGCCTCTTCTATTCCTGTTGTGTGCAGGGTTTCTTGAACTTTCCCAGGACACAATATCCTGGGATGTTGATGTTAAAAACCTGGAAGTCTCCAGAAAATTGTGACATCAGGAGGGCACCCAAGAGCATCTCTTTAAACAAGGGATTTGATGTAGGAGGCTGGGTGATACAAGGGATAATGCCCGAGCAAACTGAACTTAAGTTTTCTTTCCCTGACTCCTAAATTGCATGCATCATTAAAATGACAGGATAAGTGTGATCTGATAGCACTACTAATTTGCTAGTCCAAACACAATGCATTACATGATGCTGCATTAATAAAGAAGACAAACAAACAGCAACAATGATTTTTGCTAATGACTCGTCAGGTTCAAGATAATTGGAACAATGTAGGCTTCAAGATAGGGGAAGAAAAACAATGAACAGACATCCTAAAATGAGAATTGTGTAGTGGCAATAATTTTTCATAATGACAGGTTAGCAGGCTATAACAACAAAGAGTGCAGTAGAGAGAGTGGATGCTGACTGTAGTTTCATTAATTAGGGATGAATTAAAGGAGGGATGGATGTTGTCCTGTTGTGGTTGGACAACAATTCCCATATTTCCAGACCATTGAAGAGTTTGGATTTGATATCCCACTTTATCACTACCCAAAGGAGTCTCAAAGCGGCTAACATTCTCCTTTCCCTTCCTCCCTACAACAAACACTCTGTGAGGTGAGTGGGGCTGAGAGACTTCAGAGAAGTGTGACTAGCCCAAGGTCACCCAGCAGCTGCATATGGAGGAGTGGAGATGCGAACCCCACTCCCCAGATTACGAGTCTACCGCTCTTAACCACTACACCACATTGGCTCTCTATTGGCCATGCTTGTTGGGGCTGATGGGATTTCCAGTTGAACAACATATTTTGGGCCATAGGTTCCTCATCCCTGTTCTAAGTTTGAAGAGACATTCATTGCACCCTATTCCAAAAGCATTTTTTCAGGGCCAAGACTGTGTTCAAATTACTTTATGATTCTTAGACCATATGGCTGCCTTCTCTTCACCTACATCAGATTGCTTGGGCTGAATCTTAGCAGGCTTTTCTACCAGGATTCCACTATTATTTGGACAGATGGCCAATCATCTCCTGTTTTGAATTCAACAGGATTATATTTTGCTTTTGTTGGGATAAACATTTGAATCTATAGTTAAGTACCTCCTCTAGTCTCTCATGTTTCTGGCTCAAGAAAAATCTGGGCACTGAGTTTTTCTGCCTTTGTAAGATAAATTGCTCAATGGCACATTTTTCTGAACCACAACTCATCTAGGCAATGCTTTGCATTGTTCATTAGACAGCAATTTCTCCCTTCAGTATTTTAATCTACATTTGTTGGATTCCAGCTTTTACTTTCCCCGTCTGTCAGAAGCTGTCCCAGTTTAGGCTATGACAGCATCTGTTTCTTCATGCAATGATCTTTCTTCAGAGCTGATTAGCACCTGTTTTGCTGATGGATCTCCTTGCCAGCTTTAATAGCCTTGCTAATTCCTCTAAGGTAACACGTGCCTTTGAACACATTGATTTAGATTGACATGATAATGACTTTAATCTGCCGATAATTTAATAATGCACTAGACATGTCTGTGTCCTGGGTGATTGTGTTTGTCAATTGGTCATGTCATTTAGCAGCAGTGTGTTAACTGGGAAGAGAAACCAGCAACTCTGCAAGAGCAATGTATTTTAGGCAGCAGCACATAATTCTTATTCATCTGAGCTTGCTCATCAATTTCCATTTTCCCTCTGTTAAATTGCCTACATCAAAAAATTACTAATCTCTGTAGACGGAAGGAGACAGTGTGGTATCTAACTTTCTCTTCAGCTGGGGGGGGGGGGGCTTCTACATACCAAGGATGAAATGTATAATGCAAATATTCCCCAAACTAGCAAAAGTTGTTCACCAAAGGCAAAAACTCATGAGTAAGGTATTGGTAAAACCTATTGGTGTTTCACAACTTTCTGACTAGTTGCAGGACCTTAGTCAGACCTAGCAGAGTCAACGCAGAATCCACGGAAGCAATTGGAGACTTGGCTGCAGACAGGATAGACGAAGCAGGAACCAGGAAATTGTAGTTAGGTGTTTATTATATACAGTGGACTATTTACAGGAACAGAACACGGAATCTTTTGCTAGCTCTCTCTGATACGACTCACAACTCCTACACTGACACAGAACTCTGAACACTGAAATACTGAACTATCAGTTAGTAGGCCATTAATTATCACTCCCTTGAGAGAGCTTGACCAATCAGAGAGCGGTCTCCATGTCTCTGTTATCACCAGGCAGACCTTCAGATTGCCTTCTGGCTGTCTGCCAAACCTTAACTGACTCTGTGTGAGTAGCTGCCCGTACAGAGTTTCCCAACGTAAGGGTGGGTGGAACCAAGTGTTTCAGTTCTGCAAAGTTTTAGTGTACAGCCGATTGCACTTAGATCTCCTAGTTTTTCTTTGGGTTCCTAAACATTTTCTAGGTCAGTCTTCTTCAACCTTAGTTTCCAGATGTTGTTGAACTACAATTCTCATCATCTGACCACTAGCTAAGCTGATTGGGAATGATTGGCATTGTAGTCCAACAATATCTGGAAATCCAAGGCTGAAGAACTCAGCTCCAGGAAAGGGATAGGGAACATGTCGCTTTTCAGAGGTTGTTGGACTCCAACTCCCATCAGCCAAATCCAAAAATGTACATTCACTCAGAAGTAAATTGTACTGAGTTCAACAGGATCTATTCCCAAGTAACCTGTATAAGGACTACATATTTTCTCAGTATTTATGATCACAAGTTGTGTTTGTTTTATGCTTTGTTGGATTTTATTGCTGTATTGTTCCTGGCTTGGTTTTATTGCTGAATTGCCTTTGTTGTGTTTTTAGTTTTGTTTGTCCTTTTGTATGTCACCTAGAGAATAGTTTTTATTATATGGCTCATAAATGGAAATAATAAATGTGTCCCCCCTTTCTATAATTTTCCACTTCTTTTCTATCTCCATCTGTTACATATACCAAGATTTAAACTGTAGTAGGTGCCAGCTCTATGTAGGAAACAGATATCTGAAAGGTTCATTGTACATTGAAGTATCTTAGTCATAAATACCATTCTGGTGTGCAGTTATTATCTTCCAGTATAAAGATTGTCCACAGATTTGTCTTTGGTAAACTTGACAGTGTTCTGCTTGAGGATAACAACAATTGTGTAATTTACTTACAGTTGCAGACTTCCACACTCAAACATTGGAAGGATTGCTGGAAGTCATCTGTACTATTGATTCACTCAGTACAGGAATACAGTAAGGAATAGCAAACTAAGTGGTAAAAAACCATTTGCCTTGCATTTGTTTCAGTATATTTCCATGATTTTGGAAGTGGCAAAACAGAAAATCCTGTTTTGAAAAGGGGTGGCTTTGTTTTGTTTTGTCTTTTGGTATTACATTACAGTTTGGAAGATTAAACATTTTCAGAAATGAGTGCTTATTGATTAAGGGGCTGGAAACAGTGTGAACAGTGCCTGAATGAAATTCCAGAGCCTGATAAGAGTAAATAGGACTGTATCTCTTAACACAAGGAAGGCAGTTTGAACCGCAACATTAGTCTTGATTTGGTCCCTCCGGTATCATGATTAACTAAAGATTTTAATATTTTCAATGTTCCATGCACATTAATCGGTTTGCAAAGTTTATGCAATCATTCATTTTAACAGCTCTGCTTTGCCGGTCTCCAAAGTGAGTGTCACCAAGGCAACATGCAAGATGGACTGTGCTAGCAGTTTGTCAAGAGGGGTGGCAAGTCAGCATGCTGCAGGGCATCTTGCAAATAACTTGAGTTACCATTGCCACTTTGATCTAATGTGGTCTCTTCAGAATCTACAGCATGGAAAATGTCTGCCCAGAAGAACAAAACTCCAGAAGCAGCAATGTCACTGTAGATATCCATCACTTATTATCACTATATACGAAAGAGTGATGAAAGAATGGGCATCGTCATGTAATTGCTGGTTTATCAGAATGTCAAGAGTTTTGTTGTTCTGCAATGACGGATTTTTACAGATTCCAGCATTTGCATCCACACCAAAGAGAAAGAGGTAAGACACAGGACTGCAATTTTATCAGCATAAAGGGTGTTGCCTGTGGCTGACCCCCATTCCCACTCTCACTCCTCCAGAAGGCAACAGAAAAGAATATCTTGAAAGTGGCCAGAAATTCAAAAGACTCTTTGTAAGGAGCAGCTTAAAAAACAAAATCTGCTATATATGTTGGAAAGTTGGTTTCTTTCATTATGCATTTGGGCACCTCCTAAGCTATCAAAAGCATATTTTGAAGGATGGTTTTGTCTATGATTGGATACAGTTGGATGCCATTTTGAAACAAGATGGCAGTCCGAACCTTCCAAAAATGAGCTGTGTGACTGCCTTGAAAAGATGCCTCATAGGAAATAAATTACTATGAAATTGCGAGTGAATGCATGAAATAAATATCTGGTCTTCTAATGGTCCTGGTTCACTAACATTGCTATGCATGTTTAAGATTTCAGTCATTCTCAGAGTATAATTGTGTTACTTAAATGTCACATGGGTTAGCATAATACATCAGGGATGTATTCTGAACATAATAGGACACATTATTTTAGAACAAGGGGTGCCAACTCAGTGCCCATGAAGGCGTTCAATTAGGAAGAGTCTCAAGACCTCCTAAAATAAACTTCACCCCATGAGGAACCTGTCCCCTATCAAGAAAGTTTGCAGTACTGGGGACTTCTATAACTTAAAAAGGCAATAAAGAGGTGATATCATAGAAGTTTAGAAAATAATGCATGGCATAGAAAAAAATGGATAAAGAAAAGCTTTACTCCCTCTCTTGTAACAGATAAAAGAGATAACAGAAACTACTTGTTCATGCAGTGCAGTTGAACTACAGAACTCACTCCCACAGGAGACAGTGATAACTACCAACTTGGATGGGCTTTAGAAAGGATTAGACAAAGTCTATCCATGATGGCTATGCTCTGCAAACCATGTGGGGCAGGGGGAGAGTGCTCTTGTGCTTGGGTCCTGCTTGCAAGTTTCCCACAGGCATCTGGTTGTCCACTGTTAGAACAGGATGCTGGACTAGATGGGCTATTGGCCGGATCCAACAGGTTCGTCTTATGTTCTTTTGGTTAGGGGGTAAAATGTGCAGATACCTTCTAAGTGATTGCTGTGGCCACCTTGTATATTTTTCCTGGCACTGAGGAATGGTCCCTGTTGCTATTAAGCAGCAATATCTGTGTGTGTGTGTGAGAGAGAGAGAAAGAGAGAGAGAGAGAGAGTGCAAGTGTATACACACACGTGCATGGATGTGTACATGTCTGTGTATAAAATCAATATTGTGTAATCTCCATAACCAGGACCAACTGGATATAGCCGACTTCCCATAGTAACATAAGGGGGGGGGAGGGTCCAGTCTCTTTAATTTTGCATTATGCCATACTTACCATGGCAGGCATTTTACACTATTCCATACCCCCATTTAGCAACTTTTTTGTGACTGGTGGCCCCAGCACTCTCTCAAAATTTGAAACATGCCAACTGGTCCAAGAATGTTGGCAACTTCTGTTGCAGAATAATAGTGCTTTTCATCTGGTGAGATTTGGTCTTCAGAGCTAGTCTTTGTTAAATAGTTGAATTAATTAAGAAATGGATCTATATTGAAAATCTTCAGTTTTTGACATAACTGGGACTCTTAACTGCATGCTAAGTTATCAGTCCTTTTTCAGATGGAACGGTAGTTGTTTTTTTCTGTCCTTAATAATTAGCATTCAAGATCATTTATTACAGCTGCACAGTTAAGGCATTTAATGAAAGGCAGATGGGCTGATGCACATCAATTGTCACCTTCACAAGTCTTCACATTAAAATGATTCCTGTACATAGATCCAGTCTATCCTGGCTTCTCTCTCTCTCTCGCATCCCCCACCCTCATCTCCCAAATTTGTTGCCTTCCCACAATTTCATTTTCCTGTTAATCTCAATGCATTATCTTTCTCCTTTCTTTCCCTGCTTCTCCCTACCAGCACTCTTTCTTACATTCAGCAGCAGCACACAATATTTTCCCTTTTCTAGTGAAAACTCATTGAAGAGGACATCAGAGGGCTGTGCGGCATGACTGACTGCAACAGAATGAACTGCCTGAAGCCAACTTCATCACAAGCTCCTGAAACAATGGAGAGGAGGAGGAAAGCAGGTAAGGGTTGACAACTGTCCCCTTCTGTGTTGAGACTTTCCTAGTACTTCAGCTAAACCCTCAAGGGGCTTTCCAAATATGTGATCAAAACATGGGACCTGTTGCCATCTCTTTACAGCCCAATACTAGGGCAGGATAAGTAAGTGGGAAAGATGGTGGCTGGGGCAATTATTGGCAGAGTACTTCTTCCTGCCAGTGACAGAAACTTATCTTCTTTAAATTATTGTAACATCGCTGAATTAGAAGTAGTGATGCAAATATTATTCTACCCTTTCATCTGCCTGGCAGGCCTTCTTACATTATGCTGACAGTGTAGGAACTGCTACAGTGCGGCTCCTTCCTAAGCCGCCAAGATAATGCAAGAAGATTGGATCCAACATTAACCATACCAAGACTAAAAAAGGTAAAGGTACCCCTGACCGTTAGGTCCAGTTGCGGACGCCTCTGTGGTTGCGGCGCTCATCTTGCTTTATTGGCTGAGGGAGCCGGCGTACAGCTTCCGGGTCATGTGGCCAGAATGACTAAGCCACTTCTGGAGAACCAGAGCAGCGCACGGAGACATCGTTAACCTTCCTGCCGGAGCGGTACCTATTTATCTACTTGCACTTTGACATGCTTTCAAACTGCTAGGTGGGCAGAAGCTGGGACTGAACAATGGGAGCTCACCCCATCTCGGGGATTCGATCCGCCAACCTTCTGATCGGCAAGCCCTTGGCTCTCTGGTTTAGACCACAGAGCCACCCGCGTCCCATACCAAGAATAGACCCATTGAAATTAGTAGACGTAACTAATTTGGGTCCCATAATTTCAATGGGCCTGCTCTGTGTAGCACTTAGTTAGATGTCATTCAGAAACCCTATGCCACCTGGGATGAACCTAAGCATTCTTCTAAGCATTCTTTTGATGTGAAACCCTAGCATACAGTAGTTTGGAGCAGCAGCGTGGACATCTTCATGGCTGAGGTTTTCTTGCCATTTCTTGAGTGGTGCAGTGGTGCTACACTGGCTTCTGCCTAGGGACTGCAAATAGCTACTGAAATCATTCCCTGGGTCTTACGTTGTGCCTGCCTGCCTCACAACAATATGATTGCAATGGCATGGCATAGCAAACAAACACAGGTAAAGGGGCTGAAGTGCTAATTACATAGGTCTGCAATGCAGCACATAGATTACAGCAGTCTGTGCTTACAAAATAGGTTAAGAATCAGACTTGAAAATGTGCCTTTCATTCTTAACTACCATTTCACAATCCGAACCCATACACTGGAACTCCTCTTTGCAACCCCCAACCCCCCTCAAACCTGAGTGACAAGCACAATAGCTTTCCTTTCTCTTATTGAATTCTCCAGCTCAAAATAACAAAGTAAAAGTTTTATCTAACCTGAACTAATGAACCATAAATCATTTAAAGCATGCAAACCTAGTTTTGAAAAAGGAAAATCAATAGCAACCCATTGAGTTTCCAAAGTAGATTTTTCTGCATGATGTCCTTTGGATCTCATTTCCACAATACAGAGTCCTTTGCAAGAGAGAGGAGATGGGGAGGGGGGAGAGAGCCTACTTTCATCAACACGTTGAAAAGGAATCAAGATGAGCACTGAAATCTCAGAAAGGTAATAACAAAATGAGGTTTATATTTTCATACTATATTCCCCGAAGGTGCTACAACACGTAGATGGATGAACATATCAATCAAACCTTTGCACTGTCTGAGAAAATGAAGTTCAACCAGCTTGTACTGGGAGTGGTTGAAGAGGGATGGAGAGACCCAATGCTACAACCTACACATGATCAATTAGAAAGGAGAGGTGCTTCACCTTTTAAGGGAGTGCCTTCTCCTTTGGTCCTTTAATCAGAAGCGACGAACCCCACTAATCCATTCCAAGATCCAGCTGTGAAGAGATTAACCAGTTCATGACCTGGCTATGAATTTTGCAGGCTGAGACCAATCTTGCTTGGCTCTCTCCAAAAAGGATGCTAGGGTAATGGCTGCTCTTCTGTGATACACCCTCACCATACAATGAATTACTTGGTACTAGAAGGTGAGGTATCCTATGAGGAGAATGAGATCTTGGACTAATGGGTTACTGAGCCCAATTTAAGGTGCTGATATTAACTGTCTACCTGGGACCTAGCCCAAGCTCTGAGATGGGTGGAGGGTCCTCCCCATTGTTCCACCAAGCAGCTGTTACTTACCGCAAGGGGAATACAGGCTAAGACAAATTTCAATTGTGGAACTCCCTTGCCCTGGACTGCAGATGGCGACATCTTTGATGAGTTTCCATCACCAACTTAAAGCACATTTCTTCATCCAGGCTTGATTAAGCCTGCTCTGGATCTCAGGTTCGTTTTGTACTTTGGTATGATCCTAGTTGAATCTACGATGTTTTTAATAGGGTTTTATTGATTTAAATTTAAATGTGTGTTGTATTATTGACCATTTTAAACTGCTTTGTGGCTACACAGTGGTGAAAAGCAGTCTACAAATGATGCAAATAGATCTATGGTGATATCACATCTATACCCTACAAACAGTGTGTTGTCAATTCATGGGCACTCATTATGCATGAGATCAATCCATAGAGTTGTAATCCCTTCCTCTCAATACTTGGAGCCATGAACATATGCCCCTATTACAATAAAGCAACAAAATGCTTACAAAATACTTACAAAATGCTTACAAAATATTCCTAAACACTTTAGCAAAACATCTTTAGCTTCATTGTCTGCTAAGGAGCTTGAACTGCAAATCATGATCTGTCTAACAAATAACAGGAAGAGGTCACGGATCATATACAGTGAAGTAAGCCTATGAGAATAGCTACACTTATGTTAATTAATCTATTTCCTCCATATATAATTATCATGCAAATAGTATTACCTTGCTCAAGGCTTTTTGTAGTATATAAACATCTAGTTGATACAGATGAAGATTCCTACAGCATAACAATCACTCATGAGGAAATTGCATCCAATAAAACAGACACTTTAAAACAGTAAACCTCCGGGGAGCTAACGCTTAATGGGCCATGTGAAGTGAGGAGTGTACCCAAAATTGATGGGGATATTTGTGAGCCATTTAATTTATGAGCAATTTGGTTAATCAATAAACAGGTATATGTGTACAATCAATCGTAAGGGATTTTTTTGTGTTGTTTTTTTTTTTGTAAACAAGGTCAGCCCTAGTACATTTCTGCTGTTGCCTTTCTTAATTGCCCTTTAAACAATAACATTTAAACAAAAATCAAATCCACTCTCCCAACTGTTCAGTACTTGATAAGCAATAAAAAGTAATAGAACAGATAGCATTAAGCACTCCAAAAATGCATTAGATGTTGATGGACTGTGTGCTAATTGAAAAGTGGCATTATAAGTTCCAGTCCACATGACTGCACAATTTTGGGACGTGGTGGCTATCATCACATTTTAAAGTCCATTTGCATAAGGAAATAGGCACCATAATGGGGCAAATTTGCTTATAACATCCTTCTGCCCAGAAAATAAAGCCATCACTTAACTTAATTGATAATAATAGTGGTTTTATGAGCATGGCTAATGACAAATGCATGTGATTTGTAGGAGAGTTTTTGGATTATATTAAAGATATAAGTGAAGTGAATGTGCACAATCGGATCTTTTTACTCATGTCACTGTTCAGTTACAATCTTAATATTTCACCAAAGAAAGTTCAAATAATAGGTTCAAATAATGGGTTTTACAAATAATATCACAGAATATCATTAAACCATGCCAGACACATCCTTAAAAAAAGAAAACCAAACACCAGTACTTTATTTCACAATACAGTACAGTATGATTCCTTATTGCTATTTCCCCTCCTTATAAAATCCCCCCCCCCCCGAAGCCCAGTATTTTGGGGCCTTCTTCCTGGCACACTGTTCTGCATTTTGACTTACCTCATTCCTTTACGCAGCCTTTCTAGTGACTCGTTTCATGGTTCATTCAGTGTTACGACTTTGTGACTTCTTGTTTTCTTTTACATCTCAGTAAAATAACTTTTTTTAAAAAGTGTCAACATAATACAAAGTAACAAGCTGGCTTCGTCTCTTACTATTCAGTCTCTAAGAACATTTCCCATTGAAAAGGTAGATCTGCTCCAGAGCAGTTAAAGGTACTCAGCAGCCCTGTTTTGTGGAATTGTAAAAGTATGTGGAGGGTGACGGAGGTAACCATGAGGGAGCCAATTTACATGTTTGTTTATAAAAGTATATTCCATTCTCTCATAAAATATCAGGGGTAGGGGTAAAGCAATATAAAAACACTTTTTTTGAAAATCAGTACAGAATGATCATTAAAATGACTGGCTACTCAGAAAAGAAATCAAGCACAGGCCTGCTGCCACAAAGGAAGTCTTCAAGTTACACATGAAAGTGAATTTAACAAGGGTGCCTGCGCAATCTCTGAGTCTTCCTCTGGCAACAATAAATGCCGAACTTGTGGTTGAGGCCTGTTGGGCCTCTGTAACATGGGGTACGACTAACAGTGTTTCTCTGGGTCAGGACTCTGGACCTAAGTTGTTCAGGGCTTTGTATATCAACCTAAGAACACTGAACTTCTACTGATGAAACCTCTACACTGGCTACACATGTGCAAACAGTGGTGTCATATCATTGTTGGCCATCTGTCCCCATCAGCCGACTGGCTGCTGCTTTTGCTTCCAGACCAGGACCAGGGGCAGCCCCACATGGAGCACATTTTAGCAATCCTGTCTCAAGGTTACCAATGAATGAGCTACTGTGACCATGTTATCATACCATAAGAACTGTAATTGGCCCCCAAGCTGTGTATGTTGCCCCATGGCCCAGTATACCTGAAGGAGCATCTCCACCCCCATTGTTCTGCCCAGACGCTGAGGTCCAGTGCCGAGAGCCTTCTGGCGGTTCCCTCACTGCGAGAAGCAAAGCTACAGGGAACCAGGCAGAGGGCCTTCTCGGTAGTGGCACCTGTGGAATACCCTCCCATCAAATGTCAAAGAGATAAACAATAACCTGACATTTAGAAGTACAGGCAGCCCTGTTCAGGGAAGTTTTTAATGTGTGACATTTTAATGTATTTTTAATCTTCATTGAAAACCACTCAGAGTGGCTGGGGTACAAATAAATTATTATTATTATTATTATTATTATTATTATTACACAACAAGGACAGTTTTAATGTAATATCAAACACGACAAAATAAGATGATTTTTTTTAAAGCAGGGTGAGGGGGAGCCCTCCATCTAAGACAGGGCTCATGGGGGCTCATAGAGGCACATTTGACAACTAGGGAAACAGCTGCAGACACCATGCACACCACAGAACCAAATGCACACTGCAACATATGCCGTTGGCTACAACAGAAGCATAGTTTAATTATGGAATTCACCCACACAGGAGATGTCCTCCAAACTAGATGACTTTAAAAGAGGATTAGACAAATTCATGTAGGAGGGAGCTGTCCAATGGCTGCTAGCAATGATGGCTACGTTCTGCCCCCACAGTCAGATGCAGCAATGCTTCTGCATAGCAGATGCTAGAAACCACAGTAGGGGCGAGTGCTCTTGTGCTCAAACCCAGAAGCATCTGGTTAGCCCAGTGATAACTGGATACTGAACTAGATGGACCATTGGCATGATCCAGCAGGCTCTTATGTTTCAAGCCTAATTTCAGCGAAGGTCTGGATCCTGTGGGAAGGCCTCTGTAAGGCACATTTGTACTCACAGGCATCATATTGGTGACTCCTGATTTAAGCATCCTAACACACACAAAGCAAGCCACCATACTGCACATTGTGGCAGTAACATGGAAAATACATCCCATCAAATCACATCCCGTGGATCAGATTGTTATAGGATGTCTTATTGTTTCTATTACTTGTAAACCACCTTGTGTGTAGCTGTATATAAATGCAGTATACAAATTAAAAGTGAAACTAAAGAAAACAAAATCAGAGCTTGTTTTACTCATCTTCCCTAGGATGACATACGGGCCCTTCTTTAGAACAAGTTCATCTGAAATTGTCAAAAGTAAGTTGTTACGGAACCTGGGAGCCACGTTGAGATTAAAATTCACAGAATTGCTTTCTTGGAAAATGTATGTTTGTGAACTAAGCAACACTTAAAATTTTACAGTCTGAGTCCCAGCCTAAACAAAGCTGTCATCTTTCACTTTATGGCTACCATCAAACTACTACATTTCTTTCTTTCTTTGATTTAACAGCCGCTTTTCAGAAAGCCCCCCAAGTGGCAATGCATGCAAAATATTTTGCAAAAAAACCCCCTCCACACTCAATAAAACAATAATAAAAATAAAAAACAGCAACAAAGCAAAACAAGCCACACACACGCCAGTTTCCTACCTTGTTAAGTGGCAGATTACTCCAAACTGAAGGCCTGTCTAAATAATGCAGACCCCCCCAACCTGTTTCAGACCACAGCCCCCATCAGCTCCAGCCAGCCTGGCCAATGGTCAGGGATGATGGGAGGGAGTGCCATGAGAGCACCAAGGGGGTTAGAGTGGAACCTTGGAGCTATAAACCTCCCCAGGTGACCTTGGACCAATCACCATCTCTCAGCCACCCCAACTTCACAAAGTTGCTCTTAAAATGGAGGTGGGAGGAACAGGTCCTTGGATGAAAGGTGGGATGATAATAAAATAATAATAATAATAATAATAATAATAATAATAATAATAATACAGAGTAAGGCTCTAATTACCTTGAGGATGCTAGCTTGCCCAACTGGGATGGGATTTTGCCCCATGGTAGTAGCAGTGGCTTCCTTGCATTTGCTTCCTTGTTTTATCTCAAAAGTACCATGCAGTCTTTGAGTTAGGAAAGAAATCTCATTTTTGAGAAGTTTTCCATTCATATGGTTTTTCTTGCTCCTGAGAGCTATGTTGCAGCTTCTTCCAGGAAAGAGCACAGAGAAGAAAGGGAGGAAGCAAAGGCTGCTGGGAACCTGCCAAGCTCCACCCACTGGAACCTTGAGCTCAGGGCCCAGGTTAACCCTTTCATGCACACAGGTGTGAAATAGTAACTGTACAATAAAACACCTCCTAGGAAGGAAGCATGGCAGTATAAGCAGGGGCATCAGCCAGCAGAGCCAGAAGCAGCTTTTAAACTGAATAGTAAGTGCCCCTGCTTGTGGGAATCAAAATCTGAAAAGTGACCAAAATAGCCCTTCTCCTTTGCCAGTTTTCCAAATGCAGGTGGTGGCATTTGAGGGATTTCATTCCAGCCCAAATTCTAGACAATAGTAGAAAACTAAGCAAGCCCCCCCCCCCACGCCCGCCCGTGGTAGATATCAGTGGGTTAGTAGAATCATATGGAAGTGGGAAGTCCTTTAACTGTGCAATCCTATGCATATCAATTCAAAAGTAAGTCACACTGACTTCAGTGCGGCTTTAAAGTTGAAAACTGGCTTTGAATTGGGCTCAGACACATACTGGAGTCAACACAGAGTGAATGACTATAGAGTTACATGCTCTGAATAGCTGGGCCCCCGTCATCAGCCTGGTCCCAGCATTTGCACCAGCTGCAGTTTCTAAAGCCTTTTCAAACGCAGTGCCACATATAGCGCTTTGCAGTACAGTCATACCTCATGTTACGTTTGCTTCAGGTTGAGCATTTTCAGGTTGCGTCCTGCGGCGACCCGGAAGTACCAGAAAGGGTTACTTCTGGGTTTCGCGCTCACGCATGTGCAGACACACAAAATGACGTCTCGCACATGCACAGAAGTGGCGAGTCGCAGACGCGGGTTGCGTTCCTTTCAGGTTGCAAACGGGCCTCCGGAACGGATCTCGTTTGCAACCAGAGGTACCACTGTACAGTCATACCTTGGGTTACAGACGCTTCAGGTTGGTTTTTTTCGGGTTACGGATGTGCCAAAACCCGGAAGTACCAGAACAGGTTACTTTTGAGTTTCGGCTGTCGCGCATGCACAGAAGCGCTAAATTGTGCTTTGCGCATGTGCAGAAGCACGAATTGCAACCCACACGTGTGCACACACAGCGCTGCGGGTTGCGAACGTGCTTCCCTCATGGATCACGTTTGCAACCCAAGCATCCACAGTACTTGAAACAGATTGCAACCAAGGTGATGCGATGGTGGTCACATTGACCTTCGATCCACAGCCATAGCCTGAGCAGTCAGGATCACCCTCAGATTGTGAACCTGGTTCTTCAGAGGGAATTCCTTAAGTCCAACCTACCTAGAGCAGGCTTTCTCACAAATCAGCATTTTGTGCAAGGGCCGTAGTTTCTGCCTTTTCACAAAATGTGCATCTTCTTTGATCCGAGCACCCTCTCCACTGCTTGATGTTTGCAATGTGCGTTCAGAAACAAATCTTCATTCTTGAATCCTCTTGAGATGTATAGTGCCAACTTGGCTTTCTTTAACCCTGTTGTCTCTAATGCTCCACAGCATCTGTTGTTCTTCAGGCACCCAGTAGCTGTGCCCACGTACAGTCTGTCCAAGTCCGCCTGGAGAGTTCGGCAGCACTGAGCAGTTAATAGCGCCTGCAAGGTGGCTGCACTTCTTTATTTATTGAGGTGCTTTTCTTAGTCTCAGCATTAGATGCAGCTCATTTAACCAGCAGAAAATCCAACGATTACCAGATGTTATGTTGTAGGAGTGACTAATTATCAGGAAACATGACAGACATGGACTTTTTGGGAAGAGTGAAAGAAAAAATGCTTTCCTAGGAAAAAGTGACATTATGTATAATTAAGGGGTAGACATTCTTATAGATTTGGAGGTATGGTAAATTGTGTAATCCACACAATAGGCATTTATTTCAATGGGTTTCATTTGCCTTTTGCTAATTTCCAAACCATTCAACTTATGCATTTGGTGAAGGGCCATAGTTCAATGGTAGAACATCTGCTTTCCATACCGTTCAATTCCTGGCACCTCCAGATAGAGATGGAAAAGACTCCTGAGGGAAATTCTGAAAAACTGTTGCCTGTCAGTGTGGGAAATGATAAGCTAGATGGACCAATAGTCAGATTTGATATATGGTAGCTTCCTGTGTTCATCTATCAGCTTTCTGTGGAACAGAATATCATATATTTTTCAAGTGTGCCTGTCAATATTATATTACAAATAATTGCTGATGTTGACTTATATAGGAGGTTACATAAATTACCTTAACACTAACCATTCACCAAATAAGTTATAGAAATGAAATCTGGCATATTTATAGTTAACCTATGAGCAGTAGTAAGGGGAAACAGCACCTAAATTTCTAATCTCAAACCAAACCAAACCAATCATTGCTCAACAGATTTGGTTTACTGAGTCATATATCACACCTTGATTTGTCAGCTTCAGGGAACATTAGTCTGGGATAACATTAATGGCATTCAGAAATAAGGAGAACGGTGCTCTCTTTTTTGTAGAGGAAGGAATTGTCTGTTTCCATATGGATAGGATGAAATGTCATTTCTCATTTTGCCATCCCATTGGGGTGCTCCCATTTTGGCAACTTTTTCAGCTGCTGGCAAAATTCAACAAACATTTTTTTTTCAGGAGCCTTTTTCTTTCATCAAACTTTTTAGCTTATCTGCAAGAGACAGAAAGCAGCTTGGGGAGGCAAGTTGCTGGCCACCAATATTTTCAACCAAAGTGCATTTCTCAAATGATGCTTCTAGCAGTGGCTTGTTGAATATAACTCCTGGCCAGAAAGGATTCAACACAGTTCAGCTGACTGCTACAGCTCCAAAATTCATTGTTTGGGGGCCCAAACTGATTTGCCCCAAAGCAGTTCACCCCCAGCTCTTGTTTTCACCCATATTTTCACTGGATTATTTTCAATACTAATAAACCTTAACTTAAAAGAAAGGTTATTTGGGGAAAATTGTTACATTTGTAGAAGTGAAGATACTCAAAATACACTTTTATTGTATTGTCTAATTTGGTCTTACATTATAATTCTTTACATCTGCTAAAGGTGTGGCTAGTAAAATGGATATAAGCTGGCAATCTGTTGTAATTTGCATGCAGCCATGTGTTTCCTGGGCAATTGGACAAATGTTGGTTTCATAAGCAAGCAACAGGGCCACATATACTTAGGAACTGATATAGAGGAAATAAGTTCTAGAAGTGATCCAAAAAGTAAATGATTTCAAGTGGGAAACCTACTCAGAGGTTTAAGGTGATGTGAATATGAAATGGCAGGTTCCCTGATGGACAATTATCTCTGAAGGACAAGAACAGCAGCTGAATAGGGAAACACTTCAAAAGGGTGGAGGGATAGGAGTTCAAATAGGCTGGACCATTGGAATTGTGGAAAGTCTTATTTTAGTCAGTCACCATACAGGAGACTGACTTGCAAAAGCCCTGTTAAAATAAAAAAATAATTCAAATACATAGCTCCCTCACAAGGAAGACAGAAAATTCCTCTTCTAGATCAGGCTAACCTATCTGAGAAATTTATTTGAGGATCTCTTTTGTGTTCGCAGTAAATACCCTGGGCATATCATGAAATGGAGTAAAAGCTCATGAAGACCTTAAAAATGAAATAAGACATCAAATAAATAAAAAGAGTGCTGGTGGCTGTGCATGTGATAGCATAAGGTCATATTTAATTCAGTTGGGGTGCAGAGAAGTATGAAAGCCCAACTTGATTAAAATCTTTGGGCTATATCTCAATCTGGTGTATATCAAGGATAATACTTAGCCCAGTGTCTCTCTCTTCATGTAGACAGTCAGATTTGGTGCACAAAGCAGCTTTGGCCCATACACACATTTTATTGCAATATTTCCCTGCATAATACAGTGCTAGAACATCACACATACAACTAGGGAGTGCAGTATTTAAATGAAAGGCAAGAAGAAGGTCTTTGACTATTAACTCGTTCATCACCCAAGTTCATAAGATAAACATGACTTCTAGGAATGATTTTGTTTGTTTGTTTTAAGGATCCCATATATTCTAAGCACATTTTAAGGCCAGCTTCACAAGTAAAAATGTGAGAGGCCCCTCAAATGTGCCCTGAAGCCCAATTGAACTTTTCACATATTCCTGCTGAATGCTCAAAAACTTTGAATGAATTTGCAAGTATAAGAACATAGTAATAGCTCTGCTGGTTCAGGCCAAAGGCCATCAAGTCCAACTGTTCTCACAGTGGCCAACAAAGACGCCAATGGGAAGCCCACAAAGAGGACCAACAATTGGTATACACAAGAATCGTGAAGGTAGGTTTTTGGGTATGTCTATGGTAGTAATTACGGATGTGGGTGGTGCTGTGGGTTAAACCACAGAGCCTAGGACTTGCCAATCAAAAGGTTGGCGGTTCGAATCCCCACGACGGGGTGAGCTCCTGTTGCTCGGTCCCAGCTCCCGCCAACCTAGCAGTTTAAAAGCATGTCAAAGTGCAAGTAGACAAATAGGTACTGCTCC
The DNA here is from genome assembly GCF_965153285.1 of Podarcis tiliguerta. Lineage (NCBI taxonomy): Eukaryota > Metazoa > Chordata > Lepidosauria > Squamata > Lacertidae > Podarcis > Podarcis tiliguerta. The sequence continues at coordinate 42,939,818 of NC_139534.1, forward strand.
GGCGGGAAGGTAAGCAGTGTTTCCGTGCGCTGCTCTGGTTCGCCAGAAGCGGCTTAGTCATGCTGGCCACATGACCCGGAAGCTGTACCCCCGCTCCCTCAGCCAATAAAGCGAGATGAACGCCACAACCCCAGAATCGGTCAAAACTGGACCTAATGGTCAGTGGTCCCTTTACCTTTATGGTAGTAATTCTCATAAAGCACAACATATTGGCATGGCTCTCATCTTCTCTAACAGCCCCACTTCTCCATCTCCCTCCCACAAGAGCCTCACTGGGGAGGGGTAGTGGACTATAGTAGAGAAAAGTCTTGGAGAGAGCCCCCACCTTTCCTTAGCTGCAATAGAAATTATGCACAGCTTAATTCCCAGTTGGGGATCATGAGGTAGTTTTCCTAGCAGAAAATTAAGCTCTGTGTGTCATTTACAGTTCAAATATTAATCACTGCATAAGTGATTAATCATCAAGTGATTTACAAATGAAGCTGCTATGAAAATATCCCAAGGATTTTGGAGCATCAGCTAATCTTGCCTTTATCCACTGAGAATGCATTGAAGAAGAATGAAACTTTAGATTGTCCTAAAATGTGTGGGAAAGCATTTCTGAATAGAACAAGCTGAAAGCCTGGATTGCTTTCAATGTGACGGTCTACTGAATTGAGTAGGAATCTTGCAGATACAAGCTGCAGTCTAAAACTTTTGTGGTTAATTAAATAATTCAATTTAATATTTTTAAAACTTTTAAATAAATTGTACATCTCACCTTTTTTGTGTCTGCAGTGCAGGGACAAGATGGCTTAGAGCAAAGAGGACAAAGCAATACAACAGCAAAAAAATAATGAAAAGTTTAATTAGAATTCAAATAAAGCTGATAAGGGTACTGTAAAAGCAAATAGAAGCACTAAAACATAACCCTAAAATGTCTTAATTAACAAAAAGTCTGCAAAAACAACCTTATTAGCTAATTTTAAACATGGGTAATGAGGGAGCTAGATGCATCTTTCTGAGAAGATCACTCCATAATCTGGGTGCTGTATTCAAAAATGGCCAGCACTCCTGTTCCTACAATCTGAATACCTACCAGAGTTGGGATAGCAAGAAGTGCTCAAAGTTCTTCAAGCAGGTTTGTGTGGAATGACATGAGTTCTGAGATACCCCACCCTTAAACTGATAAGGGCTTCAAAAGCCAAAAGCCAGCACCTTAAATTCACCCTGGAAACAAATTGATAGACAGAGAAGCTATAAGATCAGCATAGTATGATATATCATGCTAGTTCCAAAAAAGAGAGTCTGGCTGCTATATTCTGCACCATATTCCTGACTGTCTTCAAGGGCAGCTCCACACAGATTGCCTTACAGACCAAGGCATGAATAACATTGCCAGCTCCAACTTCTTCAGGATCCCATTTTTTCTTGCAGAAGGTGAACCTGGCTGTGCCAGGTAGATCACTGTAATGAACTCTATATAGTGATGGGTCCAGTAGATCTCACTGTTTCATTACAAGCGCAACCCTGTCCAAACAGATGGCACCATCAGAAGCAGAGCCAGCCCAAGATATTTTGCTGCCTCAGGCACATGCTACCTGAGATGGTCACCTTGATCTGCCCAATGGTAGGGCCAGCTCTAATCAGAAGCCCCAAACACCCTTTCCGTCTTACTGAGATCATTCTTATTTCATGTACCTAAATAGACTGCAAATAAATTTCTAGATTGACCCCGCAAGAAAGAGAAAAGCGTTGCAAGGAATAATGGCAATTTACCCATCTTTCAACGAAATCTGTTTCTTTGCATCTATATTACCTCTAAAAAATCTTTAATCCTTTTACAAGATTTCACATTTCCAAGCTCAGACAAAAATCAACTAGTTTATATTATCATTCCTAATAGAGAGCTATATCATATCCTTGTTTTATCAATAAATGACATTTTGACAGACAGAATTGGTGAGAGATCAGAACACAAAACAGAGGAGTGAAAATCAATGGAGAACTGAATCCCACCATTTGCAAATAATGTTCTCACTCACAGGCATAGTTAAGGATACACTTTTGAGTGAGACACCTTTCTTTTAGGCAGGGGTTGCCAACCTTTTTAGGCCTGCGGATACATTCAGATTTTGGGAATGGGTGCTGTGGGCACTGTCCCCTCTGGTCACTTCTCTTTTTCCATCCCTCCAAATTCTCTTTTCACTGGAATATAGCTTGCCGAGGAAAAGCCTAGTCTAAAAATGTTCTCCTTGATATTTTCAAGCTGCAAGGATTTTGTTGGTTGATTTGTAGGGCCATTCAGTCCTACTGACACATACACACCAAACACACTGAAGAGGGACGTAATTTCAACTTCATCTATTGTTTGTGAGGACATGGTTAAACCTGTTGCCATTTAGATAGCTGGCTCCTACAGTATGTCTGATTCTACTGGCTACCTGCTCAAGGCAAAGCAAGTAAATGAATGAAGGGCCTCACGCTTATGTGTGGCATTCTTATCTTAGTTAAAATGCAGGTGGAACAAAAATCATTACAGCAGAATGCCAAGTGCAGAGCAACTTGGGAAATCACGCAGAAGATTAGGGTTGAATATATGTATTCACAATGGCTTTAGGAAGGTTAATCAGGTATTATGGGCTGTACCAAATAAGTCAATTTCACAGTTATAGTAAAAGGGGGACTTTGATAAATGCACTTTAAATGAACTGGAGTACAGGATCAACTTCTTCAGTGGGAAACATTGCACTGAGCAGTACCTTACAATTTCACCGCTGTGAATTTTGTAAAGGCGGCACATCCTTGTCTCTTTCTCCCTTTCTGTAATGATTTAGACTTCCATGTTTTGTCAAAATATGCCATTTTTAATCGCACACAGCTCAGTATGGTATTAAGTTACACAGTGTACTGTGCTAAACCTGCGAGATAAAATGCAAATAGCACCAGACGGCCACTGTTTAAATCCGCCTATAAGTGAGAACAGATTTTATATGTTTCAGTTTAACTATGTAGTAAATTCTTTCTCTATAACTGTTCACTGGAGTCATATTCGTAATAGGCATTTATGGAGTAAAAGGTAACATGCCAGTTAGAATTGAGATTAATGATAACAAATTCTGTTATACCACTACAACATGCATAATTTACAATACAAGAAGATGTAATTGATGTGACCGTATAGGGAATAATCTTAGGCAACAGCTGGCTAGCCTGACCCGATCCTCCCACCTGTAGCTGCCACATTGCGAGCAAGAGCTTTGCTCAGCAGTAAAAACAGTTGCAGCCTATAATAAAAGGTAAGTGAAAACTACACCCCCCAAGTATTTTCATTTCCATCCCAGCCCCCTTACTACATATTCTTGCTGACTTTGGGGACTTGGAATAAAACCTTAAGAGCCATAAGACCTGCACTGTACACATAGTACTATCACTATCCTCTCCAACTATCCTCCCTCATCCTTGTCCATAACAGAGGCGGGTTTAGGGTCGCATTACTTGTCCCCCCCCCCCACATGGTGCAGGGGCCAAGAGGGTGCCTTCTCGTCTCCTTCCCCAAGCCTATTAAGTGCTGGGCTTTGGGAAGGAGTTGTGAGGGCTCTGACAGGATCCTAGAGTCCTTCTGCCTTCTTCTCAAAGCCTAGTTAGCCCAGCACTTAATAGGCTAACTTAATCCTGCCAGAGCCTCATGCCTCCTTCCCAAAGCCCTGCACTTCCATTACGCAGCTTTGGGGAGGTAGCTTTGGGCTGGGATGTGTGGGTCAAATTTTGGCCTAACACAGGGCATCATATTACCAAGGTCCCTGTCCCCAAGCCTCTTATACGGTACATCCTAATGCAAAGGGATGTCCCTGTCCAGGAGAACTGGCCATCTCCCAGTTCTAGTTCACGGGGACATGCCAGGTATAAGGAGTGTAGTATCCAAAATTCTGAAAGCTGCACCGCAAGCTTTATAGGTGGTGGGGTGGTCAACTGAAGTGGAACAATAGCAAATCAGAATACTGCAGTAAGCAGATTGGTCTTATCTATATAAGTCTTGGTCAGTAGCTTTAAGTGATGCAGAAGGGTATTGTACTGGTTCCAGCTGAGGCCCACATTCATCCAGGATGGTGAAGGTTGACATGGAAAATTTGGGTACTCTTCTAAGCTGGCTTGGCCAGTCCCTCATTTGGAAAGGCATGTGGAATATACACACAGCCACAATTGATGCTCATTCTGTCTTGTGCTTAGAGGCCAACCTCTTGATACTGACTTCCTAGCCGGCTACTGTCCCCTTTCCAGCCCCCTTCCATTTGGAGGGATGGTTGAGTCGTGGATGGTTCTTAACCTCATTAGCAACTGGATGTTATTAACTTCACACTCCCCTTTCAGACTGGATTGCTGTCCAAATATGTCATTGAGTCTGAACCTAGTCAAGTCAAGTTTATTAGATTTGTGAGGTCCATGCCTTTACACAAAATACCATAAAACATTATTAAAAGATAAACAATAAAATTATAGAAATAAGCTAAAATTCATGCCATGCTGTCCCAGCGAAGAAACTACCCAAAAACCCCCCGCCTTTCAGGGAAGAAGATACAGCAACAGGTTAGGGGAGCAATGGGAGGAACCTCACCATTTCATCCAGGAACCATACCCTAGTTTTCATAGCCTTCACCACAAAGACCGCTACCACGTGAGAAATCCGTGGATCAGCGTCCACCAATAAAAACTTTACTTGGTCCTCAGAGTTGGCTATTGATTTGGGAATAGTTTGTAACATCACTTCCCTGAAGGCCGAATAGATGGGACAATACAACATGTAATGTGTGAGATCCTCTTTGGTTCTCATATGACAAGGACATATACGCTGCTCTACTGGGATTTTTGCATATCTGCCTGACAGATAGGCCGTAGGAATGGTTTGAAAACGGGCCATGGTGAAAGCTCTCCGAAGGGTGGGATTGGTGATATTCGCCAAGTAATTGGCGCAGGTTTTGACTGTTTTCAGACGGGGAAACCAGTGGGAGGACGCTGGGTTCTGTATTTTTGTGATATCTAACAGAGCGTCTCTCTCCAGGATCCATTCCCGAACTTTGTCCGGGCTCCACAGTTTGAGAATATTAAACTCCGGTAGGGTGTATCTAACCAGGATCTCAGATAGGTTTTGACGCCAAGTGGTGTTCTTTTGAAGAGATACAAAGGCTTGTTTGGCCAATAAGGTGTTTGAAGTATTTGCAAGGTTGATGTAAAATCGTAGGAATCTTAAGTGGGCCCTGGCAGACACAGAGGGTAATCCAACCTCCACCCTCAAGAAAGCTGCTGGGGTTCCTTGGGGAAGGCCTAGAATCCTCTTGAGATAATAATTTTGCAAAATTTCAAGCCGTTCCAACAGCCTCTGGTTCCACCCCCAGAGTTCTATCCCATATAACATCTGGGGAATAGCTTTCCCAACAAAAGCTCTTAATGCCGGGATCACCAATTGTCCTCCCCGGGTATGGAAGAAACTAAGCAGGACACCAATTGTTCTTCGTGTTAGGATGGTTACAGCCTTAAAGTGAGCTAGCCAACTAGATGTAGCCTGAAATGTAACACCCAGATATTTAAAAAAGGGGCACTGTTCAATCACATGTTCGTTTAAAAACCATCTAAAGGTGTGGCGAGCTCTAGTGAACACCACAATTTTTGTTTTGTCATAGTTTATCTTTAGTGAGTTATGGGAACAGTAGGCTGCGATCCCCTCCAGCATGCTGCGTAAGCCTCTTCGGGTGAGTGCCATTAAAGCCATGTCATCGGCGTATAGCAATATATTCAGACGTTTACCTTCAAGGGCTGGAGCCGATGACTTGTACTTTGCCATGTACTGGACAATGTCGTTTATATAAAAGTTAAAAAGAAATGGGGCTAGCAGGCATCCCTGTTTGACCCCTTTCCCCAATGGCAGTGGGTCCGTAAGAGTTCCCGATGGCCCAGTTCTGATTTTGACTGTAGTATCTGTGTGTAACTCTCTGAGAATTTTTAAAAGTCGTCTATCAATGTCCGTTTCATATAATTTTTTCCATAGTCTATCTCTACAGATTGAGTCAAAGGCAGATGTCAAGTCAACGAAGGCCACAAAGAGTCTGCTCTTATACGCTTTTGCATATTTAGCTACCAGGGTCTGTAGTACCATACAGTGACCTATCGTATTGTGGCCCTTTCTAAATCCTGCCTGTTCCTGGTTGAACAGGTTAGAATGGTCCGCCCAATCTACCAACTTGTTTAATAAGTACCGGGTATAAAGTTTGTATGCGATGTCCAGAAGGCTTACAGGGCGGTAGTTTGCTGGATCTTGAATATCTCCCTTCTTGTAGATAGGGGCTACCACACTTAGTTTCCAATTTGCTGGGATTTTACATGTGTTGTTTATTGCCGTAAAAAGTTTGGCCAAAAAGATGGCCCACCATTGGGTATTTGACTTAAATACCTCAGGGGGGATCATATCCTCACCAGGAGCTTTGCCATTTTTTAATGTTTTAATTAACTGTAGGCACTCTGATTCCGTAACAGGATCCCAACTAGCTAGATGAACATTCTTCAATGGGAGGGACGGACTCGAATTAGCAATATTTGAGGGTGTGTATAGCTGGAAAAAGTGTTGAAACCACACCTCGGATGGAATACTGTTGTTTACAATTTTTCCTTTGGATGAGACTCCCTGTGCTACTATTGCCCAAAATTTTCTATCATCTCGCGATTTAATCGCCTTATCAAGTGCCTCCCATTGTTCCTTCCTATAAAGGGATTTCTTGAGTTTTAAGGTGTTTTTATAGTAAGAGCGCCATCTGTGGAGATTTACTATAGATGACAGAGTCCTCTCCTGTTTTACCTTGTTTTGTTGCTTCCTAAGCAGGGATCTTAGCTTCCGGCAATCTTTGTCAAACCAGCCCCCCGATTTGTTATGTTGTTTGGGAGGCCTGGAGTTTGTAAGTAGTGGGAAAAGAGACTCTGAGACCCGCTGATATAGTGAAAAAGGATCAGAGTTGGGTAAAAGACACTGGTCTCTCAGAACCAATAAATCTGGGGAGTGCAGGTGTTGTTTAATTTTAAGCTCCAGCTCGCTGTTCCATTTACGCCTGCGTGGGGCCGGTGCTTGAGGAGGGACTGCACGATGTAGTTGTTGTAATCCCCCTGATTCGAGGGGAGTTAGTGAGATTGCTCTAGGAAGATGGTCGCTCTCAGTTCTGTTAAAAGTGCTGAGACCCTGTGCCCTCTCCAAAATTGTTGGAGAGACCAGGATATGGTCAATCACACTTGCACCGCGAGGGCCGATAAAAGAAAAAAAACCTCCTGACCTATCCATGTAAGTACCATGCAGGTTGTACAAATTATGCTTAAAGGCGATCTCCAGTAATGTATTACCTGCCTTATTCAGGACCTTTTCATCAGAACTCCAAGGGATAAACCAGTCCGCTTCTGGTAAAAACTGGGATTTGGAGCCATACGAATTGATGTCACTGCCTATCCTAGCATTAAAGTCACCTGCCAGCAGGATGTTCCAGTCAGGAAATTCTATTTTGGCCTTCTCCAAGCATGACTCCAAATCTTCCCAGATTTGTATTGTCTGAGAGGAAGTACACACGGGGGGAATATAAACGTTAAAACATAGAAAATCTCCTCCTGTGTTATTGGAGATAAGTAAAATCTGAAAATTGTTGCTCTTCATCCACTGCAGTTGTCGCACCCTGTACCCTTGCTCTATAGGGATAAAAGTGACCAAACCGCCGCTAGGTCGGCCACGGTTATTTAGTTTTTTCGCAGGGGTAGCAAAAGCCACATAGCCCTGTAAGTAAGGGAGATGAGAGTCTAGGCACCAGGTCTCTTGTAAACAAATAATCTGGAATTTTGAGAGGAAATCCAGAAAATCAGCATCGCCCTGCTTAGACCGCCAGCCCGCCACATTCCACGATAAAATGTGGAAATATGGTGGTGAGGGGAACAAAGGTAGACTCCTCCGTTTGTTCTTTAGTATGATGGAATGGATGTTTTTATAGAGGTGGAGTGAGCTGTTAAGATCATTCGTGGTAGGTACTAACCTAGTGAGTTTTGTTTCCCTGGCATGGTGTCCCCTCGCTGTGTCTGTCTTTCAATCCTCCACCTGAATGTCATCTAAGGATCCTAAGACATCCACAAAGATTGAGCCGTTCCTACTCATCGGCATGGCAAGATCTACCTGGTGTGTTGTTGTTTGAGGTATTAAGGGTTGTGTGGGAGAACCCGCTTCTTCGGGGGACAGGAACCGGCACTGCGTCCAGTCTTCGTTGGATAAGGGCTTTGTTGTGTTAGTAGCAAAATTAAATTCCAAAGGAGCAGAAAAGCCTTGGGGAAGTAAGGATTTTTTGATGTTTTGTAACCTAGCTATTAACGCATCCTGGGACTGATGAATCTGCTCAAGGGAAGCTAAAAAGAACAGCTCCTTTTCGTTTAAAATATCTTTTTTGGGTTCATTGAAAGGGAGTGAACTTTTTTGGAGCTTAGCCTTCTGTTTGGAAATTTTGACTGCCTCCGGTTGAACTTGTTTGTAGTTTTCAGAAGCCATTTCCAATTCTGTGTGCAGACTAGTAGGCTTACGTGTTCCTAAGAGGGATGATGGAATGCCGGACTCTTCGAATAGGCGGGTCACCAACAGGCCAGCCCTCTGGAGCCTGTCCCTCTTTTTCAAGATTTGTTTAGTTACCGACCAGTCCTTAAAGGTCACCACAACTCTGTTTTGGGCCTTATCAAAAGGAAGAAATTTCACGCTGACAATGTTTTCTGCTGGAATAAGGCCTCTGATGACTAAGTCAATTTTCTTAAGTATATAAATTCTCTGTTGTGCAGGCGTGGAAAGGCCTCCATGCTTGAAAAGAGGGAGGAGGACTAGTTTATGTTTAATTAAAATTAAGTTCTGGCTCTTTCGTACTCCCTTCTGGAGAGTTTCTTGCTTTAGGTCTGGAGTTTTCTTTAGTTTTCCACTAGAGGGCAGCGATTGTTTTACTAGCCTTGAAGGGCTAGCCACCTGATGCTTATTTAAAATGTTTGGGCTTTGGCTCTTATTTGGCGTTGTTATGCTGGGGTTCTTTATGCTTGAGTTCTCCAGAATCTTGAATAACTTTGAGAAATTCATTTTCCCAGTCCGAGAGGGCAGCATAGCCTTTCGACCCAATTTCACATTCTTCGGCTTCTTCTTGTGCGTTGAACTCTTTCCCTTTAAGGAAGGTTTCCTAGTGGCCAATACTTTTCCTTGGACTAGTTTGGCTCTGCTTGTTTTCCTTTCTTTGATGTTGGGCTGGGTTTTATTTCCATTTGGCTTATTGCTGGCTTCTTTGTGAAAGTGGCAGTCCTCTTTCCTCCTGATTAGTTCAATCAGGGAGGTGAGCAAACCCAAACATTCTGAAAGAAAGTTTTTAATTGGCCC